>NW_027555736.1:136539236-139504236 GCF_003287225.1 Phascolarctos cinereus
TAAGGGAAATAGAGTTAGTTTTTCACAACATGTCTACTAAGGAAGTGTTTTGCATAACTGCACATGTACAACCTATATTGAGTTGCTTGCCTTTTCAATGAGGGTGGGTGGGGAGGGAGGAAGGCAGAAAATTTGAACTCAAAGTTTTAAAAACACATGTTTTTAAAAATATGTTTTCACATGCAACTGGGAAATAAGAAATACAGGAAGTGGGGTACAGAAGTCTATCCTGCTCTACAGGAAAATAGAAGGGAAAGGGGATAAGAGAAGGGAGGGGGGAGAGATAGAAGAGAAGGCAGACCAGGGGAAGGGGTATTCAGAATGCATTCCATCTTGGGTTGGGGGGAGGGGTGAGAAATTTGGAACTCAAAAACTTGTGGAAGTGAATATTGAAAACTAAAAATAAATAAATTTATATTTAAAAAAAAGGGAAAAAAAACAGAATTTAAGTTCCTGGAGGTCAGGGCCCATCTTGCTTGTATTTATATCCTAAGCTCTTAACATAGTGACTGATACATAGGTATTACTTAATACATGTTTTTGCTATCTACTTATCTGTGTGCATGTTATAATCTTCCTATTAACAAAAATTACTAGAAAACTCTAAACTCACAGATTACTAAAGAGGATTTTTAAAAAAAAAATCATGTAGTCCAACCTTCTTAATCTGCAGATGAGAAAACAGAGGCCCAGAGAAGTGAAATGATTTGCCTAAGATTCTATCACTAGTTAGTGGAATGGCTGGAGCTACAGTTCAGGTGTTTGGACTACTGGTCCAAAGTTCTTTCCACTACCTGTTTTAACTCTAATAATCTGGCTTAATTTTATTTTGGTCTGGTCTTAATTTTAAATAATCTGTAAAATGACAATAGTACTTTCCTTAACAAGCTAAAAAAATTAGTCGAGTTTCTCTGACATTCTAACCAAGAATTTCCCAAGTATTTCCCTTTGTACTACGCTAAATATAGTTTCCTCTCTTCCATTTGTATGGTTTCAGATACAAAAAGTTATATGTTACCTGTCTTCTCTCTTTTATTGCACTCTTTTTTGCTTTTCTGATGCCTTGAGCTAGGGAAGGAAATGGCAAACCACTCCAGTTTCTTTTCCAAGAAAACCCCAAGAAAATGGGGTCATGAAGAGTCAGACATGACTGAAATGATGGAACACCAACAGCAGCAACAACAAAATAATCCACATATCATTTTTTTCTTTAATCTCCCCCATGATTTTCTCACTGCAGTCAGTAGATATGCAGGAGCTTTGTTGTAATAGCTGAATGTATAAAGTGAATTTGGATGGTACTCAATTACCACTCATAGCTTACCTGAAAGATGGCATAGGCAAGAAAACAAATTGAATATAAAATTGTTTGACAGTTGGTCCCTAGCTATGACATACACAAAAATACCAAAGCTTTACACATTAAGATAATTAATTGTCTAACAAAGAGGATGGAAGGAAAGAAGGAAGGAAGAAAGAAAGGAAGGAGAGGAGGAGGGGAAGGATGGAGGGAGTGAAGGAAGGAAGATAAGAAAAAGAGAGAGAAAGAGAAAGAAGGAAAAAAGTTAGGCTCACAGAATGGACCTCCCAAAAGGCTTATACAGAATATAATGAATACAAGAGTTTCTAATGGCTATCCTCTAGAGTATCACAAGGGAACATAGGCTTTATGAGGCAGAGGGAACTCTTAGACTGACCTAAAAAAACAAAACCAATACAGGCAGTTTTGAAAAAAGGTACAGCCAAGGCTTGAAAAGAGGAGGTGGAAAGAGGATCTCTCACTTGGATCTAGAGATGAAGAAAGGGAAATACAAACTATTTCAATTGCTACATTTGCTGGGAAAGGGAAATCTCCGTGTTATTCATGTGTGTGTTTGTTTTCAACCATAGGATCCATATACTGGAACAACCAGAATAAAGCATAATCTTCCTTTAAGAGAATCTGATATACAACCCAAATCTGACCTTCCAAAACAACTACATTATGGGGTAATGATTCATTTTACAAAACGATCCAGTGCAAGTTTTGCTTAAATAACTAGCTCAATCACATTTAAAAACATGGCCCAGTCAACGACAATTTAATTTATGTACTATTTTGCCAAGAATATATCCATTGCTTGAGATATCCCCTAAATCTCAAGGACACACGATGCCAAGCTCCATAGATTTACATTGGGCACACTAATGGATAGTTCGGTGGTTACATATCTATAGATTGGGTTTGAAAATGCAATTGTTCTGTGGGTACAGCTGCTATGTAGGAGGGTGTGAAGCAAATCGTTCCCTACCTTCAGAAATTGTCCCAGAGACATGACTAATCTGGCTCACTGTTTGCCTTACTGGTGTGGGTAGATTTATATACCCAAGAGACAACAACGTCTCAAGTCACACTGCTTCCCCAGAATATATTTTAAGGTTTTCTTTTTTTTTTCTTCTGGAATTTTGCCCTGAAAAATCCATAGAGTCTCATTTTGAGAATCTTTTTCATTATTATACTCAGTGAAAATTGCAGGTCCCAGTCCAATTTTCGTCTTCATACTATCAAGGACGCCACTGAGTTAGGGTGTCCCCACAATTTGGGGGGGGATAGCCTCTGCTTTGTAGAACATTTGAACAAACATATTGAGGACTTTAAAAATTAATTGCATGAAAGTTAAATCCTCTACAATGGACCATCTGGAAAATAATTCACATTTACATGAGAAGCATGATTACCTGAGATCCATCCAAGAAAATGAGGCACTGTTTCCAGACTCAATTAATTCGATAACGGCACATAAATCAATAGAAAATAAAGTCACTGACATCTAACTCACCGCTTTCTATCTAAAACAGCCAAATGAGATGTGAGTAATAAGGTCTCATTGTCAGCATCAACGAGTACCAATTTCCTCATCCTAAACTCTGTTTTCCTTTTGTTCAGGGAAAATGTCATTGCCCAGCTCTAAGAAGGTTTAATGATGTAGGAGAACAAAAGATGAAAAGCAGCTGCAAGGTGACCAAAACCCAGGACGTGTATATAACAGGTCATGCAAATGACACCTAGGTTTAGATGAATTGTGATTTCAACTGTTTATTATTACCCAGTTTAGTTCTGCATATTCTGAACTGTATATGTGCACACACACGTGTAGAGGTGGCCTTTGAGCTGGGCAGACTGGGGTTCAAGTCTCACCTCTAACATACACTAACTACATGAACTTGGGCAAATTATTTAAACTCTCGGTGCTTCACATAGCTCTCGAAGGCTGTAAGTTTCAGAGAAGTACTAGGACTGCACTGGCAGAGGGAATTAACTCATCATTGACTTCTCTTCACCAATGAAATCACAAGTCCAATCCCATGTACATAGACACACATGTAACACAAGTATTTTCTCCTTTCAGTCATCATTTATCAAACACCAAATATGTGCCAATCACTGTGCTAGGTAATGGAAATAGAAAAACAAATGTGAAACCAGTCCCTGCCCTCACATCCTATCAGAATTAACCGAATTAAGCAAATTAAATAAACCAATTTAATTCATCTGCTTTGGCATATGCAAGATTTAGGATCATTTCTCCTACTCTTTCCAGGATGAGGCTTACTGGAATTTTCAACTTCAAGATTATATGAACTTTTAAGGAATGAGTTAATAATAACTAAATAATTAACTAGTATAACAAACAAATCTCAGTTGCCCTTGGTTTCTAGCTTTAAGTCCTTAAAATCTAGATGAGGGCACCAGAGAAATGGTCATGAATTGCAAATGGCCCTGCAGACATTCAGTGCTTAGTTTAACTTAGTCTGTCTGGTGTCCTATTTCTCCATATGTGAAGAATAAATGTCTTGGGCTTAACTTGGTCAGGAATGATGTGTTTCTGTCCAAAACAGGGTCAGGCTGTTTGGTTAAATCCACACTTTAAATTTGGAAGGGAACAATATCCAGTATATGTTAAGTCCACACTATTGTTCAAGACACTGTTAGATGCTAGGGATATCACAGTTAAAAATGATATAGTCTCTGTGCTGGGGGCTAGGGTGTTGGGGGAGCTGTGACCTTTGTATAGAGAAGTATATAAGAACAAAAAAGTAGGTTGTTATGGGGACACAGGAGAGATCCATACAAAGTGCACTAAGAGGGCAGCTAGGTGGCACAGTGGCTACAGCACCAGCCCTGGACTCAAAAGGACCTGAGTCCAAATCTGGCCTCAGACACTTACTAGCTGTGTGACCCTAGGCAAGTCACTTAACCCCAATTGTCTAAAAAAAAGTAGATAAAAGTGCTCTAAGAAAATTTAATGAAAGAATGGGGACATGATTAGGGTAAAGGTGGGGTCATGGAAGACTTCACAGAGAAGTTGGCACCTGAGTTAAGACTTGAAGGAAGATAAAGATTATGAAAGAAAGAGATGAGGAAGGAATATATTCTGGCATGGAGGATGACCTGAGAAATGCATGGAAATAAGATAGAGTTTGGACAATAGCTAGTCATCCAGTTTGGCTGCAACATATAATATGCGAAAAGGAAATTATGAAATAGGGTGAAAAGATCCATCAGGTCACAGAGGGAGCTATCAATACAACATTACCCATGTCACATAACCTCACACTGCCAGAAGGAACAGTGGCAATGACCTGGGACTCAAATACTACAAAAATTGGTATCTGCCCCGCCCTTTTTTTTCATTCAGAGCTGTTATTTCGTTGGAAATGCCCAGTGCATTTCTACGTCCACGAAGGCAAACCAATAATTTGTGCAATTCTTGATCTTAGACATTGCCTGGGGCACTGAGAGACTAAATAACTTGCCCAGGACTACACAGAGAGTATATGTCAGAGGCAAGATATGAAATTTGGTCTCCCTGACTTCACCAAGGCTGGCTCTCTAACCATTACCTCTTAGACCTGGCACTTAACCAACTGGAAAGCTCTAGTAATCCACATTTCTGCTATTCCTCCAATATAATAATAGGTCACATTTACATAATACTTTGAGGCTTACAAAGTCCTTTTCTTCACAACCAACCTGTGAAATAGGCAGTGCAAGTAATATCAAGCTTATTTTACAGATGAGAACAAGTAAGGCTCCCGGGATCAAGCTACTTGCCAAGAGGCATGTATCTTGTAAGTGTCAGTGAGGAGGATTTAAGCCCAAGTCTCTACTGACTCCAAGACTCTTTCCATTACATTCCATTGCCTGACTAAAGAATTAGAGAATAGAGTTTAGAGCAGTGATTTCTTTGATACAGGGAACTTCCATGTAAGGAAACTCCCTCTACCAATGCAACTTGGCATATCCTCTACAACTTAAAGAGTCTTCGGGGATTGCCTAGAGCACTGAGAACCTAGGTAACTTGCGTTGGGTTACACAGCTGGTATACGTGTTAGGTGTGACTTGTGCTCAGGTCTTCCTGGTACCAAAGACCACTCTCTATCCACTGACCCATGCTCTAATTGTAAAATATTGATGCCAGGACAGAAGAATAGGACCCATTTCTAGAGTGGCTGGCTAGTGGATTATTTATACTTTCTGTTTTGTTTTTTGGGTTTTTTTTCCAGAAAAAACAGATAAGGTGCTTGGTAAATCACTGCCCCTAATTCTAGAAGTATAATGCCCTAGGTACAATGAAAGGAAGGAAATGAACATGTATTAAGTGCCTACAATGTTCCAGGCATTGTGCTAAATATTTTATAAACACTATTTCATTTGACCATCACAACAACCCTGGGAGGTAGGTGCCATTATTATCCCCAACTTACAGTTGAGAAAACTGAGGCAGACATAGGTTAAGTGACTTGCCCAAGGTCACATAAGTGTCTGAAGCTGGATTTTTAACTCAAGTCCTCCTGATCTAGATCCAGTCCTCTATCTTAGCTGGCATCTAGCTGTCTCAAGAGAGAAACAAAGACTCCTGAGGGGTAATATGAATTAAAACAAATGAATTAACAATAAAATTTGCAACTAATCCCAATCCTCCCTCATTTACTTAAGGGATTAAGGCTTTTATTGTGCCATGGATGGAACCAATGGGCTTGTCCAATATAGAACCTAGGATGCCAAACTGCACATACCACCAACTGGCTGTCCATAAACATGTCAAGGTCATGGTGAATCATCACACAGACAAGAGCTGAAGTAGAGTGTTAGAGCTTCACATCTTTGGCTGCTCTTTCTCTTTCACATATTGCCTCATTACTTTATCCTCACTCCAGTCACATTAAAGTTCATGCATCATTGTACAGATTTAAAATAAACTTACTAAGTCCATAAGGATTTTATGTGCTTTACCCAGAGAATTCCATTTTTATGAGCCTCCTTGCTTCTCAGATACAGAAAGCTTTAAAGGAGGTTTAGGTTTGGGGTTTTTTTTGCTTTCAAAGAACATGTTGAATGACTAAGTAATGGGCACATTTTCCCTTTTGACCTCCAAACTTAGCAGCTCTGTTCCTACTTCCATGATAATAAACAATAAGACTTCTAAACACATGCAGTGATTTGAGATCATTCATAGCTGCCTAATGTTAAGTAATGTAGACCAAAAAAGGAATAAGAATTCCCAAAATACCTGGATAATTAATAGTTATTGCTTTCCATGGATTATGCCCTATGGTGAAAAAAATAATGTTTGAATGAATTTGACCATCCATTACAATGTGATATTCTTAGGCAGGATATGCTAATCAGTGGATTGCTTGAACTAGGGAGTTTTAAACAGCAGTAAGGAAGGCAATTGGGAGTCCCCATTAAGTCTAGCACCAATACAGTGAGCCCCTAGTGGGAAGGGGGAACCACACTGAGTAAGGAGAAGCAAACTGGCCCAGGGCAAGAACTCAGTACTGGGATTGGACACATAAGTGGCCATTGTACTTCCTGCATAGGTGAGATAGGGAGACCCAAAGGATGAAAGGGGAGGAAGAGGAGGAGGAAAAGGGAGATGATAGGAGAGAAGGGAAAGGAGAGAGAAGGAAGGGAAGAGAGGGGAGAGGAAAATGTAAGCTCATTGAGAGAAGGAAAGGGAAGGGAATGTTTTTATCTTTCTTTGTATTCCCTATCTTTCAGCCCCGTGCCCAGGACATAGTAAGCAGTTACTCAATATTCATTGACAACCACCTTGAAACTACTTTTTCAGCATAGAAGACAAGCCACCTAGAGAGTCTATAATGATTCTGTAACTTTGAATAAAACACTGAATTCTTATTGACTTCAAATTTCACATATGTGAAAGAAGGGAGAAACAGCCCATTCTTCCTTGTTCACCAGCTGTCCCTTGAGACCTATTTTTATCCTTCTTGAAAACCACTTGGAAAGATATTTTAAAATACATGCATACGTGTGTATATGTACACATACACACTATGTGTGCATACATGTGCACACACACATATGTATGCATATATGTACACACGCACATGTGTATGTATGCACTGTAAGTAGTTAACAAGCAGCAAAAGTCCAGAAAAATTCGAAATAATCTGTAGGAGGGACCTACTCTAATGTCTCTTCTGAGACTGCGGTTATCAAAGGCTACTCAAGCTCTAAACATCCAACTAAGCTGAAGAGGCTTTAAGCATAGCCTAGAAAATGAATCGGGTCTTTTATTCAAAGATCAGCCACACAAAGTTCAGAAAGGACCAGCACTTGGAAGATGACCAGAAAGGAATGGGTTTGGGGGATTATGTTTTGGCCACAGCAACTCATGGAACCACCTAAAAGATGAATCTCTAGATTCAATACAATCTCTAGAGCATAATCTACCCATAAAGAGACTGTCTACACAGGTTAAAAATCAAAGATATTTTGAAGTAGTTAAATAATCTGGATGAAGGTTTAGTATAGATGACTGAGGAATCTAAATAACATTGATTAGGAAATTTATAAATTCTAGCGGCTCCCTATTACCTTCAGGATCATATATAAAATTCTCTGTTTGGTTTTTAAAACCCTTCACAATGTGGCCCCATCCTAACGTTGCATTCTTCTTTCTTCAATGCTGTTTTATTTTTCCCCAGTTACATATAAAAACAATTTTCAAGATTTATTTTTTTAAATTTTGAGTTCCAAATTGTCTCCCTCCTTCAGTCTTTTTTTAATTTACTCCCCCTATACCTAGTCTATAATCCAGCAATACTCGCCTCCTTGCTTTTCCTCTCCTAACTCCATATCTATTCAATGGCTGCTTCTCATACCTGGAATGATCTTGCTTCTCTTATCCACTTCCTGGGTTCCTTTTAGTCTCAACTCAAATCCCACCACCTTCCCAGTCTCCCTCAATGATAGTACCTTCCTTCTGACATTATCTCCCATTTCTTTTGCATATATCTTGCACTTACATAGTCATTTGTGTGTTGTCTCCTCCATTAGACTTTGAGCTTGTTAAAGGCAAGGATTAGTTTTTTTTTGTTTACCTTTCTTTGTATCCCCAGTGCTTATCACAGTGCTTAATAAATGCATGTTGACTTGACTCAAAATTGTTAACAATAACTGAGTCTTAATTATAATTAGTACTAATACTTATAAACAAATAATGAGCTAAAGTCCTTAAAAACCGGTGTGTCCATTTGAGTAGGTGAAATAAACCTCTACTTGTTTACACTATTAAATTCCTTAGTCAATTCTTTCTTCGTAGATTGTAAAAAAGATAAACCATCTCAGGATCTCTCTGAATTTAAGCACAAAATCTTAATTAGTAGAGTCCAAAAGAATGAGGTTTTACTGAAAATCAGTAGTCAGCTTTAGATTATCTTTGTGAGCTACTGTAAATCTTATTTTAATATTCTTATTGACACTGTCACTCTTTCATGAATAGCTAAAATTTAAGAGGATTTTCGTTTACTTCACCTCATTAGTTGCTACAAGAAAAGGCTTTAAAACCAGAGTAATCCCATCCCTGCTTCCAGAGAATAAGTGAACTACTAAATTCTATGTTAGGCTGCTTTGCATCACTTTGAAAATATTTTTACATGTAGTGAGGAAGGGCTGAGTACCACCATCAACCAGTATTTATGGAATACTCACAGTAGAGCAGGGATGCCAGAATTTTAAGTTGTTAAAAGCAGTGGTGTATGAAACTCTAACAGAAATGGAGACCACTAAACCATACACAAGGATCCCTGCTGCTTGCATGCTGAGTTTGAAAAACACATATTTGTACACATCCTACACATTCATCACATTAAAATGTGATAGGTTTGGCTGCATTGGGGAGTGGTATAGACTCACAGGTATCATGTTTGATATTTCTGGCTTAAAGCATAGGTTCATTGTTATGCTTTTGTATCACAACACAAAAGTAACCTATTTTCTAATATAAGCATAAAAAGTCAAATAATTTCCAAAGTCAAATAATTTTGGATTATGATTTTGGATTATCTGTACAATTATTTGTCTCCCTTAGCACAGTCAATTAAGAGTACACATAGAGGTAGCTAGATGGTGTAGTGGATAGAGCACCAGCCCTGGATTCAGGAGGACCTGAGTCCAAATCTGGCCTCAGACATATAGCACTCACTACCTATGTGACCCTGGGCAAGTCACTTAACCCCAATTGCCTCACCAAAAAAAAAAAGAGTACATACAAAGGGTTATCTGCCTTTTATACATTATTGGTTCCTCCATTTTCTCTGTTACTAGTTCCTTTAGCTATATCTAACTCTGGCAGAGCAATAACCAAGAAGGATCCTTCAAGATCTTAATACAACATCATCTCTGGTTGCCCAGTCATAGTCAAAAGCCAGTAGCCTCTGACACAAAAGCTGATACCTACACTTCTTCATATTATCTGAGTTAATCAACTATTCCTTATATTTCTGGGAAAATGTTAGAGCACACTTCAGAAGTTAAAAAAAAATAGGTTAGCAATAGGAGTAGGAGTGATAGTGGTAGGAGGATTACTAGTACTAGTAGTAGCTAATATTAATATAAGATTTTAAGGTTTGCAAAAAAAAAAAGCTTATATACATTGTCTCATTTGAAGCAAATCCAAAAGACACAATCTTTGAGAGGAAAAACACAATGTCCTACCAACCAGTGATGATCTGCTTCTCATTACCATCGAGACACACCAAACAGTCTCATGGCTGGCCAAAATCTATACATCTACAGGTCAACTCTCTTTTGTCAAATAAGATGTTATTTATAAAGCACTTTGCAAACCTTAGACTGCTAAAAAAATTCTAGCTAATATTATTACCATCATTATTTCTTCTTTTTCTTTCTCCTCCTCCTCCTCCTTCTTCTTCTACTACTACTACTACTACTACTACTACTACTACTACTACTACTCCTCGCACTTACCAATCAAACAATATTTGTTGAGTGGGTTAATGAAAACCTAATACTCAAGAATCTAAACTCACAAAACAAATACATTTATGGGGTAATGCTATATTTTACAGAAGGATTCTTTCCTTGCCAGAAATAAGCCACAGGCTTCCTTTAAATAGTCAACCATTCCCCAGTGCATTCCAAATTGGATGTGATTTACAAAAATTTGATTTATATGTAATTTCCCAAGATTGAATTCATTATGAGCTCCTGGAACACCTGTCTGTGTGTACATGTAGTTTACAGGCCATGCCCAGAATCTGGCATGCTGACTGCAAAGATATGTGAAATTTATGATCACTTAAAGACAGGTAAAATAACTCTGAGTTTTAAAACAGAACTTGATACAAACAAACAGCTAATTAGAACTGGCAGAATAAGTATAAACAAGAGTCTAATTAATGAATTATAATTTGTCTCTTTCTTGATGTAGAAAGAGACTCATCACCAGGTTGGCAGCAGGGTGATTATTTTTGTTTGTTTGTTTTTTGGCCATGGCAACTCACAGAGGGATGTAGAGGAATTAAAATCTGCATCATTATTGATAGAGTTGAGATCTTACTAGGGAAATCACAGAGCCTTGAACTGTTAAAGCAAGATGAAGAAATTGGGCTAAGTTTGGTCTTTAAGAGCTGAAAACTTCTCCTTAAAACTGAGGGAGCCAATGATTCCTCCCCACCCATCATTCTCTTACTCTCATCAAGTTCCCTTTCCTTCAATTTCATTCCCAATAATACTCATAACTCAAAGTTCATTGTAGGATTACAGCATAGTGTGGAAGATCACTTAAGTGTGTTTGGCTACTATTTTCTAAACTCTTAAATCTAAAAAAAAAAACCCTTCCACTGACCCTAATTCAGCTACCTTTCTCTCCTCCATTTTCCAGTCAAGTTACATGAACTCATCAAAAATTATCTACACCAAAAGAATCTACTTCCTCACCAATTATCTTCGGAAATGGCAAATACAATGGTCATTTTTCAGTTCTCATCACCCTTGGCCCTTCTGCAGCATTGACCCTCTTGAACTTGACCCTTCCTACTGAATACTCTCAGACTCTTTCACTAGAAATTCTTGTTCTCTATCCCTTAGGCTGGGTTTTCTTTGAGGTTAGTTTTCCTTTCTCCTTTACATTCTCCTGAATGCCAATCTCATTTATTACTATGTTTCTACTAATATGTATAAACAGATGGCTCTCAAAACTATTTTTGTAGAAGTGATCTTTCAAATGACCTCCAGAATCACATCTCTGACTACCAACAAGGTCTCCCTATGTCTACAGACACTTTGAATTCAACTTATCTTTTCCTCAAAATTTGCCCTTCCCCCAGATTTTACTATTTTTATCAATAACACAATTCACCCAGTCTCCTTATTCCAAACTCCACTTTCGTCTGACTCTTCCTTCTCCTTTGCCTCTCATATCTAGTTACCAAGTCCTGCAGATTCTACTTCCAAATATCCTTCTACTCCATCTCTTTTCTCCCACCACTCTCACAAACCCTAATACAGGCCCTAATCACCACTCATATACTATTGCACTAGTCCCCACACTAGGCAAAAAAAGACAGAATTTCACAGTTGAATGGAACTTCATCAGCCATCTACTCCAACCCACTGCGAAAAAGAATCTTACCTACAGAATATATAACAAGTCATCATCCAGTCTTTGTGTAAATACCTCCAAGGGATTAACCCATCCTACGTCTAGTCTCCTCCTCCTCTAATCTACCTTTTACACTGATGCAAAACTAACCTTCCTTACATATCTACCTGATCATGTATTCCTCAGCTCAGAACTTTTGAAGGATACTTACTACCAGTTAAGTAAAGTTCCTCCTCAGTAAGCCCTCTACCTCATGCCAAAACTACAAATAGGCTGCTGGTTAGTCTCCCTGACACAAGTCTGCCTCCACAGCAGTGCATCACCTACTCAACTATCACAATGATCTTCCTTAAGCCCAGGTCTGATCATGTCACTCCCCTACACACACATAAACACTCTCTCTCTCTCTCTCTCTCTCTCTCTCTCTCTCTCTCTCTCTCTCTCTCTCTCTCTTTCTCTCTCTCACATGTGCACGCGCACACACACACACATACATACACACACACACAGATAATAATAATAAAACTTTAATGGCTCCCTATCATCTCCAGGATCAAAAATAAAATCCACTGTTTGGTGTTCAAAGCCCTTCACAACCTACTCACTCTGCCTGTCTTTCCTGTCTTCTTACATCTTACAATGCCCCCACCCCACCACTACCACTCAGTGATCCAGTGATACTGGCCTCTTGCTATTCCTTGAACAAGACCTTCCAGCTCCAGACTTTGGGCATTTTCACTGGCCTTCTCCCATGCCTGAAATGTTTTCCCTCATCATCCTGGCTTTCCTGGCTTTCTTCCAGCCCTAGCTAAAATTCTACTTTTTACAAGATGCCTTTCCTTAACTTCCTAATTCTAGTGACTTTTCTCTGTTGATTATTTCCAATTTATACTTTATCTAACTTGGTTTTACATAGTTGTTTGCATGTTATCTCCTCCATTAGACTCTTTGCTCCTTGAGAGAAGAGGCTGTCTTCTGCCTTTCTTTGTATACCCCATGCTTATTATACACATAATAAGTGTTCAATAAATGTTTACTGACTGATTGACAGTCAGGACCCTCCATAATCTAGCACTATCCTTCCTTTCTAGCCTGATTTCATACTACCCATTTCATATACTCTATCTAGTGCTGCTTAAACTGGGGATTGCAACCCCATATTGGGTCACAAAAAAAATTAACAACAGTAAAAGGTTTCTGAATGCACAACTACCAAAAATTAATTCAAAATCAAATAAATGAATCCAAGGTGTTTCTGGCAGCACTTTCCCGTATTGTATCAGGCAACTTCATTGCAGCCTTGGTTTTAAACACAAAGCATGTGCACTTTGCACTGTGCATGCCGTCAGGCCACACAATGCCAATGAAACTTGCCAAAACATGAAAAGGGGATGAAAATGGGGTCATGAGGGAAAAAAAATTAATATGCCCTGCTATGCTGTAGCAAAAATGGACTACTCAATATCCCCCATACATCCCCTGCACTCATCACGTTGTTTGTGGAATGCCTTCCATATTCCCTTGTTGTTGAATTCCTACCCATTCTTTAAAGCCCAACTCAAGTGAATTAGGAAGCCTCTATAATGACCCCCTCCTCCCACTCCTCAAATAATACTTTGCACTTTTTTAATGTACTTAAGTATTATTTGAATTTAGCTATTTAAATAGGTTAGTCAGGTAGGGAGCATGAGAGACAAAAGGAGAGCATTAGTGACACCCTCACAATACTAAGAGGACGGGGTGGGGGATGTATCCAGCATTGATTGGTAGCTCCTTCAAGGAGAATTTATGAAAGGACATAGACAACAACTGCACAGGATGGGAAGGTATTAAGGATAATCTGAACTAATGAGATTTCAGATAGATCTGAGTAATGTATCTTTGCCAAGAAAACCCCAAATGGGGTCACAAAGAGTCAGTAGTGTCTTTGCCAAGAAAATCCCAAAGGGGGTCATGAAAAATCAGACATGACTGAAAACAGCTGAACAACAAAAACAGCTTTTTGTATGTCATCCTACCCTACTAGATTATCAACTCCATGAGGACAAAATCTTATCTAAAATTTACAACTCTCTCCCTCCCCTCCAAAGCACCTAACACAGACCTCTGCTTACAGTAAATACTTAATGCTTTTTGAATTGATTTTCTTCTCTTCTACTTTATTAAGATCTCTCTCAAATTTATCAGCCTCTATTCATATACATGTATGTATGTATGTATTATACACATATGTATACATAATACATTTATGCATGTACACATAAACAAGATACGTATATATGTACACACAGAGATCCCTCTAACTACAACTATACCACATATTTATGTGTATACATATAAAGATATACATATGTGTATATTTATTTATTTATTTAGACTTTTCTGCCCTCCAATTCCCAGTAAATAGTATAATCTTTTCTCAACAGACATCAACTATTCAATGCAAAATTTATTTTCTCAAAAAAAAAAAAAGATGACAGTTTGTCTACAACTCAAAGTCTGTGCCTTTATCACTAGCTGGTAGGATTAACTTACTTTAAATTAATACCTTGCTAATTTGTTCTGTTTAATGCAAATTATTTTGATTCCCCTTCATGAGACAAGAATCTGCCTTCTCCTCTTAAAAATAATTTTCTTTTACCAGGAAAAGCTTTTAAAGGGAAAGGCATAAGCTGTTACCCATTTTCATTTAGCATAACTGTTATTTCTCTCTAGGGTGTTAAAAAATAACAAGAATAGGAGGACAATTTCTAAGGATGATAGGTAGAGATGCTAACATCTATAACAGTAGTTTACCATTTTCTTAGGTGGGAAGTATTGAATTTTTTTTTTACTTTAAGTTTTATTGATTCTTTTTAACATTACAAACATATACAGATTACTCCCACTTAGTGAGAGGTCTCTTGTAACAAAGTAAAAGAGTTAAGTAAAACTAATAATACAGTGACTTCATCTGAAAATACATGCAACATTTCACATCTGCAGCAACATACACACACACACACACACACACACACACACACACACACACACACACACACACACACACACACACACACACACCTCTCTTGGACAGTGTTTGTCTACTGCTTTGATGAGAGGCAGGGAACTTGCGGGTCCTGGGCCTGTATGTGTCTACTAAGAGCCTCATGCATAACTCAACAATTCAATTCAAATCAAAGAACATAGATCTTCAACTCTATGTGGAAGGCACTTTTGGAGGCTTTGGAGGTACAAATACAAAAGTGAAACAGTTCCTGTCCTCAAGGGGTTTACATTCTTCTCACATAAATAAATACAAGATGATTTGAGGAGGGAAGAAGAAATAATTAAGAATGTGGGGGGAGAATGCTAGGGGGGAGAACATGGGGGGAATAGGGGGAGTGTGGGAGAGGGAAAATATTGGAGGGAGAAATCGGAGAATCAAGAAACACTTATTCATAGTGGATAGCACCCTGAAAAAGGTGAATGATTCTAAAAGGCAGAGATAAGGAGAGAGGACTTGTCAGGCATGGAAGCAGGAGAAGGAAGGCCCAGTTTAGGGAACAGCCAATTTAACTGGAACATAGAGTGCATAAAGGGGAGTATTTTGAAATCAGTCTGAAAAGAAGATAGGTTTGAAGTAGACTGCAGAGACCTTTATACACTAGTGGTTTTGTTTAAGCAACTCCTGTAAAAAGAACAAATGGAGGGAAAATTAATGGATTACATTGAGGTGATATTTAAAAGAAGTTTTATTATCTGAAATATAAGACTATTTGAATTTAAATGCATAGAAAGATCTGCTAACTAAACAGTAATAAAAACCAAAAGGATTTTCAATGTGGAAGGGACTTTAGAGATCATCTTAATCATTCTCTAGATTATCTAGGTGGGGGATTTTTAAGGATAAGAAAAGTTTTTTTTAAAAAAATGTAACTATGTATATATATATATATATATATGTATGCATATACATATGTGTATATGTACATGTATGTATATGTGTGTATGTGTGTATATGTGGTGGGGGAAGGGGGTGGTTGAGAGGAGATAGACTATTGTGAAGTTCTGGCTTCTCTCCTCGACCAAGCTAAGACTGCAAACTCCAGAAGCAGGATCAATAATTCTACAACCTGTCTATTCTAATACTGTCCTCTATCCTACAGTAAAGATTTAATAATTCATTTAAATATTGTTCATTCATCTCCCTTATTTTCCCTCTCCCAATAGATATTTTGTTAAAGTTTAATAAAATGGCTTTTGAAAGCAACTTGTTCTCTCAGCTCTTGCAAATGTGAACCCATCATTCGGCATTTAGAGATCTGATCAATAATTCATATTAAAAGACAATATGAGGCTTCCTCACTCCTATAAGGATAATCAGGTTTCTGTTTTAATTCTTTCTATCAGAAAACTCATTTTGAACCTCCTGGAAGATGTTACAGTGAGATCTTTCAAGACAACCAGCACCTTCTCTCAAAAGTAATCACTGAGACACTAAAAAGAAACAAAATTACTAGAAATTCCTACAAGAAAATTAAAATTCATTGAAAAGACAGAGTTCTCCCACCACTGTATATCTGTCAGTAAATTTTAATTCATTTAGATACATCATCAGTCTAGCAGCTCATATTTATATCATAATAACCCTAAGAATTAAATCCTAACTGTGTTATTATCTCCATTCTACAGATAAGGAAACTGAGTCTCAGAAGGGTCACCTTGCCCATGGTCACATAGCTACTGTCATAGGTGGGCTTTGAGTCCAGTATCATGACATTTTGTCCAATATACTTTCCACTAAACCACAGTCAGTTCCCCAAGCCCCACCCCAAATCTAGGAATTCTTTTGGAAAGCAAATGATAGACATTTTAAAAACCATAGAGGGCCTCAAATAATATTATAAAAGAAAAACCCACAATTGAAAAAAAGCCTTGGAGACTCATCTGGAGAGATAATCTGAACATTTAAGTACTTTGAATGATAGGTACTTTTCTGCTATATTACATTGTTATTTTAATATAAGAGCCTTCAGAGAATAATAAAATAGAAATCCCAATGCTTTATTAGTTAAATTACTGAATTTGTTTGTTGAGAATCCTCCTCTGTTGCCTAATCATGTGTTGGAGGTGACCCTTGGCTGACAAATTCTATGCCAATGGGGGAAAAGCAATGACAGATTCTACTAAAGGATCGTTAAAAACAGTACCAGCAAAGGATTCTATGTCAGCTGTGTCAGAGACAACCTAGTCAAGTGTGCTTTAAGAAGGCAGTCACCAGAAAGTTGGCACTAGGCAATGAACTTTTTTCTTTTAGTGGGTGGGGATGGAGGGAGAGTTGATACATCTACTTGTTAAACCATCTACAAATATGGGCAGACATTGTAATCAATGTCAACAGAAAAAGGACCTACATCAGTGAAATCAAAAATTCTTGAAGTATTAAATTGCAGAATAATATAGTTGTACTTGAAAAAGAAAAAAATGGCAAATAATGGAAATGGACAAATTAATTATTAAGTATTTAACTTTGAAAGAAATACAGGTAAAGAAAAAAATGAAAACTGGTGGAATCCCAAAGTGAAGCTGCTCTATTTGATAAAAGGCAGTGAATATTAGACATCCTGATATAATTAATTATATAAAATGAGGTTGAAGATGACAGAAGACATTGCTTTATGAAATAGCGAAAACTATTGAAGGGAAAATTACCTTATGCAGAATTTAGTGTAAGACTCAATGAAGCCATATTATCCCTTTATAGATGAAGCTGCAAGGAAGAGGGGAAACAATCACAACAACAAAACAAAATGGAAGTGACATGATCTTGATTTGCCACTGATATTACAAATTATTCTCATTTAGCAATGATAGTATGATTATTCATTTTGACTGTAATGTCTTAGAACCTAACATATTATGTGATGAAGTGACAACGGCATTTAGACAAAATAAAATCAAGATGAGAAATGAGACCTCCCCAAATACATAATAAAGATGTGCAGGAAGAGACACAATTTTAAAGGCATTCTAGGATAAACTTTCAAGATACTAAGAGAGAAGGTTCTTTAAAAAGAGAAAAGATGGCAGTTGCACTACCAAAAGAAAGGTGACTGAGACATCAGCAACTAACCACCATTATGTCTAACTTTCTCATCTCCATAAAAGTATGATTTGTACATATCTTGACTATATCCTTAATAAAAATATGAGGAAAAAACAGATTAATAACATTAAGAAGCAATTATCAGTATAATTTTAAAATTAAATTAAAAGGCAGAATTGGAGAGTTAGTCTTGGAGTCAGGAATAGCTAGGTTCAAAGTCCTGCCTCTGACAGAGACTGGTTGTGTGACCATTGGCAAGTCACTTAACTTCTCATTGCTTCCTGGCAATACTCTAAGATTCTAGGTTGAAGAAAAGCTACCAATCCACTTTGGTAGAGAAAGCAGATTGCTATACCAGTATAACCACAAGTCTGTGCCCCCCCCCAAAAAGGGCAATTTTTGAAAGAAGAAATAAAATACAAGTTCTAAAAACTAGACATAAAAAATAAACATTAATCACTGTAAATGAAATTAGGAAAACCATCGTATTACTGTGCAACATTTTAAACTAGTGAATTTAAGAATCTGAAATAGCTATATAGAGCTTCAAGATATTTAAGTAAGTATCTTAAATATTTAAGATAATATGAGTAATAAAAACAGAGGGTAACCTGAACAGATCTCCCTGATACTATTAAACTCCTCAAAAAAGTAGTATACATTCGTATCCTCTACTTCTTCACTACCCAATCACTCCTCACCCACTTGCAATCTGACATAAAGCTTCATTACTTTATTAAAACTTAAAAGGTCATCAACAATCTCAACTGCTATATCCTAATAGTCTATTTTTTGTGTGTCTTCATTTCCTTGCAGAGTACTAGGTTTAGAGTAGGGAAACCCGAGTTCAAATTCTATCACTGACACTTACTAGTTGTATGAAAATAAACAAGTTATTTAATTCCTCTGAACCTTAATTTCCTCTTTACACTGCTACTTCATTACAAATTATCCAGTCTATTATAATGGCATTCTAAGTGGTTTACCTGCCTTCATTTTCCCTCCTTCTCCACTAGATTCTTCATGTGCATGCCAAATTTTCTATTTCAATTTCAATTCAGCCCATATAATGTCACACTCCCTTACCAAAAAACGGATAGCTATAGAATATAACACAAACTCCTTAACTTGGCATTCAAGGTCCTTTACAATCTGGCTACAACCTCATTTTGCAGTCTTCCTGCTCTTAATATACTCTATATGTTTTAGTCAAACTGCTCTGTACCTTGAACTTGATAAATCATCTCCCACTTCCACGTGTTCCTTAGAGGCTATCCTCCCTACCTCATCTCTTCCAGTCTAAATGGTGTCACTGCTTCTATGAAGCCTTCCTGAACTTCCCCTTACCCCTTCATCAACTAAAAAGTCTCTCCCTTTTCAAAACTACCCAAAGATTTTCTCCATGCTTTTTTCTCCATTTAGTCCCATAATATTTTGTCCTTGTATTGTATTTACCTATACAAGCATTAAGCTCCTTGAGGGGAAATACAAGATGGCTTTCCATTTTGGTATCTATAGCACCTAACACAGGGCCATTCACATAAAAGGCACTTGATAAATTTGTGGCTGAACTGAATTGCTTTTAAATATAGATTAAAATAGTATTACTACCCAATTTTAATGAGGCAAACACATTTTTGATTCCCATTCTTAACAAGCCTGAGGCTGAAAAAAAATTTCCAGGCTAAAATCACTGATGACTATTGATGAAAAATACTGAATAAAATATTGGCAAAAAGAGTTTGATAACATACTAAATACAACAACCACATGATTTTATGCTGAGGATATAAGAATAGGTCAATATTAGGAAAATAGTATAAATAAACTATACCAATAAAAATATATAAATATTTTACTAATTGAACCAAAATTATTTGATACAATATAACACTCTATTTTTGATGAATCTATGATTTCATTGGTGCACATGCAGATTGCTACCCTTTAATCTGAAACCAGTTTATTATCCATCTTCATTGTCTAGAGGAGTCATATGTATATATAGTGGGGGGAAGGGGAGAGAGAAGCAGGAATTCCATTTGAATTCTGCCCTAGATCGTCTACATAACACCTTATACAAACATACAACTCCTTGTTTTACACTTCACTTGATATTATTAATAAGAAGGCCATTGAACAAAATCCTCTCTCTTGTCTCGTGAATTGGAAATACCTTATTGGAGGATAGTCTTTAAGGAGGCACTTAACTCTATCAGATCAACTGTGTTTCTTAAAAGCAATCAGCAGACAATAACTCTATTAGATTCTTATATTCTCTGCACCTTTCAGCCAATTTTGTACTGTAGAATATCTCTTGTGAAAGCCTATTTGTTCCTACTCTGTGCTGGATAGCTCCTCCAACTGCAAGTATACAATCTGTTGCCAAGTTCATGCTTCAAGCCTTCCTACTTTGATGGAACCTGTCAGAGCTTGATCTGGTGCCACCTTCACTCTATGATGAGACATCAGAAGAGAGCCTTAGTAGAATAATTTGATTATAACTTTTTTAATTGCCCAACAAAATACAATGTACCTGGCCATAATTGTCTGATAGAAAGCTGACATCTAGATTATATAAGGAACACAAATTAATGAGTAGTATTTATTCACCAGTGAATACATGATCAAAGCACCCAAACAATTTTCAAAAAAGGGAACACAAATTGTTAATCACTTGAAAAATCATTTAAGGCATCTATGCTGTTCATAGCTTGATGTTTGCTCAGATGGAAAAGTAAACTGGTTTAGCCATCTTCTCAAGTCATTGACATGCAGAAGACTGAATTACTTAAACCTCTGGGGGTATTTTAAAAGATCTGGAGCAAGTTGTGGTTAAAGCTGTTTCCTCTGAAGTTAGGAAAACGTATGATAGACTCTGGTATAGGCTTGGGCAGAGAAGGAAAGAAAAGGAGGAAAGACAACAGTTGGAGGCTATGTCTTTAGTTTTTTTTTTTTTAAAGAGAGTAGGTTATTATATGTTAATTCCATTTTTAAATAAATGTGCATCCACACACATTCTACCTTTAATTGATAAATATGGAGCTTGTGGTCAGGTCAGGTCAGAGCAAAAATGGGCTGTATCTGCCAAAAGTTTGAATACCCAATACTAGTTTTTCTAAAATATAGTAAGTGGTCTTTGTGATTAAAATATTCACAAGAATAATTTTTTTTTGTTTTCCCATCAGTTTTCTTTTTTCTCAATTATATTTTAAAAAATTTAACATTCTTTTTTTAAAATTTGAGTTCCAAATTCTCTCCCTCCCTCTCTCCCATCACCCTCCTTAAGAAAGAAGCAATTTGATATAGATTATATATATATACAGTCATGCAAAACATATTTGCATATTAGCCATGTTGCAAAAGAAAACACAGACAAAAAAGACAAGAAAATTAAAGAAAGTTGTACATCTCTTCAATTTCCACTTCTTTGCCACTACCACAAAAGCTGCTATAAATATTTTTGTACATGTAAGTCTTTTGTCTTTTTCTTTTATTTCTTTGGGATACAGACCTAGTGGTGTTATTGCTGAGTCAAAGAGTATGCACAGTTTGACAGCCCTTTGGGCATAGTTCCAAATTGCTCTCCAGAATGGCTGGAACAGTTCACAACTCCATCAACAGTGTATTAGTGTCCTATTTTTCCACATCTCTTCCAACATTTGTCCTCTTCTTTTCTCCCATATTAGCCAATCTGATAGGTATAAGATGACACTTCAGAATTTTTAAAATTTTTTAAATTTTCACTAATCAATAGTGATTTAGAGCATCTTTTCATGTTTCTATACATAGCTTTGATTTCTTCTGAAAACTGCCTGTCCATATCCCTTGACTATTTATCAATTGGGGAATGATTCATGTTCTTATAAATTTGACTCAATTTCCCATATATTTGAGAAATAAGGCCCTTACAGGATTAAATTTCTTATTTTAATTAGCTATTCCTGTTAAATAGCCATGTAGCAGGCTGGCTTTTTTTTAAACCCAGCCCCACATTTTTTCATTATTAACTTGTATCGCTAACTTCTATCACAGTTTTCCTTGTACCTGAGATAATATTTTAAAATGTTACTCCTGTGCATCAATAACATAATGAATGTGGTAAATTCCCCCACTCGAATGTAAAGCAACCCATCTATGCCTGCCCATCCAGCATGAGTCTCATGCATGTCTTCCCATAAATTTGTCACAAGGGGGTCCACCCAACAACCTGGGAACCTTCCTTTAATTTTAAAAGGTTAAGCATTATAATTTGTGCATGCCATTTGTAATTAGAGAAAAATGGGCCTTCCTCTTTCCTTCCCCATACATATCCTTCTTCATTTTATTTATACATATGAAAATCAACAACAACACAATAAATTAGATTAGCCAGTCCTAGATTAATGAGAAACCAAAATATAATCATCCTTCATTGCCTTTTCTCTTGTACTTCACCCCTTTGTAGCTCTCACAGACCATCTCCAGTCATCCTGATCTATATCTTGCCACTGGACCCAGATGGCTCCAGAGGAGAAAGTGAGGCTGGGGGCCTTTTGAAGCTCTCCCTCATTTAACTCCAATTCATTTGTAAGTCATGGCATCATCTTCCTGATGTCATGGTCCTCTTCAAGAATGAAGGACAAACAATGACAACAACAGCTCTCAAAGAAAGAAAACTACCAATGAAAAAGAAGGAACATCAAGGCTGCCTTCACAGTTATTTACCTAAAGTCCTATATGAATAGGAAAATAAAAGGCTTAAAAAATTCATATCTGAAATAAGGTATATTCATTCCAATTTTTATTTTTAAATTTATTTAGAACTGCTTTTCATTACCGTTTTCAGAAAAAAAAATCTACTGCTTTTCTAATATTTTCTGGAACTTAGTTTGAAACACCTGGTAACTGTTTACTAATTGATTATAATAAGTACTCCATTATAATCATTACATATTCACTTGCTTGCCACTTATAAAATCCTAGAACTTCTCAATTATTTAGTTTGTTCCCACTAGTAAAGGAGAGGTTAAAAATAATGTTTCCCACTAGGATAGAATTAATTACTTTTTTCAGCCACCTTTCCAGTTATGTCTCTGTTTCTGCCAACACAACATACTTAATTCATAAACAAACTAACATAAAATGAAGGTTCTAAAATTTCTTGTCCTTTGAAATGAGATTACACTGCTAGGTATATACCCTAAGGAGGTCACTGACAATAAGGCAGGCCTCATATACACCAAAATATTTAAAGCAAACACTTTTGTCACAGAAAAGAACTGGAAATAAAATAGGTACCCATTTATTAGGAAATGGCTAAATAAATTAGAGCACATGAATGTAATGGAATATTTTTTGCTCTAAGAAATAATGAACCTGACAAATATAGAGAAGCATGGAAATACTTAGATGAACTGATGAAAATGAAGAATGCAGAGCCAGGAAAATAATATACACAATTACTAAAACAATGTAAATGGAAAACACAATCATCACAGAACAGCAGAAAATGAATGCTGCAAAATTTTAGACAGTAAGCTTAGCCCCAAAGAAGAGAAAGGTTAAGATACATCCCTATCCATTGCTGTGGGGCAGGGGGAAGTGGGGAAGAAGAGTGTCCATAGGTGCAGAACATTGTATATAATGTCAAGTGGGGGGTTTTTATGCATCGATTGATTTTACTTAACTTTTTCTTTGCTTCTTCCTCTTTTTTGCCATAGAAGGTGGCTCTCTAGAAGGGAAGAAGGGGAGAGGGATCTAGGAGGAAATCTGGATATCAATAATATCAATAAAACATATATTAAAAATAATAAAGCTGCAGAAATCCAGGATGGGTGTTAGATATTCTTCAAGATGTCAGGTTTAACATACTTCCTTGCATTGCAAATGCAGCGTATACTTATTTCTGACTTTCATCTTTGTTATGCAGATCATAAAAAAACAGACCAATTTCCATTAAAGCTCATAAAAACCAGCAACCAAAACTATAGGTGGTTACAATGAGATATTGTAGTGCTGGGGAGGAAACGAGAAATATATATATTCTTTTATGTAAAGTGACAATCTTCATTTTTTCCTCAACTTTTTAACTCAGATATTAAACAGGAGTCCATTGTGTACAGTGCACTGTGTTAAGGATACAAAAAACAAAACAAAGAGACAAAAAAATCAGTACCTGACCTTAGACAGCTTACATTCTACATGTGGAAGAAGGGCACACATTTACACAAATAATCTGAGAAGCAGAACACACTAATTACTGAGACAAAGTCAAGTAAGTCTTCATGAAATGGAGGCCCCTGAGCAAAAAGCTTGAAGACAAGGATTTTAATGAGAGAGTGAATTCCAACCATGGGAGAGGACATGTATGAGTACACAGATTTGTGAGTTTCATCAACATCAGGAAACAGCTAGTTATCTAGTTTGAGTATCATGTAAAATGAGACTGAAAAAGAGAATAAGAGTTAGACTGTAGAAGGCCTTGGAATGCCAATTGAAGAGTGTGTATTCCTACTGGCACTGAAGGTAACTAATAAGGAATTAACATGGTTAGATTTGAAACCAAAGATTTAAATTGGAACTAAAGATTCCCCACATTAGAGTTAAACCTCAGAAAGCAAAACCAATTCAATCAACTTCTGATTTCTTAATTACATTTTAAACACTTACCAGCCCAACATATCTATCAGACTGAGAGCTGACCGAGGAGTCACAAAGACCTGGGTACTAGTCCCGCCTCTGACACGTATACAGGTCATGTGATCTTGGACCAGATAACTCTCTAAGACTGTAAAATACAGAACAAACAAACAAACCCCCCATGGGTTTCTGATATGTATTGATAGGAGTTGCTTCCTTAGTAGATGTTCCATTCACCAATGAAATCATGTGTTCAAACCATGCCTTTCCCCCTCCAAAATGAATTTAAAAGTAAAACAAAGTGAACTCTACCTAAATAAGCTCATCATAAAAACTCAGCTTTATCACAAATCTAATCATGCCCCACAAAAACTAATAACTATTTATAACTGTAACTGGACTTAACACATAACCTGTAAAATGGGTAATATTCATATATTATAGCACCAAGATCAAGAGAAAAACATATTAATCCTGAATAATGGGAAAAGTAGAAAAATATATTCATCTTCTTACAGAGTCCTTCTATTGTGTGATAGGTATTAACTTATTCTCTCTTGAACCCTGAGGAGCTTGGAGCACTAGTCTCCAACCAGATTGGGTAACAATCAGTATTTAAATCCTGTTATGTTCAGAGGACTTTGGGAAATCTAACTCAGATTACGACTAAGTGTTTGCCTTCAAAGAACTCACAGTCTGGTAGTAAAAATATAGAGAACTTTGGTTTGTCCATTTGAGTTTTACATATTTGCTTTGTCAACCTGTAATCGTTCTTCTTTTTTTTTTCTTCAGTATTTTTTGGGTCTCCTTTAGTAAGCTGTTGACTTGTTTTTCATGATTTTCTTGCATCACTCTCACTTCTCTTCCCAGTTTTCCCTCTACTTCTCTTACTTGCTTCTCAAACTCCTTTTGGAGCTCTTCCATGGCCTGGGACTGATTCATTTTTCTTGGAGGCTTTGGATCTAGGAGCTTTGACTTTGTTGGCTTCTTCTGTTTGTATGTTTTGATCTTCTTTGTCACCAAAGAAAGATTCTATGGTCTTACTTTTTTGAGCTGTTTGCTCATGATCCCAGCCAATTACTTGAGTTATAAACTCTTTGTTAAGGTAGGGGTCTACTTCCAGTTTGGAGAATGTACTGTCCTAAGATTCAGGGGTTTTGTGCAGCTGTTTTTAAAGATACTTCTAGGGACCTGTAAATTTTCAATTCTTCCAAGGTGATATGGTCAAAGGCGAGGAGGTGTTTACTTCTTTCCTGGCCTGTGCTCTAGTCTATGAATGACCGTAAGCACTCTTTTTTGCCTTGGAACTGTGAGGAGGATTCTTCCTGTACTGCTGCCACAAGCTACACCATGCCAGCACTCCTCCTTGTCCCAGGACCACCATGCAGAACTGTGACCCAGATCCAAGCATGGGCAAAGCAAGAGAATCCTGCCTTAGCACCAGCAAAGAGAGCCCTGCAATCCCCGCTCTGATCAGCCACTTGACACCCCCACCAACTGTGGGCCAAGAGCTCTAGAAGCATCGCTACCCTGGGGCTGCACCTAAAATGGAGCCATACCATGCTCCTCTCTCACCATGGTCACAGACCTTTCCTACTGACATTCTAAGTTGTCTTTGGTATTTGTGGGTTGAGAAGTCTGGAAACCACCACAGCTCCCCTTGATTCAATCCCTTGAGGACTGCTCCAGGTTGGCTGAGGCCCAGTCTTTGCCTGCATGGCCCATGCTGAACTGCACTCCTCTCCCAGCCTGTCGCGACAGATCTTTCCAATCAACCATCCAGGTTAGTTATCTTGGGCTAGAAATTTGTTTCACTCTGTCTTTTTGTGGGTTCTGCTGCTCCAGAATTTGTTTAGAGCCATTTTTACAGGTATTTGGAGGGGTTTGGGGGAGAGCTCAACTAAGTCATTGTTTTTACTCCACTATCTTCTCATTCTTCTTTTTTTTGAAAAAAAATAAGAACTGGGATTATAGCCACTTGAAAAGGTGAAAAGGAAAAAGTGAGATGATGCTGAGCTATATTAATTCTATATATTTTGTTTCCTGGGAATAGGAGAATAATGCAGCAAAATGAGAACAGGGGGAAAAAAGGGGAGGACACAGGTTGGATAGCACTTCCTGCAATACCTTTGCTATAGCCAGTCAGTCTGATACCACCCAGATAGCTGAATCTTTTTATAAAACTATTTTAATGATGCTTGTATAATGTCACTATTACTTCCTAAAGACTGTTTCCCCCAATAAGAACTTTCCCTTGTGACAAATAAGTAGAATTATATAAAATGAATCACACTGGCCATATCAGAAAAAAAAATGCCTCTTTTTTCACCTATGGATCATAGCTTTACAGTGAAGAAAGACTTTGGAAACCATGTAGTCTAACCCCCTCTTTTAAGATATAAGGAAACTGAGGCCCAGAGAAATTAAGTGACTTGTCCAAGTTCACACAGATGACAGAGACCACAGTTGAACCTGGGTCCTCAAACTTCAGAGACAGTATTCTGTCCACTGCACATGCAGCATCCTGGAAAATTATAAGCCATTGGATAAGAATCTCACATTTAGAGTAAAAAAGAGTTAAATTAATGGCTTAAAACTGTAATTTTATCACCTTCTACCCCCTTCCCTACCACCCTGTTAGAAAGGATTAAAGATCATTTTGTATTTTTGTTTCACAAACTGTCATGGTCAGAGAATGTATAACATAATGGCCAACTTCCTAGTGACAAACCTCTACCCACTTAGCCTGGACTTCAGGCAACAGGAATAGCACGTCAGTAAACCTGTACTGAAAGCCTTTTTCCAGTGCTTGCATTCTTTTGGCATAGCCTTCAAAAACCCATGGCTTTGTAAGAGATTGAAGCTGGCACAAAGAAAGAGTTCAAGGTCTCCCTGATATTGCCTTGTGTTTGTCCCTTTACCTTTGGAAGGCAGTTTGGTGTGGTGAGAGTCAGGGAACCTGGATTCAAATTCTGGTTCTGCCACTTAGCATCTATGTAACCTTGAATAATCTCTTGGTACCTCTCTTACCTCAATTATAAAATTAAGGGGTTAAATTAGATCAGGGTCCCTTTAGCTCTACATCCTCAGATCCCTGTGATAGTAAATGTAGTGGCACAATTTTTTTTATCACTTAAGACTTAAGTATGGCAATAAAAACTGGGTAAAAGTCTTTTGTTTGCATAACTTATGAACTAAGAAAAAGTATTTCCATAAATTATTTTATAAAAAAAAGGACACACCTTTTTTTTTAATTAAAAAAAGGCAGGGTATCACTATAAAATTTGGAAACCACTGGTTTAAAGAATGTGGGCAGTGCAGATTAATCAATTTAAAATATCTCTAAGCCCACTTCCTCTCAGAATCTACTTTCCTTCCCTGAGCTATAATCATATAACTTTAGTATGAAGGAATCACACCCTCTCTACATGCAAATTGACCAGCATACTTAGATACTGTACAAAGTGTTTTACTTTTTTTGCACAGAATAAATAACAGGAACAAACAACATATAACCATACAGCTATCATATTGCTATATGCATGTATTTTCTCATAGATCCAGAAAGCCCAACCAGTGTACATGCCTGCTCTGAGCTCAGAAGTTTTGGGAAAGATATAGTTCAGTTTATTTAGCCCCCATGATTTCTTCTCCTTTGAGAAGGTAAAGGAAAGTAAGAAGTACAACATAGTGCCAACTGATGTTTGCCTCAAGGCATCCAATAGGGCCAGTCAGTGAAGGAGTCAGAAACTCTGGAGATGGATCTTGTCTTCTCTTTGTGATTTAGCTCATGAACCTTTGAGAAAGCCCTTCCCCAAAAACTGACCAGAAATTCCTACAGACAATTCTGGGATATTTAATAATTGATTAAATAAACTCATTTTGTTGGGGTTTTTTTTTCATGACCACGAGTAATAGTAATTAGGTTGCCTGACCCTAAATTTCTACCCTCCCTCAAATCCTCCAGTACTTTAGAAGGGGATAGTTAATTGTCAACAAGGATTTATTAAGTGCTTATTATATCTCAGACACTGGGTTATCTAGTTTCTGCCATTGGTTCGATCACTCCACCAATTATGTTCCCTGCATTTAGAGATCTCTAGCACCCCAGTTCCATTCAGCCACTTAAGTTAGATGAACTTTTTACAAAGGAATATTTATTTCAAATTTAGAGCATGGAACAAAATATTTTTCCACAAAGGAAGCCTTCCAAATAGGAATGTTGCTTTCCAAACTAGGTGTCTATTGCTCCTGGTCTTGGTAGACTTTCTGCTGCCATTACCTATGAATCGTTTTAAAATGGAAAATATTTCTCCTCAAATGGCCAAATGCTGCCTGTATTCATGACCTTTCCCAAGTTTGTCTTCTCTGGCAACACCCCTTCCCCTAATGAACCTATCCATCCGTAATCTGGCACATACAGGTAGTCCTAATGTATGACCAATCATAATAGTGTGAAGAAATTTCAGGATAAACAACTATGTGTCATTGTTGTAAATTAAATATGCAGACTGTTAAAACTCTAGTAGCTGGATTCCAGTTTAAAGAATTCAATAGCCAGTTCCAAAGTTCTTGCTGTAGACTCCCCCATTTCTCACAGGGCAGCTCTTCCCTTAGACTTGTATATTAAACATTAAAGCTTATGAAGAGTTTTTCTTGCATTTCCTCCTATGAGGTACAAAGGGCTGACATTCTCCTTAATTTTTATTCTAAATTAATGAGCAACACTCCCTCTCTCACTTTCCAGAAAACTAGATCATTTTCCTATCTAGGGTCCATCGCGAAAGTTCCCTCCTTGTAGCCACCTGACTTCTCAATTCCTACACAGTTCCCAGAGTTCTCTATGACCCAAGACTTTACACATGAATTATTGAACTAATACAAGGTACCAGGAACTTCTCCTGAATTCTTCATGTTCATTCTTATGGCACAGTAACATTTCATTACATTCACATACCACAATTTGTTTTGCTATTGCCCATTTGAAGGACATCTACTTAATTTCCAGTTCTTTGCTAATACGAAAACAAGTTGTGTTATGACTATTTTGGTGTATAACCGACCTTTTTTTTATCTCTGACCTCCTTGAAGTACTTGATTCCTAAGCATGGAATTGTCCTGGTCCAAATAAGACCAATATGGTCATTTTCTTTGCATAATTCCAATTTCTTTTCTAAGATGGTTGGATCAATTCACAATTCCACCAATATATTCACGTAGTTTCCTCTGAGGACAGAGATTTGTTTTTATACGCTCAGAGGCTAACACAGGGCCTTTCACAAGTCCTTAATAGGGAGGAGGGAAGTTAACTGAAATGGAATTGAATGGAATTCCAAGGTACTATATTAGTCCAAATGTCAGCCAGTCCCCCAAAATGATCTTCTTGGCACCAGTTACAAGATACACTCAGATTTCTGTATATATTTATTCTATACATATTTATAAGTATACATGTTATCTCCTATAGAAGATCTTGATAATAGAAATTGTTTCTCCTTTTCTTTAAATATCCCCATTATAACAACTATCACAGTGTCTATCACAGGATTATAGAAGGAAGGAACTTCAGAGGTCATATAGTCCAATCCATTTATTAAAAATGAAGAAAATGAGATGATATAACAAGCCCATGGCCACAAAGGCAATAAATAACAAAGCCAGGATGCCATATGCATCCTTAATACATTCTTATGGATTGGTCAATACAAAAGAGATTTTGGGGGAAAGCGTGACATACTTGAAGTAATACCATAAAACTGCTTCTCAAAATGGCAAACAGGAGTTTTTGAATGGCTGCTAACATTTCAGCACTAAGGCCATTATGGTAGGATCTGAGAAATTTTCCTCTGCTTTCCCTAAATTCAACAGCCAGAAAGACAGTGACTGTAGAATCTCTACTGTAGCCATCAGGTAACAAAGGTGGAGAAGATTTAGCTTGGTTTGGGGACTGGCATTTTGCTTGATGACATCTGGAAGAATTATTGTTTGAATTTTAAATTAAGAAAATTTATCACTCTTGAAGTTGCATGGACTCCCCTGAGGCCCTTGTTTTACAATCAGTATCCTTACTATAATGGCTCTTTATAGAATCCATTTAAATAAATAAGGAAAACATAACTAAGAATTCTCTGACATGTCACCTACCCTCAACTAGGTCCCAAAATAGAGATATTTGGCTAAACAAGAAATATAATGCTTCTACTCTCTTAACAATAACAGCAACTAATCTTGTAAACAGTCAGACAGATAACTCTGCTTTCTAGGCACAAACTGGAAAAAAAAAAAAAGCCCAAACCTCTTTTGCTTTTATTGCTAATGCAAACTGCCTGTGAGTTGAGGTCTTGACAGAACAATGCAAAACCTGACAATTAGGGCATGATTTGGGGCAAGGTAGGCAGCTAATAATAGTAATTCAGATCCAACATCTGTCTTCCCTTAATTATCTGAGTGATTTACTCCAAAGTAGTTTTCCTTTTTCTTTTCTTTTTTTCTCTCTCTCCTGGATTATCTGTACACTTAGCTCTTGAAAGCATCTGTAAAAGCTAATTCAGGTTGATAGTTTGAAGCACAGAATCCAATTCTCTCCAGCACAGTGGGAAGGTTAATATAGTTATACACTGGCAAAACCAGTCCATGCCTATACCAGTGGTGATGATTGTAGAAACATGAGTGGTGACGACGATGATGATGACACCTTACATTTGTAAGTGCCCCCACTGGCCAAGACTATATATTACATTCCCTATATACTCCACAATGCTCATCACTAGAACTCCATGTGATTCTGGGTCAATATTAAACCTTCTGTAAGTACCTAATAAGTGGTACAACACACAGCAAAAAAAAATGCTACAGTAATTTAAAGGAGGAAGAGGTCACTATGGGCCAGGGTGGGGAAGAAAAAGATTATAAAGAAATAAAGATTTGTGATGGTCTTTGAAGGATGGATAGTCAGTGACTATCTCCTTATTATATTTATGACGTTGGACAATTTGTTAGTTCCTTTTGAGTTTTAGTTTCCTCATCTGTAAAATGAAAAGGTTCAATCACATAAATTCTAGAATTTCTTTCAGTTCTATATCCCTTGATCAGACCCAAGTTTTCTAAGAAATCCAGAATGGCATTAGTAATGTTTCATGTAAAGGACTAATGGGAAGTGATGATGGAAAAAAAATGGGTCCAGATTGTGGAAGACATTGAAGGGTAAAGACTGTAGGCAATATTATTACACTGCTAATGGGGTACCATAGAAAGTTTGTGAACAGAAGAGTTAGAACCTTACCCTGGGTACTTTACCCAGGGCTGTTTTAAGCACAGGAAGAACCCTACTTCCAACATGGTTGTTCTCAGTGCCTCTTTCTATCCCCAATACAATATGTATACCCTTAGCTGAATTGGAGAGGATAAGAGGAAGCCAGCAGGAGAGAGTTTTCTTGGACCTCAATGGAAAGGCTCAGTTCATTATAAGATTCTATCTCTGTCTGCTTTGCTGAATCACTGTCCATCTTCTGCTCACTACCTGTAGGTAAACCCCAAAGCTCCTCCCCAGATCTTTTTCTCTTCTTTTACTACACCTGCCATCTTGATGATTTCATTAGCTCCCAATTATTAGCTGTCTAACCTTGAGCAAATCACTTAATTTCTCTCACAGGCTGTTTCCCCATATACAAAGTGGGGGTGATAATAGCACATACCTCACAGGCTTGTTGTGACAATCAAATGAGATCACATATGAAAAGCATTTTGCAAACCTTAAAGCACTATGTAAATACTAGATATCATTATTATTGTTGTTGTTGTTATTATTATTACTCTTTAATTATTAATTGTTATTAATATTATTACTCCTTAGCTCCAAGCCCACATCACCAATTGCTTGCTGAACATTCCAATCTGGGTGTCCCTTTGACATCTCAAATTCAAAATATTCAACAAAGAATTCATTAACTTGCCTGCTAAGACCACCTCTTTTCCAAATATCATAATATCTCTTGATGGAGCCATCATTTTTCTAGTTATCCAGGTTCAAATCATCTTTGAGTCTTCACATGCCCTCATTTTACCCCTCCCCCTATAACCAATCAAATACTTATGAAGTCTACTCTGACAATTCTTACATCTGCCCCTCTATTCACTCACATGGCCACCACTATAGTTCAGGCCCTCATCACTTATCAACTAGGCTATTTCAATAGCTTCTTAATTGACCTCCTTGCTTCTAGTCTCTCCCCCCTCCAAACCATATTCCACAAGGCTGCCAAAATTAAAAAACAAAAACAAAAACCAATTGGACATACATCTTTTGGGGAATATCCAAGTAAATTATGGTATTTGAATATAAAAAGAATATTATCGTGCCATAAGAAAAAATAAAATGAATCCTTTCAGAGAAAGCCAGAAAGACTTCTATGAACTGATCCAAAATGAAACGAGCAGAAACCAGAACTTATAGAATAAAAACATTATAAAGTTAGTTAACAAGTCTTTATTAAGCACTTCCTATATGGCAGGAACTGTGCTAAGTACTGAACATATAATGAAAGGCAAAATGCCTTTGAAAGACTTGAGAATACTGATCAATTCGGTGTCAAACCAGGATTCAGAGGAACAACAACAAAGCGTATTACCCACCTCTTGACAAAGACGATAGACACAAGATGCAAAATGAGCTACACGTTTTTGCATATGGCCAGCAAAAGATTAAACCTTTTCTTAACTATGTATATTTGGCATAAGGACTCATTTTCCTTTTGTTTTTGTTTTTGCTTCAATTAGGGCAGAAGGAAGGTGGTGGGGTCAAAAAATAAATGACTGATAATTGGAAAAGATTAAATTAAATTATAAATATGCTTCAATCTGCATTCAGACTCTGTAGTTCCTCCTTTGGATGTGGATAGCATTTTCCATGTCTTAGATGACTGTATTCCTAAAGCATAAGTCAAACTATTCTTATCAAGAAGTTTCCTTGGTTCCCCATTGCTCTTAGGACAGAATTAAAATTTCCTGTCTAAGGCCTGTATAATATGGCGTTGTTCTACCTCTCCCAATATGTTTCATGCTACTGATTTTCCTACACTCAGTGCTCCAACCCGACAGGTCTACTTGTTGTTAACTAAACTCAGAATTCCATTTCTGGCTTTTGGACCTTCACATAGATGGTCTCTCCCCATGTGTGGAAAGTATCTCTCCTTGCTTCTGTCTCTTAAAATTCTCTTAGCTTCCTTCAAGAATAGCTCAGGGCCACCTGCTATAGAAAAACCTTTCCTGATCTCATTGGTTGTCAGTGGCTAGTGTATTTCAACATCCATCTAATTAATCTACTTGCATTTGGGGCCTTGGCTTTCAGATTCATACTCCCTACAGCTGCCAAATCAATATCCTTAAAACAGAAATCTGACCAAGCTATTCCTCTTCTAATGAAACTTTAGTGGTAACCTACTGCTTCTAGGATAAAATAAAAACTCCTCTATTTGGCAGCTAAATCCCTTCACAATCTGGCACAGGCCCATCTTTCCAAGATGATTACACAGTACTACTCCCCTTCATGCTGTTTATACTCAAAATATAATATTTCATGTCCTGCCTCTGTTTCCTATTACCTCATGTCTCACATGCCCAAAATGCTCTCCTTTCTTACCTCTGTCTTTAGAAACCTCATGTTGCATTTCAGGATCAGCTCAAGTGTTTCTTCCCTCAAAAGGCTTTTTGTGATAGCCCCAATTGTTAATGCCCTAAATTACTGTGTATTTATTTTTTTATTTTGTTTTAACTTTTTATTATTTAAACTTAAAAACTAAAACTTGAATACAAAATAAGAAAAGAGAAAAAGCATTGCCATGTGCACAGCAGAAAATGAGAGGATTCAAAATACACAACAATAAATTTCCATTTCAAGAAAGTCTATATCCCCAATTGATAAATGGTCAAAGGATATGAACAGGCAATTTTCAGAGGAAAAAACTAAAGCTATCTATAGTCATATGAAAAAATGCCCTAAATCACTATTGATCAGAGAAATGCAAATTAAAACAACTCTGAGGCACCACATCACACCTATTAGATTGGCTAACATGACAAAACAGGAAAATGATAAATGTTGGAGAATATGTGGGAAAATTGAAATACTAATGCATTGTTGGTGGAGTTGTGAACTGATCCAGCCATTCTAGAGAACAATTTGGAACTATGCCCAAAGGGCTATAAAACTATGCATAAAAATAGCAATAGCACTACTAGGTCTATATCCCAAAGATATCACAAAAAAGAGAAAAGGACTCACATGTACAAAAATATTTATAACAGATTTTTATGTGGTGATAAAGAATTGGAAATCAAGGAGATGCCCATCAATTGGGGAATGGCCAAACAAGTTGTGGTATATGAATGTAATGGAATACTACTATTCCATAATAAATGGTAGGCAGGTGGACTTCAGAAAATCCTGGAAAGACTTGCATGAAATGATGCTGAGTGAAGTGGGCAGAATCAGAACACTGTACACAGTAACAGCAACATTGTATGATGACTGATTTTGTTAGACTAAGCTCTTCTGAGAAATACAATAATCTAAGACATGGAAAATGCTACCCACATCCAAAGGAAGAACTACGGAGTCTGAACGCAGATTGAAGCATACTTTTTTCTCTTTGTTTTGTGTTTCTTTCTCGTGGTTTTTCCTTTTTGTTCTGATTCTTCTTTCACAACATGACTAATGTAGAAATATGTTTAATATGATCATACATGTATAGCCTATATCAGATTGCATGCCTTCTTAGGGAGGGGGGAGTAAATGGAGGAGGAGAAATTTTAGAACCAAAAATCTTATAAAAGCGAATGTTAAAAACTAAAAATAAATTAATTTTAAAAAAGAAAGCCTGTATAATAAACACTATGCATTGTGTTCAGAGCTGTCCATCTTTTTATTGCTTCTTTGTAAGTTTTCTTTTGTTCTCTGCTGTGCACTTTTTACTTTGTTCCTTTTTTCCCCTTCCTCTCCCCTCCCCTGAAGGCTATAATCAAGCACAGAGATATTTGTGTGTGTATATGTAATATATTTTTAATACGTATTATACTTATATGTGTATACATTGTATCTCTCCACTAGACCATATGCTCCTTGAAGTCAGGAACTGTTTAGTTTTTGTCTTTGCTTTCCTAGCACCAAGGACAGTACCTGGCACACAGCAGTCACTTTTAAAATGCCTATTGAATTGAAAATACATGCACACTTCCATTCTGATCAGTGGTCAGTAATTCTTGCTTTCTATTGGGCATAGCCAAAACATAAAAGCCACAAATGACTTTTCTACATTTCACAAGGTTTCCCAGAGAGCAAACAGGAAGAAATTTAAAAGAATACAAGATACCTCTTAGTGAGATGCCCCATGTAAACATGAAACCTTTCAGAGAAATATGGACAGGCAGATTCTCTTGTGGCCTAAATGCCTGCTTTTATTAAGTCACACAGCAAGAAACCTAGGCTCTGCTGTGATGCAAGTGCTAACATAACTTAATAACCATAGCTTGCAGTCTTTCTCCCAGGCCTTTGTCTACCCCTCCTAACTCCAATATAAGCTAAGGCAGGGAAAGGAATTATGATTTATCTGCCTGGTTAATTGTTCATTGAGACATGAGTTTTTCAGTGCAAAAATCTCAGTTTCTCATAAATAAGAGTTAATTTTCTTTTTTTATATTTTTATTTTTTTATGCTTAAAAGATATAATGAATTATCTATATTCATAGTGAGTATCCATCATTATCATGCAAAAGTTATACAACTATTTTGAGAGGTTAACAGCCTCTGAATTTGCTCAACATTTTCTTAAAACCAGTTGGTCCAGCACTATGTGCTGCACATCACCTCCATAACTCTCACATCATGTCTTTCTCTTCTCTTTACAAGGACACAGTTACACAATTCAAACTAGTTTAAAAAGCAAAAAAAAAAAATTTAACAGGCAAAAGCCAGTTTGAACTGCTAAAACCACTCAAAACTGGCCCAAACCAGTTCAAATCAGTTCAAACGGAGCCAAACATCAAAAACAAATGCAAAAGAGCAAAAGCCATTTCAAAATGGCAAAAACCAGTTCCAAACCACTTCAAACTGGTAAAAATCAGTTCAAATCAATCAAAACTGGTTCAGAATGGTTAAGACCAGTTAAAACCTGTGAAAACCGATTCACACTGGCTGAAACCAGTTCAAAATGGTCCAAACCTGTTAAAACCAGCCCAAACTGGTTAAAACCAATCAAAACCATTTTAACCAATTCAAATCAGTTCAATCTGGCTAAAACCAGTTCAAACTGGTCAAGTTTAGTTCAAACCAGTTCAGACTGGCTGAAACCAGTTGACAGCAGATCAAACCGGCCAAAACCAGTTCAAACTGGTCAAAACCTGTTCAAACTGGTTTAAACCAGCTGAAATTGGTTTAGACCAGCTGAAACCAGTTCAAACCAGTCAAGACCTCTTCAAATCATTTCAATATTAATTAATTTATTTCTAGTTTTCAATATTTACTTCCACAAGATTTTGAGGTCCAAATTTTCACCCCCATCTCACCCCTCCTCCCAACCAAAGATGGCATGCATTCTGAATATCCCTTCCCCTAGTCTGTCCACTCTTCTATCTCTCCCCCCTTCTCTTATCCCCTTCCCCTTCTATTTTCCTGTAGAGCAGGATAGACTTCTGTACCCCATTTCCTGAATTTCTTATTTCCCAGTTGCATGTGAAAACATTTTTTTTAAACATACGTTTTTAAAACTTTAGGTTTCAAATTTTCTCCCTTCCTCCCTCCCTACTCACCCTCATTGAAAAGGCAAGCAACTCAATATAGGTTGTACATGTGCAGTTATGCAAAACACTTCCCTAGTAGACATGTTGTGAAAAACTAACTCTATTTCCCTTAATCCTATCCTGCCCTCCCATTTATTCTATTCTTTCTTTTGACCCTGTCCCTCCTCAGAAGTATTTACTTCTGATTACCCCCTTTCCCAGTCTGCCCTCCTCTCTATCATCCTCCTGCTCTCTTGTCCCCATCTCCCCCTATTTTCCTGTAGGATAAGACAGATTTCCATACCCAATTGAATGTGTATGTTATTCCCTCCTTAAACCAAATCTTATGAGAATAAGATTCACTCATTCCTTCTCACCTTCCCCCATTTCCCCTCCACTGTAACAGACTTTTCTTTTCTGATTTTATTTTTTGTGAGATCATTTACCCCATTCTGCCTCTCCCTTTCTTCTTCTCTAAGTATAATCCTCTCTCATCCCTTACTTTTATTCTCCAGATATGACCCCTTAATCTTCAACTCACCCTGTGCCCTCTATCTATCTATCTATCTACCTACCTATCTATATACACATACATATAATTTTTTTCCTCCAACTACCCTGATACTGACAAAGGTCTCATGAGTTATAAATATCATCTTTCCACGCAAGAATGTAAACAGTCCAACTTTAATAAGTCTCTTACAATTTCTCTTTCCTGTTCACCTCTTCATGTTCCACTTGAGTCTTATATTTGAAAGTCAAATTTTCTATTCAGCTCTGGTCTTTTCATCAAGAATGATTGAAAGTCCTCTATTTCACTGAAGGACCATTTTTTCCCCTGAAGGATTATACTCAGTTTTGCTGGGTAGGTGATTCTTGGTTGTAATCCTATCTACTTTGCCCTCTGGAATATTATATTCCATGCCCTGTGGTCCTTTAATGTAGAAGCTGCTAAATCTTGGGTTATCCTGATTGTGTTTCCACAGTACTTGAAGTGTTTCTTTCTGGCAGCTTATAATATTTTCTCCTTGACCTGGGAACTCTGGAATTTGGCCACAATATTCCTAGGAGGTTTCCTTTGGGGATCTCTTTCAGGAGGAGATCTGTGGATTCTTTCAATTTCTATTTTGCCCTCTGGTTCTAATATATCAGGGCAGTTTTCCTTGATAATTTCTTGAAAGATGATGTCTAGGCTCTTTTTTTGATCATGGCTTTCAGATAGTCCAATAATTTTTAAATTCTCTCTCCTGGATCTATTTTCCAGGTCAGTTGTTTTTCCAATGAGATATTTCAGATTGTTTTGTAGTTTTTCATTCTTTTGATTTGTTTTACAGTGTCTTGATTTCTCATAAAGTCACTAGCTTCCAATTGCTCTATTCTAATTTTTAAGTATTTTCTTCAGTAATCTTTTGGACTTCCTTTTCCATTTGGCCAATTTTTCTTTTTAGGGCATTTTTCTCCTCATTGGCTTTTTGGACCTCTTTGGCCATTTGGGTTAGGCTATTTTTTAAGGTGTTATTATCTGTTGACTTATTTTTCATGATTTTCTTGCAACACTCTCATTTCTCTTTCCAGTTTTTCCTCTACTTCTCTTACTTGCTTCTCAAAATCCCTTTTGAGCTCTTCCAAGGCCTGGGACTGATTCATATTTTTCTTGGAGGTTTTGGATGTAGGAGCTTTGACTTTGTTGTCTTCTGGTTGTATATTTTGATCTTCTTTTTCACCAAAGTAAGATAATATAGTCTGACTCTTTTTGTGCTGCTTGCTCATGATCCTGGCCACTTACTTGAGTTTTAAACTCTTTGTTAAGGTAAGAGTCTGCTTCCAATGTGAAAAATGTACTGTCCCAAGCTTTGGGGTTTGTACAGCTGTTTTCAGAGATACTTGTAGGGACCTGTAAATTTTCAGTTCTTCCAAGGTGGTATGATAAAGGGCGAGGTGTTTACTCCTTTCCTGGCCTGTGACCTCAAGTACTCCTTTCTGTCCTGTAACTGTGAGGAGGGTTTTCTCTCTACAGCCACTACAAGCTCCACCACACCAGCGCTCCTTCTCACCCCGGGACCACCACCCAGAACTGTGACCCAGATCCAAAAACAAGAGATTCCTGCCTCAGCACTGGCAAAGAGATCCCTACAATCCCTCTCTGATCAGCCACTGGATTCCCCCTCAGTCTGTGGGCCAGAAGCTCAGGAGGAAGCTGCCCCCCCAGTGCCACACTCTTAGGGAATGAAGCTGAGACCTCTCTCAGCACCACAGAAACAGGCCTTTCCTACTGACCTTCTAAGTTGTCTTTGGTATTTGTGGATTGAGGAGTCTGGAAACCACCACAGCTGCCTGCGATTCAGTCCTCTGAGACCTGCTCCAGGTTTACTGGGGCCTGTGCGCCTCTGCCGCACTGCGATCCTCTTTCAGTCCGGCGAGATATACCTTTCTGATCAATCATCCAGGTTGTCTTGGGCTGGAAATTTGTTTCACTCTGTCTTTTTGTGGGTTCTGCTGCTTCAGATTTTGTTTAGAGCCATTTTTTATGAGTATTTGGAGGGGTTTGGGGGAGAGCTCAAGCAAGTCACTGCTTTCACTACGCCATCTTGGCTCCCCCCACCCAAACCATTTCAAACAGGTTAAAACCAGCTGAAACTGGTTGAAACCAGTTCCAACTGCTTCAAACCAGCTAAAGTCGGTTCAAACTGGCCAAAACTGATTCAAACTGGCCAAAGCCAGTTCAAGCTGGTCAAGACCTGTTCTAGGGCTATATCTCAGAGAGATCATACAAATGGGAAAAGTACCTACATGTACAAAAATACTTATAGCAGCTCTTTTTGTGCTGGCAAAGAATTGGAAATTGAGAGGATGCCCATCAATTGGGGAATGACTGAACAAGCTGTGGTATATGAATATAATGGAATACTATTGTACTATAAGAAATGATGAACAGGCTGACTTCATAAAAACCTGGAAAGACATGTATGATCTGATGCTGAGTGAAATGAGCAGAAGCACGAGAACATAAACCACAGTAACAGCCACGTTGTGCGATGACTACTATTGATAGACTTAACCCTTTTCAGTAGTACAGGAATCTAAGACATCTCCAAAGGCCTCATAATGGAAAATGGTATCCACAAAGAAGAAAGAACTATGGAGTTTGAATGCAGATTGAAGAATACTATTTGCTAATTTTTTTCCTTCTGTTGTGTTTTGTTTCCTCTTTCTGGTGGTTCCTCCTTTTGGTTCTAATTCTTACCTACAACATCACTAATGTGAAAATATGTTTAATAGGAATATATATGTATAGCCTATATCAGATTGCGTGCCATCTTAATGAGGGAGTTAGAGAGGGAGGGGAGAAAAAATTAAAACTCAAAAGAATATGGAAATGATTGTTGATAATTTGAAATAAATTGATTTTAAAAATAAAATAAAATAACCACATCTTTCTTACATATAAATTTAGCCAGGTGGTTTTTTCCCAAAACAATTTGAATGAAGCAAGAATTTTGGACATACCAATTTGGTGATTATGTTTGCCCATAAAAAGAGTCAGCTAACTTACTTTAAGGGTATTAATCATATAGTTTAAACACAAAGTGACCTTTGGGTAACATATTTAAAACATATAATGAAATTATTATTCTTTAACATGATAAATATTTGTGGAATGGAAACAACTATAGTAATACAACTTAAATTATCTTTTACATTACTATAATTTTCTAAGTTTTCAAAGCATTACAAAACCAGTTGACAAACTTATTAGCTATGTGACCACTGCCAAATCAGTAGCGTTTTCTTTGCATCATTTTTTTCCTCATCTCTAAAATGGGATTAATAATATTTGCCTTCTCTATATCACAGTGGTCTCAAAAACATGAGAATGTACTTTTTGAAATGGTAAAAAGCACTCTAAATTCTAATAACAATTAATCATAATATTTTATTTTTTAAAGTCATAGAATGTTAGAGTGAGAAGGAAATATACTTCATCCGGTCTAGTCATTTTACAGTTAAGGGAATGGTTAAGTGACTTGCCGAACAGTTGCTATGATGAAGAGCCCTCCTTGAACCCAAGTTTTTAATCTATGGGTCTCATACAATCTTGTTTGCCAACAAAAAAAATAGATAAGGGAAAATGCACCAACCTTGGTTAGCCAGCTCCCACCTCTCTGACTCTTAAGGTTACACAAGATGTATAGCCGTTCTTGCTGTGTCTGAGGGCTTCTCAGACTCCTTCTTCAAGCATAGGGCTAATTTTATTAGACTATCTGAATCCTAGAAAAGGCCTAGCATGTCCCCACACACTGTGGAGTGCCTCTCTGTCATCCTAATGTCTTCGACAACAACTTCTCACTGGAAAAGGAGTCCGAGGCATCTGTTAGTTATTCAGATTTTCAGAGTCCAGCTCCCAATCAAATGATATAAATAGTATTGACCCGTGATTGGCTTGGTCTGAATATAACTAAAGCAGTAAACTCAGTAACTTTTTTCAATATAATCAATCAGTATAGGAGATTAACCTGGTGGAATCTAGTGGTGCTTCCCCAACATATTTTTCGTCTTTAAAAAAAGTGTTAATTCATTTTGTTCCTTTCCTAGTCTGTATCTTATAAAATGGATGGTGTAAGAACAGGCCCTTTTTTAAAAAGTATGTGAAAACAGGTGAGTCTACAGCACAAGTCACCTTTTCTTCTACTAAAAGCAACAGAGAGTAGTAAGTCATCAAGTCCCTGCTATGTGCAAAAGAACTGTGCTAAGCATTATCGGGAATAGAGAAGTATAAGAAATCTTTTCTGCCCTGTGCTCAGGGGTCTTAGCAGCTACTTAGACAAAACATGAAGCAAGAGAAAGCAATACAGAATATAATTAAGTGTTAAACTATTAGAGATTATAGAAGTTCAAAAGAGAAAATGGAAACCAGTTCAGTGAAAAAAGCATAGGACTGGGAATCAAAAGACCTGGACTTTAATCTCAGCTCCACCATTAATGACCTAGGGCAAGTTACTTCTCCACTCTGGGACTCAGCATCCTCATTTGTAAAATGAAAGGATTGATTTGCTGATGTCTAAGATCCCTTTCGACTCAGTAAGTCAATGTTTCTAATGGTGTAAACCTGATTTTCCATGTCTATTGATTATCTTTCTAGTTTACTGGGAAAAGACTGAGTCACATCCATTGACCAGCAAGGCTTAGCCAATATAAAAATATGCTTTCACTACAGTCATACGAGGTTTCACCATGAGGTGGAGGTGGCCCTGGGTTCTCAAAGGAACAGACAATGGAACACAAACTCTGGATGTTCTTGCCAAGATGGAACAGCTTTGAGTGTGGAACTATGTATGTGTTCTTTGTCCAAGAATAAGCCTCGAAAAGTTCAGAGATCCTTTGTGAATTTTTTTTAAACCACAATAATTTATCAAAATTATGTACTAACGCTGAGGGTCTATAACTGAAGCAAAGGGGTGAGGAGCTAATGAACTTGTTTGTTTGTTTTTTAAACATATAGATAGCTGCATTTAAATATATATGGTTTTCTTTGTAATCCTATGAATGCCTCTTATGCATTTAAAAATATTCTGAGAAGGATCAATAGGTTTCACCAAAGGAGTTGACAAAGGAGTTCATGACACAACATAGCTTAGGAAACCCTGAACTAAGTAAGGGAGGAATTATAACCTAAATTGGTGAAAAGAATACCATATGAATGATGTCACAATTTCTGGAAGTATTAATTAAGGCATAGGATGAAAAATCAAATTTAAGTATCCTGAAAATAGCAGAATGTTATGGCAGTAGTGGAAAGAGAAACTTTGGCTTCCCCTTTGCTTTGTGCAGATCTGGTGCCAGTGATTTACTGTGGCATAACTGGCATACAGAAATACCCATCTCATTTCCTTTTTTCTCTGAGGAAAGAAATATGCCTCTTTGCAGGGAATAGTAATGAGTGCATTCACTTAAATGACACAGTCAGCATACTATATATTTCCAATCAGCTAGAGCAAAGGGTATTTTTAAAAAGGGCACTATCAGATGTAAAGAGCTGGATTTTGGTATTTTAACTGAATTTTTCAGTTGGAAAAATATTCCATTTGGTGTTTTCAGATGCTTAAGAAATTCTGGCAGTATATAGTTGGATCCTAAGGCTTAACTGGAGTCTGTGTGCCTGCAGCTGCAATTGTGATTTCATTAGGAATAGATTCATGGAGCCAATTTCATTAATAGACAATTCCTAGAGGGCTGAATCTGGTGGATATTCTGTGGTAGATGCTTGGAGTTTGAGCTCTTTTAGCAAGGATTTGAATTCCATTTTAATTTGTAGGTATAGTTTCCTCCTAAAAAAAAATCTTATCTAAAGACGTCGGCCCAGTCCTGCCCAAAATGTTTGTTAGTTTTATAGCTTACAGTTGGCTGCTTTGCTGTCTTAAGCTGAAGAAGGCTGAGGATATTTAAAAGCTGTGGGTTTTTTTAATTGAACGTAGTTACTCTGAGTACAAGACCTACACTGAATGATTCTGAAGAACTCTTCCATTTAATTAGAGTAGATTTCGGTGAAATGTTCACATTTCCATCTTCATCTGTCGAGTTCCATCAAATTCGATGAGAATACTCGAGAATTTCATACTTTCAGTTTAATAGTAGTTGATGTCTTGATTATTCAGTCTCCCTCAAAGGTTTTAGGAAAGCATCACTTCTCGGGGGGAAATGACAAAATCAATCCAAGGCCAATTTTAAGAAATGAAGACTGCTAGCATGATTGGTAAAGGTTTTCAGGTAATCAAGTAACTCAAATGCAAAACTGACACAAACTTCATAAGTGCAATAAAATGAGTCATTTTTCCCACACAAAAGAACATTAGTTAACCAGTTTCTAACAGTGAGTCAACAAAAATGTAACCCAAACACCAAGTCTTTAAGTCTTTATTGAGTGTTAGAATCAAATTAAGCAGCAAGAATATCCATTTCTGTTATAATATTGATTTTTTTAAACCAAAGATGAAGTTAAAGAAGAGATGAGAAGAGCTTCTAACAGAGAATGCTTATTAAACGTGGAGCAAGTAATTCCCAAAGATAATGCCCTCTAAAGAGACATAACACTTGCCAAACAGAAAGGCCTAGTACAACACAGTGTACTCCACAGGTATTCAATACATGCTTATTAATGGTGGCCATGATTCAAATAGCTTTTCCTTTATTTTCTGCATTTGGTAGGGATAGCAGCTGGATGGACAAACATTGATATGGGAAACTTGTGGTTGAGTAAATTCCCTCTACCAAAGTAGATCAGCATCTTCTCTGTAACTTATAGCCTCAGATTGTTGCCTGTGACTTGCCCAGGGTAACACAGCCAGTATGTGTCAGTCTGGACCTGAGCCTAGTTCTTCCTAGAGCTGAGATTAGCTCTTTATTCCCAATGCCACAGATGCCTTTCCACACTTGATATTAATTCTCTTTTCATCAGAAGGAGAACAATAGTAAACACTCCTGACTTATTACCAATTTACTGTCCTCGGTCTTTTGGATTCCTGGCACAAGATAGAGCTACAAAGAATGTTCCTTAATCAAGGAATAGACAGAGAATAGAGGGCAGGAACACTGTGTGGTGGAAAGGGCACTGTATTTGGAACGAAAGAGCCAGGGTCTTAATCCCATGTCTGATACTTATTAGTGTGGCACCTTGGGAAAGTAACTTAACCTTTCTGCACCTCAGGCTCCTCTTCCATAAAATGAGGGCTGTGAACTAGATGACCTCAAATCCATTCAGATCCAAAACTTTTGGTCTTACAAAGTCTCTCAGATCTGGAAACTACTTTTACTCATTCTTGGAAAAAACAGATAATGATTGAAAGATATTCAGTCCTTGATTTCTTTTTCTCATGTTAACTATATAGGTAATTATTCTACTATTTTGAGTCTGTGGCACATCTTCACCCAACTATTTGCCCTCTCAACTACATATATGACATCTTCCCTGACTTTCATTACAGAAGCTACCAGGGCCAAATATTCCTCTCATCTTCCTTTTCACATCACATTTTTTAAAAAAAGGTTTCCTTGATGTGTTTTGTTTTTAACATTACAACATTTAAAGGTTACTCCCACTTCATGAGATGTCCCCTATAACAAAGTAAAACAATAAAATATAAAACAGTGACCTCATCTGACAGTGTATGCAACATTTCACATCTGTAGTACACCCCTACCTATCTCATTTTTTAATTAGCAGAAATCTATTTTCTTTCCCTCCCAGGCCCCACCCCACTGAAAAAAAGAAAAGTAGGAAGGAAAAACAAATTCCCTGTAACAAATATGCATTGTCAAGCAAAACAAATTCTTTCAATGGCTATATACTATGTGTATATATACATACATACATATATGAGTGTATAAATTTTAAGGTACAGAATTTTATATATGTGTGCATATATATAAATATACATATATGTATATATATGTGTGTATATATGTATATGTGTGTGTATATATATGTGTATATATGTGTATTGCATATATGTGCATGTGTATGTATATATATACACACATATATACACATATACACACATATATATATATGTATATATGTATGTATGTATGTATGTAATATACAAATTCTGTAATCTAAATCTGGGGCAGCTAGGTGGCCCAGTGGATAGAGTGCTAGACCTGGAGTCAGGAAGACTTATCTTCCTGAGTTCAAATATGGCCTCAGACACTTTCTAGCTACGTGACCATGGCCAAGTCACTTAACCCTGTTTGCCTCAGCTTCCTCATCTATAAAATGAGCTGGAGAAGGAAGCAGCAAACATTGGGTTCATGAAGAGTTGGACAAGACTGAAATGACTGAACAACAATTCCAAATCTATCACTTCTCTGTAATGGATAGCATGTTTCATCATTAATTCTCTGGAATCATGAATAAATATTATATTTATCATAGTCCTTATTATTTCTTTTTTTAAAAAATCAAACTATTTATTTTTTAGTCAAACCACTAGGAAAATATGACATACCCTTGAAACACTGAACAGGAAGGCTATGTTAATTGCATTCAATAATAAGTATAAAGAGAACAAGATCTTTTCCAACACAATGCCTGGTACTAACACACTGCTCAAAGTTTTAACCAACAGTGATAACTGGAAAATTGGTGCTAGCTGCCTCCTGTACCCTGGGGTAGAAAAAAAGCTCTCCCTTGCAACCTGCTTAGAAGTTTAAGTTGTCTTCCTACCCTTTTCTGTTCTAAGAGGGTCCTCTCAACAAGTTGTTTCTGTTGAAAAGGGCAAATGAGCAGGTCAGGTATATCTTCTTCTGCTTTGGGGAAAACTAGCTTTCCCCCAAAACAATCATCTGCCATTGCATTAAGCAAGAGGCTTCAGATTGTTCTGCAATTAAAAAGAGGCATTCTTTGGTCTTCACTCAAAACTGTTTCATATTAATCCCAAAAAACACTTTAACTGAAGTGTTGCCCCTGTAGTACCTTCTAGAAGGGCAAGAAAAAGTAACCTGAGCAGAAGTCCTACAAAAGCCAACATGAAGGAACCTGAGTCTCACATGCCTGGTGGGAGCTTTCCTTTTTATGATCTTGCTTGGCATCCCAGCTGAAAGCTGGGCTAAGCACTGTCTTCATCAAAGGAAGGCTCACCTGATTAGAGCTCAGTGCTCTAATCCAAGCAACTCTCTTTCCCCAGACTCCCCTCTGAATGCCAGTTCTTGTACTGGGGAGAAAATACAACTGTGTTTTTCTTTTCCAATCAGCAGCAAATGCATGGCTACTTCTTTCTGTTCTATGAGAAATGGTTCAATCAGGTGGATGTGAAGTTGGCACTAAACAAATGTGGATGGCTACCTCAGGGATTCATACCAGATGGGAGGTAGGCTGGGGAGGAGAACGGCTAATACCTATAAACCCAGAGTCATTCCAGCTTCTAGGAATGGAATACCTCTGAACTAGCTGAAAGCCATTAAGGGCTCCAACAGACAGAATAGGGGTCATCTTCACCGAAGGGATGGGCCGGGTATTATTAGCCCTCCATGCGACCTCCAATCCGGATCTGAGCACAAGTTTCTTCCATTTCTTCACCTATAGGCTAAAACATGCAATGGAACCAACAGAGTCCAGAGGCAGATGCAAAATTCCCCTAAAGTATTCCTAAACTTGCTACCAGCCTCAATTTCTTCATTCTTAAATTTTCACCGAAAGGTAAAAATTTCCACACACTTTTACAAGTAGACCCATTCTCCCACCCCAGATGACTACTGACAGTGACTCTACTTTGCAATTGATGCCAGGGAATCTTTCATCTTCTTAGTCATGGTGGGGATGAGGTGCATGTGGTCATCAACACATTTGGTCACACAGGACTCTAGCTGCCTCTTTACCTGCTGCTCATTGCTCCCAGCATCCATCAAGTCTTTGGCTTTGTCATTGCAGTGCATAATGCATCGAGCCAGGCAGTCCTGGAATTTCTCTAGTTCACCTGTCACAAGGGCCTGTGCCTGGGCCAAGGGAGCATGGCAGCGTTCAATGCACTGATGAATCTGCTGCATGGAGGCCTGGGTATCTTCACAGCAGCTGGCCCTGCACCGGAACATGGTACCCTGCATCTTGCAGATATTCTCCCGTTCCAGCCCTTTCACCATGGTGTCCACCGCCTCCTGCACCCACAGCTTCTGCGACTCCACCATGGTGCACACCCCCACCCCCCAGCCCTGCACCCTGCCCTGCTCAACCCAAGCGCTCTAGCCCGGCATCCACATGGAGCCCCAGAGCAGCCAATAGTTCTTATTATTTCAAAGCTGTTTGTTTTTACAGAATTGTTGTTATTATATAAGTTGGTCTCCTTTCTGTTCATATCTCCTCTCCCACCACCACCATCAAAACATGTATGTGTGTACATACATACACACCTATATATTCTCTCTCTCTCTGTCTCTCTCTCTTTCTCTATCTCTATCTATCTATCTATCTATCTCTATCTCTGGGATAGCATCAGTAGAAAAGCTATTTGGAAACCTCAACCCTGGCAAAATGATAATTCTCCAGCTCTAAGCACGTCTTGAACTATCCTGAGGAAAACCATAAACCACTCCTCCCTACTTGTTTTCCTCTATTATGCCCTCTTTCTCTAGCTTCTTCATTCTTTTCCTCTACCTTACTCTCTGATTTGAAATCTACCCAGGTTCTCCCTTATCTTGGAAAAAAGTCACTAGATCCTGCTGACCAAGGTTCAACTACCTTCCTATTTTTCTCCTGCCATTTACCTTCAAGTTTCTCAACTTTACACAGACTGACTCAACTTCTTCACCAGGACTTGAACCCATATCCTCCGACTCTTCCCATTTCATCACATTATTTTCTTCAAGGCTTCATAGTGGACCTGGACACTGAATCATGGGTAGGAGTCGGTCAGAGATTTGTAATGGAAAATATGCAAGTGACAGGAGAAGCAAAGGGATAAGCAGAAAAGGGCAAGCGTGGTCGGAGGATGACAAGCTGACCACAAGGGAAAAAGGGTCAAGGATAACAGCAAGGTATGGAGGCAGGATGCCTGTGAGAATTGTGACACTATTGACATAAAGGATTAAGGATTTGGATGATTCACAAAAATACAATTCCAGATCTCTTCTCCCTCAGTCTCTAGTCCCATGTGTCCAATTAGCGGCTTAGAAATCTCCACCTGAATATTCTCAAACTCAGAAGCCTAAAGCCAAAATCAAGTTACTCACCAAACTAGATCCATTCTCTGACTTCCTTATTTCTATTGATAAATAGTCCTACCATTCTTGTAGTTATCCAGTTCCAGACCTGAGAATCATTTTTTTAGTTCTCCCTCCCCCTTTTTCCTTGTAACCAATCAATTACAGAGCCTTGATGGTTTATTCTTCTTACACATCCATCCTTTCTTTTCCATTTCCACAGCCACCATCCTCTTTCAAGAATCTATCATCTCTTGCCCAGATTACTTACTACAAAAGGGTTCCAATTAGTCTCATTCTCCAGTCTTCCCCACTCCAAGCTACTTCACATACCACAGCTAGAACAATCTTCCTAAAATATCTCTATGTTCCTCTCCTGGACAGACACCTTCAGTGTCTCCCCTCTCTCCATATGAAGAAATTCAAACTCCTTGTCCTGACATTCAAGCACCTTTGCAATTTGTCTCAAACCTACCTTTAAAGCAATATCTCTGCTTTTCCCCACTGAAATACCCTCTGTCCTCATCTTTCCCTAGTCAAATCTACCCATTAACCAAAACTAAATTCAAGTCTTTCTTCTTCCAAGAAGGTTTCCAAGCACAGTCAGTCAGATAGTATTTATTAAGCAACTACTGTGTGCCAAGCATTGTGCTAAGCCCTAGGTATACCAAGAAAGGCAAAAAAACCTCCCTTAATTTTAGTTCAGAGCTTAATAAGAAACACCACATACACAATTATCTAGAAAGAAGATACCTACAGAATAATTTCATCTCAGAAGGGAAGGCACTAAGATTAAGAAGTACTAGGCAAGGCTTTTTATTGAAGATGAGCCTTTAGCTGAGACTTGAAGGAAACTAGGGAAAGTGGATGGCAGAAATGAGAAGGGGAAGAGTTCTACAATTGGTGACAGCCAGTGACAAATCTCAGAGTTTGGAGATGGCATGTCCTGTGTGATGAACAGTATGGAGGCCAGTGTCATTGGATCACAGAGTATATGGCAGGGAGTAATGTATAAGAAGACTGGAAAGGTAGGAAGGGTTCAGGTTATGAAGGGCTTTAAAAGCTAAACACAGGATTTTATATTTGATCTTAGAGGTAATAGGGAGCCATTAGAGTTTGTTGAATAAAAGGGGAAGGAGGTGATACAGTCAGAAAACCTGTGCTTTAGGAAAACTAATCTGATAGCTGAGTGAAGGATTCATTGGAATGGGAAGAGACTAGAAGCAGGGAAAGTATCCACAAGGCTATTTCAGTAGTCTAACGAGGAGGTGTCTCCATGAAGAAGACCAAATATCCAGTGTCAGAGGAGAGAAGAAAGTATAGTCAAGAGATGTAATAAAGGTAGGAAGGAGGGGTCTTGGGCCTACCCCAGGTACTGGGCAAGAAGGAAGTTCAGAGTCAAGCAGCAGCTGTATGGCTCAGACCCCAGGAGCAGTGCAGGGTTTCAGTCTTAACTTCTAGCCCAGTTTGAAGCCTGCAGGGAGAATAACCAGGGCAGGAATCCAAGACCAAAGGGAAGCCTGCATTTCTGTGACACTGAACCAGCAAAGCTTCCCAGGTGGCCGATAGTGGCTGAGCCTAGCAGCAGTATGCTGCTGTTCAAATCTCAGTCCAGGTCAGGAACCTGCAGAGCTGGGACCAGGGGCAGTAATCAGACTTTTTTTTTGCTGGATCAGAACTCTTCAGGAGCACTGAAAGCTCACAGGTCTCCAGCCTAAGCTGCCCCTGCCATTGTTGCTGTTCAACCATTTTTCGGTTGTGACTGACTCTTCATGACCCTATTTGGGGTTTTCTTGGCAGATACTGGAATGGTTTATCACTTTCTTCTCCAGATCTTTTTATACATGAGAAAACTAAGGCAAAGTGGGGTGAGTGAATTTCCATGGTCACATAGCTGATAAGTGTCTGAGAGCAGATTTGAACTCAGGAAGATGTGTCTTCCTGACTCTGGGCCCAGGACTCTATCCATTGCACCACCTAGCTGCCCCAAAAGATATCCCTGAGAACCTAGAATAACACATTTCAATATCCCCTAAAAAGCAGCAACAAAACCAGCTCAAACCTTCCCTCCAGATTGGTCAGAAGTGGTCCTACTATCAAGTCTGAAGTCAGGAAGTGGGCTAGAAAATGAGAATCCTGCCATAAAAAGCTATTATGGTGACAGGGATGCTCAAGGCCCAAATCCGGAATACGAGAATGACTCTAAAACCTCTACGAGTTAGGCCTCAAAGAAAAACACAGCATGGGCATAATTTCAATTAGAATTCCTATAAGAGATGAAGTAAAAGTTTTTCTTTAAAGATTTTAAACACTGTAATGAAATGAGTGTTAGAGGAAAGTATTGAAAATAAATTAGAGCTATGGAAGAAAAGAAAAGAAAGGGAATTAACAGCTTGGCACAAAAGGTACAAAACTCTGCCCAACAACAAACTCCCAGAGAATCAGAATGTACCAAATAAAAGCAAATACCTCCATGAGAAATATGAAATATTAAAAAACAAAGTCAACAGAATAAAAAACCAATAAAATATAAGATATCTTATGGAAAAAAACAACTGACCTGGAAAACAAATCAAGAGGAAAAAAAATCTAAGAATCATTGTATTACCTGAATGCCATGACTTCCCCACATACACACACACAAGAGTCTAGATATTATATTTCATTAAATCTTAAAAGAAAACTCTTCAGATTGCTTAGACACCAGAAGTTAAAGGGAAAATAGGATCCACTAGTCACCTCCTAAAAACAAAAATCACATAATGAAAACACCCAGAAACATTTTAGCCAAATCCAGAGCTTCCAGATCAAGCAAAAAGACCTGCAAGTGGTCAGAAAGAAATAATTCAAGTACTGAGGGAACACAATCAGGATCGCCCACAGTTTAGCAGTCCCAACTATATAGGAATGGAAAGTTCAGACTATAATATTCCAGAAGGCAAAACACATATAGGCTTATAGCCAAGAATTACTTAACCAAGAAAACTGAGTATAATACTATAGAGGAAAAATAGACTTTTAATTAAAAAGAGGACTTCCAAAGATTCCTGATGAAAAGAGCACAGCTGTGTAAAAACTTTAAAGTTCAAGCACCAGTTAGGATAAAAATAAGAGCAAATGAAAACAAATAATGACAAAATGAAACAACAATAAACTGCTCGTATTCTAATGTGGGGAGGTGATAGGATATATTCTCTCTGAACCCTATGGTTATCCAAGGTGATAGAAGGAGCCCCAATTAGACAGAAGGCCTAAAAGTGGTTCTCTTATTCTTTATGATCTTAAAAGAAGAATAGAAAGGGAAGGGAAGAGGAATACATTGGGTCAGAGGGTGGGGGAAGAGAGGGAAAGGAAGGGTAGGGAAGATTATCTCATATAATCAGAGTAGCACAAGTAGAAGTCTATATAAACAAGGAGGAAAGGCAAGGAGAAAGGGCTGACACTTTACCCTCATTCTTGTCTGATGGAGAGAAGAATACATACATAAGCACACAGATGGGTACAGAACTACATTTCACTCAGAGAAATAGGAGGGAAAGGGGACATGGGAGAAGGAAGAATCAGAGTACGCTAAGGTAGGGATTAATTCTAAGCAAAGCAAACTCTAAGGATGTAAAAAAATGTATTTGGAGGTTTTTGTGGTCAAAAACAATTGGAATCTGAAAATATGGTCATCAATTGGGGAACAGCTAGATTATATAATATATAATTGGGGAATAGCTTAATTATGTCAAGAATACTATTTTGCGATAAGAAATTAAGGGAATGGCTTCAGAGAAACATAGGAAGAATGTATGAATTGATATAGAATGAAATGAACAAAACCAAGAGAACAATTTGTATAATAACAACAGTACAAAGACAAACAACTTTAAAAAACTTAGGGACTGTGATCTACAGAATGACTAACCACCACTCCAAAGGACTAATGATGAATCATGCCACTCACCTCCTGATAGAGAAGAGAAGCATTCAATGAGACATACTTATTTATATATGTATTTGTCTTTTAGACATGGCTAATGCAGACATTTGTTTTGCTTGATTCTACACACACACACACACACACACACCACACACACACACACACACACATTTTTTAAACAGGGACTTTTTTTAAAGTACCAGTCAACTAGTATTAGAAAGGGAAGTCCACAGTTATTCATCCCTCCCCTGGCTTAAATTATTCATTTATTATACAACCACTTTTACTACTAATTATATACTGCTATTATTAGCTCTGGTATTATTAACTTTTCATTAATTTATGCCTTGTCTCTCCAACTATACATACTTTTCTATATCCCTGATAGGGCCTAACACAGTGCCTTTCCTAGGGTAGGTACTCAAACATTTGGTTGCTTTTATTAGTTTTTCAAATATTTTGCATGCCCTTAGAGAAAGGATTTTAAAATGAAGTCATTACAATGAAGAACTATTGTACGATGAAATCTGTGCTTATGTCTCCAATCTTAATCCAGAAAGTTACACATTATAATAGTCAATTCAAGCAAAAGGCTTAATGTCTAATAGTAATGGCAGTTCCCATTACAGCCATGCTGTCCAGCCAAAAAATTTAGTCACTGAGAACCAACTACGCTTCTTATTCTGGAGAACATTTTATCCTACCAACCTCCTCTGTAAATAGACCCATCAATGTAGAAGCCAAAACATCACTGGCACCACCCCAGGAGTTTCCTGTCAGAATGTTAGCAAACACCATTTTCTCAAGGAATAGAAACTCATTTCCAACTTCAGCTCCCTGGACCCAATTTGGCTCTCAATCTGTTCCTAAGTACCCTCGAGATGCAATAACTTTGGGAAACAGCATGATGTAGGGAAAGGCACTGGACTGCAAGTCAAGTGACCTGGTTTCTAATTCTGTCTCTGCCACTAATTCTCTCTATAAACTTGGGCAAATCTCTTAACTTTTTAAATGTTTTATTAATACTTCATTTTTCAAATACCACTCTCACTGCCCACTGGCTAATCCATCCCTTGGTCCTTTCTTTGTAAGAAATATAATCAAGTAAAACAAATCAATATTTGGTCCATATCTGAAAATGTAAAGCTTATTCCACATCCCTGTTTATTTTCTCTGATGAGAAGTAGAAGTCTGGAAAATCCTTTAACTTTCTTGGGCCTAAGTTCATACTGGAGTTGAACCAAGTGATGTTTAAGGTACCTTCCTGTTTTAAAATTCTAGGCTCAGTTCACAAGTCTTATCTTCTTATACTAAGAATTATATAAGTTAACAAAGAAAACAGAAAAAAAAATCTTATCTTCAAACAATCGTTTTAGTAGGTGGAGATTTGAAATACCATATTGACCCAAATATAAGAGGACTTCAAATATAAGGTGAACTTTGGTTTTCAATAAAGAGAAATTTGGAAATGTACGGGAGAATGTAGGGGAGATAGAGGGGGAAATGTTCTGTAGCATGAAGCACTTTGTGAAATGGTCCCCTCTCCCTTGAGTTTTTTGCCTACCAAGGATGTGGCTTGTGTTACCCTAAGGTGAGTTAAATACAACTGTTCCTTAGCAACCCCCTCAGCAGTCTGTACCGGATCTCTGAAAGGGCCAATGTTTCTTCCAGAACAGAGCATTTGGAAATAGAAAGAAAGCTTAATGAGGCTTCTAAATGGAGATTCAGAGAGCTCTCTCCACTCTGCCACCCCCATCTTTCCACCTCTCCTGTAAACATTCTCAAGTCTCCCAGGGCTATTTGCCCACAGTATCCTCAATGATATCTGCAAAAGTATCAGGTACCAGCACCTGCCATTAGGTTTATGTCAAGGGCTCAGATTAAAAACTCCAAGTTTCAGTGTATCATATCATCTTATATAAGGAGAGTTTTAAGATTTTAATTTTAATATTTAAATACTAACTCACATTTACTTATCACTTTAAGGCTTACAAAAATACTTAAAAACAATAAGCAACAATCTAATATTTATAACTCACCTGTAGTTGGACCAATGGGGTTATATTTGTTTTCCCAAAAAAAGAAAAACAAATAAGCCAAACAAAAGAATCAGGAGTTCTTTGCCATGTTATCTGTAGGGACTGTCTATCTCATTGACTGTTTGCCTCCCTTCAGTTCAGGTGCCACCTTCTCTAGAAGGCCTTCCCTGATCCCACCCACCCACTCCCCAATACTCTATATTTACTCTTTATTTACAATACATGTATTGTTATATGTTCTTCTGTGTTCATGCTGTCTGCCTCCCTCCATCCCCAGCAGAGTGTAAGGCTAAACACTGTTTTGGTTTTTTATCCTGGAGTCAACACAGTGCCTGGCACACAAGGAGAGGAACCAGGGATAGGATCTTAACCTATGATTTCATTGGTATAGGTAACTCCTAGCTGAGGAAGTCCCCTCTGCCAATGCAGTTGGATCCTTTCTCTGCAAATTATATGCTTAGAAAGTTATCTAGAAAATTAAGAATTACCTAGAATCTCTGGGTTTCCCTGATCTCTTTCAAGATAGAGGTCAAATCCCACCTACTACAGGAGCCCTTTCCAGTCCCTCCACCTACCAATGCCTTCCCTTCTCGGAACATCTTCCATATACTCTGTGTATATTTTGTATCTACTTAATTGTTTACGTGTTATCTCCTCCATTAGAATATAAGCTTTTTGAGGGCAAGGGCTATTTTTTTGTCTTTCTTTATATAACTGTCACTTAGTATGTGCCTGGCATGCAGTAGGTACTTAATAAATGCTCGTTGGCTCTCCTTGCGAGGTTGTGACTTGCCTAGGGCCACATAGCCAATATGTGTCAGAAGTGTAAAATAAAATCAGTTGTTCCCCAATTACCATAACTCATCTATAGCCTCCATCTGTTTGCACAAGCTTTCCCCCATACTGGCAATATCTTCATTCCTTTTTCCTATCTCTCTGAATCCTCATCCTTCTTTGAGGCCCAGGTCTCAATCTACCTCCTCTGGTAAGTCCTCCGTGACCACCTCAGTCATTAAGTGCTATCTCCCTCCTCAAATAGTTTTTCTGGGACCTTATTTCTTTGCATATTAGAACTATATAATTCAAACCTTCCTGACAAATTGGGCTGTGATAGCATAAACACTCTCAACCAGGGAGATGAAGTAGGTCTAAACATGACAGACTAGCTCACTACAAGTAAACAAATATGTTATTTTTCATGTAACAATTTACATGACAGCCTATAGAAATTCACCAAATTTTACAATTATCCTCCCTTTATTGGATTCATTGGTCACTAATATTCTGATCAACTGATTAACTCTATCTGATGAATCTAGGCAAGACAGCTAGTGTGTGGCATAATGGATGGAATTCAAATAAATCTTCAACAGCTTGTCAAATATTCCTTGTGAATATTAATGAACTAACAAAGTCAATTAGGAAGTCAATTAGACATTGTCCTAACATCTAATTCAGGTCTCTCATCTATAAAGCATCTATAATGCTACTTAATATCTTTCCTTTCCCTGAAAAGTCAGGTCCCCTACACCTAAATCATAGTAAAATCTAGAGCTAATGAAGTGGAAACAAGCAAGACTACAATCCCTATGAGATGAAGGGTGATTTCAGAGGGAAAAAGTGTGTTTTTCAAAGTAGTATTGAAATAGAGTGTGTATATGCCTGAAGTTGGAGAGAGGAATGGACTGTAATAATAGATTTTATCCTCCCCAATACAATAACTCACCAACTACCATTGAACTGCATTCACATATTTGACGCTAATTTTTCATTTTGGAAGAGGAAATCACAGGTGGCATAAGCTATTTACCATGCTCTCACTACCACTGTGATTCCTAAAAGGTAATGATGTGTGTTTACTACCTGATGAAGGGATATTGTATGGCTTTTGCTATTTCACTTATGCCATTTTACCATGTGCAATACACAAATTTCCTTATAAAGTTTCTTGAGCTTTAATAACTTCTGTGAGACTTAGAGTCATCCCCAGTACATCTAAAAAAACTCTACTAATTCATAATTAGTACAAAACAAGAAAATATGTACACAGAGGGACTGAATGCCTAAAATCCTACAGAGAAAGAATAATTTTGTTTAGCTGCCAAATGAGACTGAATAGTCCACCTTGGTCTCCATGCATAAAATATAAGGGTGAAGATTTTTAAAAGGCTTAAAGACTTTTAGGTTAAAGTTGGAAGCAATTGAGCAAAAACTACTTCTTTAAATTATCTTAATGATAAAGTAAGCATATTGGAGGAGAGTTAAAAAGGGAGAATTGAGGAAAACAAGAGATAATAAGGGCAGAAAAGAAATGAGAGAAAAAATGAAATTATAGAATGTTAGAGCCAGAAGGGAATTTACCAACAAACTCATGTTACAGATGAAGATACTGAAGTTTAGAGAGGCTACATCAGAGACATCAAACATAAGGTCCACAGGTCCCATGCAGCCCCAAACACTCCCAAGCATTGACCAAACCAGATTAAAACATAATCAGTAAATATTTAATAAAATAAATAAAATACAATAAAACATAAAGATAGTGCTAATGTGGACTCTTCTGCATCAACATGTGGCAGGGGTAAGTGACTTGCCCAGGGTCACACAACTAGTAAGTGTCTGAGGCCGGATTTGAACTCAAGAAGATGAGTCTTTCTGACTCCAGGCCCAGCACTCTTTCCACTATACCACCTAGCTGCCTGACTACAGTTCAGTGACTCATTTCTATTTGAGTTCAATACCACTGGGCTAGGTCATACATCCAGTTAATGACAGATCCAGGACCAGAACCCTTGTCTCCTGATTCCTAATCCAATGGCCTTTCTACTATATCACGAAAGGGAAAATAAGTCTAAACAGAAAATGTGATTTCCTCTTCCAAAATGAAAAATTAGCGTCAAATATGTGGATACAGTTCAATGGTAGTTGGTGAGTTACTGTATTGTGGAGGATAAAATCTATTATTACAGTCCACTCCCCTCTCCAACTTCAGGCATATACGCACTCTATTTCAACACTACATTGAAAAACATAGCTATGTATCAAAAGGCCAGTGCTTATAATCTCATGGGAGAGATGAGACTCCCATTTCCTGATGAAGTTAAGTTGCCCCTTTCTGACCAAATGAAGAAAGATCTCTCTTTCAATTCAATTGCTTGGTATTTCACAAATGTTTGTTCATAGCACAATAACTCTAGAAGTATTTGATTTTGAACAAATCTGATATACTACCAAAAGCTACTAAGATACACCTTAAATTTAATTTGTGGTTCACGCCACCATTTTGAAACAAATGATGGCCAATGTTTCCAAATGACCATTTCATCCTAAAAACTTAAGCTGTATTTAAGTCACATTTGGTACCTGGTGGGGAACATGTGACTGCATAGATTAAAGCTAGCAATTTACCATTAGAGGAGTTAAGACACAGAAAAGATATCTGTGATCATAAAGTCAGTCAATAGCAGAGTTTCAAATGAGACTAACAAATCCAAACTCCTAATCCTTAGAGCTAATCAAATAAAAATATAATCATCCATTGTCTTTTAATAAGTAGAAAAAAAATGTTAAACCGCATGGCAATTACCTTTAATCCGTCCAGAAAATTAGATACTGCCATAACAATAAAGATCAAACATGATTCTAATAAAGTAATGAGTAAACAGTTTCTAACATATCAAGAATTAAAAAAAAGAAATTTAACTTCAAAGAAGCCATCTTCTTTCTTTCTTACCTATAATTGAGCAGTGTGGTAATGCCTTCAAAAATCTCTTGGCAATGATACCCTCCTGGAAGAAATTTAAGAAACAAAGAATTATTTTCGCTTCAGATACTCATATAGAATACTCAATATCAGCTAAATTTTTTAATTATGAAAATTTAAATAAGTCAATTACTTTCAATTATCTTAAAATGAGCAATTCTAATGAGATGAACAGAAATCACTGTGGACTAATAATAATAAAAAAAGTTTCTATAACCATTCATCATACAATATTGTCTTAAGAACGTTGATTTGCCATGAACTCGTGTTTCAAAATGGAATTAGTAGATATCCTTACTTTAATGAAGTTATTCTTTAAACCCTCATGAATATATATGTATGGTCCAAAAATAACACAGAAGTTAATGCCCCAAGCTTAAAGACTCGATTTTGCAGGACTGTCAGATGTGGAGGAGAAGAGAAAACGAAGAACGAAGCCATCTTGTCACATTTTTTCAAGGGATTAAATATATTCTGACACTTTTCAGTGGCACTTAGCAGCCATACAGGGATATTTACTTTCTCTCTTCTTTTTCTTTCCTTCCCAAACTTACATTTGACTCTACTGACACATAAGGAGGCAACCAATTATAATTCTGGGCAAAATGTCAGTAACAATAATAATGATGATAATAATAATAATAAATGGCATTGATAGAGTGCTTTAAGGTATGTATATATTATCTCACAACCATGGATCTTCACAACTATCCTATGAGGTTACATCACCACATTCCAAGAACTTAGAAAAAGGATACCTAACTTCAATTTTCTCCAAAATTTCTGGTGACTAGCAGTAAGTCTTTCTCATCAAATCCTAAAAGAAAATAATAGGCCTCACCCTTCTGGCTGGGAAATGAATTATCACATATCTGGGAAAAGTATGCTCAAGACCTGTCAGTTCTCCCACAGAGATAGTCAAACCTACCAATTCTGAGTTGGTGCCTAGAGGAAAACAATTCCTCAATAACCTCACTGCTCTTGAAGAGGAAAAGAAAAACCCTAGCATAATATCTTGTAATTGAAGAAAATGGGCATACATACTAATTAAATTTTAAATCTGCTCTAAAGTGTTTATAGGTTTCACACAATCATAGAAACATTGTTAAAGATCATGGAAACAAAACACAGCTTTGAGAACTTAGTCATCTCTAATGAATTTTTGTGCATTTTGTATTTATCTTCCCTAAATTCCCTCAGCAAGAATTTATCTTAGAAGCAAGGACATCTACTACTCTGACTCAGCACAAAACAATGCTATGTTTCTCCCTAAATAAGCAAAACATTACCATTACAAAGGAATTCAGGCATTACCAAGCTGAGTAAGAATCATGCTCTTTTAGCCTAATATTCTTTTGTCAACAAATGTCCCAAAGAGGATATTACAGAAAAGCAAAATTGCTTTATATTGTTGATGTTGTTGTTTTCATTGTTCACTTGTTTCAGTCATGTCTGCCTCTTCTTGACCTTATTTGGGGTTTTCTTGGCAGAGGTACTGAAGTGGTTTATTATTTCCTTTTCTAGCTCCTATCTATGACTCTGAATCCTGACTTTTGTCATTCAATATATTAACTAACACACCTAACTAAAAATCTGATAAGCATGCAATTTATTTCATCATGTTATTGATTTTTTAAAAATGTTTACCAGCATAGGGTCAAACATAGATCACTAGAACATGGTACACTGATTTAGAGCCATAATGACTACTCTTTGGTTCCCAGTCATACTGGTATTGGTTTTGGTATTAGTATTGATATTGGTATTACCAATGAGTTTTACAATTTATTCTGTACTGCATAAAACATAACTTCCTCCTATTTGTTTTAACCTTAAGTCACTCTCAAGTTTTGAGAAGTATCTGTTTTATGTGGAAAATGACCTACAAGATGCAGGGGGCACTCAGATAGGCATGACTAGACCAGAAGTTTGTTTTTTTTTCTGATACATAAATTAGACATCACATAAGCTGATGATCCATTATTGGTATCTGTGGTCAACACTAGTCTACCCTGGCATCTAAAGGGTCTATTTGCAAGCTAGAAGTGGATACTTGGGTAGGGGTAAATTGATAAGCCCCAGAAAGAAGAGAGATAGATGGTTGAGGGAAAACTGACTCTCAAGACAGAGAGACCACAGTCACAGTTACACCTGAAAGTGACCTTAGGGATCAATTCATCTCATCTCCTCATTTTAACAAGCAGGAAACAGAGACCCAGAGAGGATTAAGTGACTTAACTGAGCTCATTTAGTTAGTAGCGGACTTGGGAATAGAACCCAAATCCACAGATTGAGTTGAATGTTTGTTTTTTCCTGGATGACTTGGGTGCTAAAAATGGACTTAAACTCATCTAAAATGACAGCACAAGGTACCCCAATTACTGTAGACATTTTTAAGACTTCTGGTAACTTTCCTTGTGTATGCTATTTTAAATGGTTACAATCTGTTTCCTTGTATGCACTAACAATAAAGTCCTGGGCTTAGAGTCAGGAGGACCTGGGTTCCATTTCTGTCTCAAACACTTATCAGCTTTGTGATCCTGAGCAAATCGCTTAACTTTTCTGGACCTCAGTTAAGTCATCTATAAAATAAGGGGGGGGGGTGTTGAACTCTATGACCTCTAAGGTCACTTCTAGCTCTATACCTAATGAAGAGTCATGTGCTTCTTTAGGAAACAATAGGATAGAGAAGAAATAAGAAAACTATAACCCATTCTGCAGTGAACCTTAAATGGGAGAAACCAGTGAAAAGGTTTGGTTGTAACAGTGGAAAAGCACACATGGACTAAATCCCTGGGGCCTTCAGGAAGGGGAAATGGAAAGGGATCAACAGAAAACAGGCCTGAGACTGCAGAGGATCCTTTGAGGATTTAATTGACATGAGCCCACATTTCCCCATACCCTCCCCTCTTAGTATTTATGAATTTTCTAAATATGTCCAAATTGTCCTTGTCCATTCCATTAGTCATTTATAGAATTTCATGATGCACCTTCTCCATTTTAAGAAAACGCAAGAGTTCTTTTTCTTGGTAATATTATTTGGAAAAGCCTTCTAATTTTTATTATGCCTAAACTGAAAACAGATTAAAACTTCTTTCTCTCCATGTTTTGAGCATTAGTTTTCTTTTTCCTCTCTCTGTCTCTCTCTCTTTCCATGATTCTCTCTCTCTCTCTCCCCCCTTTCTATGTCTCTCCTTCCCTTTCTCTCCATCTCCGTCTGTGTGTGGGGGGGGGAGGGAATGAATGAATGAATGAATGAATGAACGAAGTTCCTGAGATTTCATCCATTTGGAAATTCCCAGTATAAGAACTCCCTCTATTTACACAGATTACAACACTCCTTTACATACATACACACATAGTAGAGTGAGGGGGAAAAACTGTTAAAAATGCTTGATGTTTAAAATATATATTTATCTGTGTGTAAAATTTTTATCTTTATTTAAAGAAAAGAACACTATGCCTGCAGCCAACACTTAGCACAATGGCTCCAGTGTTCATTGCAATGCCTGAGATATAGTAAGCACAAGAAAGTACTTGCTGATAGATTCAAAGAACCAATTCAAAGTCCAACTCTTTGGTTTACTAAGAGGTTACTTTAACCAAGCTTCAGTTTGCTCATCTGCAAAATTATGGGGTTGGACTAGATAGCTTCTGAGCTCCTTCCTTTGCAGTTTTGGGTGTGTGAGATTTGTCTGAGGTTCAAAGTAGTTGAATGACTTGTCTGTGGTACCATAGCTAGTAAGTGTTAAGAGGCAGGATTAGAACCCAGCCCTCTATACATTATGGCACCTGCCATCTTTTTCATGTTACAGGAAAGCTCTGTGATGAAACAACTTCCTTGCCCAAAGCAATCTAAAATTCCTTATGACTTAATTGACAAATCCTTGAGAGCTGCTTGAGTTACCCAAAGGTGAAGTGACTTGCCTAGGGTCTCATAGCTAGTAAGCCCCAGAAGGAGACTTCAGACTTAGGTCTTTGGATCATTGATCCAACATAGACTAACACTGGTTCTTAATGTGAGGTCCACATACCAGGTACAAGAAGGGGTTTCAGAGGACCTGTGAACTTGGATGGAGAAAAAATTGACATTTTCATTTTTCCTAACCTCTAACTGAAATTTAGCACTTATTAACGATTGTAGGCAACAAACCACAATAGGTTCAACAGGATTGACAATGGCATTGATGATACACAAAAAAAGTCAAGAAACCGTGGTTTTGAGCCATCATTTTACAGATGAGGAAACTGAGGACTGGGGAAGGTAAGTGATTTACCCAAGTCCAAGTGTCACACTGGGATTTGAACCCAAGATTCTTTAACTCCAGAATTAGAGTTTCTTCTGTACTTAATTGCCTCCTCTAAGCCCAGCTACTCTACCCACTATACTATACTGCTTGTCATCTCTGTGTAACTTCTTGAAAAAAAGCACCAGTATTCAAACTGCAGGGTAAATCAGTCAAACAATGAATTCTAATTCAGAGACTACCATGGGCCAGGTACTGTGCTAAGCACAGAGGCTATAAAGAAGGCAAAAGGCAGTTGTTTCCCTGGAGGGCTCTAGGTAGCTTTTGCATAAAACATTTCAATTCAAATGCTAACAAGGCAATTTGCTAACCAGGTGCACATGCAGCAAACATACAATATTCAGTGCTAAAAGGAGGGGAAAAGGTAACTTCTCATTTAGAGTATTGTATTCATAATGCAATTTAAAATCAGAGAACAATTCCAAAAAACAAAATCTATCAGCTGTATGACTGAAAATATCACAGGGTTCTTTTCAATTAAAAACATTGTTTGCTAAGGCAGTTAGCATGTGATTTCAGTATTAATTAACTTTCTCACAGGATGCCATTTAAAATGTCATAAGCTTTATATCGTTCCACAGGAACATTTCTGGTAGTAGAAAGAATCCTCAGTCAAATGCAGTTTTGCCTCAACTTCTTTGTTGCTTGGGAATGTCAGATCATCAAAAGCTACTGAATATTACCTATAATTTGTTCATTGGTTCTTTATGTATATGAAGAACTGCACTCGAGGTGCTTCTGGAAATAGAGAATAAGAGGGGAGGACCAAATACTGACCCTGGAAGGAAGACTCTGGAAGAAACCTAGCCCTAAAATGGGCTGGAAGACCGGGCTGCCCCTGCGACCCTCCCTTGCCCTGCAGATACATGAATTACTTCTGTGATCCAAACCTAATAATTAAGCCCCAAATTTTCTAAAGCAGAAAATGCCGTCTCTTTTAAAACCTAGAAAAGCTCCAAAGCTGGATGGTGAAGAGAGAGTTTCCTACTCCTCAGAGTAGTGCTATAAAGTTTTCTAGGAGGCATATGATCAGAGAGAACTGGAAGGACATCTAATCCTCCAGTCCAATGTCCTCATTTTATAGATGAGAAAATATATCCCCAGAGAGGTTAAGTTACTGAGGGAATAATCAGTAGATCAAGGATGTGAAACCATCCAAATCTTTGATTCCAAATCTAGCATTCTTCCAACTGCATAATGTCACTCCATTCTAGAAAAGCCCCCTCTGGTTATTTTCATGTCTACTTCTCCTGGAGCTTTCAACACTTTTAAATTTTGTATTCCTGACTCAGTTCTCCTGGTCTCCAATTCCCTGGAACTTTAATTTCCCTAGATGCTGGCTTTCTTAGAATTCCTGAACCTCAAGATTTCTGACCTGACTTCCCAGCCTTAATTGACCAATAATATCTCAGCCATTCTTGCCCCCTTGCCCCCTTGACCACCACCACCCAATGATGACTTCAAACTTAATCCTAGCAACAAACAACATAGCTCTGACTGAACCCAGCATTCCATCCATGAACAAGCCAGTGGAGTCTAGGAAGATTGAAAAGGCCGATTCTAAGTCTTTCGGCCTTTAAAAAAATGATTCAATACAAAAAATTAACAGCATTATTTTATATGGTCCACTTCTCAAAGGTATTTATCTTATTATTAATAATTTTATAAAAATTAATTATATAATAAGTATTAATAATTAATAATATTATTATTCTCTGTTGCTTGTCCAGGATTCAAAGTTTTTCCAATTTGGAAAGTCCTGCCAGAATTTATTTGGTCTTTCTATGGGAGACATAATGGGGTGCATGGTTCCTGTGGAATGATTAAAGCTCTAGCATCCCCCCAATGTGGGGAGTATCTTTCTTATAAAGATGATTTTTGTGAAGAAATGGGAGAGAGCTTTCAAGAACTTCGGTGACCTAGATGCTACAACATGAGCTGGTGACTTTAGATTTATACACTAAGAAAAAGAATGAAATTAAATTAAAGGCACCATTTCTAGTATATTAGCTTTTTAAAAATCCTTTCCCTTTCCCCCTCCCAAAAATAACCCCCACAGTTTTTTAAATCAACTCTTAAGAGTCAATATGGGATTTGTGAATGCATGATGGCACTATTTCACATGTGGCATTTGAATTACAAATAAAAATGCATCAGTTACTAGACATCTAATTCTATTTGGAGAAAACTCTCAAGGTTCATGTATGTAGCAGGAAATCAACACTGGTATATTTCTTTTACTTCCTTTAGTCCTAAAAGAAATGGTCATGGTTAAATGAAACCTAATTTTTCTTCAAGAAAGATTTCATTTATTAAGTCATTCATTTAGAGAACAGTTCAAGTCTTGCACTTTGTCCTTGGAAGTTGACCTTGTCTTGTTGGGGAAATCATTAGCATCAACTTGGTTGTATTCCTGAGGTGTTCCCCTATGTTATCCAAAGATACAAATATATATGGTCAGATTTCCTGGGTTATAGGCCCAAAAGGAGCAAAAAAAGTTCATGTGAATATGAAAAATGATAACAGAAGAAAAAAATTAGGAACCTATTAACATGTATAATGGTGAACATTAATAATATGCCATGTGCTTAAAATTCCATGAGGGTGAAATAAGAAGTCACCTGGAAACCCTGAAAAAGTTACCTGGGTAACGGTTTCACTTCATTATGGAACAAATCAGCCTCTGCCTAATTCCATTAATCTTGAAGGATTACTATAAGCCACATGTTAGGTAGATTAATGAAAGCAGAGTTTCCTTTAAACTTTGGGGTTATAGACCAAAAATGCTGTGCACACTTGTTCACTAGGCTCAAAGGAAGTTAAGCCTTGTTCAGAAGGTAAAAGGCTTACGACTTGAGAAAAGAGAAGATTCAACCCTCTCTACCCCAAACATTACCATCAATCTGCCATGCACACCCTTTGTTACTCCAAAAGTGATCCAGAATATAATAAAGGAACAGGTAAGGCTACCTTTTCAGGCTCCATTTTCTTAGGACAGAACCAATGTAGTCATGTGTCTTTCCCAAAGCCCCCTAAAAACAAGCGATTCATTTACTGGAAGTAGTGACGAGGAACAGACAAGCACTAGGTAAAATGTTAAAGGAGTTTCTACTCTGTTTTTGTACCTACTGTTGCTTCTCTGTTTACAGGGGTTAATGCTGGTGTGCTAATCTATGGGTTCCCAAAGTTATAAAACATCCTACCTGGTGAGGCATTTGGAGCATCATGTGAAATTCTGAGCATGATATTTAAGAAAAGACATTGGCAAGCTGGAGAGCTTCAAAAGGAAAGTGACCAGAATGGGAAAGGCCTAGACTAGAGAATGGGCCAAATGGAGGTCAGTTGAAGGAACTGGGAATATTTAGCACAGAAAAGACTTAGGAGAGACATGACAACTTTCTTGATGCATCTGAAGAGTTGTCATTTGGGAAAGGGATCAAACCAGATCCAAATCTCTGTTTCCCCATGGTATGAACCAGACATTCTCATGAAACCCATACCCAGCAAAAGCTATCCCTAACATTAAGCTTGTCCTAAGTAGGCCTTAAAGTACTTGGTTTTGCTTTTTGAGAGTTGGGCTGCCATTATATTTAGGCCTTCCTAACTACACTAAGTGAACTGTATTTATCTACTTTCAAGTCTTCGTAGAGTGTTGTTCCTGTGACACCACAGTCTAGTTTCAACTTAAGAAAAAATTGCAAGAAACATTGCAAAGGATTCCATAAAATACTGTCCTTAAAAATATTGCCTAAAACTTAAGCATTGATACTTATCAACTACCGAACAGCATTATGAATCAGCCTTTGAAATGATATTTTTTTTTAAATAAAAACTAGGGAAGAAGGGCTATAATCAGCTTCTGAATAGTGGCACCTTCGGAAAAGCAGGAAGGAAAAACATGAAACTGCAACAGCCAGAAATTGAATATTATGCCATAATCCTAGAAGTGTCAACTATTTCACACTAAAACCAATTATTCCCCACACATACGGTACAAGTATGAGCTCTCTCAACTGGAAAATAAAGTAGAGAAATGGATTTCATTTTCAAAATATGACTTTACTCAAGCAGGTATCACTTCTCACATCATTTTCACATTCAAAGACTGAGTAAAACAGGGAATATTAGATGCTCAGAATAATTTCAAATAAGAATGTTAAGATTTAAAAATTGTATTTCTAAACTTCTGAGTTTCTAAGCAATAAAGCAATTGTCAACATTCTCTCCCACAACCTGTACTTAGATTCAAAGGTCCCAGAGAAATGATGGCTTCCTCAAGTTCTAGGAACAACCGTAAGGGTGTCTACTCCTAACACTGTAACTCATGAACTGCTAAGATGAGCTTTCTGCCCAGAGGGGTTGGCATCTTATCTTGACAGATGAATTGGCTCAGCTGGCCTTGTTTCTTGAAAACAAAGGAATCTCTCTGGACATGCCAATTCATGCCTAGACTTGGCCAGGCAGGTTGCTTGTTGTTGTTCAGTCGTGTCCAAATCTATGTGACCCCAATTGGGGTTTTCTTGGCAAAGATACTGAAGAAGTTTGCCATTTCATTCTCCAGCTCATTTTACAGATGAGGAAACTGAGGCAAATAGAGTGAGTGACTTGCCTGGGGTCACATAGCCAGTAAGTGTTTGAGACCAGATTTGAACTCAAGTCTTCCTGACTCTAGGCCCTTGTACCACCTAGCTGCCCTCTCAGGGCACAGTATCTGCCAGACAGATCATTCTACTGCCCTTTCTCTTTCATGGGCAGCTGAATTCTCCACTGCCTTTAGTTCTAGGGTTGGCTGGGTGCTGCTAGGCTCTTACATAAAAGGCGAAAACCTTTAGTCCAGGACTGGCAGCAGTCTCCCTAGTTCTGCTGCCTCAGGGTCAAAAGGCTTTGAGATTTTTACTTCCCACTCAGGTGGGAGATGTATAACCTTTTCTATATAACAATTCTTCCTGGTCTAAATATGGATTCCCTTCATGACCGAACTTACCCCCACTTATGGTGACCATCCAATACATTTTCTAAATTCCTAATAGATTTACGCAAATAAGTATGTACAGATTGTGCCTTGGGCAAAAGTATGTTGTCTCTACTGGCTTTTTCATCACATGAAAGTGAATTATTCAACACCTCAGGTGCCTACAATGCGCGGAATGTTTTACTTATATCTAAAATGGCCCAACTCTCACATTTCAGTTTCTTTATTTGCTCCTTAAGATTTACTTTAACTTTGCTGAAGTATAAATGAGACACATTCTCACACCTGGGGAATACTCCATTTACACCTGAATGGGCCTTACCCTAACTTTCATTGTCTCTGATTTTGACCTTTATAACATTATACTTTAGTGAAGTCTAAAAGGGCCACATACAGCTCCTCCTTATGTGTGTACTGGTATAGATGCATCCTTCCTGGTGTAAGGGGGTATATATGTATATACACATATGTGTGTATATATATATATATATATATATATACACATATGTGTGTATAATATATATATATATATATATATATATATATAATATATGTGTTTATATATATATATATTATATATATATATATATATTATATATATATAATATATATATATTAATATATATATACATGTGTTTACACATATATGGAAGCTCCAGTTTCCAGTTTCAAATATTCATCGCATTTCCTTCATTGGTGCTGATTTGATTCATTCCTCCTCCTCCAGGGCTGGTTCTGCTGCTGCCATCATCAAAAGCAAGCCCTAAGTATATCTTCTTTGTTGAGGGCAACATTAGGTGCTAAAGACAATTTGGAATGCAATAGAAGTTTTTTAACTGATATAATCAGAAAGAGCACTGAGAGAGAGAGAGAGAGAGAGAGAGAGAGAGAGAGAGAGAGAGAGAGAGAGAGAGAGAGAGAGCATGTAGATAGATATGTAAAGCATCTTTTGCCAGAAACAAATACTTGAGGATTTGCTGTTTGAGGGAATCTCTAGAATATATTTCCCCAAATGGGGAGGCATCCCATGTGTAAGAATGTGATGATACATTTTGGTTTTTAACATTTCAGAGAGGGAGCTATAAAACTGGTAATAATGGAGGCAGGTAATAGTAAAGTTTCTGATTCTAGGCAAAAACTAACATAGATGAGAAATATAAAAAATACATAATAGAATGCTCTGCACACAATAAGCAACCAATAAATATAATCTGAGAAAGCATCCCTTGTGATCAAATTCAGACCAAATATATGTTCACAATTTTCTCTTTTTGCATAAATTCTCCCAGGTAAGCTTAAAGCTAAAGTATAGTAATATTTTAAGCTTTTCTCTACATTTTCAAGGAAACTCCCATCATCTACAGTCCAGCCATAGAACCAAGAAACACCATATTAGCTGCCATCTTAGCAACTTTTGGAAAAACCCTGCTGCTCTGGATGATGTAGTAAGAACAGCATGAACAGTTATCTTAGTCCCACACATTGCTACGGAGATGACATGCTACTATGTATGTCACAAAGGCCGATTAGAGAAGAAAGAGATAGTCTTTTTTTGGACTTTTATCCTATTATTAATTCCTGAAAAAAAAAAAAACAGGCCTGAATTCTATCAAATTGGGCAAGGAGATTTTTTAAATTCAAGTTGTATAATATAATAATGATCCAATCCACTTATATATTTTCAGCTAATCTTTCCTTATTTCTCTATAGTACTGAAATTAGGCCAAGGAAATATGGCATGCTGATTCTTATTGGCCAAAGGCTGTTTTAATGATTTTTTACTTATCTGCTAATGATCTAATTTTGGAAACCATTAAAGTTGAAATTAACCATATATTTCATTGGGAAAATTAGGAATATTTTAAAAGAAAAAATGCCCAACATAAAGAAAATTATGCATATTCTTAGAACTGAACTAATGAGTTTGTCATTCCAGTGACCTACACAAAAGTCACCATTATTTGGCAAATCACTTAATCTCATTGGGCCTAAATTTCCTGATATGCAAAATGAGGGGGTTGGCCTAGATGGCCTATGAGGCCCCTCCCAGCTCTAAAATTCTATGATTCTACAACTCTATTCAGGAATTGAGTTCTCGGGGCAGCTAGGTGGCACAGTGGATAAAGCTCCGACCTTGGAGTCAGGAGGACCTGAATTCAACTCTGGCCTCAGACACGATACTTACTAGCTGTGTGACCTTGGGCAAGTCACTTAATCCCAACTGCCTCATGAAAGAGAAAGAAAGAAAGAAAGAAAGAAAGAAAGAAAGAAAGAAAGAAAGAAAGAAGAAAGAAAGAGAAAAAAAAGAAAGAAAAGAATTGAGCTCTCTCCAAATTATAATTGATAGGTGACAAAATAATACTTTCAAAGATCTGTAATCTTATCAGTGTGGTCACTCTTTCCCCTAATATAAATTGCCTTGTGAGATGCTATGGCCAAAAAATTTCATCACCCTAGGGGCAACCTGGTTATAAGTCTCTCCAAACTTAGCTAGACTGATTTTCTGATAACAGGAATAAATTCAATCACTGAGCCAGAGCTTAATACCTTTCTATCTGGCTTAGACTTATCAGAGCTTAAGTTCTACTGGCATAGCCTTTGAGAACACTGGGTCACGACTCCACTCCATAATGAGACATGAAAATAGGACTTTGGTGGACCGTGATAAAATAAATGATTTTGAAAGGGATCATTCATATTTATTCAAGGTATCATTGCTGCATCAGTCCTTTCAAAAAACTTGCACTGCCAAAACAGTTGATTATACTTCTTTTTAGCCACTCCTTCAGAACCAATGCCTAGAAACTTAATTTTCAATTGTCTTATAAAACAAAAATCAAATATTGATCTGATAAATCATATTAGATATGTACAACTTGATATCATCAAAAATACAGCATTTAATGACAGATAACATTTATAGGAGTTTTCTTTCAAGTTCAATTATGAAGCAGGTAGGTGGTACAGTGGATAGAGAGGAGTTAGGAAGACCTGAGTTCAAATCCAACCCCAGACACTTCACACTTGCTAGCTCTGTGACCCTGAACAAGACACTTAACCCCACTTGCCTCACAAAAACAAAACAAGCAAAAAAAACCCCATAAATTTCATTTTCTATTTTCTATTGTATTTTCTATTCTATTTCTACTCCATTCTATTGTATTTCTATCCATTTCTCTTAATCAAGCAAAAAAGCATTTACTAGGCACCTATTATGTGACATGTGCTGTGCTGTGTTACAGATGCAAAGACAAAAGCAGAAATAGTCCTTGCCCTTACAGAGTTTACAATCTAGCCAAGGAAAACAAAATTTACGTATATGTATATATATGAAATAATTTATTAGGAAAGGCACTAGCCATGAGGGGAAAGAGGAAAAGTCTCATGTCGAGGTTGGTGCTTGAGTTGATCTTTGAAGGAAACCAGGGATCCTGAAAGATGGAGATGAAGAGAGAGTGCATTCCATGCATGTGAGAAAGCTAATGCAAAGGTGTGAAGGTGGCAGATGGAGTGTTGTGTATAAAAAGTGGCAAGATAGCCAATTTGGCCAGACTGCAACTTTCATGGATAGGAATAATGTGCAATAAAGCTAGAAAGATAGATTGGGCCAGATTGTGAAAGTTTTATGAAGGTAAAGTTGCAAAATGCTTTAAAAAGTTTTTATTTGACTTCGGAGGTAATAGGGAGCCACTATAATTTAATGAATATGAGAGTAATATAATTAAACCTGGGAATTAGGGATATCAATTTGGCAGCTGTGTGAAGGATGGATTGGAGAGGGTAGAAACTTGAGGCAGAGAAACCATTTAAAAGGCTACTATAATAGTCTAGAAAAGAGGAATTATTTCCTCTTTTCTAGACTATTATAAAACAAGGATGGTGGGTGTATGAGTAGAAAGTAGGGAACAAATACAAGAGATACTATGAGATAGAAATGACAAGATTTGGCAACTAAGTGGACATGGGAGTAAAAAAAAGAGTGAGAAATCAAGGTTGAAACCACCAGAAAAAAATAGTAGTATCATCAAGGAAATATGAAAGTTCTTGGGGGGAAGATGTTCCATTGAAGAGATCTATAGGACATCCATTTTGAAATTTCTAGTAGGCAATTAGTGATGTGGAATTGGAGGTCAGAAGAAAGAGTAAGGGTAGAAATACAGAACTACAAGTCATCAGCATAGAGATAATTGTTAAACTCATATAAAGTGGTCACCAAGAAATTTTAGAGAGAAAAGAGAAGAGACCAATGACAAAGCCTTGGAACATATATACAGTTACAAGGCACCTTATGATGATGATCCACCACGCATGTCCAAAACCAAACATGTTAGAAAGTTGCCAGATACATAGAAGAATGAAGAAAACCCAAAGATGAGAAAATATCTAAGAAGAAAGTGTGGTTGATAATGTCAGATGCTGCAAAGAAATCAAGGAGGATGAGGACTGAAAAAAAAAGACTATCATATTTTACAATTAGGATATCACTAATTGACATTGGAAAGAGCAGTTGCAGTAGAGTGAAAATGTCATAAACTAGATTATAAAAAGTTTAGAAGAGAGTGACAGAAGTAAAGGCAACAAACAGATTTTTTTCAAGGAATTTGGCTTAAAAAAGGAGAAATCATGGGTGGTCAGTTATGGTGAGGGTTTCTAGGTAGAGCAGTGGATAAAGCCGAGTTAGGAAGATTCAGCTTCTTGAGTTCAAATCTGTCCCGGGCAAGTCAGGTAACCCTGTTTGTCTTAGTTTCCTCAGCTGAGGAATGAACTAGAGAAGGAACTAGAATGAACTAGAGAAGGAAATGGCAGACCACTCCAATATCTTTGCCAGGAAAACCCCAAATGGAGTCACACAGTCAGATACAACTAAAAATGACTGAACAACAACAAACAAAAGTTTATGGAGTGATAGAGTTTAGTGAGGGCTTATCAAGAATGGGGAACAGTTAAATGTGTTTGTTAACAACATTGAAGAAACAATAGATAGGAAGAAACTGAAGATTAGAAGAAGAGAAGATGATAGTGGAAGCAACCTGATGAAGAAAATTGGAGGGGATAGACTCAAGGGTACATGTAAAGGAATTATCCAAGGCAAGAAGTGTCACCTATTCATCAGAGACTGAGTAAAGACAAGAACAAGGAATAACGTCCAAGAGTTGTGAGATGAAGATGAGAGGACAAGAGAGCGCTCATAGAGAATGACTTCTATTTTCTCAAGTAAGTATGAGACAAGAACTTCAACTGTGATAGTGGAAAGAAGGGGTGCTGTGTGTTTTAATGAAAAGCAGTTTTGATGTATGGACCAGAGAATCAATTCAAGAAGGGTAATAGATTCTGCACTAATGGTTTATTCGAGGCTATATAATAGAACTTTGAAGTGGTCCCAGTCAACATGGTTGCATTACCTTTCTTCAAGTTTCCTTTGGTAGCATGCAAATAGGAGCACAGAAGGTGGGTGAAGGTGTTTCTGACTGACTCCAGGAACAAAGTGTCAATGAGGACACGGCCAGCATAAGAAAAGGTGAAGCCAATACTAGAAAATAGGGCCATGAATGCTGTGTCATCTGGGGGGGAACGAGGCAGGCTACCATGGGAGCCAGAAGATAGAAGGAGCATAGGAGGAAGAAGTCTAATGAGGGGAAATTTAATTATGGAGTGGAAATTCCAAGAGTTGTCTTTTTTTAGATATATGATTGGGTACCTAACTAATATCTTTGAAAATAATTTTATTTTTTTAAATTAGTAATAAATGGACATTTTAGTTCAGTTTTTATGAGCATCTCCCACAGTCAACAGAGTATGATCTCAGCCCTTGCTTCTCAAAACTATACTTTCCTTGTAGGTTCTTGAAACAATGTATTTACACTGATTTCAGCGCAGAAGGATTGCTACTTAGCTAACTTTATATATAATAAGTATAATAATTATAGTCCTATCCTCTTGTGTGGATTTTGCATTCTAAAATGAAAAATTAGCTTGCAACACTGCATACAAGTTATTCTTCTATAGATAACATCAGAGAATAAGATATTAAACAGAATGAAATGAGTGCTTCGTCAAACTGCAAAAGAGTTATAATCAATATTCACAATTAACAAATGTTTATACCGAAAAGGATATTAGATATCAAAAACCATCAATCCATTGATCTAGGTTTAAAGAGATCATCTAATTCAACCTCCTTATTTTGCAGATGAGAAAGCTGAGGACAAATAAGTGATTTGCTTGAAGCTATGCAGCTCAAAGTGTAGTGGCTGCTCATTGGTCTAAATCCCACTAATGATTGGTGTGGAATCTTTGACCTGTTCCATTTTTGATCTGGGCTGGTTCCCTCTGTGGGAAATCTCCTTAACCTACTACCCCTAGAGGCTCATATTGGTGCCAGACTTAGTGCAAACACCACCAAGTCAGTTTTAGAACAATGCATCTCCAGAGCTAAAGTAATCAACGTGACTCAGCCTCCCCAGTAGCAGCATGCCTAGCCATGTAGCTAAATTATTGGTGGAAATGAGACCAGAATATAAGTTTCCTGACTCCCAAGTCAAGTGATCTTGTAACTGTATTATACAGCAATCAATCTAGTAGTAACAAAACAATCTAGTAATAGTAAAAAAAAAAGTAATAAAAATTTTAGTTTAATTTTTTTGTCTATAAAAATTAGAAGAAAAGTTTACTATTTAATTATACCATCATTTAAAGCAAGACTGAGTAGATTTGACTTTAAACAGACAGATCTTAATTCAACAGACATCTGTGATTTTACATTCTGGGAAATTTTGACATTTATCTTGTATGTGTTTTATCTTTTTGTTTGTTTGTTTGATTGATATCATCTACAAACTTTCTCTTAAAAGAAACTTTTGCCATCTTATGCTTTCTTGTACTTATTAAAAATCTCAATAAAAATTTTAAATAGAAATTCTAGTTGGGATTGACTGGGAGGGCCATTTTCACATCTAAGCTCTATGACTCATTTAAATAATATTGGGGATATATTCTGTGATAGATCACTAGCTGACCATAATTTTTCTTCTTTGTCTGTGAATACTGTTCACAGAATCCTAGACTTTTTAAAACTGAAAGTGAGCTTTAGAGCTTTTTATTTATTTGAGACTGCCCCTCAGCTCTGTTTCTTCCCAGCCACCATAAATGTCAGCCCTCCCCTGGGCTGAAATCACTTGTGGGAAGGGTTACAGGGTGTGGTATCCTGTAAAGCACAATCAGCAGAGACTTTATGCCACCATTCTAATTAGGACTTTTATCTACTAACTTCTCCTTAACTTAATGCTCTCCCTGTTCTATGACGAGAAAATCCCTATTTCCTCCTATTTTAATCCCTGATTCAGAGCCACTTTCTGTCCAGTTTAAAACAGAAATAGTACCTTCTTCTTACACAATTATTTTTCTCCCATTCAGCCCTCCCCCTCCCCCTCTCCAGTTGCTAACATTGGCCCAATTGTCAACAAATGTCCCCCTTCCCCTAGATCTCTTCTCATCCTCCTTCCAATTCTTGACATTCATGAAAACCTGGCTTTCTCCTGAAGATACCTAATTGTTATCCTCTCTAACGCTGGCGACTCCTTCACCATTCTCTCACTCAACAAGGCTAGAAGCAAGAATTGTATATTCCATGCTCCCCTCACTCCACCCTCTAGAGGAAAAAAAGAGAAAACCAAAAGAGTATCCCTTTCTTTCCCCCGATAAGGGGTAGGCAGGGAAGAGATAAGAAACAATGTCAAAAGCTGATACAAGGAAGAAGAATCAATCAAGAAACATTTATTAAGTGCCTACTGTGGCAGGTTCTGCGTGAAGTGGTAGGGATACAAAGACAAATGTTATCTAGAAACAAAGGAGCAGCCTAAGAGGGATGAGCAGAAACAAGGAACAAGAACTTAGACCGACTTCAACAGATAGCAAGTGGAGGATGGAAGAGTCTGGCGTGCTATATGGTGCAATGAGTCATGAAGAGTCAGACACGACTGAACAAGAGGTAGGAGTAGAACCAGAAGGCAAGGATAACTTGAAAACTAGTGTAGGTCAAGAAAGACATGAATCAAGAAAAAGGCCTATGGCTCATGACTTTCTATGTAGCCTGTCTCCAAGCACTCTGAGCACCCCAGTAGATTATTAGACCTCTATTCCTCACTGTGGCTAAGACAGTGATGGAATAAAATGAAAGGAGAGGAAAACAAATAGTAATCAGACTTAATGTGATTTTAAAGTCTAATATCTCATGATCCACCAGAGCTCAAAGTACTCTGATGGTCTAATATACATGCCTCAGGACTATTAAATATCTCGGGATCTAAATTTAATGTATTGTTTGGAAAACATAATGATAGCAAAAGTTTTTTCAATTGGCTCTTGCTACAAATTATACTAAAAAAAACAGGTACACACACACACAGTATTTATAGCATTTGTTGAATTATCGTGAAGGGGTATGAAATATCATTCCAAAAAGATTTTTAGAAATGAATTCCTGATTTGTTGTGGATTACGAGTTAGAACAATTCTGTTCTGTTCCCACCTAAAGGAAATGGAAGGAGGTGAATTCTAGAGCCCATCCTACTATATGACATTAAGGATTTAATAAACAATTGTTAATTCTATATTTAAAAAAGTATTCTGATAGTGTTTGCTGTACTATGGAATCAGGATGGGGAGTTCATGGGCAAAGGCTAGAGAATTAGAGAATTTGCTGTTGAGAAATAACCTGATTATGTTTATACCCCTACTATGAAAAAAATGACAAAGTTTTTCATGTGTAATGTCACCTTGTAACAAAACAGAAGAAGAAATAAACTTCGCCAGTTATAACCTCCTCATCCCTTTAATTCTGTTACACATTTCCTCTCTAATTCTTCAGAAATCATTAGATATACTTGTGAATGCCCATAGCTCTCAAACACTAAGCTAAGTCCACTTTAGATGAAAATTCACAACAGGGTATCTTCCTTGTTTATTTGTAATGGCATAAGGCGATAAGACCTAAAAGGCAGTCAATTCCTCCATAAGGGATGCAAAAATGCTCTGGTCTTAGCTACACAGACTACTGTACTCTTTGTAACTTCATCGATATAATACTGAAAAAAGTAAGATATCCCAATTTCAGGTGAGATGACCTTGAACAGGTCACAGCTTTGGCCTCTTCATCCATACAATAGCAATAGTTAAGAGTACTCACTTCGCAGTGTTGCTGTGAGAATCAAGTAAAATAATAGAAGTACATAATAAACCTTAAAGTACTATATGAATGTTAATCATCATTAAAGCATCAGTTCAGTGAAGTAGATAGATGGTTCCTGAGTTCAAGTACTGCCTCTGACACATACGGACTGTATAACCCTGGACAAGTCAGTAAACCTCTCAAAGCCCCAGGCAACCATCTAACACTATAATTTGCAGAGACAGCAGCAGACTTGCATTGGAAAGGGAGTTTCCTCATCAGAAGTTCCACTATATCAATAAAATCAAAGTTTTGGTCCCATCCCATCTGATGATGATGAAGAAAGAGGAGGAGGAAAAGGAAGAGGAGAACTACCAGTGACTGAGGAAGACAGAACAACAACTCAGTCTCACGAACATTTTAAATTTCTCTTCTACACATACCATCCACATACACGCAAGTTATACTCTTGAGACATAAACCAATGAATCTACCACTTCTGAGCTGTCCTCAAAGCTTCTATGCAATATGAACAGGAAATTTAAAATGACTCTTCCCACCTTTAATTACTAGAACACTGACTTCTACAGAAAGAAAGGTAGGTGACTAACTGCATGTTTCTCCCATGTTTCAAACCCTTAAGATTGCAAACGTAAATCACATGTTCATTAATGTAAAAGCAGAGAGGACAAGGAAAAGGTGGAACTATAATAACTTAAGCTTTTTTTTTCTTTAAATTTCTTCAGTCTTACTCAAGACATTAATTATATTTGTAGGATTTTCCTAAGGCTGAATCACAGCAGATGGAATCAGGAAATCTCACTTTCCATAACAGCTTCTGTCACAAAAACACATTCTAACCATTTTGGAAGAAAAAAAAATACCAACTATCCTGATTGTTGAGGTTTGATAAGTGTCAAATATTAATAACTATGGTGAGTTATAGTTATGAGGGAAAAGTAAAGGGAACAAGCATATATGAAGTGCCTCCCATGTTCCAGGCATTGTGCTAAGTGCTTTACAAATATTGTCTCATTTGATCCTCACAGTAACCCAGTGAAGTAGGTGCAATGTTTATCATCCTCATTTTATAAATGAAGAAACTAAGGTAGGTAGAGGTTAAGTGACTTGTCAAGGGTTACACAGCTAATAAGTATCTGAGATCAAATATGAAAATCTTGGAGACTGCATATACTAAAATATTAAGAATAATATTGAGTTAGTGTGGATAAGTTTGTTTCTCTTTCTAGCCTATCCAGAATTAATATGCAGCTCTCAGTGGACAGCAGAACATGTTCTCATGGGAGGATAGCTTGAGAATGTAAGAAGAATATAATCGTAGGATTAGAGCTAGAAAATACTTGGACTCGAATCTAATCTAACCTTCTCATATTAAGGATGAAGAAAGTGGGATTCAGAGAGGTTAGGTGAGTTGTCCAAGGAGAGAGAGAGAGAGAGAGAGAGAGAGAGAGAGAGAGAGAGAGAGAGAGAGAAAGAGAGAGAGAATATTCAGCAACAGAGTTTAGACTCAGTCAAGAGCCCACCAACCTTCTTCAGCTCCAAATTTAGAGTTCTTTCTATTACACCTTCTTGCTTTTATCCATTTCTATGTTTACCTTAAAAAGGCTTAAAATAGCATGGTGCTGGGCACATACCAAATGATCAAAAAAATCTGCTGACTTTTGAGTTACATACAAATGTTTACCTCCCTCAGTTTTCAGGAAATGCGACCTGATTTTAGGTGTGCATCCCTCTGAAGCTGAATCATACAAATTAGAAATGGAAAAAGACATGAGCTTATGGCACCAATTCCACCTAAGGAACCTGCTGCTGTCTGCCTTTCACACAAAATCTAGCACTTCCTTCTATCATCATGGGAGAATAGTCAAAAGAAAATAAGCTATGGATATGATCTCTACTGCATACAAGAGTCTGGGTTTGAATTCGGTTTACACTTGAGTCAAAAGTTTTATATTTACTCCTGTCTAGAAAAACATGACAAAATCAGTTAGGTTCTCTTACCTAATAGGATTTCTCTAGACTATTGGCAAGACCACTTAGTCAATAACCCTTTGGATCACCTAGCAGCATCACCCATCATAGTAGTATAACCTGAGGATAATCACAGAAAAATGAAGAAACTATATAGTACAATCAGAACGTCACCAAAAATCTCTACAATTAAGATTAAGAGTGTGACATTTAAATTAAGAAATACACCATGAAACTTAATTGTATATTTTGCCTTGTATTTTCTTGGTCCTCCAAAAATTATTGCAAACAAAACACACTTTCCTAAAAGCCGCTTTTCAATAAGGTATCTAAATGTTGAACTTATAGATGTAAACACAGATATAAATTGATTTAATGATATTCTAGGACTTCTTCTTCCAGGAGCCAAGATGGCTGAGTAAAAAGGTAGTCGCTCTCACCCTCCCCTATCAACCTCTGAAAACCCAGAAAATATCACCCCAGGAAAAAAAAAAACCTGGAACAGCTGAACTAGAAGAAAGACGGGGAACAGCAGTGCAGCAGCCCAGCAAACGGGTGTCCCAGTGCCTCAGCAAAAATAAGGGAAGCAGCACTACAAAGGGCCCCAGGTGGATAAGCACCCTGCAGCATTCATCTGAAAGGAGCTGAAGAAAACAACCTGGAGTCCTCCTAAAGTCCCAGCCTTGCTGATTCCAACCCAACACCAGGTAAGCTGTCAGATCCCTACAGCCTCCAACTGTCAACCAGGAAGAACTCCTGAAGCCCAGGTGGTGGAGCAGGCAAACACCAACACCTGGGCCTCCAAGTGCCTCAGTGAGGGTGGGGGAACTGGTGGAAACCAGCTCAGAAAACCACCAGGTGCCTCAGCACTCTACCTCAAAGGAATCTCCCAGTGCATTAGCAGAAACCAGGGAGGCAGCACTGCTAGAGGCCCCAAATAGATAAATACCCTGCAGCACCCATCTAAAATGAGCTGAACAAAGCTAAATGAAAGGAAAAGCAGGTAACCTAGAATTGCCTGAAAGTTCCAGCCTTTCTGATTCCAGCCCAACACAAGGTAAGCTGCCAAAACCCTGCAGCCTCCAGTTGCCAACATAAGAGGCCCCAGCACACAAAGCCAGTGACCAAGACCTAGGCTCCCAACACAAGAAGCTTGGGTCAGTGCCCTCTGTTCCCCAGCAGGAGAGCTCAATCTCTTTAAAGGCCAGGGAATAAAGAAACCATGAGTAAAAAGAAACATACCATAGATTCATATTATGAGAAGAGTGAAGATCAAGACAGAAATTCTGAAGAGGACAACATTGTCAACAAACCCACATCTGCAACATCAAAAGGGAATATGAACTGGTCTGAAGCCCAAAAAGCCTTCTTAGAAGAGCTCAAGAAGGATTTTAAAAGTCTAATGAGAGAGGTAGAAGAGTCCTTTAAAAAATACAATTGGCCAATTGGTAAAAAAAAAAAGTACACTGAAGAAAACAAGTCCCTAAAAAATACAATAGGCAAACTGGAAAAAAAGTACACTGAAGAAAACAAATCCCTTAAAAATACAATTGGCCAATGAAGAAGGAAGTACAAAAACTAACAGAAGAAAACAATCTGTTAAAAACTAGAATTGGACAAATGGAAACTAATGACTCTATGAGAGAGCAAGAATCAGTCAAACAGAAACAAAAAAATGAAAAAATAGATGAAAACATAAAATACCTCATCGGTAAAACAACCACCTGGAAAATCGATCCAGGAGAGACAATTTAAAAATCATGGACTACCTGAAAATCATGATGAAAAAATGGGCCTGGACAGTATCTTTCAGGAAATCATAAAGGAAAACTGCCCTGAAGACCTAGAACCAGAAGGCAAAATAACCATAGAAAGAATACACCTCTCACCACCTGAAAGAGATCCCAAATTGACAATGCCAAGGAATATAATAGCAAAATTCCAAAATTACCAGATGAAAGAGAAGGTGCTGCAAGCAGCCAGAAAGAAACAATTTAAATATCATGGAACCACAGTTAGGATTACACAGGACCTTGCAGCTTCTACATTAAAAGGCCACAGGGCATGGAACATGATATTCCATAAGGCAAAGGAGCTTGGATTGCAGCCAAGGATCAACTACCCTGCAAAAATGAGCATGATTTTTCAAGGGAGGAGATGGATATTCAATGAAATAGGGGACTTCCAAACCTTCCTGATAAAAAGACCAGAGCTCAACAAAAAATTTGATCTTCAAGTACAAGATTCAAGAAAGACATAAAAAGGTAAATGGGACAGAAAGATACAAAATGTTGTTAATAAGGGCGGACTGTTTACATCCCTACAAGGGAAGATGACACTTGCAACTCTTGAGAACTGTATTGTTATTACACCATGTTAAAGGAGTATACATAAAGGGGTGGATATTAGTTGACTTTGATGTAATGATAAAAAAAATCTAATCAAGTGGGTTAAATGGATCCAAGTAAGTGGACTAGTCTGATCTTAGAAAATGTACTGAGAAAGGAGGAGGCAGACAAGGGTAAATTACATTACAGGAAAAGACAGAAAATCCTATTACAGCAGAGGGAAAGAAGAGAGGGAGGTGAGCATTGTTTGAACCTTACTCTTATCAGATTTGGCTCAAGAAGGGAATAACATAATCAGTTAGGTATAGAAATTTAACTTGCCCTATAGGCAGTAGGAAGGAAAAGGGGAAAGAAAAGGGAAAGGGATAATAAAAGGGAGGAGTGACTGAAGGAGGTGGTGGTCAAAAGCAAAACACTAGTGAGGGGGGTAAAAGAGAAAGGAGAAAGAAAAGCATAAATGGGGGGGAAAGGATGGAGAAAAAGACATAGTAATCATAACTGTGAATGTGAATTTTTTTTCTCTCATGTTGAATTTTGTTTCCTCTTTCTGATGGTTCTTCCTATTGGTTTTAACTTTTACTTACAACTTCATTAATGTGAAAACATGTTCAATAGGAATGTAAATGTATAGCCTATATCAGATTGTGAACTGTATTGGGGAGGGTGGTGGGGAGGAAGGGGGAGAAAAATTTTAAACTCAAAAGCACATGGAAGTGATTGTTGATAAATCAAAATAAATTCATTTAAAAAAAGAAAGAAATTATGAAGGGGAAAATTTCAGAGAAACCTGGAAACACTGAAGTGAGCAGATGCAGGATAACAATTTATACACTAAAAATATAAAAGGGATGGACTGTTTTGGAAGCCTTGGGAACTCTAGTAGGTGCGGTGACTGGCCATGGTTCTGGAGGGTCAGTGATGAGTCATGGTGCTTGCCTCACACGCAGGTGGTGAACTTGGGTTGCAGGGTCGGATGTGTTTTGGGGATGTAGCTAATGTGGGAATTTGATTTGCTTGAATTTATTCAGGTATTTTGAACAGGTTCTCATGTTGGCTGCATTCCCAAGGTATGTCTTGTTTTGCTCCCTGAATCTATCACCTGTCTGTGGGGAGGTGGGCACTGTGGTTCATCGTTGACCCTCTGGAGTCATGGTTGGTCACTGCATTGATTGGAGTTCTTGGGGCTTTCAAAATAGTTCGTCTTTATTACACACACATACATACACACACACACACATACACACACACACACACACACACTAACAAACAAACACATGTCATATGGGTTTTCTTTTTTAGTGGTAAGAGGAGGTAGGATGGAGAGAAAAAATTTAACTGAAAAAATGTTAAATTTTAAGAAAATATCAAAGTCAATAGGGAAACAAGTGAGGATGGAGGCAGAGGAAACACCAAGAGAGAAAATGATGATGAGAAAGGACCACTCAGAAGCAAAACAAATATTTTGACCTCGAAGGGGGATTAAATAGAAAAATTAAAGAACTAGAATCTACAGTAATGGCCATCAGTTGGGAGAATGGCTGTGCAAACTATGTTGTATGACTATAACAGAATATATAAATATAATAGAATATTATTGGATTGTGTGAAATGACAAAAGAGATTATTGCAAAGAATCCTAGGTAGCATGAATCAGAGTGACATGACTAGAATGAAGATCACACTTTATACAAAGCCAACAACATTGTAAAGGAAAAAAAAATCTTAGAAAGACTTAAGAACTTGATCAATTCAGTAGTCAGCTATGCCTGCAGAGGACCTATGACTTTCTAACAGAGGAATGATGATCTCAAGATCCAAAAAGAAACATGTATGTTTGCACGTGGACATTATGTGAACTAGCTTTACTTGACTGTACTTATTTGTAAAGAGCTTTTTTTTTTTTCATTCTCTTCATTTTTAGTTGGAGAGGGTTTGGGAGAGGGAGTTTTAGCAATACTGATGCCAAGGGAAGCCATTGAAAAATTTTTAAATGTACAGGAGAAAAAAATACAATGAAGTTCAAAAGGAAACTAAGACAAGCAGGTTATTGAAAATAACATATGGAATTTATTATATACTTTAAAAATCTGGTATAAAAGAGAAGTAACATTTTCATAAACAATCTTTTTTTGTATTCTGTGGCACGTGCAGAAACATTTTCTTTATTGTGCTTAAGTTCAAAGTAAAAGTGAAATTAAAAATAAAGCAATTATATCAAAAAAATGATTATCTATATTCAGTAAAGGAATACAATAGGAAGACACGTTGCTCTCTGACTTGTCATCATCTGAACCTCTTTCTCTTCCTTATTTTTGGTGCCCTCTCTCCTTTGTCTTTGCCACTCCATTTCTGTTTTCTTTTCACTCACTTTTCCTCCCTCAGACCTTCTTATAACATTCTGAGACACGTTAATCCTCTGATATTTTCAGAAGATGAAATGATCACCAATTCTTCCAACACAAAGAATTTTTTTTCAGATCATAGCCTAAATTAAATCTAGTAGGATGGGATATGTAGAGAGTCCTCAGCCAACCATGACTATAAAAAATAAGGCTAGTATATACATTCAACTAGAGTTTCTTTCCATTCATTTGTGCCATGGGGACTTTTAGATATGATGCTTCTATGAAAACACTTTGTAAACCTGAAAGTGCTATGCAGTATATAGTACAAAGGGTTGTACTGCATTTTGTGAGGGTTGTTAAAGAATAGGACATATGTGTGGGGTTTTGATAAATGAAAACTCATCAAAGTATCAATATGTCTAGAACTCTGGTCCAGCTTATGACAACAAGACCAAAGATTTAGTGTCAGCAGGAACCTCAGAAATCATCTAGTCCAGAGGTTCTTAAGCTGGAATCCATGAACTTGCTTTAAAAAATTGATAACTAGATTTCAGTATTTTGGTTTCCTTTGTAATTCTATGTATTTTTATTTTATGCATTTAAAAACATTATCCTGAGGTGTTCATAAGTGCCAAACTGCCAAAGAGGTTCATGATAGAAAAAAGATTACAGAACTCTGATCTAGTCTAGTTCCATTTTATGGATGAAGACACAGGAGCCCAGAGGTTAAGTGACTTAGAGTCACTTGGGCAGTAAATGGCAGAGTCTGGGTTCAAACCAGGATCTCCGGACTATGACATAGCCTTATTTGGCCTCTATTTATAACTTATACAATCTGTCACTATCCTAATAAAAAAACCTAAAATGGCTCACTCTTTCCCACCTTTTCAAATATAATCTATTCCACTTAGCATTTAGGGGCTCTCCTGCTCCCACAGACTCAAGTCCAACTTTCCAAACTTAACATTTGCTTCCCCAACCCCTTACTTCTGGCCAAGCTAACCTAATTCTCTCCTCTACACATAACTTGCTTGTTCTTACCTCTATATCTCTACATCCAAATACATATTTTACACTATTTTATGTAAAATATACTATTGCCCCTAACCAAAAATTTTCCCTTCTCTGAGGTTCATGCCAATTTTTTTCTTGAAACCAAACTCAAAGCTCAGCTTCTCCAGAAAATTTTTGTCTAATCCCATGTGGTTTTGTTCCTCTAAAGAGGAGAAATATCCTCCCAACATGTGTTGTCTACATTAACTCCAAGGTCCCTTCCAAGCACCAAGATTCTATGATTTATAAATAGAAAAAAAAACCTGGCTCTATCCTATTCCTCTGCTGTTTAATCTTTTATTCTCAGCTTCTGTCCTCATTTTGGAAAAGTAGGAGTAGGTTTAAAGAAATAAACCTGCTGTTGGTAATTGGTGATTTCTGGGACAGCAACTCTCTAACAGGAGGTGATATCCCTTTGGCCAGATTCTCTCAGTCTTTAATACTAACAACTCAGCAACACTATGCTTTCTCTCTATTCGTTTGTGTTCAAATTGTTACAGGCATCTGTTAAATAGAATCATTCCTAGAGAAATGATAACAGAGTAGGATTTAATAAAATCATAAATACACCAAACAGCAGAGAGAGATGCTTCTGATATGCTGCTGATGGGAAGTCTAAATTCTCAGATCCTGTTGTCTCTTTCCTGGTGGGAAGCATGTCCAAGAAAGGTGAAGACTGGCAAAGTCTCTTACTATCACTTCTCGCTGCTTCTGCCACAGACAATGAAGAAGGTAGAAATGGAAATTAGTGAAAAATCAAAATAAAATTGCATGCTATCAGGCAAGATGCCAAGAAAGAAAAACACCATAGGAATCCTCCAAAGCTATGGTCCCTAATAGTGGAATACATCAAAGTAATTCCTATGGTATACACACTGAAAAGTGCCTTCGTTTAAAAATTTCTCATTGGTAATTATATATTATTTTAAAATATCTTCAAAAAATGATATATTTTAATCCAATTATGAACGCATTTGGTCAGTCACATAAATTCTCAGAGAGTACAGCCTTTTTCCTGTTTTTGTATTCCAATTGTGCCGAACTATTCCTGACACATGGTAGTAAATAAGTAAATTTTTATTGAACTAAACATTATTAAACACTTGCTATCCTATGTGCTGGAAGAGGCATAGCATTTATTTAGGGCAGAGATCCCTATATTTATGAATCTAGACAAGATATAAGACACAAGTTAAAAAAACTGTATTATACAATAGCATATGGTAAGTTCATGAGATAGTTGCAAAACAAAGTCTGGTGGGAGGAACCAGTTCCAGCTGGTGATGGAGAAGAGCCCCAAGATGAAGTGGATTCAGGAAGGCTTCATAGAGAAAGTGGTATTTAAGCTGGTTAAAAACACCTTTGTTTGGCAACAGTGAAAGTTCTGTCCTAGTCTTCCATGTATGGTGATGGAGAATATCCCATTGTCACTACTAGATCCCATAACTAGACTGAGTATAAAGCAATAAAGAAAACATATAGCATTTTAATATTTAAAAATTTTTACTAAGTAGCACTTCCACATTTCTAAAGCACAATGATAAATATGCTCATAAAGATGATTCAGAAGTACAACCAGATCCCTGAGTGTCTTCTGAATCATTAAGAGATTCAATTCTTTCAATTTAGTCTTTTAAAAAAAATTTATTTTATTCTGAACTTAAGAAATGAAACAAGCACTTCCATAACATAGTAGAATAGAAAAAAAGATCACACATGAAACTGCAAATCTATTATGTACAACTTGCTGTTCCTTTTAAATATATAATAAAGTTACCATGTAACTTTTTTCTCCTTTTTTCTTCTCTCCCCTAATCCTAGAAATGGCTACTATTAGCCACAAATATATGCGTATGCATGTGCATGTGTGTGTGTGTGTACATGCATGTATATAAAACCATTCTATCTATATTTCTATTTATCAGTTCTTTCTCTGGATGCAGATAGAGTTTCCTTTCATATATCCTTTGTAGTTAACCTGGGTATTTATAACAGTCAAAATGGAGAGCAATCTGGAATTCTGTCCAAAGAGTTATTAAACTGCTTATGCCCTTTGATCCAGCAATACCATTACTAGGTCTGTTTCCAAAATGATTAGGGAAAATGGAAAAGAACTTATATGTTCTAAAATATTTATAGCAGCTCTCTTTTTGATGACAAAGAACTGGAAATTGCTGGGATGCCCATCAATTGGGGAATGGCTGAACAAGTTGTGGTATATGATTGTAATAGAATACTACTGAACTATAAGAAATGATGAGCTCAATCATCTTAGAAAAACATGGATAGACCTGCACAAAATAACGAAGAGCGAAATGAGCAGAATGAAAAGAACACTGTGTATGGTAACAAAAAATATCATTTTAAGAACAACTTTGAGTGACTGTTACTCTAGTTTTAATGTTGCATATTTGCTACATTCCAGTTCTTTGAAAATTGGTAATTCAGGAACACTATATTCAACAGGTATTTATGGAGCACTTAATGTATATCTAGCTCTGTGGGGGAAAATCATAAGTATATGAAACCTGCCACCAAAAAGCTTACAGTCTTATTAAGGAAATATTCATCACGTATATATGACCAACCCATCTCCTTTTCCAATTACGCATTTCTTCAGTAATATCATTTATATCACCTCTTATTACAGAGCCAGAGATGAACTTAGAGTCAAGAAAACCTGGGCATGAATCCTGCCTCTGATGCCCACTAGCTGGGCAGTCATACGCAAGGCACTTTAACTTTCTCCAACTATTTCTTCTTCGGCAAAATGGCAATAACATCTTTAGTACCTACCCCACAGAACAGCTATGAGACCGAAATAAGACAATGCGCTTTGCCAGTGTTGAAGTACTATATAAGTCATCTTCATTATCATTGATTTTATTGATAATGATTAAAAATGACCTGAAATTTAAGAGCCGGCATAGTGGCTTAGAGCATTGGATTTAATAAAGGGAAACCGGGTTTGAATTCTTCCTTGGACATTTACTAACTTTGTGACCACTTAACATCTCTGTGCCTCATTTCCCTTATCCGCAAAGTAAGGGGTTGGACTCGGAGGTCTCTAAGGTTCCCTCTAGCTCTAAATTTATGATCTTATGATTAATTTTTTTTTCTCTGTGGGCATCTCCATCAGTCTTGAGATCATTGGCAATTTTAATTCCTTAAAGATTGTACTGTTCCAAGAATTGGAATCCCAGAATATTGCCAGGGGCACATTAGGGTTAAAAAGAAAGGATATTGTGCCAACGACCAAATTTGCATCATTAAAAGAACTGTACATTTTTTTCCAAATTCAATCTACCCTATTCTCTTCTTTATATTAAATTCTGCACCCAATTCAATGTCCATTTGCAAGGCCCATCCTGTGTATATGTCCTAACTCAATTGACTGACCAATCAATTACATGTCACAATCTGGATAAAAAGCAATTTTTATTAATTTAGTTTTTCTTATATGGATCATCAGTCTGATATCTCTTAAATAAACAAGAATTTCACAAGAAGAGACCCTGTACTATTCTAAAATTTGATGCAATCAGCTCAATATTATCAGTAAATAGCAAATCCAAAAAATCTCCCTTTGGGAGTCTTTCTTCTATTTGGATCTTATGCAAAATGTCCTTTATGATAGTGATAAACACTTTTAGCAAGCATATATGTCTTTGTTTTATGCCTTGCAGGACTTTAATAATCAAAGGGTCACTTGACAGAGTTACTTCCATAGTTGCATTTATTCAAGAATTATGTATAATCTTAATATTAGCATTAGATTATGTATCTGAGAAGAGCCATTAAGGCTACATTTTACCCTCCTTTTGATTTTTCTCATCAATAAGCAACAATACAATGAAAACAATAGCATCTTGTATTCTATACATCTTTCAGTTAACTGTGCGATTATGAAGATGTGCTCTATGGTACAGAATTGTTTGTGAAAGTCTGCCTTTTTCTTTCTCCTATTTTCATCAAGGACACCCTTGAGATCCACAATCTTATAGGTGTAGATAGACTCTCCAATTGTATAGTTACCAGCTCCCCAAGCCTTCTCAGCTTGCTATTCTTTTTTATGTCCTCTCATAAAACTTCCATAGAGAATTCACTGGACACATTGGAGGGTTTTTTGAATGCTTCATAAATGCCAGTAAGGAACAGAGGTTGTCAGTTTGTTACTCCTACTCTTACAACATTATTTGTTCACTTCCCTTTGTGGAATACTAATTTTACGTGATTTCTTGCAAGTAAACCATCATGGGTAATATGCCACAGCCCATTTAGGCCTACCTTGTATCTTTTTCTTGTGCTTCAGATCATCCACAATTTTGATTCTTCTGAGATTTTGATTACTAGCCATTCAATATCACTAAGAGAATATTAGTGTCCAAAAAGCTGGATTTTGTGTCAAAAAATTTCTTACAGTTTTTTTTTAAATCACACAATTTACTTTCCAGATGCAATACATCCATTTTCTTCCTCTTATTTGATTCTGGGCCAAGCTCAACATACATCTTCCGGGCCTGTCCAAGATATATAAACAAATGGACTACCACAAAAGATCACTTGTCTAGCCAAAAGACATTTTTCATCCGTTAGATTTTTTCCTGTATGGATCATTAGGATGATCTCTTTTAAATAATGAACAATCTCACTATGGGACTGCTGAGATCCTCTAGGACTTGAAGCAATCAGCACAAGTCCTTTGCCAACAGGGACATTAGAGGACCTCATCAGCTAAAAGGAATCCCTCTTCTATTTAGGATCTTTGAGAGACATTGTCCAAGGCAGTGGCAAACACCTGTGATAAGGATACATTTCCCTGTTTTATACCTCCCTTGATGTTGATAAAAATAAACTGTGTTTCCCATACCTACGTTAAGATCATGTAAGATTCTTCAAAAGATGTGACCGCAAAGAAAATCCTCATTGATCTATTAAGCTTTTTATAATCAATAAACACTAAGCATAGTATCATCTTGAATTCTCCACACTTTTAAGTCACTTCTGTTGCTGTGATAATGTGATCAGCTGTAGAATATCATGGAAATGTGTCTTCTCACATTTTCATCAAAAGTGCCCTTATACAATACAGGCATGGTAATATTAGTCTCCTAAAGATTTAACAGAGAAGAGAAAAGTAGGCATATGGTTTTGGTATATATACATACATACATACATACATACATACATATATATATATATATATATATATATATATATATATATATATATTTGTGTCTTAAACAACTTCTCTGATTTTTTTCTATTTATTATCTGTCTTTCCAATATTTTAGAAACTGATTCCTGAATGCTCTCAAAATTGCATCACCTTCAGCACAGATTTCTTCTGTCTGCACTTGGTATAGAACAGCTGCTGTTCCTGACTTCATCTTCTTGAGAGTCATTTTCACTTTTTTTTGTGTAGCTAGCATTTATATTTATATATTGCTAAAAAATTTGCAAAGCACTTTACATAAGTCATTTCATTTAACTTGTTCTTCAACCACAACTACATGAAGGTTATCTTTATTTTACAAATGAGAAAATTGCAGCTGAGAGAATTAAGGGACTTGCAAAAGATCACACAGCCAGCAAGTGTCAGAGTCACAATTTGACCTCAGGTCTTCCTGATTCCATAAGTCTATTCACCATACCATGATGCCCAAAAAGTCCCTGAAATGCTTAGAAGTCCAGGAAAAAAAGATCCTAAGTATGCACCTGCAAATGGATTTAAGAGGCCAATATACTGAGGTGTGAAAGGGGATAGCAGGGGGCTGGGGGGGTGGGGAACCTTGAAAAGGTGCATTTGGAGGCCAGGAATTTTAACTTACATTACCACTGTTATAAAATAGAATCCTGCATTGTCCCACCCTGGGGGCCAAAAGTGGCAAAATGAAACTAGTTCTAAGAGGTCTTTGAAACACAGAGACTGCCAGCAAAGCAAGAGACAACTGGAGGTGGTAGAGAAATTAGGAAAAGGAAGTAGAAGGAGGCAGTGGGGGCAAAACAGTAAGGAATGGGATGCTGCGAAAAGTACAATGTTATGTCTTTTGCAGAGACTTAGTCTGGCGGGACCATTGTAAGATACTTGCTCCCTATTTGCAGAGTACCCCATTAATTAATCACAAACGGTCTTTGTCACTGCTCAGATGTTTAAAATTATGATTCCCTAATTGTGCCATTATCTACAGAGCATATACATATCCAAGCAAAGAAGGCAAAATCCTTTCTGACTTACCTTGATGCTCTCCTCCCTAGAAAGGAATTTTAATTACAGTCAGGAGTACCTGTGGAGAGGAGAAGAGGGGAACTTCTAAGGGGGCTCACCCAGCATCCTTTCAAAATCCAAATTATCTGAAGCTGAGAAACTGTCAAGCCAGTATTGTCACTATTTTAACAACCAAATCAATCCCAAATTAATTAGCAGTGGAGCAGAAAGGAAAATGTATCTAAAGTTATGCAAGTGACCTTTGGTTTTTCAGAATCCTTAACACTAAAATGAATGCACATAAATACAATCATAGTTCAGACTAGTTAAGCTAATATGTGCCAGTCTTGCTGCACACATGAACACATGAATAAAGTGTGTATTCTTTTTTAGTTTATGTAAATCAAAAGCCCCAGATTTTATCTTCAACAATTCAAACCAGCAAGCACTTATATAGTGCCTACTATGGGCAAAGCACTATTTCAGGTGCTGGGAGTATAAAAGGACAATATGGAAAACAATCCCTTAACTCAGAAGGCTTACATTCTACTGGGAGGCAAATCCAAGTGATCTCATTTACTTGTGTGCTGATCACAATACATCAGTGCCTGCCTACCCTATTCCACTCTCATCCATGTCTTCCCATAAGGACGGAACAGACTAGGGGACAGAAGTAGAATAACCTGAGAAAATTTCTCAGCAATGTCCTACAAATAAAATCTATTTTGAAAAAAAAAATGTGACAAAGTCTCACTCAAAAGGCACAGGATCTTGAAGGAAGAAGAATCTACTACTTCAGGTATTAAGGTAGTCTCTGGATTTCATTCCAGCCAGGACTAACCACATAGCTCTACATATTTTTTTCAAGGAGTTGGACCTCAGGAAGTCTGTTAACAACTTAGAAAGATAGCAAACCCATTCAAGTCTGGGGAAAAAAGTAGGAGGCAGCAAGCCAACCAACTTTTGTCTGGAAATCTTGTTCACATGTATATTCTTTGAACCTAAAAATTATGTTATACTTGAATATTTTTATGTTTTCAAGATCACGGACATTTTTAACCAAGGGTTACCAAACTATGGCTAAAGATGGCAAAGAAGTCAATTATCTCAGTCACTGGTGACTGTTTGTGCTCTGATAGCCACTTATGAAATACTTTTACGTCTTCCACTTTTGATCTGGCCTACCAAGAAAATGGATCTGAACCTTGGCCTTAAAAATACTGATCCCTATTTTAAACTTTATACTATCATGCATCACACAGAAAATACGAATCCACTGAAAACTCTGAAGGCAAATCACGCACGTGGAATACTTCATTCTGCAAGGCCAAGCACATAAGGATGGCTCAGGAAAAAATTTTTTTTTGAAATGAAGTGTATGAAGGCTTCCAACAAAGTTAATTTTCTAGAGAGATGGGGCCCAATGTTGCTTACTGACTAAATTCCCACAAATACTAAAGGTTCAGATTTTTACTACTCTTAGAGTATCTTCAGAGGAGTTATTTCTTCAATAAGCCATTGTATTTTCAGGCAGTATTATGCTTCAGCAGAACAATGAAAATGGCACAAGGTTGGTTGCCACACAGTATAAGTCCTTTGGAAATAAATGACAACGTCAGCAGTTCTCTGTTATTTATTAGTCAGCAGAGCTGAAAGCCAGAGAAAATATAGATTGGCTCTCAGGGGTTAGAAGTTTAAAAACAACATGTTTTCTTTGTAATCTTCAGTGGCCAAATCCCCTTTAAAACATGCCCATTTGGGCACTCCTTTAAACACCATGTTCAATAAGCACATTATCGGATATTTCTTTACATGCTGGGAACATAGTATTATGGGTGTTACCTGTATTGTAGTGAGAAAAAGTATTCAAATTGGAGATAGTAGGGAAAATTCAATATTAGGTTTTCTAAAAAAACTCAATCCTAAGTAGCAAAAGCACTAGATAAGATCAGAAGAGCAAGGTTCTTGTCATTGCTCTGAACTATCTATATGACTTAACTGTCTCTCAATCTCTACAGTCTTCAGTTTTCTAACCTTTAAAATGAAAGTGTTGGACCAGATGATGATCTAAGGTTCCTTTTAGCTCAAAGATTTTGCTATTCTTCTTGGAGTATAAATCACCTTTCCTGATGGCTCTTAAAACCAAAGCAAATGTTAAGCTTTTCTTCTACCTTGTATTGCTAACTATCCATACTAGTATCTGTCATAGGTCCTAGAAATGGTTATGGCCTTAGAAGTCAACAAGTTAACTTCTACCTAAGTTGGCTAAGAGAAAGATGCTGGCCAAACACACTTCTACTAAAATGAAGAGTACCAAATGAAACCATGAAACCAAAGACAAAGACTACTGAGATTCTCCACCCCATAAAGCAAGTCTCCACTCTATTTTGGTTACAAACCTCTACCAGTCAAAAATGTCTGAGTTCTCACCTCTACCACTAAAAAATTGAGCACACAACTCTAACAGGTATATATATTTATTTATGTGTTAATTATATGCATCTACTACTATACTGATAATTATGTATGTTAAAATTTGCACCAAAATAGAAATTTTAAAATGAGATAAAAGTAAAATAATATTCAATCTTAGAGTCATTAGAGAGTCACTATAGTCTCTTGAGTAGAGGGAACTACACAGTCAAAACCTGTTTTAGGAAATTTGGCTTTTGGATGGACAATAACTTAAAGCAATAGTGTCAAACTGAAATAGAAATAGGGATAACTAAACCACATAAAGATCCCTGCATTAACTTAGAAAATGATATATTAACATTATATATGTTGTATCATATTTTAATTTATTTTTGTTAAATATTTCCCAGTTATATTTTAATATAGTTTGGATGACACTCAGGAGTGTTGTTGGATACAATGCAGCAAGCTAGCAGCAAGTTTGACACCTCTGGCTTAGAGGACAGAGAGATTTGAAGGAGATACTAATTAGGAAGCTACCAAAATGGTCTCTTACCCAAGACTAAGATAAGGAAGTGGTTTCCACCCTGTAATATTGGAAGAACCTAACCCAGGTAAAACATTGTCCCATTCTGGGACTACAGTAGGAGATGGAACCTGCACCTAGATACCACACTCAAAATTGCAATAGGGATCAGATCTCAGCCCTGATACAAAGTCCTAATCTAAGAACTATAAAGAGAAGAAAATTCCTATTGCATTAAAAATATAATATTGATTAAAATAATCTCAAGAAAAAATAAAATAAAATAATCACAAGATGAAATCCTAAAGGAAGAATGATTCTTAAAAAATTATTAGTAGAACCTCAAAAAAAAAAAAGGAATGTATTATCCACAGCCTCCTAAAATAGATGGAAGAAATGCAGAAAGAACTTAAACAAAAGATAATAAAATAAATTTAGAACACTTGGGAAAAAGAAAACACAGCTTAGAATAAAAATTAGACAATTTTACCAAATGGTTGATACCCTAAATGTAGAATACAGCAAAGAGTATACAATTATTCAAGGAGGCAAAGAGAAATGGTGACATTGTGGAATGATGGAAAGAATGAAAGAAATCATTTCAGTAAATAAGGGTTCAAATCCCACTTTGCCACTATCTGTATGACCTCAGCAAGTCACTTAACCTGTTTTGGTCTCAATTTCCTTATCTATAAAATAAGGTGGCTGAATTAAATGTCTCCTTAAGTGCCTTCTAGCTCTAAATATATGATCCTATGAAAATATTAGAAAAAAATCCTGAAGGCTGAAAATTAGAACAAGTGATATTTCTACTAGTAAAAGCAATTGATCTAGAAGACAGGGTGAGGAGAAAAAAGAATCATTGAGTTCCCTGAAAGAGATGACCAAAGAAAATACCTGGATACCATATTTCAGCAGATAATAATATAAAATTAGCCAGAATTACTAGAGCTGTAGATAAAATGAAAAAAGAAATGATTCACTACTCATCTCCTAAAAGAAACTCCAAACAGAACAACATACCTAGAAATGTCATAACTAAAATCTAGAATTTTAAGATCAAAATAAAAATACTACAATTAGCCAAAAAGAATGAGATCCAATATCAGGGAATAACAGTCAAAAATTAGATAAGACCTGGCAACAGCTACTATTAAAAAAAAAGGAAATCTTGAAATACAATATATCAAATTGCAAAAATAAAAAGTTTTGCAACCAAAAATAACTGACCCTGCAAAGTGGAATATAATTGTACAAGGGAAAAAATGGATCTTTAATAGAAAAGAGGATTTTCGAGCATTCCTGTTAAGAAAACCAATCCTGGGACAACCTTCAAAAAGCAAAGAAAGGCAAGAAAAACCTAGAAAGGTAACTCTTTTTGCACCAAAGGGGCTAAATTTATCTAAAAGATGAACAAAAAAGAATTCCAAAGTCTAAGTAGAATTTGAGAAAAGTCGGATATGACTTTTGCTGACAGATATGACAGATGGTAACTACTGAATGAAAAAGATAAAGAACATAGACATTTCTCAGCTTTTTCTGGCACTTTTAAATAAGCTGACCACATAGGAAATCATAAATATGTAATTCAAACAGAAAAAAAGCAGAACTATAAAACACATCCTTTATTAATAAGTTATTTTTAAAAAGGGTAATTTGAAAAAAAAGAATAATTCTTTAATAGATACTCAGTTTAAGCCTGAAGAACATGTAGGTCAAAAAACAAGTCATTAAAAGCAATAGATAAGTTTTTAAAATGGAAATAAGTCAACAGGTCAAAACCTAGAGGATGTAGCCAATGTAGTGCTTAGGAAAAGCTAGCATCTCTAAACATGTCGTTCAACAAAAGAAACAATAGACTAGTGAATTAAGCATGTAACTTAAAAAGAATAAAAACTTTAAAAGCAACAAAATTTTAAAATCTAAAATAAACATAAAGTAGAAATACTGAAAATCTAAGAGCAAACAAAACTGAAAAAAAAAAGAATTAATACATAAAACCAGGAGTTGGTGTTTTGAAAAAACTAATAAAAACAATTACAATAATCAAAAATTAATAAGGAGAAATCACAATAAATGAAAGATATAGGATATTGTTTTTTAAACTGTTTTGTTCTATTATATGCCAACAAAACTACTAGCTTTTTTAAAAAACAAAAATTTATAAAAATATAAGATATATAGATTAACAGAACAAGACACTGAGAATTTAAAGAACCTGATCTCAGAAAAGTAAATTAAACAAGTCATAATTTAATTATCAAAGGAATTAAAAAAAAACAAGCCAAGATGGATTTAAAGGTAAACATTTACCAATTAATTAACTATAATACCACACAAATTGTTTGAAAAACTAGAAAAAGAAAACATTCTAAAAAGCCCCTTTTATAAAACAAATATGGTCTGGATTCCTAAGCTGGGAAGACATAAAGCAAGAAAGAAAACTAGACACCAACAACTCTAAGGACTATTGATACAAAAAGTACTGAATAAGATATTAGCAAAAATTTTAAACTAGCAACTATAGAGACATAGGGCCTATAGGGAAATGTGGCTCTGGTGACAATATGTCTTTAGTGTTCTAACCCCTGTAATTCCCATTAATTCATGCATAAGAGAAAAGTAATATGGCAGTCTTCTTCTATACTACTTGATATAATCTACCATCTAAGTTAACACAATGTCAAATTGTCCTTGTCTTACAGAGATAAGCCTTCCAGAATCCTCACACTTTCCTAAGAGTTCTCACACTAGAAGCAACTAGAACAAATCTCTCACAAATCATTTTTTGGTGCCAGAAAAAAAAAAAAGAAAGAAAAAGAAAAAAAAAAGATCTTTCCTGAGAACCCAGTAATGAACACAGTCACTGAATACCTGAAGATTACACTGAACCGGCTGTGTAATTGGTCAGTTTGCCAAGGAAAAGGAAAGGAGCACTCTGGTTTTCTTATTGATAGGCATCTGTACTGAGAAGTGACAGGAGGCACAAGACAGGGAAGAAGAAAAGCAAAAAGAAGGGGGGTTACATAGCTCAGTAACAGATGATCCGAAGGAGTGTTCATCAGGAATAGAGAAGGGTGGCTAGCAGATACTTGCAGAGTGCAGAAGAGGAGAGCCAGAAATGGAGACAGAGGATTAAATAGCACTCATCTCTAGGTCAGGGTTGCCAAAAGCCATTTTTTTTGTAGTCTTTGAAGGCAGAGTTATAAAGAATTTCTTCTGTGTGAGTATGTAAGGCAGACACATGCATGTCTTTCTGTATGTCCCAAAAGCATCACTACTATGCTGACCAGTACAGTTCAGGGAAACATGCATGGAGGAGAAGGAATTCTTGTTTGGTAGCATAGTGACAAGCTGTCACTTTGGTTGTAGGTCCTACCCCTGTCTCACATCTATATCTGTATCTCTCTCCAGCTTGTAATAGATGTTTATAAATTGATTCCATCCCAGAGACAATTGTAGATGGAAAGGATCCTATAGATCACCTACTCTTCCTCCTGTTCACAAAGCAAGGTAATAGCGTAGTGAAGACCAGAATTTGGGACTTCTGCACCAAGGTCTTCAAAGCCTCTTCTAGGCCCCAAAGAATAAAGTTCCCTTTTGCTATGCTATACTGTCAGTCAGTCACAAAGGTACCAAGTTATTTTTAAAAAGGCTAAATAATGTTTAAGAAGGCAGGGCAGTAGGTATCATATTTCAGCAAGATTTTGGTTGAAACCTTACATTTCTAGTATTTAAAGGATTAAGTCTCACCTTATGTAGAGACCTCCACTATCCAGAAGATTTTATTCTATGGACATCCAATGCGTAAATACTTTGGGTAGTGTTATTAGTATAAGGTGAAGTAAATGAATATGGTAAGAAATGACGACACAAGTTACCTACTTCAATATAAAGGATGAATGAAAGTGAGGTTGGATAAATGCTGCAAAGAGTGATTTTTTTAGAAGTTCCCGGCATCTTCTCATTTACTTTTTAAAGCCAGAATTGGATTTAGTTCAAAATTTTATGATGAAGCCTGTCTAAGGTGTTTCCAGCCGGCAAAAGAAGTGCCAAAAATCCCTCAAGTGAGTCTGTATTTGCAAAACCTACAAACCTCCTGCCCAGTTTTGCAAATTCAAAAGTTTCAGAAATGCATCAAAGCTTTCAGCAGCTCACTCAAGCTGAAATATAATTTTCAGAGTGGGCAGGTTCTTTTATATATCACACTCATGTTTATTTGGTAAAGTACCTTTTGGGGGGAGAGAGGGAACTCTTCTCTGTTATTTATGAAAAGCTGGATTCAATGCTTTTCTAGGTAGCCTGATACAAAAACCTCAGATGAATGTGCCAATGACATTGTAAATAATAGGCTGCACATTCTTTGGGTCTTTGTTTTTCCTTTTATATCTTTAAAATATTACAATTGAGCAAATATGCATATTAAAATATAGCTGTATTTCAGTTCTGGAAGCACAACTCTACTAGAAAAGAGAATTGCAAAATTCATTATAACTTCTTGCATTTCTTTTCTTTCAATCAATAAACATTTATTAAGTGCCTATCAAGTGCCAGGAACTATGCTAAGTACTAGGGATACAAAGAAAGGCAAAGGAAAGTCCCTGCCCTCAAGAAGCACACAGTCCAAAGAGGGAGACAACATATAAACAGCTATGTGCAAACAAGATATACACAGCATAAATTTTAGATAATCAAAGGAGGGAAGACTTCTTGCATTTCTTAAGCTAAAGTCATCAGAGAATTTAAGAGACAGAGATGCAACTAAGGTGGGAGCAGTAAGGGCTTTGTCTAATGAGTCAGCTTACACGAAAAGTATACTTCTTCCCCATGGTAGCCTGGAGAACATTGGCCTCATTCCTTGTACCTTCTGTGCTGTACAGGCTCATACCCCCATAGGTGTTTGATTCAGGACATTGAAAGGGAAAACCATAGGCTACCCTGCTTTTCCCCTCAATTATAGAACCCTCTGTGCTGCAAGTCCTCCCAACTAGACAATCCTCCATGCTGTTGCTGTCTTCTGGTAACAAAATTGCTCTATTTTTGTGTCCCCTTCTGCACTTTTTAAAATCTGTTTATATAAAGTGTTTTATCTATGCATTTTTTTTATTGTCAATCACTACTCATTAACTCCTGTTTCTACCTTTCCAAGTACAACTTCTCTCTTGAAGCAAATATGGATAGTAAAGAAAAACAATTGAAAAATCAATACAAATACTGGCCGCATTTCATGCTAGACCTCTACTGTCTTATCTATTCCCAAGAGGTGGGAGGTATGTTTTATCATCAATCTTTTGAATTCATAGTTGGTTGGTTACTTTGTTCTGAGTTGTGGAATCTTTCAAAGTTGATTCCTTTCACCTTATGTTTGTAACATTATAAATTACTAGCCTGGTTCTCTTCATTTCACTCTACATCATCAAACACTTTGCTAATATTTTCGATTATTTCTGGATTTTACTTACCTAATTAATTTCACTGATCAACTTTTCTATTCTTAAACCAGCACCAAATAGTCTTGATGATTATTGTTTTACAGCACAACATAAGATCTGGCCCTGTAACATCCTTTTGATTTTTTCCCATTGTTTCCTTTGAAATTTTTGACCTTTTTGTTCTTCTGAAAGAATCTGGTTATTATTTTGTCTACTTCTACAAAATACTTCCATGGCAACTTGATTGGTTATGGCATTATATCTTTAAATTAACATTGTCATTTTTATCATATTGGCATAGCACAATCATAATTAGTTTATCACAATTATTTGTCATCTTTTATTTCTACTAAAAGTATTTTGTAGTTTTTTTTGTAAGTCCTAGTGGCATCTTGTTAGATGAATTCCAAGATATTTCATATATTGCTGTAATTATTTTGAATCAATTTCCTTTTCTATCTCTTCCTGAAGAGTTTTGTTAGTAACAGACAGCCTAATTTTTAAAAATTTATTTTATACATGACTACTTCACTAGAGTAATTGTTTTAAATAATTTTGTTGTTGGATCACTAAGCATCGTGTCTATATATAGTAACAATTTTGTTTTCTCTTTATGTATGCTTATTCCCTTAATTTATTTTTCTTATCATTGCTATCTGTAGCATTTATAGAACAGTACTAAAAACAATCATGACAATGGACATCCCCTTCTCTTACTTTTGATCTTTCTGAAAGGCTACTAGTACTTCCATTGCATATAATTCTATTTCTTGAGTTTTAAACAGGTTTTTTTTGTCATTTTTAAGGAAAGGTTCATTTAATCCTTTGCTTTATAGTATTTTTAAGGTAAATAACTGCTATATTTTATCAAAAGTTTTTCTGCATCTATTGATATAATCATGTTATTTTGTCAATAGCATAGTCTATTATGTTTATAGTTTTTACAACACTGGAACAACCCAACTTCTTCTATAAATCTAACTGAATCATATGGAATAATTGTTAAAATATGCACATGTCTCTCTTTTTTTTTTTTTTTACTATTCCTGTGATCTGGTCAGGCATCTCAATGGTGAGGCCTCTAATGACTACTTTAACCCCTGACATACAATCAATCACACTAATATTCCTTGGGTTCACACTGAGGTAAGAGGTTTAATTACTTATGTAAAGCTCTATCCCTCACATTGCAATAGAAAATAATTGAAGCCAAATAAGTCTGGGGCCCAAAGCATAGGTGAACACAACAGCTAAGTTAAGTTATTCCCATTTAAGCCCATGATATATGCATTTATTCTGCTGTCAAGACATCCCCTAAATGTAATATCAAGGACGAATCACAGGATTTGAGAGCTGAAAGAGACTGCACTGGCAATCTAGTCTAATTGATACATGAAAGTATTCTTCTTCATAAAATACCTGGTTAGTGGTCATCCAGCCTCTTCTTGAAGACCTCCAATGAAGAAGGATCCACCATCTCTCCAGGCAGACTGTTCCACTTTTAGATGTCTAATTGCTAATATCAAACCTAATATCAAACTGAAATTTGCTTCTTTGCAACATCTACCAAATGCTACTAGTTTTACCCTCCAAGGCCAAAGAGAACAAATCTAATCCTTTCTCTACAGGAAAACACTTCAAATACTTGATGACAGTTATCATGTACTCCTCAGTCTTCTTTTCTCTAAGCTAAACAATTCTAGTTCCTTCAATTAGCCTCTATAAACATAGATTCAAGGTCCTTCACAATCCTGGCTGCTTTCCACATCTTCCAATTTATGAATGACCTTCTTAAACTGTGGTGTCCATAGCTGGGATGGGTTGCTGTTTATTTCAGGTCTACTTTCAGTAGTCATCAAAAATAAAAGGTTAGGCCTGTCTATTGGCATAATGCTAAGATCAAAGTAAATAAGTTATTATGAAAGAGAGAGAGAGAGAAAATCTGTTCCACAATTATAATATGCACTCCTAATTCCAGTCCACTTTCTTGAAAATATGTCATTAGTTTCAAGATAAACTAGACAATAAATGATTAATTTAAATAAAAATCTACTGCTTTAGAAAAGGAATTAAATCTCCACTCGATAAATGGTCAAAAGATATGAACAGGCAGTTGTCAGATGAAGACATTAAAGCTATCTATAGTCACATGAAAAAATGCTCTAAATCACTATTGATTAGAGAAATGCAAATCAAAACGCCTCTGAAATACCACATCACACCTATCAGATTGGCCAACATGACAAAACAGGAAAATAATAAATGTTGGAAAAAATGTGGGAAAATTGGAACACTAATACCTTGTTGGTGGAGCTGTGAATTCACCCAACAATTTTGGAGAGCAATTTGGAACTATGCCCAAAGGATTATAAAAATGTATAAACCCTTTGATCCAGCAATAGCACTTCTAGGGTTGTATCCCAAAGAGATCATAAAAATGGGAAAAGGACCCACATGTACAAAAATATTTATAGCAGCTCTTTCTGTGGTGGTAAAGCATTGGAAACTGAGGGAATGCTCATCAATTGGGGAATGGCTGAACAAGTTGTGGTACATGAATGTAACGGAATATTATTGTGCTATAAGAAATGATGAGCAGGCAGACTTCAGAAAAACCTGGAAAGACTTGTATGGACCAATGCTGAGTGAAGTGAACAGAACCAAGAGAATGCTGTACACAGTAACAGCTGTGTTGTGCTATGACTAACTTTGATAGATTTAGCTCTTCCCAGCAATGCAAGGATTTCCAAAAGTCTCATGATAGAAAATGCTGTCCACATCCAGAGAAAGAACTATGGAGTCTGAATGCAGATTGAAGCATTAGTTACTCTTTTTTCCTTCTGTTTGGTTTTGCTTCTTCTTTCTTGTGGTTCCTCCTATTGGTTCTAATTCTTCTTTACAACATGACTAATGTGAAAATATGTTTAATAGGAATGTATATATAGACCCCACATCAGACTGCACATGGTCTTGAGGAGGGAGGGGGAGAAAATTTAAAACACAAAAGCTTATAGAAGTGAATGTTAAAAACTAAAAATAAATTAATTAATTTTTTAAAAATAAAAATAAAAAAGATGAAGAGGCTGATATCCAGAGAATTCAAATGAATGGGTCAAAGTCACATGGGTTTAAATGACAGAGATGTGATTGGAATCCAGGTTTCCAAATCCAATAATTTCTTTTCTAATGTATGATGCTTCCTCTTGATGAATGTACATAAATAAAGAGTTATAGCATGCAAAAAAAGAAAAGAAAATAAACTAAAAATACATGACCTAGCAATGGCTAGGTAGAATTATCTTTATGCAGGAAGGAGAATATATTCACAATTACTTTCTTTTTCACTTCCAACATAATTTGATATCTGATTGGTTAGCAGTAGAAGATGCCTCCAGCCATGTAAACTGTTTTGTTCAGAGTTGTAAAAACAACATAGCTATTTGGATCAGATATTCAGAGCTAGAAGGTCCCTCAAATGGCACCTAGCCCAACTTCCTTATTTTACAAATGAGAAAACTGATGATGCTCAAAGGACTGAAGTGACTTGTCCAAGGTCATAGTGTTTGTAAATAGCAGAGCCAGGATTAATGCCCAGATTCTCTGATTCCAAATCTGGCACCTCTTTTCATTTTACCATGTTCCTCTCCTACATTTTACCTCCAGTGAACCCTATATGTTATTTAAATTAGGGGCACAACTACTGTTCATAGAGTCCCTGAATAATAATGGGGTCAATAGAAGAAAAAGAATCTCTGCTTTAGGCCCTAACGAAAGAGAATTTGTCACTTATGTGAAGGGTTCTGTCACAGATGTTGATTTGGGGATGTTAGTTCAACTACAGGTGTTTTCCTGCTCAAAAAAAAAACCTAACAAAAAGAAATGTCATATTCTTTAAAAAATTATTAAAAGGATTCTCACTGGTTTCTTTTAAATAGCAAGCTCTCCAATAAAATGTTATTAAGTTTTAACTTTTTCCTGGAATAGATGTATTGTTTATAGCAAAACAACTATTTGGATACTATAATTTGGTCTATAGAGTTTAGAGCATGTTTCTTTAAAAAAAAAAAAGAGATGGCTCTGGATTTACTAGGTATTGGTTGACATCCTAAATTACTAAAAGTAAATAAATAGAATGGAAATCCTATACCTAGCCCATCATGAACTAATAGTTTCACCTATGTCAGTCATCAGGAAATCCCAAACTGGGTTTTTGTGCCTTTTACCAAAATGAAGCCCATTAATGGCTGATCATTAACTCTTTCCCAAGAGGCTTACAAAGAAAACAGTCAACCCATTATTCCAGTCATGAAACAGTTCTGCTGCATTTAAATTCATTGTTATTTCAGGATATTAAGAAGCAGATGGCATTATCTAGAAATTTAACATTTTAGTCTTTAAACGTTGTTTTGCTTACACCACTCTGGTTCTCTCTCAAGACCAACTTCAACAGCAATAACAGAAGAAAAAAAAAACCTCTTCAGCTACTTCAAAACCCTTTTTTTGGTTGAAGTAGAGGGACCATGGTATTAATTAGGCTAGAAAAATGTGTCAGCTTTGGCCTGCTTTGTATTCTGCACCCTGCCTTGGTCTTGCCAGTCATCTGGCAAAACTGTACGTTTATGGTCACAAGGGGAGTTACCAGAGTGCTTCAGAGTGGAAAGAAACTGGATTTGGAATAAGACTATCTTGATTCCAATCCTGGCTCAGTTACTTACTATCTATGTGACTTTGGGCAAGTCATTTGGCATCTTAGGGCTTCAGTTTCCTCACATGTAAAACCAAGAGGTTGAACTGGATGATGTTCAATGACTCTCCCGGCTCAAAATGCCATGAAACTTTGAATAAATCACTGCAAATACAACACAACTGCTAGAGAAATATTTGAAAGCAACAGGGAAAAAGCACTCATTCTTTACATAGTGAAGGGTGGCATTAGGATTTTATCCACTAAAAAAAACTAGTGGAATGTATACCTGAACTATTCCCCTAATAAGCAGGCGCATAACTGGTATGATGATTGTACTCAAGGATATCAATGTTTGGTGTCAGCCTCATGGAATATAAATGCTGTTTTCTAGGAAGGTACTTTTGGTCTTAGTACTTACATGACTTTTTCTTAATGCCTAGGTGAAAAAATTAGGAACGTATTTCATATGTTTGAGTGTGAAACCAAATTTTTCAAGAGTGGAATGTAACATGATGCTGTCTGTTTTGGCATGTGGTTAGAAATAGATTGAATCATGAGCTCAGCATGAGTCAGTATACATTTCTGACACCACCCTGGGTCTACCAAGCAATGATTTTCTGATTACCCCAAGTATCAAAGACTCCTAAGTGTACAGGACATTCCTTCATCATATACCTTCCCTCCTTCCCCCACCACTCTCTCCTTGCTCTTTTCCCTCTGCCTATAAACAGGTCTCCCTCATCTTAAAAAACAAAGAAAGAAAGAAAAGAAAAGAAAATGTCATTTAATTTCCTTTCTGTTACTACCAAATTTCTCATTTTTAAAATTTTTTTTAAACTTTACTTTCTCCATTTCCTCACTATCTATTCCTTATCTCTTTGTTTCTGGCTTTTGCTCCCACCACTTCCAGGAAATTCTTTCCTCCTTGTTTCTGTAATGCTACAGAAGAATATAAGATTCCCAAGGGACATGACTTTTTGTCTGTTTCCTCAGCACCAAATACTGTATTACATAGAGGAAATATGTGATAAATGTTAGTTGAGTTGACTTTTCCTCTTATTTTGGGGGCTGTCTTTTTTTTTTAATTTACTTTCCCTTCCCACTCTGGGCTGAAGCTATGGGGCACAGTGACTATAGTATTGGACTTAGATCCAAGAAGACTTGAGTTCAAGAGTTTAGGCCTTGCCTCTGACACATTAAGTTACTTAAATCTCTCTAAGCCTCAGTTGCTTCATTTGTAAAATAGGGATGATAATAATAGCACTTAGTTCATAGGATTGTTTTGAGGGTCAAATGAAATAATGTAGTAACAAATTTTACAAACAAAACACTAAATAAACACTATTATTGTTGTTAGTCTTAAACCTCTGTCCTTCTAATTTCACACCTCCAACTATTAGTTCTACACGAACGACTTCCTGAGCTACATCTCTAAACCTAACCCTTCTCCTGATATTTCAGTCCTACATCATCTACTTTCTACTTAACATCTTCACCTGAATGTCTTCCTGTCACCTTAAACTCAACATGTCTGAAACCCAACCCACCATCTTTTTGTCAAAATTCAACCCCCCTCCAGAAATAGTTATTTCCATCAGAAGAAAAATGTTGGAGTCATCCTTGCTGTTTCTCCTTCCCTCTCTCTTGACATCCAATCACTAATTCCTGTTGATTCTTCCCCAGCAATTATTTATGATTCTTTTCTCACTTTCTGTTCATACTGCCACCATCTTAGACTGAGTTCTCATCATTTCATATCTGGACTATTATTCTCCAAACTTGGTTTTCCTGGCTCCAGTTTTTATCCTCTCCAACCTGCACAGTGATGTGAGATAAATCGTTCTAAAATACTGCTTAGCCTACACCAGCCCCTTACTCAAAAACCTCTAAAGACTCCCCAATGCTGCAATTCAAACTCCTTCCACTGGCAAACTCCCGTATAATAAATCCCTTTACCTCTCTAAATTTATCTCCCATTCTTCCCCTAAATCAACCTTCCACAACAACACAGCCAAACAAAATTTATTCTTCTTCAAAAATGACATGTATATTTCTGTCTCCATATCCTCCTTCTGCTTCTTCTAAATCCTAGGATTCTTTAAAGGTCCAGTTCACATCTCAGCTTCTCCATGAAGCCTTCCTTGATGATCCAGCCCTTAATAACCTCTCTCCCCTGAACCCCACAGTGTTTAATAATAGTGACTTATTTATACCAACCAATTAATAAACATCTATTAAAGTAAGTGCCAGGCATTGTGATAAACACTGGGGTTATAAAGAAAAAAGATAAGCAATCCCTGCCTTCAAGGAGCTTACATTCTGATATGCTTACATTTATATACTATTTTAAAATGTATGTACATTATCTCCTTCAATTCTCATAACAGACCTAGGGATAGGTATTATTATCTTCTTTTCACAGATGAGGAAACTAAGACTAGGACAGTTAAGTGACTCAGCCAGGTAGCTTCACATAACTAGTGAGCCATGATTCAAACCCAACTCTTTCTGACTCTGAATCCAACACTATGACATTATGTCATGCTGCCTCAATTGTTTCACTCATCTGGTACTTAGAATACATTATCTTACATTTGATTTATCCTTGGCTGTCTATTATCTTCAGGATCAAATGTAAAGTCCTCTTTTTGGCTTTTAAAGTCCTTTACAACCTTCTTTCCTTTCCAGGTTTTTTTTTTCACTTTACTTCCTTCCATGTACAATCCAGTGACACTGGCCTCCTTGCTATTCTTCACACAAGAAGAATAGCTGTTCCCTCCCCGTGCCTGAAATTGTCTTCTGCAACAGCCTTTCCATATTCCCTTAAGGCTTGTGTTTTCTGCAAAAGCCTTTCCATATTCACCTTAACACTTGTGTCTTCCTTTGAGATTATCTTCAAATTATCCTGTATATATCTTTTTTGTACATAGTTCTTCCCATGTCTCCCTCCTTCCTCCCTGGACTGTGAGGTCTTTGAGAACAGGAACTATTCTTGCCTTTCTTTGCACCCCCAGTACTTAGCAAAGTGTGCTCAATAATTTTTGACTTAATGTCCTGTGTCTCCAGCTATATTGTTAACTATTCCTCTTCTATCCCTCTTTGAAGGCAGGGATAGTGCCTCGGACTCCTTCATATCTTCTACACCTAATACAGTGTCCTCGAATAGGTGTGGAATGAATTATGCTGATGATTATGGACTTTAAGAAACCACCAGATCTAGCAACAGAAATTCTGCAGAGCATAAGAGGAAAGAGAATATCAACACCTACCTAAAGGCACAACAAACCTGCCCTCAAAATGCACAATAAAATCCAGACACATATAATGTATTATGAAATCATAGCTCTGTTGTTGAGCCCTATAACATTCCAATTGCAGCCCTCACATGGAAACAGCTGCAATGGGAACTGATCTGAAAGCTTCTCAAGTGCAAAAGCTAATGTACTAAGCCTCTTAACCAACATATGTTTAATATTTAGTTTGAATGCTTTTATAATTCAAATTAATCATATTTGATTGGAACTGCCTTTATTTAATTTTATTACCAATCTACACAAAAATGGACTACAATAAAACCGAGCTTCTTAAATCTTCCTAATTATCCAAAAGAAACCATAGATTATATGTCCATTTCTTTGGACTTATAAGGTCTACACTCTACATGGATACTGAAATTTTTTTTTAAAAAAAGCTGATATTGCTCCTGGAACTACATAGAATTATATTGGTGTCATAATTAAATGGAGAGATTCAGCCAAAAGAAATATACATGAACAGGTTTGCTCTGGGTCTCTGAGTGAAATGCCATTCATCCAATGGTCTTTTCCTTTAGGAAGCTCTGCCTAAAGCAGAGGGTCAAACACATGGCCCATCAGAGGCCCATAATACTCTCAAATGCAGCCTGAACCAGATTAAAATGTAATTGGGAAATATTAAACAAAATAAATAAAAATACAATAGAACATAGATACTGTTGATATGTGGTTTTCTAAGTCAATATATGCTCTCTAGGGAACCTTATGAACAGTTTAATGACCCTCATCTGAGTTTATACCATGGATCTAGTGGCTCCCTCTCTGCAGAATCATGACCAACTGATCAGCATTTGTCTGAACTGTACTCTATCACTAGCTATTCCTCCTCCTCTACAAAAAGCTTACATCAAACAGAGCTAATATCTTAGCAAATTGCCATGTCAAAACAAACCTTCCTTGCCCAATCTCAAAAGGTTATGGTGATTCTAAAAATGCAAGGATAGACTTTCAAGGGCAGAGCCAAGATAGAGCAGAAAAAGCACTAAACTAAGCTCTCCTAACATTCTCCTCCAAACAACTTTAAAACAATGCCTCCGATAGAATTCTGCAGTGGCAGAGCCAACCAAAGGTCAGAGTGAAAACTTCTTCCAGCTCGAGATAATTTAGGAAGTCAGAAAGAGAGATCTGTGACACAAAAGTGGAGGCCGACCCAAAGCACACGTGGATGAACCACTAGCGTTGGGATTAGGTGGTGGCAATAGAAGCAGCAGCAGCACTGGAAGCTCTCAAGCCAGAGATGATAAGGGGACTTGGCAACTGGTCAGAAAGAGATTACAGGGGCCCCCTATGCTAGCACTGTACATAGGACCAGACACTGTTTGGCAACTCAACTGCCTATACTCACTTTTGGGTCACAGTTCAAGTGCAGAGAGGAGCACTTTCAGTAAAGAGCGACAGGAGCCCTAAGCAGTAGTATTTCTTTAGGTCACAAGGGATCAGGGACCATATGGAACATTATCATTTCTGGTAGGATCAGGGGCCCTCTCTAGGTAAGGACCAGAATGCATATAAGGAAAGCAGTGATCATATCTCTCCCTAGATCACGCCACCTCGGAAGCACTGAGAACTTCCAAACCCCCAGTGCAAAAAAGTCTGAAACTTGAGACAGCATTCCTCCCCCATCTCCATGCCAGGAACAGAGATCAAGTTTAACATAAAGTTCAAAATCAAGAAACAGAGTATAAAAATGAGCAAAAAAAATTGACCATGAAAAACTACTAGGGTGACAAGAAAGGTCAATACACAAACTCAGAAGAAGACAATAAAACCAAAAATAGCTTCCAGAAAAGAATCAAAGGGAAAAAAAGGTGAATTGGATACAGGCCTAAAAAGAGTTCCCAGAAGATCTAAAAATATATTTTTCAAAATAAAATAAGAGTGGTAGAGGAAAGGCTAGGTAAAGAAAGGAAAGGAAAGGAAGAAAATTATGAAAAGACAATTAACAGCTTGGTAAAAGAGGCACAAAAAATACTGAAGAAAATAACATCTTAAAAACAATATTCTTTAAGGGGGGGAAAGGATATTTAATGAAATAGAGGACTTTTGAGAATCCTGATGAAAAGACTGAACTGAATAGAAAATTTGAATTCAAATACAAGACTCTTGAGAAGTATATAAAGGTAAACATGAAAGAAAAATCATAAAGGACTTCAATAATGTTAAACTGTTCACTTTTCTCTATGGGAAGATGATGCATGTAACTTCAAAGAACTTTATTGTTAGGGCAGTTAGAAGGATTCTACATAGAAAGAGGGAGCAGGAGTGAGTTAATTATTTTGGGATGATGTAAAAAATTGATAGACAAGAAAGAGGGATGCCCTAGGAGATGGGAGAAGGAAGAGGAAGAATGGGGGAAATTATCTCACATGGTTGGTTTGTTGTAGTCCTTTATTCTTAAAGAGGACCAAAATGACATCACTATGCTGTGGTTAAGGTAGAGTGTGTCTGATTGCAGCTGATCAGACCAACTCAAGCTCAGAAGGCTCTACCACAGGTCAGGCACAAATAATCCATGAGAACATATTGCATGGAGATGTCCCTAAATTTGTGTACCTTACCTTTCTTTTGAGCAACTATAATTCTGCTTTGTTCACAGAGTACATCACGTTCATTTATGTGGTCTCATCATGCTGGATGGTACCATGCCAGTGTCTAAATTGATTCCAAAGCTCTTCATCGAGAACTTTGGAATGCTCTTGTATCAAATTCTTCTGACCTCCACATGAGCACTTGCCTTGTGTGAGTTCTCTATAAAATGGCCTTTAGGCAAATACACTTTTTGGCATTTGAGCAATGTGGCCAGCCCATCAGAGTTGTACTCTCTGGGTTAGAGTTTGAATGTTTGACAGTTCAGCTCAAGAAAGGACTTCAGTCCTTTGCCAGGGGATCTTCAGGATCTTCCTAAGACAATTTAAATAGAAGCAATTCAGTTTCCTGGCATGACACTAGTATATTGTCCAGGTTTCACAGGTATACAACAATGAGGTCAGCACAATGGCTGGATACCTCCAGTTGGGTAGGCAGTCTAATACCTCTTCTCTCCCACACTTTCCTTTGGAGCCTCCCAAACACTGAGCTAGCTCTGGCAATGCATGTGTCAACTACATCATCTATGTGTACAAGTCTGGAAAGTAAACTGCCAAAGTAAGTGAATTTATCCACAGCATTCAAAATTTCTCCATCTGCTTCAACTGACCGTTTCACATTTGGATGATGTAGTGCTAGCTGGTGAAGAACCTCTGTTTTCTTGGTGTCGTTAGGCCAAAATTAGCATAAGCAGAAGAGATCTATGCTTTGTTTCATCTCCGCCTCAGAGGCTGTATTGAGTGCACAATCATTTGTGAACAAAAAAATCTACCTCACATAAGAGGCATGCAAGGAAGAGCTCTTATAGTGGAGGAGAAAATGGTGAGGGGGAGAACACTTGAACCTCCCTCACATTTAAATTGGTTCAAAGAAGAAAAAAATATATGTGTATATATATGTGTGTGTGTGTGTGTGTGTGTGTGTGTGTATAGATATAGATATAGAAATAGATATAGATATATATCTTTACTCAAATGGTAATAAAAATCTACCTATCTTACCCAATAGAAAAGTAGGAGGGAAAAGGGAAGATCATAAAAGGGAGAGCAAATAAAAGAAGGTAGTGGTCAGAAGCAAAACAGACTTTAGAAGAGAGACAGGATAAAAAGAGAGAGAGAGGATAAACAGAAGAAAATAGGATGAAGGGAAATGCAGTTAATTATCATAACTATGAATGTGAATGGGATGAACTCAACCCATAAAATGTAAGCAGGTAATAGAATGGATTAGAAAACAGAATCCACGAATATGTAGTTTATAAGAAACACGGAGAGACACACAGAGTTAAAATAAGGGGCTGGAATAGAATCTAATATGCTTTACCTGATGTAAAAAAAAAGACAGAGGTACCAATCATGATCACAGACAAAGCAAAAGCAAAAACAGACCGAATTAAAAAAGGATAAGTAGGGAAACTACATCTTTCTAAAAAGGAACCATTGACAATGAAGTGATATCAATACTAAACATAGATGCACCAAATGGCATAGCATCCAGATTCTTAAAGAAAAAGTTAAATGAATTATAGTAGCAAATGGACAGTAAAACTATACTATTTTCCCCTCTCAGAACTAGATAAATCTAACAACAAAAAGAAGAAAGAAGTCAAAGAGATGAATAGAATCTTAGAGAAGTTAGATATAATAGATCTCTGGAGAAAACCGAGTAAGAACAGAAAGGAGTATACCTTTTTCTCGCTGTACATGGCATCTTCACAAAAACTGACCATGTATCAGGGAATAAAAACCTCACAACCAAATGAAGAAAAACAAAAATATTAAATGCATTTTCAGATCATAATGCAATAAAAATTATATTTAATAAAGTGCTATGAAAGTGTGGATTTAAGAATTAATTGGAAACTAAATAAGCTAAACCTAAAACATGAGTGGGTCAAAGAACAAATCATAGAAGCAATAATTTCATTAAAGAAATTACAACAATGAAACAACATACTGAAATTTGTTGCATTCAGCCAAACCAGTGCTTAGGGGATATTGTATATCCCTGAAAGAATACATTAATAAAAGAGAGAAAGGGCAACATGCTAGAAAATGAGAAAATGAATGAATTAAAATTCCTCAACAACAAGTAAATACTGAAAATCAAAGAGATTGATAGAATTGAAAATGAAAAAAATTGAATAACAAAACAACAAAAATAGAAAAACTATTGGTTAGATTTAAAAAAAAATAGAAAGAAAACCAAATTGCCAGTATCAAAAATGAAAAGGTTGGTTGCACCACCAATGAAGATGAAATTAAAACAATTATTAGGAGTTATTTTGCTCAATTATATGCCAGTAAAATCTACAATCTAAGTGAAATGGATGAATATTTACAAAAATATAAATTGCCTAGATTAGCAGAAGAGGAAATAGGATATTTAAATAATCCTGTCTTAGAAAAAGAAATTGAACAATCCATCAATGAGCTCCCTAAGAAAAAGTCCCCAGGACCAGATGAATTTACAAGTGAATTCCACCAAACATTTAAGGAATAATTAATCCCAAACTATATAAGCTATTTGAAAAAAATAAGTAAAGAAGGAATCCTACTAAATTTCTTTGACAACACAAATATGATTTGGATACCTAAACCAGGGAGAGCAAAAATAGGAAAAGAAAATTCTAGGTCAATTTCCCTAATGAGTATTGATGCAAAAAAAAAATTTAAATAAAATACTAGCAAGGAGATTACAACAATATATCACAAGATCAGGTGGGATTCATACCAGAAATACAGGTCTGTTTTGATATTAGGAAAAATATGAACACAATTGACTATATCAATAACAAAAACAACAAAAATCATAATTGTATCTACAGATGCATAAAAAGCTTTTGACAAAATATAACTCATTCCTATTAAAAAACACTAGAAAACATAGGAATAAATGGAAGGTTTCTTAAAATGATAAGTAGAACCTATCTAAAACCAAGAGCAAGCATTATCTTTAATAGGGATAAGCTAGAAGCTTCCCCAATAAGATCAGGAGTGAAGTGAAGATGCCCATTGTTATTGGGCCCTATTATTCAAAATTGTATTCAAATTTCTAGCTATAACAATAAGACAAAAAAAAGAAATTAAACAAATAAAAATAGACAATAAGGAAACAAAGCTAGCACTCTTTGCAAATGATATGATAGCATACTTGTAGAACCCTAGAGAATCAATTAAAAAAACTACCTAAAATAATTAACAACTTTTAAAAAGTTGAAGGATATAAAATAAACCTACACAAATCATCAGCCTTTCTATATATTACCAATGAAACCCATCAGGAAGAGATAGAAATGCAATTTAAAATAGCTGCAGATGTGATAAAATACTTGGGAGTCTACCTGCTAAGACAAACCCAGAGACCACCTGAACAAAATTACAAAATATCTATCACACAAATAGAGAAATATCTAAACAACTGGAGAAACATTAATTGCTCATGGGTAATCCAAGCCTAAACAATAAAAATAAATTCTACCTAAATTAATTTACTTACTTACTGCCATACAAATCAAACTACCAAAGAATTATTTTATAGAGCTAGAAAAAAATAAACAAAATTCATCTGGATGAACAAAAGGTCAAGAATATCAAAGGAATCAATAAAAAAAATTAAGGAAAGTAGCCTAGCACTACCAGATTTCAAACTAAAATTGGTAATAATCAAAACACTCTGGTACTGGCTAAGAAAAAGAGTGACAAATAAGTGGAAAAGATTAAGTACGTGATAATACAGTAGTAAATGACCATAGTAATCTAACATTTGAAAAAGATCCAAAGATCAAAGCTTTTGTGGTAAGAATTTACCATTTGACAAAAATTGCCAAAAAACTGAGAAGCAATTTGGCAGAAATAAGACATAGAACAAAATCTTATACCATATACCAAAATAAAATCAAAATGGGTAAATGATTTAAACATAAAGTGTGATATCATATGTAAATTAGGGGAGTATGGAAAATTCTCCCTTCAGATCTATGAATAAGGGAAGAGTTTATGACCAAACAAGGGATAAAGAGGATCAAGGGAAACAAAATAAATAATTTTGGTTACACGAAGTTAAAAAGGTTTTGCACAAACAAAACGAATGCAGCCAAAATTAAAAGGAAAACTGGAAACTGGGCAAAGGGGAGGAATTTATAGCAATTTTCTCTGATAAAGGCTTCATTTCTCAAATATATAGATAACTGAGCCAAATGAATAAAAATAAGAGCCATTCCCCAAATGATAAATGGTCAAGAAATATAAACAGATGAGTTTCAGAAGAAGAAATCAAAGCTACCATAGTCACATGAAAAAAAAAATCTCTAAATCACCATTGATTAGAGAAAGGTATATTAAAACCACTCTGAGGTAACACCACCTCACAATCATCAAAATGGCTAACATGACAAAAAAAGGAAAACGATAAATGTTAGGAAATATGGAAAAATAGGGACACTAATGCAATTTTAGTTGAATTATGAACTGGTCAACCCATTCTGGAAAACAATTTGGAGCTATGGCCAAAGGACTATCAAACTGTGCATACTCTTTGACCCAGAAATGCCACTACTAGGTTTGTATCCCAAATAGATCAAAGAAAAGAGAAAAGGACCTACATGTACAAAAATACTTACAGCAGCTTTTGTGGTGCCAAAGAATTGGAAATTGAGATGATGCCCATCAATTTGGGAATGGTTGAACAAGTTGTGGTGCATTATGATTGTGATGGAACTCTTGTGCTATACAAAATGATGAGCAGGATAGTTTCTGAAAAATTTGGGAAGAACTATATGAACTGGTACAAAGTGAAGTGAGCAGAACTTACCTACCTCCAGGGAGTAAACTGATGAACTCTAAATGCAGATTGAAGTATACTTTTTTCACTTTCGTTATATGTCTTGCTTTTTTTTGCAACATGATTAATATGGAAATATGTTCTACATGGCTTTATATGTATAATTGATATCCTATTGCTTGCCTTCTGATGAGGGAGAAGGGAAGAGAGGGAATTTGGAACTCAAAACAATTTAATGAATGTTTAAAAAAGAAAATAGCTGCTTTTAGGCATATATGATCCTTTGACAATCCAAGTTTCCATTTTTAAATGTGAAAACTGTTTCTGATGCAGCTTGAAATTTATGAAGAGAATACTTACATTCCAAAGCAAGAAAAAGAAATGCCATTAACAGTGCTTCAAAGTTTACAAAGTACTATACCTACACTATCTCATTTTACCCTCACAACAACCCCATGAAGTAGATTCTTAAGGTATTATCCCCTACTTTACAGATGAAGACCTGGCTGCTCAGAGAAGCTGGGTCTTTCTATGGTCCCACAGCTAGTGTTAAGGGTGGAACTTAACCTGAGGTGTACCTGAGTCCACTAAGTCACACCAAGCCTCTAAGAAAGTGAAGCCAAGGAGGAAATCAAAGTTTTAGAAAGAAGGAAGAACATTAAGAAATATTGAAAAAGGTAAACATTAATGAATTAAAGTTAAATATTAATATTACTATAATTACATGTAATTGGAAAGTCCACAAGCAATAGAAATAACTTAACTGGCTCAGGTTGGGGAAACTTGACCTTTAAGTGAAGCAGAATTCAATTCAATAAATATTTATTGAATATTTATTATATGCATAGCTCTACGCCAGATGTAAATAAATGAGTCCTAAGAACTTAAAATCTAACTGGGGAGATAAATATATACGCATGAAAAGTTCTATGATGATATGTCATTAATTTCCAAATTAATGGAATAGTCTAGTTCAGAGGTGGCCCTCTAGGCCCTCAAGTGTAGCCCTTTGACTGAATCCAAACTTCACGAAACATATCCCCTTAAGAAAAGGATTTATTCTAGTTGCTTCAGGAATTCAGAGGGAAGCCCATACAAACCCAACAGATTACTCCAGGTAAACAGTAACTGGGATGTTAATTCATACATGCAACCTTCCCCTTATGGTATATATTTGGCTTTTGTCTTTCTAGTTAGTTTCATTTGTAAGTCAGATTTATTGTTTCCATCACATTTTTCCACTGACTTCTAGATGACCATCTCTTAATCTTAGATCCCTGTATGAGGTAAAGAGGGTTGGACTAGATGACTAATGTCCCTTCCAATTTCAAGAGTCTGTGATTATCTTTCAATGAGTATTGAGGGACATTGGTATGATCCATTCTTCTCTTCCTCTTTGTGATGAACAGGAGGCATTTGTGAAGATTAGGAATACAGCAAGTATGGGTAGTTCTTCAGTGGGAGATAGAAGACAAGCAAATCATACCTCAACCATGAATTCATTAGCAATAAGTTCTAATCAAATGAGCTAACTAGTCATTATGAGTTCTGAATATTTTACACTATCCTATTTAAGACATCATCAAGATATTCATAATTAATCTAAAGTTTTAAAGCTTATAACAATATTTAGCACTTTCCAATGACTGAAGGAAACAAAAATTCTGGGTTGCTGGACAATAAGAAACTTTGATGGCAAAAAAAGGGGAAAGAATCTTCACCAGAATCAAAGAATTCACTTTCATCTGTTTTAACAATAATAATAATAATGATTTTCTTCAACACCCCTGTGGGTCAGGAAAATTGAATAACTATTATTCTACTATGAGTGTCATAATGCTAATAATTCTTTAATCTGTAAGAATCCTCAAATGCAGTTTTATTTATAAACAGGACTGTTGAATCCAAATCTTGGAGCATAGGCATTCCTCTACAATGAATAGTACCATTTCAAATACTAGCAATTTATTGGGAACTCTATAAATGGGTTAATACATAATTCTACTAATGAATAATAAAATCAATCATTTGGCTCTGAGTAGTAATTATACTTATATTTTCTTAATCTCTTAATGCATCTTTTAGGAAGCAGAATAAATGCAGATTTTAAATCTCATTTCTATGACAACTATGAGCAAGGAGCTCAGCTTGATTCTAAAGGCTGAACTGCCCTTTTATAACTTCCTGTTCGTTTTGATGAGTTCCATGGGTACACCTAAGATGTCAAGCACTCAGTTTGGCATATATGATGAGGAAGTGAATTAGTAACTAGTTATTATATGATAAATTCTTCAGAGAAAAAGGCATATACAAACAAGATGCTATTCTCCGAGTAACAATATATACATATACTTCTAATCTTCCTGGTTCACCAAGTTCCAGGGAATAACACATGATAGAATAGGTTTCCAGATCTAGAAAAGTAACCTAGAGAGAAGCAATGGTAACACAGAAGCTGGGGGACCTTTCTTCTCACTCTAAGTCTTCTCTTCATAGGCTCAATGTATTTAGAGTTGAAAAGGACCTCAAACATTATCTAGTCAAACCCCTTCCTTTTTAGATAAGAAAACTGTAACCCAGCAAAACTAAATCACTAAAGACCACACAGCTAGGCAGCTAGGTGGCACAGTGGATAGAGTGCTGGGCCTGGAGTCAGTGAACTCTTCCCGAGTTCAAAAGTAACCTCAGACACTTACTAGTTGTGTGACCCTGGGCAAGTCATTTAACCCTATTTGCCTTAGTTTCCCCATCTGTAAAATGAGCTGGAGAAGGAAATGGCAAACCCCTCCAGTATCTTTGCCCAAAAAACCCCCAAATGGAGTCATGAAGAGTCAGACTGAACAATGACAACAGCAAAAGATCAATCATATTAGTAGTAAACGAGAGCTTGAATTGAATCCAGGCTTTCTGACTTCAAATCCAGCATTTGTGCTACTATGCCACGCTATTCAGATACTTCATTTAGTGATTATTGATAGTAATAATAAAAATAATAATAATAATCTAACATTTATATAGAACTATGTTCTAGGCACTGTGCTAAAGTGTTACAATTATCATATCATTTCATCTTCACAACAATCCTGGGAGATAGGTGTTATTATTATCTCCATTTTACAGATAAGGAAATTGAGACAAACAGAGGTTAAGTGACTTTCCCAGGATCACACAACTGAGACCGGATTGGAACTCAGGTTCTCCTGACCCCAAGCCTGGCTCCCTAACTACTGCATCACCTAGCTGCCCACATATACAAGTATGGAGCATGAAACACATCTAGAAATTCCAGTCGGAGGTAATCCACATATACATCAGTCAGCAAGCATGAACATCAGCAAGGTGACATAGTGGTGAGAATGCTAGACTTGGAGTCAGGAAAACCTGAGTCTGAATCTCTGCCTCAGACACTGATTAGCTTATATGACCTTGGGCAAGTCATTTAACTCCTTAAGGCCTCAGTTTCCTCATCTATAAAATGGGGACAATAATAATACCTACTTCACAGGGCTGTTGGGAGGATCAAATGATATAATAAGTACAAACCACTTTACAAATTTTAAAATTCTATAGAAGTAATGTTATAATATTTAATATAATATTAATATTTTATTAATATCTATGATTATAAATTGTATAATTAATACCTACTGTGTGCTAGATATTATGCTATATGCCAGAAATATGAGGACAAAAATGAGGGTTCCTGCCCTCAGGGAGCTTATATTCTATAGGGGAAAAACAGTGTGTACACATACAAGTGAATTTTAAAATTATGGAAAGTAATTACTGGCAAGTAATTAACTGGCAAGAGGCAGCTGGAGAGGAAGGTTATCAAGAAAGACCTTATATAGTAGGAAGGGGAGAGGAATGAGGGTAAGTATACAAATAGATGAAGTGATTCAGCCAAGGTCTGCATTCAGAAGTCTTGGGTTCAAATCCCACATCTAATACTTACTACCTGTATCGCCTCAAGTTAAGTCACTTCAATTCCTTGGGCCTTTTTCTTCAGCTGTAACATGAGAGGGTTGAACCAGATGGCTTCTGAGATCCTTTCCAGCTACAGATTCATGTTCCTATGAATTCTCAGGATTTTTAGAGGCACAAGTAGGAGTGGGGGCAGCCTCTCCAAAGGCACAAAGACAAAGAATATTCTGCACATGGAACAGCAAAGAGGCCGTTGTAGCTAGGCAGTAGGCTATGTAAAGGGGAGTTATTCAGAGTAGTAAGCCAGAGCTAGGTTGTAAAGGGCTTTACATGATAAATAAAGGAGCCTGAATTTTACCTAGGGACAACAGGGAGCCAGTGGAGCTTCTTGAGCAGGACAGTGACTTGGCCAGATCTATGCCTTAGAGAAATGCATACTGAGGGACAGTTCAAATGGCACCAGGCACCTTAACAATGGCATAATGACAAAGAAAGAAACCAAAAATTGTTCGGTAGCACTGAGAGATCTACCTTCTGTCACATTCAGTCTTCAACAATAGATCTGTCATTTTGTTTCTTAAAATAGTCTCTCACTAATGACCTATCTGCTTAAAATTCAGGAAAAGAAAGGGCCAGCTGCTACCAAATCTTGGAGAGTGCACTGTGCAGGAGCAACAGGGGGAAAACTGAGGGGGGGTCGGGGGGCGGGGCGGGGCATGAGCACAGTTTAAGTTGAAAACTAAAAAACTGGTCATGGAAATAAGGATACTGCTACACAAACCAGACTATTTTTGCAGAACATGTATTAATGCTTTTAATAATTGACCAATACTAATACTACTCTTCCAACCACAGGTCAGTGAGTCTCCAACATTTAAAAAAAATTGGATGAGTTGGAAGCATGAATCAGTGCAGAATATGTATTTTCCCCTCTAGTTTACATTGCTGTGATAAGCTTGTCATCAGTCATCAGCTTTAAGTAATTTACAAAGAAATGTCGACAGAAACAATGACAAAACAGCCTTGTTAAATAAAAGCCACTTACTCTACAAGTCAAAAACTATTCTTTTTGGTACAACTCAATTAATTAGGATGGCCCGTAAATAAAGTATTAGTACCTACTGAGAACATGTCCTTCCTGCATCAGTCTTCTTGGGAGGAAAACCAAATTGATGCTTGTGGGTTATTGCATTAAGATTTCTAGTCACCAAAAATACTAAGCATATGCTTTCCCTTTTGTGGTGTGTGCTTTTCCCATCAACATTCAAAATCCTTAACGCTGACAAAAACCATCCCAGTATTTCCTATGGTCTTTGCATCAGGAACCTCAGAAAGTAACTACAATCTTACTACATCATCAAGCTGTCAATTGTGCCAGCTGTCAAATTGTCATTTCCTGTACTCACTATTATGTTTATACCAATTCCCACTTGGCATTTTAACTATTGGGATAAATAGTTAAGAATAATTAATCTCCTGTACTAATGCTCAATAAAGTCATATTTCTCAATGTCTCAGAAAGAACACTGGGTTTGAAGTCAGAGGATCAGGATCCGAATCATGGCTTTTCCACTTACCTGGCATTATGACCTTAAGTAATTTATTTCATTTTTCTGGGACGTGGTTTCTTCATCAGTGAAATGAAGGGGTTGAACATGATGACCTCTACGGTCCCTTCCATCTCCAAATCTATAAGCCTGTGATCCCAGCTCAGTCACTTACTAAAAGATATCTGACCAGACAGTCAATCCTTGTGTGACCTGGAGCCACACAGCTTCGGATCACAGACTCAGAACTAGAAAGAACCTTATAGGACATTTTTAGTTCCATCTCCCCATTTTACAGATGATGAAACTAAAGTCCAAAAAAGTAAATGAACTTGGCCAAGGTAACACAAGTAGCAGAGCTGGGTTTTAAATCCAGATTATCTAGAAAACCTGGGAGGTCTTTCCGTTACATCATTCTGTCTCAGATGATCCCTAAGGCCTCTTCTAACTCTACATCCTAATGCCTGCTCTTAAGCTCCAAAATTATTCTGTAGGACCAGGTTTACAAGGTACCACAATAACTCACTGTCTTCCTCCTTTGAATATTTTCCTCCATAACAACACTTAAAGATCATTGTCGGGGCAGCTAGGTGGCACAGTGGATAGAGCTCAGGCCTTGCAGTCAGAAGGACCTGAGTTCAAATCTAGTATCAGACACATGACACTTAATAGTTGTGTGACCCTGGGTAAGTCACTTAACCCCAACTGCCTCAGCAAAAAAAAAAAAAAAAAAAAGAGCATTGTCTCTCTCAGAAAATTCTCCTCTTAAATACTTTGGAACAGTGACCATGCCCTGGAGCTACATGCTTTATCCAGCGACTCCTGGCTCCTCTCCAGACTTTTCTACCTCTACCTCACAAGCCTTCTCATCATGGAGATGTCTCCACTCTGGTGACTCCCCACCTCTCACTAATAAGTTCTTGCTTGGGACCACCAATTAAGGAAGTTTCAATAGCATCTGTGTTCACTTCTCTTCTGGATCAACTGGCGACTTTCAGAACTTTGCCACCATGTCCCAGTGTAGGGAATCTCCCACTTTCCAGCTCCCTTTTATAGGTTGCCTTCCCCCATTAGAATGTAAGGTATAAGCATATTGAGGGTGGAGACTGTACTTTTTTTTGCTTGTATTTTTATTCCTAGCACTTGGCAGAGTTCTTAGCACACAGTAAGAACTTTAAAAATACTTTATCTAATGATCTAGCTCGATTTTGCTATTTCACCAATGACAGATTGCAAAATATCCACATCTACCCATTTTGTCAGGCTCTTGTCTACATTCTCCCTTAAGTTCATTATAAGGGGGATCAACCCAACAACCTAGAATCCTTTCTTGCATTTTCCAGACATTTAGAAGATACCAGTAGAGCACTCTAGCCATTCACCTGTCATTTTTTATCCTTACAATGTGAGTAGCTCATCTCCTTTTCTTATCTTACATCTCCCCAATGATATACTTTTTGTTGCAACCTGCTCATACACATCCTGCCATATTTGAACTCAATTCTCCCTGACTCCAGGACCAGCACTCTAAATACTGCTTCACCTGGCTGCCCACAGCTCTTCATTATCCTCTGTGCAATATTCAATTTTAATTCTTTGGAGACAATTGTATTCTATATCTTGCTGTTTTTGCTTTTTTCCTCGCATCCTTAGTGATCAATAAGCAGAGTGACTAGCACATAGTTATTTCTTAATAAATTCTGGGTAAAGTTTGGCGGATGCTACCATGGCAGAAAGACTTCAAGTATGACCCCAGAACTAGCCAAAACAGCTCAGCTAAGTATGGAGAAACTCAACACCAAAAAGATGTTCACTTGGTGATGAATATTTTTTTCTTCATTTTTAGGCTACAGCAACCCATAATAAAACAATGAAAAATATAAAAATTCCCCAGGGCTGTTCAGACCCTTTTTACTTCTGAGGTGGGGCAAGAGGTGGCAGAAAAGGGAACAAAGCATACTAAGAATCACACAGCTTTTAAACCATCTATAAACCTTAATTTGACTGGTAGCACTGTAAATTTCAGGCCTGGTTCAATGAGCAAGTAAACATATTGCTGGGGAAATTGTACCAATCTTGTCTTTTCCAAAGCTGAAAAATGGTTAAAAGTGACATCAAAAGCAACCATGTACCAAGACAGGGCTGGTCACCACTTACTCCTTCATGCCAGTTCCATTGTCTCTCATTACTTCCTTTTCTATGAGATGTTCCTACGTGCTCTGCTCTAGGAAATCAGAGTTTCTTGTCTCCCCCATCACATCTCCACCTTTAGAGACACATCCTGTAACGTAGGTCTGTAGCAACTCCTAGAGTCTTTTCCCTGGTCATTTACTTACTAGCATCAAATTAAGACTCAAAACACTTACTGGCCGTGTACCTATGGCCAAGTTCCTTAACCTCTATTAGCCTCAGTTTCCTATAAAACATGATATTGTGATTATAGTACCTACTTCACAGGATTGTGGATGCTCAAAAGGAGATGATGTATTGGAAGTTCTTTGCAAACTTTAAGAAACTATAAAATGTCAGCTATTATTATTGTTGCATGAATAATTTGCTTCTACAAGTCTGACATCAATTATAATAACCCTATATATGCTACAGTGCCTTTAAGGTTTTATTTATATGAAAAGAAACTTTTAAAAATAATCAAATATCAACTAATTTCATAAAAACAAGTCATTAAGTAGAACAAAAGGGGCTAGCGAATTCTGAATATTATGAATGGGTGGTTGGCCAAAAGATATTACAGTGTGATATGTAACATTAAAGTGCTATTTTATTATAACTGATTAATAATGTTATTGTGAAACAATGTTAGTCAGAGGCAATGGTATGTGGGATCTGCCAGTATTGAATAACACATTTTAGCCTACTTAAAAGTTGGCTATCAAATTAAATCCTGTTTCAAAATCCATTTTCTTATTAGCTACCACATAAAAATTGGTTGTACATTCCTCTAGAAAAAAAAATCTGGCTCCAAAATATAATCAAATCATCATTAGGAATTCAGAATACCTTTTAAAACATGGACTTAAAGGGAAATGATCATATTTTCATAAAGTAAAAATAATTAAAATGAAAATAGTCAAAATTATAATTCCCAAAACTGTAACAAATACCATATTAAGAAGCAGTGCAGCCAGGTGTGAAAGTAGCAGCCTTAATGCTTCCATGATTCAGCTGAATTTTTTCACTGCCTTCAAATCACCATTATGCTTCCAATTTTACATCCATGGTAATTGCTTTATGGTCTCTTTTTGTACTTAGTAGTCTCATTCTATCTACAGTTTCATGACACTCTCTCAATCTGACTTACGTTTTGGTTATGCTATCATTGGATGAGTATAATATAAGGGACTAGCCTCTTCTTGATGAGAACAATAAAGGTACTGCAGTACATGCCAACACTTAACAGCATGCCAGGAAAGGAAGGGAAAAGGCTTTGGATGCCCTATCTCTCTCAGTCACCCTAATTACTTTTCTTTACTTAAATAACAAAAAAAACCAAAAAGCTTCCCCAAGTTTTCACATCTCCCTCTTCCTCCCCTTATTAATAGGGTAGAAGTGAATGTGTACTTCAGCCCCTAATACAGCAACTGTTTTTTTTTATCTTGTCTTATAGTGAGTTCACAAAGGTCTAGATTCTCAGGTAACATCTGCCAAGTAAATTCCCTGATTTATAGATTTTGAAATAGTAAAATTCTATACATTGTACGGCTATACACGAAAAGATAGTGACATTTATTTTTAACCTTCAGATCACGTTCTTATGGCCAGCCTTTCTTCCTGGACTGACAGAAGAATATTAATAACCATGGGTAAAAACCTCAGTTACTCAGCACTGTCTGGAAATGGGCCATTTTGGATAGGGCCAAGATCTATGAGTCAACCCGGTAACCATAAGTTTTGTATCTTGAGGTTTTTTATGCAAATGTTTCTAAAATGTACTATATAAATTCCCTGTCTTGTTACATTATTCTATTCTACTATATATATAATTTTGGGTGCAGACGTGAATGGTGTAGAGACTAAGGTTACATAACTTTTCTTGTTAATTTATTGCAACAAATATCACCCCATCCTTCAACTTGCTGAACTGTTCAGGTTGGTCTGTCAAAAAACAAAACCGCCTTTTGGAACTACTTAAAGGTAGTTCTATATGCTTGTTTCTCATCCAACACCCATGCCCTACTCTTACCAACCCCCCCCACACACACACACACAAAGTCCCCTATACCTGTGCCTTCAAGAAATACAGTATTAAGAAGCAGGTGTTACTTCTGTTTACAGGTTTCCTTTATTTTCAGAGATATTCCAGAAGCATGAGGATTCCGAAAGAATGAATACCCAATAGTGATGGCGAAGACTGACTATAGTTGTGGAACAAGGCATACATTTTCAGACATGGTCAATTTCCTGATTTGTTTTACTTGGCTGCATTTATTTGTTATCAGAATTCTATGGGGCAGAGTCACAGGTGAAAGAAGGGGAGAAATGCAGGGGGGGAGGGGGGAAGAGGAGAAAAGGAGAGGAGGAAGGAGGGAAGAGTAGAAAGGAGAAGAGGGAAGGAGAGAAATGAGAGAAAGGGGAATGGACAAAAGGAGGTTGAGGGAAAGGGAGAAAGGGAAAGGGAGAAAGGGAAAGGGGGAAAAGGGAAGAGGAGAAAGAGGAAGGAAAGAAAGGGCAAGGAAAGAAAGTGAAGGAGAAAGGGGGAAAAGAGGAGAAAAGGGGGAAAGTGATAAGGGGAAGGGAAGAAAAGGAAAGGGGAAGAAGAGGAAGGGAAGAAAGAGAGGGGAAAGGGAGAAAAGGAGAGGAAAGAGAAGGAAAGAGAGAAGGAGAGAAAGAGGAAGAAAGAAGGGAACAAAAGGGAAAGGATGATCAATAAAACATTTAGAAAGAAAAAGCAAGAAAGAATAAATCTAAATAGCCAAGGTTTTATTCTATTGGTCCTTTCTTTTTTAAAAAATTTTTTGGGGGGTTAGGCAATGGGGTTAAGTGACTTGCCCAGGGTCACACAGCTAGTGTGTGTCTGAGGTCAGATTTGAACTCAGGTCCTCCTGAATCCAGGGCCGGTGCTCTATCCACTGTGCCACCTAGCTGCCCCACTACTGGTCCTTTAAAAGAGAATGCATGTGAATTTTTGCACCCCCAATACCTTTAGTATAAGATGAAAGGCCTGATAGTCATAAAACCATACATACCCCACCTACAAAAAAAAAAGTTTGAGACAATGCAATATTATTGAATCTTTCGAACTTAAAACCCCCCTAACAACTTTAAAGTACTAACTATTTATGGATCCTAGATTATACCCCTTTAACAATTTTTCCCTAAATAACATTTAATACCATTAGAAAAAATATAAAGTACATATTATTACTTTAAAAGTCTATATCTATTTTCTACTATATTTTTTTTAAACTCTAGGGAGAGAAAAATTTCCAGGGAGCCAAAAGCTTTTGTTCCTCAAAAGGCAGTTAAGTGGGTAGTTCAGTAAATGAGAAAGAGCATAACACAATCAAAACCTCAGAAATGGATATGAAGTACAGTCAGTCCCTGTTTTTCTAGCATGGTCAGGCAATGGGGATGTGTTTGGGTTGATTAACTATTCTAAATACTATACCAATCTTTAAAGGAATAACAACACAACAAAATAAACATAATACTAAAACTGAATAAAATTCAATCTTTTCTCTGATCCTTCAGAAAATATTTATGGATCTCAGAGTGCCTCAAGGTTATCATTATTTAGTTTAACGATCATTGTACTGTAATAGAATCATAGCATCATAAACTAAGGTCATAGAGGAGAGCCATTAGGGACTTCAGTGTCCATCTAGTTCAGTCCCTACATTATACAGATGAGGAAACTGAGGACCAGAGGGAATAAGTGACTTGTCCAAGATCACATAGAGCTGGAGTTAGAACCAAGGTCCTTTGACTCAACTGTACTACATTGTTTATCCTTCATCCCACTGCCTTTCTTTTGTAGCTCCATACAAAACTGTTACCTAAGAGAATTTAAGTTCAATTAACCTTTATGGAAAAAAAAAAGGAAATAAGGAACCAAGTTGAGACTCATCAATGTAAATTCCAATCCTGGATTAATCTGAATAGTGGTGACACATGCAGAGTTTTGAAGGGCACATTAATCTTCAAGTCATACCTACATATTTAAAATTGTGAACAAATTTACATAATTTGGTTAATGAACTCCAGATATTTCACTCCAATGAAACTGCTTTCTTCTTTGTCCTCCACATATACCTTATCCATTTCTGACTCCACACGTGCCATTCCATCAAAATCCTAATCTTTCAAGTACCAAATCAAATCCTACCTAATCAATACTTCTCTGATCACTCCCAGTCACACGTGATCTCCTCATCCCTTGAATTTCTATACTATCACCCATATGATAGTTTGTTCATGCACATCTCTCATCTATAAGATTAACCTGCACACACAGAGGGCATCCTTGATGAAATTTTGAAAAGGAATGGAAAAGCTTTCTTAGATATTCTATAGCATACCACATCTTGCCAGTCACACAATTAAATGAAAGGTATAAAAAACAAGCTCTCACAGTACTTACTGACTCTTTGTTGATTATATTTAAAAAATCATTTGAGGGGCAGCTAGATGGAGCAGTGGATAGAGCACCAGCCCTGAAGTCAGGAGGACCTGAGTTCAAATTCGGACTCAGACCAAACACTTGACACTTACTAGCTGTGTGACCATGGGTAAGTCACTTAACCCCAATTGCCTAATTTTAAAAAAAACAACAACCTAAAAAATCATTTGATTGCAAAGCAAAGAAACACCTTATGAGTCCTTCTCCCAAAACAGATGCCTCCCCTGAACACATGTGAAAATCATGTAAGATTCCTTAAAAGACATAACAATGGAGATAATTTTGTGCAATGACTATCTAGTTACCATCAAGTCACCAAGAATTGATAAAGTACTTAATATATGCCAGGCACTACTGCTAAGTGCTGGTGGTGGCCCAGAACTCTGGGCCTGGAGTCAGGAAGACGTGAGTTCAAATCTAGCCTCTGACACTAGGCACAGTGCCTGGCACTTAGTAGCACTATATAAAAACCTCATTCTCTTCCCTCCCCTTAAATGCAGTACAGACAAAGAAGGGCAGAAATAGTCCCTTCCCTCAAAAAGCTCACGTTCTAATGGAGATGTAGGGGTGAGGTATGGGGAAGACATCATAAAAATAAATGTCCTAACAAGATATATAAGAGATCGATAAGAAGTACACACAGTATATCTTAGATAGACAATGCACACAAGAGTAAGCTGATGGAGAGCAGACTGAACTGCCTTTGGGAAATTATATAATCCTCTTAATGACCTCAAGCTTCCCCCTGAAACAGAGCCCACTCCCTTTGTTTGACTTTTCTTTTGTCCATTGGAGTATTTTATTTGTATGTGTTTTACACCCTTAGGAAAAAAAATCCCAGGATTTTTCCTCCTTTGTTTTCATCTTGCTTCCTCATGGCACACGATGACAGCTGAGGTTATTAACACTATGAGCCCAAACTGACAAGTTGTAGCAAATTATTTTGCCGGTTTTCTAGATCTTTCAATGTAACATCAAATCTGGGACTGATTATACCACGTTTGTTTAATCTACTCATGAGGTCCACAACAATTTTTCCTGTTTTGTGATCGTCAATCATCTCAGATTCAACAATACAACTGTGTTTCATCATCACAGTAAAGAACGGGACAACTACTTTAGAGGACGGTCTAATGGGAACCTGGCATTTTCCTGACTTCTCTGCATTGTTGATACTTTTGAGAGCATCTGCCAGGATATTCATGCACTCCATGGAGGTGGAGCTGCAAGATGGCAGAAAGAGCCCTACCCCCTTTTTAAAAAAATCAGCAACCTTCTCACAGTTCTCTATAGCTGCAATTCATATCTCTAAAGAATTGAAGTTGCTTCACAGGAGAAGCTTGTGGTGGGCAAGAGGATGATGCAATATATTACTAAGGGAAATTTTAGCAGAAAAGAGCATAAAAGATGTCATCAGAGAGACGCATGACCAAAACAGGTGATAGGACAACTATGCAACAAAAGTAAGAGACAGATGTGGTCAGCTTAGTTGCTCCCCAAGCATCAATGAGATATCAAGAGATCCTGAGGAAGGCCCCTAGCCCATTGGGTGGATCCCCTGTGGAGACCCAGAAGAGAAGGTAGGGACGGGTTAAAATCTTCCCCCTTGGAGGGAATCCCCACATCAGTGAAATCACTAATACATTCAGGTAACAAAAGATTTCAAAAAGGAAATGGTAAAAATCAGTCAATCAATCTATCAACAAGGATTAAGTCCCTAATTGCTAAACATTGTGTTAGGCTAGAAATACAAAGACAAAAATGAAACAATCCCTGACCTCAAGGAACTTACATTCATTCGCATCAGTGGAAACAATAATTATAATCAACCTTTATAAAGAATTTTAAGGTTTAACAAGCATTTTACATATATGATCTCATTTCATCTTTATAACAACCTGAGGAGGTAGGTGCTATTATGATCCCATTTTATGCATGAGGAAAATAAGTCTAAGAGAGGTTAGGTAACTTGCACAGGGTCACACAGTTAGCAATGTCTGAAGCAAGATTCAAACCCAGGTCTTCTTAACGCCAACTCAGGCTCTTTATACACTATGCCACACTGAAGTAAATATAACACAAAGCAATTGCTGGGAGAGGTATGGGGAAGAGTTGGCACTCGGGCTGATCCATAAAGGAAAATAGAGATCCTAAGAGGCAGAAATGATGGGGGAATGTATTCCAAGCATGGGAGACACTGTGTAAAGTCATGGGGGTGTGCTGCAGACATATGGCAGGAGCAGTAGAAATCACAGTTCATTGCCACAGAATCTCAAAAGACACACTAAACATAGAAGACACTCAAAAATATTAGTAAAATAAAGTAGATATGACAGTTATTATCATTCATTTTGTAGAAATTTATAACTGCATAGTCTTCTATGGACCAGCCTCACACCCCAACTCAAACACTTGAGGAGGGAAAAACCCAAGTCACAGGAACCTGCTTCACTCAAATGTCAACTTAATGGCTCAGCCAGAATTACACATTAGAATCCCTCAAATATCACTTAGTCATTTGCCTACTGGGCCATACTGCTTCTGTGTATAAGAAGGGATCAAGTTATGCCCAAATCTGTTCATTATCCTCTACCCATCCAATCCAACTAGAACCTTTACTGCGATGATAACAATTGTTTTAAGGTTCATTGCATCATTAGATAAAGTATTAGACTTTGAATGAGATGACCAGGGTATGATTCAAAGCTCTGTGACCTTTGGCTTCGGTTGTAAGGGCCTCAGTTTCCTCATCCAGCAAATGAGAGGGTTAGACTAGTTAATGTCTAAGGTATTCTCTAGCATTAAAGTTATGTGTTATCTATGAAATGCAGAAACAGGTGATTCTAAAAATAAGCCAAGAATAGCAGTCAGCTCTCTATAACCAATGCATCCCAAGGGGGACCAAAGAGGAGAAAATATGATTTCTTCTTCCATTCTGTTTTAGAAGAGGGAAATGTGTACTTGTATGGGTTTTTTATGAGTAATATTTACCTATTCCTCCATCATATTTTCTCAGATTACAGTTTAGCTTTCAAATCTTTTACTTCCCTTTCTTGTAGGAAGCATAAGATTCTCAGGCACTTGCTATCTCCCCAAAAAGGAATAGAAAAGCAGAGTGAAGGCACTGTACAGTTTCTATGTGACAGCTTGTTACTCAGTCAAATGGTAACAGCAATGACTAAATGCTCATTGTATCAGTCTACCAGGGAATATCAAGGTAAATACAAATAGTCCCTGCTCTCAAAGAGCTCATAGTTTAAGAAAAATTATACACCAAAGAACATCACGACTCACACAATATACTACCTTAAAAAGTTCTACCCACACTGTCACTATGAATGAAGAGGAACAGAGGAGCAGATAAACCAAAGTATAAAATTACACACAAACATGACATGAACACAATCACACACATAAACATATATGTAAGTATGTATACACACACACACACATGCACTGGATCAACTACCAAATTACCTTAATTCATGTTCAAATACATCCCTTGTGCTCTACTTATCCAGTTCATTCAAGACACCATAGTAGGTACTGGGGATACCAAAATAAAGTCCCCTAGCCTCAAGAAGCTTAAGTTCTCCTGGGTGAAAACAGTGTAAACTGATAAATACATACAAGTTAATTTGTGAAGTAAGGGAGAATGGGCAATTGAGGAATTAGGAAAAGTTTCTGTGGAAGATGGAACATGAGTAAAGACTTGAAGGAAGCTGAGTTAGAAGTGAGATAAGGAAGGATGATGCAAAGACATGGAGGCAGAAAAGAAAATGCTGAGTTTGAAGGGGGAGGGCAAGGGGGAAAGCCAGTTCCCTGCTTGGCTACAAGTGGAATACCAGAGGAATAAATGAAATAAGCCTGGGTGTTCAAAAGCCATGTTGTGAAATTGAAGAGTTTCTACTTTATCCTAATGGCAAGGAGCCATTGAAGATTCTTCAGTTGGGACGTGGTATGGCCCAGTAAAGATCATTCCACTAGACAAGTCTCAGAAAAGAGGGAGGGAGGCCAATTAAACTATTGCTGTTCCATATTTAATACCTGGCACATATGGAGCTAATAACAATGGCTAACATTTATATAGCTCTTACTTGTGCCAGGTACTGGGTTAAGTCAGCACTGTACAATTATTATCTCATTTGATCTTCACAACAACACTGAGAAATAGGTTCTGTTATTATTATCCCCGTTGTACAGATGAGGAAACTTAAGCAAATGGAGGTTAAATGACTTGCCCAGGGTCACATAGCTAGTAAGTGTCCAAGGCCAGATGTGAATTCAGGTCTTCCCAACTCCAGGCCCAGCACCCTATCCACTGCACCACCTAGCTGTGCTTTAAGATTTGCAAAATGGGGACAGCTAGGTGGCACAGTGGACAGAGTACCAGCCCTGCAGTCAGGAGAACCTGAGTTCAAATCCAGGCCTCAGACACATAGTGCTCACCAGCTGTGTGACTCTGGGCAAGTCACTCAACCGCAATTGCCTCATGCAAAAAAAAAAAAAAGATTTGCAAGATGTAGAATATGTAACATGTTATTTCTTTTGATTCTCACAACAATCATATGAAGTGCTAATGTTGTCTTCATTTTATACATGAGGAAACTGAGGCTAAGAAAGGTCAGGGATCTTGCCCAGCATCATACAGCTAGGAGGTATTTGGGGCAGAATTCTAATTCAAGTCTTCCTAACTCCAAGTCCAATATATTATCCACTGCTCAACCTATTGCCTGTATTTGCTATCACTTCTAAAAATGTACTCTGGGCAAATAGGGAAGGGCTATTTATCATTTCTGATGCATTTTTGAGAATCACTCCAAAACACAGAGAATGCAAATCAATACAAAAATTGTAGAATATTTAGCTGCTACATAGACAATTAAAAATGGCCACGTCCCCTTAGGATACAAAAGAATGTGTCTTTCATGGCAGAACATTAACTCATCTGTAGTCAAGAAATATTGTTAAGGTTTTGAGATCAGGAATACTTACACTGTCTCTCTGAGTCTGATGGTTTTATTGTTAGGAATATTTTTCTTATATCTCACCAAACAGCTCATCTCATCTCTATTTCCTCCAGAGACAAAAGGTAGGGCTTACAAGCTGGGTTCAAGTCCAGCCTTTGGGACCTAATTATTTTGGCTTTAGAAAGAGTATTTGGGTAATTGTGTAGAAGATGGTTTGGAGAGGAAAAGCTGTAAGTCAGGGCTCCTTACAGAGAAACTTAGAAGTTTCTTCCGATAGTCCAGATGAGAGATGATGAAGGTGTAAATTAGGGTGCTGGACATATGAGTAGAGAGAAGGGGATCTGCATGACAGACTTTATAGAGGCAGAACCAACAAGGCTTTGTAACTGATTAGATATTGAGGGCAAGGGAGAAGGAAGTGTTGAGGCTATGAATCCAAGTGAATGGAACTATGCTGATTCCCTCAGCAGAAATAGGGAAGTTTAGAAAAAGGGGTGGTGGTGGTGATGGCTGTGGCTATGACTATTGTTGTTATTGTTGTTGTTTGAGAAGTGGAGGAAGGAAGGAAGCCAGTGAATTTCATTTTGGACATGTTGAGTTTGAGATGCTTATGGGACATTCACTTGATACCTCTCTGCACTGCCAGAGTAGACAGAATGGGCAGGAGCAAAGTTAACTGTATGTAACATTGCATATTACAGTTATCTGTTTGTGTCTCATCCCCCTACTAGACCATGCGCTATGATGTTGTGGGCCCTTATACGATCCATTATATATCACAGAGGGTAACTTAAACAGGGCTAATAACTTCCCTATGTATTTTTCTTATTTTAATATAACAATACTTGAAATGTCCTTTCTACTATGAGCTTTTCTCTATGACTGTATGTTGCAAATAAGGTGCTAATATATCTTGCTCAAGAAAGCTTCTCACTGGAAATAGTCTACACCCATTAAATCACAGATCTAGTAGAAAAAAATAATAATTAATAGCTTCAGCTTGAGTCCAGGAGTACTTTTCATTTTTACTTTATAGTGAGAGGCCCCATAATATAGTGAAAAAGCAAAGCATATGAAGTCAGGGAACCTGAGCTTGAATCGTGATGCCATTAGCTGCTACGTTATATCAGTCACTGGTAAGTCTTTTCTCTGGACCTCAGTTTGCTTATATGCAAAATGTGAAAGGAATAGACTACATGACCTTTTGAGGTCTCTTCCAGCTCTAAATTGATGACATCATCATCATAATAATCACCATCACAATATCTAGCATTTATATAGCACTTTTAAAAAGTTTTACAAAGGCCTATTATCTCATTTGATCCTTGCAATAACTCTGTGATGTAGGTGCTATTATTACCCCCATCTTACAGATGAGGAAAGTGAGGTTGAGTGAGATTAAGTGACTTGCCCAAGGTCATACTGCTGGCAAGTATCAGAGATAGGATTTGAACTCAGTTATTCCTGAGTTCAAATTCAGTATCCTAAACCACTGTATCGTCATACATTTCATCATCATCATAATGACATCTAGTGTTTACATACTACTTTAAGGTTTGTCTTATGAACGAAGCACCTGTATCAAGTCTAGTGGTCTTCCTCTTATCTTCTTGGTTGACATTCATCTCTTCATTCCCCTGCCTCCTACGTGTGATTCTTCCCATTTCATTTTCTCCTATCAGTTGAGAGGAAAACAAGCCATTCACACAAGTATCAAGTGATGACACTCAAGGAAAGAAGTCTTTGTGGTGCTGCTGAAAGCAAGATTTGGAAGACAGAAAAGGCTGTTTTGGTGGAAAGGAGAGGAAAAAGGGAGGGAAAGAGGGAGAAAAAAAGAGAAGGGAAAGGAAGGAATGACCTAGCCTCCTACTTTACAGAGAAATTTGAGACCATCCAATGGGAGTTCCTTCTGATGCCTTCTTCTGTTTCTCAAAACTTATCAGTATCCTTAATCACTGTTTTTTCCTTTCTCCACCAAGACAGGTCTCCACCTTCCCTACCTGCTTCTCAAACCCTGCTGCCTTGGGCTCCAAGAGTTGCTACAGCTAAAAATAAGTTTGCCTTGTTTAGCGCTTAGGCAATAGACATACAGTTCATTACCAACCTCATTCTCAAAACCTTTCTAGTTTGGCGAGTTCTAACATAAAAGCTGGCATCCTATTTTCTTAGATTTGGAAAACTAAGGTCTAGTTACATACCATAATGAGACATTTATATAAGATTTCTTTGAAGGAATATTATATTAAGGAATTTATATTTAATACAAAAGGCAAAACTAAAGTGCCACTGTAGTTCTCTAAGTAGTGATAATATATATATGTAATTTTTCCTTTTATATTGTATAATAGGAAGGCTGAAATCACTAGATACTGTTCATTCTTTCATGAAAAACAGGACAGTATTGGGGTGGCGGAGATTCACAAGTTCAGCATTCCCTTTACTTGTACCCATCTCTCTTTTCTCAGTACTTGTCAATGCTCAAATACTCTTGTGATATCCTTTTTCTAAATAAAAGACTCTCCATACCATAAATCACAATAAGCTGCAAAAGGATTCAGGAGCTAGACATTAAAAGTCACATCACAAATAAATTAAAGGAACAGAGAGATACTTTTTACAACTAAGGATAGGGAAAGAGTTCTTGACCAAATACGGCATATAGGAGATTACAAGAGAAAATGGACAAAGTTAATCACATAAAATTTAAAAGTTTTTGCACAAGCAAAATTTAACACGGACAAAAAATTACAAGAGAAACAGTTAACCAGAAAAACATTTTTGTACAGAGTTTCTTTGCTAAAGGCCTAGTATATAAGATATACACATAATTGATGCAACTATATAAGAACAAGGGCCATTCCCACAATAGACAGTCAAAAGATATAAATAGGAGGTTCTCAAGGGGAAAAAATGCAAGGAATCAGCAACCATATTTTAAAAATGCTACAAATCACTAGTAATAAGAGAAATGCACATTAAAACAACTCTGAGGTTCCACCTCATTCCTATTAGATTGGCAAAGATGGCAAGAAAGAAAAAATTATAATTATCAGAGGGGATATGGGCAGACAAGCATACTTATATATTGCTGGCATGAATTGTTCCAGACATTCTGGAAAAGAATTAGGAACCAAACCCCAAATGTCACAAAACTATGCATGCATTTTTCCCAACAATATTATTTATAAGCATATATTCTGAAGATATTTTTAAAAGAGGGAAAGGGCCCATGTTTACAAAATATTTAAAGTGATACTTTTGTTATAGACAAGAATAGGTAACCAAGGGGATTTCCATCAGTTGGTAAATGGCTGAACAAATTATGGCACATTAATGTAATGGAATATTATTGCACTACAATAAGTGATAAAAGGAATGTATGCAAAGAAACTTGAGATCTGCATGCACTAATGCAGAGTAAAGTGAACAGAACTAGAACAATTCATGATGATGTCACTGTGTCAATTTAGTCATGTCTGCATCTTCACGACCTCATTTGGGGTTTTCACAGCAGAGATATTACAGTGGTTTGCCATTTCCTTCTCCAGCTCATTTTACAGATGAGGCACTGAGGCAGACAGGGTGAAGTAACTTGTCCAGGGGTCACACGGTTATTACATATCTGAGGCCAGATTTGAACTAAGGTCCTTCTGACTCTAGGGCTGGCGTTCTATCCTCCGCACCATGTAAGTGCCCTCTGGAACAACAGTGACGTAATTGTGAAGAAAACCAACTTGGAAAGACTTAAAAACTATGGTCAATATGCAATGACCCAACGAGAATTTCAGAATACTGATGACAAAGCATACTACCTACCTCCTGAAGGAGAGGATGAACTAGAGGTATAAAATGCAACATGCATTTTCAAATTTTGCCAATGTGTGTATTTGTTTTGCTTAACCATGCTTATTTGCTACAAGGTAGATTTTTATAATTGTTTTAGAGGGGAGAAGTTGATGACAGAACTATGCTAGTGACAATAACACCAAAAAAAAAAAAAAAACAAGAAGAGTGCCATAAAAACATTAAAAAAAATCACAAAGAACAAGCGAAACTTCAAAGGGAGATACACAAGCAAGACTGCTTTGAAACTGTTTAATTTATTATTTACTTTTAAAAATACAAGCTGAATATAATATATTTTTTTGTATTTTATACATAATCCTCTTTTTGTTTCTTTGTATAAGGAAATGTTCATGTTTGTCAAGTTCAGAATAACAACAATTTTTTTAAAGGCAAGAAAGGATTTGGGTTGATAAGTAACTGCCCAGAGCCATCACCTCCTAGGGCAATGAATGAAATCTTTAAACCTGGTCTTAGTGTGATTACCTGTGTTGTACCGAGAAATCAGCAAGTGAGACCCAGACATAATTTAAAATGTGGATTTTATTAGCACGTGGCTGCAAGGGGTATGCACATCCAAATCAAGCAGCCCCCATCAGGGGTCAAGCTAGGGTTTATATAGAAAAGAACATGGGAAAGAAATGCGAGGAACACTGATGAGGTAATCCAAAGATGCAGGTGTCTTTGGGGGCTATGGATGGGAAAGTACAGGGAGTATACAGGACAGGGAGGGGGATGGATCTTTGAAGTCTGGCAAGAGGAAGAGTTCTTGGGCTGGTCAAGGACACCCCTCTCCCTCTGTCTTGACGTGAGAATGCTCTGCAACAAAGGAAAGCTTTCTCACAACTAAGGAACTGGGAGGCTTCCAGAGACATGATCTGAGGGTTGGGGCCTGAGCAGCCAGATAAGGGTCGTGCTGAGGCCCATGCATGAATGCTGCTAGGCACAGTGTCCTTGGGCTGGGGAGTGGTTGTCAGAGACAGTGTTTCTGAGACTAGGGAGACATTTAGGGCACAAGTATAAGCACAAGCACCCAAGCACCCCATCATTACAGGTCAGGATCACACAAACCAGACCAGGTGTCCTGGTCTCTGGTATAAACATAATTATCTAAAGCAATTATATTGCAAGCTTTCTTATCCATTTGCACTGGAGGTAGGGGCTGTGCTTAAGCTATGCAAGAGTACATTTCACTATTGTTTAGATTTAAGAGGAAAGAGGTCTGGGGCAAGATTAAGCAGCAACTTCTGCTTTCCATGGCCTAAAGGGCCATACTACCTAAATGGTAAAATAATGTTCTGCATTACACCTGACATCTACTATCACTTGATCCAGTTTCAGTAACAAGGTGCTAAAGACAGGTTCTCTTTTTTCTGCTCTCCCAGAATGTGTGCCAAGGATTCCCAGATCAGCTTGATGGATCACAGCTAATAAGGCACAATGGGAGTTAATCTCTTTTTTATTCTACCTTTCTTTTCCTCTTACACATTTTTCTTGTTCCTTTTTATTCCATGAAGACAAAAGGGAATGGTTATTTTTCTCTCTACACAGGAAAACAGAGCTACCCAGAGATTTAATGAAGAATTATCTACAAGATTAGAAAGATGTCTGGAATCTTTGGGAAATTTAGCACAAATTCCCTACAACATCCTTAACCCCTTTAGTCCAAAGCAAAAACCTGCATTTGAGGGTAGTGGTCTCTCAACCTAAGCAACATAATAGAAATGCATTTGTTTAACATTTCAAAATAGGAAATAAGCAACTGCTAGAAAAAAAAACATTTTCAGCAAACATTAATTGCCAGCTGCATACCGAATACTCTTCTAGGTACTCACTGGGAGAAAGACAAAGGTTAGATGAGACATGGTATCCCTGCGTTCATGGAGTTTCCACTGCAGTATGAAGAATGTCACAGAAATATAGGAAGTATCCCAAAAGTCCTAATGCAGTTTTTAGTCCTAATAACTTTAAACTGCACTAAAACTTTTGGGACACCCCGTATAACTATAATACATGGGAGGCAGTATGGTATGGTACATAGAGCTTTAGATTTGGAGTCAAAAGACCCAACTTGAAATCCCATTTCCACCACTTACTAGGTGTGTGACTATAGCCAAGCCATTTAAGTTCTCTGAGATTACATTTCATCACCATAATGATAACTAGCATTTATATACTCCACTTTAAGGCTTGCAAAGTATTGTTATGTATATCATCCCATTTGATTTTTTTAAAAAATCTCGTGAGGCAGCACAAAGAGGGGAAGGGACTTGGCCATAGTCACACAGCTGGTAAGTGTCTGAAGCAGGATTCAAACATAGGTCTTCCTTATTCCAAGCCCAGTACCCTATCCACCAGAGACCTCAAGTGCCACCCTTTGACTGAATCTAAACTTCGCAGAACAAATCCCCTCAATAATAGGATTTGTTCTGTAGAACTTGAACTTAGTCAAAAGGCCTCACCCAAGGACCTAGTAGGTCACATGGAGGCTGCAGGTTCCCCACCCCTGCACCAGACAATCTCATTTGTAGACTGGGATAATAGTAGTAGTTCCCAGTTCACAGAGGTGAGAAATTCAAATGACATGTAAACACAATATTAAAAAAATCCACAGAAATTAAGAACATTTTTTGAGTTCAGTAACAAAAAGCAGATGTGTATACAATGATTTGTAAACCTTAAATAAATATCAGCTATTGTCCTCATAATTAATGTTTCAAACTTTTAAGTGAAAACTTGAAACAAGTCAATACTTGGGGAGAAAGGGCTAAGGGGTGAACATCAAAGAAGGCTGAAGCCTTCCTCCATGAATGGGCAACTAGAATTTGAGTTGGGCCTTAAGAGATAGGTAAGAAGCAAAAAAGCAGAGGGAAGACCTCCTAGGGCTAAGGAAGAGATTCCTGAATCAGGAAGGCAGGTAAACAAAGAGCTTCTGTGAGAGGCAAACAGGCCAGTTTGATGGATGGGGGACAACATGGGACAAGGCTAGAAATGTAGGAACACACCAGATCTTGAAGGCAGTGAATGTGAGACAAGGGGCAGCTAGGTAGTGCAGTGGAAAGAGTGCCAGGCATGGAGTCAGGAAGACTCATCTTTATAAATTCAAATCCAGCCTCAGACACTTACTAGTTGTGTGACCCTGGGCAAGTCCCTTACCCCTGTTTGCCTCAGTTTCCTCATCTATAAAATGAGCTGGAAAAGGAAATGGACAACCACTCCAGTATGACCCCAAATAGGGTCATGAAGAATGGGACATGACTAAAACAACTGAACAACAACAATGAATCCTAGACAAAGAGTTTGTACTTGAATCTGTAGCAATAGAAGGCCACCAAATTCGCCTCTGTAAAGGAATTCAGTGATTCTATGCTGAAACTACAGTACAGACCATAAGTAAGAAAACAATTTATTTACAAATAGGCAAATGCTGAGAAACATCTAGGGGCATTTAAAAACATCAGGATTCTTTTAAAAATGTGATTTCAGGTAAATACATTGTTTATCTAAGACAGAACCAGTTACATCATCTTTCTCTGCTTTTCTAACTTATCAAGGCCAAATTCTCAAAAATACAACTGATTGCAATCAGTAACCCTTAATGACTTTCATTTGTTTTGTCTGCTATCAATGCAAGTGATTTCAGAGTTTCATTATTTAGAGAGTCCTTCAAAGGCTATGGACATTTCAGTTGGTTGTAAATGGCTCTTAATGTGTCTTCACAGTTTGTGGCCAACCACAGACATTCAGAATTCTCATGTGTGGTCACCAAACTCGTCAACTCACTTTAGTAAGTATTCCAATCTACCAAGACCAGTGAAATCATAAATTTCTTTTTAGCTGAAGGCCTCAGCCAAATATAGGGATTCTTATTTACCAACAGGTTAAGTAAGGTAATTTATCTTCATACTATCTTCAGAAAGCTAATTTGCCCCATAAAATTGTTTAATATACATGAAAGAAATCCCAGAAGCATGGCTTAAATGAATGAAATCCAAGATTTATGGTCACAATGGAATGACAAGTTGAAAGAACCTGATTTCATTTATGTAAAATCTGAGGCATTATATTTAATACTTATTCTTCTCACGCCTATATAATTCCATTAGTTTTTCGTGTTTTATGGAACAGTTCTCATGTTTTGGTTGATTTTCATGTTTTTATCAGTGTTTAGTAACAGCATACCAAGAACATTATCCTTGTTTACTTTTAAGATGTACTGTTTAGGAATACTAATTTCAGCACCTTAAGTAAAATGATGAATGCATCTTGACTCAACCGTCAGCATTTCAATTTACTAACACTCCTCCCTCCCTCCCCCCCCATATTTTCTGATTTTCTTCCAAGGCACTCAGGCTTCTTTCTAAATGGTGCCTCATTATTCACTATCTAACACCACTGTGAGGAAGATGACAAACTATTCACATTTTACAAATGAGGAGCATGGAGTACAGAAAGGTTAACAGACTTGCTTAGTCTTTGTGTGAATCACTGACAAAGACAGAAAAAGCCTCTAGGATTTATCATCCAGTTCAATTATGTACCCACTAGACTGGTAGCTGTCACGTTCTTTGGGTCCACGTACCATTTCAGTGCAGCAAAGAGTACTGAGACCACTCACTGCAATCACTTCTCCAGCTGCCATCGTCAGGCACCTGCCTACACAGGCACCACGCACACACATACGCACAAACAGACACAACCTCAACAAGAATTAATGGGAAGAATGGTATGCTTTTGAGGAAACAGTCAGATGATCTCTTTTTGTTAAGGATCCTAGGTGAATGATTTTGTATCAGAAAAAAGTATATATAGTCATTTATGAGACCAAATAATAAATTTATTATAATAACAACAACAATAATAATAGCTTGCATTTATATACTGTTTTAAGGTTTACATAGCACTTTCTCATTTGATCCTCACAATAACCCTGTGAGGTCGATGTTATTATTATCCCCATTTTGCAGATGAGGAAACTGAGGCAGAGGTTAAGTGACTTGCCCAGCACCACACAGTTAATAAGTTTCTGAGGCAAGATGTGAACTCCGGTCTTCCTGACGCCAAGTCCAGGACTCTTACCTAACTGCCAGAAATCACTACAAGAGATCACCCAAAGGATCTTTAAAGATCCTCAATGGTTCACAGACTACAAGGAAAATTATTCCAATGATTCCAAATCAAAGAGCATTTATTAAATGCTAACTATGCTCCAGGCACTTTTGCCAAGCCTAGGGGTACAAAGAAAAGGCAAAAAAGAGTCTTCGTCCTTAAGCAGCTTCTGTTCTAATGGAGAAAGTTACATTCTAGACGAGTCTCAAAAACAGAGAAGCCTAGAATCCTACACTGAACTTGACCATAATTTTTTTGCTATACCCTATCTGCTCCCATTTCTGAGAATTGGGAAGATGGGCAAGGGCTTTTAATCTTTCTGATGAGTTTTTTTTTTAAGAATTACACCTCCCCCAAAAACAGAGAATGAAAATCAATACCAAAACAAAACAAAACTGCAGAGTATTTACCTACAAAATTTAAAATTACAAAACAGCCATGTTCACTTTTAGGAATAGATAGAGATGTTCTTTCATAGCAAAACATAAGTGTGTCTTCAGTAAAGAACTTCTATTAAAGTTTTCAGAGCAGGAACACTTAATTATCTCTCTCTGAGTCTGACGGCATTAGTCAGGAATATCTTCCTTCTATCTAACCAAACAGCTCATCTTTATTTCTTCCATGGGCAGTAGTGGCCTAGTAGCTGGGGGTGAGGGATCTGACCTGGGGGTCAAAGTCCTGATTCGTGGTTCCAATGGCTACTAGTTGTGGGACCGCCACATGTGGCCCAGACAACAGTATGGTGACAAGATCTGAGAAATAAATACGTTACAAATGATGTGCTGCCATATGTGAGTGGAGAGGGTTTCCAGACTGGGTGTTCTTCCACACTGTTGAAATCACAGACCTGGATGAAAATTTTCCAAACATAATCCCCATGTGCTCATACTCACTGGAGATAAATTCTCCACAGGCCTCTTGCTTTGTAAATCTGAGCGTCATACTGTGATCTTAAGAAATACCTGAAAACTATTTACCTGAAACTCCATGGAAGGTAGAAAGATGGTGTTAGCATTGTGACTATACCTTCTGGGTTTTAATTTTTTTTTTAATCTTAGGGTTCTGTAAGCTCTAATGACTCCCTATAGCTTTTAAACCTGTCTCCTTAAAATGAATTTATTTCCTTTTCCAATTCTTCCTCGTCTCCCTCTTTTCACTTCTTCCAGACCCTATCGCCTCTAGTCTGAAGCAGATAAAATATTATTACACTGAATCTGAACACAGATGAGACTGCAAACTATTGATTTGTGTGACCTGGCAACTGAATACCACATGTAGAAAAGGAGAAACGGCTTTGGTTTGTCCCACTGTATTTAAATCAGGTTTAGTTAACAGACCCCTTCTGGAATCCAACCTATAAACATATCCACTGGTAGAACAAGTACAATAATATCAGAACTGTGTTACTGGATATGGTAGAACATTCCTTAATGAGGAGCAAAGAATCTTTAATATATACCTTTATCTACTCTGTAAATATCTCTAAATATTCAATCTAACTATCCAAACTAGTACTCCACAATTATTTCCAAAGGCTTGCTGAGGAACCCAAAATACATACAATTAACACTAAAATTGTACATTTTAAATTACTGTTAATTTGGATAAACACAAACTTCCACATCTCTAAGCCAAATTCAGAAAACAATATTCTAATTAACCCCTTGGCAATGAGAAACTACCGATAATGATCACTCTGGCCCATTACAGAAGAGGAAAAAAAACTATAGCATGAAATGTTCTCAACAAACTCTAGAAATGGTAATTATTTTCTACATTTGCAAAACAAGAATGTTTTCCTCCTGAAAACACATACTTAAACAACAGAATATACTTTGAAAAGCAGTAGAATTGCCTACACTTTTCAGCTATCAAACCATGGGCAAGTCACTTAACCTAGTGGGTCATTTCTCAGGCCATCTCACTAGTCTACTCTACAACCTTCAGTGTGTCCCTATTGCTTCTTGAATAAATATACAAACTCCTGATTTAACATTTAACCATAATTTGGTTCCAGTCTCACATTGCTCCCCACTTCTACTTTTAAGCTCCAAACTATATTTACTCTCCATCTTCCACTGTTGTCTGGTCCTCTCCATGACTCTGCCTGAAATAGATTGCCTTCCCCACTCCCATCTGCTGAAATGTCTCCCTTAATTCAAGCCCAATTTAGATGATGATGATGATAATGATGATGATGATACAACAGCCAGCATTCATATAGCACTTTAAGTTTTATAAAGCTCTTTAAAAATATTATCTCATTCAATCCTCACAACAGTGGGAAGTATTGACCCTCCACAAGGTCTTTTCTGAACTTTCCCCCTAGGGTGAAAGCGATTTTTCTGCTGCCTCAAATTCCTCATAGAACATTGCCTGTCCCAATCCTTTGTTTTAATCTCATTCTCTCTTTTACTATAATTATTCATTTACATTTTAACCGCCCACCCTTTAGACTATAAGATGCTTGAAAGGTCTGCATTACATATGTATTTATGCCCTAGACCTAGCTAAGTGACTACTATATAGAAGGCGTTTAATATTTACTGAATGAATTCTGAACCCCTCTGACCCTCAACTTACCCTTCAAAGAAAGGGAATAATAATACATATACTACCGGCTCCTCAAACAACTGAGCACATATAAAGAACTATGGAAGATACATAGAGAGACATATATAATGTGATGTATGTGTGTACATGTATATAGATGTACACATAAATACATGTGATGGTTCTTTTTAAAAGTCACACTACTTACCTCCTAAGATTGTTGGCTAGGAGTATGAATATTCACATGTATATAGTTCTCACTCTATAATAAGTCATTTCCCCACAACAGTCTTATGAGACAGGGAGAATAAAATTAATAAGTATTATTGATTATTATTAAGTGTTACAAGTATTATTGCTTTAGCTAATGTCCAAAGTACGGCCAAAACCCAAAGTTCTACTAATAGCAACATAATGTCAAAATATATCTCTGTAGCCACGGGCACTAAACTCATCCACAAATTGTCATGTAATCAAAAGGCTAAATCATGGAGAGGCAGAGCTCATTTAAATGCATTCTTTCACTAATGCGTAATTTTTTTTTCTTCTGCACTAAAGCTATGATTTCATTGGAACAGAGAACTCCCAGGAAGAAAACAATGATAATAACAATAATAACAAATAACAGAACCAGCATATGCTCTAAGGTTTGGAAATTGCTTTTTTGTTGTTGAGTTGATTCTGCTGTATATAACTCTGCATGACTCTATTTGGGTTTTTCTCGGCACAGATATGGGAGTGGTTTACCATTTCCTTCTCCAGCTCATTTTACAGATGAGGAAACTGAGGTAAACAGGATTAAGTGACTTGCTCAGGGTCACACAGCTAGTAAGTGTCTGAAGCCAGATTTGAAGTCATGAAGATGAGTTTTCCTCATTCCAAGCTCAGTGCTCTACCCACTGCAACATCTAGCTGCCTGCAAATTACACTACATGTTATCTTATTTCATCTACCAATGCAGATCAGTGCCTTCTTTAAGGTTAAGTCTAAGAAAGCTAATTGAGGGCACTGAAGGGTAAGTGACTTCCAGTGTGTTTCAGAGGCTGAACCCGAACCCAGGGCTTCCTTACTCCAAGGCCTGTGAATTGGCATGATTATATTAACTGACATTATAAAATGAAGCCTCAGGTGTAGAGCTAAACTTTATCCGTGACATACTATCTACTAACACAAAAATCTTCCACGTATCATAAATCCCACAAGCCAAAATGAAAACAGCCTACGTTCAGCCTACTCATTTATCAGGAGTTAGAGGGCTACAATGGTTTTGACCTTTTTCTCAGGCTGCTCAGGTTGAAAGCTGTTCATCAATATTGCTAAAGTATTGCCAGCACCTTCAAGCCAAGTCCTACTTTTGGCAAAGCCACAAATAGCTGCTTATCCACAGGGCCCAAATCTTCCTCAGGGATTGTTCTGCCCTGCTGCAGCTAATCTCCTACCAGGCAACGCAGCACTAAAATGGTGTTTCTATGAGGCAAGGAAGAAAGGCCTCGCAGACTGGATTTTCTACTACAGGGTTATCTTAGTACTGCTTTTCCAGGCCCAAAAAGAAAATAAAATAAACATTTGGTAACAACCGGACCCAAATAAATTCCTTCAATGTGAAATAATTTGTAATATATAGAAATTTCATTTCAGGTGAGAACAATTCGGTCTTCACAATGTGGGCCACAGAAAAGCACAGAAGCTTCTGTACATGAGATTTAAGAACACCACAAACCATCCCCCCTTCCATTATATGTAACTGTGAAATAAATTCTTTTTTACATTCATAATTAAGGGAAGAACAGATGGTGAAAACTTGATAATATGTCCATGAAAATAAATGTTAGCAATTTGCTTGTCCACAAAACTTTGCTGAGATAGGTGCTATCATCGCACATTTTGATTTATTCAGCTTTAATGGCATTTGGGGGAGTTTGACCCTAAGGTCTCTTCCAGCTTGAAAATTCTGGTGTATTATTATATGCTGGGAGCATTGCTGTTACAAATGCAGAATATAAAAAGAAGAGGGGACAGGCAGAGGGTGGCAAGAATATAAAATTTAGCCATCGACAATAAGACAAAGAAAACTACACATAGGAAATGCTAATAAAGAAGGCAGAATATTGTCTGTGATCTTTTCGTAAATTCTCTCTTCACTGGTGAAATTTTTGTTCCAATGGAATTAAAATCAAAATTGTAATTGTAAGTAAAAACAATTAGGAAATTTTGAAAGTCAGATTTTAATAATCCTCTAAATTTCTACACTTGATGGTAGTTTTTGCTATTATGCTGATAATATTTAGAATTGCCTTAGACCTGGGCTGCATATTACAATGCAATAGCATATTATAATAGTTCGTCTCCTTCCTTCAGATCTGCTTTCCCCACTCCAAACCATCCCCCACTCAGCTACCAGAGTAATTTTCCTAAAGCACAGGTCCAACCAAGTCACTCAACTCAAGAGGTTCCCTCCCAGCTCCAAGATCAAATACAAAATCCTATTTGGCATTTAAAGCCCTTCACAATTGGGCCCTTTCCTACCTTTTCAGTCTTCTTATACCTTATTCTCCTCCACATATTTTATGATTCACCAACACCTGCCTTCTTGCTGTTCTTTGCACAAGGCACTACATCTCTGGACTCCATTTTCTGTCAATGTCTGTTGCCCTCGTCTGAAATACTCTCAAGCCTGGTCTCTATCTTCTGACTTTCTTTAAGACTCAGGTCAAATCCCACCTTCTAAAGGATGTCTCTTCTGATTTCCCTTCTCCACCCCACCCCCCACCCTCCCATTTGTATTATATATATTTATGTGTATACGTATATGTTTGTGTATGTGTATAAACATGCACACACATACATGCATATACATATGTACACACATACACATAAACATAGACATAGACATTTTTTGCTGATGAACACTCTCAGACAAATGGCTCAGAAAAGCTACTCTTTGAAACCAGCTCCTGTGACTTCAAGTCTTACGTTTTTTTCTACTGCATCAATTTGCTTTCAGTTTATTGACTGATCACCTGAAGATCTGCTCATTTGCATGACTTTCAATGTTTCATCGCAGTGTATTATATTGATCCAACAAGCACTAAGTGTTTGCCATGTACAATGCACTATTCTAGGCACTGGAAACTTTTTAAAAATGGAACCAAATAATTCCTGACCTCAAAAAGCTTACAGTTGGGGGAGGGAAGGAAGGAGGAGGGAAAAATTTTAATAAGACAAATACTTTGTATTATAGCTATTTGTATATGCTATGGTAAATACATAGAATAGATCTAAGCAGAGTGAAGGGAGATTTGAGAAAGGAGAGATGAGAAAACACACAGTTGGCGATGGGAGACAGAGAGGAATCACAGGAAGATTTCATTGAGGAGATGGATTCATGACAGAGAATGATATATATGTGTGTGTATGTGTGTGTGTATACATATATATGTGTGTGTGTGTATGTATATATATGTACATACATATATATATATATATATATATATATGAGGGGATGTTTCTCTAGGCTAGGCATATTCGTTATGAAGAATTTGTTTTTCTTTCATTTTTTTAAAAAATGGGGTGAAGAGTGGGAGGGAGAGAAAATAGATTTTCTGTGAATTTTTTAAAAATCAAGAGAGGTTGCTACAAATGTGGAATTTTGCATATGTTGTATTCATTCTCATAACATTTCACTTCGTTATAAGAGACTTCTTATGGAATGGGGGTAATCATAAATGTTTGTGAGAAAGGGAAAGAGAGAAGGAAGTAGGAGGAGAAGGAGAGAGGGAGAGGGAGAGGGAGAGAGAGAGAGAGAGAGAGAGAGAGAGAGAGAGAGAGAGAGAGAGAGAGAGAGAGAAGAGAAACACGGGAATAGAAAAATGACAGGATCAGATCAGGGAATGGTGAGTAGTTTAATTTGGCTGAAACATTTGAATATGAAAGGGGATCGTATGCAATAAAAATGGAAAAGTAGGTCAGAGCCAGATGGTGAAGTCCCTTGAACACAAGGTTAATTAATTTGTAATTCATCCAATAAGCAATAGGGAACCACTGAATTTTTTGGTGTGTGGGTGTGTGGGGGGAAGTAATGTGGTCAACCCTGTGCATTAGGAAAATATTTTAGCAACAGTATAAAGGATGAACTTAAAAGGTTGGATTGGGGACATGGAAACTGGTTAGGAGGTAGGTCCAGGTAAGACACAATAAGGGCCTGAACCACTAGTGAGACTGGAAATACGAGAAATAAATGAGTGATATTGTGGAGAAATGATGAAATAAAGACATTTGGCAAGTGTGAGGGGTAAGGGAATTATTATGACTCTGGGGTTTAAACCTAGGTGACTAGAAGAACAGTAGTGCCATCAGCAAAAAGAGGTAAGTTAAGAGGGTCAGATTTTTAGGGAAAAGACAACTAGTTCTATTTTTGAACCCATGGAATTTCAAGTACCAGCAGGACATTCAGACAGAATTACCTAGCAAGCAGATAAAAACATGAGGACTAGAACTCCAGGTTATACATATAGATTCAGGGCCTCTTTGTATAACTGATCTTTGAAGCACGAGAATTGATAAGGTCACTAATAAGAACAAGTAACATTTATATACAAGCCTAAGGTATGCAAAGTATGATCTACCCTCTCTCATTTGATGCCATGAAATGAGAGAGCAATATAGAGAGAAATAGCCTGAGGACAAAATTATGGGAGGAATAGGAAGAAGAAAAAGAGTGAGTGATATAAAAGACAGAAAAACAGTAATTAAAGAGGTACACAGACAACCCAGAGAATGCATGTCACATAATCCAAAAGAGGAGACTGTATCAAAAAGGAGGGAGTGGTCAAGATCAAATGGGGCAAAGAGGTCAAAGAGGATAAGGACAGGGAAAGAAGACATAGAAAATAATGAGGACCTTCTAAATTTAGTCACCTAATAGGAAAGCAACCTTCCCAATTGAGTGACAAAATTTCAAAGGCTCCTTTTCCATGAAGTTAATCTTCTTATGCAGCAAAACTATATCCTAAATAGAGACACACTCAGTAGGAAAGAACATTTCTCCCATTTAAATGGCTTTCATTAATAAATAAATGAGCACATCCTTGGAAATACTCCCCCTACAGGTTCTTTAACACAAAGTCAAAACAAAAACAAATCAAAAAAAAAAAAAAGGATTATTTTGGAGATTCAGTAGCATCCTAGATAGTGCATGTCTGAGGTTCAGGAGAAGATTAGAATATCTAGATCTGCATTAAAATGATACTTGAACCCCTGGGAGCCAATAAGATCACTGAATGTGTCATCTCTGATTTCAGACACTTCTGTCTCCGGTCTCACCACAATTAAAGACACCCTGGTCAAGAAGATACCAGTGGGAAGTAAACAAAGGAAACAGACCTATTCACATCACATAGAATCAGAGAATTTCTGACTTGGAAGGGACTCTGGTAGCCATCTAAGGAAACCCACAACCCCCAAAGAATCTCCTGGTCCTTAGGGAAGCAGGTCACCAGAATACTTCATTTGTTTTAAACTCATTTGGGAAAGTAAATATAATCTATCATAAAAATTGTTTATGGTAATAGATGATAAGGAAAAAAAAACATTTAACAGGGGAAAACTGTCAACCTCTTTTAAGGACAACTACCTAGCATTTTTATGCCCTTGAACATAGTCAAGAATTGGCTCTTTTAGTGGGCAGAATGTAACTGCTTTGATGATTATATTTCAACTTGTACTTTAATTATAGCTATGCCCTACCCATGTTAACTGGCTCCATGTAAAAAAAAAATTAGGTAAAATAATATTTCAGGGCATGATTATTCCATTATATTTCTAAAATGGGCTATTAGCTGAACAATAATATTTTAGTGGGGTTTGGCAACAATGAAATGAGGTTTGGATATCATATATAAACAATATCCTTGTAAAACAATGTTGATCTGTCAATATTAGGTTATGCTTTTACTTGAAATAGAAATTACCTAGGTAAAAGGATAGAAAATAATACTAGATAATTTAGGTTCACTTGGTACATAGCAAGGTAAGTTTAAAGTTAGTTCATATGCATTATTTCTAAGAGGAAATACGGAATGATAGACATCATCTATACTGAAATATACACTCTTTCCTAACAGGAAATATACATACTGATGCATTCCATGATTCATGAAAGACTATCTCTTTCCTGTTTTTCTTCCAGAAATAAATGTGTAGAAGGAGATACACTTAACAAATATCAATAGATCCATTTAGTAGCAATCATTCCAAGGCAACCCAGTTTAGTGGGAAAATCATAGGATGGGGAGGCAGGAAAGCTAGGTTCAAGAAACCTTGGTTTGACAAACCTAATCAAACCTCTCTGGGCATGCTTCATCATCTCTAAGAAGTCATCAAAATGAAGTGGTTAAAACAAAAAAGTGGTCAACTTAGATGATCACTAAAGTTCCTGCTGCAATTCATTTAATAAAAGATAAAGTCCCTGTCACCACCACCACCACCCCATATTACCATCCTCAAAACTTTCATTTACAACCTTGGCCATACTTTACCTAATAGTGATATAGCTGACATCAGAGAGCTGACCATTAGTTGGTACTGCTCACTTAATACCTCCATTGGAAGAAATCTTACTTTTTCAGCTCTACCATAATACGGTAATTGATTTAAACACCTGGCTTTGCTTTCATAAAATTAGGTAACATTTACGTATTCAAGATACTGTAATAAAAAAGAACAAATGGTGCATAAATGATCTGAGAATGTAAAATATTAATTTATAAACACTATAATTAGAGGGGCATTCACAGATCAGAATGACTAATCACAGATTAAAATAAAGGAGTTAGCTAAAGGCACACTATGTATTAATGATGCGTAAAACAGCTCAACATGGTTCATAACTTCAAAGAGTTTTTCTTAACTATGCAGATATGGAACACTTCTTGAAAAAACATGAGACTTCATGGTTTTTCCATTATCCCCCAATTTCTGCAAAAGAACTTACATTTCTTCATGTATTTCCATAAATACATAAAATTTATAAATTGTCAGGAATTAATGTTGGAACTCTCAAGTGTGTTAAGAACATATTCATCAAGTATTTTTGACACAGAAAATAGGGGGAAAGCCATCATGCCATCTGATTAACTACTCAGGTTTCAAAGCTATCTTCCTTGTCTTATAAAGCAAATAGAATACATTTACAAAGATATTCTTCATAAAATGTTATTTAAAAATCAAACAGCATATACCATATATCTTTCCACCTATTTTTGAAAAAACATAATCTTTTCTACAAAAAGAAAATATCCACAAAATCATAACATACTTTTTTAAAGTTAAGGTAGCTTAAGAGCAGCTAGGTGACATTGTGGATAGAGTGTAGGATCTGGAGTCAGGAAGACTCATCTTCCTGAGTTCAAATCCAGCCTGAGACACTTTACTAGCTGTGTGACCTTGATCAAGTCACTTAACCCCATTTGCCTCAGTTCCTCATCTGTAAAATGAGCTGGAGAAGGAACTGGCAAACCACTCCAGTATCCTTTCTACAAGAAAACTCCAAATGGGGTCACACAGGATTGGACATGACTGAAAAATGATTCAACGGTAGCAAGAATTTCTATGGAGGATGGGGGAGAGGGGTACAGTAAAGAGAAAAAAGCTAATTGATATAGTAAAACATCCCATCCCTGCAAGCCATCAAGATTATTTCCATTTGAAGCAGATGATCCAAATGTCTACATACCAAATCTCACGTCAAACAACAGAAAATTTCTGCAAAATTGCAGGTATATATTTTCTGAATGGATTTAGTCCCAAGGCTACCACTAATGCTAATGGAAGTGACATAGCCCTCCCAACAAACTGCCATAAGAACTAGCCGCTGAATATTTGTCACCTGAATACTCCCTCAGTTCACTTGAAGGACAATAGGAAGGTAGAATCTGAGCTGCACAATATTTTTTCTGGAGCAGAAAAAGAAAGGAATCTAATGGTATGGAGTTTGTTCTAGTTGTCTCTAAGGCTGAGGACAGAAGCAGAAGAAATGAATAGGAGTTTAAGAAGGACAAATGTAAACTTAATATAAGGGACAACTTGCAAATAATTAGTGCTATTCCTCAAGTGGAATGGGTTGCCTCCATAGAATAATGGGTTCTCCCTTCCTGGGAGTCTTCAAGCAAAGATGGTATGGGCACTTGCTGGGAGGCTGTATAGGAGAATTCAAATTCAGGTACAAGTGCAGGTACTACATGACAACTGGAGGTCCCTTTTAACTCTTATATTCTATGCTTTGTTCAATTATGCCCCATTTCTGGTCATTCCACTGCTGCTTAAGTGTACTTTCCATTTTCCCAAGTAGTCAGATCAATACTAATGAAATAGCTAATGTTCACATGTTAGTACTGTCAAAACCACTATTCCATGACCCTGCTCCTATCTTACCTAAGTCTTACTAGCAATATTCTAACAACAAGAATTTACCTTCAGAAAAAAAGGCTAATCCATTGTCAGCTACATTCTTTGTTACCTCATCTTAAGAGTAACTCAAATCATACCAAATTTAACCTGTTTCTCTGAAGAAAGAAATAATCTATCCTCGTGGAAGGCTATAATCAGTCACCATATTGCTATTTACCAAAAAAGTGCATATAAAAATCTCAAAGACTTTCACAACCCATTTTTGTATCCCCTGTGCTTAGCACAGTGCAACTCACATAGTAGGTATTTAATACATGCTTATTGATTGACTAAATGACCTTGTGATAACAGGAATATTAAAAACACCCAAGTCACTGGAGTAATTACTGTGAGATTCCAAGTAATACCCCAGAAGATAGTGAACCTGTTTTGTCCACACCACAGTATCTAACAGAAATCTTATTTAACTAAAAAAAAAGGTTGAGCATTATTTCTTTACATTTACAAGATTGACAGCTCTGGAAAGAGGTAGAGAACAACATATCAATTAAGGATCTATGGTCTCTCATCAATGAACATACATACCCAGTAGCTACTCTATGCTGGGCATAGCATGGGAAACAACAAGGACAAGACACGGTCCCTGCCCTGAGCCTGAAAAGACCTTATTCTGAGGTTATGAAATACTTAAAAGCATTTTACTTTCAAAGATTGTTGTAAACATCAAGAGCAATTTCCTCAGGTATATTGAAATACTGTCCTTCTGTATTATAGCCAACATTCCCCCAAAATTTCTACTTTTTTCTACTACAGTTTCCTGTATTTACTAGGCAAATAAACATATTCAGATGCTGACCCTGAAACACAAAAAGCACAATCTTTGTATAAAAACTGTTCTTGTATGATTTCTCCAGTGCTTAAGGTACAAATAGATTTTCTTTCAATATCAGATACATGACTTTTATTCCAGCTCTCCCTTCTCCAACCCACATACACATAAATGTATCTGTGTACGTATATATACTTATGTGTGCATATATTCATGGTGGTTGGAGGAGCAAAAGCTAGAATAAAAGTCATATATGTGTGTATGTGGATGGATGGATGAATGGATAGATAGATAGATAGATAGATAGATAGATAGATAGATAGATAGATAGATCAATCGATCGATCTTTGATTTTTTTATTCTCTCTTCTAGCTTCTTGCATACTGATATCCACCATGGGTTAAAACCTTGGCTCACTGGCTTCCAAATTGCTTTGGGTTGATTTGCTTCCCCCAGCTCTTCTACAAGCACAGTACCTTAGGCAAAACATGTGCTAAATTCATTCTGGCACATCCACATTGATGGAGATGGGGGAGTGCGGGAAAAGGAAAAACAGGGGAGAACTCAAAGAAGCCGTCTGTTGTTATAGCCAGAGAAGCATAGCTAGTCACAAAATTAGGTTCTTCTGAAGCTCTTGTTTATTCTAGAGAGGTAGTACTGTCTATTGGAAGCGAAGTAGTGCAATTAGTGGACATTTCTAGACATCTCTATTGTAGCACCTACCAATTACCACATAGGAGACAATCTAGCATAAGTTATTTGATTGAGAGTTCATATTTATTGTGGATGTGAGCCTCAGGATTCTTTTTTTTTTAATTTTTAAGAAAGTCAATATTCTACCATAGACTAATTGATTTTCAAGTCAAACACTTAAATAACTATATATCTTGGTTTCCCCATCTGCTGTGTATTATAAATGATACCTGGACTTTTTGATTCATAAGGATATTATTAAGACAGATAAGATTTCATAGTTTAGTCCACTTGAAGGTCAATCTTTAGGTCCTCTCACTGCCTCCAAGGAAGAAGAAGTCCATACCTTCCTTTTATCCCTGGAAAGGAAATCTGTTCCATATACAACAGCTTCATGGCAATAAGCTCAAGAAAGCTATTTTCCCAAGGCAAGCAGATAAATCTGCATCCAGCATAAAAATGTCAGTGTGAACCACACATTGACATCCTAAGTTATCCCTAGATTCCTACATAGTCATTCTATGCCCAGAGGACATTACTAGTTCCAAAGAGAAGTTATAGGGAGGCAGATTTGAGCTGGATACAAAGAAAAAAAAAAGTCCTAACAGAGCTATCCAGAAATGCAATAGGTAGCCTCAGCAGGAAGTGAGTTACCATCACAAAAGGTCTTCAAAGAGAAATTCAATGTCCTTCCACTTGGGAATATAATATAAGGAATTTATGCTCCGGGTAGAGACCAGCCTAAATGACCTTTAAGGTCCTTTCCAGTTTGTAGATTGTGTTATTATGTGCGTCTTCCTTTCCTCATAAAAACAAAACAATTAGAAGCTCCTTAAAATCTTTTCAAAAACATGGATCTTCCACTACAATGCCCATTATAACAAATGATTCTGAGAAAGATATTCTCATGTGCTAAAGGTATAGCAAGAGCCATGTGTTAGTCAAGATGAAAAGAAGAGAAACGAGCAAATAAGTTCTAAAAACATAAAAATAGCTGGTTATAAGATTTTGAAGTAGCCAAACATCAATTGTCCAACAGTAGGATACCGACACATCAAACCCAACTATAAAGGGTAATAGATCCACAGGATGATGAAGGGCCCTAACCAAGCTGGACAGGAATTAGCCATACACTATTTAGGCAGATGTCTCTTTTGCCCCATGTGAAGAGAATAAAAATACCTGGAAAGGGATGAAAGTACACATCCAGCCCTATGCCCCTCTTCAGATCCTCAAGCTTCAATTTCTGACTGAAACATGTCACCCAGGAAAGGAAGGTCTTTAAAGAAGGACCATGCCACCAACATTTTAAATGGAATCTCAGATTACTTACCCCTGCAGCCTTTGCTATGGACTATCTTAGCCTGCTCAGTACTCTCCTTCCCCTATGGCTTACATGCCCCTCCAGCTTACCTCCTAATTTTCTGCTCGTTTAACATCTGTCATTCCCAATAGGGCCTCAGGCACAATCTCCTCACTGATATCTCCCCTCATCCCATTCATTTCAGCCCTAGACTTCCCTAGACACTTCCATCAGTAATACAATCTCTAGAAAATGCAAATATTTTTGGTGCCCAAAGAATGCAATGACTTATGAAATGACAAATAGTGGGTAGTAATACTGAAAATGAAATCATTTATTTATAACAGAGCTTTTCATGAAGGAAGGTTTTGATGGAGGGGGGGGGAAACACAAAAGTACTGGGTCCCTGGAGGAATATATACATACATATTAAATATATATACATATACATATATAATAATAATAATATATACACATATGTACACACACACATATATATTTATGTATGTTATTGTTCAGGCTTTTCATTCATGTCCCATTCTTTGTGACCTTATCTGAGGTTTTCTTGGCAAGGATACTGGAGTGGGCTGCCATTTCCTTCTCCAGTTCATTTTACAGATGGGGAAACTGAGGCAAACAGGGTTGGGTGACTTGCCTGGGGTTGCACAGTTGGCGGGTATCTGGAGCCGTATTTGAGCTCAAGTCTTCCTGACTCTGGGCCTGGCACTCTGCCCACTGTGCCACCTATTTGCCTGATATGATCATGTATACTTATGTATAAAAAGTGTTGGCAGGTAAGTGGCCAGATGGATGGAGTGTTGGACTCAAAGTCGGGGGTACCTGAGTTTAGGTGTAGCCTCAGATACTTGACTAGGTATGTGATCCTGGGCAAGTCCCTTGATCTCTGTCTGCCTCAGTTTCCACATCTATAAATAAGGATAATAATAGCACCTATCTCTCAGGGTTGTTGTGAATATAAAATAAAACAGTATTTGTAAAGCACTATGTAATCCTTAATGTGCTATGTAAATGATACCTATTATAATCTATACTATTTATCTCCACAAATATAATTATACAAATTCATAAAATAAATTTTTTTTAAAAAGTAACAATCTCTACTCCACCTACAGTAAATGGCATCTCTGATCCCCACACTGCTACTCCAAGATCCTTACTCTACTACCATCACTTAACCAGCTCTGTTTAAAGTAAATGCCATCTAATTATAAACTGCCCTCTCCAGATCCTTGCCAATCTCTAGGTCACTTTCTCAATTACCTCTCAACCTATTCACTGGTCATCACCCTTAGAGTTTTCAATATCCCCACCAATGAGTGACCTAACAGTTCCTCAGGCTACCTAATTCTCATGACCTGCATCTCTATTCTACATGTCACCCACAGGATGATCAAATTTCACAATGCTTCATAGTTATTTAAACTGCAAGATCCTAAACTCTAGAATTCCCTTCTCTGACTCAAATCTCTGCTTCTCCAACTCCCTTATCTCCTTTAAAGCTCATTCTTCATCCTCATCAAGACTTTTGGTCCATTGACTCCTCTGTATTTTCTCAGACTATCACCCCTACAAAGGTCTCATTCTTTCCTTTCCTAGTCCTAGTAGTTACCTGCAAAAGCTCTGCACTCTATTTCCTATGGAACATTGGGCGAGCAACTCCTCAGTTCCCTTATTTATAAAATGTGAATAGGTTGGATTAGATGACTTCCAAGCTTCCAGCTCTAATTACTTTATTTTCTTTAGGTTCCCTTGACCTTGTGGTATTATTACTCTACTACTCCTTCCCAGCCTCTATCATGAGTAACACCTACCATCTTTGACTCCAACTCCTACGGGATCTAAAAGCTACCAGGGAGAAATGGTTAAACTATGTTAACTGGGTTTTCGACAAATTTATGCTATCTAACCTCACGTCCTCTTGTTGCTACATAGCAATTCTTTTAATTATCTCATTGGCTGTATTATATTCCCCATAACAGCTGTTCCAAACCCTTTTTTTCTTAAGCTCTCCAATCTACCTTCTTCTCCTTAAGACTTGATAGATAATCTTCTATACACTATACTGATACCTATATAGCCTAACTTAATTTCCCTTCTCAGCAAGAGTGCTTCATCATTTCACCACGTTCACCCCGTGCTCTGTGAGCACCTGTACACCCTTTTCTATTTTATCACCTTTAAAAAGGTGTAAGAATGAAGGAAGAATGTGATAAAATTAACAAGGCAACAATGCTATATAGAGAAATGCATCCTAAGTCATTTCTATATCATACCCAAGGACAGGAAAAATATTGAGGGTCTTATGTGAAGTAATGAAATCCCAGGTTGAAGAACTACATTAACTATGAATAAGAAACTGCTCATTGTGGATGGTGTTAGCATTGACTTTTTACACAAACAGCCAATTTTAAAGTTCACCAAGCCTGGTACACATTCTGAAAGGGTATCGTTGGGGCAGCTAGGTGGTGCAGTGGAAAGAGCACTGGCCCTGAGGTCAGTCGGACCTGAGTTCAAATCTAGCCTCAGACTAAACACTTCACACTTACTAGCTGTGTGACCCTGGGCAAGTCACTTAACCCCAATTGCCTAAAAATTAAAGAAAAAATTCCACATTCTGAAAGGGTATTGTTGTGGCTGTTGTTTGTCCTTCATTTTCAAAGAGAACCAATGACATCACGGGTAGAGTGGTATCTTGGCTTGCGCATGAATTAGATTTAAGTAAGGCAGAGTTACTCAAAGTCATCAGCCTCACTTTCCCTTCTAGAGTCACCAAAGTCCACAGAAAGTTGATAAGACACCATTTTCAAATAATACATGTTGTTATACCTCTTGAGTGACATTTTGGCTTGAGACAAATACCTAAAGGTCAAATTGGTGAATGTAAACTGACTTATAGTGGTGTCATTGGTCCCTCTTCAAAGTCTGGGTTGAGAAATATATTCAGAGCAAGAAAATACCTGCTTGGGAAATACCAAGCATTTACTGTGGGTAAAGATAATTGTTTCAATACTTATGCATAACCCTTTCTCAGAGTGCCTCACTGTACTGCAATTCTCAATATTAGTCTACTTAAGGACCAAAAAGGACCATAACATCAGTAAGATGATGCCATGACTTGCAAGTGAATTGGATTTAAGTAAGGGAGGGCTGGGCAAGGTCACCAACCTCACTTTCTGCTCCTGAGCCATCTGGACCCAGTGGCAAGATATAGATCAGGATGACTGGAGATGGCCCCCATTTTTCTCCTACTCTTGTAGCAAATTCATAAGAAGAGATGACAGGATCAAAGGGGGCACTATTCTGGCAATGGGTAAAACTGCTTTGAACCCTTTTTACTAAAGAGCAAAGAGAGATACCAGAAGAGAAAATTAAATTTTTAGCCCCTATTAGATGTTACGCACTGAAGGATACAAGGTATGATCCCCATATGCAAGAAGACTGCAATCTAGTTAGGATGATATGCACAAAGTGATAGAAAACAACCTAACAATACACAAGGCAGTACATGATACATGTCAAATGGGTAGCAGAGACAATATGTGCCATGGGAATTCAGAGCAGGCAGGAAGCAGTCACTGCAATGATGTGTAGTAGGGTACAGTGGGGAGGGAAGAGACCACCAAAAAGCTGTAGAAAAGTATTGGGCCTTGAATGATTTAAATCCATCAAAGATCTCCAATCCATTCTCCACTCAGTTGTCAATAATGTTCCTAGACCACAGATCTTAGCATGTCATTCCTGTCCTCAAAAATCCCCAGTGGCTCCCTGTTGCCTTTAGAATAACATATAAAATCTTTAGCCTGTAATTTAAAGCCCTCTGCAATATGATCTCCACTGACACTTTCTAGTCTTATCTCTTACTCCTCCCTTTAATATACTCTCCATTCCAGTCAAACTGGCCTGTTAGCTTTTCCACATGTATGCACATGTGGAATCCCCACTTCTGGAATGCATTCACAACTCACCTCCAGATCACAGAATTCTTCATAGCGAAGCTCAGGGGTCACAATCTATACACTGCCTTTCTTTATGCCCTCCAGCCAGGTGTTGGTGCTCTCCCTCTTAAAATCACTAGGCATGCTTTTGTACCTCCTGTGCATTTACTTATCTAAATGCCTGTTTTATCTTCCCAGAGCAGTTCCTTGAGGGCTGAGGCTATTTCGTGTTTTGTTTTGTCTTGGTTTTTGAAGCCCCATGCCCTAGGAGAGATGGTGGTTGTTGTTATTGAGTCATTTTTCCATCATGTCCAACTCTTTGTGACCCCATTTGGGGTTTTCTTGACAGAGATACTCGAGTGGTTTCCCATTTCCTCCTCAAGTTCATTTTACAGATGAAGAAACTGAGGCAAACAGGGTTAAGTGACTTGTGCTGGGTCATACATCTAGTAAGAGGCTGAGGCCAGATTTGAACTCGGGAAGATGAATCTTCCCAGCTCCAGGCTCAGCATTCCATCCACAAACAGCAACAATAATATCCACCTATCCCCAGAACAGACAGTACTTTGCACTTAATACACAACAGATGTTCCTTGAATTTGTTGGAAGATTAGAAAAGGTGGGAAGTAGATTTTAAAAAGGTCCCAGGTGTGGGGCTTGGGTGAGCAATATGAATAAGGGTGTGGAGGAAAGGTGGCCAGATCATTTTTATAAGGCGTGGAGGACCTTCAATGTCTGACTAAGGAGTTGAGATTTGATACTGAGGGCAATGGGAAGCCACTTAGTTTCTGAGTAGAAACATAATGTGTTCAAATCAATGTTTTAGGAAAACTAATCTGGTGATTATGTGTAGTATGAAATGAAGAGAGATACTGGGGGTAGGGAGATCAGTTACTTGACTGCAAGGAAAAAGAAGTAGCCCAGATCTCCCCACCCACACCCCTCACATAAAAAAGAGCCAGGAAAAGAAAACAAAAACAGCATGTCAGTATAATGAAGCCAAATGTAGAAGGAAAGGAAGAACTGAAATCCCCTGTGAAATCAGACCAGAATTCACATTGGGGATTAAATGCTCAAGTAATATTCAAGGAGTAAGGAGACTATCTTCATAAATTACTAGAAAAATGTATCTTGACTAGTCTGCTTTGGTTAAAGTAGGAAGAAATTACCTCTCCACACTCTACCCCTCCAAAAAACCCCCATCATCTCTGTACCTAAGTGTTAGAAAGGCTGATGCCTGCTAAATTTTGCAAAGAGCTGCCTGTCAGTCTCCCTGGGATAGGCACAGTGTTATAAATTGCAGTAATTACCCCATTGCAGAGATGTCTTTAACGAACCTATCCGTTAACTGCCATTTAGAGTCACGCAGTGACATACAGCATGTTCCTGAGGCTAAAAATAAACACACATACTAGCTTCTCGACTAATCTCCATCTCCAGAGAACATCCAATAAAACATAATATCTGTGGATGCTTAAGAATTGGAGGCACCTTTAATTAAAGTCCTCCATCCAGTGTTCCAGGGTCTTGGGGACCTTCCATGCACTGTCAGGCAGGAGCCAGACCAACTGTAGGGAGCATCTGAAAAGTACAAAGAAATATCAGCATCAGGGATGCATGGAATCAGTTGAACCACACGTGTTCTTTAAACTATATGCTTGACTGAAGACCAAACCCTAACCATACTACTAAGTGACACATTTGTCCTCCTAGTTTGTGTCCCTGTTATATTCATTGTCTTTTAAAACTAAACATTGGAAAAAGAGTACCTTCCCCCCACCCCACAACAACAACAACAAAAAGCACAAAGCTGAACATTCAGAGAACTAGGAATGCAGCACTAGGGTTTGAATGTAAAATGATTTCCATACTGCAGTATTTCTAATTTGCATCATAAACCTTCCTGGAATCTATTGCTGCAGAGCTTAATCAAAGCCGTCCTCCATTTACTACTCACATGCTGCATAACCCTTGTTCCCACTGTCAGTGGGTCATACTATAAGTGGCCCCCACCTTGATTAAAAATTCTGTTTTGATTAGTGGAAGCAATGAGCAGAGCGCTCTCTCTCTCTCTCTCTCTCTCTCTCTCTCTCTCTCTCTCTCTCTCTCTCTCTCTCTCATTCTCTCTCTCTCTCTCTCAACTCCACACTTAAAATGACAGAATAGATCATGAACGCTTATCATAAAGCCTGCTGTAAAAGTAGCCTCAAACACCATTGCTGTCTACTTGAGGACAGTGGGAGAGATGTGCTCTTAAAAGGAAGGCCAAAGGGGAGGTGGCCTCAGGTTAACCTGAATGAATATTGATCAAGTAGAGTTTCACTACTCCTCTCTCAGGGCTCTGATTCCAAACTCCCAGTATTCTCAAGAACACAGACATAATTAGAAGTGGACACAAATGTGTAGGCTGTGCAATTCTATGAAAGTATTTACTGTGAAAGGAAAGAAAATGGTTTCTAAAAACTGAATTTTTGAATGTACCCTGATCTATCCTTCCCCACTCTTCCAGTCTGGGTTCCACTTAAGGAAATCAGAACTAATGAATCCACCAGACAGAATTTCTGTCCTCCTTTGTGGCTACACTGAGCCAACAGGACTATATGCAAGTTTCTGAAGCACAGCCAGAGCATTAGCATAGAAGCAATATACACTGCAGCACACTTCTGCTGATCAGGACATAGGCCCAAGATAGTAAATGACAACAGGGTCCTTTAGCAGTTGCTATGCAGTGAGTGGAAATGGACTGAGGCTAGTCAGAGAAATATTACAAGGTACGTGCATGTAACTATGCTAACAATTCATTTTCACTCATAGGATTGCCAAAGCAGGCTCTTCTTTCTCCACCCCAGCTGCCAAACCATTTTAGAACCTTATCCCCTCACACCTGGGTCCCTGCAGTGGCTTCCTCAGTGGTCTCCCTACCTCCAAACTACTTCCTACACAAGCTATCCTACACATGGTGATAGATTAATCTTTCTAAGCTACTACTTTCACCATGTCACTACCTATTTTTAAACTTACAATGTTTTTCCCATTATCCATTGATTAAGTCTGGACTTCTTAATCTAGCATTCAAGTACCTCTACAAATATGGCCCCAGTGAAACTATATTTCTTTCCAACACAATCTTTCACCTTTCTGCACAAACTCTCATCCAACTATACTCAGTGTTTTATTGTTATTCAGTCATTTCAGTTATGTCTGATTCTTCATGACCCCCTTTGGGGTTTTCTTGGCAAAGATGCTGGAGTGGTTTACCATTCACTTCTCCAACTCATTTCACAGACAAGTAAATTGAGGCAAACAGGGTTAAGTGACTAATGCTGGGCATTAGCCAAACATAATTTCTCATTCCTAATGGCAAAATTTTGCTCATGCCAAAATGTCCTCATTTTTCTCTTCCTATACAAAACTACCTCTTCTTCAAAGCTCAAAGCCACACCTCTTTCCATAAGGAAACTCTGACCCCCCTACCCCAACAGTCGTCTTCCTTCCATGGCTAGAGACAAATCCCACCCTTTTGTCTAGTGCTTCCTGGGCCTAGTCCCTTCACCAAGCCAGCTGTACAGACTAAAAGTCTCCTTGGGGAAGATCAGTCCCTTCCTATGGGGAAATCTGTGCCATCCTACACTATTTTAATATAACGATAACTCTTCATACTTTCACTGAGCTTTCCAAGTAGTCATTTAATCTTCATAACAATTTTGTGGTGTCAACGAGGTCATGCAGTATAGTAGATTAAGTGCTGGTCTTGCAGTTAGGAAGATCTAAATTTAAATCCTATCTCAGACACAAGCAGAGTGATTCTGGGCAAGTCATTTAATCTGAGTCTCCATTTCCTAATCTGTAAAATGGGGATAATAACAGCACCATCCTCACTGGACTGTTGTGGTGATAAAATGAATTAATGAATGGAAAGCATTTTTAATATCTTAAAGCATTATATAAAAATGAGCTCATTCTTATTTGGCACATTGAAAAAACTGGTTCGGAAGGGGTGAGTGATTTGTCTATAGTCACACAGCTTTTAAGTAGGTGGCACAACTTGAACTAAAATGTTCTTTCCATTGTACTACATGTATAAACTACACTCTCACTTCTTCCAATTAACTATCAGACATCAAAGGTTTTTACAATTGAAAGAGACCTTAGACATGATCTAGTCCAACCTTTGAATTTTAGAGGAAAGGAAGCAGACTCAAAGAGCTTAAATGTTTGCCCTGAGTCCCACCTACATTTTATAAATACTAAATCACTAGTGTACATACATCCCTAGTATTTTTAATCACCCTAGCCAAGGATTTTATTGTGAATTTCTATCCCACAGAAAAAAACAAATTTGAGATATATTTAAACAAGAGCCTCTAAAACATGTGCATTATTCCCCTCCACACCTGTGCCCCCAATTAGTAGCAAAACAAATATAGACCACAAAAAACAGACTTACAATGAAAAGCATGATTTTCCCCTTACAACCCTATCTTAAAGGTATATGTAGGTTACACATATCTACTTAATAGGGATATGTACACTGTAGAATGAAATACTCTTCAAATAGCTGAATAAGAATTTTTATTGTTCAGTTGTTTCAGTCGTGTACAACTTTTTGTGATCTCATTTGGGGTTTTCCTTGGCAAAGATACTGGAGTGGTTTGCCATTTCCTTCTCCAGCTCATTTTACAGATGAGGAAATAGGCAGTGTTAAATGACTCACCCACAGTCATACAGTTGAGTCCAGATTTGAGCTCAAGAAGATGAGCCTTCCTGACTTCAGGACCAGCTAGCTGCCCTTAAATAAGAATGGTGAATCTGATGTATTTTTGTCATAAATTTAAATAATGTCCTAGGTAATGTTAGAATGTTCTATTTGACTTACTAGCAAATGAATAAAACTTCATGTGTGCAGTCTTTACTTCATGCATGTAATATTTACATGTAATAAAACATGTGTGATGTTAGCATGTTCTATTTCACTTACTAGCAAATGACTATGGCTTCACACATGTAATCTTTACTTCATGCATGTAATCTTCACATGCAATAAAACACATACGTGTAATGTTAGCCTGTTCTATTTGACTTGCTAGCAAATGAATAAAACTTCATGCATATAATACTTACTCTGAAGGCATCCAGTGGGTCAATAAAGTCAACCAAACATTGAAAGATATTTTATTGGGAATTGTGGTGTGGTTCATTGGTTAATGTATACAACCAGAAAATTAACAATAACTACATCAAGTTAGGCAAACATGAACTGGATGGGAAGCAAAATTAGAAAATGCAGTCATAAAGATATGGAAAAGTTCAGGAAGAAATTAAACTCCTAAATGGAAAGGAAATAATGGGAGGAAAAACAACTCAGTAGGGAGCATTAAATGTTTTCTTTCTCAACAATGGCCTATTATAATATAGTTTCAGTAACACCTCAACTATATTGTAAATTATTCTTTCCATAAAGAAAAGAATTGTGTCCATTTTTACCCTAATTTCCCTGAAATAAAAGAATGCACTCTCACTACTATCCTCCATAAATCAAAACCATGGTCAAAAATCCAAAGTGACCTGTCTGAAAGCCAAATCCATCTACTTAATTACAACATTTTGCTGCAACAGACAATAAATAGCCCTTGGCCACCAAGTCTGAAGACTCTGTGAACCTCGGATATATCAGTAAGGCCTGATCTTTAATACTATCAGCAAGACAGAGACGTATAGAGAAATTCCTTTAGGCCAAAGACAACTCTGGACGTAGATAACTAGTTCATTTTTGTTTTGGAGAAGACTTCGGTAAACTTTTGACTCACAACATGTAACAAAATGAGGAAGCACTGTGCACAGAAACACCAGGAGGGTACATTCCTTACAACACCTGCAGTAATTTATGTAGTCCCTGTCTTAGCTGAAAAGTGGAGATATTTTAAACCTCTAAGATAGTGAAACCAGAGTGGGTCATAGCAGTAATATCCATTTTTTTCCCAATAACTAAAAAATTCACATTTCTTCATAATATTTTCTCAGAAAATGGTCCCTAAAGACTAGTATATTTGGCATGGACATTTTTCTTTATGAAACTGCTGAGCTCTATAAAATTTCTCCCTATCTCCTTGTGTCTTCAGTATCTACATAAAAGATCCTTTGATGTAAGTAAACTCGGAATGGAATGATGCCCTAAAAATGTAGTGAAATGAGGCTTCTGTTACTAATCCCTTCAACAACAATAACAACAAATAATCATAATAGTGTTTATATGATGCCTTAAGGTTTGCAAATCACTTTACAAATATTTCTCATCATATCCTCACAATAATCAAGGGAGGTAAATGCCATTTATTCCCAATTGTAAATGAGGAAAATGAGGCAGGCAGACACTAAATGACTTGCCCAAAGTCACACAGCTAATAAGCATCTGAGGCTGGATTTGAGCTCAAACCTTCCTTACTCCAGGTCTAGCACTCTCTAAGTATCTTAAATTACACTCAAGATTCAAAAGTCTCTTTATTACAGAAATTCATCTTGGGTGAACAAAGGTGCTTTACAGCCCCAGACAGCACTCTAACCCCAGCCAGATACCTTTAAAATGCATGCTATAGTTCACATGGCTAAATGGGAATATATAAATGGCTCAATATAAATCCATCACCACTAGGAAAGCAGCTGTAAATGCATATCTTATGATGACAGGTCAGACCCATTATCAGTACACATTCACCCCTTGAAAAAATCGGAATATCTTACTTCTGAATATCTCATGAGTATGCACAGCTAGGCAGCACTATGCCAAAGAATAAGGTCCCAAAATCGAAGCATTTCCTCACCTAGTCACACCTTATTCCTGCCACCACTGATGGAGGAGGTGGACAAGTACAAAATAGGAAGGAGTTGGGGCAGAGACAGAAGGTGATTTCTTTAGAAAGGGTACTGTATTTCTGGGCAGCTAGGTGACAAAGTAGATAGAGCACTGGATCTCGAGTCTGGAAAATTCATCTGAGTTCAAATCTGCCCTTGGACACTAGCTGCGTGACTGGGCAAGTAACTTAACCCTATTTGCCTCAGTTTCCTCATCTGTAAATGAGCTGGAGAAGGAAATGGCAAACCAGTCCAGTATCTCTGCCAAGAAAACCCCAAATGGAGTTATGAAGAGTAGGACACGACTGAAAAACGATTGAACAGAACTATATTTCTGTTATACTATGGTTTAAGTTGACTTTTTGTAGCTGCCTTGGGAACTCAGTTGCCATTTACAGCTATGTATGGCTTTTTATGCCTCAAGTTTCCAACAACTGACTTAAAAATGAACTTTCAAACATAATCTGCTCCTAAGGTGTATTTTGTCCAAATACATGCAGAAATCCAAATAGAATATCCCTTCCCCCCTTCCCCCACCTTGAGAAGGCTACAATTAGCAGCTGGTTGGAATTGAATGAAGCTGCCCTTTAGGACATGAATTTGTTGTCTAGTGAGTGATGAGACCATTGTGATGAAAGATAACCACTCTGCTGGTATAGAACAAAATCCTAAGGACAGTCATTCTTACTAGTGTCACTGGGAAGTAGGAGTCTCAGAATGAACATCCACATTAAATCTAATAGCAAACTACTCTTTGCTTTGGGAAATCCCTCTCTCACATCATCCCTGTACCCTAACATACAAAAACACACCTGTTATTTACCAGAACATCCCAAGGACACAATATGGATTTATAGTAGGAATAAGCTTGAAAAATTATTTGAGTATGCCAATAATGGGATTCCTCTTCAAGTAGAATACTTTTTACTTAATAGCCCTTTGTCATTGTTTTTGGCTTATTAGCTAAATTGTGGGTGATCACTTTTTTTTATTTTGTTTATTTTGTTTTTGAGAGTGGGTCTCCCTAATCTTGTCCAGGCTGGAAATGCAGTGGCCACAAATAGGCTTTATCTTATAATAGAGATGGGAGATGGGAGCTTTGACCTGCTTTATTTCCAATCTGGGCTAGCTCACCCCTCCTTAGGCAGCCTGGTTCACTTCCCACTTCCAAGGGTTCACCACTTTGGTCCCAGACTTCGTACAGCCATCCAACTGACTTAACTGACTATAACTCTGAACCTCCAAGCTCAAGCAACTACCAGCCTCAGCCTCCCCCAAAAGCAAGGATTGTGGGCATGCACATACAATACCCAACCCATTACTTTTATATACTATGGAATAAAGAGACTCTGATGTTTCCCACCATGATGAGTGAAAAGGTTGTGCTACTCCTGCAGATGGAATTGCCTTCACTTAAACAACCCAGCAATATGAATCACTCATAGAACTTTAGAGCTAAAGAGGAACCATAGAGATCTTCTGATAGAGTCCTCATTTTGCTGACAAATAAAACGGATGCTAGAATAAGTTAAATGACTTGCCCAAGGTCACAAAACTATAGGCCTGATGATTATCCGTTTACGCCAATATTTTCCACACTGTCACATGGTCATATGTCATATGGCCCTCTTAAAAACTTTTGTGTGCCTCCATTGAAGTATAGGGAAAAATATCTTTTAAAAATTCCTTAGTCTATCATTCAGGGCCTTGTAGCCTGCTCTGACACTAATTTTCCAATCCAACTCAATGTCCTCCTTAAGCTCATTTTATTTCCCTGTAGGCCACATTCAAAACTGAGAACTCAGATGTGCTGCACAATTGGGTATTTTAAGTGTAAATATTTGAAGATGCTGAAGAACAGTGAGATCTGTTTCCCTGCATAGCATTGGGGTTTTTTTTCTTTTTGGTCCTGAGAACAACAGTAGTCAGAAGTCTTGGCATAGCAGTTAAAAAACTCGACCACTGGGCATAGTGCCAAAGGTGGCAATGAGCTAGCATTCAGTGCCACTGCACCACACTGCAGTGCTTCTAAAAGTCAGACCCAATGAGGTGATGCGCTCCAAGTATCTAAGCAGCCAAAGCAGAGTCTGTGGAAGTTCAGAGACTGGTATTTAAGTAATGAAATCAAGAGCATTCCCTTCCTAAATCATTTGAAGAACAGCTAACAAACGTGCTGATTAAGGACAAGGACAGAGCAGAAATCCTTTCACTCTTTTTCCTAGACCCTACCCAAATGAGTAGTGGGCAAGCCTTTCACTGTGATAGCCTGAAAAGGAAGCTTTGGGTAGGGCTAGTGATGAGAGAAGCAGCTAAGTGAAAGCACATTGGTTAAACTAAGGCAACTTCTGGTTAAAATAAAAGAAGTCACTCATCTAAATCCTGACCAGAAATCTGCTCACTCAGCACAATTCCATACAGGCGACCACAAGAGAAGAGAAGAAATTTGAGGGGAAAATACTGGAGTGAGATTACCTCACAAATCATAATCTTATTAGAGAGCCCTGGTGTAATTTCAAATATTCTACAGATAGAATCTGAGCACTATAAATCATTTCTACCAGGAACACATCTTTTTTTTTTAAATAGCTTTCCTTGTCAAAGGCCACCTAATAAATTATACCGTTCTCATGTGTAATTACAACTTATATTTCATACATCAAAAAAACTGCTTTATATTCCCTAAAACAACAAAATAACATGTGCAGAATCTACAACTACATGCCCAGATTTTGGATATGGATAACAAAAGGGATGAAGCAATCATTCCTCCTACTTCACAAGGGGCCTGATGCTTTACTGCAACATTCAAGGAGCGTTCACAAATTGGTTTAAGAAAAATAAACTACAAAGAAGGAAATATCTACCAAGTGGTCTATTAGAAAGCACTATGCCATGATTATGAAGAAGACAAGTAATTGCTCTGACTAAACTCAACTGAAGTATGAAAGGTACAGAATAAAAGTTTTCCCTAAAATCTTTTCTTAAGATTTCATGCATAGAATAAATTCCAAGTTCTGAACAATAATGCAAAAACATGCACCCTCCCTTTAAAAAAAAAGATTTTATAAGAGTCTTACTATCGTCTTTTTTCAAGTTTTATTGATGTGTTTTGTCTTTATATTACAAACATTTACATATTACTTCCATTCTTCCAGAAAAGACAATTAAGCAGAACTAACAATACAATGACCTCATCTGTAGCACCCCCCCATCTTTTTTTTAAATTAACATAAATCTATTTTCTCTCCCTTCAATCTACTGTGCCAATGGGGGAAAATGAAGGGAAAAAAAAACAAACTCCTTATAACAGAAATGAATAGTCAAGCAAACCAAATTCAATGATTATAGGCAAAAATATGTATATCTCTGTCTGCAGCCTAAATCTATCACTTCTCTGTCAGAAGGTTCCATCATTGATCCTCTGGAATCATGGGTGGCCATTGTATTAGTCATATGAGTACTGTGTCCTAAAACCATACAATCATACCACCTTTTCATCCAGCTAACTCCAGAGGCCTCTTCAAAGCACTAAGGAAACTAGTCTGACTGCTTAATTGACTAAATGTCAGCTACGAGCAAGAAGCTGTATTGTTTGTGGTGAGTGAAAGACCTCATGATACTTGCTTCCTGTTCTCCGAATATATTCATAGAAGCTAAATAATTTACCTCTAGATCATGTGTGACTTTTGTAAGTATGAGACAAATGACAAGCTAGCAATTACTAGTAGTTCGCAAGTGTGTGCTGATTTTATATGTCAAAACAATTATTTCTGAGGTATGAGATAGACTAAGAGATGATATTTCTAAATTTGAATTTAAAACTCTGAAGAATCCTTGTGGTCACCGTAATGGAATCTGACAGCATGGCACGGCTTGCTTGCTCTCTACTCTGTACATGAGCATATATATGTGCAAATATATATGTGTGTGTATACATATATATATAGATGTAGATATAGATATAGATGTAGATATAGATGTAGATAGATATAGATATAGATAGATATAGATATAGATATAGATATAGATATAGATATAGATATAGATGTAGACGTAGACGTAGACGTAGACGTAGACGTAGACGTAGACGTAGACGTAGACGTAGACGTAGACATAGAGAGATAGAGATAGAGATAGAGATAGAGATAGAGATAGAGATAGAGATAGAGATAGAGATAGAGATAGAGATAGAGATAGAGATAGAGATAGAGATGGAGATGGAGATGGAGATGGAGATGGAGATGGAGATGGAGATGGATATGGATATGGATATGGATATGGATATGGATATGGATATGGATATGGATATAGATATAGATATAGATATAGATATAGATAGCTATAGATATAGATATAGATAGACATAGACATAGATAGACATAGACATAGACATAGACATAGACATAGACATAGACATAGATATAGATATAGATATAGATATAGATATAGATATAGATATAGATAGACGTAGACGTAGACGTAGACGTAGACGTAGACATAGACGTAGATATAGATATAGATATAGATATAGATATAGATATAGATATAGATATAGATATAGATATAGATATAGATATAGATATAGATATAGATATAGATATAGATATAGATATAGATATAGATATGATATATATACATGCGCCTGTGTGTAATGAACTAATGGCCAATTTTTCCTTAGGCACTTAAGTGCCAAGCACTGTGCTAAGTATTGAGGATACAAATAGAAAAAGTTAGTCACTGCCTTCAAGGAGATCATAGTCTAATTGGAAAAGAAAACACATAGAAGTTCAGCTGCAGAGCAGATGGAAAGCCAATTAGCAGCAGACATGGTATGAAGTGAGTCTGCATTTGATAGGACATATTTTTGATCTAAAATGGAGGAAAAAGCTATTTTAATTAAAGTCAACTTTACCAGTCTCCTAGTATGGTAGAAAATCCTAAGGATAGGATGACTGGGGATAGTAACAAGGTCCAGGGGTCTTTAAGTTGCATCAGTAGATCAAACAGCAATTGGGAGGTGAGGCCAAAGGGCTTAGAGACAGGGTGGTAAGGTCTGTAGAACCTTACTGATAGGACAGATGATAAGGTCTAATGATCCTCCATATCATAAAAAGGAATAGAGTTGATGACTCCCACCTGATCTAAGATATGATAAGTCCTAAACATCCATGAGTGTGCTACAGTCAGCTCAAATCAGCATTCTAGATCTGAGGAACAGCCAGTGAAAAGAAATGGAACCAGGAAATGGAGGGCCATATTGAAGGATCAGGGGAGGCCAGTGTTACAGACAATGTGAAAGGGAGTAAAGAGGAAGAAGACTGGAAAGGTAAGAAGAGGTAAGGTTTGATGTATTTTAAAAGCCAAAGGATTGTATATTTGACTCTGGAGGTAACAAGGAGCCATTGGAGTTTATTGAGAAGAGAGTTGATGTGGTCAGACCTGCTTTAGGAAAATCATTTTGGCAGCTGAATGGAGGATGGATTAGTTAGGAGAGACGCAAGACCAGGAGACCAATCAGAAAGTTGTAATCCCCTCAACAAGAGGTGACCTGTACCAGAATGGCGGCTGTGTTCATGGAGAGACAGGAAGGTATATAAAAGACGTTGAAAAGGGGGAAAGGATTGGGGAGATTCTATCAGAACTATAACTAAGAGAGGACAAGATAACTGGTGAAAAATAGGAGAAATATAAAAATGTTTGAAACAAATGTTATTCAGGACCCAATGTAAAGCCATTTCCTCTTGGTTCAAAGTTATTCATATTCAGAACATGAGTAAGTTTTATACCCCCATAGCACAAATGTCTCGAAGAAAATCAAAGGATTAATTTGAAATCAATGGAAAAAACTATTTGAACAAAATGTCTTAGTTTATATGTAAATGTATGAGAAACACTCAAAAGTATTAATACCAAATCATGACAGCTCCAGCATTATATAAAATGGTGCACCAAAACTTTAGTTGAAAATTTGGTCAATAACTTCTCTCCCTTAAACAGAAACATCTGTCACATTCTTTCAAGCACCATGTTTTAAAGACTATTTTATGTTAATACTAAAAGATTCAAACCTTCAGCATCCATATTTCATTGTCACTCTATAGAATTTAAATGAAAATGAATGTCTTAGATGGACTGCTGCATTACTCTGAATGCCATATATTCAGAGATAAAAAGGATGTTTCTTCAAGACTCTATAAGCTATTTTGAGGCCAAAAGAACATCTGTATTTCTTCTAAACCACAAAAGCACCTAGAAGAATGTCAGAGGACATACAGTATGTTCTTAATAAATATTTATTAATTGAAAAAAGGAACTTTCTATAGGTTATTTTAAAGTTGTCTTTCTTCATGTATGAAAATCTACATCTTTCACCTCCTCTACCACTGTGGAAGTAATTTAGAAAGCAAATGAAGGCAATGGGTATAGATAACCTAATCCTAAAGAAATAGTGGGTCAAAAAATAAATCATAGAAACAATAGATAATTTCATCAAAAAAAACAAAAGGACAACAATTAAACAACATACTAACATTTGTGGGATATAGCCCAAGGAATACTTAGGGGGAAAATTATAGCTCCAATATAAAAAATACTAATAAAAACATTAAGCTTTCTTGGATTTCACAAGTGAATTGAATTGCACATTTGTGCTTGAACTGGTGTGATTACAGATAGAAGATCAGTCTCATTCAAATTCAGAGAAAGATTTAGGGCTATTAAAAATTAACAAGATATTTACCCTTGCTTCTATTAAAAAGCCTGGCCCAAATGGAAAGCAGTTCTGCTTCTTACCCTACGTAACTCATCAAAATAAAATCTGAAAACTACTTCCCCTCAAAAAAGTATATGAATGTAACTGATTATTATTGTGCCATAAGAAATTATGAAAGAGCCCACATCAGAGAAAGACTTGTATGAACTGATGCACCGTGAAGTGAATGGAACCAGAACAATTTACACAATAACAACGATATTATAAAGACAAACAGCTTTTAATGACATCAAAATTTTGATCAATGCAATGACTATTATTCCAGAGAACCATGTTACCCACATCTTGACAGAGAAAGTGAGAGACTCAAGATACGTGAGACACGCAATTTTGGACATTTCCAATGAAGGAATTTGTTTTGCACAATTATGCACACATGTGTGTTTTGTTTTTCTTTTTTTTTCCAATGAGGCCAAGGAGATGGGAGGGGAAAATATATACTTTAATTTTTTTTAAAGTAAAAACACCACGTTTTCAGGGAAGTTTAATTTCATGGACACTTAAAGCAAGAATTGAAACATATCACACAGATAAGGTGAATGTTCTAATTTTCCAGAAACTCCACTTTTGAAGAAATTTTACCTGAAGCCATAGTAACAAGAAATGGACTTCCACTGAAGCTAAATGGGACATAGTGAAAAGGAAGAAGTAAGGATGTACCTACATGTGCATTTTAGTAGTACTTAATATTACATAGGCTTCTTCTACCAGAACTGAGTAGAGCTAGGAACACCTACCAACTTACTCCTTTGATGAGCAATACATGAAATGGTCAAATAAAGTTGTGCCCAAATGATATACCCATGAGTATATCATAAAACAACCAAGTTATTTTGCATCCCAGGTTTGGAACAGGACAGGTCAAAGGCTAACTGAAAAAATACTAGAGAGCATCTAGACAAAACTCTTTCATTTTGTAGATCTGAAAACTAAAATCAAGAGAGAAAAATCACTTACTCCAAGGTCACAAAGCTATTAACTGGTAAAGCTGGGATACAAGCTCAGGTCTGCTGGCTCCCAACCAGCCATCTCCCCACATCGTCACTCATTTTTCTCTAATAATAAACTTTTTCTATGAGTTATTAGAATTTACTTAACATTGATATGAGGCTCGTGAGTTACAATAGCTCATCTTTTTATTGATCAAAACAAAATGATTTTGTTTTAATTTACTCAAATGGGCCTGGGATAAGAAGATAAATGTGGCTTAGCCTGCTCTCAAGGAATATACAATCTAAAAGAGCCAGAACTGTGAAATAAATTAAGAATCAGGTTACTTGCTATAAGAAATATGAGAAGGTAAAACCATTAACACTTGTTAAAGAGAAAGGAGATCATAGGGACATAGATACCTCAGAGGCCACTAACTCCATCTCTTCATTTTACACATGAGGAAACTGAGGTGAAAAAAATATCAAGTGACTTGTTCAGGGTCATATAGCTAGTAAATAATTGAGGCAGGATTTGAACTCAGGCCTTCCTGACTCTGAACCCCAGTGCTCTACCCAGTGAACCACTTAGCTACTTCAAGAAAGGATTCATGGATGAGATGATAAATAAAGTAGACCTTGAAGGAAGGAAGGGACTTCAAAAGCTGGGAAGAAGTCCAGTACTGGCCTGAAGGATGCCACAAAGGCCAGAAGATGAGACAATGCAGAATGACAATGGAAAATGAAAACTGGAAAAGAGAAGAATTACATTAGTCATAGATGTAGAGTCCTAGCAGAGGACATTAATGATCCTCCTTAAACTCTATGGTCTCCATTTTGTGATAGAATATTCCATGTCACAGATCTGCCTCTTGGTAGTCTCAACTCCAAACCCAAAAGGTGGTACATCTTCCATGGCATTCTCTGCCTTACAGCAATGACAGGATCGAAGGCAATAGAAAGCATTAAAGGTTAACCAAGAACTTCATGTTTGCAGGGAGTATTTCCTCCAACCTGACACTCCATCTCTTAACTCATGGCATTTTTGCTGACTGTCCCCAATGCCTGGAACTCTTTCCCTCCTCATTTCTGCTTCCTAGATTTCCTCTAAGCTCAACTAAAGTCCTAACTCGTATAAGAAACCTTTCCCATTACAGTTATCCCTTGCACATCTTATGGGTTATGGGCCCAGCACCCCACAATCTGGAAAATCCATGTAAAATTTTTGGCCCTCCCTTTGTACCAGAGAAGAGGTCTGAATTATTATGCTATTAAAAGATAAAATATGTTGATATTATACAATACTATCCAAATATTTTATGCATTTTTGAGTTTCTCAAGTTTTTCCGTGTTGTCTATGGCTTCCGAAAAACTCCCCAAAAATTCCCATTTAATTTCTTATGCCGACCCATGATATATCAAAACCACAATGGGGAAGGAATAATTGTACTTTTTAATCTTAGCACCTTCCTGCTGACATTTCTAATTGGATAGAGATCTAGATCTTGTCTGTACACAGCTGTTTGCACATTGTCTCCCCTTTACACTATGAATTCCAGGGCCTGGCACATAGCAAGCACTTAATAAATGCTTGTTGTCTAGTTGACAGTGAGGCTTAATCTTAAGGATACAGAAAAGAAAAATTGAAATTTAGAATTGTTAAATTTTAATTCTGAGGAAATGCTGACAAAAGTAAGGTAACATAAAATGCCTTGCACTCCAGGAACAGAAATGACATTTATATTTATCTCCTCAGTTCTGAGGGAAGCCACAAAAAGGTTCTAGCTTGAACTGAGTTTTTTTTTCTTTTTTGAGGAGTCATGGAGGGGAGAGAAGGTATTAAAGCAAAGAAGAAAGTAGTAAATGACGCAGGATAGAAGCCTATAAAGCACCAGACAAGTCCAACCAGGTTGAACTAAATGCTAAGATTTAGCACATATATATTTCTTCCTACTGAGGCCAAAACCATCAAGGGATCTGGCCTACAATGTGATAAGCAGTGACTGTGTTCAAATAAAACTTAAACAATAGTTAGCTAGTTAATAATAATAGTTAACACTTTTCTAAGTGCTTTATAATCATTAACTTATTTGATCCTAACAACAACCCTGGAAGCTAGGTCCTTTTATTATCCTCATTTTACAGATGAGGAAACTGAGGCAAACAGAGGATTAAACGAACTGCCCAAAGTCATGCATCTAGGAAGTGTCTAAGGCCAAATTTGAACTTAAATCTTCCTGACTCCAGGTCTAGCATTCTATCCACTGTACCCTAACAAGGAGTGGGGGGGTAAAGACTTGCTATGGAGAAAGTGCACTAGAGAGATGTAAAAGGAAAAACCACAGTCTCAAAAATGTGGCCAAAATAGAAAGAAACACTTGATACACTAGGTGGTGGTGGCAGAGCCCCAGTCAGTTAACAAACATTTATTAAGCACTCATGGTGTGCCCAGCACTGCCTAAGTGCTGGGAAAATTAAAAAGAGTAAAACACAGCCTTTGCCCTTGAGGAGGTCACAGTCTAATAGGGGAGACAACATGCAGACAACTACGTACCAAAGAGTTACCGACAACACAAATTGGAAACACTCAACAGAGAGAATGCCAAGGAATATTGTGTTTCGGTGTGCCCTGGACCTGCTTATTCTCACTAGACGCACATCAGGGAGGAAGCCAGGCACCCTCCACACGCACACAGCAGCACAGAAACTGAAGCAGGAAACCAGCCACTTTGGCAATGGCATAGAGGCAAATCTGGACAGGAGGGAACTGTGATTGTCTATTGGTATAATTAGATTACTGCATAAATTAAATCATCAATTTTTAGAAAACCTTCTTGATTTACAAATAAGGAAACTCAAGGTCATAAAGGTCATTGAATATGTATGTTGGAGTCAGAGATAACTCAGCACCAGTGTCGACATGAACATACGTCCCCCATCTCTGTCTTTGCACAAGATCACCGCCCCAATTTGGAATGCCTTCTTTCTCCCTCCTTACTTTTGCCTTTTAGAATTCCTAGATCCCTTCAAAACCCAGGTCAAGAACTATTTTCTATATAAACTTTCTCAATTTTTATAGCTACTGTTCCCTCTACCCCCTAAATTTTTTGTACTTATTTTGTACATAAATGTACATATGGCTCCCCAATATAAAAGAAACTCATAGGATCATGGATTCAGAGCTGTAAGAGATGTTACAGACCACCTAATTCACCCCCTCACTTTCCAGATAAGGAAACTGAGGATGAGGGAAGATAAGTGATGTCTCAGATCACAAAGCTAGTAAATGTCCAAGGCAGGATTTGAATGTGGGTCTTCCTGACTACAAGTCCAGCACCCTACCCACAGAGCCATCTAGCTACCTTAAGATTTTTTCATTTGTCTTTGGATTCTCTAATACTTAGCACAGTACCTAACACAAAGTAGGCTATTAATAAATATTTATTGAATTGAATTGAATGATTAATTGACTGGATAGAGTCAGGAAGTCAAAGTAACCAAAGAGCTGCTTTGTCACGAGATAAGCACAAGAAACAGCAGAATTCTAATGGCAACTCTGTTTTGGGGTGCTGGCTCAATCAAAACAATTATGCTAATTTTGAAGACAAGACAAGAGCACCAGACTAGCTATAGTAGTTATTCAAATATCTGCCTAAATAAATAGTCCATGTGGTCTGTCTGGCTCCACTGAGCTACCTCAGATAAAGGGGACTCCCTGGCTAATATCCTTTTTTTTTTAATTAGATAAGACCTGAATGATAAGCCTGATAGCCCTCACTTATATTTAAGTAAACTGCTCAGTATAACACTTGAGACACTTTTTAAAGTTTCCTTCTATTGTATAAAGGATGTGGTAACATAGTTCACTAAGACATTTAAGATACCGTTAATAATCCTGGTTATTCCCTTCAATTCAATGGCTGAAGCTTGACTGCCCTATCCTTAGGAGAAAAAAGCCTATGGCAATTAGTCTTTATCTAAAAGGAAAGAGAAGGCATGAGGCTTCCAAGATTTTTTAAAAATACACAAAATATTAGCAATCAAAATATTATAATGTATAATGTATAATATGGTACAGATTCACTACTGCTTATGAAAATGTCTGAGACTTTAGCAAAGTTGCAGGCTATAAAATAAACCCACATAAATCATCAGCATTTCTATATATTACCAACAAAGCCCGACAGCAAGAGATAGAAAGAGAAATCCCATTGAAACTTACTGTAGACATTATAAAATATTTAGGAATCTACCTCCCGAAACAAACCCAGGAACTCTATGAACACAATTACAAAACACTTTTCACACAAATAAAATCAGATCTAAATAATTGGAAAAACATCAGTTGCTCATGGGTAGGCCGAGCTAATATAATAAAAATGACAATCCTACCTAAGCTAATTTACTTATTCAGTGCCATACCAATCAAACTACCAAAAAATTATTTTATAGAGTTAGAAAAAATAATAACAAAATTCATTTGGAAAAACAAAGGGTCCAGAATATCAAAGGAACTAATGAAAAGAAATGCAGGGGAAGGTGGCCTAGCAATTCCAGATCTTAAATTGTATTATAAAGCAGCAATCATCAAAACTGCTTGGTACTGGCTAAGAAATAGGGAGGTGGATCAGTGGAATAGGTTAAATATGCAAGACACAGTAGTCAATGACTATAGTAATCTATTATTTGATAAACCCAAAGACCCCAGCTTCTGGGATCAGAACCCACTCATTGAAAAAAACTGCTGGGAAAACTGGAAAAGAGTATGGCAGAAAGTAGGCATAGACCCAAATCTCACACCATATACCAAAATAAAGTCAAAATGGGTTCAGGACTTAGATATAAAGGCTGATACCATAAGTAAACTGGGAGAACAAGGAATAGTTTACCTATCAGATCTATGGAGAACAGAAGAATTCATGACCAAACAGGAGATAGAGAACATTATGAAAAGCAAAATGGATAATTTTGATTATATTAAATTGAAAAGTTTTTGCACAAACAAAGCCAACTAAGATTAGAAGGAAGGTAGAAAATTGGGAAAGAATTTTTACAACCAGTCTCTCTGATAAAGGCCTCATTTCTAAAATATATAGAGAATTAAGACAAATTTATAAGAACACAAGCCATTCCCCAATTGATAAATGGTCAAAGGATATGAACAGACAGTTCTCAGATGAAGAAATTAAAGCCATCTATAGTCATATGAAAAAATGCTCTAAACAACTATTGATTAGAGAAATGCAAATCAAAACAACTCTGAGATACCACATCACACCTATCAGATTGGCCAACATGACAAAACAGGAAAATGATAAATGTTGGAGAGGATGTGGGAAAATTGGAACGCTAATACATTGTTGGTGGAGTTGTGAAATGATCCAACCATTTTGGAGAACAATTTGGAACTATGCCCAAAGGACTACAAAAATGTGCATACCCTTTGATCCAGCAATAGCACTTCTAGGGCTATATTCCAAAGAGATCAAACAAATGGGAAAAGGACTCAGATGTACAAAAATATTCATAGCAGCTCTTTTTGTGGTGGCAAAGAATTGGAAATTGAGAGGATGCCCATCAATTGGGGAATGGCTGAGCAAGCTGTGGTATATGAATGTAATGGAATACTATTGTGCTATAAGAAATGATGAACAGGCTGACTTCAGAAAAACCTGGAAAGACTTCTTATATGGTCTGATGCTGAGTGAAGTGAGCAGATGCAAGAGGACTTTGTACACAATAACAGCCATGTTATGCAATGACTAAGATTGTTAAACTGAACCCTTCTCAGCATTACAAAGATCTAAGACATCTCCAGAGGCCTCGGGATGGAAAATGCTGTCCACATCCAAAGAAAGAACTATGGAAGTTGAATCGCTATCACTTATTTTTACCTTCTGTTGAGTTTTGTTTCATCTTTCTGATGGTTCCTCCTATTGGTTTTAATTTGTACTTACAACTTCACTGATGTGAAAATATGTTTAATGGGTATGTAAATGTAAAACCTATATCAGATTGTGAGGCGTCTTGGGGAGGGGTGGGGAGCAAAAAGGAGAAAAAGCATATGGAAAAAATAAAAAAGAAAAAAAAAGAAAATGTCTGAGAAATCTAATACGGAATTAAAAAATCTTTCATAAGCATTCCCTTTTTGAACAGCATCTAAGCAGTTTCTATTATTCTCCATCCTATTTTAATTCTAAAGAATTCTCTTATACAATAGTCTGAAATCAAATTTCTGCCTGAGACACTAAAGTGTTCTAGAGTAATCCACTAGACTAGACCATAACCCCCACCTTACCTTTTATGCTCACTGCCCTTCATTGTATCTGTTGGCCCAGTGGCATAAATAGTACTGTGGGGGTTAAGGCACACATGAGATAATGAACGATCTAGACTGTTCAGGCAAAGTAGTGCTGGCAGATTAGTTTACGAATTTAGAGCTAGAAGGGACCTTAGAGGTCATGTAGTCCACCTCCCTCATTTGCAGATGAAAAAACTCAAGATTTGTCACACCTTGATTTATTCACATCTCCAGGGTATAGTTGGGACACTGTATTCCTGCCGCTGATATCACCTAGAAACCTTTCCTAGTGATGTGTCATTCAGGCATGACTGGGTGGTAAAATGGCTATCCTTTGACTTGGGACTCCCCTTAGTTCACCTCCAACTTATGGTCCTGAAGTTTCCTGTGCCCAATCTGGCTTTAATATTTGAAACCCTAGTATCAAGAGAGAAGAACAATATTCTAATTTAAACTCATTCAGGTTCACAACTATGCTGCCTCCTAGTACACATACAGAGGTAGGTAGATAGCAACACCTTACTAGTCAAACTGTAATTCAGTAAATTTCAATGATGGTTCAGAGTCTTTAGTATACTGGGATTTGGTTATAACAAATATTACTTGAAATCAGTGTGACATCAGCCATGAATTGGAATCTATTATACAAAGATTTTCATCTTAAATTTTGTTATGGATTGACCTGATTTGAGAATCAAAGGTTCTTCACTGACCAAAGGCTGAACCCAAGAAGTCCTATTAAAGATGCTGGGAATTCAAAGCTCTGAAAGCACATTTTAAAATTTAGAAGTGAATAATCCATGATTCTTCATATACATTATATTCAAATGCATTCAAAGTTCAAGCTCAGGCACTTACTTCCAAGTATTATATTGACATATAAGTCCCGCCATTGTGAGAAAGCACACTTACACATTATAAAATGTACAATGACAGACATTTTAAATAATAGAAAGTTTACCAATACACTAAAATAGGAGTAGAGTACAAATAGTAATATTAGCATAGCATAAATCAGCATAATATCAAACAGCACATAAGATACATAAGCTGGACACATTTTTATTAGAAAACTGAAATGAAACTGCAAAAATCAAATACATATAATTCCATCATATCAGTTCTAAGTAAAAATGAAGTGATAAGATAATGTTATTTCTTAGCTATTTAGGAAGGGAAGAAGACTCTTGAAATCTCTTCCCAAAAAAAGTCCCAACTTTCCTCCAATCCAAATTACTTTAGTGAATGTAGACTTAAGCAGCTAGCTTCAGATATCCAGTTTCATTATTTCTGCTTGGAACTGTATTAACAAGAGGAAGTGTCTATTTCCGTTCTTTTGCCACTAAAGCTAACACAAATCTGTAATCTGCAATGGAACAGTTCCATTTGCAATCAGAATTAGAAACAGTCATTTACAGATGGACTTAGGAAAACTAAGGATCTAGCAAATATGAAAATGCATCACAAAAAAATTGAAATATTTCTGGGTATATTGAAAAAGATGTACTCCATTTCAAAGACTTTTTTTAAAAAAAGAAAAAAGAAAAAAACAAATATCATTAGTACTAGAATTGCAAATGAGACTAGGGGAAAAGTGCATTAAATTAAGCTCCTTCTATAATCCTACCAATAGCTGCAGTAAGCTCCAATGTCTTATCTCTGTTATACAGGACTGGGAAATCTACATCAGATTTGATTTGCAGTGATGAACAGGAAGCATTACCAGGCTATCAGGCAAGCTGAAAGGGTACAATACTGTGTGCATAGTCTGTGCTAGTCCAAAATTCAGGCGTCCAATTGACTATCTTCTTTGCTCAGGGAAGAGAAGCAAAAACAGTAGGTTACTGTTTCATGCACTCTTACAATGGCAGGACTTAAGTGACCTTGGTTTTATCTCTGATTCATTCTCCAGAGATGGAGAAGAGCTGGATGTCCAGCAGAACCCAAATGATTTTTCTTATGGATGCTCCTCCTTGGTATATCATACCATACAGTTTCATAAACAAAGACTTTAGATTGGTGCTTCAGAGGCTCAACAAAACAGATAAATTGTGAGTTCTCTCAGCAGGACTTACATTTTAGCAAAGAAAGTGACTGCCTATATGTTTTCATATGAAGGATGACTAAAAAATCTCCCACCTCCTAAAACTCCCCATAACAAGCCCAAATTAATCATTTCTTTGTAATTAAGGCAATGAATTACTACTCTGGAATTGATTTTCACCAACAAGAACTATTTGCTGGAGTGGAAATGATAGAAACACCTTGGGGGAAGGGACCTCTCCATCTTAGAATTTATGATACAGGAAAGGAAATTCGGGCATATTCTGAGTTCAGACATTTCAGAGAAAGAATAGGTGTGATCTGAACACACAGAGAAAAAAATAGTCCTATAAGAAGGAAAATGGTAAATTATCTAAAGGAAATGTTATATGAATGCACAGGGAATGCACTGACCATCTTCAAATTTAAAAGGACATGCACATGTAATATTCAAGATATTGCCCAACATATAAGACCAAGAGCCAGAACAAAATTAAAAAGTGGCTGAAGGACATGAACAGTTTTTCAAAGAAGAATTGCAAACTATTAAATATCTAATTATTGTTGCAAATTATTAAAAAAAAAGAAAAGAAAAATGCAAATTAAAACAACACTGCTTTTATCCCACATCCAGTAAACTGACAAAGAAAATGGAAGACAAATAATCAGTATTGGAGGGGCTAGGCACACTGATAAACTTAGTAAAACAGTAAGTGGATCCAGCCATTCTGGAACACATTTGGAGTTATGTAAGACTATCTGGGCATACATTTCAAGGAAAATATATAAAATATTCAGAGTATCATTTTTGTGGTAGCAAAAAACTGGAAACAAATTAGGTGCCCATCGATTTTGGAATCTTTTAACAAATAGTAGCATATATGTATATGTTATATACTATTAGTGTACCAAAAGAAACAATGAATATAAGTCATTCAAAAAACCACGGGAAAGCATATGAAGTGGTGTCAGCAAACATTTATTAAGCACTTACAACGTGCCAGATACTATGTTAAGCCCTGGGGATGCAAAAAAAAGGCCAAAAAAACCCAACAACCCATGATTCCTACCTTCAAGGAGCTCACATTCCAATACGGGAGACAATAGGTAAAGAACTATGGACATACAAGATACATTCAGGTGAAATCAGAGGTAATCTCAAAAAGAAAGCACTAACAAGGAAAGTCTCTTACAGAAGACGCAATGTGAGCTGAGACTTGAAGGAAGTCAGGACGTAGAGGTGAGGAAACAGAGCATTGCAGCTATCAGGGGACATTTAATGAAAAGGCACTCTATCTTTGAATAACAGCAAGGAGGCCAGTATTACTGGCTCATAGAATATGTAGAGAGGTATAAGAAGCCTAAAAAGGTAGGAAGGGGATAGGATATACAGCTATACAGAGAACTTCATATTTGATGCTAATAGGAAATTGTTGGAGTTTATTGAACGAGGGGAGAGAGGACATAGGGCAGCTAGGTGTCACAGTGGGTAGACTACTGGCCTGGAATCAGGAAGACAGGTCCTCTTCCTGAGTTTAAATCTGGCCTCAGACACTTATTAGCTATGTGAACCTGGGCAAGCCATTAATCCTGTTTGCCTCAGTTTCCTCATCTATAAAATGAACTGGAGAAGGAAATCGCAAACCCCTCCAGTATCTTCACCAAGAAAACCCAAAATGGGATCACAGAGTCAGACACGACTGAAACAACTGAACAACACAAATAAAAAACATAGTTAGACCTATACTTTAGGAAGATCACTTTGGAGATGAAGGGTGGATGGGAATGTGGACACTGGAGGCAGAGAGACCAACTAGAAAACTATTGCAGTACTCCAGGAATGAAGTAATGAGGACCTGTACCATGATAGTGACTGTGTCAGAGGAGAAGTGGGTCATATACAAGAGATATTGCAAAGGTGCAATGAACAAATCTTGGGAACACATTGGATAAAGGGCTGAGACACTGGAGCTTAGAAAGGAGGTTAGGGCTGGATTTGAACCTAGGGCTTCCTAACTCCACAGCCAGCCCTCTACCTACTATATCATACTGCCTCAGACACTAGTCTGTATTGTCTTCATATCCTTCATGAGTTGAGAATTGCATGACTTCTTTCTTTCAAGCTATTACTAAAAAAGTCATGAACTTCATTAGGTTTTCTAATCTCTTAAACCTGACTAAAATTTCAAGTCCATTTTATTACTGCTTTAATATTTCTTCTGGGGCAAATAAGCATTCTTAAAACATAGCTGGGCTACACTTGAATGTGTCTGGATAAAGAGGAAGTGAAAACTAGAACAAAATAGACCCTTTGAAGGATAAATGTAAAGATGGTTCTCCCTGCTTCTCTCACTGGGTCCAAAGGTAGCTTTGTCAATTGCCCAACCAATAGTACATTATTATACCCACAAGAAGTACCAGCCTAAGTACCAAGTTCCTGTGCCATAACAACCTCATAAGGAAATTTCATCAATAAATTTTTCATTAAAAGGATGCAACAGGTAAAAGTCATACACATTGTTAAGTGTTATTACAGTCCATTCAAAATAAAATTCATGCAATTACAAATGGTATACTTATAATACATTTCAAACATTCCACTCTGAGAAGCTTTCTGAAGATGAAATATAAATTGAAAATGCAAGGAGCTAGTCTCTAGTGATATCAAACAAATGAACAATAATGTTAGCAGATATGAAATCCACCCACATAAATGAGTTCCCTAAATCTGTACCCTTGAAACCTTGAAGTCACTTTACAGATATTGTGGAATAGAAAACTGTTAAAGTACATAAGTAAACAAAACAAAGGAAAACTTGTTGACTTATTGGATCTTAACCACTGATTTCACTACAGAGACCCAGACTACTGGAAACTACTATAAAAATGAATTTCACTAAGCTATAATTGAAAGTCACTCTCCATTAATTCACTTAAAATGCATATTTCAGGATCTAAACCAGACACACAAGTCAGAAAAAAAATGAATCATGTTTCATGAAAAGAATATTAACCAAGCAAATACAGACACTAAACCCATCTTAGATAGCAGAGACCTACAGCACTGTAGATGAAGATTGAAGTTTAGGATTCTATAAATTCCTTGCTTCACAAAACTCAGCATTGTAATGTATCACGAAAAGTGCATTAGCCTGTGATTTCCCAGCAACATTAGGAAACCAGAAAAAACTGAGAAAGGCTAGGGAGGGGGTCAATGTACTTAAGAAATTTACTGTGTAAAGAAAATTAATCACAATAATAGTAATACCATTCATAAAGGGCTTTTGACATATCCAAAGTGTTTTACATATTATATACTATCTCACTTTAACCTCATAATAAATCCTGTGAGGCCAGAATTACAGATGTTAACTCCATTTGACAAACAAGGAAATTGAGCCTCAAAGAAGTTAAGCAACCTGTCCATTGTCACACAGTTAGGACCAGAAGCAGCATCTGAACCCAGATTATTCTTGACTCCAAATCTAGTGCTCTATCTACTATACCATAAAATCTAGACAAGATTCTTTTACTAGACTCAGTTTCAGAGCTAGAAGGGACCTTAAGAGCCTTTGGTCTAACTCAGAAGCCTTTGGTCCAACAGAAAGATAATACATTCAGCTTTGGAACTCCTGTCCTGCGACTGAGCCATCTTGATTTGTTCCTGAGTGAATGCAAGCTTACTTAGGTCACTGTATTTAGCCAACTTCAGAACAGACCACATCTCTCATTTCATTCTTTTGTCCAGACTAGCTTGCTATCTGTTTTGTCCTTCATACCCTATTATGCCCTTTAGAAAGGGCATGTCAATTGACTGCCCTTTGGATTAACCCACCATCCCCAAGATTCTCCAGACCATAACTCCCAGTTCTGGCCACCTATATGTGTTGTCTCCCTTGTCCTGTTAGAATAACAGCAGAAACTGTCTTCTTTCTTTATATATACCCATTTGTCTTTATTTCTCTCTTTGCAAGCACTTAATAAAGGCTTCATTCCATTATTTTTTTCAGATGAGAACAATGAGAATTGGGAAAGTGAACATAGTTGTCCAAGGTTATATAGCTAGTTAGTGGCATAAATAATAAACAGTTCAGCTCTTCTAACTCCTAGCCTAATGCTTTTCCCACCATATCTGGGGTCTCATTAGTTTTCTTTAGTTTGGAATAACTTCCTCACAATACATAAAATGCTCAAGTATAGAGAAAAAAGAATATAAACATTCTGGAAGTTACAGAGTTTGCTGAATGAGACAAGTGGACATTATGCTTCTTTACTATTTCTAGTATATTTCCTTACTCAATTTTTGAAAAATCAGTTCCTAAAGTTAGTGTCTCATAAAGATACAAAGCTGACTTTATACTAAAGATGAAATTCTCTACTAACTGCATCCAGATACAGGTGTAACAGTGATGGTTTCTCTACACCATTGACCTTATTCTCTACGACAGAGAGATCATTTTCATCTTCATCTTTATCCAATTCTTAATGTCAATAAGTCAATAAGCATTTATCAAGTGCTTATTACTGTGTGGCTGGCATTCCAAAGCTGGAATTCCATTTGAAATAATCAATTCAATTCAACCAAAATATATTAAAACTCTGCTAAGTACAAGGCATTCTTTGGGATATTAGGATGAAAAAAAATTCACATAGTGTCTGCCCTCAAGGAGCTTACAATCTACTAAAATAAAAAATGTACAGGGATAAGTGTAACACAAAGTAGAATTTGATAGGGGCAACATGCTGTAAGAAAACAGGAAAGGAGAAAACATGGGAAAATCAGTAAGTACTACTAGAGGTAGCAGCATCTCAGTGAACCTCAAAGGAAGCTTTCAGCAAGCAGAAATGAGGAAAAAATGGATTCCAGGCACAGTAATGACCTGTGTAAAAGAACAAGGGTGGAAAGGGAAGATATCAGGGAATAGCTAGCTAATAGTCCAGTTTGGTTAGAATGTACAACATGAGACAAAATATCTTGGACATGAAGGAGACCTTAGAGGCAATCTAGATCAAATCTCTCTTTTTGGCAGATGGAGAAACTAGTTCAGAGAGAAGAGTTTTGCCTGTGATCACACAGATGAGGGAGTAATAGAGCCAGGATTAGAACAAGACTCTTCACTCAGCAAAAAAAAAAAAAATTAAAGTGCTAAATAAATACAAATTATATCTGAATGAATGCTTCCCAGTGAATAAAGGAGAGATTCAATTATTTGAGGAGCAAAGCCAATACACCCTAGGACCCTCCCAGAGTTAATGGGACATATATTCACCAGATCTCCTGACTTTCAGCACAGTATTCTTTGTCCTATCTCCTGTTACAATTCAAAACTTTCTGAGTGATCACTATGTGTCAGGCATTGAGCTAATACTCCTTGCTTGGATGGGGTGGGGTGGGGTAGATGAATAAAACATGGAGCCTGCAGAGCAAGGGACTAACAATCCAGCAGAGGAGACAGAACATGGAGGAAAATAACTACAATAAACTATAGAAGAGATAAGTGTCATGAGAAAAATGCAGAGTACTTTGGGAATAATAATGATGTCACCTGTATAGTTTACAAAACACCTTCTTCATAATAAGAGTACATAAAAGGAATTGATGTGAAAAGAAGGCAGGAAAGGTAAACTGGAATCAGACTCTAAAGGGCCTTAAATGCCAGGGTAACTTGTATCTTATTCTATTAGAAATGGATAGCCTTTTTTTAAGCAGGGGATTGAGACTGTCAGACTAAGAACACTGAACAAAAGTCAACAATTATTATTCAATGCCTACAACACGCCAGGTTCCTGTGCATAATAAGAGGATCAGATGAAATCAAGGTTTTTGGGTTTGTTTTTATTTTTTCCAAGACTGGGCTACCTGGGGACCCTAGGGTCCCATGAAGTATTTCACAATGTTAGCAGCTTTCATAAAAATTATTGAATTTTTTGTTTTCAGTTTGTGTGAGAATATTACTTCTGCATCTAATTCTCTTCCTTTCTTCCAGATTCAAATTACATTCCCACCTTCACTCAAAAGTGGTGCAATGGTTCCCAAGCGTAATCATACACCGGGCCAGAGAGCAAATAGTACTAGTATTGCCACCCACAGAAAAAAAAAATTGATGACATTTGTGTTACTGAGACCCAGAGAAAAATATAACATGAAAAGGAGAGGGTAAAATTGTATCCCAATCCCAAAACCTCACTCCCAGTTTTGCTTCCTGAATTTTTATTTATTCTCTCAATTTATATTTATCCACCCTCCCTCCCCCCCCAAAAAAAATCTTAAACTAGGTTTATAAATTCCATCAACCTTATGGATAAAAGCTTTACCACCAGATCAAAGTTCTGAATTATTTTAAATATAAATGGTTTTTTACATGGCTTCCATTGAAAGCCCCTGAACTCATTTTCAGGTCCTTTAAAATTCTACAATTCTAGGACAGTAAGTTTTTCAGGTATTTGTTGTTTGGGGTTTTTTCCCCCTGACCCAAAGAGCCAAGATAATTTAAGCAAATCACATAATGCATATCTAAACCTATAATCAGTATAAATGGTATATTATAATCTTTATGGCAGGATCACGGGATTTTAAAGCTGGAAGAGATTCTGATATCATCTGATTTTATAGATAAGGAAACTGAGGGCCAGAGAGGATATGTGATGATTTGTCCAAGTCACATAGCTAATTAGTGGCTTTGACTAGAAACCAGCACTGTGGGCATTAGATCTTACTGCTTATTTGAATCTACCACATTCCCTAAATCACTATGGCAGCAGCTAAACATGACATGAGATTTTTAATCCTAAGCAAGGACTCAAAAGGTGGCACAAAGGCTTCCCATATGATTCATAAATCTTGTGCAATACTTGGCAAGTTTAAATGGCCTGTAAGCCACTGAAAAACTTCTGAGATGCTACCCTTTCTGGCAGGCCACTGGGGCCACCTTTAAACTAGCAAAGGAAAAGTGGATGGCAGCTTTGTTCTATCTTGGCTCAATGCCCAGAACAGGAAAGGAGGGATTGGGGGAGGGGTGAGAGAACTGGAAATAGCTGCTGGAAAGTAGAAGTAGCTATTGAGAGCAGTGAACCAGGATGCACACAAAGGGATAGAAAACTACCTGGACTACCATACTGATTCCAACCCCCTCCCCAAATCTGCAAACCTCCCCACCCCCACCACAACCTGGCCCTTTTTGGAACTCAGTAGCAGCAAAAAAGCACTTCCTCAGGTAATTCAGAACAGGAGGAATGCGGAAGGGCAGTCCAGAGGGCATTTTGGTAATATATAGCCTTAGGCTCTGAGCCCCAACCTCTTTCCACTCTACCCTTAAATAATTCTGGCCACTAGTTTTTCTCTTTCATCAATCCCTTCTGCTATGCCTTCCAAAAGGTAGACATGATTATTTGTTGTTTCGACTTGTGACTTTATTAGTGTAGGGAGCTCCCTGATGAGGAAAATGACTTTACCGATCCATATTGGCAACTTCTCAGCAACTTATAGTCTTGGGGAGTTTTCTGGGGCACTTAAAGGTTAACGGTCTTGCCTGGGTCACATAACCAGTATATTTCAGAGAAGACTTGAATCCCAGGTCTTTTTGACTCTGAGTCCAATTATTTATCCAGTATCCAATGTTGCCTCTCGGACATTATATTATTCAAAAATAGGGTTTTCTTATGGATTTATCCTAGGGGAGGCATACTCTAGTTTAAAAATCCTGGACTTGGAATTCTAAGGCATGAGTTTGAGCCTAGCTAGGCTCTCACATTATTAATGAGTCACTTAACCTCTCCCAGCCTCAGTTTCTTTATCTATAAAATAGGACTGATACTTATATTTCCTACCTCCCAGAGTCATTGCATGGATAGTACTTTATAAACCATAAGGAATCATAAAAAGGAGCTGTTATTACTTTGCTAAAAGAGGCAGCATGCAGTAGACAGAATGCTAGCTTTGGAGTCAGAGAAATTTGAGTTCAAATCTTACCTCTGATTCTCATTAGCTATGAGATGCTGAGCAAGACACTGAACCTAGAAATGGACTAGGACTTCATTACTAAGTCTTAGGATACAATCTGCATTGCTGGAGGAAGTTCCTTTATCAGGAATTCTCTGCAGTGACAAAAGTCACAGGTCTTACCCATATTCAAGTTGCATTTTTGATCCTTTCCCTTTGTAGAAAAGCCTCATTTGAGTCCCTCACAAAATTCACAGCCACAGTATTTGGTTGACGTCATTGACTTACTATCAGCATGATCATGGTACAGTCACTTTTTAATAAAAGGGGTATGATAATTCCTGCATTGTCTGCACAGGATATTTACTTACTTCATTGGATAATTTCTTTTGTATGTTCCTATCGCTCTAGCCTCTGACTCATACTGGCTCTATGACCCTGGACAAATCACTTAAATTTCTCAGTGCTCTAGGCCAGAGGGGTCAAACACACTGCCAGCATTCTGGATAGCAACACTCCTGAATGTTTCCTGAACCTGATTAAAATGTAATTGAGAAATATTTAACAAAATAAATAAAAATACAAGAGAATGTAATGCTAATATGTGGTTTTCCGAGTCAATATGTAACCTGCTGGGATCTTCATGTACTATTTGAGTTTGAAACCATTGCTCTAGGTCTGTGTCTGTGTTGGTTGGTAGAGGGAGATTCCTGTCTAGCAGCTCCCTCACAATGAAATCACAGATCTTTATCCCTTTACTGATGGTGCTTATTACCTTTTTATGCCTTAGTAAAGTGTTACTGTGGTCAGAAACATCCAAACTTCTGTGAGCACCCAAGTGATAAGCCTCTCCAAATTTAGCTTACTTAGTCTTCCGATAAAATACACAGTCTGTCACCAGGGCTTTGCCTAAAGCCTTGGGGTAAGGCCTGGAAGAGCATACAGTCTACTGGCACAGCCTTTAAGAACTCAAAATCACTGCTCCAAAATGATGATATTCCTCACAAGAGAGATGAAATAACTGTTAGAAAGTATTTTGAAAAATAAAACTTGATAAAAAGTATGAGTTACATTAATATGATTATTTATCAGTCAAACTTGTACAATTTCATCTTGTCCAACGCCCCATTTTATACATGACGTAATGGAGGCCCTCAAAGAGTATGTGACTTGTCTAAGGTCACTCAGGTAGTAATCAGCAAAGCTGAGATTTGAACTGTGGTCCTCTAACTCCAAAGCCAACACTCTTTCCACTGTGCCACAATGTCTCTGTTACTAGTTCTTACTATTATTAAAACATGACATATTAAGTATAAATCAGTAGCATTGTATCTATAATGTACATTTCTTCAAGGAGCCAGAAGAAAACTTTCCAAATTTTATTAATTTTTTAAAATAACTTTTCTTTATCCTCCCAGCATCTGCATTGTAGGAGATGATAGCATTTTTATCCTTATTTCACAAATAATGACACTAAAACTCAAAGAATGGAAAAGTAGATTGTGGGATCTCTCTATGTGGAGCTTTTTAAAAAATACCTTTCTCTTACTAGATGATTTTATATAGAATCCTAGTGGAAATGAGAGGCTATACTCAATAACCCCTTCAGATCATTCCCATTCCTGATTCTAATCTCTCTCTGAACTGCAGAATGAAACAAAAAAAATAGACAAATATTTAATTATTCACTGCCTGAATTCTGAAAGTTTCCAACCAATCTAGATCCATATTCAATGAATTCATGCGGGCTAGAGCTTAAAAGCTCAATTCTTAAGGCCCTGAAATAGAGTACTCCATCTTAAGTTGTATATTTTCTTTTAACCAAAGAGGCTTTACAAATTACATTTAGCAAATTTTTCCTTCTCCTGCTCTGTGAAACAGATATGTATGCCCTTCAAAATATAGAAGACCAGAAACTCTTCTGCAGAGAGGAAGGACAAATCCTCTTATCCTCACATAAATCGGTAAAGGGTATCACCCTGAAGGTTTATAGCAGCCTGACATACCATCATTGTCTAGACTTCAAAATATTTTCTTCCTGAATCAGAACTTTTTAAGTTAAAAAAAAAATGAACTAGTCTAAGCAATTATGCTTCTGCTTCAAAATCAGTTGACCAAATAACTAAATAAATTAAAAAACAAAAAACAAAAACAGAAGTTGCTGGGTCTGTTTGGGGCTGGAAACCAAAAGGCAGATTATCTAAAAGTGAAAATAGTGGCTTCTACTAAAGTCCTGTTTCAGTACCACATCACCTTTTGGTGTCCAGTCATGACAGCACATAAGGTCAGAGAGGCTATCATCATACAAAACATTTTTTGTCTCACTTTTGTGCCTTATTACAACCTTTCCTTACCTCTACCCCACTTTTGCCTCAGATAGGGCATGCATGCCCTCCTTACCTGTCTCTTAGAATTGCTAGTCCCCTTCAAAGCTCAGCTCAAGTGCTATCTCCTACCCGAGGCCCATCCTGATGTTCTCAGTTGCCAGTGGCCCCCAATTAATTTTATATATTTTGTATTTATCCCCCAAGAGAACAGAAGCTCCTTTGGGGCAAAGATTGCTTTGTTTTTGTCTGTGTGTCCCCAACACCTAACACTGTGCCTGGTACACAACAGGCATTTAATAAACGCTTGTTGAATGAGAGAATGTATATGAGTCACCAATACCTTAGTCATATGAGGAATAAGTTTGAAGAGGCTCATCACCAGCAAGTTGGTCACAAGTTAATGCTTTTTTACATCACGTTAAATCACAAAGACCATCTACTAAGAGGAAGAGGTGTTTGTAATCTATGTCACTGGAAGGAGTAGCCATACTGACAAAATCATGACTCATTAAAGTATTCCTTAGAATGACTCCCCAAAACTCCTGCTGCCCAACCAGCTCCTATGAATCTTTTTAATGTACTATGTAATCGAGGTCCTATAGCTTTAGCTTTGCTTGTTTGTCATCGGGAAGTCTTTGAAAGTTACAGTAAGCTTTTCACAGTAAGCTTTAGATTTCCTTTCAAAATGCCACAAGCCAAACTTAGAAATCATGCCATAGGGAGTCTGGGCACTTAGAGGTGCACAAGGGACCATAGCTGAAATTACACTTGATGACATTGATGGTTTAATAATGTGCCTTTATGGTAAAAATTTAAGCCAGCTTGCCCTAACTTTTAATGGCTATATACTTATTTCAGCACTCAGCTATTTTCATAGAACATACATTCGAAAGGGTCTTTAAAAAAAAAAAGAGATGAAGGAATAGACACTTAGAGAGGTTTATGGGACTTGCCCAATGTCTCACAGCTAGAGACTGGCACAGTCACGATAACAAATAAACCCTGGTCTCTCTATATTTTCCACTTCACTTTGCTACACTACTCTAACTCCTTAATTTTCTAGTTTATTTAGAAAGCAGAAGAATAATTGTTAATTCTTTCAAGACAGAGAGAATTATCCCATTTACACAATAAAATGGATCAAATGGAGAACCTCTGGAGGTCTCTTCTAGGACAATGATTCTGACATCTAAATTTCCCTCCTCAACAAGTTAAATTGTGGCACATTAATGAATGAAACATTATGACACAATTGAAACTGAAATAACAATATGAAGAAATCTAGTAAAATAATACAAAAAGACAAGCACACTCAGAAGAATGGAGCCCACTTAAAGATTACAACCAAAATTGATGAAAAGAGGATGAGATTCTATGGATAAACAGGATGATGACAAGGGGAAATGACTGAAAAATTATTATTCATTGAGATTGATTTAAGTGAGAGTAGTCACTAAGCAAGTTTAGTTGATTCGTATGTTTAACCAGCATACAGATTTCCCTCTTAGATCTCCTTGTCTGCCCTTTTTCTACTTAACTTTCAGTTAATGCCTAATAAAGAAACACTAGGAAAGAGACAGGAGATAAAACCCAAATCATTGAAAGGTGTATGGAAGGAACATCAAGAAACCCAAAGATGAAGCACTGCTGTATTTTCCACTTTTCAAGACCAGGACCCTCCTACTTAGAGGATGTAATAGAAAAGAAAAGCTTTGATTAAAATAATTTTGCAAAACGCATAAATGCTAACTATTTTTATTAGTATTATTATTATTATTAAATGTGACTGGACATTGGATTCTGGACACTGTTACATATTTCAGAGGCGAGTTTTGTTGTTGGTGTTGTTGCTGTTGTTTTAAGTATTTCCAAATACAGTCAGCTAGGTGGCACAGTAGATAGAGTGTTGGGCCTGGAGTCAGAAAGATTCATCTTCCTGAGTTCAAATCTTGTCTCAGACATTTACTAGCTGTGTGACCCTGGGCAAGTCACTTAACCCTATTTACCTCAGTTTCCTCATCTGCAAAATGAGCTGGAGAAGGAAATGGCAAATCACTCCAGTATCTTTGCCAAGAAAACCCCAAATGAGTCACAAAGAGTCGGACAACTCAAACCACCGAACAGCAACAGATACAATCAACTCTCTTGATTATACAAGTTAACAGGTAGAGAGGGAGGCATACAAAATCCACAGAAGAAAGAAAGCTGCAAGATATGCAAAAGGACAGCCTCTTTAACCATCTTAGAAAATGGAGATGGAATTCTTCCTCATTGAGACAGTCCTTACATAGATATAATTCCGTGAGAACTTTGTTAACACAAAGGAGATTTTCCTCTAACTTAATAATTTGGGATTCCATTAAGCTGTGGGCTGCTGGTCCCCCCAGTCTTCCAGAGCATCCCTGACCAACACGGATTCTAGGAGCAACAGAGGACTCTCAGAAGTATCTCAGTTTCTGCCATTGGCAGCTGCTCTATGGAATGTGATTGCTTTGGATTGACTGAACGGCTGCTGATGATAATTGTTTCTTGGTTAATACACAATGTAAGCCAAATAGGATTCTGTTTACATAAACCTGTGCTCCAATATCCTGAATACGTGTTTGGAAGAACAGAGCATGTATCTAATCACCGTATCACCCACTACAAGAAAAGATTGGCTGTGAGCTTCAGCTTAACAGTGTAGGGCAAATCAACAGCTGTACAGGGAACAATTCACAGCGGGAATGCACCAGCATCCATCTTTATCAAACATCATCTAGCCTAGAACAAATGGGAGAGTCACAAGATATGAGCATCTTCTACTCAGAAGCAACTCCAAAGGCTTGATTTTCCTATCCTCATGTAGGTAAAACTGCCATCTGAATTTACCTGCACAAGAAATAGAAACCTATCACTGATAGTTTTATCTACGTGTTGATATATCAGCAAGGGATCATGAACATGTAAGAGCGATTACCATTCAGCTAACATCTATCAGGCATGATGTCTCCACTGTACAGAAAAGATGTTGATTGCTTATTGCAAGAGGTACTTGGGGCTTAAATAATGGGGGGGATCTCATAGCACCCCCAAATCAGAAGCATTTTTCTTTTCAAATAAGATTCCTCCACCTCTCCTACCACCAGCAAGCATAGCAAAGGGATAAGGAGTATAGCTTCTCTCCTCTAGCTTTAGTTAGACTGACTCATAAAAAGTAACCCCTAGATCAATTTCAATAGAATTCCATTTCCTTGAAAACAGAGAACACATTGCATTTTATTCTTTGTATCCCTATGACCTAGCACAGTGTAGGCACTCAATTGTTTAATTCAGTTGTTGAAGACAGTTTTAGCTGGTTAAGCAGGTGGGATTTCTTATATGTTTATAAACAAAGGAGGGTTTTTTATCACAAGCAGCAGAACAAGAAATATTTCAACAGAGTATTTATTCATTGTACAAAACTATTCATTCCCAGACTGGGCTGTATCTTCATTGTCAATCACTTAAATATGAGGATGTAACAAGGCTGTCTCTACAGGATGTCAAATCTCAGAATGAAAGTTAAAAACAACAACAACATTTAGAATTTTCTAAACATTCAAAAGTTTGGCATATAAAAAGGATAATAAAGATTTTTTTTCTGAATTCCACATGAATATTTAGCATTATGGAGTAGGATTTAAAGCCAACAGAGCTGACCCGGCAGTTAGGTGAACTGGGTTCTTGTTCCTTTGTCATTGCATCCCCGTGAGTCTCCATTTCCTCATCTTTAAAATGAGATGCTTAGACTAGATCAAGGTTGGCTAACACTTTTTGTGTCACTGATCATTTTACTTTTAGTAGACTGTTAAAGCCTGTGGACTCCTTAGAATAATGTTCTTTCAAAATCTTCACTAAAGAAAAGTCTAAATTTCAGATAAATTTTGGTGAAAATAAAGACATAATTTTTTCCCATCCAAGTACACAGACCCCTTGGAATTCTATCCACAGGCGGAAACTTCCCTATCCTTGGCTCCCCACTTCCCCAGGTTAGGAACACCTGGACCAGATGATCTCTAAAGCCCCTTCCAGAACTAATCTTCTGCAATCTGGATGTATCCACATACTATAAAATGAAGAAAGATTAGTTGAGTTTGGCAAAAGATTAGAAATTCAGCATTCTGGGTCTTAGTTCTAGATTTGCAGTTAATCATCTGTGTGCTACTGTGGAAGACATGAGGTGCGATGGAAAGAGTATTAGAATTAGAATGTTGTTGTTCAGTTGTTTTTCAGCTGTGTCCAACTCTTCGTGACCCCATTTGGCATTTTCTTGGCAAAGATACTGGTTTGTTATTTCCTTCGACAACTTATCGTACAGATGAGGAAACTGAAATAAAGAGAGTTAAGTGACTTGCCCAAGGTTACAGAGCCAGTGAGTGTCTGAGGCCAGATTTGAACTCAGGAAGCTGAGTCTTCCTGACTCCAGGCCTGACAGTCTATCCACTGCACCACCTACAATACTTGGGTCTAAATTCCAGGTTTTCAATTTGCAATCTAGGTGAATTTGTGCAAGTCAGTTAATCTCTAAGCGCTTAACTATCCTCATCTGTGAAATTCAGGGGCTGGACGAAAAGACCTCTAAAGCTCCTTCAAGCCCCAAATCTGTAATCTACTATCATGATTCTCTAATGCATAATAATATGAATATAGTATGAAGGGGAGTGATGTACAATAAGGCTAGAAGAGTATAGAGGATGGGGCCAGTTTGTGAAGGCCACTTATTGATTCAGGCATTGTCAGATCACAAATATAAGAACTATGCAAGACGAAAAGAGATAATATTTGTAAAGTGCTTAGCACAGTGCCTGGCACAGTGTAGGTGCCATATAAATGCTATTAGCTATTCATTATTCATCAAAGACCATCTAGAGCAGAGGTTCTTAACCTAAGATTTGTGGACCTCAGAGAGGTCTATGGATATATTTCAAGAGTGTCCATGAACTTAGATGAGAAAAAAATGACATCTTTATTTTCATTAAGTTATAATTGAAATTTAGGATTACCATCTATTATGAAATAAAAAAGAATATGCTGAGAAAGGGTCTGTAGGCTTTCCCTTATTGCTGAAGGAATCCATAACACAAAAAAAGGTTAAGAATCTCTGTCCTAAGGGCAAGGGGGTGCTGGAACCAGGGCCAAATAGCTCCTAAAAGATTTTTGAGTTTTCAGTGTGAGCCTTTGAACTTCACAAATCATCAAATGATATAAATCAGAGCTTCATTTACTGTTTTGTGGGCACATATAAAATATAGATATAAAAAAGGGAAGGATAAAATTGTTAATAATGCAGATTAAACTTAAAAGTGTATCTTGGGTACCTTTTTTTTCCCAGAAAGCTGGTTGTTAAACATCTACTAGCACACCACTACAGAGGGTCATTGCAGAGCAGCATTTGAATAACACTTGATCTAAGCAAGTATACAACTTTCTTGTATTATATACGGATCTATCCACTTCTGGACATGAAAAAGAAAACAGGAGTTAAGATTAAAGAATGCACAAGCAAGAAGTACATCTATTCAGCGTACTGGAACTTGAACTAGAAGTCTCCTTTCCTTTCTTCCATCGCCCAAACCACTGATTAAATTGTAAAAAGCATCATATTAGAATTAAGAAATCGGGATTTGAATCTGAGTTCTGTCATTTATTAGATAACCAAGGCACATAAATTAACCTTTCTAAAACTCGGGTTTCTCATCTGTGAATAATGACACGAGTTCTACCTACCTCACAAGATTATGATGAGAAATAAATAAGGAAATATTCAAGAAAGAACTTTTGTCAACTGTAAAGCACTAAACTTATAAATGTAAATGGAGTGGGGTTTTTTTGGTTTGGTTTGGTTTTAGTCTAGACCCATGGCCTTATTTGGACAGGGAACAACACCCAGTGAAAAAACTCTCTCCACTAATGCAGATCAGCAACTGGTCAGCAACTTATATTTTATTTAGAGAGACTCCAGGGGTCACTGAGAGGTTAAACGATTTGTCCATTATCACACATGTTAGAGAGATAGATAAATATACAGATATAGGTATGTATATGTGTATGTATGTATGTATAAACATAGGTATATGCATCTCAGAAGTGAAACTTGAACTCAGCTCTTCCTAATGCTGAGGCAGCATTATTACACCACTCCCAAACTAATACTTGCATAATAGGTAGAATCATAATCCATTTCTAGTGTTCTCTGAATGAAGGAGCTTTCTAGAAAAGGACATTTGAGGAACAGAAAGGAAGGGGAAAACAGAAGGGAAACCTAAATTTGAAACTTAGTCTTCGGATAAAGCTGGGGGATGAAGTGGGGAAGAGAAGTATACAGTGCTAAAGTCCTAAATTTTCACATACAGACTTCTACCAAGGACCATGCAGTATCTCCAATTAAACAATTTTCATTAATTAAATTAGTGCTATTGTTTTCATTAGTATAATGCACTCATTTTATGGGGGGGGAACAACAGTAAGGGAGGGAAGGGGTTCCTTTTGTTGTTTTGTTTTATTTTTGCTTTGTTTTAAATGTAGTAATTAGAGGGTTACAGAAATGTTCTCGGCAAGTCACTTAACACCATTTGCCTCAGTTTCTCATCTGTAAAATGAGCTAGAGAAAGAAAGGGCAAACCACTCCAGTATCTTTGCCAAGAAAACCCCAAATGGGGGCATAAAGAGATGGGTATGACTGAACAATACCACATTCCAAGGTAGTTGTGAGGATAGATGACATAATGTTTGTAAAGCACTTTATAAACATTGTCAGTGCCTGACACATAGTAAATGCTATATAAACGCTACCATGTGCAGAAGACAAATCATGCCCTTAATTCAGTATATATTAAATACCTACTATGCACAAGAAGGCATTGTGCTGAGTTCTGTGTTATAAGGACTCAGTGTTATTGACAAAGAATATAAAGTTAGAGGGACCATGAGGCCGAACCAATGAGGTAATTTTAGAGTGTCATTTTATACAGGTAATTCTCACTATAACTTCAGTAGGTCATGTAACAAACTGCATTTATTAAGAATCAAATATTCCACTGGTAATTATTTTTGTTAAAGTTCATCTTTTTTATGCAAAAACAGATTGTATCTAGATAGAACTTAAATTACTATCTAAGCTAGTTAAATATATATAATGTTATATATTATGCATATATATACATATATGCAATTATGGAAAAACATTTCAGGTGCCTCAATATTAGTGAGAAGTTAATGTAGTCATTAAAGTAGAACGATTAAATTCTATGTAAACTTGGTTTTAATATTCATTCCAGAAATGATAAACATCAAAGGTCAGTCAATTAAAAGTTGCCCTTTTCTACTCTAAAATCATCTTCTACTTTATTTAATATGTGTAATTTTAGATGACAACCCCTTTTACAGCTTCAATGCATTTTTAAAATTTCTGGCTTAAAGGCCTTGGATGAGTGATACATCTTATTTGTTTACGCATATTTTAATTATGAAAATAACTATAATAAATTTTAACTATGATAGTTACCTCTGTATGTTTATATTAGCTCCAATAGCTTTCTGTGAAAGATGTATGAAATAGTCAAAGCCTTGGAACCAGCAATAACCTAAACAAAGAAAAAGACTAACAAAATAAGAAGTATGTTTCTGTTTCTGTTTACAAGTCTGTTTCCAAAGGTTATTGTTTCTATCATGACTATAGTGACCTCTATAGTTTTCTCCAACTCTAAAGTTTTAGGTTTGTGACCATTGCAAAAATGAAAACGACTGATTGTGTCTGCATATGCCCCCATACCTCCCATGACCACGTAGTCTATAAATGCACCTAAATTTTTATATATCTTGCCAAACAGTAACTTATTTATTATTATTGATGATCAAGGTAGAAACTATCAATTAAGCAAATAATTAACCTTAATTAACAAGTTAAAATTAATAAGCAACACAAAAACATGTAATTAAAGAGGTAGCTAAGTACCATAGTGGATAGAGTCCTGGACCTGGAGTCAGGAAGACCAGAGTTCAAATCCAGCCTCTGACAGTTATTACATGTATGATCCTGGGCAAGTCACTCGACCTCTGTCTCAGTTTCCTTAACTGTAAAATGGGGATAACAATAGCACCTATATCACAGTGTTGTGAGGATCAAATGAGATAATATTTGTAAAAAGCTTAGCACAGTACCTGGTACATGATAGGTACTTAATAAACGCTTATTCTTTTCCCCCTTCTCCTGAATGAATTTGTTCATTGTTCCCCTAATGCAAAAATCAGATGTAACATGAACAGAATAACACTGCAATTGAAACTCAGTAAGTAAGCTTAGGGAAAAACTTTGCCTCTCCAGGTTTTAAATTATTCTAGCTATTTGTTTCTACAGTAACATTTTTATTCTTTTTGTTGTTATGATCTGAAATATATCTTGTTTCTGTGTTTTCTATCAGCTATATTTACTTGATTTGTTGTTAAAATGCTATTACACAGCTGTCTGCTAAAAACTGCAGGCACAAAGTACCTCCAAATTTGGTTGCTCTAGAACAGTGGGGTCAAACTTAAATAAATATAGGTGCCACTAAACTGTATATAACGATACTGTCAGGCTGCCTATTGATTTTAGAAAACCACATATTAACATTATCTATGTTTTATTGCATTTTTATCTTGTTAAATATTTCCCAATTACATTTTAATCTGGTTTGGTTTGGATCGCTGGGGGCAATGTGTTTGACACCTCTGTTCTGAAACACCACAACTAAGAAAGCAGAGCAGAATTTTTCTGATCAAGAATGACATTCTAATCCCTTATGAACAGTAAAATGTTTTTGCACAGGATATACTCACAAGACCAAAGGCCAACCAACCAATGAATTCTTACCTTGGAAGGTGAAATCTAAGTTAGGTAAACTAGATAAAATTAAGTCCCCTCTCTACCACATTTAAAGGCTTGACCAGTTCGTATCTGGTTTACCACTCTAACGGAGTTAACGCATCTTATATGCAGCAACAGAAGCAAGGTAAAGCTATTATTCCCTTGAGTCAAATAATCTCTATTTTTCCCCTTCAAATCGTTATTTCTAATTAGATCAACAATTAGCAGAAGGGCTCCAGTTATGATGCATGTGTGCAGCATAATAAAGACCAGCTAAATGACTGCTCAGATATCTGCTTTACGGAGATCTGCTGCTGAGCATTTATTTACAGATTGCAGTAGTAATAAAAGTATTGACAACTCCTCCTCCCCTCAAGGTGCTCCTAATAGGAAATCTCAGCATCCCTACAATTCCACTGTGCATGATGTGAGGAGACAACGGAGAGAAAAAGAGGTATAGAGACAGGGGAAGATGGAGCAATAAGCCAAGAATTCTTTTCAACTATGAGAGAAATTTGGATTTGAGATACTTTGACTGACATCTGTGAGGCATTGTCCTGTAATTCTTGGCCAGTCTATAACCAGAGAATGAGCACCAGCCCAACCTGAGTGAAAAGGAAGGTACAAACCACATGGTGCCCTAAGAGTATCTGAGCCAAAAGAAAATCCAAATATATCCTTATCGTATATAATGGTATAGGAGAATGGAATGAAAGCTGGCCTGGAAGTCAGGAAACCAAAATAGATTCCCAACTTGACCATTATCTACTTGTGTGACCTTGGGGAGTCACAAACCCACAAACCATGCCTCAGTTTATTCATCTGTAAAATGAAGATAATCATACTCACACCTACTTCACAGGGTGGCCATGAGAAGAGCACTGTGTAAACCTTAAATGTCAACGACTATTATCAGTAAGGCTCCCAACCTTTTAATTGTCGTGGACACTGTTGGTAATTTAGAAAGGCCTATAGACCATTTTCAGAATGAAGTTTTTAAGTGCATGAAATAAAACACATATAATTACAAAGGAAACCAATTAGGCCAATCCTATTATCAAAATATTTTGGGGGAAAAAACAGGCTCTATGCCTAAGGTAAGAACTCCTGACCTAAGGTATCTTTCAGCTCCAAATTCCTTTTGAAAATGTTCTCTTTGGAAATCAGCTTTATGTGTAGTAATAAGAGTAAAAATAACTAACCTTCATATAGCATTTACTATATGCCAGGCACTGTGCTAAGCACTTTCCAATTATTATTTCCTCTGATCCTTCCAACAACCCTGGAAGGTAGGTGCTATCCCTATTTCAATATGAGGAAACAGAGGTTCAGAAACTTGCCCAAGGTCACAACAGTTAATAAGTGTATAACTGAGTGTGTACAACTTAAAAAAAGACTAATTAGCGGTCAAATTTCTTTGCCTTCAATTTATCCTCAACCATCTTAACCATACCACAGGTGTCCACCTCCCCCCTGACTCTTGGGCCATTATATGGTATTTTTTTATAATTCAAAACACCAACAGACTCCACATCAGATAAAAGCACAGAGGAAAGACATTTTTTGGACGTGGCCTATCTAAAATCAAGGTTTGTGTTTCGTTATCATGGCATTTACACCAAGAGAAAAATGCCTCCTTTTCAGAAAGCCAAAGCACCCCTCTCCCCAGCCCCAACCCCACAGGTTTAACAAGAAGACGACATTGTTGGGATCTGATTCTCCTTTGTAATGATCAGTCTGCGTGCTCTGACTCTAAAGAATGGTGAAAGCCTTGTGGTGATACAAGAAAACCACACATTCCAGCTAAGACCCAGCCTGTCATTTGTATTCCTCTCCTAAAATTCTTTGGTGTACATCCTTGCTTCACTGACATATTTTCCATATTCCATATTTTCATGATTCTGTTTTTCAAAACATAAAGTCAGCTGAACTTCAGAGGTTAACAATATGTGAACAAATTAATAGCATGATTTATGGCTTGCCATAGAATTTTGTACTTATAGAAGAATACTGACAATTTAATCTAAAAAACCTGTAAATCTGTTAAGGCTAAAAATTAAACATCCCAAGCAAGTCTGCTGGCATAGCAACAACCAGCCGTGCTATATAATAAAGAGTCTGGAGCCAAAGCCGATTGTAACTGGACTCAAAAACAGGAGATCTGGGCCTGAATCCCAGCTCCCCCACTAACCCACAGGATAGTCCTTGCTAATCAATTCACAGTTCTGCACCTCAGATTTTCTGCTTACTCTTCCAATGGGTGTAAAAATTATCTTGTTGGCAAGTCAAAAGTTAGTCAATAAACAAGGACTGAGCATTTGTGTACTTGGGAGGTCAAGAAGAGGAGCAAAAAAAATGAGGATCTAGTCCTTCCCATCAAAGACTGACAGGCTTTGGAGGGATGGAAAGCAAACATGAAACAACTAGGGAATAAATTTACAGAGTGACTTGAGAGGCCCTTCATTCAAACTTGGTAAAGGCTCCTCCATTTCAAATGCAAATTTCACAAAACTCAGGCTTGGAAGAGACCTCAGAGATTAACAGAATCACAGAATTTCTGAGTTGCATAGGATCTCACTAGCCAGCTGATCCAACCATAAAAGCCTTTCCTCAAAGATCCCCAGGGAAGGGGAGCCTCCAGGGACCATCTATCCCACTTTTGGACAGCACTACTTGTTGGGAAATGCTTGCCAATATAGTGTCAAAATCTGCAACTTCCACACATTGCTAATATTTCTGCACACTAAGACCAAGAAGAAAAACTTGAATCCCTCTTTCACAGCTCATTTTAATACTTGAAGATAGCTATCATGCTTCCCTCGCCTAAGTCTCCAGACTAAATAAGAGTTCCTTCAACCAATCCTCCTAGTTAGCTAGGTGGTACAGTGGTAAGAGCTGTCACTGGATGTAGGGTGAGGAGGACCTCAGTTTAAATCACACCTCAGACAGTTGCTATGGATGTGACCTTGGACAAGTCATTTAACCTCTCTTAGCCTCAGTTTCTTCATCTGTAAAATGCAGATAACAGTACATCACTCACAGGATTATGAGGACCAAATGAGATAACATATGCACAATGCTTTGCAAACCTTAAAACGCTATATGAATGTTAGTGCTTTCTAACATTATCATTATAGGATGAGGAGGAATAGAAACCATGCCATCCTGACAGCCTTCTTCCATTTCTTCAATGTCCTTCATAAAACATGGCACCCAGAATTGTTTGCATGTTGTCTCCTCTGTTAGACAGTGAGCTCCTTGAGAGTACAGACTATCTTTTGCCTCTTTTTGTTTCTCCAGAACTTAGCACAGTGCCTGGTAAATAGTAGGTGCTTAATAAATGTTTACTACCTGATTTCCAGATATGGTCTAACCAGGACACAGTACGGTGTCCCGATATCCCAAGGAAATAATTTCCTTATTCTGAGGCAGCACAGTGGATAGATGCTTAAACCTGGAGTCAGGAAGACTCAATTTCAAATCCTGCCTCACAGGATCCTGTACAAGTCTTTTAACTTTTTTGTCTGTTTGAGCTTCATCTCCAAAATAGGGATAATATCATCTCCCAAGCTTGTTATAAGAAAAAAAAATTTAATAATATTTGTAAAGTATTTTTTGCAAACCTCAAATATATAAATGCTAGTTATTATTATTGTTTTGGATTAATAGTAACATAGCCTAAAATTACATTAACTTTTTTGGCTACCATCACTACTGTGAACCATTTTGGCTACTATCACACTGTTGGCTAAGCCTAAACTTGCAGTCCACTCATACCTCCATGTCTTTTACATATGTATATATATATATATATATATATATATATATATATTTAGGTACCTCCTCCATCCTCTACTTGGGCCACTGATTTTTGAACCCATATATAGGAGGGTATACATGTGTGTACGTGCATATGTGTATGTGTATATAATACATATATATACATATATATATACTTTGCAGCAGCACAAATAACGACTTTTAGATTTTAATTTTTAGACTGAAAGAACTCTGATAGGATTTGGCATTTGTTATCCTTGATTAAATTAATGGCACAGTATCGATTTGAGTTCATACACAAAAATCTTCTTAGATGAAATCTTGCACACCTAAGAGCATCTCAGAGAAGGGAATGGTATAGGGAAAAAAGCATGAGCAGCTCACAGAGCACCAGATGAAAATAATAGACACAGACGGCAAGAACAGGAAAGAAACTTACAATTTCATGCTTATAAAATGAAAGAGCCATGCCCTTATTATGTAGGATTTGTCAAATTAAGCCAAAGTATTTATAAAGTACCTGCTTTGTGCCCAATGCTACAAGTTACCATCTTACTTTACCAGTACTTTAATGAGAAGGGTTGTACTAATTATGATAAATGTGTGTGTGTGTGTGTGTGTGTGTGTATAAAAGTGTGGTTGTTTTACAGAATCAGGAACATTTCCAATCTAATCCAATCCAATAAGCATATATTACACACTAGAAACTCCAAGGCACTGTAACAGATGCTGAAGACAAAATGATCAAAAGAAAACCCTACTCTTTCCCTTGAAGAGCTTACAATCTGCTGAGGCAAGTCCAAGTACCCAAAAGAGTTCTAGTCTTCATCTCACTTCTATTTGAAACTATCAGTTCAATACCAGTGGAAAGAATAGCAGACTTGGAATCAGAAGACCTAGATAATACTTCTTCATAAACAACATTAGAGATACAGTTCATGAAAACGTGCTGGACTACATCCATGGTCCCTACATTTCCAGTTCTAGATCCTATGATACATTATTATGTTTCACCAATATGGGCTGGCCATAGGCAAAATTCTAAATATGTAAAATTTATTTTTAGTGCCCTTTCACCTTTACCACCAGCCCCTTTTGTGCTCTTAGCATCCTTCCCACATTCTAGATGCTTCTTTCTCCCATTGTCTCTGTTTTATTCTTGCTCTCAACTTGCTAAAATAAAATCTTTATAAAGTGTAAGCTTGTAGCATTTTGTTGGTACCTCTATCATGCATTTACATTCTAATCCATATGTTATTTTTGACCAGGACTTATTTCCCCAATTAGGCTCTAAGATCCTTAAGGTCACAGACTGCTTCTCATCTCCATACCACTCTTGCCAAGAATACAGTGCCTTGCACATAGCAATTACTTAAATAAATTAATGTTGTCAAATGTTTGTCAAAATGGTTCAAAGTATGACCCTTCCCACAGATGTTCAAATTTCCAAATTACACTTGTAACGTAGAAGGCATTTAAGAGCCAAAAGAATGAAACCACAATTCAATTCAAGGGACATTTCACAAGCATCCATTTCAAGTCACTATGCCGATTATATTAACAAGCAATGGATTTCATATTTGGGTACAGGGGTTCTGCCTGGTGCCTCTCAAATCACATCAAGTAGTCACCTACTTTTTATATGGCTTCAAGACACAGAATACTACAATCTCCAAAGAATTAAAAATCAATACCATTCAGAAGGCAATGGAAAACATAGTTGAATAAGCAGGATATAATCCATAACAAGTAAGGATTCGCAAAGAAAAAACACAGTAAAGGGCATCATCAAATCAAAGTATAATTGACAAAAAAAGGATGGGCTGTTCAAATAGGAAGAGTGAGGGAGAACCATGAAACAGCCTGTATACTCCACTGTTACCCTTACAATGTCAAGGGAAAGTGAGAAAGCCTGGAGCATATTGGGTAGACTTCCTACAGTGAATTTATGAGAGGATACAAAAGTAGCAAAGGAAAGTTGGGCATGGATGGGTCGTGATTGCTTCACTGGAAGGAGCACATACACTGACACTGTGGAGCTGTCATAGTGGTAAGCGTTTAGAAAGAAGTCACCTCTTCTACCTACTCATAAGGTCAGCCCTGCTGACACTACCCAGTCTAATTCCCAAACTACCAGTAGTCTCCAAGTCACTCATTTGGATTCAATGAAGAAAAAAAATAAAACCTGTTACTACATCTCCTGACTCTGATGGGTTTTACCCCAGCTCCAATACTTACTATAAGTATAAGCACTGGCAAGTCATTGAGCTTCAGGCTCCTAAACTGTAAATTGTGCTACCTATGTTACAAATTTTATGACATGTCTTTTTTGTACCCTTTTAAAAGTGCTATAGAAATGTGAATTATTATTCTAGTTCCATTTCTGTGTTTGTTTCTATACCAGATTATCTTGGACAACCTTTCATTTTTTCTATCTTTAAATCACTTTTCTTCTTCTAAAGAAAATACTCTTCACAAGAATGTAATTCATATTTCCTAGTATTCTATGGATAAAGAAGACACCGTAACAAATAACTAGTGTCTCCTTTGAGTTTGTCAACTGCCTAAGCAAAAACAAATGACAAAAACTGAATTTAAAAGAATAATGCATCACCTAGAATGGCCAACTACTTAAAGAAGAAAAATGATTCTTTGCTGTTATGTACAGAACCTCACATATTGTGGATACTCAAACTTTTCATGATGATAAACCCAGGATGAGGATGATTGAGCTTGTTTTTGTTAAACTGTTGATGGTCCACAAAAAAAAGTTACTCCGTGAGCACAGACCCCTGCTAGTTGTGACAGCTATCCTGTCTCTCAGCAGTAAACAGATGGTAGCAAAAAAGCACCCAGTCATTTTGGTCAGGACCAATACCGGTCTAAACAAAGACGTCAAGTGTGCTTCCCCAAACTAGAGGTAATTTGAGTGAGATGCTAAATAAAGCGGCATGGAGCCAACTTTCAACTTTTCCTTGGACTTAATGGTCATGGATGTTTTACCTTGAATGTCCTGGCAAGCTATTAAACAGAAGATATAAATATTCATTTTGTTTCTGTCACACTGTTATCTTTGATCAGTCATTTACTTTCCCTGTTCCTCAGTTTTCTCACCCCTCCTAAGGAGATAATATGATGTCTGTTCCTTCTTGAAAACCTTTCAGCTAAGCTCCCAAACAAAGGAAAAATGCAAAGGGAAAAAAACTGACGAATGTCCAACCAAGTGATTCTTTTGCTTGAGAGAAAATTGAAATCAATAGTAAGGTTTGAGAACATCTATTGATTTTAATCATTCATTTTCAGTACCACCATAATCAAAAACATTTTTAACACCTGCTTGGAACTGTGCAGAACAATACTGTACAGAGCCAGCTGAATAGATTCTCTGTCCTCTAGGTCCTTGCAGTCTAAGACACAACAATAAGGTAGAACGATAAATCAAAGTCAGACATGACAAAATGTTACTAAACAAGTACATAAGCAAGATGCATTATACTTATGTACAAGCAAAGAGCTAAACATATTTAGTGGTTGCAGTAATTGTAAAAAGAAGATAGGGACAGAGCAGGAAAAAAGGGACATGTCACTCCTTTAGCAGTGTCCAACTCTTTAGGTAGAAAGTTAGCATGATATGCAAGAAAACAATGAATCTGGGAGTCAGAAAGAAACATATCTGAGCCTTAGCTTCACAGCTTTTAACGATGAGACCCTAAATAAGTCACAACCTCTCTAAGGCACCATTTTCTCATCTACAAAATGGGAAGGATAGCCAACAATAAGAGCTCATAATAAAAATTAACGTTTATGTAATTCTTTAAGATTTACAATTCACTTTACTTATATTATCTTATTTTAGCTTCACAATCCTATGAGGTAATTCTTACAACAATAGGGTAAGATAGGCAATGTAAATATTACTGCCATTTTAATAATTATCCTTGCATTGTCCACCTACTGAAGGGAGTCCATAGGATCATAGATACAGAGCTGAAAGGGAAGACATCTAGTTCAATCCCCTCATTCTACAAATAAAGAAATTGAGACCCAGTAAGTTAATAGGCAGTTAGGTAGCATGGTGGATAGACTGCTGCACTTGGACTCAGGAAGATGAATTCAAATACTGCCTCAGTCACTTATCTGGTAACTGTGTCACCCTGAGAAAAATCACTTGACTGCTGCCTGCCTCACTTTCCTCATCTGTAAAATGGGTCAGACATCTACCTCACAGGGTTGTTGTGAGGAAAATATGAGACACTATTTTTAAATGTTCTGCAAAATTTTAAAGCACTATATAAATGCTAGCTATTATTAGTTTATCAGCTATTAATCAACTTGCCCAAGGGTACACAGGGAGCAGGCATCAGAGATATAAAACTCTGCATGGGAGACCTCAGTTTCCTCATTTATAAAAGGATGGAGTTAAACTAATTAGCCTCTGAGATCTTTTCTAGTTCTAGACCTATGATCTTCTGACATACTGCAAAGCAGCTTACAGTGAAGCCGTATAACCATAGAAGAAAGTAAGTAACAGAATGAGAACACTGCTGACCAGCCACAGAGAAGGGCCCACTCATTTTGACCGACAACATCAAGTAGACCATGCGGAAGCAGCAGAGAGATAAATAATAATAGCTCTACACCAAAGTGGTAGCCCTGAAATGATGAATTGTTCAAACAATCAATATTTACCAAGCCCCTGTGTGCACGGCACTGTGTCATGGGCCATGGAAGACATAAAGAGTTCTAAAACATAGCAACTGCTCTCAAGGACAGTGTATGCACAGGAACTACATATATTCAGATGACCTCTAAATTCCTTTCCAGCTCTTTGATCTAAATACAAGGCAAATAATCAATCAACAAGCATGCCTTAAGTGTTCCTGATGTGCAAAGCACTGTTCTAGGTGCTGAGAAAACTAATAAGAAAATTAAATTGCCCCTTCTCTCAAGGAACAAGACAAATGCTATGTGAGAAGAACATAGAATAAATGCTATACGGAGCTCAGAGCAAAGAGATGGCCAACTGCTTGTATTATCAGGAAAGGCTTCACAAAAAAGCTGGAACTTAAGGTAGCTGCTGATGGATCAGATTCAGATCAGCAAGTAGGAAAGTAGGAAGCATGCCTAGTGGGGGAAAGAGCATAAAAGCAAAGGCTTAGAAGGAACATAAGCATGGCTAATTCTGGGGAGGCTAAGACCAAGCAGGCTTGAGCAGAGAAAAGATAGTAGTGGAGATAAGGTTGGAAAGGGTTACTGGGACCAGATCATAGAAGGCCTTAAATGACAATATAATACATTAGGACTTTATCCTGTAGTCGTTGGGACCCACCTAACAGTTTCTGAAGATAAATGGCTGACTTTTGACAAATGCAGAATACCACAGTAGCAAAGACCTATACAAGTTGCACACCTTGTCAACACAGAATCATGCTACCATGAATCCTTTTCTTTCTGAAGAATTTGGCTGCAAGGCTTAAGAAGTAAAGCTAATATTTAACCAAATTAGAGAAATTAGAAATTCCACAGAAGATCATACTAGGTTAGATCCCAGTCTTTGAGGAGGCACCCTCACCAGGACCCAGAGGTTAATGCTTTCAAGGAATCCTTTAGCATCCATTCTGAAGGACCCCCATACTATAACTTGTGGATCACTGAGGGCTCTTCCAAAGAATCCTACACTACCTGAGTCATCACAGGTTGCTGGTGAAGCCCTTAGCCCCATAGCATTTACCTTCTGAAAAGATAGGACTTTCTAGTATCACACAACCAAAATTTATCTTCCTACCGTAGAACACAAGCTATCACTCACATAAACATGATATTCTTCAGGCATCATTTTTTAATCTTTCTAATGAATGGGCATATTCACTGTTCTGAAGGAATTAAACTGCCTAAGTTTTTTTTTTCAGATACACAACACCAACACTCCCAAAATCATCATCTCCACATACGAGGGACAACATATAATATTTTCATATGACTAACAGCTGATGTCACATACTTGGGTTGAGGCTCTCCAAACCCTGAATAGCAGAGAACAGAAGAAGTCCATCTGATAATCTGCGGGAGAAGGTAAGGTAGATGTTTTTCCAGAATGCCCCAGGTCCAGATGAGTGGACTTTTTTTTAAAAAAAATTCATTTTCCAGATGATTGCTTCAATTCTTTGGTTATACTGATTTCTACATGTTTTCTTCCAATTCATTTCGTACAAATGAAAAAATAACTATTCCAAACCCAATATGGAATAGTAATTGAGGGGGAAAGTGATATATTTTAATGAAATTTCCAATGCTTACATAAGAGAGTTGGCCTTTGATCAACTTCTACCTCACTAGCATCACCAGAAAGATCTTTATGTCATCACAAGGTTTAAAACTAACCATAAAAAGGAATTTGGCCACACCTGGTGCTACCAAGGCATAAGCATCTCTTCAAGAGAGTCTAGAAAGAAACAACTCTATTGGTTAAGCAAACAAATTAGTGACCTTCCTGGGAGTTTTAAATAGGTAGGTGTACCTGCCAGGGGGTGAGATTACAATCCAGGAGCTGCCTGTGGAGAAGACTCCAATAAGGGTTAACAGGAATTTTTCTCTTCTCTCACCCTCTGTGTCCACATAGCTTTGGAGGGGAGCTACTTGGCCACTAGGAGACAAAATATCTAAGAAGGACCAGAGACAAAGTCTCAAGAGAGACACAAATACAGAGAAAGTCATCAGCGAAGACGCAGTAACTTCAAGCATGGAAATCCCTGGCAGCAGAGAAGAGAGTTGTGCTAATGGAGAAGTCCCTTAACTCCTCAGAAAGTTACAAATGATGTGCTGCTCTGCATTGGTACAGACCTACAGTGATGAAATCACAGTTCTGGAATACCTCTATCAGAACAGAGCATTGAAATGGATGTTCCACACAGGTCCATTTGGTGAGGGAGTATTCTCCTCCTGCCCTTCGCTCCCATTTTTTTCATCTGCTTGGAAGACCAACAGCGATTTCAGAGCTTGGGAAACTGAGCAAGGTGGGGGAGGGAGGCGGAGGGAATGTCCAGGTTGTTTCTTGAAAGGGAAGCCTCAGAAATTATTCATAAAAAGTGTGGTTTTACAACAAGAAATTAAGTGGGAGTTGCAAAGACCTTCTAACCCTAAGGTAGCTATCAGTCTGGGATAAAGACACAGACTCTCTTAGCCAGACAAAGCGAAATTCAAAATATAGATTTAATCTTAGCCTGGGGACACTCTGCTGGGCTATGGTGCTAGCTCATAAATCTGGCTACAACTAAAAAGACGTCAGCTTGCCCTTATCAGAGAAAGGCTTCCTAGTAGGAAGGAGCTGAGTTAGACAGCAGGTGCCTTAAAGAGATGCAAATCAGAAGTTGATAGCAGAGAGAAGCTCGGCAGATACCAACCGAGAAACAGCCAACAGTGAACAGTGAACCAGTGTCTGGTAGCAACCCTAAAACCATTAAAACAGCCCTTGGCGGAAACTACATAAACAAAGGGATCAGACCAGTGTGGAAGCACCACAATGACCCTGGGGTCAACAAGACTTGGATTTGCCTCCCACCTTAGACACTGTGTAACCCTGAGCAATTCACTCAATTTTCTCTGAGCTTCCATTTCCTAATGTGTAAAATCAGAGGGTTAGACTGGATGACTTCTATGACCCTTTCCAATCCTAAAACTATACCACCAAGGAACCTCAGCACCTGCAGTACTATAGATGTTAGTGATCCCCGAGCGTGAGAGCGTGTGCGCGCGCGTGCGCGCACACACACACACACACACACACACACACACATAGCCATGCACCTTTCCTGCCTATGTGCTTCTCCACACAATTTCTCTAGGTCACTCATGATATGTTTTGGCGGGATGGCCTACCTATGTTTTTTTTAAACTGTGGCACTTCATTAAACATTTTTTAACTAATCCTGTCCTCCATGTTGTGGTATTAGTTACAAGTCAAGAGCCATTACAGCTTCCCTTGATTTGCATATTTTACCCAGGAAAACACACTCAATACCTAACCCCAAGACAGTGAAAACACTCCTAAGGGTAAACCCTACTTGGGCCAAGCTGAACTCAAGCCAAGTCCCCTTTGCATGTAATCCTTTGCTTTGGCTAGGGAAATGGGCTATCATGGTATACTGAGAAGCATCAGGCCTAGCAAAAAGAAGATTTGGGTTCTAGTCTGGATAGGCATCTAATTAACCATGTGACCTCAGGCAAATCACCTAGCCTTTCAGGTCTTCTGGCTTCTTTAGCTATAGACAAATTGAACTAAATGATCTCTAAGGTCCCTTCCAGCTCTTAAAATTCTATGGTCCAGGTGTGTGGCAGTGAAGGGAGGAGTATGGCTGGTGATAAGATTCAGCTATGATTACTCAACATGCCAGAGCTAATTTTAGATCCACTTATTGTCAAATCTCAATTAACCAGCTGAACAGTCAGACAGATTGTCCCAAAATAGTATACAGTCAAATCACTAGCTAAATCAAGGATATGTGATTTTATCAGTGTGATTTCTCCCTACACTGATAAAGCTCACAACTACATAAGGCCTTAGTGGATGGTCTTCATGATTTGGAGAATGGCTGCAAATGTTCATCACCCAGTGGCCAAGCCTCTAGTGAAAAACTGCTCCTGACCTAATTAAGATGATCTTCAAATGAGAGATAGGCCATCACTATGGTCATGCTTGAAATATTTCTGGCTTGACACAACATCCCAGAGTTCATGTTGTCCTTGCATGGTATTTCAGAATGAAAAGCTACCTCCATGCCACAATGAGATACTGGAATAAGACCCTACTGGAGGAAAACATGGGATGGTTCTCTTTAATCATTTTTATTTTATATTAGCATGCCAGTTCTTCCAGCAGATTGACCCTTCCTAATTATATTCTGCTTTAGCCAATATTCAATTCTTTTACATAATTACTTGACAATATACCAGTTCATGTCAAGGAGAAATCCCCATAAGCACTTTGGGTAGCAGAAAACAGCAAAAGTTTATTCTGAATAATCCATAAATTCAGAAGTAGTGTGGTTTAATAGTGGATACAGGATTGAGTTTGGAGACATGAAGACAGATTCAAACCTCAATTCTTAACACTTACTAGCTATGTGGCAAGTCACTTAACCCTTATATGCCTCAAGCAATTCCCTAGGACATATCTACTGAGACATAGCCAAAGTGCTACTACCATGGTAGACAAGTTCTCCCATACTAATGAGATCTCAGATCTTTCCAGTATTCCTGTAATCCATAAATTTGTATGCAGATAATTAAGGGCTGTCTGAAAGAGCTTAATGTAACAATTCCATTGAGGTTAGGAAAAGAAAGTCAGGGGAGCCAGGAGATCCACAAGTCAAAAGAGTTGGCTTGGGCAATAATTAAAATAGCTCCTCATACTCTTTCCCATTCTGTTATGAAAAACAGGGCCTGCCACCAAAATCAGCTCAAAGTCCAATTTTGCCTATGAAGGTCTGGTATAATAACAATAATAACAAATATATCCTGCATGTTCAAACAGCTTTAAAATTTGCATAGCACTTTATAGTCATTCTCATTAGACTCTTACAGAGTAGGTCACATGGATACTATTATGCTCCTCTTACAAAAGAAGAAACTGAGACTCAAAGACCGTAAGCAACCTGCCAAAGACCAGATAGCTAATAACTATTCAAACCCAGATCTTCCCGACACCGAGTCCTACGCTCTCTACCCATTAAGCCACATTGCATCCCCTCAGTCTTCTGGGAAGGTGGCCATTCTAGAACACCAGTTGGAGGACAGGCAAGAAAATACAGAAAGATGTGATGAGGAAACAAATAGGAAACAAATATTTGTATTGGTTTTTTTTTAAATTCAATAACCCTTTTTTTCTATTCTTTGTTACAAGGGATGGCTTTCTGGGTGGGGAAGAGAGAAAGTGCTTTATTTGGGAACAAAGGTGATATAAATGTTTTAAATTTAAAAATAAAAATAAAATTCAGCCATCCCCTAGGAAGAGTTAAGGCAAATTCATGCTTTCCATAAAGAGAAGATCATACAGGGAGGCAGATAGATGGCATAGTACACAGCGTTAGACTGGGACCCAGTGAGACCTGAGTTCCAGTCCTCCCTCAGACACTTACTAGCCACATGACCATGGGTAAATCACTCAGTCTGTCTCAATGGCAATTCCCTTATCTATGAAATGGGGATAACAGTAAAATCTACTTTGCAGGTTTGTTGAGGATTAAATGAAATAACACACATAAGTCATTTTGCAAACCTTAAAACACTTTATAAATGTTAGCTATTATTCTTCTTATGATGATGAGGAGGAGGAGGAGGAGGAAAACGGAAGCAATGAGAGGAAGTCTGTCCTTTATCAGCTGAATGACCTTGAACAATTTATTTCCTTCTAAGCCCCAGTTTCCTCACGTGTAAAATGAGAGGGTTGAACTAGATCAGTAATTCATAAAGTGCAGTCCAGGGGAACCTTAGCTGGCCCCATGACCCTTTCAGGGAGTCTGTGATAATCAAACTATTTTTATAACAATACTAAGATGTTAGACTTTCTAAGATGATACATTATCAATAGATACAACTCATATAACCCTTTGGGAGGGTCTTCAATCATTTTTAAGGCTGTAAAAAGGTCCTGAAACCAAAAAAGTTTGAGAACCCCTGGAGGCAAAATAGGTCTGGGACCAAGAGCTTGGGCAGATGCAACAGACATGATCTCTTAAACCCTTTCTAGTTCTGCTTTATGATGGACAGAACATCTATAACACTAATAACTTACATTTATTTATCACTTCCCAGTTTTCAAGGAAATCACTTTTCTCACAACCCTACCAAGTGGTTAGTTTAAGTATTATTATCCCTACTCAACAGATGGTGAAACTGAGACTCAGAGTTTCAGTAGCTTGCCCTGGGTCTGAGTCAGTATTTGAACCCAAGTCTCAGCTGACCAAAAGAACAACACTTTCCACTACCAAATGTGGTCTTAAATTCACGTTCTTGTGAAACTGTTTCAATGTGGAGGCCAAAGAATAGCACAGAAAGAGAAGCGGGAAGTGCCAACCATAAACTTCCCTTCCTATCTAGGGCCCTGGTGCCTCAGCAAGCACATTAGCCTGTGTCTACTAAAAATTACCTGCATTTGACACACTGTTATAGTTTGCCAATGCCCCATCACTGCACTGAAGTTTGCAATTTGAAATCACCAATATTGTTCTTATAAAGGGGTAGCCTAGGAATTGGGTCAACTATGTTGTAGACTCTGCCACCAACTTTTTGAGGAACCTTAAGCAAGTTATTGAATCTGGGGCCTCAATTTCCCTATCTGTAAAATGATTACTGCAATGTCTTTTGTGAGTATTAGAAAATGATGGCATTAAAGGTCTTGCTCCTAATATAGAACCACTGATAAGGGACTATGACTCTCTCTAAAGTTTTAAAGAGAAATATCTTACATTTTCCCCCCTCAATACCTAGCCCACCCTGAGCCCAGTGTACAAGAACAGCAGTCTGATATACAGAGCAATATTGTTAGTGATGGCTATTTTTGTGCCTGAGGCAAGGCACCATATTGAAGCACAAGAAAATCAAGAGGTTACAAGGGAGAAAGGAACAGAGGTAGACCAAGGCTTTGCTAAGGAGGAACACTAGCTACTGAGGAGTGGAAGGGGCTGAGGAGAGGAAGAAGCAGTATCGTGTAGTAGCTTTCTATTTTACCTAATTACTCTTGCTAAGTGCTAACTCAGTTAAACCTTCTAAAGTTTCACCCCAGGACAATGCTTTGGTTACCCTTCCTTAGTTACAGTTCTACTAGTTTACATATTAAGATATATCCACCAAAGCTCCATCAGTGAGCCCTCCCCTCAGATTTCTACCCTTATTCTAGAAGCAAATACAACTAGCGCATCACACCAATTTTAAACAAAGCTCAACCTGATGGCAACATCACCAGCAAATGTGTTTTTCCTCTAAGTTCTTCAGTTGTGTCTAGGAAAAACTAAACGTTTTAGCATAATATCTCAGCTTCTAAAAGGTGTGATGAACTTCTTTTTATAATTATCTTTTATTTTTACTTAACATTTTTTAAAGTTCAGTTGACAAGTCAGATATTTATGCTGTTCTATTTCACAATCCATCACCACCAATTACTCTTGTGAAACTTTAAATTGAAAAAAAAAATACTCCATTGAAAAGGTTAGAGGAATTCCAGGTTCAGTATGTACCTAAGCCAGAAATTCATACCTAACCCATGCACAGAAAATAACATTACAATCATGATAAATCCATTGGAAGTTAATTAATCCCTCTTCAGAACTCTCTCTTCTCTGGAGGATCTGATAAAGATCTACCCACATAGGATCTGATAAGCCTAGGCATTTATTCCTAGGTGCCTGAAAACAACTCTTTGGAAATATAAAGTGAATTAGGAGGTGACTACTCTAGTTAATAAACAATTGTATTTAAATATCTATGTGACTTAGTCAACAAATAATTGTTGAATCTCAATACTATTTAATGGCATCATATAGACCTGGCTTGATTCTTCAGACCATCAAATACTGGAAAGAATTTCTTTTCAAATGCTTATTAATCATACCCGAGTTAAGCTCTAAATGAAGAAAGGTAGAACTGAAAAACAGCAAGCTAAAACTCATTTCCTAATAAATTGGACATTTTCCTCCCAAGTCAAGATAGATTTAATACCTTCTTGTAACTTTCTGCCTGACTTCTCTCTCTATCAGGTCCTTTGAATATTTATTCCACTCTCTGGTCCATAGGCTTCTTAGCACAGAAATGGAAGTAGTGACATTCAAAGCATCAAAGAGGTCACGTGACAGACTGCATTCTCAATACTGCTTCAAAAAGTCTCCAGAAGTCACAGCTAAGTAAACTCAAATCTGCAGTCTGGGGGGAGGGAAGGAATGACGGCAGAGGAAACAGGAGGAGTGAAGAGGAACAAGATGGAAGAAAAGAAAAATAGCTCCACCTTCTCATCCCCAGATAATAACAAAAACATTGTAAAAAGCAGCTGCTACTTCATGTAGGATACTGTTTTTAACCCAAAGGGATGATAATGGGGAACAACATATATAATTCTCAGCACTTCCCAGGTAGGACAAGAAGTGTGAATTTCAAGAAAACTTTTCCTTTTTAAATCCCTAAACCCCTGGTAGAAAATGATTGCTAAAACTTCAATATTGCCTCACAAAAGAAAAAAAGCTCTGAAAGGGGGGGGAAGACAGACAAGTGGCATAAGGCATCAACCACTACACAGCATCAAAATTATCATTCATATGTAAACATATTTTAAAATTATATTACATTTTGATACTGTATTTTATGTTTTCCAGGATAAGAGAACAATATACAATTACAAATATCTACTTTTTTGTACTTCCCCTAGAAATCCTAGACTATTCAGGCAATCATTATTTATGAAAGAAAAAAACAGGTCGAGACTAAGGCTCAGCATAATTAACAACTCATAAAACTGATACTATGCCTGAAATATCAACAACAACATTAATGCAAAGGAGACTGATCTCCAGATCTATTTTTTATGTCCTTTAACAGTGTGCTAATTCAGATGACAGTCTATTCTCTGAAAAAAACTAAAGACTCAAATAATATTTTAAAAGTTATTTAAAGATGTGTAATTTTTTAGGATCTTGCTATTCATCACCTAAAACATTGGTTTTATACAGCAGATTTAACAGAAAGAAATCTAGCTAGATTACAAAGTATGTTCCTATGTAACCATAAGTACTAAGAAGCTGGGGGGGGGCGCCCCGCATTCCTATCAGATTGGTATATGGGGGGAGGGGGGGAGGCAACCTTTTATGTCCAGGTCAGGATGTAATCACAACCAAAGAAGGGTATAGTGAACAAGCCAACTTAATAAATAAGAAAACATAACATGTCAGCTGTTAAAGTATATCATGCCAATTCCTCCCTATTGAACGTTCAGCACCCGCATACAGTACCGTTCTTCCCTGTAGTAATATCAGAATCCTTTTCATTGAGTCAAGCTAAACCTGGACCCAAAAATGCATATTCAGGTTTGTCACACTGTTTATCTCAAGAAAAAGTGATATGTATGATTTTTAATTAGGTAGCTTTTCCCTCCAGACCTCATTATAAAGGAAAAGGGGAGGGGGAAAAAAAGATCAAAAGATCTGATTCAGTTGCCACACTAGAGGCACGAAAATCTAGAGACAAATACAAACTCAGAGAGGTGCTGAGTTACATGGGGACTTTTATGCCATCTTCAAGTGCATTAAGGAAAATGAACTTCCAGCTATCCTGCAGCGCACAATAGATGCAAATAGGTATGACTTAGTAGAGGCACATTTATTTTTAAAGCACAGCATCCCATAATACAGAGAAAATGACCCTCTCTTTAGAAGACATTTACTTACTCAAAGATGCAAGGGAGAAAAACGGAGGGGGGGAGGTGTAAAAGCCTCAAAACATACCACAATAAAAGACTTCCAAAGAAAGAAAGGGGCTGAGCCCATCAGTAAGCAGCACCTTTCTGGGATAAGGATATTTCCAACTCCCTAATTATTTAGAAATGAGGAAGATGCCGAAGCAGCAAGGCTTGTTTTAGCCCTCGCCCCCCCCCCGACCACTCACCCCACCACACTATCTACCACAATAGCAGGAAGAAAGGAAAGCTGTTCCGTACCAGTCAAGAACATTCTCTGAAATCCATCCCCTGCATACATGCAGCAGGCAGAACTATAAACACCACCACCACCACCACCACCACCTTTCCAGATAACACATCAAAGTGACAAACCAGAGCAGACTACTCCCACATTAAAGAAGCCCTGAGACAGCAGCAAGTCCCCTCCACCCCCGGCCCGCTCCGCGCGCGCCTCCTAGTCCTCCTTCCCCTGCCCTGCCCTGCCCTGTCCTCCCAAATCCCCTTCCCCACCTGGCTCCCTATGCATCGCCGGTAGTTGTCTGCATGCTTTACCGGGGTGGCTGGGGAATGCGATTTGGTGGCGGCAGCAGCATCCCTCCTCCAGACGCTAGGGCTGGGAGGAGGGGGGATGGCAGGGGGGCCAAGCATGCACTATTCCCCGGACTGGAAAAACATTCATCCTCTCTCTTGCTGACCTCTCCGTCTACTTTCCATCTATCTTTACAAATACCAAGGTAGGTCCCATCAGGCACAAACATAAGGGCTTGCACTCGCTTGACAAGTTAAGCTTTATTTCCTTTCTTCTCCTTACCTGTCTTGGGAAATGCTTGAATGGTTTTCCCCCCACTCCCCCCCCACCCTCCTGGAGAAGACGAACAAGGGGCAGCTGCAACAGCTCTTTTGTGTGACTGCTTGAGAGCCACACACAGAGACTACTAATTAACCCAGGAAGCTGAATAGAGGACAAGCCCCGGGCACCCCAGAATCTGTATAACTCAAGCTGCTCTCTAATGCTGGGAAGGGAAAGAAAAAGAGAGAAAACCTCCCAACCCTGGATACTGTTGCTAGGCCTGGCAAAGCTTTCTTTCCCTCCTCTCCCTTCCTTCTGCTAGAGGCCTCTAACCTTCCTTTCTCCACAGCTGCCTCCCTAACAGGAACTGGAGTTTAATGTTTCCTGATGAGACCACGGCATTTGGAAAAGAAAGTCGGAACAGAGTCGTCCAAATTCTGAACAGCGGTGACTTCCTGGCTATGATCACTACTGAGGTAGTTTTCATCTCAATGAGGCCACCCTAGACATTCATCTGGGTGTGGGTCTAATACAGAGAGGAATTAAAAACGCAGAGGGGCAGGAGTGAGATCCTCAGTCCCTTTAAATTGTGTTCCATAGATAAATGTTACCATCTAATGAACCTGTTCCACTAACGATAACTAGCTTTATTCCAAAGTTTATTAATTCAAAATATATTTCTCAAGCACCTATCTGTACACGGTAAGTGTTTACTAAATGCTAGTTGCCTAACTGACTGACCTAATATATGCAAGGCATTGTGCTAAGCATTATGAAGATCAGAGGAGGCTTGGATTGTGCACCCCCAAAGCAATGACATCAGGAAAATGGTAACACCAGGGGGCAGCATTATACAAAGCAGAAGGAATGTGTGAAAGTCTCGATTGTGTTTGTATCGGGTAAGAACTGCGACAATTTTTTCATCTAGGGCAAAAAGGAGAAAAGGCTCATTCCCCCCACATCCACACACCCCACCCCCATACTTCAGCGCTTCCAGGCTGTTGAAAGGGGTGGAACCATGCTTCCCTATGAGATAACTCAGGGGGAGATATCAGGTTCTTTGTGTTCTTACTGCCCTCTAAATTTTCTGCCCTGCAGCAAAGGGCCAGTTCCCCCACCCTAGTTATAGTTCAGATGCCAGGAATGACATTGCCACTTATTTCCAAATGACTTACTCAATTTTTAATATATATTCAGAAGTCTTAGACTGGAGCCATATCACATATGAAACCTTAATTACAAAGTATTTGGTATAGTCTTTTAATGTAGATTTTACAAAATCTAAAGAATCTAAAGGAACTCTACTTTTTAGTTACAAAACCACCCCAAATACCCTTACCACATAATAAGCACTTAATAAATGCTTTTTTCCATTTGAATTTAATTACCAGTCTAACTTTATCAAACCTTGATGTATGCCTAATTTCATTTTTAATGCCAATAAGACTTTAGCAACATAGGACAGAAATGATTTAGAAATTTTGAAAGTTCAAAGTACTTTTTTATTTTCTTTCTAGGATAATCTGGATTAAACTTTGGCAATTTGTATTTGGGCATCTAAAGGAGACTGAACACCTATACTAAAAGATAGCCAAAGTAACACCCTATATGGGTATTTGTTGTTGTTCAGCCCTTTTAGTCGTGTCCGACTGTTTGTGACCCCACTTGGGGTATTCCTGGCATCAACACTGAAGTGGTTAACCACTTCCTTCTCCAGCTCATTTTATAGATGAGGAAACTGAGGCAAACAGGGTTAAGTGACTTGCCCTGCATCACAGAGTTAATAAGTATCTGAAGCCAGATTTGAACTCAGAAAGATGAGTCTTCCTGACTTTAGACCCAGCATTCTATCCATTACACCACCTTGCTGCTTTCCATATGTGTATAGCAACCTGTAATTTAACAAAGATTCCCTTTATAGTATTACTGACAAGTGGCCAAACAGATTTTGCTTGATTCTACTTTTAGATAGCTCTGATTATTAAAACATTTCTCTTTACATGAAGCCTAAATCTCTAGAAAGTCCTACTCCCAGGCCTTAATGACAGAATGGAGTTGACCCTGAGTTCTTAAAGACAATGCCAGCACAATACTGTCAGGTTCTACTATACTGGTAGGGCTTCAAGTATTTCCCCAATAACAAGGACCAAACTAGCTAATTATGGAGATGCACATCACCAATAAGCTGGCCACCTAGTGATTAAATCTTTTGACTATACTGAAACAAAGAAAAACACTTGTAAAATTTCTCAGTCATGTGTGTCTCTCTCCTGCTTCTGCAATGGTAGAGCCAAAGTGATGAGAAAAGAGGCAGAAGTAGCTGAGATTCTTACAATCTAGCCCCTGCTTAGATTCCTTAAGGGTCTGGCCAATATGAGGGATGTTCTAATAAACCTTGTCTTTGGCTGAAAAAAAAAAGAAAGAAAGAAAAGAGGCAGAAGAGCCTAAGAATCACAGACTTTAGACCATCAACAAACCTCAATTTGATTATTGATACTCTAAATGTCAGATTCTTGTCCAGTTTTGAAAGGAGCATTCTTCCTATATAGGAAGCCAGAAGAAGCTTGATAGTAAGATGGCTCACAGTAGTTGGTGGAATGAGTTGTATCATATGCCCAGAGACTACAAGAAACATTATTTCATGGAATGTTTTCTCTCTGCAAAAATACCACCATGAAAAATAATTGCAGTTTGTACACCAATCTGTGTTGCTGAGAACAAAGGGGTAGAGAAATTTTACAAAGAACTTGATAAGGCCCTCAAGTCAAATGAACATTTAAAATATTTGGTGACTTTAGCAAAATGCAGGAAAAGGTGAACATGAGGAGAAATATTTGGGAAAGTATGGTCCAGGAGAAAGTAATGAGGAAGGCCAAGGACTTGGAGATTATATGGAAATGGCAGGTCTCTGTATCATGAACACTTCTGTCTAAAGAATTGGTAGGCACTGAACATGGGAAATCCAAATAAAACTATAAAGAAGAAAATAGATGATATTTTAAATGATTGATGTAGGAGTTATCCCTAATTCTGTGTAGTATCAACTCATCAGAGCTAAGATTAAAATTTATAAAAAGAAAAAAAAAGGAAAGAAAGAAAGGAGAAAATGCATAGTTTGCAACTAAGACAATTTAACCTCAAATTATTTAAACAAGTTCATAAAAGTAAAAAGTTAGAAATAGACAAGAGAAATGACACTGACACCAAATATAATATCATCCAGGAGTTTAACCAATATAAATTAATTTCCACAACAGGGAGACCAGAAGAGCCTAGAAAGCTCCTTGGTCAGCAAACATCTGGCAATAAGTCAAGTAATTACTTTAATTTAATTACTTTGGCAAGTAATGTCAAATGGACAGATATGTCCACCAAAGGGAACACCAGGTTTGAATATAAAATAATCTGAAAAACATTATGTAGAGGAATGATGGCCAGTGACTAATTAGTATCATCTTATGAAGCAGAGAGAAACAGTGAAGGATAAGGCAAGTTTAAAGGAAGCCTGGACATGTATTAGACTAAACAAAGTCATCCCAAGGGCATTCAATGATGAAAAGGGAAAGAGGCCTACAAACATAAGAAAATTGGAAAAGATTGGTAAAAAACCATTTTTAACAAACTGCTTTCTCCATCAAGGATAGTGAAAGTGCCACACCTGGACCCTAATATCACAGACCCTGAGGTGCTTACAGAAGAGAGAGGTAGAATGATGCAGTAGAAGGGAAAATTAAAAAAGGAGGAAAAAATAATTAAACCAGTAAATATAAAAAAGATCTGTGATGGAGCAGATATAGTTGTAAAAGTGTTGAAGGACAAATAAACTCCGTGAAAGAGAAGGGAAGATACCAAAGGAGCTGAAAAAATTCCAGCCCTAATACACATAAAAAAGAAAAAAAAAGTGACCAAGAAAACATCAATAACTATCTGTCAATATGCCTCTTCTCTCATCTATACAAAATCTTTGGGGAATCATCTGAACGTGAACTAAGGACATCCTCAGTGAGGTTACTATCAGTGTTTTTCACAAGTGATGTTCATGAATGGACCACATTTTTGTCATCTCACAATTAACTACAAGATGTAAAAAATACACAGCTCAACTCTTCCACTTACTGCCTGTATGACCTTAATCAAGTAGTCAATCTACAAACATTTGTTAAGCATTTACTAGGCCTTAAGTTAAATACTGGGGTATTAAAAAAAACCCTGAAGTCTTTACCCTTAAGGAGCTTATATTCTAATAAGGGAAGACAACATGTAAATAACTATCTGAGATATATACAGTATAAATCTCAGAAAGAAGGGGAAGGGAGACAGTGGAGGAAGGAGAAAAATGCTTCTTTCAGAAGATGGGATTTGAGCTGAAGGTTGAATGAGGCCAGGAAAGCCAAGAGGCAGAGATAAAAAGAGAAGGCACAGGGATAGGGGTCAGCCAATAAAAAAGCACTGAGTCAGGAGATGGAGTGTTGCATGCAAAGAATTGCAAAAAGGCCAGTGTTTGTTTCTGAATCACAGAGCATAGGGAGGGGAGCAAGATGTAAGATGGCTGGAAAAATAGTGTAACAGCCCTCCAGAAAGCCTTAAACTGGCCACAAAGACCCTGGGAGTATATTTCTTCCCAGTTTGAGAAGAAGTTAATGTGAGATCAAGACTGGAGAGTGGGGTCCCTCCCCTTCTCTATTCAGTGGGCATTTAAGTCTGGACTTCCATTAGCTCCCTCTCTTCCCAAGCTGTGAAGAAATAAAATTCCTAAACTCTGTCATGAGCCCAAATCTTGCTGGAGAAATACTACAGTAGGAAGGGGTCAGGTTATAAAGGGCTTCGGTGCCAAACAGAGCATTTTCTATTTGATCCTAGAGGCAATATGGAACCACTAGAGTTTATTGAGTAGGTGGAGGTATGGTCAGATCTATAATTTAGGAAGATCATTTTGGCAACTGAGAGGATGATGGAGATACTTGAGGTAAAAAGAGGTTATTAACACAATCCAGTCCTGACGTGATGAGGAACTGCACCGAAGTGGGAAATGCATGAGTGGAGATAAGGCGATGTATATGAGAGATGTTGTAAAGGTAGAAACATGACTTGACAACAGACTGTATATGTGGGATTAGTGCAGATAAAGGGTCAAGAATAACACCAGCATTATGAGTCTTGGTGGCTAGGAAGATAGTGGGCCCTCTACAGTAATATGGAAGTTTGGAAGAAGGGAGGGTTTAGAGGATTCATTTAACCTCTCACTCTCCTTACTTTTATGGTATGGGCAATATCTTAATCCCTTCTCCCATACAAGTTAGTCTAGTTTTTCCTCAAAATACACTGAGATTCCTCCAGTCTTGGTGGGCTCAGGTGACTGAGTGACTATGTCACTTCCCCATGGCTGAGTAATGGAGATTAGTGAGGGTGAAAGGAGGTGTGGAACTGGTCTCAAAGGTTTTTGGTTGTTGGATCACAACATGTAACTCAGGCAAGTGAGCTTCACTAAGCTGACTCGACTTGAGGTATCCTCAATGCCTATCCCAGTTGAATATCCTTTTCTTGCTATGGCTAAGTCAATCCTTTCATTAATTGTTGAATGATTTATAAGCATGTTGTTTTGTTCCAATATCAAACCGAAACTGCCAGGAGACGGGCCTGAGTCAGACCCAACCTAGAGCACCTATAAAATTAATAGCTAAGACTAAAGAGCCGCCAAGGTCCCTTACAGCTCCAAATGTATGAACTTCTTATCCTATGGGCTTATTGTTCGTTTATTATACAAAATTTAGCTGAGTAGATCGAAATGACAAATTCAAGGCTCCTTTACAGCAAGGTATTTCTCATCCATTCATCACAATCCTGCAGGATTCTTTGCAAGATGCAATAACAGAAATAGCTGTGTTCTATCCACCTCTTATGACAAATATCAGGTAAGGCATATAACTGGGAAAGATATACTCACCAGAGATGTTTGCTACTGAGATAAAGGAGATCCAGTGCAGAATCCAGGTTTATGAGATTTGTATGATGAGGTCCTCCAGAAACTCTTGTTTGCAAATACTGTCCTGATTACATCAAGCCCCAGAGCATTACAAAACCTCCTGGAAGAGATCATTAATCACTCAAAAGGGATCTGGCTTGTCCATTCACATAGAAAAGACCAAGTGGATGAAAATTGTTTGTTGCCCAGATTTCAACATGCATTTGTCTGGACATCCTATAAAGTTTGCTCAGCAGTACCTATATCTGGGACAGTTAGCATAGATAGGCAACAAACTAGACTTAGAGTAGAAAAATATAAGGAGGTTAGATTGCTTTGGAGGAAATTACAAAGCTCTTTTACCAATTCCAAGCTTCCCAGGAAAGCAAAAGTCTATATTTCAATACAAACATTTTACCTTTATAATTATATGACAGAGAGAGGTGGTAGGTCATTGCCTCTGATGAGCTAAATGTAAGTATCACACAGAGGGCAATGGAGGGATACATGGTGTAAGCAGGCTAGAACACAGAACCAACAAAAAACTCTGAAGAACAAGAATAAAGGACATCATCAAGGTATTGTCTGACAAGAAGAGAAGATGGGCCAGTCATAGGACAAGAGCAAATGATGAAAGTGGACAGTCAGAGTGCCCCACTGATAAACTCAAGAGAAAGTGAAGGCTTCCAGAAAATTGGGCAGTTTCCCTGTGCAGAAATTTTGGAAGAACATAGGAAAGAATCACTTAGGATGGACAGGCATGGATAAGTTTCAATCTGCATTATTGGAGAATAATCCAGAATCAATGAAATCTAATCCTTTTAAGCATTTGAGGTGCACAAATTTGCCTTTATATGAACTTCTACCCATTACTCACTGTTGCATCCATAAGGGCTAAGCAGAACAAGCTTAATCCTTGTCACTCTCCTCCAAAAACACGTCCAACTTATCAATAACTTTCATAAAACGTAACATCCAGGATTGAAGATAATACTCCAGATGTGGTCTGACAAGGGCAGAGTATGGTGGAACTAGAACCTCTCTTATCTAGTATAACACCCCTCTCCAGGGCCACTTCCCCAAAATCATTCATATTGGCAGGTTGGATACCCAGAAGGAAACTTCCAATATTGCTTTTGGGATACTAGGGGTGACCATGAGGAGCTACAAATTCTAAGACTGTCATTCACAAGCTCCCACTGGTGGGCTATCTATTGGTTATCAGCCAGTAGCCTCAATTAGCTTTTAGGAAAGAGTTTTATTAACCAGGACAGATGCAGAACACCCCCCCACACCCATTAAAAAAGTGCTATCCCCTTGCACCTATAAGTTCTCCCATACTTAAAGTACAAAGATAGTGAGGCACATATGTGGAGAATACATGTGACATAAGGATAATCCACAGCTCTTGACTTCTGTAAGTCCTTTTCTCCCTTTGTAGTCTTCAAGAAAATCATCTTATGTGTAGCTCTCTGCTTTCAATCACTGTTGTGTGGGGATGCTCCTATTGACTCTGGAACTCCAGATCTGATATTTTAAAGTATATAAGGTAACAGCTACCTGGTCAAGGGGAGTGGGTGGAATGTAAGAGACTTGCTCCTTCCCTCAAGGTAACTCCCTCTCAGAAGTCCTTCTCCTATGGTTTTGGCCACCAATCAACTGGCATAGTTGCAACAGCAATTGCTGGAATAGTTGAACTTTCAGATTGGCTTCCTGTTTTATATATAACCCCACAGGTTGGGACCAATTCTCTTCAACTAACCACAAAAAAATTTCCTGTGTGATGTCATCTGCTTCCATCCAGTGAACCAAAGCTCCTATGATTCTTTTAAATTAACCAAGAACTTATTCATACTGAGTTTACTTTTAATTGATTAATTCTTTCAGGTAGGCTGGGCTCTCTATGATTAATTGGGATGATGGAGGATCCTTATCCTTAATCTTGGACACTATGCTTCCCAAAGCAATCTAAAGTCACGTGAGTTTTTTTGACTAATTACTTAATATTGAACTTTCAGTCCAATAAACCCCCACAGATCTTCCTCATACTTGTGAGGTTGATTATGCTAATCTAGGGGGAAAGACTTTATGTCTATTCCTATTAAATTTCATTTTATTTGATTCAGCCCAGTATTCCTGCATGTCAATATCTTTTTTAGATCCTAATTCTTTCATCTAACATGTTATCTATCTGTCCTAGTTTTATGTCATCTACAAATTTGATGAGTATAAGATTTATGCCTTTACTCAAGTCATTAATAAAAATGTTATCCAAAAAAAAACGGCCAAGCAAAAATCCACATGGCTTTCCATTTGGGACCTTATTCCCCATTAAAATTTAACAATTAATGACTACTCTCTGGGTCCAGCTATTTAACAAGTTCCAAATCTACTTGGCTGTGTTATTGCCCAGCCTACATCTGGGCACTAAAAAAAAAGCATAAGACCTTATCAAATGATCAGCTAAAACTTAAGTAAACTATATTAATAGGATTCCTCTGATCTTCAAAATGTCCAAATATATCAGTATTCTCATCAAGGTATTTCCTCCAAAAATGGTTGCCCAGATTGAACATGATAATAAGTACCAGAGAATTTCAGAATTACCTTCATATTGCCTCATACACTTCCTAGTTGTGTGATCCTGGGCAAGTGACTTAACCTCTGTCTGCCTCCATTTCCTCAACTGTAAGATGGGGATAATGATAGCACTCACCTCCCAAAGTTGTAAGGATTAAATAACATAATGTTTGCAAAGCACTTAGCATGGTGCCTAGCATATAGTAGGTTCTTAATAAAAGCTTGTTTCTTTTCTTCCTTTTATCAAGAAAGATCCAACCAAGATGTCTCCATCTTGTTTCTCTCCAACCACGATAGATAAAACCCTCTTCAGCTTTTGTCAAGCCACACTCAACTCCAGACTCACTCCTCATAAAATTATCTTTATGATAAAATAACAGTTATGATAGTGTTAAAAGAAAATCTTTGTTCAGGCCTTTGTCCTCAATAATGAAGCAAACTCAGGTAGAGAAAATTAAAAGGAACATACTGTAGCATCCAAGGCAAAAACACATTGAATGCAGCCAGGCCCCAAGTTGAAACCTCATGCTATTTTGAAAAATGAATTTCATAATAAGTGCACATTTCTAAATGGGGAAGGGTTAGTGTTATCTCAGAGACAGTTTGCAATCCAGGTAGATGCAGATCAAGACTTATGCAGCAGCCTTTTCTTATACTCCAGTTAGGAAGTACTGCAGTCACCCCACATTCAGATTGATGTGTACAGTGGTCTCCCCTGACGAGAGGGCTGGCATATACAACTGTGAACTGGCAATGAGAGATCAGGAGTTCATTGCAATTAATGTGGCAGACTTCTGGGCAGCTAGGCAGCTAGGCAGTGCAGTGGATGGAGCACCAGGCCTTGGATCAGGAAGATCCGAGTTCAAATCCCAGCCTCAGATACTTACTAGCTGTGTGACCCTGGATAAGTCCTTCAACCCTGTTTGCCTCAGTTTCCTCATCTGTAAAATGAGCTGGAGAAGGAAAGAGCCAAACACAACTGAACAATAACCACAACAGTGGCTAAATTCTGCAGAATAATCCCCATTTGGTGCCAACCATATTTATGTGCAGCACCAAAATCGGACTTATATTGCTCTTCTATCCTCAACTGCATTATCCTAATCTCTGCTCAGTAAGATTTGGGAATTGGCTTGGGAACCAGTTCTTTCCACCAAGGAGGCACAATAAGCACAAACAGCATACAATCCCCATGAGAAAACCCACAAACAGACACTTCAGTCAATGAGAAGTTCTGCACCCCAAAACATACTGTAGCTTACCTGCTCTGAAAGTTCAATATAGTCACTCTGCAGGTGTCAAATGGTTGGGTGCCCATTTCTATACCATGCCTCCCCACCATTACCTGACTTTATCACAGTTTCTCCCATGAGGAGTCAGATTCTTGATAAGAAAGGCAGCTAGAAACCACGATGGATCTGTGAATAAATGGTGGGCAAACCATGATAGGCAAATGCAACAGTACAAGGGGCTTGGTTTCTACATTGGTATTATTCCAAGTAGAAATCATAAGCGAACAAGACAATAGTTCTCCCAAGAAGTAAGTTTTTTTCCTTACCCTTTTTCTCTGTCTTCTCCACAGTTTCTGTTAAACCACTTCCAATCACTTTCTTCTCAGTTTCTCCAAAAAAAATGCCATCCCCAAATGCTAATTCCTATTTGTCTCTGAAAGCTGCATTAACATTAACTAAAGCTTCAATGGGAGAGGCTTTTGGAACAAGTGATACATAAATAATTTCCTAATTCATGTTTTAGAGGGGAAACTATTATCCACATAAAAAATTTCCCATGGATCCCCTAATCATATCCCAAAGAACATAACAGAATTATATAAGAACATATTTTGAGAAATGCTGCTCCCTTCCAATCCTTCTTTCTTTATAGATAAGGAAACTGAGGCTGAGATGTAAAGTACCTAAGATCACACAGCAAATCAGCATATAAACCAGAGCTAAAATTCAGGTATCTTAACTGCAAGGATAATATTCTAACTAACTAGTTGTAACTCACTTCCCCTCACAGGGTTGTTATGAGGATCAAGTGAAAAAAATAGATATGAAAATCTTTTTAGAATCATAAAACACAAGTATATAGGAGCACTAATTAGTCAGCCCAAGGTCTTCCCTGAGTTTGATTTAAACAGGTGACAAGGCTCTCTGTACCTGAGAGAGTAACCAGCTGATGAGAATCAAGCAGCCAGCCCAGACCAGGGAGAAAGAAGCCTGAGGAGAAGCTACCAGGAATGGCTTTTAAAGACTCCAATTTGATAAAGAAAATATTAGGTATTAGTAATAAGCACTTAAGGTGCTGAATGGTACAATTATTTCTTTTAAAAAGTTGATCTAGGATATCTTTTAAAATATCAACTATTAAAATTTGTTGAGCTTATACTCAAACTCCCAGAAAGCTGAGACTGTCTTATTGTTGTCTTTCTATCTCCAAAGCCTGAACAGAGCTAGTTTGTTGAATTGAACTGAATAGTTTTAGTTGTTGAAAGTGGAAATTGATGTTTAAGTCAGATGGGCTGGAGCAGAATGCCAGTAACTGGAAGCTCAATGAAAAACTCTCCTATGGCTTTATGCTTACAATCTAGGACCATGTGGGGTCAAGTCATATTGCCTTCACTCACCTAGCAGCAATCCTAAATGGTAACAGCAGTCACTGAAAATGTAAATTATCTAATCTTGTGCACCAGAGGGGAGAGAACAAAGCCTATAGTATAGTCCTAGTCATTAGAAAACAATTAGCAGGGTCCTGGGACAGGCTCGTAGTTGCGATCCAAAAGAATGAACAGGAACTCTTGCTGAGTCATTCAAGAGTTCACACATAACCAGATCCAAGGGGGATTGGATGAAGGCAAGAAAAGGAGGTCATAGCAGTGGCCAAAGTTCTAGTCAGTCTCTATGGAGTAAAGTGGAAAAGAAGCTATAGTCTTTGCTAAAACATCATTTGTTCTCACACAACTTCTCCATCCAAGCCAGCAGACATTAGGCTTGCTAGCCATGGCTTCTCCTTGTTCTGCTGCATTGGAGTTACCACAGTCCAGTACCTAAATAACCCTTTAAGGGGCAGCTAGGTGGTGCAGTGGATAGAGCACCGGCCTTGAAATCAGGAGGACCTGACTTCAAATCTGACCTCAGACTAAACACTTGACACTCACTAGCTGTGTGACCTTGGGCAAGTCATTTAACCCCAATTGCCAAATAAATAAATAAATAATAGATAGATGGATAGATAGATAGATAGATAAATAAATAAATGGATAAATAAATAAATAGCCCTTTAAAGGTTGATGAGTCTTTGAAACTAAAGATGTAAAATGATGGTAGTGTTACATCTGCTTTGTAGAAGTACCTTCCTGGAGGTTCCAGTCAAGAGAGTCTCCCACATTCTTAATGGAGCCTGCTAGATTAGAGCCTGGTTACTAGTCTGTGATTTAGCTAATAGGAAACCCCCTTGTGGCCCTATAAGGAAAAGCAGAACAACAGCCGATGCTTCTTATATAACGCCTTTAGGTTTACAAAGTGGCTTCGGTGCATTTTTTTTCATTCAATCCTCACAGTAACCTTATGAGGTGGGTTCTACAGATATTCGACCAGTGAAATAGGTATTATTTTTACAAAAGAGAAAACAGATAGCACTCAGAGAGGTATAGTGACTTGTCTGTGATGACCCAGCTAACACAAGTACCACAGTCTGATTTAGAATCCATACTTCTAATTCCAAGTCCAAGGCACTTTCCACCATGCTATACTATCTCTATCTTGGGGAAGTAGTCTTATCAAGGATAGTACTTAGGGGACTCAGCATGTGTGACCCTGGAATGCTACCTCAAATTTGAGGCTTATTGTGGGATTGTATCACCATCCACTCAAAACCTAGCTCATGAGCACATAAAAGCATTTATTTACCAGCTAACCAGAGAACATGTTAGTTTAAAGCAAAAGACATTTAATTAAGTAGGATAGCAAAATAAGAGGCAGGATTCCCTTATACACAAAGGGATATACTCTCCCCTACCATTAATGGAGGGAGTGAACAGTATACATTCAGGAAACACATGTGGCGAGACACATATGAGGAGAACATGTGGGTGCATCAGGCACACTTGTCTGGGATGACTCATCTCTCCAATGCTACAGGATAGCCATGTCCTTTGGTGATTGTCACCCAGTGTCATTTTCTATTGCTCTGTTTTCCCTGCCCACTATTCTCTGGTACCATCTATACTACCATAGTAGCTCAAGAACAGGGTTCTGTCAGCTCTTTAGCTGGATAATCCCCAGGGCCAAGTTTAGCTTTTTTATGATTCAAGCCCTCAATGAACCAACTAGTTAATGCAGCCCTTAAACTTTTTAAACTCTGTCTTTTAAAATTGCTTTTCCTCTTACAAGACTGTGACTCTTTGATTTCAGTTTCCTGATATAGCATTAGAAAATTCCTTTCCACCTCTGTCACATCTCTGATCCTTAGTCTGTGTCCTTTCAAAACATCCTTTGTGTGGCCTTCACTTAGCAAAATTGCAAAGGAGCTATGTGAAACTGGGGTGACAAGGTGCTTTTCAACCCCCATATTGCCCCTGATTGTCATATAAATCAACATAGGGCAAGACCTTAGGTCTAGTTAGAGCTGACAACCTTTATCCTGGTTCTTTTGTTCTATACTGAAGCAATTGTTTTGAATTCCTGCCAACAACTCTGTAGACTTCAGAGAAGCCAAATATAGGAATTCTTCTTTTTCCTAGAATTGAGTGTATATGTGTATTATTGATATGGCTTTTCAATTCAATTCAATTTTCAATTCAATAAAATGTATTTATAGGCTTTTTCCACAGAGCTGATCCTTTTTGTCCTTGGTGCTGTGTAGAAATGTTCAAAGAACAAACAGTGATGGAGGAGTTCAAAGGGCTTAAAAGACAAATCATAAATAAATATCTCTTATCTGTGTAGACAAAATGAAACTACTTTCCACTAGTCTATGCTTTTCCTAAACAGTTCAAGTACTGTTAGATCTTTGCTCTTTTATTCACACCCACAAACTTGAGTTCCTTTCTCCTTTGTTTTCTAATTGGGCAAGAATTTACTCAAATGACCTCAACGCTATCACTTCTTTTCAAGGTTTAGTACTTTATTTCAGTAAATACCAAGAAAAGGTACTGGGAAATGCCTTGGCCTACTTTGAAAAATCACCAACTCCTGAAAAAAAACAAAAAACAAACATCTCTAAATTTAAAAACTGATTTTATGACATACATGCTGTGCAAAATATGTTTCAAGAATCTGTAGTAATAAATAAACTAATAATAAGTATGAAATTTGAAATGAGATATTGAATACTGTATGTGACCATGAGTAAGTCATTTAATCTCTTTCTTCAACAGTAAAATGGGGATAATTATACAGTACCTATATCACCTGCCTCAGAAGGATATAATGAGATTTAAATGAGATAACAAACATAAAGCACTTTTCCGACTCAAAATATTACATAAATCAATCATCTTGGGAATCTAGGCAAAGGACAATCAGATAACTACTGTAGTCCTACCTAATGTCTCTACATACTGTGGGAAATATATTGAGGGATCCAATATCTTCAGAAATGGTGCTCAAGGTGTATATGAGTAATACAAAAGATTGGCAGGGAGAGGAGCAAGGGGAGGTTGAGCAGAGGTGGAGCAATGAGGTGAGCAATCAAATAATCTAATTTAATCTATATATAATCTAATTAACTTTTCCCTTCCCTCACCCCACCTCAGACAATGGTAAGCCTCTTAAATTTGCCTCCAGAAAATGATGGGAAGGGGATGAGGGCTGGTCATGGGGCTTAAAAAAGGATTAATAGATGCACCAGAACCCATTTAACATCAAAAGACCTAGAGGAAAGACTCCTGGACATCAAACAGATCCTCTATTATGTAACTCTGGAAGGCATAAACCAGAATTTCACAGGACAAGAAGACATGGATGGTCATAATCTGTACCATTGGAGAGATGAGTTTCCATATCAGTGGGACCAGAGATTCCTAGAAATATCACCTTTGGAAGCTAGATAGTACAATGACTACAGTGCTGAGCCTAGAGTCAAGAAGACTTGAGTTCAAATCCAGCTTAAACATTTTCTAGCTGTGTCAAGTCACTTAACCTCAAAAGTCACTTATCCTGCCTGCCTCAATTTCCTCAGCTGTAAATTGGGGATAATAATAGCACCTGCCTTCCAGGGTTGTTGTAAGGATCAAATGAAATAATATTTGTAAAATATTTAGCACAGTCCCTAGCATATAGTAGGTGCTCAAGAAGTACTTATTTCCTTCTTTCCTTCCTTGGTAAGGCCAGAGCAAGATCACCTTGACAATCTCTGTGGACAGCACAAATACTGTTTTAAAATAGAAAAAAGAAATTGATAAAAGGCAAAGGAATAGCGACTTTGTTAGGAAAACATAGGTAGTGCAGTATAGTGGAAAGAGTAGGATGGATAAAAAGTTAGAGAATTGGGAAGGAGAAGCTGGTAGTGGGAGGGAGAAAAACCAATACAAATTACTGGGCTTGGCAGTCCATTGAGATAATGCTGTGTATGTTTTTGTCTTTCTCTGTAGTATCATTATTTGTCCATTGTTGTTGACATCCATTGTAAAATCAGCAAAATTCAGAGAAAACAATGCTGTAAAAATCCTGTCATATGTTGGCCAAATATAGACTCTAATCAATCAAATAACTATTAAATGCAATCCAATAAATATTTATTAAGCCCATACAATGTACCAGGCACTATGATAAATGTATTTAATGAACAATTAACAATACAACAATTAATAAATAGAAAGTCCCTGCCCTCAACAAGCTTATAATTTGAAGGAGGAGACAATATACAAAAGGAGCCAGGAAAGTTGGGGGAGAACAGCAGCACCTTGTTCCATGGAGTTGAAACCAGGCAGAGCAGCAGATCCAAAGTATAGTGATCTTAAAGTCCATTTTCTGTCCTTAATAAAGGAAGGTGGCACAGTGGATAGGATGCTGCACCTGAAGTAGGCAGACTCATTTTTATGAGTTCAAATTCGGCCTCAGACACCTACTAGCTGTGTGACCCTAAGTCACTTAATCCTATTTGCCTCAGCTTCCATATCTGTAAGATGAGCTAGAAGAGGAAATGGCAAACTATTCCAGTATCTTTGCCAAGAAAACTCCAAATGGGGTCACAGACAGTCAGACACAAGAGAAATGACTGAACAACAACACTATAAAGGAGGGCATCGGGAGGAGTTTGGTATGTGGCCCTCTAGGCTTCCAAACAGATGGGACAGGAGGCTGAGTTGGTAGGGTCAATCAAGGCTTAAGTTAGGAACATGGTAGTGAGCTTAAAAGTGATGAGCTCATCTTGGGAAATCAGGCAGGGCAGCAAATGCAAAGCAGAGTGACCTAAGAAAAGCATAGTAAGAAGAAAATATAATTATCTTTTAATGTAATTCTTAACAAAACACATATATATATATACATATGTGTATATATATATACATATATGTATTTCATGTTCAAAGCATGCACAATTCTGAATAAGTACAGATTTGTGTCTAGCACCAAACATTTCCAAGTATTTCCATCTCAGGATGAATATTTGCTTCAGTGCTTTGACAGTATTGGAGTACAGTATTATCTTACCCACAGGCATGACATTTTGTGGAAAAAAAAAGTTGCAATTGGGGAATTTTGTGTTGAATTTTTATCTTATAATAAAGTATATGTTTTGTATGGTTAGTTATTATTTGATTATAAAAGGTTAAATAACCTACACATGTATTTTGACTCCAAAATATCATTTATTTTTAAAAATATTTCTAACTATATTTTCTCTTAGTTTTTAAATAAACAAGATCTCATGTCAAAATTATATACATTTTAAAATTCAAAATCTAGTGGAAAACAAAAAAGCAGTTTATTTTACAACTTGTTAATTTTAAATATACAAATATGTTGCATTATGTAAGTCTTCCAGTTGGTGAAATTGCATTTTGTGATTATTTACTGATGTGAATTAGTAATTTTAATAATAAATATGTGGTTTTGATTTGATTTTTATGTTTTTTAAACTTTATCTTTTATGTGCTTTAAGAATAAAAGGTCGGGTTTTTTTTTCTATCCCTTGTTTAATTTGTGTACCAGGCAGGACATATCTGGGGGTTTTCTGCACGTCAATAAAAACTCCTTGTAAAGATATTTAACTGGTCTGGGGAGGTTGGCTCTCCTTTCCTTCCCTCCTCTCCTCTTCTCTCCCCTTGGGTGAGAGAGAAGAGGGCTGAATTTTTTTTTGTAGGACCCAACCTGCTTTAGGAGGCTCTGAGAGAGAATGCTTAATCTGGAATCTGAAGGCCTGGGTCTGAAGGTCTGCTTTGCTATTTATTGCCCATGGACCCTTAGACAAAGCCTGATCTCTTTGGATTTCATTTTCCTTGCCTGTAAAATTATGGGGTTGGACTAAATGATCTCTAAATACTCTTCTTGCTCCATATTAAATGTCTAAGTCATAGATCCTTTCCATGGAAGTAAAGAATGGAATTCACAAGAGGAATATAAATATAATCTTTATCAAAAATCCTTCTCATAATATGGCATGGTAGAGCCACATAGACTAATGTGGAAAAGGCTCAGAGACTGCATTTATTCCTATTGTCCCCTTAGGTGGAATATCTCAACCTTTTCTTTTCACCTATAAAAGTGCTATCCATCCTCAAGGGACATCTTAAATTTCACCTCCTTCACGAAGTCTTCTCAAAAAGTAAATGATAATTAATCCTCTTCTGAATTACTCTAGCAACATAATGTTGCATACACTTATATAATATTTTGTAAGGTTTACTATTCTTTCACATGAAAAGCAGCATGGTATGGTAGAAAGTACTAAAGCCTTGGATATGAATATTGGTCCTGATGCTAATAAGGTATCTCTGAAAATTATTTAACATCTTTGACCTTCAAGAAGGCAGAATGCTATTAATCTATTTATTATTGTTTTTCAGTTGTTTCAGTCACGTCCAACTCTTCATGACCCCACTTTGGGGTTTTCTTGGGAGAGATACTAGAGTAGTTTGCCATTTCCTTCTCCATCTCATTTTATAGATAAGGGAACTGAGGCAAACAGGGTTAAGTGACTTGCCCAAGGTCATACAGCTAATAAGTATCTGAGGCTAGATTTGAACTCATGAAGATGCCTCTTTCTGTCTCCAGGCCCAGCACTCTATCCACTGCAGCACCTAGCTGCCCTTGTCAATCTATAGGAGGGGATAATTATACTTCTACCTACCTGACAGGGTTAGTTTTCTTTTTTGACTCAAACTGTGATTTCATTGGCATAAAGAACTCCCAGAGAGAAAACTCCAGCCACTAATACAAGTTGGTTGCAACTTACAGTATCATAACAGTGATTCTCAAACTTTTTTGTCTTAGGACCCCTTTATACTCCTAAAAACTCCTTTATGGTCGAAAAGGACCCCTTTATACTCTTAAAAATTATTAAGGACTCCAAAGAGCTTTTTTTAACATGGGAAATAATGTTTGATATTTACTTTGTTAGAAATTAAAACTGGTAACATTTTAAAATATTTATTAAGCAATTTAAAGATTAAGCTTATTCACATGCTAACAGAAGTAACATTTTTATGAAAAAAAACCTATATTTTACAAAGTTAGTGAGAAGAATACTATTCTTTTACATGTTTTTGCAAATCTCTTTACTGTCTGGCTTGATAGAAGACAGTTGGACTCTTCATTCTGTTTTTGCATTTAGTGTGTTTGATACATTGGAAGCAGGTAGATGGCTCAATGGATAGAGCACTAGGCCAGGAGTAGGAAGACATGAATTTAAATCAAATCAGACACTCACTAGCTATATGACCCTGGGCAAGTCACCTAACCTCTGCCTTAATCCACTAGAGAAGGAAATGTCAAACCATTACAGTACCTTTGCCAAGAAAAGCCCATGTGGGGTCATGAAGAGTCATTCATAGCTTAATGAAACAACAGTATGAAGAAATCTGGCCTCACACAGATATGTAGTTAGAAAACAGAGGAGTGGGGTGGAGCCAAGATAGCAGAGTAAAAGCAGTGACTTGCTTGAGCTCTCCCCCAAACTCCTCCAAATACCTGTAAAAAATGGCTCTAAACACATTCTAGAGCAGCAGAACCCACAAAAAAAGACAGAGTGAAACAAATTTCCAACCCAAAACAACCTGGATGGTAAATGGGAAAGGTCTGCTGCACTAGGCTGGGAGAGGAGCGCAGTTCAGCATGGGCCACACAGGCAGAAACTGGGCCTCAGCCAACCTGGAGCAGTCCTCAGAGGACTGAATCACAGGCAGCTGCGGAGGTTTCCAGACTTCTCAACCTATAAACACCAAAGACAACTTAGAAGGTCAGTTGGAAAGGTCTGTTGGACATTGGTGAGAGGGGAACTTGGTCTGGCCCCAGACCAGACTCAGCCCTGGGGTGGTGGCTGCTTCTGGAGCTTTCTGCCCACAGATGGAGGGAGGATCAAGTAGCTGATCAGAGGGGGATTGCAGGGATCTCTTTGCTGGTGCTGAGGCAGGATTCTCTTGCTTTGCCCATGCTTGGATCTGGGTCACAGTTGTGAGTGGTGGTCCTAGGGTAAGGAGGAGCACTGGTACAGTGGAGCTGGTACTGGTGGTGAAGAGAGAATCCTTCTCACAGTTCCAAGGCACAAAAAAGTGCTTGTGGCCATTCATAGACCAGAGCACAGGCCAGGAAAGGAGAAAACACCTCGCCCTTGATCATATCACCTTGGAAGAACTGAAAACTTACAGGTCCCTAGATGTATCTCTGAAAACAGCTGCACAAAACTCCTAAAGCTTAGAATGGATGTTCTCCACACTGGAAGTAAACCCCTCCCTTAATAAAGAGTTTAAACCTCAAGTACTTGGCTGGGAACATGGGCAAACAGTGCAAAAAGACTCAGATTATAGAATCCTACTTTGATGACAAAGAAGATCAAAACATACAACCAGAAGAAGTCAAAGCTCCTACATCCAAAGCCTCCAAGAAAAATATGAATTGGTCCCAAGCCATGGAAGAGCTCAAAAAGGACTTTGAGAAGCAAGTAAGAGAAGTAGAGGAAAAACTGGGAAGAGAAATGAGAGTGATGCAAGAAAATAATGAAAAATAAGCCAACAGCTTGCTAAAGGACACCCCAAAAAATATTGAAGAAAATAACACCTTAAAAAATAGCCTAACCCAAATGGCAAAAGAGGTCCAAAAAACCAATGAGGAAAAGAATGCCTTCAAAAGCAGAATTGGCCAGATGGAAAAAGGAAGTCCAAAAGCTCACCAAGAAAATAATTCCTTAAAAATTAAAATGAAGCAAATGGAAGCTAATAACTCCATGAGAAATCAAGAAATTATAAAACAAAACCAAGACAATGAAAAAATAGAAGATAATGTAAAATATCTCATTGGAAAAACAGCTGACTTGGAAAATAGATCCAGGAGAGATAACTTAAAAATTATTGGACTACCTGAAAGCCATGATAAAAAAAAATAGAGCCTAGACATCATCTTTCAAGAAAGTATCAAGGAAAACTGCTCTTATATTCTAGGACCAGAGGGTAAAATAGAAATTTAAAGAATCCACCAATGACCTCCTGAAAGAGATCCCAAAAGGAAAACTTCCAAGAATATTATAGCCAAATTTCAGAGTTCCCAGGTCAAGGAGAAAATATTGCAAGCAGCCAGAAAGAAACAATTCAAGTAGTATGGAAACACAATCAGGATAACACAAGATTTAGCAGCTTCTACATTAAGGGATCAGAAGGTTTGGAATATGATATTCCAAAGGTCAAAGCAACTAGGACTAAAACCAAGAAATACCTACCCAACAAAACTGAGTGTAATCAATGAGGGGAACAAATTGATATTTGATGACATAGAGGAATTTAATGCATTCTTGAGAAGCCAGAGTTAAGTAGAAAAACTGACTTTCAAATACAAGACTCAAAAGAAGCATGAAAAAATAAACAGGAAAGAGAAATCATAAGGGACTTACTAAAGTTGAACTGTTTACATTCCTACATGAAAAGATCATATTTGTAACGCATGAGACCTGTCTTATTATTAGGGTAGTAGGAGGGAATACATACATAGATACATACATACATATATATGTGTGTGTAGAGAGAGACAGAGACAGAGACAGAGGTCACAGGGTGAGTTGAATATGAAAGCATGATATCTAAAAAAGAAAATTAAGGGGTGAGAGAGGAATGTACTGAGAGAAGGAGAAAGGGAGAGGTAGAATGGAATCTAGCATAAAACAGACAAGAAAAAGCTTTTACAGTAGAGGAGAATTAGGGGCAGGTGAAAGGGAATGAGTGAATCTTACTCTCATCAGATTTGGCTTAAGGACGGAATAACATACACACTCAATTGGGTATGAAAATTTATCTTACCCTACAGGAAAATAGGAGGGAAGGGGATAAGAGGGTGATGATAGAAGGGAGGGCAGATTGGGGGAGGGGGTAATCAGAAGCATACACTTTTGAGGAGGGACAGAGTCAAAGAAGAAAATAGAATAAATGGAGGGTGGGGTAGGATAAGGGAAATATACTTAGTTTTTAACAAAATGACTATTCTGGAAGTGTTTCGCATGACTACACATGTATAACTGTATCAAGTTGCTTGCCTTCTCAATGAGGGTGGGGAGAGAGGAAGGGAGAGAATTTGGAACCCCAAGGTTTTAAAAACAGATGTTGAAAATTGTTTTTACATGCATCTGGAAAATAAGACATACAGGCAATGGGGTATAGAAAATCTATCCTGCCCTATAGAAAAATAGAAGGGGAAAGAGATAAGAGAAGTGGGGGGGGGAGATAGAAAAAAGGGCAGATTAGGGGAAGGGATATTCAGGAATGCACGCCATCTTGGGGTGGAGGGAGGGACAAGATGGGGAGAAAACTTGGAACTCAAAATTTTGTGGAAGTGAATGTTGAAAACTAAAAATAAGTAAATTAATAAAAAAGAAAAAATAATAATCACAGACCTTTATATAGGACTTATCACATATTTTCTCATATTCATCCTCACAACTCTATAAGGTAAGTATTACAGGTGTAATTATCTCCATTTGACAAATGAGTAAAATGTGATTCAGAGGTTAAGTGACTTGTCCTTAGTCACATAACTGATAAGTATAAGAAGTAGGATTTGAATCCAGGTCTTCTTTTTCATCAAATCCATTGCTCTTTCCACTGTGCCATGATTTAAAAGTCTTCCATTTCCTCCCGGTATGGTAATGAGCATATTAGGAAGCACTCAGTTAATATTCAATATTCAGTTGATCAAAATTTTAAATGTTTTATGTAAAAGTACATCTGACTATGCATGAAGAATCTTTTATAATGTTACCAAATGAACCAGTAAGTCTTTGCATGTACTATTGGGATATGCCTTAGTGAAGTTTTTGTTTTTAATACATTTTATCTTTTTCATATGTTAAATGCCAAGCTACTTAATCAGATATGACAGAGATATATGCTAGATTTTTGTTGACTATTTTCATGGTCTTTTGAAAAAATGAAGTGGAATCATGGGACTATAGGGCTGGTGGGATTTAATTAACCAGATCATCTGGCAAATTGACCTGGTTTAGACACAAATGAATAAACAAGCAATACATAATATTAAGGCCATATATTTAGAGCTAGAAGGGACCCTGGATGTCAACTAGTTGAATTCCTTCCTTTTACAGATGTGGAAACTGAGGTTCAGAGAAGTAACTCACCCTAATTCACACAGAAATATCACAACAGAGAGAGAATTCAAAATGAGATGTCCTCAGTCTCTGAAATTCTATGATTCTGGTTGTCTTGTACCACCTGGATTAGTTGTGGGGCAGCTTATCAATATTCCAGGTCACAGATCAAAACAGCCAGTTGTCAACTAATTGTCAAGAGGAGTAAAAAAAATCATCGAAGGCATCCATAAATTCCTTCTTCTCCCCTACTCCATACATCAAAATGCTCTACATCGTTCCACATTGTATTTTCCTTCACTCTTATCTCTGAAGAAGAGGTAAACCTCCTCCTTGACAAGGTCACTCCTTCTAATTGTGCCCTCAGTCCCATCCTCACTCATCTTCTCAAAGTGACTGCACCATCAATAATTCTCTATCTCAAATCTTTCTTTACTTTCTACACCATCAATAATTCTCTATTTCAAATCTTTCTTTACTTTCTACAAATATGTGCAGGTCTACTCCATCCTCAAAAAAAAAAAAATTCTTCGCTTGGCCCTGGTATGCCCTTTCTGTGAATAGAGATCCCAAGGCACCACCAGGACAGCCCGGCCCCAGGGGAGGGAATAGTGTGCAGCCAAGCTGAGGAACAGCTCCCCTGGGGTATGACTGCCAGGAAAAGGAAGTGCACCATCTGGTACCTTCCTATTCTAACTAGTTATTTTTGCTAACTCAGGAACAAGCTCGGTTATTTCTTCCTCCTGAAGGAGTACATGTGTTCTTGGTACCCTCTAAATTTCAGCACCTTGTCAGAGCTTCTTGGTCTTAGTTACATAAGGCTCTGTAACAACCTGCTCACTGGGACAGTTGGATTGAATCAGGGTCCAGGGGAAAAGTAAGAGATCAATAACAGAGATCAACAGAGTACTTTAATGATGGCAGCAGCCCGGGGCATTCTACTTCATTAAACTACAGGGTGGCACACTGGATAAGAGCTCAGGATCTGGAGCCAGGAAGACCTCAGTTCAACATTGAGTATTGCTAGTTTTGTGATACTTGGCAAGTCATTTAATCTGCCTGCCTCAGTTTCCTTATCTGTAAAATGATAATAGCACCTACCTCCCAGGGTTGTTGTGAGAATAACATGAGATAATATTTGTAAAGTGTTTTATAAACCTTAAAAATGCTAATTGTTGTTGCTGTTATTATTATACTAAGGGAACTTTTGAACTGATAGATACAGTACTACCACCCCCTTCATCCTTCTCTAGCAGCATCAATTAGTATTGTACATAGCAGGAGACAAGTGTAGTCTACACAACTCTATTTTCTAGGGCAGGTCCTGGTTTTGCATATTTCCTAAATGGTCGAAAGCCTCTTTAAACAAGGCATGACAGAACTAGGCTCTTGTAGGTAGCTAGGCATTCACAAGTCCCAGCCCTCATGGTGTCCTCTGCAGTTTGTATCTCATGTGCAGAATGCCATCAGGTACTTCAAGACTAAATTATTTTGCTTTGAGACAAGCTAAATTTGGAACTTAATCAAAATTTACTTTGGATGCCTGGAAAAAATGATGTATAAAATATTAGTATTGAATATGTTGTTAATTAAGGGGTCTATTAAGCAAAAATTATAAACAGCCCTTAAGCTATCATGAAAACACAGACATATTCAGGTCAGATCACTACAGTCTGACAACCTATTTGGTAGATATCAGGTAGTGCAAAAATAATCAGGAACTAGAAATTAATGAGGATTTTAGCACATAGGGAGGGTTGGAATAATTTTTAGGGAGTGCAAGTTTTAAGATTTTTTGTTTTCTCAGATGGTTTCCCCTCTCTCCCCACTCCAAACTTTTATTCATGTTTCACAAACACATTCATATGAGAGGAAAAGACGAATCAAAACAGATAGATTTCATACTTAATTGACTTCATACTTAATTTCCTTCTTGGGAAGGTTGTAAAAACTTAACCACATTCAATTACTCAATCAAAAACATTTATTAAGGACCTACAATGTTCCAGGCATTGTGTTAAGCACGGGGGCAAAAGACAGTCCCTGCCCTCAAAGAACTTACAATCTAATGAGGGAGTCAATACGCAAACAATTATATACAAAGCAAGCTATATACAGGATAAATAGGAAACAATTTAAAAGGGTTGGGGTGAGGCCAGGGCAATTAAGAAACATTGGGGAAGGCTTCCAGGAGAAAGTGGGTGCATATTGATGGTTCTCAATTGTTATAAATCCTAAGTTTTTGAAAACCCCTATTCACTGCAGCTAAGAACTTCTCCATAAATAGACCACACTGAAATATTGCTTTTTATTCATGACCCCAGACAACGTAGTTACAGGCATTCCATAGTAAAATGATTACTTGTATCTCCCACACTTCCCCAGAAGGAGGAGAAATGAGAACTACACAAACTTTATTATTTGAAGTCCAATGAAAATATTATCAAAACTCTGTCCTTGTACATCAATCCTAGTTCACAAAATAAACACTAAATAAAAAGCTCATAAATTAAATGCTAATAATTTAAATATGATAATGAAGGGCCATCTCAGGAGAGAGTTTTAGGAGATAAGTACCAAAGTCAAAGGGATGAGATGATTGGTAGGAGTTGGGAGAGTACAAATGAGTCAATCAGTTGATTAGCATTTATTAAGTGCTTACTATGTGCCAGGCATTATACTAAGCCTTGGGGACCCAAAAAAAAGGCAAAAAAAAAATAGTCCCTGCCCTCAAGGAGCTCACAGTCTAATGGAGAAGACAACATGCAAATAATGACATTCAAACAAGATAAATTGGGGATAGTCTATAATAGTTTTAACTTGAAAAAAAATTCACTTCTTTTGCCTAAAAATGGACAGGTCCTTTTTCTGTCAGGGTGATGTGGAAAGAACATTTTTGAGGTTTTGTGCAAAATAGAATATTAAGTTTTTATATACACAGCAAGTGATTGGGCTTCTAATAATGGCTGATAAGTTGAATAGGAGCATGAATATGAAGTAAGGAAGTTATTTTCACCTCACTGAGCCTAAAGTCATAATGAAAATTCAAAAGAGATATCTCAATAGTGTTCCCCAACCAGGATTGAAATACGCTAACTAAAGCATTGCAGACTTCATTGAATTAGCACAGGTGGAAGTAGTAGAAGCAACTAACCTACTTGCATTTATCTTCAGTACAAATTGGGTATAGGACACAATGGGGGGATATTTGTTGGAAAATATGCTTCAGAGATAAGAAATGAGAAGGACCAGAGGCTTATAGGCTACATAGAAGACTCTTATCTAAGTGTCACGAACAGCTTTCTACAAGAAGTAGAGAGGCATTACATATAGGAGGCACTAAAAAAAATAAAATTGATCCTACTTTATTTAGTCAGGAGATCATTGGTTACTGAAGTGGGATTCATTCCAGAATTATTTATATTCAATCAGACCACTGACTTATAGAAAAATAAAAGTCAGAGCCAAATTAGAAGAATAACAATGAAATAATACAGCATACAACTGAGGCAAATTCAACTCGACTTGCTTAAATAAGCTGATGATGCAAAAAAAAGGGGAAATGGATAAAAGAACAGACATTGATACAAATTATCACTATTTTTAAAACAAGTTTAACCCACAAATCAATTGTCATGAAAAGATAAAAAAAAAAATAACAGCTTCCTTCAGAGCATAAACACTTGGTATTCCTGATAAGAATGTATAACATCATCATCATCATCATCAATAATAGCTAACATTTATATAACACTTTAAAATTTGTAACATGCTTTTCTTCGCAATGAGATATATTACTTATTGATCCTCAAACAACCCTGTGTATCAGGTGCTATTATTATCTTCATTGTACAGTTGAGAAAACTGAAGTTGAGAAAGATAAAAGCAGTTTCTATGATGTTTAAAAAGCTGGTTGTTAAGATAAAAGCTGTTAGCAAGAAGATTAAAAACAATCAGCAAGGAATTTCCCAAGGAGGGGATACTCAGGAGCTCCCATCCAAAGTCCTAAAAGCCACTTTTATATTGTTTCCCAAAGTGCTGATAATTGGCTACTAGATCAATCCACTTAAGGGCAAAATTAACCCAAAGAGTCCTAACATCTGCACTTTCTTACTTACAACATACCCAGCTGGTGTTGTGGGAGTATAGGACCTTAACCTACACACACATACCCAATTCCACTAGTATTATAACCCACAAAACACAGATAGTCTGTGTATGATGTTTTCAGGTCTTCTTAACTAGAATTCCAGAGCCTTATCCACCACACCAATGGTGTCAAACCTTGGCCCAATGGGGTGCATGCATTCCTGAATTGTTCTGAACCAGATTAAAATGTAATTGGGAAATATTTAATAAAATATGTAATTTAATATTTAAAATATAATAAAACATAAGTAATGTTAACATGTGATTTTCTAATTGCCCACAGGGATCCTTATGTATGGCTTAGTCATTCTTCATTTCTCTTTGAGTTTGATACCCACTGCACCACACCATCTAGCTGCCTAGGTCTATAAAATCTTCTGGAGAGATGGTAGGATACCATGAGCAGCAGCATTTCACAAAACAGAAGAAAAGGATATGAAAAAAAAGAAAATAAGTTTAAGAAAACTTAAAGAAAGGCCTAATTAAGCTAGATCATGCTAAGAGGATTTAAGGATAAAACTGGAAGGAAGACAACAAGCAGATGAAAAATGTAAATCATATTTATATTTATATAAGAAACTATTTTACCTATTAATCATATACCAAGTACATTTTAATCCCCAAGATGCTGCATGAGGTAGTAGAAATGGCACACAAAATAAAGGGGGGTGGGGGGAAGACCAGCAGAAACAAAAAGCTGTACACAAAGGAAGTCCATACCAGACAAGACACAGTTTTGAGAGTGCTGAGTGGTTGATCTCAAGACATCAGAAGAAGAGGAAGATTCTAATCAATTACAAAAAATTGTTACTACCCTTCACAAAAGTAATCGGGAAGATATAATTAATGACTAACAAGATAAAAAGGTTTTCCAATGACCACCAGATATAGGAGTTTTCAGTGATCTCAGGAACTGATTTATCTTTGCTATTGTCATAATATACTTGTACCTACAGAAACAATTCTTTGTAAAGACTGATTTATCCAACCCTGAAGTAGTACTCTATGCACTGACTACCTTCTCCCATGCCTTTCTTTGCACATACTTCTCCTACAAATTGACTCTCATCTAAATAACTTAAAACAGTATAGGAAAAAGAGCTACTTGCTCCAAAAAGCCTCATCTGTGACATGTAAACACCATCTTAGTGGAATATAGAAACTTATCATCTTTCATTCCAACTACAAGAACCTGGAGAACCTTCAATCACTGGAAGCTTAAGCAGATTCACCAAGCATAATATTGAGTAATTTCAACTTTGTCCACCATTGACATTCCAAAATACCACAGTCTGTGAATAGAGGTATTATTATAACAATCAGTTTGCTTACTGAGTAGATTAACCATCCTGACAAGTCTTATTGATGATTATATACTATAAAGTATATACTATATACTTTACATACTATTCAACCTCATCTAGCCATCTGAGATGTGACCCAGCACAAGTAAGCACAAACTTGCATAATTCTAAACCTGGAGTCAAGATGTCCTGGAATCCCAGCTCTGCCACTTATTAGCTAAGTAATCATGGCCAGTCATTTAACCTCTTCAAGCCTCAGTCATCTCATATATAAGATGGAAATAATAATATTTATGGTAGCTACCTCTTGTGGTTATGGTGAGCTCAAATGAAAATCAGTCTATCAACCCATAAACATTTCCTATGTGTCAAGTACTGCGCTAGGTGCTGGGGATACAAAGACAAAAATGAAAGAGTTTCTGCTCTCAATAAGCTTATATTCTATCAAGAAGGTATATAAAGTACTTTGCAAACCTTCAATGCTACTTGGATTTCTATTACAATTCTATTCAGCCCTAGTTGCTCATCCTCTGAGCTTTTTCAAGTCCTATGCTTGAAGGATGGTCAGTTTCTGGTCAGCTCCTATATCTGTGCTTGTACCTGTATGTTTTCTCAGTGGGGCTGAATGGGAAGTGTCTTGCTTCTGCCATAACATTTTAGCAGTGGGCCATTTGCTGTGTTCAAATTCTATACATGGTACCATAAGACTTTTAGTGGCCATGGATATGACATATCTGCTAGTTGGTATTTCAATGAAGTATGTGACTGGGGCTCATTGCAATTCCTACCAACTTACCTCCTTACTAGGTGAGTGTTTTCTCATGTATTTTCTCTCCATCTCATGAGTACCATTCTGGAAGTGGTAGATACCCTGCCTGTGATGGCTCCTTGTGCAGAATCTTCTATTATTATGAAGGTTGCCCACTTATTCCTGAAAGAAATGTTTTAGCTCCAAGGTCATCCCTTTCAAATTACCTCTTCTGGGGTCAATTCAGTTCAATATAACAAATTTTTATCAAGCATATAACACATACAAGATACTTGGCAAGGTGTTAAGAATACAAAGACAAAAATAAAATAATTCCTGTCCTCCAGAAGCTTATGTGCTACTGAGGAAAAACATGTGCATAGATAAATATCATCCTAGTGTTGTTATCCTTTGTTCTCAAAGGGGACCAATGACATCAGGAAGTTGATGTCTTAACTTGAGAGTGAATTGGATTCAAGTGAGGCAGGGCTATCCAAAGTTACCAGCCTCACTCTCTCCTCCAAAGCCATTAGGGTCCAGTGGCAACATGGAGATCAGGATGATAGAGATGGCCCAGATGCAGTTGGAGACCTTGGCCATAAGATAAATAAATAAAAAGCAATATAAAGAGGGAGAAATCTGAGGGGGGAAGGGCAAGGGAGTGAGGGAAGGCTTGAGAGTTACTTGATCTGAACCTTAAAGGAAGAAAAAGATTTTGAGAGGGTAAGATGAGGAGAAAATTCAATCTAGACAAGGATGGCTTGTGTGAATTCATGGAGGCAAGAGATGGAATAATAGTCCATCTTGGAAGAAACGATAAATACATGAAAGAGAGTAATAATGCTGGAAAAGTGGAATGGAATGACACTTTATTTGTATTTTGTCTGAGAAGCAATAGTCACTAAAGGTTTTTTAACAGGAGTGACATGATCAGTGCTATGACTTATGAAGAGTCTTTTGGCATCCATATGGAGAATGAATGGGAGATGAGAGAGAGACTGGAAGAAGGTAGAACAATTAGAAGGTTATTATACTTGTCTAGGCAAGAGATGATGAAATTGTGAACTAAAGTGGTGACTGTGTGAGTGGGGAGAAGGAGACAAGTTTGAGAAGTGTTGTGGAAGTAGGATCAAGAAGGGAAGAGTCAAGGATGACTCTAAGTTTACAAAATCTTTGTAGATGGTAGGGCCTTCAGCTCAAGTTTATTTCCCAATTCAAGTCTGCCTTATTCATGGACCTCAAGATAAAGAGTGAGTTTTTCATAGTATATTAGAAGCTGTTCAATGGGCAAACAAAGTACATGGACCAGACCCTTGAGTAGAATATCAAATGCTGTATCAAACTGACTTGATTGTCCTACTTTCCACTCCAAATTCTATTATAAAAATGAGCACGTACTGTCTCCCCCAAACCCTGGGCTTTAGCATAGTGTCTAACACATAAGAAGCACTTAATAAATGCTTTATCTATCTATCTACCTAGCTAGCTACCTATCATCTCTCTATTCATCAATTTAATGCAATTTACTTGTTTACTCAAAGCCTACCCTTTTAATATGGTTTCCATGCCCAGTTTTTTATTTTGTTGTTGGACCTATTCTGTGTACTATAGCCTTCACAGTTCATGACAACCTGGGCAAGTTAGAAACTCCCCAGGAAAATTTACAATATACCATATTAGGCAGCCAATGTGGCACATAAACAGATGGTCAAATAGCATGGCACCATTGGGGAGTCCTTATGTGTAAGGAAACAGGTCTGGCTGACTGCCTAAAACTTGTATACTGATAGACCTTTAGAACTATTGAGAATATTTAGAAATATTTCTTGAAACTGGAAGAAAAGATAAGAATTCTCTTCCTTCTTACTTAGATAGTAGCTAGGATGAATCCCATTACTCTGCATCTATCCTGGATTTTACTGGCCCTTATTGTGATTGGCTCAACTGGACCATGAGCTACTTCTACCAAACCTTTGCCCAGTTCCATTAATCATGGTGGAGCAGAATAATTTATAGTCCAAGAGATCCTAGATTCTTGGAGGTAACATGGTTATGCCCAATTACTTACATGCTTGTTGAATGACTAACTTACTCTAGTCAAGCACCTAGGGGACTGGTGGGGTTATGGACTCAAGGTAAAGAGATGAAAACCAAGGCAGATTGTACATGCCCCAGCAATGGGTGATATGTTCCAATAATATTATCCTACTAAGTGATAGTCTTGAGTTCCATCAATGTGTTCTAGAGAAAATGAAAGTTCTAAAGAGAATGAAATGGAAACACAAAACCAACACAGCGGAATATGAAAGGGATAGGGCTAATGTACCATTCAAAAACAATCAAACAATAACAACAAACCATCAACTCTCTCAAATGTAACCAAACCATCTCGTTGATGCCAATTGCTTCCCTTTCTCATATATTTTCTGGTTCCATAACTCTAGATTTTCAGTCCTTTTCCTAACTCTTATTTTGCTCCATGAATGAAGTCTATTTTAACTCAGCATGGCTTCCCATTTGCCTTTGGGTGTCCAGAGTCCAAACTTTGGGCTACCCCTGTTTTCCACAGAAATGGTCTTTACCTGGATTCCTGCAAATTGCCCCCAATAGCTGGCCTACCCTAACTGGTAAGGTTTAGAAACCAGATGGCAAGAGTAGAAATAATTTATTACAAAACTGTAAATGTCAATTTTTCAAGGGGCATCACAGCACAAAGATTTTAATTAGTTCTCTATAAACTATATGATCATTGCTATTTCTATGTCTTCTGTTGCAACTTGTAAGATAAGATAGTAATAAAGCTTATTGCTTTATTTACAGGAAAATACAATATGCTGAATTACTTTCTAATAACTCAGTGCTATACTAGAAAACATGCTGTACTCTGCATTATCTTTAGAGACATTGTAGTAGAAATATTTTAGGACTTTGCCAAAATATATACATATATATATATATATATATATGTATGTGTGTATATGTATATATAAATTCTAATATTAGATGAAAATATCATTTTTACTATTTTATGTTGTCAATCATTTTTCTAAAGCCAAATATTGTTAGATATATGAGACCAAATGATAATAAAATGAAATAAGATGTTATAAAGTAAATTAAAAAGAATGAATTTATGGGAGATTTTAAGACCACTTAGTAACTTGTAAGAAATGTCTAATTGCTTACTGCCATTTAAAAATGGCTGCCATCACAGATCAGTTCAGGTACTGAAAGAAGGAGGTATCCAATTGCAACAAAATCAGGGTGAGCTCATTACACAGTGGGGCAAGCATAAACACATGCATGTGCCTAAAGAAATTAAAGACTCCTGAAACTGTGGTAGCAGTGCATTAGAGGACTGGAAAACTCATAGATGCCTAAGAATTGTGAATTGACCTCTGGATTATATGAGTGTGTCAGGATGTCCTCCTGATACTGGTAATTGGTGGAATAAGCCTGGGCAAGTCCCTTAACCCTGTTTGCTTCAGTTTCTTCATCCTTAAAATGAGCTGGAGAAGGAAATGGCAAATTAATCCAGTATCTTTGCCAAGAAAATCCTAAATGAGGTCACAAAAAATTGGACATGACTAAAATGACTGAACAACAACCACAAAAAAGCCTGACTAGCAATTTCTCCTTGGGTGTTTTGAGCAGACTTTGTCACCTCCCAAGCAAAAGTTGTAAGAAATTATCCCTTTCTGGCTTGATAATTGTTCCTGGTTCAGAGCTGGAGCTCCCTCAGAGAGGGGCTTCATCCAAATTTATGGTCACAGCTCCAATATATTTCCCAGATTCTTGTTGGATCTTATGCAAATGAGTGCTATTACAAAAGTAATAAGGCAGTCTATGTCTTGGGGTCAAATTCATTGTCCTGGCCTTTTAAAATACAATTGAGTTACACAAAGCTTCAGAATCCCATAATGCTTCACTCACATCTTAAAGAGCATTTATCTTACCTTTCATTGTCTCTACCTTTGCCCCTTACTACCTTCAACTTTGCTGGAATCTACATGGACAGCCAGAAGCATCATGCGATCATAGTCAGCAACCGTGATATAGGTTACTGAGCCAAAGGAGTCAAAAGCAGAAGGCTGCACCTGGAGAAGAACCAGGATGAGTGCTAAGATAAAGAACAAAGTCCAAAGACATGTGGTCTGGGGTCAGACCCTGCAGGGCCTGGATCCTGAAACAAACAGGACACACAAATTCAACAGACTCTGGGTCTGCTTGCATCTTCAATCCCATCAACTATAACTGAGGCTTTTTTTTCTTATAAAGAGATTACTAGAGGTTCACAATTGTGCCCTTCATATATCTCACTTGCCAGAGCTTATTACTTATTATCACTGTTCCTGGGTGCTATTATCACTTGTGAAGGCTGTCACCAGGACCTAGAATGCACTGGATCAAATATATAGGCAAAGAATGTATGCCCTGCCTCTCAATGATTGAAGTTCACTTTGTGGGACAACCTGAATCTTCTGAAGATCTGCACCCAAAACACATCCTTAAATCACAAATGTGCACAGTTCAATCATACACATATACATATACAATCATATACATACATATATACTCTATAGAGTGAACCTCAATTACTGAGAATGGGGACTCTTGTTCTTGATCTTAATACTCATTCTGGTGCACTCAATGCAGCCTCTGAGGCTGTGATGCAACAGAGTATGGATCAGTTCTCTACTGCTTGTGCTAATTTTGACTTGACAGTTACCATCAAGAAAACAGAGGTTCTCCATTAGCCAGCATTGCATCAACCATACACGAAAACGTTGGTTATAACAAATGGAGAGATTTTGAATTCTGTGGATAAGTTCACTCAACACTCAACTTTGGCAGTATACTTTCCAAGCCTGTATAGATGATGAGGTTAACGCACACAATACCAGAGCTAGCTCAGTGTTTGGGAAGCTCCAGAGGAAAAATGTGGGAGAGAAGAGGTATCAGGCTGCCTACCAAACTGAAAGCCTCCAGAGCCTTTGTGCTGACCTCATTTCTGTATGCCTATGAAACCTGGTCAATCTATCAGCACTATGCCAGAAAATTGAATCATTTCCATTTGAATTGTCTTAGGAAGATTCTGAACATCATCTGACAAGATAAGGTACCGGGCATTGGTACCTTTCTCTCAAGTTGAACTGCCAACCATTCAAATTCTACTACAGAGAGTGCAACTCCAATGGGCTGACCATTGTTTGAATTGCCAAACATGCATTTGCCTAAAAGACTATTTTACAGAGAATTCATATAAGGCAAGCACTCACATGGAGGTCAGAAGAAACAATTCAAGGACACTCTCAAGGTCTCTCTGAAGAACTTTGGTACTGATTGTGAGACATAGGAGATACTGGCACAGGACGTACAACATGGCGTGCCTGCATCAAAGAAGGCACAGTGTTCTATGAGCAAAGTAGAATTGTAGTAGCTCAAAAGAAACATGAGATGAGCAAATTTAGAGATATTTCCTTTCCAAATATTCATACAGATTGACCAGCCAGTCGGACACATTGTACATTGACCCTGACATTGTGATGTCTTTTTGGTCCTTTTTGATTACAAAGGACAACAATGACTCATTCTGTTCTAGACCCAGATTTTTACCTTTGACCTTTCACTCAGTTCAACAGCCCGCATCCCAGGTATTGACTCTGTCCTAATTGTACTATGTTTCTCAATGGGAGTGTACGAGATGCTCAGGGGGGGACTAGCACTTCCAGTGTGAGGGCTGCTGAGCTTTTTTCAAGGCTGCTCATCCACCTTTAGTGTTTACCTGTCACCCAACTCTCACATTTGTGGCTCCAAGAAGCTGTAGCATGTATAGCAGCCATACTCCAGTAAAACTGTACCCCAGAAGGTGTACTAAACCAGACTGAGGGCAACTGGCAGAACTCAAATTCAGCAGTGAGTTAGGGAGATGTCAACCCCAAGCATGTGAAGACTTCCCTCGGTGAAATGGGCAGATGAGAACAATTTGTTCCAACGGCCATAAAGGCAGCTAAAGCAGGTGCTGTGGAGCTCTTAGAACTTAGTCAGACATGCCAAGGTCATCCACTACATCCCAGGCCATTACCAGTGGTCTTGACTTTGTCCCATCACTGGACTTTATTGACTCAGAAAAGAGAGTGAGGCTAGCAACTTTGTGCAACTCTGCCTTACTTAAATCCAATTCACTCACAAGTAAAGACATCATCCATCATTTACTATTTTACCCTGACTCCATCATAATGTCACTGGTCCTCTTTGAAAATGAAGGACAAACAACTGTTTCTCAATGGCCCTGAAGTCTGGGGGAACATTCTCTCCTAAATTTTCATTCACTTCCCAATTAAGGATGTTCCAAGTTGTTCCTAAGAACAGGTTCAGTCCCAGCTTATGATAGGGCCCACTCCTGTCTGAGTGGGGCCAGGAGGAACAGTACATTTCTGAACTGAAAGTATAATTTTCAAGGCTCATTTTTCTTAGAGTAGTTTTTTTTTTAATCAAATGACTAGTGTTCTAAACTATTTTCTCGGCAGTAAGTTCCACAGTGGCTAAAAATTACTTAGTAGTTGAAGTTATCTGTATAAAAATTCAGAAATCTTATCAAAAGAACCAATGAAAACAAAGCTCCATAATTCTTATCTTGGTGGTATCAAAATAAACACTCTTTTGATGATGTTGATTTTTTTCTTTAAGGGAAATCGGAACTGTTTTGCTATCACTGAAATATCTCTTGGCCTAAGATTATTTTAATTGGTAATTTTCCCCAGACTGGCAGTTACAGGTGAATTATGGGGTTGCATAAAGTAGTCCTTTCGAAGGGCGCTTCCAAGGTGTTCTCCAGGAATACCAGCTCTAGACAAAAGTGTAAAATTATGAAATTTGTCTTCGCTATTTCTCCCCCATTCCAACTTCCCCTTTAGTATCCTCATCTTATCACTTTGTTCTCACTTCCCTAAGTGCTTGGTACACACATAGTACCACTATCAATATTGAATACAGGGCTACCTGAAGGTCTTCTCCTCCTTAATGACATTTGTGTCCTCCTCTTCCCCAATTGTCAACAAGCTCTCAGGTGGAGAGAAGATAAACTCATTCACATTAAGGTTTTCATGGCTTATAAATGTGTTAATGTATGGCAACTGTATTTTTATAGTAATAACTTATTGTTTCCTCTTGATTTGTATATTCCAACATAATTAACTTATATTAGTCTTCTTTGTTTTGTTTTGTTTTGTTTTTGTGAGGCAATTGGTATTAAGTGACTTGCCCAGGGTCACACAGCTAGTAAGTGTCAAGTGATATCTGATCTGAGACTAGATTTGAACTCAGGTCCTCCTGACTGCAGAGCCAGTGCTCCATCCACTGTGCCACCTAGCTGCCCCTTTATTAGTCTTCTTTAATATGTATTTTAACAGATGATTCCTGGGAGCCTACATCTTCATCTAAAAGAATGAAAGGGAAAGGAACAGGTGACAAAAACAAAGGAGGTGAAAGGGCAACCATCTCCATTTAACATATGGGCCCTTTGAGAATATTTGATTTAATGATGCTAATGGATGGAGAGCAGGGAGTGTCACATAAAGGGCCAGAGAATATGGTAGCAGCAACTACTCTTGGAAGGCAGGCAATAGTATGCTAGAGTTGGCTCATACCAGCTCATGAGAGCTGATTATAAATTTTCAATGTGATCATTTAGAACTCAGAAATCAACAAATGTTACAAATTAGGGCTTGATTTATTATTTCATTGATTGTCTAGACTTAAGAAAGTAATGGAGAAAGTGTTAATAATGCAGATTAAACTTAAAAGTATGTCATGCATGCATTCTTTTTTTACAATCAGTTATCAAACATCTACCAGGATGACAGGGCACTAGGGAGATAAAATTTCCCAGAGCAAGGATAATGGGAAGAACAGTGAAGATAAAGAAGAGGAAGAGCAGTTGTTGATCATGATGGAATGGCCAGTAATGATTGAGAATTTCTTTTTAAATGTGAAAGATGAAATATTTTGGACTTCGACACAGAGAATCCTACTTAACTGAAAAGCTATATTTTTGCTGGGAAATACAACTATACTATTAAAACCTGTGCTATGAGTAAAGAAAAATGCAGAACATGTAGATATGGATGAAATTGAAGCAGCTAAAATAGAAAAACCACATAAATAGAAGAAATGAGGGAAGAAAAAAAACACTTTTGAGAGAAGGGGGGAAAATACCAAGTAGTATACAATGGCTGCTGATCAAAGACAACACTTTCTTTTGTAGATCCAACATCATTTGTAGTTTTCTACACCATGAAGAAGACAAGGAAGTTATAATCCATGACCCAGACAAACATTTGGAATTGAAAGACAGGAAAAGCAAGGAGAATTCACTCATGAACTGTGAACTAAGGAAGCTGCAACCACTTGGAAATGGAGGATTCTAATCTTGCCAAACTTATTTTTGAGATGAAGTCCTTATTTTCAAGGAAATTGAAGAATATGCTCCATAATATTATTCCATAGGTTCCAAGTTCTATCACATTCAAGATGATATGATAGAAAGAACATTCATTTTGGAGGTGGAGCCAAGAAGTATTTGTTAAGCACTTGCTATGTGCCAGGCACTGTGCTAAGGTAGGAGCTGAGAATCTGAATCCTGTTATTTACTATCTGTGTGACATCAGGAGAGGCCCAGAACCACTCTGGGCCTCATTTCCCTCATCTGCAAACTAAGGGAGTTGGAAATCTCCCTGTACTCTCACCTGACTGGCTTTTGTATTGTAGAGGAAGCCCTGCCCTATGTAGGTAAGTAGAAAAGAACAGTGGAATGTTTAAGGTGAAGAAAATATTTAATGGGTTCATGAAGCAGCCTTCAAGTACTTAAAGGATTGTTATGGGGAAGAAAGATTAGATTATTCCACTTGGTTCCAGAGGGGAGGGGAATCTGATGGTTAACAAAAGGAGATTTACTTGGCTTGAGCTGAGGAAGGATATGCAGCAAGGAGGGCTAGTTGATTCAGCTGAGCACAACTCCCTGTCTCTCTGTTGCCCTTGGTCTGCTCAAGTATTAGATAATGTCTTTTGTCCTACTTGGGTGACCAGGAAGCCATGTCAATGGCCAAATGACTGTGTGTAGTATTAAGGGAGGAGGAGCACCTCTCGTGTGAGGGATTGGTGAGTATTTTTCAGGGCTACTCATCCACCTTTGTGTCCAATCTGTCACAGACTATCCCATTGCACAGAAACCATACCCTGGTAAGACTGTCTAGGCAGATGGCTAAACCAGGTTGAGGGTAATCGACAGGCCTTAAACCCATCTTTTGACTCAATTCTTACCTAGCCTTTAATTACTGAATGAGTGTTGCCTCAGACAAACTGAGACCTCGGAAGGACCTTAGTGTAAAAAGGCCAGGGTTCCACTGCATCCTGGGCCATCACCAGTCATCCTGACCTATGTCTTGCCACTGGACTCAGATGACCCTAGAGGAGAGAGTGAGTCTGATGACTTTTCACAACTTTGCCTCACTTCAATCCAATTCACTTACAAGTCAAAACAACACCCTCATGATGTCATTGGTCCTCTTAGAGAATGAAGCACAAGCAACAACAAAAAGATGTTTAAGATGACAGTCTTATTCCCCTCCTTAAATGGAGGCGTTTATGGCTCCACTCTCTAATCAGAGAGACAGAAGGTACTGTTGAGATGTAAGTAACAAGACTAATTGGATATTTCTTAATGATGAGTTTACTAGAGGCATGGTGGAGAACCTGAAAAAGTCCAAAATGTCTCAGTTATGCTTGCCTAAGCAAGCCTGATTCCTTGGCCACCTTCTTTTATGTTCTGGTCTTTGTTTGTTTTATCCTTCAGAATAGGCCAGTAACAGTGTCCTTGAGAAATGAATTCAAAGGAATTTCTAGCCTAGTGGTAACCTGAGTTCAAGAGGTTGAGAATTTCTGAATCAGGTACTGCTGGGCAGCAAAAGTGATTCCACCACCACCACTACCATCACAAAGATACTACAGTCAAAAGGACTAAGAAAGTCTAAGCCAAGCCTTGACCTGGATCTTGTGTATTGCTCAGAAAGTGATGGTCTGAAGTAAAAGTGAAATATCTATTTCTGGAGTCCCACAGAATTGTCTTTACCTTTGAGAGGAGCATAATATATATGATCAGTTACAGTTTTGTTTTCTTGTATTTGTTAAATCATATTTTTGAATTCTTTTGTAACTAGGCATTTTTAATGTTAGAGGAAGTAAACCACTGTCCTATACCTGACACCCACATTGTATGTTGGCTACCTATTCTAGAAGGTACACTATTCTGTACTTTTGGGGGAGTTAAACGTGAGTCATACCTAAGCTATGTATTAGAGATTTCCCTAGAGTTAATCCAAAGAGGCACTGACAAGCCAAAGAAAGATGAAGGGAAAACAAACCAAACCCTCTCTTTGTAGCCAGTCATCCTTTAAAATTTTTTTTATTTAATTTTTAATTTATGGAATAAAAAAAATTTCCATAATATAGTATAATAAAAAGATGATTGTACATGAAACAGCAAATCTATTATGTACAACTTGATATTCCTTCTAAATATATAATAAAGTTATGATGTAATTTTTTTCTTTTTTTCTTCTTTCCCCTTTTCTCCCCCCCCCAGAGATGGTTATCATTAGGCACAAATATGTGTGTATGTATATATACATATATATATATATATATATATATATATATGAAATCATTCTATACATGCTCCTAGATAGCATCTTCCTTCACATGTCTTTCATACTTAATTTGGTATTTGTAATAGTCAAAATTACTTATGCATTGTTCTTAAAACAATATTTCTGTTACTGTATACAATGTTCTCTTCGTTCTGCTCATTTTGCTCTTCACTATTTCATTATTTCATGCTTTTCATCATTTCAAACATTATCCATGTTTTTCTTAGATCACCAAGCTCATCTTTCCTTATAGCACAGTAATATTCCATCACAATCATATACCACAGCTTGTTTAGCCATTCCCCAATTGATGGGCATTACCTCAATTTCCAGTTCTTTGCCACCACAAAGACAGTTGCTATAGGTATTTCAGAATATATAGGTTCTTTTCCTTTTCCCCTAATAATCTTGAGAAATAGACCTACTAGTGGTGTTGCTGGGTCAAAGGGTATACAGGCAGTTTAATAACTCTTTGGACATAATTCTACATTGCTCTCTAAAATGGTTAGATCAGTTCTCAATTCCACCAACAGTGAATTAGTTTCCCAATTTTTCTATATCCCCTCCAACATTTGTCACTGTCCCCTTCAATCATTTTAGCCAATTTGAAAGGTAGAAAATGATTATCTCAAGGTTATTTTAATTTTTATTTCTCTAGTCAATAATAATTTAGAGCATTTTTTCATGTGACTATAAACTATTTTGGTTTCTTCACTGGAAAACTGCCTGTTCATATCCTTTGACTATTTATCAACTGGGGAATGGCTCATATTCTTATAAATTTTACAAAGTTCTTTATATATTTGAGATATGAGACCTTTATCTGAGAAACTGTCTACAAAATCCCCCTCAATTTCATGTTTTCCTTCTGATCTTGGTGCATTTCATTTGTAAAACCTTTTTAATTTAATGTAATCAAAATTAGCCATTATACCTTACTCTGCTCTCTATCTCTTGTTTCCTAAGAAAAAGCATCAGAATCAGATGGATTTACAAGTGAATTCTATCAAACATATAAAGATCAACTAATTCCAATATTAATAAATTATTTGGAAAATAGGCAAAGAAGGGATACCACCAAACACCTTTTATGAAACAAATATGATACTGATACCTAAACCAGGGAGAGTAAAAACAGAGGAAGAAAACTAAAGACCAATTTCATTAATGAACATGGATGCAAAAAATCCTAAATAAAATACTAGCTAAAAGATTACAACAGTATATTACAAGGATTATACATTGTGATCAAGTGGGATTTATATCAGGATTATAGGAATGGTTTATATAAGGAAAATGATTAACATGATTGATTATATCAATAATAAAAGTTTTAAAAAGTATGATTCTATCAATAGATGCAGAAAAATTTTTGATAAAGTACAACACTCATTTCTATTAAAAAAAACACTTGGAAGCATAAGTATAAATGGATTTTTCATTAAATTGATAAAAATAATTTACCTAAAATCATCAGCAAGTATTACTTGTAATAGGGATAAGCTAGAAGCCTTCCCAGTAAGATCAGGTACGAGACAATGATGTCCACTGTTGCCAGTCTTCCTTAGTATAAACCCTCCATGTGAGTTCATAGTTGGAGCCATGTGTGAGACAATGGCCCTAGCACCACAGGCCATATTATTTTTAAAAAGGAAGTTTGCTTCCCATATTTAAAGCCTATTAGGAGATAAAAAGGTAAGGCGTATTGTTTCCTCATATGTACTTTTAGTTAATAGGAAAGACCCCTTGTGGTCAGCCAAAGCATTTAATTTAATTCCCATTTAATTCAGTTCCCAGGATTGGTGTGACACATAGCTCAGAGAAAGAAAGAGAGAAGCAGAACTTGGCTAATTTTCAATAACCTGAAGGATGATCTCCATCCTCAGCGTGCAGTAAGGAAAAGAAGTTGATTGAAAGTCAAAATAAGCAAGCTAGCCAATTGCTCAGCTCATCTTGAGTCAAGTTTTGACAGCATAAGTTGATAATATAATTGAAATTCATGAATTCCCACAACATATGATTTTTACAGATATGAAAAATAACTCATCAGCATCCTCATCATAAAAACCTTTCATATGCTCAAAGGCAGTAATCAAGTCACCACTTAAACTTTCTCCTTCCACTGCTGAACAACCTGAGTTTCATCAACCTTTCTTGGTAAGCCTTACTTAAATTTTAAAATTATCTTTATCATTTTTCCCAGTTTCTTCACATTTAGAAAATATGGTGATTAAACGGTATTTATAATATAGATGCATCCTTGCTTTATGCAAATATGATATATGGAAATTTAAGTTTTTAAAATGTCTTGAAAGGAAGATGACTATATTAACTTGGTAATGTACATTCATTTCCCTCTTTTTACTTCTTAGTATCATATTGCTCCATTCAAAACTATTTAATACCTGTACCACATCTGATTCCAATTTTCATAAATGTCCAAACACAGAGAGGCAATAATAGTAAGACTTCTATTTCAATGTACGTCTTAGCAATTCTCTTAAGGATGTTAAAACCACTTTTAAACAAACAAATGACTGAACCTCTGATACTGACCTGGTGATCTTTTTTAGGTCTTTCAATAAAAAATGAAGGGTACTGAGATCTGCCAAGAAAATATCAAGTAACTTGGCAACATGTTGTTTCCTAGTAGTCTTCCTTCAGTCTGAGGCTTCAGTTTGGGAGTAGGAAAGGGTGAAATTTTAGGTCATCTTACTTTAAAAAAATGCTTTCTAATGATATAAACACTACCATTATCAACAACACAGACCGAGCACCCACTCTAAGATACTGAAAACTCAATGACATATTTTTAATGTCTTTTCCTTCTACAGGAAAACAAATAAAATGAAAAAGAAAGCACACATTCAAATGCTGTTAGAGAAACCTTTTTAAGGAAACTCTGTGGAACCAAGTGCTAACATTAAAAAGTAAATGAGACAAATCCAGCCTTAGACACTTGACACTTACTAGCTGTGTGACCTTGGGGAAGTCACTTAACCCCAACTGCTGCACCAAAAAAAGCAAAAAAAAAAAAAAGTAAATGGGAGAAATCAATTTACAAGAATGAAATGGAGGAAAATACAAGCCTAACAAGTTATAGTTATGAATGGATTTAGCTCCTAATAAAGAGAGATTTGGCAGAATAAAAAATGAAACCAGTAAGTTGCTGAATATAAGAAACACATTTAAAAAGTAAAGATAGAATGAAAGTGAATGATTGGAACAAAATTTACTCAACATCAGTGTATTTCATAAAATTAGGAATTGCAGTCACAGCTTTAAAAATGTACTTAATATGACTAAAGATATATTACTAAACTTTGTATGTAATGAAAATGCCATTGTTAATTGTATAGGCACTAATTAGCAATGTCCAAATTAATAAGAAAAATCTAAAAGTTTGTTTACAAAATAGGTAACAGTGTATTTGTGTATAGTAGGTTGACTTTAATGTTCCTTCCACAAAGCAGCATAAATCTAACAGAAAGATAAACCAGAAAAATAAAGTGGAAAAGATTGGTGGAAAAGTTATATTTGAAAAAATGTATTACGTCTTTTAAATGGAAACACTAAAAATACGAACATGTTAGGTATGCCATGGCACTTTTCTAAAATATATATACTAACACACAAAGGAATCATAAATTGATATAAAAAAGGAATAATTTGTAGAATTGGGGCTCTAGGCTTCTAAAGACTTTATAATACTACAAGGATATATGGGTAGATGAGTTAAGGAAATCTAAAGAAATACTATTATGAATTTTTTTTCCAATGGGAAGTATGCTTCTTTCAGGACAATGGAATTGCTTACCACTTGCCATAATCAATTTTCAACTAATATAATACCTCTTTCTTAGAACATCACAAAAAAACACCCTTCCATAGCTTTTCAGACACCTTATGTATCTCAAATGTATTTTCTCATGTGTATACCCTGATTAATTTCCCAATCCTCTTGTTTTTTTGTCACAAATATGATCTACTCTGTGCATAGTTTTCCTAAAAATGAACCAACCCCACATTCTTCATATAACCCCAGCTGGACCATAGGGGATATTTTTAAAGGTATTGTTATATATTATTTTATTATATTTTATTCATTATTTTTGCAACAATATTTATTAGAGATACTGGACTACAGTTTTCTTTCTCTGCTTTATCTCTTTCCGGTTTAGGAATCAGGGCCATATTTGTCTTTTTTTTTTTCCATATTTGTCTTATAGAAGGAATTTGGTAGGATTCCTACTTTATTCTTGCAAACAATTTATGTAATATTTTAATGAATAGGGGCAGCTAGGTGGCGCAGTGGATAGAGCACTGGCCCTGGAGTCAGGAGGACCTAAGTTCAATTCTGGCCTCAGATCAAACATTTGACACTTACTAGCTGTGTGACCCTGGGCAAGTCACTTAACCCCAATTGCCTAAAAAATATATATATTTTAACGAATGCACATGGAAATAAATCCATCAAATCTTGGTATTTTTTTCTCTTGGAATTTCCAATATTATATTAAATTATTTAAATACAAATTGTGTTATTTAAATACAGATTGTATTATTTTAGTTCTTTGCTTCTTATTGTTAATCTGGACATTTTATATTTTTGTAGATATTCATCCATTTCATTTGTTATCAATTTTGTTGTAATGTAATTGAGCAAAATAATTTCTAATAATTTCATCTATTTCTTCTTCTTTTGTTGTGAATTTTGGTAATTTGATTTTCCTCTCTTTTAAAAATTATATTAGCAAACAGTTATTTTCATTAGTTTTTCACCGAAAAGGCTCTTAATTTATCAACTTAATCATTTATAATTTTGTTCATTTCCTTTAAGTTTCAAATTTTCTATTTTTGTGGCTAATTAGGGTATTTTGATTTGTTGCTTTCCTAGTTTTTTAGTCACATATCTAAATAATTGATTCTAAAAAAAATTTAAAAAATTGATTTCATCTTTTACTTTTGTTGATGAATGGATTTTAAGATATTTTAACATTTTGCCATAGGGACTACCTTTCTTAACATTTTAGTGTGATGTTTCATTTTTGTTATTTTCTTAGTGAAATTATCTTTTTTTCTATCGGGGATACTTGTGTGAAGAGATCTAAAGTAAATTGAGCAGAACCAGAACTCTTTACACAATGACCACAATATTATAAAGTAAAACAACTTTGAAAGACTTAAAACTTCTGACAAAAACACTAACTGGACCACTAACTTGGACCATGACTCCAAGGACCATAGTCCATGAGGTACCATGCCTCCCACCTGTTGGTGAAAAGGGGATAGATTATAGGTTAAAAATGAAACATACAAGAGGCAGAGCCAAGATGGCAGAGTAAAAGCAGTGACTAGCTTGAGCTCTCCCCCAAACCCCTCCAAATACCTGTAAAAAAATGGCTCTAAACAAATTCTAAAGCAGCAGAACCCACAAAAAGACAGAGTGAAACAAATTTCGAGCCCAAGACAACCTGGACAGTTGATCAGAAAGGTATATCTAACACAACTGGAAGAAGAGCGCAGCTCGGTGTGGGCACTCAGGCCTCAGTGAACCTGGAACAGGCCTCAGAGGATGGAATCACGGACAGCTGTGGCAGTTTCCAGACTTTTCAACCCATAAATGCCAAAGATAACTTAGAAGGTCAGTAGGAAATGTCTGTTTCTGTGATGGTGAGAGAGAAGCACAGTGGGGTCCCTGAGCACAGCCCTGGGGCTGGGGCTGCCTCCAGAGCTTCTGGCCCACAGACTGAGGGGGAATTGAGTAGCTGATCAGAGGGTGATTTCAGGGATCTCTCTGCTGGTGCAGGATTCTCTTGCTTTGCCCGTGCTTAGATCTGGGTCACAGTTCTGGGTGGCTGTCCTGGGGTGAGGAAGATGGCTGGCATGGTGGAGCTTATAGTGGCTATGGAGAGGAAATCCTCCTTACAGTTCCAAGACAGAAAAGAGTGCTTGTGGTCACTCACAGACCACAGCATAAGCCAGGAATGGAGTAAACATCTTGCCCTTGATCATACCACCTTGGAAAAACTGAAAATTTACAGGTCCCTAGAAGTATCTCTGAAAACAACTGCACAAACCCCCAAGAGCTTGGGACAGTACATTCTCCACAATGGAAGCAGACTCCTACCTTAACAAAGAGTTTACAACTCAAGTAACTGGCTGGGATCATGAGCAAGCAGCACAAAAAGAGTCAGACCATAGCATCTTACTTTGGTGACAAAGAAGATCAAAACATACAACCAGAAGAAGACAACAAAGTCAAAGCTCCTACATCCAAAGCCTCCAAGAAAAATATGAATTGGTCCCAGGCCATGGAAGAGCTCAAAAAGGATTTTGAGAAACAAGTAAGAGAAGCAGAGGAAAACTGAGAGTGATGAAAGAAAATCATGAAAAACAAGTTAACTTGCTAAAGGAGATCCAAAAAAATACTGAAAAAAATAACACCTTAAAAAATAACCTAATCCAAATGGCAAAAGAGGTCCAAAAAGCCAGTGAGGAGAAGAATGCCTAAAAAGCAAAAATTGGCCAAATGGAAAAGGAAGTCCAAAAGCTTACTGAAGAAAATATTTCCCTGAAAATTAGAATGGAGAAGTTGGAAGCTAGTGACTTTATGAGAAATCAAGACACTGTAAAACAAATTCAAAAGAATGAAAAAATAAAAAACAATGTGAAATATTTCATTGGAAAAACAACTAACCTGGAAAATAGATCCAGGAAAGAGAATTTAAAAATTATTGGACTATCTGAAAGCCATGATCAAAAAAAGAGCCTAGACATCATCTTTCAAGAAATTATCAAGGAAAACTGCCCTGATATTTTAGAACCAGAGGGCAAAATAGAAATTGAAAGAATCCACGATCCTCCTGAAAGAGATCCCAAAGGAAAACTCCTAGGAATATTGTAGCCAAATTCCAGAGTTCCCAGGTCAAGGAGAAAATATTGCAAGTAGCCAGAAGAAACAATTCAAGTACTGTGGAAAACAATCAGGATAACACAAGATTTAGCAGCTTCTACATTAAAGGACCGCAGGGCATGGAATATAATATTCCGGAGGCAAAGGAGATAGGATTACAACCAAGAATCACCTACCCAGCAAAACTGAGTATAATCCTTCAGGGAAAAATGGTCATTCAGTGAAATAGAGGACTTTCAAGCATTCTTGATGAAAAGACCAGAGCTGAATAGAAAATTTGACTTTCAGATACAAGACTCAAGAGAACATGAAGAGGTAAACAGGAAAGAGAAATCATAAGAGACTTATTAAGATTGAACTGTTTACATTCTGCATGGAGAGATGATATTTGTAACTCATGAGTCCTTTGTCATTATTAGAGTAGTTGGAGGGGAAAAATTATATGGATAGATAGATAGATAGATAGATAGATAGATAGATAGATAGATAGATGATAGATAGAGGCACAGGGTGAGTTGAAGATGAAGGGTGATATCTGGAGAATAAAATTAAGGGTGAAGAGGATTATACTGGGAGAAGGAGAAAGGGAGAGGTAGAATAGGGTAGATTACCTCACATAAAACAGATAAGAAAAGGCTTTTACAGTGGAGGGGAAACAGGGGAAGGTGAGAGGGAATGAGTGAATCTTATTCTCATAGGATTTGGCTTAAGGAGAGAATAACAACTATCTTACCCTACAGGAAAATAGGGGGGAAAGGGGACAAGATAGCAGGGGGATGATAGAGGGGAGGGCAGATTGGGGAGGGGTAATCAGAAGCAAACACTTCTAAGGAGGGACAGGGTCAAAAGAGAAATAGAATAAATGGGGGCAGGATAGGATTAAGGAAATATACTTAGTTTTTCACAACATGACTACTATGGAAGTGTTTTGCATGACTACACATTTATCACCTATATTGAGTTGCTTGCCTTCTCAATGAGGATGGGTGGGGAGGGAGGAAGGGAAAAAATCTGGAACCCGAAGTTTTAAAAACACATGTTTAAAAAAAATTATTTTCACATGCAACTTGAAAATAAGATATATAGGAAATGGGGTATAGAAATCTATCCTGCCCTTCAGGAAAATTGAAGGGGAAGGGGATAATAGAAGTGGGGGAAAGATAGAAGGAAGGGCAGATTAGGAGAAGGGGTATTCGGAACGCATGCCATCTTGGGGTGGGGAGGAGGGATGAGAGGGGAAGAAAATTTGGAATTCAAGGTCTTGTAGAAGTGAACATTGAAAACTAAATAAATAATTTTTTAAAAAATGAAACATACATTTCTAGACATTATCATTACAACACAAATTTATTTGATTGAATATACATGTATTTTGAATGGGCTTTTATTTGGCAGGTGGAGTTGGAGTAGTTACACCAAAAAAAAGGAAAGAAAGAAAAGAGAATTAGTGAAACATTTTTCAAAAAACACGTAGAAGAGATTAGAGGGAAGTTGAGAGGGGGACACAGACAAGTAGGGAAATGTTGGTACTACCATATTAAGTTTTATGAATATTAAAAGGAACAAGCTGTATGTACTAGAATTGCAGCTTTACATAAATCCACATTTCCTGGTCCTTTTTTATTTATAGAAATGTTCGTGTTTGTTGATGATTTTGTAGTTCCTAACAGACATTTTAAAGCAATAAATGCCTATTCTATACAAAATTATTTTCAAAAATTGAGAAAAAGGGACTCTCCTATGCTTTTTTTAATGAAAGAAATATGATTCTGATATGTGAGATGTAAAGCAGAGAAAGGGAGCTATAGATCAGTTTTGCTAATGGATATTGATGTAAACTTTTTAAAATCTTAGCAAAGAGATTAAAACATCATATACAAAAAAATCCACTATTACCCAATTAGATTTATAAAAGGAAAGCAAAAATACTTCAAAATTAGGGAATCAATTAGCATAACTCATCATATAAACAACCACCACATGATTTTATCAATAGATACTGAAAAAGCCTTTGACCAAATAAAATATTCATTTATATTAGTAATGCCAAGAATCATAAGAATTGAAGAGCTCTTCTTTACTACTACTACTACTAGTAATAAATGTGTTTCTTTGTGTGTATGTACATAGAGAGAGAGAGAGGTTCAACATTTGAAACTTTTCCAACTAGGGTAAAGAGAGGATGCTAATTCTCTCCAACTCAATTTTGATCTCAGTTCATTGTACATCTACAGTGTCTTTCCAAGTTATATATATATATATATATATATATATGGATTAATTAAACAGACTGTCTGCCCAAATGCATAACATGGTCAAGGCAACAGGTATTTTTCATCCTTTTGGTTTTTTCTATATGGAAATGTCTGTTAAATGGACATGAATTTCATTTAGGCAGACCTGTGGTATTCTGGGGCTTTTTGCAATCAATACAATGGCATCCACAAACAAGAGCATCTAAAGTACCTCACCATTTATAGGAAATTGCTTTTCCAGTTGGTCTCTGTACAGAACCCCTCCACAGAATGACCAAAAAAAAAAAATTCTGTGCATTCATCAAGCTGCATTATGTTCCACTGAATATTAATTACCAAGATCAATGGACAAAAGAATCTCTGAGTGCTTCTATTAGGGAATCTTGTATGATCTTAACATATGTGGGAAGATACTTTGTTGGAAGCAAGCCTTTAAGGCGGTATTTCACTCTTCTAAAGCATATGCTTTTTTGTAATCAATAAACCATAAACTCAGCAGGCTCTTGTAGACGTCTTTCAGTCAATTGTTAATATGTGCTCTGCTGTAGAAAATCATCTGTGAAAGTCTTCCTATTACTTTTTCATACTTTCACCAAAGATAACCTTGATATGTGAATAGAACATTTTCACAAAGATTTTACAGAGATGAGAAGATAAGTAAATATGTTTGTAGTTTCTGACTTCCTCTCAGTCATCCTATTTGGATAATAATGCCATCTGTGATAACGTTTTTCCAGTTGTTTGGTATCTTTCCCTTTTGAATCCTTGCAAATCAGTCCATAAGTACCTTCCAAATTATGTTATCTACAGCTTGTATTTCATCTGTGTGAATTTAATCTGATCCACTTGCTTTTGCTGATTTCATCCCAAGTGTGATTTCCATTTAGTCATATAGCAATCTGGTTGTGTGATGTTGAGTCCAAATGTAGCAGTTTCTATCACCCTGATGAAAACTGATTGTTATACAAATGTCAAGAAATCAGTTCCATTTTTGTCTATTTGTTGTCCTTTTAGTTTAAACTGTTAATGATCTTTAGATTATCTGATTAGTAGGATTTCTCGGCAAGCTTTCTATAGCTTTATTTTTTCTTGTACTACTTATTTTTATGTTTTGAGGCAATGCTTTTCATAATCTCTTATTCTCCTCTCTCATGTTTTACAAGTGAGTTCATACTCTACTCTTTTTGGTGCCATGTCCTTGGCAAGGACATCAAGTGTTTTCTGGCTGACATGGTTTCTTGATTCCTTAGGTTTCTTCATCATGTTGACTACTTGAAATTAGGTAAACTTCCATAGGAAACGGTGAAAATCAAAGTTGATACTTTTCACTTTATTCATTTCCAAGATTTCAACATCAATAGTTTATCTGAAGAAGGCAAGTTGGAGCTACTGTAATTACATGCAACATCTCATTTTTGTTTTCTTTTACTTTGATATTGATTTTTACTTTTTCCCTAACTAGTTAATGGTCTAGACATTTTCATACAGAATGCTCTTGTGAAAATAACTCACTTTTAGAACTACTTGTTTTCTGTCTCTTAAAATATAGTCAGTTTTGCTTATTGTGATGCTATGTCCTTAAAGAAATTTTCATGATATATAGGCATAAATTTTCTGAATAGCCTACAAATTTTTACCTTTTCATTTCTTATTCTAAAAGCTCATTTTTATCATACTTTTCATTATCCTCCTGTGTCTACCTTGGGGATACATTCTAAGCGTCAATCTATGTGAAATGGTTAAGAGGTTATTACCCAATCTTTCATAGAATCACTCTGCATCTTTATACTTGGAAAATTAAATTGGTGCATAAGCTGTGCTTGTCTTCATGATGGCCTTTTTGCTATATTTGCTGCAAGGTGAGATTGACCAAGTGTTCCACAAATGATGTTTATTATTGCCTTGATGGAACCAATTCCACTATCTCCATTTCCCCCCCAGAAGAACCTAAAGTAATCCTTCAATTTAGCTTCAAGTTTTCTACTTTTATTTATGTATGTATGACATACATAATGTGTGATGTTGCTTTTATTTATGGCAAGAAAGTCTACATTGTTATGGTTTAGTTCCTCTAGAAGAATATCAACTCTTTGGTCATTAGACAGAGATCTTATATTTAAAATACCAACAAACTCAATGTTTATTAACATTTTGAAAACTGTATAATTCTTAGCATTTTAGCTCCCTTTTCTACTATGCCACCTCTAACACAGGAGAAGCAAAAAAACCCCCAAACTTCTAACTGGATGTTCTGAAGGCCTCTTAATCTCAATATGGCCTATAACTGAGCTTATTTTCTTCCTCTCTAAACCTTTATGTCTTCCATACTTCCCTGTTTCTATTGAAAGCACCATCATCCTTCCAATGTCTCAGGGTAATAATCTTAGCATTATTCTAAATTTCTTACTTTTTTCTCACCCCTTATATCCAATCAGTTATCATATCTTGCTATCTCTACCTTCACATAATTCTTAGATCATCTGAACCCTTCTCTCCACTCACAGAGCTACCTCCTTAGTTGAGGCCCTCATTACTTCTAGCCCAGGTTATTGCAATGACCCAATTAGTCTCCCTGCCTCAGGTATCTCCCCACTCCAGGCCATCCTATATACCAAAGTAATTTCACTTAAATGCAGATCTGATCATGTGCTTTACCTGCTCAAGCATCTCCAGTGCCTCGTCTGTTTAATTTTTAAGCCACTAGGCCCAGCCTACCGTTTCAGGTTCATTGAATATTACTCTCCCTCCTGTACTCTGTGATCTAGTTAAACTGGCCTTCTCTCTACTCCTCATACATGAGATGTCATCTCCCATCCCTATGCACTGACTGTACCTCATCTCTGGAATGCGCTCCCTCCCTGTTTCCAATTTATGGAGTCCTCCTTTTCCTTTAAGGTTCATCTCAGGCACCATCTTTATCTCTAGCACCTAGAACATTTCCTGGCACATAGTAGGCACCTTACAAATATTTGTTGATTGATTTATTGATTTGAAGGACAGAAAGCCATTCTATACTTTATTTCATTAGTTATGTCCAAAGAATTCATGGCCCCGTGGCCAATCTACCTATGCATATTTAGTTAAGCAGGTACTCATACAACAGGGGCTGTCTGTTGCCAGAACTTGAAGCCTTTCCAATTTTGTAGAATCTGTTGAAGTTTGTTTTCCATTAATATACCTATGAGAACCAGAGTCATGTTATTTTTAGTAGTATTTTACTTTTTCCCCTTTTATATGTAAATGCAATTTTAAACATTCATTAAAAAAATTTTTGAGTTCCAAATCTCTCTCCCTCCCTTATCTTCTCCCTCCCTGTGACAGTAAATGATTTGTTATAGGTTATACGTGTTCAATCATGTAAAACATATTACCATATTAGTCATGTTGTGAAAGAAGACACAGACCCAATGAGGAAAAATGCAGAAAATGAAAAATAGTACACATTGATCTGCATTCAAACTCAATCAGTCCTTTCTCTGGAGATGGGTAGCATTTTTCATAATGAGTCCTTTGGAAATGTTTTGGGTCATTGTATTGCTGAGAATAGCTGTCATTCACAGTTGATCATCATGGAGTATTGCTGTTACTGTGTACAATGTTCTGGGTTTGCTCACTTCACTTTGCAATATGATGAATATTGTGGAAGGCATATGATGGACATATTAATACAGCTGGAATAACATTTTTGTCAGCCACTCCAAACTACTGATTCATATTGAACTTTTAGTCCACTAAAATACACAGGTCTTTTTCATATAAGCAATTATGCCATATATTCCCCAATCCTGCATTTGAGCAAATGACATTTTTTATCCCAAGTTCAGAATTTTATATCTAGCCCCACGAAATTTCACCTTACCAGATTGTTCCATTGTTCCATCCTGTTGGAACCTTTTTGGATACTAAGTTTGTCATCTAAAGGATTAGCTTCTAACTATCTTAAAATTTAGTAAGCAGACCTACATCTAAGTTCTTGATTAAGTTGCTGACCAAGGACAGAGTCCTGGGTCCTCCAATTAAAGTCCTATCATCTGAATTTCAACCATTAATCAACACTTGATTCAACCAATAAACCAGTTCCAAATTCACTTAACTGTTATATAATCTAGCTTGTATGTCTCTATTTAGTCAAAATATCATGAGTAAGTGTAAAAAATACTTGCTGAAATCTGAATATGCTAGCGGAAAGAATATTGGATTTGGAGTCAAAGGGTGAGCTCAGCCTCTCATCACCTATATTACCTTGGACATGTTAATTAGCCTCTGTGAGCCTTGACCTTCATCTATAAAATAAGAGTGTTGAACTAGACAATATCTACACCTCCAAATCCTCTTACCTAGCTGGTTTTCTGACAGTTGTCCTAGCAGTTCACATTTAAATAACACTTTAAACCTTACAATGTGGTTTTCTCGTGAAATAATCCTTTGAGATACGTAGTGGAAGTATTAGTATCCTCTTTTTACATATAAAGAAACTGGCACTCAGAAAGGTTAAGTAATTTGCTCGTGGCCACAGTTAGTGTTGAAACTAGGAGTCCAATCCAGGTCGGTCTGGGCCTAAGCTTAGTTTTCTTTCCTCTATGTAGTGAAAAGGCAGTGTATATTATTTGTAAGGACAATGTTATGGTATACCACATTGTATAGTATGTGGTATTTTGATGCATCTCATTTCTTCAGTGTTGGTGCTTCCTACTCTACCAGTATAGATCTTATTCTATTTGGATCTTGCCCATATCTTTCCATAAATTATCTATGGATATTTACCAAGTGCCTTTCTTGCATTTAAAAAAATATCCCAGAGGTTTCTGGTGTATTATCAAACTGTCCACCTTTAGTCTTCAATTTTTACTACAGACGTGGCTTATCTCCTTTCCCACCAATATAAGTCCTTGACTGAGTATAAGTCATCATTGGTAACATGCTACAGTTTGCTTATAAGCACCACATCTTTCCATCGCCTTTTGGTCATTCGCATTTTTTATTCTTCCTCAATTTTGGTCCATGATTTTAAACATGTAGCATTATAAGAACATGAGTGCTTTTGTAAAATGCAATAGTGTGGGATCTCTGAAAGCACTTTGCAGTTTCCCAAATGTGATCCAAGCTAATTTTCTCTTCCTATAAGGATATAGTAATCATGCCAAAAATTAAATGTGGATTGTTTAGAATGATTTCTTCTTAGTGAACTTTTGCTGGTTCAAAATGATTGTTGTTTCTTCTATTAAGGACTTTACAAACCATTTAATAATCTATTTCAGCATTTTGTCATAAGTTGACATCAAACTCCCCTGGCCTACATTTTTTTAAAAATTAATTTATTTTGATTTATCAACAATCACTTCCATAAGCTTTTAGACATGTTAATTAGCCTCTCCCTCCCCAAGACGGTGTGCAATTTGATATAGGCTCTACATATACATTCCTATTAAACATATTTTCACATTAGTCATATTGTAAGGAAGAATTAGAGCCAATAGGAGGAAACAAAACAAAACAGAAGAAAAAACAAGAGCAAATAATATGCTTCGATCTGCATTCAAACTCCATAGTTCTTTCCTTGGATGTGGATAGCATTTTCCATCTTGAGACTTTTGGAGATGCTTTACTTCCTTGTATTGCTGAGAAGAGCTAAGTCTGCACAGCGTGACAGTTACTGTGTACCACACTCTCCTGGTTCTGCTCAGTTCACTCAGGATCAATCCATATAAGTCTTTCCAGGTATTTCTGAAGTCTGCCTGCTCATCATTTCTTATAGCACAATAGTATTCCATTACGGTCATATACCACAACTTGCTCAGCCATTCCCCAATTGATGGGTATCCCCTCAATTTCCAATTCTTTGCCACCACAAAAAGAGCTGCTATGAATATTTTTGTACATGTGGGTCCTTTTCCCATTTGTATCATCTCTTTGGGATATAGCCCTAGAAATGCTATTGCTGGGTCAAAGGGTATGCACACTTTTATAGCCCTTTGTTCATAGTTCCAAATTGCTCTCCAAAATGGTTGGATCATTTCACAACTCCACCCACAATGCATGAGAGTTCCAATTTTCCCACATCTTCTCCAACATGTATCATTTTCCTGTTTTATCATGTTGGCCAATCTGATAGGTGTGATGCAGAGTTGTTTTGATTTTCATTTCTCTAATCAATTGTGGTTTAGAGTATTTTTTCATATGACTATACATGGCTTTAATTTCTTCATCTGAGAACTGCCTGTTCATATCCTTTGACAATTTATCAATTGGGTAATGACTTGTATTCTTACAAATTTGACTTAATTCTCTATATATTTTAGAAATGAGGCCCTTATCAGAGATACTGGTTGTAAAAATTCTTTCCCAGTTTTCTGCTTCCCTCCTAACCTTGGTTGCATTGGCTTTGTTTGTGCAAAAACTTTTCAATTCAATGTAATCAAAATTATCCATTTTGCATTTCATAATGTTCTCTATTTCCTATTTGGTCATGAATTCTTCTGTTCTCCATAAATCTGACAGGTAAACTATTCCTTGCTCTCCCAGTTTGCTTGTAGTATCAACCTTTATATCTAAATCATGAACCCATTTTGACTTTATTTTGGTATATGGTGTGAGATTTTGGTCTATGCCTAGTTTCTGCCATACTCTTTTCCAGTTTTCCCAGCAGTTTGCGTCAAATAGTGAATTCTTATCCCAGAAGCCGGGTCTTTGAGTTTATCAAACAGTAGATTACTATAGTCATTGACTACTGTGTCTTGCATACCTAACCTATTCCACCACTCTATTTCTTAGCCAGTACCAAGTAGTTTTGATGATTACCGCTTTATAATACAATTTAAGATCTGAAACAGCAATAGCCTACAGTTTTTAAGGTTCTACCTTCTTCATCTTTTTTTTTTTTAATTGGAACTTGCTCATTTCTAATCCCGTACCATTTCCTCACTCCCCTTGATTACTGAAAGATCATGGATGGCACTTAAGCAATCATATCTTCAGACTCTCAACTAAGCAATCTGGACACATTTAGGGTAGCTAGATGCTCTCTTGTTGTTGTTCATTCATGTCCAACTCTTTGTGACCCCATTTGGGGTTTTCTTGGCAAAGATACTAGAGTGGTTTGCCATTTCCTTTTCCAGCCCTTCTCCAGCTTATTTTACAGATGAGGAAACTGAGGCAAACAGGGCTAAGTGACCTGCCCAGGGTCACACAGTTAGTATCTGAAGCCAGATTTGAAATCAGCAAGCCTGGTACTCCATCCACAATGCCACCTATCTGCCTCAGGTGGTCTCGTACTACCTTCTAATTCATCTTGAGTCTGAAATCGCTCTTGATCCTTTTTGGTCTCTCTTTTTCAGCATAAAGATAAGTCAAATAAGATCTATGTTAGGACAGTGTCACTGTCTTTCACTTATAGATACCACTCCATGCATTATAAGCAGACTAAGTTGTATGAAGTACCCTCTTTGGGGCTACTCCCCAATACATATTCAGAGGCTGAGTTTCCAGTGAAGTGGACTACCCCAACCTGGTCTGCAGACTTATTATCTCATGAGCCCCCACAGGTGTGCTTACCCTTTCCCATATACACAGCCCAAAGCAAAGGCAATTACTGAGATGACATTGTAATAATTACAGTAATAAAATATTCTGCCTCATGTACCTGGGGCACACTTTCCTACAACTAAATAGCAACACTGGGAAGTGTGGGCACATACATGGAGTATAACAGTAGAGAGATACACATATAAGGAATATACCTAGCCCAGGCAATTCACACTTCTAGCAATGCAGGACCCTTTCTTGTAGTATCCTCATGCAGTTACAAAGTGCTTTTCCTAGGTAGAGGGTTCAGCCAAGCTCCCTTGGCATGTTACTCTCAGCAGCTCAACCACTGATGGTCTTCCTTTTCAATTCACAGAGCTAACACTTTTTAATGCTATTTACTGCCTCAACACTGGGTTTGCTCTCTGCTGATTGCAGATATTAGTATCTCCTAATAGGTAAGGAGCTCTGTTGCAAGATGCCATGACAAGAAGAGAGAAAAATTCCCTTCTCCTAGAAGTGAGGAATAATTCCCTCTTGAGAAAGATGTTCTTCCATAGCTGATTTTCTTCTCTGCTTCCAGAAATCACCTTTTAAGAGTTGCCTCCTACATTACCTGCATCCTTAGACTGTATTTCACTTTTGAAAGGACCATTAAGGATGCAGCCAATGCTTGGCTAGCCAATAGCTGGCTTCCCACTAATCACATCAGCTTTGATTAGAGAAATTCTTTACACTTTCAAAGAGAAACAAAGTATTAACTTTTCTTTACATTTTAAGATTTTAAGGCCTTTGTTCCTTGACTTTTATCTTCTAGGAGTTTATTAGTGGAATTGGGGAGAAATCAGTTGATCAGGGACGTCCTGATAAATTTTCCCTTCCCTCCCCATAAGATCAGGAGCTATGGTGTACAAACCAATCAATTACTAAGAACTGCCTCCAGACTAAATTAATTAAACTCCTCTGGGAGAGTGGCTCTGAATTTCCTACATTCTACTAAAAAGCGAAAATTCCTGGGATAAAATATAGTACCTATCATCCAGGGAGCAGGTCCAGTGTGAACAGTACAATATCACTAAAAAGGTATCAGTGGCCTTGCAGCATCAGAGACCTTAAGTTGCCCCTCCAGATGTGTGTGCTGGTCACACATGTTCCTTGCATGTCTGTCCCTTCAAATATTCTCTTCTTTCATTCTTCCTGCTGAAGCTGCATTTGTGGGACAGTGTGCCCCAAACTTGTAGATGAAATCTTTTGTTGGTCCTTCTTTAAAAAATGTTCCATCTCAATAAATGCCTTTGCTTTGAATTAAAAAAAAAATAATACCCTTCACCTATCTATATTTCCACTGAATATTCCATTTGAAATTTTTGGCAAAAACTCTATTTCCCAGTTGTGGATGTTACTTTCAAAATGTCAAAAAGTGAAGGATTTTTTTGCAGCATCTTTGGTATGAGAATTCTTTCCATCCAAACAAATGGCAGCTCACCTGTAACTTAGTGGATAAGCCTTAATGAGTTGCCAGAGACTCACAGAGACAGAGTGACTTACCCATGGTTTTATATAGCTAGTAAATTCATTTGAGATACATTTGAACTTTGGTCTTCCTAACATCAAGCCTTGCACTATACCCACTGCACCAAGCTGACCCTCTTTTAAAAAGTATATTAAACAAGACTCAGGGTCACCTTCACACCATGTTCAGATATTAGAATGACTTTACCAGACATGGAAATGTAGAGGAAGAAAATAACCACTACATTGTCATAAATGAAAGACATATTAAGAGATACAAAATTAAAATATGAATTAGAGGCATGAAAAAGTATATTCAACCAGAAAAGAAAGGAAAAAAGATATAAAACAGGGCCAAAGGCGGCAAAACTTTAGGTAAGTCAGAAAGGAGACACAGAACAAAAACACTCTATTTGCTTGATTAATTCATCTGTTTTTTCCTTGTTAAAGGTTAGGAGTTTTGAATAAAATTTTTCTTTGTCTTATTTATGTTTTTGTTTTCATTGACAATGTTTTAATTTATAATTGTAGTGAATGTTTTGGAGATGCTCTCCTAACTCTCACTGGCAATGATAGGTAAGTTCTCCAGACAGTAACTACTACATATACTCTTAGGGCTCTAGAGGGAGTGCCAAGTCATGAGTCCATATGGAGGTGCTTCTTTCCATGATTATCAGTTGATATCGATTAATCAGACTTTATTAGCTGTTAGAAACAAGTATTTACTTCTGTGGTACAGATGATACAAAATATCCCCCCAAAAGCCTGTGATCATTTTTTTACTTTTTCCTAACTGTATATATAAAGTCCAGGGGAAAGTGAGTTCAAGCTTGGAGATCTTGGAGATCTTGGACGATCTTGGGAATCTTCCAGGGTAAGTCCTGGATGTCCTTTTGCTGGAGTCTTCAAGATGGTCACTCTAGCATTGATGTTTTCCTGCTGAATTCCTTGTAGAGCCTTGAATCTGCTTTTTTAAGTCATGTGCAAATTTTCTTTGGCACTTGTTGCAGACACTGCTGCTACTGTTGGTATTCTGGGGATGCTGATGAAAAGCCTTAATCTTCTCACTTTCAGAAGTCCACAAGGTTCTCTTCTAGTCATGTGGGGAAGGGGGAGATAAAGGCCCAGGCACTCTTCTCTCTCCCAAGTGACTCCTTAGAGCTTGACTGGAAGACTCTCACCCTAAACTACTACATACTAAAAAACAAACAAACAAACAAAAAAACAACCCTCAATTCCCAACTGGATCACTATTTTAAAGATTATCCTCAGGGTTTGACCAAGTTTCCCCAACCAATTTAAACACGCTTCCTGTATAATATCATTCCAATTCAACCAATGGTTTTCAAAGATATCTAAATTTGGTCAAAGACTTTTTTCTCACCTAGTCTAAAGCCTATGACTGATTAATTCAGTAAGAAGTATTCTTATTTGGTTAAAATATCAGGACATAGCATCTTGACACTAACTTTAAGTGGGATGAGATAATTTGATTTACTCAATTTGCCCCCTTACACAATACACTTTTTCAAAAGTATATTTATGTATGTTTCCTCAATTAGAATGTATCTCTGCAAATGAGGAGTTTCCATTTGTTTTGTATGCCTGCAGAAGTCCAATAATCAGTACTATGTTCAATATATATCATTAACAAACTGACTTATTCATGGAGCTGCCCAGCCACAGATCCAGTCATCTGTTTACTTACCTTTTCAAACTTCCACATATTCTTCCATTCTCTTGTTCTAATGTTCCAATACAGTTTGGCCCAAAGTAGTCTGCTCTGAAAATGAGTTGGTCCCAAACAATCTAGAAAGCTTTAGTTTAAAAGAAAAACTTGTCAAAAAAAATAAAGAAAAAAAGAAAAACTTGTCCCCAAATTGCCTGCAGAACAGTTTGACTGTTAAACAGGACAGTCCTAAACATTTAACCATCTACATCTACATCTACATCAAGGTGTCAATGCACCCACTGCTTTGGGAGATAATCTCTCCATACAGAGAGCACACATTCTAGTCTAAGCACACAATCCTGTGGTATAACTGGCACACATTATTCAAGAAGTATTCACACCATTTTAAAGATATGGATATTTTATTTCCATAAAAATGATTTTTACAACTGTATTAAAGGTTTGAATAACCAATGTTTCCTCACAGATCAGGGAAAAATAAAATAATGTTTTTGTTATTTTATCCATTTAATCTTCTGTCAATTTGATGTTTGAACTTTTAAATCAAGACATAACTCAGGATTTGAACAAAGATCACATACAAGTTAATATTTCACAGGGGATTCTCTCATTATAAATTTTTCACAACTTTAGATTAAGCCTGTTCGAGTTCTACAAGGACTCCTCCACAGTCTTTAGGATGAAGAAAAATGACTGGTTTGCCATGGGCACCTATTTTAGCCTTGTCACTCAGAATACGGATCTTCTTTTGCTTTAAATCGGTCACAGCTGCTTCTATATCATCCACCTTGTGAAAAGAAAAAAAAAGTGTTTAAGGACATCCAGTCACCAAATCCTGATGTTGAAATGATCCTGAAGAGATCATCTAAACCAGTGGTGTCAAACTCAAATAGAAACAAGAGCCACTAATCCATAATAAGGATCCCTGTGGGCCACGTATTTACTTAATTTTAAAATGTAATATTATATAATTTTTATTGTATTTTTATTTTGACAAATATTTCAAATTACGTTTTAATTTGGTTTGGACTACACTTGTTGCAGGCTGCTTGTGGCCTTCGGGCTGTATGTTCTAAACTATATCCTTTGTTTTCAGTCAGGACTACACTTAAATCATCTAAAACACATTAGAATCTTACTTTTAAAAACTTTCACGGAAGGAGATTGCTGATTTTCTCTTTGTTAGAAATTGCAGTTCTCATGGGTAAATTGTATGGATTGAACTAGATGGCCACTGAGGTCCTTTATACCTCTTAGATTCTGTGAAATTCTTTCCTGCTGTCCACAGGGGCCTCATTTATCTTTCAGACTAAAAAAAGCTGGGTACCATTCTGACTACAAAAACTTCATATGTGGATAAAAGAAAAGCCTTTAGTTGCTTTCAGTGTGTTCCAGTCACCAAGCTTGGATAAATTAACACCCATAGGTACCGAAAGAACGCTGAGCCACTGTCAGTGATTCCTGAAAAATCTTAGGAGAACAGGAGAGGTGCCACAGAACTGAGAAGTGCAAATGTCCCCATGCTCCAAAAAGGGAAAAAGGTGGAATCCTCAAACTACAAACTTATGACATTTACTTTAATCCCTAGCAACATTCTTGAACATATTAAAGTGATGAACTATGACTACTTAGAAAAGGAAGAGTGCTTTGGAAGGGCCTGCATTGCCATTAGTTTCATTTATGGAGTGAATTGTCAATATCAGTATGGTTCAGTTCCTATACTAGAATTCCTATTTGCTTTGAACAATGATTCCATACTTAGAATACCAAGACTTACATTAGTTAAATTAATACTTACAAACTGTTTGGAAAGGGTATGATTCTTAGAACTGTCTTTGCTCTTTTTTTAGTGCTCTGCCACATTCACTATAGAAACTACAGGAGGACTATTTTGTATTTTATTTCATGGGCTGTCACGGTTAGAGAATTCAACACCTAATGACCAGCCTAATGGTGATAAGCCTCTTTAGAATATGATCTTATATTGTATTAATAGAGAAACAAGGTCCAAAATGAGGAAATGAGAGTCTGGAGCAGCTAGGTGGCACCATGAATAGAATGTGAGTTCAAAGCCAGTCACAGATAGCAGTAATAGGAAAAGAAATGTAATTTGATAAAAACTACTGGGAAAACTGGACAGCAGTCTAGCAGAATTTAGGTTTAGACCAACACCTCATGCCATATACCAGGAGGAGTTCTAAATTAATACATGACTTAGATATAAAAGGTCACATCATAAACAAATAAGAGGTATAAGGAAGAAATTATCTTTGGGATCTATAGATAAGGGAAGAGTTTATGACTACATAAGCAATAGAGGGGCTCATTCAAGTTAAAATGTTCAATTTTGACTACATAAAATTTAAAAGTTTTTTTTTAGCAGGGCAATGGGGTTAAGTGACTTGCCCAGGGTCACAGAGCTAGTAAATGTTATGTGTCTGAGGCCGGATTTGAACTCAGGTTCTCCTGACTCCAGGGTCCGTGCTCTATCCACTGAGCCACCTAGCTGCCCCCCTTCCTTCCTTTTTTTTTCTTATTTATTTATTTTTTGAAAAAGAGTCATTTCAATTTTGGGATGATGTTGGAATTCAGGTTGCAAAAGCTTAAGAAGAGAAAAAAGGAGAGGAAGTAGAGGTAAAAAAATGGCTTTTTCTAAAAGTTTGACTCAATAGGAAAGATGATCATTTAACAGAATGATAGAGTCTAGTGAGGGTATTTTGAAGATGGGGGGACTTCAACATGTTTGTAGGCAAGGAGGAAGGAACCAGTAGGTAGGAGTTGAAGATTAAAGGAGAGGAAAAAGAGAGAAAAGGAAAGAGAGGATATGAGGGGGCAATCTACTGAAGAAAACAGGGGATTAAAGGAATGTGTAGTGGGGCCAGCCTTGGTAAGACAATAACCCACTTTGTCAGAAAGAGTAAAGGAGGAGAGAATGGGGTCAAAGAGCTAGGAACTACAGAGGAGAGAAGAGAGAGGTCACAGCAAATAGTTGCTATTTCATCGGTAAAGTATGAGGTAAGGGTTCTTAGCTATGAAACATGTGGAGGGAAGAGACAGTGTGGAAGGTTTAAGGAGAAGAAAAGTTTTGGCACAGTTACCCTTGAGAGTAGGATAGAAAATCAGGGAAGATTAAAAGGACTGACTTACTAATAGTGAGTAGCCAGTTGAGATTAGATAACATAAACTCATATTCAATGAGTTGTTCAATATAACCCTTAAGACTAGGCATGATTCCCCCATATATCCATTCAGAATAAAATCTTAGCTATCTAGCACCCTTAGGAAATAAGTATGGGTAGCTGTTTAGAAGATGGTCAAGGTTTTACCCTTTTAAGTGCTAAAATTATTTTTAATGATTTTAGATGGAAATATTTCAAAAATGTTTTCTTTACACCTTTATAAAAAAAACTTCATTATGAATATTAGTTACTACACTATGCTATATACAATCTTCATTGGGCCCCCAAACTCCATGGTTTAGAATTTTTGTATATGTTAGGCCTACTTTTAGTTTATTTTTTAAAATATTCTCCTTTGATATCATTCATGAATTCTCAGTGCTTGTCAGGGTACCTGTCTATTTCCAGTCTGTTGCTTTTAATCTGCTGTGGGTTTTTGAAACCTATGTCAGTTAGGGTCCCTAACTAGGCTGGATTCAATATTGGAAGGTTCAGTCTACTAAGACTCTCTTGGTTTGTATTCTCACCCAGAAGTCTCCTCTAAGAATAACAGAATCTGTCTCATATCCCTTGAATGACCCTCCAGCACCCTGCAAGCATCAAGCTTCCAAAGCAATAAACACAGAATAGGCTTATTATAAGAATATAAAGAAAAGAAAAGGGATTAACATCCAAGCCCTTCTAGCAAGAATTAGAATTCAAGTTCATGATTAAGAAATGAAAGAGGCAAAAGGCTCACATTCATATATTATAAACACTTTCTTCAAGAAGATAGAAGGCACCAGATATGGTTAATCTCAAACAGAAAAAAATTGAAATAGATTATATCTTAACAGACAGAAAACAATTGGTTACTAATGTGGGAGTAATTTCTGAATCTGCCTTCTTATATAGTCAAACCATAGCCTAGCTACATCAAAGGTAAAAATTAACACCAAATCATAATAAAAGGATAAAGATAAGAAGATATTGCATGCAAGCTATTGTGAAAAAAATATTGACTCTGAAAAATGAGGCATGGATAGACATTGATCCTGATTATCATTATTTATTAGAGAATTTGATGTAAAGCAGTTGCCAAAATAAAAAAGCCAACATTAACTAAACTTTATTAAGGGCCTACATGAAGTACTAGGGATCTAAGACATAAGAGCCCAGAAACTGTCTCAGCCAACAAACATCCTTTACAAATTATGAAAGACCTTTGGGAAATGACTTTACAGAGCTTAAATAAGTCCTTTAAATGTTTATTAGTTATTTTTTAGAAATAGCGAAACTATATATAAAGTAAGAAGGTATAAAAAGGAGTTCAGAAATGATGTATGCTAAAAGCCTGATTATAAAGATACAGTAAAAGTCAAGGTTAAGAGGACAGGTAAGAAACCCTGTAATGACTAGATTGCAAATATTCTTTCTTTCTTTTTTTTTTGACATATGCACATGAAGTGAAATAGCAAAATAAAATTAAGGGCATTTTGTGCCTTTTTAAAGCGTAAACTTCAGTGAAAGGCCCAGATCCCCTTTCTGGTACTAGTTAGGATCAATCTGACTAAATGGACTTACCCAGCAGTAAATTTCATATTGAGGCTACTTTAAAATGACAAAAGAACAGGTAAGATCTAGAAGTGGCCAGCTGTGATGAACTTTATGCAAGTGAAAGATACTACACCTAAGAAGGTAAATGCAAGTCAATTATTAACAGATAATAAATGCATAGTGAAATAGATGTCATCTACCTGTGCTGTTTATCATTTAGAGAGTAAGTTAATTTCATTCATGAGGTTATTTCAACATAGAGTTCTATTTCTGTAGAAAATCATACCTGGTTGGATTATGCAATGTATTTCTCTCTCCTCTTCCCCCACCTCCCATTACTACCATGACCGAAGGCAGTCAAACCATATGTTCTTTTTTCTTTTTTTTTTTTTTTTGCTTTTAGGCAACTGGGGTTAAGTGACTTGCCCAGGGTCACACAGCTAGTAAGTGTCAAGGGTTTGGTCTGAGGCCAGATTTGAACTCAGGTCCTCCTGACTTCAGGGCCAGTGCTCTATCCACTGCACCACTTAGCTGCCCCAAAACCATGTGTTCTTGCTAAGGGTAGTAGAAGTATTCTTGTCGGCACTGACAAATTGGTAGTAGCTATGAGAACTGCAGAAATGAAAGGGATAGTTTTGAGAAGACTCACATGAACTGATCAGTGACATGAGCAGACCAGGAAAACAATTTACACAATAATAAGACTGTAAAGAAAAATAGTTCTGGAAGATTTAAGAGCTCTGATCAATGCCCTGACCAACCACAACTCCAGAGAACTGGTACTATATACTATGTTATACTATACTACACTACACTACACTACACTTCCATACTATTCATCAATGCCAAGGTCTGTGGATGTTTTTCTACCTGGGCAGGTAAGGCTGACATTGCCTTCTAGCCTTCCCTAAATTAACTGAAGCTGGATAGTATAATCCTTAAAGGAGTCTACTGTCATTAAACAGTAATAAACAACATTCCTGGGGAACAATGCTTTAGTCAGCTGTGCAGCCATCCGATAGTAATATAACATAAAGCACATAAATGTAGGTTGTTGCTAAAAATTCTATATGGAATGGAATTAAAAGTCTTATTCAAAGTCCAAGTATATTATATTGACATGTCCACATGGCATGTAACTATCACAGAAGGAAATTAATTTGGTTGGACATATTTTGTGGAAATAAAATCATCCTATTGTGTTGCTTTGTCTTTCCTAGATTTTTTGAAATCAACTAATGAAATATTCTGTATCTTCTCAGACCCTGAAGGTAAGTTAATTGAACTTTAATTGCTGCAATCATTGCTGTTCCTTTTTAAAAAGCTGGGTACTATAATTATTGATTTCTAGGCCTCAAGCACTTTTGTATTATAAGAGCTCTCAAAAATAACCAAAAATGGTATTAAAATAACATCTGCAAAACCCAAAAGGACATGTCACCAGGCTCTGATTTAAAATTTTTAAACTTTTAAAATTTAGACACATTTACTTTTAAACTTTTAAATTTTCAACCATTTATTTCCCTACTTTAGTTTGATTTCCAGCTCTACTATCATAAGTAATTATTTGGTCATAGTTGTTTTTATTTTTAGTATTTTCCCTAAAAAAGGAGGAAGCCATTTATCATCTATTGGTACTTTTTGTAACTGATATAATTAAATAACATTTTTCTGTTGCTTTTTATATCTCTTATAGCTTGTGTGTGTGTGTGTGTGTGTGTGTGTGTGTGTGTGTGTATTGTCTGCCTGCTTTGCTTTCTTTGACTTACTATAACAGAATGTGTTTTCTTTGTATTCCTCTGATTTCTGCCTTTAAGGTCTCTATAGTTTTCGGAAATGGATTTCATGCTGTCCTTTATATGCCTATCATTGTTGTAATTTATTTTTGTACACACAATAGAGTATGTTTGTGAGGTATTCAACTATCATAAAATCCTCTGCCTCTTAGAAACTGTGCCTTCACCACTGCTATTATCCTAGGTTTCCTGAATTTAGCTGTTCTTAAAATTTTTTTTCTCCTTTTTCTCAAAGGGATCTTAAATTATTTCATCTTGTGTTCAATCTACTAAGGTTTCAATTCACCTTTGAATAAATCTTCAACAAATTCTTTCTTATAAAAAATCATTTATTACTTCACTTCTTGTGCATAGGTTACCCCAAGATATTCCAAGGACCTGGTTGGTAAGCTAATGTTCTGACTGAACTAATGCTAGCTCCAGTGAACGTTTTCTTTTAAATATATTTACAAGACATGTGTTTAATAATTACAGAATTCTGCTGGATATTGTCATCAAGTTCCTTGGTTGGCAGTTTCTAGTCAGTCAATAAGCATGTTTTAAGTATCTACTATGTCCCAGGCACTGTGCTAAGCACTGGGGATTTTTTTTTTAAAGGCAAAAGACAGTCTCTGCCTTCAAGGAGTTCACAATCTCATTGGAGATACAACAAGCAAGCAAATATGTACAAAAAAACAATATATAGAATGAAAAGGATATCATTAACAGAGGGAAAGCAATAGAATTGAGAAGAGTTGGGAAAAGCTTCCTATAGAAGATGAGGTTTTAGGTGGGACTTGAAGGAAGCTATGGAAGCCAAGATACTTTCACTTGAATAAAGTTCACCACAGCTGGCCACTTCTAGATCTTACCTGTTGTTTTGTCATTTTAGAGTAGCCTCAATATGAAACTTACTGCTGGGTAGCTCCATTTAGCAGGATTGATCCTAACTAGTAATAGAAAGGGGATATGGGCCTTTTACTGAAGTGAAAGTGGAGATGAGGAGGGAATCTACCTTTTACTAATCCTTGAGTACTGGAACATTTGTCTGTATCCAGTTTTCTGTCACTTCTATTTCCCATTATCCCTTCAAAGATTCTTTTTTTTTTAAATAGACAATTGGGGTTAAGTGACTTGCCCAGAGCCACACACTAATAAGTGCTATGTGTCCAAGGCCGGATTTGAACTCAGGTCCTCCTGACTCAGGGCCGGGGCTATATTCACTGCACCACCTAGCTGCCCCGAAAGATTCTTAATAGTTGTTCCATGATCACAACTTCAAGTTTTTTTCAGTACTTTGGGATGTGAGTCATCTTGTAGACTTAAATTTATTTAAAATTTCCATGTGCATTTCTATCTTGGACTTGAATTACTTCTTTATTATGTTCTTTCTAACCTTTCCAATTTGAAGAACATGATCCCTCATGGGAAACAAAGAATGGCACAGAAGAAGAACTTCACTTTCTGCCACTACATTGAGTCTATCACTTTCTAATTCTTGCTGTCTAAAAAGTCATCCCTCAAATGGAACACGATTTAGAAAATCTTTTTTGTTTTCCTTAACTATTCTTCAGAAACTTCCATTTATTCTGGATATTTGTTCAACTACCTTAAGAACTTACTCCACCTAGCATTATTCTTAAAACTTTATGTAATTCTTTTATGTTAGTCTTGGGTGCCCCTCTGTCACCTTTTGTAGAAGTCTTTTAGTTTCTTTGATGACAATAAAAAAAACTTTTTCTTCTTTTCTGAGATAATTTACTGTTATGTAGTCAGAATTTTGCTTTTTAATACCACTTCTCTTTTAAGCTGTACTTACTTTTATACTCTATGGACCTATGCCATACCTACCCAAGCTTTTAAAATGTTTTCCTAAATCCTAAGGTAATATCCCATCTACATTCTGCATCCTTTCCCTCCCAGATTACAAGCTACATAATTATATTATCATTTGTTTCCAAGGCTTCTATCACTTGTACATCAAACCAATTCTTCCTTGTTCATCATTATAAAGTTCTTAATAGTAGTTTCTCTCTTTACCTTTTAAGAGATTAAGTTTTTGGCAAAACTAGTCAGAAATTTAAAAGATACTTTGGTCTTAGCAGACCGATGCCTATAGATATTAAAATAATTGATACTTTTAAACATTTTCTAAATATAGTAATGCCTCAGTAATCTGGACACCATACTTTTGGTACCTCAGATACTCAAAATAGCACTAAACTCAGAAATGGAAGAAAGAGAGGAAGGAAGGAGAGAACACCTGAGAAAGGCCTTGAATTGAGGGAAAGATTATAAAGGAGAAGATAGGAGAATGAATGAAGCATAGGATACAACCTGAACAAAGGCCCAAAGTTGGGAAATAGAAACATTAGTTTGAGGAAGAATTAATAGTTTAATTTGACTAGAGAAAAGAGTATTTGAAGGGGAACAGTGTGAGAGAAGGCTTGAAAGACAGATGGAAGTCAGACTATGACAGATCTAAAATGCTAAGGCTAAGGAATCTGGATTTTAGTAGAAAATTGGCAGCTTTTGAAGGTTTTGGGGAAGAAATGATATCATCAAAGCTGTGCTTCAGGAAATTACTCTAGCAGTGATGGGTAGGATGTTTGGAAGCAGGTTTGAAGGCTTGAAGACCTATTGGGGCTTATGAAAATCATCAAGTGAGACATCAGAGCCCCAAATGAACAAATGTAGTTGATTGAATTATGGTTTGGTTTTTTTTTTCCTAATGGGTAGCTCTGACATTTCAAAGCAAGGTATAGCAATAAAAGGTTAAATACAGCTGGTAAGAAAAAATCACCAACACATGAAGCCATAAAGAAATTCAAGACTTTTTTTTTAGGAAAATAATTTCTGAATATTCGTTATACAGTATTAATGAAACTGTTATATTGTAGCAGATACCTTCAGGGTTAGTCAGTTAAATATTTATTAAGCACCTACTATGTGCCAAGGCTTTGCTAGACACTGGGGATACAAAGAAAGGTAAAAGACAATCTCTGCTCTCAAAAAGCTCAAAATCTAATGGAAGAAACAATGTGCAAATAACTATATATAAACAAGGTATATACTAGATTAATTTGGAAATAATTAAAAGAGAGAAAACATTAGAATTAAGTAGAATTAGAAAGGCTTTCTGCAGAAGGTGGAATTTTAGGTGGGACTTTAAGCAAGTCAGGGAAGTGAAGAGGCAGAAATGAAGGTAGAGAGCATCCAGGCATGGAAAACAGCCAGTGAAAATGTCAGTCAGAAGATGGCCACTCTTATTGGCAGGACATCAAGGAGGTCAGTGTTCCTGGATTGCACAGTATGGGGAAGGGGGTGGGGGCATAAAAGAGTATAAGGTGTAAGACTGAGGGAAATAGGTTACAAAGGGCTTTGAACACCAAACAGAAGTTAGAGGCAACTATATAAAACTGAGACAGAAAGAGATTAAGTGATTTGCTCGAGGTCACACAGCTAATAAGTGTCTGAGATTAGAATTGAATTCAGCAGTCTTTCTGACTCCAGGCCGGGTTCTCTATCCACTGTACCACCTAGCTGTCTCTGATAGTAAGTTAATTAGGGAGGTATAAAAGGGTTCTGTAGTATGAATTTGTTGCATGGTTTTATGATTTTCTCCACTTTGGTTTAGCAACACAAGTGAAGGAGAGAAGGCAGTGGATGGTAAGAGTGGTCCAAGGCTGAAAAGCTTGGGAGGGCATGATCAGCATATGATAAGGGGTAGGGGCTTAATAGATGAGGTCAGTGTAGAATTGAACCAGTTTACCAAGTCAAGAAAGGGAAAGGAGGGAAGTTTAGCTAGTACAAAGGTGATGGTCTAGGACAGAAATAAGAGATTGAGGGAATGAAGGTTAAGATCATTTCAAAACTGCATGCTTATCTGAAAACAGCATAGCTAGTCCATTTCTAGATTCAACTAATATTTATTAAGCATTGTTATGTGATAGGTACTAGGGTCACAAAGATGAAAAGGACATAGTTTCTGCTCTCCAAGAGTAGAATTCATCCTGAAGAAGCTGACTTAGTGTCCTGTAATAATTTTGCCATGTTCCTACTTACCAATGATATTTCTCATTACAATCAGTGAATTGGTGAAAAAAAGGTTAGGAAAAGTGAGTTCTATGCTCAACTCTGCTTCTGACTCATGTGATCTTTTGATTACTTACATGTTCTTTACCTCAATTTCTCTACATACAAAATGAAGATATTTATCTTTTCCTCAACAGGAATGTTATAAGGAACTGAGATAATGTCTACAAAGTATCTATCAAGTATTAGATTTTTAAAACTGCAGTGAGTCCTATCTTTGATACTGTTAAGGAGGACTATTATATAATACTGAAGCATTAAATAACCAGGTCTTTCCAGTACTATAGATCTGGAATCTCTAAACTTCTTTAAGAGGACTGCATACATACACACATATATGATATATGTTTGCAAATTATATTAATATATACTACTATATTAATAGAAATTTAAAATTGAGATAAAGATGAAATAAACAATTTTAACTTTTTTAAAATTTCATTTCTTAAGAGTTAAAATATCTTTTTGTTCTCCAAGAGAACAATGTAATTGAATAGCCTTCATTATTTTTGAGATCTTTGTTTAATACTTCATGATAGTGACTGAAGGGCCTGGTTCTACGTTTTAATATTTTCTTTCTTCATCCCAATGAATTATCTTGCACCTGCTATGGAGTGAGGATACCCCACTTTGGAAATCACTATTCTTGACCATTAAAAATCTATAGACATTTGCTTTACTACTCCTTTGACAGGGTCTCAGGCAGACATGCTTTAATGAATCATGTTTTAGTGACCCTCCAGAGGATATAAATTCATTGAGTTATTTTAAGAAAATACAATACATATAAGAAACTTGAAGTCCTGAAGACAGAATGAACTAAAATGGAAATAGCTGGAGCTTATTTCTAGATACTTTAGTCATTCAATTAACTTCTTAACATCTCCATAACATATGAATTCCTCTACCTTACCCACAGGGGCATTAAAAGACTTAATTAATGATTGTAATGAGTTTTGAACTCCTGGGATGTGTTGCTAATACAATTTAAAAGTTTCTTCACTCATCTATTGACCTTAATCTTGATCTGCAGTCCTTTTTCTAAGTTAGGTATAGCACTCTATGGAAGTCTTGTCATCTTTTGTAGCTTTGAGCTTTACATGAGACGTTTCCAACTCATACCTATGTAAAGTGAATATCTAAATTAATAAAATAAATTTTAATTGCACTTGCACCCAATGACAAGTTACCATAGCAACTAAAAATTGTGGGATTCTGTCTAAGCCCTCAATAGTACTTCAGAGTACTACTTATTAATTCTAATCCACTAATTGCTTTCAAGATTGTTGCACCAAAAAATATAGAGAATGGTTCCTGAAGTTTTAATACTAGGTGATTAATAAACCCGAAGCATGATTAAAACATTCTACTTACGATAGAAAAAGATAGGAAATATAATGAACCTGAGTGATCACTTTGCCCCTTAAATAAAGAATATTTTAATAGAATTGGCTTTACAAAGAGAAAGGTGCCTTTGGACTTTTGCTAGAATTGATACTGCCATCTGAATTGTTTCTCTTCCCTCCTCAGGCCTTCCACAATAACTCTCTAATGACTCTCCCAGGTCAGAACCTTACCTTACAATTTACTGAGAAAATGGAGGCCACCTGCCATAAACTCTATTTTCTCCCCTTCTCTACATCTCACAACTCTATGACATCACCCTCTTATCTTCCCTTCCCTGCTGTAATCTCTGATGAAGAAAGGGCCGTTATTTTTGCCAAGGTCAACCTCTTGATCTCCATCTTCTCTAACAAATTGCTCCCATAATGGTGTTTTCACTCTCCCTAATCTTCTACCTCTCCCAATCTACCAGTTCCTTCTTGGTACTTACAAATATACCCATCTTACCTATTCTTAAAAAACACAAAAACAAAAACATCTCTAGATCCTTCCCCCTCGGGCTGTTGTCCTCTATCTTTCATCCTCTTCTCAGCCTCCTAGAATAAGATGTTTATGCCTATTACCTCCACTTCCTCTCATTCTCTTCATAGCTCTTTGACATGTGGAAACTGATATTGATCTCTCCAAAGTTACCAATGATCTCTTAACAACCAAATTTTATAGACCTTTCTCACTTCTCATTCTTCTTGACCACTTTGTATAACTGTTGACCATTCTCTCCTCTCAGTTGCTTTCTTCTCTCTGGGTTTTCATGACTACACTCTCTCAGGTCTCATTCTATCTGGCTTTTCCTCAGTTGCCTTTGCTGGTTTATCATCCATTTCAAGCACCCCTACAGTGGCTATCCTAATCCCTTTCCTTTTCTCTCTACATTATCTCTCTTGGTGACCCATTCACATGGGTTTATGATCATCAATTTTAGGCTATCTCCTGAGCTCCATATCATGAAACACTTATTGGAAAGTTTGACATGAATATCCCACAGGCACATTAAACTCAACATGTTCAAAACAAAACTCATTGTCTTCCCTCAAAACCCACTCCTTCTCCAAACCTTCCTATTTCTGGAGAGGGTAACATCATCCTTGCAGTCACCCAAATATGAAACTTTGGCATCAGTCTCAACTCCTCATTTTCCCTCACTCCATTTATCTAATTAGCTGCTCAATGGTGCAATGAATAGAGCACTGGGCATGGAGTCAGAAAGACCTGAGTTCAAATTTAGCCTTAGTCACTTAATGGCTGAGTGACACTGAGCAAGTCACTAAACATCTATTTGTGGCAGGTCCCTCATCTGTAAAAAAGAGAAAAATGATGGCACATATCTCACGGGGGTATTGTGAAGATAAAATGATATATTTGCAAAGTTCTTTGCAAACCTTAAAGTGTTATATAAATATTAGCTACTATTAAATCTTGTCTTTTCTGTCTCCACAATATCTCTTGAATCTGTTCCATTCTCTCTATTCACATGGCTGCCACACTAGGATAGGTCTTTATGACCTCTCACCTGGCTTATTGCAATAGCTTCCCAATTGTTCTCCCCGTCTCAAATCTTTCCTTACTCCAAACTACTCTCCACAAAGCTGCCGAAGATATTTTTCTAAAGTGCAGATCTGACCATGCTACTCTCCTACTTCATAAATTTGGAAGGCTTTCTATTACCTCTAGGAGCAAATATAAACTCCTCTGTTTGGCATTTAAAGTTCTTCACAACTTGGCCCGACCTACTCTTCCAGACTTACCACTTATGACTCTTCTTCACACAAACTGTGGTCCAGTTAAACTGGTCTTAACGTGCCTCACACATTGCACTCCATCTCTCATCTTTGTTCTTTTTACATTGACTGTCTCAGATTTCTGGACTTGTTACCTCCTTACTTTGTCTTTTTAGGATTCCCAGTTTTATTCCTTCAAGGCCCAGCTCAACTTCTACCTTCTACATGAAACCTGTCCTAATTCCCTTACATGCTAATTCCACCCTTCCCAAATTATATTGTATCTATTTTGTGTCTCTCTCATATGTATGTGCTGTCTCCCACAGCTAAACTATAAGCTCCTCTAAAGAAGAAATAATTTCATTTATGTTTTTGTATACCTAGTACCTTACACAGTTTCTGAGACAGAGTAGCACTTAGTAAATGTTTGTTGATTGACGCACTCAATTTTCTACATAAAACTCTTCAAAATACTTAATTACATGAGCTAAGTTGTATTCTGACTCACTTTAAAACTAATTTTCATGTAACTGAAGGCAAATATGGTGAAATACTGTTCTAAATAATGTGAATTTGAAGTTGTTCCAGTCACATCTCTCCTTTCTTACCTAGAGGTTAGTTATTCACAAAGTTTAGGTATCTGAAAGGCAGCTCAAATGCAGAAAGCAACCAAAAAAGTTCCCTTGGGACCCAAAATATATTTCACAAAGTCCATATACTACATGAATATTTTACTCTTCCCCCAGAAGCAAATTAGTCTTATTTTAAATGTACTTCACACACTTGGCATTTTGTTTTCCCAGGCCATCGCAAGTAAATTTGATTCTTTGGTTACCTAGCTTATAGGGAATTGGAAGCAGCACACCAGTCAAGGCGAATCAATGAATGACTGACAATGAATAAAAAAACATTAAGTGCTCATTCTGTGTTTAGTACTGTGCTAAGCATTGGAGATACAAACGGGAAACCAAGACAAGTCTGTTCTTAAGGAACTCACATTCTAATTGAGGGAATCAACATAAATTGCTACTTTGTTGTTCATTTTAGTCATATTAGATTTTTTGTGACCCTATTTAGGGTTTTTTTGGCAAAGGTACTGGGGTGTTTTGCCATTTTCTTCTCCAGATCATTTTACAAATGGGGAAACTGAGGCAAACAAGATTAAATGACTTGCCCCAGTGTCACACAGCTAGCAAGTTTCTGAAGCCAGATTTGAATTCAGGAAGATTTGACTCCGGCCTAGTACTCTGTGCACTATGGTGCCACCTAGCTGCACTATTGCTGCAGGGTAGATGTAAGTACCTAGTGGTCCTTAAGATATACTGGCAGGTCAGATGCAATACCAAGAGGTCTGGAGGCCAGAGTAGATGGTAAGATCAAGTGTGGTGGAGATGCTACCAGACAAATAGAAGCGATAGCTGACAGTAAATGAGTCACCCTAAGAGGTCTGGCTTTGCTTTCTGTGTTAGTCATAACAGAGCTATCTTTAGTGACCAATCCTCATCTTTGTAGGCTTCCATGGTTTTGAATATAATGCTACAATCCATTCTAGGAAAGACTTGAATTACAGGAGACATCTATGAATTACCCCAAGATTCTTTTGGATTATAATTGACCTATATTCAGATTCAATATTTTATTTTCTTATATTCTTAAGGTTCTGAAAAATGAAATGTAATTAAAATGTGACTTTGTTCTATACCTCAAAAGTCAAGTCTTATCTAAACATGAAAAAGACGTTGTGGAGCGGAAGTATTTACAGCAAGTATATTCTTCTTGAAAGACTCAAGTTTTTTCTGGGCATTGTTTTTAGATACAAATCAAATGTTAAAAATCACACAAACCCTTAGGAGAAAAAATGACTCCCAAGATATAGACTTCTGTAGATTTAAAGAACAGTTAGTTGTATTTCATTAGAAAATGGTGAAAGTATTTTAGTATTTTCACTTCTTAATGTCTTGAGGGCAGACTGTGTATAAATGTTTTGGGAATATTACCAATATAATCCATGGAGAAATCTAATAAAGGTTTTTTTGATGACATCAATAGCCTTAGAAAGGCAAAGATAATTGTGGGAAAAAAGAAATATTTAAAATATTAGGTAAGTAATCACAATACCTCGATGCAGATATGATGCATTCCTCCAGCCTTGTTTTTCTGAAGAAAGCCTTCAATTGGACTTTGGTTTCCCAAGGGATGTAGTAATTCAAGCTTAGTATTTCCAAGTTCCACAAAAACAACAGAGACACCATGTTCAGGAACAGGGACCACTTCACTTACCTGGGCCCCTAGCACATTCTTATAGAAAGACTTGGCCATCTGCAAGTCAGGTACTGCAACTGCTACATGATTTAATCGACCTAGATTCCACATGATTCCTGAAACATTCTGAGACAGAGAGCGTGACTCTGAAAAAGTTCTTACTGTTGGAGTGAGAATTTTCAGCCTGATGAAAGCCCCTGTAAAATTGAATGACAATGGTATAATTCATTTGAAAATCAATGTACAACTTTTATAATTTTAATAAAAATATAAATATGCATATTCTACTGTACTAGTATTATCTTTTAAGGGGTACCACAGACTATTTAGAAATATAAAAAAAGAGGAAATGCTTCTATCTTCTCCTGTATATAGCTAACACTTTTCTGAAATTATGAAATAAATTCAGAGAAGGTAAATGAAGAATTCCTAGCATGAATGCTTAGCTTTGTCCATTATAAATAACTATTATTGTAACAGAAAAATTCATTTTAAGTTTCACTTAAGATCAGTAAAAAGAAGACAAGTTTTAGAATCACCTGGAGTCCTGAAAGGCTAAGTGATTTGCCCAGGGTCACATAGCCAGTATCTATTGAGGAAACTGAGGCAGCTAGGTGGTGCAGTGGATACAGTACTGGGCTTGGAATCAGGAAGATCCATCTTTATGAGTTCAAATCCAGCCTCAGACACTTATTAGCTGTGTGACCCTGGACAAGTCACTTAACCCTGTTTGCCTCTGTTCTTCATCTGTAAAATAAACTGGAGAAGGAAATGGTAAACCATTCCTTGCCAAGAAAACTCCAAAGGGGGTCCTGAAGAGTCAGATGTGACTGAAATGATCTAACAACATAGTTTAGGGAATTAAAACATCAAGTAGTAGTGGGAATTGAGTGAACTACTCTGATTTATCTTGTGACAATTCTGGAGCTAGCTCAGTTCCTTTTCTATTTAATTATAGGTCTAGTCCAATTTTTGTCTTGTGAGAAAACTTTATTCAAAATTGTGAGAAAACCTTATTGCATTGTTTTAAACCTAGCTCTGTGTGACTAGGAAGCTGGACCACCCGTTGCTTAGAGACTTTTAACTAATGGCCTAGATTATGCTGATTAGAAACCCAGTCAGATCCAAAGGAGTTTTCTCACAATTCTGCATCTCAAACAATCCATATGTCTTATCTGAAAATTGGTTCCAACCCTGGTCAATCAGTCATTGTTTCCATGTTCCTTCGATTGAATACAGACACATGGGGGGAGTGGGACACCTCTTTTTCTGATTTCAGGGAATCGCACCTGTTCACTCTCCCCCCTCCCACTTTGGGAAGTCTCTAATCTTTCCTCCAATTAGAAACCAAGTATCTAATTTTGCATCCTGGTTGTTTTCTTTTAATTAACTGGTCTTATTTTATTAATTGTTTTTAATGAATAAAAATCTGTCTCCCCCTATATTCGAGGTCCAGTGCCAAAGCTGAGGAAGACTGGTTCCAATTTGTTATGCAATTGGCATGCATTGCTTAATAAATCAATATGTTCAGAAGTTTGAACATTTGTTTCCTTAGTCATTTCATCTTTCACCTGCCACTGCATCCAAGAAGGGACTTGAACTCAGGTACTTTTGACTGAGGCTACTCTTCTATCTATTATGCCACACTGCCATGCCAGTATAGTTTGGTGAAGGCAAGTACAGCAAACTCCAAACTCTGCCTGATTCAGTATGGCTCAGTGACAGTATATCTGTTGTCCTAGGAGGAGTCCAGTGAAATTCAGAAACACTAATTACCAGGTTAGCTGCAGGGTGATTAATCTGACAGCCAGGCTAACTCTTGTAAGACTATCTCCTAAATTGTGGATGTCCTTCATCTTTGTAGGTGGTGGGAATAATCACACCAACAAAATCACCAATCCTTAAAGTATACCACATTTCACCAAGAGGTAATAAGGTATAGAACAAGAAGAGTGAAGGTTCTCAAATCCTATGGTTAAGCTCATTTAAATTAATACCCTTCAGCAATTAAAAAAAAATCAATGTTCCATCCATATGAAATTAAATTGGAAAAATAGTGAATTGAGAAGAAAAATAAAATTTAAACTGAAGATCGTAGGAAACAACAAAACTGCTTATCAGAATTCCCTCCAAGGTAGCAGTTATTATTTTTATTCCACTCCCACCCCTCCTATTAAAGGATAAAGGAGAGAAATGTGCAACCAGTTGCGGGACAATTGAACACCTATCTTTGAGATAATTATACGTACTTAATGATCAAAACAGACTTTTAGGACAGATTTAGAACAGGAAGAGACCTTATACATCAGCTAGCCATGGGTGAAATGCCTCAAGTGAAAAAAAAAACCTGATGCCCAGGAAGATTGTGCTATTTCAAAGATCACATAAATTGTAAGTAGCAGATCTGGTATTCAAAATCCAGTTCACTCACTTCAAACCAAATACCCTTTATGCATTTCTGAAACACTTCCTCATCTATTTGTTACTGAGATTTGTTATTCTTTAAATATCAAGCTTTTAAAAAACCCTTTTAATGTTCATCATCACATAAACAAAACAATCTAAAATTAGAATTATGGTAGTATAAGGTTCAAATATAATCTAGATTATAAAACTTCAATTTATGTTAGAGCATAACATTTAGCAGGAGAAAAAACTAAGCAACACTGATCTGTTGCTGGCTCTTAAAGAAAAGCACTTTGATAGTACACAAAGTTACTTATTTACTCAAGAAAGCAAAAGATTACATTCTGGCAAAATTTTGGGTCACACAGGGAATTTAAGGGCCCCAGAGTTAAAGTCTTTTCTGTTACTAACACTATACAATGTAACTCCGAGACTAAAAAGCACTAAAACAGAATGTAATCTTTCTTACATTCCATACTATGTTCTTTAATTACTGAATTACCCAAAAGTAGATTACAATGGTCTTCACACAGAGAACACATAACACAGCCAGTTCCCAAGGACAATGGCCTGATGAAGCCCTGGTGTATTGGAGTTTTAAAGTCAGTCTTATAAATATGTGGACATATCTAATCAGCTGATATTTTCCACCACATTATTCTGTGAAAGACTGAATGAGCTCTAACTGTATCTGTAGCATTTTATATCAAAGGAATAAAAATGGTAAGCTAGCATGCAGTGAGAGAATTGGATAATGTGCAGTATTATCTGTAGTGGCTACAAAATTGGCTCATGGGGACAATGGGCTGGTAAAAGTTCTTTTTTTAACTTAGCAGTCTCCAAAATTGTTCATAATACTGCTTAAGGTAGTTCCATGCATCTCCCCAGTTGCCTCACCTTGACATTTAATGTTAGTCACAAGTGGTACTAAAAATCTAGTTCATGCAAGACTGGATTTCACATCATTATAATACATACATTATTGAATTAATTCTAAATGATTCCTTCCTTTCCTAAATTCTTGTGCATTGATATTTGACCTTTGCCATACACTTAATCACATCCTAATTTCTATGACAGTTTTGCGTACGAGAGACAGCAAGGTGAAGTGGACCTAGTGATTAAGTCATTCATACCACAGTATAAAAGTTCTATGCTTGGAACCATAAATTAGTCAGACCAATAACTAGCTGTGATTAGTAGAAGTCAAGGCTAGGATTATTTTTTATTAGAATAGGGGAATGAACAAAAAAAAATAGAGCAATTCTGGAGCAGGAGGGCAAACCTGGAAGGGATGAGGGACACTACACAGATGGTGGCCATTTGGAGAAAGAAGATGCAGAAGATAGGAAAAGGGTTCAAAGAAGGAAGTCAAGATATATTTTGCAGTTCTACTTAACTCTGTGGCAGTAGGTCCTATACTACTGAAAATCAACTCACATTGTGCCTATGGATGCCAATGCCCGAGTTAAGATTTAAGACTAATTTAGAAGACTGCCAACCTCAGTCTCACCTAGGTTGGCTCAGGTCTCCATTTCAGTTCTGTATTTTTCTGTCAAAACAACAGCTGTTCCTCTGTTTGGAGGAATAATAAGGAAAAAGAAAAGGGAAAAGAAGAAGAAAAGCACAATCATTTATTCCACAAATATTTATTAAATGCCTTGTCCAAAGCAATGTCCTTCATGCCAGTGAGGTATACAAAGACCACCTAAAATATGGTTCCTACCCAAATACAGTTCAATATAGAGGTGCAAAGTGATATGGGAATTCAGAGAAAGAGCTGCTTAACTGGGGAGAGCAAAGACATTTTGACAGAGGATGGTATCTGAGCTAGATATTGAAAGATGAGTAGGAATAATATGTATGGAGCTGGCAGTGGAGGGCATTTTGGGGAACAAATGTGAGCAAAAGCATGGAGAAAGAGGGAAAAGCTCAGACAGTGTTAAGTCCAGCTTGGCTAAAGTTTGATTGGGGCAAGAGAATGGAAAAGCCTGTTTACACTTACTGCCTCCACTTCGTTCCTTTTATGCTTTTCAATTCCTCTGCAAAATGACTTCTGACATTATTATCCACCTTAAACTGCTCTCCTCTAAAGCTACCAATGATTCTTTACCAGCTAAACTGGATGGCTCTTTCTCAATCTTCAGTCTTCTTGTTCTTTCTGTAGCATTTGCTATCTCTCCTATCTGGGTTTTTGTGATACTCTTCTCTCTTGGTTCTCCTCCTGTCTGATCACTCCTCACTTTCTTTTGCTGGATCATCATCCTTGTCACATCCTCTAAGTGTGGGTATACCCCAACGATAGGTCCTGGGGCCTTCTAATTTTTCTCTGTAATCTCTCACTTGGAGACATCTTCAGCTCCCATGGGTTCAAGTATCATCTCTGTGCAGGTGACTCTCAAATCAACCTTGAGCTTCAATCCCATATCACTAACCGCCTACTGCCCATTTTGAATTGGATATCTCATTGGCATCTCAAAATCAGTTATGTTCACTATCTTTCCCCCAAATGCCTCCCCCTTTCCCAAACTTCTCTATTACTGTGGAGGGTATAATTATCCTTCCAATGACCCAGGTTTGTAATTAGGGTATCATCTTTGATTCCTAACTCTTCGTTGCCCCACATATCCAATCATTTGCTAAATTTTGAAATCCTATCCTTACATCTCTTGAATATGACCCTTTCTCTCTACTTAGGACCTAGTTCAGATATTCTTTCTTCTTCCCTGAACTCTTACAATACCCTAATTGGTCTCTCCCCACCCCAATCCGTCTTATATACAGTACCAAAGTGCAGATTTGACTATCTTAGTTCTCTACTCAACAAATCCAGTGTCTTCCTATTACCTCTAGGATCAAATATAAACCTAATATATAAATCTAGCTGCTAATGCCTTCCATTCAAGGTTGCCTTTTATCCGCTTTATTTGTGTTTAACATATACCTACATGTTGCTTTCTTTCCAGTGTAAGCTACTTGAGGGCTATGATTGGTTTGTTTTTGTTAGTATCCCAGCTACTACCACAATTCTAGATTATTTAACAAATTCCTGATACACACACACACACACACACACACACACACACACACACACACATAAGCACACAGGCAAGCACATAAATGCCATAGCCTTTATTCAGAAGGTAATTTGGTGCCTTTGAAGGAGAACTGCTTTAGGAAGATTAGTTGGGCAGTAACTGGTTAGAACTACTTGGAAGGGGAAGAAATGGAGGCAGAATTTAAGTTAGGAAGCAGTTATTAGACTGAGCTCCTTGAGAGCAGGGACTGTTCTTTGCCTTTTCTCCCAAAGAGCTTAGCACAATGGGGCAGCTAAGTGGTGAAGTGAATAAAGTGCTAGGCCTGAGGTCAGGAAGACTATATCCCTGAGTTCAAATCTAGCCTCAAGCGCTTATTAGCTGTGTGACCCTGGGCAAGTCATTTAATCATTTGCCTCAGTTTCCTCATCTGTAAAATGGGGATGATAATAGCACCTTACCTCTTAGAGTTGCTTCGAGGATCAAATGAGATAATAATTGTAAAGCACTTAGCATAGTGCCTCGTACATAGTAAGCACTACAGGAATGTTAAGTTACTACTATTAGCTTCCGTAAATGCAGTGTGTTCACCATCATTATGGGACATAATCATAAACCATTATAGATGTTTTATAAGCTTTGGATCTGATTCTTTTACTACTTTATGAGCTAAAATTGATTATTTATTTTATTGGAGTTAGAGTCATTTTAAAAAATCCAATTTAGATTGAAAGAACCCACTTTGAATGCCTTCTTAAATGACCTTTTACCCAATTTACTTAATCTCCACTACCCTCTGGGGATGGTAGGTTGGCACAAGTAATATTTACCCTGTTGGCCTCCTACACAGGAAGGACTACCTTGTCCTATTCAGGGGTTTTGAATATGAAGGAAGACTTTGACCCCAAATGGTTTCACCTCTCCCTAGCCACCCCCCACCCCTTAAAAAAAATCCCAGTTCAATCCACGATTGCTGAACGCTGAAGTCTTCAAATCTTGACTCAGCACTTACTACCGGTGTGGCCTTGGTCTTTTTAAGCCTCAATTTTCTCGTCTGTAAAATGGGGAAAGCTAGATGATTCCTAAAGTCTCTTCCAACTCTAAACCTTTTCCTTCACCTTCGCCCAGTTTGCTGAAAGACCTCAAAATCCACTCTGCTCCCTGACAAGAAGCGGAGGCAGCTCTCCTCAGCTTCGGACTCAACCGCCCGCCCCGCGCCCGCCTCGAGGATCTCACACCAGCCCAGAGGCATTCACCTACTGTCGAGGCCGCCGCAGACAGAACCCGGACCACTTTCTGCACACCCGCCATCTTCCGAGGCGGTGGGTTTGATAGGTGAGTGGAGGAGTCGGTGGCTCGCGCGCGGCCACTGGATTGGGGGACAGGGGCGTGCCTTAGGAGAAGGAGGGGCCGGAGAGAGGCGAGGGGTGTGCCTTAGCAGCGCGTGCGACTGCTGCGATTGGTCGAGCGTCTACGAGGAGGTAGGCTCGGCTGTCTGTGACAGGTCGAGCTACTCCTACGGCTTTCAACTTCAACTTTATTGACAGTCTTGCAGAGAACAGAGTCCAAAATCGATCTAATGACCATTCTGCGCTTGCAATGGGATTTTCTAATACTAAAGACTCTCCACCCAGCCTGATCAGTAGTAGTGGCCCCTGTTACGAACGGCTTCTCTGTGACTTCCCTCAGACTCTCCTTCTTGTTGCGCAGGCGCCGCGGCGATAGGTCGTGAACTGAGGCCAGAGACGGAGGGAGGGGCCTAGGAACTTATGTGTTGCGGAACCATTGACCCATAGTCGGAAGTTCCCACGGGACGAGTAGACTTCTTAGTTTAGCGGTTTCCGGAGTTTCCTGTTCCGCTCCATGTGAGACGTGGACCAGCCAAGATGTCGGAGAAGAAAAGTTTACGGGGTAGACGCCGGGAGACCCTGGAGCACTGTCTGAAGGAGCTAGGCACTTCCACGGCTCATCCGGAGCAGTTCCTCACGTAAGCATCCTGATGTGCGAGAGCTCCGGGGGAAGACGGCGTAGAGGAGGCCACGGCTAGGCCACGAGGCCTAGGCTCTCGGTCTCGCCCCTCTCCCCCTGGGCTCATCTGGCCGTGGTGTGGGGCGGGAGAAAAGATGATTTATCGTTGTTACCCAGGCATCGCAGTTTGCGTGGAGGCCAAGCGCTACAACAGTCTAGTCTGGGCAGTTAGACCAGTGATTTTGCTCTACGTGCCAAGGGTTACCCACCAGACCCCTCGTGACGGTAGTATTTGGGGATTTCATCAAATAAACGTTTGCCAAGCGCCGGAGATGCAAAGAAACGCAAAAGACAGCCTCTGTTTTCAAAGGAGCTCACAATCTAGTGCAGACGACTATGTACAAACATGCTGTACACAGGTTATAGATAATCAATCGAGGGAAGGCGTTGAGTAAACGGGAAAGGCTCCCTGTAGCTAGGACTTGAAGGTAGATGGAGCAGATTGAGATGGGGGTGGGAGAGAGTTCCAGGCTTGGGGGACAGCCAGTGAGAATGACCGTGGTCAGGGACAGAGAGGGTCACTGGATCAAAGAGTACCTGGGGGGAGGACAAGGGGGGTAGACGTAAGAAGACTGGAAATGTAGAGGGGGTATATTACAAAGGGCTTTGAAAACAACAGACCGAGACCAATTGGATCAACCAGTCCTGCTAAATTTCCATGTGAAATTTATCGCAGAGTTTTCAAGGTCTCATCATCAGTTTGAAATCTTTGTAAAGGGTTACGGTTTGCCCTTCAAGTATTTGAAGATCTTTCGTGTAGACAAGAAAGTAGATTGGTTCCCTTTGGAGTAATGGGTACTAGTGGCAGAAAGGCAGATTTGAACTTGATGTAAGGAAATACAGCCTAATTAATAGAACTGTCTAAAAATGAAATAGTCTTCCTCAAAGGGTAATGGGTTCCTTGTTACTGAAAGTCTTCATGCAGAGCCTTTCCATAATGTAGTAAAAGGATTTCTTGTCCAGGGTACAATGTGTTCCCCATGCTCTCTTACTTCCATTTCTGTCTTTAGATTCTGTAATTCTACTGAGGAAGAAGTACCTGAGTTTAAGAATTTGGAAAACCTCCACTATCCTGGAGTGTGTTCAGAAGAGACTTGTTAATGACAACAAAGGTCAACTGAAGGAATTAGAACTATCTAGTCTAGAGAAGATTCAGTGAGTAAATGTCAGCTGTCTTCAGCTGTTGCATAATAGGGATTAGATTTATTTTGCTTGACACCAGAGAACCAGACTATAAACAGTAGACAAAAGGTGAAGAGAGAAAACTTAAAAGTCAGAACTGGCCAAAGTAGAATGAGCTTTCTCAGAAGGTAGTGAGCTCTTCACCACCAGAGAAGTTCAAGTGGAGTCTAGGTGACCGTTTGTCATATTATAGAGGGGATTTCTGTTCAGGTATAGGTTGGGCTAGGTGCCTGGATGTCCCTTCCAATCCTGAGAGTACCTGTAAATAAGGTAAGAGGCCCTAAAGTATTAGCAGTTATGCTTTGTTAAGGCAAGCATCCTAGACCATTGGAAGATTTAATGGGTGACACATTTAAGAATTGCAAAGGATAGAAAGGCTTAGATGGGTTGTAATCTCTACAGTATACAGAATATGTGCATTAATGATTGCATTTCATAAGGCCACCGTTATTTTAACATTTTATATGTTGTACATGTCTTACAAACACAATAAGTTCTGTGGAAGACAATGACAACAGCTAGTGATTATCAAGCACATACTATATGTCAGGCACTGTGCTAAGCAATGGAGATACAAAAAAAGGCATGTGTAATCCCTGCCCTTAAGGAACTCAATCTAATGGGGATGGGGGATTAGGGAGAGACAACATGCAAACAACTATATAGAAAATAGAGATTAGTAGAGAGAACTTTCCAGACGTGGAAGACAGCCAGGGAAAATGCAAGGAGTATGGAGTGTCTTGTGTGAGGAAGAAGAAGGAGGCCAGAGTCACTGGATCATAGAGTACATGGAAGGGAGTAAGGTGTAAGAAGACTGGAAAGATAAGAAGGAGCTAGGTGTTATGAAGAGCTTTAAAAACTAGAGGATTTTATATTTGATCCTGAAGGTAATAGAACCCTACTGGAGTTTATTGACTAAAGGAGTGATGTGGTCAGGTCTGCTCTTTAGAAAGATGACTTTAATAGCTGAGTAGAAGATGGATTAGAGTGGGATGGTTCCTCAACAAATTAATTAGCTAGAATAATGGTAATAGGGGCAAGGGTGGCATAAATAATTGACTCTTTTGCTTATTTCTAAACTTTGTTTTATTGTTGATTTTTTTTTAACATCGTCAACAAACTTTTACAATAACTTACTGAGTAGAAAAATTTCTCTCAATTTTATTACTCAATAAAATGATGTAGGCATTTGATTATGTTTAATCCATTTTTTAAAATTGTGAGTATACAACTCTTTTCTGGAAGTAAAGAATTAGAAGTTGAGTGGAGGCCCATCAGTTGGGGAATGGCTGAACAAGTGGTATGTGATTATGATGGAATACTATTATACTATAAGAAATGATGAACAGGATGCTCTCAGAAAAACCTGGAAAGACTTGAATGGGCTAATGCAAAGTGAAATGTACGATATTTTAAGACGATCATCTATGAATGACTTATCTGTTCTCAGCAATACAATGATCGAAGTCAACTCTGAAGGACTTATGATGAAAAATATTATCCATTCCCATCTTGTGGTTGGTTTAGTCTCGTAGGATGAGACCTGGGACTCTGTCCACCCAGGGACACTAAAAACTGTTTCGGTTTCATGGTGTATTGTGGTAGCACTGTCTCAAAGAATTCCCACCTCTAATCTAAGTACAGGCATTCATTGAGGATTGGCCTCTCTCATGAAGCAGGCTAGGTTTCAAGAGGAACCAGCAACTTCAGTGAAAGCAAGATGGATTTTTATAGGGTAAAGATGTAATTACATAACAGAAATTTTGAATATTAAAAAGGCAGGAGAGATTTGTTAAGGTGTTAGGTAATGCAGATGGATCCTTTCTGTGGTTTGGTGGTCAAACGTCCGGTCATGCTGCACTCCAAATTGGTTAGACCTGTTTGGTCAAGATGGATAGGTAGGTATTGTGGTCCTGTCTTGGGCTAAATGGTTGATGTGATTGTGGTTGAGTACAAGAACATACCTGTTCAAATATATGAATTGGATCTGGGCGCAGTGGCTAGCTAGGGTCAGTGGTTATATTGAGCCTGGGGACTTGTGATGTGGATTGTGTGGTTAAATCAGGGCGTGCCTACTGTTTAGTGAGGCCCGTAAGGAAGTTAGAATATTGGGGCTGGGGGCAGCTTTGCTTCTAAGGATTCCATCATCCAGAGAAAGAACTGATGATGTCTGAATACAGATTGAAGCATACTTTTTTTTAAACTTTATTTTTTTTGAGGTTTTTTTTTGGTCTTTGTTTTCTTTCACAGAATGACTATTAGGGATTTGTTTTGCATGACTACACACGTGTAACTTATATCCAGTTGCTTCCCTTCTCAGTGAGGGAGGGAGGAAAGGAGAGAATTTAGAACTCAAAGTTTTAAAAACGGGAAAATAAAATACTAAATAAAAAGCTAAAAAAATTGTGACTTTAAAAATGTGGAAGGTATTATTTTAAATTCATTAACCTTTTCCTCTCTTAATAGTGTCCAAGATGGGTTGGCTGTAAATTTTACATCTTTAACAAAAGCACTTTATGATTTACATAAAGCATTGAAGACTGATTTCATTCTTGGGAGCCCTTTAAAAGAATTGGTGATAGAAAACTTTGATGATGAGCAGATTTGGCAGCAACTAGAATTGCAGAACGAACCAGTTTTACGGTACTTTAAGAAAGCTGTTAATGGAAATGTTAAAGACAGGGAACTCTGTCTTCTCCCAGAGAGTGAAGAGGTTGACTCAGAGATGGATATTGACAAGGAGGAAATAGAACAGAATTCAGAGCTGGAGCAAAAGTCAGATCTAGTTAATGATGGTCTTGAAGAAGAAATTAAGAGAAATAAAAAGTTAATTAAAGTTGATGTAGAGAAAAGTTCAGATTTTAGTGATGAGGATTCTGATCTTGACTTTGATATTGATAAACTAGAACGTCAAAACAAGAAGCCAAAAGTATTTATTAAATCAAAAGTGAAATCCATAGTAGATGATAAATTTTTCAAATTGTCTGAAATGGAGTCCTTTTTGGAAGATATGGAAAAAGATGAGAAAGAAAAAAAGGAAGATGATGAAGATGACATTAATTATTTTGAAGAAATTATTTCTGATGAAGATAGTGAGCTATTTACAGACTCTCCAAAAAAGGTAAAGTTATTCTTTTGTCTAATGGTTAAGTTTTGCCCTTTTTTAAAAATGGATATTTAAAATATCTTTAATATAAAAAGCGCTTCCTTTCTCACAGTTCATTAGGGCTCAAGTGAATAATTCAGATATGTTAAAGCAAATAAAAATGACCTAAAATTTTTCATGAAACTTATCACTTTCTTGTCCTAATCCATCTTATTGTTATGTGAGTTATAAGTATCTATTCTGATAAAACTCAGCTTTCCCATAAAACCTCAGCCAACCAAAATAGAAAGGTTAGGGCCTATAGAATTTAATAATTTTAAAGTACATTTAATATTTCTTTTAGTTTTGACATAGATGTGCTTAATCTTTGTTCTCACCTTTCCTCCAAACCTACTCCTTTTACACTTTCCAGTATCTATCCAGAACATCACTATCCTAGTCACCCAGGTTTGAGTCATTTGTCGGAGTCATCCTTTATTTCTCAGTCCCATTTATCCAAAATATCCAATCAGTTGCCAAGACTTGTCAATACTACATTTAATAACTCTTGGATCCAAAGTGTTTCTCAACCCATAAGGCTACCTCCTAGTTCAGGGCCTCATTGCTTCTTGTCTCTGCTATTATAGTGGCCTCCCAGTTAGTCTCTGGGCTTCAAGTCTTTCCCAACCATTCTGTCCTCTAATTGCTGCCAAAGTGATGTTCCTAAAGCACAGATCTGGCCATATCACTCCTCTACTCTGTAAACTGAAGGGTTCCTCATTACATCTGAAATCAAATACAAACTCCTTCACGTGGTACTTGAGACCTTTCACAACCTGAACCCAAACTGCCTTTTATATTCCCCTTATTGCATTCTAGTGGCCTTCCTGTTTTCTCATGTATGATACAATATGGCCCTCTTTTAGAATTCACTATCTCTTCACCTCTGCCTGTTAGAATTCCTGGTTCCTTTCAAAACTTAGATCTTCTATATGAAATCTTTTGTGCTCTCTGCTGCCAGTGTCTTTCCCCTCCCCAACTATGATCTATTTATTTTGTAGGTACATATGCATACTGTACATATACACACATATACATTTTGTCTCCCTTAATATGTTGTATCCTCTGTGAGAGCAGAGACTTGTTTAATTTCTATTTTTATATTTCTAATATCTAACACAGTAAATGCTTATCAATTGATCTTTCTTATATTGAGATATAGAATTCTGTGTTCTCTCTTGAAAAATTTAAGTATTTCCATATGCTTAAAAATCATCGAATGAACTGCATGCTGTTTTTTTTTACTCCTAAATGCTAATTTCAGTTTTTAACTTTCATTGGAAAATAATATTCAGCATGTAGAAAGAACTTTTAAAAAGCTTATCTTTTAAAATCATTTTCTCTTCTTATGCAAAAGGTTTAAATGTTTTGTTTTAGTCAGGTAAAAGTTCCAGAAACCTAAAATACAAAGATTTCTTTGACCCAGTTGAAAGTGAAGACACAACAAGTGATAATGATGAACTGGGTCAGGATGAGGATGAAGATGAGGATAAGGAAACTGATCATGAAGAAGAGGAAGAAATTTCTGAAGAGTAAGCATTTTGAATCATCCTTTTTAAATTGTGTAATATAATTTGTCCATAAATTTTTGTCTGGTTATAATGTGAATTGTCATAGACTTCAGTTAGGAAGGTATTACTTTTATTATTGCAGGATGTTAATTTAACCCCATAGAACCTGTATTTGCCTCAGTGTGTAGATGGGGGAGGAGGGAGGGCTTTATAATACATTATAGTTTTGCTATACAGTTCTTTGATTTGTTTCCTATTTTTAATAAAAATCATGTCAACATTATGCCATCAGTTATTAGAAATTATGAACAGTTTGAATATATTTGTTTAAATGAATGTTGTTGAACATTAATGTATTAAGTGAATATTACGAACTCTTTTTTTAAGCTACATATGAATTGGTTTAAAATGATTCCTTCTTGAGTTTTTATAAGTTTTCATGACTTTGAAACTATAGGAAACTTGTTAGATTGTTGGGTGTGGTATATTTAAAATGGAAAAGCTTTATTATTGGAAAAGAATTTTCTTTTCCTTTCACAGAAGATACATGTAAATAGTATTTCCTCTGCTAAATGTCTTGGTGGTTTAGGGGTGAAGATGATGAAACCGAAGAAAATGAGAATAAACAACATAAAGTTGGGAAAAGAGTAACCTTTGCTTTGCCTGATGACAAAGAAACCAAAGATACAGATATTTTCAGTGAAAGGAATAGTTCTGATGGAGTAAAATCCTCTTTTGAGCAAAGACAGGAGAAGGTAATGTATACCCAATATATATTGTACAAAGAAGCAAAATGTTTGGTTTGCAATAGCTATGTCTTGTCATTTCGTAATGTTGGTTGAGAAAATGTATATAAAGTGGTTTTAAACTTTAAAGTGGTATATAAATGTAAACTATTATTACTATATGAATATTAATATAACATTTTCTTAACTCATTAAAGTCTTCTTCTAATGCATGGAGGTTATCCACTGGTCTTGAAGGCTGTGCCTGCACAAGTTCTGGTAGATACTGCCAGGCTGGGAAGATTTTAAGAGTAGGTCCAGTCTTGTCCATTGCCTGGTCTAGATATTCAGAGAGTTAACCCCAGCTTGGCACCCACCCCTCTTAGAGGCCATTTATTAATGTCAAAGGGATTGTGACCAGTGTTTATGGAGCCTACCGTACGAGTGAAATGAAATACGAAGTAATGAAATAAGTATTTTCCCCCATTTATCTGCAGATGGCAGAAAGAATTAAATCTTTAGAGAAAGAGTTGTTGGAACAGAAACCCTGGCAGCTTCAAGGGGAAGTGACAGGACAAAAGAGACCAGAAAACAGCCTTCTAGAAGAAACATTACATTTTGACCATGCAGTCAGGATGGGTAAATTTTTTTTTGTACTTTGTTATTTGTTTATGTGCCATATTTAAGATAATATTTGATAAGGAATTTAACATTTATTTTCTAAATGGTGAATGATGCTTAATCCTACCTATGTGAACCTTAGCATTACTTCACCTCCCTGAGCATCAGCTTCCTCCTCTGTAAACGGGGTGGGGGTGGGGCGATCTAATAAGGCTTCACAGGTATCTTGTTTGATCCTCACAACAGCTCTGGGAGGTAGATGCTATTACTATCCCCATTTTACAGATGAGGAAAGTGAAGCAGATGGGTGAAGTGACTTGCTAGGATTACATAATTAGTGTCTGTGGTTGAGTTTGAACTCACATCTTCCTAACTCCAGATCCAGTGCTGTATTGGGTTGAATCTTACATGATAAAATTTGATAGAAATAAGTTAGTCTTGCACCTGGGTACAAAAAAAATTAGCTTCATAAGTAAAAGATGAGAGAAGCATGATTATGCCATAGTTCTTGTTTGGACTGCATGGCCAGTGTGAGTTAGCACTGTGATGTGGCATCCAAGGAAGCATGATCATGGGCTGTATTAAAAGACATAGATTCCAGGAAGAGGGGGATGATAGTCCTACTGTACTATGCCTCCATCAGACCTCTTCTGGAATATAGTGTTAAGCACTGTGGCTTAAGAAGGACACTGCTTAACTGGAGAGTATTCATAGGAGGATAGCCAGGATAATGAAGGACCTTGAGTCCATGTCATATGAAAATCAGTTGAAGAAATTGGAGGTGTTTAGCTTGGAGAAGAAGAAATTTTGGGAGGAGATGCGTTCAAGTATTTGAAGGACTATCATGTGGGACAGGCATTAGACTTGCTGTATTTGATCCCATAGAACCAGGAGCACTAGGCAGAGATTGGAAAGAAACAAATTTAAGGTTAATATCAGAAAAAAACCTTCCTAGCAATTAAAGCTGTCCAGAATTGGAATGGACTGGTTTAAGAAGTGGTAGGTTCCCACTCCTTGGACATCTTCAAGTAGAAGCTGGAAAACTACTTGCCAGGTATTTTAGGGAGATGTTGGAGTAGTGGCCAGTGTGGTCCCTTCTAACTCTCCAGTTATGTTAGTAATCTCTGACCTGTGATCTGTTAGCCTGTGAGAATAACTGAGGACGAAAGCACTATACTTAGGGAAAAGGAGTGTCTTAACAAAGAATGAATGAAGTAAGTAGCTAATTTGTAGGGTTTCTAGTGAGACGTAAAACACTAATATTTCCACTTAAGCAGCAAAAAGAATCTCCTGGCACAAGTGGTTGGCTTCATGACCCAGAAGTTGCTGATGTGGAAGAAAATTCACCTTTCTCTTACCATGGCCCAAAATGGTGCTTATTTGCTCTGTAAATATAAACATATTAGATACATTAAACTAAGAGGCAGCATAATATGGACAAAGTATTGGATTTTAAATCACGAAGACTTGGGTTTGAGTCCTGTCTCAAATACTGTGTAACCTTGAGCAAGTCAAATAACCACTCTCAGCCTCACTTTGTTCATCTGTAAAAATGTAGGTACGTGTAATGCTCAGCACAGGGTTGCTGTGAGGCTCAAATTAGATAATGGTTTTTTATGAAAACCGCATTGCAAACCTTAAGGCGCTATATAAATGCCATTTATTACAGATAAACTGTGCTTTGGAGTTTAATACTTAGAATTTTGTTGTATGATGGGGGAAACTATTTAGATTGTGATGTATAATGTGATAATGTGACAATACAAATTTAAAATACAGTGTCTTCATTGGGATGTTATAGATTTTTTGCTTGGGATATATGTAGTTGTAAAGTATTATTACTGGTATATTTTTTTTTATTTTTAAATAGAACTTAGGCAATTGAGTGTTTATATTTTTAAGGTAGTTGTCTTAGAATCCTTTGTATTCACCACAACATTGATAATTCTAGTTAAAACCTATTTGGAGCCTCTTTTAGAATTGTCCATGAGCCTATGTCACATTCTTTAATATCCCCAGTGATGTCAAATCTTTGTCATTTGAACATAATTCTGATTTTTGGAAATAGCCAAAAGTCATTCGAAACTACATATGGAGAATGAGGAAAGTCATTAAATTGAGTAATAAAAAAAACCAATATGTAATGTAAATGATTCTTAAGTTGACTTTAACAGAAATTCCCCAACAAAATTTTTTTAATGTTTTAAACAATGACAACATTATAGAATAGTCTCTCAAGGTGATTAGCTTGAGAAATACCACATACACACATGCACACAAATAAAAAAAACTGCTTTTCTGGCTATTTGGGAATAGGTTTGGGCGGGGCAGATAAAGGTCTCTTTACTTTCATCACACCGTATATACTAGTTAATGGTAATAGCATTTCACAAATCTTGTTAGTGATCTTTAGTTTTTAAAAGTACCTTCACAAGTGCTATTTTATTCTCATGAGAACCTTTTAAGGAAGGCAGCACAAGTGGTATTCCTATCTATTAATTGCTATCCTCTTAATTGCCAAGGAAATTGAAGCCCAGAGTCCACAGTTTTATAGCTTGGAAGTAGCAGAATCAACTACAGTCCAACTCATTGACTCCTACTGTAGACTTTCTTTCTTCCATCAGTTGATTTAAAGTGGGCTTGAACTTTGTTTTAGTTCAGATAGTCCTGGTACAAGACTTGTTTTTCCAAGGCATTGTGATCAATAGAAAGGACCTCTACATGGGTATTGAAATATTTTTAAAAATAATAGTGCATTGTTGTTAAATACTTACTGTTTTAATAATCTATTTTATGTTTCTTTTTGTAGCACCTGTGATTACTGAGGAAACCACTCTGCAACTTGAGGATATCATCAAACAAAGGATAAAAGATCAGGTTAATAAGATTTCATTTATAGCACTGACATTTCCAGAAATGAATATGATTCTTTGAGTGTTGATTGGAGAAATGATCTTTGTTTTTTGTTTATTTTAACAGTTCTCAAATATTTTTATACACTTTTCATTAAAAATTTGAGTTGTTTTGACAAGGTTTTACAACCTTTTTTATTATGAAGATTCATTCATTTCTTTGTGATTAATATGGGGTGAAATGAGGAGCAACAGCTCAAGCCATTTCCATGCTTTGGTACCTTGCTGATATTTTAAATTTTGAGGAGGTACAAGGAGCAGGATGTGGTTAGAAGCCATGTGTTTCCTCCCTATAATGCCTTTAGGGAAAGAGTGGATAGTGACATCTGTTGGACTTTGAAATCAGTCTGATTATGGTAGACAGCATAGGGATCCTTGCTCTAGACACATCTTGTAACTTCGTGTGTCTATATTATATTTAGAAATATTAAACATCTGATCATTTTATACTTAGTAAATAAAAGTTTTGTTTGATTGGTCTTAATCTGGGACCATTTAAATAAAGCTTAACTAGCTATATGTCCCTTCACCTATCTGTGCTTCCCTAACGTAAAATATATAAGAAATACTCTATCTTCCCTTCACAAAGCATATTTCAGTATTTTTTTGTTTGTTTTTTCATGGCAGACTTTATGTTAAATAAGCTCTCATCTGAGAGCAGAAATCTGAGTGTTTTATGCACAAGTATTATTAACATCTTGGAAGAATTTATTTTTGCTTTTGTTGAAACACAGTAAAACAGTCATGTTTTAGAAATGAATTGTTCCCTCATATATATTCCCTGCAAATTTAGGAAGGCCATACCATAATATAAAATTATTGAATTAAGATATTCCCCTATTTATTTTTTAGGCTTGGGATGATGTAGTACGTAAAGAAAGACCAAAGGAGGAGGCATTTGAATATAAGAAGCGTTTGACATTAGATCATGAAAAGAGTAAATTGAGCCTTGCAGAAATTTATGAGCAGGAATACCTCAAACTTAACCAGGTAAGAAACCTTGTAGCACAAACCCTTTGCTATTAAAGAAAGAAACTAGGGGTTTTCATGAATTTTTTTTTTCATTCTTGAAGTGATTTAGATTGGTAGGTTTTCTACCTAGTTAACTTGGGTAGAAAAGTAACATTTTTATTGAAGGTGTTTTCTGTGAAATAATAAAAATACTTTTTTGATAGGGTTTTATTTTTCAGCTTTCCTAGGATAAAGGAAACAATCTTTATAATTGTTGTAACTTTTCAGTGGTACTTTTAAAATTGGCATACTGTTTGTAAAAGGAACCAAATGAACTTATTCCTATGGAATATGGGATTTCCACCACCACCTAGCTAAATGGAATTATGTAAAGAAAACTTCATAAATTAACAAGATAGGTCATATACTTGTAATTCTAGTAAATACTAACTGAATGAATTCTCATTATATAATTTCTTAGCAAAATGTTCGGATTTTGCTTGGGAATGGGAAAGTTTACTAGATTTGGTAGGAGTTGAAGGCATTCTATAATTTGGAGCTGGTAGAGAATTTTGTGTCTACTCAGGAGTTAATCTGGAGTTTGGGTTTAGTGGAGCTTTCCCACCCCTCTCCTAGAATAGACCCAAACTCCAATTCAGTCCTTGAGCTATTCTAGTCTCCTTTGAAGTTTTAGAGACCAACAACTATTGGGGTCAAGATTTGGAGTTAGAGCATGGGGGCAAATAGCCGTTTACCTTCCTGTTTGTTTCTTACCTAATCATACTTGAGACACTATGACTTTCCTGTGGTAATGATTTTAATAGGGAAAATAGAGAAATTTGTGAATTATTGTCAAATTCAGTAACATTCTAGGAATGCTATTTTTGAATGAGATAACTTGCAATTAGATACTAGATGGCAGGCTATATGTAGCAGTTAATGGGCCTCCTAAAATGCCCCTTAAAACAAAAGCCCAACTGTCTTCAAGTACTGTTTTGTTCTGAGATTTGAGTTAAGCTCAGTTACCTAATTCATCACCTTAGGAAAAGAAAGAAGAAGAAGAAAACCCAGAGCATGTAGAAATTCAGAAGATGATGGATTCACTCTTCCAAAAACTGGATGCTCTTTCTGACTTTCATTTTACACCTAAGCCTGTAAGTATATTAGGATTTAAGATTCTTGTGAATTCTAGATGACTTGCTCCTTAGTCTGATACACAAAACTTTGTACAATCTAACTCCCACCTGCCTTTCACATCCCACTGCTGCTCACTGCCCCACTTCCTTGCCCCTATTTTACCATGTATTTCTCACCAGTGTGCCTGTTACCCTTCCGTAACACTGTGCCCTTGCTCATTTTTGTGTGTTTTTACCTCTCCATTCCGCTCATCTAACTTTTGTCAATCCGTTAAGGCCCAGCTTTCCTCAGTGTTCCCTAGATTTGACACTTATGACACTTCTTGTGAGTGATGTCCCTAACTTGCTTTTGTTTGAACACTTGTAGTAATAAGAAGCTCAGTCTCAAGATGGAGCCCATTCCATTTTCAGATAACTTTAGTTTTTAGGAATTTATTCCTTATGTTCAGATTCTACATCTGCTTCCCTGTCATGTGAATTCATGTCTTTCTTCTTACCTCTTGGACCAAGCAAAATATGTAATCCCAAATAAGAAATACAGGAAATGGGGTACAAGAAATATATCCTGCTGCACAGGAAAGTAGGAGAAGGGAATAAGATGGGGGGGAGAGATAGAAGGGAGGGCAGACTAGGGGAAAGGATATTCAGAATGCGTGCCATCTTGGGGTGGGGGGAGGGGCGAGATGGGGTGAAAATTTGGAACTCAAAATCTTGTGGAAGTAAATGTTGAAAACTGAAAATAAATAGGTTTTTAAAAAAAGAAACATTGACTGATATAAACCGATTTTGGTCAGTTTGATCCGATTTGGGCCGGTTTTAATTGGTTTTGACTTGTTTGAACTCTTGGCCAGTTTGAACTAGATTCAGCTGGTTCGAACAGGTTTTGACCAATTTGAACTGGTTTCAACCAGTTTGAACTAGTTTTAGCCTGTCTGAAACAGTTTGAACTGTTTTTGACTGGTTTGAACTAGTTTTAACTGGTTTCAGATAGCTTCAGTCAGTTTGAACTGATTTGGGCCAGTTCTAACTGGTTTTTGCCTGTTTAAACTATGAAACTTTTAAAGTGAGTTTGAGCTGGTTTTTGACCTGTTTTAAACTGGTTTTTGCTCATTTTGAACTGGCTTAAACTGCTTTTTGTCATTTCAAATTAGTTTTTCCTGTTTTGAACATTTTTTTGTTTTGATTTTTTTTTTGGCCATTTTAAACAGTTTTATGCGGTTTTAGCCATTTTGAATTTTTTTTTCTTTTCAAACTGGTTTTTGCCATTTTGGTTTGTGTTAGTTTTAGCCAGTTTAAACTGGTTTTGGTCAGTTTCAGCCAGTTTGGGCCAGTTCAAATTGGCTTTGGTTTGAAGTAGTTTCAGCTGGCTTAAACCAGTTTGAACTGGTTTCAGGCAGTTTGAACCAGTTTGAATTGGTTTCAGCCAGTCTGAACTGGTTTGAACTGGTTTTATCTGGTATGGACTGGTATTGGCCGGTTTTGACCCAGTTTTGACTGGTTTGGGCTGGTTTTAATGGCTTTTGGCTGGTTTGAACAGGTTTGGGCCATTTTGAACTGGTTTCAGCCAGTTTGAATTGGTTTTGACAGGTTTTAACTAGTTTTGACTATTTTGAACCAGTTTTGACTGGTTTGGAACTTTTGCATTGATTTTTGATGTTTGGGACCATTTGAACTGGTTTGGGCCAGTTTTGACTGGTTTTAGCAGTTCAAACTGGTTTTTGCCTGTTTAATTTTTTTTTTTTTACTTTTTAAACTAGTTTGAACTGTGTAACTGTGTCTTTGTAAAGAGAAAAGACCAACAGGATTTGAGAGTTATGGAGGTGATGTGCAGCACATAGTGCTGAACCAATTGATTTTAAGAAAATGTTGGGCAAATTCAGAGGCTGTTAACCTCTCAAAATAGTTGTATAACTTTTGCATAATGATGGATACTCACAGTATACATATAGATAATTCCTTACATCTTTTAAGCATCAAAAAATTTTTAAAGGAAATGTATAATCCCATTTATAACCAAAAGTGTCTTTCTGTTGTAAGAGAAAGTAAGTTTGCCTTTTGGTTGCTATTGACTCTCTTGTTTTCTTTTGAGTATTTGCAGATTGATAAATGTATTCTAGTATTTTTTCAGATATCAAAATTAAACTGATTGGTCCTCAGTTTACTCACTTATAAGATGAGAGAGCTTGACTAGATGGCCTCTAAAGTCCCTTCCAGTTCTAAATCTATGTTTCTTTGATTCAGCTGTCATCTCTCATATCCTCCTTAACAAACCTCATCAGGATCTGAAGATTGTAATGTCTTAGATTTTCTTTTTCCCTCCTAAAAATTGGCTTTGGGCAGGTCTCAAAAAACTGATGACTTCACAATTATTTTATCAGGACCATTTTGATGTGATCGTATTTAAATTTAGGTAATCAAAGTATTTAACCTGAATGTTACTTCATTTATGCATATTTTTATTATATCACACATGCCTTACAAGATTTCAGGACAATAGCATTGTAACTACTCTTCTGTACTTTTAGAGTGATTCTTGAAATGTTATTTTCTATTATTTCATTTCCTAGCCTGTTCCAGAGGTTAAAATTGTCTCTAATCTTCCTGCTATAACTATGGAGGAAGTAGCGCCAGTACACGTTAGTGATGCAGCACTTCTAGCTCCAGAGGAAATCAAGGTAAGAAGCAAATGTTGAGAACACACAATTTTATAAATTACACATTTGTAATTTAGGTATTTGTGCTTTGGAATGCCCTTTTTGCTTATTTCCTTTGTGAAGAGAGGGTTTCTATAATAGATTATATATAGTCTATAACTGTAATGTTATCATTGTCTTTTCTAGGGATGTTCACACAGATAATATTGTAATGTAATGTTTAAATTTTAAATCTTAATCTTTTTTTCCCGGTTATCAAGAGGAATAGAAAAGGGTTAAAAGCAGCTAGTGGATATCAAATGCTACATAAATGCCTAAAAGATTAATAAAAGAGGCAGCAGTTGTAGAATATAGACAGCCAGCCTTGGCATCATCAGGAAGACCTATTCGAGCCGTGCCTCTGATTATAGGGTAGGCTGTGTAACTATAAGTCAGTCACTTATTTTCTCAGGGTCTCTGGCAACTCTTTAAATCATAAATTATGGAAGAATTACTAATCTGTGTCCATGAAGACAGAAGATAGTTGAATCCACAGGTCTGAACCAAGAAAAAAGATATAATTTTAATTGTGTCTGTGATGTTGCCTTTCTTTCTTTTTTTTTTTGATGTTACATTTCAGTAACAAAAATTATCTTAAATGACCCCATGCCAACTGCGTTGGTTAAAAAAAAATCTATTGGGAGACTTTTTTTCTTTTTAACTTTTATTAACAATGAAATCTGGCATTAATAATGGAATTAGAAAATCTGGTTAAAAGTTGGATACAGTCTCTTTTATGTACAAATATTTTATACATTTGAATGGCTGCTTCAGACAATGAGTTACCTGTCCTGCTAGCCTCTGCCCAAGAAACTAGTCCTTTCTTATTCGTCTCTGCACTCTCACTCCCCTTCCTTGCCTGTGTGGCAGAGGGATGGTAGTCTTTGCCCCATTCTGTCACAAGTCCTAGTCCTGTAGGCATCAGAAAAAAAAAAAAACACTTCAAATCCCAGCTCTGCCACTTATCACCAGCGTGACTTTGAGCAAATCACTTAACCTCCTCAGCCTCAGTTTTTTTACTGCAAAATTAGGGGATTAGACTAGAGGGCCTTTAAAATCCTTTAAAGGTCTATGATACTATGAATCCTATCTTCAGCTGTTAGTTCTCATGTCCTTCTAACAAGATTTCATCTTTGAAGCTGCATGTGGTTGATCCTTACTTTTGGGATTGAATCCTAATTTGGAATTTTAAGCATGTTTTCCCACTGAAATATTATGAATAGTGATTTACTGATTATCATCACAGTTCAGCTACATTGTGGGTCAGTCTGGGAGCCCAACTCCAATTTATTTTATTATTTCCATGGAAAAATGTGATTCATATTTTCAAAAATAAATTTTAAAAGTAGCTTTTGAAATGTGTCCATTAATAATTTGGAAGACAAGGGGCAGCTAGGTGGCGCAGTGGATAAAGCACTGGCCCTGAAGTCAGGAGGACCTGAGTTCAAATCCAGCCTCACACCAAACATTTGACACTGGGCAAGTCACTTAACCCCAATTGCCTTAAAGGAAAAAAAAAAGAATAATAATAATTTGGAAGACTGCCTACATGTCATATCAGATTTATGTCACTGATTTGTTCTGGAATTATGAGGCTGTTATTACTGTAGTTTAGTTTCTTTTTCTGTAAAATGAGATTACTTGTCTCTACTTGTTCCTTGAATTTTGAGGGTGAATGAGAGGTATTGTTTCTGTTTTTATAGGAGAAAAATAAGGCAGGGGACATAAAAACAGATGCAGAGAAATCTGTCACAGACAAGAAACGAGAACGAAGAAAGAAGAAATATCATAAGCGTATGAAATTAAGAGAAAAGGAAAAACGGCAAAAAATGTTAGCAAAAACAAAACCTGAACAGTCTACAAAATATAGCAAAGCAGCAGCATCTGCAGAATTAAAGAAACTAACTAAAGCAGGCAAAGCTTCTATACTAAAGGTAAGGCATGGCTTAATATGACCGATTAGAAACATAAATACTTTTTTTTTTATGAGAGCATTTGTGTAAAAGTATATGTCAAGATGACTGCTGTGTTTGGCTAACCTTCATACACCTATGCTTCAGTTCGTTTTTGGGTGAGTCGGTTTCAATGGCATCTAAGTTTCTTTTTAGTTATAATTCTATAATCAGAGTATGCTGTAACAGAATAATTGATGGTGTAGCAGTCTAGGTAGATTGTTGATTGACTTAAATTATGAATTTCACAATGCTAGGTTGGTTATATTTTGTTTCATATATTTTTTTTGGAAACTTAGTACAGCTCTTTTGCCCTTCAGGCCTTATTGTTTGTAATTATTTCCTTCCTTGTAAGAAAAATTTGACTAAAATATGTCACTAAATCAAAAGAAAAAACTAACTACAAAAGATCAGCTTCATTTAGCACCAGATTTATTTATTTTACTGTTTACTGGTGTTTGATTCAGAAAGTAAAATGTTTAAATACTTAGAAGCTTAATTTATTGACTTTTTATAGCCTCTTTCTATCCCCCTGCACTTGTATACACTTCTTTCTCAATGTTATAGACTGAGAATTGATGAAATTTGGATTCCTATATTGAAATTGCTGTGTTTTTAGAAACCTACCTTCCTGAAACAAATAACACCATATTCTGTGTCTGCAAAGTAAGATCAGCTACTGACTGGTGTTTGCTTTTATTTATATTTCTGGTGGAAGTGATGGTTTGCCTAATTCTTTTGTTGGGAAATGGGGGAGACATGTATGAGAGCAAGAAAGAAATCCACCATATTTAGAAATTATACTGTAGCAACTCCATCAAAAAAAATCAGGAGTTTAATATTTGGGTGTAGGTATATGACTTTTTACATGACTTTTAATAGGCCTTCAATTAGGTAAAAAATAAACTTTTGTTTTATACACGCTTTGTTTCTTATTGCAGGATGAAGGTAAAGACAAGGCCTTGAAGTCATCTCAAGCCTTCTTTTCTCAATTACAAGATCAAGTGAAAATGCAAATACAGGATGCCAAGAAAACACAAAAAAAGCAGAAGAAGAAAAAAGAAATTTCTGTTCATAAACTCAAGCTGTAACATTTTATCATAATGTAAATATTAAACTAAGCAAATATTGATTTCATCATCCTGTTTCTTAATAAAATTTTGGATATATTTTTCTTTTCTTTATAGCAAATATTTGTGGTTTCTTCAGTTTTGAAGACTAAACCTGTAGGTGTTTGTAAAGCAGTGATGCTTCCAATCCATTAAACATTTATCAGGTGCCTACCAGGTGCCAGGCACTGTGCCAAGCACTGAGGATACAGGTAATAAAAAGATAATCCCTGCCCTCAAGGAGTTTACAATCTAATGGGGGAGTAACAGTACACAAAAGGAGTCAGGAAAGCAGGGTGGAGGGCAAGGAGGGGAGGACACCAGGGTGTTCCTGGCAGTTGGGGCAGCTTGTTCCTTGGATTTGAAACCAGGCCAAACAGCAAAGTGGGAGTGAGCTGAAAGTCCAGTTTCTGCCCTCTCTAAAAGAAAGCTTTGGGAAGAGTTTGATACTCTGCCTTCTGGACCCTGCAATTAAAGGGTAGAGGCTGAGGGAGGTGGTGTTAATTAAAGCCAGAGTTAGTAACATGGTGGTGAGATTAGAGGTGATGTACAAAATTTATGGCATTTTGTAGGTGAAACTATTTCATTGGTCAATAAAATGATCAAAATTAGAATTTTTTTTTAAAGCAGTGGTGATGTATTGTACTGATGCATTCACACCTTCACCTAGACTTGCCCTTAATTAATGGCAGACCTGCGCAAAGTCATTGATCAAGGCAAAGAATAGAGTCTGTAGCTTTGGAAAAGCACAGATCTACTTATGTGGGGATCATAATGGGGAGGGACCAAGGAGTGGTTTTTGAACTTTTAAAAGTTTTTTTTTTTTATTACCCCTCCAATGCACTTCTGGAACACTTTATTAGGGAGGGTTTCAGTTCATAGAGTTGAAAACTGCCTTGTTTTCAGAATTGCTGGGTTTTCACCTGAACTTGGAGGGATCTAAATTAAACCAGTAATGATCCATAGTTGGGATCAATAGAGGACAAGATAATGAGTAACAACAGGAAGGAACTGAAAAAAAAGGAAGTGGATTAAAGTGCCATCTAAATCACCATCCTCCCATAGTTTTAATTTAATGTAGCAAATTACAGATGTAAACCCCTATATGTTCTAATAAGGGAGACTGGAGATCAGTGATGAAAAACAGTTCCTGACAATCTGATTTGGAGGGAATCTACAGGAGATACCTGTAGTTTGAACTGGTATTAAAGCTGATTCTCAGCAGAACCTCTCCAATGCTGATCTTAAAAAAAGGAGTCTGGAGGGAAAGGAATAAGCGTTTAAATGGTGCCTGCTATGTGCCAGCCACTGTGCACAAATATCCCTCTTACTTCTAATAATCCTGGGAGGAAAGTGCTATTATTTCCATTTTATAGTTTAGAAAACTGAAAGATTAAGAAACAGTCATACAGCTAGTCATATCTCAGCTCAGGGTTTCCTTTCTCCAGGTCCAACTTCTGCTGAGCCACTGAGCTGCCACTATAAGCATGATTAATGGTCGGCCACAGCCTTTACTTAAACAAGCTGAACTAAAAAGTTTCTGGTTAGAACAGGTAATGTTGAAACTTCGGTGAAAACCAGAAAACTTTAGGTTCTGCTTTCCCTTTGAAGATACAAGTCAGGGAGGCCCCTGAGCTAGGAAGCCAGGCTTGATGAGTGATTCTGCCTAGCTCTACTTGTCTGCAGATAATGTGTGCATTTCATTGTGTCTTTGTAATAGCCATGGCTCCCATAGCACTTGGGAAACATTTTTTGGCTCATTATTTCATTTGATCCTCCAAACAAACCTGTAAAGCAGTGGAAGTCCCCTAAAGGCCTATGTTCAAATCTGAGACCTCAAGCAACTTTGAAAGAGTATAGCAAAATAAACCCAAGGCAGTGAAAGTGATTCTTAGGTCCGCCATGGATGTTTGAATGGTATTTGGACAAAATATATATGGCATATATAGTGCTTTACGGTTGGAAGAAACGCTTTACAAATTGCTCATCTTAGCCATACAACCCTGGGAGATAGGTTCTAGCATTATCCCCATTTCACAGCTGAGGAAACTGAGGCTAAGTGATTTGCCCCACACAACTTGTAAGTGTCTGAGGCTGGATTTAAACCCCAGGTCCAGCCTGAATATTTTCTGTACAAAGCACTCATTACCCCAAGGTAAGACAAGCATTTATTAAGGGCCTATTATGCACTTTACAAATATCTCATTTAATCTGACAGTAGGTACTATTATTGTCATCCCGCCATTTTACATTTGCTGGGACTGGATTTGAATTTATGTCTTCAGGATTAAATGCCCATCGCTCCATCTACTGCCCCACCTAGCTGTTTAGGAAGAGGGAGAGAGGAGCCACCAGAACACTTTCTTCAGCTGACTTGGAATGGAAAACTCCAGCCTGCAACCAAAGGTTTAAAAGGGATCGATCACTCGACGCTCCTCCTATTGTGCCTGCGCGGTCAAAGGTGCCCAGAGAGAGACAGAGAGAGAGAGAGATTGAGGATGTCTGGGGAGCATTGGAGCGCGGAACCAGGTGAGAAAAGGGAAACCGCGAGGCAGAAGGCGGATGATTCTGGGCACTTCTAACTCCGGCACTTTTGGAGAATTCATTGCTCCCTCCATCGCGACTGATCGGGGGGCGGGGCAGGACGGATTGGGGGAGTAGTGGGAGGTGCGCGCGCATCGGGCGCGTTCTAGGAGACCATGTGCCGCCCGGGATGGGGGGTGGGAGGACACAGACCAGGCGACCTCACTCCCCCCCACCTCGGCTCCCCCTCCCCCAATTCCTTTGTAATTATCCTAGGCCTTCCTGCGCCCGGCAGCCCTCCAGAGTTGGTCCAGGACTCTGCTGTGGGCCTTGTTCTGTGCTGGGCTGGGGGAGACGGCCAAAAATGGAGCAGTGCTTGCCCTCAAGGACCTTACCCTGTACTGGGGGGCGGGGCGGGGAGACAACACGTACCCTGATAAATCAGTACAGTCTAGATCAGGTAGGTAGAAGAGGGCTTAGAGAGCTGGATTTGGAGTCAGCAATACCTGGGTTCGAATTTTGTTACACGTGCCTATTAACTGAGTGACCTCTTTGATCCTGTTTCATTATCTGTAAAATGAGGCTGAATTTGATGGCCCCTACGGCCGCATCCAGCTCCGAGCTTATTATTAATCCATAAACACTTATTGAACGTTTACTGTATGCTTGTCCTTAGGGAAATAGACAAAAAATTAAGGAATCCCTTCCCCTAGGGAACTTGAATTTTACTGGAAGAAGACAACAATCATACAAATGAGTAAATGCAAAAATACATATTTGGAGGGGCAGCTGGGTGGCACAGTGGATGGAGCACCGGCCCTAGAGTCAGGAGGACCTGAGTTCAAATCTAGCCTCAGACGCATAATACTTCCTAGCTGTGTGACTGGGCAAGTCACTTACCCCAATTGCTTCACACACACACACACACACACACACACACACACACACACACCCAAACCCATATTTGGTATGTTTCCCAACTGGAAGTAGAGGCAAGTGTACACAAGGAACTATTTAGTTCTCTTGTTATGTCAAAAAGCATTTATTAAGTCTGTGTGCCAGTTCAGTTCAGTAAATATTTATGAAGTCCCTGCTGTATGCCAGGCACTGTGCTAAGCTCTCATTTGATCCTCACAACTCTGGGAAGTAGGTGCTATTATTCCCATTTTACAGTTGAGGAAACTGAGGCAGACAGGTTAAATGACTTGCTCATGGTCACACAACTAGTAAGGGTAGATTTGAAGTTGGGTCTCCATTCACTCACTGTGTCTCCTAGCCACCTCACTGACCTAAGAAAGGAAAAGGACTGCGTTTCTGACCAGAAGAGTCTCTTAAGTTAGAGAAACATTCCAAATTACTGGGAACCCTGTTTTCTTAGTCATCCTTTGGAGTCTGAATTCTTATGTAAGAATTAATTGTGTGAGAACTCAGAGGAATAGTTAAGTGTAGCTGTTAGTATTTTGGATACTTTGGTCGATCTGGATTCTGGGGACAGAATACTCATATCTGATCATCTCTTTTTACTTTTCAGTTCGCAGGCTGTACCTGGAAGCTTTTACAAGGATTCTAGATTAACACGAGCAACAAAAATAAAAATTTGGTATTTCCTCTTTTATATCAGTGCTGTTCCAAAGAATGGGCAGAAGAAAAGTTTTTGGGAAAGTCTATGTGACTGATTTATGGTATGTGAACAGAATGTTCCTATTGATTATGATCATGCAGTTTTAGTTTAGAAATGTTAATGATATACAAGTGGGAAAAGGACCCACATATACAAAAATATTCGCAGCAGCTCTTTTTGTGGTGGCCAAGAATTGTAAATTAAGAGGATGCCCATCAATTGGGGAATGGCTGAGCAAGTTGTGGTAGATAAATGTAATGAAATACTATTGTGCTATAAGAAATGATGAACAGGCTGGCTTCAGAAAAAGCTGGAAAGACTTGTATGGTCAGATGCTGAGTGAAGTGAGCAGATGCAAGAGGACTTTGTACACAATAACAGCCACGTTATGCAATGACAAAGATTGTTAAACTGAACCCTTCTCAGCATTACGAGGATCTAAGACATCTCCAGAGGCCTCGTGATAGAAAATGCTATCCACATCCAAAGAAAGAACTATGGAAGTTGAATTGCTATTTTTTTTCTCTTTTGTTGAGTTTTGTTTCTTCTTTCTGATGGTTTCTTCTATTGGTTTTAATTTTTATTTACAACATCACTAATGTGAAAATATGTTTAATAGGAATGTAAATGTATAGCCTATATCAGATTGTATGCCATCTTGGGGAAGTTGGTGGGGAGTAAGGGGGAGAAAAATTTTAAACTCAAAAGCGTATGGAAGTGATTATTGGTAAATCAAAATAAATTAAAATAAATTTTAATAAAAGAAATATTAATGATATAATGAAACAGCTTATGATTCTCAAAACTTTCAAATAAGCCATCTGTTTTTACAGTTTGATTTTCATATCTAGGATCATTAAATTTTAGAACTGGAAATAATATTAGAGATCACCTGGGCCAACTCATTCATATTAATAAGAAAATAGGTCTTACTGCCTCTGACTCCTTTGCAGATGTAGGGGGTCCACAGGAGGGGAACAGTGCATGCAATATCAGATTTTTTCAATGCATTGATAGGTTTGCTGAATTTTTTCTCTCTTCCCCCTTTTCTTTTAAAAAATTATTTGTTATAAAGGGTAGCTTGCTAGGAGGGAGGAAGGGTTGGAATGCTGTGGGAAATCTAGGTGATAGGAAAACCAAAGAAATAAAAATATTTTTTTAAAAAGAAAATCTTAGGTAAAGAGGCTGCTGAAGTCACACAACTTCTGCCAACTAGTAGGTGGCAGAATGAGACTAGAGGCTAAAGGCAGAACTTTCTATCTCCTATCTAGTGGACTTCCTCTAAGCCATTCAGTGTTTAAAACATTTGAGTTTTTTCATCTCTTTCCTTTTGTTAAATTACTAGATGTTTCTAATAAATCTTTTCTTTACTTGTAGGAAGAAGAAATTGTCCAGGCAAAGGACATGAAACAAAACAATTCCAATTTTCATCACTTTGAAATTAGAACATCAACATTACTTTCTTTTTTATGAAGCAAGCTGTGCTGTATAATTTCTTGTTCTTAAAATGTCAGACAAATCTCCTGAAGGAAAAAGACTTCGTAAAAGTCTGTCAAAAAGTAAAAATCAGAAGAATGAAACCAGGGCTAAAAAAGGGCTATTTAAATCCAATTCTGTTATTTCATTTTTTAACAATGTGCCCCCAGCCAAACTTGCTTGTCCTATCTGTAGTCAAATGGTGCCAAGACATGACTTAAATAGGCATATTGATGAAATGTGTCAGCAGAACAATAATGAAGTAATTAAAATTGATATGGCAGAATTTGAAATCTCAGTAAATCCAAATCTATCTCCAGCTAATTTAGCCAAAACAGACACAAGGTATACACCTCTAAAGCAATCTTTACCTCCACAGATAGGTTTGAGCCCCATCAAAAGTGATTCTGCAAAAAATGATATGATACAGAAAACTAGTCCATACTTTAAGAACAGTGATAATTTAGTAAGCAGCTGTGGAAAAGAATTGAAACCTCAGACAATGAAAATTATTCCCTTAGGAAGCCTGTCATCAAAATTGTCCAGACGATACGTAGAAGCTAGAAAATTGGTAGCTAAAAATGAGAAACTAGAGAAACGTGAAGTTCTGAGGACACAAAGTTTGATGCCACTAGCTATTAATGAAGTAGAAGCCAACTGTGCCACAGATGGGGATGAAGATCAGGTTTTGGGAAGTGGATCTCAAAAGGAAAATATTGTTTCTGAAAAGCCTTTTGGATGCTTTGTTAAAGAAAGTACTGCTTCTAAATATACCTTAGAAGATGAAGAAATATTAGAAAATGAAAGTCAGGCTGATACACAAGAATGTGAACTATCAGTACCCACACTTGATTTTATAGATAAAACTTGTAGTAGTAAATTGTCAACTTCAGAGAATATTCTTAGCACAGAGAAGAATTTTGAAGTTGTGGGTAGCAAAAGTAGAGAGGGTATAGTACAATCAACTGGATATAATCAAGTAATAATGACTGCTGCCTCAGAAGGCCAAATTCAGCGGCCCCAAAATGCTTTCCTACCAGCTAATTTGGGTGTGAAATGTGATAGTCCTGTAAATACTTATTCTGAAAGGGATAACACAAGAACACTTCAGAAGAAAAGTCACATTGACTTAAAAAATGAAATCATTCATGATTCTGCTTTTTTGGAGCCCTGTGAAGAATTGGAGCCAACTGATGATGAATCAGAAAAAGTAAACCAGGGTAGTGGTAACTTGGACTTGACCTCTGATTTTTCAGAACATCCATATTATCTTAGGAATTTTCTTATGGTACTAAAAGCAGTTTTTGAGAATGAAGATGATCTGAAGCTCTTTGATGAACAGGATATGGAAATCTTAACAAAGTTTTATAAACTATCAGGTATTCAAAGAGAGAAAACCAAAAGACTGTTTCTTCTTGGTGGGAAAGAATTGTTTCAGTTGTACCAGCTTCTACCGTGTGTCTGTCAGTTGAGTGTAGTTGTGCTTTTAGGGTCACATTTGCTTTCAGAATCTTAACAAAAGTGTGTTTATGTAATAGATTGTAGCTTCTTAAGATAGCTTATTCATAGGACTTCATGTGTAAGGGAATGTCCTTGTATCTAGTAATACTTAATTCTGTAGCATTGCATGTCTTATAGATGATAGTGTGGTTATGATGAAAGCCTCATTTCATTAAGTGATATAAAACATTTGACATAAAACAGACTCAAGATTTTTTTAAAAATAGAGCAATTAGGGGCAGCTGGATGGTGCAGTGGATAGAGTGCTGGCCCTGGAGTCAGAAGGGCCTGAGTTCAAATATGGCCTCAGACACTTATTAGTTGCGTGACCCTAGGCAAGTCACTTAACCCCATTGCCATGCCCCCCCCCCAAAAAAAGAAATCTAATGGTGGCCCCCATGGGCCTAATAGTCTAAACTTTGGGGCAGCTAGGTGGTGCAGTGGATAGAGCACTGGCCTAGAAGTCAGGAGGACCTGAGTTCCAATCTGACTTCAGCACTTGACACTTACTAGCTGTGTGACCCTGGGCAAGTCACTTAACCCCAATTGCCCAAAAAAAATCTAAAAAAATAGAGCAATCTCCCTTAGAAAAGTATACGTTCTGTTATTTAGCAAGAAAAAAAAAGTTGGGGAGAAGTCTGCTGTTCTTTTTTAATCTCCTTTTGCAAATATATTAGTTGCATGGATCATTGGACTTATTCTCAAGTAAAGATGAAAAAGAAATGGGAAGTACAGAGTCATAACAGTAATAAAAATAAGTTTGTTAAACTTACAACCTGCCTCTCTTCATGGGAAGTCAGTTGTATCTAGAACTGAATAGTCCAAATTTGAAGGAAAAGTCACTTTGAGATTTGTTACATAAAAGAAATGCCTACAGGAAACAGGTCTCACTAGAGTTGCAGAAGGTGACTTTGGCCTTGCTAGCCTCTAGCATACAGGTTACCTACATTTGCATAGATGCCATACAAGTGGCTAATAACATTTAAATCTTGCTGATGAGCAAGAGTTCTATTGTAGGTCTCTGTGTGGTGATCATTGTAGTGTTCGCTAGTTATTTTATATCTTAGCATATAAAAACATCTCTTTGGAGAATAATTGTTCCATATTATCTACCCCGCATCCCTCTCTACTTCCTTCTTTTACTTACAATAGAAGAAAGGATATAATGATGTCAAGTTTACTATCCTATCAGCAATATTCAGAATTCTACAGTCTGGTGCAGACTGAATTAATGAGAATTATCATGAATTCAGTTTGAATAGTTATTGGGTTATGTGCTTCATTATAATTCAGAAGTGTGATCATTTTCCCTAATGAAAGTTCTACATGTTTTAGTTCTTACACACCTCTCTCAAAGGCAAATCTTTTATAATCATATTTCTTTGTGTTATTTGAAATCCATTGCTAATTGTTTTTGTTGCTTTTATAAAAATGAGAAAGGAATGTGGTTGCTAATTCCTATGTAGGAATCTTAGAGCTCTAAAAAACAGTAGAGATAATATAGTTTAACCTCATTTTGCAGATGAGAAAACTGAGGCCCAGAGAATGTGACCTGCCAAGATTACAAACTAGTTAGTGAAAAAATTAAGATTAGAACTAGGGTATCCTGATTCCTAGAGCAATTCTTGTTCAAAACTAGCCATTTCTTTGGTTTGTAATTTATGGATTTTTCTCGTGGACAAAAATCTAATCTAGTTAGACTGTGTAATTTCTAATTTAATATCTAATATCTACATATTAAGCCAATATCTAATCTAACAATTAAAAAAACAACAGTTCAGTTTTGGATTTATAAAAATTGAAGGTAAGTTTGTAATAGCCCAATTTGAGTCTCTGGATAGATTTCAAGGATCCATGAACTTGGATAGGAAAAAACAATTAAACAATTACATCTTTATTTTCACTAACATCTGACATCTAGTATTTCTGTCAATTGTGAATTTTAAAAAAAAAAAACCAACCCCATTATTCTGAGAAAGATTCTGTAGACTTAACCAGACTGCTAAAGGGATCAGCAATATGAAAGTTTAAGAACCTCTGTGATAAGCTGTACTAGAAATTAGAAGATTAAGCTCTATAATTGGGTAGTAATGTTTGTATGTTCTGAGTTTTTTATATCGAAAGAACTTAATTATATGCCATAAAGTAACTGTAGTTGAGTTTTTAAAGGTCCTGTTGTAAAAATTGGATTTTTTTTCTTTTTTAGTTTTTGTTGGAAAGAATTGGCTTGCCTTTTCTTAGTTTAGTGGCAAAGTTGAAAAGGAAGATTCTTGTTATAATTTTAGACTGTATTATAACTTAGCAATTGTTTAGGCAAAGAAGATTAGCTTAATACTTTATGAGTCAGAAAGATCCCTTTCAAGGAAAATAGCAGTAGGCAAGGAGAGGTTGGGGTTAGGTTATGATATAATGACGTCACTCAATTCTTGGAACTCAGAAATAGTCAAATGGGAATGTAATCATAGACGTACAAAAGACTGCAGAGGCTATCAAATCCAGTACTGTTATTTTATAGGTGATTCAGCTGAGGAGTTGCCTCCTCAGCTAGTAAATGTACAGAGCAGGATTTAAACCCATATCTTCCTGACTTCAGGTACAGGGCCCTATCCACTATGCTCAATGATGTTTCCCAAGGAGACTCTTTTAATCTGAATAAATATATTCCTTCTTAAAAAACGAATTCTTTGTACCTGAAATAAAAGGCCTTAATTTCGTCATCTGTAAAATAAGAGAGTTGGGGGGGGGCAGCTAGGTGGTGCAGTGGATAGAGCACCAGCCCTGAAGTCAGGAGGACCTGAGTTCAAATATGACCTCACACCAAACACTTGCCACTTACTAGCTGTGTGACTCTGGGCAAGTCACTTAACCCCAATTGCCTCACCAAAAAAAAAAAGAGAGTTGGATCTCTAACTTCCTTTCTGGCACAAAACCCTGTCCTCCTGTCATCTCTTCCAAAAAGAGATAAAAGATTTCTTAGAAGAGGTACTTTAATTCAATCTTGTAAACATTTTCACTTCAAAGATCATATTTGCATATACATTCCTGGAAAATAAAGAAAGTCTTTCTCTCAGTTTCCTCACCTGTAAAACAGATAATAGCACCTACCTCTTAAGATGGTTGTGAGGTTCAAATGAGTATTCATAAAGCACTTAGCAGAGTACCTGGCAAATAGTAGTTACTATATAAATGCTAGCTATTATTAAATCTACAATATTCATTATTTTTATGAAGAAAATTAATATTTTTTCCCTTTTAATCACTGCAGCAAATGGGCAGAAGTTATATGTAAGACTTTTTCAACGCAAGCAAGTTTGGATAAAAACTAACAAGATAGATTATGGAGAGATTGGCCAAGATTTATCATCAGTGATTGAAGAATTAAAGCAAGTAGGCTTTCTGCAGACAGGTATGACTAGTAACAAGAAATGTGAAATGAGCATAATGTCTGAATTGCTTTTAGAATAACATAACTACAACACTGTACATCTGGTTGGTAATCAGTAAAAATTAATTTCTTGGTTATTTGAATTATTGGCAGTTTCAGTCTTCTGTTTGGGATAATTAATCATTTGAAACTGAGATTGATCAAAGCCCAGATTAAGAATGCTGAGAAAATTAAAGGCTGTCTGCTGTTATATGATCCTGGTTGATGCTGCTATACTTGGAACAGAGAAAAATAACTTAAGAACACTTGCATTAGCAAGTACCACAAAAAGGAAGTACTTATCTGTTCTTGATTTCTTCCTTTGTCAGGATTCTGAGCTGTTCCTTAGAGACTCTTACCACTATTTTTTTTTCAATTTAATTTATTTAGTTTTGGTTTTCAACATTTACTTCCACAAAATTTTGAGTTCCAAATTTTCTCCCTATCCCTCCCCTCCTCCCACACCATGATGGCCTGCATTCTGATTCCCCCTTCACCCAATCTGTTCTCCCTTCTATAACCACCACCACCCCTTCTCTTATCCCTTTCCCCTTCTGTTTTCATGTAGGGTAAGATAGATTTCTGTACCCCTTTGCCTGTGTATCTTATTTCTCAATTGCATGCAAAAACAATTTCTAATACTCATTACTAAAACTTCGAGTTCCAAATTCTCTCCCTTCCTCCCTCCCCACCCACCCTAGTTGGGAAGGCAAGCAATTCAACTTGGGCTATACGTATGCAGTCATGAAAAACACTTCCATAATAGTCATGTTGTGAAAGACTAAGTATATTTCCCTCCATCCTATCCTGGCCCCCATTTATTCTATTCTTTCCTTTGTCCCTATCCCTTCTCAAAAGTGTTTGTTTCTGGTTACTCCCTCTAATCTGCCCTTCCCTCTCTTATCCCCTTCTCTCCTACTTTCCTATAGGGTAAGATAGATTTCCATACTCATTTGGGTGTGTATGTTATTCCCTCCCTAAGCCAAATACAGTGAAAGTTCACTCATTCCTTGTCATCTCCCCCCTCTTCCCTTCCACTGTAAAAGTTTTTTCTTGCTGTTTTATGTGAGATAATTTACCCCATTCTGCCTCTCCTTTTCTCCTTCTCCCAGTACATTCCTCTCTCCCTTAATTTTTAGACATCATCCCTTCATGTTCCAACTCACCCCGTCTACATATATTCCCTCCAACTACCCTAATAATGAGAAAGGTCTCATGAGTTATAAATGTGATCTTTTCATGTAGGAATGTAAATGGTTCAACTTTAATAAGTCCCTTATGATTTCTCTTTCCTGTTTACCTTTTCATGCTTCTCTTGAGTCTTGTATTTGAAAGTCAGTTTTTCTATTTAGCTCTGGCTTCTCAAGAATGCACTAAATTCCTCTATGTCATTGAATATGAATTTTTTCCCCCTCATTGATTACACTCAGTTTTGCTGGGTAGGTGATTCTTGGTTTTAATCCTAGCTCATCTGACCTCTGGAATATCATATTCCAAGCCCTCTGATCCCTTAATGTAGAAGCTGCTAAATCTTGTGTTATCCTGATTGTGTTTCCACAATACTTGAATTGTTTCTTTCTGGATGCTTGCAATATTTTCTCCTTGAACTGGGAACTCTGGAATTTGGCTATAATATTTTCTGGGAATTTTCCTTTTGGGATCTCTTTCAGGAGGTAATCGGTGGATTCTTTCAATTTCTATTTTACCTTCTGGTTCTAAAATATAAGGGCAGTTTTCCTTGATAATTTCTTGAAAGATGAGTTTAGGCTCTTTTTTTGATCATGGCTTTCAGGTAGTCCAGTAATTTTTAAGTTATCTCTCCTGGATCTATTTTCCAGGTCAGTTGTTTTTCCAGTGAGATATTTCACATTGTCTTCTTTTTTTTTTAAATTCTTTTAGTTTTGTTTTATAATTTCTTGATTTCTCATAGAGTCATTAACTTCCATTTGCTCCATTTTAGTTTTTAAGGATTTATTTTCCTCAGTGAGCTTTTGGACCTCCTTCTCCACTTGGCCAATTCTGCTTTTTAAGGCATTCTTCTCATTGTTTTTTTGGACCTCTTTTGCCATTTGGGTTAGTCTGTTTTTTAAGGTGTTAACTTTCTTCAGCATTTTTTTGGGTCTCCTTTAGCACACTTTTGTTTTTCATAATTTTCTTGCATCACTCTCATTTCTCTTCCCAATTTTTCCTCTACTTCTCTTACTTGATTTTCAGAATCCTTTTTGAGCTCTTCCATGGCCCGAGACCAATTCATATCTTTTCTTGGGGGCTTTGGATGTGGGAGCTTTAACTTTGTTGTGTTCTTCTGGTTGTATGTTTTGATCTTCTTTGTCACCAAAGTAAGATTCTGTAGTCTGACTTTTTTTACTCTATTTGCTCATCTTCCCAACTAGTCACTTGACTTTTTAACTCTTTGTTAAGGCAGGCTCTGCTTCCATTGTGGAGAATGTACTGTCCCAAGCTTCAGGGGTTTTGTGCTGTTGTTTTCAGAGATACTTCTAGGGACCTGTAAGTTTTCAGTTCTTCCAAGGTGTAAGGAGAAGTGTTTACTACTCTCCTGGCCCGTGCTCTGGTCTGTGAGTGACCACAGGCACTCTTTTCTGCCCTGGAAATGAGAGGAGGGTATCCTCCACTGCTGTCACAAGCTCTGCCATGCCAGTGCTCCTCCTCGCCCCAGGGACCCAGACCCAAGCATGGGCAAAGCAAGAGAATCCTGTCTCATCACCAGCAAAGAGATCCCTACAATCAACTCTCTGATTAGCCGCAGGATCACCCCACCATCTGTGGGCCAAGAGCTCTGGAAACAAGCTGCTGCTGCTGTGGCCACCACCCTGAGGCTGCGCTAGGGTGAGGGCTGTTCTACGCTCCTGTCACCCAAGTCTGACAGACCTTTCCCACAGACCTTCTGAGTTGTCTTCAGTGTTTTGGGTTAAGAAGTCTGGAAACCACCACAGCTGTCCGTGATTCAATCCTCTGAGGTCTACTCCAGGTTTACTGAGCCGGCAGTGTAGCCCACACCGAACTATATTCCTCTCCCAGCCCGGGGCAACAGACCTTTTCTGTTGACCATCCAAGTTGTCTTGGGCTGGAAATTTGTTTCACTCTGTCTTTGTAGGTTCTGCTGCTCTAGAATTTGTTTAGAGTCATTTTTTACAAGTATTTGAAGGGGTTTGGGGGAGAGCTCAAGCAAATGCCTACTTTTACTCTACGAGCTTGGCTCCACCTCCCTACTCTTACCACTCTTGATAGTAGAATTAAAAGCTTTAATTTTGGGTCAGGTAGGTGCCTCAGTGGATAGAGCACCAGCCCTGAAGTCAGGAGGACCTGAGTTCAAATTTGGCCTCAGACCAAACACTTTACACTTTACTAGCTGTGTGATCCTGGGCAAGTCACTTAACCCCAATTGCCTTAAAAAAAAAAAGCCTTAATTTTGAACCAAGTTGAAATCAACAATGTTGCTAAAGTTTGCCTTTTACTTTTTACCACCTCCTCATCTTCTTAAATATTGAGTGAATGGAAGAAAAAATGTTTATTAAGTGCTTGCTGTGTGCTAAGCACTTAGGCTAAACTCTGAGAATACAAGTAGAAAAAGTAAGGATTTCGCTGTCCTCAAGGAGCTCACAGTCTAATTAGGGAAGACAACACATATAGAACAGTTCAGTTTCATGTCAGATACAAAGGCCTGGAAGTCCTAAGGATGCATCACTGGGTGGATGGCAAGATCCAGGGATTCTTAGGGTGTATTAGCAGGGCAGACAGCAGTGCCAGAAGTCTAGACAGTACAGTGGAAGGGCAGAGGGAAGGCCTGATGATCATCCATCTTACAGGAAGTACTACAGTTAGTGATTTCCAGTTTATTCAAACAGTATGAACAGTCTGTTGCTCTTCCCAGCAGGCCCCACCATGACTGTGTAGGCAGCCTAGGGTTTGGGGGAAGAGAAAAGAAAGCCATGATGTGAGAAGCATCCCCTTGCCCTGCTGGAGCCCCCTGGAGGCATCTAGAACTGAACTTGTTCTTTCCAAGATGGCTATATTTAGTACTTTCTGAGATCTTCTCCAAATCTGGTTCAGTCTAGACTCCCAGGTTTTCCTTCTGGATCTCCACCCCAGTAGCCCTCTTCATGGTAGCAAAACTTCCACCTCTTCTCTGGTTGGTGAGTTTGTCCCTGAACCTTCATTTGAGGAAGTGCCCATGCCAGCTGTGCTTACTCTAAATCTGATTCAGGCATGACTCTCTGATCTCCTTTTGGACCTCCATCCCATTAGCCATTAGGCCTTCTCAGAGGATATTCAATAATGAATGACATCTTAACTCTCAATTGACTGAAAGATATGGAGAATGTAAGATCTCATTGTGCTTATTGTGGATAATGAGAAGACATTTGACTCAGTAGAATGTAATACCACCTTACAGGCTGTTTTACCACAAAGTATCTCCCATCTGTATATTACATAATTCAATATTCCTTGGAAGATGTAAAAATGGAAGTAATGCTGTTCGGTGACTTTTTGATAGTAAATGTCAGGTGATGTATAAAAAAAAATGTATGCTTGCCAAAGTATTTACCACCATGCTAGAGGAGCACCAGCACAAATTCCCTCTGGATGGTTAGGTCTTCCGGATGGTCCTGATTTCAGATGACATTGTATTTATTGCATCAAGTTGCAAGACATTGCAGAACCTCCTGGAAAAGATCAGTAATCACTCAGTGGAGTTTGGCCTGCTCATCACACAAGAAAGATAAGATCACATGTGGGGAACCTGCGGCCTTGAGGCCACATGTGGCCTTCTGGGTCCTCGGGTACAGCCTTTTAACTGAGTCCAAGTTTTACAGAACAAATCTTTTTATTAAGGAGATTTGTTCTGTGAAATTGAATTCTGTCAGAGGGCTGTACTTGAGGACCTAGAGAGCCACATGTCTCCTCAAGGCCACAGGTTCCCCACCCCTGGATTAGATGAATGAAATGTCTGTTGTCTAGTTTTCAACATGGATCTGAATGGACACCCTGTAGAGCTTGATCAGTGGTATGAATACCTGGAATAGACCATATGGATGGACAAGGAGCTGGACCCAGCATTGAAGAGGAGAGAGAATTGGGTTGCTTTCAGGAAACTGAAGGGCACTTTTACTGACCCCAAACTCCCTTTGAGAGGAAAGGCCCATCTTTTCCATGCTAACATTTTAAAAATGTTGCTATATGGCAGCAAGACCTGGAACAGCACTGCCTCAAAAGAACTAAAGATGAACATCACACAGAAGGCAGTGGAAAGGAACATGGTGGGTGTGAACAGATTGCAACATATAACCAATGTGTGACTCTGAAGGAGGACAGGAGTAAAGCATATTATCAAAAAATTATATCATGCTAGAGGCTGATCATGTGGCAGTAGCAAGGGATGACATGTGGAAGGTCACAGTGCTCCACTTACATTATTGGAAGAGAGTAAGGAAGGCCCTTCAGCATGTTGAATGAAACCCCAAGGCAACCTTTCAGAATGACATTGATAAGAGTCACACAGGATGGACAGCATGAATGGATTACAATATGTCTCCTTGGAGGTAATTCTTGAAGTGATGAGATCACACATCCATTTGGATCTTATTAATTCTTACTTTGATACCTCAGCGTGGAGGTGAACTTGTGTTTAAATTGGGGTGCGGTGACCACTGCATTCTGGAAAATCTGCATAAAAATTTTTGGCCCTCCCTTTGTACCAGAGAAGTCTGAATTAGTATGGTATTAAAAATAAAATATGTTGATATTTTACAATATTATACATATATTTTATGCATTTCTGTGTTTCTAAACTTTTTCTGTGTTATCTGCTGGGCCTTTGCGTGTCATCTGCAGCTTCCACAAAACTCCCAAAAAATTCCCATTTAATTGCTTATGCTGACTCTTGATATATTGAAACTGCAATGAGGAAAGTCTCAATGTGGAAGGGATAACTGTAATTGGTTTCCTTGCTTCAAGATGCCCCATTCCAATCCATAGTCTAAAGTCACCAAAGTGACTTTGCTAAAGTATGGAACTGATCATGTTAACCCCCTGCTCAGTAAACTCCAGTGGCTCCTTATTACCTGTGATTCAAATATTAATTCTTATATTTGACATTTTAGGCTATTCACAATCTGAATCTTTTCCAGTCTTTTTTATGCATTATTCCCTGCCATAAATTCTGTGATTTAGCAATACCATCCTACTTGCTTTTCTTGTGCATGATTTTGTCTCCCACCTCTGTGCCTTTGCTCTGGCTATCTACCATGCCTAAAACATTTTTTCTTCACCCCAGCATCTTTCAGTACTTGGTTCAGATGCCACCTTCTCCAGGAGGCCTTCCTGATCCCCAGCAGCTAAGCCTTCCCCTCTAATGTTCTTTTCTATATCCATGGTAGATATCCATATATATTTACATGTTCTCTTTTCCTTTGGAATATAAGTTTCTTGAAGGTAAGGACTGCTTTTTGTGTTTTTGCCTCAGTCCCTACCAGTTACCTGGCACATAGTAAACCTTTCAAAATGTTTGTTGATTGATTATTTTTTTTAAACTTTATGTCAGTAGAAAACAGATTTGGGGGGCACTTAGGAAGTTCAAAAGGCCTGGAGTACAGACATTATCTACTTCTGGGAAGGTTTTTCTTTAGAGTCTTGGCTACTCTGCTTCTTTTTGAAAGGTTGGGGAGGGCAGAGGTGGAAGTGGGTTGGCTCTACAATTCATGAAGACTGATATTGTTGTTGATGTCTGTATCAGTAGGTGGAATTACCCACAAGGAAGAAATGGCTTCTTAAAGTATTAAGGCTTAAGATTGTAAGCCACATGATCATTTTAATGAATTATTTTTATTAATTAGTAAAAGGATCATTTTAATTTTGTAACTCATTACTTAGTTTAGTGCGCAAAACTGGTAGTTAATAGATGACTTTGTATAGATCCATGATTGTTTCCTTCCCCTTTGAATGAGAAACTCTTATAATTAAACAAACAAAACTGGGAACTAGACAACAATAGAACTTTACAGAATCACAGAATCTGAGGTGGATTTGGTCTCTTCATATTTCTATGAAGGATCAGAATTTAATCATTTCAGCCTTTGAGGGACCTCAGAGGCTCTTAAGCCCAACCTATACCTGAACAGTCAAATGAGATAAAGTGCTTAGCACAGCCCCTGACAGATAGTAGGCACTTAATAAATGCTTGTGTCCTTCCTTTCTTCCTTCCTTCCTTCTCTTCTTTACCCCTTACTTTCCTTCCTCCTTCCCTCCCAAGTGGTCATCCGGCCTTCTGAAGCCCACTAGAGAGGCTGCCCTACTGAGGCTTCCCATTCCTTTCTTGGAAAGAAAGGTTTTTTTTTAACATCAAACCTCAATATTCTGCTCTGCAATTTACACCCATTTCTCTTAGTTTTTCCTTTTAGAGACAGGCAGAATAAATCTAATTCCTTTAAAATGTGATAACCCTTCAAATACTTGTAGACAGGTATCATACACTCTCTCCTAAGATCATCCACCTAACTATGTCTTTTTTCACCTGAATAAATATTCTCAGTTCCTCAGAGCTTTCACTAAGTTTGAGAATTTTAATTGGTAGGAAAGGGAGTGTGTGTGTGTGTGTGTGTGTGTGTGTGTGTGTGTGTGTGTGTTCACATAGATATATGTGATTCTTGAAGACCAAATTGTCAAGGGTCAAAGAATTGAAACTCTAAAGGTAGAATTTCAGGCACTGTGCAAACCTAGGGAGGAGAGACTTAATAGGTGGAGCCTCATCTGATGTCCTGTAACACTATATAACTTAGTTTATTTACTCACTTGTTAGAATAGCCTAGCTGTTGGTGAAGAAAATTCTGCTGATTCTTGGAAAGAGTAGATGCCTTCTTGGCCTTGTTAGCCATTGCTATATCATTAGAGGATAAGAACCATCCTTTTTACCTTTTTAAAAATTATGTCCCACTAGCAAAGGAGCTGGAAACTGTAGATGCTCTTGGGAAAGAATTTCCATGAGATTGTTGTTGAGAGGTTATGTTTGTAGAAATTTAAATACTTATTCCACTTTAAATGCTTATGCTTCTTACTTCTCTAGAATCTGAATTACAAGAACTCTTAGAAGTACTTGAACTGCTTTCTGCTCCTGAGCTAAAAACCTTAGCAAAGACATTTCACTTGACAAATCCCAGTGGACAGAAGCAGCAACTGGTGGACACATTCCTCAGGTTGGCCAAACAGCGTTCAGTCTTCAGTTTTGGCAAGAATCAGCCCGGCATTGGTGCAGTGATTTTGAAAAGGTGCCATTGTATTTTAATGCATTAAAAACTTCCAACTGCCTTTATGAGTTAAAGAAATAATCCTTTCACACACTATATTTATTGAATAAGTCAGGTGCTTATTTTAACTGGCTTGAATGAAAAAAACAAACAAACAAACTAATTTCTCTTTCTTAAGATTACAAATATGAGGGGGCGCTAGGTGGCACAGTGGATAGAGCACCGGCCCTGGATTCAGGAGGACCTGAGTTCAAATATGGCCTCAGACACATAACACTTACTAGCTGTGTGACCCTGGGCAAGTCACTTAACCCCATTGCCTAGCCAAAAAAAAAAAAAGATTACGAATACGACCATTCCTAGCTTGAGTCTACAGGCAGCGCAGGCCTGCTTTTAACACTGTAGGTTTTTCAAAGGAGAGGCAAGATCTTCTGTTTTCAAAAACAGAGGAAGTAGAGGCAGCTGGATTATGCATGCAGTGGATAGAGCATCCTCCCTGGAGTCAGGAGGACCCCAGTTTAAATCTGGTCTCAGACACTTACTAGCTCTGTGACCCTGGGCAAATCACTTAACCCCACTTGCCTCCAAAAGAACAGTAACAGAGGAAGCAGTATGGCATAGTAAATAGAGAACCAGTCTCGGTGGCAGGAAGGTCTAGGGTTTAAGTCCCACTTCTGACACATGCTAATTGTGTGGCTCTGGATCAGTCACTTGACCTCTCAGTGCCCCAGGGAACTCTTAAGAGCAGAAGTTGAGAAGTAGTTTTCATTATGTCTTTATCAGTGAAAATAGTTTCCTCACTTGGAGTTCTCTACAATGATGAAATTACATCTGGTTAAATAAATAATGCATGATACTAATTCCTGTCAAAGAAAAAGTAGTAAAACAAATGGGACAAACTCTTTGATGAGTTATAACTTGTAATTAATATATTGAAATCTTATCTTGACAGAAATTTTTATACTCCCATGTGATTTTAGTATAAAAAGATTCAGTCCAGATCTTTAATAGCCCTAATATTTTAATATACTACCTTTCCTGAGCATGAATGCCCAAGAAACTTTTTTCTGTAGTTATATATGTATGTGTGTGTGTATCTATATCTATATCTATATCTATATATCTATATCTATCTATCTATCTATCTATCTATCTATCTATATATATATATATATATATAATTTTTTTGTGTGTGAGGCAATTGGGGTTAAATGACTTGCCCAGAGTCACACAGCTAGGAAGTGTTATGTGTCTGAGGTCACATTTGAACTCAGGTCCTCCTGACTCCAAAGTTGGTGCTTTATCCATTGCGCCACCTAGCTGCCCCCTGTAGTAATATTTTTAATCGATATTTATTACACGTCAAATATATTTTAACATTAGGGATACATGGATAGAAATACAACTTACTACCCCAAATGAAAATAAAATGGATTTTTTCATTAAAAACCTCAGACAAAGATGTGTATAAGGAATCCCTGTTTTGAAAATGGTTTTAGTTCTGACAATTTACATTTTGTGCTGTTTTCATAGTAACCTATGTGTGTGAAAATTCTAAGACCATGGGCATATTGTTTCACTTAAGAGCTCTGCCCTTCAGGTTTTGATGATTAAATATATTTTGACCTTTAGACGTAGGTTTTTTCACTAAATGTAGTTTTACAACTCTGAAAAATGTTCCACGAAACCCCTGAAGCAACAAAGAAGACTATAGAAATGTTTAGAATAGGGGCAGCTAGGTGGTGCAGTGGATAGAGCACTGGCCCTGGAGTTAGGAGGACCTGAATTCAAATCTCATCTCAGACAAGACACTTGACACTTATTAGCTGTGTGACCCTGGGCAAGTCACTTAACCCCATTGCCTATCCCCCCCCCACCCAAAAAAAAGAAATGTTTAGGATTTTCTAACACTGCTTCCCATTGATATTTTTTAACTTCACTCCTTATGTCAGTAACGTCCAACTTTCAGAGTACCATGAATTCAATTTTTCAATATAAGATTCTCAAACAGATCTCCAATTTCAATATGTATTTCTTCCATTGATGTAGATTGCAGCTCATCTCTGCCTGGTCACGTGAAATACTTTACATAAGAATTTTTCAAATAAATTATGTTTTCCTTGAGATAAGCATAGATGTGACAGTACAGTGAAATGGAAAGAAACCATTTGATCTATGTCTGACCTTTGATAAGTCAATTAAACTCTGAGTCTGGGCTTCCTTGTCTGTAAACTAGTGATAACACCTATCTCACAGTATAATTGTGGAAATTAAATAAGATAATACATGTCAAATGCTTTTTAAATTGAATGTTGCAGAGGCTTCTGGAAGGAGAACCATAAGCATTCAGAAGAAGTGAGCCTCTTCATCCACACAAAAGAAAAAAAAACACCAAGTGGATGAAGAATGTCTACTGCCCAGATCATGACATGCAGTTGGATAAGTTAGAGCTTATCCATCAGTATATATATGTGTGTGTACATGTAGACACAGAAGGATATTTTATACACATACAGTACCCCCCTTATGTGTATATGTATATACATACATCCATACATACATACATAAATAGGATGTATGCACGTATACATGTACATGTGTGTGCATGTGTGAGACAGGTGGTACAGATAGACTATGAGTTACCCTAGAATTAAAAAACAGAAGTAGAGGACTGGATTGTCTTCAGGAAGTTGTAAAACTACTTTAAAAACCCCAAACTCCTCCTGGAAACAATGGTCTATCTTTTTAATATCAGTATTCTATTGGTATTCTCTAGCTGTAAGACATGAAACACTGTAGTCCCCAAAGAACTAAAGATGAGTATCATCACACAGGACAGTGGGGAGAGAGTGAGCAGGCCATCACATGTAACAGTAAAGGGGCTTTGAAGAACAGGAGTAAAAGATGCCATCAGGGAGACGTACGATCAGAAGAAGGGCTGGTAACATGGATAGAGCAAGAGATAACCACTGGGCAGCCTGGGAGCTGTACTGATATCTTTGCAATGTCATGACAAAGCAAGGAAGGCCACTAGTATTTTGTCTCTTCTGTGGCAAACTTAGGGAAGAACATGTACAGGAAATGTACAGGACAGGTTGCAATCTGCATTGTTGAAGGAAACCTCCAAATCTCTGAGATCACAGATCCATTAGAATATTATTCATAATAAGAAGGTAAAATGATAGATTTTGCAAATATTGGCCCCATCAAATACCAAGAGAACAAAAAAACTTTACAGATTAAAAAACTCTGATAGCATATGCCAAAGTTAATTGATTATAGAATGTGAGATAACTAAAGTATTATAAAGTTCCTACATGGATAGTGTGTTGGGCCTGGGTTCAGGAGGACTTATCTTCATGAATTCAATTTGGCCTCAGACACTAGCTGTGTGAGTCTGGGCAAGTCTTTTAACCTTGTTTGCCTCAGTTTCCTCATCTGTCAAATGTGCTGGAGAAGAAATTGGCAAACCACTCCATTATCTTTACCAAGGAAACCCCAGATGGGGTCACAAAGATCCTGGACATAACTGAAACATCTGAACAACAACAACAACAACAAGTTCCTGGGTATCTTTTATACATGCAGCACTTTCTTTATGTATTTTGTGTGGTTTTATTCTGTGTGCCCAAAAACCTTCCTAGTAAATACAAATTATGATATCCTACTTTGCATGATACTTTGCAGGTTTCAGAATGTTTTCACCTATATATGAGATCTCATTTGATCCTTGTAACCCTGTGAAGTAGGTGGAATTGTATTAATATTATTTTCTTTTTGCAAGTGAGAAAGCTGAGGCCTAAAGAGGCTAAATTTTACCCAGTATCACATGACTAATAAGCTGTTAAAGCCAGAATCATAACCTGGGTCTTCTGACTCCAAGTCCAGTGTGCTTGTCATTGCCCCAGGTTAGATTATAAAAGAAATTAGGTCAGCACATTTGGTCACGAATCTTAGGAAAAGGGTTTTTTGTTTGTTTGTTTGGCAAGGCTATTTTAGTTTTACCTAAAATCACTGTCAAATAAGATTTTTAACCTTCTTAGAAATGTTATACTACCCCAAATTTGCCTATCATTAAAATTGTTGTACAATTTTCTATTTAGTTGCAATAGAAAATGTTTTCTGCTGCTGTAAAAATTAAATTTTTACTTTATACATATGTATACTTATACATGTATGTGTATGTATATATGTATGTATGTATGTATATGTACATATACATGTGTATATGTACATATATATATATATATTTCCCCCCTCTTTAAAATGAGAGCTATCAGTAAGAGGCATTTAAAATGTCTTTAAGAGTCTTGCTGGACTGCAGCAGTTGGTCTGATCATAGTGTTGTTTCATTTTGCTTATGAGGATGCTTAAAAAACATCAAATTACCTATTATTATTCACAGTCATACTTCCTCACCAGTTTAAGTTTTGCAAAGTACTTTCCTGATAACAATCCTAAGAATTAAGTAAGGTAAACACTATTATGTCCATTTTACTGATGAGAGAACAGGCTCTTGGTGGTCAGACAATATGTCCATAATCACCCAGTTAATAAATGTAAGAGCTGGAACTTGAATCCAGGTCTTCTGGCTCTTTATACTATGTCATTTTTTTAAAGAAACAAAAAAAAGGTTTGTTGATACATTTTTTTACACCATAGTCATTTCTTAATACACACTTCCCCATAAACCCTCTTTTGGCACTAAGAAAAACCTATCAACTCAGCAATGGCATGTGACAGTATTTGCAGGATTCCACATACAGATTTCTTCATCTCTTCTGAGAGGAAGGAAATGTTTTGTCATTTGTCCTTCAGGACCAAGGTTAGCTGTGCCATTTAATCCGGGTTTAGTGACCTTTCTGGTTACTTTTGCCTGTGTTATTGTGGTTAGATCTGCCCTTCTCCCCGGTTCTGTTTTCATTGTTGTGTACTAGGTAGTACAAGCCTATCTGTATTTTTCCAAATGCGTTGTATTTGTCATTTCTATCAGCATAATAGCATTCCATTCTGTTCATAATTTGCTCAGCTACATCCTATTCAATGGGCCCCTGCTTTGTTTCCAATGTTTTGTCCTCACAGAAAGTCCTGTACTGTCTCAAGTAATCCCTGCAAATAGCTGTGGAATAAAGCTGGTCCCCAGAGGTGGAAACTGATTGTACTGTACTGCTTGGCTTTTGTTTGACTGCTATACCACTTCCAAGCATGCAAAATGATGTATCTCTCTACCAAGGAGTAATAATAATAATAATAATGAGAATTCACATAAATATCTTTCATTTGTTTGAAAAAGTGATTGGGATCAGGAGTTGAGAATTGCTGATGTTGAACACATAATTTTTTTGCAGTGATTAATAACTTTTTTGATATTTTAATATCCAGGTTTTTTCCATCACAGAATGAATATACACAGGGTTTGGGTTTTTTTTTAAATTCTTTAGTGATAAAATAATTTTTCAGTAATCTACATTTAATATCATATCTAATATCTTTAAAATGACAGTAGTAAGTACACATTATAAATTTTCTTTCTAGGGCAAAGGATTTGGTAGGACAGTCTGTAAGGATCTGTAAAGGTCCTCGGGCTGTTTTTTCCCGTATTTTGCTGTTATTTTCGTTGACTGATTCAGTGGAAGAAGAAGATGCTGCTTGTGGTGGGCAAGGCCAACTTTTCACAGTACTAATGGTTAACCTAGGCCGAATGACTTTTCCCAGTTACACAATAAATAGGAAAACATCAGTCTTCCAAGATAAAGAAGATCTCATCAGGTAGGATTAAGCCAGATGATTATAATAGCTAATATGTTTTTGACTGCCATTATTATTCAGAATAAAAACAAACTTTTGAGTTTTTTGTTTCATATGTGGAAATAATGAATTTTATAAGATATAAACTACATAGAAACAGTACTTAGAATTGGTGCACCAAAGCTATTTGCTTTGGGTAGTCAATTTTCCTGATTTGTTATCCTACTTCACTTCCTTTAATTCATTATTTTATCTCACTCTAAATAATATTTTTAAAAATGAGATACTTTGTTTTCACTAGCAAAACTGAAGATGATCACCTTATCTTTAATAATAATATTAAAGACATACACGTTTTCCTAAATAATGTTACATGATGTATTCAATCTTTGACTCTATTGAAAATGGAATTGATATTTGTCATGACAAACTTTTACCTCCCTAACACATTTCTACTGCTCTTTGAATAGTAAATACTAACTAATAATGCCTATTACCATATTACTAAGAAAAAAACATGGTTAAAAAGTGGGTAAATGATAGCAGTGATTGAAACTTGGAGATTAAATCTGTTATCTTTAGATATGAAAAGTTTAATTCATTTCAACAAACATTGATTAAGTACCTCATATGGCAGGTGCTGGGGATAGAAAGACAGAAGTGAAAAAATTCCTGCCTTCAGGGAGCTTAAAATTTTAGTACACTAATGAAATGGTCTTTCTTTGATTTTCCAGAAACCTATCTGGACTTTTTCAGAACTGTTTGAAAAAATATGTCTTTGAGTTCCCTTTTCTCAGGAGGTTTTGCTATGAAATTGTTTATGACCAAAGGATACAGAAAAGTACTTAAAAGAAATTGTTACACTATGTAGTTTTCTATTTCTTACTGTGACAGTGTGACAGACTCTCTTCTTTGAAAAGTGAACCCAAAGGAAAATACTGCAGCACATGTAAAGGCTAAATGGCAATGTTAGAGTCGATTTTTTTTTTCTACATCCTAAAGGCTAATGAGAGATGATACTCTTCCTTTGAGGTATATTGATTTCAGAAAATCCATAGGTGAAACTCGTCACAGTTGTGAAATGGTCAGATGGGCCCTGCTCTGGTTTTGTTAAAAAAAAAAAGCCTTCTGTCTTCTCTTGGTTTAGATTATCTTTAAATGAACAGGCTCCCTTTGCTCAAGAATAGACTAACCCTACTTTTGTCTTCTGCCTTGTCAAGTCATCAGCAATGTTTTCAGAGCCTTCATGGCTCACAAGTAATAGGTTCATTGTTTTTTGCTTGTAAACACAGTCTGTTTATCTCATGTAGAGGCAACTGGATGTATGACATATTGTTAGCCATTCAAATTAATGTTACTGGCATTGTTTTTGAAAGACCCCAGTAAATTGGGAAGGATACCTATATTTGAATGAATAGTTTATCAAATATGCACCACAGTCACAAGAAAAAGTTAAAAACTTCTCAGGGATAGATGGTGAGTAAAGTGCTTCAAAGTACAGACTTCTGTTTAGCTCTGTATTTTATAATTCTTCTGGTCAGTGAATTATTTCATGGAACGAAATGTATTAGCTCTTCTAGGTCACTAGAGTATTAGCAAATTATTGCTGTGCTATAAGCATTTTGCCTCTAAGTAATACTGACTAGATTGGACTACTGTGCCTTTTATAACTTTGAAAAATTGATCTTGGAGAGAAATTAAGTATAAGAAATGGATTAAATTTCATTCATTTTTATGCAAATGTTTTTGACTTGCCTTTTCATTATGACTTTTTAAAACATCAGATATGCTTCAGCTACTCATATGTTGAATGATATTTCTGCTACAATGGTTAATGGGAAGTGGAAGGAAGCTAATGAGCTCTGCAAATGTGCAAAGGAGGATTGGAACAAGCTAAAAAATCATCCGTCCCTAAGGTAATAGCTTAGAGCTGTGTCTTCAAATGCACATCCCAATGAGCATGCTCAGTTTATGTAAGACTTTTTGTGGGGGTTAGGGGAGCATGAAGATCGTGCTGATTAATTCTGTGATCAAACCTACAATATAACTGGAAGCATTACATTTCTTGCTTATTTAGATACTGTTGTGTGAAGTAGAAACAATCCAAAAGCTTAAAATGAACTCATCTAAGAAAGTGTGCTTTTCTGAGCACCAGAAATGTGTGAACAATAATCTGTTTTTCACTTGTTGTCATTTAATTGGCTGCGGACCAGTCAGCTGAATTTGAAATGCAGAAGAAGCAAAGAAGTGGTGCAGAGGTTATGGGAAATATACAAGGTTTATTCATCAGATGGAAATTCAAGTGGGTACAATTTTGCAGATGAAACTAGAGTGAACAGTCACTTTAAAAGTTCCACATAGTCAGTACAGGATGTCTCACATCATATTATATGACAATTACTGAGCATCTTCAATATTTAAATATTATCAAGAAATTCTGTCCTATTCATTCTTTTCATCATTCAGCATTTATAAAATATTTATCAATGAAATCCTTTTATTTTTAGAATATTTAGAGTGTAAATCCCATAAGGAAATAGTTTTTACTTAAAATAACTACTCATCCACCCTGAAGGGTTATTCTTTAGGAAAGTAACCCTTGTTATTAGATTTCTGGCTTGTGGGTAAAATAGATGGTGAGTGGCCAGTAGAGTGACCCAAGAATACTGGTTCTTTTGTTTAATGCTGTAGGGAGCTAGCTTCCTTCACTAATGTAGATTGGCAGCTCTTCTGCTGCCTAGAGCCTTAGGAGAGTTGCCTGAGACCCTGAGAGAAGTGACTTGCTCAGGGTCTCACAGCCCCTCTGTCTTGTCAGAGGTGAAACTTGAGCCTGCTTCTTCCTGACTCCAAGTCCAAATCTTTATTCACAATGCAGGGCATCATCTCAAGGATGTGATATGTACTAAAAACCTGTGTTTCATTTGTATTTGTACTTAGGGGGTGGAAAAGCATATAAAATATAGATGACTGAGGTGTATGCTGTGTGGTTTTAAAGACATTCAGCTTATTTTTAAACTTTTGATGACTTTTTTTTTATCTGAAAACCCCATATTGCCTTGTTATTGATGTCCTCCGCTAAAGTCTTACTCTGATGCTCAGTTATGGCATGGAGGTGACCTTGGATTCATGGAACACAAATTCTGACTGATCCTGTCAAGGTGGAAATGCTTTGAGTGTGGACCTGATAACACTGTTGTCCAAGGATCCCACCCCCACCCCAAATGAATTTTTAAAATATTATCGCTAAAAGCTGGGTCATCAAATGGCAGTTTTTTTTAGTAATAAACATCTAATTAAGGGGAAGGAAGTGAGCATTTATATAGTACCTACTATGTACCAGGCATAGTGCTAAAGCACTTTAAAATGATCTCATTTGATCCTCAAAAACAGCCCTTCGAAATAGGTGATGTTATCCTCATTTTGTAGTTGAGGAAACTAAAGCAAACAGAGGTCAAATGATTTGCATAGGGTCACACAGCTAGTATCTGAGGCTAGATTTGAACTCTGGAAGATCTGGCATTAGACCCAGTGCTTTAGGTTCTATACCACTTAAATGCATTTAATTAAGCATGAGAGATTGTGACCTGCACCCATGTAAGTAATATCCTCTCTGAAACCCCAGATCTTTGCATGTATTATCAAACCTGTAATTAACATTAAATTCTTGGTATGACAACTTTATTTTAGATACCATGAGGATTTACCTCTTTTCCTACGGTGTTTTACTGTTGGGTGGGTTTATACAAGGATTTTCTCTAGAGCAGTTGAAATACTACAAAGACTACACATGTATGAGGTATGTTGGATACTTTTCCATATCTTTTATGTATAAAAATGCTAAGATTATGAAAAAAAATCAGATTTTTGCATGATTTAATCTTATTTTGCTATCAAGGTAGCTCTGAATTTTTTCATACATTTTTGTAACCACTAGTAATATAGTTAAAATAATCAATTGGGCCCAGCCCAATATAATATAAAATAATATAGGTAATTCACTGGGTTGTTTTTTTTTAGGGGGGAAGGGGGGAAGTTGAGGGAAGAGAGGAAGAAACTTCTTAAGATTATTAAACATTATTGGAACCCTTACCCTGTTTCCCCTTGTGATGAATGAAAAGTCTGAAAGACATTTCTAGGTAATTAACAATCAATTTTATTAATTATGGCTGGCAGATAATTAATAAAATGATGATCGTTCTTCTGTTTCTCGTAAACCAAAGACAAACCTTGGGGGCCACTGAATGTTTAAAAAACCTTTGGAAAAGGGAGTGTACCTGAGGGTGGAAATCAACTCTGATTGGTTAACATTCAGTGAAGAGGTGGACATATTAATGAGGAGATGGGCAAAAAGTCTTCAACTCCTCCTGCAGAGAATATGACCTAATCATGAAACTCAGCCACCTCCAGCAATCTGGACAAAAGAATTCATCTCTACCCAGACCTCGCTGGCTGGCTTTTCCTTTCATAAGCTGGGTCACCCCAAATTCTAATAGAAGGTCCCAAGGACAGGGGCTTATTTCTTAAGGGCAAGACTCACCTAGACTGGATTTTTCTTGTATGGTTTTCTAGCTCGGTGGGGTCCCAGTAACCTATATGGTTTTATTTCTGAATGAGGAAATAGAAAAGGAAAACCTTAATATCAATTAATAATTGGTTATTAATATAAGAGAGAACACCCTCTTCTGTTGAATAGATCTGGTACATGAGAAAAGAGAGATAAAAAGTAAAGGTAAAATGCAAGCTTGATATGAAAATAGACTCTCACTTATGTCCATTTTTCACCAGGTATCATAGATTATTTGGAAAGGAAATAACTGAAAGTAAAAAAAAAAACCAAAACCAGAAATTGACTGTATGCTTATACCAGGAATAGTTTGTGAGAATTGTTAAGGTTTACTTCTACTTTTGGCATTTCTTTGTTGTAAAAGGTCATTGTGAAGAGATGACTTCATATGTTAGTAAAGGATGACTATAATAAAGTCATACCTGGGCCAGTTTGTTCGATTGACCAGAGTATGGTAGTTTGAAAGCACTGTTTTCACAGAGGCCAGCTTGCATGGCCTGGAGAAAAATTGTACAAGTTAATGCACACAAACCGCATTCCTGAAACCTGACTGACCTTCTCAGTACTTAATTACAAGGATGATTTGATGGAAAATGTGGTTATCCAACTCATCCTTACTACATGAGAGATAGCTTAAAGTGCATGTGAAATGAATAGTGTGTTATCAGCTTCATCTTTGAGTGGAAATGTGCTTTGTGACTCCAGTTGGTGATGTTAGCTGGTTTATAGATTTCATTCATCTTGAATTAATTTTCATTTGTCTAAATGAAGTTTTCTTGTTGCTATAGGAAGCAGTAGAGGAACTTGAAAATCTTTTGTCACAAAAAATATATTGTCTTGAGAGCAGAGGTCGATGGTGGGACAGACTGGCACTTAATTTACATCAACATTTGAAACGTATTGAACAGGTATCATTATTAAGTAATACATTTTTTAAAAATATGTGATCAACTACTGTGCTACAATTTTGAAAGGCCATGTAAATCTTTTAAGTACCTGAGTATGATTCTTGAAAATATAGAGTAATTAAAACACATTTCTTTGTTGGGTCGTTTTTGTTTGTCCATCCTCCCCCTACCCCAAGAAAATTTCATAAGGATTCTAAAGGAAGTTTTCAAATAGAAGTCTGACACCTACTATTTACTGTTAATCAAAATTAATTTTAGATTACAATGTCCTCTTAGCAGAATTTGTCATATACCCTCCAATAGAATATACGCCCTTTGAGGGCAGAAACCGTTTTCATACTTTTCATTGTATCCACAGTTCCTAGAGCATATAATAGGTACTTAAGAAATGTTTATTGAATTGAATATAGGATATTCTCGTGAAAGTTGTAGATATCCTAATCATCTTAAATGTGGAATAAGTTTGTTATATGAGGGTAAATATGTTAAGAAACAAACTCAATATTACTCAGTACACATGTGCAACTACTTGAATAATTTTATTGAAGTATCAAAATAATAGATTAAACTCAATCATTATTGATCAGTTTACTTTATGGTACAAAAAACATTATGGGGGAAATAGAGATAATATAAGACCTTCTTTGCCTTCAAGAAGCTTTACAACCTAATGGAAGAAATAAGGCAAAATATATATGCAGAATAACGATTCTTCTTGGCAGAGATACTGGTTTGGTTTTGGTTTGCCATTTCCTTCTCCAGCTCATTTTATTAGATGAGGAAACTGAGGCAGATAGGGTTAAGTGACTTTGTCCAGGGTCACACAGCTAGTCAGTGTCTGAGGCTGGATTCGGACTCAGAGCCTCCTGACTCCAGGCCTGGCTCTCTATCCACTGTACCACCCAGCTGCCTCCAAAAACAACAACAACAAAGGAGAATGTGATAACTATCAGAACTATATGCATGTACTGTAAGAGTTTAGAGTGAGACTCCATAGGATCATAGGAACATAGACTCTTATTGGAAGAGAACTTGAGAAGTTGTCTAGTTCCACCCCCTCATCTTGCAGATAAGGATACTGAGGCCTGAGTGATCAGAGGAGGCATTTTGAAAGAGGTGGATTTAAGTTGGGATTTGGAATGTGTAGGATTTTATTAGACAAAAGGTGATGAGAGAACCCTAAAAGCAAAGGTAGGGGGCGTGTTTGGACAGCAGGCTAGAGGCTAAGAAGGCAGGTAGCGAAAGACAGACTGCAAAGAATGGGTTGAAGCTAGAATGTGGCATTGAGTGCAAGCCTTTGGACTATATTTGGTAGGCATTACAGTGTAAGCTCCTGGAAGACACGGACTGTTACTTTTTTTGGTCAGAGCCTAGTACGTGGTAATTTGTACACTGTAAGCATTTAACAATGCTTTGCCTATCATGAAGAGTACTGACTTGAAGTTTTGGTGTTTTGTTTTGTTTTGTTTTTCTGAAAAGATTTTTGAATAATGAGATGATCAGAATTATATTTGGAGAAATAATCTCCCAAGGGTATAGGTGATGAATTGGAAGAGGAAGAGACTAGGAGTGGGAAACCAATTAGAAAGCTCTTTGTACTAACTGAACTTACTGTTGATAAAAGCCTGAACTAAAGTGGTGGAAATGGGATGGATCAGAGAGACATTTTGGAGGTATAATCAATAAGACCTAGGGAACAAGGAAGATGGAAGGAGCCAGAGATAATAACCAGGCTTTGCTCCTGAGTGCTTGGAAGAATGCTCCTGCCATGAACAGAAACAGGAAACTTGAGTCAGAGTGGGTTTGAAATGTCAGGAGTGGGAAAGGCGTTGTATTTAGCATGTGTGAAGTCAGTGGTACGTACCCATGAGAGATCCCAGGGAGAAGGGACAGAGAGGAAGGGAACAAGCATTTATTAAACGTTTACTATGTGTCAGGCACTGGGCTAAGTGCTTTAAAATGATCTTATTTGATCCTCAAAGCAACCCTGTGAAGTAGGTGCTATTATTATCCCCATTTTACAGTTAAGGAAACTGAGGCAGACAGCTTAAGTCACTTGCCAGGGTCACACATCTAGGCAGTTTCTGAGATTGGCTTTGAACACAGGTCTTCCTTATTCCAGGGTTAGGGTTTTATGCACTCCTCTAAGGAGATAATGATAAAACATGATACTACATGTTCTGCCCATTTTCTTACTGTGTTATTCCATGATTAAGAAAAACAAAGTTTTGAAACCCTTTACAGTACTTTGTGACATGATTATATAATTTATTGAATGATTAACCTCATACCATTGAATTGATTCACCTGTTCTTACCCAATACTGTGATTAGTGGAGTAGAAGAGCTTTGAAGTAGAGAGTGGTTTTGTTGGCTGGCATTATCAGAGGGCAGAGTAGGGAATCAAAAGACTGTTGAGCACAGCTGAATCGGAACAGTGGTTCTTTGTGTGTCCAGTTGTTGGTTTCACCCCCATCTTCATTCCAGTCTTGCATTTGTGTTGAATGGTTGAGTCTGATCCTCTTTGGGCTTTTGTTTTTTCAACTGGCACATTGAGCAAGTTATGACGACTTCAGGGTGGAAAGAACTAACCATGGAATGTAGAAATAGTGCATATTTCTTTCATGCTGCAAATCTAAAAACCTGCTCAAAGTGTTTCAAGTGAATAAAAGTAATTTTCCTCTTTAAAAGTATGTAGGCATGGTGTTTTGTTTTTCTCTCTTTGATTACCTCCACGCCTTTGTAACTAGGGTGAAACAGTAAAGATGCTCCGGAAAGTCTCTTGGTTTTGTTGCCTCTCCTTCATTTACCTGTGAGCTTAGAGATGATATCGAGATGTATGTCAGATAACTCCAGGGTTGCTTATCTGAAAATTCTTTTGTATACTTGCAGATACTTAAGTTTTCTTCAGCTTTCTTTTTGTTGCTGAAGAATCCTAATTCCTTAAGCCTTTCCTTATAGGACTGAGTTGATAATCCTTGAAAATTCTTATTCTACCCTTTCTAAACCACTGTAGTGAAGGAATGAACAACTAGATAGCATATTATGATAAGGAACTGACTACAAAGGCAAGTGAGGAGGCTTCCTTTGCCAGTCCTGGGTGTTGTGTTTATCCCATGCTTTTAAAAGTAAAAATGCTGTCTCACTGCCTTTAACTTAAGGATCTCCTTATAAAGACATGTTTAGCTAATCACTTCTTGCCTTGCATTTACTATGTAGGTTTTATTCCTCTAAACTTCACCCTAAAAGCTGCTGAGTTTTTGTTTGTTTTTCCTTCAGATTGAGAAAGTGGGAAGAACATTTCGAAGAAAATTTAGGCTAAAAGCCAGTTTCTAGTCCTGGCTTTCTTACTATGCATTTATGTAACCTTAGGCAACTTACTCACCTCTGGGCTTCAGTTTCCTCATCTATAAAATGAAGAGGTTAGAACAGATCTGTGATTTAGGGCTTATTTGGCACTTTGGTTTTTGTGATTCAAAAGTTCTTTGCAAAGATTTAGTAGCCAGTATATATTGTGCTCTGTAACTGAGTAATAAGGGCAACTAGCTAGCATCATGTAGTTGATAGGTTGTACTTTATCATACATTTAGATTTACTCTGAGGAATATCAGAGGAATTTCAGGACTGGATAAAGCCCTAATTTTTAAAGTGTTTATTTTGCTAAGCTAAATAATTCATAGCACCCCACTAAACTAAACAAAGTCTGCCATATTTAAGATTCTCCGGTGTGATTGTGTTGTACCCTAGGCTATTCACTGTATCACAGAAGGGTTGTTGGATCCACATGTAAGAACAGGACATCGTTTTTCTCTTTACCAAAGAGCAATGCGACTAAAAGATTCTCCAAGTTGTAAAAAATTCAGCCACCTCTTTCATAAAATGCCAGTTATAAGTATTCAAGATGTTACCCATGTGAGTAAATTTCCTTTGGTTTCTACATAGTCAAGATTAACTGACTGTACTTTCTCTTTTACACAGCCAACAACTTAAGAATAATCTATTTTTTCATCTTTTAGCGTTAGAAATTTTCTGTTCACATTTTGAACAAATTCTGTTCTTTTTCCATGTTCCTGTCTATGAGCAGTTGCTCACAGAACATGTGATTTACTCCAAACACACAAAGTCCAGTATTTTCTTTCTTCCTTTCAAATGAATAAAAGTTCTTCTCTTGGTGGTTTTCTTTATACCACTGAGGAAAGAAGCTCTCTGTGGCATTTTGCTGATGTTTTATCCTGAGTGGATCCAGAGCAATCAATTCCAGCAGCTACCTGCTGTCAGTGGGGCAGGTGGGAGGTAGGGGAACAACAGTATAAATTCTGCATTTATTGTTGTTGTAAGATTATCAGTTACATACTTATGTCATTTACTGAAAATGTATCTAGTCTGGCCATGGCCGACTGAATTAAGAGAACATTTTGTTACTGCATGAAAACAATTGTGTGAAGTTAGGCTGATTTGTCTTGATACCTATTTTGATGTTGTTCAGGTGACCATAAAAGGGAAAATGTGTCCTCAAAGTGGAATGGGAAAGTCTGTGTTTCTTATGGAGGAAACTGATACAGAAGGAGATGAATTGACTCCAAGCACAGTCATGTGTTCAGTTGAAGAGCTAGCTCTAGCCTATTACAGGCAGAATGGTTTTGACCAAGGTAATATAGCCAACTTTTTAAAATGTCTGCTATTTTTTTATCACCTATATTTCTTCTGTATCTAGTCAGCACGTGACAAAGTCAGACATTCCATGACTCTCATTCTATTGAGCAGCAAAGGATGACATCTTCTCACAGTTCTTCTTTGGTGTCATGCTTGTTCTTTATAATTTTACAACACTTAGGTTCAGTAGTTTCGTGGTTGTCCTTCTTTCCATTTATATTGTTGTGGTCATTGTGTAGATTGTCATCTGGCTTTGTTTATTTCGCTTTGCATGTAAGTCTTTCTGTGCTTTTTTGTGGTCGTCATTTCTTACTGCACAGTAACATTCCATCCCATTCATGTACCACTTTTTGTTTAGCCATTTCCCAGTCAGTGGACATCTACTTTATTTTGTTACCACAAAAAGTGCTGCTATGCTCTTTTTGTGGTGGCAAAGAATTGGAAATTGAGGGAATGCCTGTCAGTTGGAGAATGGCTGAACAAGTTGTTGTATATGAATGTAATGGAGTACTACTGTGCTATAAGAGATGATGAGCAGGCAGATTTCAGAAAAACCTGGAAAGACTTAGATAAACTGATGCTGAATGAAGTGAGAAGAACTAGGAGAACATTGTACCCAGTAACAGCAACATTGTGCTATGATCAACTATGATTGACTTAGGTCTTCTCAATAATACAATGTTCCAAGACAATTCCAAAAGACTTATGATGGAAAATGTTATCTACATCTAGAAAAAGAACTATGGAGTCTGAATGCAGATTGAAACATACTATTTTCACCTTTTTTTTGTGGCTTTTCCTTTTGTTCTGTTTCTTTTTTCACAACATGACTAATGTGGAAATATGTTTATATGATTGCACATGTGTAACCTATATCAGATTGCTTGCTGTCTTTGAGGGGAGGAATAGGAGGCAGAAAACATTTGAAACTCAAAATCTTATAAAAAATGAATGTTGAAAACTATCTTTATATGTAATTGGAAAAAATAAAATAAAGTTTACCCAAAAAAAGTGCTGCTGTAAGTACTGTGGTATACGTGGAAACTTTCTTCTTGTCAGTGACCTCTTTTGGGAATATGCCTAGCACTGGAGTCTCTGGATCAAAGGGAATAGACATTTTAGTCATTTTATTTGTGGAATTTCAAATTACTTTCTAAAATGGTTAGAATCGACCCATAGATCCACCAACAATGTAGTAATATGACTTTCCACAATTCCTCTAAGTATTGACTGTGACTTTTGTGATATTTATTACCTTGGTCAATGTGAGATGAAACATCAGAATTATTTTGATTTGCATTTTTCTTATTAATAATTTAGAACACTTTTTCAGTGGTTTACAATTCTTATTTTGATAACTGTTTGTTCATATCATTTGACTACTTAGATATTTTTGGAATGTCTTTTAGTCAGGGAAACCAACCAGTAGGCTACTACAGTAGTTCAGCGTAATGGTGATGAGGGCCTGCAAGAGGTTGGTTGCTGTGTGACAGTAGAGAAGACAGCATATACAAGAAATGTTACAAAGGGAGAAACAACAGATCTTGACTACTGATTGGATGGGGTTGGGGAGGTGAGAGAGAGTGGAGAGTCAGGGTTGACACCCGGGTTGTGAGCCTGGGTGACAGGGAAGATAGTGGTATTTCTTGATAGTAATAGAAAAGTTTGAAAGAGGATAGGGTTGGGGTGGGGAGTGGGGAGAAGATAATGAGTTTAGTTTTGGACATGTTGAGTTTAAGATTTCTATAAAAGATAGCCAGTTTGAGATGTCTGTTGTTTTCTTTCTGTGCTTAATTCTTCCCTGTTTAAGAATTAGGACTATAATGTCTCACAATGGGTTTGGTATCTTTTTTTTCCTCAATTTTTGAGAATAATTTGTGCAGTAGAGGTATTAATTGTCCTTTAAAAGTTTGCTAGGATTCTCTTGTGAACCCATATGGACCAGTTTTTCCTCCCCTTTGGTAGTTCCTTTACAGCTTTCTTAATAGAAGGATTTGTTCTGTAAAAGTCAGTCAAAAGGCCACACCCAAGGACATTCCCCACCTCTGCATAAGGCCATCCACTGTGGTCTACGAGATTTTTAAGACGTCTTTCTACACGAGGCACATACGAATTTCTCTTAGGGTCCCCATGCCATAGTTAATCCTCTTTCAACAGCAGGCAGATTTCCTTTGAGTCCCTATATTCCCAGAGTCTCCTGGAATATTCCCCTAGGAGACATCTGCCATTGCAAGGACACATATGGGAACTCCAAATTCGTCCAGTACTAGGACAGATAGGCTCAGTTGGAGGCTAAATATAATATCATGTAAGCCTTGAAGAGGGGTGAGACTCCCAGGAGAAAGAGATTAAGCTCTTGGAGTTAAATGTTTGGGATTTCTATACCAGCAGGCAAACATTATCCAATGGACCTGATTTCCAAAAGGGTCTCAGACAAGCTCACGTCACAAATAAAGGCAAGGAGTCTGAGTCTCTTAGAAAGTAAAAGCAAATAATATGAACATTTATGAACTACCATAGTATGCTCTAGGCAGTCTACTAGTCACTAGTGTTTTAAGGTTCAAAATCCAAAAATTTCTCATGTTAACTGAAGTGTGCATACTGGATTACAGTAATATAACAGATAATGGTACATAATAACCATTCTTACAGGCAAAGATTGTCTCAGAAGAATTCATTTGACTTTTAAAGATATATACCCCAAAACTGAAACTTGCAGTTTAAAAGAAAGAGGAAAAAATGTTCTTATTTCTCTAGTGGATCCAGGGTGTCCAATAATAAAAGTCCTAGGTGGAGAATCTCTCCAGTAGGTTCCCCAAAAAGCAAAGGGCTTTAAATTTATCCTGAATGAGGTCTCCCCTCTCCCCAGTCTACCCCGTGTAGCTCATAGAAGTTCTAAGAATTCTTATCTCATATTCCACTATCACAAATGCATCGCAGGTTTGGGAGCAAGGCTACATCTGCCTGCCTGGTTTCTAGGTGTATACCTAAGGAGTTGGGATGATTCCCTAATGCCATTGGCTTCAGCCTCCATCAGTGTTTCCGCCACACTGACTTCTATGCCATCTTGGTCCCTGGAAAGGGTAGGCTCAAACTTAAAGCAGTTTCTATATAGCATTTGTCCTACCATTTTAACTTATAAGTGCACTATAGCCAATGGATGGATGTGTCCAGGTCTTTGCTACTACTGAGTTGGATCAAACCACATCTATTTCTTTTTTTTTTCTTTTTTGGCTAGGCAATGGGTTAAGTCACTTGTCCAGAGTCACACAGCTAGTAAGTGTTATGTGTCTGAGGCTGGATTTGAACTCAGGTCCTTCTGACTCCAAAGCCAGAGCTTTATCCACTGCACCACTTAGCTGCCCCCCAGACCACATCTATTTTAGGAGCTCATTTATTAAAAAAAAAAATCTTGTTCCTTCTCACTTAAATTCAACATGTCCAAAACTGAACTCATTATCTTTCCCCCTAAGGCCTCCGCAACCCCTTCCCTCTGTTATTGTACACCATCCTCCCATTCCCTCTGGCTCACAATATAGGTATCTTCTTGACTCTTGAAGTCTCTTATCTCTACCTCCCTCATCCCATATCTAATCTGTTGCCAAGGTCTGTCTATTTCACCTTTGTAATAACTCTTGAATATACCTCCTCTTTTCTGACGCTATTACCACCCTAGCATAGACCCTCATCACCTCAGTTTTGTTCTGTTGTGGCAGTCTGCTGGTGGGCCGCCCTGACCAGAATCATTCCACAATAGATGAGTAATAAAGGGATATCAACAAATAATTCTCAAATTGTTCGATGCTGGCTTCCTTGCAGTTCAGTGGACGATATACTCCATCCCTTGACTGGGTTCTTTCTGACTGTTCCCCATGCCTGGAATGCTCTCTTTCCTCATCTACACCTGCTGACTTCCTTGAAGTCCCAACCAAATTCCCATTCCTATTTGTCCTGTATATATCTTGTTTGTACATATGTGTTTACTTGTCTCCTGCATTAGACTTTGAGTTTCTTTGGGGAAGAACTGTGTTTTGCCTTTTTTTTGTATCCCCAGGGCTTAACACAGATTCAAGCACATAGTAGGACTCTTAATAAATGTTACTGACGACTGTGAGGCCAGTTGCTAAGTATTCAATTTGCATTTTGTACATAGTTGCCTTTAATCTTCTAAAAACAAATAGAAATATCCTTAACTATTATCCAGAGTGATGGGAATTCAGCTTGTGGCCATTTTTATGTCTTCCTTTCCCTTCCCTCCAATTTCTGCTGACCAGGGATCAGATTCTATATCTTGCCTCTTGCTTTGCCTTGGTTTTACCTTTGAGAGTTTCAGTATATTACATATCAACACTTCTTCCATGTATTTCTGATGGGGTGATGGGACCTGGATCCCTAAAAGGAAAAGACCTTTGAAAGCAACCCAATCCCTGAATTTTCCCATACATTTTAGCACCCCAGCTCACTGCCCAAGGCAGTTGGCCCACCCCAGCCCACCTAGCTCATCTAATTAGCTTACTTGACAGTCCTTTCACTGTTGCTCTTGGCCCACGAAGACTACTTAATATTCCTTTCACTATTGCACCTGGCCCACCCCAGATTACTTACTACTCCTTAATCCCATCCAGATCCTTTCACTGTCCTTTTTGTATATAAGCAATAGTCTTACTCCCATTAAGTTGCAGGTTCACTAGGAAACCTGCCAACTTTTGTTGGCATTACAGCAAACTGCTCCTTGACTAGAAGAAGATTTGAGTGTGTGAATTCATTTCAGGCAGACTCTGCCCTGAACCCTGGCATTTCAGGGTTCCTAGCAACATTTCCAGTAGATCTTTGAAATGTCGAAAATGACATAGTTGCTAATATCTGCAAAAAGGAATAAAATTTTGCTACTCTAAACCAGGCTCCCTTACATAAACAAATGGCAATACCAATACATAATGTATTTTTTTATACTATGTGACAGTCCTCAAAAAAGTTTCCATTAACTAATTTGAAAACTAAGCATTTGGTAAGTGTTCATCTATTTGAGGGGTTGTTGCAGTTAATTTAAAGGAAATTAAACTTTGTCAGATTTTCATTTTATTACTGCAAATCAGAATATCTATATGACTTTTGCCCTAGGTATTCATGGGGAAGGGTCCACATTTATTACTCTATATAGCCTTCTACTATGGGACATCATTTTCATGGATGGGATACCAGATGTTTTTAGAAATTCTTATCAGGTATTTATATATTTTTTTATAAATCTTTAAGCAATTTTTCTAATAATTCATTTTTTGCTATTTAGTTTCATATGTAATAGATGATTGAAACCATTTATTTTAAATTTTTTTATATTCTAAATTATTTTATTGTACTATATACCATTACTTATATACTATAGCATACTATGTTATACTATATACTTAACATACTGATATTTTAAATAATTGTTATGTTGAATTCTGAATTATTAGTAAATTAATCTTAAATCTTATAAATTCAGAATATGCCATATAGGCATTAAGCTCAATTATTAAGCTCTCATTATTTAGCCTAAAATACCTTTTTGAGGTTACATCAGCTATAAAAAGTTAGCATCACAAATTGCTTTTACACAACCCATCTTTATGGATGCATCACCTTTTAAGAAAAAAGATTTAGATGAGAATGACATTTTATTTAAATTGACCTTTAAAAACTTGACAGCTTTTGAAAATTCCTCTAATTCCGGTTAGTCACCATATTACAGAGCATATTTACATTTCTATACAGGCATTCCCATTGGATTTATACACAGACAGCTTCTATGAAAACAGATGCGATGCCATTGAGTCTAGGCTCCAGATGATTCATGAGGCTTCTCCTGAGACTCTGAAAGAGTTGATTGCAAATGTATGGAATGCTCAGGAGGGTAAAGTAGCATCAGGAGTCAACTGGGACAGGTTCTCTTCTCTTCAGCAAGCACAGGTAAAGGGAAAGTGTTTGTCATCCTACCCTAGGCTGGCCAAATAAATTGGGGGCAGCTTCTGCTGAGCATCTTCCAACAGCCAAGGGCTGTGGGAGTCCTCTTTCTATCCCTGAATCAACCAGTTTCTCACTGTACTTACCCAGCCCCACACCTACAACCAGAAACTTACCTGCCTTTGCTGTTTGTACTGTTTCCACTCCTAGTACTGTTTCCAGATTCATTCTTCCTTTGTTGTTTGTCCTTCGTTCTCAAAGAGGACTGTGACATTAGGGAGGTGATGCCATGACTTGCAGGTGAATTGGATTTAAGTGAGGGAGGGCTGTGCAGTCACCAGCCTTACTTTCTCCTCTAGAGCCATCTCTTAAAATATAAACCAACATTACAAGATACTTCCATTCAGAGCAGATAGAGCTAGAACACATAAGTGGCTAACCAAAAAATTTATTTAAAAGAACAAGTCAGTAAAATATATTGGCCAATAATGTTTTATATGTTTTCTTGAGCTTAGTGTAATTAACTTTCAGGCAAGGAAAAAATATTTGATCTACTAGGAGCGCAGGGTATGTCCAGATTAGGTTGGACTCATTGTCCATCTAACCCAACATTCTTTTATTAGCAAAAACCTCAAGGTAAGTGCTGTTGCAAGGCATAATTGACATCAACTCTTAAGGTTATGCATATCTCATCTCTTAATAACTGTTTATTGCTGTGTCATTTAAAAATTTGTTCAGATGCTTTTGGGAACCAGTTTTGTTTTATGTCCAGTCCTAGAGTACTGAATGTCCTGAGTATTATTATATGCTTTTTGAAGTCATGCAGATGGGAGGTTATGACCCTCTGCATTGGGAACTTTACACTAATACCTTTGATTTTATTTATCAACTGGTGTCTGGTGTACATAATATAATTCTGTAAAATCATGAGTTAGATGCATATATGGATTTATATTTTTCTACATAAATTTCAGTTATTAAATTAGATCATTTATAATTTTATTAATGCTTTATAAAAAGAAAAAAAATTTTTTTTACTACAAAGTTTGAGATAACTATGCATCAAACTAAATAGAAATAAAAATAGGGAGCAAGAATTGCATGAAGTACAGTGTCTGTGTGACAACATATGATTTTAAGACTAGCATGGAAACACAGTTTGAACCCTGTGTGATACAGCAGGATTTTCTTTTGCCTGCTCTCCACTCCCACGGCCAGCACCTTGGGTCAGGCTCTCATCTCCTGTCACCTGGACTGTGGCAGTGCCCTCATAATTGCGCTCCTTGTCTTAAGTCTCTTCCCGTTCTGATCTTCCATCCTCTACACAGCTGCCAAAGTGACTTTCCTTAAATGCAATTCTGACCCTGTCTCTCCTCTATTCAGTAAATTCTAATGGCTCTCTTTTGCCTCTAGTATAAAATAGGACTTCCTCTGCCTGGCTTTTAGAGCCTCCACAACTTACCTTTCGAGCTTAACTGTATATTACTGTCCTTCCTTCACTCTACAGTGCAGCATAATTGGCCTCCTTTCTGTTTTTCACTCTACTCCAATCTTCCTGTTTTAAACTCCTCACCTCCACATAATAGAATCCCCTCCCTTTAAAACTCAGCTCAAGCACTACCTGCTAAATAAAGCCATCTTGATTCTTCCTCTCCCTAATGCTAGTGCCCTCTCTCCTGAAACTATCCATTATTTGGTATTTATTCTGTACACACACACACACACAACACACACACACACACACACATGTTTTCACCTACTCTTCCCCTCCCACTGTTCCTAGCAGTAGGCTCTTTGGGACTGGAATAATTTCCTTTCTTTGTCTTTGTCTGTACAATGCCTAGCACATAATAGTTGTATAATGAGTATTTGTTGATTGAGTAATTAATTGATGTGTTTAACAAAGCCATAACTAGGACAAGATGACTGGAACTTTGCCCCAAGGTGCCAAAATTTAAAAGGATTTTGCTCCTTCCCTTTGAGGGCCTCCAGCCTACTTCCCGATACCTCATAGTTTTCTTCTTGTACTATGCCATGGCCCCAGATCTATAGTGTGGCTATCCTTGTTCCCTTACCTGGCAGCCATCCACATTGCTAGCCTCTTCTGAACCCTAGGCTGACCTACCATCATTTTCATCTTCTGTATCCCAGTGATTCACTGCTAGATCTTCCACACATTCTTGCAATGTCCCAGGCTTGAGTCTCCCACCACTGTTCCTACCATCACCATTGGGTCCCTTATCTGTCATCTGGGGAACTGTAAGTCACTGATTATAGTATAGAAGTGCAGGCTAGACTCTGGGGGATGGACTACCCTTCCCCCATCAAGAAGCACCTGAAAGCCCCCTGTGGTGCAATGAAAGTAATGGTCAATTCATGCTGGGAGTGGGATCCAAAGGCCTTCTCTTACTCCAGAAATAATCTCATAATCTTTACCCACCCACCCCTGCACTTGTTTCAGAAGCCAGAATTCTAGCTGTTGCTGCTGTTTAGAGTGCCCACTGGATAGGCTAAGAATGATTACTGTATTTTCTGCCTATAAACCCCAAATCTGGTTCATATAAAAAGCCTGAGAGCAGCATAAAATTCGTACTAGGTTTCAGTGTATTTTCCCCACTCTGGATCCATGATTTCCTTGGTATAGGGAACTCCTGGTGAAAAAGTTCCCTTCACTGATGAAAGTCTTTCTGTTATCGTCTTAGAAAGTTGCCTGAGCTACTAAGAAGTACATTGACTTGCTTAGGGTTACATGGCTAGTGTTGTATATAGCAGAGGTGAGACTTGCACCCAGGACTTCCTTATTCTGAGATAATTTTCCATCTGCCATGCCATGGTGCTTTCCTTTTCATTGTATGTTTATTTTCCTTTAAAGAAATTATTGACTTTAAAAGATCTCATTTTGGGAATGCAATGAGTTGGATTAATATGGTACTTTTCATTTGTCCTAAGACTACAGGTGCTTACTGCTTTTTAAAATGACAACAAAAACAGATTAAAGAAGTTCATGTTTTGCCTTAGGACCTAGTATCCTGTTTTGGAGGACCTTTCTTAAGTGGCGTTTGTAGACTACTAGCTACAGACCTTCGGCATCACAGAGGGGGTCTCCCAGATCTGGTTGTATGGAATACCCCCAATAACCACTTTAAGGTAAGCTCTGATAGAACTTCAAAGTCATATATCTAATATATATAGTCGTATATATGTTATATATATATTTTATATATAGTCATATATTAACACTTTCTTTCAGTTTACCTTTGAATTACTGAATGGTAATTACCAATAATTCTAATACTCAATATCATAATAGCTTTTGTTTTTTAATATTTAGTTCTGCTTTTCTAATACACAAATCCATATACTTCCATATATCATTTCTGATTGTAACTTTGTGCTTGGAGAGTTGAGGGACATTAACAAATGTAACTTTTTTTCAAATCAATAAGAGGGGTATCACCATCACTATGCTTGTCTGTATTCCCTTCTCAACTGTCTTTTCCTCTGGTGTATTTTTTTATCCGAGCATCAAATTACAATATTCTTATTGTAACAATAGTGATAGTAATATTACTATCAAAGTCATGACATCACTATCATTACTTCTCAAATCCTCATATAAATTTCCTCTCCCCCCAAAAAAAAGCCCTCCCTTGTAATAAATAGGTGTGATCAAGCAAAATGAATTTACATTCTTATTCTGCTTCTCCAGCCCTTCATCTTTCTGCCAAGAGGAGGGCAACATGATTTATCATCTAACTTTTGAAGACAATTAGTCATTGCAGTGATCATAGTACTTAAATGTTTCATAGTTGTTTATAGTGTCGTAGGCATTGTATAAAATGTTCTCCTGACTGTTCATTTCACTCTGCATTAATTCATACAAGCCTTCCCAGATTTTCCTTTCATCATTTCTTAATATTCCATCACACTGATATCTCATGTTTTATTCAGCCATTCATTCCCCAGTTGAGTAATGCCCACTTTGTTTCCATTTGCTGTTGTTGTTTTGCTGTAACACAAAGTTTTTGTACAAATATTTTTGTGCATATGGGTCTGAACTTCCTTCTTTTTTTGATCTCTTTAGGACACATGTCTAATAATGGGATCACTTAGCACTCTTATCCTAAGATACATAACTTGAATTTCTTCAACAATTATTGTTACAAACCTGTTAATTTATGTTTGGAAGTAAATCGCTGCTATGAGGTTCCTCTCCTTCCCCCTCCCTTCTTTTCTTGGTCATCTTAACTTTTATGAACTTATGTAGCAAGAAAAGATGCCTTTTAAATGGTTAATTTAAAAAAATAAACACTTGCAGTTGGTAAAAACAAAAAACCTGCCTCGATGTTATAAATTTTGACAGCTATTCACTTAAAGCATTAATCACATTTTAACATTTTTTCACTCTAGTTGGTAGAAGTTAAAGGGCCCAACGATCGTCTTTCCCACAAGCAGATGATTTGGTTGGATGAACTGCAACAACTGGGAGCCCAGGTCGAAGTCTGCCATGTGGTTGCAGTTGGAGCTAAGAGCAAATGCCTCAGCTAGAGATCACAGAATTTGGGTTATGTTTTGTCACTTGCTGCTGGCTTGGTTTTCCCTTTCCAAAATAAAATGTTACTGCTACATTTTACATGTCTAATTTTGACTGTTTCTGTTACCAGGTTCAAGGACTCATTTTAGCATAATACGTAGGTACGCATATATTAATCAAACACTTAAACTGGTATTTGTCCAAAGCAGTTTTTCCTTTTTTTTTTTTTAAATCCATTGTCAGACTTGTACACAGATACAGAGAATATGGCAGTGGGCTAAGGGTCAGTAATAGCCACTTTATTATTGTATTTTCATCTAAGTTCTCCAATCTTTAGTTTTCTCATCTCCAAAATGGAGATAGTAGCATCTGCCTCACAGAATTTTATGCTGACTACTAACTTCTTCAGCAGGTTGCTTCCATTAATCATTCCCGCTCTATCTCCATTATCTATTGGCTCCTCGCCTGCTATTTACAAGCATGTCCTTCTTTGAAAAATCCGCTTGATCTTACTATCCCAGCTAGTTATTCTATCTTTCCTCCTCTTTGTAACTAAATTCCTTGAGTGAGCTACCTTTAGTGGTGCCATTTTTCTTACTCCCTTTGCAACTTGGCTTATGACCTCATCTTTCAACTACAACTGCTCTCTCCAGAGTTACCCATGATGTCTTAATTGCCAGATCAATTGGATTTTTGTCTTAATCCTATAGCATTTGACACTGTTGCTCACTCTGGATACTCTTTCCTCACTAGGTTTTCATGACATTGCTCTCTTCTGGTGCTTTTCCTGCCTGTCTAGTGGCTCCTTAGTCTCCTTTACTGGATTTTCCACTAGGTAAAGCCCACCAACCATAGTTGTCTTCAAGGTTCTGTCCTGGGCTCTCTTCTCTGCTCTGTACCATTTCATTTGGTGATCAGTTAGGTCAGTCAGCATCTGTACCAACTAACTCTCCATTTTCCATCAGCAGCTCAGCCTGGTTTTGATTTGCAATAGGTAACTGTTCTTCCTGCCTGGTCTCTCCCATACTCTAATAAAACCTCCACTCAGTTGCCACGGTGATTTTCCAAAAGTGTAGGTCTGACCATTTCACACTCCCTGCTCAATGAGCATGAGGTCCCCATTATCTCCAAGATCAAATATAAACTCTGGTTTGGCATCTAAAACTTTTAGTAAGGAATGGCTCCCTTCCTGATTTATACCTCACACCCCTCCAGGAACTCCAACTTGTATACAGACCTACTTGTATATATACCCACTTATTTACATGTTTCTTCTCCATTAGAATGTAAGCTCCTTGAGGGCAGAAACATCTTTGCCTTAGTATCCCTAGCACTTAGCACAATATCCTTATATCAGCCACACTATGGGTTATGTCAACACAATTGGCAAGCCCAGGAATTATCCATATAAATACACACACACACACACACACACACACACACACACACGTATATAGATGCTCCCTATGCATGGCAAATACAATCTGATGCTTTATTCCCACTAGTACAATTCATTAGAAAATACTTTTATTAGATATACTACACAACGTTTAGTGTCTTTAAGCTGTGTAGCTACCAACCTGATTAGAAAACTACATAGCAAGTAGTTGAAATTCTTCAAATAGAAGTTTTCTGCATTTCCATTCCAGATGCAAATATTACTACATAGCAAGTAGTTGAAATTCTTCAAATAGAAGTTTTCTGCATTTCCATTCCAGATGCAAATATTCATTTAAAAAACAAACGTACCCTCCATCAGTTCAGTGTGCTATAAGCACAATCAACAGTGCTGATCAAAAGTATTTCCTTGCAGAAATAGAATGTGGCTTTTTCCCAAATGTCACAAAATTCAAACACACTTATGATCTATTACTAGTGGCCTCCAAGAGCTGTTTCTTTGACATGCAAATGAAAGGATAATGAATAATTAACATGGGGCATTTAGTCAGAAGAAACCTGATTCCAGCTTAGCGACCATTTCTGAGCCTAAACAAAAATAGGCAATGATCCCTTACTTGGATGCCTCCTCACGGAATGGGGGTGATCCTGGATTCTCAGACACTAAGCTAACAGTGGATGTCAGAAAGGCAATAGTCCTGGGACAGACTGCCTTCTGAGGACTGGCCTACCCACAACTAAACTAGATCCCACAAAACTGTGGTAGTTCCAGCTCTGCTACTAAAATCAGCTATGTGACTTTGGTAATTAAACTTATCTGGCCTTTGGGTACCTCATTTATATGAGCCCCTTGCATGAATCAGGTATTCAAAAATATTAAGAACCAGATTTTTACTTGGCCATGACACACATAGGCACACACAAGCTTAAGGTTAATAACTAATCATATCCCAAACAAATACAGAAAACAGTTAATGCTGTAAATGTAAATTTATCATTTTATGATAGTAAAACATCTCATTGTTTATGTAAGGTAGCTAAGCTGACTAGGTCTTTGAACCACTCACCTATGCATGTGACAAAGGGATGACTCTATACTGATGATGAATACAAAAGTCACTCGCTGAGGAAAAGATAAACTTTATTCAACAATCAAGATCTCCTTGACATTCATCACCTCTTACTGACAAAATTTCTAATATTCCTGCCAAATCCTATTTAACTCAAGTAACAGTCATTGTTAGGCACAAAGGTTTCAGATTTCACTTAGTATCAATTTTTACAAAACCAAGTTTACTGCTATAAGCAATTACTGTAACTAAAAGATCTGTGGAATAGTTTTAACCTATTAATTTAACCTATTAAGTCATCTTTTATTTAAATAAAAGGTTAGAAACATTTTTGGTTTTAATATAAATTTCCATCTGAGAATAAATGGCCAGGCACTGTACATGTTGAAGTAATATCACACTGAAAGTACATTGGCACAATTATTGCAAAAAATAAGGCTTATCAGAATGTTAATATGGGATTCTACATTATTAGATTTCTTTGGTACAGTATATGTACTGTAGTTGCAATCACATCATTTCTTGTTAGCAGTAGCTAAGTGCAGCTTTGTTTCACCCACTCTAATTGCCAGGATTTAAAATTTCAGCAGTTGTTAATTTTGTGTACAATATGGCACAATAATCGCTACAACAGACCAATGACAACCAATGCAGATTTTCACTAGAAAATGATATAAAAATAAGTTTACATAAAGATGTTTCTATCTTTATAAATCAGTATTAGTAGTACCTAATTTTAAAACCTGTAAAATTTTTTTAAAGTTAAAAGAGATGAATTGTATGGGTAAGCGGAGACAACTATAGAAAATGAGTCAAATCCAATGTTTGAATTCATAACAGTCTAAAGTATATTAACAATGAAGCAGCTTCAAAAGGAGGAAACAGCTTGAAACAAATGGGAAGGTAATCTATAGCACTTTAAGGGAATAAGAACTGATTTTCAATCAATAAACTATTACAAATGTTTATATAAGAAAAGGTTCCGATATAAACCAAAAGTAATCCTTATTTTTATATCCAAAAGGCTAGCAAAACCTTGACTTTATAAACAAGACAAAATTCTTAAGACAAGTTATAAAAACATCTCTACCTCTTTAGTCTAAGAAGCAATAACCACTCAAACAATTTTGTAAAAAGGCAAATTATTCATCAAATAGAAACAGCTACTCATCAAACATACAGGTACAACAACAATCTTGGAAAACCTTTAAAAAATAGAAAAATTTATTGTTTCTGGGCAGTAGTCACTTTTTCAAAGTGAAATATACTGACTAGTTAGTTATTTTACTCAGCCAAATTTTTAAAGATCCCAAATGAGTTGGCAGTTTAAGAAACTGTAAACAATCTGGCTACTTTTTAAGAATATGACCCCTTAAACAGGGAATGGAGAGAGAGGGAAGAAGTGTAGGAAAAACCCTCAAAATCAGGATCCTATATTGGAGCTCTCATACCCAAAGTTTCAACTTGAATGTCTTTGGCTAAGGTTTAAGCCACTTACTGGAAAGGCTGGGGTATTAATGCCACTGCAATGAATATGTGCATATTACAATAGTTTAATTAGGGGGATGGAACAAAATATCCCCAAACAAATGTGAAGTGCACTTCTGTGTCCCTATTTCCATAATCTTCTTTCACTTTTGTCCCTTTTCTCTCAATGTTTCTGACAAAACTAGATGCACATAGGAAAAAAGGCTCTCTCCTGCCTGCTCAAAGTTAGCAGCATTTTGAGAGATCTTGTTTCTTCCACTCTGGTCCTTTGGACTCAAGTTTGTTTATCCTTTGTGGACTATTTAGACCCCTTATCTGACATGGTGATCTGAATTTTTCTAATAAGACCAAAGAATGTATCAAAAGTTAAATTTATCAAAAGTCAGTGACACATACAATGAATACTTCCTTTTCCTTAGATAGCAGATGTTCCTTCCTGAGGGAAAAACCAAAACTTGAATCTTCACAGTATATACTGAATTTTTCCCAATATAAAAATGAACAATTAGCATAACAGAAAAAGAAACATTTCATTCTGTGACAATGAATGAGTAAAGTTGAAATTAAATCTTTCTGCTGAGATCTTTCTAAATAAAGGTTCATTCTAAATGACACTTTCAAAGGCATTCTATATACTGGCACTTAATGCTCTGGGGGCTGTTTAAAGGTCCAAATAATGGCTTTGCTGATTTCCAGTTTGATTTATGAATCTGAATATGAAAATGATGTTTACAATACACATTAGGACTTTAACATCCTATTTAAAAATGAAATTACATTTCACTGTGTAGTATACTTATCTTAAAATTAATTTCAATTAAAGGCACTTCTAAGGCTATAATTATATTATCTACAGCAAACATTTTATGATTAACAGTGCATATCATTTTAAAGTTAGTTCTTGTGTAGTAAAGGGAAACTCACAAAATTTTAAAACCCTGTTCTAAAAATTCTTTATTTAACAAGATGATTCAAAAAAATAAATTATGGCCACAGTGCACTAATATAAGCATTAGCTGAAACCAATTGGAAATAATGTAACTATAGAAGTACGTAAATATAGAAACAATAAAGCCTACTTTCAAAGTTTTGCTCCCACACGTCAACTTATTTTTGGCAATATATTATATGGTTATTCTGGGTTTTTTAAATATTTGCTTTTGCTTCCTTGAATGCTAATCAGAGAAACCTCATTTGGTGGCCGGAAAAGAGATGCAGCAAAAAAAAATAACAATAATCTGATTAGCATAATCATATTTATCCTCTAAATAAATTTTTGCTTGCACGTCACCTGAAAATAAGCCAGAGCTATGAAATTCAGGGAAAGAAAAAAAATCAAAACCAAAGTTTATGCCTACTTTAAAAATTGTGCGATTGAAGCATGATTCAGTTTGCTTTTAAATATTTGTGCAAATTCAACTATTATTCTTGTATACAAAATTATTACAGCTTCAGATGCCACAGTTAGCAGTGTTATCTCAGAGGAAAAAGATTTACCATTTTCTCCCAAATATTCAGAAAATACTATATTTTAGTCCTCATTTGCTAGAGTCTCAGTAGACAACCATATTTTGGCACCACTCAGAAATTTGCTTAATGGTGTTCCTAAAATGCTTCTTCTGCAAAGGTTCCCTACGGGCGAAAATGGAAATGAAGAGGAAAGATACTCCGGAGTCCCAGATGTATCATTTAGACCATTTGCTTTAAAGTACATCCTACTCTGATCCAGTTCTGAAGAGCTAGCTCGTGTAGGACTGCTCTTGTACTGTCGAAGACTCCTGCTGAGCATATCTATTTCATCTGCCAGTAGAGAGACTTTGTGAAATGCTGTAATGAAGCTGCCATTATTAATCTGGGCCTCTGGAACCCAACGGAAGTAGCAGAGTTTCCACAGTTTTATGTGTATTCCAGAAAGGCGGGGCAGAATTACACCATGTAGGTCAACAGGTTTTGAAAACCAGTCTCTAAAATATTGCTCCATATCAGTGCTCTGGCTGTCAGTTTGCTGAAGATCTGTCTTCAATTTCAATATTAGTGAATTTCTTCTTGGAAGCAAATCTTGGTCACTAATGATTCCATTCTTAAAGGAAGGTGGCATTCCTCTCAGCGTAGAGCTATAATTTTTCTGTATGAGGAAGAGATTTTACATGTTATTTTCTGATTCACAAAAATAATAATGATTTAGTGTTTTTAAAATAAACTATTTTACATAAGTTGGAGGGAATTTTAGCCTTAAACAACTTTAAACCATTTAATTTTCTTCCTTTAGAATACTACACTTACCTAATTTTCTTTTTAACTTTATGAGTTTGATAACTATGCTGTTTTATGCGCAACTAAAGGTTTTACCTATATCTTCATTCTGAAAACTTTCCCCTTCCTAAATAACAGGAAGGAATATTGAGTAACGAGAGGCTAAGACTTTAAGTTAGAAAAAAAATCTCAAATGACATCACTCATGAAACTGCATATAAAAATGAGTACAATGGAAAGAAAAATCAGAACTTGAGGCAATTTAAGCAGAAAATATTTTTAGAAAACCTCGGTTAAGATTTTAAGTGTACTCTTACAGTGTAGCAGAAGAGGACAGACTATGGGGGGTCTAAGCCTGAAACCTAGAACTTTAATTGCTAATTGTATAACCTTGGTCAAGTCATTTCCCTTCTATAATCCTCAGTTTGCTCATTTTATGGGCAGCTAGTAGTCACAGTGACAAAACGGAGTCATTCCGGATCTGGAGTCAGGAAGACCTGAGTTCAAATCCAGCCTCAGACACTTGCTAGTTGTGTGATCTCAGGCAAGTCATTTAGCCTCTGACTGCTTCATTTCCTCAACTGGAAAATGGGGATAATAATAGCACCTAGCTCCCAGGGTTGTTGTGAGGATCAAATGAGGTAATATCTGTAAGGCATATGGCACAGTGCTTGGCACAAAGTAGGTGCTACATAAATGTTTAATTCTCAATTCTCTTCCTTTCATCATGTTGTATGCAGAGCCACAAAGTTTGGCTATATTTGGTTGTAACTTTTTGGTTTTAACATAAACAAAACATGGAAGCAGTTATTAAAGGTCAATATAGTTTCATAATTACCTTTGTCCGCTTAAATGATTTCACTGACCCATTTTGTACACAGGGTGCACTCTTTCCAATGTACAAGGGGTTGTTAAAAAGGGTTCGATCCTTTGCTGTAAACTGAAGAGACCAGTCCCAAACAGAAGGAAATTTTAAGCCCTTTTCATCACCTAGTTGTATATTTTTACTAATAGCAAATTCCTAAAAAAAAGTTATTAAACATAATTATGTTTATGGCAAGAGGACCCTCACCACCCCCAAATCTCAAAAAATTAAACATTGCATATCCCACACACACACACCCCTCCCCCCTCTAAGCAGACACTTGGTAAACCACAAGTCAGGTATAATGAGCTAATGTTGACATCAAAGTTACAACATTCATTTTTCATATTGATAATTGGTCAACTATAAAAGTAAAAAGTAACTCAGGCACACTTATGTTTAACTGTTTTTGGAATATGTACTTTGTGTGAAAATTTTTGTGACAGATGAGCATCTGGTCTAACAATCAATTTTTTTTAAAGTTATGGTGTATTCAGTACTTTCTGGTTATTAATTGCAGGAAAATATGCAAAAAATTTTAGAAAGTTCTCCATCACAAATGGTTAAAAAAACACAACTGCTGCTAAATAAAACAAGACTAATGAACTGAAGATGCATTGTAATAAATTAGAAAGCCAACAAATAAACCTAAAAATTAGCACAAAGAGGAGATACTAAATTTCAAGGAGAAAGAAGTAAAACTAAAAGATGGCTCTATGAAAAGATTAATAAAAGTGATAAATCTTTAGCCAACCTGATTAAAAAGCCAAATTTATAAAATAGCCAAATGAAATGACAACAAAACCAGAAGAAATACAGAATCATCAGAATTTCCCTCAGTTTTGTATATTGCCAACAAAGTTGAAAATACAAGAGTGTATCTTCAAAAATATGAAAAACCCAAACTAACTGAAGACCAACTGGACATCTCAGATAATCCTATCTCAAAAAAAGAAATAAAACTAACTGAATAAGGACAATAAAAAGAAAATTAAAAATGCTATAAGTCGTTAATAATAAGAAAAATGCAAATCAAAACAACCCTGAGGTGAGTTACCAAGTATTTATTATCCATTTATACATACCACATACTGTGCTAAGTACTGGGAATATAAATAAAAGAGGAAAGAAGGGGCAGCTAGGTGGCGCAGTGGATAGAGCACCGGCCCTGGATTCAGGAGGAGCCGAGTTCAAATCCGGCCTCAGGCACATAAAACTCACTAGCTCTGTGACTCTGAGCAAGTCTCTTAATCCATTGTCTCACACACACCCCCCCCGCCAAAAAAAAAGTGAACAAAAATAAGACCTATAAACCGCCATGATGTAAAAAGGAGTTATTTCTAGAGTCAGAGGGTAGGCCATTTTGAGGGCCAGGGAGATTATTTCCTCATCGGTAAAGCAAGGAAGTTAGACCATACAGTCTCTGAGGTCCCTTCCAGCTCAAGTTCCTTAATCTTATAAACAGAAAGCTCACAAAATCTATGTAGTCCTCAGACCATCAATTAGACCCCACACTAGTATGATGATACATTACTCATTATAAGAGTATACACATTATTCCCCTTCTCACACTTAATGGTCTAGCCAAACTGGCTGCCTCTCTGCTTCTCAGACATGACATTCCACTGCTAGTCTTCTTTGCCTTTGTTGTTCTGACCACCTCATGCCTGGAATATACTCCCCTCTCATATCTATCTCACCAAATCCCTCTTCCTTGAAGAGGCTCTTCTGGTCACTGCCCTCCTGGTCTGTGCTCTTGTCCTTAACAAAGGTAGGGCTCCTGCTCCTTTCCACCTTGGACTTGTGACCCAGAACTAGGTAATGGATAACAGAGTTGCCTAATACTACCTGATCCTGCGACTCAGTGCTAGCACACAGGGAAGTCCATCCCTTGGAATCTCTTTTTAATCAGATGTTCTACTCTTACTGTCCCTGCTTGCTGCTGCTGGCACTGGTGATCCCGGTACTGCTGTTGCTGTCATCATGTCCAAGGTCCACCTGGTCTACCCCCACCCCGGTGTCTGCAGACTGCTCTTTTCGTCTTCCTGTGCTGCCCTGGGCTGGAAAATTTATTCCCTGTGACTTTCTGTTGGTATTCCCATTCAAAATTCAATCTGACAGCTTTTTAAAGTTGTTTAGAGGAGTATCATAAGAGAGCAGAGAAAAAAATGCTCACTTCATGCTTCCATCTTGGCTCCTCCCCCTAGAAAATCTTATCCAATACCCCCAATTTGCTCTCTATCCTAAATTACCTTATAGTTTAGCCAGTGACTGAGTCTCTGTAGGTTGATGGACTATTACAGAAAAACATGTTCTCCATGACTGCCTTAATCTAAAATGATTATACTCTAATGTATTTGACATTCCTAGGTTATAACTCAGCAATCATACACTAATAAAAAAAATTCTCTCTCCAAAGCAAATTTTCTCTCTCTCTCTTCCTTTCTACTCTGTACAGAGAAATGATCTTGCCTTTTTTCTCCACTTTAATGAAATTCAGAAAATATTCAGTTCACTAACTGTCCTATAGATCCATAACAAAGTAGCAACAGTCCAAATATGTGAAAAACATTAATTTTTTTAAAAATCTAACAACAACATGAAAATATAATAAAAGAATGAAAACACTATACTTACTGTGCTTTGTTTTACTCGTTGATGAGGGCAGTTGAAAAGAAAAGTGCCAAACAATGAGATCCGTGTACTGTCATACAGCACTGTTAAGTAAGTTTCTGAAAATTCAAAGGCTGCTGGATATTGTTCTAACAGCTGCCAGATGGAGTCCAGAAATAACAAGAATAAGGGAGACTAGCAAAACAAAACATAAAATTAGTACCTCAGCTGTTCACATTTATAAGCATATCTATTTTCTTTAAAATGATAACAAAGAATAAACTCAAGGAAGAAAAGAACACAGCCAAAAGTACTTGGTCCCAGGAACATTGTTTATTTGCCTTAATAAATCAAAACTTAAAGGAACAAATAGTAGTAACTTCCCAGTTACAATTAGTCTAATGTGCACAAAACTAAATATCTGTAATAATAATGGCTCACACTTATAGGAGCACTTTGTAATTCAAGTGTTAAATTCCGTCCCCTACAAAAGCATTATACTTTATTTTTTAAATGGCACAGATGAGCCCGACTATAAGAAAATATGATGTATCAAACTCTGACTATAAAAACAGATAATTCAGAAGCATATTTTCACATCATAAAAAGATTCACTATAAGATTTCTTTACATAATGAACTCACACAGAATGTTTAAAGTATATTCCAATAGATAAAAAAGGCAATATGTGGTATTCTGAAATACTATCTCATTCCTCACTCACGCTAATCCCTATGTACCACGATCCACAAGTCAGTCCTCTCTCTCGTATTTTATACCTCTGCTTTTACGCCAACTCCTTCCCTTTTTGCCTACAAAAATGTTCAGATTTCTCCAATCCTAAAATATTCCTGACTTTCTATTCTAATTCAGCTATCACATCTATCTCCTCTCCTCCACTAAATTTCCATAAAAAAATTTATTTTTATTCAATGAATCTACTTTCACACTCTTCTTAACCATTTCCAATGTGACTTCTGCCACAATCACTTGAGTAAAATTACTCTCCTGATGGTTATCAAAGACCACAGATTTGAATCATGAGAGAGGTCAAGGAAGATGAAATTCAAGTTTCTTTTTTTTTTTTTAAGTTCATCTTCCTTGACCTCTTTGTGGCATGTGACAAAGTGGATCACATCCTCTACTGGATAACTTCCTTCAGCTTCTAATGTCCTCCCACATCTTTAAAATGCTCCATTCTCCTTGCCTTCAGTCCTGGACCTTCTCACTTTTGCTTGGTGATCTCAATGGTTTCCATGGATTTGATGATTATCTCTATATTGCAGATGACTTCCAAATCTGCAATCACAGCCCTCAATTCTCTCCTGAGCTCTAGTCCCCAAAATCTCCAACTGTCTTCTAGACAACTACACTTAAATGTTCCAAAGATATCTCAAACTCAACATGGCCAAAACTGAACCTGTTACCTTTCTCCTTGAAGGCACTCCTCTCCCAAACTTCCTTATTTCTGTTAAGAGTACCACTATTTTTCAAGATTCACAATCTGAGAGTCATCGTTAACTCTTCACTCTCATGTACCACTCCCATATTCAATTCACATCAAATCTCCTTGATTTCTACCACATCTTAATATCTCTCAAATCTGTCTCATTCTCTTTATTCATACCCAAACCACTCTAGTTCTATAATAAGAAGTTATATTATAATAGTCTACTAATTGGTCTTTCCTCTCTCCAACCTGTTCTCTACCAAACTTATATTCCCCTTACATGGTAGATCTGACCATATCACATCCCTATTCAAGAAGCTTCACTGGCTACCCATTGGCTCTAGGATAAAATACAAACTATTCTGTTTGGTATTTAAAACCCTTTACAATCTGGATGCAAGCTATTTCTCCTGGCTGAACATACAAGGTGACCCCAAAAGTCTTAGAACAGTTTTAAGCCTTAACACCTTAAAACTGCCCTAAGACTTTTGAGTCACCTTGTATATCATTCCAGCAAAGCTGGTCTACTTTTGCACCCTACAAAGTCCATCTTTCCTTCTATCCTTCATATGGGAAATGCTGTCTTCACTTCTACCTCTTGCAAACGCTAGCTTCTTGTAAGGCTCATTTGGTTGCCACTATCTTCAAGAGGCCTTTTCTAAATACTTCCTCGTTACAGTGCCACCCCCTGTGCATCACCTTGTATATATTTTCTCTATCTCCTATATTTACTTACCTATATTTACTTTATCTTCTCAGAAGAATGAAAGCTCCCTGACAGCAGGGACTGTCACCCTTTGATATTTCTATCCCTAGCACAGCATCTGGCAGAGAGTAATTACCTAATAAACGCTTACTAATTGTTGTTCTCAAATCTGTTAAGATGAATAATCTTCAAGGTTCTGTGCTTGATGCTCTCCTTTCTCTATTCTCTGTCTCAGTGACAGCATTTACTCTCATAACTTCAATTATCACTTCTACACAGATAACTCCCAATTCTACACCTCTGGCCTTGATTTCTCTTCTGAGAACAAGGCTAGCATTTTCAGCTGCCTGTGGGAAACTTCTACTTGGATACCCAACCCACATTCTCAAGCTCAATGTATTCAAGCTCGTTTTCCTCCTCACTAAAATCGTTCTTCCTTTCAACCTCTAAGGTATCACTATTCACTCAGTCTCTCATGTTCAAAACCTTTGGTTACATATAGATATACATGTATGTGTATATACATAAACATATGCATGTGTAATACACATACATATATATATATACACATATGCATACACACACAGACATACATATGCATATATACACATACATATTTTTTTCCTTCCCCCTCTCCATGGAGTTAGTGACAGTGTCATCTATATTTAATGTCTTCCCCAGCATCTAGAAGAGTGCTCTGGACATAATAAGTACTTAACACATTATGGATTTACTAAATATTTTAAAAATCACACTTGGACTTTTGTGAGAGTCTATATTATCAATCTCATAATAACACACATTTTACCAACTGTATACCCAGAACTTAATGACAGTTCATTTAGAGCTGTTTTTTTTTTCATACCTCTTTTTCAGACCTCTTTAAGTGGTTACATCTGTCTAGGAACTGATATCCTGCCATGACCCATTCTTTCTGTATCAGACTTTGAAATCCAGTAATTGTCCGAAAATAAGGATCCAGCATCACTTGAATGAGAGAAGCTATGAAACAACTCAGGTCCCTTCCTTCCTCCTCTGTGGAAAAAAAAAATTCAAAGAAAATTAATTCAAAAATACAAGAAAATGTCACATTGTGGCAGGGACAAAAAATTTCAAATTGCTTCAATGATTTCCATGTTTGGTTTCTGTAGTTCTACGTGCCTTTCTTATTAAGTGAATCAAAATACAGTTTTGCTTCTTAGAATACTCCAAATAATAAGTAAAGTCCTTCTGAGCAATGGAAATGAAATACTACTGCTTACTGAACACAGCTATAGTGAAAAATGCCATTATCCTTATTGGTTACTTTGTATAAAAGAAGTTTATCCTCTTCCCCTAGACAATCTGACAGCATTTCACACATAGAAGAATCACAATGAAATGACGGACAACTGGGTACACAATGGATAGAATGCTGGATCTGGAACTGAGAAGGCCAGAGGTCAAATTTTCTAAATAAAAATTATCTTGCGTCATCTAAAAAGGGGCTTTTTCAGGTAACTGAAGGTCAAAAACAGAATTTTAAAACTCAAAAGGAACCTGGAGATGACCTACTCAAATCACCTCATTTTACCAATGAAGAAAATGTGAATGTGTAACATGCTCCTCTAATTTATTAAATAGAATATGCTGTTTAATGTATGCAGTCTTTTCTTGACAATTCAGGGTCATTCTTCATTCAATAAATTTTGAGTGTCTACTAAGCACAAAACACATGTTTGGGGAGCAGAAAGATACAAAGATGAGAGTCAGTTCCTGCCTTCAAAGAGGTACAGTTAACATACAATGATATGAATAATTATTAATTAACTTATACTTTCTTAGAGTACTAGGCCTGAAGTCAGGAAGACATGAATTCAAATTTGGTTTCAGACACTTATGTGTAACCTCGGGCAAGTTACTCAACCTGTTTGCCTTTGAATCCTCATTTGTGAAATGAGTATAACAAAGCACTTACCTCTCAGGGCTGTTTTGAGGATAAAATGAGATGATATTTGTAAAGTATTTTACAAACCTTAAAGTACCATATAAATGCAAGTTATAATTATTATTAAACTATAATTTAATTAACTTATAAATTACTTGTTATTTAAGACCCTCAGGATAATAATTAAGATACACAGGACACTCAACTGATCAACAAGCATTTAAGTGCCTAGTATGTACAAGGTAGTATGCTAAGCACCAGGGGTACAAATACAGAAATAAAACAGCCTCTAACCTCAAGGAGCTTAGATTCTATCAGGAGAAACATGTAAATTAATAGGCATATACAGAAGAGATACAATGTTATTTGGAATGGGAGGAGGGTACCAGCATCTAGGGGAAAAGGTCTCATATAGAAGGTGGCACCTTAAGTTGATTTTCTAATTTGTGATTTCTAATTTCTAATTTCATTTACAGCACAGGAGACAGCTAGTGCCACACATGAGAAACAGTAATTAATGCTAGTTTGGTTGGACCCTGCATAATCAGGGTAGAAAGGCAGGTTGGGACCAGCTTATGAAAGATTAAATTCCTGATGGAGGAGTTTATATTTTATCCTAAAGTAACAGAAAACTGACCACTGGAGTTTATTTAGAAAGGGACTGACATGGTCATACCTATGTTTTAGGAAAATCACTCTGACAGCTAAATGGAAGACAGACTGGAGAGAAGAGAGATCTGAGGCAGGGAGACTGATTAGGCCATTTCAATAGTCCAGGCATGAAGTGATGAGGCCCTGAACTATGAAGAGAAGGGAATTGATGCAAGTGATGTTACAGAGAAAGAAGTAAGATTTGGAAATTAACTTGATACGTAAGGTGAGTGAGTGAGGAATCAAGGATGACATTAAGGTGACAAGCCAAGCATAAATAAAGAACTTAGAAGAAGGATAAAATTTTTTGGGAAAAGATAATAGAAACATTGAGTTTAAGATACCTGAAGGACATATACTTTTAAATGTCCAAGAGGCAGGTGAGGATAAGGAACTGGAGCTCAAAATCCGCAAAGAGATGATAATTAAACCAGTGGCAGCTTATGAAGTCACCAAGTAAGGGAGCTAAAGAAAAGGTTAAAAACAAATTTGCTTGTATTATATGTCATAAATAAGACCTGAATGAAGGCTTCAGGAACTCTGTGAGGATCTTAATGAATGCAACTGGCAACTCAACTGGTGCAAACATGCACAGCCGTCCATGTCTAACTCAGACAACGTTTTTCACTCCATCCATCCAATTCACCCCTCCTCACTGTCCTTTCTACCCTTGGCTCAGGGAACAGTAATCAAAACAACACTAACAATTAGTTTTGGAAAAGAGTGTATCAAATGACTCCCCTATGTCTCTATAACCTTTTCTGGACACCACATCCCTTTGATGTGCATCACTTCCCACTATTAGAACATGAGTTCCCCAGAAGACAAAAACTGTCTTGCCTTTGTACTAATACCCCCAGGGCTCAACAAAATATTTGCTCAATAAATGCTTTTCGTTCATTCACTTATGCATTTTAAGTTTTTTTTTTTTAATAATTCAGAAGCTGTTTTTTGTATTCATAACTTCCTGCTATCCATTAAGAAAGTTATATCTGTAGGGTAAAGTTCAGAAGAAGAATAGGTAAGACGCTATCAACCAAAATTTTATAGTGAAAATTAGCCAAGCAAGGATAGGAAACTCAAGAATAAAATTTTGAAGACCCAAAGGGAAACAATTTAGATGAGGAAAAATGGATATCGCCTGAAAAGACTGTTGTAGAAGCAAATAGAACTCAATAACCAAATTAGATATTTTAAAATACAGACAAATCAATAAAAATGTAACATTTTAAAAAGTAACAGGCAATCTTTAATCTTTATGGAATGTAGCAGAGAATACTATTGTGCTATAAGAAATGATGAGCTCAATGGTTTTAGAAAAACACAGAAAGACTTGCATGAAATAATGAAAAGTGAAATGGGCAGAACCAAGAGAACATTGTATATATACAGTAACAGCAATATTGTTTTAAGGATGACTTTGAGCATATTAAGTCATTTCGACTATTACAAACACCCAAATAAACTATAATTTATGAAGACACTATCTGCATCCAGAGAAAGAACTGATAAATAGAAGTACGTATTGAATAATTATTTATGTGTATATTATACATGTATATGTGTGTCTGTACATATACACATATATATGCACGCAAACACACATATACTTATTTGTGTCTAATGGTAGCCATCTCCAGCACGGGGAGAGGGAAGAAAAAAGAAATTTACATGATAATTTGTTGTATATTTGAAAGGAACAGCAAGTTATACATAGCAGATTTATAGTTTCATAGGCAATCATCTTTTTATTGTATTATGTTATAGAAATGCTTGTTTTATTCCATTAAATAAAATTAAAAAAGTAATAGGCAATCAATAAATACCTGATTACTGTGCTTAATTTATCAGTATTAATAAAATTCAAATGAACATTTAAAGTATCAACTAAAATTTATTTAAAAAGAAACTACAATGTAAATAAACATTCTGTAGCCAGGTGACCAATAAAATTTAATAGAGATAGCAAAAGTATTTCTTCTTAAGTTCAAACAGCAAAATATGATAATGTACAAAGTATATTGTGTGTATACACACACACACACACACAATACATACATGTATATATAATGTACAAAGTACAACTATAAATCTATTTTAAAACATTTTATTATGATGACTTATGAAAAACATATTTATACAGTGTAAGGTTTTCAAACCACTTTCCTGCATAGTGGGCAATACAAATATTTCAATTTTCCAGATAAATTTAAGTTCCATGAGCTTAGGTGACTTGACCAAGGTTAAATCTTTGAGCTGACATCTTTCTAGGACCTTTACCCTGTCCAATGCAACCCTAAACAACATCTCCAGGATAGAAGTTATTAACTATAAAGTATGCTATTACACAATCATGTCTCAAGTTATTTACATTAGCACCTCTACATAGCCAAACTTATACTCAAGTTCTAATTATCACTCACTTTGCTTAATTAAACCATTTCTTGACAACATTACAATCTATTTACTCATAGTCTATAATTTGGCAGGTGCAAGATGCAAAACAAATTCAGGCAAAGCATTAACCTAAAAGACAACAAAGCTGAGAAAAAGAACACTCTCTTAAGGATAAGGCTCGGCATTGTAACGATTATACATACACCATCAACCTTAAAGTGCTATGCTATACAAATGAGTTTTTTTCCATCCTTTAACCTGAAAAACTGAATGAATGAAATAATAACAATAACAATGACAATTTAGTTACAGCATTTCACGGCTTAAGAAGCACTTTTTCCTACACCAGCTCTGTAAAGTTGATATTATGATCCCTGTTCTATAGATAAAGAAACCAAGGCTCAGTAAAGCTAGTAAACGTTAGAGCTAAAAAAACCAAATCCAGTTCCTCTAGCTCCAAGACTCATGCTATTATCACTATATATATTTTGAAATATACTTTTAACTAAAATTTCATTCCCTTGTTAGAGATAAGCAAGTGTTCCTTACAGCTGACAATAATGCATTTGGCATGTAAATGTTATTTACTTGAATATAGATTATAATTACTATAATAAGAAATAGAATAGTAAGAAATTTAATTAAGTACCTCGAAGGATTACTGAAAGATGTTTACTTTCCAGCACATATACAAGTTCAGCAGAATGCTTTAGGAATGCTCTAGAAAAAATAAAAGGAAAAATTATTAAATGCGTTAAGGCCAATTAATAGTATATTTGAACATTTAAAATTAAATATGAATACCTCATGCTTTATTTACATCAAATAACTACTATGAATTTATTTAGCATTTTGCTGATTCATATAGTACATCTTACAATTTTTACATTAGGAAAATTTATTATTTATACCATTCAAAAGAAAGTTTATACATACCTTACATACTCCAACCACCGAGTACTTTCTAGTGAGGACAACCATTTCTCGTCTGTTTCTTCAAAAGGCTCTAAAATGAACAGTATTACAGACACTGTTTTAGACGTGTCAGACTAAATCTTAAATTACCACTAATATAACTTAAATTAGAAGGGATGCATGCCACAGTTTCATTTTTGTTTTCTGTATTTCCAAAACCTGGTTTTGAGTACCTGTAATATAGAAATAACTTCGTATTCATTAAGTCTTTTATCATGTATTAAAAAAAATTTGGTTTTGTACAAATGGATCAAATTATGTCACAAAAACATCTATCCATAAGCCTATATCTATCATAACTCCCTGTTATCAATTATATAAAAAGGAATGAAATTACCATTAACACACAGTTGCTTAAGCTTTACAAATGCAGCTTGTATTTCTTGAATATTGGGCAAATTCTTATCCAGATCAGATTTGTAAACATCACTCCTCTGCGGATGACTTTTAGTTATTGCAGTACAAATCCTGATAAAAAACAAAATCCTTTAGTTACTATATTAAAAAAGGGATTTATTTACTTCTCAAGAATCAATTAGTTTTAAGTGGTAACAAGCATTTTCTAAAAAGATTACTAGTTAATTTTAAATTCCTACCATTAATTTATAACACAATATATTCCAATAAAGTGAATTAATCCTCCTTTTCATAGAAAAATTTCTATTAAATCAGTATTCATATTAGTAAAATAAGTAACAAGAGTATATACTTTATGGAGTAAAAATTTCCCATTTGTTTAAAAGTAAGGTAAAAATAAATTAGAAAAAGAAAAAATGATATCTGTAAATTCATCAGCAGCAGTAACCAACATTTTCAATGGAATCTTGCTGATATTAACAGCTATAGGAAGGAGAAAAATGGGAAGTATGATCCTAAGGGACTTTGAATTCTTCTTTATTTCATTAAATATGACTTCTTTAATCATGCTAGTACAAAGAACACTGGATTGGAGAGGTTAAGACTTGAGTTCAAGTGCCGATTCTGTCATTAACTTATAGGTAATCTTGGGCAAAAGCAACCTGCCTGTGCCTCAGTTTCTTCAAATATAAAAGTGAGGCTAAACAATTTCTGAAGTCCTTTCCAGTTCTAAATACCATTTTATTCACCTATTGCTATATATTTTTATACCACTACCATGTAATAAGTCATTTATATAATGTGATTTGGCTACTAAAACGTTTAGCTATTCACTGGCTTCAGATATTAAATTTAAATCTACAATATTTGGTCTAATTTTCTCAACTCTACATCTGCAAAATAAGAGGGATGGACTAGGGAGTGTCTTAGATCACTTTTATGCTTTAAACCCTATGATTCTGTAAATATTTGTTAATATAAAACCCATTCAACAGACTGGTGGGTTGAAATCAAGGAAATATTTGAAGAAGTGACTGATAACTTTTCTGTTGCTACTAATAAAGACTAATGCTCTCAAGTAAGTTTATGTAGCTAGTTCATAATGTTTAAAGGTTTGCAAAACACTTTACATATATTACCTCATTTGATCTATACTAATTCTTTAATTTTCTGGTCTTGGCTTGAAGAAGTGGTAGGTAAGTGATTTACTAGAACATATTCTCTAACCATCTCAGATTAATAGATTATTGTATCTACAAATAATCTCTCAAAAATAATAACATCTCATACCAGAATGCATATTTCTTGATTACCTTTGGTCTATTTTTTTCTGTTGCAATACATCTTTTATGAGAGCCATTCTTATAAGAGCACTACCATTAGAGTGATTCCAGCACCATAACTAGAAAGAAACAAAGTACAATTACTAAACCTGTCACAAGATATTTCTTAATATTAATCAAATAGAATAAAATTCACACTTACTGGCATTCGTCTTCCAATAAAAGAATGAGAATAGAGCTTTAGATCTTGATCTGCCAAAGAAGACGGAACTACAAAGTATTCTGGAAGGCTGAAAAGGGAAGGGGGGAAAAAAGCAACTTTAAAATCATGAAATCATTGTCCTACTGATCCTAAAAAGTTTGCAGAAGTCAGTAACAAAATCAATTTACAAATATAATTGCAAGAATTAGAAAACCAAGGTCTGATGTCACCTTAGGCAGGTCACTGAGTCCCTCTCAGTTCACCTTAACCGTAAAATGCTGATAATAAGAGCTAGACCAGCTGCCTCAGGAGTAGCTGTTGCTGAGGAAGTACTCTATAAATTTGAAAGTACTGTATAAATGCCAGCTGTTATTATTTCAAAGGATCTGCGATCTCATCAATATGCATTTTCCTCTATCAACACTTTCTAATCCTGTCATTCTTGTCCACATTCTCCCACAGATTTTCCATGTACCATGCTAGAGCTTTCTTTTTAAGTCTTTTTTATATTTTAAGCATCCCAAGGAGCATCTGGGCCATTTGTTACATCTTGCTCACATCACCTAACCAGATAACCTATTTTCATGACCAAACATTTTCTCAATGATAATCCTTACACCAACTTCTTCAGTGTTGGTTCATCACTGAAAATATTCTGTGGTTTACTATTAACAGTTGACAATTTAAAATAACTTTAAATTAAAAAAAAAGTCCTTTATATCCAATATCTCATTTGATTTCCCACAACATCATAATAGGTAGTGCAGAAATTACTATTCCTATTTTACAGATGAGAATGAAGAACAGGGAGCTTAAGTGACATGGTCAAAGTCACATAGCTAAAATGTTAAAGAGTTAGGATGAAAATTCAGGCTTTCCTATTCCAAATTCAGTGTTCTCTGTACTGTACCAAAGCTGTTCCATACATACTTAGGTGTGCTAGGTGTATGGCCAGGCAGTGGCAAAGAAGTGTGTTTGCAGTTCATGATGGGGAAAATAGGAAATTCAGATCAAATAAGATGGTCATTTGACAAAGATGTTTGGAAGTTCTCCCTCCAAACTCAAAATTTCATGGTCCTAAATGTCTATACCTTAATTTTCTTAGTAAATGAAACACATTAAATACAGAGCCTAAAATGTGGCTGTCACTCTAATGTCTGTTGAACTAAAATATGTGACAATTTTAAGTCAATACAAAGTAAGGCAGAAGACATTCCTAAACAGAGGCAAATGCTTTGTAGGCTGGTTCAGTTCTGTTCCTACCCTAAAGGTATGCAATCTGGAGATGTATGAGTTTCCTGACCTCATTATCAGAACTACACCTGACAATTCTAGTTCAACTGAATATAAGTTTCTCTGGGGAAGGAACCCTTCTTCCCATTCCTCACACCACATTTCCCCTCTCTACTATTGGCAAGATGAAAACAGGATTTATGAGTAGCATTCCACCTATATGGGATTGTCATTCCAGACTTCACTGCCCTATTATTAAAGAGGAGAACCTATTTTCAAGGCTAATCTACCTATGCTCTTGATCCTATCCCCTTCAGTCTTCTTCATCAATTCTCCTTCCACTTTCTAGTCTTTTCAATCTTTGCCTTTGCCTGAAAGCACCCTCACAAGTCTCTATCTTAAACAAGTCGTTCTTTTACTTTACTGAACTATTTACCAATAATTTGTCTTATTTCTTCCCTTGTCAACTTATTCATTTCTTAATTCACTGAAATCTGGATTATGCTACCGCTATAGTTTTTCAACGATCTCCCCTCCAATCATTAAACAGAATTTCTTTTTCCAGGTTCCCATTCTCTTTGATCTTTGTAGCACTGAATATTTTGTTTACTAACCTGTCTCCCTGAAATCTCTTCCTTCGTTTCTGACATTCTACAATGTCTTGGTTCTCTTCCTACTTCTGTGTTTTCTGCTTTGCTGACTCCCCTTCCACCTCCCAACCCAGTTACTAGAGGCATGTCCCATCGCTCAGTTCTTAGAGAACTGTTCCTCATTCTATACCCTTTTTTCCAGAAAGGAATCCCACTTACCTTAGATTACTTATACAAAAATTGCTCAATCCATCTCCATCCCTGACCTCTCTCCTGAGTTTCAGTTAGAACAAGGATGTCTGGAACTGCTAAGAAAGAGCAATGGGCCTTGAGCTTGAATTTGAGTCCCACATCTCTGATTACTGAACCTCTCCCAATTTTCATTCCCACATCTGTCTGAAGAACCTCTTGATTTACACATTGATGTTTGCAGAAAATCTGTACTAGCATACTGTCACCTCAAATTCAGCATGTTAAACAAAACATCTTTCTCTCCAAATCAGTTCTTCTTTGGACTTTGTTTTTTTTCTGTCCATATTTCTCCCAGTCTCAGAAGCTTAACAGTCACACTGGAGCTTTCCTTTTTCCTTTTTTAGCTTTCATTCTATCCTTTGTAACATCTCTGAAATTGATTTCTTCCTTTTCATTCCTATAACCCCATCCTTTTCTGATCCTTCAACACCTCAGAGTTGGACTGCTTTATGTCAGTCAGTAACTAGCATTTATTAAGTACCTACACGCCAGGCACTGGATGAAGTGTTAGGATACAAAGACAAAAGATAGTTGCTTTTCTCAAGGAGCTCACAATCTAATGGACACAACCACGAAATAATTATGTACAAAAAAGACATATAGACAATAAAATAGGGATGATCAATAGAGGGAAGGCTCTAGCTTTAAGGGAGATCAGGAATGGCTTCTTGTAGAAGGTGAGCCATTAGCTGAAAGTTGAAGGAAGCCAGGGAAGCTAGGAGGCACAGATCAGAGGGAGAGAGTTTCAGGCAGTTAAAACACTTGGGAGTTTGAGATGGTGTCAAGTGTGAGGAACATTAAGGCGGCCAATATCACAGTATCCTTTCCTCTTACCCTACATTTTGTCTTTCCTCTGGAGTCCACTATGCATGATGATGGCAGATTAATATTCCTAAAAACATCACTTTGGACATAGTATCTCTTTTTTCCTCAAAAACCTTCAATAGCTCTTATTCCCAAGAAGACAAGGCCCAAACTCCTAGGCCTGGTACTTAGGCCCTCTACAATGAGGCCTTGGTTCAAGTCCCATTGCTCCTTCCTAGCAGTTCCAGACTTCACTGTTCTAACTCCTGTAGGTTTAATGCCTATTTCACTCATTTGATACAAGCCATGTAAGGTCTTGGGCAACTAGGTGGCACAATGGATACAGCTCTGGGCCTAGAGTCAGGAGGACCTGAGTTCAAAATCCAGCCTCAGTCACTTACTAGCTCTGTGACCCAAGGCAAGTCACTTAACCTTGTCTGCCTCAGTTTTTCATCCGTAAAATGTCCTGGAGAAAAAAATGGCAAATTACTCCAGTTATCTTTGGCAAGAAAGCCTCAAATAGGCTCACAAGTTGGACATGACTGAAATGACTGAACAGCAATAAAAGGTCTTGAATTACTTATTTGTTTTGGATCTCTAAGAACAGTATAAATCTTTGGAGGGCCAGAGGAATTCTTTGTTGTTCTACCACAGTGTATGATACAAAATAAGCATTCAATAAGTAGTTTATTGTTGATACGGACCTCAGGTTTGGGTCATAAGAATATGGTCTTCAGGGGTGAGGCAGGAAGTTTTGGAAAGTACATCTCTTGCCTGGTCAGGTGTATTTTTCTGTCCATGTCACTCCATTTCCTAATCCTTTAGAAAGAACTACTGCTTGCCACTTACCACCCAGATGAATAGCCACTACTTTGAAAGCCAAATGAAATATTTAATAAGTGCCTACTTGTACAAAGCACCATGCTTTGCCCTGAATAGAAAAATAAAAAAATCAAAACAAAACAGAAAATCCCTACTCTAAAGGAGCTTATATTGTGAGAAATAAGAGTTAAGTTTCCACATAATCAGATAAGAAATCAGCACAGACAGGCTAACTTCTCCGTCCAGGGGGTGAGCGACAACACAATTCCAGGCACAAAATGTATGTTAGGGGGTGGGGATCACATGTATATAAAATACATGAACAGAGTGTATAAGGAAGATTGTAACCCAGAAGGATTAGGACCTCCTGATCCAGAAGGGAGGAGTTAGGCAATTATTAACTATAAAGCTTGCTCTTGCTTCTGTACTCAGCACAATCTCCCCTTCAAAGGAAGTGTGCCCGCTTCCTGGAGAATCAAAAGGATGCACTTCAACCTCTTTAATAAAAAGTCTTTGAGACACCAGCCTTCGGAACCGAGTCTGGGGTCTTCTTTATAACATACATGACCTAGGAGCTGATGGGAACTGCATATAGTAAGTACCTGAAAAGCCATTTCCTTTCCCAGGGATTTCCTGTTAATCATTATATCCTTGGTTATCTACCTTTACAGTATGAACACTAAGTTTAGGGACACATTCTAGTCTTGACTGAAGTAGTTTTATATAAAAGATGTTTAAAATACTAACTTTTGAAAAAGTTTAAATCAACTCTAATTCTCCTAAGTTTTCATGTAAAACTGTTTGTTGGTGTCAGAGGTTCAAATTTGATTTTATTTTACATAATGCATTCTTCAGAAAACCAGCTTATTAAATTAACATCTTAATTATAAAATGAAATTTCATAATTCATTCCTGGAAATTTCCCAATAAGCAACTGCTAAATGATTTTTTGAAATAAAGGGGTTTTTTTTGTTTTTTGTTCTTTGGTTTTTTTTTAAAGTAATCTATTACTATTAAAAATACTCTTGGAAAAAAAAAGAAAAAATACTCTTGGTTATGGTAAACATTTTCATTTTGTTAATTCCTTTTTCTATATACAATAAGGCAGAAGATTATTTGATTACTTACTTGTCAGTCAAGCACTTATATACTGAAAATTTCTATCACAACCAACTCAATCAATCAATAATACTATGTGCTAGTCCCTGTTCTAGGCACTGGTGATCCAAAGCACAAAGAATAAAGCAATCCCTACTCACAATGAGCTTATTATATTTTAATGGGAGAGATAACTAGTACTTATACAAATATACGCAGTTATAAAAAAAAGTGATAAAGTATTTTAGAAAGAAAAAACAAAGGAGATAAACCTTGGGCTGGATTCTGATTCTGAAGTATAGAATTAAATTGACAGGGAGTATGGCAGAAAATCCTTGGGGTAGGACACTCAGGAAGAAGCTAGAACTAAGAGTTATGCTCAGATGTGCTGTCTGGAAAACAAAGAAACAGACTAGAGAAGTCAATCTTTAAAAGTACTGAACAGAGGGGCAGCTAGGTGGCGCAGTGGACAGAGCACCAGCCCTGAAGTCAGGAGGACCTGAGTTCAAATCCAGCCTCAGACCAAACACCTGACACTTACCAGCTGTGTGACCTTGGGAAAGTCACTTAACCCAATTGCCTAAAAGCAAAAAAGTACTGAACAGAGATAAACAGGACCTTTCACATGCTAAGTCTAGGGTCAACAAAATGAACTGGTTATATAGTACTATTTAAGTGGCAAGCACTTATTAAGCACCTACTACGTGCAAGGCACTGGGGGTACAAAGAAAAAAGCAAAAGGTTTCCTGCCCCCAGGAAATGAGGCAGCTGGTGGCACAGCAGATAGAAAACTGGGCCTAGAAGTGGGAGTCCAGATTTGACCTCAATACTCACCAGCTGTGTAAGCCAGTCATGAGGAAGTCACTTAACCTCCATATGCCTCAGTTTTCTCAACTATAAAATAGGAATAATAACAGTAACTACCTCACAGGGTTGTTATGAGGATCAAATGAGATATGTGTAAAAAATAAAAGCTTAGTATAAAAGTCTGTCACACAGTAGGTACAAGATAAATGTTTAGTCTCTTCCTTAGTTCTTCCCACTTTGAGGAGCTTATAGCTAGCCACGGGGAAAAAATATGCATATTTAGGTATATCAAAAAACAGATACAAGGTGATTTGGGGAAAACTTCAAGTGGTTGTGGCAATCAAGAAAGGTTGCACATGGAAGGTCTCAGAGAAAACTGAGGATTCTGAAAGATTAAAGTTAGGAGTGAATCTATTCTAGACATAGGAAATAGCCAGGAAAAAAGCATGGAAGTGGGTGATGGAGTGCCACTGATGAGGAATACTGGCCATTCTGGCTGAACCAAAATGTACGTGGAAGGCAACGTATAATGAGCTTAGAAAGGGCAAGGTTTTGAAAGGCTTTAAATCCCAAAATTTATGGTTGCGGGACTGACATGGTCAGACCTGATATTTAGGAAAAGAAGTTTGGGATCTGTGATGTAAAGGAAGGACTGAAGAAGGGAGAAACTTGAGGCAGAGAGACATATTAGAAAGTGGTTGAGGGCCTAAACTAAGGCGGTAACTGTGTGAGTGAAGAGAAGGGAACAAGACATGAGACAGGCAATGAAGGAGAAATGGGAGGATGAGTCAGTGTGAAGAGTAATGATAGAACCAGTGTTGCCCTGATGCAGGTTCTATTCCCCCAACCAACCCAGTACCTCTTCTCCTTCCCTAAACCTTGGGAAATACCTTTCCTAAAAAGGACACAAGTCACCTAAAGGCACATAAAGTCCCAGCCATAGGCAGCTGAGGTACCTCAGACTTGGTAGTTTTCTTAAGACCACAGAAGTCACCATGTCCATCATTATTTCCTACCCTAATGATCAGATATGTTTCCATGCAGAATCGAGAGTGGTCATGTCCAGAGAAGCTAAGTGACACTGTATCCTTGTTTCATATCCCTGCTGTGACAGAGCAAAGTAAGCCTCCTTTTGTTAACTGTTCAATGAGTTGTGAATGCTGGCTTTAAGAGCTACTTCCAACACAAGTGAAGGATGACATCAAGATCCTTAACCTAGCTAGAAGGATGGTAGAAGCCTTGATAAAAGTTCAAGAGAGGCAGGACTGAGGGGGAAAATAATGAGTTCAGTTTTAGACAGAGGTTTATGGGAGATATATACATACATATATACACACCCACATATATATGTATATGTACACATGTATTTGGATATGTTGTATTTTGGAGTTTTGTGGGAGATATATCCATATTTACACAAATATCCAGTTAGCAGTTGGTGACACAAGTTGTAGCACCAAAGAGAGATTAATGCTGGAAATATAGACCTGAGAGGGGCAGCTAGGTGGTGCAACAGATAGAGCACCAGCCCTGAAGTCAGAAGTACCTGAGTTCAAATCCAGCCTCAGACCAAACACTTGACACTTACTAGCTGAATGACCCTGGGCAAGTCACTTAACCCCAACTGCCTAAAAACAAAAAACAAAAAACAAACAGAAATATAGACCTGAGCGATCTGCATAGAGCTGATAATTAGACCAACAGGAGATGATGAAGTCAAAGAGAGACCAGAGAGAGAGAAAAGTGGGCCCAAGATTGAACCTTAGAGTTACAGTTTGGGAAAGGGTGCATTAGAGATGACAATCCAGCAAAGGAGACTAAGAAGCAACAGAGAGATAAGTAAGAGAAAAATCAAAAGAGTAGTGTCACAAAAACCCAAGTAGTAACAGTCAGGAGGAAATGGTAGTTAACAGCATCAAATACTTCAGAGAAATCAAAGAGAATGAGGATTTCATAAAAGATTAAGAGATCATCTTAAAGTTAATATCACAAATCAAAATCAAGCAATACCAATACACTTCAATTACTAAAGAGTATTTTTTCTTGCTAAATGTTGATATTTTTAAAAAAAACTTACCAAGTAGAAATCATGTAGCCCTCATTAATTGAACAAACTCTCCATTCTGAGGCACCTGTCCTCTTGATTTCTCTATCCCAATCAGAGAAAGTTTCAAATAAAGGAGTTTTTTGACTACTACCACCAGTTACTCCTCCACCTCCAGGGTCTATTCCATTAATATTTTTAGCTGTAGAAAAAGCAATATGATTTACAATTTTTAAAAGTTGTGTTTATAATCATTTTTGGTTAAGTCTCCAATTCCCTTCCCTGGTTACTTTCATTAAAGGTCTTGCCTACTACTTACAGAGATCCCACATTTAACCTAAGGCCTTCATACCAAATGTACTCACCCTTCTCTCAGCTGTTCATAGAAAAGGTATCCTTTACCTTCTCCTAATAATATAACTGCTCCACCTCTGGCCTAGATTGAACCCATTCCTTTCCAATGTCTGAAGAACCTTACTCCTCGCTTATCCCTTCATCCTATAACTTCTTTCCAATGGATCTTTTCTTTCTATGCAATCCAGCATAGGAAACACCTAGTCTGAAGAAACAATCCCTGATTAGATACTCTTTCTATCTCCTCACTATCAAACTTTTCACCAGTTTAAGTCTACTGCTTCTATTTTTACTCCCTCCTTAACTCTTTCAATGTAGCCTCTTCCATTATCACTCTACTGCAACTGGTTGCTGACAACCGCTTTATTAACAAGGTCAAATAGTCTATTCTCTTCCCATGTCCTTAATCTCTGTTACACCTGGCACTTTTTGACCATCCCCTTAGTGAAGGGTTAATGCTAGTTGGGAAATAATGGAGGAGCTGACTAACTTCAGTACCATTCTCCTAGTCAGGTCCTCCATTACTTCCGTTGTTCTCTCTCACTCCCAACTGTAGTGTTAGCCCTTAATCCTGTGTTCTCTCTCCAATGTCTCTGTGGAAGGATTCATGGATTCTTAATGGCCTCAGCACTCTACTGTACTGAAGGTTCCCAACTATGTAGTTTTTAGATCATTATCTTCGCCTACTTAGTAACTGACAATTTCATTTAGATGTAAAATTATTACCTCAGACTCATCAGATCTCAAATTAAAATCATCTCTACCCATCAAAAGATCCCTTTACAAATTAACTCTCTTTAAAAAGCATCATTATCGTTTCAGTTGTGAAGGCTCAAAACTCTGAAGCAATTTTTATTTCCTCTTTCTCTGTCTTTCCTTATAGAAAATCAGTCATCTTTCCCTAAAAATCATTGCTTCAGCATCCCCACTACTATTACCTTAGTTGGGGTTCCCATCAGTGCATGCCTGGATTATAGCTAGTATTCTTGGCTCCATACTAATTTCTGTTGAAACTCCTGTAAGACTAATATTCCACAACGGCTGGTTTTAATCACATTAGTTTGTTGCTCTGAAACTGCAATTCTCCATCACTTACTAAATCTATTCCTATACTTGGCCTTTAGGGCACTCTATAATCAGTCCCCAATCTTATCCAATCAACCTCATTTTCAGCAACAATTTTTAACAGTGAGGAGTCTCTTCACTGTTCCAGAAATGCTATATTTATTCCTAAATGTTTTCATCTGCTCTACTTCCCTGATCTGAAATAATTTCTCTCCCTTCAACCTATCTGTCAAGTTTTGGCTTAAAATTATAAACATATGTAAACTTCACATACATTTATAAAAATTTATATTAAAATGTTTTAATAAGAATTTTATTTTATAATAATGCTTTTTTATAAAATAAGTTTTATTTTATAAAAGCTTATTTTATAAATCTTTGTCGATTGATCTAGTTTTCACAATCTGTACCACACAATTTATCACTTGGTTACACAGACTTACAAACAATTCATAGATACAAAGAGCCATTGAGGAACTCATTATGCCCTTCTATTATCAAAAGAGCCCCAAAATGCCATAGATGCTGTTGCTTGGGTGGGGAGGAAGAGAGGGAAAACATAGTTTTGAGGACAAGTGTAGATTCAGAAGTAGAGAAGGGGGGGCAGCTAGGTGGCACAGTGGATAGAGCACTGGCCCTGAAGTCAGGAGGACTGAGTCCAAATCCGGCCTCGGACCAAACACTTGACACTTACTAGCTGTGTGACTCTGGGCAAGTTACTTAACCCTAATTGCCCCCCACCCCAAAAAAAAAGCCAGAAGTAGAGAAAGGGAAAATATTGGGTTGGGACACCAAAGTCAGATACTCAGTGACATGAGATCACTGACTAATAAGGGAGATGAAAACTACAAAGTGAGAAGAAGCCAAAGACAAACCTGACTGATTTCAAAATTATGCTTAGATTCAGTCCTGTACTCAAGAAAAATGGATGAAGTTCTCCTCTTTCTTGAACCAAATGGTCCCCCTCTTCCCAGGATCTTAAAACTAACTTCCTAAAAGTGTGGTATATTACTAGTAATATTAGTGTAATCCTAGTAATATTAATGTTTACTTAGTATAGTATTATACTCTATGGATATTATGGATTAAATACATTTCTTACCATCTTATTTAGGGACCTACCCATGATTTATAAGGCAATTTTAAAGAGAAAATGTATTTTGAATTCCAAACAGCTGATATACAAATGAACTGTCATTACACAACCCCTTCTGTTTTGGGAATAGCCTTGTAATATTGTCTTAGATTATTTTCTGTTTCATATTTATAAGTCTTATTGCTATTATTAAATTGAAAACTCAATGGAAGTAAAGACTAGGTCTTTTCATCAATTTATATTCTCCACACTGCTTAGCACATAGTAGTCCTTTGATAAGTATCTGCTGGTTGACTAGAATTACTTTTTTCTCCTAACAGGATGGGTAGGGCAAAAGTGCCAATCCACAGTCACTAGCAAACAAGGATTTTTCTAGATCAAGGTATTCCCCAATTTTTATAAAAATTAAATTCATATAAACACAGAATCTGAAGAGCTGTACAGATGAATGTCACCTGGTATCACTGCTAACTCCTGAGATTTATTGGCAGAACTGTTTCATTTCTATAATGCCTGACTAAATTGGCTGTCCTATGTTAGTTCCTATTATACACATTCTTCCCAAACCATCACTGTAAACTATTATCATAAACAGAAATTTAGTACTTTAAAACTCTAAGTGGCTTTCATTAAACAATTTTACATCAGCTTTTGTTTATGTCACTTCAAAGATTATATACTTTTTAACTATCCCTTATTTTCTTCCCAATTTAGGAAATGTAAACATAACTCAAGCTACCAATTAATAAAATACATATTTTTAAAAATTCAACATGAACCTCTTTAATCAGAATATATAAGTCAGAATGACCTATGGTAAACCATTTGGTGATAAGGTAAAATATCTGACTACTATATTTAAAGATGGCTGGTTTTGACCTAGGTCCTTTTCATATGACAATCTGACAATCACCAACTCTTCTAACAGCGTTTCCCTTTTTAACTACTGCATATGATATCCTTTAAATCTTCTGTATTTTGTAATTTTCTACACGAAAACCTGATAGTAATGTGAAATGAAAGCAATAATATTCAATATGTTCATATTTACCTGGATTGTGGTACTTTTCCCCAACGTATTCAAATGCAAAGAGTAGCTGGAGATCTGTTGGCTGAGAATAATGAGCTATCGCAAGGCACACCTAGGAAAAATTCTACACTTAGAATTTTCATTTAATAATTAGCATTATTAAATGTACACAGTACTGGTAAAAAATCATCTTGTGACAGCTAAGCCTTTTGATCAAATAAAGTTCAATGCTCCAAAACAATTTTTTTTAAAGTAAATGACATGTTTTTCCCCCAAAACAATATTTTATTATTGGCAGGTTATTATTAAACATGAATGCGCCAAGTTTTATATCCAGCACAGGTTTTAAAAGGGCAACTAGGTAATGCAACAGGTAAATTGCTGGGCCTGGAGTCAGAAAGACTCATTTTCCCTGAGTTCAAATCTGGCCTCAGACATTTCCTAGCTATGTGATCTTGGGCAGTCACTTAACGCTGCTTGCCTCAGTTTCCTCATCTGTAAAATGAGATAGATACTCCAGTATCTTTGCCCAAGAAAACCTCAAATGGGTTCACAAAGAATTGGACACGACTAAAAAATGACTTAAAGACAACAACAAACGCCCATGCTCACCAAACCTACAAAATAAATTCAATGAACAAAAAGAACCACAAGAAAATGAAAGACAAAGTAGTGCAAAGAAGTCCACTTCGGTATGAATGTGTGGAGGCTGGCCCTAAAATAGGGAGATAAAAAGGCACTACATTCTGCCCCAGCTGTCTTCTTCCCAGAAGCAGGGAATCACAAGTGTGGACACTGCACATTCTGGATATAACATCAGAATTTTTCAATGAGTTTAGTTTTACTTATCCCTTTTTTATTCTGTTACAAGGCATAACTCTCTTAAAGGTGATAAACAGGGAAATACAAATGACATTAAAACAAGAAATATCAATAAAATTACTTTTTTTTAGAAAAGTAGTTTGTGGGATAAAAAGACACTTCTCTGGGTTTTTGGTGACAAGGTAAGACTATAAAGAAAAAACCATAGGGAGATGTAATATGTCCATCTTAGCTGATATTTCTATGGCATGTTTGTGCCAATTTGACAAATTTTTACCAAAGATGTTTTACATATTATTATGACATCTGATTCTCACATTAACTATATGAGGTAGCTAAGACAAGTACTGTCATCTCTATTTTACAGATGAAGAAACTAAGGCTCAGAGAGGTTAGGACACTTGCCAAGATCACAAAGTAAGATTCAGAATCATGACTTGAACACGCATTCTCTAAAATCTAAGATATCCTCCTACACCAAGTGCTGTTGAACCAGATTAAAGTGTAATTGTGAAATGTTTAACAAAATAAATAAAAATACAACACAGATAATATAATTTGGGGTTTTCTAAGTTCATATGCTGGCTGCAGGAGTCCATTTCTATTTGATACTACTACTCTACACTAACTTTACACGATCCTGCTTCCCTAGCTATGAACAGAAAAGCAGAAAACTTTGTGAGTCAAATCTGATCTAAAATATAATGGAGAGGCAAAGTGTAAGTATCAGCAGTGAACAAACAAGACAATTTTGGTTAGTCTGGTAAAATGTTTTGGAGACTAAAGATCCTGTTATGTAATATATTTTAAAGTTATCTAAAAATCTTCTGTAGTATAAATGGAGAGTTCATAGCTAAGCTAAATTTAGGCATATCTTCAGGACACTTTATCTTAAAAAACAAAAGCAGAAATACTGGTGACTTCACTTACATTGCTAAAAACGAGAGCTACATAGTCAGACATAATGACAACATTCTGTATGCATATGCTACACGTAAACAATTTCTATGAAAAATGAAAATTCACCTTACCAATTCACTCTTTGTTTCCTAATCTTAAAACAGTAAGTTACAAATAAGATGGGCTAGAGTTTACTGTTACCTTCGGCTGAAAACTCTTTCTAAACCCAAATCTCTAACCATGTCATCTCACTCAATGTCTCTTATTTCTCACTGCTTATAGGATATTCATCCTCTTTATTAAAATTTGTGGTCTCATTAACATTTTGCTTACCCATTTCTTAGATTCTTTCCTCTAACATGAGCCCTACTGTACTTCCCCATTCACTATCAGAAGTATCATTATTCTATTTCTGGCTCAGTATCTTGATGATATCTTTATTTCTCCATTGACTTCAACTCGCTATAAGCCTTGCTGCTTTTTTCCTCACATTTATTGTACATGGATCCTTTTTCTTTACTTCTGGCCACAGATTATCAGCTTAGGCCCTAGTCACTTTACAGCTTTCCTGACATAGCAATTCTAATACCTGCTGCCTTGAATCCAAGAACCTTCTTCTAATCTACAACAGTTGTCTTGAAATGTCATTTTGATCATGATGTTGCCCTTGCTAAGGCTCCCATTTGTCTTTACCCTAAGTCACACCACCTAACTTTAAATTCTAAGCCTCGCCACTAAATGGCTGCTTTTAAGAACTAACAGAATAGCTACATGACTATACTCTTAGTCTTGTTTCCATGCAGCACAAATACTTGGTGTCCTCTGTACCTGCTTGCTGAAAGCCCCTTCCTATTCCTTTCTGCCAAACCACGTCTTCCCCTTCAAATCTCTGCTCAATACCCATTTTCTTTACAAAGCCTTCCAAGACTTCTAGCTTTAGGAGGCAACTCCAAAATTACATCATCTTTAAATATCTCTGGATTTTCTAACTACATAAAAGGCACCTCTTGTTTACTGGGTCTTAAATCTTTAGAGAGCTGTGCATACAACAGCTTCCATTTTCTTTCTAAATCTCCCAGCAATCAAAGAAAGCTCTCTATACATTCTGAACTCTCATATGCGTAGGTATGTATGAAGGACATGACCCCAAAGTTGAGAAATTTAGTAAAAAGTAAAACAAAGAATGTGATCTCTTGAATCATCCTGTGTGTATATGTGTGCGTGCGTGCATGCATGCACAGAGTGCTTTAGAACTAAAAATGATACTATCAATAGGTTATGGTATATAAAAAGCAGACATGCATTTGCACACAGAGGAAAGCATCCCAAGTCAATATCTGAATATTACTTTTCCTAAGATGTGAGGAAAGCAAAATATAATGACTTTGGTCTTTAGCAACACAGCTAAGTGACAGCTAGATAGGGCCTATATAAAGCCCTAAGCCTAAAGTCAAAATGACCTGAACTCAAATCCAGCCTCTGACATTTACTAGCCGCCACGTGACTTTGGGTAAATCACTTAACCTGTTTGCCTCAGTTTCCTTATCTGTAAAATGGGGATAATAATAACACCTATCTCTCAGGGTTGTTGAGAGGATCAAAGGAGATAATAATTATAAAATGCTTAGAACAGTGAGAGATAGTAAGCACTACGTTTAACTGAAAACCTAGGAACTCAGGGATTACACATTTTGCAGTTACAAAAGAAAAAACAAAGAAGGTGGAAGAAAAAAATCTATTTTTAAAATACTCTTGAGAAACACATCTATATAAATATAAAGTGAAAGAGGCAAAAAAGCTGTTTTATCAAAAGGGGGGCACTTAATATCAGAAAACAAATGGGTATATACAGCAGCATCTGCACTTAAAGGAGTCTAAAGAAGTTTATAGATATTTTGAAAATAAATTTGGTAACTTATATCAGTTGAAGTTGGAGATAGGAATTTTAACTAGATGTGTTTGTATAATTTATTTTTTGTAATCCATAAATAAAATATGTGCATATAAACATGCATATGTATATACTTACACATAATATGCATACCATTGTAACATATTTTGAGAAATGAAATTAGGAATAAAGGAAATGCTAAAAAGACATAGCTGCATTTTGATACAATAACCTTGTTCTTCATACTTTTCGTATTTACTATTTAATGAGATTATTTTCATTTCTAGTTTTTTTTCTAACAGCAACTCCTAAATTGACAGACTTGCAAAATTTAGTTTCATTTAGGTGAAAAATCAGAAATTACTACATGGTAAGATTAATTATTATCACCCTAGAATTTATCTATATGTGCTTTTACAGAAGATTAATATTTACTCTTTTACCACAGAAAATAAATTGTGGTACAGGATGACGATATTATGGAGAAGAGATAGGAATGCCTTAATATAAACTAACATAAAATTATCTTTTTAAGCCAATTTAATCAATTATTTACTAAGCACTATATTCCAGGCATTGAACTAGGTGCTAGGGATATAGAGACAAGGCAAAAATGAAACAAAAGCAGCCAAGGCTTGGGAAGCACAATTATAAATAATAATAGTAATAACTCATACCATACTTGTGCAAAGGTTTACAAGCATTCTCTTCTTAACCATCCAATATGTTAGGTAACTTGGCAGTTACTTCCCATAAACTGAATAGTGGTACAAAGAAAAGGTTTAGGGATGGAAAGAAGGCTACAGTGATTTTATCAAATTTGATCACCTTTCCAGTTACAATTTTAAGAGATTAAGATTTTAATTTTAATGGTCAGAGTAGTTTAATTCATGTTCCAGTGTATGCAAGGCAAAAAATTAAATTTCAGAAAACCACCAAACAGATCCATCAATAGATAATTATAATTTTTCATTCTATAAAACATACAAGATTTCTAAGCTTTCACCATCACCAGATGGTCAAATTCTGGATAACTGTATATCAGAGACTAGGTGTAGCAATCATTTTGGGTCCTGTGTGGAAATGATAGGGTACGGGCCCAAACTGAGACCTTTGTCTCAATTTGGGCCCCAATTGTCTAAAGGACCTAGAAAACCTTGGACTGCCCAAGAATTCTCCCACTAGATCAATCAGTTCTCTGGCATTCTCCTGAGACCACAATTCTATCAATTAGCCTTTCACCGTGGCTATGCCCAATCTCCCAATTTTGTTACCCTCAACCTAGCCTAGCCCTCCATTGTCTTACCTCCCTATGGCCGCTGGCCATCTCCCACACTTAATTCCAGCTGGCTTCATTCTCCCTTGGCTAAACAGTCCAGGTCCCAGGAGTTCTGTTTACCCCAGTTTACTGACCACTCCCATTCAGATCTTCCTTAAACTCCTCCTCTAGTCACCCCAAACTACTCAGCCAATCCTAGATACCTCCCACAGTCTTTCTGTATATAAGGTCCATCTTGTCTCCATTAAGGTGCTCAGATTTTTACAATGTAGTCAACAACTTACAAGTGCTCAGATTCCTTAAGAGTCTGGCTAATATGGCAGTTCTTTAATAAACCTTGCCTTTGGTTGAAAGAAGGTTTGGGTCGAATTCTTTCAGACAGGACTCATGTGTCATGATTTTGGGGTCCCAGCACCCCTAAACCTCTAGACCTCATCAGAAACACACTGCACATTCATTTCAAACTACAAATAAGGGAATAATCTAATTCTGACAACTTCATTTTGAGCAAAATTTCTTACAGTAGAGAACAGTGGCATACTTAAGCATGAATGACAATACTTAAGCAATACGCTTTTACAAATATATTCAGTTCAGTCCTAAAATCGTTCTACATGAGGAAAAGATGTCTTGGGTTAATAAAATATGAGAATCACAAAATCTCAGCGTTGGAAGAGACCTTAGGGAATTTTGGATTCAGCATAATACAAATTCCTTAGCAATATATGAATCTCTATCAGTCTCTGCTTTAATATTTTTAGTGGAAGAAAATTTACTGTATCATGAAGCAAACTGTTCTATTATTGGACTAACAGATCTAATTAAAAAGTTTTCCTTTACTTAAATTTCAATACCTAAGGGATAAACAATCTCATTAATACTGACATCCTTTCCAGCACAGTCTGCAACCTTCATACAACTTCAAAGACAGTTTTCAAGAGCTGTGAAGGCTGACTTTCCTTTATTAAACCAAAAATTGCTTCCCTGTGACTTAGAATCATGGAATGTCAAAGTCAGAAGGCGCCTCAAATCATCTAGTCCAATGCATACTTAAACAGGAATCTCTTCTACAACGTCCCAAATCGTTATCCAACTTAATATCAACTTAATTAAAATTTTCTAGTGATTAAGAATTTATTGTCAAATAATTCAAGCTTAACAGGAAAAAAAAACTTATTGTCTTCTAAAGAGGTCCATTCTATTTGGGGAAATGCTAATTACAAGGAAGTTTTTCATTATAATTAGGCAAACTGCCTTTCTACACTTCTACCTGGTGTTTTCTAGTTCTACACTCTGGAATCAAGCAAAACAAAGTTAATACCTCTTCCATGCATTGTTAAACCCTTGAATACCGGAAGACTGCCAACATGGTCTTCCTACTAATTCTATTCTCCATGATAAATATGGTCAATTTTTCAAATGATCCTTGAACAGAATTATTTTCAATCCCTCTCATCATGCTAGCCAATCTCTGTATATTAACAATCTTCTCAATGTCATTCCTAAAATTTGTTACCCAGAATGAAATATAATTCTCCAGATGGTTCAACTAGGGAACATAGATGAAACTCTCTTTACCAGTGCATGTCACGACCATCTCCACTATTTACAGTCTTAAAAGAGTTAGCCAACAGCCCTGAGAGATTAGGCCAAAGTCACAAAATATATGTCAGTATATGTCAGAGGCAGAACTTGAACCCAAGTCTTTCTGGCCAATTCTCTCTCTATTCAATACTCTTATCTATGGCATGCTGTCCCTCATCAGAAAGACCCAAGTTCAAATCCAGCCAAAGACACTAGATGTGTGACTCTGGCCATCTAAGTGGCACAGGAGAGGGCCAGGCCTGGATTCTGGAAGATTTCTCATCTGAATTCAAATCTAGCCACATATTTATTAGCTGTGTGACCCTGAGGAAGTCACTTAATTCTGTCTGCCTAAGTTTCCTCATCTATAAGATGAGCTGAAGAAGGAAATGGCAAACCACTCCTGTAGCTTTTCAGGTAAACCTCAAATAGGGTCACGAAGAGCTGGACATGACTCTAATGACTGAACAACAAAGATGCTGATCATACCACCACCTACTTTGTTGTTGGAGAGTTGTGAGGATCAAATGAGAGAATATTAGCAAACTGCTTAATACAGTGCCTGGCATATAGTAGGCATTATATAAATGCGTATTCCCTCCCACTTGGCACACATTAGGCACTAAATAAATACTTGCCACTTGACTGCTCACAGCAACAATACAGAACAAGTCCACTTTCCCTTCTATATGAGAGCCCTTATCTAACTGAAGACAGCTTTCAGTTCTCCCCCCTTTTCTCTTTTCCAGTGTCATCATGGAGAAAAAAAGGATCATTTACATTAGATGAAACAATTTCAGTGTCAGTAAGTTTATGTTAGTATCTAAGATGATGTAAGAATCCTAAAGTGTAGAACAGAAAAGTATACTTGCTGCTGGGAAAGTCATAAAAACATTCCTAGAAGATAGTTAGTCTCAAAAAATCATTTGGTTGAAAAGTCCTTCCAACCCAATCTTCCCATCATAATGCATAATGGTGGTAGAATTCTTCAATTCCTAAGGTTTGACGCAAAAATTGCTTGTTCATTTCATTCTTTTCTTAATCAAAATAGAAAATATTTCATATAAAAGCCCTAAGTAACCTTTTTTCCTTTTTATAATTTTTTCAGTCAATAAAAGTGTTCTTTCTCTGCTTATCCACCCAGCACTCTCATTAAGAAAGCAATAAAAATAAAACTTACTGTTATAGGCACATAAACAACTTCTCACATTGACGACTGTCCAAAAAGTCTCAATATGAACCTTAAGACCAGTACCTCTGTCCTGAGGTAGGCAGAATATATGATTACAAGTCCTCTAGAATTGTTTAGTCACTGCATCTACCAGAGATCCTAAGTCTTTAAAAACTGTCTGTTGTTGCTATATAATTTTTTTCTTGGTTCTGCTCACTTCGCTCTGCATTAGCCTTCTTAGATTGTTTTCTGTTAACCATCCACTTCATTTCTTACAGTACAGTTTTCCATAACATTCACATATGATAATTTGTTCCACTAGTCCCAAAATTATGGGCATCACCCTAGTTTCCAATTTCCTGACACTACAAAAAGAGTTGCTATAGTTTTATACATATGGGTCCTTTTGCTCTTTTATTGATCTCTTTGGGGTATAGATCTGGTAGTGGTATTGCTGGGTCAAAAGGTAGGCACTAGTTTTGGAGGAATAGTTCCAAATTGCTTTCCAGGATGGCTGAACCAGTCCAGAGCTCCACCAAAAATGTGTTAATGTACCTATTTTCCCATAGCCTTTCCATCACTTGTTAATCAAAAAAGTATGAAGTATATAGTTAGAATGTTTTCATTTGTATTTTTCGAATTAGAAATTCAGAGCATTTTTTAAAATACAGCTATTGAGAGCTTAGATTTCTTCCTTTGCAAAATGTCTGCTCATATCCTTTGACCATTTATTAACTGGGAAATTGCTTTTATTCTTATCATCTTGAATCAGTTCCCTGTATCAGTCATCATCATCAGTAGATTTGCTCATGGGAGATCATGAGAAAATTTGTTTTCGAGGAAAAGTTTATCACTATTTCACTGTATGTAATACAATTCACTACAATACATTTTATGTATTTCATGATGGCATGTTTGCATGGGTTCTGGATAACAGACAATACTACTGTGCTTTCCCAATCCCAATGAAGTGAAGCAGGGCTGTCCGCTTGTTCCCATGCTTTTTATCATGTTTCCACTAATGTTGTCAGATGCCCTCAATGAGGATGAAAACGACATCAAAGTCAACGACAGTAAATTGTTTCACGTAAAAAGGCTACAAGCCAAGATTAAAGTGGAGGGAGAGTTGGTGCTCAATTTTTTGTTCACAGATGACTGTGTACTCAGTGCAGCCCCTGAACCTGAGATGCAACAGAGTACAAATTGATTCTCTGCTGCTTGTGCTAATTTTGGCCTGAAGATTAACACCAAGAAAACACTAGCCAGCACTACACCATCTATACATGGAAACACTGGTTGTAACAAATGGAGAGATTTTGTTCACTTACCTTGGCAGTTTACTTTCCAGGGATGCACAATGCACACACAGATGATGAGGCTAACATATGCATTGCCAGAGCTAGCTCAGTGTTTGGAAAGCTCCAAAGGAAAAGTATGGGTGAGATGAGGTATCAGACTGCCTACCCAACTGAAGGTCTACAAAGCCATTGTGCTGACCTCATTGCTGTATGCCTGTAAAACCTGGACGGTCCACCAGCACCATGCCAAGAAACTGAATTACTTCCATTTGAATTGTCTTAGGAAGATTCTAAAGATCACCTGGCAATATAAGTAAAGTATCAGAACTGAGGTCCTTTCTTGAGCTGAACAGCCAAATCTTCAAACTCTACTTCAGAGAATGCAACTCTGATAGGCTGGCTTCAAATTCCAAATGCCAAATGTACATTTGTCTAAAAGACTTATCTTACAGAGAATTCACACAAGGCAAGTGCTCACATGGTGATCAGAAGAAGCAAAACAAGGAGGCTTTCAAGGCCTCTCTGAAGAACTGTGTAATCAATTGTGACATACTGAAGACAGTGGCACAGGACAACCCAGCATGGTGTGCCCACATCAAAGGAGCTGTGCTCTATGAACAAAGCAGAATTGCAGCAGCTCAAAAGAAATGAGATGTGCAAATTTAGAGACATCTCCACTCCCAATGTTCACATGTACTACTTGTGCTAACCTGTGGTAGAGCCTTCCAATCTTGTATTGGTCTGATGAGCCACAGTCCATCAAACTGTAACTTGACTCTAAAATAATGATGGTATTTTGGTCTTCTTTAAGCAGGAAGGACAACAACTACTATGTGCCAGGCACTACACTAAGAGCTTCACAAATATTACATAATTTGATCCTCACGACAATCCTAGAAGTAGGTGCTATTAATGTCCCTATTTTACAGTTAAGGAAACTAACGCAAACAGAGATGAGCTGAATTACCCAAGGTCTTTTTTTTGCTGATTGATTCTTGGTCATAAGCCTCTACCTTTTGCCTTCTAATATACAGTATTCCAAACTCCTCATTCCTTTAGAATGGTGACTGCTAAATGGTGTGGGATTCTGGGGGTGGCTCCTCCAAACAGGAATTGTTTCTTTCTGATTACTTGCAGTATTTTTCCTTTGACTTGGAAATTCTGAATCCTGACTATAATGTTCCTGGAAGTTTTCATCTTGAGGTTTCTTTCAGGAGAAACTCTCAATTCTTCTCAACAAATCTGCTTGGTTTCGATTCCACAGAACCTTATGCTTCCCTCAGGATAAACTGATCATCTGAAATCTCATCATCATGAAGATTCAGTTTTTGGTACTCAATACCTACTCAACTCCTCTGTTGCCTCTTCCCTCTCAATGGAGGGTTAAAGAGTAGAGCAATAAACTCTTCCCAAAGCTCTCCTTTACACAGAACTCAGATCAGAACTTTCTGGGTAACTCTCCATTTTCCAAGTTCTGCTTGGTTGTTTCAACTCCAGGGATCAACTATCTCCTTTCCACTTTTTAACTTCCATTTATGTGTTGTGTTCTACCATTACATTGTAAGCTCTGCCTTCTTCTTATTTTTATCCCTAAGACTTCGTACAGTGCCTGGCACATAGCAGGTATTTAATGTTTAATGAGTTGAACTGAAAGGAGTAACTTGTGGGCTCTTTTTATTTTCACTTTGTCCTCTGATCTTAAGAGACCTGGGCATAAAAATAAAAACAGTTATCATTTCTTAAAATACGATATCCATGCTTTTTTGGAGGGGTTGTATAGTGATTATTAAACAATTTCTTCTCTTCAACGTGTTTTCCAGCTGTTTCTGCTGAGATAACTTATATTCTCTTCTATTTTTCCAGTCTTTTGACTTATTTTAATATTTCTTATTGTAGCATGCACTTACTAGATTTTCTACATGATCCATTATATTTTCAAGTAGTTCTTTCTTGGGTTAAGGTTTTGTATTTCTTGTTCCAAGCTGCTGATTCTCTTCAATTCTTTCACAGCTCTCATTTATCTTCCCATCCCCTACTCCCAGTCCCCATGCTTTCATTTGGTTTTTAAAATCATTTTTAATTCTTTAAAAAACAATCCTGCTTCATCTCTTACAGGAACTATAGTTGAACTTGTGCCCAAGCTGTGTCTTTCTTTGAAGCTTTGCTTGTAGATATATTGAAGTCATTCTCTTTTTCTGGGATTATGTCTTAAGCATCCTTGTCATCATAATAGTTCTTAATGGTGGGATTTTTTCTTGTTTGCTCATTACTACAGCCTATTTCCTGATTCATACTTTACGTTAAGGCCAGGTTATACCCACTTCAGAGGGAATGTCTGAACTGAGTTTGTGTCCTACTGCTGCTTTCTTGAAGGTACTGAGTATCATGTTATTCCAGGATCTCAGGGACAGCTCCAGCTGGGGGAAATCTGCAAACTTTCAGTACTCCAAAGTACTCTGATCCAAGATAGTCTCTCCTAGTCTGAACTCTGGCAAGTTTCTGGCTTGGATTTTGGGACTAAGCAACACAGCTCTAGTTTCGCCCCTGGCTGGAGTTCCAGTAGACTACTGCTAGACCTTAGTTACCATCAGTAAGCTTCAGACTGGGCTGGTGACTGGAACTGAGACAATACTCTACTCCTGGGGTCAGTCAGACAAGTGCTGCTGCTTGATCCCGACCTTATGCCTTGCGAAGAACTCGGCCCAGGGCCCACAACCATGCCTCACTGTGGATTACCACCCCTAAGCACAGATCCCTTCCCTAGGCCACACTTGATATGTGAACTGAGTATCAGCAATACAGCTGCCAACTGGCACCTGTCCCTCCACTTAAAATTGGGCCCCCTTATACAGCTCTGAAATTGCTTCTAGTGCACAATCTCTTTAAAACACTGTGCTGCAGTGCTCCACACTACAATCTCCCTATTAGACTCTGTCCCCAGTGTCTATAGATTTGTCTGTCCCCCTATGCTAACCTGGCAAGAAAAATGACACTAATTTTTTCTTGGATTTCCCAATCAGAACTTGGTCTGGTGTGTTTCCTAGATCTTTGTGGAGGAGTAGTCATGGGGTGCTAAGCTCCCTTTTCCTAATACTCCATTTTCTTGGCTCTTCCTTTCCTTTTTATTTTCCATCTCACAGTCCCAGTGACTTCTCAGTTTTCTAAGTAGCACTATTTTCTAATCCTTTAACTATTTTCATTATTTTTCAATGGATGAGTTCTATTTTTCTTAGCTTAAGTTATAAATCCTGAAAACAGACCATGGTTTTTGTGGTCCCTTATTAAACACCTTGTTCAGTTTCACATATATAGAAAAAAGTATTTAATGCACATTTTTCTCTCAGTCAAGGGGTAAAAAAATGGCTTAGTTGAGTTGAAATAAATAAAAGGAGTTCTTTAAGAGTGTATTTTATTTCCCATCTCTATGTCTTCATAATGGCTAACATGCCTTGCAAGTACTACTTTTTCACCTCTAAACTACAGAATTCACTCCATTCCTTCAAGATACAGCTTAAGCACCATCTTCTAACACAGAATTTCTTAATATTACCACAAATACTAATTTAATTATTTTGTAATTATTTATTTGTAATTTAACTATTTTGTAATTATTCTGTATATAGTTGGGATACATACATGTTGTCTCCCCAGTAGGATGCAAGATCCTTAAGAACAGTGATTGCTTTATTTTTTGTCTTTGTATTCCCAGTCCCTAACAAAGTGCCCGGCATATACTAGGAACTTAATAAAAGCCTGTTGATTGAAGTTAACTCAGAAGTGAAGTTTCTCTTTATACCATTACATATGGCTATTCCATATACTTAGCAAACATAAGACAGAAGGATCATATCTACTCTCTAAAGAAGTTGGGTGGGAAAGGTAGCAAGGGGAGAGGTGTACTAAATAAAAATTCCTAACAATCTCCTCATGTTTACTGCACTGCCAAGGCAGCCCCAAAGAGTCAATACTGGATGAGAAAGAACCCTGACTTGGTTCTGTCAGGATTCAAAACATGGAATAAGAACAAAGGATTTCCTCTCCTTAACTTCTCTCACTAAATGATAGGTGAACATTTCCCAGAATGCAAGAGAATATCAAATTCATTAATTCTAATCCAGCCTATGATTGATTCTTGCTGAATACTGTTTTATTTAGTAAGCTCTATGCAGAACAAAACTCAAGAGAATGACAGTTAATATAGTTAATATAGTTTAACTATTCAAAATAAAACATTAAATGCCTACTATGAGCAAGTAAGTGCCTACTATGAGTAAGCTATGTAGTTATTTAGGTGATACTGGAGAAATGATTCAAGCTAGTCCTTTATTCATGTTTCATAACAAGAACTCCCCCCAAAAATTAGTAAGCATACTATCAAACAAAAGACTATCCTAAAACTGAATGGCACGTTACCTTTTTGGCACTTTCAGGACCCGCTTCATCAAAGCGAAATCTAACAATTCTGAAATCTTTACAATAAATAATTAGCTCTGTTGGATTAAATTTGAGTTTCTGGTTGGGGCCTAGGATCTTCTGTTTCCTTCTGTTGTCATTTACTGAAATAAAAGAAGATTTTAAAGAAAGAACACTGTTAAATGATGTTTTTAAATGCATAATCTCCAATACTCATCAATAAAGCATGTTTTAGCAAAATATTACTTAAAATATCGAAACTGCCATAATTTGAGCACTAAATAATTTAGGCTTTCATCTAGTATTCAATGTTTTTCCCCTGTCCTTGAGTCTATTTTGGGAAGATTGGGAGTTGACTGTGTGCAACTAGATAAATGTTTTTCAAATTAAAACAACTACTAAAAAGTATCACTTCAGATAAAATTATTAAATTTTAAATCTATTAATTAAAAAATGATAGCAATAACCAAGACAATATAAAAATTTATATCCACACTATAATATCCACTACTACAATGACATAATTCATTCATATAGCACAGGGATCAGCAAACAAGCACTCACGGGCTAAACCCAAGCTTGTCACCTGTTTTTTATACAGCCTATGAGTTAAGAATGGTTTTTGCAAAATGTAAATGTAAATACACAATGACAGCCAGTAGACTGGATTTGGCTTAGGGGTCCTAATTTGCCAACCTAGAATAATGACTCAGGTTTATGAAGCAACCTTGTGAAACAGGTAATACAAGTATTATCTCTATTCTAGAGACAAGGAAATAAATACTCAAGAAGTTCCAAATAAAATAACCAAGATCACATAGGGAACACATGTAGGACTGAGGATTTGAAAGCTAGTGTTTTGGCTCCAAAGCCCAGCACTCTTTTTACTTACATGTTGCTGCCAAATAACAGTTACAAATTAATTCTTTTAACCTTGTTATTTAGATTCGTAATCCTGTTGAAACCCAAGTAACATTTGACATCAAATATAAACTTCGATGAACCTCTTTACTCATCAAAAAGTAAAAAGTTAACAGAAGGATAATCTAAGCAACTTTAGACTCTTGCATCAATATTCTAATTTCTGAGCAAAATCAACTTGTTAAAAACTATTTACTCAGATCATGTACATACCTGTTACAATTTGCTCAATACATGTTAAAGGGACATCATGTTCACCAAGGAGAAGGTTTTTATAATGAAATTTCTGAAATTAAAAAAATATTTCTGCTTACAAAGTTTTCAGCCATAGTGAGTTATATACTTACATTCTAAAGGCTAAACAAGTTTTTTATAGCACTTTTAAAAATAAAGAAAACAAAAAATAAAAAATTTGCAACCAAGGCCAAGGTACAGAAGGCATATGGGCCTATATCATTATTATGATAGTCCTTACCTAGGATAAACTGTAGTCTCAACAAGATTTCATGTGGATTAAAATGTGTGAAGTGGGAAAGGGCAGTGTTACTGGGTTTGCTGCCTCTTTGCTGTTGTTCAGTTGTTTTAGTCATGTCCAACTCCTTCATGACCCCATTTTGGGGTTTTCTTAGCAAAAACACCAGAGTGGTCTAACATTTCTTTCTTCAGCTTATTTTACAGATGAGAAAACTGAGGCAAACAAGGTTAAGTAACCTGCCAGATCACACAGCTCATAAGTGTTTAAGGCTAGATTTGAACTGAGGCTGATTCTAGGCCCCATGCTTTATCCACTGTACAACCTAAATGCTAAAAGTCTGGGGGAGGCAATCATACTTATACGCTGTATTCTAAGGATAGCTCTGTATGAAGCTATAATCACATTTAAAGTGAATTGGTAATCTAATTGCCTGTAGTAGAAAACATTTAGCTCTACCATCAAAATTATTCCTATTTCAATGAAGGTCTATGGGTTCTTTTCAATGCCATTTACAATAACTCATATTAATTGTGGAAAATATCTCTTATGAGCAAAAAGCTTATTCAAGAATTGATGTTTTATTCAGTTTTTTTAAATATTTGGTAATCTGCATTTTATTTACTCACTTGCTGTTAGTATTTTTATTATTTTCAAATTTAGCTATTCACTTATGAAGGATATTGTCAATAGGGCAATTTATAAAATTTTTCAGATCTGAGTTGATCGATCCACACACAAATGTCCAGTGTTAAGGATGAAGTCAGAGCAGAAGGAATAAATGATGTATCATAGGAATAAAATGGATGCATCTTATAGGCATTGCCCTAACACAATGCTCAGACTCAGCATTTTTCAATATAATTTGGCCATACGGAATGGAAAAGTATTTAAATACTTACTATGTTCTAAGCGCTGTGTTAAGGTCAAGGAATATAAAAAGAGATAGAATTCTGGCCTTGAAACAATTAAAACAACCAATAAATGCTCATCTAGGCAATCTGATAGCAAGGAGAAATTCTAAATCAAAAGAGGAAAACTGAGCCTCTTTTCATGCCAAAAAACTGCAATAAGTAAAAAGTATTTTGATACAAACATAATTTCATATTAAAAAGATGGTGAAACAACTGCTAGCACTGACATTTTCTCAAATAACTATTTTTCATACAATCAGACTGACAAGGAAAATGCTGTATACACTCACCAAACAAGTTATTAAAGACACACAAATTAAACCAGTTATATATATATATGTATACATACATATATATATATATATATACACACACACATACATATACATATATACAAACATGTACATACACTCAGTGTCCCTTAAATCCTATAAAAATATATGCGTAATATATTGGCACATATATGTAATTATTTATTACATATAATGAGTATTCATATCACACATCTATATATATGTGCTTACACCATTTCACTTCATATTTGATATCTGTATTCAAATATTTCATTGAGAAACTAGTTTGTTTTTTTTAATAGAACTGAGAAATGAAAATAATAAAATAACCAAAGTTAAACACATTAAGTTGAGGAAAAAGTGAATTAAGAAAATAATAACTTTTCTTGATGGTTCTCCAGTTTACCTGGAGTCCAAAGTCTGAATTTAACGGCTAAATTCTTTTTTAAAAACCAACATTACAGAATTATGCCTCTTGCTTTTGGCAAAGAGGTGGTGGACAACAGATGTGGTATGAGACATACATTTTCAGACATGACAAATGTGTTCATTTGTTCTGCTTGACTGCGCCTAACGGGGGTGGGGGGGGGGTGGGGGGTGTTCCAAAGATAAGCAGTAACTCCCTGCTTAGAAGTTACTAGGAAGTAATGGTGATGTTAAAAAAAATTAATACAACAATTTTAATATAAATATATTATATACAATTGGTGTCCAGTAAGTTCATATATAACATTACAAACAATTTCAATTCCATTTTGTAACACCATTCTAAAAAAAGACTTTAAAAAATCTATTACAAAGTATAAATGTGAAAACATTTAGAATTCATTACCTTTGTTCTAAATTATGAGAATATGATATTCTGCTTTAAAAATTTAATAAAGTCTTTTAATTTATGTAAAAGTTAAATACTTTTAGAACTGGAATAAAGAAAATACTTATTATCTAAGATAAAAACCCAAATGATATCTTCCAATCCTCAAGCAAAGTAAATTCCAAAAGGGAACACACCATATTTTTTTCTACACATCTAAATATTTTCCTTAAATCCTGTTTTGAATTCCACTATCTTGTAAACTCTGTAATTAATTAATTTAATTAATTATATTTACAGTAATTAATACATTAATTAATACATTAACGTATTTGCTAATGTAACAAATATGTTATATTTTCCTTTGAACTCTAAATTTACACAATCTCACATGGTAAAAGACATTAAACGGACAAATGCTTTAAAAGTAAGAAACAAACCTGAAATGGCATTGGATCATCTGTAATAAATGAAATCTTGAAATTACTGCATATCAGCTTCCCCCACAGATCATACTGACTTGTGTCTGTTGCAATGCATTTCCTCACAAAATTAACTTCGTTTACAACTATTTCTCCTTTAAAAAAAGAAAGAAAAGACTCAGTTAAATATTCTTACAGTTATAAATTTATTAAAGGCACTAAAATACATATCAAAATTGGATAACATATTACTATAGCCTGTTTTTTTATTGGCTTAATTAATGATACTGGCTTAATGATGATAGTCTTCAGTTGCATCACAACTTAAGACAGAAAATGAAAAATATGCAAAAATATCCCCTCCAGAAGCCTACAGCATATACATACAGGGAATACCTGGTATTTCACAAGTCCTAGGTCTTTTAGGTTAATGGATTCCTTTATTGACCTGAGAGCCCAAATATAATCATATCTGTCAGAAGACATATATTAGTCAAGAACAGGCCACAAACTCTTTCATCTTCATCTCAAAAATTACTAACATTCTACACTCTATCGTTCTCTACTACAGAGTGTGATAATGCTGATCCCAACCCCTCTGCATATACCCATGACTCCACCCTTTTTCAATGTTCTTCTGTAGACTGCCCCCCCAATATCATCTCTTTCTCTCCCTCTTCACCTTTAATGTCTCCCTATCTACTAGTTCCTTTCCTGCTACCTTATAAGCATGCTAAAGTCTTACCTATTCTGAAAAACAAACAAATCCCAAATCTTATCCAAATATTTGGACCTTAGTTCATACATCATTCCCTTCCTCACACTATATGGCCCAGTCAAACTAACTTCTTGCCATTAATAATGCTGTAGGCATTTAATAAGTGATTGTTAATTTTGATTAATACCGATTCTTGGCAATGCCTGGTGAGAAGTCATTCAGGAATTTTATTTCCCCAAGATCAACTTTTCAGCTTTATTCTGGGTGTAGCAAGAGAAAAATAAGTGCAGCTATACACATCCTCATGCCCTGCACTTCTTTTACTTAATTTTAATTTGACTGAATCTATTTCACTTGAAGTCATCCTGGGAAAGCAGTAAGTTATGTAGTTGGGAATTTTTTAAATGAACTAACTTTTAATTTTTCCCAAAACAAAACTTACTATTTCATTTTCTCAAAGTTAAACATAATGTAAACATTTATTACATAATACACTGAACAAGGCAATATAAAATTTCTCTCTGGACTAACGTTATGACTTAACTCACAGTACGTTAAAAACTTTGGGTCATCATTCACTAAAGGAAATATCATTTTAAAATATTTTAAAGCAAACAAATTTTAATGTATCAATAATAAGAATTTTCAATAATTTACTAAAATATGGGTTAACTTTCAACTTTAAAATTCCAAAACACAATATTCAAACCATACTGTCACTGTGCTAACATAGTAGAATAAACACTAGGCTGAGAATTGGAAGAAGTATATTCAGATTTGAGCTTTGTTTGTCTTTGGACAAATCATTCTCTCCAAGCATCAATTTTCCTTTCTGAAAAATAAGAGCTGAACTAAATATTTATGGTCTATTCTTGAATTTTAAAAATCCATGACTGCTACTGACTAGATTACTTAGTGGCCTCAGGATCAATGGCAGGAAACTGAAGCAGAGATATATGTGAATTGTCTTGTTTTATTATCAAAATCATTAATGAAACAAAAACTAATGTCTTATTTAATGTCCTTCATATAAAAACTAATCATTGCTTAACATGAATAGCACGATATACCATCTCAAAATAAACTTGTTTGTTTAAAAATCTCGTATTCCTGCTAACATTGTTAAAAGTTGCAATAGCAAACTTAATTTTTAAAAAGTTGGAAGAGATAAGTGAATAAAAATTGGAGAAGATAAGTGAATATAGTTATAATAGTAGTATGCTAACACTGACTTTGAAATTTAATACAAAAACACTGAACTACTATACTCAAGCCTCAACAATGACTTACTTTGTAAAAGTTAGCAAATTTCAGTCAACTTGCAGAACAAATTTACATGGGGGAGTTGGCAACAGTCCTATGCTATGACCAACTGTACTATACTGGGACTGAAATAAAGACCTTAAACCCCTATAAAAAGAAAAGTCAGATTCAAAAAGAAAATCATACCTTGTTGAATCATAAGACACAAACAGTGATAATTCATGGACTGCTGTCAATCTAGTGGTTGGTTTCTAGAGGAAGGCCACAGATCTACAGATCCAATAGGCCCTTTGACCTGTTATTTCATCTGGGCCAGCCGTACAGGGGAGTTCACAACCTAGTCCTACTCTGATACCTATTTTCAACCTGTAGAGTTTCACCAGTCCTTAGGCAACTCGAATGGCACCCTTCATCCCCCATATTCATGTGAAACAGTCAATGAATATAGCTCACTGAAGCTCAAAATTTCTGAGCTTAAGAGATCTTCATCAAAGAGGAATGTGTTATCAATGACCTGAATGAAAGCATTGAAAGTATGCTAATCAAATACATGGAAGACACAAAGTTGTGTGAGATAATAAATACAGGGAGTAAGAGAATTGGAATCCTAAAACATCTCAAAAGGATAGAACAATAAGCCTAGAATGGTAAATCTAGTAGGATGAAATTTAAATAGGTATTCAAGAACTGAAGGCAGCACTTCAACAACAATATCTTTTAGAATTTTAAATTAATTAGCTCAGCTGGAATTCCACTCCCCCACTAGCCTTATCGTTGGAAATGCTTCCTCTTTTGTGATCTATCATTAAGAACTTTTGAAACACCTCCATATACAACCTCCTTCACTCCCTACTCCCACTCCCTTCCCTTGAGTCAAGAGGGTATCTGTTAATCCCTTAGGAGAAGAGAGCTTCACCTTTTCCCCTTCCCCCCACCTCAGAATTAGCCTTCTACGGCAAGGGGTCCCCCTAGCTTGGGCCCTGGGGCAACCTTTGCCTGGAAACATCACCCAAGGTTCAGCACATCCTGCTCAAGTTAAAGAAGCTAACCTCCTAAGGTGGGTAAACCCACTCTTTTAAAGTTGTAGTTTTAACTGTTAATGACAAGATGTTGATTCTTTGTGTAAAGTAATTTGGAAATGCATCTAACAAAACTGAAGTCACCTCACTGGTAATGACTTTATTTCAAATTTCAACTTGGTGAACTTTTTGTGTCAGTTATGTCAAGCAATTTTTCATAATTTGGTTACTGCTAAAATAATTTGGCTATTGTTGGTTATTGTTTTAATGTTTAACTTGCCAAAAAGCTTGTCTGGGTTGTCTTGCTGAGAATTTGCAAGTATATAGAAATCATCTCTAACAATTGGCTTTTTGCACCAGGATAAATTTAAGTTTGAGATGCAAATCCTGGAAAACTTTTTCCTAAACTGTGATTAATGAAATGGCTGTTTGAGGCAAAAGCTCACAGGATTTTATTTTTAGTTTTCTGATGGATCATAATAATCCATCGATAATCAAAATAATCAATTTGAGAGAAACAAGCTGCTCAGAGAGAATGTGATATTGGTGGGAAGCCAGCATCCGGAGAAGCTGAGAGGACAATTTTAGCCTCAGTTTAAGATGGGATCCTCTAGACTCCGTTTCCTCATTAAGTTTCTTTGAAAAGGAATGTTACCCACCTGGCTATTCTTCAGTCTGGCTATGAGGTGGATTTGATATTGCATGGTTGGAAAACTGAATTATCTAAATCCAAACAGAGCTAAGGATGTTTTATCCTGTCATATCTGGGCCCTGCAGTCTTTTCTGTCAGATTTGTGTCTTCTAGACTACAGGCTAATCACCTACAGTTGGTAGCAAACCGTGGGTACCAGCCAATGTCTCCCTATTGTTCCCTGGATGCAGCCTGTGCTTGATTCCAGTCAACCTCCTCTTTGGGACCCCCTAGAGGCAGGGACAGCTCTACCCCTCCTTGCCAGCAGGAAGCAGTTTCAGAAGCCAAGACCTTTGCCCCTTACCCCCCAAAAGAATTTGGGTCCCATTTGTTTGAAGAGGGAATGATAAGGGTGGGATATGGATTCCAAAAAGGAAAAACCCTGGACTTTTCCACACGGCCAAATCTCTGGCTTTTGCCTAAGGCTATAATCATATGAAGTGGCCTTTTATTATCGCCCTACATCCAATCTACCTCCAGGTGGCCCCTGGCCACTTCCCACCCTTAACCCTATCTAGACGTCATTCTCCCTGGGCCACATGGTCCAGGTCCCAGGGGTTCTGTTCACCCCAGCTTACTGGCCACACCCATCCAGATCTTCCTTAGATTCCCCCCACCCCTCCCCTCCAGTCACACTACACTACTTGGCCACTCCTAGATACTTCCCACATATAAAGTCCATCTTGTCTCCATTAAGGTGCTCAGATTCTTAAAATCTAGCCACTGCACAGATTCTTATAATATAGCTAATAAGGCGGATGTTCTAATAAACCTTGTCTTTGGCTGGAAAAAAAAAAAAGAAAAAAGAAATGCTTCCTAAAGCCCACTTGACTTCATTCTCCAGAATGTCTAGCTCTAGATCAATAACCACACCATCATGGTTATTTGTGACATTAAGATCTTTCTTACATAGTTCTTTTGTGTATCCTTGCCACCTCTTCTTAATCTCTTCTGCTTCTGTTAAATCCCAGCCTTTTATCACACCCATTTTTGCATGAAACTTACCCTTGATATCTCTAAATTTTTGGAAGAAATTGCTGTCTTTCCCATTCTATTGTTTTCTTTGCACTGCTCACTTACCTTATCTCTCCTTGCTATTCTTTGGAGTCCCACATTCAGTTGTATATATCTTTCCCTTTTTTCTTTCCTTGGCTTTTGTAAGGCCTCAACAGACAGTCATTTTGCTTTCTTGCTCTTTTTTCTTCTTTTGGAATATTTTTTGTTGCTGCCTCCTATACAACATTGACAACCTCTGTCCACAGTTCTTTAGGCACTCTACCAGATCTAATCCTTAAATCTATTTATCACCTTCACTTCATACAGGATATTATTTAGATCACGTCTATGTGGTCTGATGGTTTTCACTACTTTCTTCAATTTAAGTCTTTATTTTGCAAATAGCTTAGCTTTCCTTATTACCAGAATAATGTTAGAAATAAAAAGGGCAATAGTCTTACACTCTTCTCTGTTCAGACTACATCTGGAATACTGTATTTAGGCTGATCGACATATTTTAAGGACAGCGACAAGCTAAAAAACTAGAGCATGTCCAAAGGAGGAAAATACTAAGTTGTCTTCAAGTATTCAAAGAGCAGTCATGAGGAGAAGAAATTAGGTTTGTCAACAAGAACTAGGAGAACTGGGTACATTTCAGAAAATTAGATTTTAACTTGATATAAGAATAAACTTATTAACAATTAGAATTGTCATGGGCTGGTTTGTAGAGTATTTACTTCCCTATCATTAGAGGTCTTCCAGAGAAGTTGCAGAGATATGCAAGTTAGTTAAGCCATAGCCACTAAGGCTGAGATTCTAAGATTCTATGAAATCTAGCTGGATAGCCCCAAAACGTGTGTAGTTCTCTGGGAAACATTAACAGGTTAAGTTTTAATAATTCTCTAGGCTGTACTGCTGCAACCCCTGTACCTTCCAATGGTAGATAATTCTTTATCTCAAAGACATGAAATTTCCATCTTCAATGTTTCATCTGTATAGAGTCAACAGTAAATCAAGAAGCACTTATTAAGCACTTACTATGTGCTAAGAAGTGCTAACTTTTGGGGATACAAAAAAGGGCAAAAACACAGTACTTGCCTTCAGAGAACTTACATTCTAACAAGGAAGACAATATGTAAATAACTAGGTACATACATGATATACATATAATGTAGATTGAAGGCACTCCTTGTGGGGAATGTTGAAGGACAGGGAAAAGCCTCCTAGAGTAGGGTGGATTTGACCTGAGGAAGGTCAGTGGATGGAAGAAAGTCAGAGACATTAATTAGCAGTGATGGGGCAGGGTACTCCAGGAGTTGGGGTCAACTTGAGCTTTTAAAAGCACAAAGATGGGAGATGGAGTGTTTGGAGAACAAGTAGGCCAGTGTATTTTGGAATATAGAATGCACGGAGGAGAATAAGGTATAAGAAGACTGAAAAGACAGGAAAAGACAAAGTTATAGAGAGTTTTAAAAGCTCAATAATTAAGGAATTTCAATTTGACTATGAGTGTAATTATAAGATGGGTCTGATGGGGTGCTTGGACCCCAATTTCTCCCTAGCCTCAGAAACACTATCCCTGACAGTTTCTCCCCAGCCCAAGGACACTGTGCCTAGCAATTACTCATGACTGGGCCCCAGCAAGACCCTTATCTCTTTCCCTGGTGCACTTCCAAACAGCACCGAAGGAATTATTAGTTTGAACTGGCTTTGTACTGGGTCATAAAGACATTCTTACCCACTACTCTACTACCGCCCTACCTCATTATCTACATCCTGAGCTTCTCATTATCTGCATTCTAGACATAAGACATATGTATACTCCCTGCATCTATCTTGTCAAACAAGACACTGATTGGTGGCAAACTGAACAACTCTCAGTTACCCTGTACTCTAGTTAACTTAGTGACATAGCAGGCCTAAAACCACACCTCCATGTGGCTCCCTCTTGTGGGCTTTTCCCAGTGAACTCTGGGTAAAACCCCTGTGCAGTAGGTACAAGAAGTGCATGTTCTTTTAAGAACTGACCACTCTTTAACCACTCCCTAATCCCACCCTGAATCACCTAGTTAGCATATTTGGCACATGTTTTATTGCATTTTATCCTTTATAAACTTTAACTGTCCCACTCTAAGATTGCAGGAATCCTTAAGAATCCTTGCCCACTGAAAAGCATAACAATAAACTTTGCCACCTTGACTTAAAGAATGCTTGAGTCTGTGAATTCATTCCAGACGACCCATCGTGTACTTCAGTCTTTGAGGGGTCACAACCTTTCAACCTCTCATACTGCTGTAACAGGTCAACATAATGTATTTTAAAAAGAGCCTCCATTTCCTTCAAGGAGCTCAACTGCTATCTCTTCCATGAAGACTTCCCTTTTCTTTGCATATTATAGTGTACTTCCCATCCTCAAATTTTCTTGGAGCATATATAGATCTCTCCTTTGCTTCCATCACACTTCTTCATATTATGCTTATTTGTGTATAAATCATTTATTAAAAGACTACAAGCTCCTTGAGGTCAGGGATTATGTAATTTTTTTCATTTTTACATCCTCAGAAGCTAGTGCATTTTTTTCCCTACAGAGAAAACACTGAATTAAACTGAATTCAAGATTCTGAGATGGTGATGCACTCACAAGACAAAGAGGCCAAGAGGGGGATTCTTTTTGCAAGGGCAGTGAGGAAAATTAGAGGACTAGTTTTATTTATGCTGAGACTGAGATGATAGTAGAAAATGTCAGTAGCCAGAAGGAAATAACTGACCTAAAGCTCAATGGAAAGTTCAGAACTGTAAATGTTAATTTAGGACTCATCAGCAAAAAGATTTTTTTGAGCAGAAACCATGAAAATGTATGTATTCTATCAAAAACAAAAAGTGGAAGGGAGTGGGGAGGGACAGAAAATAAACACTGGAGTCCTGGAGAATGTCCTCACTGTGGAATAAGGAACAGGACAGAGAGAAGAGTAGCCATCAAAGAAAACAACAACAAAAAAGTGTTTGAAGAGGTAGGAGAATAATAGTATAGTGTCAACTATGCCAATGGAAGAAAAATGGAGTGGATAGTCAAAAAGTATTAATACAGGCAAGAGCTCAAGGATCAAGACAAAGAAAACTACTACTGGATTTGTCAAGAAGAGGATCATTTTTGACCAGAGAAAAATCAGGGTCAATAAAAGAGCAGGAGATAGTTGAGAGGTTAAGGATAAAGCAGTGACAAACAAAGGAGGGCAGTTACATCATAATAATATCCTGTATCTGTAAAAGTAAAATCAACTTTCAAATGACTAGTAAATCTTAATATTTTTACATATGTGAAGAAATCCTATATGCCTCAGTAAAATTCTGGGGAATTAAGATGACTCAGTTATAACGAAACAGTGAGAATGAGCAGCTCACAGCACTGCCTTCCTAGTAAGTATAATACATCCAGTTAAATGGGAATGTAATAGAAAGAGCACTGAACTTCAAGTGTTCAACTTGGGGTCACAGTATCTGAGCTAGAATGCTGCTCTGCCACTAACTATCTGTGTGATCCCTGTACGTTCAATTAACTTCTGTTGGCTCTCAATTTCATCTATAAAATGAGGAGGGTTGGATTAAATGACCTTTAAGGTCCCTTGAAGATCTAAATCTATTATCCTATAATCCCTCTGACTAGACACTAGTTAATTTTTAAAATTCACATTAAGTAAAACTGCTTCTAATTATAATGGAACCATTATGCCACATACAAGGAATGTTACATTTTTAAAAAACAAAGCCTAAGATTACTCACAAAATACAAAACAAAAACCAAACAACCCTAACTCACTAATTCCTTGCCACAGGGAAAGGGTAAGTCAAACTGATAGAAAGGCTTTTATCTTCACATACCCTAATAAGTTTTCCCTCAGCCTTAGCCTATATTTTATAAAGAATGCCATTTGGATATGGTCTGGTCTCTTTATTTTCCTAGTAAACTAAAGTTTCCATAATAACTGGCATAATGACTTAAACAGATCTGCAATCTCATCAATCTGGAAGCTCCTTCAAATAACACAGGTAGGAACCCATCCATGCCTGTCCATCATATGCAACTCTTGTATGCATGATTATGTCAAAACAATCAAATTCTAAACATTTAGTGATAAAATCAAAGTTACTTAGCTACACAATTCACCATAAGAGTACTGAAAATGGAACTCTTAAAAGCAAACCCAAACTAACTTAATTAAAATCTTCGGAGTACAAGCATATGCTTATAATTAACAGCATCTGATATTTATATAGTGCTTTAAGCTTTACAAAGCATAGTATACACATTATCTCATTTAATCTTCACTTTATCTTCATTTAATCTTTAGGATCCCAATGAGGTAGGTACTCAATATTCGCACTGATTTGTTATCTCATGCATTTCCTTCCCTAAAATGCAGACAATGTGTAAGTTAAGCTCACACACCTCCTTCTCTAAGTTTACCACAAGGGGTAAATCCAGTGTTCTAAGGGCCTTTCTCACTTTCTCTGGACAAAAGTCCCCATTTTACAGATCAGGAAACTAGAGCTAAAAGATAGTGAGTGACTTATTTGTGGTCATATAGCTAGTAAGTGTTAGAGATGAAATTTGAACCCAGGCCTCTCTGACAGCAAGTCTAGCACTGTTTCTATTATGCCATAAGGCCTCTAAAATATTTTGTGTATTTTATGGTCTTAATTTTTCAAAAAACAGACATTTGTTATCCTAGATAATTCATCATGTATAGAAATATTTATGCATCTAAATTTATATTTAGCTTAATTTAAAAATGTATATTTCCTATTATATTCATTCATCTGGTAAATACTATTTTTTTCTCCCAAAATGACACTTGAGGCCACAAAATCATTGTCTTAATATCTTACTTAATATTTAACTTAACAAAAAATGCTTTCAAAGGTGCTGAAATAAAATATTTTAAAATGAGGATAAAGATATATATTACAGCACAAAATAAATTGGTCTAATTGCTCCTTTTTATGTTAGAAACTAAGTCTTGTTTGCTTTTTAAGATTCTTGGGCTTAAAACACTGGTGTACAACTAAGTACTAAAAGAACTGGGAAGAAACATTCAAAAATAACATTTTGTATAAAAATGCTATTAACTGTTCTAAAATGGTTTCTAAAGGATTCCAAAATGAAAAATATTTACAATAATTTCCATTTAAAAGCAACTTGTCTTAGCCAAGAATCCAGTTATTCCTATAATAATAAACTCCCCTAGATTTACTAGGACTTGGGATAAGGCATTACTTAAATATATTCAGCTTCAACCACATAGCCACACAGCCAAATACAGTTCTCAAAATACCTTCCAAGAGGAAAAACAGGTGGAGAAAGCAGGCTGCTGCCTGAGGCAGGTTAAAAATCTGCGGGGAAGGGGAGGGGGATCCATTAAAAAAATTGTATAGAAAAGTGTTTTTCCATATATACAAGATTTTTTTTAAAATTAAAAATCCATCAATCCAAGATATATAATATCTTTTTAACCTGGTGTTACCTATTTTGGAGTTTATTCAATCAGACATTTCTCATTTAAAAATTGATCTTTGGAAATGTTTGCCAGAAACTGACTTATATCAGATGAGGGGGCCTCACAGATCATTTAGTCTATTATGTTGCTGAAGCATGACTCTCAAGAATATCCCTAGAGTGATTACCCAGACTGCTTAAGGACCTTGGGTCACAAAAACCTACACCTACAGAAGCAGCTTTCTTTTTTCTTTCTTTTCTTTCCTTTCTTTCCTTTAAAACATTCCAATTCAATTCAACTTAGTTCCACAATCAGTTAAGTGACTGTCAACTATTCATGAGACCCCAGGCTGGGATACAAAGGTAGAAATGACAGTCCTTGTCCTCAAGGAGCTTTCATTCCACTGGGAGAAATGCTGTGCTATATATTATGTCATAGTCAACATTTACTAATCAACTTGCTTGTCACTGGAGGTAGACAAACAAAACTGTCCCAACCCTCAAGGGTAGCTTAGCTTCCTTCAGGGACAAAACACATACACAAATAAATACAAAGCAAATTCAAAATAATGCAAAGTAATTTCAAGAGAGAATGTTTTAATAATTGGAGGAATGAGGGAAAGAGCTGTATCTTGAAGGAAACTAGAGATTCTAGGGAGAAGAGGGAGGAGATTTCAGACATGTGGGGCCAACTGGGCAAAGGCCCAGAGTAAGGAGATAGGATAACACATAAAGAAAACAGCTGGTAGGCCATTTTGACTAGATTGAAGAATGTGTGAAGGGCAGTAATACTAAATAAAACAGTTAGCAAAGGAGAGGGCTATGGAACTACTAGGATAGAGCTATTTATATACCCATTCTAAATCTATAATCTGGTGCCTCCACTCCTGTGCCTTGCCCCTGCCCCCACTGCACCCCATCCCCAAAACAAAACATGACAACTGAGAGACAGAGCTCTACAACAGATGCCAAAAGCAGGAAAAGGCTTCTAACAATCTACCTGTATGACCTTGGGCAAATCATTTAACCTTCCTGGGCCTCAGCTTCCTTATCTGAAAAGTGAAGAGACTGGACCAGATGGCCTCTGAGGTCCCTTCCAGTTCTAGATCTATGATCCTATTGTCATCCAAGCTATTTTACTGCTCTCTTATGAGTCAGTCAACAAACATTAATTAAGTGCCAGCCACAGTCCTAAGTGCTGGAAATACAAAGAAAGACAGAAATATGGTCTCTGCCCTTAAGGAGTTCACATTCTAATGGAGAAAACAACATTTAAAGAACTAAATACATATAAGATAACATAAAGTGTAGAAGGAAGGCACAATATTATCAAAGGCTGTAGATAGGTTAAAAAGGATTGGCAACTGAGAAAAAGCCACCAGACTTAGCAATTAAGAATTTATTGGTAAACTCTGGAAGTGAAGTTTCAGTTGAATGATAAAGTCAGAAGCCAGACTGGAGAGGAGTTATAATTGAGTGAAAGCGAGAGCGGAAGTAGATACAGAGGAGAGGAAAGATAAAATTACTAGCAGGGATGATAGGCTCAAGTGAAGGTCTTTTAAGGATGGGGAAGAGTTAGTCAGGGGTGAAAACAACTGGAATAACTCCTGTGTTGAGTGGAAGAGCAAATCAATTAGGGACGTGTAAAATAACTGCCTTGCTGCAGTGGTTGAGACTCCGCAACAAACTTCTTTTGGACAAAGCATAATTTCACGACTTTCTCCAGCTTCATTCAGTAGCAAATGAACAGAAATGAAGGCAGAGAATGATGGGATCAACTCAAGGTTAGGATTTGGTGAAGCATGACTGGAGATAGGACAAAGAGGCATGGAATTCAAGCACAGAAGACAGTACAGAGCAAAGCTGATTTACAAACATCAAGACGGGCAAGAGGGCCAGCCAGTGTAGCAGTGACCACCTGCAAAAGAACTGACGGATAGAAGGTTTAGAAGACATAAGCAGAAAGAACAGGATTGGGGCTGTAAGACAGAAGAAAGGACAGAATGCTAAACGGTTATGATCAGATAAAGGAATTTCAGAGTTCATAAATATGAAAGTACAAAACTTGTTGGTGATGGTAAGAACAAGGGTATGATCATTTCTGAGTCTAACTGAAGTGCAGAGGAGTAAGTCACAGTAATTGATGGAATACGGAAATAAGAATTTAGAGTAGTTGAGGGAGTATCGATTTGTATGCTGAAATTTCCTAATTTGAGGGCAGAAGTTAAAGTGTAAAGACTAAGGAGCCTGAGGCTGAGGAATATAGAACAGTCACACAAGGAAAAGGGACTTCGTTAAATGCCTTGCTAAAATCCAGGTATATGTCTATTTAACTTATGTTACCTTGGCAATAAAGAAATGAGTTTAGAATAGCATTTACTGTTCTTCATGAACCCATATTGGCTGACAAGAGATCAGCCCTTTCTTTTCTAAGTTCTCATAAGTCACCCTTTAATAGCATATTCTAAAATTCTGTGAGGTATCAAAGTCAAACTCCTGGGTCTATAATTTGAAGAAACTAATTTTTTCTAAATTCTGAAAACTGGGACAACAGCAGTAGAAAGACCCACATCTTAGTGTCAGAGAGGTAGGCTCCAGTCCTAACTCTGCCAATACTACCAATATTGACCTATGGCAAATTGCTTCACTTCTCTGGTTGTCAGTTTCTTTTATAAAATGAGGGGCTGAATGAGATAGTTTCTGAGGCACAATGCAATTTCATCAAACATCCCAGAGAACTTCTGCCTACTTCTAGTCACAAGACAACTCTCTCCATGATTCCTCAATCATCACTTACAGCAGTTCGGTGATCATATCTGCAAACAGTTTTAACTTCCGGGGTTGCAATTCATCAAAGATAGGCGACTACTACTCCTTTAAGGCAGCTAGGTTCTCTGATCATCTACACATTATCTTAGATTTTAACTTCCTATTATTCGACTTTGTTTATCAACTTCCCATTATGCAAAGAAAACAGATATAACAAAACAGTCTCTTTTGCTTAAATGTTTTTCTTTGTTAAAAGAGAAGGCTCATGGGATGGGTTGTAGTGTATATATTTGATATTAAAAAAAAAGCATCTATAAAACATTTTTAAAAAAACACATAAAAATAACAAGTAATTCTACCTTTTCTCTACTGTCACTTAACCTGTTTGTCATTTGTAAATGAAAATAATATTGCCAGTATTTAACACTGTGGGCTACTGTGAAACTCAAATGAAGTTAATATATGTTTAGTGCTTCAATGCAAAGCGCTATGTAAATGTCACTTATTATTCTTTCTTTGGCCCAGAACATTTAAGGTTAAAAACCTTAAAATTAAAAATTTCAGTTTTTTTAAAGTTTAGAACTAGCTGGTTCGAGGCTTTATCTTTTATGACAAGTCTTATTGGCCATGTCACTCTTTTGTTTGTTCTCAGTTAAGCCAGTCAGCCTCTTTTGAGACTGCCCCCTTTTGTCCCTTGATAGTTCAGTGTATCTGATCTCTGTTATGAGTATTCCTTCCAGTGATACAGAGTGCAAGTCATCCACAACTACTTATCTTGTAAAAAAAAAAAGTCTTGTGTCGTCTAGTTTCTCCCACAAATCTTGAACTAGGAACCCATGCAACGTACTAGAAGCTTTCTTCTACATCTCTTGACAGCATGTAAGAGAAAATGGAACTAAGATTTCACTTTCATAAGATGACCATCCCACCTCCCTTTCCAATCATAGATTCTTGTACACAGTTCCTCCAGACAATTGGTCATTGCTAATAATACTTTGCAATATACTCACACTCAAAGACAGAGGACTAGACTTTCAGTAAAAAACAACAACAACAACAACAACAACATAGGTTTAGTACTGTCTCAGGTACATACCAGCTATGTGGCAATGGACAAGTAGCTTAACCTTGCAGAATCCAAGGCAACTCTCTAAGACATGTTGTAAGGATCTGTAACAGTGGAAGGAATTTTAATACCAGGAGTACCTCATACAATCACAGGTCCAAACAAAAAATAAAAATACAGCTACAATATGTCTTGCCATTGCCATATGCCACTGCCACATAGTGATCTATAATTAATTCTTTGGAGACTGTAGTATTCACGACTTAAACATATATAGCAATACCTCAATGGAATAATTTTAAACTGTTTTACTAAAATTTTATCCTGATAGTTTCTCATTCCTTTTGATCTGACTTCCTTTTTAAAAATCTCAGATCAGCAGATCGTATCTGTATTTTCTCTATATTTCATGAAACTCTTAAGCTCTGGAAGATATATCAACCTATGCCTTGCATACTACATTCCTTATCTACTCATTCTTAACATGGCATTATCACTTTCTCTCTCAAGGTTCCTCCTCACAATTTCCAAGTTAGAAAGGTTCTCGAAGGCCTTCTGGTATAACCCATACCTGAAAAATCCTCTCTATAATATAACTGAACAAGTGAAAAACCTAAAATGATTAACAAATTAAAGAGAGAAGTACCTAATATACTCAGATTTTCTTTTAAGGAACCATTCAGAGTTAGATTCTAGTTCATGAAAAAGGACACAATTCCACAACCCTGAAAATGATATGCCTGTGACACAAATCATGTGACTAGGCAAATCATTTAGTCTCTGTGTTATAAGCAAATCTATAAGACAGAAAGTGGCAGAGAAGGTGGTAACCAGTAGTGGTAGACAGCATGTCTCACCTTGGAGTTCCCTGTATCAATACAAACCCACAGGTCCAGTCTCTACCCCTACCACACATAAAAGCTTGTCTACAAATGAAAAATTAGTCAAGTACCTTAAAATAAATGTTTCAATGATAATATCCATCACGGTTGGGTTTTAACACTGTCAGGGGAACAACTGATGTGGTTGCAAAGTGCACCGAGCAAATGTTTCTTTAATTTTGTTAAAAATAAAAAATAAAGTTATAAAATCTTATTTTAGCTACTCATTTTCTCATTATCAAGGGAAAGTTTTAAGAAAAATGTACAGCTACTCAAATATAATTTCAAATAAACAATTTATATTCTAAATATTCTGTGAAGATGCAGGACCTCCATAACTAACAGGAAAATGCAGTTTCAAAAGTTGAGTGAAACAGGTAAAAATATATTACCTTTTCTCTCCAATTCTTTTTAAATATATAACTGCATTATAGGATGGATGCTCAATGAATAATGCATAGTTTTAATTATGCTTATAATAGGTCAAAAATGATTTAAATATACCACATCTACTGAAATATAACTATGCCTACAGAAGTACTTCTCAAAGGATAGACCAAAATTCTGGTTGAAAAAGATCCTCAGGTTGTCCTCTTTTAAAATGACAGTTATCTATATTTTTGTTTCTGTAATGAATTCCTGGTCAGCTTATGATTATAATGACTGGGAATCACTTCAATCACTACGATCACTGGTGTTTTGAAATCTAGAAAAATTCAACAAAATAACACTTAGATGATCCATAGGGTCCTAAGAATTTACACAACAATATAAATGAAGTTACCACGAGATATGGCAAAAAGTATTCAAAAGAACAGATGTAAATGATCAACCAATACTTAATTTGTGAATTCAGTGATTGGTAGGCAAGTTCCTTCCAATGATGCAGATGTCTGCTTATACTGAATAACTCTTCCAGGCCCTTCTATAAACTTGCTATGGCAGGTCCCACCCAACAAGCTAGAGGCCTTCCTTGCTTTTTCTCACATAGAGGGGATGCTAGTGGAGCACTCAAGATATCCACTTGTCATCCCTTGCTTTTGCCAAATTACTAGACCATCTTCTCTTCCTATCATACATTTTCTTCTTGACATCATTTAATCCTGTTCTCTCCAAAGTTCTAAATTAGTTATATGCTATAGTCTGCTCCACTTGGCACGTATCTTTTTACTGCCTTCTGTGTATTATTCATTTTCAATTCCTTGAAGACTGTTCGAGTTGTGTCTCACAATCATACCATATCAATGTCAGTATTAAAAAGATGTACTTTTGATTTCAGGAGAAGTTTGGAATCATTTAGGGAGCTCTTCAAATTCCTGAAGGCAATCTAGCCCTCTTATTTATTTCTGGGTCCAATCTGTCCATTTAAGCTGTCTCAGATACCCATATTGACGGACAAGTTCTACAGAATGGCATAATCTGAACAACAGAAATTTTTCATCCATTTAGTCTTTTCTATGTGGATGGTCAAGCCAAATTCTTCAATGATTCTAAATCTCTTTCAGGAGGCTCTACAATGTTCTAGAGCTTCAGGTAAACATCATGTCATTCAATTGCTGATCCACAATTATTTATTAAGCACCTACTTATGTTCTAGGTACTATGCTAGGTGCTGGGCATACAAAAAGAAAAATAATCTCTACTTTCAAAGAGTTTACATTCTCATGGGATAGCCAAGTACATGTATAAATGTATGCAGAACAAATAAAAATAATACAAAAAAATATATAAAGTATTTAAATACAAGATAGTCTGGGATTGGGAACAAGCATCCAAAACAAAATCTATGTTGAGTGGCATCTAGAGGACCCTTAAAATTTGATTCTGTGCTTGATCTTTTCCATCACAGTGCCAAATATCTTTGGTGAACATACATCTCCCAACTGTATGCTTCACCTGATACTTATGATTAGCGAGTCACTGAACAGGGTTACTTCTGTTACGTATTTCAAGAATTTTTGAATGATTCTGAGGTATGAATGGCAAATATTTTACTGGATGAGACGCTTTGAAGGTGGTGTTTACTGAAACAAATGCTTTTTTCATAATCAAACAATAAATATAGTGCAGTCTTCTACACTGCTGTAGTGGTCCGCTGTAGAATATCAGTTACAAAAGCCTGCCTTGTTCCTTCCCAACACCTCCAGATGTCATTGATGCCTAGATGAATCTCTAAGATTCTCTATAGATAAAAGTAGGCTTTGTAGTTGTTGTTCTCTCAGCTGCCTTTTTTCAGTATTAATGAGGTCAGGTTTCCCCCCCACATCTTTCTCTTCCTGTCAACATTCTCACGATGCTGTCACATTCAGCACAGGTCTCCTTTATAGACACTGGGTCTAATGGAGCTGCTTTCCTCATCTTGTTTAATGTAAATTTCACCTTTCCTATAAACATATAGGAGGCTGTCATGTTAGAATCCAAATGTTAAGATTTTATTATCCTGTTTGTTATAAAAATCCTTACAGGTTTCCAATTTTATACTTGTCCTGCTTCCATTGTCATAATTAAATACCCTCAGGATGACTGTGCTTAGCCAGATCTCTAGAAAAATTCTGTTAACCAATTTTAAATTTCCCACCCTCACTGCTTCTCCCAGCTTTGTGAGGCAATATTGCTCATAATCCATCATCATTGGTGAGACTTTACAAACAAGTTTATATTCTTAATTACAGTAGCCTTTGGCTACATTTTCTCTCCAGCTGGCAAGTATGCCAAATGTTTGCTGAGGAACTTTTTTAATGTCTTGTTTGGGTTCTTTTTGGTTCCCTTGTGATACCAATTAACATCAAACTGTATAAAATGATCATAATTGGTGTTGAGGCCATTCTATTGTCTATTACTCATTTTTATTATCAATTATTTACTTTAATACTTCAAGATTAAACTGTTTCAACTATATGTCATATATTTTTCTCAGAATTATTTTTTCTTCTATATTCTTTACCAATTCTGATCTTTGCTGACAATGTGGTTGTCTATATGTAGACAAGCTGATTCAGGAACGACTCAAATATCAACAAGTCTTTCTGTTTGTTAAAATATAGGAAATTTCATTTCTTGGGATGTGATTTGGTACTTGTCAATTTTTTCTCAAAGAAAAAATATTCATGATATAAGGGCATGTCTACAAGTTTTTGTTCTTTGTCCTTCCTGAACCATGGTCAACAACCACATAAAAATGCTTAATTAATAAGAGATGTATAAAGTAAAACAACTCTGAGGTTTTACCCACACCTCTCAAAGTAGTAAAATGATTTCAGATGGAGAAACAGACAAATTTGGATTATCTATAATACTATATTTAGATGAATCTCTGATTTCATATTTTAATTCTCAAAGAGTTCACTATTTAGGTAACTGAAATTAGTTCACTGAACTAAATGTCAAAGTCTATACACATAATACAATACTAGGAGGATAGCTGAGATATAGTAAAAAACAGACTGAACCATGAGTCAAAAGACCAGAATTTTAGGCACAGCTGTGAGACTTCACCTTTCTGAGCATCAGTTTTTTCATCTGTAAAACGAAAATTCACCTTATCTCTTAGCATCCCTAGCTCCATTCAAGATCAGCTCAATGGTCCCTTCTGCAGAAGACTTGTCTTAATCCTTTCAGTCTTGAATGCTCCCTGCCTCCAAGGAAATTCCTTTGAATATACTATCTACATGCTTTGTACTTATCAGTGTATCCATTTCTCCTTTGGAGATAATTTCCTTAAAGAGGAGAATTGTCTTAATCTTGTCTAATTTAGTCCCCCAGCACCTAGTATAGTGTCTTGTATATAGCAGACTCTTGGTGCCTTTTAATCCTAAATATTATGATTCTTAATCTTTCGACAATTATTTTTTATTTACAAGCCTATCTGAAGTCACAGGTAACAAGGCCGAGTTTCTTCTTGGTTTCGGGATTCAATAAAAACCAGGGTCACTTTCAATAAAAACTACTTACTTAGTTTAGACCTAATAACCAAATTCAGATGCTTTTAATCTTTTGTCATTGGAGTAAAACTGTAAAAGAAGTGATTCGCTAATTATTTTATGCCTAATATTTTTACACCCGTCATTTTCTGACATGTCATCTCTCCCATTGACCCCAGTTACCCTATATGTTCAGTATCTTCTAGAACATGGTCTAACAGTCTTGCTCTTTAGGTGGCCCTGAAGTCTTACTAATGAAAAGTGAGGGTGGAGAGCCAAGAAAGAAAAAGGAAAAACATAAGGAGACTTGTCTTGGGCAAAGATCTTGGTTTTATTCATTTCTGTATAACCTAAATTGCCTTGAACATAACAGACAGTCACTAAGTATTTGCTGAATAGCAATCGTAAATGATGTAGTTTTCAAAAAGTTAAAGCAAAAAAAATATTAAATTTTTAATCTTTTAAGTATAAAAATCTAATTATTTGCAAGGTAAGCAGAATGACTTGAATATTTTTGACATTAAAAATAATTCATATTTTTTTTAAAGATGAGGCTACGGCCACTCAATGAATAATTTAATTCTAATTTTTGGTCAGTATTTATTATTATTCATATTGAGGGAAAAAATGGTTCTAATTATCATAGCTTAAATGAAAAGCATTTTTTTAAAAAAGTAAAAATATGTAACCCCTATTAATGATTTGATAAATCATGAAAATATCTTCATGAATCCAAATTGGAATCTTTACCTGTTTGGATAGAGTCTACATTTTAGATAGTTCAGAGGCACACATCTGAAAGTAGCTCCTATTTAAAAATAGTATGTATACAAAAAGTCTCTAAAGTGGCCATGAATGTGCTGAATTACAGCATATAGCTGTATCAAAATTTTCTTTGTCAGTTTACTCTGAGAAAAAAGAAAAACATTAACAAAAAGGGGAATATTTTTAGCTAAGTATTCAAGTTTCATTTTGTTAGCGGTTAACACAACACTATAAAAGAACTAGCTGGTATTTGTCAATGTGTTCTTACATACTACATTAAATTTTAAAACAAAATTTAAAGTCCATATATTCAATTAACTCTACCAAACCTTTAAGTTTTAACAGAAATATTTTAGATTTAGTATAGTGCCTTGTATACAGTAGGTGCTTAATGTCTGTTAAATTGTTAATATGAATAGTATAAAATAACTTTTTAAAAAAACTCCCAAAACTGCATACATGATAACTTATATTTCAGTTGCATTTTAAGTTCCAAACATAATTCCATAGAGCTTTGGATATTTTCCCCTGCAAATACACTGAACAGTTCAACGACCTTTTCTCAATACTTCATAAAGAATCCAGCAATTTTATCAGCAATCCAATTTAGTAAAATGAGCACCAGACCAGCAGTCAGAAGACCTGGATTCATTCACCCACCTGAGTGAAAGTGAACACACTATCTAACCTGTCTCCTCATCTTTGTAAAAATCAAACAAAAAAACCAACAGACTAGATAATTTCTAACGTCCCCTATTGTCAGAGATGCTACTAATGATTTTTAATGAAACCTAAGCAGAGAAACTTGGCCAAGAAATGCTGATATGACACAAGTCCATTACAAATGAGAATTACAAATAGAAAGCTCTAAGAAGTCTTATATTCACTAAATCCAGTTATCCAAAAAGACTTGACACAGGCATCGAAAAACAATTAAAAGTTTTCTTAAAAGCATGACCTTAATATTTTCTCTGGTAATCTATTACTTTAAATTCTCTCTGTTGCAAATGAAAACCAAGCAGACTATTATTGACTACACAGTTAATTCCAGATTTTTTTTAAATGGCTTTTGCTGGATTTGGAGTCAGAGTTCTGCCACTTACTACTTGTGTGTAATTCTCCCTTGGTCTCAGTTTGCTTATCTGTAAAATAAAGGGTGACCTTTGACATCCCTTCCTGCTCTAAATCTATATTCATACTACCCTGATTCCTGACAAGTTCTATCAGCCATTATACTTAAAGAGTACAGATACAGAAAGTTGGAAAAACTGGGGGCAAGACCTCCCTTCTACTAATGACAGCCCACTAGAGAAGCATTCAGATGAAAGGGCCTTATCTGAATACCAGTTAAGGTCCTGATTAATGTTTACCTGGCAAAAGCACTGGTTCCAGCTTTTTAATCTTGGGCTCAGGATTCCTCTTATCTTCATCCTGAAACACATTAGAGAAACTTTAAATTTTAAGAATTTCTTGTACTTTTTTAAAGTTGTTAAAATTTTTAATTCAAAACTTTGATTTAAAGTTTCTTTTCTTATTTAGTATGAGAAACTTAAGCAAATTTTCCAAATTCATTGGTCACTAATGCCTAAGGCCCATCGGTTGATTAAAAACCCTTAACTTCTTTCACCTTTTAGTGAGTTTTTCCTAGACAAGGGTTCTTAAATCTGCGATTTAATGAATTTAGTTTGTTTAGAATATTTCAATAACTGCCTTTCACTCTAACTGGCTTGCTTTGTATTTTATTTCAAGTCTAGAAAAACACTCTGAGAAGGGGGTCCATAAGCTTCACCAGTCTGCCAAAAGGGTCTGTGATACGTACCAAAAAAAGGTGAAGAATTCTTGCTAGATAGATCCCAAAATTTAAAGTCTGAGAGAAACCTTCCCAACCGCCTGCCTGCCTTCTACTACTACAGTTGCTGTTATTATTCTTTACCCTTTCTAACGTAACCTTTGCTCTCGGGCGGCTGCAGCAGGGCATTTGGAGGGCCAATGACCAAGCTGCGATGGCCCCGGCAGGGGGGCAGCGACGTGAGTGGGTTTACACAGAGTCCGAGCAGCGATTTCCACGCTAAGGAAAGAGCGGTGTTATGGACGCCGACGAGAGCTCGTTGCCCGGGCAGAGGAGTTTTAAAAGTTTCCCCGGGACTGGCTGGGGGTGGGAGAGTTCCTCCGATCCGGACCCGGTTGGTGGTTTGGGGGGTCGGGAACTCGAACCTGAGTGGGGATGTTGGGCGGGGGCTGTGTGCGAGGGTGGTGAGGCTCCCACCACAGGAAGGAAGAAGCCTCCTCGTGGGGTGGCTCCGCGAGTGGGACACGGGACTCGTCGGCTGCCTGCTCCCCACCTGGGAGACGCGAAGCCTGCACCACTGGAGTCAAAGGGGGAAAAGTCTCGACCCTCCCCAGAAGCCCCACGCGAGCCCAACACTTTGAGGTGGGGGGAGGGGAGCCCCCTCCTCCTCCCCCTCCCCCGGTCCTGGAGCTGGTCGTCGGCTGGGGGAGGGGAGGCTGTTTACCTGAGGTGGCGGCGCCGGCGGCAGGAGGTAGGATCTGAAGGTGGGTCGGGGCGGCTTGGAGAACATGGTGCCCCCCACGGCTGCTTCCTTCCTTCCCACCCTTTCTCAGCAGGGGTGGTGGGGTGACCCACCCCGGTGGGGGGCGGGGGGCAGCGGCGCAAGCAGGGTTGCCCTTCCTTCCCCAGCCACGGCCACGGAGTTTCCCCGAGGAGTCGCCCAGGCCGTCTGGGTCTGCGGCCGGCCCCCCACCCCCCACTGGGCGGGCGGAGACAGGAGTGCCCGGAGCGGGGAGGAGGAGGAGGAGGAGGAGGAGCCGCGGGGGCCGAGCCAGGCGTGACGCGGCCCCTTGAGTTCCCAGCCCCCGGAAGGGACCTCCCCGCCTCTGCCCCCGCCCCACCCCGCGGGAGGGGTGTTTTGGCGGGGGAAGAGGGCGGAGGTAAAGGTGGAGGTGTGGAGGTGGAGTCGCCCGCTTGCGCGCGCACCGCTGCTCTGAGGGGGAGGCTCGCGACTCTGTGCAGCCGTCAGCCCCACAACACGAGGTCCTCCCCCGTGCTGCCGGGGTGCCCCCCTGGGGCGCGGGGAGCGGCGGCCATGTTGAGCAAGGAGACCCGGGGAGCGGGCTTCTACGGCGGCACACAGGGGCCAAACGGCCCCAGCTGCCCTGGAGGGAGCTCGGAGGTGGTGGCGTCCAGAGCGCTAGCTAGATGCCTTGGTCCATGCCGGCCTCCTCTCGCTCCCGTCCCTTCCTTCCCTTGGACAGCTCCCTCCACTCATGCCTGTTAGTCATCAGACTTCAGGGATTCGTTATTTCCATAAGGGATCTGAAAGCCCCGGATTCCCTCTTGGGGCCCGAGGGAGCTGTGGGACGACCGTCACTCTCTGTCCTTAGGGCGGGGAGGTGGGACGTGGGCCAGGCCCGGGCCGCACCCGCTGGTCAGCACTTCTCCGTGAGCCCAGAAAAGTACTCTTGAGGCGTAATCATCGTCTCTGCGTCCGAGGCTGATTTCGGGACACAGTTAATCCTCCTGACTCTTGGTTGCAAATCAAGTCAACAAGCTTTTGTGAATGAATGAAGCTTTTATTAAGCCCTTAATACTGTGCCTGGAATGTTGTAGGAGCTCCGTAAATATCTGTTCGGGTCTCCTCTTTCTTCTTCCTGTGTGCAAAGTACTGGGGAGACAAATGGAAAAGTAGCCCCTTCTCTCAAGAAGCTCACATCCTATGGAAGTCGAATGGAAAAACCCACTGGTACCTGGGAATTAATGGTGCTTATTAATTTATTGGCGAGAGAAAGCATTAGTGACACCTGAACTGGGCCAGAGAGGCAGAAATGAGGGAGCCCGTTCCAGGTGTGTGCAGGGCACAGCCTGTGGCTTTCTCAAAGAAACGAGTGGGATTTGGGAGGGTACCTTGTAGCAAGGCTGGCATGGCCTGGGTGTAGATGAGGGCTCAAGGCCGCAGGCAGTGCAGAGCCCAAGCATAGTCTAGGGTGGTCAGTTTTGGAGAGCGGAGCAGCAAGAGTGAGTGCCCGGGTGAAGATGAAGATGAAAGGATGTGGGGGAAGAGTCGAAGATGACTCCAAGGTTCTTAATCAGGGTGACTGTGAGAAGAGGGATGCCCTCTGCAGGCATAGAGAAACTTGGAGGACGAGCTAAAAGTTTAGGGACAAAGAGTTGTATTTTGCATACATTGAGTTTAAGCTGATGTTGGAACATAAAGTTGAATAATAGGATCAAAGATTTCTAGCTAAGAGAAATGGCTCAAAGTTTAAATGATGCAAAAACAGTGGTCCACAGATGAATTTTACTATTCACTTAGTGAATTCTTTACTGAATTGGCTCTGAGCTTATAAGACTCGAAACAATTCAGACTTCTCTTCTTGTATCCTTAATAATTCTCTTGCAAATAGGCTTAGACAAGATAGCCACTGAAGCGCTTCCCAACTATGAAATTCTATGGTTTAATAATAACAAATAACTGGAGCCTTTGGGTTTCATGTTGCAGGGTCTTCTCAGGAACAGTGCTATATGATTAGATCCCTTTTGTACTTTCAATAATAAAATCACTCACTTAGAATTTTCGGATATATTGAATGGTGTTATAATGAAGCTCTAATTTAGTATACCAAAAACCATAAATAATCAGGGTACAGCAGTGGTAACAGCTGTAAAATTAAAAACATCTAAAAGTTCACAGGAAGTCACGGAGTTCCTCTTTTTCTAATACTATCTTTTCTTGGCATCAGACCTCCAGAAAGCAAGGTATCTTGGCTGTCTGTAGTTTTTGGCCCCAGCAACTCAAACTTTTATGAAGATTTTTGATCTTGTTCTGCTGAAGATGTCATCCATCCTTTTAAAAATTTAGTTGCGTAGAGCAGAAGTGTCAAACTATGGGCCTGCAAAATTTCCAAGTCTAACCAGATTAAAATGTAACTGGGAAATGTTAAACAAAAATAGTTATTTTTGTTGTTGTTCAGTTAATGTCTAGTTCTTCCTGACCCCATTTGGGGTTTTCTTGGCTAAGATACTGGAGTGGTTTGCCATTTCCTTTTCTAGCTCATTTTACAGAAGAACTGAGGCAAAATAGGGTTAAGTGGCTTGTCTAGGATCACACAGCTAATAAGTGCCAAGTTTAAAGTTTTCAAGATTTATTCCTTACTTCAGGTCTGGTATTCTATCCACTGCGCCACCTAGCTGTCCCAGTACCACATAGATAATGTTAGTACTTGGTTTCTAAGAATGAGACCACAGGGATTTCTATTTGAGTGTGACACCAGTGTCTACAGTATTTAAGAACTGGTGGCATTTCCCCCCCACATTTAAATAGATATTCAACCAGTATTTCAAAATAAACCTACTTTTACCTAAATACCTGTTACAGATTTTGAATCTTCTTGGGGTTTATAGCTCTGTGTGATACAAAAGTTAAAAACTAAATTGTCCAGGTGTTTTATTTACATTTTATTTACACCAATATCCAATCCAATAAACCTAACAGTTGTTTTTCTTGGTTCTCATTCTCCCTGACCAATCTGTGGGTCTGAAAAGTTCCTTTCCTGGCTTCCAGTAGAGATGGTAAGCTCCTTGAGAGCAAGGGCTATTTGTCTTTGCATTCCCAGTGATCTTCCTACACAATCCTACATTTCCCATTTTTTAATAGACTGTCTCCCATGCCTGGAATGCTGTCCTTCACCTTCATCTCTTAGAAGTCTCTGGCTTCCTCTGGTTAAGTTTCTTGCCCAAGTTCGCAGTCAATGTGTGACAAGGGTAGGACTGGAACCAAGTTCATCCTGACTCCACTATGCCAAGCTGTCTCTTGCCTAACAAGATATACATATAGGTGCTTGAAAGGTAAATGGTAGTTGATTTTAATTCCATGCCAATTAATTCAGATTCTCCTCTTATCTCTCTTACTGTCTATTTCTTTTGCTGACTTCTTTTTCTTCTTCTTCCCCCTAAATATAGGCATCCCCCAAAAGTCAGTCTTTGGATCTCTACTTTTTCTCTCTCTCAAAACATTCATTTTTCTCATCAGTTTAGCTAGCACTTTTATACTGATGATTCCTGAATCTCTATCTCTATCTGATCTCTCAAGTTACAGTCCAGACTAGTTCTGGGACTAGTAACCTATCCAGATGTCTGCTAAAGAAATGACTCCACATGTTTTCTCAGTAAAAATTCTTGAGAGGCCTAGGGGAAAAGATAACTAGAGTATAATGAGGCACTTGAAAAGATGGTGGGAAAGTATGGTTTTTATTATAGAAGTGTACAGCATACCCACTGACGGTTGTGAATTTTATATTGATGTGACTGGTAAATGGTTTTAAATTTGCGTTACATTATGAGCATGCTAAGTTTGTGAAGAATATTCCAATAACTCTTAGAAACTGGTACTAATTGCAAATACAAGTCATTGCCAACAGTGTCCAAAGGTAGGAACTGAGAAGTAGAACGAAAATAGGAAAGAGAGGACAATGTACAATGCTAAATTATGAATTAATAAAGTATAAAATAAACTCAAAGTTAATGTTTTATACTATAACCTTGTAAAATATACTAAATCATTGTAGCTAATTCAGTTCAATAAACACTTAATAAGCACATAACCTGAAAAAAAAGCACTTCACTAGAATTTTGATGCAGTTTGGAAGGATATGATACAATGAACTAATCTTTGGAGGTGAGATTCTTTTTTTGTAAGTAAGGAATGCCTATGTAAATACTTCTACATATTGTTTACTTTAAAGGTGTGCTTTTTAACATTTTTTTGTGTCATGGACCCCTTTGGTAGTCTGGTGAAGTCTATGGACCCCTTCCCAGATTTATATTTTTCTATATATAAAATTAAGTACATAGGATTACAAATGAAACTAATTATTTTGAAATACAATTAGCAAAATATTTTCAAAACAAATTCACAGATTCTGGGTTAAGAACTCCTGCTTTAGAGTGATCACATCAGAACAGATGCAGTGGTTACAAAGTAAGTAGAAAGACTTGTGATGTTCATTTAAAGTCCCAGACTGAGCAAGATTGTGCTCCCAAATGGTAAAACTGGGTTCTTAATAAGGCATATTAACTCTGACAAGCCACTTAAGGAATTAAACTTGTATATGTCCCTACCAATTTATTGAACTTAAATATGCAATACAAATTACATTAGAGTTTTCATTTCTAACTCTGCAGTTAGCAATATAAATGAAGTCAGCATTCTTTCCCACTTGCCTGGCATAAATATTTTTCTGGAGAAGAGTGAATGGCTATTTATGGTTGGTTGATTTAGGCAGCTGGCTGCTTCATGGGGAACTGGTTATAGGAATTGACCAATTTCCTCTGTGACTAGCAGCTGCCTACTCCCATTAGTTATATATAATATCTTCGTATGGCAACCAGTACGAACTTTTTAGCTAACTCTTACATAAGTAATCTCTGAGATTAGCAGCCAGAGTAGAATAAAATAAAAAATCCAGTTTTGTTTAACAAGACTTTTTTCCAGTGATATATTGCAAACTGTGTCTTAATCAGCACTTTTCTAAGGAGAAACCACATTGATGGGATCTGGGATCCATTAAAGTATACTATAAAAATGTATTTTTTATGTGAAGAGAATGTAGTAGCAAAATTATTTTAAACATTTAATAATTAAGGAAGTACATTACAGATATCCTATAACACTTTACTCAAAGTCCAAATTATAGGACCTCTTTATGGAGAGGTGTACCTAGCTAGTTTACAGTTATCTTTTCCTTATTTTAGGAGTTGAGTTTTTGTTCATTTAAGTCAGTAGTCTATTAATTACAAAGGCTTTCTAGTTTCCATTATTTTTACATTTCAAAAGGTAGTTTCCTACTACAGTCTTATATATGCAATTTGTTAAGATTTTTAACAGTTCTACATTATTCATTTCTAATAATGTTGGATTTAACTTTTCTCAGTGAAATAACTTGGACAAACAAATCAGTGATTTAAGACAATTTATAAAGATTTCAAAAGAGAAACACTACACATAGTATGCTAAATTTAAAAGTACAGGCTATTATATTTTTTAAAAATGCTACAAATATCTGGTTTGACGGTGTATCAGATATAGAAGAAAATAAAAGGCAGTATTTAAAAACCAATTTTATCCCATATGGATTTATAAAATCCTCATAAAGTGTAGTACAGAAGTCAATTCCAAATCACAATACATGAAATATTTTATTTATAAAAGTAAATCCCAAATCCTGGAAGCCGAAAAAGAGAAATTCAACTCTACAGTTTCAATAATTAGAAGCAAAGCTGTTGACCTTACACAAGGGGGCAGCATAGATCTCTACCCATGTGGCATTGATTTGTATAATTTCAGGAAGGTCTCCCCTGTTCCAAGCATCATCCCTAGTGGCATGCTGCTGTGCCAGAAGTTTTGCCACTGAAGGTTATTACTCTGGATCTTGAAAATATCGTGATAAAATGTGATTATCCAAGGAGCTGAAATAACTGAAGTCCTTATTAGCTAACACCTTAGCATTTAATTAGTTTAAAAGATTGTAGGTACAGGATAAATGCTTAGGGACAAGTCTACTGGAGTAACAGTCAAAAGTGACAATAGTAGAATGTCCAAGACATACATTGCCTACTTCACTTTTTGCCAAGGTCAGCCCTGACTATGCTTGCTTGCTCACAAGTTACTGGCCCCAGTTCAGTGATCCTTAAATATAAATTTTCATTTGAAGGGGGATGGGGGGGAGGGCAGGAAGGGTGAAAAGAGAAGTTTCTTGTGTTATGAAGTTATGTGTTAAGTCTTGTGTTAAGGAGTTATGAATTTTTTTAAAGCCAGTCTTTGAGTTTTATCTATAACTGCGAACCTACAATTACAAATAGGTAGGTATAATTAGAGGCTAGTGGTAATCCTATTATAGCAGTCAGTGAGAATTTAGTAAGCGCCTACTATATACCAGGCACTGTACTAAATTTAGGGGTAGAGCAGGGTGGGTATACAAAAAGAGGCTAGACTATCTCTGCCCTCAAGGAGCTCAAAATCTAAACGGAGAGACCACAAGCAAACAAACATGTACAAACAAGCTATATATAGGATTGTATGAAGAACACCTTAGTATTAGAGCCTTCATTTTCATTAACAAAAAAATTTAATTGTTATAAAATAAGGGTTTTAAAATTTGCTGTCATTTTTTACAATTTTTAAGCAAATATAATAGTTTCTCTATATCACTTAAAACATTCTCTAAATCAGGAATAGGCAACCTCAGTCACTGGTGCTTTGAATGACACCAAGGGGCAAATTCTAGATGCTTTCTACTACTTCCCAAATTATAATAATAGCTTACATTTACATAGTGCTTTTCAATTCACAAGGCATTTTCCTCACAACCCCAGCTGCCAGGTAGTGCAAGTATGATTTCCCACATTTTACTGGGAAGAAACCTGCAGTTCCTGGAAGTTAAGTGACTTTCCTATAGAATAGGGACTCAAATCTATGTCTTCTGACTTGTGGTCCACTGGGTTTTCCATTACATACACTTGATGCACATATTTTCCTCTTTCCATATCCTATCTCTTTTCACCTGTTTAACTTTTACTTTGTTCTGTTCCTTTCTAAGGAGCATGTGGCAGTGGTGTTCACATTTTTACTCTTTAACAATGCTAGTTGCTCATAGAAATAAGGACTTTGTTGTCTCTTGCACATTGATTAGCTAATTTTTCTTGGTTTATTGTAGTAATCTCTAAGGTGCCTCTCAGCTTTCACATTCTGTGATTTTCTGATTTTTAGTTTCATTTAGCTCTAATGTGCTTGAAAAACACAAATTTCATTAAGAGGTATCCTAAACTGAACTCTTTGTGGTTATAATGACCAAGCTTGGCTCATAAGAAAGAGATGTGAGAACACACCTCTCTCTCTTCTTTGCAGAAGTGGAGTTGGTTACCTAGGGTGAGGGAACATGCTTGTCTGAATCATTAGATTCAGTTAATGCTAGTTTTATTGAACTGCTTTTTTTCTCTTTCTTTTTTTATTTGTTATTAATGATGATTTTCTGGATGAGTGAACATATTAGAGATTGAAGGTGATATAAAAACAAAACATGTCAGGAAGTTTTCTTGAAGTATTATATCCCTGATTCAACAGAATATTGCTTTAAGCTTGGGGCATTAGTATTTTATTTAAAAATAAATGCAGGGGGCAGCTAGGTGACCCAGTGGATAGAGCACTGGCCCTAGATTCAGGAGGACCTGAGTTCAAATGTGACTTCAGACACATAACACTTACTAGCTGTGTGACCTTGGGCAAGTTACTTAATCCCATTGCCTAGCAAAAACAAATAAATAAATAAATAAATAAATGAAATGCAAAATTAGTCCCCAAAATTATGAACAAGTATTTCAGAAAGCACCTATCATTTAAAAAAAGTGCTTTAACACTCAGTTTCTGTGGAGGCTTTCTCTTGTTTAGCTTTCTGTGCTTCTGCTGTATTTCCAGATACAACTACTAGGTTAGTTACACTGCTAGCATGCCCAGGTCTGTCCAGTTTTTCCTGAATGGACTTGGCAGTCCGAGAATGAGCATTTAAACTTTTTGACCTTGCAGAAGGGAATCCGCAAGTTCGGTCTGGTTTCACAGACAGTAAGTTTTCTGTTGTAGTTGAAGTTCTGCCAATGACAGCTAGAGAAGAGCGAAAGGCTTTGGGAACAGCTTCTTTAACATCACTTTCATCTTCTGTGTCTGTCAAGTGCTCTTTTTGCTCCGCTTGCATTGCAGCTTCAGATACAGTTAAAGGGAAATCTGTACTACGAGAGCGACAAATTTTTTTTTCAACTTGATATTTCCATTCCGTAGTCCACTGTTCAACTGTCGTAGGGCACACTTGGTCCATTATTGAACTATAGTCTGTACTCCAGTTATTAACTCCACCAATTAGCTTTCTTTCATGAGAAAACACAAAGCTTCTAGACTTCATAGATGTCTTTAAAGTTTCATCAGGGTAGTAATGTGTTACTTTTGTTTTTTCTAATGGGTAAGAAATAGCTCCTTCTAACTTTGTCCTTTCTACTTTTAATTGAGTATTCTGAAAATCTGATCTGGCCTGTCCATTTATAACATCTGTTTGATTTAAGCCTTGGGAAACAGTTTCATAATTTTTTGAATTTCCTTGCTTTTCATCTTCTTCTGTTGAGATACCAATATTTGGACCAGAGTTTGGCAAAACATCCTGTACGTTGTCTAATGTGATTTTACAGCAATCTTGTGTTGTTGATGTATTTGTGTTGGATATCATACGAAGGCTTCCCGGACGTTCTGGTACCAGATGCGTCCTTGATTCCTGACCATCCTTCTCTTCCTTCAAACGAAATGAAAAAGTTTTTTTACGCAATCCAGGCCCAGGTGACAGAGGAATGACACCATCCTCATAGACTAACTCTTCTCCATTGAAATGGTATCGATACATGCTATAGCCATCAGAACTATTGACACTGCTTTGTCTTAGGAGAAAAGTTACATCACATTCTGAAGATGCCCTGGAGCGTGTTGGTACCAGTTCAGACTTATCAATTCCTGCAAGCTTTTCGAGAGCATTCACCATTCTACTTGATAGTTCTTCTAGTTGAGAGAGCCGAAGGTCCACAGTTTGTAGTGAAGCTTTCATAAAATTTTCTCTTTCATTTACTTCTTCTAATCTCATTGACATACTTTCAACTCTGTTGAATAGAAAATAATAGATTGAACATAATAAAAGTCTAAAGAAGAAGTAATATAATAATGAGATTTTCAAGCTTTTAAAAATCATGCAATACTAAGTAGTCTCCCTGGAAACTATATGTGTGTGTATATGGATACACATAGAGATATAAAACTGGCCAGTAATTATTCTAAGGTACAGATGTTAAATTGAAGGAAAAAAAGCCTAGCTTTGACCATGTTAATAAATCAATAAACATTTATTAATTGCCTACTAAATGCCAGGCACTATGCTAAACACTGAGTATGCAAAAATAGCCAGAAGATAGTCCCTGCCTTCAAGGACTTACAATCTAATAGACTGTGTCAGCAATTATAATTTTGATAGCAAAATAAAATATAATAAAATATAAATTACTTTGAAATTCAGAAGACTGGGGAAAAGGTACTTTCAATTAATCAAATTTATATGGCTACATTTTCTAATAAAATAATGAAACATTTAGTTAGTTAGCTGGGAAATAAGAGTTTCTTTAAATCATTCACTTTTGAATAGACCAGTATTGACTTAATGAGGTTATATTCTATAACAAAAGGGGATCAGAGTGTTTCACTGTTAATTGTTTTTCCTCTAGAACCACTGGTGATTGCCTATAGAATTCTAATATTCCATAGAGCATAGTTCAAACACCACAAACGAAAATCATATGAGATGGATTTAACTTCTTAATGAGCAAAGGAAATGTACAGTACAAATTGTTTCTGTTCTGTTCCTGTAGACCCCAGGGACCACCTCTGCTGGGACTGAGGTTTTTCAGTGGCCCCAGACTGAAGCCTTCAGGACAGGAAGAAGAGCTCAATTTTGGAAGGGAGCCAAAGTAAATAGTTTGGGAGGGGTAGGGATATGGTAGTTAGCTGGGGAACCAGTTCTGAAAGCAGAATTAAATATCCAGGTTGATGTAAGGAGTAGAGGGAAAGACATTGTTAGGTAGAAATGCTCAATACTAGGTTAACATTTGGGGAACTGAGTATTGCAGAGTTCACACCGCATACATTTTCTTATTCTACTTAATCATTTTTATGTCTAGCCACCTGAAACTGGATTCACCTTCCATCTTTCTCTTTATTAGATGCGTATAGAGATTCTTTGTAGGCAGCTGGAAATGCTGATTTAGAAGCGAGGCCAGGACTGAAGATATACCCATGCTGTCAAGAAGAAGATGAGAATATAGCAAAAGAGATGTAGAAAGAATGGTTTTAGAAAGAGGAGGGGAACTGGGGTAGTATAATGTCTGTGAAGCCAAGAGATGACAAATTACCCCATGAGGAGAAGGTATTCAACAGTGTCAAAAGCAGCAGAGATATCAAGGAGGATAAGTAATGGAAAAAGGCCACAAGATTTGGTGATTAAGAGATCAATGGTAATCTCATAGAAAGTAGTTTACCTAGACTGGTTGAGGCAGAAGCCAGATTGCATAGAGTTGATAAGAAAGTGGTTGGTGAGGTAGTGGAAGAATCATGTCTAGACATTTCATTCATAAAGAATGATGGAACCACCACATTTGGACCCTAAAATTATAGTCTGACGTGTGCTAATAGAGGTGATAGAGATGACGCTAAAGAGAACAAAGATAGAGAAAGTAAATGGATTGGATCAAGTATATATAGAGAGGAGAACTGTGCTGGAGATTGCTACAGCTATTCGTTTTTTGTTCTCAAAGAGGTGATGCCATGACATGTAAGTGAATTGGATTTCAGTGAGGGAGGGCTATATAAACTCACCAGCCTCACTTTCTCTTCCAGAGCCATCTGTATCCAGTGGCCAGATATAGAGCAGGATTACTGAAGATGGCCCAGGATGCAGTGGGGGACCTTGGCCTTTTCAAGCTGAGGTCTGTAACAGGTCAGTTTGACTGACACTTCAATTTGATTGAGGCAAGGCCTATTCAGTGATTAAGGCTTAACAAGAAATGAAGCAAAGACTAGCCTCTTTAAAACAAAAATTTAGATCTGGGAGGGGAAGATCCTCAGGGTTTCTGTCCAAAACAGAAACAAATGCTAGTGCTGAAAGTAATATAATTGTGAAATTGTGCAGGGACCTATGTACACAGTATCTGAAGGGGGGAAGATAGAAAAGGCATGGAAAAAAAAAATCAAGGACCTTATTATTACTCCCAAAAGGTACCAGAGACCATAAAACAAATATCAATCTATATTCCACTCTCTCATCCATGTAAAATCTTTATAAAAATCTAACAACAGAAATAACCCTGTTGAATGACCCTCTGATAAGAAACATCAAATTTGTCATTAAACAGGAGGATGTATGTTTGTCAAAGCCACTTTTATTGTGATGGAGGAAATTCAATGAGGGTTTGTCAAGTCTTTCAGATGCTACTGTTTTATGCTGATTGTATCAAGTCCCAAAGTATTATGCAAGATCTGTAATCATTGAAAGGAGCTGGGCTGTCCATCCACATGAGAAAGATTAAGTGGATAAAGAATGTCTGTTGCACAAAATTTAACTTGCATATGGTTGAAGACCTTATGGAGCTTGTCAAACCATATGTCTATCTAGAACAGACAATACAGAGAAACAATGAGTTGGGCCCTGAGTGCTAAAGGAGAATGATAGCTGGCTGGATTATTATCAGGAAATAACAAAGTTTTTCCCATGAAAGTTAAGACCCATCTTTTAAATGCTAATACTTCACTGGTGTCTCTCTATAGTTACAAGGCATAGAATACCACTGACTCCAAAGAACTAAAAATGAGTTATCATACAGAGGGTGTGATAAGTATGAGCAAGCTGCAACACATAACTAACAAGGATTTTGATGTCATCAAAGAACTGTATGACAGGAACAGAAAGCAGACAGGTAGTGTGGCAAAACTGAGAATAAGAGGTGGGCATCCTTATGGTGTTGAGAAAAAGTAAGAAAGATCTTTACCATGTTGTGTGCAGCCCTCCCACCACCATAGCAAACTTTTGAGAAAAAAAATGGATGAGTTGTATGGGGTAGATAAGGATAGATGGGTTACAAACTACATCTTTGGAAGAAATTGTAGATTCAATGAGATCACAGGTTCAGTTGAAAGGTTATTGGGATTTTTGTAGAAAAAAACCTGGATGACTAATTTCTGACATAATGTAAGGAAAAAAGTTTGCTTTTGCAGCAGGTTGTTCAACTCAAATAGTCCTCTCTCAGTTCTTCAATCACTTCATTCTTCCTAAGGAATATAAAACTTCATGTCTTTTTTCCCCAATAAAAAGAAGGAAATTTTTTCACCCTTCTCTTTAGAATAGGAATTGCACTGCCTCTCTTCTCTTTTTCTAATACTGAGAGATATTTGTTTGACTTAAATTTTCCTACTGTCACTGAAGTTATTTGTTTTATTTGTCTTTTCCAGGTTGCCCCAGAAATAGCTTTGGATTATATTCAGTGACTGATTTTACCTCTACTAACATCCTACTCCAATACTATTCCATGGAGGTTCTTATGCTTGAGGGGCATCACTTCTGGTATGATTCACAAACTGGGATAATAGGGAGCATAGGACCTGAGATGGACTGGTCCAAGACATACTTCAGTTAAGAGAGATCTATCACCAGAACGATAACAACCAGGGGTTAAAGTTTTTGGTCACAGCCACTCAAGACACAACATCTACCAAGGTATGTGTACCTGTGATTGGCCAGTGGAGGGAACATCCCCAGTGTGGGAGAACTAACTTTTTGTTTAGAGTCTGAAGCTCTGCTACTCCTGTGTGACCTTGAGCAAGTTACTTAACTTCTATGACTCTTTGTATCTTTATCTGTAGGGGGCTGCTGAGGTTTTTTCTACCTCTGAATCTATGATCCTATGAATGCAAGTACAGATCATTTGAATTATTAAAGTAACTAATTATTAATTGGTTAAATTGTTTAAAATTATTGAAATTATAAAAAATTATTAAAGTAAGTAGGTAGTTAGGTAGTACAGTAGATAGAGATCAGACCTAGAGTCAGGAAGACTCATCTTCCTGAGTTCAAATCTGGTCTCAGACATTTAGTGGCTGTGTGACCCTGGGCAAGCCACTCGACCCTGCCTCATTCCGCATCTATAAATGAGCTAGAAGGAAATGGCAAACCACTCTAGTATCTTTGCCAAGTAAACCCCAAATGGAGTCACGAAGAGTCAGACACAAATGAAAACTGACTGAACAACCACTGTTTTAAAGTAATAATGCCCCATATAATAGAACAGAACATTTGAACAGAAAATAAGCTTGTTTTCTCAAATCTGCTTTCCTCCCTTGGAGAAAAAGTCATATATTTAAAAAGTATACTGTGTATGTGTGTGGAGGAGGGGGTAAGGAGGGAAATGAACCTCAAATAAAACTGAAGTTATCTTTTGATTGTAGCTGTTTACATCATGATTTAATGACCTGTTTGTTTTTTTCAAAGACATAAATTCTGGATTAGTTGCTAAGTGTTGTACTAGTGTCAATGAGTCAGTCAACAAGCATTAATTAAGCACCTAGTATGTGTTAGGCACTATGCTAAAACACTGGGAATACAAAGAAAGGCTAAAACATTTGTAACATGTTTTTCTTCTCCTTTGATTTTACCTAGGTGAAATGAGCCTTTATCAGAGCCACATCTATCCAATTCCTAAAAATTTGAAGGGATATCAACCAAGTGGCCTTTCCTCTGAATCACAAGAGTGGTTTGAAGAGGATTTTCTTTCTTTCCCTCCCTTATAGTTGCATTGACTTCATAGCCTAAACTTCCCTCATCTAACCTAAGAGTTTTGAGAAAAGCATTAGGGAAATTTTTTTCTAACCACAAAACACATGATTTCCCATGTGGCAGTCCTTTAGAATAATTCCTGAGGTCTAGTCTTCCCCATTCTTTTAGATCAAAGGAAACCAGAAACAAATGAAAACTATGCACTTAACAATGAATTTAACTTTAAACTTCACTTAATTTATAAGTCGATTTCCACCCTCAGTTCCTTGTGTAGATCTTCTACTGAAATCCTTGGACAGAATGCCCCATAGTTGAATCTTGCAGAAGATGTTAAAGTATTATTTACACAATCCACTTCAAAGTAATAACCATTGCTTTTACTTTCTGACTTCCTAAAGTGATTCAATGATTAACAGGTTGAGCTCTGGATTTTTTCAATTTAAAAAAGGATATACCAACCATTCTGGAGAGCAGTTTGGAACTATGCCCAACGAACTATAAAACTGTGCATACCCTTTGATCCAGCAATACCACTGCTATATCCCAAAGACATCCAAAAAAAGGAAAAGGATCTATTTGTACAAAAATATTTAAAGAAGTCTTTTTATGGTGGCTAAGAATTGGAAATTGAAGGAATGCCCATCAGTTGAGGAATGGCTGAACAAATTGTGGTATATAATTGTAATGGAATATTATGGTGCTACAAGGAATGACAAAACAGGATGATTTCAGAAAAACCTGGAAGACTTAAATGAACTGATGCATAGTGAAATAAACAGAACTAGGAGAATGTTATACACAGCAACAGCAGTATTGTTCAGTGAAGAACTGTGAATGACAGCTATTCTCAACAATACAATGATCTAAGACAATTCCAAAGGACCAATGATGAAGCATACTATCCACCTCCAGGAAAAAAAACCGATACTGATTAAATACAGACTGGAGCATGCTATTTTTCACTTTTCTTTCTCATATTTTTTTTTCTTTATTCAAGTCTTGTACAAAATGATTAATATGGAAATGTTTTACATAATTGCACATGTATAACCTACATCTGCTTGCCATCTCAGGGAGGGGGAAAAAGAGGGTTGGACGGGAGGGAGAGAAAGAATTTGGAACTCAAAACTTTAAAGAAAAATGTTAAAGAAAAAAATTTAAAAGGATATAGTCTTATACCTTACTCAGGTCTGATAATATTTGGTTGTTATTTAATTTTACTTTTTCCCTTTAGTCCTTGAAGGTGAGAGATGTTAGCCTGGCTTTGCCAACTGAAATGAGCAGTCATATTTTAAAAGTCTTTAGAATCAATTTAACATTTTATATTTGATTTTAAAAAAACCTAAAGAATAATTTCCTATATTGAATTCTGTCACCTTCAGCATTAGATTTTTGATGAGTCCTCATAGGTTAAGGACTAAGCAGGTCTACCAACTCAATTTTGCATAAATCATTCATGATCTGTCACTGGTCAATAATTTTTTTTATCACCATCAAGGAAATGTGAGGTGTGAAATGACTAGAAAGTCTCCACAGTCTTTTGCCTATATCCTGACCCACCTTTCTTCCTGGTACTTAGTTTAAATGTGATATATCTAAACTTTTAAAGTGTTTTAACATTTAAAATATTTTCTATATTAAGGAATTTCAGAAAAACCTTCCATTTGAGTTACATTCAAGTATATTGGTATATAAAGCTATGATAATGTTTGTAGTAACTTCTAAGACTATATATAAACTAATAATTCAGTATTTTGATTTATATTTTCACTGTATCAGTTCTAAATTCATATTCTCATGGTAGGAACTACAGCATGTCTTTTGTATGTGTGTGAAGCTGAGAACTCTAGAGTCCTATAGTAAGCCTATTATTAAAACTTGTTTCATGTACAATCACCTTTTCATGTGCAATGATCTTAATTCACCTGCAAGGCATTCTATAAATTATATGGAAGCATTTCCTTAATGACAGGGCCAAATGTCAACATAAAATAACATATTAGTAGGACAACTAGGCCCAGATGATACCTGAAGAAATCCATGCTTTACGATCTCATGGCTTTGTGTACTTGAGGTCTAAGACTATTTCCACCCTGCAATTATGTACCAGATTTGTAGACAGTAATGTCTCATCCACTATAAAATATACAACTTGGCTATTTTTGTTTCTTTCCATTTCCTTATGCAGGACTTGCCTCTCCGATTCTATAATTGTAGTTTTCATTTGTTCAAAACTAAAGGAAGTCTAGTAGTTAAAAAAAAAGAAAGAAAAATTTTAAGCATTGAAACCAAAATACAACTTGAATTTCTTAACTTCTCCAATCCCCTTGAGAAAAATGATTATTAAATAACCAATTGTTAAATTGGGGATATCCAGAATTTTTTCCCTTCCTCATTTGGGATTTAGTTAGGCTTAATTCTCTGAAGGGCAGGGCTGGTGATGAGATGAAATCTGGAGTTGTTTCCCCACCCAACTAGAGAAACTCATAAAGAATTTAATCTAAGGTGAATTCTGTTCTACTCAGGCTTGAGTGGAGATAGATCCTTTATCTAGATTGCCCAAGACTGGGGGTGATCTAGACGTAAATGCCATAATCAAAGTCATATCTCCTAGCCCCTCATTAGAATAGGCCTACCTCTTATTGTAATATTCATTATTCTCATTAATTGTTAACCAATCAGAGTTGACTACACCCTCTGGAGCACCCATTCTTCAAAGGATATATAGGCGTTGAATGGGTTCCATGAGGTGTCTTTAGCATGCAAGAGTGCCACTGACCCTTTTTATTATCTACTAGGATGATAAAATGATTAATTATCCAGAAATTATGTCTTTCAAACTTTTTATATGTCATACCCTTTTACTTTGTTAGATAATACAGTTAATCCCTTCCACATTGTGACTTTCCCACATTGTGATTTTGATATATCACAGGTTGGCAGTTTTGCAGAAGCCACAGATGACACACAAAGGCCAGCAGACAATACAGAACAAGTTTAGAAACTCAGAAATGCATAAAATATATGTATAGTATTGTATGGTATTAACATATTCTGTCTTTTGATACCATACTACTTCAGACTTCTTCTCTGGTATGAAGGGAGGGCCAAAGAATTTTACATGGACTTTCCAGATAGCAGGGGTGTTGTGCCCCTAACCCGCAGGATGTGGAAGGGATAACTATATTAAATGGCAACTAAGAGAATCTTCATCCTGATTGCTTTTGATTTATTAGCAGCTTTTAAGATCAAACATTACAGATTGGTTTTAACCAGTTTTAATCTGAAATCCTTTTTCTGAGAGGAAACAAAAACAAGTTATCTTAGTAAATATTAATTCATTAAGAAAAGTGCTAAGGAGAGGGGAATGGGAGAGAGAGAACATGCACTTTTTTTTTGAGTGCTTAAATTACACTAATAATATCTGAAGTATATTTAGTGTTTTAAAGTTTACAAAATGATTCTTATTTGACTCTTACAACAACCCTGTGAAGTAGGTACTACAGGTGTCACTATTCCCATTTTACAGCTGAGGAAACAGGCTTAGAGAGATCAGGTACTTGAACATGCTCACATGGCTGGAAAATATGAGAAATAAGATTGAAAGACAATTCTTTGTTAACTCTTAGTCTTCAGTGTTCTGTTCACTATACTACTCTATCTGTTATTCATTCATTCATTCAACGATTTATTAATTAAATTCAATTAAATGTCTAGGCATTGGGGAAGATTTAAACAGGATCATTATCCTTAAGGAGGTTGCATTTTATAAAACAGATGAATAATACAAATTAGAATGTAGATCCGGTCCATAAATTGGAATATAAAATGCTATAATCTCAGATGAGGGAGCAATTGCTTATAAATAAAGCAAATGTCTTCTTTATACGTCACTTCAGTATTTGGCTACCAGTTTACCTCACCACTCCATTTGCTGCTTTTATCCTAGGCAATTTCAATATCTGTATTTACTGCTTTTCAGATTGTGACAACAGTCTTTTACTCATTGTCCCTACAGATGTCCATAGCATATGAGCTATGTACCTGTATGACAATATCTAACCTCTTCATTCTGGGGCCATAGTTCGTTCTCTCTCTCTCTCTCTCTCTCTCCCCCCCCCGGCTCTCTCTCTGGCGCTCTCTCTCTCTCTCTCTCTCTCTCTCTCTCTCTCTTCTCTCTCTCTCTCTCCCCCCCCCGGCTCTCTCTCTGCACTCTCTCTCTCTCTCTCGCTCTCTCTCTCTCTCTCTCTCTCTCTCTCTCTCTCTCTTTTTCTTTCTTCCTCTCCTCTCCTCTCTCTCTTCTCTCTCCTCTCTCTCTCTCTCTGTCTCTCTCTCTCTGTCTCTCTCTCTGTCTCTCTGTCTCTCTCTCTGTCTCTCTGTCTCTCTGTCTCTCTCTCTGTCTCTCTCTCTCTCTCTCTTCTCTCTGTCTCTCTCTCTCTCTCTCTCTCTCTCTCTCTCTCTCTCTCTCTCTCTCTCTCTCTCTCTCTCTCTGTCTCATATCTTGAACTTGAAAGGCTTCCCTGCTTCCCCACCACAAAGTACTCGCCTTCTATTCTTTGCACTCTACCACAGCCACAGAATTAAAACCTGCCCAATCTAGCTAAGCTTCACTTGACTCATTGCCCAACATGGGACTCCACTGTTACCTACTAAATTGAAGCCGCCACTAACAACTTAAAAGTCTTTACTCTTTTAATTTTTACCTATAACTGTTACACCAACACATAGCTCCCATAGGCCATATCCGTTTATGCTCTCAAGCTGAAAGATATAACTGCATAAAGTCATGAAACCATACTGACATGGCTAATAGATTCATGCTATTATTCATTCCTTGTCAATTTCTGGAACACCCCACAATAACTATTTCAAACCTTCCAAATTTTATTTAAGCCTCACTTTCCTCTCCTGTCACCTGGGCTTCTCTGGGCATGGCCAGCTCTGTTAGCATGGAGATCCGTGATGAGTCTTTGGAGCATGCTCATTTTACCTAACATTGAGCCTACTTCATCTCCTATGATGTAGGTGGGATTAGCTTCCTTTGATTGGCTGCCTGTGTCTTTAAAGCTGGTGAGACTGAGTTCTTCTCTTTCTGCTGCTCTCTTATCAGCTGTGTTCAGACAATGAAGATCATAATTCACACACAGCGTGGGCGCCTTGAATTGAACCAGAGAAAGGAAAGGATTTTCCTTCCCCTGCTCCCTCTCTTTTACATTCCCTACCCCCTGAGAAATGGGTCTAGGGATATTTGTTTCTGTGGCATGCTGTTTATCCTTCTCAGTTTCAGATGCTAGAGGTGATCCCTATCGAATTGAGAGTTCAAGCCATGATGACTTAAGATGGGCCAGCTTTGAATCCCTAAGAAGCCGGGGGTCTGGGACTCAACTTGGACTTGGAATTGGAACTATGATCTGTAAAATTAGATCTACAATATGAATCTAAGCATCTTTCTTTCTCCAGAGACTGAGATGTGAAGGGGGAAGGAAGATTATGCCTTCCACATGTTGGGGAAGTAAGTTTGTAGGTTTGTGATTATATTGTTTTGGAGAAAATATTTCTGTGTAAAAGCTAATTTGTCAGTTAGTAGTTAATGGAACGGAGGTATAGGAGACCATCTCCTACATATGGAAGAATGCCATCAGTTGGGGTTGTAAAGAGCCTAGATACCTCCAGATCCCATTAAGGGTACTAGAGAACCCTGAAGGGGTGAAATGGTGAAATCTAATCTAGCCTTCCAGGCAGTGGGGATCAGAGTGGTCCATGTTACCTACATTTTTTTACTTCTTCTACCTGTCCCCTCTCCCCAGCCATTGATTTGGCCCCTTTCTGGAGAAGACTAAGGCCATGAAGCATGGATTCTCTCTCCTCTCTAAAAATGTCTCTACACAACTTTTCATCTTGCCCTTTTTCAAAGGAAGAAATGTTTTCTCCAAAGTTAACCATGCCCTTGTTCCCATTATTTTCTCCAAGACTTTGCTCCTTAAATTATAGCCTCTCTCCAGTGTCTTGAATTTTTTACTCTCCACTGGCTCCAGTGCTATGCTATATATACATATTATACATACATATTACATATACATATTATATATACACACACATATATAGATAATACATACATATGCACATTTATTTTCATATATAATTTTTCAATCATATATATACAGACATACAAGTACACACATTATATATATATACACACAAATTTACATATATACACACACATAAACACACATGCACACACACACACATGTATATATATACACACACACACACATATATACTATATGACAAATCCTTCATGTGACCTTATTTCTTCCTCTAGTTAGCATCCTATATTTCTTTTCCCTGTTATGGTTCCCTGTGCCAGTTTCCCTGCTTTTGTTCTGATCAGGGAGCTAGAGCTCAGAGGAAAATCTCCAATGAAAAGGAATCCAAGACCCCTGAGGAATCAGTTCACACCAACCTTCATTTAAGCCCCCAATCTCCCCAGAGTTGAAGGCCTTGCTATCAGATATAGGCACCAAGGATTTTGGAACAGATAAGGGAGATTAGGAACTTCGTGGAGATTAGGAAGTGATCTTGGGCTTTTTCAGGCCCACAGGGGCCTGCCCTGGTGAAAGAATATCGAGGAAGAAGTTGGAGAAGATCTGTGGCACAGCATTTGCTTCGGATCTTCCCCCTGTTGATGCTAGGATCCTAGACTAAGCTTGTCCTTTGAGCTTCACTGTTGGCAAGAAGATTGACTCTACTCATTAAAGCCATTCCTGCCACTGTACTCTTTCTTGACTCCAGTTTATCTGCCAAGTCTTCTATTTAAGTTCTGTCTAAAACTGGTTGCTGACTTCCTGTCCACACTTCCAGTCAGCAGCCCTCTGCTAAAACAGTATTCAATGGGTCCCTCACCTATGGATTTCCTTTATTTCACCCAAGACCCAACAGTTCCTTTCCATTTCCATCTCTTAAATTAGTAGGTCCACAACTACTGCCTCTTTTGTTTTGCTACCTACTTTCTTTTCATCACCCTGCAATATGGTTTTTGTTCCCTCCTCTCTACTAAGCCTTCATTTTTGAAAATAAGACCTTATTCTTGAACTGTGAAGTATTTTACACTATTAACCAACCTTCCCTTCAGGATTTTGCCTTCCTTGTTTTCCATGAGGCTGTCTATGTTATCCTAGCTCTACACCTAAATCTCCGACAAAATTCTTCATTTCCTTCAAGAGTTGATTTTCTTCCTCCCATCACATATATTTGTGTATTTTCTAAGATTGAATCCTTGACTTTGCCTTTCTCTTTCTATACTCTAACCATTGGAGAACTCATCCATTAGGAGGTATAGCAAAAAAGAAGAATTTGGAGGTGGAAAACCAGGGTTCAAATTTCAGTAGATGACACATAAGGTCCCTTCTAGCTCTAAACCTATGAAGCAATCTCATAACTTCAATTATCACTTTTAAGCACATGATTTGAAAATCTGTATCTGACCTTTCCCCCAAGCTCTAGTTCAGCATTTCTTCTTAATGTCCATTCTTACTTGTGTGTTACTGTTATTGCCTTAATTTAACATGATGTCTAAAACTAAACTTCTCATCTTCCTTCAACACTCTCTTCCCCACAACAGTTCTTCTCCCATCTTACCAGTCACCTCAGGTAGAAACCTGAGAATCATCTTTGAACTCTCTCCCTTGTTGCAGTATCCAATCAGTCACTAAGTTCTTTCAGTTCTTGAGAATATCTCTTATCCCATAAACTGTTTTCCTTTCCTACTATTGCCACACCCTGTTCAGATCCTTATGACCTCATTTCTGGATTATTTCAATAGTGTGGTCTTTCACACAAGTCTCCCTGTCTTTCAATACAGCTCTTATCCTATTGTCCAATTCAGTGTTTCATGGATTCACAAATTCTTCAGTTTTATCTCACACAAATCATTGCATAAGCCATGCATTTAGGGTTAGAGTCGGAGTCAGAGGCACACATTTATGGTTAGTGTTAGAAATGGAGGTATTTAAGGTTAGAGTCAGAGACATTTAGGATTAGGGTCCTGTGACTCTAACCCTAAATTGGTTTACTCACTCTTTTTCTGTGCATACTTCATGTTTTCCTACCTCCACGCTTTTGATGAGTCCATTCCTTAAAATCTCCTCATCCTCTTCTTTTCTTTTCCACATCCTACTCCCCTTTGAAGCTCCAGCTCAAATAGCATATACTTTGTAAAGCTTTCCCTGACCACCCGTAGACTTCCTTTGAAATTCTATAAGACTTATTGTCTATACCATTCATTTGGCAATTAATCATGTACAACATGTGTTAAGAAAATGTTAAGATTTTGTATTGTTAGTTTCTCATAAATTTATATTTTATCTTCTCAGTGAGACTATAACCGTCTTTAGAGTGGGGACCAGAGTTTATACTTCTTTGTGTCTCCACGGTACATGTTAGAAACCCAAGAAACACTCAATTAAGTGGTTTTTTATTTGATTAGATTCTTCTCCCCTTATTTTCTCCATCTTTCTCCTTCTTTTGTCTTCTACTTCCTTCCCTCATGCTCCTCCTAAAATTTTGAATTGCTCTTTCCTTTTCTTCAAAGCCAAAATTAGTTTTAAGGTGTAAGAGGTAGTTTATGTTTACCTCTGGTATAAGAAAACCACTTCTGTCCTTTTTTTTTTTAAAGTCTCCCTTATCTCAATTAAGATCTATGATTTAAGAGAACCATTGGCTTTATCCTGTCTGTCTAATGTGTCATGAAGAGAAAAATGAAGTATTTTAAGCTGCAACAAATGCCAAGTGATTGTTAATTGCACATGTTAGGGATTTATCTTGTAACTATAATGTCTAGGGTTTCAGGTGAAACTAAATTGGGTAAGTTTAAATCTGAAGTATATAGTGATGATACATAGAACTGGCATAGTTTTAGCTGTCCTATTTATAAAAAGAAATAAAAACAATTTGCCACTGAGATTCTAATACCTGAAGTTCTTTGGGATCTATAGCTTCCTTTCAAATCGCAAGCAAAAATTATGATTAATATTGATTTGTTCCATTATTGATGAACACTAAACTTGTGCCATTTTTCCTATACCAATGTGCCTAGAACAATGATTTTTTTTTACATAGTAAATACTTTTTGATTAATTGATTCCTTAAAGTACTCTGTTCTTTGGAACTTGAGTCAAATTGGTTTGTGTTCAAGAAGGAAAAAGCCTTGAAGACCACTCAAAAGTTTCCAAGGGCACAATGTAGTAATATCTTTGCTTACTTGGTTCAGGATGTCCATGTTAAATCTTGTTTCACTTCAGTGGAATGATAACTCAAAATTAAATTGTATTTTAATCTTATTTTGAGGTGTTATTTTTATTGTTCTTTCATTCTAAGATTTCCTGCCAAAAGACAAAACTTTAATATTGTAAATAGTTGGAATTTATGTGCTAGCTACCAAAATGTTGTTGTTGTTCAGTTGTGACCAATTCTTCATGGCTCCATTTGGGGTTTTCTTGACGAAAGATATTGGAATGGTTTGCCTTTCCTTCTCCAGCTCATTTTGGAGATGGTGAAAAAAACAGGGTTAAGTAACTTTTCTAGGGTTATACAGCTATTAAGTATCTGAGGCTGAATTTGAACTCAAGGCTTCCTGACTCCAGGTCCGGTGCACTAAACACCTACCTGTCCTACCAAAGCATGAACTGAAAAGCAAGAATTCAGTTAGGAAGACTCATCTTCATGAGTTCAAATCCAGCCTCAAATATGTACTAGTAGTGTGACCCTGGGCAAGTCACTTATCCCTGTTTGCCTCAGTTCCTCATCTGTAAAATGAGATGGAGAAGGAAATGGCAAACTACTCCATTATCTTTGCCAAGAAAAACCTAAACAGAGTATGGGACACGACTGACACATGACTGAATAAGAATCTGGTTCACACACAGAAGCAATCAGAGAACCCAGGGTGGAAAGCTTTAACAAATATGTAAACTTCCTATGTGACTACATGGGTGAGAGTGAATCATATGAATCACTGGAACTTGATAGCTTGCCCTGTTAAATGACTTTATGGGTTTGATAAATTGTTATAAACAGTGAGGTGACAAAAGGAAGGAACTGATGTATCACAGAACAAATTTCAGAGACCCTACTCACAGCCCACACCCATCACAGTTTCAAAAGTATTAATTAACCCCCAGAAGAAAATGGATAGAAGTGAATGTCAGCAGAATAAGCAAGTGAAAAGTGGTGCCATTTATAGGATCCAAAGACCTAAATGTAAATTATCAATAAAGACAGGGGGAGGTAGGTTCTCTCTTTAAATGTCACAGAAGAATCTATGAAAATTGTTGGAAAAGTTACACACTAGTTAGAGATGATTAGTTTTAGTTCATCCCTTGGAAAGTAATGTTCTTTAATTTTAACTCATTCTTTTTCCTCACAGACACCTTATGTGAAATTGCCATAAAGTATAAGGAAGGTGGCCTTGTTTACCACCAGACCCACAGAACAGTCACCTTTTTCTCTTTAGCACTGGAATACATCTGTGGAAAGGGGCAAGAAAAGGAAATAAACGTGCAGGAATTGCCCTCATCTCTCTTAGGGATTTCAGCCAAGAAAAACAGGAAGAAAAAATATTCTCTTACAGGCAAGTACGTTCTCATTTACTCACTGAGAAGAAGGAAGGACTTCCACAGACAGGCCTGAGCTCCCACCACTTCCCATCCCTGCCACACCCCTGCTGAGAAGTGGTCCCAGCCCCACTCTCAGCAAGAATTGTGGTAGAGAGGGATATAAGCACGAAGTGCTGCCCCAGCTATATGCTGCCCACGATTAGAGGCTTCTTTTAGCAAGCAATCTCTCCACATCGTCACTGTGGCCCCACACTCCACACTTGGAGTCATTTGTCAAGACAAAAACCTCTTTTCTTGGACCTAGACACACACTCTTACCCCTCTACCGATCAGACCTATTTCCTATTCTCTATTGTCCTCCCTTTCTATATTATCTTCTGGAAGCCCCATCCCACTGTTCACAACCTGCTTTTCATCCTAGATCTGTTTTTTCCTCAAACACTTTCCATCTTCTAGTGCCTGCAGAAACCTGGCCTTCTCCCAGAGATGCCTCAGTAGCATAATGGAAAATGATGAATTTGGAGTCAGAAGATCTTGGGTCAAATCCCATCTCTGTTCCTAATTGTCTCTGTGACTTTGGGAAAGCCTCTGGGCCTCAGTTTTCTCATCTGTAAAATAAGGAGGTTGAACTAGATGACTTTTAAGGTCCCTTCCAGCTCTAAATCTATGATATTATGACCCTAGTATCCACATGGTGTTCTATTGGCCCTTCCTCTCCCCAGCTATCATCACCAGCAATTTCTCCTTTAAGGTTAATTCCATCAGTCTGTATCCCCTTGACAAGACACAGTGTTGCCACTCTCCTTCCTCTCTCAATTATTTTAGTATCTGACTCAAAGCTTTAGTCTCTCTAGCCCATCCCCTTCCCTCATCACTGGTGATTTTAACATTCATATATTCAGTATTGTAATAATCAGACATACTGGCTTCCTAATCATCAACCTCCTCAACTCTTATAACCTTCCTGTCCTTGTGAGCTCAGCTACTAACAGGAGCATCAATATCTTTGAGAATCAAGAAGCATTTATGTATCAGGCACTTGAGGTGCTGAGAAGCCCAAGGAAAGAGAAAATGCTGCTTGCCTTCAGGAAGCTATCACTTATCACTGTTTCACCTTCAAAATTCATTTTCCTTTCTGATCATAATCTCTTTTCCACTACTTTACTCTTGCTAACCTTATATTTGGCTTCACTCATCCTCAAGGTTCCTTCTATCCCTCCTTGTTCTCCAAGAGTGTATAACCCCTTTCCAGGCCTCACATCCCTTTCTTGTCTTGATCCCATAGGTAATCAGTTCCACAAGGCACTGTTCTCCTTTGAATTTCTTGTTTCTTTATGCAACCAGCTATTCATGTCTTGCCATTCCTTACCTCAGGATCATCCTCACCTCTATTCCCGAGATGCTAAACATTGTTGGAGGAATTCATATAACAGTAATGACTGGGTCTACTACAAATTCATATCCTCTAACCTAAATTGGGTCCTTACTAATACATGGTAATTATTTTATTCATCCCCAATTTACTGTCCTACATAGATGTTGTACTGGATATTCTCTTATCTCCCCAAGCTTCCCCCTCCACTTTACCTTACCTCCTTCTCACTCAACTGGTGACCTACTTTTGCTAAGAAAATCCAGCTCATCCATCAGGAGTTCCCTCACCTCCCCGCCACTGCATACTTAAAAACATATCTTCACTTTTCTTGTCCTCCATTGCTCCATCTCAGAAGAAAAAAATAGCTCTTCCCCTTGTAAGGCTAACCCCTCTACTCATGTTCTTTATCCTATAACGTCCCATCTCCTTTGGGAGCCTGCCTCATCAATCAGTCTCATTTCATCTCTCTTGTTCATCTTCTGTCTTTCCCCATCTAAAAACTACCATCCTGCTGTTTACAAACATGATCCACGTATTCCCAGACCCTTTAAATAAATAAATAGACATATAGATAAATGAATGAACAAATAAATGAGTGGACAAACAAACAAACAAATAAATAAAACAAAAACCTTTACATGATTCTATCATCTATCCCCAAACTATCACCCTATATTTCTCCTCCCTTTCACTGCTAATCTTCTAAGAAGCGTGATCTACTCTTTTCCCTTCCACTTACTCAATACCAGCTTCCTCTTCAACCCTTTGCAATCAGACTTCAAACTCTACCATTTTACTAAATAATAATAACATTTTCTAACAATAAAGGCCCTTTCACTTCACTAAATATAAAAGACTTCTATTAGTCCTCATCCTCATTTATCTTTATGTAGTTTATATTATTGACCACCCCCTCTACTAGAATACTCTCTTCTCTCTACTTTCCTTCTGTCATATTGCTTACCCAGGTTTTCTTCCTATTTGACAATTTTCTCAGTCTCTTTAGCTGATCTTTTGGCCCTTACATATCAGTGTCCCCTAGGCTCATGACAGAGTCTTCTGTCTTTTAATTTCTTCCCTTTGTGATCTCATTGGCTCCTGTGGGTTCAATAATTTTACATAGATAAGTCTCAAATCTAATTTCTTTGAACTCTAGTCCCAAGTTTCCCATATCTATATATCTCTTAGTGGATGCTCCATCAGCGCCCAAAAGTCATCATACTCAAAACTGAACTCAGTATCTCTTTCCCAACATCAGCTCCTATCCTCTTCCATGCTTCCATAATTTTTGTCAAGGGAATTACCATCAGTTACCAAGATCCTTTCTCTAAGATCCTGTGTACCACTGTGTATTATCACTCACTATCCACTAAAATTTGACACAGGTAATTGCGAGTTGAATGTATTTTAAATATCCTTTGAACTCTTTTTTTTTTTTTGGCTAGGCAATGGGGTTAAGTGACTTGCCCAGGGTCACACAGCTAGTGAGTGTTATGTGTCTGAGGCTGGATTTGAACTCAGGTCCTCCTGACTCCAAGGCCAGTACTCTATCCAGTGTGCCACCTAGCTGCCCCTCCTTTAAACTCTTAAATGATGGCTATTCACTATTTTCTTTGGGGAAAAAAAATCAAGCCATGCTGTCATTAATTCTACTCTGTTTTACAAACTAGTGTTCATCTGAAGTTGTGTCCCATGGATTGAGAATGGCAAACAAAGTTAAACCCAAAAGTTTGAATAGACATTATTTCACAGTACTACTAAGTGATGTTTTGTGATTTAGTCACAAACATTTAAGAAACAGTGCTAAAAGAGAAAGAAAAAAAATTAAGTAGGAATTCTTTTACTTCACACCTTTCTGATGTAACTCGGATCCTTTCATCATTGGATGACTGCTGCTCATCCTCTTTTTCTTGAAAGTATTCCTCTACACATTGTTCCTCAAATTCATGCAGCTTCTTGAGTTCTTCATCATTTAGAAATAATTCTGTTTTTTGAAAATTTTGAGATGGGTTTTTAAAAATTTGATAATAGTGAACACAGATTGACCCTGATGTGTATGAAAAAATTAGAATAATTTTAGAGTCAATTCAGATTTGCTGAAGAGAATTATTTTCTATTTTTAGAATCTTTAGCTTTTATTTTATTCCATTTCTTTAAAAAAAATTTTTTTTTCATTCCATTTCTTAATTAGCCTTTTTTTGCATAGGTGCTTCTTCTGACTATAAATTTCTCCCACTTTCCATTCCCATCTAATAAAAGACTTTATATGCAATAACAGCAACCTATACCCACAACCAAATAGGTCATTGGAAAGAAAAACCCATATTAATAAGGAAAATAAAACTCCAACACAAATCAAGGAGAAAACAAATATGCACTTTGCAGATAATATCAATTGTATAAATATCTTCTTCAACTATTTTTGTGAAGCACAGATACTAAATGCTTAAAAATCCTCCTAAAAGAGTATTAGATTTATAAAGAGGAAATTGTTTTAAAATTATCTCTCCTCAGTGACTTTCCTCTTTATTTTCATTAGGTAGCTTGATGTGTGTGTGTGTGTGTGTGTGTGTGTGTGTGTGTGTGTGTGTAAAATAGTAGCAAGACTGGAAAGTTTAAAGACAACTATATTTTATTTTTATGGCTTTAAATAATTTAACAGCATTTCTCTGAGTATATTGAATTGGAATATTCTTTGGCTACGAGTATGAATTTGCTTCATGGGAAAAACTTCAACAACACCGGATTTAGACGGAGTCTTTTACATACTTAATCCCCGATCCCGTTCATCTTGGTCCCCTTCTCTCTTTTTTCTGCATCTACCACTGAGGCGCATGGTGATTATGTACAGGTGGCTCAAGATGATCATAGGTGGAGGTAAGACTGGCCTGTCATGAAATGTCATGATCAGCTGGTATCTTTGAAATTTCCAAACCTGATTGGATATTGACTTTACTTCAAAGAAGGTGTTGCTAAGGAAAGAAGAGAGAGAGAGAATGTGTTAGTACTTTGCTGTTAGTTGCATTCCTCTTTTTATTGTTGATCTCTATTGCATGAGCTACATAAAAATCTAATTAAATAAAAGAGCCAAATAGTACAAAATCAGATAAGCATTTACTTGATGAGTCATGAGCAATATGTACCAGTTCACATGACTCGCTCTAAAAATTTCAGAAAGCAGTTGAGCACCATTTTATGCAAACTAGAGAAACTGCAGTATCTGCGCAGGATTTTTATATGTGTAGATATCTATCTTACCAAAATCCTTAAGTTGATGCTTATTTGACAGTACTGCAAAAACTGAACATAATTGTGAATTTGTTCCATAGCTACATTTTATTGCATTATCAATTAACATATGTATGATTCTTCTTAGATCTTTGTATTATTGTTGTTTGTCCTTCTGGCTCAAAGAGGACCAAAATGACATCACGATATTGGGGTCAATGTACAATGTGTCCGACTATGGCTAATCAGACCAATACAAGCTCAGAAGGCTCTACCACGAGCCAGGCATGTAATCTTTATGAACATTTGGGAAGGAGGTATCTCCAAATTTATGCGTCTCATATTTCTTTTGAGCTACTACAATTTTGCTTTGTTCATAGAGCACAGTCCCTTCTTTGATGCAGCCATATCATGCTGGATGGTCTTGTGCCAGTGTCTCCCATATCTCACTACTGATACCAAATTTCTTCAGAGAGACCTTGAAAATATCCTTGTATTGCTTCTTCTGACCTCCATGTGAGCCTTGTGTGTGTTCTCCATAAGATAGTCTTTTAGGCAAATATACATTTGGCATTTGAACAGTGTGGCCAGCCCATTAGAGTTGCACTCTGCAGTAGAGTTTGAATGCTTGGCAGTTCCTCTCAAGAAAGGACTTCAGTGGCTGGTACCTTCTCTTGCCAGGTGATCTTAAGAATTTTCCTGAGACAATTGAAATGTAAGCAATTCAGTTTTATGGCATGGTGCTGGTAGACTGGCAAGGTTTCACAGGCATACAACAGTGAGGTCAGCACAACAGCTCTGTAGATCTTCAGTTTGGTAGGCAGTCTAATACTTCTTCTCTCCCACACTTTCCTTTAGATCCTACTAACACTAAGGTATCTCTGGCAGTGTGTGCATCAACCTCATCATCTAAGTGTACATCCCTGGAAAGTATACTGCCAAGGTAAGTGAACTTGTCCACAGTATCCAAAATTTCTCCATTTGCTGTAACTGATAGTTCCACATATGGGTGGTTCAATGCTGGCTGGTGGAGAATCACTGTTTTCTTGGTGTTAATTGTCAGGCCAAAATTAGCGCAAGTGGCAGAGAACTGATCCATACTCTGTTACATTTCAGCCTCAGAGGCTGCATTGAGTGAACAATCATCTGTGAACAAAAAGTTGAGCACCAACCCTCTCTCCACTTTAGTTTTGACTTTTGTAATCTTTTCAAGTTAAATAATTTATTGTCAGTGTGATAGTTGACTTTGTTGTTTTCATTGAAGGCATCTGACAACATTGCTGAAAAAGTGATAAAAAGCATGGAAGTAAGCACACAGCTCTACTTCACTTCATCAGTGACTGGGAAGGCATGAAAGCATCGTACATTGTCCAGAACCCACATCAACATCCCATCTGAAACTGACATACAATACTGATGAACTTCTCTAGGCAACCAAATTTTCCCATGATTTTTCCACAGGTTCTCATGACTGATGGTATCAAAAGCCTTGGTCAGATCACCAAACATTGCGTAGAGAACTCTGTTCTGCTCCTGGCATTTCTCCTGGAGTTGTCAGGCAGCAAACACCATGTTGACCATTCCTTGGCCCTTTCTGAAGCCACACTGACTCTTGGGTAGGTGAGCATCTTCCAGGTGAAGGATCAGCCTATTAAAGACGACTCTGGCAAGAATCTTGCTGGCAATGACTAAGAGAGAAACCCTTCACCCTGAGGGGATTTCACAGGATGATCTATTCCCCTTTCCTTTACAGAGATTATAATGGAGTTATCTTTGCTCTTTTTGGGGATAACCTCATCTTTCCATATAACCCAGAAGATTTTTGTCAGCTTTTGTATAAGCAGTAGACCCCCTGCCTTGTAGATCTTAGCTGGAATGGAATCATCACCAGGTACTTTGCCACATGAGAGGAGCCTGATGGTATTTAAAACCTCTTCTTCAGATGGAGGTTCAGCTAGAGAAGGATTGACTTCAACCTGATGAAAACAGTCAATGGCTTTAGCATTGGTTGATGAGAACATTATAGAAGTGTTTAGCTCATCTCTCTAGGATCATGTCCTTATCATTGATCAGTGTAGGTCCACCAGTGCTGATTAGTTGAGATGCACCAAAGGTCATTAGCCCACAAATAGCCTTTAGGGCATCATAAAAATGCTTTGGATTGTTACTATCGGCACAAAACTGAATCTCATCTGCCTTCTTACTGAGCCAAGAATCTCGTATCTCTCTAAAGCTTAACTTGCACTTTTATTTTTTTGGAATTAGACACTGCCTTCTTAGCGATGGACAAACTATCTTGCTGGTAAACCCTGTAGAGTTCTCATTTTTCATTAAACAGCTTTTGAATTTCCCCATCATGGGGCAGCTAGGTGGCTCAGTGGATAGAGCACCAGCCCTGGATTTAGGAAGACCTGAGTTCAAGTCCAGCCTCAGACACATAACGCTTAGTAGCTGTGTGACCCTGGGCAAGTCACTTAACCCCATTGCCTAGCCAAAAAAAAATGAATTTCCCCATCATTTTCATCAAACCAATCTTGATGTTTGTGAGTATTCTGGTTCAGATGAGTAAATGTGGTGCTGTACATCAAATCTCTGAAAGCTATCCACTTCTTTTCTGCTCCACTGTTCCACTATGTGTTTCCTTCCAAGCCATCAACAAACTGTTCACCCACTACACTGTTGTTGAGTCTTCTGGTACTCATCTTGTCTTGGGGACACTGCTTTTGATGAATGTGAATGTTTAGTTTGAAAAGAATTAGTCTATGATGAGCCCCACACTCTGTGCTACACATTAGCTTTGTCACTCTCATATTCTGTCTGTTTCTTCTCCTTACAATCATATAGTCTATTAAATACCAATGTTTGCTGCAAGGATGCATCAACAAAGTTTTGTTACATTTAGGTAAATGGAAGAGTGTTAGTGATGAGAAAGTCATGAGAGATACAAGTCTTCAGTGATAAATGACCATTGCTTTTGCTGTTTCTGACTCCATTCCTCCCAAGAACTCGCTGCTATATCTGATAGTCTGTGCCTACTCTGGTGTTAAAGTCACCCAGAATTATAAGCTTGTCTTCTTTCAGCACATTGATGATGAGGGTCTCCAGGTCTTCATAAAATTTTTCTTTGACCTCATCAGGGATCATCATGGTGTGAATATATGCACTAATGATGGTGGCATGGCACTTTCCTGCAAGTGGCAATCCCATTGTCATGAGCTTGTCATTCATTCCTTTTGGGAAGCATACAAGCTTGTTGACTAGATTAGATTTGATTGTGAAACCTACACCACCTTCACAGTGCTCCCCATCACAGTGACCACTCCACAAAAATGGATATCCAGCTCCAACATAAGTAAGCAGGCCTTCATTTGCCAGTTTTGATTCACTCAAGACTGCTATTTGGAGGTGATCCTTGCTGAGTTCTCTCCCAGAAAGAGCTGGTCGTCTTTCAGGTCTACTGGATTGTGTTGTCTATAAACATGCTTATATTCCATATACCAATGGTGAGTGGAATCATTTTCATCTTTGCAAAAGTATTTGTACATTTTTTTGTGTGTTGTGACGCCAGGTAGGATCCCTGCTTGCTGTGGTAAGTAGGCCATGGTTGGGTTGAATCAGATAATTTTTAGGACACCTTTTTTAGCCCCTTGCTCATGGCAGAAGGTGAGCAGTGCAGTCCTTAAGAAAGGCTTCTCAGATGCCCAGGGGGCTGCCAAATCCCACTATTGCTTCAGTCCATTGAGATGATTACTATAAAGCCTAAGCTGCCTGTGTGCAGGGTTGTGACTACAGCTCCCAGTGTATCTGCACCTGCTGCTTCATCAGTTGCCCATCACCACAGGATTCTGAGGTAGGTAAAGATGGTAAAATGACTTGGGTGATGTCTTTTGACTCACATATAAATTAGATTTAAGTGAGGCAGAACTGCTTGAAGTTGATGGCCTCATTCTTTTTTCCAGAGTCATCGGAGACAAGAAGTCAAGATGACTGGCAATACCTTTTGATGAAGTGGATGATGACCTTGACATCTTCAATGTCTCACCAAGCTCTAAGTGGTCCATAGTGCCTACTGCCACCACCTTCATGGTCCATTGGGACAAATTGTTCACATCCACCTATTCCACTGGAGAAGTATTCACATGTTTGGAGTAGACAGTCACCTAACTGATGGGTCTGAGGTCCATCATTTACTCTTAACTTGGTGTAGCCTGTCTGATAAGGGGTGTGGCCACTGTACATGCTACAGCTTCTAAGAGCCACTGATGAGATGGGTGGCAGGTGGACACCAAAGGTGGATTAGCAGCCCTGAAAAGGACTCAGCATGCCCTCACATTAGAGTCTTTCTTGATTACCTGTATGACCCTTTGAATTACTATAGTTACTATCAGTGACACTCACTAGGATTATGTATTAGCTTCATAAGTATATTAAATAATTAGGGCAGTCATTTTATTTTCCTAAAATTTGTCCATATTTTGCATATGTCTTCATAGACAATTTTACCATTGAAATCTTATCGTTGCTACTTGAGTGACGTTTCTTGACCTTTTTTTCTCTTCCTTCTCCTGTACCTATAATCTTTGATGTTGATTCTGTATATCAAAACGATACATAAGAGAATACTGAACAAGAAGTAGAGTAAGGTGGAAGGAACGAGCCAATTAGAAACATATGCTGGGGCTCAGAGCTGTAACTTGCAATTCTTGCAGCTGAGGAAAAGGCATATAGGGGTGGATTGGAAAAGTAGGCTCAACTGGGCGTATCTGCTGTGGGTGGGAACCAAGTCCCAGTACACTATAAATGTTCAAAGTAGCTGAAGAGGGAGAAAGGCTTCCTGGAATGAGAAGAAGCTGGGCAGGGGAAGAAATGTGCCTCAGAAGGATTCTGGCAACCCATAGGTTCCCTGCCTTTGAGCAAAGTTACTGTAACCTCACCTGAGTTACATCTGTGCTGGGACATCTGAAATATGTTTGTATACCACTGAAGGAATCAGTTTAGAGCTATGAGGATCTTGGAGGCCATCAGTCCAAATCTCCATGGATCAGAAAGCTTAAGTGACTTGCCCAAGGCCATACAAAGGAATAAATGGTAGGGCTGTGATTTGAGTCCAGGGTCTTCAGCTATGAATCCATCACTCTTTCCTCTGCATCATGCCTCCAAGCCTCTAACATGCAGATGATTACATCATAAATATAGCATTATCACATTTCAAAGTTATTACATTAGCCTTTCTTTTCCTTTTAAAAATGTGTGAAGTTAAAGCTACTCTGATTTACCCATAGTAGATTATCCTTAGCAAGTTTTTCTCCAAAATTTTTATTGACATTACTACCTACTTAATCGAACTAGGTGATAATGTCACTAAGTCATTATCTGCTTAATTAAGTGCTACTTAATTAGGTGTTACTTAATTAAGAAATCTGATTAAGTCCTTTATTTATACCAGTGGAATCTTTAAAAAAAATCATTTTTTTTTGGCCGGGCAAGAGAAGAGAAGGCCTTTTGAGAAAAAAAATCCCTAAAACTCTGGATTCTCAGTCCAGAGAAGACCAAGAATTGTATGTAGTCATACTCTTTTAAGTTGATGTTTTGATTGTGGGGGATAGAGACAGGTGAAGTGCCAAAAGGTAAGACCTTTCATTCTTAGCAGTATCTAAGGATTAGAAAAGGAATTGAGAGTAGAATAAACTGAGTAAGCATTTCAGCTGTCTAGCTTCTCTTGAGGCATACTTTTATATTATTTTGCTTTCAATGTTATTAATTCTCAGAAGAGCAGAAGTACTTAAGCTACGATACTGGAGCAAACCAAAGAATACTGATGTATTGGAATATGAGTATCCATTAAATAATAAAACCAACATGTAAAGGTCTGCCTTAGGAGAAGAATATATATTCACATTCAAATGTAAATATAAAACTCTTCCAAAGCCAAATAAGAATGATTACAGCATTTTACATCATGAATTACCCACCTACTCCTCACTAAAATTCTACTTATATATAATCAAGTTAAGTATTTTACATGACTTTTTTCTGATACCTATCCACTGCTTTCTTTCCAAAACTGTATTTACTTAGGGGCTCAAAAGGTTTTATTCAAAATGTTGGCTATGTCTACACAGATTATTGGAGTGGGCATCTTGATGGATTTATATATATAGCTGGTTTTAACAGAAGCGGTTGAATTAACCAGTTGTTTTTGTGTTTGTATAGTCACCACTTAGCTCCATTTTAGCTCATCTGGGGAGGCAGCTTGCTGTAAAGAAAAAGAATACCGGTCTGGTTTCTAGTCCAACTAAACTGCTGATTACAGTTTCTTGCTTGGACAAGTAACTTTAACTCTCTGGGCCTCAGTTTTCTCATCTGTAGCATAAGGAGGTTGGAACAGATGCTCTCTAAGGTCATTCCTAGCACTAAGATTTTGTGACAGATTCTTTGGCCCCTACTTCATGAGTTTTCATCCTCAAAGCTTAGATCATTTTTCCTATACTTTATAATCACTTTTCTAGGACTATTGTGAGGAAAGTGCTTTGTAAACCTCAAAGTGCTATGAGTGTATGTTATTATTATTATCACTATTATTTTCTGTACGATTTTATTAAATATTGTTTTATATGATATATTTATTCAATTTTCAAGTCTTTCAAATGACTCAATTTTTTTAATGACTATTTACAAAAATAATTTAAGCCCATCTCTTTTCTTGAATATTTATATTGCATTTATAACAGACCAAGGTGACACATATTCTTATGTATACTCACAAAAACAAATGTTCATAAAATTAATATTGCCTTCTTCACATGAAAACAAAGTGTTAATTAATTTGAAAGTACAACAATCAAACTTTCTGTCTTAAGGAGGCCTTCATCTCAGAAAACATTTCAGATTGAAATGTATGTTAAAGTCTCAAAACACTAACAAAAAATTAAATTTCAAATTATTGAAATGTTCACTTCCAATCTGTGAATTCATTAAATTTGATTAATACCAGAAAAGCCATCCATCTCCAAAATCACAATGAAATTCTCATTCTGCTGTCCTGACATTATAAGAGATCCCCAAAGTTAAACTGCAAAATGCTTCCAAAAGTAAATTGTATATGAATGATCACACAGACCCAAAGCTCACTTACTTGAAAACAGCTATCAACAGATTGACCAACAGAATATTAGCTACCAAGAGATAACAAGCCATGATAGCAGGGGTGAGCCAGGCCCCTGGAATGCAGGGAGGGAGTCTTTTGCCATCTTCATCAAACAGGTTTTCTCCACAAGGTGCTAAAGAAAAATACATTTTTCATCTTAGTGTTTGTTTGACTTCTAAAACAATATTTTAAAAATAATTCAGGAATGAGGTTTGTATAAAATGTTCTGCTCCATAAAAAAACACTATTGTGTATTTGCTGTGTCTGCTTTTCTGGGAATGGAGAAAGATTTGGGGGAGAAGCATTTCCAAGATCTATCACTTTGAATGTAGGCAAATAAAGTTTTTACAATTTGCATTCAGGAGGTAATATGATGTAGAGTATGTAAATATTTAAATATGTAAAAAGGATATGCCCATCTTAGTCTTTTATATCTACATCTGATCAGGATCACTGCCTAGGTATGTAAATAGAAGAGGCACAGTGCCTTGTATAATTAAGTTCTTTTTTTGTTTGATTATTTTTTGGCAAGGCAATCAGGGTTAAGTGACTTGCCCAGAGTCACACAGCTAGTGAATATCATGTGTCTAAGGATGGATTTGAACTCAGGTCCTTGTGACTCCAAGGTCTGTGCTCTATCTACTGTGCCATCTAGCTGCCCCTATAATTAGGTTCTTAATGCTCCTTCATTATCATCATCATCATTACTCATTTATATACCACCTTTTTTTTTTTTAAGACTGGTGGGATTAAGTAACTTGCCCAGGGTCACACAGCTAGTGTCAAGTGTCTAGGGCCAGTGCTCTACCCACTGCGCCACCTAGCTGCCCCTCTATATACTACTTTGAAGTTTAAAAAACTTGCTACAATAATCTGATTGGTAGTACAATTCAATTGAACAAACATTTGTTAAGTACCTATTGTAAGGAAGGCACTGTGAGATAGGGACTGGATTGGTGATTTCACTGATATTAGGAACTCACAGATGAAGTTCCTCAACCAATGCAGGTCAATACCTTCTCTGTGACTTATAGTTTTAGAAATCTGCTTAGAGCACGGAGAAGGCAAGTGACTTGTCCAGGGGCATAAAGCCAAGAGACATGAGGCAGGATTTGAACCCAAGTCTTTCTGGTTTCAAGACTTGCTCCCTACCTATTATACCACCTCTAATACAAGGAGGTAGTTGACTTCATAGATGTCACTGCTACTTGGTGAAATGAAATCCATGAAAGAAAGGTAGCTCTGGAAAAGTATACATATTTTAAAAAAATAAGAAAGGTAAAAGGTATCCACCTGGTCTGGGCAGAGCAGCATTGTATATTAAGAATATATATTCATGTGAAACAATACAAGAACTAGAGAAGGGAAACTTGGTAGAGATCACTAAGGTAAAAAAATCAATGGATAAAGGATGATCAATTTTGTTATTGGAGTTTAGACTACCTGGAAAGAAAGAGAGGAAATAAAAGAGTTCAGGAAGCATATCAAGCAGAACTTCTAGTAATTTCTTTACCTTCATAATAATTTCATTTCTCAAAAAAATGAGGCAATCAACAAGAGAAAGTTCTAATCTGATTCTGATTCTCACCAACAAAGGAACTAGTTCTGGGGTGGAAATGACGAGAACCCTGGGGGAAAGTGAATAACTCTACCTTAAAATTGGGGATAGAAAAGGAGAGGAAAGCCAGACATAGTCTGATAGACTCCCTTGGTTTATGGAAGACAGTTTCAAAGAACTGAAAGAAAGGTGAGATGTCATGGACTAAAAGTCTAGGAGGGAAGTCAACTTAGGAGGGAAGGGAATTTTTTTAAAGAAATTCTAAAGACACTAAGAAATAACTCCCATGAGGAAGTAAAGGAAGAGTTGTTTAAAGTGACCATTGTGGATACATAGGGAACTCATTGGTCAGCTTAGATTTTATTATTTAAAATTTATTATTTTGAACTTAAACACGTAATAAAGTGGACATTTCCACACACTTAATAGAATGGAAAAAAGGATTGTACATGAAACTGTAGATCTCTATTATGTACAGAGAAATAAAACAGGATTAGAGAAGAACAAATGACGCTTTTTTTTTTAAAGGAAGAGATCTATGTCTGTAAACCACAGAACATTAAGCTTAACTTCTGGAAAAATTCTACAAAATGCTATTAAAGGGACAGTAGTGAACACTCAGAAAAGGAAGCAGTGATCACCAAGATTAACATAACTTTGTCAAAAATGGTCAAGCATGATTAATTTTATTTCCTATTATAACTAGAGTATTAGATTTGGTATAATAGGTATAATTTACCTAGATTTTAGCAAAACATTTGACAAAGGTTTTCATGTGACAGAAAAAAAATACACGGGGTAATAGAAATGTCTTCCAGTGTTTCCTTGGTCCTTCGTAAGTTTGGATTTAAGGTACTAGTTTTTTAAAACTGTTATTACCATACCCTAACCATTCAGCCCAGGGCAGCACGAGGCAGCGTAGGATAGTGTATAGAGCACTAGAATTGGAATCAGGAAGACCAAGACTCAAAACCTGCCTCAGACATTTAGCTGTGTAACTCTGACAAGTGAATTAACATTTGTAGGCCTCAGTTTCCTCATCTACAAAAGGAGAAGGGTTGGACTTGACAGCCTCTAAGATCTCTTCCATCCCTAACTTAAGATCTTCTGAAGCACTTAATTGACAGAGCCGGGGCAAAGACTACTAACTCATAAAACAGTGACTGATTTGCTACTTGAATGTCCATGTCATATTCTACCTGACCCAATTATTATTTTTTGTGTAGAATAGTCCAATATGGGGTTGTATCATGGAAGGTATAAGGGATCAGAACTCCAAAGGCCCAGGTTCTAGGACTACTTTGTTCTGTTACTTTGGACAGGTCACTCCTCAGTTTTCTTATGTGTAAAGTGAGGAGGGTTTGACTAGATAATCTTAAAGCTCCCAAAATTCCATACTTCTCTATAACTAAAAAGGACCTATTTGCTAATGAAAAAACAAATATGTTCAATCATATCTTTTCACATTATTTGTTTTCCTCCAAAGTTCAAAAGGGAAATAAAAATGACACTTTGCTATCTGTGTAAAGGCTATGATTTAAATATCAATGTTTAGCAAAGAAAAAGGTTATATTTTATTAAATGAAAATCATCACCTCTTCCCCTTCAAACTTACGATTAATTTCCATGGCATAGACTACACAGCAATCCGAAGGCAAAAATATTTTTTAAAGAGGGAAAAAGAGAAAACAATGTAACAATTCAAAATAAAGTGAAAACAAAGGATTGACAATACAGAAACTGTTTTGCTGCCAAGAAATGCATTAAAAATTTGCAGTCAGTACAGTAACATGGGTTCTTTGAAACAGTAGAAATAGTCTGAGTAATGCAATGTAAAATGTTAAATTGCCAATTACCCTTAAAGCATTTATTCATTTTTCCAATATTCATGTATTCCTCGTATTAGAAATAGCAGCAACATTGCAGCAGTTAAAAATATTTTGAAATGCACAGTACCTTTGGCAGATGATCACTTCAAAATGAAAGTTAACTATTTTTTAGCACAAACACATAAATACACAATACGTCAATTTTAATACAATAACTATGCAAACAATCTAAAACCAAAGTCAATGCAAGTTTTGGAAATTATGAACACTAAACTGACCTCTTTTCCCCTTTGAAAAATCATTATTGTATTTTTAAAAAAGAAAAAAGAAAAATGCCATTGAATATCACCTATGGTAAAGGAACTAGTAGGTATATGTCAGCCTAAACAAATATTTTCATGAAACAACATTTGATTTCCACTTCCTGGAATTATTAATGTACATATAATAACCATCCTTATATGCTTTTAAACATGTTTCTGACATCAGATTTTAAAAGCTAAAAAGAACGAATTGAGTCAAGCCGTAGATGATGACAAGAAGTGATTTAATGGTGTGGTGTTATTCACATGATATAGTTACTAGGAAAATTTTAACTTCACAGATATCTGGAATAGTTACCTTCCACACGATAATAAGATATTAGGAGGATGTTAATGGAAGGAAATAGAAATTAGCATTGGAAACAGGAAGGATAATAGACCCTAGTTATCCTGTTTGCTCTCTGTCCGTGAAGCTCACTCTGTAGGAGAAACCATAGTTGTAGAGTTGAAAGGAAGTTGAATTGACACCAATAGGGTGAGGAACATTAAAACCTGGGTGAGTCAACTGGATTATTTCCCAAGGCCCAGACCTAGGGTTGAGAAAATCTTTCAGAATTATGATGAGAAGCTTTTAGAGAGGAAGAAAAAGAATGGTATTCAGAAATTGAAAGTCTTGAAACCAATACTTTCCTCCCCCTAAAATAACTTGACCCCTTGCAATACAATGGAAAAATATATGATTTCCAAATTAACATGGATGTTTCTGTCAATTTGGATATGATCATCTGCCTCTGAAACAGAAAACAGAATCTTACTATGAATTCTACTCTTACGGTCTATCTGGTCTGCAAACACCTCTCCATAGATCATCCAATAGGGCATATAGAAGATGTTACGGGCTAGTCTCCAAGAAGGTTCCTCATCTGGGTGTAAAATAGCTTGTCGGGCTACTCCAAAGCTCATCAGAACAACCAGCATGATGACCACAAAATAGAGCATGTCAATCATCTGCGTGGATAAAATAGGCATTAGTATTTTAAATCTGGGACAGGGGCCACGTGTAATCTATTCTCACTCAACCCCACATCGTGTAATGTAACATCAACTACGGATTATTCAATAATAAAATTATGGTGGTGATCTCTTTTTTCCAGCCACCACATTCAGTGTGCTGTTTATTTTCTTATTTTACCCTATTCTTCTGTCCCCAAACCTCTTAGGTTCTGGAAACTTACTTTACCACCTTATCCCCTGCCTTCAGTTCTTCTAGGATCAACAATAGCTACTCAAGGGAAAGATTAAGGGACAAAATGGTTGCATGGAAGGTAAAATCAGGAGTAGTATGAGTGGAGAACTGAGGATATGCAAGAAAAGGAAAATAAGAATGCAGACTGGTATGTGATGATCAATCTTAAAGTGTTCAGGTGAATGTTATAGTGATATAGGGTTCTTAATTTGGGGATAGCTCAGGAATGGCTGGTTCTAGTCAAGTATGCATAAGTCTAGGGTATCTCTAGTCCAAAGTAGTTTGTTCCATATAAAGTTGGAAGAGTCACTAGGAAGTTTGGTGTTTTGGTTTTCTTCCTTCTAGAATCACTTTGATGGCCAAGGCTTTTTTTTTTTTAATCATTCAGAGAGAAGGTGTGGGAGTCAACTTTGATTTAGTATTTCATGCTCTGACCTAAAGTAAACTTGAACCACTTGGTGATGTCACAGTAGATTTGATTAGAATTAAACCCAAAGTAGATTTCCTGAATCCACTGTAGTTCAGGACCCAACAAGTGAGAAAGCCCTGCCTGGAATTCAGGTAAGAGATAGGAGGCCAGGTACCTTTTGACTTGATCTTCACTTGATTTTTTTTTAACCAGACTTGTGTTTTCATCCGTGTACAGAACTCCTTTTGAGGAACTTCCTTTACCAATGCAGAGCAGGCAGCATGTCTTTACAATTTTTAATCTTAAAAGGATCTCCTGGAGTCACTGAGAGAATTGTGTTAGAAACAGGACTTGAAGCTAGATTTTCCTGACTCAGAGGCCAGTCTTCTATTTATCATAAGTCCTGACTTGATTATGGGAATGATTTTCATTAAACTGCTACAAAATGCTTTTTAAAAGACTGAAATGGAGTAGCATGTCATGGAAGGGAGCAGCATATCAGGCACAAATGCTAAGCCTGGTGAGAATTGGGAAATGTGCCCTCATTTGGAAAGTGGCAGGAACGTATCTAAAAATCTTGCATTACCAGTTAATCCTGGTTTCTAAAACTAGAATACAGAAACCTCCTGCCTTCAAGGTGGTACATTCTACTTGGGGGAAGACAATATGTAAACAGGTGAGTCTATATGTAATAATTTTTTTTTCTTATTTGTTTTTGGGGGGTTTTTTTTGGCTAGGCAGTGGGGTTAAGTGACTTGCCCAAGGTCACACAGTTAGTAAGTGTCAAGTATCTGAGGCTGAATTTGAACTCAGGTCCTCCTCACTGCAAGGCTGGTGCTCTATCCACTGTGCCACCTAGCTGCCCCTATATGTGATAATTTTATGGGGGAGAAACTACTGACTATTATGGGGCTGAGAAAAAGCTTCCTATAGAATGTGGCACATGAACTGAATCTGGAAGGAAGTTAGGGATTCTAAGAGGTAGAACTGAGTTGGGAGTATATTTCAGAAGCAGGGTATAGTCTGTGCAAAGGTGTGGAGGCAAGAGATGCATTGCTGAATTTGGGGAACAGCAAATGGGCTAATTGATCAGAATGTAGTGTGCATGAAGGGTAGGAATGTGTAATAAGTTTGGAAAGGTAGATTAGAGACAGATTATATAGGATTTCAAGTAGCAAGCTCAAGCATTTGTGTTTTATCCTAGAGGCAGTAGGGAATGACTAGAAGTTCTTGAATAGGAGGATAATATACTTAGAATAACTTAGAATAAGAATATTATTTTGACAGCTGAGTGGAGGCTGAAATGGAAAGGAGAGAATGGAAGCTGGAACTTCAATTAGGAAGCTGTTCCAATGGTCTAGGCAAGATGTAGTAAAGACTTGAATCAAGGTGGTAGTTATGGGAGTGGAAGGAAGGGGACTTAATGTAAGATTTTGTCAAGGTCTTCATCAGGATTTGGCAACAACAAATTTAGGGTAGGAAAAATGAAGGTGTGAAAAAAAACAATTGGTCACCTTGCAATTACCATAATTCTATGTAAATTCTATATAATTTTTAAATTACCAAAATAATCATGTGGACCACTAATATTCATTTTACATAATCTGTGGCCTCAATTTTTAGTCTGGATTAATATAATGTGACACTTAACGGTCAAGAGTGGCATTGCATACTAGTTCTACTATAAATCAAAAATTATCCATGAAGAAAAGGAGAGAAGCAAAGCTTTGGGACCTGTGACTATAGAATACAGGAATCTCCAGGTACCATAGATATCATATGGAGGTAAAGATTTGTATGGTTGGGAAGCTAATGGCTGAGGGAACATGCCAGAGTTTGGAAAGTGCTACAAAATGTTGAAAGTGTGGCAAAGGATTATAGAACCAAGACTGGAAGGAACCTTTGAGGTCATCTACTCTGACCCCCTCATTTTATATAGTTGAGGAAACTCCCACTGTACCATACTGCTACCCAGAAACAATGAATTCCTCCTTGAAGCCTACAACAAAAGTGAGATTAGAATTGTGCTACAATAATACTAACTCATGTTAATATAGTGCTTTAAGGTTTTGAAAGCACTTTCCTTTGCAACAGCTCTGTTAGGCAGGTAGTATTAACCCAAAACCAAATCTCAGAGAGTTTAAGATATCTGCTCACGGTAACACAGCTAGTAAATGTTAGGTCCAGGATATGAATCCAAATCTCTTGAGCCCACAATTTCCATTCCTTCCTTGTCTCTGTTAGCATGTAATGGGGATGGCCACAATCTCAATGTCCCTACCTGATAAAAGTTTTCATCTCTCTCTCTACTGGGAGTTTTTTTTTTCCCTATGGAAATGCATTTATAGTTTTAAAATGAAAGTAACTGGTAAGGAGGATATACTTTAAATAAATTCCTTTTATAACTAACTTTGCTGAAACATTTATTTATTCAGTAAAGTGAAGAATACTATATATTGATTATATAATGTTTTGTGATACCTATCACAGTCTTGAACTATTATTTAAATATCTTCTTATTGTTTAATTTTTCATTCTTTCCAAGAAAATGGTAGGATTCTTGAGGCCAAGGACTATTTCTCACAATTCTTTGTATCCCCTATAACATTTAATAAAACACTTCATACATAATAGCTACTCAATGGCTATGTGTTGATTGGATTTAATTGGATTCTGAGCATAGTTTATAGTAAGAAAATAATATAAACCAAAGGTCAAAATCTACAAAAACCAGCCCCCTAATCTATTCACCAAGTCATAATACACTGACAAAATTGATTTGGTCAGTCAAAGGTTGCAGGTACTAACCATCTTTCCAATCATCATAACATAGGGGCCCAGGTACTTGTTCACACCAAAGATATCCAGGACTCTGATGTACCAGAAAATGATATCCACGCAATAGATGACTCTGCCATAGCCCATGTATGGCTGATTCTGAAGGCGAAGAACTGCCCCAATCATGAACACCGAGATGGCCACAAGGTCAGTGATATTCCAGTATTCCTGAAGCCAGACTTTCACTTTCTGACTGAGTTTGCCTGGTTCTGACATCAGTATCTGAAAGCAGGAAGCCGAAGACATAATAACTGAATCCAAATCAAAATGAACAAAAGGAATGATACCAAAAGTATATCGGAAGTCCTCATTTTTTTTTCCTTTCATTTAATTCTAAGCCTGGAAGAACCTCCAGCAGTCCAATAGTTGTACCTTCTCAATCACTCAATAATCAAGCATTTATTAAGCACCTAAATATGTGCTAAACACTGTGCTAGGTGCTGGGGATACAAAGACAAAAAAGAAACAGGCCCTGACCTCAAGGAGCTTACATTCTATTATAGAAGTCTGATGGGTGTATGTATATCTAAATATATCTATCTATATCTATCTATCTATCTATCTATCTATCTATCTATCTATCTGTCTGTCTGTCTGTCTGTCTGTCTGTCTATCTGTCTGTCTATCTATATCTACATGTAGATATATATATATACACACATATAACATATATAAATATAGATATATAAAGATTTCCAGGGAAGGAGAGTGCATATAATTTCTGAGGTCCCTTCCACCTCTAGATCTGTGATCCTATTCTCCTATAATCCTTCCTTCCTTACCAAGTTTCACTTTTGTATAAGCAATACAATCAGGGAATACTTCCTAGATGGGTGGGGAGCCTGAAGGCCACATGTTCCCTTCTAGGTCCTTGGGTGCAGCCTTTTGACAGAGTTTATGTTTTACAGAACAAATCCTTTTACTAAGGGGATTGTTCTGTGAAGTTTGGGGCTGCACTTGAGGACTTAGGTGGGCCCGTGTGGCCTCAAGGCCATAGGTTCCCCACCTCTCTTCTCGACTCATAGAATGTTACAGCAGGAAGGAATCTCTCCATGCCTTTGAGCAAATCTGGCACTTTACTTCTGATCCCCAGGTTGCCCAAATGTACAAATGATGGGATTAGACTAGGCACCCTCTGAGGTCCATTCCTACTCTAAATCCATGTTCCCATGATCCTAGAGATCATCCAATTTAACCCTCTTATTTTACAGATGGGGAAATTGAGGCTTAGAGCAACCAAATGACTTTTTCAAGATCTCTCAACTGATAAATAGCAGATCCAGGATTTGAAAACAGATCTTCTGACTCTAAGGCTAGGATTTTTCTGCTAAAGTGCATGCACTTCTGCCTCTCATTTAAGGCTGATTCTTTATGTAGCTGAGATTCAACCCATGAACCTCTGTTCTTCAGATAGAAGTAGATCTAGTATAAGAGGATGTGGGGATGGGGGTAGAAGTAGGGACAAAGAGGAGGGAAAGGATGCTATTAAAAGGGGTCACAAGGCCCTGACACAACCTGAGAGGTATGCCATACAACCTGCCTGAGCCTCAATTTGCTCAGTGAGATGTGTACAATAAAAACCTTCTACCCACCTTACCTGGTTTTGTTAAGGGTCATATAAGATAATGGATATGAAAGAAATTTATAAACTGTAAGGCATTAAACAAACATAAAGGTTTTATTTGTGTTTTAGTGTTCTTTATGCAAGGAATCTACACAATTTTTCTTGAGGTTCATTTCAAGAAAATTTGTCCATAGAGTTGAATTTGGCCATTTTTTATTCTCAGAAAAGGAAAAAAGGAAAACTGTGTAAACCATGTGTCCTCTTTAGCTATCCAAGAAATAGACCAGTTGTAAAAATGGCTCATTTTAGGTGCCTGGTACTTTCTATCTCCTTTCTTTGGGTAGGAGGAAAGGGGTGGCATGTTAGCCTTTTTTGCTATGGACCCTTTGGGCAATCAGAATAATATATTAAAAATTCATAATTGAAGGAAATGCTGAATTTCAGATGGAGATTAATGACAATAAAAATGTTATTTTTTCCATTCCAACAAACTCCCTGAAATCCAAGGGGTCTGTGGACTCCAGTTTAAGAATATTTGCTCTGTTGATTTATCCCTAAATATTTAATTTTGCATTGAATTCTTTAATTTGTAAACTCAAATGCTCTTGGAAATAGGTGGACCATAAATCTTAAGTTAATAAAATATATTTGAAGATTATAGATCTTCTTTAGAAAAGTCTTTACTCCACAGGGAAATTTTGGTCATAATGGTGTGTTAAATGTTTTGGTTCTTTAGAATAAAAAACAAACAAACTAGATAAGAATTCTAGGACCCTTGCCAGTAGACTAAGGCAGCAATTTAACATAATTACCTCTCTTATTTTCTCTAAAGCGAGGGTCACAATATAGGAGATAACAATCCATTCTTGGAGAGAGGGCCATCGTTCCATCCTTACCAAAATAATATAATTAAATAGCAGTAGGTAGGCCAGATATGATATCTTAAAAAAAAAATAATAGAGAGAAAGAAAAGAAAACTTGTAAGACATATCCATTAACCCTATCATTTTAATGGGAAAAGAGATGGGGATCAAAAGAGGGTCATGAATATATAACAAGTGACTATAAAGTTCCTAGGACTGACTATAAAATTCCCAGCAATTTACTAATGGCTGCTGTCCCCATAATTCTCTGATTTTTCCTCTTTGCATTCTTCTATGATTATGACTTGGAAATGGGAAAATTGAGGTAGTTAATTACTTGTTTTAGACACCAGAGCCATAACTAGGATTTTTTGTTCTCATTGAAAATATCCCAAACCTCACCTGAGGCAAATGACACAAAACATGCCCTCAGGTGAGGAGGCTCAGCACACCAAGTAACAGAGGGGAGACAGAGACCCCCAAGACACCATCACAAAGATATTGCTAGAGATGCTACCACTGAGGTGGCCACCTAGGTAGAGGCAAAGGGCAAGATATTTGGTGGACAGGCAAAGGGTTCTCCTCAGCCTGTTATCTAGTAGTTTCCTATTATAAATCATTCTTTTTTTGGGTTGAGGACCCACTAGAAGATACTAGTTCTTTTATTTTTCTCCTACTGAAGAATTTAAAGTGCTATCTTTAAATTTAGGGCCCAGGGCAAAAGATTGGTTATCCAATCCTAGTTGTAGCTTTTCAGAACACCTAGAGTTGAACACCACCTGTTATCATATAGGGAGGGTTCTATTGAGTGGAATTCAGGGGCATCATAAAGAACATCTGACAAGTTCTAAGGACTTGGAAGGGATAAAACTGGGGAAAAAAAGGGTAGATGGAAAAGGGTGAATGGAAGAAGCACTCACACCCACCATCAATACTTTACATGAAGATTAGATCAGAGTATTGGACAAGCAAGCCATGCTGAACTGGCTGAATGGAGCAAAAGCTCCAGCCTTAGCCCCATTCCAAGCCCATACTAGGTAATTATGCTAATAATTACTCTAGATTAAATACTACATATTTATTAAATAGGTAAATACTCTAGATTAAAAATACTTTGTTGGAGCAGTTACATGGTACAGTCGATAAAGTATTGGACCTGGAATCAAAAGGACTTGAATTCAAATATAGCCTCAGATACTTACTAGCTGTGTGACTCTGGGTGAGTCACTTAACTCCAATTGCCTCCAAAAAAATAAAAATAAAAATAAAAATAAATACTTTGTGCCCTTCACCTTTTTGAACTTCTGAGTTGTGCAGTTATACCTACCTAGTTATATCACTGGTGATATGACAAATAAAACTTGATTATAGAACCTTTTGTTTATTAGAATACCATAGTCATGTTCTTTTAATTTGTCTTTTTTTTAAATGAAAGCTACATATGCTCCCACTCTCCATCGCCAAATTTCACAATTATGTGGTAATAATAACTTTGAGATATCTGAACTGAAGTGAATAGGATCTGAAATCTGCCATTCTGAAGTTCCTCCAGTATCAGATATATTACCCTGAAAGTATCATTCTTTTAATTTTTTTGCATTTCATATTTCATATTTTATATTTCATATAACATGATTTTTAAATGTACTTTAAATTAAAATTTTAAAATTAAAAATATGTTTTATCTTCTATTCATTTTCCTTCTCACACTAAAACAAAAAGAAAAAAAACCCTTGTAACAAATATGATATGACTTTTAATGCATATATAACACACGATCAAGAACTCAAGGCTTTGTGTTTACCTATATTGAGTTCAATCTTGGGAACTTCTCCTAAATCTCCTAAATCTCATGCTCCCACTCAGGAATATAAATATGTGCGTATGCATTTATATTTAGTACACACCTCATATTTCCTCTGGGAACCTTGGATTTTGGCTTGTGCCTTATTCTGCAGAATAAAGATAAAGGGCCTTCAGATCCTATGCAAGCATTCAGACTTACAAAAACATCAAATATAAGATAGGCTTTATTGAACCTGACAAAATCCCAAGTGCTTTGTTGGGAGTACTCAATCCCTGGGTAGTTAAGATCCTTCATAGAGAAAAATTGAATTGTCTTGATCACAGCCTCAGATGTGAGTATTATATGGTTTGCGGTGAAATAAAGCCTGTCCTATATTTGATATATTGTCTGCGTAGAGGCTTCTATGGGAGATGAGGGTCCAATTTTTGTGAAGACCTATATATGAGCTAAATTTCCATGGAAACCTTTGATTGAGACACAAGTCAAAAAGAGTATGTATGGTTATTGAGAAGCCTCTAAGGTTGAATGTAGTCCATGGAAACCCAGAGCTTTGATTCTAGGCCAGTGGTTACATATATCGTATATTTTTTTAATGGGGATAATGCAATATTTGATTGCAGTTATGCCAAGTTCTTGTAACAATAAAAGACTGGATTCTACTTTAATCAAATATATTAAATGCTCAATTTTATACTTCAGCTTAATTAACTGAATTTCTAATAATATCCTGGCATATGACACATTGCCTTAACATCAGTTTTCTTGACTCTAATATTATCTGAGTAATCACTGCTCAAAACTTATGAAATGGCATAGGCACTTAATAAATGTTGAATTGAATTAAATTGAAATAAGATCCCCTTACTGTGTAAAACCAGAACTTAACGATAGGGGCATTATAGAATTCACAAATCTTGGTTCCAATGGGGATACTCCTTTGCTTTTTATTTCCATTCTCTTCATCCCCTTTTCTTGAGCTAGCATCAGCATTTGCATCCTAAAAAACAAACAAAAAAAACCCCAGAAAATGGGCAAATTGTAATGGATATATAATTATACTGTCAAGAAGGGAGCTACTTACTACTTCACAAGATTTGTTTTCATGAATAGCAGACACAGTATGGTTCTTTATCAATGTAATCAAATCAATTCTCCGAAGTTTTAACACTATTTGAATTTTCTACAAAATTATGAAAAAACTCTCCAAAATCACATACTTTTTTCAGGCCCACAGTAATAAGCACCAAGAAAAAAGTAAAAATAAGAGTACAATATTAGAGTCTCAGACTCTATACATGTACATATATTATATATATATATATATATATATTAAGAAAATGAATAGTGTTACTATGTCATATCTATCACTCACTGACCATATTCTCCTCTTCTTTTTCTTTGCCATCTTCATTTTCCTTTGATGTTTGATAAGAAAAGTCATCATAGGTGCGAAATTCCAAGAACAAAATTGTAGGGGGAAAAAGAATCCCCATTATAACCTATATAAAATAAGAAAGGTATATCTATGTAAACTCCCTGAATTCTTCCATATGTTGTCTTGTCCTTAAAATGACAATTTACACTGAATAATGACAGTCTTTTAATTCTACTTTCAAAAATCACAATTAACCTCTGAAACAACTTAGCATATGCTTGCTACCCCCAGATTCCTGTGGCTAGATTTGGGCTATTTGACAGAATTATTTTAAGTTAATAATTTTGAAATAGAAATTTAATTTATTGATGAATGGCAAATAGTGCTACTTTCTTAGCACAACTGCAAACCAGAGATATTCAGTGAAATAACAAAATGGGTAAGTAAACCAAATGAAACTCTAAAAATTAACATTCCTTAGTAAGATGGTCAGAGAAGTTTTACAGAGTTTGATTAGAGGTAGAATGTGAGCATATGAATAGTGGTCCATTTATTCAACTTAAAATGACTGATTTAATGTTGTTCAACAAGGGAAGGATTTTAATTAGTCACAGCCTAGAAGACAATAGATTGCCATGCTCCTGAGAGCCAGTCTCATTGACATGCTTCTCAGTGTTGCCTCTACAATAGTGAGGTTCCCAGCTTTCCCTTCCTCCAACACTCATTCAAGCCAGTTCCTTGAATTCAGCTTTGTTCCCAGAGTTGAAAACTGGCTTTTTATTCCTAATCTCTAACCTACAATTAACAAAGATAGAAAAGCCTATTTTAAACCAGAATCAAGCCTTTTGTATTGAACTGACCAATTCTTATAGGAATCAAAGGGAAATTTGATACTTTTGTTTAATTTTTTTTGTCTTTTGCACAATGGGAGAAACTGTGCTTATCTACATATGTTATATACATATATTATACACAGAAGCATTCTGTGGAGCATAAGTAATATCAATATAATAAAATTATAGTTACATGTGCCTTGGAGTCATTATTTTTTCATTTTCAAAGTTATTTATAAAATCAGTGCTTTACATGTTACATGGGATTGTAGCTTTATAGTTAGAAGAGATCTCAGAAGTCATCTGGTATTCCTATATTTTGTAGTTGAGGAAACCAAGCAACTCTCCCAAGGTCACACAGGTAGTAAAGTAACAGAGAAGGGATTTCAATCCCTGCCTTTGGACTCCAGAGTCAGTATACTTTTCCATGTGACATATTACTTCTATGCTGGTGCATGCTCAGATTCTTGAAAGTTCTCTTAGAGTAGTCTACCCAATTAAAATATTAACAAGAGACATATAGCACAATTCTAGAATGGGAAGAGACCTTAGTGATGTCCTTTTCCAGTTCCTTCCTTTCATAGATAAGAAAAGTGAGGCCCAGAGAAGGAAAGTGACTTACTCAAGATCATGCAGCTAGTGAGCTACAACAGGAAGTCATGAAGACAGGAACATTGAATGTGACCTGGAGCCCAGGGTGTGCTGGTACATGTTTTAACAACCAAATGGGGAGGAGGGATGTGTGTCCATGACATACTTTAAAGTTTAATCTGTGTTATTGTTTTCTCTATTACTTTCTGAAATCAAGACAATCAACAGAACAAATTAAATCAAATTTTTGCAACATCTGCAGATTTCCAAGGTGTAAATACTCAAACTGAAAGTTTATTTTTGTATTTTTTATGGGGGGGGTGGCTAGGTGATGGGGTTAAGCGACTTGCCTAGGGTCACACAGCTAGTAAGTATCAAGTGTCTGAGATTGGATTTGAACTCAGGTCTTCCTGACTGCAGGGCCAGTGCTCTATCCACTGCACCACCTACTTGCCCTCAAACTGAAAATTTAACAGTTGGCTTTGGAGAGCTGGTACAGTGGGCTGCAGCACTCCCCTGCCTGGAGATATCTGGTTAATGAGTACTAGAGACAAGCCTTCAACAGCTACAACAAGAAAATACCTTAAGACCTGGGTTTTTCCTCATCCGAAGCCGTCCCATCCACATATCTGTTAATAGCATTTGGCTGCAGGTGTGGGCAATGAAGTCTCTGTGTTTGGCTGCCACGGCCAATTTCAGACAGGTGGAGTTACTCCAGTTTTTTAGCTCATAGGTCAGGAGTTTCATGGCAATCTGTTCATCATGTTTATAAGACTGGTCCAACAGCTCAACAGCCAGCTGGCCAAAGTCTCTGAAGAAACAGAAATGAAGGCTTTGATCTTTTAAAATTATAGCTGTTACTAAGATGTCTATGTTTGTAGGTCACAGAATTAGAGGAAGAGAATCTTGATATGTCATGGATATTTAGAGGTGATCTATGCCAAGCCCAGAGTCTCTTCTGTAGCATCCCTGACAGATGGTCCTTCATCATCTGCTTGAACACCATCCTTGATGTGGGACTCACAACTTTATGAGGCAGTTAAGCTTATTGTTGGACAGTTCCAGATATTAGAAAGTCTTTGATACAAAGTATGCTTTTCTATAACTTCACATATTGGTACTAATTCTGCTTTGTGGAAAAGCACTACACAATCTACTCCCACTTCTATATGTCAGCTCTGTACATTTTAAGACATCCACTTAGTTGCCCCTTAGTCTTCTTTCCTTAAATTAAATTTCCCAAGTTCCTTTAATTCATTTTTGTATACATGGTTTCCAGACCTCTCACCATCCTGGTTATATTCACATACCCCCAGTCAGTTTTCTTGCTTGTATGTCAGGGGCCAGGCTGATGTAAGCCTATGAAATGGTTTGCACAGGCAGAGAAAAACCTTTGTGCCTAGAAGTAGAAAGATTCTGCATAGATGACATACTTCACGTACCTTTTTCTTTAGAGTGACAGATGCTATGTAGGTCTTTTCTATGTCATTTTCCCATGCTTTGATTAGAAGCGTCCAAAACAGTATTTTTAAAGCTATCAGTAAAATTAGTTAAACCAAATTTGAAGTGTAAAAAGGACCTCTCCCTCTGCATAGCCACAAACTACAGAGTATAGAACTGGACTGAACCTTTGAGATCATCTGGTTCTTCAAAACACAGTTACCTTCAGAAAATTCAAGTGTTATTACTAGAAATTTTGCCCATTGCTTCTTATGGTTCTTGTAACAATAAAGTTTGATTTTACTATAGATTTTTTCCTTCATACAAATAACTACTCTCCCCATGTTTTTGTATTCTTTTATACCTACTTTGCAAAATGGTTTTCTAATAGCTTTCTGCCAGTCCAGAAACTTTGCCTGAAGAAGTATGTTTAAAAAAAATCATAGTTAGAAAATACTAGACCTTAGTCCTTTGAATTCAATAGACATTTATTAAGTACCTTCAGTTATGTAAGGCACTGCTGCATTATTTATTTAGTTTCATAAACCTGTGATGTTATTTGTATAAGGAACTCCAAGTGATAGAACTACCTATGGCAGTATGTAGAGACATCTACTTTTCAACTGATAGTCATAGAGAAGTACCTGTGGAATGAGAAGTGTGAAATGACTTGCCCAGAGTCACACAATTAGTATGTGTCAGAGTCAAGACTTGACTCCAGGTCTTCCTGACCCAGAGGTCAGAGTCCTATCCACTATGCTACACTCTCTTGTAGTAATTTTTCCATCAATCAATCATTTATTAAGTGCCTTGGAGATACAAAGAAAAAAGTAAAATGGTCCCTTCCCTCAAGGAACTTACATTCTGTTACTATATTTCATACATCATATTAAAACAAAATTATTAATGAAAAAGTTTCAAGCATTAGCCTATATGAGAAATATACTTTGACCTAAATGAAACAATGGGAGGGCTGAAAACCAACTTTAATTGTCTTGAAAAACATCAGCAAGGTACAGCTGCAGCATGGGGTCAAGAATATAGGCTTTTTAATCTGAAAGCCTGGGTCTGAATCCCAGGTCTTATGTGATCCTATGATTTATGGCTTACTACTTCAGGGTTGGTAACCTTGGGTAAATCACTTTGCCTTTCTTTATGGGCCTTCCTGTAAATTGAGTAGATGGGACTGGCTGAGCCTAAGATTTCTTCCAGATCTTAATCCAATGATCTGTATAAATAGATTAGATTAGCTGACATTTATATAGCACATATAAGTGCAAAGTGCTTTATATATAATATCTTATTTGGTCACTAACTTTGAATTGTTGTCCAAATCCTGAGAAATATCATCGACCAGCTCACTCTCTGATGATTCATGGGCCATGGATTTATAGAGTTTACATGCCACTAGGGCCTTGGCCATGGACTCTTCCCCTCGCTGCCACAAGAATATTGCCATTTTTTGCCGTTTCATCAATACAGCCCACACCATCAACTCATGGAAGGGGTATTGAAAACGGCTGACTGCAGGGTCATCCACATCAATGTCTATTTCCTCTTCCTTTTTCTTTTTCTTCTTCTTTTTCCCTTTGGTAGGTGGCTCATCATCCTGAGGGGAAAAAAAGCATATTTCTCATTGAAAGCCAAAATTTCAACATATGGCCCTTATTCAGATATACAGGAGTTGTGGGCTACTGGGGAAAAAATGGAAGCTTTCTACTGGAGGAATAAAACACTCAGAGGTAAATTTAAAATTTGCATGTTTGGGGATTTTTTTAATTTAAAAAAATATATATAATGATTATTTATTATGAGAACAAACAAATTACAGTTACATCAGATATTATGGAAAAGAGATGCTATTTTAAAATTTTATTTACTAACTATATGTGACATGAAATAAATTCTAATTTTCCCAGGAGAAACCCTTTGTAGGGACATGAGCTAGAGAGAGATTTTAGTGAGAAGCCCTCAGAATTGAACCTGGTTCAAGGAAGACTAGAGCTTCAGTTCTTGGCCAAAGATTACATGTGTTATGTAATCTGAACTGGGACCTTACCTGCTCTATAGCAAGCCCTTTATTTTTCCTCCTTAATTTCTTCCCTTTGATCTTCTTTTACCCCAACTCCCTCAAGAGTTATTCTAGACCTCTTCTCAAACCCATAATGCCAATCAGACTACTATCCATTTTCCTCAGCAGATCTTCTTGCCTCCAACTTTACTGGCAAAGTAGGGGCTATCCACTGTAATTTTTCTTATTTTATCTCCTCTATTCCACATCTTAAAACCTTCTATATCTGGCTTCATTTACTATCATCCAAGCAACTGCTTAGAAATGGGGTAATGAAGATCGAGGAGTCCAGGATAATGCTTATATTATGAACCTGGAAGACTGGAAGGATGGTTGTGCCTTCAGCAAAAATAAAGATATTTGGAAAAGGTTAGATGGAAAAGATTATGAGTTCAATTTTCAACACATTCTTTTTTAGATGTCTACGGGACATTCAGTTTGAAATGTCTAATTGGCAATAGGGCATGATCATTCATGTAAATGACTGAGGTAAGGTGGAATACTAGAACTTGAAATTTGAGGAGATTATTAGCTAGGGGGTTAGGGTGTTTGAAGGGTCATCAACATGTACATTGAAGCCCACTAAGTCAGTGAGCCAGATATTGAATTCTTTGAGAAAGGAGGGAGAACGAATGACCTATCAGTTGGTAGACAGTAACCATTATTATCTGAATTGACTAATACATTTTAATAGTATTTCCCCACAATTACATGTCAAGATAATTTTTAGCATTCATTTTTACAAGATTTTGAGTTCCAAATTTTTTTCCCTCCCTCCCCTCCCCTCTTCCTAAAATGGCAGGCAATTTGATATAGGTTATACATGTGCTATCATGTAAAACATATTTCCATATTAATCACAGTTGTGAAAGAAGAAACAGATCAAAAGGAGAAAAACATGAAAAAGAATAAAGTGGAAAAAGAGTGTTTGATTTGCATTCAGAGTCCATCAGTTCTTTATTCAGATGTGGATAGCATTTTCCTTCGTGAGTTGCTTGTACTTATTTTGAATCATTGTGTTGCTGAGAAGAGCTAAATCATTCATAGTTGATCATCACACAATATTACTGATATTGTGTACAATGTTTTTCTGGTTCTGCTCATTTCACTTTCTATCAGTTCGTACAAGTCTTTACAGGTTTTTTTGAAATCTGCCTGTTCATCATTTCTTATTGTACAATAGTATTCCATTACATTCATATACCACAGCATGTTTAGCCATTCCCTAATTAATGGGCATCCCCCTCAGTTTCCAATATTTTGCCACCATGAAAAGGGCTGCTATAAGTTTTTTTTTCACATGTAGTTCCTTTTTCCTTTTTATGATTTCTTTGAGATATAGACCTGGTAGTGGTATTGCTGGATCAAAGGGTATGCCCAATTTGGTTGTCCTTTGGGCATAGTTCCAAATTGCTCTCCAGAATAGTTGGATTGGTTTACAACTCTCCCAACAGTGCATCAGTGCCCCAGTTTTCCCATATCTTCTCTAACATGTATCATTTTCCTTTTTTGTTATATTAGCCAATCTGATAGATATGGGTGGTACCTCAGACTTTGTTGGTCATATAAAGAAATGCTGATGACTTATATAGGTTTATTTTATATCCTGCACCTTTGCTAAAGTTGTTAATTATTTCAGGTAGTTTTTTAGTTGATTCTCTAGGGTTCTCTAAGTATACACATTATATCATCTGCAAAGAGTGATAGTTTTGTTTCTTTGTTGCCTATTCTAATTCTTTTGTTTCTTTTTCTTTTCTTATTGCAATAGCTAACATTTCTAGTACTTTATTGAATAATAGTGGTGATAATGGGCACCCTTGCTTCACCCTTGATTTTAGTGGAAATGCTCCTAGCTTATCCTCATTACAGATAACGTTTGCTGATGGTTTTAGATAGATACTGCTTATTATTTTAAGCAACACTCCGTTTATTCCTATACTCTCTAGTGTTTTTAATAGGAATGGGTGCTGTATTTTGTCAAAAGATTTTTCAGCAACTATTGAGATTATATGCTTTCTGTTGGTTTTGTTATTGACACGCTCAATTATATTGATAGTTTTCCTAATATTGAACCCATCCTGCATTCTTAGTATCAATCCTACCTGGTCATAGTGTACAATCCTTGTGATACATTGCTGTAATCACCTTGCTAGTATTTTGTTCAAAATTTTTACATTGATATTCATTAGGGAAATTGGTCTATAATTTTCTTTCTCTGTTTTAGTTCTCTCTGGTTTAGGTATCAGCACTATATTTGTGTCATAAAAGTAGTTTGGTAAGACTTCTTACTTGCCTATTTTTCCAAATAGTTTATATAGTTTTGGAATTAATTATTCTTCAAGTGTTAGATAGAATTCACTTGTGAACCCATCTGGCCCTAGGGATTTTTTCTTAGGGAGTTCATTTATGGTTTCTTCAATTTCTTTTTCTAAGATGGGGTTATTTAAGCATTTTATTTCCTGATCTGTTAATCTAGGTAATTTATATTTTCATAAATATTCATTGATTTTGCTCAGATTGTCAGATTTATTGTCATATAATTGGGCAAAATATTTCCAAGTGATTGCTTTAATTCAGACCTGCACAACTTGGCAGTAGGTAGGGGTCAACATTAAAATAGACTAAACTTCTTCAGGCCATAGATAGGTTAGACTAGAGACAGACTGATGATAGTTGCTGCAGGTCACGTGACAAACAGGAGAATGTGCAGTGGCAACTCTACATTTTTTGTGGGCTTCAGGAAATTGTTTGGTGGGCTGCAAGCAGCCTGTGGGCCTCGTGCAGGTGTCTTTTTCATTGGTGGTGATTTTACCCTTTTCATTTTTGATACCAGATATTTGGTTTTCTTCTTTCTTTTTTTAAAATCAAATTAACCAACAGCTCATCTATCTTATTGTTGGTTTTTTTTTCATAAAACCAGCTTCTAGTTTTATTTATTAGAGTTTTTGTTTTTACTTTCTCAAACTCAATAGTTTTTTTTTTTACTTTCAATTTTATTAATCTTACCTTTGATTTCCAGGGTTTTCAATTTGCTCCTCAGTTGGGGATTTAAAATTTGTTTTTTTTCTAGTTTTTTTAGTTGCATTTCCAATTCATTGATCTGGTCTTTCTCTATTTTATTGATGTAAGAATTTAGGGAAATAAAATTTCCCCTAAGTACTGCTTTGGCTGCATCCCACACATTTTGGAATGTTGTTTCATTGTTCCATTCTCTTTAATGAAATTATTGACTGTTTCTATGATTTGTTCTTTGACTCACTTATTCTTTAGGATTAGATTATTTAGTTTCCACTTAATTTTTAATCTATCATTCAACTGCCCTTTGTTGAATGTAATTTTTATTGCATTATGATATGAAAAGAATGCATTTAATATTTCTGCCTTTCCACATTTGAGTTTGAGGTTTTATGCCCTAATACATGGTCAATTTTTGTTTAGGTGCCACATGATGAGAAAAAGATATATTCCTTTTTGTTCCTATCAGTTTTCTCCAAAGGTCTGTCATATCTAACTTTTCTAATATTCTATTCACTTCCTTAGTTTCTTTCTTGTTTATTTTTTGGTTTAATTTATCAAGTTCTGAGAGGGGACAGTTGAATTCCCCCATTAGTATAGTTTTGCTGTCTATTTCTTCCTGTAGTTCACTTAACTTCTCTTTTAAGAATTTGGATGCTATACTACTTGCATATATGTTTAGAGTATTGATATTACTTCATTGTCTATGGTACCTTTTAGCAAGATGTAGTTTCCTTCCTTATCTCTTTTAATTAGGTCTATTTTTGCTTTTGCTTTGTCTGAGATCAGGATTGCTACCCCTGCTACCCCTACTTCAGTTGAAGCATAATATATTCTGCTCCAGACTTTTACATTTACTTTGTATGTGTCTCTCTCTGCTTTAAGTATATTTTTTGTAAACAATGGATTGTTAGATTCTGTTTTTTTTTTATCAGCTCTGCTATCAGTTTCTGGTTTTACAATCTGCTCTGCTATCAGTTTTATGGGAGAGTTCATCCCATTCACATTCACAGTTGTGATTACTAACTACACAATTAGTGTATTTCCCTCCATCCTATTTTCCCTCCTGTTCATCCTCTCTCTCCTTTCACCCTTTCCCTTCTTGACAGTGTTTTGCTTCTGTCTATTGCCTCCCCTGGTCTGCCCTCTCTTCTGTCAGTCCCCCATCCCTTTACTTAGTCTCCTTTCATCCTACTTTCCTGTCAAGTAAGATAGATTTCTATATTCAATTGACTATGTATGATTCCCTGTACTGATGAGAGTAAGGTTCAAGCGATGCCCATTGCCTACCCTTCCATCTTTCCCTCCACTGTAATAGGTTTTTCACACTTTTTCATGTGAAGTAATTTACTTCTCCCTTTCTTCTGCACCCAGTGTAGTCCTCTTTCTCATTCCTTAATTATTTTTTGTTATTCCCTCAAATAACCCTCTATCTATGTATATTCCTTCTAGCTGTACTAATAGTGGTACAGTTTTTAAGAATGACAGGTGTCATCTTCCCATGTAGGGATATAAACATTTCAGTTCCATCGAATCCCTTATATTTTCTTTTCCCTTTTTCCTTTTCTAGGCTTCTCCTGTGTCTTGACATTGGAAATAAAATTTTTTGTTCAGTTCTAGTCTTCTTATGAAAGCTTGAAATCCTTCTATTTCATTGAATGACCATTTTCCCTTGAAGTATTATGCATAATTTTGCCAGATAGGGGATTCTTGGTTGTAGTCCTAGCTCCTCTGCCTTCTAGAATATCATGTTCCACAACCTCTAATCCTTTAATGTTGTAGCTGCTAAGTCTTGTATAATCCTGATTGTGGCTCCCTGAGACTTGAATCATTTCTTTCAGGCTACTTGAAGTAATTTTTCCTTGACCTGATAGTTCTGTAATTTGGCTATCATGTTCCTTAGAGTTTTTATTTTGGGATCACTTTGCTGAGGTGATCAATGGATTCTTTCAATGCTTATTTTGCCCTCTGGTTCCAGGATATCAGTACAATTTTCCTTGATAATTTCTTGAAAGATGCTGTCCAGGTCTTTTTGATTATGGATTTCAGGTGGTCCAATGAATCTGACATTGTCTCTCCTGGATCTATTTTTCAGGTAATTTTTTTCCAGTGAGGTATTTTACATTTTCTTCTATTTTTTCATTCTTTTGAATTTGTTTGATTCTTGATGTCTCATAAAGTCATTTTAATACAGTGAATTTCAAAGGAGAATCTGCTGAGTGGTGGTACCTAGAGAAATTCTTTAAGTGGCACTAGGGAGCATTATTATTCCAACTTCCATTTTAAGACCAATGTGACAGTGGGTATGAGAGAACATGCAACTATTACTGGAGAGGGTAAGTAGTTATACAGGGTCATCTGGTCTTTCTGAATACCTGGAGATGAAAGGAGCATGAGAGGAAGAAGTCTTCAGATTCCACAGGGTACAATGGAAGGAAGGGGAGAACAGAGTCCTAATGGAACATGGGAGGAACAACATTGAAGAGGGTGAAGACGGGAGAATAGAAGGTGGGAGTTGAGGAAGAGTAGCTTTAGGGTTAGGCAGCTAGTGGTTAAGTATCAAGAATTGAGAGACTTCCATCTGTTGATGGTGGAAATTGTAGTTATGATGGGTGGAAGGACCTACACTGAAGACAGAGGATGAATGGAAAAATAGAATATCCCAGGGTTGGTTCTTAAGGGTTTCAGTGGCTCTGCCTCTTGCAGTCTCTTGCTTGGGCTCCTTTTCCTCCCAGTTAGGCAGTCTATCTGTCTATCTCTTTGTATCTATATAGAGAGATATTATGCATGTATATATGCACATATATATATATATATATATATATACATGTACAGACATGTGCATATATGTTTTTATAGTAATGTAAACATAGAACTGATATGGTATCACTTATATTGCTATTATATTGACAATTACAACTGAAATCACCCTAGACCATATTTCTTTCATGCAATTTTATATTTAAGTATAGGCAGTAAAATGAGCCAGTTGCCAACAATGTATTTTCAAGGAGAAGCTCTTCCTAGACCTAGACCTAACTGGTAACAGAAACATTTATAAATAGCCAGCTAGGTGGTATAGTAGATAGGGCATAAGTCTTAATTTTTAAAAATTAAAAAAAATTTTTTTTAGGCAATTGGGGTTAAGTGACTTGCCCAGGGTCACACAGCTAGTAAGTGTCAAGTGTTTGGTGTGAGGCCAGATTTGAACTCAGGTCCTCCTGACTTCAGGGCCAGTGCTCTATCCACTGCACCACCTAGCCGCCCCTAGAGCACAAGTCTTAGAGTTGGAAAGACCTGAGTTCAAATCCAGCCCGAAACAGTTGCTATCTGTGTAAGTTAGCTTGGGCAAGTCAATTAGCCTCTCTCTGTCTCAATTTCCTGAATGACAAAATGGAGATTTTACCTACCTCCCAGGGTTGTTGTGAGGATCAAATGAGATAATATTTGTCTAGCATTTAGCATAGTGCCTGGCATATAGTGGGTTCTATGTAAATGCTTATTCACTAATTAACAAATTAATTACATCCAAATTGGGTGCTGCTTAAGTGATTTCAAGAATGGTTGGAAATTGTATATTTTTTAAGTAGTATGGTAGAGACCATGTCATGAAGCATGCCAGGAATAGAGGTATTCCCTGGACTCGGCCATTTGTATTCTGGCCCTTGGCTGGACAAATTCTCTACGTCATACGACATTCTCTATGTGATAGAGAATTTCCAACTGAGGCCCGCACTCTGTGGGCTATTAGAAACTAGGAGAAATAGTTTCCAGGCTCTCTTTTGAGGCAGTCTCTCTCTTGCCAGCTCTTGCTTGGACAGCTTGTAAAAGGGAGTTCTCATCCCTTCTCATCCCTAGTAACAGCCAGGACAGCCACCCACATGGCAGTGAGAACATGTGCTTACCTAGGTAAGCCTGAGATGGTCATTCAAATCCTGGTAGCCTCCTCCGCTTTGTATTTCTTTCTGTGAATATAAGTCATTGACTAGCAACCTTGAGAGATGAAAGTTTTCATCCTTACTGGCTACCTCAGCAGTTCAGGAGCCTGGGAATTCCCACTTACCCAGAAGCTCTGGTGTACTGAGGGCAGTGGGAGCAGCAGTGAAGGGATGCATTGTCCATAGGGAATTTAAAAACAGTAATAAAACCAACCTGAAGTTGGTAGGTTTTTTTATTGTCACCATGTGCTGGCAATTTGAAAAAAATCTTTTGTTGGTCTAAGTATAACACAATTGCTGTGACCACAGTGGGCCCTAAACACATACAGATTCAGCTACAGGCTTGGAGGGTAAGCCCAAATGGATTCAGAGTCATTTGAGCTCACAGTTCATGTCTCTAATTCCTATGGTACTACATATCCCTGTGTTTGTTAAACAGTAGATCCAAAATAAACAACAATAGATGGTGATTGTAAAGAAGAAGAAACAGCTTGAGATTTATCGATTCTGTCATTCTCTGACACTTGGGGTTTTATTTATCTTTAAAACACTGTAACAAAGAGTAAGATGCGAAGTGTGATGTTTTTGTTTGGTAGGTGCAAATTTTAGTTCATACATAACATTTGACTGAATTTGAATAATACTTTTAACAGTGAAATCTATTCTTTTTTTAAATATTGTTTTAGAACTAACAAATGAATTGAGAAAACAAAACATTACATCAGAGATATGACTTAGTAGTTGCCTAAATTATACCTATTGTGGACATTTCAATTTTATCAAAATAAACTTGTCAAATTTTATTTTTATGAATCTCTATCAAACCTATGTAACCCACTCAAGCACATTTACATGGCACTCTCAATGCTCCATGACTGCAAGAGGGGTGGAGTTGGTGAGGGTTTGGGAGAAAAGAGATCCCGGTCTTCCAGTTTCCAGGTTCAAGAAAGAAAAGAGTTGGTTCCAGATTCTCACTCTAAGGTAAATTTGCTAAAGTTTCTATTGTAATAAGCTGTGGATAGGACAGGATGATCAAGGTGTTGGCTCCTCTATACCTCAGCTTTTCCCCAGAGTTTTTCTGTCCCTTCAGGTATCTGAAAAGAATCTGAAACTACTAGTCTTCTTTCTTGAAGTTGGAAACAGAAGACCAGTTTCTCTTTCTCCCAAGTTCTCACCAAGTCCCTCCCTCACAGGCATAGAGCATTAAGTAATCCATTTCCCCCAATAAGGATGCAAATGGGTTTTGAAGGCTGGGTTACACTTAATCTTATTTTTAATACTTTTCTTGCCTATTTGGATATGTGCTGCTTCATGTGAAAGAAACTTTTTGAAATTAAAATTAATAAAAAGTGTTCTTTGATCAACTCTGAGCGAAGCTAGATCAATAAATCTGGCAATGCTGCCTATTGAATATGGACATACAATGAAGAACAATTTTGATAAAGTCATTAAGAAATTTGCAGACATTAAGGCTTGAAAAGAGAAACCATTATGTTATTATTCATTACTGGGATAGACTAATATGTGGTTATAAGTTCTTTCCCTTTTTTCAAAAAATACATTAATATAATTTAAATGTATTAATCCATTACTTTTTTCCTTTTTTACTATAATATCAATTTTATTTTTTATTATTTTTATTTTTTACTAGAATGATCATATGTACAAAGTTCAATAAAATTCAGTTTTAATTATCCACATTTTTTCTTGGCCATTATCATTTGTTTCATTTCATGATTACTATTAAAAATAATTTTGTCATATGGAGGAGGAGGCTATTAAAAAAATGATCTGCTCCAGGTGGCAAATAAGCAGTATACCACACGCCCAGCAGGAAGTGATTCCTGCAACTCCACAGCTTCTTGGAGGAAGAGGATATAATCATCCCAAGGATCTTTCAACAGCTGAAAAGGCCTATGAAAAATGCGTCCTTCCCGGCCAGATGTTCTAGATCTCAAGTTGCTGCTCAGACAGTGCAACCTGATAGGGAACTAAAATCTATTCATTAGTTTTATGTCTCCCAAGAGTCTTTCCTACTCTCAGTGAGAGTACAATAGGGTGATGGGTTACAGTTTATATTTTAAATACATGTTAATGTATATTTACGAGTCTTTTGTATTTTAAGTGTTTCTCTTGTGGTGGAAGAAATAAATATCTGTCCTATACTTGCTATTTACTTTGTAAATTTAGTCACTTTTCAACTAACAATCCTGTTTATAACCTTTTAGGGAGATTCTAGACATAAGCCTAACTTAAGCTTTATTTAAAAGATTTTCCCTGGTACTTTTGGGGGATGAATGAATCAATGGATCTATGGATGTTTGGATGGATGGATGGAAAAATAAATGAAAAAACCCATTAAATACCATGTATCAGGCACTGTGGGATATAAATGCATGGTCTGTATCCTCAAGGAGCTTCCATTCTAATGGCGAACACAATACATAAAGGAGAGCTAGAAATTGGGATGGGGGTGAAGACCTGGTTCTGGACATGATTAAACAAGATTACTATTAGTGAGTTTAGAGTCCCAAGGACAGAATCCAGGTTCTGGGGTGGGAGTTTGAGGAAGATGGACAGCATATAGGAGGCCTGGTTTGAAAATGTCTGGGCAGCAGGAGAATAAACCAGAAAGTGTGAAGGGAAAAAAAACCACCTGACCCCTTCTTTTAGAGTTCAGCCTCTCTCAGGACTGAACCTGATTCCACTTGAGCCTAGCACTAGCACCTTATGTGAAAGAGGGCCTTGGGCCTTGGGTGATAGGAGATTCATGTTTACAAAGGGATTTTCCTTTAGCACAAACATGAACCATGTCACTTTCTAACTCCATCAACTTCAGTAGTTCCCTTCCTGTTGCCTCTGGAATAAAATGTGTTTATTTAGCCTTTTTAGTTTTTGAAATCCCTCCACAACCTGGTCCCCCCCCTGTTTTTACAGCCTTATTGTACATTATTCTTCTGCATTCTGTCATCCAGCAAAATTGGCCTCTTCTCTGTTCTTCACACTCCAATTCATATGTCTGTGTCTTCATATTGGTGGTGTCTCATGCCTGGAATCCTCTCCCTCCTCACCTCTCCCTCATAAATCTCTCTTCTTCCAAGACTCAACCCAGTCACTTCTCTTTTACATGAAGTCTTTCCTGATTCCTCACTTGCTGGTGCCTTCCCTCCCATACTACTAGGCATTTAAATATTTTGTATTTGTTTTACTGTCTTTATCCTGTTTATACTTATTCTTATATATTTTGTTGTCTTCTCTGTTAGACTGTAGGTTCTATTGAAGAAAGATATTATTTCATTCACTGTACTTCTATCTCCAGAACCCAAGGGTCAGCTCCTGGTACATGTTGTTGAGTCTTTTCAGTCATGTCCAACTCTTCCATTTGGGGTTTTCTTGGCAAAGATACTGGAGCACTTTGCCATTTCCTTCTTCAGCTCATTTTATGCATGAGGAAACTGAGGTAAATAGGGTTAAGTGACTTGCCCACGGTCACGCAGATAGTAAGTAGCTGAGGGTGGATTTGAACTCATGAAGATGAGTCTTCCTAATTCTAGACCCAGCCTTCTATCTACTGTGCCACCTAGCTGCCCTTCCTGGCACATAGACACTTAATAATAATGCTTGCTGACTGCTTCTTTCCCCTTCCTCAATCTTGTTTGCATAATTATTTTGTTTAATAATGTTTTGTTTTGAAATATGTAGAACAAAGGTAAAAATTAGTTCAGAAACATCCTAGTGATCATGAATTCCAAACCTGTTGGCTCTGAATCAGGGTGTACTGGAGATAGCTCCAGCAGGCTCAGGAGAATTCGCTGTTGAACATTTATACCTTGGAAACTGTCAAATGCTACAAATCAGGGCTTGATTTTTGTTGTTGATTTTTTCTGCTTAAGAACAAGTGATGGAGAAATGTTAATAATGCAAATTAAATTTTAAAGTGTATGGTACGAAAAAAATCTGGTTGTTAAATATCTACCAGCATATCCTTATTCTGAATTGATAATCTGTTTTGTTTTTCACTTTTCTCAATTTCCTATTTCTTTTTTTTCTTTTTTCAGCGATTGGAGTTAAGTGACTTGCCCAGGGTCACACAGCTAGCAAGTGTCAAGTGTTTGGTCTGAGGCTGGATTTGAACTCAAGTCCTTTTGACTTCAGGGCTGCTGCTCTATCCATTGCACCACCTATCTGCCCCTCCACTTCCTATTTCTAATGGCAATACTGTTTTAGTGACACAATTGAATGGAGAAGCACATGAATTTAAAGAATTAGCTACCATTTTCCCATTTTTTTGCATTTTGGTTGGTTGGGAGCACGATGCTCAGAAATTTCAGCAGTAACAATACAAACCACATTGCTATTAGTGCAATGTTTTAGTCATTTTATTTGGTAAATGCGATGTCATTTTAATTCAGACCCAAACATTTACCTTCAGAATTTAGCACAATCTTTGGTGTTAAAAGGCATTCTTAAATGAGTAAAAATACATTTGGGGTATTTGAATTTGCATAATCTGTTCTGCAATTCCATCTGCTGCTTTTATAATAATAAATAAGCAATGTTCATTTCCTACTCTTTTGGTATAATTCAGTAATACCACCTGGCTAAAAAAATTTAGTGAGCAGATCATTTAATAGGCTTTTTAAAAAAGATGGCAATTCAACTGGCTGAAGAGTACGTCAATAGCAATACATACATGTTGGCAGACAAAATTTATCATTAAATGAATATAAAAGCAAAAGCACTAAGAACACTGGACAGTAGGATTTTAATTAACCCTTTAGTCTTGGAAAATCCAACTTACCTCCATCCCTAGAAGTTTAAGAGCTTTAGGCTGCATTAAAAGAAACAGAAAGTCAATTAGTTGTGATTAGAATTATCTCCTAATTACTTTCTCTTTATGTGCTTAATGTCTTGACTTTTACATGATAGACTAGCTCAGATTGATTAGATATTGTTATAATTTAATAAATGCTTCCTCTCATTGGCATTGGTATGAAACATCAAAGAAAAAGAGAAATGCTTTAATCTCAATATATCGCTGGAAGTCCTATAAGAATGCAAGAAGGCCTCAAATGGAGGTAGAAATACAGAGGCCACTGACATTAACATCATTGACATTGAAGGACATGTCTGTATAAGAGGGTTACAATCTATGGCAATATACCTGTTCCTATGATGGTAAATACTGGTGCTTCTTTCTAATAAGAAACATGCCAGTTAGGAAATGCTACCGATACATGAATGTACATATAGGGCTCTTAAATGCCTGATGCAGTTTTTACATTATCCTAGTCCAAAAAGCCTCTGTCTCTCTTCTGACAGAATGTCTCTGATTTGCCTCTGCCCCCTCATCCTATATTTCATACCCTCTCTTCCCTGTTCTTTGCTGGAACATTCCATGCTAGAATCTTCTATGCCCTATTCCTATACATATGGGAATGGCTCGACTATTCCCCACAATTTCTCTACCTATGAAAAGAGTTGGGAAACCAATCAGATTTGCCTGAATCAAAACCTGTTCCCTCCCTATAAAATCTATGGCCCTCGCATACAGTCACAGAGCACCTTGACTGCAGCATTTGCCTGCCCTGATGTAGAGGTTTCAGCATGCTCCCTGACTTTATTTTTCCTTTATTACCCCAGAGCCTCTGCTCCTTGTTCCTTCCCAGCCAGGGAAGGGGAAATATGTCACAGTCTTGACCTATTGCTTTAAGCATTTACTGCCTTGAGTATTTTTTTTTTAATAACCAAAAAAGCTGGGATGGCATGGTATATATACTTCATAGGTTTCTCACTAATCTTGTAGTGCATCAGTACAAAACATTATTACTTTGGTTCATAGATAAAACTTAAGCAAAGAGAAGTCATGGTTCAATGACTTAATGAATTCATACAGGTGATTATCAACACTGTGGCAGCAAGATGGAATGTGGTAAGGGCTATAATGGTCTAGCTGGCCCACTTTTACTTGGATACCTTGTAACTCAAGAAGAATAAGAGTTAAAATGAATACGTTAGTGAACACATTTTGAGTCTAATGAGAACTGACTATGGCAGCATTAAATTATCCTTACCCTCTTTGGTCCAAACAAGTTGTTGTATAGGGTCCGAAAACTCTTTCGAGTGTAGTTGCAGCGGTAGGCCCCACCCATGAGGTATTCTAGCACAAGACCTATATCTATCAGGCTAATGTGATAGTCTGGTGGGAGGTTTCCCTGTAAGAGAAGAAATTTTATTTGTACATGTATATGAAGAAAAGCAAAGCATAAGCTGTATAGAATGCATCCCAAGTCACGGATGTGATGTATCACCCCTAAAATGATACCAGCTCTGGGGTAGCAGATGGGGACAAATAATACCTAATTTATTTCTAGACTAAAGCTGACTTTGTCTCCTACCACTGAAAAAAAACCAATGATTTAAACTGTTAGAAGAAGAGAGAATTATAGATTTATCAGTCACCTGCAGGTAACAGAAGAGATCAGAATATGGTCAGTATTCACTCTGACATGTGAAATGACTTTTGACAGGTTTATCCAAAGCAAACACTTGTGTCATTCTGATAATACATCCTTGGATGTATTCCTTTCTAGGCTATACTCCTAACTCTCCTCCTCGACCTTCTCTACAGTATTCCAAAAACTTCTTTACCCTGAAAGGTCACTCAAGCCCTGGACTTCACGCATGAGAAGTATTCTCCTCCCCTAAGACCCCTTCCTCTAATTGGCTAGTTCCTCTCAGGACCTCCATTTTAAGGAAGCCATCCAGGCCAGCCATGTCTTTACTCCTTTCTAGGCTCCACTTCTGACTTTTCTCCTGGACTTTCAGCTGGGTACTTTCATTTTCTCCTCCCCAGAAGCTCGTTGAGTCCTGAGACTCAGCTTTCTTTCTGCTTGTATTTGTACCACTAGCCGTTAGCACAGTGCCTGACGCATAGTGAGCACTTAATAAATGCTTGTTGATGTGATTTTCTTTCATCCAAGTATGGGTTAGAATTATTGACTACTGAAATCATATTTATTTTTAGCTATTTGCCATGATATCATGTTATCTAAGCCATCCTGTTTTCCTTTCAGTAATTTTCTATGGCTAAAACTTTGCGGGGCAGGGATGTTTTTATTGTTGACTATGTCCTCAGTGCCTAGCATAGGGCCTACTTAAATGCTTATTAAATTGTTGAACTGTGAATGACCTTTAAAATATGACCACAGAGAGTATGTATTGGGAATAGTAGATATAAATGTGGTCTAGTGGGAAAAATGCTGGAATTATAATTAGAAAACCTGGGTTTAATACCCATTGACAATACTTATTAGCTTGTAGCTACAGGCAAGTCACCACTCTGAGCCCCAGTTTCTCCATCTATAACATGGAATTAATAATACCTGCACCGGGTTTTTAATGAGGAAAGTGATTTATAAACCTATAGTGTTCTATAAAGGTGAACAACATGAGTGAGTTTATGAACATTTTTAACGCACTCTCCATCTTTTAACTCTGGGCAAATCATTTCACCTCTTTGCTCCTCAGTTTCCTCATTTATGAATAAGTGCCAAACTAGAAAATTTATAAGGTATCTTACATCTCTTGAATGTTATGATTCTATGTGGATGGATTTATCATTCATAGCTATTTACTATCTGTATAATAGGAATTGTCATATTTTTAGGATTGAATTACTTATATTTTAGCTGGGTTAGAGCCAATAAAATCATAGGTTTATAATCCTATGAGATCATCTAGTTCAACTCCCTCCTTTTACAGATGAGAAAATGGAGGCTAAGAGAATTAACAAGCTTTGTATAAGGTCACATGGGTAGTAGACAGTAGAGCCAGGGATTAAAACCCAAGTCCTCTAGTTCCAAAATGCTAGCTCCAAAATTCACTATATAGGCTGATGGAAAAACTTCCTCATATGATTGAAATTATCCTTTTACTCAGGATATTAAGGTAAATTATATAGCAGTTTTTAATCAGTTGCCCTCCTACCAGGTACTTCTCTCTAGTCCAATGAATCACCTTTGTGTTAACCCAATCAAATCCTCTACCCTTTAGCTGCATGAGAACATGTCAGGACAGAGACAAAGAAATGCGCACAACTCCACAGATAAAAATAAAGCATAAATAGATGAGAATACTATCAATGAAAAATGGGCGTAATGTCAAAGGATTTAAAGACAAGCAGCTGAGGATAAATGTAATTTCTAATCATATTGTCAGGGTAGCCAAAAATGACAAGAACAAATGAAAGCTTGCAACTCTTGCTAGGAATAAGAGAATTAAAGTGAATGGTTGTGATGGATGAAAATGGAACAGTAACTTTAAGAAGGAGGTTTCTAATATGAAGAAGTGTTGAATGATTGAAGAGATTCAGGTCACTGATACTCAAGAATTTTAGATAATTAAAGTTGGCATTAATAACAACAGGTAGTATCTGGCTGAAACCATACAATCAATCAGTCAAACTTCAGCTCATTCTTTCAATCAACCAGTCAACAAGTATTCATTGTGTGTGCTGATGCTAAGCAACATTTTCCTATTTCGTCCTTTGTAGTTTTCTGTAGGTTCTTTTCAAGGTGAAAAAGATACTTAGGACATTGACTTCCTACCCTACCATTGCTATTTATCTTCTGTGCCTTAAATTCCAAGATTTGAGTTTGTTATCAAAAGAAAAATATCCATTTTGTGTGAAGGAACATAAATTAATAAGGAGTATAAAATAATAGACTGACCTTTTTCACATCCCTCACAAGCAAGTGAAGTGTGTTTGGTGGGCCCAGCCTCTGAAAGAGAACCATCCAGCCATTTTTAGTGTATTATTTCTTAAACAAAAATCCTCAACTACTGGACCATGAATTGTTCTAATCCTTAAATATCACTCAGCTTTAGGCTAATGTCTGTTTACATATTTTATGTCTCTGTCTTACAATGGTAAACAGATGCTAAATTCATAGGAAATTATGTTAAATAAATAACAAAATTATCTAAAAGGGCAAGCTATCATGTGTGTCCTGAGTTGCAGAGAGAATGCATATCAATGCCTTCTTCACCTATGCACTGCTACAGTCAACTTTATAATGGTGAGAATAAAAATCTAAAACAAAAAACATTAATTACCAAAATATATATTCTAAAAATAAATTAAACACATTCCACTTAAACACTTCAATACTAGTTTCATGGTGCTTTGTGCAACTAAAGAGTTTCTATGGTTTTTCTTATAACATCATGGAAAAATGGGTGCCCTATGGAGCACATCCCCTACTGCCTGGTGCCCTTACACAGTGTTAATAATATAGTCAGCCAAATGTGGGAATTTGTTTTGCTTGACTATACCAGATGGTAACCACAGAGAATTTGGTTCAGTAGGCTGGTTTTCAAATGGCAAGAATGTGATGAAGAATTGAGCTGTAAGGTGAACCATTTTTGTGACAAGTGCCACAAAAGAACAACATCATTTCAGTCCCCGTTAAACAACAGAACGCCAGAGGAGAACTGGGATTCTACCCCAAATTCGTTATATGGTTAAACTTATTATACTTTAGCATAGTGCACCAATAATGTACCAAAGCAGCCTAATAAACAGTCTAGCTATTTAGCTGCCTATCTCCATATTAAAATAAATAGACTATCATACACAAGTATTTCTATGTTTATTTAGGTCTTAGATCTTCACTGCCCTCCATATTCTTTGCATACTTACTGTATTATAAAGTTCTTCTAACCGTGGAATAGTGAGAAAGTGTTGCATGTTGACTCCATTTTCAATAAGAAGTTTCACAAAGTCAACCCGATCTAAGACCAAAGCATCTAACATAGCTTGCTCTAGAGAATTCACCTATTAAAAAAAAGCAACTAAACAAATGAGGAATTCAACAGACTTTTAAAAAACTTTATTTTTCTGTTTTTGCTTTCTGCTAGGCAATGGGGTTAAGTGACTTGCCCAAGGTCACACAGCTAGTAAGTGTTATATGTCTGAGGCTGAATTTGAACTCAGGTCCTCTGACTCCCCGGCCGGTGCTTTATCCATTGCACCACTCAGCTGCCCCTCAACAGTTACTTATTAAGCTATGTAAGGTTCTGTGCTGGGCATTGGAGATAAGGGGACAAATATTTCTTGACCTCAAAGAGCTTACATGGTGGGCAGCAATAGCACACACACAAGTAAGTCAATGCAGACCACACAAAGTAACACGAAAGTTTCATGAGGGAGAGAGTGCTAGTATCTGGGCAACCAGGAAATCTGGGAATCTTATAGGAGGTATCATTCAACCAGTCAACAAGTCTCTGCTATCTAGTCCTGTGTTCCACTGTTCTAGGCACAAAGAAAAATAAACAAATATGAGCAGTAAAGTGGTATAGTGAATAGAGTACTGAAGCCAGAGTCAGGAAGACCTGAGTTCAATTCTGGCCTCAGACACTAATTAGCCATGTGACCCTGGGCAATGATAATAACAACTAACTTTCATATAGTGCTTACTATGTGCCGGGCATTGTACTATGCACTTTAGAAATATCTCATTTGATCCTCATGACAACCCTGGGAGGTAGGTGATATCATTATCCCCATTTTAAAGACAAGAGAACTGAGGCAGACAGAGTTTAAGTCACTTGCCAAAGGTCACATAGCTAGTATGTATCAGAGGCTGGATTTGAACTCAGGTCTTCCAGATTTCAGGCCCAGTACTCTGTCTGCTGCCCCAAGTCACTTGACATCTGTCTGCCTCTAGCACCTACCTCCCAGGGTTGTTGAGGGAATAAAATGAGGTAATATTTATAAAGTGCTTTGCTAAACATAAAGCATCATATGTAATGTCAACAATTAATAAATGCAATAAATGAAATAATCTATTATCGGAAAGCTTACATTCTAACAAGGTAGCACCTGGTCTATGCCTTGAAGGAAGCTAGGTATTGAATGAGGTAAAGGGGAAATGAATTCCAGACACAGAAGACCCAAGGAAAGGGGAAACAGAAGGTATTCAGGGGAAACACTGGCCCCAAAGGGAAACTAGCAACTTTATGGCTGATGCTATTCTGTTGCCTAGATTTTTAAGTTACTCCCAAACTGATTCTAATTTTTTACATTTGGGCAACAAACACACTGTCTCAAAGGGAGAAAAGAAAGATAACTCATTTTTCTAACACATAGCCCTTGTCAGGACAAGTCTTTACTAAAATTTAGACTAATAATAGTTCTTGGTTTAGAAACCTGTGAAGTGCCCTACCTTGGATCTTCCTTGTGCTGATGGTATTGTAGTATAAAGATTAGTAGATAAACTCCATTGGTTTTTTCAGTCGCTAAACTTAAGCCACAGTACAGCACATCCCAAAAGTCTTAGTACAGTTCCAGCCTTTCATAGCCTAAAACTGTATTAAGACTTTCAGAACACTCTGTATAATGAGAACGTAGAGTTTTCCTCCTTCCAAAAAATTGTTTTTCCTTTCCTGATTTCCAAAAATCTATTAAAGCCAAATTTTCCTACAGTTTGTCCCACAGGTGTTAGAATCCTCATATTCCTTGAATACTGAATGACCTTCATTTTCAAGAAAGCTCACTCATTCAATAAATATTTTTTTCAGTATTACTATGTGCAGAGGTAATGTGACATTATGGATAGAGATGGCCTTAGAGCCAGGAACATGTGGGTTTAAGTCCTGCCTCTGACAGATATACTAGCTGTGTGATGCTGGGCAAGTAAATTGTCCTCTCAGCATTCAAGGAGAACTTTTTCAAAATTACTGAGGACCCCAGAGAGCTTTATTTTATGTGGTTTATACCTATTAATATTTACCACATTAGAAATTAAAACCTACAAATTTTAAACATCTCTCTCTTGGTTTTCCTCCTACCTCTCTGACACTCCTTCTCTTTCTCCTTTGCTGGATCCTCCTCCAGATCACGTCCTCTAACCATAAGTGTCCCTCAGGGTTCTATTCTGGATCCTCTTTCTTTTCTCCCTCTATACTACTTCCCTTGCGGCATCACTGTCATGATCAACAACTCTTTAATCAGCCTCTACTTCCTCATCTGTAAAATGAGGATTTGGGATAAGTCCTTTAAAGTTCTAACATTCTGACACTAACAAAAATCTGAAAGAAACTGTTTACATACCCAGTTTAAGAGCTCAATCTTTCGTGGGTCAGTTTCTTCTTCTACTTCTTCTTTGACTTTCCCTTTCTTTTTGCCTTTTCCTTTTCCTCTGCCCCCTTTGGCTGGTGCAGCAGCTGGAGATTTCTTTTCCTTCTCTGGTACTTTGCTATCAGGAGGTGCCAGGCTTCCTAAGGGCTACATTGAACAGCAAACACATTTGGTTAAAAACATTTGCCTCCTTCTATATCAAGTTGTTACTTCCTTCATGAAGCCCTTATGAAGTTGACATTTACCCAAAGGAAAATTTCATGACTGCCATTAATTCCACACTGTTAACACTTAACAAACATACATAGTCAGGATAGACTTGATCTGTCTGCTACCAAATGTGCTGCAAAGCGGGAACCTGTCTATTAACACAGCTTATGTTTGTGACATATGGCAATTTGCTTTGTTTTTCCCATGGGCAGGAGTTGTATGTATTTAGATTGACATCACATTTTTATTGGCATGCATTTACACAAAGGGCCACTTTTACAAATAGGCATAATAGCTACTAATTTTCAACCAATGAGATAATGTATGTAAAGCATTTTGCAAACCTCCAAGCACTATACAGGTAGTCCCCAAAAGCTTTAATATCTTAAATGGCTTAAAACTGCACTAAGACTTTGGGGACACTCTGTATACAGGGAAGTACAGTGGAGTAGTGGATAGAATGCTGGCCTCAGAATCAGGAAGACTGAGTTCAAGTGCTGCCTCTGACATATATTAACTATATGAAGGCCACATAACTTCTTGGTGCTCCAGGCATCTCTTTAAGTTACAGAGAAGGGCCAGCTTGCATTGGTAGAGGAAGTTTCTTCATCTGGGAGTTCCCTATACCAATGAAATCATAGGTCGATTCTATCATCATCATCATCATCACCACCATCATGATCATGATCATCATTGCTTTTTTTTTTTGGTGAGGCAATTGGAGTTTAGTGACTTGCCTAGAGTCACACAGCTAGTGAGTATCATGCGTCTGAGGCTGGATTTGAACTCAGGTCCTCCTGACTCCAGGATCCTTCCTCTATCCACTGCGCCACCTAGCTATCCCCGTGCTTACTTTATTATTTCTATCACTGGCACCACCATTCATCCAGACTCCCATGTTGTAAATCTTAGTGTCATCTTTGGTTCTTCCACTTCCCTCACATCCTGTGACCAAATATTTTCCCAGGTCCTTTTGATTCTACTACTATAATACCTTTTATTTCTTCTCTTTTTTTTTTCTCCTATTCCTATTGCCAATTCTCTAACATAGGTTGTCATGGACAACTGCCTGACTAAAAATGGTGCTTTCCTTCATTATCTCTTCTAATCTGTTCTTCATACTTCTGCAAAAGTAATCTCCCTTAAGCTCTGATATAGCAATATCATTCCTTTTCTCAGAACCCTTCAATGGGTACCTATTAACCGATGATTAAAGTCCAAACTCCCTAGGCAGCCATTCAAGGCCTTACACAATCTGATACCATCCCACCCTTTCCAGTCCTATTTCATACTACTTCCTGTAACGTACCCTGTGATACACACCTAGAACTTTTGCCTGTCCATATCTTGTATTTTTTTCCTCTTTTTGCCATTGATCATATGCTTCCTGGTGCCTGGAATACGTTTACCCCAATCTCCATGGTTGGAAGGAACCTACTTCCCTGTGAAATTGTTAACTCCTTCATGAAGCCTTCAGTTCCCCTAAGTATCACTGATCTCTCCCTCTTCCTCTCACAAAGCACTTTGTGCCTTTCTTATTCATTTCAAATTCTATTCAAATTTGTATTATTGTTGCATGCATACACTTATACATTATATTTCTATTGTATATTATATTTCCTATTAAATTTAATTTACATCATTATGTACATACATTTCTTATCTCTCAAATTAAATTGTAAATTTTTTGAGGGCAAGGACTATGTTATCTATCTGTATATCCCCTCAGCACCTAGCACAGAGATTGTAGCCATTCAATAAATGTTTGTTGAATTGTTTTTGAACAGATTGTGATTGAATATTCAACTATTGAAGGAATATTTCAGAGATTATCTAGACCCTCTTTCTTCAGTATATAATGTATAATATACTCTAAAGAGGTAGAGGATTGTGTGCTATTTTCATAAGTCATTGAAAGTACAGATAATGGAGCTTTCATGTACCATCCATATCAATATTTTTCAACCTGCCAGAGTTTTCTTTGTTATACGTAACCTAAAACAGTTCTGTAGCAATTTCTTTTGTCATCTCCTCATTTGCCAAGAGGCTAAGAACTAGAGGACCCTAAAGGAAATAGAATATTTGAAAGGATTGGGCTATTGTGCTTAATTTGAGGGACTTCAATAAACACACTGCAGATATGTCACTCTCTTCCTTTGAAAATACTCACCTTATTATTTAAAGTTTTTGCATTATTTTTTTCCTGATGATTAACCCCCAAAAGTAAAGTAGACAAGTAAAAATACTATCATACACTGTACTTATTTCAGGCATTCTAGTTATTTCACTTAGAAAAATGCTTGAGATGAAATGCACTTGATTTTGAAGGGGCTCCTTTTTTTTTAGTCTATGTCATACTTTAAAAGGATAATGTTTTCAAAACTGACAAGCAAAACATTTAAGGACCATTTTTCCTATTTATTTCTTTTAAGAAGAAGAAATTAACACATTACTTTTTGCTTTTTCACATACAAAGTCCATTGGGCCCCTGTAGGGAAAGCATAATATTTCTGTTTAATCCTAATGTAATAAAAAATTGGAACATGAAACATGACTAAGAAATGTTGGCAAGACTGATGTGATAATGAAACCAACATTGATCAGTTATTTGCATGAAGTAATAGAAAATGTTCTTAATAGTGAAAAAAAAAAAGCTAGTCTTACCGGCCAGTGGGGTCCAAAGACGAAGATTTGACTTCGTGCGATGTCAACACGGTTCCAGGCAAGAGCCAAGCTCAGCTGATCAGGAGCTGATGCATTTGTACCTAAAGAAGCAAAAATAACTATTGCCTGTTTCCAAGTAAATGAGCAGTAGTATGTTCAATACTAAAGAAACAATTTGGGTAACTAACAATATGAAAGTGAGAGACTTTTCTATAGCTCCTATAGAAAAAGAATGGCCCATTTAGCTAAGCATAGGGGGCACAGGTCCGTAATAACTGCTACTGGAGAAGGCTGAGGCTGCTGAATTGCTTGAGTTCAGACATTAGGGCTAATGCTAAATGGATGTCTACATTAAGCCTGGCACCTATGTAGTGAGCTCCTAGGAACAGAAGGCCACCAGGCTGCCTAAGGAAGGGCAAACTATCTCAAGTTGGAAAAAAAAAGAACAAGCTAAACTCTCATGCGTATCAGTATCGGGACTGAGCCCATGAGTGTCCATTGTACTTCAAGCCTGGGCGAGATAGGGAGATCTGGTCTCAAATATATTTTTGTAGGTGTGGAGCATATATGTGTATAAAATATGTGTATGTATGTGTGTACATAAATGTGTTTGGTATATGCATACATGTGTACATATGCACATATGTATTCTCTCTTACAGCTCAAATAAATGTGCTATATAGACATATATATATATATATATATATATATATATATACATACATTATATATATGTAGCACATTTATTTATTTGAAAGAAAGAAGACTAGGTTTAGAAAAACTTTGAACTACTCTACAAATCTCTCATGCTTATCAGTATTGACTGGCCTAAGACAAAGTGAGCATTTATCTCATTCAAGCATCCGTTGCTTTATAGGATAATGGCATAATTAACAAGGATAGCATATCCATGCTCCATTGCTGTGGTTTATGCAGGGTACCTAAACTATTTAAGTCAGATGATAATTGTTCCTTTTTTTGGCCCACAAGTGAGCAAGATTATTGAAACAAGAACTAGTTGTGTCCTACTTTCTTCTATAAGAGCTTATTTTCAGAGAAAAGTATGTGTATGTTAAGAATTTTTTTACAGTAAAAGTTACTAATTTTTGGAAACTTTTATAAATGTGTTAGATAAAGGCAAATTGTCTTTATAAGGAATGATTGTTCCTTGTACTCTTTTATATTAGTTATCTATTAATTACTAATTATATTTAATCATATGAATCCTTTAGCTTATTCCTTCCACTTAACTAAAGGTTATTTCAGGTACTGAATTTGCCAATGTAGATCCACACATAAGTGGAGGAAATTTTAATGGCAGGGAAGTGTTTACCTTGAGTAATTTTTTAAAAAAAAGAATATAAGCGCTTTGAGAGATGATTTCATTTTTTTTGTATTTGTATCCCCAACACCTAGCATAGTGCTCAACATATAGCAGGGATTTAATAAATGCTCATTAATTAATTTCTGGATTTACCAAAAGATAAGAAGTCATAGATTGTGATATGTACTACCAAAAAGAGTACTCATATCAATGAGATCAAAAATTCTCTGAACCACTGACATCTATAGCATGGATCAATTATACTAATTAGATAGTATGCTTGACAAAGGATAATCTGGAATAAGAGCTAATTAATTAATTGACAAATTAAAAACTAACCTCTTCTCAAAGTTGTTTTTACTTATTTGTTAAATCCACAAGAAAGTATATTTTCATGAAGTTTCTAGTACAATTTTGTACACCAAACAGGTAATGGAAAGATGATGTGTGTTGGCAAAAACTGTGGCTGGATGGACAATCTCAAGACTTGGATTAGAGTCCTGAGGCCACAGCTTACTTATCTTAGGCACATAAAAATCACAACTCTGAGTCTATTTCTTCATTCAAAATGAGGACATTGGAATAAATGAGGTAAACTTTAAGGCCCCTTTCTGCTTTAAAAGTCTGAGACATAGGTAAATTTTGATCAAGCTGGTTAGCTCAAGATGTACCTCAGTAGACAAATATTTTTTATGAAAGGAAAAGGAATACAGTAGGCTTGAGTACTGATAGCACTCCTCTCTCACAATCAAGGACAAAATGTTTGACACAAAGAAAGCGTTGCCTACGTGTTGAATTGAAACGAAGTGAATCATGATTTCTGGGGAACTCACCCTTTAGCAGAGCAGTTAAAATTGCCATTTCAATATCCTGTTGACCTTCTGAACCCATTCGGAACACAGTGACCTAAGAGCAGAGATTAAAAATATAAATATTGAGTTAAAGCAAAGTTGAAAATGACAGGAGGAGATTATATGTTTTTGATTCCATGAACATACTACCACCAGTCTCCTTCTAAAGCCTTGTGGTAGTGTGGAAGTGATGCTGATTTCTCAAAGGCTAGGCCAGTGTATCTAGCACAGGCTCTAGTAGGTCCTATCAAACAAAACAACTTTCATGCTTATAAACCCAGCAATGAGCCTTATGCCTGTCCCTCCAGGACCAGTCTAGCTGAATTCAGAGAGGCTCATTATCAGGCTGATCAAAGAGTAATGACTCTTGGCTATGGTAACTGTCGAAGACTATATCTACTAAGCCATGGGTGGGAGAAGAGAGGAGGGTAGAGAGGGCTCAGTCTGTGCATGTGGAAGCTGTAACCACACTGGAAGTATCACAGATCCTTGAAGTGACGTAAAGCAGAACAGGCCAACAAGTTCTGAAATAATTCTGTGGACTAAATAACTTATAAGAAGGCCTACTTTATTTCTAAAGCCTCAATATTACCTTCATGATAGTTTTACTCCTTGCCTTAAACTCTGCTCATGTTTCTACACAGTCATAGTTCGCTTAACATCAAATGGCTCCATGAAAAACATGATTGGGGCGAAACATTATGGGGCACACTGAGTGCAAAGCTCATACACGGACTCCAAAGGGTCGCCTCATTCCACAGATGAGAAAGTAGAGATCCCATAAAGCTTAAGTAACTTGCTTAAGGTCACACCAGAAATAAGGAGCCCAGTCAGGATTTGAACTCCAGCTTGCAGGCTCTAAATTCAGTGCTCTTACTTAGACCCATTGCAATGATGCTGTAAATGGAAGTATTGTTCTGGGAAGCCAAAATGAGGAGCTCAAACATTAGCTATTTTATAAATCTGAGGCTTGGGGGCTTGTGTGCGGAATAGGTTATTGGAGAATATTTGGATACACTAGCAGATAGTGGTCTGGAGACCTGATGGACTAAGTCATCAAAGGGACCCCTGAGGTTATCAGCTGCCTGCCAGCCCTTCTCCCCCACCAACTGAATTTGTCTTAATTTTTTTGAAAGATGAGGTCTCTATTCCAGTTACTTGCCCACAGCGCTTGTGAAGCTTATCTAGCCAGTTCTGAGTAAACCAGTAGGATGGGGACTTTGAGTTTACAGGAGCTGGACTGAAAGTACAGAAAGAGAACCATTAAGATCTTTTTCTTTTCCTTTACCTTTGTATTTCAGAATCATCTAAATGGAACAATTAATTTGCTATAAATCTGTGAAATGTCTCTATAAAGTGCTTAGCCTTCCTCTGGGATGTCTTCATCCAAGTAAAGAACAAATACTCATATTGAGCACTAGGCTGTATTGGACTCAAAGCTAAAGGATGAAATAGTAGGGAGCCTCAATATTAGTATGGGGATGAAGCCTGAACTTGTGATTTCATTAACACAGGCACCTTCTCTGCAACTTAGATTCTTGGAGAGTTGCCTAGAGCACAGAGAGGTCCAGTAACGCGCCCAGAGTCACATGGGTTTACATATCAGAGCTGATCTTTCTGGTTCTGAGGCCAGCTTGCCATCCATTATGCCTCACTGGCTCATATTTTAATGGGGCTTAGTTATAATGTACTGATGGTGTTGTTGCTGCTGCAATGTAGAATATACCTGGGCATTTATTTTTCCAACCTGCTACTTTAACATATGGGGGAAGAATTATTCTTAGTTAATGCTTATAGTCTGATTACTGAGGCAGATTAGAGTCTACTAATAGATTTAATACTCATGCACACAAAGGTACATAAAGCACTTTCACCTCAGTCCAGGAATTAAAACACTCTTTTTTTCGCGAGGAAATGGAAACTCTGAGAGCCAAGGACTTGGCTATCCCATAGTTAGTTGAAAGTGAGATTCAAATTCAGCTCTCTTGATTCTACATCAGAGAGTTCTTAACCCTCTTTTAAAAAATATTTTTCAATATGTCATAAACTCCTTTTTGAAATGTCATAGACTCCTTTGTGGTCTGACAAAACCTATGGAACCCGTCTCAGAATGTTTTTAGATGCATAAAATGACACATGTCAGATCAAAAAGAAAACCAATTATATTGAAATGCAGTTAGCAAAATATTTTTAAAAGCTTAGTCCAATGACTCCAGGTTAAGAATCCTAGAATACTGCTGCTCATAGAAATGCTGACCTAATCAAATACGCTCTATTTGCAACTTATTTGTAAGCTTAGAATGTTGACAGGGCCACTTCACATTAGGGTCATAGAACTGGAAGAGACCTAAGAGATTACCATTCTACAGATGAGAAAACTGAAGTCAGAGAAATGAGATGACTTGCCCAAGGCAACACAGATAATTAGTGTCAGAGCCAGGACTGTGACTCAGGTCCCCTGGTTCCTAGTCTATTACTCTTGGCAATATATTAGGTAGCAGTGCTATTGGCATAGCTAATGGCTCTGTCCTATAAGCATACTTAATAGGAAGGAAGGTTTGGGAAATGGAATTTTTGCATTTTCAAATGGAAATAATAAAACATTGTAATTACAATGTTTAACAACTATAAATCACTTTTCTTTAATAATTCTTCTAATCCCTTTAAAGTCTATTAAGGGGCTCTGGTGAAGTTCTTCAGAAATATCAAGAAAAAAACGTAGCTCATCTTCCACAATTTATTGCAGACACAATAATTAAACTGAAATTAATTTACTCATTCCATAGCCAATGACACTCGGTATTTATTGTCCCTTCACATTTACTAGGCATTGGTGTGCTTCTCCTATTTGACAGCCTGGAAATACTGAAAAACAAGAAAGTTGGAGTTCTCATAAAATTACTGATTTGATATGTAATGCAAAGTGCTTCTTGCAAGCAGAAAAACAAAACATGACAAAATGTAGTTTAAAGCTGCCTGAGTAGAATTAGAAAGAGAATATAGCACTTTAATGAGAGAGCTTTGAGACACTTACAAGTTCTTTCTTTTTCATACATTCCATGATAATTACAAACAGCTGATGGGATTGAATCTTGTTGTAGTTAAATGTTTTCTGAATGGTAACTATAAGCTGATCCTTGAGGGAGTCACTTATTATCCTATTCAAGAAAGGACATGAAAAGAAAGAGGAAAACATTACAGAAGACTGTGGTCATTAAAAAAAATACTCCTAAATAGCCATTTAGGATCTCTATTTTAATGCTACATTGGATTGCCAGGATTTTCCTTTTTATATAACTGCAAATCTGTAAACAAAAACTAGTTGAAAGCATTGTCTATAGTTATACTAAGTTCCAGCTTCCTGGAAACCTCATAAAGGAGGATAAAGTTGGAAGGGACCATGCTGTCACTTCAGACAGAATTATGTTGCAACTACATTATCCTGACCCTAAGGAATCAAAGAAATTTATGCAATAACTTTTTTACTATTTTGAAATGTTAAAAAAATAAACTTTTTAGTTTCTCAAGGGACTTCCTTATTAGCTTACCAGGTAAATCCTGAAAAATCATGCCCCCTTGATAATATGTCAGAAATCCTACCCTCCTTCTTCACAATACTTGTGCGCAAAAGACAAAATGTCTGATGCTCGCCCGCTACCATCACAAATCACAACAGGAATAGGGGGATCTTCTCGAAGACATTCCAGGACAATGGATATCACATTGGGACCCCCTTCAACAATGAGGCCAACGACAGGAACACCTTGTCCTAGTCCTACAACACAAAGGATATCTTCCATCAGGATTGAAGTTTCAGTACTCCAAGACTCTATTATCTAATCTGATCTGTCTGAAAGTTTTTGACAAGTGAAGAGAAGCAACACCAAGTTTGTGTCATTCCACTCCCCCCTCCCCTACACTACTAATTTCATTTATTTTTATTCAGACCCACATTCTGATCATATAGAAAAGACCAGAACCTAAAAATAGAAAACTTCCTAAACCATATGCAGATTAAATAACACCTAAGTCTCACCTGGCATATGATAACTGATAAGCAATCAACTGCCTACAGGACATGATTTGAGGGTCACCAAAACAACCTCTCTCATTGGTACTGTTATGATCCCTGAAATCCAATCATTAATGTATCTTTAGAAAATGTTCATTGTACCTGAGATGAGGCATTATATCATCCGGCAAGAGGAGTGGATAACACATTAACTATTTAACAGGCGTTATCTCCATATTTATTAAAGTCTATAAAATACTTTCCTTGTGACAAACCTGCTGTGCATATCATGCACTTTTCTTTATCTCCACTTTTCAAGAGAGGAAGTTGAGGTTTAGAAGGTTAAATGACTTGTACATGCTCATAAAACTGAACTATCTAACGAATAACCTATTACTACTCACTGTCATTAGCAAAGAGCAGGATACAAAATAAACAGGTGATATGGGAGAATGGAGATGGGTTCTAGTCCCAGCTCCATTAATAACTTTCTAAGTGATATTGGACAAGTGTCTTTATTTTTTTTTGGCTCAACTTCCTCATCTATAGGATAGGGATAATAGATTAAATTATCTCTAAGGTCCCTTTCAGTTGAATTCTATGAACTCATAAACAAGGATTACGTATATTTTGATAGTGGGTAAAGCTATGGGGAACCAATGCAATGCTGGGAAGTTAGAAGACAGCATAGCACAAGGGCATGAGAAATGTGAAGGAGCTGAAACTGACCCCACAAAACCATCTAGCCAATCTCTTTATGGATGAACAAAGTGAGGCAAGGTTGATTAATACCTTGCCCAAGTGATGCAGATAAAAAATAGAACAAGAATTTGACCCTGGTCCTCCAATTCCAATTCTAGCACTTTTCCTACTGCACTACAAATCAAAGAACACCAAAGACAACTTTGATGACTACAATTTTTCCTGGTGTTGACACTAACAAAATGTCCATATTCAAATACTGAACAAGGTAAACCAGGCTTATTAGACCAACTCTTAGTTTATGATAATATTCAACTGTCCTGGGGGCAGCTAGATAGTGCAGTGGATAAAGTGCCAGATCTGGAGTCAGGAAGACTCATCTTCTTGAGTTCGAATCTGGCCTCAGGCACTTAACTAGCTGTGAGACCCTGGGCAACTCACTTAACCCTATTTGCCTCAGTTTCCTCATCTGTAAAATGAGCTGGAAAAGAAAATGGCAAACTGCAGCATCTTTGCCAAGAAAACCTCAAATGGGGTCATGAAGAGTCAGACACAACTGAAAATGATTCAGCATCAACAACAAGAAAGTAAGACAAGGATCTTCAGCCCTATACTTCCAAGGAGCTCCATGTAATTCCCACAGGACTCCACAGTAAATAATAATTAAGAGATCACTGAGGGAGTTTGGCAGTTCTACACCAGTGCTGCAATGGCTCTGTGTTAGTAGAATGGCAGAGATAATAGGGATATGAGGAGTATGAGAAATGGGCTCTCTGAAAATTCTCACTTCTGGACCTTGCACTTTAAAGGCCAATCTTGGTGGTTAATATTTATTTCTCAAAGCCAAATGGTTCCCCCTTCCAAATAGTGCTTTCATTAAGCCACAAAAGGCACAAAAAAGTGATAGCCAAAAAGTTCACATAAAGGACATGATGACTGCAAAATAAAAAGTGACAGCTAAATGATAGCTTTTAGCTAGTGATCCCCTTACATATTTAAAAATTATTGAGAACTCTGAAGAATTTTCACATGGGTTATATCTATTGATATTTGCCATATTAGAAATTAAAACAAAGATTTTAAAAATATTTTAATTTCACTTAAAAATGATACTAATAAACTAATTACTTGTTAACATAAATAATATATTTTATGAAAAATAATTATATTTTCCAAAACAAAATATTTAGTGAGAATGGCATTATTTTGCATATTTTTGCAAATCTCTTTAATGTCTGGCTGAATAAAAGTCAGCTGGATTCTCATATCTGTTTCTGTATTCAACCTGTTGTGATATGTCATTTTGGTTGAAGTATATGAAGAAAATCCAGCCTCAGAATAATATGTAGTTGGAAAAGGGAAGACTATTTTAACAAGCAAATCATGTTTTTAGTATTATTATGTAAATAGTTTTGATCTTGCAGACTCTCTGAGGACCTACTTTGAGGACTACTGATCCAAGTGATGACAGAAGCTACCAAATTATAACACTAGTCAAAATCCCTTTCAAACCAATAAAAGCAAGGAATCCTTATTAGAAATTCTCAATTCTCCACTCTTCCAGATTATGTGATAATGCAAAAATTATAGGCATATAATAGTTTAGTTTGAACATAAATCTAAATGGTAACATTTCTAGAACATTGTTATCTGGAAAGTATCTGTACTGATTTTGTTTTGTTCACTTCCAGAATGAAACAGTACCACTCTGAATTGGAATTTCATTGGTTTCCATTATTTCAGGTCTTCAGCAATACAGTGGCCAACTAAGTTTTGTCCAGGATAGATAGTAGCAGAAATTAGGTCTTCTAGGCTTAGGCTGGAATCACTAATGCTGAAATAGGTCAGTGCTGTAGAAGACGACAGCTGAGCATCCCTTTGCTGTCCCTGCCCCACTCTGATTTCCAGGCATAGGATGACAAAGGGAAGCCCACAGGTCACATAGTCAGTTGAAATTTTGGTGGTGTGATGACTTACAACTCGAAACATAATAAAAACACAACAACAAAAAACATTCAAGTCAACTAATGTTTAAATTCAGGATATGAATCCAGGACGTCAGAAAACTTTTCAAAGTAGTAGGCTGCTCTCCCAGTTATAGTTTTAGTCTTTCAATTTTCTTCTTTTCTAATCTAGTTCATCTTCCAACAACTCACACTGTGTGGAGTGAAAGCTTATTAAAATGCTTCTTTAAAACATCATAAGTACTATTAGGTGAAAGAATTACTAAAATTTTAAATTTTACCAACCAATTCCTACTACTTATCAGCTGAATTCCATAAGCTGTAAAAATATACTTTACAATCACTATTTACTAACATGCAGAAGTATGACTACAACAAAATGAGAGTATTTTAAAAAATACCAGTTTCAATACATTCAAGTGAGTATTGCTCCTTTCCAATTTGTTACTTTTGGTGGCTAATATACTTATTCCAATGAAACTGCCATTTTAAGTAACTTGGGAATTCCTGTTTTAGAACTGTCTTCAGAGACAGTTTACAAGCCATGAAAGATAATCATATATAACCAGTCTCATTACTTTATAACCATGTTTATTGTTGATTCAACATTGGATCATAAAGGATTACCCAGCTCAATCACTTTGGTAGATTCTTGGCTCCAAGTAATTTTGGCTGTTTCCAAAATCAAACTGATCCTAAGAGGACCAAGATTTGTCACTACTGAAGAAGCTCAACAGAATTTACTAGGAGCTCTTACGGCATTTCCAAAAGAGGAATCCCCCAAATATTTTGAACAATGTTATCATTGGAATAAATATGTAACCTTCCAAAGTGACCGCTAAAAGGTCAAGACTCATTTGTATGTATAAGTTCTGACATGGTTGTTACAAATTCATCCATGTCTTTTATGTGATCACACCATGCATAATTAATAAATCTTCTATTTGTCGCTGATTACTATTCGGGTTTCTGCTTTACTTACGTGTGTTAATCTTTTGTAAAGAGATATGTTTTTCCAGTTGTCGCCGGAGCTTCACTTCTGCTCCATATTTACCAAGTGTGCCATTATCCGCCAAGATGAAGTGAGTATGAGAGTTGTTGAGCACAGAAAGTTTACTTAAAGGGTTTGACATAGTTTGATAAACCCTTGACACCTAATAAAAATGTATAGGCATTAAAAGTTTTAATTATTACTGTAAAATACAACCTAGAGGAGCAATACTCCTAAATTTTGAAATAAGTTGATAAGACAAGAATGATAGGTAAAATGTTTACTTAATAGCTATTCTAATCTAATATAGTTAGTTGATGGTGGTCCTTGAAAAGGTCATTGGTGGAATTGCCAAGTTCACAAAACCCTGTTTATAATGGAAGGCAGCTCATGAGTTGTTATTCCTAATTCACCTTCACTTCTCTACCTTTGCTGAATTAATACATTACACAGTAAGCAAATGAATGAAATATTCATCACTCTATCACAATGACAATTCATTGTTCTTAGACAATAGGTTCTTAAAAGACTTACATCCTTTCCAATGAGGTCTTCCTTGTTTTCCACAATGCCCCATGGAGCAATTCCTATGGCACAAATCCTGCCCCTGGACTTTGAGGAATGGTCCTTCAAGGCATCGCCTACATGGCTAATGACACCTACAAAGCAGCAATAATTTATTAGAATAGGTGATTTCTAAGGCCCCTTCCAGCTCTAGAGCCTATGATTTTATTATCTTTTCAAACCCTTTGGACTACAACCTACATCTCTACTAATGAACTTTAGGGAACCCTCCTGAATTCTGTGGAATTAAAATAAGAACCAGTGCCCAATATGATTAGGATGAAACAGGATGATCAATTCACGGTAAAGAATAATCTTGCCTTAATTCCTGTAGGGAAAAAAAAGCAAACAAACAAAACCCCCATAAGACTACATAGGGAAGACTTCGGTAGCACTGCAGATTTTTACAGCACTGATTCTGAATATCCAAAAATAGGTCCAAATGAGTTCTCTTTGGAATGCTATTCTTGGTTCAATAGTCCATAAGATTGTACCAAAGTCAAACACAAGCCATTGGCTAAAGGAAGATTTAGACTTGGCCCTGAAGGCCCTGAAGATGAAATATTTATGTTTTTGAGAGGGAGTGGTGGTGGAGGGGATGTTATCCTCACACAAGGACCAATCTAGTCTTCTTTGTATTATTTTAGTATATGTGTGTGTGTGTGTGTGTGTGTATGTACACACACACACATATATATATATATGGGAAAAAAACGATACTGTACTCTTACCAGTACTGACTCCTCCTGTGAAAATCCAGGCTCCTGTTGTCATGGCAGCCTTGATTAGCCCTTTTCCAAATACCTGCTTCAGCTTGGGCTGCATCTCAAAGTTCTGGAGTCCCCCATGAACAGAGATTAAAAGCTTGGGAAGTTCTAGTTGCCAATCTTTCACCATAAGATGAAGAAGGGAATCTGGTTTGGTGTCATATGACACCCGGATATACTGCAAAAGATTTTTGATACTCTCTGAGAACAAGCTCTTGTCTACGCTTCTTAGCTCAAAGGTGAAAAGTCAAATTAGATACATCCGAGTAGGGGATGTTCTTTTCACCTTGTAGGACCTAGGGTCCTTATTAACCCTCCCCTGTCAATTCTACCCCTCCACCCCCAACCTGTATGGCTGGTTCAATAACAAAGTAGAAACTCAGAGGTGGAGAAATCTAATATCTGATCTGGACCCTGGAAAGGACCTGGACTCCCTGTTTTATAAGCAGAAGAACAGAATAGAATGGCAAATTGCTCAAAACAATTAAGCATTAAAATAGGAAGTCTTCAGTAGACATTAAGATTTAAGCCTGACATTCTCAGTAGAGAAGAGATTAATATTCAGAATTTGTAGCTCTGTGAATTACATCTTTGTGCCCATTGGTACCGTGCCAATTGCTATTATTGCCAGCTTTATATGGTCTAATTCTGGGAGACCACATTTTGTAGCACTTTGAACAAAACAAGATTTTACTAAAAGAACTTTCACAGGACAGTGAAATAACTGATGTTACAAAAATGCAATGGCTGGGCACATGGGAGGGAGTATTGTCAGGACTCAACTGTTTCCCAAATGAGAGGCAAAAGAGTGTAGTGGTTATAAAACCAATTTTAGAATCAAGAAGACCTGGATTCAAGTCCAGTCTTTGGCACATAATGACTATGTGACCCTGGACAAGTCATTTAACCTCTCAACACCCCCAAACAATTCTCTAAGACCAAAAATCACATTAAATTGCAGATCTGAATCAGTAAAGGGAGTTTCCTCACTGAGTGTTATCCATACCAATGGAATCACAGGTCTGGATAAAAACAAAATCACTTCTAGAAGGTGCTGAAAGTATGCATGGTACAGAAAATTGCTCATATCTAGCAATGTTAACCAAAATATCAAAGGGTACTGCTTATAACAAAGAATTAGGACTCTTTCTGAGTTCTCTTTAGGTGAGGTAGATAGTTTCTGATAATCTGGACTGTGGAAATCCATGGGAATTTTTCAAGATTTCAAAGTTAATGTATCTAAGCATGTATGCATACATGTATCTATCTTACATGTGCATGTATAGTATACATATGTATATGTATGTATATATACTGTAGGACAGAATGGAAATTAGACTTATGATTTATTTCATTGATATGAGGAGCCCAGGCAAGAAAAGTTCCTCTACTTTCAAGTCAACACCTTCTTGCCCAGGCTCACACAGCCAGTATTGTGTCAAAGGCAGAACTTACACCTAAGTTTTCCTAGATCTAAGGCCAGCTTTCCATCCATTATCCCACACTATTTCTCATGTATATTTTATGTTCATAAATTAAATATTTGTGTGTGTGTGTATATATATATATATATTATATATATATATATTTAAGAAAAGAAAAATATTTCTTGTAGCACTTTTGTATTTTTAAGCCAATTAAGGTCGGGTACCTAGTAGCCACAAAAGTTCCTATGAAAGATACACAAAGCATAAACAAAGTGAGCAATATTAGATTGTATTGCTCCATTGTATTTCTGTGCAAAGAGAAGCTATTTCATAGTGTCAGAATTGGAGAAAAAAAACCTCAACCTAAAAATCCTTCCAGGAGACTGTAGAGGACCTAAGAATATTATCAAATCACCAATTTGTCAAGGAAAACAAAACTTCCTTTCCATATCTAAAAAGGTTCTTGAATAGTCAAACGAAGACATATTAAAAAGTACAGGATAGGGATAACTTTGATTGTCCATGGGAATGTCTGAGGCCTATGGCCAAAATTTAGGAAAGGGCATCTTTTTTTCATGGGGACTCTACACGTACCCTCAAAATACAAGGAACTCATTCCACCCCCTTAATGAAAAGCATGACGAAAATATCGTGTATATAGTAGGCTTCACTTTTGTGGTACCAAAAGCAAATTTTTCCACATTTCTCCTTAATGTGTCTCTTACCATGGCTTTATTTGTATGTCCACCACCCTGAAATTCCAGCATACCATAGGAATCTGTGGGATAGAGTTGGGTATGTTTACTGACAGACCATTTCTCTGGCTGTGCCTCCACTTGTTTATTTTCTTCCACATTTTTGTTGGGGGTGCTACTCGGCAGAGGTGGAATATGCTGGGAAATAAGCAGGCCGCAGCAACACCTAAAAATAAAATTCAAAAATCTCTATTTTCATTAAACAAGTGTGCCATCATGTTAGAAGATGCCTTATCTAGTCTCATTAATTCTATCAGTAGTACAGTACACAGGGCCAACCCATGCTACCAAACGTTTGTTGCCAACATATAAACTTGTGTAGAAGTACATTCCAAATTAGTATAGGTTATAATCTGTAGTTCAATTCTCAGTCAACAAGCATTTATTAGGAGCTAAGCACTATCAATACAATAAAAGGTAAAAAAACCAGTCCCTGCCCTCATCTATGATAAATAAAACATGGTGGATATACAAAGACAAATATGATCTGGATCCCTGCCTTGAAGGAGCTAATAATCTCTTCAGAATAATTGGGGAACAAGATATTATACATGATTGTGTTTTCCAGATGAATGATGTGTGAAAATGCAAAAACTTCACAATTTTAACCAATGCAAATAAAAAATTTTCTAAAAAGTGTGCTTTACTACCTTACTAAACAGTTTAGGGACATGATTTTTCTTTTTCTTAATGGTAGAGGGTCATTATTGCAAAATCCAGTTAATGTACCATGCTCTCAGGAACTCATTTACCCTGATGTTGAATGGCAGCAGATTTCTGTGCTTTTTCAGTTTTAGAACTCCTAGTTTGAGAATTCCCTTTACTCAAGCAGATCATAACATATCAATAGCTTTAGAGTCTTAGAGTTGTCTGAAGCTTAGAGAAGTTAAATGACTTGTCCACAGTCACATAGTTGGTCTCAGAGGCAAAATTTAAACACTAGTCTTCTTGACTTTAAGGTCAGAATTCTATTCATTATGCGATACTATGTGTGTTCTTTCATATATATATATGTATATATATACATACATACATATATATATGCATATATATATATATATATGTATGTATATAACTGCAGAAATGAAAATAAAACCTGCAAAAGTTATCCACTTCATAACAACAAAAAAGAATGACAATTTCTAGGCAGAAATGTAATTAATCACATGTGTGGTGGGTAAATATGTAAATCATAGATTATATCCTATAACACTATCATGTTTCAATTATATCTCTGACATACTGAAACATAACAAAAATAAGAAATTCTCTGGGATGATTATGTCTTCAATAATAAGAGTTTGGCTAAGCCTCACAAAATACATTTCTGTAGCAAGACAGAGAAGGAAATCTACTTCTTGGACTAAATGGCACCAGGAAGCTGTCTTCTATGTTTTGTTCATTGTGTGTTTGGCACTTAATTGGTGCTTAATAAATGTTTGTAGGATTGAACCTTACTGTTCTTAGCCCCTAGGATATTCTGATTTTGGATGAGGAAAGTGGAGTGATAGCTATAGCTGTCTTGTTTTCTATAGACCTTAGCCAATCCTCTGGGATTCCTGGGGTCCAGCAGAAGATTGTGTTCCTTGTGAAGCTACTTATAATTAAGACCTTTCTCTTAGCCCTTCTTTCATTCAAATGTACACTTCCCATGTGGAATCCCATCAGCACTCTGCTCTCTGATTGGCTTTATGGCAATAAATCTGATAAATGAAAGGTATGTATTAATGGGTAGTAATAGATTATACCATCAATCCTCTCTCCCCTCATAGGGATATGAATTTTCAGTGACCTTTGGAAGGAAATGCTGTAATTGGAAGGGATGACTTTAATGGTAGGAATTTCAGGTTTCAGGGCAAGTCAGTGGTAGATGTAGGACTGATGAAATCTTAAGACATGCCTCAAATCATATCTACCACATTAATTTAAAAGGCCAGCACTTAAGAGAATCTATTTTGAGCTGGGTGATTAAGACCAAAGTTTTCCAAGGTTGCTTTGGTGGACTTAGAATAATGACTGTTCATCATTGTTTGACCTTTTCTTCAATTGTAAGCAACAAGTTAATTTCTTTGAAAAAGAATTAAATGATACCAGTGAGGACATATTTAATTCTTAGTTTGAACAGAATTTTTAAATTTGAAAATAGTTCTTATTTTTCATATGATGGAGTATTTCTTATCTAAACACAGCATCAAAATAATACTAACTAAATTGTGTAGAAGACTATATGAGATATTAACATAGAACAAGTATTATCCAACCACTACTATAGCCCAAGTCAAAATTGCAAAGTAATTGCTATCCTCATGATCCCCTTTTGTACTCTGCTTTCACCTCTTGGTATCTCCTCTACCCTAAAGTCTTCCATACTTCATTTAATATTCTCTCCCTACCAAGAAAAAGCTCCTATTTTTCTGAGGGCACTGGTTTTAAAAGGCGTTCAAAGGAAAGTGATTTTGGTGTCAGATTGAAAGAATTCACCCTAAGGAGATATTTGCATTTTAATAGAGGATCTTGTCAACCCGAATAACTCTGCAGTGAGTAGACTTAATGGTGGAAATATTTTTGATCAGGGTTTCTTTTTTAGTATCCTTGTTTACTTCAGGCTACCTTCTCTGCTTAGGGCCACTATCCTCATTCATTTCTGCCCATACCAAGAGCTTCCTTTCTGAAAAGCTGTCAATCCCAAGGCAAGATTACTACATTTAGCTCACCTGTTTGGGTCTTTACTGCTGACAATTGTGTAGATGCATTCTCTTTTGGAAAAAGTCTTCTCTATCCAAGATTTTTGTCCCTGAAAGTGGAAGAGGTAGAAAGTAGACTAGCATATCATCAATCCATCATCCATTTCTAGATGACAAAAGGGTTGGATTCAAAGAAACCTAGGAAGATTTGTATGGATTGATGCAGAGTAAAGTGAACAGGACTAGAAAAACAATTTATAAATTAGCAACGTTGTAAATACAACTTTGAAAGACTTACAAATTTTAATCAATACAATGACCAAACATGAATCCAGAAGACTAATTATGAACTATGCAAATCACCTCCTGACAGAGAGGTGATGGTGCAAAGTGAATTCATATCTAAAAATGTGAAGCATACATTTTTGGACACGAACAATGTGGGAGTCTGTCTTGAGTGACTATGCATGTTTGTTGCTACAGTTTTTTTCCCCTTTCAAGTGAGGGAGAGGAAGGAGAAATTAAACAATTGTTAATTGAAAAACAAAATAAAATGGAAAAATACCATTTTTAATAAAATAGGATAATAGATACAGAATTAGAAAGAATGTTAGAGTTCTAGTCATTTTACAATGAGAAAGAAACAAAGAGAAGTTAGTTATTCATACTGCTAAAGCTATAACAGGGTATTAATACCTTCTTAACACAATAATACCTCATCTATGAAAATTTTGTGACTATGTCAAATGAGTTTGGGGATGGGTATAAGACAGAGGAATAGTCTGTCCCGTTCCTTGTTTTTGTTTTTTTTTAAATCTTCTAAATCATGTGTTTCCATGACAATGATTTCTTTTGGAATGATAACTTTGGAATTTAGAAGTTATATGCAAACACATATAAAAAGACTCATGAATATGGATAACACTGGAATTTTATACATTCTAAAATAAAACCTGAAAGTTTTAAGAAAAAATAACTTCCATATGTATATATAGTCTCCCTCATAAGAATATAAACTACTTGAGGACTGTTTCATTTTTGCTTTTGTATCCCCTAAGCCAATGTCCAGCACACATTAGGTACAAAAGCTTCATGACTACTCACCTGGTACGTTAAAATGAGAATCATTCTTTGGGAATGGGTATGGCCAAGCTGGCCGCAGAGGACCTACCCAACTCTGAAATCGAATGGTTCTTGTTCTGTGACATCCCCATTGAGATGTTTAAAGGAGGCATAGGAAGTCAGAGTGGTTAAAACAAACAAACAAACAAACAAACAAAGAAACCTGAAGATGACAGGACTCTGGCCAGGAGAAGCCCGAGAAGTACAGCAACACATTACTGCTTTAATTACTCCAACCACTGTCTTTCAGAAGGAACAGTGAAGTTCAATTAGCGAGCTGAGAGTGGAGCCTGCAGAATGCTCTAAGCAGCCAGAGGCATCATTAATCATGGTGGCTGGGCCTGGTGCTGGCCTTCTCTGCACCACAAAAGCACTGCCCTCACAGACAGATACTGAGTCATTCCTATTGCCTCCAGTGTGGGAGCTACTCACAGTCGTTGAGACTGTTGTACCAATTATGCACTCACTGAATTACTTTGCCTCTATCACTAACATTCTTCCTAGGGCTGGGTCTTTGATGAAATATCATAGGATTCAGATTATAAGATCACAGTTCTAGTGGTAGGAGGTATCTCAGAGTACATCTAGCCTGAACCCCTCATTTTACAGATGGGGAAACTGGTTGAGAGAGGCTGATTTGCCCAAGGTCACACAGGTAGGTAAACATCAAAGGCAGGATTTGAACCCAAACACTCTGGCCATTGTACTATGCTGCCTCAGCTTGAAGGAACTTCCTTGATTATCTAACCCTCTAGACCTCAAGAGCTTCCTGCTGGCCCATATTTCACAGATGAAATCAGAGAGATGGAGTGACTTATCCAAATTCATACAACTCATCCATGGAGAGTCAGGAGAACCTATGTCCCACATCCTCAATTCTCTTTCCACTGTACCATGCTTATTTCCACCATGAAACAGTGTCAGTCCCATTGAAAACAGCAAGGAAAATTTCAGGTTTATTGTTCTTCAGACGGTATCTGGGATTCAGTAGGAGTAAGGGCCTGGGTAGAGCTTCTGTGCATGGCTCTGAGACATGTTTTAGTTCTAATTAAAAAGAAGGCAAATGGGCATTCTAGCTCAGTGGAATCAACACAACACAGCCAGCCTGCCTTTGAAATGCCCTGCCTTTGTCTGTTTAATCTCTTTACATAGGGCTTGATTATAATTGGTGGCAAATAACTAAAATTGTCTCTCCTCCCTCCCCCTCCTTTTTAAAAAGTTCTATGTGGGATGCCCACACCAAGTTGGCAGAACTATTTCTTGGGAGGAGAGTTTTTTTTTTCAGGGAGAGAACATCAAACTCTGTGATTTTGGAAATAGCATTAAAAGTCTTGGACCAGGCACCTTTTAGAGGATTTTAGGGCAATTATCCAGCTATATTTGTAGAAGAGAAGTGAGGAAGAGCATTGAGATAGCTATTAGAATTGAGAGATCCATGAAAAATGATAAAATTCCAGCAAATCCTAGAAGAGCAACATGAAAAGTCCCCAAGGATAATTAATGAGATTGGGCTCCTAGGCATACCAGAAATGAGTTAAATCTGATGAAGAAAGCTGGAGGCTCATTGGAATATATACCCTATATGCTCTTTATATAAGAGGTGAAACTGAGGAAAAACACCTTTGGCAGCTCTTAATTTTCCAGCTCCAAAATGATGATGATATTACCTTCTCCTGCACTAAAAAAAAAAATAAATAAAGAGGCAGCTAGGAACACCTGCAGTCCATTTTGCCCCCTACGCTGCATTCTTGACAGCAAACTGGTGAAGTGGGTAGCGTACTGGGCCTGGAATTCAGAATGCCTGAGTTCAAATCCAGTCCTGAGATACTGTGTGACCCTGGACAAATCACTTAACCCCTGTTTGCCTCAGTTTTCTCATCTGTAAAATGGAGATAATAGTACCTACCTCCCAGGGTTATTGTGAGAATCAAATGAGATAATAATTGTAAAGAACTTAGCACAGTGCATTGCACATAGTATGATATAAATATAGCTAATAATAATCATTGTTGTTATTGTTATTGTTAGTGGAATAGGAAAAGTTGTCTTGACTATTTCAGGGGCCATATCTTTCCTTTTTGTTGCCTTCCCTAGACATCCAGAATCCTCCGGTTGACTCCTAGCTTGTTAGGGTACCCCCAGTGTGTTATTCTACCTATACCTGCTCTCCTGTGCTATCCAGGCATTTTCTGGTTTCCTTACCCCCATCCAAAGAGGATTATCCTACATCCTTCCCATTTCTTCAGAGTTCTGCTATGTGACTCTGTAGCTAATGAAAGAGATTGATTCCTGCTATGGAATATGTTAATTAATGTACTCTAAAAATAGCACAGAGCAGTGGAAAGAACACTGGATTTGCAGTCAGAGAATTCCTTGTAGGTGATATAAACCTACAAGACAATATTTGGATAGACAATGATCTTTTTGCCCTTGACTACTCATGCATGAAGTGGATCATGAGAGAACAGTGTATCAGTGAAAAGAATTCTAGATTTAGAGTTAGAAGACAGATTTAAGCCCATGACCCTGGACAAGTCACATAATTTCTTTTGGTCTCAGTTTTCTCCTTTTTAAAATAAGGAGGTTGAATCAAATCACCTTTGACATTTGAAATTGGCACAGTAGAAAGCATATTGGATCTGGAGTCAGGAAGACCTTAGATTGAATCCTAATTCACACACTAGGTGTCTGGCCTTAACCACTCTCACCCCCAGCTTCCTCTTCTGTAAAATGGGGAAAATTATAGCAGCTACCTCATAGAGGTGTCAGAGCAAATGCAGTACTTTGAAAACCTTGAGGCACTATATAAATGCTAGTTATTGTTATTATTATTATTATTGTTCTAGCTCTTCCCACTCTAAATCTACAGTCCTATGGCACTGGAACCTAGTTCCAAATCCTGGTTCTGTTAGTTATCATCTGTGTGATCTTGGGCCAGTTCAGTATCTAGTACCAGTGTCTTTTAAGAAAGGAACTTAGTAAAGGTTGAATGGAATTACAGTTACTTTCACTTCTCTCTGGGCCTCAGTTTCCTCATCTATACAATCATGGGGTTGGTCAAGACCAGAGCTACTTAACTTGGGATCTGTAGACCATGTAGATAGATTTCATGTGTGTGGGAAGGGTCTGTGGACCTGGACAGGGAAAAAAAATTGTGTCTTTATTTTCACTAACCTCTAGCTGAAATACATCATTTCCTTCAGTTATTAAAAAACATTTTTCTGAGAAGTACATAGGTTTCACCAGATTACCAAAGGGGTTTATGACCCCCAAAAGGTTAAGAACCCCAGAATTCAATGATTTCTAGGTTTCTATCTAACTATAAACCTTAAGTTCCTAAAGTATTAACGACCCTTCTCAGATTAATGACTTAGCCTTCAGGGGTGGGGAGCCTGTGGTCTCAGTTTCCCCACCGCTGCAATGTAGTGCTTTAAGCTTTATAAAGTACTTTTCTCATAACAACCCTGAGAGATCTAGAACATGAGTATTATCATATTATAGATGAGAAAGCTGAGTTTCAGAGAGGTAAAATGCTTTTCACTTAGGAAATAATGGCTACACCCGAGACTTGGACTTGGGTCTCCTAACACCTACGTGATCATGCTTCCATTTCACAAGGCTTTCATTCAATTAGTGGTTCTGTTTTAAAGGGGCCTGTCATATCCAAACTCAAAGAGTTTGGCAGAATAAAAATTGATACTAACAATAAATAAATAAATAGATAAATAAATATCACCTAATATATATCACCTACTATGTGCCAGGCATTGTGCTAGGCATGTGACTTTAGCATAAGACATATTTTAAGCATAAAACTTCAACTCATTTGATCATCATAACATTCCTGGGAGGTAGGTGTTATTATTATCCCCATAGCACTGGGCTTGGAGTGAAGAAGATTCCTCTTCATGAGTTCAAATCTTCCATCAGACATTCCCTAGCTGTGTGACCTGGGCAAGTCACTTCACCCTGTTTGCCTCAGCTTCCTCATCTGTAAAATAAGCTGGAGAAGGAAATGGCGAACTATTCCAGTATCTTTGCCAAGAAAACCCCAAATGAGGTCACAAATCAGCATGCCTGAGAAATGAGTGAACAACAACTTCTGACTACAGGTCCAGCAATCTGACCAATGATCACTCAGCTGCTTCCAGTGACCTATTGCTCTGACAAACTAACCTTTAGCCCAGCCGGAAAGAAACTTTGTAGTCAAAGGTTTTTTTAAGCAGAACAGCAAAACGAAACACTGTGTAGAACTATAGAACATTGGCAAAAATATGCCACCTTGTGTCCTTGCTTGGTATTGCATGTGGTCTCTAGCAAAACTGGGATAAATAAATGAAACATTTGTCTCTACTTTCATACCTTGTGAAATTCCCTTTTATCTAAAAACAAAACAAAAACAAAAAAACACTTTTGGTTGTGACTGGCAAAGCTTTCAAAAGAAGCTTTATCTGTGTCCTACATCATGAGGTTTAAAAAGTTTATTTAACTGTTAAATGCCTAGCCTTAATTCCATTTAGAAAGTATAGAGTTTTTTTTCTGTGTTTGTGGCACAAAAGAATGCTGCATCTGGAATAAAAAAAATCTAGGCTTGAATTCTGGCTTTGCTGCTTATTATCTGCATTACTTTGGGTATGTAGCTTGACATCTCTGGGATTCACTTTCCTCATGACCCTATGATCTGAGCAATGTTGATCACTATGGGATATGTAAAAGAAGTGTAAGGCATGATTCCCTGCCTTCATAGAGTTTAAAATCTTGTTAGTGCAATGTCTGCAACTTAATAAATGGTTGTTGATTGATTGGTGAGACAAAACATACATAGGAAACAGATAATTGGGTAAAGCACTGCAAATCTTAGAGTATTCAATTAGTGTTAACTATTCATAATCATAATTATAATAAGCCCTGGATGGAAGAAGGCTGAAGCCTGAATAGCTCTCAGTAAAACACATAGATAAAGCATCCGCTATGGTGGCCTTGCAAATATGCACAAACATCTGCCAGCCTATCAATTTTTTTTACTACCTGAACCCCCTTCCCATTCACACTCCATTATCTTTACCTGGTGTCTATAGGCAGAAAAAGGAATAAAACCAACATTCTATTCTATTCATTTGGTAAAAATCATTACTTACCCAGGGCAAGTGATTTTTGGCAAAACTGAATTATAGGTCCAAACCAAAAGAGGCCAGGAGCCCACACATGGCTTATTAACAATCATTTGCAGGCTGCCTTTGGCCCAATAACAACAGCTGGTAGTCCAAGCCTCTTGAATGACAGATCATAAACAATAGCGCTGGTAGATGGCTATTGAATGGGCTTAGGTGGTGTAGGCCTAATAGTTCTGGGAATACTGGTTCACTGTACTAGGCTGACTACTATGGGTTATATTGGAAAGGGGTAAGTCCTAGGTGACAGTAACCTCTTGGCCAGACTTGCCCTTCTCCCCCCTCCACCCCCAGAGTGGAAGAATGCCAAACCTAGAGCACACAAAGTGCCATGGAATCTTTGAGCTAATACAGCCCATGGCTCCTTATGAATTGTGAATGTAAATTCCAAAACAACAATGGCCGGAAGGCAGGTCAGACCCGGGTGCATTTCACAAACCCTGTCCTTGCAAAGCATAGCACTGTCACACTTGGAAAGCATGTGAAAATGGATAAGGACTTTGGGGATTCATGGAAAATGTACAGCACGTTTCATTTTTTTTTTGTTAGAAAATGACAAAAGTTTCTTCTGAAGTGTTTCAGCCAATCACAGAAATTTACACTGGATGGTTGTGTGTGTAGCATGATGACCCTCCTCCCCTTCCAGGAGCTAGAGGGGGTGGAGATGTGTAGAACCTCATGTTTAACCATTAGAGACCAGGAAGAGATAGTCTATGATCTAGCACTGAATTATATGGTTCAGACTATCAGGGCTGTGGGAAAGCAGAGAAGGAAGAGATCAGTATGGGCTAGAATAGTTGGAAAAGGCTTCCTGAAGAAGGTGGGGACTGAAATGGGCCTTAAAATATGAGTAGGATTTGAAATGGGGGAGGGAGGACCAGAAAGCAGAGCATTCCAGATAAGGCAGAACAGTGTGAGAAAAGCTATGGAGGGGGAGCAGAGCCAAGATGGCAGAGTGAAAGCAGCAACTTGCTTGAGCTGTCCCCCAAACCCCTCCAAATACTCATTAAAAAATGGCTCTAAACAAATTCTGAAGCAGCAGAACCCACAAAAACAAATTTCCAGCCCAAGACAACCTGGATGATTGATCAGAAAGGTATATCCGCAGGGCTAGTAGAGGAGGGCGGCATGGGCTCGCAGGCTGCAGCAAACCCAGAGCAGGCCTCAGAGGACTGAATCGCGGGCAGCTGTGGAGGTTTCCAGACTCCTCAATCCACGAATGCCAAAGACAGCTTAGAAGGTCAGTGGGAAAAGTCTGTTTCTGTTGGTGCTGAGAAAGGAAGGCAGGGTCTTAGCTCCATTCCCCAAGAGCGTGGCCCGGGGGGGGGCAGCTGCTTCCTCAGCTTCTGGCCCAAAGACTGAGGGGGAATCCAGTGGCTGATCAGAGAGGGACTGCAGGGATCTCTTTGCCAGTGCTGAGGCAGGAATCTCTTGCTTTGCCCGTGTGTGGATCTGGGTCACAGTTCTGGGCGGCAGTGCTGGGGTGAGGAGGAGTGCTGGTGTGGTGGAGCTTGTAGTGGCTGTGGAGAGAAACCCCTCCTCACAGTTACAGGACAGAAAGGAGTACTTGTGGTCACAGGCCAGGAAAGGAGTAAACACCTCGCCCCTTATCATACCACCTTGGAAGAACTGAAAATTTACAGGTCCCTACAAGTATCTCTGAAAACAGCTATACAAACCCCTGAAGCTTGGGACAGTACACTCTCCACATTGGAAGCAGACTCTTACCTTAACAAAGAGTTTAAAACTCAAGTAATTGGCTGGGATCATGAGCAAGCAGCGCAAAAAGAGTCAGACCATATTATCTTACTTTGGTGAAAAAGAAGATCAAAATATACAACCAGAAGAAGACAACAAAGTCAAAGCTCCTACATCCAAAGCCTCCAAGAAAAATATGAATCAGTCCCAGGCCTTGGAAGAGCTCAAAAGGGATTTTGAGAAGCAAGTAAGGGAAGTAGAGGAAAAACTGGGAAGAGAAATGAGAGTGATGCAAGAAAATCATGAAAAACAAGTCAACAGCTTGCTAAAGGAGACCCAAAAAAATACTGAAGAAAATAACACCTTAAAAAATAGCCTAACCCAAATGGCAAAAGAGGTCCAAAAAAGCCAATGAGGAGAAAAATGCCCTAAAAAGAAAAATTGGCCAAATGGAAAAGGAAGTCCAAAAGATTACTGAAGAAAATACTTCCTTAAAAATTAGAATAGAGCAATTGGAAGCTAGTGACTTTATGAGAAATCAAGACACTGTAAAACAAATCCAAAAGAATGAAAAATTAGAAAACAATGTGAAATATCTCATTGGAAAAACAACTGACCTGGAAAATAGATCCAGGAGAGAGAATTTAAAAATTATTGGACTATCTGAAAGCCATGATCAAAAAAAGAGCCTAGACATCATCTTTCAAGAAATTATCAAGGAAAACTGCCCTGATATATTAGAACCAGAGGGCAAAATAGAAATTGAAAGAATCCACAGATCTCCTCCTGAAAGAGATCCCCAAAGGAAAACTCCTAGGAATATTGTACCAAATTCCAGAGTTCCCAGGTCAAGGAGAAAATATTACAAGCTGCCAGAAGGAAACAATTCAAGTACTGTGGAAACACAATCAGGATAACACAAGATTTAGCAGCTTCTACATTAAAGGACCACAGGGCATGGAATATAATATTCCAGAGGGCAAAGGAGATAGGATTACAACCAAGAATCACCTACCCAGCAAAACTGAGTATAATCCTTCAGGGGAAAAAATGGTCATTCAGTGAAGTAGGGGACTTTCAAGCATTCCTGATGAAAAGACCAGAGCTGAATAGAAAATTTCACTTTCAAATACAGGACTCAAGTGGAACATGAAGAGGTAAACAGGAAAGAGAAATCATAAAGACTTATTAAGATTGAACTGTTTACATTCCTGCATGGAAAGATGATATTTATAACTCATGAGACCTTTGTCAGTATTAGGGTAGTTGGAGGAAAAAAATATATGTATGCATATATGGATAGATAGATAGAGGGCACAGGGTGAGTTGAAGATTAAGGGGTCTTATCTGGAGAATAAAATTAAGGGATGAGGGAGGATTATACTCGGAGAAGAAGAAAGGGAGAGGTAGAATGGGGTAAATTATCTCACAAAAAAAAACAGAAAAGAAAAGCTCTTACAGTGGAGGGGAAATGGGGGAAGGTGAGAGGGAATGAGTGAATCTTATTTTCATAGAGTGTGGCTTAAGGAGGGAATTATATACACATTCAATTGGGTATGGAAATCTGTCTTACCCTACAGGAAAATAGGGGGAGAAGGGGACAAGAGAGCAGGGGTATGATAGAGAAGAGAGCAAATTGGGAAAGGGGGAAATCAGAAGTAAATACTTCTGAGGAGGGACAGGGTCAAAAGAAAGAATAGAGTAAGTGGGAGGGCAGGATGGGATTAAGGGAAATAGAGTTAGTTTTTCACAACATGTCTTCTATGGAAGTGTTTTGCATAACTGCACATGTACAACCTATATTGAGTTGCTTGCCTTTTCAATGAAGGTAGGTGGGGAAGGAGGAAGGGAGAAGATTTGAAACGTAAAGTTTTAAAAACATATGTTTAAAAAAATGTTTTCACATGCTACTGGGAAGTAAGAAATACAGGAAATGGGGTACAGAAGTCTATCCTGCCCTACAGGAAAATAGAAGGGGAAGGGGATGGGGGGGGGAAGAGATAGAAGAGAGGACAGACTAGGGGAAGGGATATTCAGATTGCATGCCATCTTGGTGTGGGGGGAGGGGTGAGATGGGGTGAAAATTTGGAACTCAAAAACTTGTGGAAGTGAATGTTGAAAACTAAAAATAAATAAATTTATATTAAAAAAAGAAAAAAAGAAAAGCTACGGTGGTGGCTAAGGCTTATAGATTTATATAGAGAGAGCTCGGAGGGACATCAGAGATAATTTCCTTCAACTTCTTCATTTTACAAATGAAGAAACAGAGGCCCAGAGACTTGACTGAAGTCATAAAGGTAGTAAGCAGAATTGGAATTAGAACCTGGATCCTCTGATTCCAAAACTGGTACTTTTTTAATTCTACAAAGGAATATGAAGGAGCAGGTGTAGGTGGAGTAGAGAGCTTGGCTGTTTCTTAAGTTATGGAATACTTAGGATCATAAGATCCTAAAAGCATAGAAGATCATGGGATCATTGCTTTATCATTGGAGTGGACCATAGAGGCCATCTAGTCCAACCCTCTCATTTTACAAATGGAGAAACTGAGGCCCAGAGAGATGAAGCGATTGACCCAAAGTCACATAGGTAGTTAAGTAGTAGTCAGGAGTTCAACCCAGGTCCTCTGACTACAAATCTAACTCCTTTTTACTACTTCAATCACCAGTCAATAGTATTTAAGTGCCTTCTGTGTGCCAGGTACCATGTTATGCACTGTGCAGATGGAAGTGAAGAAGCAGTTGTGGTTGGAGCAGAGGGTTTGGCTGCTTCCTAAACTATGGTATACTTAAATAGGAAGATTGTTTTTCCCTAAAGATCTACCTCCAGATGCTGTCTCCCAAATACCAATTTATGGATAGTGTTGTGTTGAAGAAAGAATTCTGGACTTTAAGAGATCTGGGTTGTTTCTAGTCCTTCCCCTGTCATTAACTGGTTGCTGTAACCACTGGCAAGACACTCAACATCTCTGGGATTCATTGTGCTTGCCTGTAAAATGAGGGCATTGGGCTCTTAAAGTCAATGATTCTAAGAGTAATGAGAGATAAGACTGGACAGGTTGTGGGAAGGAGGAGGTGAAGGGAGGATCAGAAAGAAATAATGCTATCATTGAGTCAAATAACTTCCTCTACTCTGCTCTCCCTTAACCCGGAGAAGGAAGATGCCATGGGCTTCATATCTTCAGGGCATGCTACCAAATCTGAGGGAGATTCAGGGCAGGACTGATGAGGAACAGAAAATACTGAGAAGGTTCAAGATACAAGACAATAGGCTACATTTGCAGCCCAAGACTTTTGTGTGTCAGGAAAAACACAGGTGGCATATATGGTGCTATGCTTTATTGTAAACTGAGACCTTGAACTATGTGAACCTCTAAATGAATCTTTATTTATTAAAAGAGCCTAGGAATGCATCAGAACCAATGGCAGAACATCTCAGGGAAATAACTAAGGAGCACACTTTCCTAGACCGATTTTAGCTTAAAAAAACCTTTGTTCTTTTGCTTAATGATTCTATTATGAGTGTATTGGGAAGAATGTGTATATTGAATATATAATATATTTATATAGCATATATATGTATATTCCAAGAACACTTCATTTTTCTCATGTCTTATGTTAATATTGCCATCACTCACGGTGACCAGGTGGCATTTTAAAAAAATGATTAGTTTTCAGCATAGCCATCATGTTGAAGGGTATTGATTTGGTGATGGTTACCTATACCACAACTAGGGCTTAAATACCATTTGACAACAACTGAGGCTAGATTCCAAACTCAATCTGCTCTATGTTCAATGTTTGTCCAAAGAAAAACCACAGAACTGCTTCCCCTGTAGCTTAGATGGATAGCATAGCCTCTTGCTGTTTCCAAGGAAGGTAATATGCAACTTGTATGTACACGAAAGCTTAATAACCTGTGGAGAGACAGGACTGTCCATCAGCAAAAATGTGAGGTGCATACACATACAGTCTTTGGTGCTTTCTCAATTCACAATTCCATGTCCCTAGGTTCTATGAGGTTCTCTCTCCCCTAGGTCAGAGGATCATATAAGTTAGAGCTGGAAGAATTTAAAGGCTAATTAAAAGTAAGAATTTGGATGCAATCTCATTTTAGAGATGAGGAAACTAAGGCACAGAGAGTTGTCTATTATTGTGAGGATGAAATGAAGTAACATTTGTGAAGTATCTGGTACATAGTAGATATCAAACAATGCTTGTTCCCTTTCCCCCCCTTGCCTAAATGTTTTCATTCTACTCTCAGAATGCACATGGTCCTCTTAAATGCCCCACCCAGGTTTGCTCTGTTCCAATGGTATCCCATATTCTACATCTAACTCTTTCCCCATAAAGGCTGACTTAGCTTATTTCCAACTACCTCAGGATACTATACTCTGCTTTCCAAGGAAACAGCCAATTATTTGATATGGCATGAATAGCTTGTGATAGGCAAATGCCTTTCCTCTTTCGGAGGGATTTGAGTTTCAGCAGGGTCTTAAAGATGCCATCAATGTCTACTAGACTATAAGCTGCATGGGGGCATACTATCTAGCAAAGTGCCCTATATACCACGGAATAATTGTCTGTTAAATTCTGTTAAATCGAATGACATAACCCAATGGACTCAATTGCTAATATTAAAAATTTCTGGTACTGTGGGGAAATGATTTGGGTCAGGGAGGCCCTTTGCTGTCCTTACAATCATACCATGAAGGCTACTTTCTACTCTTTGAACTATAAAGCCTGGCTCTGGGAAGCAAAGTTTGTTTTCAAGGACCACTGACTCTTGGGACTTAGTATATATGCAGCTGAGGTGAGAAGAGTTGTTTGCTGCCCTCCCCCGTCCTGGCTCAGTGGAAAGGAGAAATTGGATTTGATGTAAATGAGAAGTGAACTTCCTTTTCCCTTAGCTGTAAAATCAAGCTGAAAACCATGCCAGGTTCCATTTGGGACTAGAAATGTTGATGGTTCACAGAAGGATTTTTCTTATCTAACTAAAAGCAGGGATTGCAGGCAACCTTATTTTATCTGGTGATTTCTGGCCCCATTTTGCTGATTTCAGGCTTTGGATTAAGTCTCAGTTTACCTTGGTGTTTAGAAGCAAGACCAGCCTTATGAATAGGCATGAGGTGGTTTGAGGGGACATTAAAAGGTTCCCCAGCCTCTAAACACTTCTTCTTTGGGTTCTGCCTGAATTCTGAAATCCTCTTACTCACTATTTCTATGAATTAAAACATTTAAAACCCCTGATAAAGTGCAAATATTCTCAGGGAAGAAAAAGCATTAAGCCATAATTATCAATTACTATATTAGTGATAACATGAGGCAGTGTGATAAAGAGCTTTAACTATCAACTTTTATACATGGGGTAAGGAGTATCAAATCTGCATTCAGAGTGATTTCTAAAGAGAAATTCAGTTGTGGGGATTGTAAGGAGAGTACCATAGGACACAAGGCTCCAAGGTGGTGAGAAAAGGAGGGAAGGACACTCCAGGGAGGGAGCTTCTGCAGGCAGTTGCAGGCAGACTATTGTGAGGGCAGGACCAAGGAGTTTCTGCTACCTTTCAACCTTAACTAATTTATTCATGCTAATCAGGTGTTAAGCCTGGGTGTTCCTACAAAAGGAGTCCAAATACGGTCCAGGAAAAGCCCTGATGACTCCACCCCAGTTAGCCTTGGTGAGATACAGTAGAAAGACTCCTGAATTTAGAGCCAGAAGACCTGGCTTTGAATTCTAGTTCTACCACTTCCTAGGCAGCTGGCTTTGAACAAGTAAGTCAGTTAACTTTTCAGGGCCTCAATATCCTCATCTGTGAAAGTAGAGGATTGGGACAACTAGATGGCTCAAGTGATAGAGCACGGGCCCTGAAGTCAGGAAGACCTGAGTTCAAAGCTGGCCTCACTAGCTGTGTGACCCTGGGTGAGTCACTTAACCCTGATTGCCTCACAAAAACCAAACAAACAAAAATACAAAAATTAGCTATCCTCTAAGGGTCCCTTTGTAAGCAGTTTCCCAGTCTAGGGCAGATTGACTGGCACCTGTCTTGACTCCCGAAGATACACAGGGAATCCAGCTTGGGGTGCAAACAACAAATTGTGTCAGCTGAGGAGGCGGGGGAGGGCTTCATCCTTGACACTTTCAGGGCCTCTTGCATACTCTGGGTCCTCTGTTTTTGGAAAATATGGCAACTCAAAAGGCCAAGTTCAGGGGACCCCTTAACATCTTCTAGTATTAACATTCTTTGATTTAGAATATCACTAGTTGAGAGCAGAGGCCTGAGAAAAAAATAGTGACTTCTCTGGAGACTGCTAATTCCATGAAATGTATTTCTAGGCAGAAGTTAAAATAACATTTTTTAACAGATGCACAGTTTCTGAATCTCTTCTACTCTATACCCTAAGTGCTGAAGAATAATAGAAGTGCCTATTTTGACTCTGGCAATAAAGCAAACAGGCGATAATGTAGTGCAATGGAGAAAGTGCTGGAGAAATGGTTCTCTGACTTCTGTTTTGGGGTTCTTTTTCCTGTCTGATTGTAGGCAAGTCATTTAGTACTTTCCCACCCTGGGCTTCAGCTTCCTCTTTGTGATTTGAGAAGGCTGGTCTAAACGGCCTCTAAGTTCCCTTCTAGCTATAATAGCTAACAATTAAATACAGTCTGACAAACAACTGTATATCAGTATCCAAAAAGCACTGAGGGAAATAAGATGTAGAATAAATAACTTATTTTGCAAGGTTGGGGTCTGTCAGGAAAGATCTGGCACCTGGCTTACTGCCTGGGGAGATAGGCCAGGCTTCTACTCTAGAATGCAAAGCCCTCAGTCACCTGTGGCAGCATTAGGGTACAGGGCCCCTTGGACAATGGAAAAAAGGAGGGGGTATAGGAAAGGTGATAAAGGAATGCTTGACAGGTATTTCCTACTTTTTTTCTTTTTAACCCATTCCCTGCCTCATTCATCAGGAGTTATCTGGCTGGAGAGGTCTTTCATAGTGCATATATAAACAAATTATTCCATGTGTGGGGCAGCTGGGGGGTTCAGTAAATAAAGCATCATCAGACCTGGAGTCAGGAAGACCTGAGTTCAAGTCCAGCCTCAGACACTTACTAGTTGTGTGACCCTGGGATTTACTTGGCCCTGTTTACCTCAGTTTCCTGATCTGTAAAATGAGCTTGAGAAGAAAATGGTAAACCACTCCAGCATCTTTGCCAAGAAAACCCCAAATAGGGTCACAAAGAGTAGGACATAGCTGCAACAAGTGAACAACAAAATTCCATGTATAATCTTTGATTATATGTTTGCTGCAGTTATGTATGGAGTGTGGAATGAAATAATTTTTCATATGTAAAGTTACAAATGCTATAGGTATGCTCAATGAAGTGCTGCAATTTGAGGATAGAGCCTTTATTTTAAATGACCTGAAAGGAATTAAAAAGTTGGAAGAACTACAGAGATCATACGGTCTAAATCACACTTAAACTGGAATCATTTCTACAAAATCCCAGGATAGAATTTTAGAAGTCACATGAGAGAGTATCAAGTCTAAGTTTGGTTGGGTGGCACAATGGACAGAGCACTGGACCTGAAATCAGGAAAACCTGAGTTCAAATCCTGCCTCAGACATTTACTAGCTGTGTGACCCTAGATGAATCACTTAACCTTATTTTCCTCTTCTGCAAAGTTGAGATAATCGTTAACACTTACCAAAGCACTATATAAATACTAGCCATTGTTGTTATTACATGTGGCAGAATTTACCTGGAAGGAGCTGAGATTGTGAATACCTACCATATATATATGGCATTTCAGTAAAACATGAACATTTTACACATTGGTATATTTACCTACATGAAATATGTGTATCTTATAAAGCATTTGGTTAGTTTCCCTTTTATGTGTGTGAACTACATTCCATTTTGTCTTAGTATATGAATTATATCCCTCTTTAGACTATGAGTTCCATGAGAACAGGAACTATGTCTTAATCTTTGTAGCTCTCCCAGTGTTTAACACAAGGCTTGTTAATACATAATAACTTGATATGCACATATCAAGTACATAATAAATGTAGAGAGAACAATGATTTTTGGTGCTGGCTGGAATAGCTTCCATTTTATCTCTCCCATTTTGCTAAGAAAAGCCCTGACATGACTTAACTGTCCCTGAAACCATTGACTAAAGGCATGATGAGAGTGAAAAAGAATTTCCTTACCCCAATCCAAATAGTAGGTAGGCCTAGGGAGTGATTCCTGAGACAAAAAGAAAAGAGTCTGAAAGATAAATCTGATGCAAGGTTTTTTTGATGGTTGGCTGGGTGCAGCTATGAGTACAACTCATAAAAGAGTTGATAATCCTGAACTTTTGTACTGGATGCTAAAAAAAACCCCCAAAACACCTCAAAACCAACCAACCAACAAATAGCAATAATAACAATAACAACAAAAACATCCAAAACATTTTTCAACCACCCTGTTGAGAAGAGGCTATATAGTCGATATAATTTAGTAGGAAATGAGCAAATGGCAATAGTGTGATGGAGATGAAACAGTAGAGATTCTGTAATGATAATACAGTGGATCCTAATAGGTCAGACTCGAAATGTGGTCAAGAAAGATTGGCCCAGAAAATGATACCAATACATCAGAATAAATAACTTTACAGGAAAAGATAGGTTCTGCCCAGGAAGCAGTCATAGGAGTATGCCTTTCTCAAGCAACATGAATTCCACATCCTTATTCCCTTTCCCACCCATGATGTGTGAATCTCTGGGAGAATTTGCCCCTACAAATATGGGGGGAAGTGCTTCTTTGTTGTTCACTTTGCTATCCTAAATGCTTTTTGCTTTGAATTAATGTGTCTTATGTTTTGGTCTAGCATAGGAGAAACATAAGTGGAGGCTAATGAGTTGTGGTTTTGAATAGATGCATGAACTGGTGGTAGCTCTCAGGGGTCTGTGGATGAGGAGAGCCTAGCCACATGCTTGCTGGATTGTTGAACTGAAACAAATCTGTTATGAAAACAGATAGATTCATCTGTAAGGAAAATGACTGTTAATTTTTAAGGTACATAATTTAAAGAAATTCATGCTATGCCGTGGTGAGCATGGGCTGCTCTCTGCCCTTCCTGAACTTATTCTACCATATATTATTGCCTTCCTTCCTTTGTTTATGCTATACCTATGCTTACATCCTCTATCTCTCTCCTTTACTTGCTGGGTTCCTAGCTAACCTTTAGGGCTTAGCCCCAGTACTACCTTCCCTGGGAGGCTTTTCCCAACCCTCTCAGTCATTAGTGGCTTTTCTCTCAGATCTCACATAGCACTTCATTTTGCAGTACACCTATAAAGTTATATAATACTGAGTATCATAGTAATTCATTTTTGTGTCCTCTCCTCCCTACTAGGCTATAAACTCCTCAGGGGTAGGGATTATGTCTTTCTTAACCTTTGTATATGTTCCTCAGCACGTAGAAGGGGGCTTTATACATAAAATTAGCACTAAATAAATCTTTGTTGAATTGAATTCAACATCAGCTCCAAAACATTTTTGAGAAATGTGTATTATAGACTGGCTCATAAGCAAATAATATGCTTCCTTTTCATTCTATACCTCATGCAGGTAAATGAGTGTCTAAATAAACTTTGCCTCTCACATCACATAATCTAGAAATGATTACACGCCTCAGTAGTTTCATTTCAGGTTTATTTTTCTAGTCCCTCAGTAACATTTTCTTTTGTTTTCCCATGGCATTTCAAAATATGCTTATGTTGACACATATTTTATCAAAACCCTCTACTCTTGTATATATTGGAGAGCAGGCATGACCCAGTCTGGGCTCAGGAGTTCTTATTTTTAATGGGCCAGCAAAACTGTGCAAGATAAACACAGTATTAATCATAATGGTAATGGGATGACCTGGAACTTTTTTCAGGAGTAAGGAAATAAATTCTGGGCTAACCTTACAACAGCTCGTTGAATTGATCACCTTTGTGGTAGAACGCAAAGTGATTACAGGTTAGCACTGAGCAAGTGCAAATTGCCAATTAAGAGGAAAACACCAGGACTACATCAAAACAATCAAGATAATTAATTAGGAAGATCTGCATTGGCATACACAGTCCTGGACTTAGGTAGACTGTCAAAGTAATTTCTGCTAGATTCTGGTATGTTGCCATCAACAAGATCCCTATTGCCCTAAGATCCAATAAACCTGGATTCAGTTCCAAAGCTGTACTATCCTGCTGTGTGACTTTGTGCAAATAACTTATTCTTCCTTGTGGCTCAATTTTCCTCTCTGTTCAATGGGCTTAATAATATCTGTCACTGCCTACCTCAAAGAGTTGTGGTGAGAATCAAATGAATAATGGAGGTGAAAGCTTTTTGAAAGTATAAAATGTTTTACAAATGTTGGACTTATTATCCTTAGTTCCCTCATTGTATGCTGAGTTGGAATCCAGAGTACCTTGCCTGTCAACTTAGAAATAGCCCCTTTAGTTTAGGAGAGGGGCACAAAAGATAAGGGGCAAATGGGTGTACTGATTTCTACCTGTTCTGTAGAGAAAGGAGAATTTCAATTGGTTCTAATTCTAGGTTTTTTTAAAAATTATCACATTTAAAGAGGGAAGGGGGGAGCATGTCCTCTTCCAGACTCTAGAGACCCCTGGTCCTTGCTGGAAAAGACAATATTTTAGTTAATATCTTCCGTACTACTCTTACTTGCTCTCCCTACCCCCTGTTCACATATGGCTAACTGGTCTCGAACACTCCTTGCCCCATCCAAACGAGAGGCAGTTACTCAGACAGGTAGAATAAGGGTTAGGAGGATTTTGCTGCCAAAAAGGAAGCCCACAAAGTATATGCTGTGATTGGTTTTAAGTGGTTGAGTTCAAACTCAACCCCCTTTGCTGGGATTGTCAGGGAAGCTATAATTTTATGGTATAAGAAAGACAAGAAATTGCAGAATGGGTCCCTAAGGGAATGCCACTGGTCAAAGTTATAATCTCCAGTCTGGGGCAGAAAAATCAATGCCTACTGATTTGAAATCCAATAAAGGAAAGTATATATAGAAGCCAGGATTGCCTACTGTGATTTACAGCCATGGTGGCCACCTGTGTCTTTATAACCTGGCCTGAGGGGCCTGCTCCCTTCCTCTCCATTGAATAACAGCAAAGTTTACTCTGAATGAATATAATCTAAGAAAGTTAATTCTGAAAAGAAAAAAATACAAACCAAATGTCCATAGGTACCCTCAAATTCAACACATACTAAATAGAACTTATTATCTTTTCCTTAGAAAGTGCCTTTCCTTCCAGCTTCCCTATTTTTGTTAATGGTAGCCCTATTCTTCTAGTAACCCAGTTATCCTGAGGCCTCAAACCTTAGAATCATCTTTTGATTCCTTCCTCTCCCTCACTTCCCACATCTAGTTGCTGAGTTCTATAGATTCTCTGTAATATCAAATTACGCCTCTCCTCTTCATTCCTATTGCCACAAATGCAGTTCAGACCCTCATTACTTCTCTCCCGACTATTATAATAGCCTACAAATGAGTTTTCTAGTTTCTACCCACCCCAATCCATTCTATAGACCACTTCCAGATTAATCTTCTTAACACACAGCTCTATTTACATCCTCCTACTCACTGCTGAGAAAAATGGTCAATAGATGTGATGTACTGGAAAGGACAGAAGTCTTGGTCCCAGATCTGCTTTGGGCAGACATTCATATCACTTGACACGTCTGCTCCTCAGTTTCTTTATCGATTAAAATGAATGTATTGGACTAGATTATCTCGAAGTATCTTTTAGCTCTAACATTCTATGATCATGACATAATTCTGAGACCCTATTGTCTACCAAATGAAGTTTGAACTCATAGTTTGGCATTCCAGGTTCCAGCCTAGCTTTCCAATCTACTCTAAAATGATCCTGCTAAATTGGATTAATTCTCTGTTCTAGTTGTATGGTGTTTTCCTGGTTCTGTTTTTGCTTATGCTATTCTCTGTGTCTGGAATACTTTGAAGATCTCTCTTCAAAAGTCTCATGGTGCTTTTTTTTTTAACCACTTCTATGCTTCTCTCAATTTCAGACTCATTCTTGTCTTTTGCCTCTCCTTTGTCTCTCATGTTCTGTCAGGTGTCAATTCTACCTCCACAACACTGGAAAGGGTGTTTAACCTGGTGTCATTCTACTTGAGTTTAAATCCAAGCTCTGTCACTAACAATCTTTATGACTTTTCTTTCTTTCCCCCTTCTTTCCAAGCTGCTTTCCATACCATAGTAGAGGAGGTCTCTGTCATTCTCTTCATCCAGAAAGCTTACTTGGGTCGTGGGATCTACACATAGGAAATACTCTTTGCCCCAGTAGCCTCTCCCTTTAGTTGAATGGCTCATCCCAGAACCTCCATTTCAGGCGGATGTCCAGTTCAGCCCTGCCTCAATTCTCTCCAGGCTGCCCTACAGATTTTCTTTACCAAATCCCCTAAGGACATCCTCACCCTCACCCTTCTATCTCCTCACTTTTCAATTTCCCCTTATATCTTCCCCGCATTACAATGGAAACTTCCTTAGGACTGTTGTTGCCATTCTTTCTGCTTTTATTTGTATTCCAAGTGCTTAGTACAGTGCCTGGCACAGAGTAAACACTTAAAAATGCTTGTATTAAAAAAAAATTGAACCAACAACTTGTGTGACCTGTCTTGTCCATAAAATGGACATAAAATGTCTTTAAAAATGTCGGTTGAGTGCTCATATTCTTTTTTATATCATGGGATTTGTATATATCCTATCTTTCCTCGTAAACTCTCAGAAGGCAGAGATATGTATGCCTTATAATATAGCTTTGTTTTACCTTCAGTACTTAGCACAGGTTTTTGCAAATAGTTGCTGCTTAATAGATGAATGTTTATGGAATTGAACTGAACCCCCCAAAAGAAGAAAAGTCATTACTATAATAATACATTTTATATTATCTAGGCCATTTTGGTTTCAACTCAAGCTCCTAATTAACCCCTTGTGGCATTTCTGTAAGGCCAGCATTAAAGAAGACAAACAAGGAACAAGACTTATTCTTTAATTTCTCTTAAACAAGGAATTGCTGATATCCTGGTTTCTCATTGTTAAAAGGTATTGTATGTCTCCCATCTTCCTATACTTTGCATACTTTTGTTGTGTGGCCATGACTAGAGAGGGACATATGAGACGGAAGAGAGAGAATGGTCCAAAACTAGCAGTGGTCCTGTTGGTGCCAAACAGAGAACTGAAATTGGTACCGGTCTAGCATAAATGGAGTAATATGAGGGGTGGTCCCACTGTCTGCAGTAGCCACTGAAATGCTTACCATCAAATCCAGTTCTTTTCAAAACAATAACACAGAGATCACTTGATCCTTCCTATCATCCTGCAAAGTGGGATTACCGTCATTGAAGTGGGTTAACATCATTTATGGTCCTGTCACTGACATGTACTGCTGAGTGACCCTGAGAAAGTCACTTAACCTCTCAATGTCCCTGGTGGCTCTTAAAATGGTATATTTAAGTGGAAGTGGGCAATTTGCATTGATAGAGGGAGTTTCCTCACTGGGAATTCACTATAGCAATGAAACAACAGTTCTGGTCTAAAATTAGATAACGATAATGAGATTTAGAGAGAAGAAGCACTTTGCCCAGGATCATATAACTAATCAGAAAGAGGGTGAGATTCAAAGCCAAGTATTCTGATTTCAAACTGGTGCCCTTTCTATTACAACAAATAGTCTCTCTTTTGGCAGTGAAGTGGCTATCCAAATGCCAATGTAAACTGGGCTGCCATAACAGTCATTAACAAACACCTACACATTTATTAGGACATAAGATTAGCCAGTTTTCTAGACAGACCTTGAAAGAACGGGACAAAGGATTGGTTGGTTTTTAACCTTGTATAGTTAGCTGGGATAGGAAACACTAGATGTTCGTAAGGGGTAGTCCTGGGAGAAGCTGGTGATGGTGGTTTCTTAGGCAGTCATAGCACTGACCACAAGGGATAGGGATGGCAATGAAAAGGAAAAGAAAGGTCTCAGAAAACAAATTTCCTACTTAACCATTTTTGCCTTTGACTGAATAATGTAATTTCTAGTATATAATGACACTGCAGTTATCATATTTAAGGTGAAGTGTGAAGCTTCTATATTTTGTTTAAAATATAAATGTAATATGGAGGAAATTGCACTGGGCTTGTAATCAGAGAAACTGAGTTCAAATGCTACCTCTTTTAGTCACTACTCCTGTTCCCTTGGACAAGTCATTTCAACCTTTCTGGGCTTTAATTGAAGGAGATCAACTCCATGATCTCTTAGATCTCTTTCAGTTTTAAATCTTATGGAAGTATCTGCTGATATGAATATCTCGGGCTATTTAACCTATCATATGTGTAATCATATGCAGCTTCCATTATATAGACAACATGGCTGATTAGAAAAATCTCCCTAAATAGATACATTCTGTTGTATAGGCTTATTCTTCTCCTGTTTATTTTCTAAAGGAAGGCTTTAGCAAAGATTCTATGGAATCTAACCAATAGATTAACCTTTGCACTCCTCCTCTTGAAAATACTTCCACCAGCAGGTAGTTCAGCTGCTTTTCTGCAAAGCCCCTTGCACCACCTTCGCAGTAATTCTGAGTATATCCTCCAACTGGCACAGTTAGGAAAAGCTGGTTGCCAGAAGCACCATTTCCAAAAAGCCTCTATTAAGCTAAGGGCAATGAGTTGATTTCCTAGCAGTCTGGATGAATGAGCACCTCTCAAGTCAGGCAGGAGCCAAGTATTAGCTAGTCCGAAGACCAGCTACAGGTAAAAATTGGGACACCAGTGAAGTGTCCCTCCACTTCTGTACTTCCTCCTCCCCCTACCTTTTGGGGTACCCCATTTTTCTTTAATTCTCATTCCCTACTCAGTGCCCTCCCTTTACTACATTTTCTTTTTAACATCAAAAACTCTACAGGTGTAATCGAGAGACTCTAGGCATGGATGCAGGCTGGCCATTAAGCAGAAGAGATATTACTATTTTACCTTGAAGCACCAGTAGTAAAGGCATCTAGACAGTCTCGTCTGGCAGAGGAAGTTATTGCTACTGCTTCTGTTGCTGCTGTTCCTTTTGGGGAAATCCTCTATGGTACTGGATGCAATTATAAGCCTCATTCAAGTTTCATGTTAACCAGATTACAGGAAATATGGCCTATAGTTTATAACAATAAAATGTTATCAGCATTTTTGGCTAATCGTATATTGGTCTAGTTTTTAAAAATTAGTTTAAGTGTATGAATACTATTTCACTTGATCCTTAAGGAAAATTTGAAGGCAATGCTGGTGGTCACCTAATGCTATGATTTGAAAGATGTGTAAAGACTTCCTTGACCAAAAATATTTCTCTTGCAAACCTGCCATCCCACCTAAAATTGCAACATTGGAATTATGGCTTTGGGTTAAGGAACCATCTTTAGAAAGTCTTCATTAAAATGTGAATAGGTTACCTGCTAAGAGGTACATATCAATTTACTATGACTCATAGCAACAGTAGCTCAAATTTGTATTTCTTTTCAATAACCCTATGAAGTAGGTAAGCCAACTATCAATTATTCTCATTTACAGATGAAGAAACTGAGTCTCAGAGAAGTTAATTGACTTGCTTAAAAGCAGTAAGTATTGAAGCGTGGATGAGAATCCCAATCTTCTGGCTTCTAGGTCAAGATTCTTTCAATTAAATTTAATCCAATAAGCATTTTCAAGTACCTATAGTGTGAAGGGCATGGCACTTGGTCCTGGGGATACATAGACAAAAATGAAAAAAAGCCCATCTCCTGAAGGAGCTTATCATTTTCACTATTACCTGAGCAGAGTTTAATGTATTAACTATTCCCTGTATACAAAGCACTAAAGGAAAAGACCACAGAATAGATAAGTTATGATGGGGAAAGAAGGGATTTAGAGCAATATTGAAGATGGTAGTACTCAAGTACTCAATATTCCAAAAACTCCAATGGTTCTCACTGATGTGAGAATCCTTCCAGTAATGTGGATCCCAGTGAGCTCATCATGTCTGTCATGAATGAATGAATGAATGAGTGGAGGCATTCATTGAGCACTTACTGTTTGCCAAGCACTATACCTTATAAGCCCTGGAGATACAAATAGAAAAGTAATACAATCCTTGCTTTCAAAGAGTTCACATTCCAAAGGGGGAGAGAAAATCTATGGAAGGCTTAAGCCACAAGTCAGATGGAAACAGCCCATGGTCATTAGGGTGTAGTGGAAAAGCAGAAGATAATGCCTCTTCTTTAATGTTATTTTCATTGGTAAAATTATATCAGTTTCATCACATACCACTCTTCTCCCTGTCCTTCCATAAGTGTATTGCAGGGGGTCCACCCAGTATCTGGTGGGCTTCCTTGCCTTTTCTTGACATGGTAAGAGTACAAGTGTAGCATTCTGGCTGCTCAGCAGTTAGATTTTTTTTTCTCCACATGATTAGCCCATCTTCTTTTTCATAATATACATGTATACCAAGAATCTCATCAAAATATAGTATAGCAGATGGTTAAATATCTAAATTTTCTAAGGCAGACCCTTCCAAACTCAGAATCTCATCACTCCATTCTTGAAAGCTTAGGAGGTCAGTATTAGGTATCAGGGACTAGGAATCAGGAAGGAGGAAAACAGAGGTGGACAAAACAGTAAACAAGGAGAAGTCAGTAGAAACAGAGATGGAGGCATTAATTGAAGTATAGAGGTTTTGAGAAGACCGGGCCTTTAGAAGCAAATGTTTTGCAGATGGGTAGAATTTCCTATAGATCAGTTGGGAAACACTAACCTAGTGCACAGAGCATTTCTGGGAATGATGGGACCAGGAAGAGAACCAATGTGATGACCCATAGGCATCCAGGGATCAGTTAGAGGGTTCAAGGCATCTGGAAAGCAGGGTACACTACAGAACAAGTTTTCTTTTCTTCTTAATGTTAAAATGTGGTTTTATTTTTTTAAAATAGTATTTCATTTTTTCCAATTATATGTGAAGACAATTTTAACATTCATTTTTACAAAATTTTGAGTAGAACAAATTTTCTTAACCTTTTTTTTTTGTCAAGCCCCTTTGACAATCTGGTGAAGGCTATGAGCCCCTTCTCAAAAGGTTTTTAAATTCATAAAGTAAAATATATAGCATCACAAAGAAAACTGATTTGATTGAAATATAGTTATTTATTTATACATATATATATACATATAATATATATATATATATATAAAGTTCATATACTCCAAATTAAGAACCCTTTGCTAAAGATAAATTTAGTCCATATAGTTTAGCAGGACTGTTTTTATTAAAAATTATCACTAGCATTACAAATTATTCGCTTCTACTTGGATAGCAAGTGAAAACAAATGAGTATCTTTTCATTTGCTCCTCACTATGGTAGTCTGAGAAAAGTACTCCTTATGCTATGCACATCTATGACAGAATGATCAATTTCCTGGAACCCTGACTGCAGGCCCACTAATGCTAACCAGCTCAGGTGGCAAGAAATTTACCACTTGCTGTGTCCAATTTTAAAGCTCAAAAAGGAGTAATTTGACAGGTATTGATTGGCCAGTGAGCTTAATATAATATAGTATACTACCACTGTGTCTGCTGCTTCCTGGGTCAGTTGGACAAAACTAAAAAGATAGGGTTTCATATTCAGTTAACTTTTAGGACACAGTAGCCTAGGAGTGTTTGTGACTCTTTTCTTACAGAACTGTGTGGATATATGAGATCTCATTTTCTTAACTCTAAAATTGAGGACAAAACAACAACAAAATAATCTTACAAGACAATCTGTGTTAAATTTCATCAACAGAGAACAATAAGAATGGTCTGAAATAATATCCAGGAAAAGGAAATTCATATAGACAAAGAGTTTGATTTGTCGTTTTTACTTTATTCAGAAGGAAGATTCCTTTCAGCATGAGCAACCTTGAAGATGTCTGAGTTACTTTCTACTTCATGTACTTTTTAGCCAAATAGCAAAATAATAAATGAGACTGTAAGGAGCAGAATCAAACAAAACATTGCTAATTATCACCTAGAAGCCAAACCATTTAAATATAAAACAATCATAGCAAAGATATGAGTTTCCATTTAAATTTGACTTTCTCCAAAATCCACTATGAAGGGTGCTTAATTACTTTATACTAAAGGTTAATTACTAACTTCCTTATGTTTAAAACCATTATAGGATAGTTTGTAACTTTATGTGTAATGAATTATATTAAATAAACTCAAGCCTTTCCAAAGTCCTCATGCTGCTATTAAAGTCTATACAGTTAATTTACCCTTTTCTCCTTCAGCATATAGTGACCCCCTTAACAAATACTTGATCTATCATGTGTGTTTACCCCCAATACACACACTCTCTCTCTCTCTCTCTCTCTCTCTCTCTCTCTCTCTCTCTCTCTCTCTCTCTCTCTCTCTCTCTCAAAATATTTATAAGTACAGGGTTAGCCTTTGTCAAAATTATATGGTACCCAATTAGGCTTTTACTTTCTCACCCCGTGGCCTTTAACAAGTTTTTAAGAGTCATTTCTTTCCCTTCCTTTTCACCTTATTTGTCTCAGCCCTGACAATTTCTGCTAAAGTGTTCATTTAAATCTAAGCTGTTAATCATGTCTGCGTAGGAAGGGCATGCTGCTACTTTCTGGACAAGCACTCTGATTAGCCCTTTTCTTTCTCCTCAGGATGATGCCCATGGAAATCCTCCTTCCCTCAAGGTTCCGTTGGCATGACTAGTGCACACTCTATGCTTAGCCACGAGTACTACTGCTAGAGACCCTTTCTGGATGATGGGAGACTGAGAGAGTAAGCTTGATAGGCACAATTCGGATAGGGCATCAATTGATCATAAATTTCAACATCATCTACTCCATTGCTGAGGCATTGTCTGTGAGAGGCCTGGAGCAACATAAGCCATGGCTCTAGACTGGTGCAGATACCTGCAGATACCTGCACTCACAATAATGATAGTAAAAGGGGGAAAAGACCCAAGACCAAAAAACTAGAACCCTAAACTGCACCCCAGACTCAATTTTCTCTTTTGTACTCAACTCTTTCTAGTTATTTTTCACCATCACATGTGAAGATACACATACACACAAAGAATACACTATTTCAGATGGCATTTCAAGCTGCTCTATCATTTAGTAGATAAATCCTAGGGAGTTGCCTGAAGTAGACAGCATTTAAGTCACCTGCCCAGGGCCGCATAGTGGATGTCAGAGGCAAATTTGAACCTAAGTCTTTTCTGACTCCAGGCCAAGTTGGCTATGCACTATATATGCTGCCCCTACCACAGACATAGAGATTGGTTACCCAAGCTATACCAGCCCTTCCTTCCTATCTGTCCCCTCCTAAATAATATGGCAGAAGTGCTTGGTAAAATTAGCCATCATCTGAGGAAGCTGTTTGTGGTGAGTGTTTGATAAATATCTATTGGTTTTTCATAGTTATGTATTTTCCTTGGTTTCTGAATTATTTTGATTAATTATTATTATTTTTTGTCTTTGTATACAATGCAATAGACCATTCCTCCCATGATCAGCTACAGGCACTATCTGCTGAACCTTTTTTTACCTCTGTTCCCTGTGGTGACCCATTCTCCTCAAAACTTTATCAACTCAGCTTTTAGCAGATGAGAAGTCAAGACCAGACCCTTCGTCAGAGATAATTTATTTTGGAAGGAGACTCAGAGAAGCTGTCAAGATCATAGGAACATCAGTTTTAAAGCTAGAAGTGTTATCTAGTACAACCTTCTTATTTTATAGTTGAAGTAAATAAAGGTCAGGAAGGTTAATATCACATAAGTTGTAATAGAGTGAGGATTTGAACCCAGGTCCTCTAACTCCAGATCCATAGCTTTTTCACCTTCATATTATTTTTCTGCTCTCAGCAACAGAGATGATGCTACAATGGTAGAATGACTAACAGTAAGATTGATACTTTAGGTCAGGGGACCCTGTCTGGCACCATCTCTTCGTGAGACTGGAGCTGAAGACATTTGAGATGAGCTATACTGCGTGGCTGATCAGTCAGAGGGAATTTTAAGTACTTGATCTTTGGATAAAAAGAACTCTGCCTACCACATATGGCATTGACCCTGATTTAGGAACAATAAAATTCATGAAGAAAATGAAACTTTTGTAAACTAAAATGTTAAAGATCCCTAGCTAATTGATTTGTTACACTTAAAAACAGTAATTGTCTGTGTGATTTGTGAAGTGACAGTAATAAAGGAAAAGTTAGTTTGAGAGGAAAATTAGACTTTGATTTCCCTTCCTTGTCTCCCTCTCTCCTTCTCTCTCCTTTCCCCTTTCCATTCTTCTCTCCCTCCATCTCTCTCTTCTTTCCCCATCTCTTTCTCTCCCTTCCTTCCTTCCTTCCTTCCTTCCTTCCTTCCTTCCTTCCTTCCTTCCTTCCTTCCTTCCTTCCTTCCTTCCTTCCTTCCTTCCTTCCTTCCTTCCTTCCTTCCTTCCTTCCTTCCCTCCTTCCTTCCCCTCTGATCTCATGGGTACAGGAAATCTCTTCAATCAATGCAGAGCTGTACCAACTCTGAAATTTATAGAGTTGCCTGAGAGCACTGAGAAGTTAAATGACTCACTCAGGGTCACACAACCAGTATGTGTCACCTGTTTATCAGCCAGCCACAACTGCCCCTAATATGATATCTAGGCAAAATAGACTGATACAGTAACTCATTTTGAAAAATTCCTTTTGGTCCTGGAGTTTTAGTCATCCCTTGTTCACCACCCATCGTGGACAAACCCAATTTGAGAGATTAGTCATTGTAGATCATTGCCAGTTGCACTTTCTCAAAGGCTTTCAGAGGTGGCTTAGAGTGTTACAAATTGTCTACACAGGCTAGAGAAGCATTAGCGAGTAAAGAGATTAGAGAAAACCAGGGTAACAGTTACCAAATGAAAAGTTTTTAACAGTATCAAAAATCTTACCTGGTTGGGGCTGGAAAGTTTGTATTTTTAAAGTTGGTGGAGGCAGCTACCACGCATGGGAAGGCTGTTGTGCTCTGGGCCCCTGCCCCATCTTTCATTCCCCCGCTCAGAAATTCTGCTCTCATCTTCCTTCTCCCAGCTGAGGCCAGTGAAAAATCCCTAAGGAGATGAGGTCTCCCCCCTTTTAAGAAGAGAATTTCATATGACAAGCATGTGAGCCTCTCCTTTGTTCAGCTGGACCTCATGACTCCTTTTGAAGGTAATCCTTTAGAAGTCTTATGACCTATCTCCCAGCCCAGCAGGCATTTTCGTCTCCTGGTGGAAGGCGGCACAGACAAATCCACTCTGAGGGTGCCTAAATCTCCAATTTGCTAAATCTCCCATTCTCCTCCATTTCCCCCCCCCCTCCCAAATCAGGACTCCAAATCACTGTAAGAACACTGGGCAGCCAGGAAGACAGGGGTGGGAACTAGCTGAGCTTTTTCTTCTGAAGTATTCCCTCAACCAACCCCCTCCCCTGCTAAAAATGTCTATGCTCTTTGCATAATTGAGACAATTGGATATAATAGTCTTTTCAGAGATTTTTTCATTAGACTGGGAGCTTCTAGTCTCTGGAAAGTGGGAGAGGGTAGAGTAGAAAGTGGTCACTTGGCATTAATTACTTTTAATCCTTTCCCAAATCATTTAAAGTTGGACCAAAGCTTTCTACTGAAAGCAGTCACAAGAGATAGCTATCCACACGGAAAGTATATGCATCTTCACATCATACATGCATAGGGTCTCATTTGGCCAAGGCTGAAACCTCAGCTGACCAGGTCAAAGCTTTGGCACTGGCAGAGACCTTTGAGGCCATCCAGTCCAAGCTCTCCTTTCTGTAGCTCGGAGACATGAGGCCCAGGGAGTTATGTGGTTTAGTTCAAGTCATGTCATTTATGTGTGTGTATCACTGATCCTTTTGCTATCACACCACCTTATTTCCTCTTCCCTAAAAACAGGCAATGGAATATTGTGACAAGTGTATTATGATGTATCTGGTCTTTCAAAATTACTCCTCTGGAGGGCAGCCTTCCTGAGATCACTCACAGATTATGGGTTTAAAACAAAGAGAAACCTTAGAGGTCATCTTGACCAGCTCTATCATTTTACAGATGAGGAAATGGGGGCCCAGAGCAGGTAAGTGACTTGCTAGAGGTCATACAGGTAGTAGAAGGCAGAGCCAGGAATTGAATCCAAGTTTTCTGATTCCAAACCTAGGATTCTTTTCATTGCTTTTCATTGCTTCCGCTATATTTTGGATTCTTATATGTTTGTTAAAAGACTTGCCTCATGACTTTATTATCTAACTTTATTATCATTTGGATACGTGTATTCTACAATATTTGGTTTAAAAAACCCCAAACAATCCAACCCTCTTGTTATTTTGTAATCTTACCTCCCATGTACAAAAATGCAATTATTGTATCAAAATGGTCCTTAAATGTTTTCTTTCTTTTACACCGCAATTTCCTCCCTTACTCTGCCCAGTTTGCCTTCAATGTTACTGAAAACGTACAAGAAAAAATACTCAGAAGAAACATTTTAGGTATAAATGCTAATGTGCCATGAAACTGCAATTAGCCAGAATAGTAATATTCAGGGAATGGGATGTTCTAGTTAGTCTGACTTAGAGATTCCTTTTTTTTTAAACTCTTATTAAAAATCTTTTTTACAAAGCATCTTTTGACTTTCCTTCCTGAGAAATGACTCTATGTTTAACATGATTTAATTAGTCTTTGATGATTTAGGATCTTATGTTCTATCAGGACTCATTTTGTAGCTTAGTTTTTATTATCTATAACTGTGAGAATAGGTACAGAATGTGTATGCATTTGGGCCAACTGAATATCAATCCTAGATTTTTCTAAAGTGAATGCCAGGCCCGTCATCCCCCTGCCCCACAAGCCTTAGTGGCTCCCGGTTGCCTTCAGGATCAAATATAAACTCCTCTCAAGAGGCAGCTAGATGGCTCAGTGGATGGAATGCTGGACCTGGAGTCAAAAAGACCTGAGTTCGAATCTGGCCTCAGACACTTACTAGCTGTGTGACCCTGGGCAAGTCACTTAACTTCTCTTTGCCTTAATCAGTGGAGAAGGAAATGGCAAATCACTCCAGTATCTTTGCCAAGAAAATCCCATGAGCAGTATGGTCCACAGGGTCATGAAGAGTTGGACACGATTGAACAACAACATGGCAGTTAAAACTCTTCATTACCTGGCCCCTTCCTACCTTTCCATTCTTATACTTGACTCCTTCCCACACACTCTATTATCCAGTTGCCTTAGCCCATTTGCTGTTCTGCAAATACAATAGCCCATCCCCTGCCTCCACACCTTTTGTATTGGCTGTCCCCTAAGCCCAGAAAGCCCTCTGTCTTCACTTCTGTCTCTTTAAGCTTCCCTGGCTTCCTTCAAGGTGTAGTTCAAATGCCACCTTCTGCAGGAGGCCTTTCTAGCCTATCCCCTCTCCCTCCCCCCCCCAAGCCACTAATGCTTTCCTCTTGAGATTACCTTTCATCAACTCTGCATATACCTTATATGTACCTAGTGATTTTCATGTTTGTTCCCTTCCCCCATTAGAATGTGATCTACTGGAGGCCATGGGCTGTTTTTGCTTTTCTTTGTGTCCTCAGCACTTAGCACAGGGTCTGACATGTAGAAATCACTTTAAAAAATGCTGGACTGACTGACAAAACATATGCTATGAGTTTTGTTATTTTGTTTTTATTTTATTAAGCCCCTGATAGTCTCTATTTGTGAATTTTCCACTTTCTCTAGGAGTGGAGTGCTGGGTATATCATGAGGGTGGGGCAGAGGGTGGGAAGGAGGAGAATGTGGTTAATTGAGGCGACCAGGTAGTCAAATTCAGATTAATTAAAGTTTTACTGTGCATCCCATTTACTGAGCTTTTCGTATTCCTCAATGCATGACTTCAGTAAAAAGCAAACAAATAAAAAAACCCAACCCACTGACCACTAAAATACAAACTAAGTGCTTGGCTATTGTGGATATGAAGAACTTGAGAACTTAGTTGCAACTAGAAGATAATTGAGAAACAGTATGAGGTATTGTGGCTTTTGACTTTATAAAGCTCATTATGTCATTCAGTTAATCTAGAAATTCAAGCAAACAAAAAATGCCCCATTAAAGAGATTATATAGTGATTAACCCTTCCAAGAATACTTCTGAAAAGCTAAATCACCTTTAATTTGGAGGAACTTTGCTGCAGATTTCAAAAATTTTCATTCTCTTCCATTTCTGTCTCCTCCTTTCACCCTAACCATGAACCCTACGATCAGAAGGTGAGGAGTGTATTTTGTTTTCAAGTCTTCGGAATCAAGGTTTGTCATTATATTAATCAGAGTAATAAAGTCCTTCAAAGTTATTTTCCATTCTAAATTATTCTTGCAAAAATTGTTCACCTGGTTCTGCTCACTTCACTTTGTGTTGGGTTATAAAGGTCTTCCCTAGTTTCTTCCGAACCTGTCCATTTTGTCATTTCTTATGGCACAGTAATGCATTATATTTATATAATGCTGAGCCATTCTCCAATAGCTAGCTATCCCCCTGGTTTCTAGGTTTGTGCTACTATAAAAAGAACTGCAATAAATATTTTTGTGTACATGGGCCCTTTTCAATTTTCTTTGGTCTTTTTGTGGGTATAAGCTTGGTAGTGGAGTTATTTTTGAAGAGGACATCATGGGTTTCAAATTCTTGTGAACTGGATTTAAGTGAGGCAGAGCTGCACAAAGTTATCCTCATTCTCTCTTCCTGAGTCATCAAGGTCCAGATTGCTAGGTCAAAGGTCAAAGACAAAGTTTAGTGATTTTTGTTTTTTGAACATATTTCTAAGTTGCTCTCCAGAATGACAAAACCAATTCATAGCTCTGCCAACAGGGCATTGGTGTGCCTCTCTTCCCCAAAAACCAGAGTACTGAATTTAAATGGATATAAAGGGTGAAGGAAAAGGAAAGAACAAGCTTTTATTAAGTGCCTACTATGTGCCAGGCACTATGATAAGTGCTTTATAAATATCATTTCATTTGGTTCTGGTGACAACCCTGAGAGGTAGGTGCTATTATTATCCCCATTTTACAGTTGAGGAAACTGAGGCAGAGAGACTTTAATGACTTGCCCAGGGTCACATAGCTAGTAGGAGTCTGTGGCTGGATTTGAACTCAGGTCTTCCTGACTCCAGGCCCAGCAATCTAGCCATTGTACCACCTAGTAAGGCCTATTTGATATAGACTGTTTCAGAAGGTCATAGGATCATTGAACTTTTAGCCAGAAGATGCCTTAGGAACCATCTAGTATAACCCTCTCCTTTCATAAATGAGTAAAATGTGTGGCAGCTAGGAGTGGTGGATAGACTGTGGCCCAGTGTCGTGGTACAGGTTGACTATGTTCTGGGATTCTGAGGTTCTGTACAGGGAAACATGGAACATACTACAAAGCAGAGGCAGTAGAGAGAAGGTGATGTAGACCAACTTCATTAAGAGGGAAACACAATAAGAAGGGTAGTTGGAAGGATGAAAACAGGTCCAGTGGGGGTGGAATTGGGCATGTGACTCTAATTCTGCAAAGGTGGGAAAATGCCATTCCTGAATCTCTTATTGTGACAGACTGACTCAGGATTTGAGTTTTCCTCAAGCTTCTTCACTGGGGAGGCTGCTGAAGTCCTTACCCACAGGCAGGGTGACACACAACTCAAGGTCACACCAAAAGAAAGTAGAAGACTTCAAACCTAGCCAATCTTTGGACTCTAACTGACTCCAAACCCAGCTCTCCTTCCACTCCTCCACAGTCTCAAATCCTTATTTCTGCACTCAGGTATAATGAGCTTCCCTCCTTTTGCATCTATTTCCTTTTCTCGTCCTTTCAACAAGTGCATTCGGCAAGGATTGGTTAAGTCCTCACTGAATGCAGAGAACTGTGCTAAGCAGGGGAGGAAATCAGAAAGATAAAATCAGAGTTTCTGCACTCGTGGAGTGTACGATCTGGGGGGTGAGGAGGATGTGACTCATACTGAGATAATTATAGGGACAGGGACTGGACCCATGACTTCCCTGGTTAGAGAACTTCTGCCTTGGTGAGGAAATTTGTTCTGTGAATATAGGTCAGCAACTTTTCTGCAATTTGCAGTCTTAGGTAGTTGCCTAGAGCATAGAGGAGTTAGTGACTTGCCCAGGATCACAGAGCCAATAGGTGTTAGATGGAAGACTTGGATCCAGATCTTTGTGGCTTCCAGGCTTAGGTTTCTAGTCAATGGACCAAACTGCCAGAGATAATTACAGTACAAAATGATACCTAAGGGCACGAGAAGGTACAAATGCTATGTGAGGTCCAAGGTGGAGGGGTAGAGAGTAGAGATAGGCCATTACCATCTTATTCTTGGGGGGAAAGGAAGGATCACTGAAGAAGGTAGCATTTTGAGAATGGCTTTAATTTCTTCTGTGACTTTAAAATGCCATAACTATTTCCTTCTTAGTCTCATAAGAGACTGAGGGGGTGATATTAGAAGTAACAAGCATGAACTGTAGGAATGGGTTTCCTGGTTGCCGTTCATAATTGTGTAAAAACAAAACTCCCCAGCAACCCCACCCTACTGGTAGAGTTGCTAAAATGATGTGAATTTTAGAAGTTGGTTCTTTAGAACCTGAAACCATAGGGGCAGCTGGGTGGCGAAGTGGATAGAGTACCAGCCCTGAAGTCAGGAAGACCTGAGTTCAAATCTGGCCTCAGACCAAACACTTGACACTTACTAGCAGTGTGACCCTGGGCAAGTCACTTAACCCCAATTGCCTAAAAAGCCAAAAAAAAAAGAACCTGAAACCATTTTCCCATAGAAGTGATGTTATAAATAGTGGTTTGGTCCCTGAGCTAACCCACAAAAGCCTATTTAACTCAGTATGTCAATGTGCTTGACTACCACAAATAACACTGCATCCATGGGAAATTGCATTCTTCTTAATGGCTTAAGAAGAAAATGGAATCATAGAGCTGTAGAATGTCTAGGGTGGAAAAGAATTTAGAGATCATAGAGTCTAATCCCCTTTTTCTTGACTATATTGTGATTATTGCATTACTCTGTTCTCCCCACCTCACCCCACCCTCCACATACACACACCACACATGCAAAAGCCAACACAAATATGATGATAATAAAGTACAGCAGCTATAGGATTAGGCAGCTAGGTGGTGCAGTGGATAGAGCACTGGACCGGAGTCAGGAGGACCTGAGTTCAAATCTGCCCTCAGACACTTACTAGCTACATGACCCTGGGCCAGTCACTTAACTCTGTTTGCCTCATTTCCTCATCTGTAAAATGAGCTGGAGAAGGAAATGGCATGCCACCCTAGTATCTTTGCCAAGAAAACCTCAAATGGGGTCACGGAGAGTTGGACATGACTGAAATGACTCAACAATAACAACAACAAAAGTCATAGGATTCAGAAATCGTAACGCAGATGTCTCCCACATGATAAAGAATGGCATACACGAGACTGTGAAAGTCTGCCTTTCTCCGCCAAACTCAAAGAGAATAATCAAAATGGGAGATCATTCATATTGGAACTGCAATCACTTATTTAGAACACATTCTCATTCACATTTCTCTCTATGTTTTAATTCTTATCTCTAGAGAGACTAGCTCCTTTTGTCTGCATCTAAAATCTAAAGTCATTTCCATAAGTCTCATCATCTCCTCCTTTAAAAATGTATGCTTCCCTCCCTCCTTCTATATTGCAATTAACCCTGAGTTCACAATGTATATGATTTTGAAATGTATTCATTTTGACCCACAATAAAAATATAACTTATAAAGGGCAGCCTGGATTTCAAATTCCTTGAAAGCAGGGATTATCTAAGTCTGACCTTCTCATTTTACAGGTGAGGAAACTGAGACCCATAGCACTTAAGTGACTTCCCCAATATGAAGCAGGCAATAAGTTCATCTCCATAGCACTTATAAACCAAGTCTGTATTTGGTGAAGAATCATAAATTTAGAGCTGGAAGATGCCCGAGAAACCATCTTGCACAATCCCCTTATTTTATATATGGGTGAACTGAGGCCCAGGGAGATTAAGTGACCTACCCAATAAAGTACAAGTAGTAGACATCAGAGGTGGGATTTGAACCCAGAGCCTCTGATTTCTAGAAGCACTTTTTTTTCTACAGTAGTATGACACCCTTCTACTGGATAATTAGCATAGAGTGGCAGAAAAATCACTGACCTTAGCTTCAGAAAAAGTGCATGTGAGTCCCAGCTGGGATACTTTCTAGCTGTAAGTATCAGCTAGTAGCACAATGGTTAGAATGCTGGTTCTGGCTTAAGGAAGACCTGACCTCCAATTGGGTCTCACACCCTAGCTGTGACCCTAGAGAAGTTACTTAACCACTGTCTGCCTCAGTTTCTTATCTGTAAAATGGGGATAATAATAGCAAGCATCTACCTCAAAGAGTTGTTGTGAAGATCAAATGAGATAATATTTGTAAATACTTAGCACAGTGTCTGGCACATAGCAGGCACTTGGTAAATGCTTGTTCCCTTTCCCTCTCCCTATAGGAGCCTAGACATACCTTACCCTCTCTGCGTATTAGTTTTCTCATCTGTCCAATGGGGATAATAATGCTTTTACAGCCTATTTCACTAAATTGTCACTAGGGAAGTACTATGCTAATCCTAAAGTTCTAGGTAAAGTCTGTAAATTCCCTACATTTGTATTCCCAGTTTAGTATCTTGCACATACACAAAGGATCCATGATTCTGTCAATGTGGTAAAAGCCTAGTATGGAAATGCTGCCTGCAAAGGAAGATTGTGACCTACCTATGATTTGGTTTGTAAGTGCTATGGAAACGGGCCCATTTCCTGCTTCATGTTGGGAAAATAAATTTAATTTCTATGGGCCTTAGTTTCCTCACTTGTAAAATGAGGTTGATTAGATAATACCTAAAGTCTTTTCACTTCTAAATTTGGGATCCTATGATCTGCACATAAACTTTTCCTTAAGGATAGAAACGGAATTTTCTGCTTTTTCTAAAAATAGAGACGAACTAAAAAAATCATCTGACCATGTATTCCTTTAGTGATGTTTTCATAAGGGGAAGATTGTATGTTACTGTTGGCCCCCTAATACAAAAGAAATTACATGTTTTTAAAATAATCTCCCATTCATCCATAATGGGGAGTGAAGTGTTCAGGTTAATCTACAATGTTGGTTACCCAAGGGTTATCATGTAAGCCTGGGGCAGCTAGGTGGCGCAGTAGATAGAGTGCCAGACCTGGAGTCAAGTCCATTTGAAGTTCAAATCCAGCCTCAGATACATACCAGCTGTGTGACCTTGGGCAAGTCACTTAGCCTGTGTTTGCCTCACTTTCCCCATCTGTAAAATAGGGATGCTAATAGTACCTTCCTCTCAAGATTGTTGTGAGGATCAAATGAAATAATTGTAAAGAGTTTTACACAGTGCCTCACACGTAGTGCACGCTACATAAATGATAGCTACTGTTATTATTATGTAAACTATACATGGACAGCTAGAAGGTGTTAGATAGAGGGATGGGCCTGCAGTCAGGAAGACTCCTCTTCCTGAGTTCAGATCTGCTGTCAGATACTTACTAGCTGTGTGACCCTGGGCAAGTCACTTAACCCTGTCTGTCACAGTTTCCTCATCTGTAGAATGATCTGGAGAAGGAAATGGCAAACCACCCTAGTATCTTTGACAAGAAACCCCAAATGTGGATACAAATAATCAGACAAAACCAAAAAATGGCTGTACAAGAAGAATAAAAACTATACATAGATTGCTACATTTTCAACCAGAAATGTAACAAAATATACTTGATTCCAACATTATAAGGAACATAAATATGGTGATTTGTCTTTGGATGATAACATATTCATAGACTATTTGATGGTTTCCCAAACATTTTACATACATTATCTCATCTGATCCTCACAACAACCTTGTTTATCTGTAGGATATTATTTTCTCCATTTGCTAGATAAGGAAACTGAGCTTAGTAAGGTTAAGGAATAGATCGATACTTACTAGCTCTGTGATCACCGGCAGGATTTGAACTGAGATATTCCTATTTCCCAGGGCAGCACTCTATTCACTATACCAGTTGCCTCGCTAGGTTTAATTCGATAAACACCAGCGTCTTTGGAATAGCAATGTAGCAAGCATTTTGGCTGTATAGGATTACAGCTAAAAGCTGAAACAATTACATAGTTATCACTGTAGCTATAGTAAGCATTATAACTTTGTTCTTGTTTGGATTCTGCATAAATGGGAATGTATTGTCCATTTTCATAGGTTTGAAAAGACAGGTGTCTTTCCTTCTCTCTGTTGGTCAACTTCATGGGATCTCTCCATCTTTAGAAAGGATTCTGAAATCCAAATAAATTATCCACTTTGATCTTCAATCTTTCATCCATAGCCGGCTCTAAGCATCCCAGCAGGGTTAGCAGGGATGGTGAGCTTTGTTCCTGCATTACTGCCCCTTGTATTTTCACCAGGCTGTTACATGCTGTGTAATATTCAAATCAAATGTGACCACACAGAGAAAGTTCAGCTTGCAAGTCTGTACAACTTCATGGATTTTCCTTTGATCTCATTTTCAACAGGAAAACCAATCTGAAGGACTCATACTTGTGTTCTCTCACACCTTTCTCCTGTCCTTGGGGATCACTCAAAATCTTGGTCCCCTTTCTTTGCTCTTTCCATACTAATGCTCCAGTGTTTGAGGCCATAGCTCGGCAAAGGTCCATACTGTTACTTTTAATGAATTGCAGCTGTTCCTTGCTTGTTTACCATTATTGGTCCCAGGCACTTCCCTAGAACTTGTGTCTTGTTTATTTTAAGCAACTCTGTGTTTATATCACGAACAATTCCAATTCCAATTTCAGCAGTCAATGAATTTTTTCCCTTTCAAATTTTCTATTTCATCTTTTCCAGAGCATAATATGCCTTTTAAAGGGGGAATTCTTTAGTTATCTTTTAATCTAATTCAGCAAACACTTATCAGGCAAGTGTTAAATGCAAAACATTGTGTTAGGTCTAGAAGTACCGAAGTGAAAAATACAATGTCCCTGCCTTTAAGGAGCTGATATTCTACTTATATAAATGTTATGTACAAGTACCACAGAGTCACAGACTTTTGGAGTTAGGACCCTCAGTAGTTACCTAGTTCAACCCACAGCCCCAAAAGAATCCTCCCCAAAATGTACTGGCCAGGTAGAGAACATAGAGAGAAAAGCACTCAGGACAGAGTCTTTGGGATGTCTGTCCTTAGCAGGCAGAGAAGGAAGATGATTGAGCAAAATAGACTAAGATGCAAAAGTCAGACAGGTGGGAGGAGAACCAAGAGAGAGCAATATCACAGAAGCCAAGGAAAGAAAAAGCATCCAGGAGGAGAATGTGGTTGACAATGTGAAAATACAGAGCAGTGAAAAAGGCTGAGAATGAAAGGAGAAAATGCTATTGTATTTTTCAATTAATGAATCACTTGTAACCTTGAAGAGAATAATTTCTGTCAAGTGTTTGGATTTGGTAAACAACATGCAAGAGGCTGAGGAGTGAGTCCTAAATGAGCAGATGAAGGCAAGGAGGGTAGAAAATCTTTTCTAGGACTGGCTAGGAAAGAGTGATGATACAAAGCACCATAGTTTAATGGAATGATAGGATAATGTGAAACTTTTAAAAAAAGACAAGAGAAAAATCAGCATGTTTGTAAGTAGTGTGGAAAGAGTCAGTGAATAAGAATATAGATACTTAGGAAATATCCTTATTAAAGTCTCCTCCTGAACACTTTCTCCTCCCTTGGCTTCAATGACACTGTTCTCTCTTGGTTCTCTTTCTATTTCTCTGGCTGTTCCTCCTCAGTCTCCTTTGCTGGATCTTTACTAGAATAAGCATCCCCCAAGGTTATATTTTCATGCACCAACCAAAAAGATAAAAACCAAACTTTAGACAGGGATATAATCACACTGGCGTATTTTGAGGCATTATGCCATTTGGTGACACTGTGTCTCAGGTGAAAGTCCTACACACTTCCAGTTACTTATTCCTATATACTTTCAGTTACTTTTATGGGCTCTATATCTGTTTCTGAGACCCTATTAGTAAAACAAAAACAAAAGAAAAAAAAACTGACGTTGCCTCTGACTTCATGGAACAAGTAATTAAACACATACCTATCACTGAATTCCCTCTTGTCCTGAGTGGTAAGATCACTCAACTTCCCATAGCACTTTGATATTTACAAAGCATTTTCCTTACAACATCTTGTCACATGGGCAGTGAAATAATTATTACTCTCATTTTAGAGATGAGGAAAATGGAGCACAGAAAAATTAACCAAGCTCATTCAGCCAGTAAGTGGAAGAGTCAAGACTTAAACACTAGGTCATTTCATATTTAATGCTTTTTTCCTATCAAAATGTACTTGTAACTTGAGCCCCAAAGACCATTGGTAGGGGATTTTCTCATCATTGGTGAGATGAATGCCTCACACCTGAGGGAGGGGCAAGATGGCATTGGTGAAAGCAGGGTAAAAGAGAGATCTGGACTCTTATCTGGCTTCCAGCTTCAAGAGAGAAGATGGGTGATGTCAACCTGTCTTTAGGTTGCTGAAGGAAGAGAAAGACTTTGGGCAGAAGCCAACAGGTAGAACTTTGATCATGCCCTTACTCTCAGCTTGCTACACTAGAGATTAGGGAATTTTCCTCCCTGGATGAGATCTAGAATTCTCTCTATTGGTTGAACTCCCAATGGGAGAACTATGTCAATCTGTGTTTTCTGGTGTGTGTATGTGTGTGTATACACTTTCTTTGATCTCTGTTTTGCTATTGACTTGGATAAAAGGGTTTATTTGCTACTTTCTATGTGTGTCATTGTGGAACCAGAAGTTTAGCTTGAATCTAGACTAATGCTGTCAAACTCAAATAGAAACAGGGGCCACTGGACAGTACATAAGGATTCCAGTAGGTATCTATTGACTTAGAAAACCACATATTAACATTATCTTCATTTTGTTGTGTGTTTATTTTGTTAAATAGCTCCCAATTATATTTTTGACCTGGTTTAGGCTGTACTTGGGAGTGTTGTGGGCTGCATGAAGCCTGCAAGTCATGTATTTGACACCTCTGCCCTACACTAATAATATTGGGAGCAGGCAAATGAAGTTCTACTCTGGTACTCCTCCTCTTTGAGGAGAATGGAAGTGGCTAATTGCTGGCCCCAATCTATTTCTTCCCTTCCTGGCAGGAATCAAAGTCTTTCTTGGAGAAGGGTTCTGTTGTTTCATTGTTTTCACTTGTGTCCAACTCTTCATCACCCCTTCTTGGCAAAGATACTAGAGTGGTTTGCCATTTCCTTCTCCAGTTCATTTGATAGATAAGGAAACTGAGGCAAACAGGATTGATTTATTTGTCCAGGATCATAAAGCTACTGTCTGAGGCTGGATTTGAACCCATGAAGATGAGTCTCCCTGACTCCAGGCTCGGTGCTCTATCCACTGTGTCACCTAGCTACCTAGAGAAGGGCAGGAAGAGGAAATGCTAGAAATATATTTTCTAGCCACCCTGTGAGCCACACATGACAGACACTATCTATGGGGACAGCCATGCTCCATGCTGAAGTCTCTTTACCTTTAAGTTTGATTTAAAACCATGCATCTATTCAGGATTATTGTCTTGCCATTTCTTTTGTTCTCCACTGAGGCCACCATTACTACCCTCTCCAGCATCCTGGAATCCTTCCCTTAGGTCTCTACTTTCTCACAGAGACCTGCTAAGCCTTAGTCCTATTAGAATCTGGGAAGGATGTTTAGGTTTGAAGATAATGAGCTTTGATTTTGAAATAAGCCAGAGGCAAGGATAGAATTTGATTCTTGAAGTCCACACCATAGGATAGCCCTATTGGTTATGCTATGCCTTACATTGATATTCTAGTGTGATGAGTTTTAAATGGTGGTGGGTTGTCTCAAGAGAGGGGTCCTGAAGATTTGTACGTGGTGGTAATTGAAAGCAGCTGACCGTAACAATAATAGCTTACGTTTGATGAGATGAGCTCACACAATCTAGGCTAAAACTTTCACATGTTTAATTTTTGTTAGTTCCTTTGGCAGGACTCCTAAGGAGCAATGCAACTCACACCCAAGCCAAAGAACAGCTTTTGGAAAATCATTTTATGAAAACCAAATGATAGCTCTAATGTTAAATAAAGAACTTTAACATCCGCCCTGCACTCTTATCCTTTTTTCTTCTCTCAGTTCAATGCAGAAACCAATGTTAGGAGTTGGTAACAGATTTTTAAAACCATTTTTAATAGCTGAAAATGGAATCTCTTCTGATTACAATGGATTGCTTTTCTATTTCTAGTTGGGTCATAAAAATAATCTTCTTGCAGGAAAGAAAACTAACTGCTAAGGGAAGAAAGATAAATTGTTCAAAGGCCTCTTCCAGGCAGAAGAGAATAACTTCCTAAGTTGAAAGGAAAAATCACAGGGTTTCTCCAGTGCCCTTACCTGAATGGCTGAGGCTGGAATGTCACGGAGAGATTTAGCTGCTGTGCCTGATTTCTCTTTTAGAGGAGGTTCAGGCTTAGCTGAAAAATCACAAGACCCATTTTCAGTCTGCCTTGAGCAGAGCCTAGGATGCCACAGCTGTTACAGGTGTTGCCTTAATGAACAGTTTTTCAACCTGAGTCTGCCAAAGAATGTGGGGATGAGATTGTAGTGAGGCCAGCAGGACAGGAGCTTTGCAGAAGAAGAATTGTGGGTTGGGGCAAGGGAAGCAAATTACAATTTCTCTCTAACTTCTTAATCATCTTGGAAGTGTGTTGCAGCCAATATGTGGTCTTCAAGGGGTAATCATCCAGTTTGTGGGTTATTCAGATTCTAGTCTTCCCCTTTGCTTTTTCTCTGTCTACCTTTCCTCTCCATTTCTAAGCTTGCCAGCATGAGGAGGAAGATGAGAGGACCTTCAGATCAGTCAATGGAGAGGAAAGGTAGACAGAGAAAAAACAAAGGGGAAGACTAGAATCTGTTGTACAGTGATTAGTCACAGAATGTTTCCAAAACACAGTGTGATTTAAATAAGGTACAGGGGTTCGTATGATTTATGAGTGGAAGGGAACTTAGAGATCATTCAATCCAACTCCCTCATTTTACAGAGTAGGAAACTGAGGCCTGGAGAGGTAAAATAACATTCCCTAGGTCATGAAGTTAGTAGCAGAGAGGGATTCAACCCCTTGGTCTGGGGAAAGGCATTCCAGACAAGCATCTCTCCATGCCATTGTACAAACTATCTCCCATACCTGGAATGCACTCCTTCCTAACCTCCAGCTCTTAGAATTCGCTAGCTTACTTCAAAGCTTAGCTCAATGCCACTTTCCATGAGAAGCCTTTCCTGATCCTTCAGGCTACTAGTGATCAGTCCCAAAATTATACTGTATTTAGCGTGTGTGTGTGTGTGTGTGTGTAGACACACATGTACACACATATATATATATATACTGATACATATGGACTGGAGTGGATAGGTACATATATACATATATGTATATGTGTGTGTGTGTATATATATATATATATGACCTCCACACTCCAGTCCATATATATCCAATATATCCAGTGCATAGGTGCTTTACGAATGTTTATTGACTGACAGATACATGTTTCTTCTCCAATACAATGTAAACTACCTGAGGGCAGGGACTATTTCATCTTTGCATCCCAAATATCTAGTAGATCATTGATCCATAATAAATGCTTTTGGATTGATTGATTGATCTACAAAGGCTCAGAGACAAGAAATGAAGAAGATAGATACACATGCGCATGTACACATATACATACATATATCTATGTCTATATCTATATTTATATATCTTTGATAGTAAAAGAAAAAATCATTTGGCCACAGTCAAGCCACCCTTTTGGAGAATAACAATAAATGAGGTTAGTATTAAATTAGGAATAGTGTCAGGTAGAATTAGAAGGCGATTGATGGAAATCCTAAAGGTCAGGTGGCAGTTTGAATTTTATACAGTGGATAACATTAGTGACATTACATCAGCAGGAGAGGGTCATGATGAAAGTGGTGGGCGAAGACAATCGATAACTTAACCTTTAGAGATGGTAAAAACAGAAGTGTCAAACATGCAGTCAACAACACTCCCCAGTATAGCCCAAACCAGATTCCAATTTATTTAACTGGAAATATTTAACTGGCTAATATTAATACATATTTTTCTAAGTCAATATGCACCCACATAGACCCTTATGTAGAGTGCAGCGACCCCTGCTTCTATTTGTGTTTGACACCACTGGTCAAGAACATGCCTAAGGTGCTGGTGATGCAGTACCAAAGTACTATACCAAAGCCTCACCTATAAAACACGACCCAGTATCAATTCTGTAAATAACTTACATCTAGTTATCTGCTGTTCCAACTTTGTAGATGGGGGTAAATGGATGATATTGTGGTTAAGAAAGCTGACTTGACCAAGATAACATAAATCAGAATATGAAATGGGTTGATTCTCTTTCCCAATTTAATAAACAATTTATTTTTCCTTATAAGCCATTCTTTTTGTCTTTGGATGGATGCAAAGTATTCCTTTCTTAGCTTCCCTTTCTCAGCTTGTTTCTTAAAGCTTTGATCAAGTTCCTAATTAGAGTCCAAAGCCTTTGGAACCTGGGATTGTGTGGCTTTCCTGAGAACCAAGACACTAACAACATATGCCCTCAACTAAGGAATGATGATAGCTTACATTTATAAAGAGTTTTATGGTTCACAAAGAGCTTTCATCACAAGCATATGAGATAAATAATATGAGAATTATTATCCCTATTTTGTAGATGAGGAAATAGGCTGAAGAAATTTAAGTGAGTGGCCTAATGTTGGACAACTAGTCAGTGGTAGAGTCGGGAAGTGGACCCAGGTCCAGGGATTTCCAAGTTCAGTCAGTGTATTTTATCATTAACAATGCCACGTCAAAGGAATCCACTTGTTTTAGTTTTTAGCTGTTTATCTAAATTTTTGTTTCTCTTCACACAGATGTTACAGTTTTCATGAGGGCCTCTGAACAAAAGGTTTTATATATATATATTTGACAGTCTGTCTTGGAGGGATGGACTATTTGTTAACTTTAGCAGTTAGCTAGGTGAATACAGAACAAGATAAATGACCGAAACCAAGAGAAGTTCGTTATTGGTAATGGTTTGACATCAACATGGAAGGAAGTCTCCAATAGAGTTTGGCCCTGTATTCTAACATTTTTGTAGCTAATATTTTTTGGTAATAGTCATTATGCAAAAAAGATCTTTAGAGAACATAAGTCCAAATCTAACAAGAAATTAAATATAGATAAATATAAAGTCCCATGCTTGGGTTAAAAAAAATCAACTTCAGAAATACTTTAAGGTATAGCTAGATAGCACTTACGCTGAAAAAGATCTGGGGATTTGGACTGAAAGCTCAATACGAATCAATGATGTGTAGCAGTGACCGAAAGAGCTAATGGGATGTTAGATGAAACTCAGAGACACACAACCTCCAGGATGAGGGAAACGATACCTGAGCTACCGTCTGTTCTAGTCAGATCATGCTGGGACTATTGTGTTCAGTTCTGGGCACCACATTTTAGAAAGAACACTGATAAGATTAAGAGTGTCCAGAGCATGGCAATTAGCGTTGTGAAAGGCCTCAAGATCAATTTGAGGACTGTTGGAAGAAACTAGCTTGATTTAACTGTCAAGGAATAGAGAAAACAAGATGGTGGGGATGAGATGATATTGTCGTCAAGTACTGAATGACAACCCTTGTTAGATTTCTGCTTGGACCCAGAAAAACAGATTAGGTGCTTCTTGGCCCCAGAAAAACAGAAGTGGGAGTGATAGGTAGAAGTTAAACTATCCAGAAGGGGAAATGAGCTGACTTTGGAGGCAGTGATTTCATCCTCACTGCAGATCTTTAAGCAGAGGCTGGGCCACTTGTCATAAAATGGTTTCCTGTTCAGGTATGGTTAGACCAGATAGGATCTGGATACTTTTTTTTTTAATATCACTTTTATTTTACTTTTAAAAAAACTGGACCAGCATTTATTTTCTCTTTCCCACACACTCCCAATTGAAAAAAGAAAGAAAAGAAAACCCTTGTAACAAATACATATAGAGAAGCAAAACAAATGTCCACATTGGCCATGTCCAAAAATGTGTCTGCTCCTTGAATCCCTCATGTCTCTGTCAGGAGGTAACATGCTTCCTGCAATCATGATTGGTTGTTGCATTGATCAGAGTTCTTAAATCTTATCCAATGCTGAGATTCTTTGGTTTCTGTTATTGTCAGAGCACAGCCTTGAGGGCAGCTAGTTAGGCCAGGGAGCTGGGTCCAGGAGAGTCCAAAAAGTCCCCACTACTACCATGGCAACAAAAGATAGTAAGGCAAGCCTGCATATCAGGAATTAGCGATCAATTCCATTCAAATCCATTTTTAAGTTCAGGAAATAAACAGCTATTTAGTATCAGAGTAGAAAAGTAGGCATAGGCAGGGAGTCATGGAATAAAAAAAACAATAGCACTACAACATGACAGGATAGATGCATGAGAGAGTATAATGTAGTGGAAAGAGTTTAGCCAAATCAGACACAAGTTTGAGTACTGGTGTGGTTACTTGGAAGCTGTGTGTTATTTTGTTGTTCAGTCACATCCGACTCTTTGTGACCCCATTTGGGGTTTTCTTGGCAACGATACTGGAGTGGTTTGCCATTTCCTTCTCCAGTTCATTTTACAGATGAGGAAACTGAGGCAAGCAGGGTAAAGTGACATGCCCAGGGTCAAACAACTAGTAAGTGTCTAAGGCCAGATTTGAACTCAGGAAGATGAGTCTTCCTGACTCCAGGCCTGGCACTTTACCACTGCACCACCTAGCTGCCCCGTGTGTCACTGGGAAGGTCATTAACATCTCAACTTCAAAGTCCTCCTGTCTGAGATGGGAATACTCAGGGGAAGCGTGGTAATGATGGGAAGACCTGGACTTAGGTAACCAGGGCCTTAATACTTATCCTACTATTCCCTAGTGAGCTGTGTGACCTTTCGGCAAGTTCTTCAACCTCTCTGAGCCCATTACTTCATCTGCAAAACAAGGGAATTGAACTAGGTGATCTCTAAAATCCCTTTTAGACCTAAAGCTTATTAGCGTTGATATGACCTAGCTCAGGTGACTCATTGTTAGGATGTAAATGGAGCTACAGTGTGGTCAAAAGAAGGATAGAGTTAATGGGAGATAATAATGCTTAAACTACTTACATCATAGGGCTGTACTAAAGAGATGTTGTAAATGATAACGCTCTATGTCAATGTAAGTTTTTCTTTAACTTTTTATTATGGAATCATTGATAGAGAGCTGGCCTTGGAATTGGGAAGAACTGGGTTCAAGTCCTTTGTCAGACATAGAATAGCTATGTGACTATAAGCAAATCATTTAACTCTCTGGGCCCCAGGAAACTCTCTAAGCCGGGAAGTTTCAGAGCAGGTACAGATTTTGCATCAGGAGAGGGAATTTCCTCCTGGAGAGTTCTCTATACCAATGAAATTGCATGTCTGGTTGGAAAAAATGCAGCAATTATGTTATCTGAGGTTCAAGGCAAGTGGTCAAAGTCCCAGTCTTGGAGTCAAAAGGCCAGAGCTACAGTGAACTGAGCAAAAGCCCAGGTCAAGGACACTTGGTCACTTGAGGCGGTTGAATCTTCCCTATATTCTGGGTTTTTCTGTGATTCTTCTCATGGTACAACAGGAGCCCACCTAGGCAAAGCAATGTCCTAGGTTCTGCAGGTGGAGCCACGGCGTTTGTGGCATTGCTAATCAAATACTGTCTGTGTATCAGAGTGGCTGTGCTGGTCAACAGCCTAGCTTCTAAATAGCAATTATTTTTACATTTGCTGTGGCCTCAGATACCACGTATCTGGTCAAAGATAACAAGACTGGGGAAGTGTAACTGGTACCTGGCAAAATTTCAGAGTAAAGTTTGCCTTTGGTGCCCTCTTATGGTCACTTTGGTGATGACACTCCTTTTCTAAAGATGCTGAATGACAACCAAGGTCTTACTTTCTTTCTCTGTCTCTTTGTGTCTCTCTCTCTCTCTCTCTCTCTCTCTCTCTCTCTCTCTCTCTCTCTCTCTCTCTCTCTCTCTCTCTCTCTCTCTCTCTCTCTCTCTCTCTGCTTTTCTCTGTCTCTCTCTGTCTCTTTGTCTCTCTCTCTGTGTTCCAGATGAACTCTTCAACCAGGGGTAGACTAGTAGGGAGCCAAAGAAATTTCAAAATAAGTAAAACTTTCTTTCTTAAACTAGACCTATAACATCATTGGTATATGGAATTATTGGCAGGGAACTTCTTATAACAACACATATCAGCCCCTTCTCTGTAAGTAGTTATTACCTTATAAAGTTGCTTGGGACTAAGAGACCTTAAATGACTTGCCCCTAGCTAATATATGTCAAGGGAAGACTTGAACCTAGGTCTTTCTGACCCTGAGATTAGTCTTCTGTCCATTTCACCATACTGCCTCTTTATGTTTATGTATCCCTAAAACCCTGATTGTTTTAGTCATTTATTACTAATATTGTTATTAATAATACCTAACTCATTTCTATAGCACTTTAAAACTTACTTTAAAGTTTTCCTCACGGTAGCCCTATGAGGTAGATAGGGCAAATATGATTATCCACATTTTGTAGAGGAGGAAACTGAAACTCAGAAGATAAGATGACCTGCCTAAGGTCATGGGGCTAGAAAGTGATAACATCAGCACCGTGGGGAAAAAAACCTATTTAAACATATGAGGGTTTTTTTTTAAGAGAACCATTAAACTAGTCATCAAATAAGGCATTGACAATTTATGCGAGAGGGAGTGTAAAAGACCATTTAGTTAAGATAAACATCAAAGTTTGCCATATGAGAAAGTAAAATTTAGTAAAGCATGTAAGCTAGGTGGTTGTAGTAATTTGCCCAAATTCAGAAGGCTCTATTATTGGGTTAGTTTAGAACAATGGTGTAAAACTCAAATAGAAACAGAGGTCAGTGATTCATACATACAGATTTCTTCAGGCTGCATATTGACTTAAGTTTTAACATGTAATATTATCTATGTTTTATTGTATTTTAATTTATTTTGTTCAATATTCCCAATTACATTTGAATCTGGTTCAGGCATCTGTGTGTCTGACACCTCTAGTGTAGAACACTCCCTCCACAAATGCAACTGTAGACCAGAACTGATCTGTGTTAGTAAATAGGCACTGCCCAAGCTACACACAGATTAAAGTGATTTGTCCATGGTCATAGCATCAAAGACAGGGATTTGAATCCAGGTCTTCCTGACTACAAGCCTCTTAGCATTGTATCCTCTAATAATTCATGGTTTTCTTCTTATATTAATGTATTCTCTAAAACCTTGAGTTGATTATTCAAAAACAAGGAAGGAACAAATTTGCTGTAATTTGTCCCATAATTTCACATAATCATCTGGTACTAACTACAAATTAGGTAAAAGACTGAGAACATGGAACTATTGAATCCAGGAAATGTATTAGCCTGTCATGCATGGCATTACATTATATATATGTAATGAACTACTCAATACCCTGTAAGATAACTTTTAACCTCTTACGGCCCCATGAAACTCTCTAAGACTGTAAGTTTCAGAGCAGGCACAGTTCTTGCATCGGGAGAGGATATTTCTTCATGGGTGGTTCTCTATACCAATGAAATCACAAGTCTGATTAAATAACAACGGTAATGACAATAATGATATTATCCGAGGTTCCAGTCAAGTGGTCAGAGGTCCAGGCTTGGAGTCAAAGGATTTTTTAATTAATCCTTATGCTATCCTTATGATGAATAACAAGTTTGATTACCCCTATTTTATAACTGGAGAAAATAGTAAACTATTACCAGCTTTCTAATGGTCTAGATTTAACAGAGGAAAAAATGATGGTTACATAAGCAGTTGTAGCTAGAGAGGTTGTAGAAATAAAATTAATAAGACTCAGCAAATGATTGTATGGAGGGGGTCAAGGAGAGAGAAGAGTCAAGGATGACCTCAGGGTTATGAACTAGGGTGACTAGATTATGGTGGTGCCCTCAACAGAAATAGGGAAATTTGGAGGCAGAGTGAAGTTGTGGAGAAGATAATGAATTCTATCTTGGATATATGTGTTTTATATAACTAGGGATGCCTAAAATATTCTACAGACAGTTGGAGATGTGGTACTGGAATTTGGAAGAGAAATTGGGATTGGATATGTAGATTTGAGAGTTTACTTTATGGATGCTACTTGGTGATATCACCAAGAGATTGAGTATGGAGAGACAAGACAGAATCCTAGGGCACACCCATGTTAAAGGATCAGGAGATGAGTAATGATTCAGCAAAGGATTTCTTTTTTCTTTTTGCAAACTCTTTATTGATGTACTTTTGTTTTTATATCACCTTAATTTTGGAATATATCTGCTTCTCCCCACACAGTGAGTCATCCTTATAACAAATAGTTTAAGAAGAGGAGGGGAAAAGTAGTTTAACAATACAACCAACAATTAATGGAGTTTGACAGTGTGTGAAATATTCCATTCTCATAGCCCATATCTCTGAAAAGAAGGGAAGGAAGCCCAACAAAGAAGATTGTGAAGGAGGGGTCAGACAGGTAGGAGGAGAACCAGGAGAAAGCAGCAAAAGAGCTGCTCAATTCTTTAAATTAGCCAATAATTGTTCAATTCCATGAAAAAACAAACAAACAAAACCATTGTTTTATGGAAGTGAACTGGTCAATCCTACCAAAAACACTCTAAACTATAGTGTTGGGTGTAAAAAGTGTCCCTGGCAGATGGTAAATAGGGAGAATTGCCTGGGGTTCAGTGCTTTGCTAGGTTTATAGTGCTGTTGAAGTTCATTCAACAGTAACTCAAAAAAGTGGGTGAAGGATAAAAAAGGTAACAGTCAGGTGACATTGTAGATAGATCACTAGGCTGTGATTCAGGAAGACCTGAGTTCAAATGTGGCCTCAGGTACCTACCATAGCTACCAGTATGACTGTGAGTAAGTCATTTAAACTCTGTTTGTCTCAGTTTCCTAGATCATATAATGGATGATAATAACACCTACCTTACCTCATTTGATTGTGAGGATCAAATGAGGTATTTGTTAAGTGCTTAGTACAGTGCCTGGCATTTAGTAGATGCTTAATAAAGACTTGATAAGGGCTTCCAACAAGCTTGTGCTACAAAACACTTGAATTAACATCGTCCCCCCCCATCTTCCCCAACCCCAATCTCTACTTGACCCTCTCAGCACTATGGCAGAAGGTGGGGATATTAAGCCTTGGAAGAGAATATTTGGGGTGAAGTATGATAACTGATTTCAAGCAGATTATAGGATTATTGATTGTAAGCTCCTCGAGGGGAGAGACTTTTTTTTTTACTCTTTTTGTATTCTCAGCATTTAGCACTGTGTCTGGCACATAGCAGTTGCTTAACAATGCTTACTGATTGATTTAGAACTAGAAGGAACCTTGGAAGACATCAAGTTTAACTCTCTCATTTTATAGATGAGTACCCTGACTTGGCCAGGGTTACAAAGCTAGTAAGTTTCAAGGGCATCTGTGAATCCAAGTCTGGCCTATCCACAAGTCTAGTGCCCTGTCCACTACACTACTCTACCTCTCTAGATGAAGGGCTGTCATCTGAAAGAGGGCATAGATGCATTCTGGGGAGCTCTAGAGAACAGAGAGAAGAGAACAATTAGGGAGAGTAAAAGGGAGACAGAATCTGACTTAATGTAAGGAAGACCTTTCTAATAATTGGAGCTGTCCAACAATGGAATCAACTTCCTTGGAGGTAGTGAGCTCCCCAACATAGGGAAAGTCTAAGCAGGATCTGGATGACCAGTGGTCAGGGACATTGGCATGTTAGAGAGCATTTTTCTTCAACACTGTTCATTTTGGTCCCTTCTGACAACATGGTTCTATGACTGACCTTCCTCCTCCACACGACTATATATTGTTTTCTTGTGGCTTATTTTGCCCTTTGGTTTTTCATCTGTAAGAAATGTTAGTTAAGAATAAGATGCATTGTGATTCTTTCCAGCTCAGGCATTCACTCCCCCTGGCCTTCCCTCCACCTTTTGAGGAGAGTCCTGCAAATAAATACATAACCTAGTTCACTTCAAATCCATCACAGAACCCATTCCACCAAATTAATATGTTTTGCAGTCACAGATATATCCCCTCTGTTAAAAGAAGCCATTTCTGTAAGCCCATGTAGAAATCTTCTACTCCCTTTCCTCTTTCCTTTTTGCTTTTTTTTCTTTGAAAATTATTGAGGGTAAAATAGACTTTGGTATGCAGTCAATCAAAATACAGGGTGATATTCAATCCCCCTGGGATGCATCTCTCATTTCCAAAAGCTACCTCATTATAGACCACTTTAAAGTCCTAAAGATGGCTAGAAAGAGATAGGAAAACAAAGGTCAGATGATGTTGGCTTTTCTTCTTTTCACAGTAAATAGTGAAAATAATATCTCCCCTCTTTCAATTGTAGGTATGAAAAGGAAAGCCAGACCAATTTAGTCATAACAAGACCATCCCTTGTCTGCAAAGAGGCTCTTGCTCACCAGCCATCTGCAGAGCATGTGCTTTGAGATTGGAGAGTTTTGTGTTCATCTACCTTTCCCCCCTTTTGTGATCCCTTTGCACCACTGTGTGAGACTCAGCATTTGTATCTGAGCCAGCTAAGCTCAGGGGCTGCAAACTGTGACCTTGGCATCATTAGCACAGGGCTCTGACCCAACTGAGCTAAATAGCCCTCGACAGCCCTAGACAAAGAGAGGATATTCAACCAGGCTCTTTTCAGGATACTATATTGTCCCTTCCCAGAGATCAACACTTGTCTCTCATCTCTGGCAGGAATCAGACCAGTTTGATGTATTTAGGGTGGAGGAAATTATTTAAAGGAGATCAATAGAAAAGGATAAAGGAAATTTGTAGAATTGCTTAAGTTAAGCAGTAGAACTGTTTAAGTTGTTTAAAGCAGCAGTAAGTTTTTAATGTTGTCTGAGACCTTTGTTCCTTCATTCCTTTGTTCCTTCAGTTGTTCATGCTTTCCTAGCTCTCTCACTGTTTCTCTTTCCTCCTCCTCCTCCTTCTCCTCCTTCGTCTCCTCTTCTTTCTCCCTCTGTCTCTGTCTCTGTCTCTCTTTTTCACTGGAGTGATATTGCACAGGAAATGTGTTCTAATTGGCTAAAGACATTTCGTCATGCTCTAGGGGTCATCTATAAGACATCAAGGTGGTTTAGCCAGGATGATTGGACCTCTGATTCCAAATCCAGCACTATTTCCATTGTACTAGTCTGTCTCTCTTTCATTTGCATAGAAAACCACAGGAACTTATGGTGAGGTATGGGGCTTAAGAAAAACTGTGGGGCCAAATACCCACATAGCCCTGGCTGATTCATTGAAAAGTGGAGTCTAAAAATGATTTTGAAGGAGTATAGATTAGCAATCAGTAATTCTTGAAAGTTAAAGACTTTTTAAACCAAAGTCAGATAGAGTCTTGGAACAGAAAGATGTTACTCCGGGTGAGTAGGGAAAATAGGTTCAAAAACAAGGTAAATGACTGCAGGCTCTATTTAACTGATTGTTATGTATCTCAAAAGTGCTTGCCCCTGGAGGCAGCATTTTTCTTCTGCAGAGAAAAAGCTACTTACAGCTAAGACGATGATGTCTGGCTGATTCCTTCCCTCTGGGAGGAAAAGTAGCTGAAGATGTTTATTTTGCTTTGTTTGATGAATTGGTATGTGAGGACCTTCCTCCCTCACCAAAAGAGCTGAAGTCCAAGCCTCTGAGCTCTAAGCTAAAAGAGAGATGCCAGACCTAGTCTTTATGAGAAGGAGGTAATGCTTCAGCTGAGAACTCCAACTGAAGCCCCAAAGCTGTCAGCAGAGAGAAACTCTGCAACTTTGTGCCTCATGGAGCAATGCCTGGAAGCAATTAGTTGCCTGCAGAGTAATAATGCCTAGTAGTAACTATAAGACTAGCAGAGCATCAAATGGCATTAACCACCAGGTCATCCGAGTATTGCCTGGCAAAGACTAAATGCCATAAAAGAACAACAGGAAGCAGGATTAGTGGGAATGGAACAACATTGTCACCAGAAGATACTGGTGTCCCACTGGTGCCATAGGTGTGAGTTGCCCCTCCACACATTTTATTCCCTCCACTGGTAGACTCCATTCCTGTACTTTAGCTATACATACCGTCTATGTGTATTTCCTAGGCATGTTGTCAGTTTCCCACTGATGACTAATTTGTGTAAGCATGTACCCCAGGTTTATGGAGAAAAAAATGTTGTTATCACAACTCTTAGGTATTCAATTGAAAGCTTTTGCTTGGAACTAGTTTTTTTCCACCCTTTGGCTGACTAGTAAAAGTAAACACATTGGTGGGGGCTTCTGAACTATGTTTTTCAGTGATTGCAGATCCACAGATCACCTCAAAACTGTGGTAGTTTTGGGGGGTCCTATATGCTAGCCTAAGGGCTGGTGGTACCTTAGGCACTATGTACATATTTGATTTTGCTTTCACTTCTTATTGAGTTAGATGTGATTTTTGGTTAAGTAAGGAGAACAGTTCCAGCAAAAAGAGTAGCCTAGGTAACCTCCTGAAGTTAAGTTCTTTTAGTTGTCTGAGAGTTAGTACTAACAGAAAGATAGTTGGCTATAAGGGTGTGTTCTATTTGCTGTACTGTGTCTGAAGTGAGGCAATGTGTAGTAGGGTAACATGTTTTGGTCTTGGGGGTCTTTAGATTGATTGAAGTTTAGGTTCTTCCCCTTTCTAACTGTGTGACTTTGGCAAAGTCCCTTCATTTTTCTAGTCTCAGGCAAAATGACCTCTAAGCTTCCTTCCAAATTCAACATTCCATGAGCATCTAGTATCTTATCCTTATGCATTAGGAAGTTCTATCTTTTATAGTAAAGTTTCTCGATTGCTTCATTGCATATCCTCGTTATTGGCATTTTGGCACAATTGGAGTATGAAGTAGCAATCTCGTTCTTCCAGATAGGATAATCTACTTTGATTAAATTATTGAATCTGAGTTGGGAAGTATTTTGGAGGTTATCTAGGAGAAGCTCTAGTTCACAAAGATAGGGTAAAAGGTAAGATTTGGACCCAGGTAGGTACTCTGTATTCAGAGCCTGCTTTCACTTCCCATATGTAAGAAACAATCACCTCTACAGCCTCCTGACAATTAGTTATCCAGTTGACCTCCACTAGCAGTAGGAAACACGATAACTTTATTTAATATTTTTTGGTGAGGCAATTGGGATTAAGTGACTTGCCCAGGGTCACACAGCTAGCAAATGTCAAGGGTCTGAGGCTGGATTTGAACTCAGGTCCTCCTGGCTCCAGGTCTGGTGCATTATCCACTGTAGCACCTAGCTACCCTGATAACTTTCTTTATATATCAAAAGGGTTGTTATGTGTCTCAGGGAAGAGGAATTAGACTTGTCCTGCTTAATTCAAGAGGATAGACCTGGGAACAATGGATAGACATTGCAAAGAAGTAGATTTAGGCTGGATTTTAAGAAAAACTTGCTAAGAATTAGAGCTATCCCAGAGAGAATGGCTTGTCATGGTAGGTAATGAATTTCCCCTTCCCAGAAGTCTTTAAGTAAAAGCTAGACAACCACTTATGTTCTATATGGGATTCTTGTTCTCAAATGGGTTAAAGTAGATGGCCCCTGAGGTCCATGAGATTCTGCACTCACCACCTGCAGTGACAGCCCATTACATTTTTAGATAGCTTGTATTGTTAGGTTGTTTTCCTTTCTCTGCATTCTTGCAATATGAAAATAATAGCTACATGTAAATAAACTTGTAATACTATAATAACAGCTATAATAGCTCTAGCATGCATATAAAGCTTTAAAGTTTGCTAAACACTTCACAAATTACCTCATTTGATCTTCACAGCAACCCTGTTGATCGGTTGGTGCTATAATTATCCCCATTTGAGAGATGAGAAAACTGAGGCAGACAGAGGTTAAGTGATTTGCCCAGGGTCCCTGCAGCTAGTGAACATCTGAGGCAGGATTTGAACTCAGGTCTTCCTGAGAAAGAAGTCCAACTTCATCATCTAGCTGCCTATTCTTTACACTCAATATAGTGCAGTGTTTCTGTATGCACCCATCCCATTAGAAGAAAACAACACTACGGTGAATGGGAATGGGGACAAAGATGAGAAAGTCTTTATTATTAGAACCTGTGCATTCTTTGTGAATTTCCCTATTTCTGAGGAGCTCCAAAAGAAATCTCTGGTAATGGTGAGTATCTCTTGTAAAACAGGAGTATTCATATCAGATTAAATTAAACTAAATCAAATTAAAGAATTTAGAACTGGAAGAGACTTTAGAACTCATTTGGTCCAGTCCCCTCATTTCACAGCTGAGCAGACTGAGACCCAGAGAAGTCAAGCAACCTGAGTAAGAGAACAAATGTTAGATTCTGGAGATGACGTTAGACAGCTGTGAGTGGAAGTCAAAAGGGGTTGGCAGCTGCCATAATTTGTAATTATTCCCCAGGCTATAAAGAAGATCAAGATTTTCTCATAACACTGCTGATTATTATTTGGTGAAGCAATAGGAGTTTGGCATATGAGGAGGAAATTAGAGGAGAAAAGAAAGTTCCTGTGTGGAAGGATAGATTGTGGCACGTCCCACTAAAAAGGGGTCAGGACCATGGGAAGTGCTTCCATTCCTCTGTCTAGCACTCTAATTCACCTCCTGCTGCCCTGTTTGGTTGGAGTAAATAGTGATGTGAAGCAAGAGAATAGTAGCTGTGAGTGAATGCTCAAGGTGAGTGTGCCAGCCCTGGATGCTGGTAAGTTGGTGAACTTGGAGTTCTGTAGAAGCATGGTGAAAATGAACACTGGGGTCAGAGTGGAGGCTGGCATACCCCACTGATGTTGGTGTCTAGCACCCTCCCGCAGACAGGCATCAGTAGTTAGAGCAATGATGAAAAAACCCTGTCAAATACCACGCAATTCTGAACCCCCATAAGTGGACCTAGAGCTTAGAAAGGAATTAATCACCAATAAATATATGTGAATAGATTCATAAGAACATAGAAAGTAAGTATCAAAGCAAGGATATGAATCTAGGCCCTCAGGTTTCTCATTCAATAACCTTTTCTGCTACAAAAATCCCCCAATAAATTCATAAGGATGCTGTGAGGCTGCCCGCATACTTGAACACTTCAGACAAAAGGCATGCTATGAAGCCTGCCTAACATAACTAATGGAAGTATCTCTACTGAAAAAGTCTTTCTTCTGATATTTAGTGTTTCAAGATCCTGGCAGAAACCCTAGACAGAAGGGCAAATGGACCATGAAACAATAAAGCATAATGGAGAAATAAATTAACCAATTTCTTTGACCCTCAGAAGTTCTATTGGATTCTTACTTTAGCTGTAACAGTTCTCCTAGCCCTAATGAATGCAGAAGATGGCTCTGGGTAACAATTATACCTCCAAAGCTGGGGAACATCTCCATTTTGAGAAAGCTGGTACTGACTTATCTAAGGAAATTGGCGTTTTTGCAAAAGGCAATCTCCCTCCTTCTGGACCCAAATTTCTCACTTGGAATAGACCCTGGGCTAAAGATGAAAGGTCCAGTGCTTCACAAAAACAAAGAACCACCAGCATTGGAGGCCCACTGCATCTCATCTTAGTGGTGACCATGATCTTCTTGTGACTATCTCTACTGTTAAAAAGAGCCTATGCAGGCTGCAATCCTGTGCAAGAATCTGAGTCTGTGCCTGAAGGGCTTTAATCAGGGAATACAAAGGTGTGTGTTTGTTGTTTTTTTTTTTCCAGGCTTGCAGAAAATTGTATTTTGTTTTTACTTTCCTTCCAGGTTCTCCACTGGGTCCCATTTATGTGTTGGCTGCCTGATTAGACTTGGCAAGTTTGCATTGATACCACCTGCTGTATTTTGGTAGTTCTTTAAAAAAAAGAAAAAAGTTTTAAAATGTAAAACATGCAGAACAAGGATAGAAATTAAGGAACGCAAGAACAGACATTTGCATTCCCCGTGTAACTTTGTGTCACCTATCATCATTTTGTAACAACATCATTAAATAAAATCATTAATCATAGCCAGAGACGCCCCTGAAAATTCTAGCACCAAGGGGCCAGTGTAGTTTGGAGGGGATACTCTGGTCAGGTATAGTTCTAGGACCAGAGACTCCTAGAACTAGAGTGGAAGGGACCTCAGAGGCCATTTAGTCTAACACATCCTTCATCTTACAGATCAGGAAACTGAGTTCACACAGGCAATAAATGTCAGAAGTAGGATTTGAATTTAAATCCTGTGCAAAGCCAATGTTCTTTTTACTGTGCCAGGAATGGCTCGGGCCTTAGAAATTCCAGTGAAACCCTCCATGGCAGAGTTGATGACTCTTGGTTCCCTACTACACTGGAAGGCGGTGATAGAACCCTCAAAGCTATTCAGCTGTATAGTATGGGGCTAGCAGATCTACCAGAGTCAGACATGGCTGGGGAATTATGCCTCCTACATGACAGCCACCTCAGACACCCTGGGACAAAGTCCCATTTAGCCCACCATAGATATGGCTTTGAACATAATCAAATCTCACAGAAGAGCTGTTTATCTTGCTGTAATGTAGTTCCCTCAGGGTTGTATTTAGAACCCTGTGTATTTACACACACATACCCCACCCCCAGTAATATAGGTTTGTATAGCATCATTTTGTTCCCCAACAAAACATTTAATAGTGCTATGGGGCATGTATGGAAAGGGCCTGCAGGAACAAATGGAAGATTTGCTATAAAATGAGGGTTTAATTTTTCCTGGAGATTAAAAAAATCAGATTTCCGGGTCAAACTTATGCTAGCCAAGGGGTTGAACTGGTCGAACTGTGGTGAGTGAGCTCTAGATCCATGGGTCTAGCTTTAAGGATCACTCTACATATTGGAGCAGATGATGAAAAAAAAATAACTCCCTTGGAACCAGACCATGAGAGGAAGACACCAACCTTGAATCTACTGCCCAACCAGGGAAACTAGAAGAGCAGAACCTAGAAGGGACTCCAAGGATGAAGAGCAGAGCTATAAGCAAGAACTCTTTTGCCTAGAGCAAAGAGAATTGTGGAGGTGGAGGGCAATGACACGGAAGGTAGTCCTTCTTGAGAGACATTGCAGAGGACAGTCTGATCATGGGAGGGGGTATACAATGTGCAGGTCTGGTGGAAGAACTCAGGTGAGGACAAGACATCAGCCACAACATGTAGGAAGTATACCTACTGTAAGGAAGTGCCCTCCCTTGTTTTCAACACCCAGAGTGAAGCCACATTCTCCCCATACTAGTCATTGTCAAGATGAAAGGGGTTTATAGAGGAACAAAAAAACCCCATCAGTTAGCATTTATTAAGTACCTACTATGTGCTAGGCACTATGCTGGTATGGTAATGATATGTATAATGATACGAATGGTAATGAGAGTATAATAACTACACTTTAAGAACAAACGATGGCAAAGTTGGACCTTCCAGGACCCAGGAAATGAAATGGGGTACAGTGATATTTCTGTGTGTCTGGGGAGGATAGTAAGGTTTAAGAAATATTTAAGTTAATGTCAGTAGGAAAAAATTGGTCCCAGGTTATATAGCCCTAGTGAGCACTCCCTGTGATTTTCTTCAAAGCTATGAATAGACTGCTGGGCCTGGAGTCAGGAAGACCTGAATTCAAATCCAGCCTCAGACACTTAATAGCTGTGTGACCCTGGGTAAGTGATTTAACCCTGTTTGCCTCAGTTTCCTCATCTGTAAAATGAGCTGGAGAAAGAAATGGCAAAATCACTCCAGTATCTTTGCCAAGAGAACCCCCCAAAAGGATCACGAAATGTTGGAAACTATTGAAAAACAACTACAACAAAATGAAGACGCAATCAAATGCTTGTCTAGGTATACTACCCTGCAGCCTTTTGGTCATGATCAAAGGGACACTGTAGGGAGCCACATGGACCTCGACTTCTCTTTCTAGTGCTGGCCCTGGACATAGCCGCCTAAATGGTATATTTTGAAAAGTATTCCAGATCTTCTTTTCCTGTAAGTCATTCCCTTGCCACAGGAAAATGATATAGGAAAACAGAAGCGTCCCAAAAAACTTAGTGCAGCTCTTACTTACAGCTTTAAACTGTACTGTCTTTTGGGACACCCTGTCTAGTTTATATTTTTATGGTACTTAATCGTTGCAGAGTGCTTTCCATATGTTCTCACATGGGATCCTCACAACACCTTTTGAGGGAGGTAGCATAAATATTATTATTCCCATTTTGGTAAATAAAACTCCACCAAGGGGAGATTCAAGCCTATTCTTCCAGAGTATAATGGATTAGCATTCTTAACTCCTCATTTACATTGTCTGTTAACTCTGTGGTGCAATGGATTGAGAACTGGTTTTGGGTCGGGGAAGTCCGAGTTCAAGCTCTGCCTATGGCAAAAGTGGCTGTGTGACCCTGGGCAAGTCCACACATACATCCACATGCTTGCTAAGATTTTAAGATGCAGAGTAGGTACTGGTCTGCTTTGGTAAAGAGCGTTTCTTCACTACGGTTGGGACCAGAAAGAGGAGGAAAAGGTTCAGATCTCAGACCTTGTCAGGAAGGAAAAATCCAGGGTGCAGTCGTAGAATCAGAGTTCAAGGGTTTGTGAAGATATCTAGTCCAAGCTTTCTATGCAATGGGTGAATACCCACTATGCCATCTTTCATAAGTAGTCGTTTAGCCTTTTCTCAAATACCTCCAGGGATGGGAAAGCTTCTATTTTCAAAGGTAACCCTTTCTACCTTGTTTTTGTTGTTTAGTTCCCTCTGGCTCTTCGTGACTCCAACGGGGATTTTCTTGGCAAAGATACTGGAGTGGTTTGCCATTTCCTTCTCCAGCTCATTTTATGAATTAAGAAACGGAGGTAAACAGTGTTAAATGACTTGTCTAGGGTCACACAGCTAATGAGAGTCTGAGACCAGATTTGATCTCAGGAAGATGAGTTTTCCTGACTACAGGTCCATTACTCCCTCCACTATCTTCAGGCAATTCTAATTACCAGAAGACTCCTTTACAAAGCTGAAACCTGTTCATGGGGTAGGCATGAGGCAGAATGAAGTCACTGGGTACCTAAGGAGGAAGCACAGAAAGGAAGGTGGAGGTATCCTGAAGACAAACGTCATCCTATACAACCCTGATGTTGGATTGCTTCACTTGAGCATAGCTCTGCTATAAGCTAATAAATGGGTTAATCAATCAAAAAGTGTTTGCTGAGTGATTGCCATATACCCTAAATCTCCTTGTGGGTATAAGTGAGATGGAAAAGACTATCTCTCTTTTTGTCGAACTGACAGTTCCATTGGGAAGAGGAAAGAGGCACAGATATGGCGATTACTACATTCACAGAGTGCAGGAATGACCATTTGTCTTGAGTTAGAGAAAACAGGTTTGAATCTTGCCTCTGGTGCTGACTCCCCGTGAGCTTTTGGGCAACTCCCTTAAACTTCCTCTCAGTTTACTCACTGAAAAATAAGGGGGTTGAATAGGGGCCTTGAAGGGCCTTCTTAGATCTATGGTCTGATGAACAGTTAGTTTTGAAATTGGGTTTAATCATGGGTTATAACCATGAAGTTCAAAGAGGAGGAAGATCTCTGGAGTAGCTCTGGAGGAAGCAGATTATGAACTGTGTTCCAAGGATAGGTAGAATCTGGATCAGAAATTCTTAAACTCTTTTGTATGACATGGGTCATTTTGGCACTCTGATGAAGACACTTTCCCAGAATAATTTTTTAAGTGCACTAAAATAAAATACATAGGATTCCAAAGGAAGCCAATTTTGTTGAAATAAATATGTATTTTTTCCCCATCCAAGTTCATGGACCGTCTAAAATCTAGCCATAGACCACTTGACAACCCATGACCTCGATTGTGGGATGAGAGGGAGGGAGCAATGGAAACAAAGACTTAGAAGTAGGAATGGACCTGGCACATGTGAGGGACAGCAATAACTCAGGTTTAATGGTGACAGAGAACTCTAAAAGATAGACAGTAGGGTGTGGTGGTGAGAGCGCTGACTTGGAGTGGAAGAGCTGAGTTTCACTTGGCTCTGATACCTATCAGCTGTGTAACCCTGGGCAAGTCACTTAAATTCTCTGAGCCTCAGATTCCTCATATCTAAAATGGGACAATAATATTTATATTACAGGCCTCCCAGGGTTACTATACGTTAGAAACCATAAAATGCTGCATAAGTATGAGATAAGAATGATAGTTAATATTTATATAGCACTTATTTTGTGCTAAGTTCATTACATTTGTTCTCATTTGATCCTCACAACCACCCTGAAAGGAAGGTGCTATTATTATCTATTTTACAGATGAGGAAACTGAGGCAAACAGAGGCTAAGTGACTTGCCCAGGATCACATAATGAGTAAGTATCTGAAGCCAGATTTGAATTCAGGTCTTCCTGACTCCAGGCCCAACACTATCCACTGTGCCACCCAACTGAATTATTATAAACAACAATCATAAATCTACCATCTATCTCCTTATTAGGACTCTGGACATAACAAATTTAGGTCCCAGTATTCTTTTTCTTCTATTCTTCTATGAACTTAATGGATTTCATTCTTCAGTCTTTTTTTCTTTAAACTAAAGATTTTGAAATGTTGATTTGGTCACTTCTCTCCAAAAAAGAAAAAAAAAAGAAGCTAAGGGAAGAAATGATAGCTAACTGCCTTCAAATACTTGAAAAGCTGTCATATGGAAGAAGATTAGATTTGTTCTGTTTGGCTCCCATAAGGTATAACCAGGAGCAAAACATGGAAAGGACAAATGGGCAAATTTAGGCCTGTTGAAAGAAAAAAACTTCCTAACTAGGAGGACCGTCCAAGAGTGGAATAAACTGCCTGCGGAGGTAGTAGGTTCCCTTCCGTTAAAGGCTTCAGGCAGAAGCTGGGTGACCACTTGCCAGGGATATTGAAAGAGGGATTTTAAAAAATACGGATTATACAAGATGGCTGCTGGGGTCCTTTTCAAGCTCTGAAATTTTGTGGTTCTATGATTCTGGGAAGTTGAGTTAAAGGTATATGTATTTGAGAGACAGAAATTGAATTGCTGAAATAGTTCATTGCTCAAAGTGTACTCTAAATGATGCTCTTGAGGGAGCTTAGTAACCTCTGCTTGCTTCCTCTGGTTAAAGGTTTTATCCATGAAGCTATTAATCACATAAAAGCAGATATTAAGAGAATATTAATCTCAGCCAGCTGTTGTATCATTTCCTGCGCCATTATCGGAGATTAATTTTTAGACGTTGTGAATTGGGCCTTCATGGAATCACAACATAGCTTTAACCTCCCAAAGCAGTATAAGATTATCATCACTTTTGTTAAGTCAGATACAGGAAAAGTATAGGGCGCAGCATCAACACCACTATATACTGTTTCTTGAAGCAAGTTAACACCACTGGCTTGGCAGCTTATCAGCAAGACTGGCCACTCTGGGGAGGTAAGCCTACTCCCCTATAGTCAGATTAGTTATATCAGAGCCACATTCAACGTCAGTGCAGTTTACCAGGGTGCAGTCTGATGAGTCCCTTCCATATAGCAATGTGTATGAGTGAGAAGGCATGCAAATGATAACTCTGTGGAAGAGTCTGGGTAATGCTGGGGATTGATGGTAATCTTCAAGAAGCCTGGGGAGGAGCTAAATGGTCTGAGAATCAAGAGACTGGAGCTGTCTGTCTGTCACTACCACTGATATCATTAGTGTCCCTGGACAAGTGACAGTGGCTTTAAGCCTCAATTTTCTCATCTGCTAAGTTGGTATTACATATGCCTACACATTTTGGGGAGGGGCAGGGCTCATAGCTATAATTTCATCAGTATAGGGTGCTCTTAATTCCTAAGAGATTCTGTTAAATGGGTTATTACATGATGCCCATATATTTTTGGGGGCGGGGAATTTCATTGTATAGGGAATTGAACTTCCCTTTGACCAATGTAGATTGGAAATTGTTCTATAACTTTATAGCCTCAGAGCCCTGAAGGGCTAAGTTACTTATCTCCTGAGCGTCATAAAGACAGCATGGTTTGGGAATAGAATTTGAGCCCAGGTCCTAATTCAATGCTAGTTCTCTATCAGCTATGCCATCTTGCCTCTTTTGCCTATATATACTTGATAAAAATGACAAGTTCTGGGGATACAAATACAAAAAAAGGACAGTCTCTGCCCTCAAGGAGCTTGTATTCAAATGGGGGAAGACTACACTCAAAAGGAAGCTTAAAAGGTGGGCAGAGGAGAGGAGATGGTACCTGATGTGGGGGCATGGTGGAAAACTCAGTTTATTGATTGCTTGAAATAAAAGCAACTGCCTCATAGGACTGTCATAAAGAACAAGTCACATATTTGTAAAGTGCCTAGCACAGTGCCTGGCACCATAGTAGGCACTTAGTAAATGCTTGTGTCCTTTCTCCTTTATACCAATAAAATCACAGGTTTGGTCCCCAGCACCCTTCTCCACGTGAATGCTGTGGTTAACCTCAATAGTTTAAGGATTTCACAGGTGTAAGAATTTCTTCAATTGGTAAAAGTAACAAACCTAGTAGATAGTCTCCAAGAAATGCTTCATGGAATTGCATTCTAAGTTGTTATAATATTTTCTTCCTATGTATTTCCTTAACTTCATTCTTAAGCCTTTTTTAAAGTAAAAATTCTGAAATGTTGAATTGGCCACTTGCCTCAACAAAACTCAGAAAGGAAATGATAGCTGTCTTCAAATATTTGAAGGGTTATCACGTGGAAGAAAGGTTAGACTGTGGCCAAAATAAGTTTTATCATTCTGTGCACAACTGGTCAGCCTGTGGATAAACTTCTGCAAATACAGTGAGGCTGGTCCCTGGGCTACAGATGTAAAGGGCACTGCACAGACCGTACATAAGTCTTTCTGAATTGATAAGATCTACCAGGGTTTGTGCTTCTTGGCTCAAACTTTGAGAATGAAGGATCAGCTCTTCTATACTGAGGCATGAGATAAGGACTTTAGCAGAAGAATACTACTATTATTCTTGAATATTCTATGTAAGTGGGGGAAAAAAAGCATTTAGGAAATTCCCCTTGACTAATGTAGACAGAAATTGTTCTGCAATGATGTAGGCTAAGAGAGTTACCAGAGCACTGAGAGGCTAAGTGACTTACTAGGATCACACAGAGAGTATGTGTCAAGAGGCAAGAGCTGAACCCAATTCCTGATTCAAAACTAGTTCTTGACTAGCTTATACTCTACTGCCTCTTTTGCCTATACGTTCTTTTTTTTTTTTTGAGGCAATTGGGATTAAGTGATTTGCCCAGGATCATACAGCTAGTAAGTGTTTGATTTGAATTCAGTTCCTCCTGATTCCAGGGCTGGTGCTCTATCTACTATGCCACCTGGCTGCCCCTTGCCAATACATTCTTGATAAAAATGCAAAATAACATATAAAAAGCTTCTCAAGAGAAAACAATTTATATTAAAATATTAATTTGATAATGCTGATGATGACTGTTATTATTATTAGCTTCCTAATAATTCCTTCCTGCTTAAAATTAACTGGTCATTTCTGTTTTGAGCCAAAATTTCTTCTTTTAGCTATGGAATTGGACTTTCCATTAGTGGATACTGAATTATGGCTTGACAAAACTGCTGGCTGGTGATACAGAAATCCATTGGTCATTTCAACTAAGTGTTCTAATTTAAAATTTCCAGACTATGCTCACTTTTGCTATTAAATATCCTTATTAATATTAAAAACCATTAGTTTTGCATCTGCTTCTTGACTTCTGGATGGGAGAGTGCTGTAGGGAATTCAGATCCAACCAAGGGAAGCAGTTGTCATAGCTACAGAAACCCATGACACGTTAGAAGCCCCCAGAATCTTCATTTTGAACATTATCCAGCTCTTCAAAGTAGGTCACTAAATTCAAGAGAAACTGAATTTCCTCCACTTAGTTTTTAATTCTATTCCTTTCTCTTTCCTCTCAACTATTTACTTAAGGGATTTAAAGAAGTGCAAAGTAAGGATAATATTTTATAATAGCAAAATCAAAAGGTAAAGAAGAATGCAAATAATCAAAGTTAAGAACTTAACTCAGTGGACTTTCTTAAAGTACGCAATATGATTACATTTTTTAAAAACACGTTTATGTATTTATTTACCTTTAGTTTTCAACATTCACTTTTATAAGATTTTGAGTTCTAAAATTTTCTCCCTCACTTCCCTCCTTGAGACAGCGTGTAATCTGATATAGGCTATACATGTACAATCATATTAAACATATTAATAATATCATAAAGAAGAATCAGAACCAAAGGGAAAAACCATGAGGAAGAAAAGATATTTAAAAAGTGAAAATAGTATGCTTCAATTTGCATTCAGACTCCATAGTTCTTTTTCTGGATGTGGATAGCATTTTCTATCATGAATCTTTTGGAGTTGTCTTAGATCATTGCATTGCTGAGAAGAGCTAAGTCTATCAAAGTTAGCCATCACACAATGTTGCTGTTACTGTGTACAGTGTCCTCCTGATTCTGCTCAATTCACTCAGCAGTATGATTATATTCTAAAAGAAAAATCTAACAGAGTAGCCTAGATTAATGTACAGAGCAGTGGACTTGAAGTTAGGAGGCCTGGGTGTTACCCTCATCTCTTTTTACTATTTGTATGACCTGTGCATAACTTCATTAGAAAATTCATTAAAATTTTTATCCCATGATTAACAAGCACCTAATAAAACAAACTTTCCCATTTGCCTAATAGAACAGAAAAGAGGATTGTACATAAAACTGAAAAAAAAAAGAATAGTTTGCTTGGGACAGGCCATTTCCCCTCTCTAAGGCTTGGTTTCCTTACCTACAAAAATAATACAGTTCTAAAATTTTATGATTTGATGTGTACTATGATCTGAACAGCCATGCTTCTCAGCTGGTCACTGCATAAAATAGCAGGGAGCTATCAGGTTTATCGAGTAGGGGAATAAGGGAATAACATGGTCAGACCTGTGCTGTAGGAATATCATGTTGGCAGCTGCGTGGAGGTTGGATTTAATGGGTAAAAGACTTGAGATAGACCAATTTGGAGACTATTGTCTATGTAGGTAAGGACAGTTGCAGTCAACACTTTGGTCATTCTCAGGGGTAATTAGCCGCACCTAGTTGCACCAGAGAATATAGGAGCAAGATGGTGAAAAGACTTTTTCCAACTGGGTTCTGAGAAGATGAATAGTCAATGCACACTGATGTGAAAGGGAGAACTTGATTCAACTAGATTCTGCATTTAAGGTGTTCCTGCCTCTTTCTTGGTATATTACTCACTTTTTTTCAATTTTCTAAGAATGTCTCCTCTCATCATTTGCCAAAACCCACCCTTAGTTTACTCCCACCATCTACCGTCTCTGTTCCTATTCAGGTGCTGTTGATGAACTTGGTGAAAATCGAGCTACCATGCTAAATTGGTCAAATCAAGCCAAGTCAACAAGCACTGTGCTAAGGACTGGGAATACAAAGAAAGGTGAAAACTATGTCTTCCTCAGAGAAGCTCATAATCTAATGAAGGAGACAGCCAGTTGTTTGCTAACAACTACTTACAAACAAGATATGACCTCAGAGGGAAGGCGCTGCCATTAAAGGAGAATGGGAAAGGTTTCTTGCAGAAGGTGGGATTTTAATTGAGACTTGAAGGAAGCCAGGTGGAAGAGATGAGGAAGGAGAGCATTCTCCCGGCATGAGGAAATAGCCACTGAAAATTCATAGAGTGTGGAGAGTGAGGAACGGCAGGGAGACCAGTGTCACTGGATTTTGGAGTATGTGGAGACCAGTAAAGTATAAGACTGTGAAAGAAGCAAGGGGCTGGGGTCTAAGGGACTTTAAAAGCCAAGCAGAGGATTTTCTATTTAATCCTAGAAGTAACAGGAAGCCACTACAGTTTATTGAATTGTGTGTATGAGGGATCACATGGTCCATACTACAGTTATGTTATTTAATCTCAACTGCTGCTTTATGTTCCTTTTTTTCTTCTCTAATTGACTCAATCACAATCCTTCCAATATCTGTTTCAATCTTTCTCTTCTTTCATCATGTATTACATACCAGCCTTCCCCAAACCTCTCAACTGAGGTCCTTAGCTCCTATTTTACAGATAAAGTAGAAGTTATCTGTCATAGTTCCCTCTTCTCTCTTGTTCTTTATCTCAAAACCTCTAACTCATCCCCTTCCTCTCCTCCATTGCTTCAATCTCTGATGAAGAGGTGGTCCTTCTCCTTGCCAAGCTCAGTCCTTCTACTTGTACCTTTCCAGGATAATTTCACATTACTTCTCACGAACTCTGTGTTCAGGCCAAAATGCCCTGCTTGCTACTCTCCATATATACCGTTCATTTTCCTCCTTCTTGCCTTTGCATATGCCTGTCCCCTACGTCTGGAATACTCTCCCATCTCACCTTTGTGAATCTCTGTTCTCAAGACTCAGCTCAAATGCTGAGTCTTCTTTGGGAGACCTTCCATGAACCACCAGCTTGTTATCATCCAAAGATGCTACCTTGCTATCTAAAGAACTTTGCATATTTTTCAATTTATGTTCCTCTGCACATATTTGCATTCCCACAGAATATAAATTGCCACAGAACACAAATATTGACTTCTTTGAAGACCAGAGCTAATTTCACTTTCGCCTTCATCCCTAGTGCCTAGCTAAGTGTCTCCCCTGGGTAGGTACTTGATAAGTGCTTCATCGAATTGAATTGTTCTGGATCTCTTCTCTTGTCTCCTGGAGGAAATTGTGCACTGGATCATATCCTCCTCTTTCATCTTCAATTTGTTCTTATCTGCTGATTCTTTCCCTTGGAGCTTACACATATTCCCCCCATCTCCCACATCCTTCAAAAAAATAGCAAACCTTCATTTGACTCTGCCATGGCTTCAAACTTTCAAAGGCACTCTCCTGGAAACAATAAGGGGCCACTAAAGATTCAGAAGCAGGAGACATAGCCCTATACCCTAGGAAAGTCTTTGCAAAGACCAGACTAGTGCAGTTTGGCATTGAAGGTGTTCATGATCTGGTTCCAGGCTACCTTTTGAGACTTGTTTCACATGCTGTCTGTTTTAGCCAAACAGAAATTTTCTGTTCCCTGTAAGTGGCATCCATTTCTCTTCTTCATGCCTTTTCCCAGACTGACTCCCATACCTAGAATCCCTTCCCTCCTTATCTCTGCCTCTCAGAATCCTTAACTTCTTTCAAGGATCAACTCAGGTGGCATATTAAATTGGAAACCTTTTCTGATATCTCTAGTTTTCAGTGCCCTTCCCCTCATTACACTGCCACGCGTTTACTTATCTGTATATGTTGTAGTTTCTGCCCCTCCCCATCCTCAGAAGAATATAAGCTCCTTGAGGGCAAGGATTTTGTTTTTGTTTTTGTTTTTGTATTCCCAATACTAGGACCGTGTTTTGCACATAGTAGGCACTTAATACTTGTTTATTAAATTGAACTGAACTGAAGTACAAAGCCAGCTGTGACACTTTTCGTGGCACCATCTGGATAGGACAGGATATGTCTCTGGTGTAATGTAGAAATCTTGTTAGGCTGTGCACAGCATGCAGGCTTGAACCAGTACAACTGGTGTTCATCCCTGCAGATGTTGAGTTCTTTTGCACTAGCCTCTGTTAGCATATGTTCCTCCTCATTCTCTCCCCCTTTCCCTTCCTTCTTGCAGTTTGAATACTTTGGCTGGTATTTTAAGTTTCCCTCAGCACATTATGTCTTATGCCCCAGGATAGAACACTGCCAAGTAGAATTTAAAATTAGAAAGAACTTGAAGGATTCTATGGTTAGATGATTATTTCCTGTGAGCACATGGGCATCCTGTGCTATGCCATAAACCCAGTCTCTAACATCAGATGTCATGCATGGCTGAGAGAATGTTCTTCTGAAGCAAATACTTTTAAATTTAAGTATCTTTCTATTCAGGCTTTGCTTGGCACTTTGCATCGCATATATCTAAGGCACTTATTATGAATTATAGCTTTTTTCTGCACGTTTTGTAAGAGGCAGTAGGGGCTGATAGAGTGCTGGGTTTGAAGTCAAGAAGACCTAGATTCAGATTCCACTTCTGACATTTATTAACTCTGTGACCCATCCAAACCACTTAGGATCATGAGATTATACATATATCCAGATCTGGAAAGAAGCTGAGACACCATTTAGACCTAGTCCAATTCCCGTATGTTACAGATGAGGAGACCAAGGTAAAGACAGATACAGTGACTTGCCCAAGGTCATGCAGATATTAAAAATTTATCCTTGCTATGCTGATGGCATGCACTCATTTTAACTCCCTACTACATAATAAGCTCCAGGAGAAAGTGCAGCAGGTCAGAACAGATCTTTCTAACTTCTCCAGGGTCTAGTGTAGTGCTTTTTCACATAGTAGGTGCTTTATAAAATTTTTCAGTAGAATGAATGCTTTCTGAGGTCAGGAACTTTCTGGTTTATTTTGTCTTCATATCCCTATCTACTGGCACAGTACCTAACAATAGCCACTTAAGTTCTTGCTGAATTGAATTTGGTTCAGTTGAATTAAACTTTTTTTGAATCATAGAAGTCTTAAATCTTAGACATTATTTATGTGGGGCCAAAGCCCCAGACAAATAGTTTGCATCACTTTCTAAAAGGAACTCTCCTAGCGTTTAAAGGTTGTATGGCCCTTAACTTAAAGGATATAATACAAGGGCAATATGTTCAGAGATGAGATGGTTAATAAGTTTTCAATGACAGAGATCAAAAGCAAAGTGTTACCCAAGTGAAGAGCATTTCCCATTGATCAGAGCAGGGATAACCAAATTCTGCCCTCTTCCCCTTTGTTGTTTATTCTGCTGATGAGATGTGACCCAAATCTGGTAAAACTTCTGCATTGATCATGCTTTAGGAAATGACAGTATCACATGCAACAATCCAACCATGGCAAGGGGCTAGTGGAAATTCCAAGGGGCTTTTATCTCTGTCAACAGCTGCATTCCTAACTAGAGGTTTAATAAGTAGCTTTATTGTGGAAAACAGAAAGCACCATCTTGATAATTTTTTAATCAAGGCCTAACTATAAACATTCTGGTCTGTAAACAGATTTGTCACATATGAGGTTCTGAAATTCAATAGCAGAGTATAGAGTTCCAAATATATCTTTCTGGTGAGTGAATTTGTATTGTGGGAAAGGATGAAAGATAATTTCCTGCTTATAGAGCTTCTCAGTTTCATATCTAAAGGGGAAGAGAATAAGGAAACATTTTTCTGTTTGTGCTAAACTGATGCAAATTTCACAGGATAGCTGGCCAGAAAATAATAAATACCTTATAGCTGTCCAGTGCTTTTAGAGTATGCAAAATGCTCTCATATCCATTTTCCATTTTGATTCTCCTGGGAACCTCTTGTGACTAGCTGATGGTCCATTCCCTCTTGTGATTCACTGGGAAATGAGGGCCCCTAAACAGTAATGAAACCCTGGGGTAGGGAGCAGCCTGGACCAATTGCACTGGGAATCTGCAAAGACTTCGAAGATTGGCAAGTCCAAGGGGGAAAAGGGCACCCTCCCCATGATGGTGACTCAGAAAAAAGCTTTACTTACCCACATTAGGTATACCTCTATTGGCAAGCCACTGAGCCTGTCTAATTCTCATTTGTAAAATAAGGGTGCTGGACTAGGATTAGTTGGCCTCTGAGCTTCTTCCCAGGTCTAGATACAGGTATGATCTTGTAAGTGGCAGCTAGGTGGTGCAATGGATAGAGTGCCTGGCCTACAGTCAGGAAGACTCATCTTCTAGCCTCAGATACTTACTAGCTATGTGACCCTGGGCAAGTCACTTAACCCTGTTTACCTCAGATTCCTCATCTGTAAAATGAGCTGAAGAAGGAAATGGCAAACTACTGTAGTATCTTTGACAAGAAAACCCCAAATGGGGTCACAAAGAGTTGGACACAACTGAAAATGACTGAATAACAAAATGATTTTGTTATCCTAAGTGGTTTGGACAGGTCACAGACCTAGTAAGCGTCAGAAGCGGAATTTGAATATAGGTCTTCTTGACTTCTAACCCAGAATTCTATCAGCCCCTATTGCCTCCTACAACACATACAAAGAAAACAATAATTCATAATTAGAGATATGTGAAGCAAAGTGCCAAGTAAGATTTGAGTGGAAAGGTCCTTAAATTTAAAAGTATTTACTTCAGAAGAACATCCTCTCAGCCATGCATGACATCTTATGTTAGAGACTGCATTTATTGTACAATAAAAGCCCTTGTGCTCGCAGGAAATAATCATCTAACCATAGAATCCTCTAAGACTAGTATTATTATCCCCATTATCCAGGTGAGGAAACTGGGATCCAGAAAGTTAAAGGTCAATTAATCAGGGTTGACTCCAGACTATGATATTGCTCAATTTCCAGCCCTAAGTTCTTCCTGTTTCCGGTTCCAAGTCGTGGTACATGTTCCTTTACAACACACTTCCTCATTGGTAAAGTCTCCTGAGAGGATGTGTGATCTTGGACAAATCACTTAACCTCTCTGGGCCTCAGTTTCTTCATCTGTAAAATGAAGGGATTAGACTAGGTGGTTCTGAGACTTCTTCTTTCTCTAGAACTGTGGGCCTGTGAATCTATGTAAATCATATTCCTTAGATGAATACTCTGGTTGAGGGAAACAAACAAACAACATAAGAAAAAACAGAAGTTACTGGAACACTGATGAGAACTGATAAGATTTAGAGAATAAAATTACTAGAAATATACCTTCTTCCTCTCAGTGGAGTTGGGGATGATGGATGTGGAATGCAGACTACACGATCACATGGTGCTATTAAGTTGGCTTTGTGAACATTTTTTTTTTGTTATAAGAGATGGTTTGATAATGGGAGCTATTAGTAAGCAAGGAAAATGACTGTGGTATGTGAACAAAAGGTAAAAATAAAACTTGAAAGAATAAATGCCATCATTTAGATATTATTAATGCCAGATCAAATGTAGGTTCCCAAGCAAATAATATCCCCACTCCTAGGCATGAAAGGGTTACTAAAAAACTAATTTTGTTATAAGACAGTGCCTGGCACATAGTAGCCTCTTAATAAATGTTTACTGAATTAAATTATTGAATTTAATCACCACCTTCTTGCTACTTTGCATAATCTCTTATAGAGAAAACTTAATAGTCTTAAACAGCGTTTGTAACCAGGAAAAATGCTAGTCAAGTAAAATATTGACTTTTCATTTTTGTTTATATCTGTTGACTTTTTCATCATTCTGTCCTCCATCCTGAAACTTTACCCAAAACTTTGATGTACTTAGTCCAAATTGTCTTCATAAATTTTAACATTTGTCAATGAGTTTCTGTAGTAGAAACTTCATTCATTTACTTATTTTGTATTTAAAAATATAAACTGTGACATACACTTCATCTTGAAGCTAGGTATCTCAAAGAAAAGTGATTTATAATCAGGTCTGCACCAAGTCCCAAACAGTTAGAGTAGATCCACTGCATGAGTTGCCACACAGGTTCAACAGAAGGCTGCTTCATTATTTCAAGGATCTGAAATTTCAGTTGGTATCCCTGCTAATCCCATAGACTGTGACTTCCTTACAACTAGGCAGGTGGTTGCAGTGGCCAAGAAATTCATGGCACTCTGAAGGAATTGGTGGTGGGCCTCTCTTTGCTTAACTTGGACTACAAACATGCAAGTCAGCACTTCCCAGTAATTAACTGGGTCAAGTTATTTTCTGAAATGCTGTTACATTTTGGCAATAACAATCATGTTTACAAAGCACTCACCTCACATTAAGAGAGGGAATGTGGTGTAATGGATGGAGAGCTAGCCTCCATTCCAAGAGGGCTTGGTATGAGTCCTGCCGGTGACACATTGTGGCTGTGGGACCATGGTTAATGCTCTAGGTTAGGGCTCTAAGTGACTCTTTCAGACTACATAAGTGGCAGAGAAGCTGCAGATCTGCATTGGTAGAAGGAGTTTCTTCATCTGGGAAGTCCCTAAGCTAATGAAATCACCGATCTGGTCATTATATCTATCACAATATAGCAATTCCAATAAGGCAGGTAGTATAAGTATCCTTATACTCATTTTATAGGGAAGGAAACCAAGAAGAAAACGTGAATTCCTAGAGTTGCATAGCTGGTAAATATCAGATTTTGGATTCAAATTCAGATCTTCTGATTCCAAGGTGAGTGCCTATTCTATAACGTTTTGGTGAAATGTAGCTGAACTCATCATCACAGATTTAGAGCTTAATGGTGCCTCAGAGTATCTAGAACAATTCTTTCATTTTACAGATGAGGAATCTGAGCCCTAGAGTTTTAAAGGACTTGACCAGGTCATACAATTAGCAGGGCTAGAATTTGAACTTATGTCCTCTGGCTCTCAGACCTGGGTTCAAATCTCAGCTTGCCCTCTTCTTAGCTGTGTGAACATAAACAAGTGACTCAACCTCTCTCTGAGCCTTAGGTGACTCTCTTAAGTCTTAACTATTAAGTTGTAGGTGGAGATTCAAATTGGTAGACGGAGTTCTCACACATATCACAGATCTTTGATACATTGACATAAAAGTGAACCAAATAATAATCTATACTTTAAAAAGTATCAGGAGGGAATATAGGTATCAAAAAGTCTCCCATACTGATGAGGCTCCAGAAATAATTACATAAAAGTCTGAGTTAACTGGGACAAAGGAAGTCTCCCAACTGGAATCTAGATATCCCTAAACATGACAAGGTTCTCATACACTATAAAGTATTTGTAGCCTTTTAGGGGAATCAGGAGCCACCAATATTGCACGCTATTACTTAACGGAACAGAGAAACCAAAGACCCTAAGCCAATGGGGATACCTACAAAGAATACAAGAATGCAGTCATTGATCAGCTAGAATTTTAAAAAATATTTTATTGATAGCTTTTAAATATATATATATTTGTATAAACACACACACACACACACACACACACATATAGACCTCAGTTACCTGCCAATGACTGTCCCATCCCAATAGAGTCCCCTCTTTTAACAGAGCAAAACAAATCAGCCCACTAGCCATATTTGACAAAGTATTCATTTTGCCCTTAGAGTTTACCATGTCTCTGCCGAGGGGTGGGAGGTGTGTTTTAGTCAGTCACCTGAAGTCACAATTGGTCCCTGCATGGATTAGCCTTCTGAAGTTTTTCAGTGTTGTTTTCCTTTACGTGACTGTGGTCATGATTTAGTTTGTTCTCATGGTTCTGCTTGCTTTGCACTGTATCACTTTGTATAAGTCTTCCCAAGTTTCTCTGAATCTTTCATATGCATCATTTCTTACTTCTCAATAATGTTGCGTTACATTCATCTACCACAATTAGTATTGCCATTCTCCGACTGATGGTCACTCACTTTCCTTCAACATCTTTGACATTACCAAAAATACGGCTATAAATATTTTTGTATTTTGGGGGCCTTTCCAAGATATCTTTCACCTTTTTGGAGTACATGCCCTGTAATGTATAAAATTAGCAGGTTTTCAGAGTAGCTAGTGGTACCACCAAAAGTTAAAAAAATAAGCAAAACAAAACATAGCCTACGTGACATTTCAGCAACAGTAAGTTTCTTTAGGTAGAAATGACATTGCTAATGTTTTCTCTTTCTCTTTCTCTTTTCTTCCCCCCCCCATCTGCCTAGCATAGTTAAATGGCCCTTTAATTGATTTTAGAATCAATTAAAATTTTCTAAATTAATTTAAAACTAATTAAAAATCAATTACATTTATTTAGAATAAATCAAAACATATCTCCTGTTTTTTCTTGATGGTAGCTGCCTTTTGACATAATACACAGAAAGCTAAAAAATGTCTCAATCATAATGCAGTTGCTTACAGGAAACAAATGTTGCCTTGCCTTGGCTCTTCCTGATCACAGAATCATAGCTTTAGAGTTGGAAAGGATCTTAGAGGACATTGAGTCCAACTCCTTCATTTTAAATACAAGGAAACTGAGGTACCGAGAGGTTAAGTGATTAACTCAGGTTTATCTAGCTAATTAGTTTCTGAATTGGAATTTGAACCCAGGTCTTCCTGACTCATATGTCCTAATAAAAAATATATCCTAAGTCCCCAACCCTATAGACTACAATACTTGCTGTGGGTATTGAGGACGTTGTCAGAAAGGCTTTTGCCAGGCCTGCAAACATTCTACCTCACCCCAATGCTAACCTGGTAAAAACAACCAAATATTCTGTGATACTTGGTGAACATCTTCTCTATGCAAAAGTCTTCACTGGGGCCAGTAGGAGTAAAGTGGGGCAGGGTGAATGGTTGGATCATTTCACAACTCCACCAACAATGCATTAGTGTTCCAATTTTCCCACATCTTCTCCAACATTTATAACACAGCAAATAAGTGAGGTTGGATTTGAACTCAGGTCTTCCTGACTCCAGGGCCCATGCTCTATCCACTGTGCCACCTACTTGCCCCTAGGCCTCATTTCTTTAGCTGCAAAATGATGATGTGGGACTAGATGGCTTCCAGAGCACCTTTTAGCTCTTAATCTATGATCTCAAGGCTGAATACTTTACAATTATCTGCTGAGGGCCTTAGATTTTTATCTTAACATAAACAAGAAGGGGCATGATTTGAGGAAAGCTGAGAGGTGCACATGCAATGAAAAATATTTTCTCTGATGACTTAAAGTTCCCATCAATGTTATTTTTAAGGGCTTTCCTAAATGGATCCGCAGGTGTTCATATCAATTGAACTCAGCTTGTTCACTTTTTTGATAACAGGGAACAAAGTCCTGAAGGATATCTATGTTGTAATGGTGAGGAGTGAAAGGAGGTGGTTGGGAAAAGTTGTTTGGGCTCTTGGCCCTAATGATGCACTGTGGTAAATGAGACTTGGGAAAGCAGAGGGGTACTGGGCTGGAGACAGAATGAAGGACAGCTAAAACAGAATGAGAGTTCACCCAAAACAGGCACCTAAGACAGACTTTTGACTATAAATTTTGCATAGAATTGGTTCTGCCCTACCAACTCATTTCCACCAAAACCAGAGAATGCACCCATTTACAAATAAATACAAGGATATATTCAGGTCTCTTATTTTTCCCCAATTCTATTTCCAGTACTAAAAAATTGTTTAGGAGTAGTATACATATATATATATATATATATATACATATATATATATATATATATATATAATATACACACATATATTTATATACACATATGTGTGTATATAAATATATGTATATGATACACCAGATTTGGATGTCAGTCAGTCACTAAGCATTTATTAAGCATCTACTGTGGGCCAGTTCCTGTGTAAGAACAGGGAGAAGGAGTTATGGCTCTACAATATTTGTGTATCCTTGGGGGAATCACTTCACCTCTCTAGCCTTCAGTGTCCTCATCTGTAAAAGGAGAGAGTTGAACACAATGATTGCTGAGGACCTTTCCTAGAGTAAAATTCTGTGACTCCAGGTAGGTGCCTTCCAAATATGTGCTGTTTATTCTGTCCCTTCAATAGTTACATTCTCTGAGTTATTGTGTCACAGATTTTGAATTAGGAGTAACCTTAGGGATTGATTGAGTCTAAAATCTTTAATTTACAGATAAGGAGTGAGGCCCACTGAGGTTGTTACATGTTTGAGGTTCAAACAACCAGGATTTGAAGCCAGGTCCTTTTAACTCCAACTCCAGTATACCATACTGTCTCACTCTAAGGTAGCCTTGGTAGTTAGTGATACCTCCTCCATTCTTGCCGCTGTCAGCTAGTGAGAGTAATGTATGACCAGCAGATGATAAATTTCATTTGTGTCTCTGATAGTTATCACCTAGGAATTAGTCGTTTCAAAGAATGGACAACCCAATTTTGGATATTACAGGAAGGGTGTTGCCATGGAAACTCTCTTCAACATCAGAGAAAGTCCCTTTCTTGTTTGACACCCACCTTTATGCCAACCCTTTTTGTATCAAACATATATGGTAGTGGGGAGAGGCAGAAGAAGATGGATTCTATTGGCCTTAATTACCATGGTAAGGACTGTCAGTAAAAATTTGCTATCTCTAAGCAATGCTGCATAGCCTGAACTCCTACAGAAGGGGAAGACTGGCTAAGAGCCTATTCAGTATGGCTTAGACATACGCATTTGTAACTCTTCTGCCCCCAGTAAAAATCCTAGGAAAGTTGCCCGGCTCTTGACCAACATAGCTGCCCAGTATCATTTATCTTTTATTACTGACTTAGAATGTATTCTGCAAATGATCCATTCCTTTCTTTTCACTTAGGTGAGAAAAGTCCCAGAAAAGAATTGCTGTCCACTGTGGAATTAACAGATACTAGTGAAATCAAGTACCTACTGGGTAGGGAAAAAATCTTAATCTTAGATAGTGTAAATAATTGCATAGTAGAAGTTTGGTATGATTTCCCATTACTTTACTACATTAAATCCAGTACTCTGACCTCACCTTCCTATTTCCTCTACAGATACAAATGAGCACCCTGCCACCCTTGCTCATTCTCTGTCCACTGATCCACATCCTTGCTTAAATTTTCTTCCCAATGTGCCGTGGGACTTTCCTGAATATTCTTGACATTGCAGGGATACCAATGGGCCATGCAAGCTGCTCATTAGTTATTCTACGATCTCAACATGTCACCAGGCAATTTTTTTTCAATCATATACTTCTTGGATAATATCCTTAATGATTCTTCTTCTGCATGATTTCATGCGTACCAAGAAACCAAAAAAATCCATTAAACAAGGTTTGATCTATTGAATGAGCTTTGTCAAATTAAAAGCATGTTAGAAAACATTTAATTCCTCTCTTTTCTTATTTGCTTTTGTTTGGGTATGGATCTTATCCTTCTCAAAAATTTTTCTATTTTATTTTATAGTTGGTTATCTTTTTATGTCTTCTCTCCACTTTTAGTTAATAAACTTCTTGAAGGTGGACATTGTCTTACTTTAATATCCTCCCCCATCCTACTACAGCACTTTCAATCAAACAGTCAACAAGTATTTATTAAGTGTTTACTATGTGCCAGGTGATGTACTATGTTGTAGATAGAAGTACAAACAGTGAAATAATCCCTGTTTACAAAGAGCTTATATTCTAATGGGGCTGACAAGTACATATAAAAATATACACAGCACAAATATATTGTTAACAAATACAAATGTATGTAAAGTGGTTAAATACAAGGTAATTTGGGAGGGAGTGTACTAGAGGTTAGGGGAATCAAGAAAGGCTTCGTGCAGAAGATGGTGCCTTAGCTGTGTCTTAAAGGATAGTGTATTCCAGGCATTTGAGATCCACAGAGCAAAGAAGAGAGTGTCATGATTGAAGAACAGAGAGGAGGCCAGTTTGGCTGGATTGCCTAGTTTGGGAGGGGGAGTAATGAAAAATAGACTGGGGCCAGGTTTGTTGGGCATGTAAGTACCTTGAATATGGGTGATAAGAAATGTTCATTAGATGAATAATAAAAAATGGTTGAAACAGGTGAAAACATTTGTTATTTAAAGCGATCAAATTTTCTTTTCCCAATTTAAATTTCCTGAGGATTTCTCTCTAGGGATTTATGTCAACCTGGTATCCAGTCTGTAGTCAGAGAATCAGGCTAAATGTCTTCAGTGAAGTCTCTGATTTCAAAAAATCTCCCCTCAGGGACATTTTTATATTTGTGAGATCAGAATCCTATGCTGCTCATCTTGATCTAAGAGTCTAGAAAAGGCTATCGGTGAACAAAATATCCATTGGAGTGGAAAGTAGGTTAAATCTGCTTAAAACAACTTACAATGTCATAAGAAATTTATCCCTCAATATTTGAGTCAACATATTTGTTTGCTTTCCAAGAGGGGGCAGCTGGTGAGTTTCAACAAACATTGGGCAATGGGTCCTGGCTTATGGCCAACACAAACAGTGAGTGCTTTGAATTGGCAAATGGGTTACTAGTGTCTGTGGAGGGCTCTCTGAAAACTCTGCCTTGTGTGTGAAAATGGAATGAAAATACCACATGACCTGCAGATGTGACCTCCCTCCTGAATTTCCTAAGCTTCTCTCTATTTCCTGAAAAAATGGCATATTTAAAGGCATTGGATATTTCTTTCCTTTCCCTCCCCCTCCCTTCATAATGTCACTTCTTAGGTTGATTATCATTTCTAAATAAACCTTAATGAAAAATGCATTCCCTCTTGTAACGACCAGCGACATTTGCCTCAGTGTGCCTACCCTGTACAAGGCACTGTGAATGTATCTGTCTTTTATAGCAATTAGGTATTATAGGAACATGATGATTTAGAATTGGAAGGGATCCTTGAGCCATCTAGTGTGACCTTCTCATTTTGTAAATGAGGAAACTGAGGTCAAGAAAGGTTAAGTAACTTAGCCAAAATCATACAAAGGAGAGCATGGCAAAGCCACAATTCAAACCCAGGGCCTCTGATTCCAAATCTAGCATTCGTTTCCATGGCAACAGCATGCTATATTAACCTGACACAATGTCATAAGGAGGTATTTATTATTCCTTTTTTTGAGAATATGAAAACATCACTATTCCAACATTCATGATTTCATCAGTCCCTCTACTAAAGCAAATCACAGCTCTTCGTGGCCTAGTAGAGGAGTTTCATGAGTTTCTGTGTCAGAAGTATCCACCTTCAGTGGAATAGGTTAAATATGCAAGACACAGCAGTCAATGACTATAGCAATCTATTGTTTGATAAATCCAAAGACCCCAGCTTCTGGGATAAGAACCCACTCTTTGAAAAAAACTGCTGGGAAAACTGGAAAAGAGTATGGCAGAAACTAGGCATAGACCCAGATCTCACACCATATACCAAAATAAAGTCAAAATGGGTTCATGACTCAGATATAAAGGCTGATACCATAAGTAAACTGGGAGAACAAGGAATAGTTTACCTATCAGATCTATGGAGAACAGAAGAATTCATGATCAAACAGGAGAGAACATTATGAAAAGCAAAATGGATAATTCTGATTATATTAAATTGAAAAGTTTTTGCACAAACAAAGCCAATATAACTAAGATTACAAGGAAGGTAGAAAATTGGGAAAGAATTTTTACAACCAGTCTATCTGATAAGGACCTCATTTCTAAAATTTATAGAGAATTAAGACAAATTTAAAAGGACACAAGCCATTCCCCAATTGATAAATGGTCAAAGGATATGAATAGACAGTTCTCAGATGAAGAAATTAAAGCCATCTATAGTCATATGAAAAAATGCTCTAAATCATTATTGATTAGAGAAATGCAAATCAAAACAACTCTGAGGTACCACATCACACCTATCAGATTGGCCAACATGACAAAACAGGAAAATGATAAATGTTGGAGAAGATGTGGGAAAATTGGAACATTAATACGTTGTTGGTGGAGTTGTGAAATGATCCAACCATTTTGGAGAACAATTTGGAACTATGCCCAAAGGGCTACAAAAATGTGCATACCCTTTGGTCCAGCAATAACACTTCTAGGGCTATATCCTAAAGAGATCAAATAAATGGGAAAAGGACCCACATGTACAAAAATATTGATAGCAGCTCTTTTTGTGGTGGCAAAGAATTGGAAATTGAGAGCATGCCCATCAATTGGGGAATGGCTGAGTTGTGGTATATGAATGTAATGGAATACTATTGTGCTATAAGAAATGATGAACAGGCTGACTTCAGAAAAACCTGGAAAGACTTGTATGGTCTGATGCTGAGTGAAGTGAGCAGAACCAAGAGGACTTTGTACACAATAACAGCTACGTTATGCAATGACTAATATTGTTAAACTGAACCCTTCTCAGCATTGCAAGGATCTAAGACATCTCCAGAGGCCTCGGGATGGAAAATGCTGTCCACATCCAAAGGAAGTATTATGGAAGTCAAATCGCTATCACTTATTTTTACCTTCTGTTGAGTTTTGTTTCATCTTTCTCATGGTTCCTCCTATTGGTTTTAATTTTTACTTAAAACTTCACTAATGTGAAATTATGTTTAATGGGAATGTAAATGTAAAGCCTATATCAGATTGTGCGCCATCTTGGGGAGGGTGGGGGGGAGGGAGGGGGAGAAAAATTTTCAACTCAAAAGCATATGGAAGTGATTGTTGATTAATCAAAATAAATTAATAAAATTGTTTAAAAAAAAAAAGTGTTCACCTTCAGCCTGCTGTCAGAGGAAGAGGCTCTCCAAAGTTAGTAATGATGATTCAATGATGAAGATAAATATACTGGGCCTCTATATACTGGAAACCTTTTCAACTTAGTGGGACCTATTAGAGCTCGTGCATCACCAGTAAAACTTTTGAGAACCCACAGACCCCTCCAAGCCACAATGAGGTATCACAGGAGGACTTTTGTGAAGGCTTGGAGGGGCAGTGATTTTAAATATTTAGTCTCCTATAGATATAATATTCCTTAGACCTGACTTCTTGCTATTCCTAAAACATTACTCATCCATGTCTCCTTAATTCTTATTAAAAAAAAAGAATCAATGAATCATCTATTTAGAGTCAGAAGGGACCTCAGAGGTGATCTAACTCAACCTTCTCATTTTATACATGAGGAAAATGAATCCAGGGAGGTTGTGACTTCCCTGAGGTTGCACAACTTTTCTCTCTTCACCACCTAAAAGGTATGTGAATTACTAAGTCCACAGACATGGAATTTTAGGGATGAAAAGAACCTTAGAGATCAGCTACTCTAAAACTCTCATTTGAGAAGATGAGGAAACAGGCCAAGAGAGTTTGGAGCAGTGGAACCAATTCACACATAAAGAGCCTAGTTTTTACAAAATTAATCCCATCTGGCATTTGGATGGTGCTGTGTTTATTTTTTCAAAGTGGTTTCTTATACATTGTCTCAGCTGGTCCGCATAACACCACCTATCAATGTATACAAAAGGAAACTGTCTCAGAGATTAAGTGACCTGTTTAAAATCATACAGTTAGTTAATTAAGCCAGGATTAGAACTTGGGTATAAGGATTTCTACACTGTTCCACTAGTCTACACAAAATTTACCAAAAATCAGGAGCTGATAGAACTGACTGGGTGAGCAGAGGAAGAAAGCCCATAACCTTTCATTTCCTATTCCCCACTTCCCAAAAATAAGTGCAAAGAAAGAGCGAAGATCAATAAGAATAAGGAAACAACAAGTCTCTTAAGGAAGAGCTGAAGGAGAGAGCAGCAGGTGGTGGGTTGGCACACATCCAAACCGTGTTCCTAAAAATTATTGCCAACCTTTCAAGACATCACACATGTCTTTACTGGTCCTTCTCTTCTTTATCTTCCTGGTTCCCCTTCTCTTATCTGAGACCCTGTTGATCTGGGAATTTCTTAGACTCCACCTCTGTTTCTCTGATTAAGACCAGAGGTTCCCTGGGTGAGGAGATGCTCAGTGTTCAATGTGGTATTCTGAATTTGAGGGACTCATTGCATTTCCAAATGATGGGCAATGAGAATTAAAAACAAAACCAGTTTAAAATCAAAGCATAAGTAAATTTTAATTGAATACCTATTATATGCAGGGTACCAAGGTTAAGTGCTGTAGGATATATGAAAACAACATACTCCCTGCTTCCAAAGAGCTTGCACTATAGCTGGGGGAGTAAAACAGGTAAGAAATTAACTATGATCTGAAGTCCAGTTCTAGACAATTGTAGAACTGTCTCATGACAGCACATGGTTAAGCATCAAATGAACTATACAGACAATGAAACTAAAGGAACTCAGTGTCCTGACGTGAAAGGCACCCAATTCACATGCTAAAATAGCCACATCTGAACTCAACCAAAGATGGGAGACATTCACAGCCACAGTATATGTGAAACCACCCCTATCGAAGTCCATGATTAAAATGACTGATACTCTAGAGCTGATTTCAGCTACTGTGCAATAGAAAAGATTGAATAAAGATAATTTGGCTAAGAACCCTTGAACAAAAACATCACAAACACTAATAAATAATCAAACAAATAGATGGATGCAATAGATGAATAAAATAAAATGATAATTAAATGAATGAATAAATAAGTGACAAGAAAGAGGGAGAAAGAAGTAATCCCGATCTCTTTTTTGTCCCCCGCCCCCATCTCCAGCCATGAAGGAGCAAGCCTTACTCACCTTTTGGGATCCAGATGCTGAGCTCTTGAGTGAAGTGTGCTTGAACGAACCACTCATCCTCCTTAAGGAGCCAGTGAGCTTTCCTCCCTTCCCCTTTTTAGTTCCCATGTTCTCTACTCCAGACAAAACATCTCTTTGCCTGGAGAACCTCTGGTCTCACTCAGAAAGTCAAAGGTAGAATCTGAGAAAGCCCTGGCTCAGTAGGGTTCAGGTCAAGAGAATAGGGGGATACCTGAAGGGAAAAAGCAAAGTCCTGAAGCAGAGTATCCCTGCCAGGATGGGTATCCTGGAGGAGACAGACTGGACCACGAGCAGCACTAGGCAATGTGCTGATTGTAATGGTTGCCCTTCCCCTGCTCCCCAATTCCCCTCCCTACTTGAAAGCTCCCCTCCATGACCCTGTCCCCTTCCTTTTCCACAGCATTTATAATCAGGCTTAATGCACTGCAAGCTCTTGCAAGCCATGGTTTTTAGTGGATGGAGATTTAACAAATGGCAATGGAAGGTAAATCTACTTTGAAAAAGCAGTGGCCCCAAAAGGTTTGGATTCAGGCAAAACACAGGGTCATCAAATGGATATGATTTGGGTATCAAATGGAAATGATTTTTGTATCAAGAGAAAGGTATATCCAGAGGGCAGATGGATTTCCAACAGCCAGAGAGACTTGCCCATCACACCATGTTAGAGCTGGAAGGAACTTAGGAATCTAAGCACAACCTCATCTCCTATATATAAGGAAACAGACTAAGGGAGAAGTGACCTGCTTATTCAACTATTGCCAAGTCCTAGTCAACAAGGACTACAATGCAGGTTTCTTGATCTCCAGTCTAGCGATCTTCCTTCTGTCTCATGTCATACCCAGTATATGATTTTTTTTGTTTCTATGCTTTAATTGGACTTGATATTTGGCTTTAGAGTGAGAGTGCCTGGGTTCAAATCCTACCTGTGATGCTTACTTGGTGTGAGACCTTGGGTGAGTCACTCCCATGAACCTCACTTTCATCATCTCTTAAAAAGAGAGGGTTGGAATAGATGACCTCTAGTGTCCCTTCAAGTTCTAGACTCATGAGCCTATGAGGTAGAGAAAAACCTCTAAAATGAAGATAAGAACCTTCCCTATAACTTACAATATACGGACAAGTTTTTTTTTTAACCTAGGGTTAAAACATATCCATAGGACCCACAGATAGATTTTAGGGACATATATGGAAAAAAAAATGTGAAATGTGAAAAAAAAGCACATTGGGATTCCTCTCCAACTCTAACCTCTCAATGAAATTAAGCATTTTCTTCAATTATGAATAAATAATAGTAGCATCTATCTCATAGAGTTGTTGTGAGGACCAAATGAGAAAATATTTGTAAAGCATTTAATATGGTGCCTGGTACATCATAAGTGCTTAATAAATGCTTTTTTTCTTTCTCCCTTCCTTCACAGGGTCATACAACCAGTGCTGATGTCAGAGGTGGGATTTGACCCCACATAGAGGTCCACTATGCTACTCAGTACATAATTACTTTGGGAAAACTACATCTCTCTACTTCTAAATGCAAGGCACTGGGCTGGGTGCAGGGGATATCCAAATAGGTTTCTTAGCCTATTTTGTACCAGGGACCCCTTTGACAATCTGGTGAAGCCAATATAATGTTTGTTGACTTTCCATAATAATGTTTGTTGACTACATTCATAATTGAAGAAAATGCTTAATTTCATTGAGAAGTTAGAATTGGAGGGGAATCTTAATGTAATGTGCTCTATGGGAAATACATGAGGTGATAAGGAACATTGTCAGGCTTGTAAGGTTGCTGAGAATAGTCATAGAAAGTGGAGAGAGATGGACCATCCCTTGGACCATCCTCCATCACAGCACCAGAAAGGCTGCATAAAACGAGTATTAGGAACCTCTTCTCATTTCTTAATTTGGAACAATTCTTGCCCATTTGGGTCAGGTGGCGATAAATTATCTATTACCTTGCAGCATGTCATGTTTTTGTATTGATTCAAATTTAACCAACATTTATTAAGCCCCTGCACCAACAAATTACAGTTTTACATTAGAGGAAGGGTTTTTCACAGCTGGAGTTCCTCACACTAATCAACTCACAGTTCTGGACCAAAAAAAAAAAAAGCAAGGCACTGGGCTGGCTGGCTGCTGGGGATATAAATAAAACTCTTATGTCAAAGAATGTCTCATGACTCAAATGATCTGGATACACTACGGGATTTTACAATTTCTTGGTTCTTAGTCCATACCCAATAAACCTGGGGAATGTATATATAGTGGCCTCCAGTATACTGACTGTGATTTCCCACTTTCATTTATACAGGTCATAATATTGCAGGGAAAAAAAGGCTTGCTAATAGCAGAAAAACAAAAATCTTTGAATAAGTAGCTGTTACTCCTAATATGTACGTAAAACCTCCAAGGTATTTAGAATCTCAAATATGAGGCCTCCTCCCCTCTAAGTCCTGAAAATTCTTCTTTTGTTTGTGAGGCCATTGGGGTTAAGTCACACAGCTACTAAGTGTCAAGTGTCTTAGGGCAGATTTGAACTCGGGTCCTCCTGACTCCAAGGCCAGAGCTCTATCCACTGCACCGTCTAGCTGCCCCCTAAGTCCTTAAAACTGAAGTGACTGAGTAGTGGAGCATCTTTTAAATATTCTCTCTCTCTCTCTCCCTCCTTCCCTCCTGTCTCTGTCCTTCTCTGCCTTTTTCTGTCTGTCTCTGTCTGCCCCTGTTGCTCTTAATCTCTTTCTCTCTTCTGAGGCCCCAGCTTCTAGATTCATCTCATGGTAACCCCAAATCCATCATCTATTTATCAGCTAGGCCATCAGTTTCTCAGGCAAGGGATGTCATCTTCCTATGCCAATTACCCTTTGCAAAATGAGAGTCAGTCTTTCCATAGTCTCTCTCTTCTCCCTGATTGCCATTGCTCTAATGAAAATATCATTTCTTCCCTTTCTTTTCTTCAGTTTCAACACAAACTCAAAAGATAATGACTTGGAAACATCCACAAGCAAAGTCTCAATGAAAAAAGGCAGATTGACACAAGCCCAACAAGAATTCCTGGAAAAGCCAAAGAAAGAGATTTTTTAAAAGAGGAAAAAATATTTTAAAAATAAAATTAATTATGGAAGGGAAATTGGGGAAAGAAATGAGAATAATCAGAGAAAATTATGAAAAGAGAGTTAACAGCTTGGTAAAAGAGGTGCAAAATCTCACTGAAGAAAAGAACTCCTTAAAAAGCATAATTGGACAAAGTGGCAAAAGAAGTAAAAAACATCACTAATTACCTATTATTGCTCATAAATAAAACATACTTTATTTCCCCCAGTTATTTATCCCCAGTAATGCAAGAAAGAGGAAGAAAGGGATGATAATTTTCTTAGCACTCACTATGTAGACAAAGATAAAAAAAATGTAGTTTTTACCCTGAAGGAGTTTATAATCTAGTCTGGCAAATGGATGAAACATATGAACACATAACTGGAATATGTTAGAATATAATTAAATTCATTAGAGTTTAAATCTTTATTATTTAAGTTCTTACTCATACCTCAACTTTCTAATTAGATCATTAGAGAGCTCTGGAATTTGGCTATAATATTCCTGAGAGTTTTCATTTTTGGACCTCTTTGAGGACATGATCAGTAAATTCTTTCAATTTCTATTCTGCCCTTTGGTTCTAAGATATTGGGGCAGTTTTTCTTTAAAATTTCTTGAAATAGGATGTCTAGGCTCCTTTTTTTTTATCATGGCTTTCAGATAGTTGAATAATTCTTGAATTATCTCTCCTCAATCTATTTGCCAGGTTAGTTGTTTTTCTGATGAGATTTTTCACATTTTATTCTATTTTTTGATTCTTTGGACTTTGTTTTATTGTTTCTTGATGTCTCATGGAGTCATTAAGTTTTGCTTAGCCAATTCTAATTTTGGGGGAATTATTTTCTTCAATGAGATTTTGTGCTTCTTTTTTCCATTTGGTTAATTCTGCTTTTTAAGGAGTTATTTTCATCAGTGAAGTTTTGTACTCCTTTTACCATTTTGTCCAATTATGCTTTTTAAGGAATTCTTTTCTTCAGTGAGATTTTGTATCTCTTTTACCAAGCTGTTAACTCTCTTTTCATAATTTTCTCTGATTACCCTAATTTCTTTTCTCTATTTCCCCTCCTTAATTAATTTTATTTTTAAAATCTTTTTTTCCCCTCTTTTAAAAAATCTCTTTCTTTGGCTCTTCCAGGAATTCTTGTTAGGCTTGTATCCAATCTGCCTTTTTTTTTTATTGAGACTTTGCTTGTGGATGTTTCCAAGTCATTATCTTTTGAGTTTGTGCCTTGAGCTTCCTTGTCATCATAGTAGCTTTTAATGGTCAAGTTCTTTTTGTTGTTGTCTACTCACTTTTCCAGCCTATTTCTTCATAGAGTGAGCCTTATTTTAGAGTTGAGCTCTATTTAACTGGAGTAGGAGGAGGTCACTATCCCAAGCTTCAGGCTTTTCTGTCTTACTGTTGTCATAGCTAGTTCTGGGGGTCTGTAACTTTTCAGTGTTTCCAAGTTGATATGACCCGAGGAGAGGTGTGCTCACTGCTCTCCTGGTCTATGCTCAGGTCTTTACTCAGGTAAGAGCCCTGCTCCCTTGCAACCACTAATGCTAGAACTCTTTTCCACCCTGGAACCACAACCAACAACTAGGGCCCCTGCTCTCTCTCTGCCCTAGAACTGCAATTAGGGTCCCTTCTCTATTGGGACCACAAGCGCTCCTCTCCACCCTGGAACTGTGACCTGGAGCTGGGTAATGGGCAGTGGACTTGCCAAACATTGTTCTATCCTGCACCTACTGTGAACACAAGGGTCCCCTTTAATCTCTTTCTGACCAAGTGTCCAATCCCCTTAAGACTCCCCAAAATGCTGCTGCTGCTGCAGTCTCCAAGACCCACTGTTGGTGTTGCTGGCCTGCTACACTCGGGGTCAGCTTTCACCTCAGTGTCATGGACCTTTCCTTCCTACATTCTAAATTGTCTAGGACTAGAGAAATGTCTCATCTCAATCTGTTGTTTGTTATGCTGCTCTGGAATTAGATTTGATGCATTATTTCAAAGTTGTTTGGAGGGGAACATTAGGAAAGTTTGGCTGGAATGCTCCTTCTACCATTTTGGCTCTGCTCCTCAGCTTGCCGTGATTCTGGAAGAAAACATTAAACCTTTTAGACCCTTGCCCAAGGTACAATTTTTTTGGGGGGAGCTAGGCAATGAGGTTAAGTGATTTGCCCACGATCACACAGCTAGTTTCAAGAGTCTGAGGCCAGATTTGACCTCAGGTCCCGCTGACTCCAGGGCCAATGCTCTGTCTACTGCCCCACCTAGCTGGCCAGGGCCCCTCGCCCTTGGGCTCGTGGGCCTCCCCCACTCTGCCCAAGGTACAATTTGAAAGACCTCATTGAGCAACCTGATTTGTGATTGTTGTACAACACTTTACTTCTCTTCATTGAATACCTAAGCTTCTGGCTCAAATCTGATCAACCATATATACTAAATGTCAAAATCCACAGAATTCCCCCAGCCACTACCTCATCATGTTCCAAACTGAGACCTGTTTTTTTTTCTTTTTTAAGAAATACATTATCTGAGGACCAGCCTAGCCTAGTTCACAGAATTTCATAATCAGGTTGGCATAGGGTGATGACTTTTGGGAGGACAATAGAATTTCTCATAGACCACCTACTAAGTAATAAAGCAATTGTTGTTTGTGTTGGAGGAGGGAATAGCCACATCAGTGAAATCACGGATAATTGAGGCATTGAAATACTGAAATATGGTTGACAAATTAAAGGCTGTGCTTAAATTGGAAAGTACCCTCGTAACGTTTGAAACCAGTGAAAATATTTTATTTAAACCGCTTGTGGAAGCCACTGCTTATAATACTCAAGAAACAATAAACGAGTACAATTGACTTTTTTTCTCCTTCTGGCAAATGGTGGGTGATAACACCATCTTGTTCCCCACAGATCCGATCCCTTCATTTTTCCCAACCCTAACACAAAGCTCCTCCAGAAAAGTAAGGGTATCTTAGGAAATAGAATGCAATTTACATAGGTTGTAGGTTCCTGACACACTGATGATAAGAAGAAAGACCGAGCACACTATTACAATATCGCCAAACTAACAACACTATCATCATTTCCTGCGGAATTTTAACCAATGAAAAGTACCACGACGAAGTCCCCAGAACAACCCCAGGAAGTAAACCCTTTTTCTTCTTATCCAATGGGAAAATACACGGTAGCCAAAGGCAGCACTGGTTAGAACAGAAAGTTATTTACAAACTCTTGTGTAGAAAAAAAACACAATGGAAGAGGATGGTAGAAAGTTATAAACAGTATCATCTCACAAAACAGAAAACCCATGGAAGGAAAATCAAGTTTGAAAAAGGTTTGGGAGGAGAAGCAACTAAGCAGTATCATTCCAAGAGCACTTATTTATTTTAAAATAAGTTTTATTTATGGCTTTTCTTTTTATATCACAGATATTTCTACTTATATACCATACCCCTGAAATTGAATTCTTCCTTGTATCAAAGAAAAACAGTTAGCAAAGATAACTGATACAGTGACCACATTCTATCCCTTTAGTCCCTAAACATCTCTTCTGAGAGGACAGAGATCTGTCTTATTATTTGTTCTCTAGGACCAAAATTAACTACTACAATTACAATTCCTTTTTTGTGTTCTTTTAATTTATGTTACTTGTCATTGCTTTATATATTGAAGGCAGGGATTTGTCTTTTGCCTTTTTCTGTATCCTCAGCATTTAGCAGAGTAACTGGCACATAGCAGGTGCTTAATTATTGTTTGTTGATTAATTGATTGATGGTTCTGCTTATTTAACTATTTATCATTACATACCAATATTCCCATATTTCTCCAAATTCCTCAGTTTTGCCATTTCTTGCTGCACAATAATATTACACCATGTTTATATTCTGTAGTTTCTCTAGCCATTCTTCAATCTACAGGCTCACAATTTCTTCTAGTATTTTGTTACTACAAAAAAGTGCTGCTATGAATATTTCTATCTATTCTTGGATTTTCTTTAGTGTAGTGGAAAGTACACAGGATTTTGAACCACAGGACATAGGTTCAAATCCCATCTCTGAAACTTACTACCTGTCTGACTTTGAGCAAATCATTTAATCTCTCTGGGCCTCAGTTTCCTCATCTGTAAAATGAGAACTAGATTACCCCTAAGGCTCTTTCCAGTTGTAAATCATTGAGCCTACAAGCATTTAAAGGTGAAATGGAAGAGCTACAAACAGACTATAATGTGTAGGTGGAAGAGTATCCCATTGAATTCCAACCCATTAGTGCAGATACCTTGGACACACACTACAAATGGCAAATACACCAGTCTCATAATTGAACAGGAAGGAAGAGAACAGTTTGGATTGCTTTTAGGAAATTGTTTAGCACTTTCAATGATCCCAGGATGCTTCCTGAAATAAAAACTCATCTTTTCAATATCCTTCTGGTGATGCTCTATGGCCACGAATCATGAAACTCCACAATGTCTGAAGAATCGAAATTGCAGTGACCCAAAGGGTAATTGAGAGCTATGTGATGGATGTAAACAGGCTGCAGTATATCACCGACAGTGACATGGGCACAATAAGTGGTATGAACCCATCCAGTTAAAGCTCTGACTTGCAATTTGATACTTGTATGACATTGGGCTAATCACTTAACGTCTCTGAGTTTCAGCTGCATCTGTATGATGAGCAGGTTGTATTAGATGACCTTTTGAATCTCTCTCAGCTCTAAATCTATGACCCTAAGATCCAGAAAATGAAATGATTGAAAAACATGGTTGGCCAATCATGGAGGGAGAGCAAGGGGGTAACAGATGTATGGTTTAAATGCTATCCTTGTATATTCATAATGTAAAAAGATGTATAGCATTATTGGTGGTTTTTTCAATGCAGAATGTATGGGTTCATGGACAAAAGTCGCACAAGTTGACAAAGCATGGGTAGGTCTTAGATTTGGAGCTGGAAGGAAGTTCAGAGGTCTAATTCAAATCCCTCATTTTACAAATAAAGAAACCGAGGCCTAGGGAGGCAAAGTGATTTGCCCAAGGTGGCACAAGTAGTGACAGAGGAAGGACTGGAGCTCAGATCCTCCTACACCAAAGACAATACTATTCCCACTGTAGCATGCTGTCTTTCTGCAGTGTTGGAGGTAGGAGCCTTGTCAATGAGATCATGGATCCTCCAATGTACTGTAGCTGAAGTAAAGATGTCAGTACCTGAGCTTCTATTGGGAAAGTATTGAGAGTCTATCTTTCCAATTTTGATAACTGGATAGTACAGGAAGAAATCTTGAGTGGCATTCAGAAGTGCCTTCAAAAATACAGTAAAACCTTGTAACTTTATAGGACATTTTCATAACCTGGGAATTTAGAAAATGGGACGGATGAAGTAATGAAATCAGAACCAAAGAGTTGGAAGGGAGCTACAAATCTCTGCCTCTGTCTTTACCTCTGTCCAACTTTGAATTGAAATTATCAAATCTCTAAGTATATGTTGATTTAATTTGGAGATTGTATATCTTCTTCACGGCATTTCTTTATCACTGCATTCTCTGAGAAGATGTTGGTGTATGCATTTCCACTTTTTTAATGAATGTCTTTTGCAAATGTTTATCATTAGCTCTGAAATATGTGTTCTCCAAATGCCCCATTAAATGATGTTTCTTGTCACCTTTGGGTGCATGATAAAACCAACTCCTCCAGCTTCTTAATTTGCCTCTGCAAGGAACACTTGCTAGCCATCCTTCCATTTAGTTGTAACTTCTTCTCGTCTTCTGGTTTCATTTATAGCAGGAATGTTGAGATTAGTATGATTCAGTCCCTCCAGTGTCTACTTGTTGGTCTTTGGGCAACAAGGATATCTCATTTAGAGTAACAGCTAAGTGAATGTTCTACGCATTTTGCGAACTGTGTGTTTCTTAGCACCCTCTGCTCCCTTTCAAGCCATTCCACTCCAACCTTTTTAGAAGGGAAGGATGCTTCACAGGGCCAGTGGTTATCTTGTGCTGCTCGTGTTTTGTGGGTTGTCGTGACTCAAGAATTCATCAGCAAGTGTCAGTCTGCTGCCGTGGGCCTTTTGTGTACTTAGCAAGGCTCATCCTTAGAAAACAAACAGTATATTGCCAGGGCTGTGCTCGAGACAATAGTAGAAAGTGTCAGAGGAATCTCTAGAATAGATTTGAATAACTCAGATTATCTCCCCATATGCTATGATGGGGTAATGAAATAGGATTTTTTGTCTTTCTTACATTCTACAAGATGAAATATTCCCCTTTGTAACTTTTACTGAATGACTCAGTCTCTCCCCTGGAACTACATAGACCACAACCAGGATTTCTTTCAGATAACAGTTTCTCATTCATTTTTTAGGATAAAAATCCCTAGTTCTTTCACCTGCTCCTTATATCACATGGTTTTTTAATTTGCCTTACCATTTTGCTTAACATCATCTGTATACACTCAAGATTGCTAATGTTCTTCAAAAAATATAGTACCCAGAACTGAGTACAGCACTCTAGGTGTGGTCTGATCAGGGCAGAATACTACTGTCTTTATTCTAGACATTGGACTTACAGAAAAATGTTACGCCATCTTCATAGATGAGCCATCCTTGGCAAAAACATAGTCAACAATGGACGTATTTTATCTCTTTGAATGAATGAATGAAAGATGTTCTTTCTCTCTTTTTTCTCTGCAACCAGTGCAGGGTTGATTCCCAGTGGGTCAGGGATTGAAAGGGGCAACTTTTAATTATTATGAGTAAGGTAGATCCTGCTTGTCTCTAATTAGTCATGTGTACCGGATTGAGGAGGTGACTTTCTATTATGAATAAGGTTGGGACTTCCTGATTCAAAACTAATTTCTGGGGTAGTTAGGTGGCGCAGTGGATAGAGCACTGGCCCTGGAGTCGGGAGGACCTGAGTTCAAATCTGGCCTCAGACCAAACACTTGACACTTCCTAGCTGTGTGAATCTGGGCAAGTCACTTAACCCCAATTGCCTAAAAAAACCAAAAAACCAAAACCTAATTTCTTTATTGGCAGAGCTTCAAGTACAAAAGGAGATGTTGCTTTGCCCTTTTGGATGGAAGGGGAGGACCTGAAGATCAGTCTTGTATCTTAGCAAGAAGGCACATGAATAGGATCATATAACCTGATTTGACTAGAAAGATTAACCTGGGGCTTCAGGTAGGTCTTCTGCAATTCTCAATTTTTCTAATCTTCAAGATGGCTATGATAGAGGAGAAGCCTCTTGATTCTGCTAAAACTTTGCTTTATGTCCTGCCTCTTTCTTTTCTGGAGGTTAGAATAGGGAACATAAGGTCCTCCCAATTTTTCCATTGGAAGTGATAGACAGAAGACCAGCAGTCCTTTTCTTTCCTTTTTTCCTCTCTCTCTTTACAAGAAGTTGGGAAATGTGTCTTCATGTCAAAGTAGGCTTAACAAAGCTGAAGAGAGTTTAATCATTGCCATTCTCCTCTTAGGAATGTGTGTGTGCATGCATGTATAATTGATACAATATTGCTTGCCTTCTCAATCAATCAGGAAGCGGCTGGAAGAAGGGAAAGAATTTAGAATTCAAAATATAAGAAGATGAATGTTAAAAAATAAATATTTTTAAAAAGATTATGTGTATATATATATATATATTGTATTTTAGGATTAATATTAGGTATTGTATTTTTATTATAGGAGTCATTTTGGATAGATTTTCATTTAGATACTAATCTAATAGCAAGTATTACACTAATAATTTTTCCTGGAAGACCAAGTGTTTCTAAGTAAATATCTTTCTCTTTTGAACAAAACTGTGTTTTTATTTTGCAAGGTTAAATTTTGTGAAGTGCTCTCCTTTCCAAAGACTAAAAAGTCCTGACAGTACTAGCTCCCAAGAGATTTGGAGTACATGCAGGCTTGATAAGAATAATAAAGGAAGTAGAGACTATCTTTTCCAAAGCCTCCCTCTCTTTTAATAGGCTCATTAACAACGTCTAGAGAAAAGATACGGAAAAAAAAAGGTATTGCATCTACATTTTAAGGATGTGAAGGCTGCAAAGTTCCAAATTCTTCTTCTAAAACTGTGATTGGATATTAATATTTAAGACAAGAAAACCATTTATGACAAGAAAAGATATAGAAAATCCATGGTGAGCCAATGGAGGATGAGGAATAGTTCCAAATATCACCATGAAAGCTAAAATACCAAGAATATAAATTATTGCTCTTTCAACTTTGCGACAAAGACTGTTTGTGTGGTGTGGTATGGTGTTTTGTGTCAGCCTCCAAAGTTTGCTGGCAGACTCTCATAAAGTCATGTTTATATGAAGCCAGACACCAATGTTATTATGTTCAAAGGTTTCTGGTACCCATCAAACAAACAAAAATATTATGTGAATCTAATGACCTTTTTATTGTTGATAGGCATATTTGATGGACCACATATTCTTAATAATTTAGAACTTTCTAAGAGTTTTACCTCTGATCTAAAAGTCTGTTCTTTTATCTTTTTTACTAAGCAAAATATCTTAAATAATTCCCTGGACTGCTAGGATCTCCACCTCAAGATTTAAAGAAGGGCTGCTTGAGTAAGGGAAAAAAAAGTATATTTGAGGTTATAGGAAAAAATAGATTCATGTGAAATCTGTATAATAAACCATAGCTTCTAGAATCTTCACCTGAAGTCTTTACAGCCAGATTTTAGCAGAGAAAAGTAGAAAGTATTTGTAGTGCAAAAAGGGAAGGCAGTTTTACATTGCTGATGTCTCTAAGGTTTCTGGCCTCATCAATTCTACTGCTTTAATAAATCTGTTGTCAGTGTTCCAGGCAATAGCTCAAGAAAATGGCTACAAACTATGGTAACTGCAAACCATAGCCATTTTTGGAGTCAGAGGACCTGGATTTGAATCCCTTCTTTTTTACTTACTGTGTGACTATGGGTAATGGAGGTAGTAGTAGGTTTCTGTGGAAAGAGGGCTGACTGGAGTCAGAGGACCTGAGTTCAAACCCACTTTGGTCATTCACAATGTGTATGACCTTAGGCAAGTCATAACTTCTCTGGGTCTTAGTTTTTTCATCTGTACAATAAGTGGGTAGACCTCCAGTTTCCTTCTAGTTCTACATGTATGATCCTATTAGTCTACCCAGCTTCCCAAGTTTCTGTGTAAACCATGGAACCTGGGGGACCAGACTGGAGATAATATGCTTAAATACTTGATGCTTGTACTTATAGACTTAATTTAACTTAGAAAGGACTATATTTATATAACCATCTGCTCAGTTCAGGTAGCGTTCTGAGAGATGAAAATCTTTCAATGCTCAGAAGTAATACCAGGCATAGCAATTTCTATCAGCCCATATACCACAGAAATAATTTTTGAATAGTTGAGAACCTTTTCTATAATCATCTGTAACCGAAATTTAATTCCATGCCATTTACTTCAATAAACATTTATCAAGTGCCTGCTGTATACAAAGCATTTTATAAGCACACAATGATAAAAACAAATGAATGTATAAGCAAAAGTCTCTGATTCCCAGAAACTTACATTTTACAGGGGGCAGGGAAGCAGCATGTTCATCTATCATTGGAGAGTTTTTCCAGAGTGTCAATGTTTCCATCTATTTTCATTTGCTCTTCCTTCTTGGGGTGCTTAGTGCCTGGGGTGCATGGGCTCTAAATGGATTAACATATAGTCATGAGAATTTTAGAAAAAGGGCACCATTGAGAAGAAAATGATAGAAGAGGAAAGGATAAAGCAATGGAAAGAAAAATGATATGGTGTTCTGGGTATCTTAGATATATCTAATATCTAATCTAATCTAATCTTAGAGACCTTGAGATTTCTCCTCTCCCCTCCCACCCTCCCATCAGGAAGTTTATCATTTCTACTGATGCTTGAATTGAAAACTCTTTGAAGTCCACGCTCTTTCAGACCTTTACAGAGATCTCACCTTTTGCATGGAAACAACATTCCTATGATATTTAAAAACATTTTTTTTTTGGCAATTGGGGTTAAGTGACTTGCCCAGGGTCACACAGCTAGTAAGTGTCAAGTGTTTGGTCTGAGGCTGTATTTGAACTCAGATCCTTCTGACTTCAGGGCCGGTGCTGTATCCACTGTACCACCTAGCTGCCCCAGAAAACAACCTTCCTATATCCATATCAATGACTTCCATAGCCTGAGGTTTTGAAGTTCCTATAGTGATGGGTAATTTTTTATCCCAATGTTTCCAGCTTCTGTAGACTGATCTCAGGGCTAAAGCCAGACTATAGGGTCAAGACTGGGTTTGACACCTCTCATGGTCAGCAAGAATTTACAAAGAACTTACTATGTGCCAAGCACTTAGTGATGTAAGAACTGGCTACAATTGTTGGGAATGCTTGCTGCTAATGTTTTTCCTTAATATCACAATGCTGTATTTTAAGTAAATTTCTATGTTCTTTACTATGATAAGTCTAAAGGATTTGTTAATAGCATCTAGACCTAAGAGGATAGAGTTTGCTGTGGACTCGGGGCTAAGACAACAAGAATATGTTGAATCTTGGAATTACAAGAAAGGGGAGATTAAACATAAACCTTCAATAGAATTTGTTACATACATAAAGACAAGACAAAGAGCAAACATGAACCACTGGGAAAAAAAGCTTGAAACAGAGGTGGCTCCTGAACTCAGCCCTGAAGGAAGATCAAGGTTCAGGGAGAGTGAATTGAGGAGGGTAGGAACTCCTAGGAGATGGATGACTTTTGCCAAGCCACAGAGATGAGAGATGGAATGATGAGTATGAGGAATAGCTGGTAGTCTACTTTGGCTGGAATATAGAATATTTAAAGGGAAATAATAAAAGATCAAGTTGGTAAAAGGTAGCTGGGAACCAGATTTTGGATTTTGGAGGGCCTTAAGTGTTAATGGAAAGGTTTGTATTTTCTCCTAGAGGCAGAAGGGAGGGATTGATGGTTTTTTGAGCAAGGAGTGACATTTTATTAATGCCTTTGCTATTAACTAAATTTAATATAAATTATATATATTATACATACATATATACAATACACACACATGTGTATATATGTATGTGTGTGTATGTGTGTATGTGTATGTATACACACACACACACACACACACACACACACTATGTTTAAATAATCATGACTCAGTCTCCTCCACTGGGTGCCATAACTTATTTCCAACTTCTTTTGCACAAGATACAGAAGTTATACTTGGTTGATATCTTCCTGCTGGCCACCCTTCTCTAGGGATGAGAAATCAGGAAGTTCAACTCGAATAATTCAGGTAGGCAGTACTGGCCTGACTAGCCACTAATCTCACCATTGCTTACTTTCCCAGTTTTGGTGCACATAATATATGACCTCAGCAACAACCTGGACCACAGTCTTAGACTAACACAGATACCTATAAATGGTCCACCCCATGATGACACTGAGTGACATAATGTGGGTGTCACAGCTGGATCCACTTACTCTCAGTACCGAGTACAGGCCAGTTTGGCCCCATTAGCTGGCTCCCTTGAATATCCTGGCAGAAATATTGTTGGCGATCCACAGAAATGGTTCCCATACTCTCGACGCTGCAGAGAATCTTTCTGAAAACTCTTGCACAATGCAACATGTCACCTGTCCTCTCATCTGCCACCAATCCCTGCAGTGCCATAGCTATCCTCTAACCCTGACAACAAGAAGATTGTTGGGCTCCATATGACACTGGCGTTTTTATTGCTTTACTTATCAGTCAGTTTCAACCGTTAGCCAAACCTGAGAGCTTATTTCCCAAGCCCCAAATTTGTCCAACTAGTTAATGAGCTTGAAAAATGATGGTGACAGCAGATTTAGGGAGCAGAGAAAACCTATGGTTATGTTCTAGTCTTGGCTCTGCCATTAACTACCTCTATGATCTTAGACAAGTTACTAAACTTCTCTGTATCTCATATGTAAAATGGAGATAATTATACCTCCTCTACTTAGATCAAGCTTTACTGTGAGGCCAAAATAATAGATCTGAAAGTGTAAGGAAGAGCATTCTATGCAGGTAAACTTAACTTTAGGATCAGAGACTCTCATGGCTTAAAGAACTTTAATTAATTGTGGGGAGAGAGGGAGTGAATGCAACTTTCACAGTTTTCTTAGCTTATGCTGGCAACTAGAAGACTTGGGAAATCTATACATGATACCAATTCACTGGCTTATAAGCATTTTGGCTGTCATATTAAAAAATTTCATTAAATAGTGAAGAAGAATCAAAGAAAATTATACACTCTACAATGAGTGACTTATATAACTCTCCATCCTCACAAAATCCCACCCTGAATGTTATCCATTGTCACTTACTGTTCCAGGAATACTGAAGTCCCAGTTGCCACTGATATTGTTCCTGTCCTCTGCTGCCTTAAGCTTACCCTCTGTAGCCTCTAAGGAGGTTCCCTCGAAGCATCCTCTTATGTCCATTAGAGGACTCATTACTATCTGAGTACCATGGATTGAACCTCAAAGAGTTCTCTTTCTTGTCTGGCTGGGGTTTCCCCTCTCCCTGACAGAATTTATCCCTTTAGCAGCCGGTGTCAAACCAGGGGTCGCCTTTTACTAAAACTCAACCTGAAGCAAGGTCTTTGTCAGCACTGAAGGACAGAGAGTTTGGGCATTTTTCCCTAATTCTCTCCAGCTCCAGTTATGTGAAAGTCCTTAGCAAGAACTCCATGTTTAAATAAGGTAATCAAAACCATGTTGTCCTTTTTCTCTCTGGTACCAGGGGTGTAGGTCTTTTACCCAAGATTACACTCTGTCCAGGCCCAAAAACAAAACAAACAAACAAACAAAAAAACCCATCAACTATTCCCCAATTTACTTCTTAAACTCTTAAGTAGGATTATTTAAATCACCCACAAGCTTTTGGCTATCAAAAAGCTCTTGTATTTAGCCTCACTACTGATAGGAGCTATCTCTTTAATTTCTAATCAATCAACAAACATTCATTAAGTGCCTATTAGGAACCAGTCTTGATCAGTAGGATCAAAGCCCTGAGCAAAGGAGCACTCTGTCCTGAAGGAATTTACATTCTGTTGGGGGAGACAACATGAGAGTGAGTATCTGAGTATAACAATATGCACAACACTTTTTTTTTTCTGGAGGAGAGGACAATATATTTGCTTCTGGGGAGATAGAGAAGGGCCTCATGTAGAAAGTGGCATTTGAGATGCCTTTTGAAAGAAAGTAGGTATTGTAAACAGTGAAAATGAAGAGTGAGTCTATCTCACACATGAAGGAGTTTCTGCAAAAGCAAGCAGTTGGAAGAGAAGTGTCTCTTGTGAGGAACAATTGTTGTTTGTTCTTTATTCTCAAAAAGGACTGATGACTTCTGGAAGGTGAAGTCTTGACTTGAAAGTGAATTGGATTTAAGTGAGGCAGGGTTGTACAAAGTCACCAGCCTCACTCTCTCCTCAGGAGCCATCTCATCAACAATAAAAAGGAGTAGTAAAGAGGCATAAAGGAGGCAGAAAAGGATCTCCTATATCAGCTTAAGAGGATGGATAAGAATGGAAGAATGCAACTCCCCTCTGCCCCCCAGAAAATAAGCTCCTTGAGGGCAGACACTTTCTTTTTTTCTTCTTGTATTTGTATTCCCAGTGCTTAGCACAGAACCTGGAACACACTAAGCCCTTAATAAATGCTTGGTGACTTGACTTAATTACTATAATCATGTCATTAAATTATAATGTAATCCAATTACTGATAATAGGAATTCAATTACTGACCGCTATTTCTCACCCCTCATCCCCACTTCCAAAATTATTTCCAGGCTGTCTTTCTTAAGTTTATCTTACACTTCATAACTTCTATGGAAACAGAGCCTACATGAAATCCAGGTTCTGTTTTGAGTGCACCAGTTCCTGACCCCTAATACTGTGGGCAAGGATGATCACAATAAAAACTCACATTTCTACAGTGCTTTAAGATGACAAAACATTTGTGCATCTTTTTAGGTCCTGTGAGGTCCTTTCTGTTGTTTCTCTTTTTGTTATCATTATGTGGGACTTGGAGAGGAGGAAAGAGCAAAGGAAATTTGAAGAGCCAGTCTGTGGGTGTTTTCACTGTGTAACCAGAGGAGACTAAAATAACCCTTCTGTTCAAGCCAAAACCAATTAAAGGAGAAACAAAAGGGAGAATGGGTGGAGAGAAAGCCAGACCTGGAGTCAGGAAGACTCATCTTCCTGAGTTCAGATCTGGCCACAGCTACTAACTGTGTGACCCTAGGCAAGTCACTTGCCCCTGTTTTCCTCAGTTTCCTCATCTGTAAAATAAACTGTACAAGGAAATGGCAAACCACTCCACTGTCTTTGCAAGAAAACTCCAAATGGGGTCTGGAAGAGTCTGACCAGACTGAACAACAAAGGAAGGAAAATAGGCACTTGTCACACTGTACCTTACATTAGAGGTATCTGCATACATCTCTTCTCCGCTCCTTGAAGGCAGGAACTGTCTTATTCATCTTTGTATTCTTTCCCTTCCCCTCAACTTAACAGCAGTTCTTTGTGCCAATAAGTACCCAGTAAATCTTTGTTAAAAAAAAATGAGTGAATGAATAAAAGAATGCATAAATGGGTTAGCCACTAGCAAACAAAAGACATGAGTCAATGTGAATCTATCCATCAACTCATTTATTGAGCATCTGCTATATTCAAGATGCTATGCAATATGAAGGTAGGTAGATATAGCATTTTAAGCACTTGTTATGTGCCAGGCACTGTATTAATATAAAGATAGAAAACATTGGTTCTGCCCCCAGGAAGCTTAGAGTCTAGGCAAGGAGAAAGAAAAACACCCTTGAATGCATTAATTATGATGTACGGCAGAAAATTATCTTGCCAAAGGAATGGGAATGGTATAAAGACTTTGCCTGGCTCTCCATTGCCTTCACCACATTCTAAAGTGTATCACATACATTTGTTAAGTCTTATATATCTCTTATTGGATTGTAAGTTCTTTGAGAACCAAGGCTATAATTTTTTTTATCCCTAGCATCTGACTCAAGGTATGATTATTATTATATATTATTTTATTATATATTTTAAATATATTATATATTATTATATAGTATTATTATTATTAGCTAGCATTTATACAGCTCTTTCAACTTTATAAAGCAAAGCACTTCATAAAAATTATCTGATTTTATCCTTACAACATCCATGGGTTGATGATAGTATTATTCCTATTTTACAAATGAGGAAACTGTGGCAGCCAGCAGTTGCCTAGAGCTTGCCTAGGATCACACAGCTAGTAAGTATATGAGACCAGATTCGAACTCAGTGCTTGACTCCAGGTCCAGTGCTCTATCTGCTATCCATCTAGTTACTTCTAGAATGAAGACTAGTTGATTTAGGAATTCAAATGAACTGGAGTACCCCACTATCTGAGGATGAAGCCCCCTCTCTTTTCTTTTTCATTTCCTCCCCTTTAATTCTCTTCTCCTTTGTCTTCCACCTACCCATCACTTCATGTACCACGTAGCTCCCATAGCATACAGATTGGCTTGTTCCTTTAAGAGGCAGGGAAATTAATTCTGACTATCCAGATGCTTGAGGTAGAGAAGGTCTGCCACAAAAAGAATGCTTCTGGATTTTTATTGTTCCCTGGGAACTCTCAGGTTAATGGGTTGTGGGACTGTTGTGCTCTTACTGCCTGTGTTAAAAAAAAAATATCTTGTGTTTCTTGACTTGAGAATTGTGGAGAAAGAAGAGAGTAACTTTTATCCTTTTAAATTTTGAATTGTATCTTCTTAATGCTTAATTAGTAAAGTCGGTTTTAATTGGATTTTATGGTCCAGTTGGTGTTTATTGCATTTTAAACCTTGAACCTGGATGGTAAACTAAGTTCACCATAGAGAGAGAACAATTCCAGTTTTGGTGGTCAAGGAAGAATTACACAAGATTTAAATTAGCTCCGATTCAATTCAACTTCTAATAAATACCTACCACGTGCAAGACACTGGGGTAGATATTAGGGATGCAAAGACCAAAAGAAGCAGTTTCTGCCTTCGGGGAATTTATGTTCTACTGAAGGGATATAACTGTATAAATAGGTATAGGGCAATGGTGGGGGTAGGATAGTATCCTAGCCCTTTCTGACATTCTGATATAGTTTCCTCTTCCTGTTTGGCCTCCTGGGGTGATGCAGGCAGAAGAAGGAGCTGAGAAGGACTCTGCTTGGAACTTTAGGCCGATTAATAGAAACTGAGGGACAATGGCAGCTGGTGGCCACAGCTGTCCCTGGCTCTGGTCTCATTACCTTTGGAAGCCTTGAAGTAGGGTTTCTTTCTGGTGAAGGGGCCCCTGAAGAAAGAGAGAGGGAAAAACCAGACCAATGCATTGAGCAGTTCCAGACCCTGGAGCAGAATCCCTACTGTTCCTTTCGCCCATGCAGCCTCAACAATGAGAACAGCTGAAAGCTTCCATGGTACTCCCCAGTGTGAGTTAACTCTTTGTTCCCCAGTTCCACTTTACTGAGAGATGGGAGATGTACTAGGGGTCATTGACTTCTTGATCTGTTCTTCCATGCTCTTATGCTGTGGTTTGGAGGCAGAAGATGGAAGAACCAGATTTCAACCTGAGAGGATTTGTTTTGTGTTTTGTCTTGTTTTGTTTTGTTTCACCTTGAAAGGGCTAACTGAGAGTGAGTGAGAAGTTAAGCCTTGTGAGACTTGTTTACCACATCTAATTTTTACTATATTTTTATCTAATTTAATTAAACCTTGTTCAACTTGAATTTGAGTGGAGGGAGAGAGGAGGTGGTCAGTGAGTACTAAAACAACAGTAGATTTGGAAAGGAATGGAAGGCAGGTGGAGGAAAGATCATATGAGTGACACATTATGCTTACCATATGTTCCTAGATAAGAACCTGAACAAAGCAGTAGGGATTGAGCATTGAATGACTGACAGTTATTTTATCCCAAGGCCCTGACTGTGAACAAGTCCCAGATGATACCACTGCTATACAAGGGAACACTTACAAATGGGGAAATTGAAGAAGGCTTCATGGAGGGGGTATTTGAACTGAACCAGGAAGGAACACACTAATTTTGAGAGGTAGATACGAGGAAGGGGTACATATCAGGCATGGGGGAAGGGATTGTGCAAATGTACAGAGATAGGAGATGGAGTGTCAAGTTCAATGATGGATAGGTAAGAGTTAGACAGGCAGAGAAGAGAGAAGAGAGAAGAGAATCTTTTAGGAGGGAGTCATTGAATGAGCAAAGGTGCAGAGATGGGAAATTGAAAGGTACAATCAGTAGAGCAGTTTGCCTGGAAGCAAAGATAAGAGTTGAGTCAGGCTAAAGAATTTGGAACTTAGCTTTTAAATACTGGTTGAGTTTTCCAGAGAGTGCTATGTTTCAGTGCTAATGTTTTGTATTTCTTGTGAGTTTGGAGTTATATGCAGCAGTGATGTTATGGTGGGTTTTGAAAACTGAACTCTTGCAACAACAAAAGACATCTAATGAGATCCAATTCTGATGCCTCATCATGGCACAGAGATGATCTTGAATTCTTGAAGGTTATACCCCTGGAGCTCAGACTTTGGCAGCTGATGAAAGAGCTAGGGCTGGCAAAGGAATGTGTTTTAATTTCCAAGGGACCAGCATGACTAAGTTTGTAGAGGTTGAAGGATGATGATTTTTTTTTTAAGGCATAACAACTCTCTAAAACCATCTACCAAATCACAGAGGGGTTGTGATCTCTGTTGGTGGTGGGGAAACACGTGCTGACAAAATTAGGAATCCTTGAGATTTGGAAATATAGACTGTCATGTCAAAAGCCCTGTTTCTCTTTGTCTCCTAATATTGATCCTCATCATTTCCATCATGCCAAATATCATTCATTCTCCCTTCACAGCATCTCTCACTCATCCCCTTTCTCTCCATTCACCCCATAATTCAGATGCCTATTATCTCACAACTAGACACAAATAGACAACTATTGAGAATAGCCTCCTAATAGGTTTTCCATTCTATACCCTCTTCCCTCTTCAGTCTTTCTTCTACACATCTGCCAAAATGAAATTTCTAAAGCACAATCAAGTCACTTCTGGCTCATGAAGTTTCAGGGGGTCCCCATGTGTCTCCACAATGACATACTATAAAGGACAATGCTGTTTGGCATTCAATGCCCTTCATCATCTTGTTCCAGCCTACCTTCCCAGATCAGTTACCTACAAATCCCCCTAATGCTGTACATTCCAGACAACTGACTGACTCATCTTTTTCCAAATATGAAATTCCTACCTCTTATATCCTACCTCTGTGACTTTGCATGAGCTGACTCCTGTGTGCGGAATGCTCCCTCTCCTCATTTCTGCCTGTTGGAACTCCTAGCTCCTTCCAAGCTCCACTCAAATGCCTTCTTAATTCTCTCCCTTGTTAGTCCTACCCACCCACTCACACTGAAATGACTACTTTGGGTGTATTTTGTTTATCCTTATCTGTGTATGAGTTATTTTCCTATGGAAGCTACTAGGTAGTGCAGTAGATAGAGCGATGGTCCTGGAGTCAAGACCCAAGTTCAAATCCAGCCTTAGACACTTACTAGCTGTGTCACATTGGACAAGTCATTTAGCTGCTTTCTGCCTCAGTTTCCTCATCCTAACAGAGGGATAACAATAGCACATGTCTCCCAGGGTTGTTGCAAAAATCAAATGACAGTATTTGTAAAGTGCTTAGCTCAAAGTCTGGTGCACAGTAGGCATTTAATAAATGCTGACCATTTGTTCTTTGTCCTTGTATACCCAGCATCTAGTATATCATAGGCATTTAACAAATGCTTATTGAATTTAATTATGATTGCTCATTTTTAAGACTTTCCAAAGTATTCTTATAGCAGTACAGTGAGAGAGATAGTGGAAACATTTTTATTACCATTTTGAAGGTAAGGAAACTCATAAAGCTTATAAAGGTAGAGGCTTGCCTTGGGTCCTCAGTTAATAAATCAACAGAAACGTTGGAAGTTCTTAGTGGGTCAGATACATGATCAGTGGGGGTGTCTTAGGGAGATGAATCTGGCTGCAGTATCTGAGACTCCTTTCCTTTGGGTTATTCAATAAAACCATGGTGGATTAAAAATAGCAAGTTACAGCAGGAAAGATGAAGAGCTGGGGAGAATCCACAAGGAGAACTAGAGTTTCTTGTAGACTTGACAAAGAAATTGGCTGGACTTCATTTAAAGTTGTGCAGATGTTTAAAAAAAAAACAAACCCAAGTCCAAAACACCCCAAACAGAAGTTGGCTTTGCTTCTGTGACAGAAGAGAATCTTCCTTCTTTAATAATGTTTATGATTAACAAGGTAATTAGAAGGAGCAGAGCCTGCAGCACCTAGGGAAAACAGAGGCTTTAAATGAGCCTGAGATTTGGCAGGAGTTGTCACTGGTTATTTAAAGTTATAAAAAGTACATATAAACACATTGAGACTCAAGAGAGAAAAAGGGGATAAGGCAGATTTTGGCAGGTGAAAGTGGAACAGCAGAGGTGGGGAGGGGAGCAGGCAGAAGGGGCTTGGGCTGTTGGCCGAAGAGATGGGATCATTTAAAGTGTGGCTCCCGTGGGACAACGAGTAAACAAAATACAACAAACTCTGTTTCCTGGCAAGGTTGAAGGAGTTCTGGTTCATAGAGAGTTACCACATGTAGTTTACACAGATAACCAATTTTCACAGAATTAAAATGCAATGAAATGTGATTCTAGCACAAACCGTTCTGAACATAATTTAATTTTTGATTCAGAAACCACCCCTCAATTGCTCTGCAAAGTCAAATCAAGTCAACAAGCATTTGTTGCAGGCCTACTATGTGCTGGACACTGAGCCAAGCACTTGGGCTACAAAGAAAGACAAAAACCAAAAATCAGTCCCTGCTTTCAAGGAGTTCAAGTCTAATAAGGGAGATGAGGCAACATGCAATCAACTAAGTGCAAGTAAGATACATACAGTATACACTAGAGATTATCAATAGAGAGAAGGCAATAGTATTAAGCAAAGGCAGCTTTCTATTCAGCCCATGCTTAAGGCCAGCCCTGTTCCCAGTGGGGGACAAGAGAGCTGTCTTGAATTGAAAAGAAAAGAAAATCTGTTCAATTTTTCTTGTTGCTATTGTTCTCTATGAGACAATGAAAGACAAAGCTTCGGTGGGAAGAAATCTGTGTACACTCTGTCCCTGGAATTTATGACTGATCTTGTTGAAATCAGAGCATTGAGACTGTATTGGGTGCATGTGTTCTCTAGAGTGCCTACATGGAGTCTTTTTTTTTTTTTTGGTGAGGCCATTGGGGTTAAGTGACTTGCCTAGGGTCACACCTCTAGTGTCAAGCATTTGAGGCTGGATTTGAACTTAGGTCTTCCTGACTCTAGGCTGGTGTTCTATCTACTTCATCACCTAGCTTCCCCCTAGATGGAGCTTTAATCAGAAGAACATGAGAATAGGATTACGGGAGTCAGAACTGGAAGTGATATTGGAGATCATCTACTCTAACCCCCTTATTTATCAGAGGCAGGAACTGAAGGCCAAGAGAGGGTGACTGAGTGGCCCAAAGTTAAAAAGCTAGTAAGTGGCCAAGCCAGGATTCAAACCCAGGGCTTCTCATTTCACATCTGACAAGCACAAATACAGGTTCAAATGGTAGTGTAATCTGCCCTGCCCCCAGCATTGGTTGGTTGGTTTGTATCCTGGATTAGATTGATGGGCTTTAAAATAGAATTGTACAAAGTTCTAAATCCTAGGATCCTCTGAACCTGTTATAGGGAGGCAATTTTCACATCAAGAAAATACTTCCTAAGAATTTGAGTTGTCTAAAAGTGAAATGAGCTAATTCAATAAGTAGTGAGTGAATACTCTATTACAGGAGGTCTACAAGCAAGGGATGGATGACCACTTGTAGCATTGTGGGTACAGGGATGGCTTTAGAGTCAGGAGGAACTTGGTTCAAGTCCCGCTGCTGATGTACACTAGCTGTGTGACCATTGGATAAGTCACTAAACCTCCCAGATGTCCCAGTTAACTCTCTTAAGGCTATAAGATACATAGGAGTTGCTGATCTGCTTGGATGAAAGGAGTTTCCCTACGCTGAATTCCCTCTACCAATGAAATCACAGTCCCCAACAATAAACAATATAAATGCCTTGCCCCTAGAGTCTTTCTTTTGCTGACAATCTCTAGATAACCTAGTAACCTTGAAGAACAAAGGACTCTATCAGCAATTGCCAAAAGAAAGGTCAAGTGTGTAAGAAGTTGGGAGGCCAGTGGTTAGCAGGAAGAATCTCTTCCTTGGTTTTGCCAAGAGATGCGCCTCAAAGAAAAAGACATTGTAAAACCCTGCTGTAAAAACAGAAGCCCCATCACAATTCATTTCCTTGAATGTGCCATTAAAAATGTGCCTGTGCTAAGTCACCAGGACTGGCTTAATGGAAAGAATTAAGTTGACATTAAACACAAATGTTATTACTCTGTCCTCTACTCCCCAGAGCTTAAGCTGTGTCTATTTCAGAACATCCTAAAGTCGGATTAAACCCAAGGAAGCTCATACTCAGATCAGAGCTGAGCCAAACTCAACAGAGAGGCCAGGAAATCACCTGTATGAGAGCTGGCATGGGGGCCAGGCCTATTGTATTTGAAGCTTCCTCTAATCCTCAGGTGCCCATCTGTTATTTGTGTATCCCTGAGGGGAACACCTGCTCCTGTTTCAGGCAGAAAACAAAAAGAGAGGATGAACTTGCTCTTCAAGTCCTGCCAATCAGGGTAATCCATGGACAGGCTTCATCTCAGTGCTTGACTCTGTGCTCAGTGCCAGGTTCATCCCCAGGGCATTTGTATCATGGAGCAACTAGGACAATTCCCGTGGCAATCCTGGGTACCCACATCTATAGGCTTGGGTGAATGGAGCCATCAGCAGAGGAATGAGAATTGAGGCTTAGATTTTTTGCTTAAAAGGGGAAAAAAAGCCTTCTAGAAAATTGGAAGACAGAGACTCTCACTGAGGTTAATGTGGAGGTTAGCCAGGAGTGTCAAGGGGCTAATGCATGTTTCAGCAGCTGCAGGAATAGTGTGCCAGACTACAATTCTGATTATGTGTACAATTACTGGGTCAAAGGAAAAAAAAAGGTTCATGAACTGAGCTCCTGATTCTGTTCTGCTGCTGCACTGCTGACAAAATGTTTGATCTGAACATAATCAGCTTTATAGAATCTAGAATTCTAGAATCTTTATAGATGAATCTAGATTTCAGGGCTGTATCTCAAGTGTTTTCTTAGTGATAAATACACATGCACGTAGAAGAAGTGAAGAAAAGGGAGGAGGAGAAAAAGGAAGGAGTGACAGAGATAGAGATAAAGACAGATGGATTGTACATCTCAAATGGTGGTCAACTATACCTAATACAAATAAATTGCTGCTTATATTATTTAAAAGAAAATGCTGAAAGTCTTCCCTAACCGAAATATCTTTTCCATCATCCTGGCGTGGTTTTTAGAACTACTGCCATTTGTAATCCTGTGGAGCAAAAATAACAGTAATAATCAAAATAAAGGATATTAGTAATAAATAATCTTAATAATAAATATAAATAATAATACACAATAATAAATAAAATCTTAGGATTACTTAAACTTGAAAAAAAAGAGAACTACTACCGTTAGATTAACTTCCTTGGGTTAAAGTACCATTGCAAAAAGATTCTGTTAAAATGCAAATATTTTCTTACCTGGAAGAGCCATTAACAGATTCATTTTTTCAGTCATCTACTAGAGAAATGTTTTCCAGGAGAGATGAGTTTTGATTCATCAGACTAGATTATGGAAAAGGCCCGCAGTAGAGGACACTTTTGGGGACAGTGGGTCTGGATGGAGCGCTATGGTGGGGATCCTTGGGAAGCTGGCAGAGATGGAGGACAGGCATAACAGGGTCAACAGGAGAAAGACCATGGAGAGACTGTCACCTATAGTATGTTGTAGTAGAAGAATACTCTATTCTGAGCAAAGATCCTGGCTCAGCTACTTACTCTGTGTTTGACCTTAGATAAGTCAGAGAATCCAAGATCTGGAAAAGACCTCACAGGCCAAGAGTCTACACATACCTGACCCAGAAACCCTGACAAGTGATTATCCAGCGTTCAGCACGTAGTGCCTGGCACATAGCAAGTGCTTAATAAATGATATTTGATCGATTGATTGCTCAGTTTCTGCTTGAAGACCTTTGGTGAGAGGCAACTCACTCACTACCTTCCAAGGAAGTCCATTCCACTTTTGGACAGGTCTAACAGCTACCTGCCTAAAAGCAACTAAGTAGTACAGTGGTTAGAGTGCTGGGCCTGGATTCAGGAAGATTCATTTTCCTGAGTCCAAATCTGGCCTCAGACATTCACTAGCTGTGTGACCCTGGGCAAGTCACTTAACCCTGTTTGCCTCAGTTTCCTCATACATAAAATGAGCTGGAAAAGGAAATAGCAAACTACTCCATTATCACTGCCAAGAAAACCCCAAATGGGATCACCAAAGAGTCTGAACAGCAATGACTGAACAATAACAACTACAGTGATCAGGGAGGTCTTTTTCATTTGCCTCTCACTACCTCCTTCACATAGTTTTTACTTCTGGAGCCAAGTAGAATAAGCCTAATTCCTTCTCAACATCAAATACAACTTTCATGTTTATTAACACTCTCTCCCCCCAGTATCCCTCCCTCTCCAACAAACTTTCAAATGCCAGGCATATACTACATGTCAAGACTCAATGAGTTAATACAAAGTGTCCTAAAAGTCTCGATACAGTTGTAAGCGATTTACATTTAAAAAGCTTACACCCGCATAAGATTTTTTTTTGGGACACCCTCCCCCACCTCACATTTGTAAAGAAAGCACTTTGCAAACCTTAAAGCACTATATAAATATTAGTTATAATTATTATAACAAGGACAGCTACAAAATGGTGCCCATCCTAGAGGACCTTGCATTCTAGTGAGGGAAAATGACATGCACATAGATAAGTAAAAATAAAACACATACAAAATTAATGCCAAATAATAATTATAGAAAACATTTGTACATTGTTTTAAGGTCTGTAAAACACTTTACAAATATTATCTCATTTTATCCTCATAACAAGTGAAGAAAAAGGCCAAGAAGTTAAGTGTTTTACCCAGGGTCACACAACTAGTAAGTATCTGAGGTAAAATTTGAACTCAGGCCTTCCTGACTCCAGATCCAACACTCTATTCTCTGTTCCACTTCAAAGAAAACTTTTCCAAGAGGTGGAAATAGACAAGGATTGTACTCCAGAAATAGAGGACTGACAATGGCAAAGCATGGGGATAGGATGTCATGTATGGGAACAGCAAATAGCCTAGTTTGGCTAGAATACAGAGTACATGAAGGAGGATAACAAGAAATTGATTAGGAGAGATACTTAGAACCAAAGGGTGAAGGGCTTGAAATGCTAGGCTAAGGAATTTGTGTTTCATCTTCGAGGCAGTGGGGAGCTACTAAAGTTTCTTGGATAGGGCTAGGAGGAAGGGAGCAGATGAAGCAGGGAGTTGACCAGGTCAGACATGTGCTTTAGGACTACCAATATGCTATCTGTGTGCAAGATGGATTGGAGCCAGGAGAAATAGATAGAAGCCAGGGAGGTCAATTAGGAGACTATGGCAATAGACTGCCCTTTGTTCTCTGGTCTAAACATCACTGCTTTCTTCAACTAATTGCCAAATGGTATGCTCTCGACTTCTCTCACCATCCAGGACCTTCCTCTTCTAGATATGCTCCAGTTTGTCTATGTTCTTTCTAAATTATAGTGCCCAGACCTGAATACTTAGTACTTCTGGACACTAAGCTTCTCTTAAGGCAGTCTAAGATCACATGAGGATCAGATGAGATCAGCTGAAGGAACTATAAATGTTTAGCCTGGAGAAGAAAGTCTGGGATGAAGGGAGGATGGGATGGGAGACATAGAAGCTGTCTTCAAGTTTTTGAAGTACATTCACACGGGAAAGGGATTAGATTTTTTTTCCCTCCCTTTTGGCCCTAGAGGGCAGAGCCAAGAACAAAAGGGTAGGAATTACAATGAGGTAAATTTAGAATTAAGTCAGGAAGAAACTCCCCAACAGTCAGAGCTATCCAAATTGGAATGGGCTCCCTCAAAAGGGGGCAAGCTCCCCCTCAATGGAGGACTTCAAATAGAACACGGACAACCACTCATCAGTTATGTCATAATTTGGCATTCCTCTCAAGTATAAGTGGGGCTAGCTGGCCCCAGATGACCCTTCCAACTCTGAGATCCTGAGATTCTATGATGAGTATTTTGGCTTTCAGGTCACATTGCTAACTCATATGGATCTTGAAATTCACTAAAACCCTAGCATCCTTTTCAAATAAACTGATGCCTACCCATGCCTCTCCTAGCTTGCAATCAAGAAGTCAATCTTTTGAATCCACTTGCAAGACATTGCAACTATCTCTATTAAATCATCCCTATGGCATTTGGAGACCCTGAATCTTTTTTTTTTAACATAAACAAAAATTGTGTACTTTTAAATACAAGTATAAAATTTGACATTTAGCCCTATTGAGTTTCATTTTCTGTTTAGCCCAATATTCTAACCTGTCATGATCTTTCTGGATCCTGACTGTCATCCAATGTACTACCCTTACAACTGTGTTACCCAGGCTGCTAAATGGTGCAATGGATAGAGCAGGAGTCAGAAAGACTTGAGTTCAAATTTGGCCTCACACTAGCTGTGTGACCCTGGGCAACTGAGTTTCCCTCTGACTGCCTTAGTCTCCTCAATTATAAAATGAAGGTGATAATAATAGCATCCATCACCTAGCGTTGTGTTAAGGATTAAATAATATAATATTTGTAAAGTACTTTGCTATCCTTAAAGCACTATATAAGTGCAATTATCTATCACAAACTCTATGATGGAGTAGTCATTTGATCCCCAAGATGTTATTCCTTTCTACTTCAGTAACTAGTTAGTTCTTATTGGTCAGAACAGTTTTTGTCCTCAAGTGGCTTACAAATCACCAGCGAAACATTTATTAAGTGTCTGCCATTTGTAGAGCAATACCAGATGCCCGGATGCCACCTCCTTTCCTGATTCCCTGAGTCATTAAGTGTTTCCTTGCTCAAATTAGCTTGTGTTTGCTTATGTTTTTATATGTTATATCACCCCATAAAATTTGACCTCCTTGATGACAGCAATTATTTTTCAGGATCCTTAGCCCCTGAGTCATAGGTTCCTAAGGTCCTATGTAATATTACATGTGTGATGCTCTAAGGCAGAATTCCTACTAAGATGCTCAAGAGCATTGTAGGCAGGGCAGCAATCATCCTGTTTATGGCTTCCATTTGTCCTTGTGCAGCTGAAGATAAACAAGGCTGACCAAATTCATCCAAATCATGAAGCAGCTGAAGTCTATCTTCAGCATTCCTAGGCTTCCTTCCCTATGCCCTCTCTCCTCTGCATAGTGACTTTCTGCCCTGGGTTCTCCAACACTGTCAAAAGAGGCAAATCTCTGAGAAGAGTTTTTACATTTATTCACCCTACTCCTCCCTTTCTCCATCTCCTTCCCACCCCACCTCCCTCAATGATGACTTACTCATAGGAAACAGCTAAATAATTAGAATACAAGATTGCATAATGAAGTGCTAAGGAGTATGGTACAGACCACATAGGCCAGGGGTGGGGAATCTGTGGCCTCAAGGCCATATGTGGCTCTCTAGGTCCTCAAGTGCAGCCTTTTGACCGAGTCCCAACTTCACAGAACAAATCCCTTCAATAAAAGGATTTGTTCTGTAAAACTTGGACTCAGTCAAAAGGCTGCACCCGAGGACCTAGAAGGCCACATGTGGCCTTGAGGCTGCAGGTTCCCCACCTCTGGATAGGCTAAAAGAGTTTGGTGAAAGTTCTAGTGAAAGATCACTAGATGTCTAAGTAATCAGGGAAGACTTCAGAGAGGAGATGGTACTTATAACAACAAGACACATTTATATAGGTGTCAGGGTTTGCAAAAGACTTTCCTTACAACAGCCCTTTCCATCTTACAGAAAAGAAAGATGAGATTCAAAAAAATTAAATGCCTTGTCCAGAATTAAACTGTTCCCAACTAAAAAGTTCAGTAGCCCCTGATTGTAAGGACCTAGGGATCTGCTAGCACACCTGAATTGTTGTACTCAGAAACTCTAGACCCCAGGGTAGATACACAAGCTGTAGTCCAGGGTTCTTAACCTAGGGTCCATGAACTTTTAAAAAAACTTTTGATATTTCAATATAACTGTTTTCCTATGAATTTTATGCAATTTAAAACCTTATTCTGAGAAGGGAGTCAATACATTTCATCAGAATGCTAAACGGGTCCAGGACACCAAAAAGGCTAAGAACCTGTCTTAGATCATTCTGCCCAAATGGACATTTATAGCTTCATTCTAATCTTGCTACAATTCTCATTAAGTTTAGTCTTGATTTTTTTTTTTTGTTCCCGTTTTTGGGGCCTTTTTGAATACCACGAGTGCCATCTGCTGGCTGATTTTTAGAATTACTTCAGTACTCAAAACAATTGGTTTCCACTCCCACTCCGACCTGGCTTGCTGTTTCCTGAACTCGGGTGGGGTCACTGATGTTCTGAAGACTAGACCTATCTGTGAGTGGGCTTTCATTGCATTTGTAGATCTTTCCTCATTATTAGTTAAAATGAAATTTAGGGAATGGACCTGTGATTTTAGTGGCATAGGAAACAACCTGATAAGGAAGTTATTAATGCAGGCAGCCACCTTGTCAGCAACTTAGTGTTAGTAACCTGGAGCACTGAGAGGTTAAGGGACTTGGTTAGGATCTCGATCCACTCCACTATTGGGCTGTCTGTTTTAGTGTCTAAAACAGTGGGGATTTGAGAGGGCGTTTCCTTGTCAGGAGTACGTTAGTCCAATTGTTTAGGTGACTGAGGCAACCAAATGATGTGGTGGATACTATTAGCTGTGTAACCCTCAGCAAGTCACTTAACATCTGTCTGCCTCAGTTTCCTCAACTGGGACATAGAGATAATAGTAGCATCTACCACGCAGGATCAAATGAGATAATATTTGTAAAGTGCTTAGCACAGTATCTTCCTTGTACATTGTTGTCACTTAATAAATATTTCCTTCCTTCCTTCCTTCCTTCCTTCCTTCCTTCCTTCCTTCCTTCCTTCCTTCTCCTTCCTTCTTCCTTCCTTCCTTCCTTCCTTCCTTCCTTCCTTCCTTCCTTCCTTCTCCAGCTGTAAACCCTTCCAAAATGCAGCCTAGGGCTTTCCCTATAACAGGAAAGATGGATGGTAAATACATATGGAATCAGATTCTCTCTTGGATCTAGCTTCGAGTTAATTTCAAGGGAATTTGCTTTTTCAAACCCCAGAGGATCCGTGATCTCATTTCTGCAGCTACTCCCCCTCACTTGTACAGATCACAACCCTTCTATGCCTCCTTATCTCTGGCCATTCTTGACTCTATTCTCACATAATTCCTTTAATAATGTTAATAGATAATTAGTATTAGCTGGAAAATGAACATTATATAACACTTTAAGATTTATAAAGCATTTTATGTAAGCTATCATGTTCAATCCGCGTAACTACCCTAAGAGGTAGATGCTACCATTATTCTCATTTTACAGTTGAGAAAACAGAAGTTAATTGACTTGCTCAAGGTCACACAGCTAGTCAGTATCTGAGGCTGGATTTGAACTTTGGGCTTCTTGTCTCCAGGCCCAGTGCTGTAGCCATTATGCCATCTAACTGCCAAAGAGGTTCTCTCCAACTTTCTAGAGCAGAGGTTCTTAAGGTTTGTAAATTGTTTTTAAAAATATTTTGAAAAAAAAATTTTGATAGCTGCCTTTTAATATAATTGGCTTACTTTGTAAAACCATTGGTTTTTTAATGCATTTCAAAACTTTGCTCTGAGAAAGGGTCCATGGGCTTCACCAGACTGCCAAAGGAGTCCATGACACAAAAGAATTACTGCTTTAGAAGCCTTCTTTTCTATCTCTTAGTTATTCATCAATATCAGTGCAGTACTGGGATAGGAAGCTTTTATCTCTTGGTCTTGCTACATGACAAGCCCACTTCCTTTTTTTATTATATTTGTCATAGATACCTTGGGGGTCATCCTTGGGAATGTGCTACCATCTGTACACACTCACTACGTCTCCTTCTCTTGCAGTTTGGGCCACCTGTAAATTTCATTCTTTGGCATTTGTGGTGTTCTGTGATTCATAGTCATACAGCATCACTAGGAAAATATTGTTGTGAAAAAAAAAAGATGAGTTTTAATGTCAGGAAGTAGCTTGAGGTTTTTGAAAACGTCATACAATTTTAACAATGCCATTTTCCTTCTCCTGATCAATGTTGTTCCACCTGTAGTTTCTGCCCTAATTGATTCATTTATTGATTCAACAGTCATTTAACTGTGTATTATGTATAAGTCAGAAAAGGAAATTATCCCTTCCCTCAGGTAGCTTATGTTCTACTGGAGGGGTGGGAGAGAAGAGAGGACACAGTAGGTACACAGAAAATAAGTACAAGATATATACAAAGTAATTTATGGGGGGAGGGTACTAGCACCTGAGGGTGATCTGGGTAAGTTTCTTGTAGGAGGTAGTACCCTGGGCAAGTCACTTAACCCCATTGCCTACCCAAAAAAAAAAAAAGAGCAAGGTAAAGGAAGCCAAGATTTCCATGGAGTAGAGATGTGAATGAAATGCTTTCTAGGCATGGGGGATGGCTTCTGGGAAGACATACCGCTGGGAAATAAAACGTCATGTATAGGAAACGTGAAATTGGCCAGTTTGGCTGAAATGCAGTGTGAAAGAGAGTATATATAATAATAGCTACTCATTCATCCAACTTCAGATCAAAACTGTGTATGTATTATGCATTCTTCATTCACCTCCCTGTCCCTAAGATGGTAAACAATTTGATATAGGTTGTATATGTGCAATCATGTAAAACACATTTCCATATTATTCATGTTGTGAAAGAAGAAACAGGCCATAAGAACAAAACCACAAAAAAAATGTAAAAGGTAAAAACAGTATGCTTCTACCTGTATTCAGATTCCATCAGTTCTTTTTCTGGATGTGGATAGCATTTTTCATCATGAGTCCTTTGGAATTGTTTTGCATCATTGTACTGCTGAGAATAGCTGTCATTCATAGTTGATCATCATACAATGTTGCTGTTACTATGTACAATGTTCTTCTGGTTCTGCTCTCTTCACTCAGCATCAGTTCATGTAAGTGTTTCCAGGTTTTTCTGAAATCTACCTGCTCGTCATTTTTTATAGTACAACAGTATGCCATTACATTCATACACCACAACTTGCTCAGCCCTTCAGTTTGTGAGATAGTATTTGTAAAAAGTGTTTAGCACAGTGCCTGGCACATATATAAATACTTATTCCCTTCCCTCCCTAATAAGTAACAAACAAACCCAAGCCCTCTGATGCCCAGTCTAGCACTCTTTCCATTACATTATGAGATGCAATTTTTGAGATTGGAGGGTAAAAGGTACTGATAATAGGGGGGGAGGATCAAGAAAATGTTCATGACCTGAAGGGAACTAAGAGATTTCAAGAGACTGAGGTAAAGGGGAAAGAGAATTCCTTACATGGGGCCGGTGCAAAGACCTGTATTGGAATGTTGTATAAAGGAAATAGTAATTAGGCCAGTTTGACTGGAATGTAAAGTTCATTAAGGGGAGGAATGTGGAATCAGCTTAGAAAAAGAGGTTGGAGCCAGATTATGGTGGGCTTTGAATGCCAGACTGAGGAGTTTGCATTTTATATTAGGGGTAATTGGAGACCACTGAAACTCTGTGAACAGGGGAATGACAAAGACCTAGACTTTAGGAAAATCAATTTGGCAGCTGTGGATCATCAATTGGAGAGAGGGAGAGACTAGTATTAGGCCTGGAGTACAAGTGTGGTTCTTGTGTGAGAAGAGAGAAAGAAAAGATAAGTGTTTGTATATGTGTATGTACATACACACAGAGGCAGAAAAGGAGGGGAGAGACAGGGGCAGGGGAGAAAGATGAAGAAATAGAGAGAAAGAGAAGGTGGGGGAGAGCGAGAGGCAGAGGGAGGGAAGGAGGGAGAAGGAGAGAACAGGGAGAGAGAAAAAAAGAAAGTTTGGTCTATCTACAAACATATCATACAGATACATATGCATACATACGCAAACGTGTATATGCTGCACATTTATCTATTAATTGATATGTGCATTTATGTGTATATTTGTTAAGGAGCATATAGATACAAAGCACATATTAATATGCAAAGAACTTGGGAGTTCTGAACTACATAGGATGAAAGTCAATTGGATGAACCTCCAAGAAATATTGTAGGGGAAGCGTATGTGTCAAAACTCTTATGCCAATCAGTAGTAGGATCTGGCCTATGAATGGCTACTGCACCTCCAGACTTTGCCAATTAGGGAGATGCAGAATCAAAGAGATAATAATAAACTTTTACAGATATTAGTAATTTCAGCATTTCCATAAATGCACATGTATTCACATATATATATATGTGCGTATGTGAGTGTATTCTACCTAACTAGACCTTCTTTCTGTTGATTATTTCCAATCTATTCTGTATATAACTTGTTTGTACATAGTTGTCCTGTAAGCTCCTTGGAGAGGAGGGATTTTGTTTTGCCTGTTTTGGGATCTCCAGCATTTAGCCCAGTGCCTGGCACAAAGTAGATGCTTATAAATGTTAATTGACTGACTACTGACTAACTAGGATAGGAAGGAGCATGCAGTGTGTTTATTTATACAGTCATGTCCATGTGTGTATATGTCTACCCACAAGGCAGCAGGTATGATAACAGAAAGGAAATTGACTTTGGAGTCAGGGCAAGTAATAATGACTAGCATTTACATAGTCCTTTAAGGTTTACAAAACACTCTACCTTTTACATTATCTTTTTTGATCTTTGTAGCAACACTAGGAGGTTGGTCGGTTGTTGTCCTTCAAACTTGAAGAAGACCAAGATGATATCACTATGTCAGGGTCAAGGTACAGTGTGTCCACCTGTGGCTGATTAGACCAACATGATCTTGGAATGTTCTACCCCAGGTTGGGCACAAAATAGTCCATATGAACATTTGGAGTGGAGATGTCTCTAAATTTGCACATCTCATTTCTTTTCAGCTACCACCATTCTGCTTTGCTCATTGAGCACAGCGCCTTCTTTGATAGGCAACCAAGCTGGACTGTTCTGTGTCAGTGTCTCCCAGGTCTCACAATTGATTCTAAAGTTCTTCAGAGAGACCTTGAGGGTGCCCTTGTATCACTTCTTCTGAACTCTATTTGAGTGCTTGTCTCATGTGAGTTCTCTGTAAAATAGTCTTTTAGGCCAATGTACATTTGGCATTCAAACAATATGGTTAACCCATCGGAGTTGGACTCTGTCTGGTACCTTATCTTGCCAGGTGATCTTCAGAATATTCCCAAGACATTCAAATGGAAGTGATTCCATTTTCTGGCATGGTGCTGGTAGACTATTCGCTTTCATAGGTAGACAATAATGAGGTCAGCACAATGGCTCTGTAGACCTTCAGTTTGGTAAGCAGCCTAATACCTCTTTTCCCCACACTTTCCTTTGGAGCCGCCCAGTGCTGAACTATCTCTGACAATGCATGTATCAACCATATCACATATGTGTACATCCCTGGAAAGTATTCTGCCAAGGTAAGTGAACTTATCCATAGCATTCAAAATCTCCATTTGTTGTAAGTGATGGCTCTATGTATGGATGGTATAGTGCTGGCTGGCGGAGAACCTCTGTTTTCTTGGTGTTAATTGTTAGGCCAAAATTAACACACATGACAGAGAATTGATCCATATTCCGTTGCATCTCAGCCTCAGAGACTACATTGAGTGTGCAATTATCTGCAAATAAAAAGTCACACACCAAATCTCCCTCCACTTTAGTCTTGGGTTGTAGCCTTTTCAAGTTAATTAATTTACAATCAGTAAATTATCTATCAATAAATTATCAGCTACTGTACTGTAGCTGACCTCATTGGAGGCGTCCGACAACATTGCTGAAAATATCATGCTAAAAAACATGGGAGCAAGCACAAAGCTGTGCTTCACTTCATTGGTGACAACATGCTGAAAATATCATGCTAAAAAACATGGGAGCAAGCACAAAGCTGTGCTTCACTTCATTGGTGACTGGGAAAGCATGAGACCATCATCCATTGTCCAGAACCCCTGCAAGCATGCCATTGTGGAACTGCAATGAACTTCTCTGGGCAACCAAATTTTGCCATGATTTTCCACAAACCCTCACAACTGACAATATCAAAAGCCTTGGTCAGATCAATGAAAGTTGTACCTCTTGTTCTTCTCCTGGTATTTCTCCTGGAGTTGTCGGGCAAAAAATGCCATATTGATTGTTTCTCAGAACTTTCTGAAGCCACACTGGCTTAGATGACCATCTTTCAGGTAAAGAAGCAGCCTATTAAGGAAGACTCTGGCAAGAATCTTGCTGGCAATGATTAAGAGAGAGACCTCTTTGTGATTGTCATAGGACAACCTATTTTTTTATAGAGATTTACAATGGAGGCATCCTTGAACTCCTGAGAGATAACTTCCTCTTGCTATATAACCTGCAAGATTTTAGTCAGCTTTTGTATGAGTGATGGACCCCTTGCCTTGTAAATCTCAGCTGGAATAGAATCAGCACCAGTTGCTCTGCCACATGAGAAGGGCCTAATGGCATTGAAAACTTCTTCAGTTGGAACTTTGGCTAGGTAGGGATTGATTACAACCTGAGGTAAATGGTCAATGGCCTCAGCATCGATTTGATGATGGTCTGTTGAGAATACAATGGAAGTGTTCAGCCCATCTCTCCAGGATCATGTTGTTATCACTAATCAACATGGCTCCATCAACACTGTGTAATTGAGATACATCACATGTCTTTGGCCCATAAATAGTCTTCAGAGCATCCTAAAAGCACTTTGGATTGTTACTATCAGCATAAAACTAAATTTCATCTGCCTTCTTACTGAGCCAAGAATCCTGCATCTAAGCTTTACTTGTACTTTGCTTTTGATGGAATTAAATGCTGCCTTCTTAGAGACAGATGAACTATCCTGCTGGTAAACCCTGTGGAGTTCTCATTTTTTGTTTATCAGCTTCTGAATTTCCCCATCATTTTCACGAAACTGATCTTGATGTCTGTGAGTATTCCAGCCCAAATGAGTAAATGCTCTGCAGTACACCAAATCTCTGAAAGCTGCCCACTCTTTTTCTGTTCTACTCTTACCAACCATGTGTTGGCTCAACTTTCCCTCCAAGTTAGCAACAAACTGTTCACCCTCAGAGAAGTGCTCTAATCTGTTGACACGAAGTCTTCTGGTAGTCACCTGGCCTTGGGGCCAACTGCTTTTGTTGAATGTTAATGTTTAGCTTTAGTCTACAATTGGTCCAGTCCTCTGTGCCACACATTGCTTTTGTCACTCTTGCATCATGTCTGTTTCTTCTCCTTACAATGACATAGTCTATTAAATGCCAATGTTTACTGTGAGGATGCATCCACGAAGTTTATTGCATCTAGGTAAATGGAAAACAGTGTGGTGATGAGAAAATCATGAGATGCACGTCTTCACTGGTAAGTGACCATTACTGTTGCTCTTTCTGACTCCATTCCTCCCGAGGGCTCCCTGCCATATTTGATAGCCTGTGCCTACTCTGACACTAAAGTCACCCAGAATTACAAGCTTGTCCTCTTTCAGCACATTTATGATGAAGGTCTCCAGATCTTCATAAAATTTTTCTTTTGCTTCATTGAGGTTTGTCTTGATGGGAGCATATATACAGATAATGGTGGCATGGCACTTTCCTGTAAATGGCAATCACTTGGTCATGAGTCTGACATTCACTCCTTTTGGGAGGCATACAAGCTTGTTGACTAGATTAGTTTTGATGGTGAAACCTGTATCAGCTTCACAGCACTCCCCTTCACTGAAGCCACTCCAGAAAAACATGTATCCATCTCTGAGTTCAGTAAGCTGGCCTTCATTTGCTAGCCTTATTTTACTCAGGGCTGTTATTTGGATGTGATACCTGCTGAATTCTTGCAATAAGAGCTGTTCATCTTTCAGGTCTACTGGATTTCATGTTGTCCATCAGCATGTGCATATTCCATGTACCAATGGTGAGTAGAATCATCTATGTAAAAGTTTTTGTATATATTTTTGTGTTTAAACCAGAGGGTAAAATCTCTACCTGCTATGGTAAGCAGGCCAGAGTTAGGTTAGGTGAAGCAGACAATTTTAAAGACATTTTTTTCTAGCTCCTTCCTCACGCCAGGAGGTGAACAGTGCAATCCTTGAAAAGACTGTTCAGACACCCGGGGATTATTGAATCCCACTGATGCTTCAGTCCAGAGAAGATGTCCCTGTGGCCTGGACCACCTGTTTGCAGAGCTGTGACTACAGCTTCCAACATATCCACAGCTGCTGCAGAAAAGTTCGATGACTTGCCCATGGTCACATAGCCAGTATGTTTGAGATAGGATTTCAGTTCAGGTCTTCTTGATTTTGTCTGATGCTTTATCTACTACGCTTGTGATTGCTGACCTTGGGTGGCATTTTTTCTTGCTTTTTCCCTTCTTGGTTTAGAAAGCTAAGAGGGTGAGGGAAATATCTACTTATTCTGCATGAAAAGGCAATTTATATTCTAATTTAACTTCTGCAGCTGAGCCTGGTGGCAAATAAACTTTGCTGCCAGGGAGGCTGAGGCTGGTGGATTGCTTGAATTTGGAACCCCCAGGAGTAGCATATGTCAAAACTCCTGTGCCAGTCAGTAGAGGGATCTGGCCCATGAGTGGGCACTGCACTACCAGCCTGGACAAATTAGGAAGACCTAGTATCAAAAATAATAATAATAATAACAACAACAATAATAATAATAATTAACATTTATGGTTATTAATAATTTTAACATTTCCATAAAGAACCAAGATCTCTTTAAAAAGAATAACATAATCTGAGTGAAAGCTTTTTTAAAATCCCATTCTAGATTATTGAAAAAGATACAACACTTCTCTTTATTTTGAATCAGAAGCAGAAAAAATAATGAGAGAGAAATTAGGTATTTTTTCCTCATTAATATTTTAGAAAACATCTGCTTTCTCTTTCAACTAGACAAACTTACCACTGTATATAACATCCTGTAGGCTTAGTCCAAATTCCTGAATGTCTTCATCTCCAACCTCAGAAACTTCAAACTTCTAAAAAATAAGGAGGCCACATTGTGGGAAGCACAGCGTGCAAAAGGGTGTGCAAAAGTGCATGAGAAGGCCTCAAGCAATGCAATGCTGCCTTGTCTGCTCAGAAACCACACCTGAAAAAGTGATGATGGGTGAGTGGGACCTTAGCTTTCTCAATTACACCCTCTCAGGGTCACAGGGAGCCGTTGCCACACTAGTCTGGCATGAATATCCCCTTTTCTTTTCAGCTCAGAATTGGACCATTTGTCTATTTAATTGATATTCTGAAGGAAAACCTTTGTCTGGCCTTTATAGTTGCTTCTAAGTCAAACTTGAACCCAATTACAAAAAGAAAGTATAGAAAAACTACCTTGTCAGATCTACGCAAAGCAACGTTTCCTCAGGCTGTTTTTGTTCACTGTTTATTCTGGTGGGAAAGTCAAACTCCACTCCTAGGACAAGATGTTGGAGGTTTTTCTACCTAAGCAAAGAAGGAGCAAGAATAAATACAAAGCACATGCAGAGTAACAATTGGAGGGGAGGGGGGGTTATGAGATCGTGTCTCTAGAGTTGGAAGGGACGGAAGAAACCATCTGGTCTAAACCTCTCATTTTAGGGATAAGAAAACTGAGGCCCAGAGAGGGGAAGTCACTTGCCCAGAGCCTAGGGCTGGAAGGAATCCCAGAAGTGATCTAGTCCAACCCCTCACTTTACCGATGAAGAAGCTGGAGCCCAAGCAGCTAGAGGTCATGCATGAAGGAAGTATTAGGGGTGGTCTTTGAACCCAGGCCTCTGATGCCAGTCAGTGTTCTTTGCCCTGCACCTCACTGTATCCCCGCCCCCTTCCCTACCTCACAGAAAGAGCTGCTGTGGAAGGAGAGCTCATTCCTAATTTCGCCAAGCTAAACCTGCTTTAGTGAAAAGATCACGTTTCATTTCTACACTAAGCTTGTCCATGTCAAAGCCATCACTCAATCACTCAACAATCATTTATTAATATTAGGTGCTGGGCACTATGCCAGATGCCAGGAATACAAAGACAGAAGTTAAACATTCCTCCCCTTAAGGATCTTACATCATGTACACATTTGGCATATGTGAAATATTTACAAAACAATGTCAAGGGGAGGCATTAATAACTTGGGGAGAAGGCTTTATGTAGAGTAAGGTCTCTTAACCTGGGGTCCACAGACCCTTAAAGGGGTCCATAGATAAATTTCAGAAGGTCCTTGAACATAGATGGAAAAAAACCTCCATTTTTATTTTTAATAACCTCTAACTAAGCTACAGGGTTTCTTTCAGTCGTGAATGTAGTAAACATTTTTTCTGAGAAAGAGGTCCATAGGTTTCAATAGACTGTTCAAAGGTCCCTCTCACACACACATACAGACACTTTAAAAATGCTTGATGTAGAAGATGGTGCTTGAGTTAAGTTTTGAAGGAAATTAGGAATTTCAAGAGTTGGAGGTAAGGAAGCCTAGGCATTCCAGGCAAGGGACCACCAGGACAAAGGCATAAAAGGAGAAGGAATGCTACATCTGAGGGCCGATTTGGCTGCACTGCAGCATGTCTGAAGGGGAGCAATGTGTCACAAAACTGGTTTTTATTTTATATTATTTATTATTACAGTTGGAGAGCCAGGTTATGAAGGACTTTAGGTGCCAAACAGAGCCAGAACTAGTGGGGCACTCCCCCACTCCTACTTTGCTCCATGGGAAGAAATTTAGAGGGCTCAAAACAGTTGACATATCTTCATTTCAGCAGAGTGGAAGAAAGTGAAAGGATCAGCAAACCCTCTGAGGAATGGAGGTGAACAGTTTGGGGCTCCTGGTAACCATAGGGACAGCAGACTACAGCCAGTTTATTCCCTTCTTCTCTTACACAGCTCCACAAAGACATATTCCACCTACTCTGTCCTTTCCAAGACTCTCTCTTCCTTCAATCCTTTCTAGGCAGACCAGACTTTTTGCCTTCCTCTTACATTAAATTATCTGGCAACATAAAAAAGGGCCTCACATGTATCGTTGGTGCTAAGGACAAAAAATCTGGAACAGCTGACTATCTGATTATATACAAAGTTAAATACATCAGCTCAATTATAGTAATAGATTATGTTTGTAATTTGAATCACTTTCTATACATAACCTCCTTTGATCTTGCCACCATCCTATAAGTTATAGAACACATTATTATGCCCATTTTATAGATATAAGAGTTGGAAGCCCATAGGTGAAGTGACTTGGTTAAGACAACTAGGGCACAAACCCAGCCGTTCTAATCCAAATCCTATGCTCTTTCACTGCACCCTATAGCCTTCAGAAGTAGAAGAAGGAAAAGATAATAGTTATGCTTATAGGCCCCAATTTTTAGAGTTGAGTTTTAAGGGTCTATCATTTCTTAAGACATAGCTATCATCCTGTCAGTCCTTTTCTCTCAAAGGGCAACCCTCCCTTCAACCTCAGGTCTCCTATCTCCTACTGTACCTGTCCTGTGAGGGTAGGGGAGTGGCGCACTCCATTAGGTGATAAATTCTCACGCGTGTTCATAATGCCCTGCCCATCCCAGTGACTCTGAACTCCTGTAGATCATCACCCAAAACCCTCTCCATACCCCATACTACCTGATTTTTCACTCTCATCCCCCCAACTCCCCCCGCCCCTCCACCCACAGTCCTTCCACTGTGCCCTTTGGAGTGCCCATTCCATAGATGACAAACTTCCCTTTGCTTTAAATCTGTTCCTTTCCCAATTCTTCCACTTGCTGTTTCTTACTGAGACCAACACAACCTCCCTGGTCACCCTTTCCAGTACTAGCCTGCCTCAAGTCTCTCCCTACTCCAATCCATTCTCCACTGAGCTACTAAAGTGATTTTCCTAAAATTCAGGTCCAGTCACGTCATCCCCATATTCATTAAATTCCAGTGGTTTTCTGTTGCCTCTAGAACAAATACAAAATGCTCTGTTTGTGTTCAGAGCCCAGCATAACCTAGCCCCCTCCTACCTTTCCAATCTTCTTATATCTTACTCCCCAGCAGATATTCTTTGACTGGCTTCTTGGCTATTTCAAGAACAAGATACTCCATCTCTTAGCTCTAAGCATTTTCTCTGGCTGTCCCCTATGCTTGGAACACTTTCCCTCCCCTGCTGCAACTACTGACCTCTCTGATTTTCTATAAGTCCCAGCTAAAATTCTACCTTCTATAGGAAGCCTTCCCTAAACTCTCTTAATCCCAGTTTATTATTTTAATTTTAATTATTTCCTATTTATTGTAATATATCACTTGTTTCATATGTATTTGTTTGCATGTTGTCTCTCCCATTAGATTGTAAGCTCCTTGAGGACAGGGACTGTCTTTTGCCTCTTTTTATAACCGCAGTGCTTAGCACAGTGCCTGGCACATAGTAGGCACTTAATAAATGTTTTCTGAATGAATTAGCAATGATTCACTCTTGCCTATTGAATTCTCCCTCTCCTCCATCTGCTATTAAAGACTCATTATCAACTTCTGGCCAAAATCACTGCTGAAATGGAAGCAGACCAACTAGTTCCCATATACCTACTCTAGCAAAAACCCTGAAATTTGTGCTAGACTGAATAATAATCAAGAAATCCAATGAGAAGCTCTAGTAAGTAACTTCTTCCTAACCAAAACTGTACAAAAAGTCAGTGAGAAGATCAAAGGCAATAGGAAAAGGAACCACTGGCAAAGCAAGTATTAGTGAGAGCAAATAAGCCAATGTCCTTCCAGGGCAACTAGAAATACCTGTAGCATCTGTAGGTAGCAAGTATAGAAGACCTCTCCATCCCTGCTTTGCCTGAAGCCCCAAAGTGGTCAGAAAGCCCCAGGGTGGAGAATCCCCAGAGATCACCAATGATCAATGTAGTGTGATCAATGTAGTGCTCAAACTGAGGCAGCCCAGGCCCATGTCTAGACCTAGGCTCTAAGGTCCCTATACTCTATCCTGAGACCCTACAGAGGGCCCTGAAGATCCAGATCCAGGGAAACTTAAACTAGGAGGTGGAGGTCAGCATAGGAACTTACTATGAACAAGCAGGGTCAACCACCCCACCCAAAAGCTCAGCAGATGTGGATCCTGGTTTTGGCACAAGGCCCCAGTTCAGGAAAGAAAGCTGGAATAGTGACTAAATCAAAGAAAACATGAACTGGTATTAAACTTTAACCAGCGATTCAGGGGAAAATGCATTCATAGGGAAAATTTTATTTCCTACAAGAAATGTAAGCAGGAGGTAACAAAAATAGGATAAAATCTCTGGAGGAAAAGTTGGAAGGAGAATAAATAGTTTAGGAGAGAAAGTGTTTAATCTTACACAAGAAATGGAAAGCCTTGAAAACTAGAAGAGATCAGATATAGAAATCAATGATTCCATGAGACAGCAAGAAATATTTGAATAAAATCAAAAGATTGGGAAAAAAAGAAGAAAGATTAGATATCTGATATCAAAAACAAAAACTGGAAGCAAAATATATGGCCTATAATTGTAGAATAGCAATGAGTTATAGTTCATGCTTATAGTGGAATATTAATGTGTTATAGGGCAGCTAGGTAGCACAGCAGATAGAGCACTGGGCCTGGAATCAGTAAGACCCGATTTTAAATCTGGCCTCAGACACTTATTAGCTGTGTGATCCTGGGTAAATCACTTAATCCTGTTTGCCTCAGTTTCCTCACCCATAAAATTAACTGAAGAAAGAAGGAAATGGCAAATCTCTCCAGTATCTTTGCCCCCAACCGCCCCCCCCCAAAAACAAAGCAATCCAAATGGGGTCATCAGAGTTGGACCTGACTGAAACAACTAAACAACAGCATGTTGTAAAGAATTATAAATATGAGTTCAGAGAAACATGAAAAAACTTGTATGTAGTGATGTGGTATGAAGAAAGTAGAGTCACACGAATACTATGCACAGTACAACAATGTAAATAAAGTCATCATGGAGAGACAAGGAAACTCTAGCCAATCATAATGATCATTGTTAGTACCATACATCAAGGTTAAAGGACACATTCCTTCCTTCTATTAACAACTGGTGAACTAGTTCTTTTAGGAAATATGCATGGTAAGAAAGTTTAATGGTAAGTGTCTGTTGCATCAATATAAAGAGAAAAAAAGAGTGAGAAAATGAATGTTTTCTAATTTGGCATCAGCTGGTATGTTTACAGGACACAAAGAAACAATTATCAAATGTTTTAAATGATGCATTGCTTAAATAGAGGCAGCATGACATTATGAAAAGAGTATTGGACCAGAAGCCAGAAAATGTGGATTCAAATCTCAGATCTTTCACTTATTACGTGACCTCGAGCAAGTCACTTAATCTCATTGTTTTTCTTGTGTGAGACCTTTTATCTCCCAACTCAGGGCATTTTCAATGGCTGCCCCCAAGCTTAGAATGCTCTCCCTTCTCACTATTATCTCCTGGATTTCCCAGCCTCCTTCAAGACCTAACTAAAATCCCACCTTCTGCAAGAAGCCTTTCCCAAGACCCCTAAACACTAATGCCTTCCCTCTTGATTATCTCCAATTTATCCCACATATTTTCTGATTATTATAGTTGCTTGCATTTTGTCTATGAGACTATGAGCTTCTTGAGAGAAAGGACTATCTTTTTTCCCTTCTTTGTAACTCCAGCTCTTAGCATAGTGCCTGGCACATAGTAGGTGCTTAATAAATGCTTGTTGACTCCACTTGGCCATCTTTCTGAGTCTCAGTTTCCTCATATGTAAATGGAGTTGAATGATGAGAATACATGCATCATCTATTTCACAAGGCTATTGTGAGAAAAGTACTTTGTAAATCTCTATGAATGTGAGTTATTATTAGTCATAACTGAAACTCTGTGGAGGCCGTGCCTATTTTCTGAGAAACAAAGGAATGAGTATTGAAAGGCACATAGTATTAAAGTAAAACTAACCAAAGATAATGGGACTGAATTAATTCATTTCTGGAAAAGCTATTATTGTACAAATATAATCTAACCCTTTAGCAGTTCCTCAGGGTTTGCCTTTCCCAGCCAAGATAAAGAAACAGAAAGAAATGTCCTTATTTTATGCCATATGTGAGCCTGATTATCAGGTTGTTATGGAAAGCCTCAGTAAAAGAGACCCCACAGATTAGATCTGTTTTTCATTTCTCTAACCTATAAATTGCCACTTGGTGAGAGAGACAGCATGGTCCGGTGGAAAGAACACAAGGTTTGGAGCCAGGAGATCTGGCATAGCCTTGTCTCTAATTAGCTGTGGGAGGGTAGGCAGTGGCTGACCTCTTTGTGCCTTCTTTTCCTCGTTTGTAGGAGGGCCATAATAATTCCTGCCCTAACTACCTCCAGGGACATTGGGCTAATAATTCGAGAGTACTTTGAGAAAAATTAAAGGCACTATCTCAATGTAAAGTATTTTTATCTTCTATATTTTAGAACAGTCAGAACTATATTGGGCAACTTAAAATAACCTAAAAGCTCAAAATCGATGGGAAATGAATGGCTGAGTCATTTTTCAACCTACTTTAGACCACAAGATAGATTCCTTCAAATCTATTTAATCATATAAATGACTGTTTGAGAGCAGAATCATTCTTTCAGGAGCAGCTGGTGGCACAGCAGATAATGTGCTTGTCTTGGAGTCAGGGAGATAGTAGTTCATATCTGACCTCAGGCACTTACTAGCTGTGTGACCCTGGGCAAGTCACTTAACCTCTGTTTGCCTCAGTTTCCTCAACTCCAAATAGGGATAATAATAACACCTACCTGAATAAAGGTTATTGTGAGGATCAAATGAAATAAATATTTGTAAAGCACTTAGCACAGTGCCTGGCATATGGTAGTACTATATAAATGTGTATTCCCCTCCCTTCCTAAAGTCCTTTACAACCTGGCTCCCAACCTATAACTAAATACCTTGTAACAAAACCAGTACTGTTGGGGCAAGAGAGAGGGATGACTCAAAGATGTATAGTGCTTTGAGGTTTATAAAGCATTTTCCTTACAGCAATCCAGTTAGGGAAGTAGTGTAATTATTATTGTACCCATTTTACAGATGTGGAAACTAAGTCTCTGAGAGGTTACATGACTTATCCATAGCCCTATAGCTCTAGCAAGTGTCTGAAGTGGGATTTGAACCTAGGCCTCCTGCCTATAAGCTTAGCATTCCCATTCTGTGTGATAAATGCTATAGTAATGAGTCTTAGCAATTCATGTTTATATAGAGAGGCAGTGTGGTGAAAGGGAAGGATCAAAACCCATCTTTACTTCTTACAACCTGTGTCACCTTTAGAAAGTTGCTTTGGTAGGGGGCAGCTAGGTGGTGCAGTGGATAGAGCATGGGCCCTGGAGTCAGGAGGACCTGAGTTCAAATCTGGCCTCAGACCAAACACCTGACACTTACTAGCTGTGTGACCTGGGCAAGTCACTTAACCCCAATTGCCTAAAAAATAAATAACTAAATTTAAAAAAAAGTTGCTTTGGTGCCCATATCTATAAAAAGAGTGAGTTGAACTAAGGCCCCTTCTAGCTCCCATAGTAAATGATGCCATAAAGTACTTTGCTTTTTTTATGTAGTGATTTCCCCTTAACAACTCTGGCAGGTAAGAAGTACAAATCTTATTTTCTTTGTTTCATGAGGAAACGGCTTTGAAGAAATTAAATGACTAGCCCATAATCATGTGACCAGTAACTGGTAGAATTGAGCCTTGAACCTAGGTCTTCTGACTCCAAGTCCCATAATTTTTCCATTGTAGCTGTGATGGGAGTTCAGAAAGAATAGGATGTAAGTGGGGTAGCTAGGTGGTTCGGTGGATAGAGCTACAGCCTTGGAGTCAGGAGGACCTGAGTTCAAATCTGGCCCCAGTCACTTGACACTTACTAGCTTTGTGACCCTGGGTGAGTCACTTAACCCTGATTGCCTCACCAAAAAGAAAAAAAAAACAGAATAGGATATAGATATAGGACAAGTAAGTTATGATTTAGAGGGATGAGGTCAGGAATACGTCTAGGGCCAGATGGGCACCAAGATGAACTGCCAACATGAGGGTACTTGACACTTTGAGGGGAAAGGAGTGTTACAAAGAGTTGGAGGACTAAAGACAATTTCCACTTAATTCACCTTTTTTTTTTTAGCTCATAGCCCACCATGGCCTTGCATGGAATGCTACCCATTGCCTTTAAGAAAAACATATGGTGTGGAAACTATGTTGTAGGATAAGATTTTAAAAAGATATAGGTAATACTTTCCATGGTCTCAGTGTGACTTTATACAATTTCAAAGGGTGTTTTTTTTTTAACTGAAATTGCTTCTCTTGATCCAAAGGTTGTATCTGCTTCTGGTCTACAGAGAGATGAGGTTTATTTGTTTAACAGGCCTCTGAGCTTTTATATGTACTTCATGATTTTTCTTAGCTCGTGGGACCATGGAGCTAGAAGGGCCTTTGAAATCCTATAATCCTCTAATGTATAGATATAGAAACTGAGGTTGCACAACTATATAGTGGTAAGTCTATGACTAGAGCAAGGGTTCTTAACTTGATATCTGTGAACTTGTTTTAAATTTTTTTTGATAATTGTATTTCAGAATAATTGGTTTCCTCTGTAACCTTATGTATTTTATTTTGTGCATTGAAAAATATTAGGCTGAGAAGTGGTCCATAGGCTTCACTAGACTGACAATAGGGTCCATGACACAGAAAAAAAAGATTAAGAACTTGGGGCAGAGGCTAAGACTTTGGAATCCCACTCTGGATATAGTCTCAGTAATTAGCACAACTGTTTGAGAAAGTTTCTCAAAGGTTTGAAAAACAATAGGATCTCCTAAGTGAAAACTCTGTAATCTTATGCATTTAATTAATTTTCTTAATAGATCCTTTGAATTATAGGGCAAAGGGATCTTCAGCCTAGCCCTTGACCAAATAATCCCTATAGAGACATAGGGTTTTCAAATTAAAAGGGACCTTATAGAGTCTAGTCTCCTCATGATTGTTGTGGCTGTTCATTCATTTCAATTGTGTCTCACTCTTTGTAACTTTATTTGGAGTTTTCTTAGCCAAAATATTGGAGTTTTTTTGTCATTTCCTTCTCCAGCTCATTTTACAGATAAGGAAACTGAGGCAAGTACGGTTGAGTGACTTGCCCAGGGTCACACAGCTAGTAAGTATCGGAGGCCAGATTTGAACTTAGGAAGATGAATCATTCTGACTCCAGGCTTGAGGCTCCATCCACTGCTCCATCTCACTCCTCATGATACAGATGTAGAAACCGAGGCTGCGAAGGATCGATTGAGTGATGTGCTCATGATCACTCATACATGGCAACAGAGCAGGGATCCAGTCCTCACTACCTCGCAGACTCTTTGAGCCCCTATCTCATTTTAAAAATTTTCCTAATGTGACATAATACTTAAAATGTTAATATATTTATCTGTAAGAGAGTATAAGGATCTCCGAACTACATTTTTCAGAAGCTCAGGCATTAGCTCAGCAGCCTTCAGCATGCTCACTTTGGAAGGTAAGGCAAGTAAAGAAGGTCTCGGTCTCCCAGGCCTGGAATGTTCTTCCCTCCTTGTCTCTTCCTCTTGGCTTCCCTGGCTTCCTTAGTATCTTAGCTTAAGTGCCACCTTCAGCAAGAAACCTTTCCCAGTCCTCTTTAATCCTAGTGCTTTCCCCATAAGACTACCTCTAATTTATCCCTTATATATCTTGTCTGTTCATAGTTGCTTGCATACTGTCTCTCCCATTAGATCTTACATAGTAGATGTTTAATAAATGCTAGTTGGATCAACTAACTGAACAAAAACATGAACTGGAGGGTGTAGGCATGAGAAAAGAAGGAAAAAGGGAAAGGTTTACTCTTCCGCTGGGGTCTAAACCATGCTGTTAGAAGTAGTATCTGATGGCTTTTGCCCCTCTAATTCTCAAGTAACAAAGTTCTCTAAATACTTTTTATGCCTAGAAGCCACACCTGCTAGACAGTGAAGCTTCACCATCCATCCAGGTGGGAAGTTATACCCTTTATATTTCTACTGAGAAAGGAGAAGGCCCTCCAAAATTTTTTTGGGTCATGGACTGCTAATTGGGAAGATGGAGGCTAACTTTTCTTTATCTTCTGCAATAGAAATCTGGCTTGGACTTGCCCACTGTGCCATTTCAATCAATCAATATTTTTAAACACCTTCTATGTGCCAGGCACTGTGTTAAGAGACAAAAGATAGTCCCTGTCCTCAAGAAGCTTACAATGTAATGGGGAAGACAACATGCAACCAAATATATACAAAGCAAGCTATATACAGAATAAATAGGAAATATTAACAGAGGGAAGGCAGTAGCATTAAGAGAAGATATAGAAAGGCTTCAAGTAAAAGAAGGAATTCTAGTTGAGATTTAAAGGAAGCCAGGGAGGTCAATAGCCAGAGTGGAAGAGGCAGAGCGTTCCAGGCCTGGGGGACAACCTGAGAAAACACCTAGTGATGAGAGATGGAGCATCTTGTTCAAGGAACAGAGGAGGCTAATGTCCCTGGATCAAAGCCTGCACCTGTACCTGTCAGGGAATAAGGTATATGAAGGCTGGAAAGGTAGGAGGGGGCTAGGTTATGAATGTTTAGAGTTCAAGGGTGGAGAACCTGCAGCCACATGTAACCCTCTGGTCCTCAAGTACAGCCAAGTTTGGATTTGGTCAAAAGGCTGCACTTGAGGACCTAGAAAGACACATGTGGCCTTGAGGCCACAGGTTCCCCACCCCTGGTTTAGACAGTCCAGATTATGAAAATCAGGGTTGAGCTTGAAGTCAGGAAGTGCTGGATTCTATTCCCACCTCAGACACTTACTAGTTATATGACCTTGGCTCATGAAGATAGTTGCTGGCATGAACTACTTGGAAAGACTGATGTATTTTATTTGAAAGGAAAAAATGATTATAAAGAGCATGAGGAAAGGTGAATGAAAATGTTAGATTGATTAGAAAGAGATCAATTAATACATGGCAGTTCTGCAGGGCCTACTAAGTCAGTGAGTCACATGGATCTCAGCAGGGAGTGATTTTTGAGCCTGAAAAGATAAAAACACTCCACACGTGGCTATACTCAATGGATTTTAAGAGCTAAAGAGTAGGGTTTCATAGCTACCACCAGAAATATTGTCACTAAGCCTTTTAATGATCTCATTTGTGGGTACGTGGTCAAAAAGAACTGGCAGCAGAAAGGAAGAAAGGAAATCTAACCTGAAATCTCTGGCATCATTAGGAAAACATAGGAATTAGAAATGTGAACAACTTTTGAAGTCATAGTCAGCTCCCTCAGGCACACGCTATTGTTGATTTTTGTAGATCCAGAGTCTATCTTGTATGCGGGACACCAATTAGTCTTGAGATTTGTTTTATACTAAGAGAGTCAGCATTACCAGAAGCCTATTGTAAAGGACTTACTAATGGAGAGATCCTTTATTCCATCCACAAATTGGAATTCTTGACTTTGAAGTGGGCTGTCACTTATAATGCCTGAGACTATAGGTAAGGAACTTGAATTCAAGTTTGGATAGACTGACAAGAATCCACTGACATATTCTGACAGGTACAGAGTTGGGTGTTGGGTAGGTGGGCTAGCCAACTACTTATTACCAGTGCTAATAATATACACTGAGTTCAGTATGTATTATTAGTCAAAAAGCCTAGCATGATTACAGATACCTTATCCCATATGCCTCACATGTCTAAAGGCACCTTAAGAATCATATAAAGGCTTAAAATAATCTATAACTCGCAGGGAATAAGGCCACTAAAACATGAGAGTATAGATGGAAGTGTGGGACTTCCGCCAGAAAATGTGCCTTCACTGGATATAAATTTTGTGGCTCTGGACCAATCTTCCTTGCCCTATTTTTATGATAGCAGGAGCAACTGTGTGATAAAGGACTACAAGAAGTGATGTGAGGTAGGATTTTTGAGGACTCCAGCTTCATTCCAAAGAGGGTACTTTATTATTAAGATAGTGGCAGAAGTTGGAGGTAAGAAATCTGCTGCCATTACTTAAAGCATACTATTCGATGGTCATGAAAGATCTTTGTGATGACTTTGGTCACTTGAGCCAAGAGAGTACTCTATAGCTGGTTAAAAAAACATTCTACAATTCTAATATGGTAGCAACCCTCTGGATGAAGTATGAGATTCATGTTCGGTGTGTTCGGAGGAAAGTACAAATGATTTATTTGTATTGCTTATCTATCTGGAGAGTAAAAGCATCAGCAGCAAACTGTTGGAACTTGTGTATGTAGATTTTGAATCTCTGGAGGGAAGTTGAAAGAATGTGCATAGTATCTTTGTGGTGACAGACCATTTCACCTGGTAAGTACAGGTTTACTCAGCCAGGAATCGGAAAGTTGTCTCCTTCAGTTGTCAAGATGTTGTGGGAGAAGCAGAGTGTCATCCATTCTGTCTATCTTGGGAGCAGTGGTGCTAGCAAAGGAGTATGATCATTGCTCTTGAAGCATGGCCAATGGTCCTCAATCCCTCAACTCCAGGGAGAAGGTAGAAAAGAGAAAGAGAGCAACATGGCTCTAGACAATGCTTCAACAATACTTTGAAGGTTTGTTGCTTTTTTCTTTTTGATTATACCTTTCAGACACTGAGACTTTGGTGACCCCATTGGCAAGTCTTTAAAAACCTTTCTGCCCTCTAGCTGGAAGTATGTTGAGAAATCAGCACTATGAATAGAGATCGGAGAAAGAAGAAATGATCCAGTGGAGCTGCTTGTAGCTGACCACCTCACCGACAGAATATCAACTGAGTAAGCAGCTAAGTGGTGCAGTGGACAGAGCACCAGGCCTGGAGTCAGGAAGATCTGAGTTCAAATCTAACCTCAGACACTTGCTAAGTTTCTTTATATAGATGAGCTGGGGAAGGAAATGGCAAATGGTTTCAGTATCATTGCCAAGAAAACCCTACAAAGAGTCAGACACAACTAAAATGAATAAACAACAACAAAAGTCAAAACTGTCTGTGTCCCCTCACTAAATCAAGCCAGCTCTTGGTAGCCTGCTCAGCGCATACTTCACCTCTCATCTGGTTGTCCCCTCTGGCCCACCCACTACAAACATTTTCTACCCCTTGCTCTTGGCTCAGTATTCAAATCTGTACTACTATACTCCCATTGTTCCTAGAAAGGGTGTGTCAGTTGACTGCCCTTTAGATTAGCTCACCACATCAGTGACTCCCTGGGTGCTTCCTTCTCTGGCTACCATTCCCATAGAAGTGCTATTTCCACTGAGGCCAGAGACTGCCTCCCTTTTATACTTGTATGCTCGGTGTCTGGGCACATAGTTAAAGTTTAAGAAATGATTTTTCATTCATTAGTTAATGAACGCTTGTTGATTTAGCTCCTAGCTGTAGACCTTGCATTGTGTTTTAAGTAAATATCCCTTGTTTTTTTCTGGGTGTTATCTTTGGCCGAATTGAGATGTCTGGAACTGCGCGCATTAGCATTCTCAGTATTTTGTTCTGGCTTGGTCAGAGATTCAATGGAAATAGGGTCTCATAATGGGGATTGAATTAGTCAGTTAGCCCTTGATAAATAACCAAGGAATTGGGAGGAGCCAGCATGGGAGGCAGGGCACACCAGGGGATCTGGGTGATACACAGCTAAAAATGAACAAGTAGAAATAACATGGCTGGAAAAAACTTTTGAGAGACAGGATGGAACAGTGATGAGTCTTAGAGTAAGCACACCTGAGTTTGAATTCTGTTGCTAATACTTATCTGTGTGTTCCCTGGCAAGTCACAATTTCAATGAGGCCCACTTTCCTCATCCTTTTAACGGGGATGGTATGCATGTTTCCTGTCTTACAGGATCAGAGGCAAGATCTGAATCTATGTCTTCCTGACTCCAAACCCAACACTTTCACCACTAGACCAAGCTGTCTTTGAGTTGAAAGGAAAATGCTTTGTAAATATTAAAGTGCTATATATAGCAAATGGGAGCTATCATTCAGTAACTTTAATTATTCATCAATGCATTCTTTGTTCTACGTCAGCCTCCGGAGTGATTGGAAGCCAGGCAAAACCTTGACCATCCATGCATTTCCTTCCTAAAGTTAGAGCTAAGCCTTTGGTCTCCCATAATTCCGTGTAAAAATCTGGGGTTTTATTCTTCAATATTTATATATAGGATCATAGTATTTAGAGATAAAAGTCTAATCTCAAGTCCAATCTTCTCATTTTTCAGTGAAGAACTTGAGAGATCTGGAATCAAATAACTTTCCAAAGGTTACACTGGTAGTAAGTTAGAGAAGAAATAATTATTGTTTAACATAGATATTGTTTTGGGTGAAAGATGAAAGAACTGAAAAAACAAAAATAGAAGTCCATTACACCTGATTTTGTTTATTTCTAAATTTCATGTGTGTTTTGAAAAGTATCCGTAAAATGAAACATAACATTATTTTTGCTGTTATCCATACAGTTAATCAACTGTTGGCATCCCTTAATAAGGAATGCTTATGTATCTTCTGTAGATGTGTGAAACCATCCAGCGCCACCAGGTGGGATGAGTGAGCCGCTTTCTGAAGTCCATTTCTTGGGAATTAGAAACTTCTCTCCAGCAATTTATTCAGGCAGACCTTCTACCTGGATCCCTTTTTTATTTTATTTTTTAATGGGATCCGGGTAAAGCAACTTGGGAATATATTCTCATAATAAGGGGAAAGTCATGTACCTTTTTGAAAAACCATGGAAGCCTTCAACTCATTAAACCTCGTAACTAATCCAGTGGTTCAGAATACAAATAGATGTATAACCCGGCTCCCATTCTGGGTCTGGAGGTGGCATTTGGAGCCTGCTCAATCACTCCTCAGGTAATTACGTATTTACCAGGGTCCTTCAGACTACCCACCTGTTCTCCTGGGGCCTCCAGCATTGTAGGGGTAGTTTGGTAATGAGTAAAGTTTTAGATGTGTGAGAGAAATAGTTTGGAAGAGGAGAGGAAAAAATATATGCGTAATTCATTCATAGTAGATATTCAACAAGTAGTTAATCATTGACTGAGTTTTGCACTGATCATATTGTATAGAGATTATATAATGTATATAATTATATACTAATTAAAGTATACAATTCACATTTGTATAGGGTTTTACAGTTTACAAACTTTATGCAGTAAGTAAGTAGTGCAAGTATTTTAATAGATATTATTCATATCTTTTGGTTTTATATCTTTTAGATTTGTATTGGGTAGCTAGGTGGTGCAATGGATAGAGTCCCGGGCCTGGAGTCAGGAAGACTCATCTTCATGAGTTCAAATCTGGTGTCAGACATTTACTAGCCGTGTAATCCTGGCCAAGTCACTCAACCCTGTTTGCCTCGGTTTCTTTGTCTGTAAAAATGAGTTGGAGAAATAACAAACCACTCCAATATCTTTGCCAAGAAAATCCCAAATGGGGTCACAAAGAGTCGGACGTGACTGAAAAACGATTCAACGACAACAACAGAATTAGTATTTCCCTCTCTTCCCCACTGTCCCTTGCCTACCCTCTCATACCCTCTCCCCTTCCCTATACCAAGAGAATCATTCTCTATAACAAGATTTTTTTTTAAAGAGAAGAGATGATGGAGTCAGGGTACAGAATGAGATATAATTTTTGAACATAGCCAATGCAGTAATTCGTTTTGATTGTGCATGTTTGTTATAAGAATTTGGTTTCTCTTTTCTTTTTTTTTTTAACAGTGGAAGGAGATGAGAGAGAAAATCAATTTTATTGATTAAAAAATTAAATTTAATTTAAAAAAGAAAAGGAAGAAGAGAAAGTTACTTTTAAATAAATTAGATATTGTCATGCAGTGTTACACACCTGTGGACTTCCCATGTCTGGAAAGGAGTTGGGGGGAGGTGTTTTATTTTTTCCTTGTGGCCAAACTTATTCTTTATCATTTTCCAACATTGATTTTAGATTGCTTTGTCGGGGCTTGTTCTTACCATTTACACTATTGCAGTGACTGTGTGTATTGTTTTCTTGGCTCTGCTCACTTCGAATTAATTCACATAAGTCTCTCCTTGTTTCATGTTCACTGTTTCTTACAACATAGTTATATTCCATTACATTAATATACTACAATTTGTTTAGCCATTCTCCAACTGATCTATTTTGTTTCCATAACTTTGCTACTACCAAAAAAAAAAATGCTGCTATAAATGTTTGGTTTATAGGGAACATTCCTTTTTGTCTATGATATCTTCGGGGTTTTGGAATCCTTAGTAGTGGAATCTCTGGATCAAATGTTATAGACATTTCAGGCACTGTTTATAGAATTTCTAATTGCTTTCTAGAATGGCTATGCTAATTCACAGCTCCACCAATAGTGTTATCAGTGCGTCTGTCTTTCCATAACCGCTCCAAAATGGACTCTTCTCATCTTTTCGTCATCTTTGATAATTTACTATGTAGCGTTAAAGAGGGAAGAGTGGGGCTCCAGGAGAATAGTGAAGCTGTAAGTGTTGCAAGGTGCTATCCTTGTGTATAGACATTTCTAGCCTCTTCTCCCCACTGCCTCCTCCAACGGAGACTTTCATTCTTGCCAGGAAGTAGAAGCAACCACACTTCTTCCTTCAGAAACAGGGGATACTAGGCTAGAGATATATCTCAGAGAGAGGGAGTACCAGGCAAGAAATATATCTATCTGCTCCCTTAAATATTGTTCATCTAGGGAATATGATCAGGTTTCATCTAACTTTTGATCACTTTGCCATTTCTGGGAGGAAGGAGGGCCCTATATCCAAGGCTTGATCCATTTCCCACCTAATACCAGTTCCACAATGAATACACATGGTAAATAGCAAAGAAGTCCTTTTATGCAAATTCTAGCACAACGGAAATCAGAGAAGGTATACCTAGGACAACATAAACAAGACAATACAGAGTGTTGGAATTTTCCCATTGGAAGTGAGATTACTTAGCTCAATGAAGAGAGAATGTCCTTGTTTTCACCCGGGGAAACTCATTGCAGTATCTAGCAAGCTGGGAAAAGGGACGTGATAGAGCCTTCCAGCTTCTGTCATGTCTTTTCCTGCAGCAACCTGAAGTGGAGTTGGCCTCTTCCATCTTTTCTCTGGAAGTTACAAGCCACGCTCCCTCTGATTCCCCCTCCCCCTTTTCCCTTTTCCATTTTATTTGAATGTGATGCATTTCTGTACCCAACTGTATGTGTTTATTCTTCCTATTTTTGACCAGTTCAGATGACAGCAAGGTTCAAGTGTCAGCTGCTCCCATCCATTCCTCCTCCTTGTTTGTGTATCTATTTGTGTATTCTGATTATGGGAGACAATTTTCTCTATCTTTCCTTTCCCCCCAGTGTATTGCTTTGCCCCTTTCTTAACATTCTTCTATTAAGATCATTAAAGGCATAACAGAATCACTCCTAGGCTTTGCCTAATTGGACTTCCTTTATGAACCCTGATAATGATAGAATTCAGAGGGAACATGTATATCATCTCCCCATATTTAAATGTAAACAGTTCATCCTTGTTTAATATTCTCTCATTGTTCATTCATGTTTACTTTTTAAATCTTTCTCTTCATTCCTATTTTTGAACTTTAGAATTTCTCAGCAGCTTTGGTCTTTTCATCAGGAATACTTGCAAGTCCTCCATTTCATTACAGGTTCATTTTTTCCCCTGTAGCATTATACTCAGTTTTGCTGGGTAAGTTATTATTGGTTATAAGCCTCTATCCTTTGCCTTCTGGAATATTATATTCCAAATCCTTTGGTTGCTGAATTGTGTGTGATTCTGACTGGATCCTTGGTACTTTAATTCTTTCTTTCTGACTACTTGCAATATTTTTTTTTCCGTTGACCTGGAAGCTCTGGATTTTGGCTATCATGTTTCTAAGAGTTTTCATTTTGAAGTTTCTCTCAGACCACTGGTGGATTCTTTCTATTTCTACTTTGCCCTCTGGTTCTAGGAGATATGGGCAGTTTTCTTTTAATATTTCTTGCAATAGAATGTCAAAACTCTTTTTTTAGTCATAGCATTCATACAGTCCAGTGATTCTTAATTTTTTCCCTCCTTGATCAGTTTTGTAGATCAGCTGTTTTTACTATGAGATGACTTATATTTTATATTATTTTTTCCAGCCTTTTAAATTTGTTTTAATATTTCTCATTGCTTTGTGGAGTTGTTGGCTTCTATCTGGTGCACTATAATGTTTCAAGGAGTTTGTAGCTTGAGTAAGGTTTTGTACCTCATGCCAAGCTGTTAACTCTCTGTCCAATTTTTTCTTCCATAGCTTTCATTTCTCTTACAATTTTTTCCCACAAACATTTTCATTCTAGTTCTAAAAACCATTTTTAGCCTCTTTTTTAAAAAAACGCTCTTGGGGACAGCTAGGTGGTGCAGTGGATGGAGCACAGGCCCTGGAGTTAGGAGGACCTGAGTTCAAATATGGCCTCAGACACTTACTAGCTAGCTGTATGACCCTGGGCAAGTCACTTAACCCCCATTGCCTCCAAAACAAAACAAAAACCTCTTACTTCATCTTTTCCAGGAATTCTAGTTGAGTTTGTGCCCAAATTGTATTTTTTTTTTGGAGGCATTGCTTGTAAATGTTCTGGAGTCATTTTTTTCTTCTGCATTAGATTCTTAGGCAGCCCTGTCATCATAATTGTTCATTATGGCTGGATTCTGCTTTGCCCATTCTTCTACCCTACTTCCAGACTTTGGATTTGATGTTAGGCTGGTCTCTGTCTTGCCAGATTTTCTGGACTGGTTCTGTTGCTGCTTTCTTGGGGTTATTGAGTATTGTATTATTCCGGTAGCTTGGAAATAGGCTGAGGACCTTCAAGCTTTCAGTGTTCCCCAAGTAGTCTGGACTTATGCAAAGTTTGATTATTGCTACCCTTAATCTGAGCTCTGTTCCTGACCTGGAACATGGACCTGAAGTAGAACTGCACCCCTGCCTATCAGCCAGCTGGAAAACTCTTGATTCAGAGTGGAAGAAACTCTTTTCTGGAAGTAGAAGCTGAAGAAAAGGCTCCCCTTTGGTTTGAGATTCCTACCCTAATTATTCTTCTGCAGGCTGGGCTAAATGTTAGAAATGAGATTCTGTTCTGTGCCTGGAGGCTGAGCCACACTGCTGTTCCTGCTGGCTTTTAATCTTCTTTTTTCTCCATCTACTGCCTGGGGTTTTTCTACCTGGGAATAACACCCCCAGATATTCTCAGTCTGGCCTGGATCTGTGACCTAGATCAAAGTAGTGAGTAACAGCACCATATTGCATCCATCCCCATCACAGTGCCCCAGTATGGGAACGGCAGTGGCCTAGAGTAGATCTGGGACCTCTTCTTATGGGAATACATAGCCTCTCCAAGGGCACTGGAGAGCTTTTCCCACAGTGTGCTCCTGGCTTAACCCTGTTCTCAGTGTCCACAGACTTCCCTGTTTATCTCCCTATGCCCAGCTGGGCTAGAAAAATGACTCACTGTTACTTTTTCTGGATTTTCCCATTAGAATTAGATCTCATGCATTTTCTAGATTTATTTAGAGGAGTTTTGTGGAAAGTAGCTCACCATACTGCTTGCTAACACTCTGCAATCTTGGCTCTGCCTCCAGGCCTATCTTTTTAACAACAATTTTCAGCAAGTCATGCTGTATGGCTACAAGTCATATAATACCACAATTCCTTAAGAATTAAAGTTGAAGGACATCTAAAGGGAAATGGAGAGATAAATGGTAGGTAAGAGGAGATTGTAAAACATATATTGCCAACAAAGAACTATGAAAGAGAAACATCATCAAAGATGTACTCATTTCCTGTATGACAGGAAAAGAAAGTAGGCTGGTCACATAGAAAGAGCAAAGGATATCTAATAGGCAGTCTAGATGCTCCTTTGGTTTCTGTGTAATGTCGAGAGTTCCATAAAAAGACCCTTCCACACCTAGCATGTTGGGTTGACTTCCTGTAGAGTATTTAATCAAACAGTAAGTATTTATTGAGCACTTACTATGTACCAGATGTTATGCTATATAAAGATTAAAAAAACAATCACTGCCCTCAAGAAGCTTACTTTCTATTGGGAAAACAACAAATACATATATACATGTAAGTATATATCAAATAACTGTTGAGTAGTCAGGGAGGGCCGTCATCAGGAAGTAATGGCCTGGACAAGAATTGCATAGGATGAGGTGTAAATGGGCTGTGATTAGCGCTATTGGAAGGATCACCCATATTAATGATATGATACATGTTATCATCATCTTAATAATAATGATCATAGCTAACATTTATATAGTGCTTTGGATGTCCCAGGATCTGTGCTAAGCGCTTACAAATATTATTTCATTGGATCCTCACAACAAGCCTCACTTTACAGATGACAAAATGGAGGCAGACAGAGGTTAAGTGACTTGCCCAGGGTCACACAGCTAATAAGTATCTGAGGCTGGATTTAAACTCAGATCTATCCACTGCTCTGCCTAGCTGCCCTATATAATGTATTTAAGCAGTTCATTCACTTTTTACACATAATACTGTGTTGCATTTGATAATGAAGACTATTTTGAGCTTCTTTGTCAGCTGTTTGTAGCTCATATCCTAGTGTTAAATACTTTAGTATTGGTTTGTTGTTGTTGTTATTGAGTCATTTCAGTCATGCCTGACTCTTCATGAGCCCTCTTGGTGTTTTCTTGGCAAGGATGTTGGAGTGGTTTGCCATTTCCTTCTCCAGCTCATTTTACAGGTGGGGAGACTGAGGCAAACAGGGTTAAATGACTTGCCCAGGGTGACACAGTTAAAAAGTGTCTCAGGTCGGATTTGAACTCAGGTCCTCCGGACTCTAGGGTGGGTGCTGTATCTACTTTGCCACCCAGCTGCCTCTGTAATGTTGTTTTATTACGCATTGATTTACCCAGAGCCACATATCTTCAATGCTTCTGGTTCAGTCTTCCTCGTTGCTCAGGACCATTAGTCTCTGCCTAGCTTCACTGCCTTCTTTCTACTTCTCTTTTTCTAGAGCATCCTCCTTTACAGAATTAGCCTAAAACAACTCCCCTCCTGGAGGCATCTCTCTTCTGTGGCAAAACTCCAGTATCTCTTAGTACAGAATTGTCAAACTGAGTTTCTAACCTGCCTTTTTACACTGAAAGCATTGTATCTTTCCCTGGATGTATTCAGTTAACCCCTCTGGCTTTCTTTGGGCAAATGATTCAGCAAATTGACTTTGTAAAGAAGCCAGACTCTTAACACACAATATATTAAAAAAAAAAAGTTAACTCATGAGTGTCTAAGTTACTAGGAGGTACCAGGTAAGGACAGAACTCTGCAATAACCAAGAAATCAATAAATGCTTGTTGATGGTTAATTGATAGGTTACTGCAAGTAAACAGATTGAAAAATACTTGCTCTTGCCTAGTATGTCCTAAGAGCATAAATACACACATGGTTTCTGTTTAGTGGTTTCTCTGATGCTGCCAAGGGGCATGGTTAGAACCTGATCCAGCTTTACATAGGCAAAATGGGCAGCTTATTTTTCAAGTTGTGAGCTGACAAACATAGAGCATGAACAGATGATCAGGCTGCATTAGCCATATAATACTGAGCATAGGTGTAAAGAGTTTGTTTGGCATTGTAATCAAACAGCACAAAATGAATCCAACATATATCACTGCTAGTTCTTACACATATCATAAGTAGCCACAAATAGTAAGTGGTTTTCTTAAATCATTGCCCCACTTTATTTTTAATACATTTTATTGATGCTTTTTATCTATATCATCATCTATATCACATTTCTGGGGGCAGGGAAGAACTTCTCCCCCTACAGATTGAACCCTTCCTTAAGACAAAGAAAAACAATTAAGCTAAAACACCCTATAAAGTGACCATACTTAACAATGTAAACAACATTCTACCCTAGTAATACCTCACCTCTCTGCCATGAGGAAGGAGGTACATGTATATTTCATTATTATAACAGCTCATATTTATAGTGCACTTACAAAATGTTTTCCATGAAGCAACTTTGTGGGGTGAAAAGTATATGATTTATGACATACCATTTATAGACGAGGAAAAGTTGAGATTTGCCCAAGGTTATATAACTAGAAGGTGCCAGGGCTTAGCTTAGGCTTGAACTCAGGTCCTGACTTTATACTCATTGGGATTTCCACCATATCATGCTACTGCTAAATAAATGGCTGTAGTTAGCATTACTTTTACACAGGCAAACTTGTTTACTTTTTCTTTTTATAAGAAATGCAGAGGGCTGGCCTCCAGGTCAGGAAAAACATTAGATCAAATCCCATCTCTGACACACTGTGTGACCCTGGGAAGTCATTTAACCTCTCAGGATTCAGAGGTGTCAAACTCAGGGCCCTCTGGTGCAAGAAGCTAGCAAAACCTGAGTATGGCTAAAGCCAAATTGAAATGTAATTGGGAAATGTTTAATAAAAACAAATAGAAAGGCAATACAACCTAGGTAGTGTTAATTTGTGGTTTTCTAATTCAACACGTGGCCCACAGGGATTCAGTTTCCTTTTGATTTTGTTGTTTGATTTTGTCACCACTGCTCTGGGTAATATTCTAAGTCAAGAAGTTGGTGACCTGCAGTAGAAGAAAGACTCCTCCTCATTTGAGAGATCCCTGTATCAGTGAAATCATAGGTTTACTCTCTATGTCTGTCTCTTTTTGACCCCCTGTTCGTGTTGTTTGTCACTTACCTGCCTCTATTTACCAAAAGGGGCCAGGCTCTGAGAAGTCCCGTGTCTATGCATAAAACATGTCATTACAAGTATACATTCTACTCCATGCCTATAGGTATCTATACAGCTATAAACTTCACCCAACTGCGAGGGAGGAGGGGAGAACAGAGAGACGTGTGAAGCAGCCAAACCGAGATGAGGTTATTAGGAGAGAAGAGCCAGAAGCTGGAAGCCCAAAACACTCAGTCGCAATGGAGACAAGTTTTCATATGACAAGGAGTGTTTGCCTGGGCCTTCCTCTGTATTGTGAGCTGGCCAATGCTGTCCATTCTTGCTATTACATCTTGGACGCCTCCTACTCCACAGGGCTTTGTCTGGTATTTGTCAGTTAGTAAACAAGCATTTATTAAGCACTTACTATATGCCAGGCCCCATGTTAAACACTGAACATGCAAAGAAAAGCAAAAATATGACCTGCCCTTAGGCAGCTTACATTCAACATGTAAACAAATGGGTTCATTTAAGGTACCCAGAGAATCGATGTATGGTAACTTTAGAGGGGGAAGCTCTAGCTGAGGCCTTCCACACGAGGTGGTATTTGTTCTGAGTCTTGAGGGAAGCCGGGGACTCTAAAAGGCAGAAATTAGGAGGAAGAATGTTCCAGGCAAATGTGGACAGCCAGTCTTTACACTGTCACAGGCTGTCATATGCCAAGCAGCCAGTGGGCTAGAATAGCTGCATCATAGATCGAGTAAAAGAGTAAAATGCAAGAAGATTGGAAAGGCAGGGAAGGACAAGGTTGTGAAGGGCTTCAGATGTTAAACAAAGGATTTTGATATTTGATCCAGAAAGCAAAAAGGAGCCGTTGTAATCAGGACCTAGAGCACACAACATCTTGTGCGGGGTAAGAATACTCAATGTCCTCTAAACTCCAAGCAGAAACACCCTGAAATACCTAGAAATAAGAGACCCCAATGGAGAAAAAAAAACATGTTTTCTTCACTTCTCTTTAAGAAGGAATGTGTATATACATACACAGAGCCATAGTTTTATATTTGGAAGGGACGTTAGAGGTCATCTAATGCAATGCCTCCATTTTCAGATAGGGAACTGAGGCCAAGAGACCTTCATGCCTAGAATCACATATTAAGTGTGAGGCAGATTTTGAACTCAGGTCTTGCTGACTCCAAGGTCAACCTTTTTATCAACTAAAGTATGCAGCCTCTGTCCCCAAAGTTACTTCTGTTTTAGAGTTCTATCCTTTCATCTGCTCTTGAATAGAAGCTCATATAACATTGGCTAGGGGAGTGAGCAAGCAAGATTAAAAGTAGATGTGAGGTCGCCAATTCCCAAACAACTCCTTGAATGGCTTGGGAGTAAGTGCTACCAAGATCCTGCCACAAGTATTGTTGATTGCATACCTTGTGCTGAACCTGGTTTTTTCAAACTTGCATTCCAGATTAATCCTGCCACAATATCCTGCTGATACCACTGCCTGGGACAGTGGGTGGTGCATTAGATAAAACACTGGGTCAAGAAGACCTGAGTTCAAAACTGGCTTTAGACACTTACTAACTATGTAACCTTGAACAAGTCACTTTAACCACTGTTGCCTCAGTTTCTCCAACTGTGAAATGGAGATAACACCACCTACCTCCTAGACTTATTATGAAGATCAAATGAGGTACTTGTAAAGTACCTTAGCATAGTGCCTGGCACTAGTAGGCACTTAACAAATGTTTCTTCTTAGAGTAGGTGCTTAACACATGGAGAGCCCATTGATCATTACTGATATTCTAGACTTACACGGATCTGAGTTCATGCTTTGGGAGCTTCCCAATAATTATTACTCTCTGTGATCTCTATGACTCAGGTTTGTCTGCACCCAGAAGAGTCTCTCTGGGAACATTAGAGTGTGGCTCACTTTAATTCTTCCCCAAGGGTACTAAATTTGTTTCCTACAAACCAGACTTGTAAGGTGTAGAACCTAGAAAACACTTGATTAGCATTTCTCTAAAAAATGCTCACTTAAGTCCACTTAACAAGGGGATATTAACTGATCCAGAGTAAAGTGAGCAGAACCAAGATAATACTTTCTACAATAACAGGATTGTAAAGATAAACCACTTTGAAAGACTTAGGAACTCTGATCAAGAACCAATAATGATTCCAGAAGATCAATGATGAAGAATGTACTTGACAGAGATGAGATAGACTCAAGTTAGAGAACGATCCCCCCCCACACACACACACAAACACACACTTGGACACGACCGATGTGGGAATTTGTTTAGCTTGACCATGCATATTTTTTACAAGGATCTTATTTTGGTTTTATTTGTTCAGTGGAGGGGAAGGGGGGAGTGCAGGATATAGTAAGGAGCCAAAAGTTTTTAGAAAGAACCCTGGCCTATCTTCTAGACTAGGACTTTTTCTATAAACTTTCTCCTCCCCATATTGGATTACATTATGGAAGAGGCTGTATCTTTGACCCTTGATAGGCAGGCTGAAATATGATTTTGGGAGAATATTCCACAATGCTACAAATATAGCTTAAGCAAGTTTGATTAGATACTGCTAACCCGAGGAAGTGGGTAGTGGCCCTGTGAAAATGATGACACAGTAGCAGTAGCTACGGCAATAACTAGATCAGGGATCTCTACCTTTGCCCAGCCCAGTGAGTCCTGCCAAGTTCTGCTGTAGAGGCAGTGCAGACGAACTCAGTAGCTTTTTATCTTAGGAGTAGTCACATCTGCAACTATGGTTGTGTCTGATATCACATACGACGTTTCACCTTGGACCAAGTCAAGGAGGGTTTTTCAACATATAGTTTATCAAGTGGCACCATTTATTAGAACTCATCAGTCTTGACTAAAGAGAGCACCCTGCTGACCCACTTTAAATATGGGAATTTGGAATGGGCACAGCAGTAGAGGAAGACAATTAGAATTGTATAGCAGAGATAAGCTGTGAAAGACCTACCTACAGTTAGGTCATATCAAAGGAGACATTTAAACTAGATTCACTGGCATATAACTGTCAAATCAGTCCATATATCTCATTCTCATTATGGCACATGAGAGAGTTGGCAGGTGGGCTTCTTCTTTTCTTTTTTGGTAAATTTTTTAAAATTTTAAACTTAAATACAAAATGAGAAAAGAATAAAAAAACATTGCCATGTACGCAGCAGACCATAAGAGAGGATTCAATATAAAACAATAACTTTTCTTTTCAAGAAAACCTATATAATAAATACTACACATTGTTTTTAAAGCTGTCTAGTGTTTCTTTGCCTCCTTGTTGTTTTTCTTTTGTTCTCTGCTGTGCACTTTTTACTTTGTCTCCTCCCTCCCAAGAAGGCTACAATTAAGTGTAGAGATAAATACACACACACATACACACACACACTATATATATACATATACATAGATATCTATAAACATTCACATATATACACATGTACACTCATACACAGATATGTAGGACTATACTGTGCTTATTTCTTCCTATCATTTCTCTGAAGGTGGATGGCATCTTCCTTCCTAAATCCAAATCTTTCTATATTTTTCTAAATCAATCAACTCATAATTTTCTATACCACAGCAATATCCCAATCCATCTTATCTAAGAGATTGTCTAGGAAAGTTTCCCCCCCACTTTTCTGCATTCCTTCTATTCTTGGATATGTGTGTTATTTATACAAGAAAATTTTAATTTAAAATAATCAAAATTATCCTTTTTATACTTTGACAATGCTGTTGCCTTATAATATGGTTTAAGGTCTGATATGGCTGAGTCTATTTCCTTTATTTCTTTTTTTCCTGGTTTCTTTGAAGTTCCTGACTGTCTGTTCTTCCAAATGAACTTTGTTATTACTTTTTTTCTAACTCAGTAAAATAATTTTTTAGTAATTTAATTAGGATGACATTGGGTAAATAGATTAGGTAGGTAAAATTGTCATTTTAAAAATTATATTGGCTTTATCTTTTCACAAACAATAAATATTACTTCAATTATTTAGATCTGAGTTTATGTATATAAAAAGTTTTATATTTATGTTCATATAGTTACTGTGTCTGTTTTGGCAGGTATATGCTCAGGTATTTTATACTCTCTAGGTATTTTAAATGGTCTAAAACATTATTGAATAATATTGCTGACACATAGTGTAGTTTCTCTATTTTTCACTTTGATTAAATATATTTTAACTTCAACTTTGTCTGAGATCATTATTACTATACCTGCTTTTTTTTACACACTAAATTCTACTCCTTCCCTTTATTTTATCTTTGTGTTCATCTCTAATTTTTATAACATTTCCTGAAAGCAACATATTGTCGAATTCAAATTTTTAATCTGCCATCCATTTCGTTTTATGGGTAAGTTTGTCCCATTGGCATTCTAAGCTACAATTACTCTTTGTATATTTTCCTCCTTCCTATTTTTTCTCACTGTCCTTCTTACCCTATTTACCCTTTCCCTCATCACTCCTCTGCTTTACTTCTATCTGCTACCTTGCCCTCCTATTCCCTAACATACCCACCTCTCTAAGAGTCCCTCCCTTATCCTCTCCTCTCACCCTATCCCCTTGCTCTCTTATTTCTTTCTGAATTTAGAAGACTTTTATGCTCTTCTAGATATATATGTTGTTCCCTCTTTAACTCATTTCCCGATGAGAGTAAGGTTCCAGCACTGTCTGCCCTCCCCTCTACTAGCTTCTTCTGTATCCATTTTTCCTTTTATGTTTCATTTGTTTGAGACAATTACTCCTTTTTATCTCTCCCTACAGTTTTATTTTTTTAGAATCACCTTATCACACTCAGCTCAGCCCACGCCTTTCTTTCAAACTACCCAAATAATCATGACAATCATAAGAGTACTGCTAATGTTTTTCACATACACAAAGTAAACAATTTGACCTTATTGAGTCCCTTATAATTGGTCTTTAATGTTTACCTTATATTTCTCCTAGATATGTCAAATTTCCCCTTAAGTTCCGGAGTTTTTATCACAAAACCCTGAAAGTCTTTGAGTTTGTTAAGTGTTCATTTTTAAAAATTCAGGATTATACTTAACTTTGCTGGGCAATGTAACCTTAGTCATAACCCCTACTCTTTTGCTCTATGGAATATAGTAGGTCCTTGGATGTAGTAGCTGCTAGGTCTTGTGTAATCCATGTTGTAGCTCCATCAATTTAAATTGTTTTTTCTTGTTGCTTCCAATATTTTCTCTTTAACCTGTAAACTTTGAAACTTGGCTATGATATTCCTGTAAGTTTTCCTCCTGGGATCTCTTTCAGGTGGTGATCAGTGGATTTTTTTTTCTATTTCTACTTTGCCTTCTTGTTCTAGAACTTCAGGGCAATTTTCCTTGATAATTTCTTGTAATACTGCATCAAGATTTTTTTTTAAATTGTAATTTTCAAGTAGTCTGGCTATTGTTATATTATTTCTCCTTGATCTTTTCTCCAGATCAGTTGTTTTTCTGATGAGATGTTTCACTTTCTCTTCTATTTTTTCATTCTTTCAATTTTGTTTTATGATTTCTTAGTGTCTTAGAATGTCATTAGTTTTCTCTTACCCTATTCTAGTTTTCAAGGTATTTTCTTCCTTAAGTTTTTGATTCTCTATTTCTAGTTAGTTGACTTTCTTTTCATAATTTTCTTGATTTTCTTGGATTGCTTTTTTTTCCCTAATTTTTTCTCAGTCTCTCTTATTTGAGTTTAAAAATCCTTTTAAGTTCTTCCAAGAACTCTTTTTGTGCTTTGACATTTCTCATTGAAAAAGGAGTGGAGTTTTTAGCTTCATTATCTTCCTCCGAATATAAACCCAGATCTTCTCTATCCGCATAGTAACTATCCATGTTTGGGTTCTTTCTCCTTTGCTTACTCATCTTTTTTTGTTTTTGTTTTTGTTTTTAGGAGCTATTAGTATAATCAAGTTGTAGTCCTGAAGTATGGGGGAATGATGTCCCAAGCCTCAGGGCCTTTTTTAAAAAAAAATATATATATTTATTTATTTATTTTTAGTTTTCAACATTCACTTCCATAAGATTTTGAGTTTCAAATTTTCTCCCCATCTCTCCCCTTCCCTACCCCAATATGACATGTAAATTGATATAGGCTCAACATATACATTCATATTAAACCTATTTTCACATTAGTCATGTTGTAAAGAAAAATTAGAAGCAATGGGAGAAACCATGAGAAAGAAGAAACAAAAGAAAAAAGAAAGAGAGCGTGCAAATAATATGCTACATTCAGACTCCATTGTTCTTTTTCTGGATGTGGACAGCATTCTCCATCATGAGTCTTTTGAAGTTGTCTTAGATTCAGGTCCTTCTTACTGTTATTCTCTGAGGTCTCTCTTGAAGCCCAACCTTGGGCTCTCCTCTCCACTCTTAAGCCATGGCCAGGGCCCCTAGCCACACTGTGCCAAAAATGATCTTGCTCCCTGGGATCCTTCTGGTGGCTGCAAACTATAGCTGTCCTCTCTGCCTTGGAACTGTACTAGCTCCTTCTCCCTGCAGCCACAGCCTAGGATATATTTGGTCAGCACAGCTGTGCTTGGGGTCCCTCAAAAGTGGAACATAGTTCAATCTTTTCCTACTCAGCTGTCAGACCCCTATACTGTCTACCAAATAAAAAGGCTGAGGCCCAGCTGCCCCCAAAGGCTTGCTGTTTGTTGATTCTGCAGGGTGGCCTGCAGGTGTCTGCACTTCCCTCAGGCTGAGTCTCCTCAAATTGTCTTAGGAGGAAAATTACTTTACCCAATATTTGTTTCTGATGCTCTGAGGAGATGTTCTATCTTTTTGTGTGTGTGTGTGGAAGAAATTTGGAGAGCCAAAAGTTTTCTGACCTACTCTGCCATCTTCCCAGAATCCTCTGCAGTCAGGTGGCTTCTTTGTCTCAACTATGATGGTCTGGAGTTTCCTTCACATTTTCCTTTGTTTATTTTATTTGATCCTGCTTGTTGATCTTTGGAAGGGAGTCAGGGATTCCCTTGTCAAATCTATCTTCCTTTAGATATCTGATTGGGTTTCATATTTGTGTCTGGTGGTGCTCTAATGCCAGGTCCATCAAAGAGGAAATCTGAGATTTGCAAATACAGGTGGGGGAGTACCAAAAAATTATAATGCTGTTTCTAATGGTGATCATGGTCTTGTGATTTGGGCTGGATGAGGCATGTATTGCTGGGTGCACCAGAAGTGTTACATTTAGGGTCAGAATGATAGCCCTGAAGCAGATTTATCTTGCCATCTGCCTGCCATCCTGTGCCGTTGACTGATTCCAGCTAAGCATTCCCCAGCAAGTAATGGGAGTTCATAGATATATTTTTCCCACAAAATTAGTTTCCCTCTATGTAAGAGTTTTAATTGCTTAATTGTCTTGGTGACAGGGACTATGATCCCGGGAGGATATTTCTCTACTCATTAGTTGAGAGAGTTCCTCAACAGCAGTATCTTATCTAGTATAGGGTTCCTATACTATTTGTTCAAAAGAATGGTAGAGAAATCCATAATTACTAGGCTATGAATACAATCACAAGTTGGTGTTGGTGTCCCTTGCTTTTAACCTCCAATTTGCTAAACTGACTATAATATTTATTCTCATGCCATGGTGGCAGCTGTAGGCTCCCTTTCCTAAGGATAGGATACTAAGCTTAGTTGTAGAGGATCAGAGAGGTGGCCCTAGGTCAAATCAGAAAGACATGTATATTATTATCTGCGAGATCTCTAGTGTATTCTGAATCTGGTTTCCAGAGCAGCGTAGCATCTGATCATAGGCCCATATGCAAACACCAGGGGGAACACAGACATGACATATGAGCTCCTGCCTTTCTCAAAGGATTAATAGTCAAGATTACAGGAAACAAACACGGAATAAAGTAGGAAAAGATACCAGTGCCCCAGTACCTGAGCTGCTACAAGTTCCCTTGAGCCTTATTTGGACATTTACTCCTCAATTTTATTACTCCCTGTGAACTCCCCCCCGCAAAATTGACCAACTTGGCAGTCATATACTACTCATGATCATAGCATGGATCTTGTTTATAGGCTTTTTCTTCTTTGACTCAGGTGTTAGTTACAGTCTTAATTCATATTATTCTCTCTTCTATGTACTCTCCGTTCCAGTCAAACTGGTCTGCTAGCTATTCTTCATAAGCAAAATTCCATCTTCCACTTCCGTATTTTTGCCCAGGTGGGTCTCTCCCATGCCTGAATGCTCTTATTCCTCAGCTCTACCTCTTAGAACCCCTCACTTCCTTCAAAGCACTGCTCAAGTGCCACCTCCTCCATGCAAACTTTTCTGATTGTCTCAGTTATTAGTGTACACTCTCTCTCTCTCTCTCTCTCTCTCTCTCTCTCTCTCTCTCTCTCTCTCTCAATTACTTTGTATGCACTTCATATTTATTTCTTTATATCTTGTGTCCTTATGGTAGAATATAAGCTTCTTGAGGGCAGGAACTCTAATTTTTGTCGTTGTTTATCCATTGACTAGCACAATGGATAACAGATAGTAGGTGCTTAATAAACATTGTTGAATTAGATTCAATTAAAGATGGCTGTTCTGGATTGTTTTAGTACCAAGTCATTCTGCCCTCAGAACATCTCATGCCTGCCATATTCTAGCAATTTATGTATGGCATTTTTCAACACATATGTTGACTCAGTGTAGGCACAGTTCTGAGCTTGCTGTTACTGACTGCAGGGCAAGGCAGGGTATTAAACATCTGAGTCACAGTTAGGATTGTAAGGGTATCTGCCCAAAATGGCAGGGAGGGGTATATGGGTGAGAAGGACTAAGGAAGAAGTAGAATAGAAATGTTTACCAACCCCAGGCCACACCCTTTCATCAGAATTTAGTTGGTTCAGTACAAGAAGGGAATATATGGGTGTGATCTTATAAACACAGTTATGGAAAGGGATTTTGGAGTGCAATTAATTTCCCTTACCAGTCAGCAAATTGAAGAATTATTTAAGTAAAGGACACTTTGGCCGAACTTGAAAGACATGACATTGTTGAATGGTATTAATGAATACCAGCCAAACCATGAACTTTTGGGAAAATTTCTAGCTCAATGCAAACATGGAAATCTGTTAAAAAAACCCCAACTTCTTTAAGATGAGTACATAATTCTTAACATTAACCTTAAAGACACACAAACATTCTTGTAAATGTGATGAGATCAAATAATGAATCAATGCCTCTCTTAGCTCTGTTGGGTGTACCATGACATAAAATCACAGAATCCTCAAAGTCACAAATGAAACTAAGGGTTGAGTTGCAGAAAGCTGAATTTGGATGTCCCTCTGTCCACTGGGAGGGGGGGGAATGAAAGGAGGTTTGAAAGTCCTACATGCTTTTCCCATGTCCTTTCCACTATCTGCATTCTAGTTCTTTTGTTAGAGTTTCCATAGCCTGCTACTAGCTCACCCTGAAAGTTGGAGGCAAAATTGCCCCCTCTGTATTTCAAGCTCTGTAACGAATTTGATGGTCAACAAGAATGCTGCTCCTTCAAGGGTTAGATCAGAGTTTTAATCAAGGAAGGATGGTACTATTAGCAATAGAAAGTCCCCTCCTGGAAGAGGCAATGTGGATCACTGGAAAGAGAGCTGAATTTGGAATGAGAGGACTTACATTTAAATTTAGGCTCTTCTTGTGTGACTATGGACCAAACTTCCTAAAATGTAAAATGAGAGTATAGGACTAGATTACCTTGAAGGCTGTTTCCAGCTCCAAATCTACGATTCTGTAATCTCCTGTCTAATCACTGCTGTGCTCTTTTCCAAGAACTTGTGAATGGTCTTGGTGGGAGCTGAATGGAGTATGAGTGTGTTACTATATCCCTATTGAAATAACTAGAAAGTAATGAGATATCAATTGTTAATTAATTGATAATTAAAATATCATCAAGGATAGCTAATCAGTCAACCAAAATAGTAAAGCTCCTGATGGAGAGATGCTAAGAAAGGAACATCAACTCATTTGGTCAAGTAGGATCTATCATGGAAACAGCACTGGATTTAAAGTCAGAAGACCAAGTCTGAATCTTGGTTCTGTTGCTTTTTAGGCCTTGGGCAAATCATTTTGCCTGTTGAGATCTCTCATTCTTCTGTAAAATGAAGGAATTAAATCAGCAATTTATGAAAACTGAAGCAGCAGCATTTTGCTATTTTTGCTCGAGGACTGCTGGAAGCCATGTGCTTTCTAAGACATTCTTAACCAAGACTAACAGTCATTAGCTGGTATGGACATTATGGGGGTATGGTGTAATATGGACAACAGGCTGACCTCAGGAAACTTTGGTATACACATCCAGGTGGTAAGGGGAAGACTAGACCACCAGTGTGCCACACTCAAAAAGTGCCCATCTACATGGGGCAAACGAGTTCTGGGAACGTGTAATCATAGATTTAGAGCTAGAAGGGACTATAAAGACCAGTGAATCCAATTGTCTCAATTTACTTAGGTTAAATAATTTACCCAAGGTCACGAGCTAGTAAGTATCCGAGGCAGGACTTCAACCCAGGCCTTCCTGACTTGAAGTACAGTGGAATCCTGGAAGATGAGTGCTATCTTAATATGAAAGGGCACTGCCCAACATATAGGTTTTCCAATGATTGATTTCTTAGTCTGGCAGAAATCAACATTGGCTTCTTTTCCTACCCCACTGCAATTCCAGATAACCTCCTAAAGTCCCTTACAAGCTTTTAGCCGTCATCTGCAATGGAAGACGCTCCATTAACCAGACTTAAATTTGTAATTTGCTGTAACACGTGTCCTGGTTCTCCTTTTTATACTGAAGTTAGATGTCTTCATGATAGCTGCTGGATCTATCATTTCCCAGACTGACTTCTCCGATGTTCTTCATTTTATTCCTTTTTGATGGCAAAACACAACTACATGACCTAAGAGAAAAAATGTGACAAAGCCAGTGCTTAAAACCTGGTGCCGTTGTCCTGAGGGAGTGCCACACCTACACCTGACCATCATTCAGAGGTAATTCCAGTAAGTCTAAAAACTGAATTAGTGATAAGTCCAGGGAGCAAGACTCTTTGTTCAGTTCTCTTTTTGTATTCTGTAGATCTCCAGGGAATAGAACATCCAGGCAAAAATGTAGGATTTTGAAATAGAAGCCTCTAAAGGAGGGCTACTCCTACAAGTGCTCATGGGAACTGAAAACCGCACAGCCTCCTCATCCTTGTTACCAACAAGGATGAATATAACTGTCTGCAGCTGCAATAGGACAGGCTCTGCTCATAAAACATAGGTACACCATCTGGGACATTCAGAGGATTATAGATTTGGAGGATGATGTACCTTTGGAGGTCCATTAGTCCAGCTTCCTCATTTAACTAATGAAGAATCTGAAGCCTAGAGAAGTTAAATGAATTTTCCAAGGTTATACAGAGAGGAGATGCAAAGTTAGAGATCAAACTCAGGTCTTTTGACTAAAAATAGATCACTCTTTCCATGCTGCCTAGTCCAAGCTCAAAGATTTACATATGAGGAAACTGAGGCCCAGAGAAGTAATGATGGGTTTTGACATGAGATTAGTAGTATGGTACAGTGGAGAGAGAACTGACTTTGGAATCAGAACACTTGCCTTTTAAACTTGTCTCCTTTGCTAACTAACCTGTGTGACCTTGGGCAAGTCCTAGTAACAGAGGAAAAGTAGAAAGAATCCAACCATTGAAATAATGCAAATATGAGAACTCTTAACTTGAAAGGTGAATCTGTTTATTGTAAGCACCCCCTGTTCCACAGAACACTAAAATGTTTGTATGTGGAAGAAATCCTGATGCTGTCTCTCAGAAGAAAGAAATGTATCATGGTGCATGGAGATCCTCTACTTAGGAGGCTCAAATACTCAAGTGGAATTGGCCTTCCAGGTGGGTATTCCTTCCAATGACACAGGTCATGATCCTTTTATGCTTGACCTTTCTTGTTCAAATTTAAGTTTAACTCAGGAGTTGGCCCAATAAACTGGGGGTTATGTTTACTTTTTATTGACATCTTGAGAATACCAGTGAAGCACATGAGTTATCCATCAGTTGTCTCTTACTGCATCACAAGACCATCTTCTTTAATCATCCATCCCTTTGACAATATTCTTTATACCTCTTCTCCAGCATAACTGTTTATTTGCAATAGGTTAAAGCCTGCTCGTACTCACCCAATGCCTCTCCATTGTCCTTTAGATGATTCTTAGTTTCAATTATTTGTAGACCATAATGTTGCACAGCCATACAAAAAAGAGAGGAAGAATGTCAATATTTAGAAGGTTGTCTTTGATTCAGGGAGAGGCCTGAGGTCATCAAAAGAACTTTATAATTCCCCAAAGGAAATTTACCTAGTGTATTCTACCTGTTCACCTCTGGCCCAACTAAAGGTCCATTTGCAGTATTTTTGCAAGAGATTAGATAGACACAGACAGACAGATAGATAGACACTATTTACTGCATCTTTCAATCTTTTTTACAGACATTGAAAGTATAATATACACACATTAATAGACAAGCTCTCTAAGTTTTCCTTTCGACAGCATATTATAGTCTGGAAAATTAGCATTAATCATCCACTTTGCTTTTCCTGTGTGGATAGTTAAGTCAAATTCTTTAGAATGATTACAGATATCATTTAGAAAGCTCTTCAGTGTTCTAGGGTTTAATGCAATCAACACAATGTCATTCCCAAGCAGGAACATCTAGAGAACCTCACTCTTTGTTGGGAGTCCTTCAATTTATATTTTAAGCTGGTTTTTTCCTATATGAATATATTTATGATGTATGGGAATGATACTTCTATGTATTCTAGAAAGAGCCTTTGACCTCTCACATTACTTACTCCTGAGCCAAATTTTCTTTTGTATTTTTCACTATCCCTGACTACTTTCACTTCTGCCCTAAAGTCACTGAGTATCAAATTATATGTTAACTTAATTTTTAGGGGCCCTATCAAGTTCTTCATAGCACTTCCCTATCTCATCATCCTTTATAGTGGATGTTGGGGCACAAGCTACAATAATTTTCATGATAGCTTTTTTCGCAAGTACTTGTCATGAGAGGTGAGAGCATGGTGAGAGACAGTGTGGTACAGTGGATAGAGAGCTGAACTTACAATCACGAAGACCTGGATTGAATGCATGAATGAATTTATTAAGTGTTTAGCTATATACAAAGTACTGTGCTAAACTGGGAATACAAATAGAAAAGTAAGAGCCCTTGCTCTCAAGGAGCTCACATTTTAATGGGGGAGACAACACATATGGAAAGCTTCAGCTGCAAGTCAGATGGAAAGGTCCTATGGTCCTTTGGATGCAGCAGCAAAACAGATGTCAATGCTTCTTCTTTAATTTCATTTCAACTGATACAATGATGTCAATTTCTGATGCTGAACCATTTGACAATGGCAAGAACTTTCTTTTCTGTCCTGCCTCTGATATATACTAGCTGTATGATCCTGTATTGATCGCTCAAATTCTCAGTGCTCCAGTCTCTCCAGAAACATCATTTTTTGTCCAGTTGATGGTCTTACCTATAAAAGAAAAAATAAAGATAGGGAGTATATGTAGATGAAGACAAAGAGAAATGAAATATAGTAGTTGCTAGATTCAGTGTTAAGTGGAATGGTAGGTGGCAACCATACCACTCTTGGTTTTCTTGCTTATTTCCAGTGAAAAAAGCACACTGTCATATAATCTATTAATCACTTAGCCAGCTGGGGGGAGGGTAGTATAATAGCTGGCCACAAGATGGTGCTCCAACTAACCATGAATAGCTTAATAACCTCCCCCTACACCCTAACAAATTACCTCATGCTCTATCTCTTTCAATAAGCCTCAATAAGCTTTGAGGTTTAATGGAATCTAATAGGGAAGATCAGGAATATACTCAGAAATTATTCTCCGAATACTAATCTTTCGTCACTTAGCTTGAGTCCATTCCATGAACTAAGTTCCCTCATCAGTCATGACCACCCAAACTCATAGGATCCATAATTTATTTTTAATGGCTATGTGGTTTGGTAACAGCATAGAAAACATGAATAGACATTTAAAAAAATACAATGCATAACAGGTTACAATAATATTACAGCTAGGGTAGATTTTCCCCTTTTTTTCTCCTTTTTTTCTCCCAGATGGTCTAAAGGTAATAGAAGAAAAGGAATCAAGATAAAACATTAATAGGAATTTCACCCAACACAGTTTTCTGAGGAAGCAGGAAGAGAAAAATGCTATGAACTGGACTGCTTACTCTCATCAACCTCAGCTACTAGCTCGGCCTTAATTTTGTCTCATCTGAATTTCTAGGCACAGAAGTTAGCAATTCATATTCACCCTTGGTGGTCTTAACTCACGTTCTCCTTTTAACAGTTACCAGAATTTTTCTCTACCACATGGCTAGATAAGCATGGAGTCCTGGACCAGTTTCTCCTTCCTTCTTCTTCATTTAATTGCCAATGCAAAAGTCCAAGTCAGATAGGACTGCACTTTGATGGACTACGAATAGCAACAGAACATAGGTGGTAATGTGGAAAACCTTTTGCCTTGTAACCAATGATTTTTGGAGGCCTCAGATATGGCATACTGCTGCTTAGTATGTCTGACAAGAATGTGTAGTCCATGTCTCAACAAAGGACCTCACTGGGAAATTCCCAGGACTCCTATATGCATTACCTATGCCTCCACAACTATGTTTCCATAGATTTAATCACAGATGGGCTCTGGTTCTGGGGTCAGGATTTCATTTTGGTAGTGGTGGATTGCTCACTCCTCACTAAAATGGTGCACTTTCTTCCTTGTCCCAACCTCTTTATTGCAATGGAGACCACACAAGTCTTCCTCTATCCATAGACTGAGTACATTGTTTCAGACCTCAGTTTATTTATTGTTTTCCTTCAAACCATCCTACAAATTAAAGTACATCTCTCTACCACAGGCCACCTCAATCCAATGGACAGATCAACTGGACAAACAGTTCCTTAAAACAATATCGCAGGTGCCATAGGATGATTGACTCTTCTTTTTAGCACTACTCCCTTCACCATTCCTATAGTTGATTAGTATCTGAAGGGTCTGGAGGCCAGGTAGCAAGTCCTACAACCCACTCTGCATCTTTCCAAAACCTAACTACAAGGGACTAAAGACTGAAAGGTGAAGACCAGACAATCCAATAAAATGTAAGATTCTTGATGGAATGGATTTTCTTCCTTCCTTCCTTCCTTCCTTCCTTCCTTCCTTCCTTCCTTCCTTCCTTCCTTCCTTCCTTCCTTCCTTCCTTTCCTTCTTTCCCTGACACATTGTAGCTTCTTGATAAATTGAACTGAATTGAATCCAGAGAACCTTGGTGGAGAGATGACAAGGTCAGACTATCCTTGAAACATGACCAGTCACAGTGTCTCTCAGAAATAGGAGAATAGTGTTACTGACTCCTTCCCAACAGAAGCAATTATTCCTGTGGCCTTCCAAATGGAATTCCCTGTTTGGATGCAGATAGACTGTTGTTTCTTTAATCCCTGCTGTGGAAAACTCATAAGAATTTATGAGATCCTTAGTGTGATCAACTCTAGTACTGGTAGGTCAGGAAGGATTTATGATTCAGGAGATAATGGATTCCTTAATGATGTACTGTCAAGTATGCTCCCTTGTTAACTGGATAGGATCAAATCAGAAGAGCACACACAGGAGCCTGTATTGAACCTCACAATGTTTGACCTGCATTTCACCCACCATACCCACACCAGCTTCATTCTTATGCCCGTGGAAGAGAGCCATGTGTGGTGGGAAGATGGTGGTGAATCCACCCCATCAGCTGCATCAGGGTAGAAACTCATGCAGCTATGAATGATCACAACTAAAAGAGAGCACAGGGTTAAAAATCCTTAAGCTGAATGATTTCTTGCTTTGATGAACCCTATCATGATAGTTAGGCGTTGAGTTGGGAGATGAACACTTGGACTTTGGTGCTGACTTTTATCCATGTCTTCTTGCCAAAAACTTGAACTGGCTTAGGTTTTAATTCCTGCTTGTCCACTTCTCACCTCCCCAAAGATCTTGGACTGTTTATAGACTTTGATTAAGGAGCAGTTAAAACATCTTCCAATTCCAGCTTTTCTCTCTGGGATGATCTTTTCCCCACTCTCCCATCCACCCCAGCCTGGTCTCCAGGACCCATAGATAATTAGATAATTCTACCATTCTCACCAGTACAGAATACCAGTTTGTTTGTTTTTTTTCCCAGTGGGAGAAAGGGGAATGAAAGGGGCAGAAAGAGGAGACTGGGCCCACTAAAACTAACCCATCTCTACTTCTCAGTTTGGCCAAGGGCTTCCCTGCTGTATTCACAGGCCACTACTAGGATTTAGACCAGAAAAGATCCTTAGAGAGAAACTATTCCAATTCCTTGATTTTATAAAGAGGAGCTTAGATCTGGAGGTGAAAGGGACCTCAAAGGTCCAACCTCCTCATTTTACAGATAAAGAAACTAAGGCCCAAGGAGGTAATGACTCGTCTAGGGTCACACAATTAGTAAGCATTGGAGGTAAGATTTTTTTTGTAATATAAATTTATTTATTTTTAGTTTTCAATATTCACTTCCACAAGTTTTTGAGTTCCAAATTTCTCACCCCTCCCCCCACCCCAAGATGGAATGCATTCTGAATACCCCTTCCCCTGGTCTGCCTTCTCTTCTATCTCTCCCCCTCCCTTCTCTTATCCCCTTCCCCTTCTATTTTCCCGTAGAGCAGGATAGACTTCTGTACCCCATTTCCTGTATTTCTTATTTCCCAGTTGCATGTGAAAACATTTTTTTAAACATGTGTTTTTAAAACCTTGAGTTCCAAATTTTCTCCCTTCCTCCCTCCCCACCCACCCTCATTGAAAAGGCAAGCAACTCAATATAGGTTGTACATGTGCAGTTATGCAAAACACTTCCTTAGTAGACATGTTGTGAAAAACTAACTCTATTTCCCTTAATTCTATCCTGCCTTCCCATTTATTCTATTCTTTCTTTTGACACTGTCCCTCCTCAGAAGTATTTGCTTCTGATTACCCTCTTTCCCAATCTGCCCTCCTCTCTATCACCCCCTGCTCTCTTGTCCCCTTCTCCCCTATTTTCCTGTAGGGTAAGACAGATTTCCATACCCAATTGAATGTGTATGTTATTCTCTCCTTAAGCCAAATCCTATGAGAATAAGATTCCCTCATTCCCTCTCACCTTCCCTTATTTCCCCTCCACTGTAAGAGACTTTTCTTTTCTGTTTTTTTTTGTGAGATAATTTACCCCATTCTGCCTCTCCCTTTCTTCTTCTCCGAGTATCATCCTCTCTCATCCCTTAATTTTATTCTCCAGATATGACCCCTTAATCTTCAACTCACCCTGTGCCCTCTGTCTATCTATCTATCTATCTATCCATACACACAATTTTTTTCCTTCAACTACCCTAATATTGACAAAGTTCTCATGAGTTACAAATATCATCTTTCCATGCAGGAATGTAAACAGTTCAATCTTAATAAGTCTCTTATGATTTCTCTTTCCTGTTTACCTCTTCATGTTCCACTGGAGTCCTGTATTTGAAAGTCAAATTTTCTGTTTAGCTCTGGTCTTTTCATCAGGAATGCTTGAAAGTCCTCTATTTCACTGAATGACCATTTTTTCCCCTGAAGGATTATACTCAGTTTTGCTGGGTAGGTGATTCTTGGTTGTAATCCTATCTCCTTTGCCCTCCAGAATATTATATTCCATGCCCTGTGGTCCTTTAATGTAGAAGCTGCTAAATCTTGTGTTATCCTGATTGTGTTTCCACAGTACTTGAATTGTTTCCTTCTGGCAGCTTGTAATATTTTCTCCTTGACCTGGGAACTCTGGAATTTGGCTACAATATTCCTAGGAGTTTTCCTTTGGGGATCTCTTTCAAGGAGATCTGTGGATTCTTTCAATTTCTATTTTGCCCTCTGGTTCTAATATATCAGGGCAGTTTTCCTTGATAATTTCTTGAAAGATGATGTCTAGGCTCTTTTTTTGATCATGGCTTTCAGATAGTCCAATAATTTTTAAATTCTCTCTCCTGGATCTATTTTCCAGGTCAGTTGTTTTTCCAATGAGATATTTCACATTGTTTTCTAATTTTTCATTCTTTTGGATTTGTTTTACAGTGTCTTGATTTCTCATAAAGTCACTAGCTTCCAATTGCTCTATTCTAATTTTTAAGGAAGTATTTTCTTCAGTAGTCTTTTGGACTTCCTTTTCCATTTGGCCAGTTTTTCTTTTTAGGGCATTTTTCTCCTCATTGGCTTTTTGGACCTCTTTTGCCATTTGGGTTAGGCTGTTTTTTAAGGTGTTATTTTCTTCAGTATTTTTGGGGTCTCCTTTAGCAAGCTGTTGACTTGTTTTTCATGATTGTCTTGCATCACTCTCATTTCTCTTCCCAGTTTTTTCTCTACTTCCCTTACTTGCTTCTCAAAATCCCTTTTGAGCTCTTCCAAGGCCTGGGACTGATTCATATTTTTCTTGGAGGCTTTGGATGTAGGAGCTTTGATTTTGTTGTCTTCTTCTGGTTGTATATTTTGATCTTCTTTTTCACCAAAGTAAGATAATATGGTCTGACTGTTTTTGCGCTGCTTGCTCATGATCCCAGCCAATTACTGGAGTTTTAAACTCTTTGTTAAGGTAAGAGTCTGCTTCCAATGTGGTGAGTGTACTGTCCCAAGCTTCAGGGGTTTGTATAGCTGTTTTCAGAGATATTTGTAGGGACCTGTAAATTTTCAGTTCTTCCAAGGTGGTATGATAAGGGGCGAGATGTTTACTCCTTTGCTGGCCTGTGACCACAAGTATTCCTTTCTGTCCTGTAACTGTGAGGAGGGGTTCCTCTTCACAGCCACTACAAGCTCCACCATGCCAGCACTCCTCCTCACCCCAGCACTGCCGCCCAGAACTGTGACCCAGGTCCACACACCGGCAAAGCAAGAGATTCCTGCCTCAGCACTGGCAAAGAGATCCCTGCAGTCGCTCTCTGATCAGTCACTGGATTCCCCCTCAGTCTGTGGGCCTGAAGCTCGGGAAGCAGCTGCCCCCGCCCAGGGCCACGCTCTTGGGGAATGGAGCTGAAACCCCGCCTTCCTCTCTGACCACCGACAGAAACAGACTTTTCCCACTGACCTTCTAAGTTGTCTTTGGCATTAGTAGATTGAGGAGTCTGGAAACCTCCACAGCTGCCCGCGATTCAGTCCTCTGCGGCCTGCTCCAAGTTTGCTGCAGCCTGCGTGCCCACACCGAGTTGCGCTGAGCTCCCAGCCTGGCACAACACACCTTTCTGATCAATCATCCAGGTTGTCTTGGGCTGGAAATTTGTTTCACTCTGTCTTTTTGTGGGTTCTGCTGCTTCAGAATTTGTTTAGAGCCATTTTTTATGAGTATTTGGAAGGGTTTTGGGGAGAGCTCAAGCAAGTCACTGCTTTTACTCTGCCATCTTGGCTCCGCCCCCCCTGGAGGTAAGATCTTAACCCAAGACCTCAGACACTAGAGCCAGTGTTCTGGATGAGAAAACTGAATCCCAGAGAATCACAGCCAAGATCTGGACCCAGGTGCTCTGACTCTAAAGCCTTGGTCTTTCCATTGCACCACCTGTCTAGTTTACCTTCAAGTACATGGATGAACAAAAGCTGTAGGCAGATGTGTCTTACCCCTAGGTGATTACGAAGACAGCCGGCTAGTCAGGGACACCACCTCTAAGTTAGAATTTCAGAGGCACATTGGAAGGCCCTTCTGTTCACCCCTCCCCAGACTTCCCAGATCAAGCTCACTGGTGCCTTAAATAGAGCACCAGACCCTTGTTAAGACCCAAACTAATGATGTGACACTTGCCAGTGCAATTGCTATTTTATTCATGACTTTTTGACATTCAGTCTACCTGTGTGACCCTGAACAAGTCACTTGATTTTTCTATGTCTCAACTTCCTCATCTGCAAAATGAGGTGGTTAAACTTGCTGGCCCCTGTAGAGTCCCTTACAGCTCTAAATCCATGGTCCCATGACTACAGTAAATAGATGGACTCAGAGACACAAAGCTTGGGGACAGCATAAAGAACATTGGATCTGGAGATAGGGGACCTGGTTTTGAATCTCAGCTAGTACCTGGGTGTCACTTTCCTCAATCTATAGATGAGAGGGTTGGACCCGACAACTTCTAACGTTCCTTCCAGCTCTAAATCAGGTGACTGTAGCTAAACGAGTCTATGGATGAGTAAGAACATAAAAGAAAATGGAAATATAACCACCAGCAGCATCATTCTCTATATTTTTTCAGCTGATGACACATGATTGTTTGGGTACAAGCTGGGATGTAACTGGAAATTTTAAACCCCCGAAGTTTCAGAAAGAGTTCCCTGCCCTTTGCTAATTAGAAAACAAACAGATTACTAATCTCCCATGTGGTGTGTACATCTCTGCAGAAAAAAAGGACTTTTGTACTTTCCCCTTGCAGCCCAGAGCCACATGAGCATTTAACCCTCAATAAACTCTTTGATGCTAAAGAAGAGCTGTGACAAGAATGGGACAACCAGGGCTCAGTCCCAGGTTACTTGCAGAGAGAGAATGCTTTCTCCCTGCAGGGTGCCGACATTGGGAGGTATATTTCCTCCAAGTTATACCAGGAGGATTCCAGACACACACTGAGACCAGAAGAGAACTATGAGGTCCAACAGACTGCTATGGGAAAGCAGGATGACTCTTGCCAGATGTTGGCACCCTGCAGAAAGGAATTATGATCCCTTTCCTCCTTCATCCCCGCACCAATAGAACAGACTGTCTTCATACTGCCATGCATAGGCTCCTACACAACTTGGGATGCCCAGGATGATTGATGGGATCAATAGTTATGCTGGTCTCATTTCTTTGAGGCCTCTAAAATCTCCATGGTTTGCTTCTCTCTCAGCCCCCAGTTCTCTTTTTGAACACATGTCCTAAGGAGTCTCTAGTGGGGCTTTTCACAACCTTAAGTCACTGTCTCAGTCCTTGCTTAGAATCCCACACCAGCCCTGCTTCTCTTCCAGGATGCATACTGACCCCTTGGAGCATTCCGGTGTCTCTGTCCCTTACTCAACTGAAATTTGTCACAGGTCCTGGAATTCTAAACAGAACCCTAGTTAAAAGGGTTTAGGGAGAATGAGTGTTGTGGGAAAATCCAGTATTTTATGGAGCTCTGGAATGATTCAACCAGATGCCAAATCTTGTCTGCTTCCATAATATCTTTTCACTTAAGTCCACTCCCACCTCCACTGCGCGCAGGCCCTCATCACTTCAGGCCAGACAATTGCACTACTCTTCTCACTGGTCTCTCTGCCTCAGACCTTTTCTTCACTCCAATACAACCTGCACACAGCTGCGAAAGTGATTTCCCTGAAGACTAGGTGTGACCATTTCACCCCTTCCTACTCAATACATTCCAGGGGCACTCTCACACCTTTAGGATCAAATAGAAATTCTTCTGTTTGGCAGCTAAAGCCCTTCACAACCTGCCTTCTTGCATATTACCTCACTTTACAAACTGCAATTCAGCCAAACTGAACTTCTCAGTTCCCCTCACACATGGCCTTCCATCTTCTCTCTCCATTCCTTTGAATCTGCTATTCCCACCCCTCATCTGGAATACACCCTCTTTGGTCTTCTCTTCTTGTTAGAATTCCTGGTTTCCTTTGAGACTCAGCTTATGTATCACTTCCAAAATGAAGTACAAGATATTTTGCATATGCTTACATATGTATATGAAGACCAAATGAGTTAACATGCCAAGTGCTTTGCAAATCATAAAGCATTGTATAAATGCTAGATAGTAATAGTAGTAGTACTAGAAGGAGTAGTAGTAATAGAAGCAAAAGTAATAGTAGTAGTAGTCATATTAATAATAGTAGTTGTAGTAATAGTAGTAGTAGTAGTAGTAGTAGCAGTAGTAGTCATATCAATAGTAGTAGTTGTAGTAATAGTAATAGTAGTAGTAATAATAGCAATAGTAATCATAGTAGCAGTAGTAGTCATATTGATAGTAGTAGTTGTAGTAATAGTAGTAGTAATAATAGCAATAGTAATCATAGTAGCAGTAGTAGTCATATTGATAGTAGTGGTTGTAGTAATAGTAGTAGTAGCAGTAGTAGTCATATTAATAGTAATAGTAGTAGTAATAATAGCAATAGTAATCATAGTAGCAATAGTAGTCATATTAATAGTAGTAGTTGTAGGAATAGTAATACTAGTAGTAATAATAGCAATAATAATCTTAGTAGTAATAGTAATCATATTAATAGTAGTAGTAATAGCAATAGCAATAGTAATCTTAGTACTAGTAGCAGTAGTGGCCATTGTTGTCATAGTCATCAAGTTGTTTTGTTCTTGTTTTCCTTCAACAGAATTTAAGTTCCTTGAGGTAAGAGGATAGAACAGTTTAGATGGTAGCTATGCCTTTGAACACGGATAAAATTAGGGAGAGCTGGTTAATATTTAATGAGATAATAAAGATGTCTGTAGTCAAATGTCACAAAAACTTACCTACTATTATAAAATCTCATTATGCAAGGGACAACAAAGATCATAAATTCCAACCACTTTATTTTACTGATGAAGAAACTGAGGCCAAGAAAGTCATGTTGCTCGCCCAAGAGTCAGGTTAAGGGACCTCCCTCCAATCCAATGGTTAGTTCTTCTTAATAGAACCCTTTTGGTAGAGAAGAGGGAGGTGATGAAAGGAGGATAGGAATTGTTTCAGTCTCACTCAGGGAAAGCCATATGCCAGGTTCTAGATGTATGAAGATAATGAGATCTTATACTACAAATGGTTTTCACTTGTGGGATTTTATTGTTTGTCTCATGTTTGGGCAGGAAATAGTTATTTCTTAATTTATGCATATTAAACTGCATAAAAGATGGGCTGAGGATAGAGAATACTTCTACCCTCCCTCTTTGCCCCACTCTTTGGCACCAAAATCTCTCTCTGTGTTCCAGGGCATGTAGTGACTAGGATTCTGATAAAAAGAGTTGTGTTACAATGTGAAGGGAGGAAGAAGGAAGAAAAAAAAAACACCCGGAGCCTGGAATGAATGCCAAGACAGTAAAACTAAAAACTCTTTCTCAATTACAAATATATTAAAGTTGCCTCTTTCCCACACACACAAAATGAGCAAAGCCTTCATTAATCACCAAATGGAAAATTAAACACTGCAATTATTTGTCTATTGCCCCAAGATATATTGCACATCACTGAATCAAACACTGGCTAAATGATGCCACAGACAGAGACTGAATTATAAACAGAGACATTAAAGGGGGAGTGTGGGAGAGAAGTCAATGGAAACCCCCCTTTTCTTGGTCACATCCCCTGCCATTTGCCCTGAGAACTTTTGAACCTTAAAACCCAGTCTGTGTTCATTGAGCAGAAAGTGGTTTCCATGAGATAACGGCTGGGCCTATGATGATTTAATTCAATGCAATTCAACAAGCATTTATTAAGTACCTTCTGGATTCAGAGAAATATGAGTGCTTGGACTGGAGAAAATCCTTTGTCAAAATAAAATACAACTTCTGCCTTTGTGGAGTTTACAGTTTAGTGCAGGAGTAAGATATAGGTTCAGGTAACTATAATTAAATAGTAATATATGATAAATACGTCAGAGGGGAATAAACCAAAATGTGATGGTTTCAGTGGCACAGGCATGATTGAAGGGGATGAGTTGCCGGAGAGGTGAGCTCAGAGAAGACATCATAGGGAAAGTGGCATCTGTGTAGAATATTAAAGGACCTATAGGATCTCAAGAGATGAATAGGTGGTGGGAGGATATTCTTGGCATAGGAAACAATGTGAGAAAAGGTAAGATAATCCAGGACGTGTTCAAACAACAGAGAATCTTACAATTTGACTAGAACATTAAGATACTTAGAAAGGACCAAAAAGGCGAGAGTTGCATCAGATTGTAGAGAGCCTTAGATGACCTAGAATGAGGTTAAAATTCCCAAGGATGATGGCTGAGAATGAGATGGAGAGGTAGGCCATGCTAAAGTCATTTCAATGAGCAATGAAAACTGGATTGGTAGAAAACAGCAACAAAGTTTGGTAAAAGGTGATCAAAACAGGTGGCTTGGATTTCCAAAAAATAAAATTGAGGGAGTGGGGTAGAGGAGTAGTATTTGGAGTTTACCCAGCCCCACTCCTGGTCCTGCAGGTTGCAGAAGCAACAATGGAACCTTCCAACTCAGAGAATTCCAAAGAATGTAGTTTCTGTTAAAGTGAGGAGGCAGAAGCAGTGTTGGTTCAAAACTTTGAGGATGTAGAGGAATTTGCAGTTAAAAGGGTTCCCAAGGGCAAGATGGAATGAGTTCAGCGATTATCAAACCAAATTGGAGTGGGCCTGGGATGGAGTAGGGCTTATTGCAAAAGGGATGAGGATTGTCCAAGCCAGTGATGGGGGACCAGTGTGGCGTGAGGTAGATTAGAAGAGCATCTGAAGAACTTTAAAAAAACAGAGGACTAGCAAAGCTGATGCCATATCTGGGGGAAGGGAGGGTATGTGTGGAATTTGAAATGCTGATGCTTGGAAGTGCATGTTCGAAATCTGACCCCAAATTGGCCTTCCGGCCCTTGATAGAAGGGGGGGGGGCTATCATATGAATAGAAGTAAGAAGGGCATAAGGAAACTTCTACAAAATGCCACTTCTGCCCTTTGATGGAGACCAAAATTCCATCTCTTAACTTGAAATGCAGGATCTACTCAGTAAGCTTCGTGAAAGTGGTTTTTATTTAACAGCTCTCTGAGTCTTTCACATTTATTCTGTGTTCTGACTTAGACCAGTGGTTCTATATGCAAATCCACAGATAAGCGAACTTACTTCTTATAGACTGAATAAACAATGTCTCACATATATGCATAAATAGTTTGCAAATGCCTGTATACTGTGGTGATGAATGAAACAGAATTTCATTTAAAACATTCCTAAATTCATGGTTGCTTTTTATCATTATGTATTCCCTTAGTCAATGGCTACTTGAAGTGTAATTATGTTTTTGCCTCTCCTTGTATCCCCAGTGCCTAGTACACAGTATGCACTTAATAAATGATGGTTGAATTGTCTTAACTTGACACTTTGGGGTTCATTTCTTTTTACATTAAAAGAGGTTTTTGTATGCAAAATTGATCGGGCCCTGTATCTTACCTTATGAGCAATTAGAAGTGGGAAGAGAACTCAGAACCATCTGGATTATACATTTAAACCTGGATGGCAACTTGGAGGTCATCAAGTCCAATGTCCTCATTTTATACATGAGGAAACAAAAGTTTAAAGAGACTCAAGACTTGATCAAAGTCACACAGCTAGTGTCTGATATGGGGCTTGAACCTAGATTTTTCCTAACTGCAAGCCTGATGGTCTCTCCGCAGTGACAAGCTCCTCTCAAGTCCAGTTGCCTCATTTTACAGATGACAAATCTGAACCCCAGAGGAGTGACATGACTTCTCCAAGGTTACCTAGCTAGTTGATGACTGAACTAAGCCCAGAATCCAGGTTTCCTGACTCTGTCCGGAGCTTTTTCCACGCTGGCATATGAACTGCCCCCAGTCCTACTAAGTACTTTTGTTTCATAATCAGTTTAAAATCCTCTACACCTGCATGAACTCTCCCTCATGGATGAGCTAAGCTTCCCTTAGTGAAGTTTCTAAGGCCCAGTTGGGATGGTTCAGGGCATAAACAGTGAACTCTGCTACCCAGCACCCTCTCACATAGCACAAACTGCAGATTGTTTCTCAGGCATTCCCACCAGGATGACTTTCAGAGGTGTCTGAACATGATAATGGCCTAATAAGCTTGCAGCTGGGACAACCACACTACCTCACCATGAATAGAATCATAGGACTCCAGTTGTGATCCTTTAGCTACTCTGCAGAGACACATGACATGGCCCCCAAGACACTATTTTAAGCAGGAAACAAGCTCAACACTGGATCTTCTTTCGATTAGACCTTCCCTGGGCATCTCCTGGCACTGTGCTCTTCCCTAAGGGATTGTGAGCTGCCATGGAGCTGAGATACTAAATAATCTGCAACCACAGGAAAAGCATAATTTAGAGAAAGGTGGTACTTTACAAATGTTTGGTTCTTTGTTTCCTACCCTTTGAAAAGTGGGCTTACTCAACCTCTACTGGGTTAAGTCCAATTCATTATGACAGGAGGTGTGACATTTTGTTCTTCAAGGTTCCCAGAGCCTAAAGAGTGTTCCTATCGTCGAATCAATCACACTTAACCTGAAAGTATTAGCATTTTAAACTATATAAATATAAAGGAGTAGATACTATATATACTTATTTTTCCTCTATATTGCTGTATTTCTTTAAGAATCCACAGTTTCATTCATGTGGGGCTTCCCTCCCCTAAGCCTTATAAATGGTGTCTGAGGTTCTTTGGTTAAATAGTTCCTCACCGTTGAGGTCCAACATGGTGATAAACCTCTTTGAAATTTAGTTCAGCTGATTGTCAGATATAGCCCATTACTGGGTTCCCACTCAACACCTTTCTAGCGTGGTAGGACTTTTCTTTTTTTTTTTTCAGCCAAAGACAAAGTTTATTGGAACATCAATCAGGGAGTGGGGGATAGGGGTGGGAAAGATTTTAAGAATCTGCCATACTGGCCAGACTCTTAAGGAATCTAAGCATTTGTATCACTAATACAAGCAGGGTCAGATGTTAAGAATCTGAGCCATGGTAGGACTTTTCAATGCTTATATTCCACTGACATAGACTTTGAGGACTCGGGACCATCATACCACAATGAAGTATCAGAATGGAACTCTAGTGGAGAAGCAATATGTGTATAGTTTAAAAGTGCCTAAGAATTCATAGCTTAAGCATTATTGTTTGATGTTTATAAGACACTGTTAATCAACCACGTGAATATTATTTGTAAGATGGTGCTCAGAAATAATATAGTATTGACAGAGTTGATGAGCAACACCCAAGATGTAACTAGCATGATGAAATAGGGCTATGTTTGGGGTAGGGGACATATCTTCCAGGGGCAGCTAGGTGGCATAATGGATAGAGCACCAGCCCTGAAGTCAGGAGGACCTGAGCTCAAATCTGGCCTCAGCCCAAACACTTAACACTTACTAGCTGTGTAACCCTGGGCAAGTCACTTAACCCCAATTGCCTAAAAAAACCAAACCAAACCAAAACAAAACAAAAAATACTGGGACAGATCTTCCTCAGGAGGGTCTAATTCCATACTTCCTCCCTATGGTGATTGTACCTTACTGCTTGACCCATTAGAGACAGGATTCAACTACCGCAGGTTACCATTCCTGCCTCCATGATGCCATTCTACCAGGCCTGTCTTCTACTCAACCCTCCTAGAGGCTGGGACTGGACAGGGGTTGGTGGTGGTGGTGGTGGTGGTGGATCTACTCCTCTTGAGTGAGACTTCACCAATGGTGGGACTGCCCTCTGTGCTGCCATTCACCCACCCTTAGTCATGCATATGGAGAGACCCATCTAGTATGCTAGCACTCTTCTCGCCATGGTGGGTTTGTGTTGGGTGTGCTCAGTTTTTGAGCACCCCTAGCTGTTGTCACTGTTACCTCTTCCTCCTTTTACTTTCCCCACAATTCTCCTCTGCCGCTTCTTGAGGCTCTCATGGGAAGAAGATAGAGATGTGTCTAGTGATTTGGTTGCCCTAACAACTGGGGCCTCCTTAGGACCTTCTTCCCTAATCTCTCTGCAGCAATTCTGCTTTGGCAGAGCCCACTTCCTGTCAGGGATTAGGAGATTGTCTTTCTTCTTTCCTCCCCCCAGGAGGCCTCCTGAGCATGCCTAAGAGACAGTCCAGATGGCTTCAGCTGGATTAGGGGGAAAAATCATTTCCCCCTCTTTGATTTCTTTGGCTATTTTTTTTCTATGCCTCAGCCATGGGTACATATCTCTGGGGGATCTGATTGGGAGGGGTACAAGTTAGGCAAAACATTAAAATTTGACATTTTCAAAAGCTATACCTGTAGTCACTAGTTTTTACACTTCGTTGTCAGTTCTTTATGGCAAAGTGGGTTTTAGGGGAGCAGAGTATGGTTGGAAAAATACCATTTTATCCAAGGAAATAAGAGGGAAATTGTTGTTCTGTATTTTAAGCTGAGGGTGAGGGTTTGATTAAAAAGATCCCTTTGAAAAGTTTATATTTTTAAGGTAAAGGTTAGTTGTTAATTTTTTTAAAAATAAGTTTGGTTAATTTTAGCTTTTTAAAGTTTTTTTAAATGACTTTTTAAAAAATGGTCTTTGTGATTGAGTAGTCAATGAATGCTCACTTTTTAAAAAATAATAATAAAATTTCCTTTATATACACCTTAATGAAATATACGAGGCAGACCAATGTACCCTCCTGACCCAAACTTGCCCTACACACATTTTCAGCTAGTGATGTCTCTGATCATGTCTTAGAAATAATAAAATGTATTTTTTAAATACTCACCATAAAAATTCATCTATATCCCCCAGTTCTCCTGTGTCTCTCCATAACCTCTGGTTCAACTAGTCTTGTTCAGGCCCCAGCAAACCCCAGGGAGGTTCTGAAATTAGAAGGAGCCAGGGTACCCAGAGAAGCTAATGTAGACCCAGTAAAGAACAGGAAACGGGTTAAGTACACAGTAGAAGGAAGGTTGGCTTCAAAGTCAGAAAGGCTGGGGTTCAAATTCTAGCTTTGATGATTACTCGTTATGTGACCAGAGAAGATTTGACCTCTGTTAGTCTTGGCTTTTTCCATCTCTAAAAGGGAAATAATATTTCCATACCTCAAAAGTTTGTTGTGAGGAAAGTGCTTAGTATACCTTAATGAACTATATAATAATAAATGTGATTTTATTACAGTAAGGCATAATGTATCGACTGTTGTCCTTAAAGCAGGAAATCTTAGATTCTAGGCCTGCCTCTGACACATGCTGGCTATATAATCCTGCACAAATCAGTTAACCTTTCAGTTAGGCAGGTCTCTGAGAGTACAAGTTACAGAGAATTTGCTGACCTGCATTGGTGGTGGAAATTTCCTTACCTAGAATTTCCCGGTATCAATGAAATCACAGGTTCATTCTCTATGCCTATTGTTACATGTGCCCAGGTCCAGAGCAAGGAACTTTTGTGCCTGGGATGAGCCATGATGGCATAAGAGGTGGGGAGCTTGACTAGGATGAGGCTTCTAGGGAAAGGACGAACACACTGAGAGATACTGCCAGTGCCTATCAAATAGGAGCACTGTGGGAGAAAGCCCAATCACCCTACCCTGGTTATGGTTCTGCATATGCCCTTCTTCCAAACAGGAATCAGCCAAGATCTTCTACTGGGTAACAGGATGAGTAGAAGGTTAATTATGCACACCTTTTGGGATCATAGCTTTAGACCTGGAAGGTATGTTGTCCAAATCCCTCATTTTACAGATGAGGAAACCGAGGCCCAGGGAAATGATGTTACTTGCCCAGTATCACAAAGGCTATTAAAGTACTAGAGGTGAAATGTCCAAAGCACACTTTAGAGATGATCCAGAACTTCATCATATCTACAGAAAGACATCTGCTTCTTACAACTTATGATTTAGAATTACTCCTGGAGGGACATATACCCTGAAGTCCCTTCTAGAACGATGAGGAGTCAGAAAAGGCTTTCTATAGAAGGTAGGATTTTAGTTGAGATTTGAAAAAAGCCTGGGAAGCCAGGAGGCAGAGGTTGAAGAGGGAGAGTGGTACTGTCACAGGGGACAGTGGGAAAAATGCAGTGCTTTGTTCAAGGGACAGCAAGGAAGTCAGTGTTACTGGATGACAAATGAGTGATAGTGAGTGATGGGGGGGATATATGATTTCCACACTGGTCTTTCTCTCCCTTCCTTTCCCATTCCTACAGCCCATGTATCCTGAATTATCCTGACTTCCCTGTATTTACTTTACCTTTAATTTTGTCTCCTCTGCCCCATTCCTTCACCTCATCAATAGGGAGGCTCTCTAGCTGCAGGTCCAAGGTGACTGCTTGGAGTCAAAAGGCCTGCGTTTGAATCAGAGTTATGCTCATTGCTTCCTTTTTGATCTTAGACGAGGCACTCGACCTGGCTAGGCCTCTGTTTCCTCCTCTGCACAATGAGGGGTTTGGACTAGGTGACCCTTCGGGGCCTTTCCAGCTCAAATTCCTGTGATCCTCTGAAATGAAAGAGCCCATTGGGTCAGCTCTTTTTCAGCTTTGGCATAAAGGCCCCAGAGCCTACCCCTTCTCAGAGAACACAAGAGCCAAGCTTTCCCAAGCACGTACATCATCATACTATCCAAGGGGCTTTATGTGGCATCCTGATTACCATAGTCCAAAAGGCAGCAGCATAATTACCCTCTTTATTGTTTTTCAGGGCAAAAAAAAGTGGCCCCCATGCTGGTGCTGAGTAAGTCATCGTCCCATTAGGACCCTGTCGCACGCGCTCCATTTAAGTTGTGGAGACCATTATGAAGCCTGGCAGGCCCCCTATTCAAAAGGCCAACATGCTTCTGCACCTCTTTGTGGCCAGTGTGTAATCCAGACAGGAACAGATGCCTGGGCTCCAAGTCTAGTTCTTTTGATTCCACTCGGAAGGCCCCTTTCCAAAGACAACAACATTTCTTCCATTCACATTCCAAGGCCTGACCTACTTTCCTTCATTACATTCAAAGCCAGAGACCTAGAATAAACACAGGACTACTGCAAAGCAGGTGTTATGCTAATCAAAATCCCAGTCTGGGTGGGGTGTGGTGGGCTCTGTTTATTTAAATTTTTAAGTCATAACAAATGAACACAAATGACAAGATGAGAAGCCCGGTTACCTTTTTTTTTCTCCCTTGTTTCATCACAGGCAGTTGAAGCAAGGAGGCCCAGGTTTAAGTGCCAAATCCCACCCTTCTTAAACTGTATGATTGTAAGCAGGTCACTAAATTTCCCTGAGCTTGGTTTCTTCAGGAGAAACAAGAACTGAGGAAAATCTTCATATAAATGTGAGTTCATATTATGAATAAATAAATCTTTGTTGAACTGAATTGAATGAGTACATTGTGTTCCAAAAGTTCATTTGCAAAGCAGTTGTTTGGAACTCAAAATTCACTTTCCTTAGAGAGGGTGGTATACATAATGGTTAGGTCCCCAGTCTAGCTTAAACAAGTATATACAGTGTCCAAAAAAATCTTAGCACAGTTTTAAGCAAGTAAAGCTTGAATACATAACTTGTATAACCAATAATGTAGCTGAGATATGTCAAGTCTTAATTAAAGGACCTTAAAGTCTGGATCCTGGAAATATGGGGCCATAATAGTACAGGAGAGAAAAGCCCTCCTCCCTCCCTTTTTTCTAGTCTTGGGGCCTGTGTTAGGCAAAATTTCAGATAAGGTGAAATCTGTTTCTGATAGCTTTCCACCTCTCTTTCCCCCTCTACACTTTCCCTAGAATTTCGGATGTCCAGTTCCTTTATGGTGCTCTAAGTCCCTAGTGGTAGCTCCCCCAATTCTCTATTCCCCAAAGCGTCTTAAATGCCCAAATCACCTTCCTCCTCTTCCTCACAGGTGAAACTCTGATCGCCTAAATACTGCGATTTCACCTAAGGCATAAGGATCAAGCAATCTGAGTGAATCAGTCAGACTTCAGACATCGATCCCTAGAAGGGACATTAGCGATCATCTTGTCAGCCCCCTATTTGCAGGGCAGGAAGCTGAGGCTTTCCAAAATTAAGTGACTTGCCCAAGATTGCCCAGGTCCTCTCATTGTGGATCTTCACCCACAAGACTGCCTTCCCTGAAATCAGTCAGTCAATAAACCTTTATTAAGAGCCTACTATGGGCCAGGCACTCTGCTAAGCACTAGGAATACAGAGAAATACAAAAGAGTCGCTGCTCACAGTCTAATGTGAGAAGAGAAGATACAAACAGCTATGTACAAACAACCTATGTACAGGATAAATCGAAGATAGTCAATGGAGGGAAGACACTAGGATTAAGGGGATGGGGAAAGACTTGCTATAGAAGGTGGGGTTTTAGTTGTGACTAGAAGAAAACCTGGACAACAGAGACTAGGAGGGAGAAGGACAGCCAGGGAAAATGCCTGGAGTGGAGAGATGGTGCCTTGTTCAAGAAACAGCGAGGAGGTCAATGTCACTGGATAGCAGAGTATATGAAGGGTGGAATACTGGAAAGATAGGGAGAGTGGATTATGAGGGGCTTTAATCATCAAACAGAGGGTTTCCTATCTGATCCTGGAGGTGATAAGGCAGCCATTGAAGTTTAGTGAGTACAGGGGTGACATAGTCATGATGGGGTACTTGTGCTCAGACCCCAAACCTAGGACCATATCTTTTCCCAACCCAAAGACCCTTTCTCTGGCAATAACTCATGAATGGTCCCAGTGAGGGAAACTATCTCTCCCTGTTACAAAAACAAGCTGACCTCTGTAGAATCTCCCTTGTATGAACAGGACTATCTTGTACCAGCAGAACTATCATGTATTGATTCCCACAGTTACCATATACAATCCAGAGGTCAAGCTATAGACGTCAACTCCCCAGGGTTTCCAGTAGTAAGTGATGCCTGTGCTCAAGGTACAGAAACCATATGGTTGCCACCTAATTAGCATACTTGGCACACCATTCATTGTACCTTTCCTATATAAACTTTAGTTCGCTCCTGTTAGGTTTTGAGTTCCCTAAAGAGCTCTACCCACTCTAGAGCATGACAATAAATGTTTTGTCACTTGACTAGAAGACTGCTTCAGTCTGTGAATTCTTTCCATACAACTCTGCCCTGAACCTTGGTATTTTGGGGTCCTTGCGCCCCTAAAACTGTATCGGTGAGACCTGCATTTGACAGCTGAGTAAAAGATGAAGTGGATATGCTGCTCGTCCCTTTGCTCTCCCAAAGATAGATTGATTCATAAAAGAGGATCGTTGGTTCAAAGGAACTTCAAGTTGGTTGAATTTCTGATAGCTGAGGGAAGAGAGTTTGAGGTTCTACCAAGTGAGCAGTCTGGCCTTGCCTGGGAGAGGGCCACCAAGTAGATTAGCTCCTCTAAACTGTTCCTGCTTTTTAGAGCTGTCTTCCTTTATCCTACTTCTGAACCACAAGAACTCTCAAAAGAAAGCCCTAAGACTTCTCACAACAAAGCAGCTCTCATGGCAGCAGCTGGGGACCCTGGGAGGGACTGGGAACTTAGATAAGAGCAGCCATTTGTCTGGGGTGGAGGAACTGCCAAGGTGGGAGGAGGAGGTGGGTGTTATTTGTCAGCCAGGTGTTTGTAAATTAGCAACTGACAATATTTTGTTTTTGGTGCAGGAGGATAAGGAGTGGGAGGATGCTTTGGAAAGGTGTCTGGGGAGAGCAACAAAGGGAACTTTGTAGAGCAGGTGATTCCCACCCCCCCACCCCCGTTTTGGACTTAATTTAGGATTACAAAGTTTAAGACCCCAGAACATAAGGATGACACTGAAAGAAAGTGATGATCACAGACTCCAAATTCCTGACTATACAGGAAAAGCCTTAGCTCAGCTTTCCTGGGCATCTGGCAACGGTGCAATCCCCTGCCTGCCAAGGTTAAAGAAACAATGAGGCAAAAAACTCACTCTGCACCCCCCAGACTAGCTCACTAGAAGGAAGAGAAAATATATTCATATACATGTATGTGCATATGCACATATGCATGTATATACATGTATAAAATGTCATACACACATACAGTAGTCAAGCAGGCAGTGAAGCTTTGGGCTATTGCATCACTGATCCAGAATTTCGGAAGCATCCCAGTTTGACGTGTGATTGGACTCTCTCCCCACTCAAAACCCAACCACATATAAAAACAAAAACAAGTTTCCCTCTTATTTTCTAGATAAAAGTTTCTATGTAGTCACAGCTGAATACGTAGGAAATAAGAACATGAAAGGTGCTCTTCCCACATCTACAAGGTCATAGATTCTGAGCTCAAAAGGACCTCGTCCAAGCTGCTGATTTCGTAGCTGAGGGAATGAGGCTCAATCAAGAAGATTAAATCACTTGCCCAAGGTCACACACATAATAAATAATGGAGCCAAGATATGAATGCAGGTTCTCTGACTACAGAGAGTGACTTTTCTCTACATCATACCATGTTTCCCTAAGCAGCTGGGACTAACTCAAAGCACGGAATCAGGGGGAAGAAATCTAGGTATTAGTGCACTTCCCGTCCTCCCCAACACAAAATTCTTTCTACTCTTGAAAAAGGTAGCTGAGATAAGATCTTTTACACACACACACACAAACACACACACACAAATTGGCTTGAATTCACTCTCTAGAAAGTCTGGTAAAGGGGAAAAAATACACATCCTCAGGATATGGAAAAAGGCTTTCTTCTTTATTTGAAATGCTTGAGTTTTATCTTTTTTTCTGCATCCAAAAGTTTGTTTGCTCTTAGTTTGAAGTGCCTAGGAACAGCTGAAATAATTTTTAGGGGCAGCTGTATGTTAAACCACCACTTCCCAGTCTACCTCAAGCCTTAAAATTTTGCTGACAGTGTTCAGTGGATTTGAAGCTTTCAAGAGTTCTTTTACAGTAGTCAGTTTTGGCCTCCTTAGGGCCTATTTTTAAAAATTAACTGAGTCAAACCTTTGTTTGGAGACCTAGTCCAAAGGATCCTGATGACATTGGAGATCTAGGGCTTTCTAGTGAATCATCATTGATTAAAGGGGCTCCCCATTACTTCCCCAATGACCTTCAGTTTGAATAGTAAAACCAATAGTAGATTCCTTGAGACCAGGTACTTATATTTTGTTTTTATCTTTGTATTCCCAGACCCTAGGACAGTGTTTATATAAAAAACATGCCACCTGCAACTAGGTCATCACACTAATTTTCCTCATTTGCCTCATTCCCCATTCCACTAGAACTTTGGACTCTCCCCCTGGAATCACTATGGACTCTGATAAGTAAACTTTCATCTTTTCTTGCCTAAAAGCAGACCTCCAAATCACTTTTCAGTCATTTCTAAACCATGCCATGAATGTGTATCCTTCCTCTTCCTCCTTTCTAGCTCCCCTTTATGTGCTGTCTTCCTGCATTAGAATGTAAGCTCCATGAAGGTAAGAACTGTTTTGCTTTCTTTTGTTTGCTTCCCCAGCACTTAGCACAGTGCCTGGCAAATACAAAGTGCTTAATGAATGTGTGGTCATTCATCATTCAATCATTATGAAAAAGAATTTGATTTTGTAACACAAAATGGATTCTTTAAAGACTTATTTCCAGTGTGATGTCTCCCATCCATACACTAAAGTCATTCAAGTTTCCTTATAAGGTAGAACAGGAATATTCTTATTCTATAATCCAAATGATTGTAAACATCAAGTAAAACCTAAAACAGGGAGTCTTGTTGAAAGGTATACTTGTTGAAAGTGTAGCTGTTTTGATAGAGATCCAGTGAAGAGTCTAATCTGGAGAGAACTTCCCTGAGGATGACAAGCTTCTCCAGCTTTTCAAAGCTCCTGTTTATGGATTTCATTGTGTTGGTTACATCAAGCCCTGGAACATTGCAGAACCTCCTGGAAGAAATACATAATCAAAATAGTTTGGCTTGATCACCCACAAAGGAAAAACCGAGTTCATGAGGACTGCCTATTGCCCATGTTATGACATAAAGTTGGACGAAGAACCGTGGAGCTTCTCCGTTGGTATGTATTTATGGTAGAAGTGCTACAAATGGACAGCAAGCTGTATTCAAAATTTAAAAAGAGGAGGAAGGCTGGATTGCTTCTGGAAAATTGTGAATGACCATCTTTTTTTTTTTCTTTTCGGTAAGGCAATTTTGACTTGCCCAGGGTAACATAGCTAGTAAGTGTCAAGTGTCTGAGGCTGGATATGAATTCAGGTCCGATTGACTCCAAGGCTCTATTCACTGTGCCACCTAGCTGCCCCCAAAAGGCCCATCTTTTTTATATTAATGTTCTGCCAGAATTGATATATACCTACCAGTTGTAGAATGTATTGAAGAAATGAAAATGAATATTACACAGAGGGGAAGAATATTTCACAATGGAGAAGAGCATAGTGGATGAGGGCAGGCATACAACCAGTGAATAGCTCTGAGAAACAGGAATAAAAGATATCACCAGGAAAGTGTATAATAGGAAGAGAAGATGGGCTGATCACCTTGCCAAGTCAACAAGCATGAAGTTATGAAGCTTTCTCTTCTTCCTGCTCCTGACCTTAGGTAGAGTTCTCAGGTGAAGGATGACTTCTTTCCCAGAGGAAGAAAAAGAGTAGACCCTGCTACCCAGCTTAAAGTCTATGCCTTAAGGTTTAGCTTCTTTAGAAAGGCAAAACCTTAGCAGATACAGACTAGAGAAAAATCCTTTAGCAATTTTTCTTCCACCAGGAAGATCTGCCTGTTTTTCAGAGCCTTGGCCAAAATAGCATTTCCTCTCCAAAAGGAGACTCCTCATTCCAGATACCAAGCTTTTTGGAACAAAGAATAGTCCCAACTGGCTAGTGCCCACACACTTCTAGTTCAAAGATTTTTAACCTGAGGTCCATGAACTTGCTTTAAAAGGTGGTGTTTTTTTTTGATGACTAGATTTCAAATCAATTGGTTTCCTATGTATTTTATTTTATTCATTTAAGCAAATTATTCTAAGAAGGGTTCTAGAGGCTTCACCAGACTGCCAAAGGGATCCAAGACAAAAAAAGGTTAAGAACCCCTGCTTTGTTTCCTGTTCCCTAATGGCAAGGTTTCAGTCAGAAACCTCACTTTTATTTACACTTAGAAATTCCTTGTGGCTCCTTGCTTAATGTCCGATTGCTAAATTGTATCCAATTAGGACCTGTGTAGAGGTTATTTCCCCCCCAAAAAAACTGCCAAGATCTCTCTGGCTGAAGGGTCCTCAAGTTTTTCAACTCTCAAATCCATGCAAATAAATGGGAAAGGAAAGACAGGGGAACAAATGCTATGCTCAGGAGACCAGTTGTTATCTTTCTCCTGCTTGGATATGTCTGGCCTTTATTACATATATCTAGTAGGTAACAAGATGCTTGGGATCATAAGATAATAGATACACAAGGGACCTCAGAGGCCATCTAGTTTGAATCCCTGGTTTGACATATGTAGAAAATAATGTCTACTGCTTAGTGAACCCTGACACATAATAGGTGCTTAATAACTGCGTATTGATTTATTGATCCAATGAGACTTGGTCAAAGTCACATAGGTAGTATAAGTCAAAGGTGGGTTTTGAACAGAGGTCCCATCACTACAGAACTTTCATGCTATGGTACCAAGCTATTTCTCCATAGTACTCTATGGTTACATATGGCCTAATATATATTATTGCATATAGAGAGGCAGTGGGATATAGTAGAAAGAACTCTCCACCTCTCTTCCCACTGAGAGTCAGAAGGCATCAGTTTGTGTCCTGACACAGATATTACTAGCCTTATGATTGTGGACAAATCACTTACTTTGCCTGTGCTCTAGTTTCTCCACCTGGGCTTACAAATATTTTCACCTTATACTTCACAAGCTTATCATGAAAAAAAAAATCTTTCCAAACCATGAAGGACCATGTAAATATGTTATGGTATTAATGATGTTCATAATGACCTTGTTGGGATAAATAGGGCATTGTGGCAATGAGATCCTCAGGATAGCAACTGCCTCATAGTGGTAAGGTCAAATAGAAAACCATGAGATCCTGGAGACAATAGCTACCAAAGGGAAGAAGATCAAGGAAGGAAGTGCACCACAACACTCTGGGTGTCAATCGTTGGTTCATCCTGTGTCTAGTTGTGGTTGTAATCCTTTCTTAGATAGGAGAAAAAGTATTACCCAGGGTTGTTTGGCTATGTTCAGCTTGATTCTGTTTTTTGGTCTAGACAACTTCTGCCAATGATGATTAGTAACTCATCTGTAGTTATAATCTCAGAGTATTACTTGGGAACAATGAGAATTTATTTGATTTATTAAAGGTCACACAGCAGGTATGTATCAAGTACAGGACTTGAACCTAGGTCTTCCAGACTCCAGGGTTAGCTTTCTGTTCTAAAGGGGGTACCTACAGAGGTTATAGATTTAGAACTAGAAGGTACTGAATCATCTAGTAGCCCCACTGCCTCATTTCACGGAGAAGGTGTAAGAAGACCCGATAACCATGTTACTTCTCATTCAGTTAGACATTCAGAGTAAATAATTTCCTTTTGCTTATTTTGGTGATGCCCAAAGGGTAAGAAGTGTTAGGAAAGATGGAGTTCCACCCTGAAAATTAAAGGCATTCTTTCATGATACATTTCCACATTGAGAGGTGACTTCTTACTCGAACTGCAAAATATCCCAGGAGCTACAGTCTAATTTTAGTGGCACCAGCTGCGCTGCTAGAATGAAGACAATCACCACCACTAGCTTTCAGGTTTTTCACTCAGTCGGAACAGTTGACTAAAAATAGCCTGTTCTGCATCCTCCATGGCCCCCGCACAATGTGTGCCCCTTTAAATACTACCATTTGGCTGTTCCCTGCAGAGCCCTGATATGGAAGGCACAGTTTCTGTCCCTGCTAACAGCCATTTTCTTCTGCCTCACTGATTTCCATCCCGAATATCACAAGTAAGTCTTATGCAGTGATGGAGTTGGAGGGGTATGCTTGGGAAGGCCAGAACTGAGAGTTCATGGATTGAAGGACCACAGGACCAGACAAAAAGGGATGAGAGGGATGGTATGTGGAAGCTTGGTCAGGTATCTATTATTTTAAGGTGGATCACAGAAAACATGAGATCCCAACAGGGCTGGAGATTCAAGGGATCTATTTAAGCACAGGTGGGGCAAGAAATGGGGGTAGTTGGAGGGAGGAGCAGCAGGCAGGCAACTGTATATGGGAAGTCCATAACAGTAATCTGCTACTCAATCCCACAAGGGTGCAGAGAAAAAAAAGCACTGGGTCTGGTATCAGAAGACCTGACCTCTAATTCTCTCTCCTTTCCTCTCCTCTCCTCTCCTCTCCTCTCCTCTCCTCTCCTCTCCTCTCCTCTCCTCTCCTCTCCTCTCCTCTCCTCTCCTCTCCTCTCCTCTCCTCTCCTCTTCTATAAGTCAATTAATCTCCTTGGGCCACAGTGTCCTCATCTGTAAAATGAAAGGGTTGGACAAGATGGTTGTGGAAGTCCCTGCCAGCTCTACATCTATAATCCTATGATTCTATCACTATCTAACTTCTAAGATCTCTCCCATTTCTAAATGTTTGAAACTACTCAGTTCTACCCTAAAGTCTGGAGTCCAAGGTCAGAAGCCTGTCACTGGAGAATTGGATTATAAACCCAATCTTTGGGTACTATCATACCAAAGTCATCAGCAATGATGTAGACATCATGTTGATCCCAGGATTTGTTGAGGTAATGGACAATTAATAATCTGGCTCCATTGAGAAGGACAAATACTTAGACTCAGCACAGAAGCACTCATGCTTTGGGACAATGTGACAGTCTCTTATTTATCCTTGTGACTGGGGCTTATGTCAAAGTCTTACATTTCCACTTAACTATTGGATTTCTCAAGTTGGATGTCCCATTGACATCTTGAACTCTATGCTCAAAACTGAACTCATTATCTTTCTTTTAAAATCCTTCCTTCTTCGTAACTTCCCTATTATTTTCCAGAACTCCACCATTCTCTCAGGCACCCAAGGTCACAACTCAGGTGTCATCCTTGACTCCACCCTCATTCTTTCTCTCTTTCCCCATATCCAATCTCTTGCCAAGTCCTGTTGATTCTATATTAGTAACATCTCTTGTGTGTGTATGTATGTGTATATATATATATATATATATATATATATATATATATATATATATATACATATATATATGTACATATATACATTTATTGTTGTTATTGTTGTTCAGTTGTATCTGACTCTTTGTGACCCTTTTTGGGGTTTTCTTGGCAAAGATACTGGAGGAGGTTGCCATTTCCTTCTCCAGCTCATTTTATAGATGAGGAAACTGAGGCAAACAGAGTTAAGTGACTTGCCCAGGGTCACATAGCTAGTAGTGACTGAGGCCATATGTGAACTCAGATCCTCCTTATTTCCAGGCCTGGAACTCTATCCACTGTGCCACCTAGCTGTCCACATATATGTATATAGACATATATGTGTGTATACACCTATACTCATGTGTATATACACATATATACACACATATACATATAGTCCCTTTCTGCATTGACATTGCTGCTACCCTGCTGCAGACCCCTATCACTGCATGCCTGGAGTATTTCAATAGCCTTCTAATTGTTCTCCCTGCCTCTAGTTTCTTCTCACTCCAACCTATCCTCTACTTAGTTATCAAAATTCTTTTCCTAAAATATAGGTCTGACCATGTCACTCACCTAAACTTCAGGATCAAATATAAAATCCTCTGTTTAGCTTTTACAGCTGTTCCTAACCTGGTCTTTTCCCACCTTTGCAGAAGTTTTACATCTAATTCTTTTACTTCACAATTCATTCACAGTGGCCTCCTTGCTATTCCTAACATAAGGCACTCAATCTACTGACTCCATACATTTTCACTGCCTGTTCCCTATGACTAGGACCCTCTCCTTCCTTATCTCCAGCTCCTGGATTCTCTGACTTCCCAAAAATCTCAACTAAAATCTCATCTTCTAGGCTTTCCAAGTCTCTCATTACACTATATCTGCCCTCTAAGATTATCACTATTTCATCCTGTTTATATCTTGTTTGGACATACTTATTTGCATGCTGTCTCCCCCATTAGAATATGAGCTTCTTGAGTGCAGGCTTTTTTTTTTTTTGCCTTTCTTTGTGTGCCCAGTTATTAGCATAGTGACTAACACATAGTAAGCCCTGAATAAATGCTTGTTGATTGATTGATTGGTAACTGAAGAGAACCAATCAAAATGGAATAATAGAAGGAAGTAACACAGCTGCCCCTCCAAACTACAAAAACCTAGAAAATGCACCAGACCAAATCCAGATGGAGAAATCCAAGGAAAAATTATAGTGAGACATTTTCCCATCCCAAATTGGCATAGGGAAACAGAGGTCTGTAGGACAAGATTTAATCAGGAGGGTACTATGCAGAGTTTTGCAGCTTAGGGACCTATCATGGCCTGAAGCCATGCACTAGGGAAAGATGAGATCAGGATCTAGCACAAAGGAGCCTAATACTGTGCTGGGAGCAGGAATATTTGCCAGTAGGAAGTTCTGTCATTCATATCCCAGAGCCAAGTTGTCCTTTAATGAAACAGAGGACTTCCAAGCATCCAAGCATTCCTGATATAAGGACCAGAACTGAGTAGAAGCTTTGAACTACAAACAACAGTCAAGAGAAACATAAAAGAGGAAACACGCTTAAGCAATTGGAAGGGAATAAACAAGGATGAACTATTTGCATTCCATTATGAAGAGATGTTACAAGTGACCCTTCAAAACTCTAATGTCATCAGGGTCATAGAAGGAATCTAATAAGACAGAGAAAGTGGAAATGGTTTAGTTATATTTGGATGATCTTAAAAGAAGAAAGAAAAAGGAGGGGAGAAGGGAGAGGGGAGAATATAAGGGAGGATAGATTCAGGGAGTGATTAGTCCTAAGCAAAATAAATTTTAACTAAGGAGACTGGATAGCAAAGAGGAGTTGAAAGGGAAAGAAATAAAAAGGAAGAATCTGTAATTGGGCTGTAGGTGAAGGAAAGAGAAGAGAGCCAAAGCGGACTGCATCAGACCTAAAGTACTAGTGCTAAGCAAGTTCCTCACTCACCACTCTCTTCTTCATAAAAACAGGGAAGGAAATAAAAAGAAAAAAAGTACAACAGAATAAGATAAAGGGTAATATATACAATTAATGAGAATAACTGTGGATATAAGTGGGATACACTCAATTATAAAATGGAAGAGGATAGCAGAATGTATTGGAAAGCAAAATCCAACAATGTTATTTATAACAAATACACAAAACCTAAAAATTCACACAGAATTAAAATAAGGGTCTGGAGCAAAATCTATTATGCTTCTGTTGAAGTCCAAAAGGAAGCAGTCATGATATCAGTCAAGGAAACAACAAAAGCAGGCTTGATTAAATGAGATAAACAGAAAAATTACATTATACTGAAAGATACCATAGACAATAATTTAATATAAATACTAATAAATGCACTAAATGGCATAGCATCTGAATTCTTAAAGGAAAAATTAAATTAGTTATAGAGATAAATAGACAGTGAAACTCTAATACTGCAGGACCTTAATGTACCCCTTTCAGACCTAGACAAGTTAAATGAAAAAAATATATAAGAAGTTAAATAGAATTTTATGGAAGTTTAGGTATGATAGAAGTCAGATAATTATTGAATCAGAATAGAAAGAAGTATACATATTTCTTAGTTATGCATAACAACTTCACAAAAATTGGTCATGTATTAAGGCACAAAAATCTCATAAATACATACAGAAAAGCAGACCTATTAACTAAATGCAATAAAAATAATATTCAGGGGTAGCTAGGTGGTGCAGTGGATAGAGTGCCAGGCTTGGAATCAGGAAGACTTATCTTCATGAATCTGGCCTTGACACTTACTAGCTGTGTGACCCTGGGCAAGTCACTTAACCCCCATTGCCTTTTAAAAAAAATTCAGTAAAGGCCACTGAAGAAGTGATTTACATTAATCTGAACTTCAATAAAAATGTATCTAAAACAAAAAAAATGAAGACTAAATAACAATCCTAAAAATGAGTAGGTTAAAGAACAAATCACAAAAACAGCTGACTATTTCTGTCTGTAACTGATCCTGGATGAAGTACCCATTCTTTAGGCTCTGAGGATTGTGGAAAAACTGTTTCCAGTCACTTTTTCGGTGTCATCTTTGTTGGGACACATCTAATGTCACTTCTCTTACCACTACCACCAATTTCTCCCAATAGCAGCAATGATGACTCTGTTTGACATTTCATAACCTGCCTCCCTCTTCCATTTCCAGTTTTCTTACACCTTACTTCCTGCCACATCCTCTGCCATCCATTGATGCTGGCCTTCTTAGTGTTCTATCAACAAGATTATTCCATTTTTCAGTTCCAGGCATTTTGTATGGCTGTTTCCTCTGCCTGGAATGCTCTCCCTCTTCCTCTCTGACTCCTAATTCCCCTTGGCTTCCTTTAAGTCCCAACTAAAATCCCCTTGTCTACAGAAAGTCTTTCTCAACCCCTTTTAATTCTAGTGTCTTCCCTTTCTTAATTACTTCTTACTTATCCTGTATTATAGCTTGTTTGTACATATTTGCTTATTTGTTGTCTCCCCCATTAGATTATGAACACCTTGAGAGAAGGGACTATATTTTTCCTTTTTGTATCCCCAGTGGTTAGCACCGTGTATGACACATAGTAGGCACTTAATCAGTTTTTATTTTTTGACTGACTTCACACTTAGACTAGATCTCAAGTTCCTGGGCTCCCTCTTCTATTTTATATTTCTTTACCTAAATCCAGATCACTAAACAGTGATTTTGAGAAATGGATATTTCCATCTCTGGTGCTAACTTCATGAGCTAGAGAAGACATGAACCTTGTGGAAGGTGACTTCCACAATTCAAAAGATATTGATGTTATACCAGGAGGGTTCTGTAGCTTGGTTGGCCAGAAGATATAGACTTGTGAATTGCTTAAACAGTACAGATTCAGAGTGAATGTGAATTATATGTTGAGCAGGCCTACAAAGTTATCTTTGCCTCCTAGGAGTGTATACTAGAGTAATGGGTTACAGTACGTATTTTAAGTATTTTTCAGTTCATGCTTATCGGTTTTCTGTGTTATAATCATTTTTTGTGGTATAAGAAATATATAGCTATCCTATACCTGATATCTACTTTGTACATTAAGTATTTTACTCATAAAGGATCTTGTTAATCCTTTTGGGGATTTGCTTCAGAAATTTTCCTGGGAGTGTTTCTCCAGGGTAGGGGCATAATAAGCCAAAGAGTTTGAGAAAAGTCTGAACTGTCCCTCTATGGGATCAAGCTCTCCCAGATCTGAATCTAGTCTATGTGGGTCTAAAGTTGGAGACTTTTTGTGGAAAGGGCCCTGCCTGGATTGTATTCCAAATCCACAGAGGCGAAAGAGTTCCAGAGTTCATCTCATCCAACTCCCTCATTTTACATAGATGACAGTATTGCCTTGCCTGGAGTCAGGGCTAGTTTCAGAGTCTGGGCTAGTATTGAATCTACCAGTGAGGAATCTAGTTTCCATGATTAAAAGTAAATAAGCAGATTGACTTTCATACTAAATCTTTCTGTTTTTCCTTCACACTAAATTATAAATGTCAAATAATACCTTAAAGAATTACTTTCCCAATGGAACTTGTGTTCAAAAGGGGATCAGATTTTTAAACCAAAGGAGACTATAAAACCACAGCAAACTACTAGTCCATCCTTGAATGAAGGAAAAACCAACTCCTCCTTCAGAAAAACCTGACTATTCTCTCTCATGGAGTTTGTAGTTTTGGGAAGAACAAAAATGAAGTGAGAGGAGAAAAATGGACCACTGACCTAGAAAGATCATTTTCTGGGTCCAGTTTTATTAATACAGAAAATTTCCTTTACCAGTGTAGATAGGCAACTCACATTTAAATTACAGTTTCATCGAGTTGCCTGAGGGTACTGAGAAGTCACTATTACTTGCCCAGGGGGTATGTGTCAGAGATGATAGAATTTGAACTCAGGTCTTCCTGATTCTGCAGCCAGATCTCTATCCACTGTACTGATTTGCCTCCACACATATCGAGTAGGGAAGGGAAAAAGGTCTCCCCATCTAGCCAGGCCATATTAACTGAAATAACCTTGTTGATCATTGGTGTACAAGATATCACAGCCTTATGTCCTCTTTAAGCAAATGGGATGAAATTATTAGAATATTTGGCTTTTAAAGGAGGACTGTTAAATAATTCACCTTTCCCACTCAAGCGGTGGGATTTCAGACAGTGTGACAGGGAAGTAGGGAATATATTTGGGAGCAGGGTGGGGAAGAGGGGGGAGCTGCCAAATACCTTTTAGACCATACCACATCGATTCAATTCAACAAATACTTCTATGTGAAACATCCTACGATTCTACCTATATGTAAGACTTGTTGGGTTTTTTTTTTTGCTCTCTATCTCTTCATATTATGAGATCCCCATGACCAAAATTACCAAAACTATACTCTTTCTTTCCCGCTCAGTTTTTTTTTCTGCTATCCAATGAAGGGATGTCCTTGATGCATTCTGAGACTTATCTGGGAGGAATCTGTTTGTCTATAGCTAGAGTCTTGGACCAGTAAGAGAGGTGGGTCACATGTCCATTTTCCAGAGAAAGGCTTTTGCTATGTTAGAAAAGAACAGCGTAGGCAGAGGTGCAAATACTGGCACATTGGATGGAGGGTGGATCAGTGCTCTGCAGGGCTGCCAGGTCCCACCCCTCTCCCCCAGGTCCTCACCAGTAAATTTCCTTTAGGTCCTGCCCCTACTATGTTCTCATAATAGAACACCTGGATTTGAGGCATATCCATTTCTGGCAGGAAATACAGGCACTGGCATGACTCAAGTCCCCTCCTTAGATTTGGGCCTGCTGGGGCCCACGCTGTGGGGAGGGAGGACAGACTTTAAAGAGCTGATCCCCCTCACAAAGCCCTTGTTGAATGTTAGCCTCAGACCAGCCCTCCTACCACATGAACCTTGGATTCCTCTCCACTCTGCTTTCACAGTGATTAAAGAATTAAAATCCTCCTGTGGCCGGGAGCTACATATTATCACCCAGAGAGCCAAAAGAAAACCATTGTTCCCAGCAAGGTTTTTCTATTAGGTTTATTATTATTATTATTATTATTATTATTATTATTATTATTATTATTATTATGAGTGTAACAGCAGATCCTGTTGTTGGCTCAGGGGAGGTCCTTGCTCTGGACTCACAAAAGGGGGCCATTTCAGTCCTAGGGGAGCCTGGCTTCTTGAGAAAGGGACAAGGCTCCTTTTTCCCTCATTGTCTCTGGCTCTTTAGGTCTCCATACTGGAACCCTGGGGGAAATCACCTAGAGTTTAAGGCTGGTTCATGCCTAGAGTCTCCTCAAAAGAGAGCAGAAAGATTTTCATTGTACAATTTAGATCTGATGTAGGACAACAGCTTATTTCATGCCCATGAAAAACATTCTTCAAACATAAAAGACACTCTTTAAGCATAAAAGAATTATAAGTATGCATTGACAAAGACAAAATGTGATGTAGTATCATCTAGAACTCCAATAATATTTTTTCTGGGAGGTTAATTCTTAAGAACAATAAAACATGAAACAATTAGTGACACTGCTGAATAGCCATTTCAGTTTGACTTAGCACTGTACACACAATTTCCTCAAGGTCCATACCTTCCAGCAAGTCAGGGCAATGGCTTGGATATTCCCTTCTATAAGTTGCCACATCCTTCAAGAAAGATTGCTTGAGTTATAGGGAACAGCTCTCAAGGTACAGTCAGCACTGACTATGGGACCCAGGAGCTCCCAATCTCTCAAGGCTGGAAGTGTCTATCTCAGGGTCATTATTCAATCACCTGTGCTCAGGGAAAGCCACTGAAAGCAGAAGAGGCAGTCAAAGCTTTGTGATTCAGGCTCGGGTTCACCTACATAGCACCTATACGTGTTCCCAAAGAATCCAGGGTGCTGAGTGGGGAAGGGGAAGAGTCCTTTCCCCTCCCCAACTTGTGAGAAAAGCCATAGAGAATTCTAAGAGTCATATTCAGAAGAGAGGAAGAAGAGATTTAGAGTGGATATTTTCTGTTTCTTTAAAATCTACTGAATAGGTGGCTGTTCCTGCATCAGTGACTCAGCCTCTTTCATGTCAGCAACCCGTTACAGGGTGGGGAAGACAAGATTGCATGTGTCCTTTAGCAAAGGGCCACAACCTCTTTCCCAACCCCTATGAGGTTAAACCACCCAATCCAAGAGAATCACCTCTATCATGGTAGCACAATGACACCTTTTGAAAAAAAGGCCACCCACCAATGTGATAGGACTTCAGAAGCTCAGAATAAAGCTACTTTAACCCTACACCCCTCCCCTGCAAAAAATAAACAAAAAAGACACCCAAAACAACCAACTTCTGGAGCTAGCTTACTAATCTCTGAAATTTTATTGCAATGGTCCTCTTTCTTTACCTAGGCTTGGTTCTTCTTTAAAATACAAATGGCTCTGTGAAAAGGGATGTATTAAGCACTTTGCCCTTCAGTGTGAAAGATTTCATATCCTTTCCTGAGGCAGATTTTAATAATGGGAAAGGGGGAAAAGAGGATAAAGAATGGAGTGGGCCATGTGTGGTGGACTTGAGTGATGGTACATCCTTCAGAATGAGGCACGGCTTATGTCTAGCTCCTTGGGAGATAGCCTGGTCCAGCCCAGCCTTGGAGGCAGTCATGGAGCAATCAGAAGAGTTAGAGAATATGAGATGAAATCCCCAATCTCCACTTATCATCTGAATGACCAAGTCATTTCACATCCCTAGACCTTACTTTCCCACTCTGTCAAATGAAGGGATTGGTCTAGATGACCTCCATGAGCCATTTGATCTCTAAATCTGCATCCTCTCTGGGCCTCAGTTTCCTTCTCTGTAGAATGAAGGGGTTAAATAGATGACTTCTAAGGTCCCTTCCATTTCTAAACTGCATGACTCTTGAAGTAATAATAATAATAATAACAATGATAATGGTAGTAGCAGTAGTAATAATTTATTTTATGTAATGCTTTTAAGTTTACAAAGCACTTTTCATATATTATTTCATTTGATCCTCACAACAATCTTGTGAGGTAGGTATGATTGTTCTCTCCATTTTACAAATGAGGGAACTGAGGCTTGAAGAAATTAAATGAGTTGGACAGGGTCACATAGCTACTATGTGTCTGAGGGGAAGAGATTTGAACTCAGGTCTACCTGGATTCTCTTGGCATGGATGCATCTGAGTAGAGGAATGTGAAAATGGAAGCTGGCAAACCCAGAGGAAACTTAGTTTTTTGTTGAATTCTTCCCAAGTTTAGCTCTGAATCAGCAGCCTTAGCAGCTTCTCTGCTAAGTTATGACCCAGCCCTGATTAGTAGCAGTATCAGAAAAGAGGGCAGCAAAAAGGGAGTGGGAATGAGAGTGGGATAAACCTCGAATTACACAGCCATAGAATTTTAGGCTAGAAAAAGTCCATGGAAACTTTAGAGAGGTGAAATTACTTACCCAGGATTACTCTGCAGTGCAAAACACTACAACCAGACTACAGCCAGGGACTTGTTTCCTAAGACCTGCTCATTTATTGGGAGCAATCTTAGATTTAGAGCTGGAAGGGACATTTAAAGCTTGGAGATCATTGAGTCCAATCCTCTTATTTACAGATGAAGAAAGTAAGCCCAAGAGGCTAAATGGCTCACCTACACTACTAGGTGTCTGAGTCAGGACTCCAACCCTGTTCTTCTTGTCTGCAAGTTCAAGGCTATGTTCATCTGCCTCCATTTTACTGGGGCTCTCCAGGATTCCACTCTGAAAGGGATTCCGTTGATGTTCCTGGTGGAAAGGAGAAATTCTTCATCCTGTCTCAGACCAATCACTCAGTAGCCTGTAAGGTCAAACTTAAACCACTTTATTTTGCAGTTCACTAATGAGCTTAATCATATAATATTGTGGATTATAGCTATCAGTGTTGGCTTCCTATCTCCTTGAACAGTAAATGTTTGACATAAATGTTTGTTGAGTGATTTTTTAAATTGATTTTTAATTTAAAATTTAATAAATTAAATTAATTCATTATTTGCTTTTTAAATCATGTATTAATACAAATATCAGTATAACATTTAATTAATTAATAATAACTTAATTAAGATTAAATAAAATTTAATTAAAATGGATTAATCTAAGGTCAGACACATATAATAAGAATAAAATAAGTTAGTATAGCAAAGTAAGATGTTCAGCACTTAGATAAAAGCCGAGTATAATAGAAAGAGCATTGCATTTCCAATCAGGAAAGCCCTGGGTTCAAATCCTGCTTTGATATTTAGGAGTCATATAATCTTGGGTAAGTCCTTGACCTTACAGCTTTCATTTCCTCATCTGTAAGATGAGAACAATAATACCCAGATACCTGCCCCACAGGGTTGTTGTGACATAAGTGCTTCAGGTGTTTCCTTTTTCTCCAATTCCAACAACCAGCCCTCCTTTCAATCACTCTACCCTTTTAGACAAGATAGACAGACAGACAGATAGAGTAAGCTGAAAGGGAATCTTAAAAACCAAGTAGTCCAACCTCCTGATTTTACAGATGAGGAAACTGAAGGGCAGAGGTTACATTGTTTGCCTAAGGCCACACTGGTAATAAATTATAGGACTAGGTTTCTAAACTAGACTCTTTGAAGGCAATTTCCTCAAATACTAAGGAGTAGGGAGACTAAAAATTTATATACACATATATATGTATGTATATACATACACACATATGTATATGTATGTACATATAAACACACATGTACATGTATGCATGCAATATAGTATATATACTATACACACATACACATAATATAAATAAAAAATATGTGTGTGTATTATGTACACATGTACACATATAAATGTGTACACATGTGCATGTGTGTGGTATACACAGTGTGTACATATATATGTGAGTATAGATGTGCATGTATATGTATATATTTGTATATATAATAGACATACGTATGTGTATGTGTGTGTGTGTGTGTGAACTTTATTCTCCTTACTTCTTAGTATCTCCCTAGTAGCAAGGGAAATTGCCTTCAGAGAGCCTAGATTAGAAACCCAGTCCTATGATTTATTGCCAGTGTGACCTTGGGGGAATTATCTATACTCTACCCTTCAGTTTCCTCATCTGCAAAATGAGGAAATTAGATTAGATGGTTCTAAGATTCCCTTCCCGCTCTAACATCATGATTCCCACTTCCCTCCTGTGCATCCCTGCCCTCCCTCCCACATAGGAGGACAATGGATATTGGTTCTAGAGACATAGTCTTTGAAATCCTTTTCCTTATTCTCATTAGTCAAAACAGTTGGGCTTCAAAGAAGGGTTAGGGCAAAGGACTTTGAGAAGTCAGGAAATAGTGCTGTCCCAGTCATCGCTGGCACGTCTTCAGTGACATCTGCCATACTTTCCTCACCACTGGCATCATATCTGAAACCAATAAAATAGACAGCAGAGGGTGTTCCCAAAACAGGTGCAACTAGGTCCTTCCTGACTTTCATGTTTGACTGGCCCATTCAACCTCTGGATTTCAGTGTCTATGGCATGCATCCTGTTTTGTTTTTAGAAAGGGGGGAAAATTTTCCTTCTATTAACATGACACATGTTAGTGTTATATTGACAATAACAGAAACCTCACATTTGTATAGATTTTATATTTTTCAATCTTTTTCCACATTTCAGGGGCAGCTAGGTGGTACAGAAGATAGATTATTAACCTTGGAGTCAGGAAGACCTGAGTTCAAATCCAGCTTCACACACTTACTAACTGGATGACCTTAGACAATTCATTTAACCTCTGTCTGCCTCAATTTTTCCAACTGTAAAATGAAGATAATAATAGCATCTATCTCTCAGGCTTGTTGAGAGGATCAAATAAGATAATATTTCTGAAGGGTTTTGGCATATGGTAGGCCGTTAATAAATGCTTGTTTCTTTCCTTTCATTTGTTCTCTCACTTGACCATTTATTCATCAAGTCAAAACAATAATAATTTATTAAGGGCCTATTATGTGCTAGGTGCTATGTTAAGTGCTGAGGATACAAAAAGAGGCAAAAGATAGCTCCTGTCCTCAAGCAGCTTACAATCTAATAGGGCAGAAAACATGTACAAATAAGCTATATACAGGATAAATTGGGCATAATCAACAAAACAGGATTGGCAACAGTTATAGATGGGAAGATTTCAGCTAAGGAGGGGAGGTTTCACTCAAAGGAAGCCAGGGAAGCCAAGAGGTAGAGATGAGGAGGTAGAGCGATCCAGGCATGGGCAACAGCCACAAAAAATTCCTGGCACTGAGAGATGGTGTGTCTTGTTCCTGGAACAGCCAGGAGGCCCATGGAACATCCAGGATTGCAAAGTACATGGTGGGATCTAAGGTATAAGAAGGCTGGCAAGGAGGAAACTAGGGTATGATGGGCTTTGAATGCCAAATAGTGGATTTTATATTTGATCCTGGAGGTGATAGGAAGCTATTAGAATTTATTGAGTAGGGGGTCTGACATGGTCAGACTTGTACTTTAGGAAGATCACTTTGACAGCTGAGTGGGTGGATAGACTGGAATAGGGAGAGCAAAGACGCCAACCAGCAGACTGTTGTCATAGAGCAGGTGTGAGGGGATGAGGGCTTGCACCAGGGTGGTGAGGATGTCAGAGGAGAGAAGAGGGAATATATGAGAGAGAGTTCTTACCAACTAGAATCAACAGGCCTCAACAACAGATTGGATGTGGGGGAGGGAGGTGAGAGAGAGTGAGGGGTTGAGGATGACACCTAAGGTTGTGAGTCTGTATGACTAAAAGAATGGAGATATTAAGGATTTTATCAAAGATTATTAAATAATCGACTCTAAGACATCAATAGGACATCCAGTTCTAGATCTCCAATAGGCAGTTGGAGGTTAGAGGGATATGTAGATCTTAGAATCATCAACATAGAGATGATAAGTAAATCCTTGGGATCTGATGAGGTCATCACCAAGTGAAACAGTATAGAGAGAGAAGAGAAGGCGCTCATGTCAAAGCCTTGGGGCATATGATTTCAATATGACCTCCCATCAAATGGCCTCCATTTTTTTCAGTGAAATATGAGGCAAGGTTCTCAGCTGAGAGGATAGGGGAAGAGAAAGCCTTTGGAGGTTTGAAGAGGTATAAAAAGGTTTGAAATAGCTGCTGTAGTGAATGGGATAGTGAATTTGATTAAGCAGGTGTAAAAGGATTGCCTTGGCAAAGCGAGGACCTAGTCAAGATTATGTAACAAATTCATAGAGAACCCAGTTAGCATGGGTTTCATGGTTTTTCTCCAGCTTTTTTCATCAAATATTTATCAAGGTACCTGTTATGAAATGAACTCTAATGGTAGAATTTCAGATAGTGTGGGGTAGATAGATAGGGGAGATCTTTGAGAGTAAAGACCTTCCTAAGGTCTCTCAAATTGCATCACCTTAATTCAATTCAACAAACCTATATTAAGCACCACTATATGCAACACACTGTGCTAGGTGGTGGGGGAGATTTAAAAATTAAATAAAACATAGTACCAGCCCTCATAGAGCTTACAACCTATCTGGGAGACAGGGAGAGAGAGATACATACACAAATAACTCTAAGATAAAGTAATAAATTCTAAGTGCATACAACTGAGAAAGGTATAAACAAAGTCTAATGTAGGGTCTAGGATAGGAGTAGGAGGCATTTAATTTGGGCACAAACAACCAAGGAAGGTATTATGGCTGACCTTCTTAGTCATAACAGTTCAGGAGCTACTTCAGGTATTGGGCCTAGCTTAGTCAATCAATTAATCAACAAGCATTTATTAAGTCCCTGCTGTGTGCCAGACACTGGGATACAAAAAGAAAAGTGAAAAGTCATACGATGGTAAGGAAATAGATTTGGAATTGGAAGGGATATGTGCCCTCAAGGAGCATACAATCTATATATGTATCTGTGTATGTCTATAAATATATATACGTAGATGTAAAATATGTACATATATAAAATAAATAAAATATTATTTTGAGAGGATGTCACTAGTAGCTGTGGAGAGCAGGAAAGACCTCATATACAATCTAAAATTTGGACCGAGCCTTGAAGGAAACTCCAGTTTCTGAGAGACAGACATGAGGAAGCTCATTGCAGGCATGAATGGGGTATTAGGGGGCAATTTGGCTAGAACACAACATGCATAGAGTGGAATAGTGTGCAATAAGACTAGAAAGGTAGGTTGGGGCCAGGTTGTAAAAGGTTTTAAATGCACAACAGAGTCGATATTTGATATTATTCCCTAGATAAATGTTTGTTAAACCAAATTCTTAAAAAATGAATCCAATATACAAATAATAAAATAAAAAGAGGCTCTCAAAAGTTAAGCTCAAACAGTCAACTAGTAAGAGATGAGATTACAGCCAGTTCTTCCATGATCCTTTCCACTATAGCAGACAAAAGCAGAGTTCATCCCATCACGATAGCTCCTCCCTCTGCTTGGTGCGTAATAACACTCTTAGCAAAGTTGTGCTGTCACGCAATGAGAATTTGCTGGAGGAGACTTTTGCCAAATAGGTCAACACAGGCTTGCAGAATATTTGCTTGGAATATTTACAGAGAGACTCACACCCTTCCAAAACAGCAGAGAAATACCAGCATCCACTTGAGACCAGCAGCCTGATGGGGCGGAAGGAGTACTGGGTTTACATTCCAAACACCTAGAATTGGATTATGACTCCATCATTTTATTGAGCTGTGCGGCCTTAGCAGGACCTCTCAGCATCCTGGCCTACCAAATGAAATTATTAATGCTCATCACCTACCTTGCAGGGATGGAAGACTGTGAGGAAGAAATGAAATTATGTCTACAAACCACTTTGTAAATAAAAAGCATTTTTATGAAGAGGCAGCATTTTCCCTGAAGAAAAAGAAAGCCTAGCATGTGGAGTCAGAAGACATGGGCTCTAGGCTAGCACTCTTGCTGTGTGGCTGATAGCAAGTCACCTCAATTTTCTGAGCCTCAGTTTCCTCATCTATAAAATAGGGATAATAATGCTTGCACTACTTACTTCACAAGGCTTTTATAGTGAAGAAAGTGCTTTGTGATTCAATTCAAGAAACATTTATACATGCCTATTATTTGCCAGGTGGTTGGGGATAAAAAAAATAAGGAACTGTCTGGTGAGAAAACCCTCTTTGCCAATGAAGGCTACCACCTTCTAGTGTTAGGGAATTGTCTAGAAATTATATGCACTGAAAGGGGATGACTTGCCCAACACGCTAGTATCAATTAACCAATAAATTGATTAATTAATCAATTAATATTTATTAAGTGTCCTACTAGGAGCAGGTAGATGGCACAGTGGATTGAGTGCCAGACTTGGAGTCTGGGAAGACTTATCTCCCTGAGTTCAAATCTGTCCTCAGGCACTTAGTAGCTGTGTGACCCTGGGCAAGTCACTTAACCCTGTTTGACTTAGTTTCCTCATCTGCAGAATGAGCTGGAGAAGGACATGGCAAACCACTCCAGTATCTTTGCCAAGAAAACCCCAAAGGGGTCACAAAAAGTCGGACGTGACTAAACATTAAACAAACAAGTGCCTTACTATATGCCAGGTAGTGTGCTAAGCACAAGGGATACAAAAAAAGGCAAAAGACAGTCTCTGTCCTCTAGGAGCTAACAAGCAAATATATTCAAAGCAAGCTATATGCTTTCTTAACAGAAAATAGGCACTGAAAGTAAAAGGGGTTGAGGAAGGCTTCCATTAAAAGATGGGATTTTAGGGGCATCTAGGTTGCTCGGTGGTTAGAGCACCTGCCCTGGATTCAGGAGGACCAGAGTTGAAATCTGGCCTCAGACGCATAACACTTACTAAATGTGTGACCCTGGGCAAGTCACTTAACTCCATTGCCTAATTTAAAAAAAAAAAGATGGGATTTTAGTTGGAACTTAAAGGAAGCCAGAGGAGTCAGTAGGTAGAGTGGGAGAAGGAGAGCATTCCAGGCATAAAGGACAGCCAGAGAAAATGCCCAGAACTGAGAGACTGGAGTATATATAGGACTTGAACCCAGATCTTTCAGGTTTAAAAGCAATTCTTTATCCACTTGGCCAGGCTGGATATACAGAAAACAAAGCCAAAATAGTCTTTGCCCTCAGGGAACTTACAGTCCCTTCATACATAGATAGGGCAATACAGAATTAAAGCAGTTTCTAAAAGCAGATAACACTAACAAATTGGGGTTGGGGTTGTTGGGAAAGGAATTGGAAATGGGAGGCCTTGTGTACATGTAAGGTTAGGATCTGGGCTCTGAGCTGTGCTTTGAAGGTTGTGGGTAGAGTATGGCCAGATTCCAGGCCTTCAAAACTTGCTGCTGTTTTCCTGGCGCCGGCCCAGATCTGCATGTGGGGATTGTAGGTTAACACCCATAGTGGCTTCCTGAAAGCCCTCCTGACCAAAATTCTCAACTGAACTAGAAATTAGGGCAGTATTTCCCAAATGATTTTCTATGGACCTGGTTGTATTCTTCATATTTGAGTTAGGGGTCCCCCCTAAAATATTATATACGAAATTATGTATATAGTATCTTGAAGTCTCCAAGGATGAGGACAGGAGTTGAGAAAGAGAAAAATTGTAAGCAAGGTACCAAACTCATTAAGGAAGGAAGAGGAATGACCCAGACTCCAGACAACATCTATCAGGATTTCCCTCTTAATTATTTTCTACTTAACCTGTATATAGCTTGTACATATTTGCTTGTTGATTGTCTCTGCCCTTAGGTTGTGAGCTCCTTGAGAAGATGGACTGATTTTTGCCTCTTTTTGTATGCCCAGCATTTAGCACCAGTGCCTGGCACATAGCAGGCTCCTAATAAGTGTTCATTAATTTTGTTCAGTCATGTCTGACTCCATGACCCCATTTAAGGTTTTCTTGGCAGAGATATTGGAGTGGTTTGCTATTTCCTTCTCCAGCTCATTTTATAGATAAGGAAACAGGAAAATAGGGTTAAGTGACTTGCCCAGGGTCACATAGCTAGTTAGTATCTGAATCCAGATTTGAACTCAGGTCTTTCTGACTCTAGGTCTGGTGCTCTATCTGCTGTACCACTTAGCTGCCCTGTTGTTTATTTATTACGCTCTTAATAAAATGTTTATTGGCTGACTGGGAAATATTACATGTGAAAAACGTTTGGTACAAAAGCAGGCTTAACTCCCTTTATTTTGCTCCAAAATTCTCCTGATCCTGAGATGTTCCAATACTGATGACCCAGGTTCTGTCAATAGATTTCAAGCTCCTGAATGCTCTCTGGCCAAATTAGTTTAAGAAACACTGGGTTGAGTGGCTGAAGTCTCTATCGATGTATATTATTAAATTATTGATGATGATTCATGAATTTAGGGCTGGAAGGGAATTCTGAGGCCAACTGGTCCAAAACCCTCATTTAATAGATGAGGAAACTGGGGGACAGAAAGGTTAAGTGACTTGCCCAGCCTTACACAAGCAGAAAGTATCTGCGGTAAGATTTGAACCCAGGTCTTCTTGACTAAATACACTATCTAAATACGCTAGAACACTGCACACTGTACACTGACTTCCCCGAAATCTCATGCTTAGGCAGAGCCAGAGTAGGATGTGGACTTAGATTTTCCCACTGCAAAGCCAGCTGTCTATAGTACTCCTTATCCTGCCTCACTTTGGGTGAGATTAAGCTATTATCTGGGCAGCTAGGTGGTGGCACAGTAGATAGAGTGCCAGGGCTGGAGTCAAGAGGACTTATCTTCCTGAGTTCAAATCTGGCCACAGATACTAGCTGTGTGACCCTGGGTAAGTCACTTAACCCTGCTTGCCTCAGTTTCCTTGTCAGTTAAATGAGCTGGAGAAGGAAATGACAAATCACTCCAGTATCTCTGCCAAGAAAACCCCACATGGGGTCACATTAAGTCAGACATGACTGAAAAAAAAAAAACCAAAACCAGCTGAACTCTGTAGCAGAGGCAGGGACCACATGAGAACCAAGACTGATGTGGGAGAAAGGGAAGGTCTGGGCCATGAGACAAGTCTGAGTCAGGCTCCACAGCCCTGGGTAAATAAATCGTAGGTTCAACATGAATGGAGTCAGGGATTAAAAGAGAAGAGAGACCCCCTCTAGGCCAGAAGAGCACAGCAAGCCAGCTTCATGGCTTTCCCTGAGAGTTGGAAGCATTATGTTGAAGGTGACTTTGATCTTCATCAATCTCACCAGCAGAGCACAAAGACTGTGGGCCACCTCTGCTAAAGGGGGGAGGGAAGAGCAGTTTGCTGACCCTGTAAAATGAAGTCCATTGTACATAGCGGAGAAAGTGCATTTTCAAAAGGAAGGGCTGGTTTCCTTTTGGTTAGCAAATTGCCGTAGACATTTCAGAGACATGCCTACCAACCCCAGTGTTGTGCTGGGCTAGGCTGGGCCGGTCTCTGTGACTCATAAGTGTGCTCCAAAGGGAAGAGAAGCTTGTTATTTTAGGGTACTTCACACTCCTGGGTACAGCTCACACTGATACCGACAGCCCCAGTGCCAAATGCCTTGTGCAGCATGTTCTGCCCCTCCAGGGAGGGGACGGGGGAATGGCTGGAGATCCAAAGAGAAAAGCCAAGAACTTTGGGGGAAGAGAAGGGGAGATCAATAAAGTAGAGGGGGCTCCGAAGCAGGGTGGGGCAGTCTGAGGACAGGGTGGGAAAATTTAATAACATCTCACCATTCAGTGATGCTGCTCAGAAAGCCCCAATTCCAAAATTGCAACACCATCCTCCCAGGCCTCACTTGTTTCCTTTTACACAAAAAACCCCAGGCAAACACAAGGAAGAAGGACCCGCCCCTCCGCCCCTCCCCCCCACCACTGTCTTCCCCCAAACAAAACAAACTGAAACAACTCAGACTCTAGGAATCTTCAGAAACTGTGTGAATCACACAGAAATGCAAAAGAATGTTTATATAATTTTCAAAAATGAAGTCTTTTATATTTTGTCACATTTACGGGGAGGAGTACGTCCTGGTAGAAAGAACAGGGGGTCTGGAGTTGAAGAGCTGAGTTCAAATCCCAACTCTGATGTTAACTACCAGTGTGACCTTGGGTTAGTCATTTGACACTCCAGCATTCCATTTTTTTTTCCATCTGTAGCTCATTCTGAGACACACAAAAAAAAGGTCTCTCTTTGTTCTGGCTGCCTCCTCCCACCAAATATCCTCTTCTCCTAGCCCTCAGTTTTCTCAGCTATTTAAATGAAGGCACTGGACCTGAGAGTCCCTGAGGACCCTTCCAGCTGGCTTTATGTCCCTGTGAGCAGAGATAATCCTTAAGCTGAAGATACAATCTCCCCACAACTGAAGGCAGATGGATAGAGGTGGGGGTGGAGCTGGAGAGACTTTCTAGTCCATCAGAGAGAATTAAAAAAGAAAAATAGAGTGTGAGGAGGAGAAGTAGAATTATCTCTGTTTCCATTTATTATCTGAGCTCCACAAACTGGTATAAAAAACATGAAATCATAAATCTAGAATTGAAGAGGACCCCAAAAGCCACTCAGGCTAATCTTTTCATTTTACAGGTGGGTAAACTGAGTCACAGGCTGATTGAGTGACTTGCCAAAGATCATACAGTTGGTAAGTGAGGGGTGGGTTCATACCCAGGGCTTTGGATTCCACGGTCAGTGCTCTTTCCCTGTTTCCCACTCTTCAAGGACAGGGATAATAGAAAAAGAGATGGGCCAATCATATATTAAGGATGAGTGGCAATAGGTAGCCTCCCGAGGACTATACTGGCAGTACCCCCAGAATGTTAAAAGAACCAGAGTAAAATGTCCCTTCTGTTGAGCAGATCCTTTGTGGAGGATTTATGCACAAGATGGCAGGGGACAGATGGGGTTATAATCAGTAGAGGTAGAAGGAGATAAGAACATAGATCTGTCTAAGTTGCCTACATAAAACATACATACATACATATATGTAAATAGAGAGAGTAAACACGTATAAAATCATGAGTTAAAGAACCAAGAGATTCCCTTTCCTACTACTGAGACAATAATAGATGTTTCTTATCAAATACTAATTAATTGGCACCGAGTTTTGCTGAACCTTTTGAGTTTCCATTTGAGCCATGCACACATACTAGGTACATGACCTTGACTCCCTTCCTCTTTCTCAAGAAAGTTTCTCTCCCTTCTTCAGGTCCTGTGGTATTCTCTCTCTCTTCTTCATTCCCAACTTCTCCTATCTATTTTAAAATGTCCCATTTTTCTCTTTCTTTCCCAGACTTGTCTTCTCTTGCCCACCCCTGCACTTTTCTTCTTTGGTATTTTTCTCTCTGTCTCTTATTCTTGCCCTATGTCTTTTTCTTTATTCAACACTCCATTTTTTTTTTCCATCTGTAACTCATTCTGGGACACAAAAAAAGGTCCTGGCTGACCTTCCCCCAAATATCCTCCCTTCTCTGCTTTAAGATTGGGAATATGCCAATTTTATTTTAACGTTTTTATTCCTGTTAAAGTAAAAAGCATTCTGGGAAAGGTACTATTTTAATGTATTAGTCATTTACATTTTACTATGAATAAAGATCAGAGGTCAGATTCAAGCAGGAAAAGTAGGGCTATGAGACTATACATGGGGTTGGGGATTATTTTACTTCCCCAATGTCTGAAAGAGCCTAATCCCAGCTGGAAGGGACCTCAGATGCCCAACTCCCTCATTTTATTGATGAGAAACTAAGGCCCAACAAAGTTGTGTCTTGCCCCAGCTCATACAGGTACTGTCAGGGGCTGTCTCCAGTCATCCTGATCTGTATCTTGCCACAGGACCCAGATAGCTCCAGAGGAGAAAATTAGGCTAGTGACCTTACACAGCCCTCCCTCACTTAAATCCAACTCACTTGCAAGTCATGGCATCATCATCATCTTCCTGATATCATGATCCTCTTCCAGAACAAAGGACAAACAACAACAGGTGTTGTCAAAGATGGTTCTTGAACCCAGGTCCTTAGACTCATTGCTCTTTCTGCCGTATTATGAATCTAACCAATCCTCTCTCACTGCCCCCCTCACCCCAACAAAGCCCCTTATAAGGACTTGCCTTGACTATTATAAGAGGCTTCTTGTAACAAGAATGTTGTTTTTCCTGCTTTCTCAACTGGATGGAGGAGAGAGGAGGGAAGGGAGGCAGGACGGAGAAAATGTGAATCTGAAAATGAAATAAAGTATAATTAAAACAACAACAAAGTGTCTCCTAAGAGGTCTTCCTGCTGGCTCTGTTTTCTCCTCTTTACTAGCCATCTTTCAATCAGACACCAAACTAATCTTCCTGAATTCCTGCTCATCCCTAATTTTCCAGTCTAGAATTTTCCTTGGATCTCACAGTGCTTTTCTTATACCCACCCTCTGCATTCCTGATCTATTATACAATAATTATTTATATATGTTTCTCACCTCTCTTCTAGACTGTAAACCTAGTCTTATCAAAATTTTGTCTCTAGCATGGTATTGTGCATATAGCAGCATCAATAATATTTATTGAATTGAAATTACAGTCAATCCTCAACTTTCATTAGGGTAATAGTTCTAAAAAATGGCACAAAAGTAAAAAAAAAACATGAATGTTGATATGGTGAACCTATGGAAAATAGAGGGTTAGGTTCCTGTGACCACCAACAATCATCATCTTTCGTGACATATGGCTGAAAATACACTTTTTTGCATATAATTCTTTATAACAGAACATTAATTCTGATAATTTGCACTGTTCCTAACACACAGAGGTGGCGGTTGTGGTTATTTGTCCTTCATGAAACAACTCATAAAATGCAGTGTACAAAATAAAATTGGTAACATGCAAAACATTTTTCTTGCTAATAACTTCTTAGAATTCTGTGACCTTTTGTGCCAACATCTCAATTTTTTAAAAAATTGATTTCAGTCCATATTCACTTTTCATCCTGTGAAATCTACAGCACAACAAATACTGTACAGCAAATAGAATTCTTAAAACCAAAACATCTTTTCACCTGAAGCTTACCTTCCACTGTGTCAGATGGCAGTGTGAAGGCTTTGTACTGTATACTACACTGCTGTAAACCTCTCTTCCTTGGCCACCCTCTGAAAACCAAGGGGAAAGTTGCTAGAACTTTAGTTGCTGCTGTTGGAAGATGCCAAGATTGGTGTCTGTCCTTCATGTGCTTCATGGCTGGTGGATGGCATTGGAGATAGTGCAATAATCTGTCAGTGATGTCTGCTTTGCACATTGTCTGAAATCCTTAAGGGTCTCACAGTATGGGAGCATGGCAGAGGCAAGTTGACCATTAACCTTGAGGCTGAGATTGACGATGGGATTGGCAGCCTCAGTGTCTCTAGCGAGCTCGTCTATTCGTCTGACCGGGCTTCAGAATTCCACCAGGAAGTTTTTCTAACACCTTTATTTTCTCACTAAGCCATATCACTGACTTTGCATACTAGGCTTAGAGCCCAAAGGATTTACACTATGCTTTGAGGGCATAATTGCAACATAAAACTTGATGAAAATATGCAATAAATGCACATGGAGCTCTTTATTACTGGGTGAACAAGACCAGTGAAGCACGCCAGCCACTCCATAAACTTGCACAAATAGCGCCTCTCATTTTTTTCTCTTCTGCACATAGATAGCTACGCACACAGTGGCCAACACAAAAGTGAAAATGAGGTTACTAATAAAATCACAAAAATGGTGGGAATCTTGAGAATTGACTGTATTTGTTTGTCCTGAGGAATCAAAGTCAGTATAAGGATATTAAGGCAGGAGAAACCAAAAGATATATCAAAAAGGAAACAGAATTTTACCAGTTCCACAAATTTTTTTTGGGTGGTAACCATGTAAATGCTTAAAAAATGCATTGTTCAGTCTAGCCCATTCCCAGTATCTCTGTGTCATGCCTAGGTCATGCCTAGGTCATGACCAGGGTCTAAGCTCCTTAGGGCCACTTACTAACCCACATGACTTTGGCTAAGTCGCTTACCCTCTATTAGCTTCAGTTTCCCTTATCTAAAAAATGAAGGTGTTGGATTTGGTTACCTCTAATGCTCCTTCCATCTCTATTTCTATGATCCGTGATCAGAAAGACCAGAAGTAAATATAGTTTGCATTTCCAGGGAAGACAACTGATTATTTAGCTCCACTGATGCTTCTGTCTCAAGGACAATATTGATGGCATATGGAACTCAATAAGGAGGAAAGCCGATTTTAAGTTTTGCACGATTTTCCTTTTTGAAAAATCCTTGTGCTGTTGCTTCTATAACTGTAGAAATCAGCTTGTTTGAGTTGGCAAGTTTCTTGAGTAACCTATGCCAAGTTGCAAACTGTTTTGTGCTCAACAGTCAAAGTACCATATTGTATAAAGAAATATGTAAATATACCAGACAAAGGCTTTGTTAGATTCATGGAGTTCCCCACCCCCTGGTTCTTTCCTCCACCCCTTCACATACAATTCAAACTTACTCCACTGGAAACATTCTGGAAATTAATAATTAAAGGAATAGTTATCTTTCTTCCTCAGGATAATCATTTTGCCATTTAAAAATCTAGACTAGATGCATTACAAAGTGAAATCTTTGAAATGCACTGATTTGCATGCACTGAAGGTCATTGCATGGGAAAATACATGTTCTGTATTCATGGCAAATACAAAGGGGAACAGAAAAGAAGGAGGAAAAACTGAGACAGAGAGTCTGGGACAAAACAAAACAAAAGCCACAACCAATGGCATTTTGTAACTGGCTTAAGTCTTCTTTTCACCCTCCTCCACTTGGAATTTGGGTGTTTTGGCTTGTTTGTTTGGGGTTTATATTCTACATCACAGAAAGTTTCCATTCATTCAAGACTTATTTATGGAGCCCCTTTATGTTAAAGGGCTGGGCCCAGAGGCAGGAAGATCTGAGTTCAAATTTGACCTCAGATAGTTCCTAGTTGTGTGACCCTGGGTAAGTCAATTAACTTCTATCTGCCTCAATTTCCTCAACTGTAGATGGGGCTAATAAAAGCAACCTACCTTCCAGTTCATTGGGAGAATCAAATGAGATAATATTTGTAAAGTGCTTAGCATAGTGCCTGGCACATAACAGGTGCTTAATAAATGTGTATGTACTTCCTTCCTTCATTCATTCCATCCAAAGAAGTTGGAAGATGTAATTCTTATACTCAACATACTCATTGACCAGTTTCTTGGGGAGATCAGTGCGATGTAGTGGAAATGTGGCTAGGCTAGAAATCAAGGAGATCTGGGTTCCGTTCTGACACTAATGAGCATTTTGACCTTGTGCAAGTCACTTTCTTTGAGCCCCAGTTTCCTTATAATGATAGCTCACTCTACATAGTGCTTTCTTTACCTGGTAAGGTAAGCAGTGAAAGTGTCATTATTCCTGTTACAGATGAGAAAAATGAGATCAGAACCTTTAAATGACTTGGCAGAATGTGCTGGTTATAAAACTCAACCCCAGGACCTCTGATACCAAGTCCGATGTTCTTTCACTAACTTTCGCTGCAACACACTGCTTCTAATCTGTAAAATGATGTGGTTGAACTAGATTGGTGAGATTTAGAGCTAGATGACACCTGAGATATCACCTGCTCCATTCCACTCCTTTTATAGATGTAGTGGGTAGGGGAGAGATCGATCAGGGAATCTCTGATCAATTGATTCCTCCCCTTCCATTTCCCCCAGGCTATTTGATAATATTACAGGATGTAAGGGGAGAGTGATAGAAACAAATGAAGTGTTACCTGAGTGCAAGGAAGTGTGACTCCTCTAAGGAAAAGTGAAGAATCATCAAATTTGATGGGATTTTAGGGCTGCTTGGCCATTAGCTGACTCAAGGATCAGCTATACCCCTGATGGTCTTGAAAAAGCAAGACACGTACTCTCTAGAGTCTGCCAAGGCAGCTAGATGGCACAGTAGATGGAATGCTGAACCTGGAGTAAGGAAGACCTGAGTTCAAATTTGATCCCAACCACTAACTAGCTCTATAATGCTGGGCAAGTCTGCCTCAGTTTCTTCATTTGTAAAATAAAGATAATAGTAGTATCTACCTCTCATGGTTGTCGTTAAGATCAAACATTAAAGCACTATATAAATGCTAGCTATTTTCATTGCATATGATTATGATTTTAATTTAGTCCCATAGCTCTTGAGAAGGAATTGTTCCTCACCTCTGGGGAAAGGAGAGAATTTCAGCAGATCTATTTTGTCAAGAAGTTAAAAAAAATATTGTACCATGCAAAGAGCAGACTCGGGGAACCCGGAAGAGACAATAAGGCCAAGGAACAAGGTGAGGACACCATAAGAAGAAAAAGGACATCAGGACTTTGAAGTATTGGAGTTATAAGTTCCTTGGTCATGTATTCCCTAAGCTGCTGGCCTATACCAGTGCAATCAAAGTATGTGTCCATTCTTGTGGTAGAATGCACCCCAGCTATATGGAAGGAATATTTTGTAGTGACTATTTTCATGATGCCATCTAAGTACCTTGTTTTGAGCTAACTGTGTCCTCTGATCTACTATTAAAGGTAAACGCACTGGTTGAGGCTTATGAGCTATCATTGAAAAAACTCGGTCTTTTAAAGACCCTTGAACCCAGAGGAGTTAGTTGTACCCCAGGAGACCTAACCTATGAGTTCAAGCTACAAGGTAGTCCCAAAGAGGGTACTACACTGACAAAGAAACTGAATCACAGAGAGATGAAATAATTTATCCAAGATTACAAGAGTATTAAGCAGCTGAACTAGAATTCAAGCCTGGTTCTTCTAACTCCAAAACCATTTTCTCAACGTCCCTTCTAGCAGCTCTAATATTCTATGATCTTCATTCGAAAAGAGTCATTTCTATATCAGAGTCTTCTTAGCAGTTATCGCTATGAGAATTGCCAGAAGGGAACTTCAAAGCTCTTTCTGTCTCTGTGTATAAACTATACGTGCACACATGTATACATAAACCCACTATCCTGCTTTCTCATTATTCAATTAAGTTCAACTAACATTCAGTAAACACCTACTCTGTGCAAGGTGCTATGGCAGGATCTTGGTATATGATGAAAGAACAAAGCAGTTTTCAACATCAAGGAGTTTACTTCCTATTGGAGTGGTGGAAAATGACATATAGACAAATATGTAAATATGAGGTAATTGGAGGGAGGAGAAAGTATTTACAACTACAGGGATCAGGGAAGGCTTCATGGAGATCACATCTCAGCTGAACCTTGAAGGAAAGTCGATTCGAAGAGGTGATGATGAGAAAGGATTTCATTCCAGGCACGAGAAATGACAAGTGCAAATATGTGGACATGGGAGATGGTATGCTGAGATTTATGAGACAACTAGCAGTCCAGTTTGGGCTAGTAACTTCTTCCCAAAAAGCTGGCTCTAGGACCTCAACATTATCCCAAACTCCTCCATCCTGGGGAGGTGGCTCTCTCCAGTAATTTCTTTTTTTTCTTTTTTAATTTATTTGTAGGCAATTGGGGTTAAGTGACTTGCCCAGGGTCACACAGCTAGTAAATGTCTGAGGCCGGATTTTAACTCAGGTCCTCCTGACTTCAGGGCTGGTGCTCTATCCTAGCTGCCCTATCTCCAGTAATTTCTTGACTATTCTGTCACTGCTTCTCCATGGCTGAGCTCAGGAACCATGTCCAAGAACTCTTGTAATTCCATTATTGTCCTTTGCTGCTGTTATTATCTCTTGGGCTAAGAAACTTTGCCATGACCTATCCACAGCTGGCATCTATGGATCTGGGAAAAAGGATGGTCCTTGGGGGATTGTGCCAATATTCAAGCTTGTGCCCCATATCAGAGTCTGACCTCAGGTCTCTGGTCCCCCCTCCCCCTTTCTGTGTGTGTATCTCTGTCTGTCTCTGTTTCTACCTCTCTGTCTGTGTGTCTTTCTTGTCTGTCTCTCTGTCTCTGTCTCTGTCTCTGTCTCTGTCTCTGTCTCTGTCTCTCTCTCTCTCTCTCTCTCTCTCTCTCTCTCTCTCTCTCTCTCTCTTCCTCCTCTTCTCTTCTTTTTCCCTCTTCCCTCTCTGGTAGCAGTGAAGATCAGTACATCTCTAAGTAATTTGGATTAGATACACAAATCTGATGTTGTTGGGTCATTTGATGCTAAGAAAAGTAGAGTAGTTGGCGTGGGATGAAGGAACTAATAATGGACAGTGGGGAAAGGGACTAAGGGAGGACAAGTTACCAAATGGGAGATTTTTGAAAACTATTTTGTTAACAATTATTTTGTCTATTGTTTTCCAGGACCTTTTGAAACATTCTGCTTTCTCTCTCTATGCTTTCAACCAAGAGAAACTATATTTCTGATCTAGGGGGAGGGATAAATCAGACTCTCCTTCAGATTTTCTCAACTAGCCAAGATATCAAAAGATAATTCTGCTCTGACTTATTCTTTAAATCTGATTATTTCAACTTTCCCATTGCCTCTTTGCTTTTCAGAATCATTGTTTAGCTTCTTCCTTTTCAATCTCTGGGAGAAAGCTCAGTTAACTAGATAGGGGATTTAATCAAATCAAGGTCAAAGATCTAATCCCCAGAAGGGCCAATTAGTTTCTGCTTGAATAGGCAATACGTGGAGTGAAAGAATACCAGCCTGAGAGTTTGGAGGCCAAGAATCTAATCCTGGCTATGCCATTCAGTAACTGTGTGATCTTGGGCAAATTGCTTTGCTCTCCTGGGCTTCAGCCTCCGTAATGGCAGCTAGATGGCACTGTGAATGGAGCCCTGGACTTGGAGTCAGGAAGACCTGAATTCAAATTGCGCCTCATTCACTTTCTAGCTTTGTGATCCTAGGCAAGTCATTTAATTTTCTCAGCCTCAGTTTCTTCATCTGTAAACTGGGGATAATAATAGTACCTACCTAGCAGGTATCAAATGAGGATCAAATGAGAGACAGCAATTGTAAAGTCCTTAGCACAGTGCCTGGCACATTGTAGGTGCTGTATAAATCTTAGTTATTATTATAGAAAAAAAAGTGCTACCCATTTACTCCAAGAATAGTTCTAGTTTTGAACCTGAGCTACCAGACTGGTCTAAGTCAGTTCTGACCTACAATAGTTATGTATACATATGAGATTTAGTATGATAAAATAGGGTCAGCCTTGAAAACAGAAAGACATGGGTTCAAATCCTGTCCCTGTCACACTAACTTTATGACTAGGGGCAAACCACTTCTAAGGAGACAATGCCCCTGGACAATGCTCTAAGATTCCAAGTTACAAATGACTTGCGAATCTGCACTGGTGGAGGAAGTTTCCATATTGAGAGTTCCCCACACTGATGAAATCACAGGTCTACACCAAATATATATAAATATATGCATATATACATATACATACTCTATATTTGAAATATATGCATAACACATACATATTTCTTTGGAACATCTCATACCTCAGAAAATCTGATCCAAGTATAAAGATATTACAAGCTGTGAAAATGTGTTATGCTATCACATATTCTTGAAGTACACAATGAATAATGTTTTTAATGATGAGGAAAAAAGCAAGAAAGTATTTTCCATTTGAGAAGATTGCTATCTTCATATCTTAGCCCATTTCCTAGATCTCTTGTCTTATAGGTGCTCCCTTATGTCATTTGGATGTACAGCTGGCAGGAGGGTCAAATGAGATAATATGTGTAAAGCACTTTGCCAGCATTAATGCTATAGGAATGTTAGCTCTTATTAGTAGAAAATGCACTGAAGCAATATCACATCTACATCAGAACAGTGAATTGGGTGTGTCTTAATTCTACCTAAAAGAGAAACAAAAAAGTAGCTTCCAGATTTCTTAGAATGTGTTTTTTTTTCCCTTGTCCTCATCAACCCTCAAAACCAAACCCTGTCCCTAGATGCCAATGACCAAACAGGCTGGGTCAGCAGCCACTGATTTACCTCCTCTCAAGGTCTTGTCCTCTCTCTGCCCTGAAAAGACCTCTTTTATCTTGAGTTCCAAGAACCTCTTCCATCAATAGCTCCTACCATATGTTAATACAATTACAGCTACTTAGTAAAAACACAAACCCCAGTGACTGTATCTTGTTCAATTCTGATTTGCCTCTGTTTTATTTTTCTTTTTGGTCAGTTGCTTCTCAAATAGAAATTGGGAGGTGGGGGAGGAAGGCAAGGGTACCTGTGGGTAGATAAAGTAGGTAGCTACCCTGCAGTGATGCAAATTAAAGGGTGGTAGCAGGGACTGCCCTCCATGAATCCTCCACAGAGGCTTGTCAAAATTCCCTCCTACCCTTTGAGTCTTAAGGTTCTTCTCAAGAAAATGTTTCTATTTTAATAGGCACTAGTATCTGTTTAACACCTGGACACCCCTACAGGGATGGGGAGCCTGCGGCCTCAAAGCCACATGTGGCCCTCTAGGTCCTCAAGTGCAGCCTTTTACTGAATACAAACTTTACAGGACAAATCCTTTGGACTCAGTCAAAAGGCAGAACCCAAGGACCTAGAAGGCCTCAAGGCTAAAGATTCCCCACCCCTGCAGGCCTATAACCTAACAAAGAGATGAGCCCTGTAAGGATAGGATATGGAACATGTAAGTTTTGAAAGGGGGGCCAGTGGTAAGAAAGTTCTGAAATAGGGGTCCCTTGAGACCTAGAGGTTGGCAAGAGGGTTCTTGGGTGCTAAGGGCTGGTTTGTCAAAACAGGGTAAGAGGTGTTAGAAATACCTTTTGTTTACCCTCCAGATCTTTACTTAAACTTTTTGTCTGTGCCTGGGGTTTTCTCTCTCCCACGCTGATGTCCTATTTGTCCTTTAAGCCAAACTCAATGCCACTTACTCCATAAAGCCTTCCTTGATTTCCCCACTGATAACAACTTATCCTCTTGGGCCTGTTTGAAATTCTCTGATACACTCATCCAATATTATTGTGTATTGGAGTTATCAGTGTTTATGTCTTATCCCACTTTCCAATGTAAGTTCCATGAGGGCAGGGTTTGAGTCATATCTAAACTTTTAATTCTCTCCAGTACTTAATCCAGAGCTTAACAGGGTTAATAAATGTTTATTAAACTGTTGAGTCATAATTTTGCCATAATATTGTGGGGGCCAGAATAAGGGAGGTGGTGGCAATATAATAAGTCTCTGGTCAGAGCATAGTTGGAGATATGGGGTCCTTCTAAGTAAAAATATCAGCAAGGGTACCCCTAGTCCAACTATAAAATAAAAAAACCTCCGGATAATGCCCCTTTCACCAGGCCTTTCCTCCTTATTGATTCTAGTTTATATTCCATTGCCAACTACATCTTTCCCATGTAGATGACATTCCTGTGAGTTATGTGAAATACAAAACCCCTTGAAAAAGTTAATATAAAAGAAAGACAACAAATAAGATGAAACAGCCTTCTACCAGTTTAGGAAGTGATCTTCGGGCAAAGAAGGAATTAGTTTTCAGGTTCAGAGACTTAAGCTGAAGTGAACATTGTGTAAGAATGCTATATTGTATGGTGTCATGGCTGCCTATGACAATGCACCACAGTCCAGTGTAATTAACCAAGCCTGGATGTGGGAAGAGACACCCTGCCATAGCCCTATTCCTTCCAGGGTGGTCTCCCAACAGCCCTAAGTTTTTCACCATTTGGTTTTTGGCCAGGATGTTTCTTTCCAAGCAGTGCCATGGCTGCATATGACACCCAAACTAGGGAACTTCTCCTGTCCCCAAACAATCCACTGAGCATGAGCAGAAGGAAGATTGGTGCTGTTATCTTCCTGCACGTGGCACAAGGTCTCAGCTGGAGTTTTAAAATCTGATTTGCAAGTTGGAAAAGGCAGTAAAGTTTAATAAATAGAACATGGACTGGAAGGCAAGAGGCCTTGTGATTAGGAGAACAAGTGGTCCAGGCAGATTCATAACTAACACGGGGTAGATGGGACTTTGCCCCAGGGTTCTGATATGTGGGGAGGGGTGGAGTATTTCCTCCCTGTGGCTACTGCCTTCCTTGTGCCTTAACTCCTGGTACTCTGCTGTTGTGGCCTTGTTCCCCCTACACCTTAAATAAATTGTTTTTGCCCCAGGTGAAAAATATTCTAGTTACTGCTCTAAGTCCAAGGTTCCCAAGGTTGTTATGGAGAATATGAAGGCATGACTTCAGAATTATATTTAGCAATTTTGACATGTGAAAATACTTTCAAATCAGCTTTGTAATTCCTAGGATTAAAATAATATAGGAAATGTTTGGTTTTTTTTTTAAATTTGGAGGGTTTTGATTAGACCTGTGAGTTCACTGATGTAAGGAGCCTGCTGTGAAGAACATCTATCACCACAGATCACAGCCTTCTGTGGACTGTATAGTCTGAGGGAAGTATCTGGGGCACAGAAGCTTTAGTGAACTGTCTGGGGTTCCATAATCAATGTGTGAGAGACAGAGCCTGACCCCAAGTTTTGCCTCTGAAGGTAGCTCTCTATCCACTATACCACCCTGTGTCTCCTAGTGTGATCTAATATCACATTTGTTTTTTAGTTGCCATATCACACTGTTGACTCACATACAACTTATGGTCCACTAAAAACCCTGGATCATTTTATATGAACTTTTGAGCATGCATCTTCCATCTTATACTTATGAAGTTCATTTTTTTAAACACTCTAATTCTTCCTTGTCATACAAAAAAGAAATGAAGTTGAGGAGAGCAAATTAGTTACCATAGAAACTAACTATACCTTTTGCCCTATAAATGTTGATGTCCTGGGGAGAAAGACCCTATTGCTCCATCCTAGTTATGGCTTTTGACTATCAATGTTCCTTCTAAATTATTAAAGTTGTGAACTGACAACCATGCTTACATGAAACTGCCTGACAGAGCTAACTTAATAACTCGAGAAGAGACCCAGTACACTTGGAGGGTACCTCTAGGTCTTTCTCAATGCCCCAAAAACAAAGGGCCTGGCTCTTCTGCAGTATTATTGTTTGCTTTCAACTTCAAAAAGTTACAAGAATCATTAATGGCCATTTCACCCTATTTAGTTCTTCTTACTGTTGTGTGAATTAGTTTAAACAGACTTTTCTCCCATGGCCTAACCGGCATCCTTCATCACTGAGGAAATGGGATCTTTGGTTTGGGGGGAGAAGAATGTTAGGAAGGAAAGGTAATTTTAGAGCATGGGCACCTTGGGGAAGGGCTAGTCTGGGCAGGTTGCTAAATTGGGAATCTTTGGTTGATTAGTAGACAGCATGCTGTGATACCACCATAAGGGTACTGAGAGGTAGAGAAAGGGTAGCACCACGGGTTAGAAAGGTTCTAAAGATAATCATGACCCATTTTGAAATTTTGCTTAGACTACCCCTGCTCCCTACAATTCTCCCAGAGCCCAGGTGGAAAGCAGTGATCATCTTCAGAGGGTCCTCTGGGAACTGTGGGCCAGGGCCAGGGCCAGGACAAACCATGTTTTCCACCATAGGGAACTACTGAAAATGCCTTTTTCTCCTTTTTTGAAAGTCAAGCCACATCGTATCTTATTTTCCATCCGATACTTTAAGTCTTTGCCATAATACTTGTGACAACTTATCTCCCAAGAATTACCTATGGATTTCCAGAGAATGGATTTTGTGGCATTTAAAACATGTGCATTTATTTTTTAAAAATCACATTAAAAATGCCCTCCCCACCCACATGTTGCACCCTAGGTGACTGCCTACCTTGTCTATCTCTAGTCCCATCTCTGCCTTGGATACCAGGCCTCCTCCTTTGAAATTGAGAATAAGTAAAGCCCCACAGCCTTATTATCCTATTCTGGCTGTTCAAGGGTACAAAGGGGTCAAGGTTTGGTCTTTCCCACTCACCAAGAGATTTAGCTCCCCGGAAGTTATTTTTGGGGAGAAGAAAGCAAGCTTCTTCTCTCTATGACCATACCCTGCATCCCAACCCTATTTGAGAAACTTCTAATTTAGGTGTTCTTAAACTAGGTTCAATGAACTTGTTTTTAATAACTGTATTTCAGTGTAAATGGTTTCCCTTGTAATTCTACATATTTTGCCTTATGCACATAAAAATATTATTCTGGGCTTAACCATGGGCTTCCAAAGAGTTTTACAACATAGAAAATGGTGAAGAACCTGTTCTAATCCCTCATTTGCTATATTGAGCTGATTGCATGGTAAGCTGCCCAAGGGAAGGTGAGGAGACTTCTCAGAGATAGGGTAGTAGCACGTGGTATTTTTCACAGCTAATAATATGCACAGCTGACAGGGAATATCAAGGACTCTATTTTTGAACATCCAGTGCGAAATGAAAGAGGAAGAAAATTGAGACCAGAGTGGGAGAAGATTCTCACACTAAGCCTTAATAGTGGGGGAAGAGCACCAGGGAATCTTAGTCCAAATACTCCTTTACCCACCTCCTTCCCCAGAAATATGCTTTGGTTGCAAAATAACTGGACTGTGAAAGAACCAGGATTGTAGGATACCTGATAAGGACAGACTGATAAGTAGCCTGATAAGTTAACTGTACATTGATAAGTAACCCTTCTCCACAAAGCTTTTCTGTTCTCCCTAGTTGAAGGTTTATTTGCTTCCTCAAATTTTCCTACGTCTGTACATTTCTCCTTTGTCAGCTATCACACTATACCTTATAGTTATTTGTGTTCATGTAGTTCCTCCTGAGAGACAGCTGTGGTGTAGTGGATGGAAAGAGAGTCTTAAAGCTAGAAAGCCCTGGGTTCAAAATCTGACATGTAGTGGTTATGTGACCCTGGGTAAGTCACTTAACTTGAGTCCTCTGGACCAGATTTTATCAAACAATGGATTGCCCTCAACCACACTCCAGAATGCTCTAATCAGATTAAAATGTGAAAGGGAAATATTTAACGAAATAAATAAAAATACAATAGGACATAGAAAATGTTAACATGTGTTTTTTTTTAACTCAATATGTGCCCCTTCCCCTGAGACTAGAAGGGGCAGAGAAGGTACTAGTTTGCTCACCTGGGAATTTCCTATACTGATGAGATCAAAAGTCCAGTTTCTAATCTTTCCTCCTAGTAGATTGTAAGCTCCAGGAGGACAGAGTCTTTCTAGATGTTTTATCTTCCTCTCATAATTGAATCTGGTAACAGACCAAGCAACAGGCAGTCTTTACAGTGTCTTTATTGCACACTTAAGTACACTTGCCAAAAAGACAATTTTATGGACAACTCACATAGGACAAGCAAGCGTTCACATGATGGTCAGAAGAAGCGATACAAGGGCACTCTCAAGGTCTCTCTTAAGAGCTTTGGGACTGATTGTGTGACATGAGAGACACGGGCACAGGACCGCCCAGCATGGCGTGCCCTCATCAGAGAAGGTGCTGTGCTCTATGAGCAAAGCAGAATTGAAACACCTCAAAAGAAGCATGACGTGCAAATTTGGATAATCTACTCCAGATGTTTACCTGGACTATTTGTGTTCGACCTGGAGTAGAGAGTTCTGAGCTCATACTGGGGTTATCAGCCACCATTGGACACACTGAAACTTGACTCTAGCATAGTGATGCCATTTTGGTTCCCTTCGAGAATGCCAGGACAGCAACCAACCGACAGCACGCTACTGGGTCCTTTAGCTTTGGAAGAGAGTTTTCTGAAGATGCAGCAACTATATGACCAGGAAACTATCTTGGGCAAACACCTCAGAGCTGCAGTCCTGTGGTCTCATCTCTCAGTTGAAAAAGTCCACCATGCTAATGCAGAGGGTGGGCAGGGCAGAAGAAATTGTTTCGGGGAGGAAAGGAGAAAGTAAATGGGAAGGTGTCAAAGATCTTAACAAAAATCAACTTGCAATCACTCCTAGAGACACACCCTAAATTTGGGGGATTTCACTTCTGAATCCATTTTCTCTCTCCTGACTCTCTCTCAAAGCCCTCTGGGGACTTCTCCATCATGCCCTGGAGCTGAGCAAATTCCCTCTCCCTCCTCCCAGATAGTCAGCTTCCCTTTGTGTGTTGACTTCCGCATTTAGATGGTACCCCTTGAGGGCCGGGAGCATCTTTCTTTCTTGTATTTGTATTCCCAGTTCTTAGCACTGGGCCTAGAACAATGAAGGCAAATAATAAATGTTTATTGACCGATAAGAATACATTAATTCAATTAAAAATTTTTTGGATCTTCTTCTTTGTTAATTCTGCTATTGATTAGTGCCAGCTTCGCTCATGGAATGATCTTGGAATGGCTTATTCATGTAACTGTTGTATCCCTCCAGTAAAAGATAAGTTCCTTGGGCAAGGACTGCTTTTGTTTCTGTCTGTGTCTGTCTAGTGCCTAGCACAGTGCCTTGTGGGTAGTCAGCATTTAACAGATATTTAGAAACCTGAAGTGTGCTATTAGAAAATGAATGTGGTACCAAAAAAAAGTAGGCAATTGGTATGAGAATTTGAGGAGGTATTTCTCTTATAATACAACAATAAAACTTTTGGAAGTGGGAGGGAGAAAGGAATTGAGCCTTTCATAAGATCATAAATTTGAGTTGGAAGGGATTTAATAGGCCATTTTGTCAGTCTTCCTAATTTTTTTTTTAACAGGTGAGGCATCTGAGGCCTACAGAGGTAATGTGATTTGCCCAAGTCCACACAGGTTATAAGTATGAGAGGAGGAGGGTTTGAACTCAGGTCTTCTGACTACACAGCTGCTCCTTTCACTATACCCTCAAATTGGCCCACTGTCAAGAAACTTAGCACTTTCCTCAGAGGTACATAATGAGGGAGGGAAGAAAAAATAAGAGTCAAGAGGACCCTAAGAATTCTTTCTTTTGGCCTAGTATGGGTAGAAATATAGTTTGCTTTAGAGAGACCATCCTTAACCACTATGGCTGTTGTATCATTGGCTGGCAAGAGAGCTGGAAAAAAAAAAAAGATTTCCAGGAAGCTGGGGACACTTTGGTGCCTACCCACCCACTGGGGACAAACTTCTTTAGGGAGGGGGTGGGCCTAGTTAACTACAGACTATAGAAAGGGGACTTCCGATAAGCCTGGCACAAGCGTTGTTTGACCCTTCAGAACAGTGCTTGGAGATGCGAGATGTCTCAGCTTCTAAAAATCCAACACAAATGTACTTGCAGATAAGTTTATCTCCCCGAGGAGGCTAACCCAGAGCAGGGCTCACTGTGAATGTTATCCATTTACACACGCCTAATCTTAATAGAACACTAAGACCAAGTGCTTTTTAACTCTGGCTGTCTCTCCACCCAACTGTTCTCAGCAGAGCAGAGCATGGAGAGGTCACTCACTCCTAGCCCGGGAACCATGTGGCGCTTTTGTGAGGCAAATAGTTTAACTCCGAAAGATCAAATAAAATCCTCCAGCCGAGGTCCAGGGTAGTATTCCTCAGGCACTTATTAACATATGTTGACACTTTTGAGAGAGGGCTGTTCAGGCAGTTATGCTGAGAAATGAAACATTTCCTAACTCTGAAGAGTAACCACAAGAACAGAAAAAAAAAAGAAAAAAGAAAAAAGAAAAAACCACCTTTGCTGCTGGTGGCCACGTTATTTAACCCTTAACTTTCTGTAGCTAATTTTTTGGGGTGTCAGTGAAAGGAGGGATGGGGATGTTTTTGCCAATGAGGAAAGCTGGCTGACCAGGCCTGGAGTTTTTATAAAGTGATTGTCAAAGTTTTGGAAAACTCCTTATTCAATCGATGGCTTTATTTGTTCTAGGGACCTAGCTTCCCCTGTGGGTGCTTTTGTGCTGAAGCAAGGAGCCACCCAAAGTCACCACGCAAAGCAAGATTAGGTCTGACCTACACACCTGGGCCCATAGCAGCTGCACCAGGGACTTTGCAAGAGAACCAGAGAACTGCAATCCTCCCACCAGAGATGGGAAACTTTTTTTTCCCTAAAGCCAAGCCTTTAGGCCTCCAGAGTGTGTGTGTGTGTGTGTGTGTGTGTGTGTGTGTGTGTGTGTGTATGTTGGGGGTGGGTGCTCTCAAACACACTTTATTTTCATTGCAGTACATGTAGAAGCTCAGGTTTTGAATCTGGTCGTGTCCAAGTCTTCATTATGTATGGAAGGATAATATCTCAGCTCAAATCCCACCTGCCTTACCGAACAAACCTTCCTGGACCCCGACATCCTCTGAAATACCTATTGCCTCTATCACTTGTTTAGACCTTACCTTACTTTGTACTATATTTAACTTTTCACTCATGCCTGTCTGGTCCTTCAAGAACAAGGACCATTTAATCTGTTTCTTTGTTTCCCCTAGATTCCCTAACACAGAGCTAGTAATTAAATGTATTTTTAATTTTTTTTTATTCTGAACTTAATCACTCCCTAAAAGGAGCCTCTCTGTGCAAACAGTGGGACGCATAAAATAGAATTGTTTATGAAACTGTGAATTTCCATTTCATACTGCTTGCTTTTTGAAAATTTTTTATTTTATTTTTAATTTATGGGATAAAACAAGCATTTCCATAACATAGTATAATTTAAAAGAAGATTATAATGAAACTTCAAATCTATTATATACAACTTATTATTCCATTTAAATATATAATAAAGTTATCATGCAAATTTCTTTTTTTCTTTTTTTTCCTCCCCACCCCCACTCTAGAGATGGCTACCATTAGACACAGGTATGTGTGCATATATGTGTATGTGTGTGTGTGTGTGTGTGTATATATATATATATGTAAAATCATTCTGTACATACTTCTATTTATCAGTTCTTTCTCTTGATGCAGATAGCATCCCCATATGTCCTTTGTAGTTAATTTGGGTATTTGTAGTAGTCATACTGCTTGCTTTTAAAAAATACACTCTGCACGTGACTTTCCAAACCGTCCAGCTTGGTCTGTAACAATCCAATTTAAAAAGTAACTATCAAGGGCCCCCTTTTGCACCTGGTACTAGGCTAAGTAGCCTAACAATCCTTGTTCCTTACTTTCAACATTAGTACAGATAAGCAAACACTAGACATTTTGGGGAGGTGGAGAGTAAGCATAATTGGTGCTGAATCAGTCCACAAGACTTTATTCTGGGCTCACTACGTGCCAGCAATGTCCTCGGTAATGGGGACACAAAAGCCTTCAAGCAGCTCACGTTCTATGGAGGGAGATGAGATGTTCCCATCTAACTGTATGGAGAATATATTTGGGGGTTGGGGGGTGGGGAGGGAGTGACTCCAGCAGCTGGGGAAATCAGAAAAGGCCTGAGATAGTAGGAAGTGGGTTTTGAGCTGAGCTTTGAAGGCAACTAGAGATTCTAAGAATTTTTTCTTAGGCGCAGAGGGGAATGCATTCCAATAAATACCCTTTTGAATGAAATGGAAAGATTCTTATTGTAGTGAAAGTGGATTGATGGGAAAGGGAACTACTTGTTGATGTAAGGGAACCCACATTTGATTATGCTGTGCCTATATCCCTGGTTGCAGACTGATTGCAGACTTTGATCAAGTCACTCAGGGCCTCCTGTCTCCAGGGTGCTGGTGCTATCAGCAAAGTGTTGTCCAGTCTGATCATGCTTCCAGGGAAGTAGACTGCTGTTGCCTTTGCCCATAAGTTATGGTTAAGTCCTTTCTTGAAACGGTTTTGCTACTGCCTATCCTTAAATAACCTCATGACCTACAGATCTGGTAATGCTCCAGCAGAGCTAGAAATCTTATCAGAAGCTATATTCCCCCACCCTCTTCCCCCCCTTCCTCTCCCTCTCCCCCATACACACCCCAGGTTTGGTTAGGAAAGGGTGGAGCCCAGTAACACAATTTTCTTCAAGAATAAAAGCTCAAATAGAAAAATGTTTTGAATTCAATGTAATATTTATAAAACCACGTTAATTTTACGGTCTTATACTTTGTATCCCTCAAAGCACCTATACCAAGCTGTACCAGGAGATGGGCTCAATAAATACTCTTTCAGTGAATGAATGAATTAATGAAACATTAAAAAAGTAAATTATTGAATGCTGCTAGTATCTGAATACTATTAGTTAACAGTAAAATTCGGTTGCAGTTAATTAAGGATAAATCAGTAGAGATGAAACAAACTAGCCATCTCTTGACAGGTGATAGAATTAGAATGTATAGACTTTTTTTATATGGCCAATGGAGGAATTTGTTTTGTTTAAATATGCATGTTTTAAAAGTATTTTGTTTTTCTTTCTTTTTCATTGGGAAGGGAGAAGTGAGAGAGGTAATAGAGGGTAAAGGTAGATTTTTGTTAAAGGAAAAAAATAAAATTAAGTTTAAAAAAAAGGAGATAATTCAATAAGGCAGAGTAAACTCTAACATTGAGGTAGGGGGAATGGGATGATTCCTCAGTGACCTATGATTTTGTTAGAGGGAAAGAGTTGTCTCAGCTTCAAAGACTTGCTCATAGTCACCCAGTTATCAACTGTCAGGGGTTGGGGCGAGGATTTGAATTTAGGCTTTCTTGATTATAAGAGTAGCATTCTAATCACTACCCCAATCTCTGCCAGCATAGTACAATATATATATATATATATATATATATATATATGTAGTACTTTAACATGTAAAACACTTTACAAATATTATCTGATTTTATCCTCACAACAACCCTAGGAGGTAGGTGCTGTTATTATCCCCATTTTACAGGTAAGAAAACTGAGTCAGACAGGAATTAAGGGATTTGTTCAGGAAAACACAGCTATTATTTGAGAGCAGAATTGAACTCAGGTCTTCCTGACTCCAGGTCCAGTTCTCTATCCACTGAACCACCTAGAGGACATTTATAAGAAGCTGCCATATATAAGAAGAAATGCTGGTTCTTCCTTCCTTCCTTCCTTCCTTCCTTCCTTCCTTCCTTCCTTCCTTCCTTCCTTCCTTCCTTCCTTCCTTCCTTCCTTTCTTTCTTTCTTTCTTTCTTTCTTTTCTTTTCTTTCTTTTCCTTTTTTCTAATAGAACTTGAGTAGCACATTTAACCAAGCCAGAATATACTAGTCCTCCTAATGAGAGGCTATGATATGCATGGAACATATGGAAACCTTGCAGCTCCTGGCAAGTCTAATGAAAGCTATTGAATGGCTCAAGGGTGGTAGACAGAAATTATAGAATAGTAGAAAAAGCAGTGAGCTGGGAGTCAGGAGACTTGGGTGCTAGCCGCAATCTTCCATGAATTTGTTGTGTAACCTTGGGCTATCTCTGGGTCGCAGTTTCATGTTTACAAAATGGAGGCAGTTGGATCAGATGTCCTCTAATGTTCATTTCTTTCAATTCTAACTTTCTATGAATGGATTTTGGGCCACTCTGAATTGGGTAGAAGAAAAGGTACCTCTAAAGATGAGAAAGTGAAGAAATGCTAAGAATTGAGGATCTGGATTTAGAGGTTATATTAAATGCAGTCATTTCTATAAGGCATTTTTGCAAACCTTAATGGACTATATAAATACAAGTCTTTATTATCATTTATTTTTGTCAGCAGAAGTACAACATATTACAGGACAGTATTATTCTTCTCTACCCCTCCAGCTTCTATTAGTCTGTCTGGAAGTCTTGTTCTACTATTAATAAACTGTTCTTCATATTAAGCCTGTGATCTTGTCCTGAAATTATGTTGTATATATTTTGTATTTATTTGTGGAATAGGGGGACTGATCAACAGGAGACTGCCACTTTTTCATATGGACTAGAAGCAGGAAGAGCAGAGCTGTTTGTGCTCTCAGGATGGAGTTCCTACTGGCCTGTCACCCTGTTACACTTACATGGGTACCAGTTGTTTCTCCTAGTAAAGAGTAAGCTCCTTCAGGCTAGGGACTGCTTTACTTTCACTTTGTATCCCCAATACCAGTTGCTTCATAAATGTTTATTGAATTGAAGCAATGAATTGGATTGACTAAATGCAGAATGTTACTCATGTGTTCAAGCATGCAAAGTTATCCCACATATACACTCTTGGGAACATAGCCAGCAGAGCACTCTCTTCATTGACTTATTCAATAATGACTTTGTGAAAGGCACTGTACCAGGTGCTTCACATAGAAAAATAAAAAGTGAAAATCCCTGTCCTCAAGGAGCTTACATTTAACCAACATTGGTGGTGGAATGAGGAGGCACAGATATAACATGTACACAGATAAGAAGCAATAGAAGAAAAGAGGTACAAACAAGTAACTCCAGAAAAATAAGAAGAGAAAGAAGATACTTTCAGTAGGGAGGTCAGGGAAGGAATCATAGAGAAGGAGACTCCTGAGCTGAGCCATGAAACAAAAGAATTCTGGAAGTAGAATTGAGTAAGGGGTGCATCCTGGGAATGGGCTTGACAGAGGGGGAGAGGGCGTGGTGACTACTGGAAACAGTAGTAGACTTTGGCTAGAAAATAGGAAGCATGACCTTGTTAAGTTGAATGTATACTTTTGAAGGATAATTATACATTAGTTCACAGTTTGGGGTATAGACTTTTGTTGTTATTGTTACTGTTCATTACATGTTAAAATGTTCATATTTTTTTTTCCTGTGGAAAATAGGTAGTAACTGAAGTTTTTTGACCAAGGGAGTGATCAGACATATACCATATGAAGATTACCCTGGAACCTCTAAACACTGCATTAAAGAGGGAAGAGAGGTGGGAAGACCAGTTAGGAAGTAATTATGAATCAGTTAAGAATTAATAATGAAGAGGGAGGAATCTAGGATGACTACAAGCTTTTCAACCTACATGACTGACAGGGTGATACTGTACAAATAGAAAAAATAGGGAAGTTTGGAGGAGGGGACATTTTTGATGAAAAGATAATGAGTTCTAATTCTACTGCTAGGATTATACTCCTAGGGGTTTAATCAATCAATAAAGAGTTATTGAACACCTAAGGCACTGCATTAAGTGCTGGGGATATGAAGAGTTAAAAAAAAGTAGTCCCTGCCCTTAGAAAGCTTACAATGAAATAAGGAAGACAACATGCAAACAAATATATACAGAGCAAGCTATATACAGGATAAATAGGAAATAATTAACAGAGGGAAGGCACTCTAATTAAGGGTGGGGGCAAGAAATTCTTCCAGTAAAAGATCGGATTTTATTTGGGACTTAAAGAAAGCCAGTAAAGTCAATAGGTGGAGTTGAGGAGAAGGAACATTCCAGGCAGGGGAAACAGCCAGAGAAAATGACCAGTGCTGAGAGATGGAATGTCCTGTTTGTGGAATAGCTAGGAGGCTGGTGTCACTGGATCAAAGTGTACCTATCAGGGAGGAAGGTATAAGAAAGTACACCTTGGAAAGGTAGGAGGGGGGTTATGTTATGATGGGCATTGAATGTCAAATAGATCATTTTGTAGGTCATTGATTAGAAAGTTACTTATGCACCAAAATGTGTATTAGTAGCACATTTTGTAGTAGCAAAGAATTGTAAACAAAGTATATAGGCAACAATTAAGGAATGGCTAAGCAAATTGTGATACCTAAATGTAATGAAATATTACTGTGCCATACAAAATGGCAAATATAATACAAAGAAACATGGAAAGATTTACATGGATTGATGCTAAGTGAAGTAAGCAGAACCAACAATATGCATGATGATTTACAACAATGTAAAGTGCAGAACAACTAAAAGTAAATGCTGCAAAATTACAAAGAACAAATATGGGCTCCAAAGGAGAGATTTAAGAAAGACATCCTCACCCCACTCCTTTGTAGAGGTGGGAGGTCCACAAATGTTACAGATATTTTCAGACTTTTGCAAAGTATCAATTAAGCCTTGCTGATTTTTTTCTCTTTTTCTTTCTTTCTTTCTTTCTTTCTTTCTTTCTTTCTTTCTTTCTTTCTTTCTTTCTTTTTCTTTCTTTGATATCGTTACATGGAATGACTCTCTGGGAAGGATACTGGGGAAATTTTGGTGATATAAAAAATTTATTTAAAAAAAGAAGTGGTAATATTTCTCTGTATTAGGCATATTGAGTTTAAGATGCTAGTGGAACATGTAGGGTTAAAATATCTACCAGATAACTGGAGATCTGGGATTAGAGTTCAAAGAAGAGATGTTTAGATTAGGGAGTCATTGATGCTCAGGTGGTAACTGAACCCTTGGGAACAGTTGAGATCCTCAAAGGAAGGAGTGAGTACAAGAGAACATAAGGGAGCTCAGAACAGAGACTTGGAGGATACTCACATCTAGGTGACATTAGGATGATAAACCAGGAAAGGAGACAGTAGGAGAAACAGGAGAGAACAGAGTTTCAGAAACCAACAGAAAAGAGTATCCAGGAGGAAGAAGTGGGTACAGTTTGAGAGGCTGAAGGAAGATCAAGACAGGTTAGGACTGAGAAAAGGCTTTTGGCCTTCACAATTAAAAAAATCATTGGCAGCCCCTCAGAGAGTAGTTTCAGTAGAATGATGGAGTTCAAAGCAACATTTTTAAAAGTTCAATTTTATTTTCAGTTCTAAATTCCTCTCTTCCCTTCTCCTACACCATTGAGAAGGCAAGAAAAATAAAATCCATTACAAATGTGTCTAGCCATGCAAAATAAATTTCCACATTAGCCATGTTCCAAGAAAAGAAAAAAAAGCAAGAAATAGAAAAAAAATATGCTTCAATCTGCACTCTGAGTCTATCAATTCTTCATGTGGAGGTGAATAGCATATTTTGTCATGAGTCTAGGGAGTTATGTTGGTCATTGTGTTCATCAGAGTTACTAAGTCTTTCTGAGTTGATTATCTTTACAATATTGCTATTACTGTATCAATTGTTCTCCTGGTTCTGCTCACTTCACTTTGTATCAGTTTATCCAAGCCTTCTCTTGTTTTTCTGAAATGGTCCCCTCATCATTTCTTAAGCACAATAGTATTCCATCATCTTCATATATCATAATTTGCTCAGCCATTCCCCAATTGATGGTCATCCCCTCAGTTTCTTTGCTACCACAAAAAGAGCTGCTATAAATATTTTAGTATGTATAGGCACTTTCCCTCTTTCTTTGCTCACTCTGGGGTTCCGGATCTAGTTGTGGTCTGACTGGGTCAAAGGATATGCAAAGTTTAATAGCTTTTGGGACATAGTTCAATTGTTTTCCAATATGGTTAGACTAGTTCACAACTCCACCAACAGCCATTTGTATACCTATTTTCCCACATTCCCTATAGAATTTGTCAGCTTCCTCTTTTTGTTATCTTAGCCAATCTGATGATGAGTGTGAGGTAATACCAGAGAGTTAACTGCTTTAATTTACATTTTTATTTAATGGAATTAAGGAGCGAGTAGGTGGTAAAGAATCTAAGGCTATAAACAAAGATTACTTTATAGGAGTTTAACAGTAAAAGGGAGTAGAGCTATAAATCTATGCTATGAAGGGATGGTAGGGTCAAAAAAATATTTCTTAAGGATAGGCAGTGAGAACCCAACATGTTCTTCCTAGGAGGAAGGAGCTAGTAAATAGAGAGAGATTGAAGGTGACAGAGAAAGGAATGACTGAAGGGGCAAACTTTAAAACAGGATTTCTTAACCTTGGGTCCATGGACAAACATCTATAGATAGGTTTTTAAGGGTTCTGTGAACTTGGGGGAAAATTACATTTTTATTTTCACTAACTTTTGCTTTTTTTGTTATCCTATGTATTTTATTTTATGCATTTAAAAACATTGTTTTGAGGAAGGGTTCATAGGCTTCACCAGACTACCCGTCAGTCAACTAGCATTTTAAAAGTATCTACTATTTGCCAGACACTGTGCTAAGCCCTACTCTCAAGGAGTTCACAGTCTAATGTGGAAGACAGCATATCAACAACTATCTGAAAACAAAATATAAATAGGATAAATTGGAGATAATTTTAGAGAGAAGGCTAATATTAAGGAGAATGGGAAAGGCTTTTTGAAGAAAGTAGGACATTAGCTGGGACTTGGAAACCGTGGAAGCTAGGAAGTGGATATAGGAGGGTGAGTTTTTCAGGAATGGTGGGGGTGGGATGTAAAAATACTTAGAATGGGTGGAGGGGGGAGTCAGAGTGTTATGTATGTCAAACTCAGCTGACTGAAGCTGACCTTGTCCCCATTCCCAGATCCATGAAATGCCTGAGGTTGACCAGATATTATTACTCCCAACCTCTGATTATTCTGTAAATGTCCCAAACTCTCCCTTCCAGGATTCCCAAGTTTTGTCTATGGACTTTCAGTAGTTGTGCAAAACAGCTTACCTTATGAAACCTTGAAATGTCCCAAGCCTCTTGTACTAGCAGCCCTTCTCCCCTCTGCCCAAAGACTTTATAAGAACCTTGTACCGTCCCCCTCACAAGGTACCCTAGCATTTGCTGCATAACACCCTGACCTGCAACTCACTTGCCCCCATTAAAGACCTTAATTTTGTTATATTGGCCACCCAGTGTCACTAGAACTCAGAGTACATGGAGGGGAGTAAGGTATAAAAGAAGACTGGAAATGCAAGGAGGGGCAGAGTTATGAAGGTCTTTGAAAGCCAAACAGAGGATTTTATATTTGATCTGAAGAGAGAGTCACTGGGCTTTTTTGAATAGGAAGATGATAGGGTCAGATGTGCATTTTTGGTAGATTGAGTTGATAACTAAGAAGGACTGGATGACATGGATGTGAGGATGTAATGGGGATGGTATCTGAATCCCTAAAAGGAAAAGACCATGTCTTTGGGATCTAGACCCCCAAAAAGAAAAGCCCTGGACTTTTCCACTGTAATCCTCTCAACTTCCCTTTCATTGTGGCGTATGCCTAGTCTCCCAATTCTCTGTTACCTCTGGATTGCCCTTGACTACTTCCCACCCTTGATTTTATCTAGACCCCATTCTCCCTCCCAGTCACCCCAGATTACTTGGCCACTCCTAGAGCCCTCCCACAGTCTTTCTGTATATAAGATCCACCTCACCTCCATTAAGGTGCTCAGATTCTTAACATCTGGCCAATGGCCCAGATTCACTAGGAATCTTGCTCATCCTAATCTGTATTCTAATAAACCTTGTCTTTGGCTGAAAGACGGCTTGAGTAGAATTCATTAGGGAAGGACCTGTGTGTTGTTATTTCGGGGTCTCAGCACCTCTAAACCTCAACAGATGGACTTGGAGTAGAGAGAGAGCTGAGGCAGAGAGAACAACCAGAACACTATTTCAGTTATCATGAGGTCCTGAATTAGGGTGGTGACTGAGTAGAGAGAAAAAGACTTATGCAAAAGATATTTCAAAGGTGGATACAATAGGATTTGACAACATTTCATATGAGGGGTTGAGAAAGTAAGAGTAGTTGAGTAAGACACCTAGATTGTAAGCCTGGTTTACTAGGAATATCATCCTACCCTTGACAATAACTGGGAAGTTAGAAAGAGGGCCAGGTTGAGGAGGAGGAAGATGGAAGATAAAGAGCTAAATTTTGGATGTGTTGAATTTATGATGTCTATAGGACATCCAATTCAAGATGGGTCACACACACACACACACACCCCAAACAAAAAAAGTTAAGAACCTTTGCTCCAGAAGGAAATAGGAGAAGGTAAGATCAGAAGGTAGCATAAGAAGAGGGGTTAGCTTTGGCAAGAAGAGTGACCTAATCTTTTTCTATTGAACAGAAAGAGAAGTTGATTTAAAAAAAAGTAGAGTGCTTTTGAGGTATGAAGGAGAGAAGATAAGGAAGCTCACAGCAGATATTTTTGGTCTCAGTAAAGTAAGTTCGTCTCCTAAAAGAGAATGGGATTGGTTGGAGTTGGAGGTTTGAGGAGAGAGAAAAAAATTAGCAACAGTTGCTGTGTTTCATAAATGAAACTCCATGGTACAAAAGAGTTAATTGTTGATAACTCTGCATAGCCCTGCTGCCTTTAAATCCAATTCACTTGCAGATCAAGACATGACCCTCCTTATGTCTTGGTTCTCTTTAAGAATATGGACAAACAGCAATCTGTGAGTAGTAGCAGCTACCCCTCGTTCCAGTAGGGCAATGCTACTCCTTCCTTCCTTCCTTCCTTCCTTCCTTCCTTCCTTCCTTCCTTCCTTCCTCCTTCCTTCCTTCCTTCCTTCCTTCCTTCCTTCCTTCCTCCCTATTCTTCCTCTGGCCACATGGGGAATCATACCCTTACATGTGGGTGCTCTGCCCAAAGGAATATAAATTTTGACCTCTTAAACTTCATGAGATATCTTGGGGATGGGGGCTAGATTTTTTTTTCCTCTTCCCTACTTAGTTATTCTATCTTTTTTTTTTTTTAATTAAGAAAACCTGGACAATTAGCTCTTTCGTCTCATGTAGTTTTATTTTTGATTTCTTGAAATAGAGCTCTGGAAAATCAGGCTTTGATAAAGCCCATTGGGATTCAAATTGAGCTACTTAATCATGTCTTAAACCCAAATCACTCTGGCTGTCACTGATTGGCCAATAATAGGTCCCAGCCTGAGCCTTACTTGATTATTGTTTGGGTTTTGATGGCTCAGAGTGAATGTAAATAGCAATTGTTTCTGTTCTGGCCAGAAATCCTAAGGGTCTTCCCCTCTTAGATTGATTTTTTTTTTGAGTAGGCAAACTAGTCCATCTTTTGCCTCATTTCTTGCCTACCCTCAAATCACTGAATCACTGAGTAGGTGTTGCCTCAGACAAACTGAGACCTGGGAAAAACCTTAGCTTAAAAAGGCCAAGATGACCTATGTCTTGCCACTGGACTCAGATAACTTTGGAGGAGAGAGTGAGGCTGGTGACTTTGCACAGTCCTGCCTCACTTAAATCCATTTCACTTGCAAGTCAAGACATCATCCTTCTGAAGTCATTGGTCTTCTTCCAGAAAGAAGGAAGAACAATAACAAAAACAAATGTACAATTTAAAAAAATAAACTAAATATTCAAGAAGCTTATAGTTTCATATCCAATCTTTTTGTTATTGTTGTTGTCTATATATTGGAATGTTTATATTTGTTATAATTAATTTTTTTTAAAGAATGAATTTATGAGAAGTGAGGCAGTAGGAATGGTGGAAATTATGACCAGAGGAAAATGTCAGGGCACAAGATCATGATGATGCCTGAATTCAAAGTGATTGTGAGGTCAAAGGTATGACTATCCCATGGGAGTTGAGGTAGAGTGAAGGTGAAAGTCATGGGAGTTCAGGAAATTAAGGGGTTATGAGGACTTAATGAAGTGAAGGTTGAAATGAACATGGATGAGGGTAGGGACTGGGGTAGAGAGGAAAACTATGGGGCATAAAACTTATTCCAAAGCAAGGAGAGTTATTTAAAGGTTATTAAATTATAGAGACAAGGAAGTGAGCCGAGTGATTTGACAGGATGGAGAGAACAGCAAAATAGAGTAATGGAGGCAAGAAAGGGTCTGTAAGTGGCAATGGAATTTCCTGACACAGGAGATAGCTTACTCCTCCAGGAAAATGTGGCTCCAAGCTTTAATCAATGGATCAATCAACAAGCACTTATTAATTGGCCTGTAAGTGCTGGGCATTAAGATAGATGCTGGGGATATAAAGACAAAAGTGAAAACAATCCCTTCCCTAGAGGACATTATGTTCAATATATAGATATATTTGTTGTTCAGTCATGTCCAACTCTTCGAGACCCCATGAACCATACTGTCCATAGGGTTTTCTTGGCAAAGATATTGGAGTGGTTTGCCATTTCCTTTTCCAGTGAATTAAAGCAAACACAGATTAAGTGACTTGCCTAGGGTCTTGCAGTTTGTACATGTCTGAGGCCAGATTGAACTCAGATGTTCTTGATTCTAGGCCCAGAACTCTATCCACTGAGCCACTCAGCTGCCCCATATAGATATATACAAAATAGATGTTAATCAATACGGAGTAATTTTGAGGGGAAGGCATTAGCAGGTAGCAGAATTAGGAAAGGTCTTATCTAGGAGGTGATACTTGAACATTGAAGGAAACTAGGGATTCTGAGAGATGAGATTAGGAGAGTTTGCATTTGAGGTATGGAGACAGCCTATGCACAGGCATGAAGGCAAGAGATGGAGTGGACTGAAGTGTGCGTGTGTGTGTGTGTGTGTGTGTGTGTGTGTGTGTGTGTAATAATATGCAATAAAGTTGGAAAGGTAGGTTGGTGCCGGATTGTGAGGGACTTTCACTACCAAACTGAAAGTTTCATGCTTCGAATCATAGAACAAACATGGCGCCTCAGGGCTTAGACCAAAGTCTAAAAGTCTTAAAAGTCTCAAAAGACAGTCAAACCTTGCCATGCAGCCACATTATTGTCAGTAAAACTCAGCTCAGTGGCCTTCCTGAGAACTTACTGACAACTTGGTTTAAGGCCAGAGCTCAAATAATTGCTTCTATTCACACTATCAGTTGGCTGAAAGAAGAAGGAGGAGTTCTAGAGACAACACAATGGGCTTGCTGTGTGAAGCCACTGGCACTAGGAAGGAGTGGCATTAAGGCAAAGATCACTGTCAATGTGGAATGGGCACTCACATAAAAATTAGAAGTCAGAAAATAATTGTCAATCCATCAGTGATGGACAAGTCTAATAAATGAATGCACACTGCATGGTGATGAACCTTCATTTAACAGGTGTATTTTAGCAACTTTGGGGTGCCCATCATCATGCCTAGCAAAACAGTGAAAATAAAGGAATACAATAACAAATAAGTACCATTTATGTAGCACTTTAAAGTTGGCAAAGCATGTACTTTATCTGAGCTTTACAACAACCTTGGGAATAAATACTAAAAATATTATTTTCTCCATTTTACAGATAAGGAAACTGACAGGAAGATTAAGTGACTAATCCATGGTCACTTAGCTAGTAGGTATAAAAGGAAGGATTTGAAACCAGATCTTTCTTGACTCCAAGTCTAGTGTTCTTTCCACTGCGCCATTATACCTTTCTTATACCATCTCCCTACTGTGGACCTTTCAAAGCTGTCAGGGTCCTCTTCTGGTCTAGGAAAGAAGGTAGATGACCAAGATCAAAGCTGAAGTGCTTTTCCCCTCCTCTAAAAACTTAACAATCGTCTCTCATGGAATGGTACAAGCTAACTTCAGACAATCCAGGTTACTCAATCAACCCCAGTTGGGAGTCAATTCACACATCTAGTACAATGGGCCACTCAGAGTCAAAGGGTTCAGACCTTTTTTACTGAGAACATATTCCAATATTGCCAGGTAAAATAGTTCCCAGGGCTGTTAAAATTCAGTCAGTCAATAAGTACTTATTAAGCACCTACTAGGTGCCAAGCACTATGCTAAGCTGTGGGGATCCAAAGAAAGACAAAAAACAGTTCCTGCTCTCATGGAGCTCATGGTCTAATGTGGGAAACAACATGCAAACACACACACACATATACATATACATATATTATATATATACATATACATATCTATACATATACATATATATACATATATGTGTGTGTGTGTGTGTATATATATATGAACAATCCATGTATAAGATAAATAGAAAATAATTGACATAGGGGAAGTACTAGAACTAGGAGAGATTGGGAAAAGCTTCCTGCAGAGAAAGATTAAAATAGGCATGGGGTTCCCTAAGTCTCAGGAGCTCCCGACCAAGGTCCTAAAAATGGTTTTTAGACTCTTTTTGCCCAGAATACCTACAGCTGGGTCCTAGATGAATCCATCTGTGGTCAAAGTTAATCTAACCCACCCCAAGTCTGTTCCACAGCTTCCTCGATCCCCATAGTCTAATCAAGTGCTTTAGGAGTGTGTAGACTTAAGTTCCCAGTGCCAATAATATCCACCTTACGAAAGACATGACCCCTACTTTCCAATACCTTATAATTTTGTTAGGGAGAAAAAGATATAAGTAAGTGAACTAGCTTGAGAATAGTAATAATATTTCATAAGACATACTGCTTTAAATTTTGCGAAGCGCTGTATATGCATCATCTCATTTGCTCCTTACAACAACCTTGTGAAGCCAGTATTGACATCATTCCCACTCACAGATGAGAAAACTGAATAAAGCCCATTGAAGTTAAACAACTTGCCCAGGTTAATTAATAAATAAATACGTGAGGCAAGATTCAAATCTAGGCCTTCTTGATGAAGCATCTTGTCATCAGGGGAAATTGAAATATTGAACTTGGAGTCATGGGCTCTGAATTCAAATCCCAGCTCTGCTACTTACTACCTATGGGATCTTGGGTAAGCCTTCTTGTTTGGCCTTAGTTTCCTTATCTAAAAAATGAGTCTAGGTGATCTCTAAGGTCCCTTCCTTCCCCATCTCCCTTACCCCCAAATCTATAAGCCTATGACTCCAAGCTCTTCTCTCTCTACTATTCCATACAGAAAATGATTGAGTCACAAGAAGATTGGTAGAGATGAGATATATGCTCTTTGACTTCAGAAGAGGGAAAGGTCACTCACTGTAAGGTGGAATGATCTGGGGATGACTGAGACAGGCCAGTTTGAATAGGTGGAGAGGGAATGCAGAGGCCATTGCTGGAGGGAGGATGAGTATGGTGATTGATGGACAGTAAGGAAACTGCCTTGGATCATAGGATGCTATAATTAAGAGCTGAAAGGGACTTTCGTGGAAAAGAATGTTCATTTTAGGGGAACAGAGGGAGATGAGGTTGAATAAGTAAGTAGTGTGATACCTTCTGGAGTCAGAGAACTAGGGTTCCCATTATGTCTGCGTGAAACTGGGCAAGTAATTTACCTCCCTAGATCTCAATTTCTTCATATATAATATAAGGGAATTGGACTAGGACTACGTGGTCTCTAGATCCCTTCCAATTCTAATTCTGTGGTTCTATGATCACACATTAAGGTAGGATGGGGTTAGATCGTGGAATGCCCTGAATGACAGCCTTTGGGATTTTATTTAAATTGAAGTAGGGGAGCCTTAGATAAAGGATTGCATTATATTACACACACACACACACACACACACACACACACACACACACACACATCAGTCATACTGTATAGGAAACTAATCCCCATAGAAAGTGAGAATAAAATGGCCAAGACCAACTTAGGATATGGTTGCTGAGAATGATAGGGCCAAGTCATAGGTTGCAGGAGAGGCTACAGTACCACAAACATTCTGTGGAAGCTGCCCTTCTCCTTTGAAACTGGCCCTGAATGCTCTCTTGGGTCAGTCAGGCTGGCTCCTGGGAGCCCCACAGGGCACTGAGCTCATCCCAGTTCTTTTGTTTGATTGAGCTAAATTCTGCTCTAGGTGGAGTACTTTCCGTCTGTTGAGGTACACAGCCCATATGAGGGAACGAGCCCATGCTGTTAGTGACCAAAAGGAAAGATGCTATTTTTAGTTCAAAACTAGGCTGGTTGTTTCCTGTTTCCTCCCTCACCACCAGGAGGGTGAGAGTGTAGGAGCAGCTTCTGGTGACAACCTCACAGGCTTCCATCTGCTCTGGGGAAATCATATGGGCACAGAGATGATCAAACTTATTCCAAGCTGAAAGACTAAACACAGTTCCTTTTAGATGGAAAAGCCAGCTTGTCTTGGAAAGTCTATTTTTGATGCTTTGGGAAAAAACACACACACACACACACATACATACACACACACAAAATGAAATTAAACACAAGGACAGGCCCTGAGAACAGAGGGAGTCTGTCTAGGTCAGTATCATTTCTGACCAGGGCTCTAGAGGTTTGGTGCCTGATGCATCTGTTTGAATTCTTTGCTTGGAAATCAAAATATATTTCTACACAAAAACAGTATGAAAAAGGAGTAGCTAGGCTTCCAGGCCAGCCATTTAGCCAGCATTTTTTTTTGCCAGAACTGTGATTTCATTGGTGTAAAGCACTCCAGATGAACAGATTCCATCTATTAACACAAATCAGAAATTCTCCCAATTTAGAGTTTAGGAAATTGCCTGGGGTGGGAGACATTGAGAAGTTAAGTGACTTGCTTAGGGCCATATCTAATATGTGTCAGAGCCTGGACTTAAACTCTGGTCTCATAGTCTCAGAAGTCAGTTCTCTATCCTCTGCCTTTTGACTGGTAATATAACTGAACCTGAACTAATCAGACTAATACCATTGAACTTACTCTAATCACTACCATTGTTTCTTTTAAAAATACAACCAGCTGTAGATACCAGAAAAATACATGTGCATGCACATGCACACGCACACGCACACACACACACACACACACACACACACACACACTCTCTCACTCTCTCTCTCTCTCTCTCTCACACACACACACACACACACACACACACACACACACACACACACACACAATATCATGGAGGAGAAACCTTCCTCTAGTACTTAGAGTGGGAACTTGCCCCATACCACTAACTCGATCTCATAGGGTGGGACATGACTCAAGTATAAGGGCATCCAAAGTGTTTAGTGGAAGTGGGATTTGGGCAAAAGGAGAATTGAAGTCTCCAACAGCGTCTAGATAACCTGACTTTAGATAGGAAGCACTAGAATAAGAAATGTGGGAATCATAGAAACCAGAATCAGTGGCAACCAGTGGGGATGGCTTGTCCTCTGGAGGTAGGGAAACCTTTGGCAATGATGGCTCAGAAGAGGTCAGGGGTTCTTAGAAGCCAGCAAGGAAGATCCAGTGGCATCACATCCCACTGACAGCAACAACAACAGCTTAAGCTTTAGGGCTTAGAGACATTTGCAGGGAAGGGAGGAGGTAAGGAGGTTGGGAATGAGGAGTAGAGGGGCAAAGAGGAAGGAAGAGAGGTCTTTTGTGCAGATCATTTCTAAGTTTTATTCAGAAATAGGAGTTTATCATCCTTTTAGAATTCTGCGTTCGGCTCCTCCAGGAAGCCCTTCCTTATGATTCCAATTGTTTGTGCTCCAGCCTTCTTCCTTATGTTACTGCATGGATAACCCACAGAGCTTGTTTATTATTACATCATATGAAGGACAAACACCACAAATGAATGATGAGCTTGACTCAGAATTGAATGGGAGGAGGAGAGTGAATTGGACTGTCTTTGGAAAATTGCATGGTTCTAACCCCAAGGTTCTCCCTCAAAGGTCCATCTTTTTTTTAATAGTAGTAGTGTATTGGTGATGCTATGTGGCTTTAAGCTTAGGATAACTCAAAGGGCAATGGTGAAACATATAGTATTATGCATTTTGAGCTGCAATGGGTATGGTAGAGGCCATCAAGTCTAACCTCTTCATCATCCTCATCCTCATTCTCACAGCTAATATTTTAGGTTTTAGAATCCTTTATATTATCTCATTTAATCCTCTTAATACCACTTCAAGGCAGGTGCTATTATTAACACCATTTTATAAATGAGAAAACTGAGGCTACAAAAAAATTAAATAACTTCCCCAGGGTTATACAGCTGGTAAGCGTATGAGGTAAGATTAGAGCTGGAAAGGATAAACTCAGATCTTCCTGATTCCAGGGTGCAAACAGTATACAAAATATTAAAAACATAATACTATTGTTGTTGGGATGGTGAACCAGTGAACAAAACCGTCATTTCACATCCCTCCCACTCTTGTGTGGGTGGAGCTAACCTAGGTCAGGACAATCTCTTTTTTTCTTTTCTTTTTTTTTGGGGGGGGCTAGGCAATGGGGTTAAGTGACTTGCCCAGGGTCACACAGCTAGTAAGTGTTAAGTGTGTGAGGCCAGATTTGAACTCAGGTCCTTCTGACTCCAGGGCTGGTGCTCTGACAGGACTATCTCTAACCACTACTTTAGTCACCTCTCTTTCGGGGCTGGTTTCCTTTCAAATCTGCCTTACTTGCCCCAACCAGCCACAGAAGTGATAACTGACTCACTTTGAACCTAGAGAACACCCCAGTGACTGTGTTCTCTGCACTGAAAAGGTGTTAACATCAGTCAATTCTTTCTCTCTCTTTGAATATGAACCCTCAGCAGACAGATCCTTTAAATATCCTTCCTTTCCATGTGTCCTCCACCCCTCCATTCACTTAATGTTGCATCCAAGTACTGGTACACAGTTTAATCATTGTTTCAACAAGATAAGAATTAAAACAAAATTTATGCATAAAACTTGCACATGCCAGTGACATAGCAGCTAAGAGAGACAGCAAAACTATTCCTGGTAGTGGCTGAAAGTGGGGGAGGAGAGCTTTGTGCTTTGGGCTGGAGTGAAACCCTATCAATAGACCCCTATCATCTTTGCTCTGGATTATCCCTCACTGAAGTGTCCTGGATCTAGTCTGTTTCTTTGTGATATTTCCCATTGTCTTCCACCATTACAAAGTTGGAAAATTTGTGCTCCTGTGTTCTCTGTGACCATACTCTCTCATGACTACCTTTCCACTCTAGCCTGCTTTGTTCAAGGTCAAGTACTTTCACTCCCAGGAAAACTGTCACCCTCCCAAACACTGCTTTGAACAGGTAGCAATTAAAGAAAGAAAAGCTAATACCCTGTCTATTTCCATTCTCCAATTCTCACCAGTGTCTGGAAAGGGTATTAAACAAGGAATGATTCAAGACAAATAGAATAAAAGAGAAATGTACATATTACAGGAGAAAAAGATAGGCCCATCATAAAAATAAATCCCATATAAAATTCCACATTCTAGTGCCTTTCCTCTCTTAATTATTTTCCATTTATCCTATATATAGCTCGTTCCTACATATTTGTTTGCTTATTGTCTCCCTGTTAGATTTAAGATCCTTGAGGGCAGAGACTTTCTTTTGCATCTTTTTGCATCCCGCAGCTTGCCACATAGTATTGCTTAATAAATATTTATTGACTGAACGATGTATTCCATTGGTATCCATCTTTGTTCCATTGGTATCCATGTAATGTCAAGAGAATTTGAGGAAAACTTCTAAATCATTGGATTGGCAATTTTAGTTTTGTGTGAGGGCATGGATGAGAGTACCCTCATTGATGAGATCATAGATCCATTGGAGTATGGATCTTAACTGTTTACATGTTGTATTTCCTAAAAGAACTTAAATTTCTTTTGGGCAGAAACCATCATTTTCTCTTTGTATACTGAGCACAGTGACTTGCAAATTGTAAGTTCTTAATAAATGTTTGTTGGATTGAATTGAATGGAGATATCATAATGGGTTAGGGGTAGCCATAAAAGGAAGAGATGGCATCGGTGTTCCCTCTAATCCTCTCATTCTGTGAAAAGATTATCATTCTGTACCAGTAGCAAGCTATAAAGACTAAGTATAGAGTTTATTGTTTCAATTAAATGAAACTTGGAGCAAAGTAAATGTGGCATATTTAATGATGCAAATAGTCATTAGACTAGATAAGAACATAGCATTTTCCCATTTTCCAAGCTTTTTCACATGCATCATCTTATTTGCTTCTCAAAATAACCCTGTAAGGAAGGTAGGATAGGTGTTATAATCTCCACTTTGTAGAAGGTGAACCTGCGGTCTCAGTGAAGTTAAATAACTCGTCCAAGGTCACAAGTAGCAGAGCTAGGTCTCAAATACCAAGACTTCAGATCTAGTGTCTTTTTTTTTATAGTGCACCCCACTGCCTCTTTTACTGAATGGTAATTAGGCAAAGATGGAAGGATGTTTATATAAATCTCTATAATTAGTGTTGCTTTTTTCTATAGTAAAAATAAATTCTTAGGATTATAGATCCAAAGTTTGGAAGGACCTTTCAGGTTTTTTTTCTTTTTTCCCTCTCTTGTTTCTCCAATACCTGTGATCAGCGTTAGAGCAACAGTTTCCTCTGATACCATTTGCTCAGTCTTTATCATATAATCAGAATTTCAAATGTACCAAGGGACCATATCTAAATTCACTAAATCTTCATTGATCACCTGCTATGTTCAAGTCTGGGAATATAATGACAAAGATCAAATCATCTTAACTCTCAAGGAGCTTACATTCCACTGGGTAGACTATAACATGTTCACAAACAAGAGTGAGTTGATAAAAGGGAGGTTCCCAGGTACTAAGTTCTGGGGCAAGGAGGGTTCCAAACCCATTCCATAAGAGAGGCCAGAGTTGGACAACCATGGCATTATGTTGAGTGTAAATAGGAGAATTAATATTCTGAGAGAGAGAGAGAGAGAGAGAGAGAGAGAGAGAGAGAGAGAGAGAGAGAGAGAGTTCTCCCTACTCTGTTAGACCACCTACAGTGGGTCTCCAAACTTTTTTGATTGAGCACCACCAGTAATTTTTTTTCCCTAGGGGACATGATAGTGTATGTGCATTTGTGATTTTCCAATTATCACCTTAACTGCTATGAGTGCTTAGATCAGAATTGGATCCCCTGAGGTTGAGAGCTTGCAAAGCAAGCACAAAGGGGTAGAGTGGGGAGAGGGTTGGACTTTAGTGGATGAAGGGAAGATGTGATTGTGTTGGAGATAAGCCTCATGATTGGAGATCAAGAATCACTTTCCCACCCTCTGTTTGTTTAGTCACATTCCTGTAAGGTCACTTTAGGGTCTGTACCTTGGAGACCAATGGCCTAAGCTACCCTGCGGATCTCTCACTCTGTTTCAGCTAATGGCATCCTGAACTTTCACTGTTAGAAGACAAGAAATCAATATGACTGCCCCTGCCTTTCTCTCTATTGTTTTTATCTGTTCTTCAGCTTTTTTGTAATTTGACTTCACACTTGCTTACCACATACGCCTGTCATCACTTACATTTTCAGTCACCATATTTTGGATTCAGTGTGCTGTGGTGAGGAGACAATGTTCATATACATATTCCCAGTTGAAGTTCAGCTTGAAAATATGCACCTTTCTAAAACAAAAAATGAAAAGATCTTATCTTCTCCCTCCTTCTACAAATACTAGACATCACTAGTTTTTCTTTAAAAAAGTCCTGGGCCCCAGCTCTATCCGAAAGGTCTTTTAAGTAGTCTTTGTAAATAGATCTCACAACTTCATTCTTCCCTTGGTGAGTTTTTTTTTTAAATTTTAAGCAATCTCCTTCTCCCTCATCTCCCAACCTCTGCTAAGGAGGGACAGAGATAGCACAATTTATCATTCACCTGAGTGGCATTGTTATTTATCCTGGGTGAAGGACCAGATTGAAATAAAACTCTGAAGTACATCTTCAGCCTTTTCTGCAACCCTCTTCCTGGTTAGGTGTTCTGCACCCACATTCAGGAAGAAAACCAATCAAATAAGCTTGAGTGAGACCCTGTCCCTCCCCATAAAACACCTGGTCCTCTTCAGCATCCCTGAGGTGCCCTGATTCGTGGAGTGACTCAGTTTCCTTAAACTGATACCTTACTTTTTATGTCCTAGGCAAATGTGCTCTCAGGGCTGATCTTACACCTAGGCAGAATAGAGAGTCACCTCTTCCCTTCAAAATATGTCCCTTGTTGAAGTGTCAGTCTGAAATTTTACCACTGGAGAGTCATTGCCCATAACCCTTTAAAAAGGAGGGAGGGGAGAGAGTTTGTGTTTACACCACAGTAATTCCCAATGTTCTCCCCTAAGCATCTGAACTCTCCTTTGTAACAAACAAAAACAGCTATGCAAAATAAACAGACACAGGCTGCATCTGACAGCATAGGCAACTTTCTACAACTGTAGTCCCCTTCCTGTCTACCAAGATGGGTTCCATCTTCTGTTCTCTGAAAACACTGTTGGTCTTTACAATTAATCAGAGACCAGCTGCTTTTTAGTGTTGTTTCCATTCACATTATTGTATTCATTATGTTATTTTCTTCAATTCTGCTTTCTTTACTCTGTATCAGTTTATGCAAGTCTTCCAATGTTTTTTCTGAATTCATCATATTCATGTTTTTTTCTTTTGCTTTTTGGTGAGGCAGTTGGGGTTAAGTGACTTGTCCTTGGTCACACAGCTTGTAAGTAAGTGTCATGTGTCTGAGACTGGATTTGAACTCAGGTTCTTCTGACTCCAAGGCCAGAGCTCTATCCATGTGCCACCTACCTCCCCCCATATTCATCTTTATAGTACGAAAGTATTCCACTACATTTACATAATTAATTTGTTCAGCCAATACCCAGTTAGATTAAGGCCCACCTTTGTTTCAAGGTTTTGTTTTTTTGCTACCAGAAAAAACAGTAACAGTCTTCTTTTAAAATTAAATTCTCCTGGTAGTGGTAACACAATTGACAATTTATATGAAAGTGTGAGTTGGTAACAAGAGGCATTAAAGCAGAGCACTGACCTTAGTACTGACTCATCTGAGGTGAACCTCAGGGACACCTGGGTTTAAGTTCTACCTCTGACACATTTTGGCTGTATGACTTTGGGCAAATCTCATGTCCTCAGACAACTATCTAAGACTCGAAGAATAGCAGAACAATTGTAGTTCTTTATTTCCTAGTTTCTTCACATTGAGTTTCCTGCACCAGTCAAACCATAGGTCCTGTTTAAAAAAAAAAAGGTTTAAGTAACTTAGATCTTTAGTCTGAAAGAACTGGGTACTTGGATGTGTGAACATGAGATACAGAGCTACAAGGGTTCTCAGATTTCATCCAGCCCAACTCACTTCCCAGGTCAGGAAACTGGGGCCCAGAAAAATGACTTGCCCAAAGTCTCACTAGTCGTATCCAATAGAGAAGGAATTTGAACTGATGTCTACTGAATCCAGGGTCAATGTTCCTTTCACTGTGCCATGTTTCAAGAATTGAAAGGAGAGGTGACAAAGATGGTACTCTGAAGCTTATGGGCTTATATGAAAGAGAAACCTTATCCAACTTTCTTCAATGTCAATTCTGAAACAAAATCCTTCTTCCCTTTCTATTATTAGCCCAGGAAGGATTCCTTTCTTGAAATAATTAGGGCAGTTCTTAGACAAAGGCAAAGGGCCCTTGACTGATCTGCCTAAGAGTGGTGGCATCTTTCTCTTGTGTTCTGAAAAGATAGGGTAATTGTCAGACTAGGAAGCCTCTTGAGTTCACCTTTGACCAGCTGGAATGTGACCTTGAAGAGAGTAATCAAAGAAGAATTGAATGGTTTGGGAAAAATTATTCTCCAAGAGTATGCTGATAGTTAAGTGATTATTGTCATTTTTTTTATGAAGCAAACTGTTAACTAAACTGTTAATTAAACTCTTTCATAGTACATCTTGAATATGAAGTATTTCTTGTTCCAGAATTCCATAAATTGGGGCTTCAAAATTACTTGTGTTAGAGAAATATCTGAGGGCATGAGGAAACCGTCAATTTGGACATTTCTCTCTCTAAGCAGAATAATGCTTAAATTTAAATTAATTTTTTAAAAATCCCATTGAGACAGGCTTGTGCCTATAATACAGAGTATCATATTAATTTTTCTTTAACAAATGATAGTGAAGAATAAATGTAGGATTTCTTTGTGGCAAAGACAGCTCACAACTTCTGGTACTACAGAGCCTCAAAGGCCTTTCTTTCTTTCTTTGTCAAGTCTTCACATGGCTCTGTTTGGTGGATTGTTTTCCTAAGTTCCCAGAGCACATGCCTCTTTATGGTTGGCTCTCTTCTCTGCTGCCAGCATTCTGGTTTATTGGAGCTGCTGCCTCCCTTGAGCTTTTTTGGCGTCTATGTCTCTCTGGGTTGCTTCTCAGATCCCTCAAAAATGCCTCAGACTCTCTTGAATCAAAAAACTCCTGAACTTCTAGATAAGTTTTCTCCTACTCTGTTGTTGGATTCCATAACTGATATGGTGGGGCAAGAGAGAAAATTTCTCTCCTCCTTCTTTGCCAGAATCTCCTCCACAAAGCGCTCCTGAATCCTAATTCCCTCAAATTTCTCAGGGCTTAGCTACTTAAAGCCCCCAGGAACATGGTTAATTTGTCTGCTCAGCCAATTTTGTGATTTCCTTCTGATTTACTCAAGAAATTCGTTCATATCTCATCAAGGCTGGACAACATTTCATAGCTACTTTAACACCTTGTTATCTCATTAAAATATCATAATTTATGACTGAATCAACTGAGTGTGTGGTATGCAGTGGGTGGGGCACAGAGGAATCATATACACCCTTTTTTACACCTATAGTTGTAGATCCTAAAATCATGGGCAAATCAAAATTAGCTCCTCTTCAGTTACAGATTGGGTAACTCTGTTCTAGTCTGACCTTCATTCCTCCAAAGCTTTAAAAAATTCTTCATGGAGATTATTTAATCCCTCTCAAATTCCATCATAGGTACTCTTACATGGTTAAGCATGGACCAACTCTGGGGTTTCATGATTTTATATGGGACTCTATAATTGAATTTGGGGATCCCTGTAAGTGGGATATCCTTCTAAGCATGTCCTCATTCTATAACTCAACCTACTGGCAAAGGACAATGACATGTCTGTTGTGTTATTCTAAATCGTCTAGACATACTGTAATGGATTTTGATGTCATTGCTAGAAATAGTCATATTTATGCGTGTATATAATAACCTAACAGCTATGTTTTCTGTGGTATTTTCGCTAGTGTGTGCATGCATGAGTTTGTGATATGGCTGAAGACCTTTAGAGACTCAGAAATAGAAGAGGATTGATTTAATCATGTTTACACATGAGTCAGTGTACCATGAGATCAGGCCAATGTAGGCCTGGTGAGACTGTAGGACAATAGAGCTATAGCTATGTAACTGAAAGGTATCTTAGTCCAACCCCCTTATTTTACAGATAAGGAACCTGAGACACAATGAAGTCAAATGACTTGACCAAGGTCATAGGTAGCAAGTAGCAGAGATAGGAATCAATTCCACATCTTCTGACTCCGAAATTACTGGCCTTTCCATTATAACACACTGCTTCTCACCAATTATTATAGGCACTATAGCATAAAATAGGACCCGATTTAGTCAGGTTTGCTTGGACTAGAATTTGTGAATTTGTAAGCCTATATGCAAGCTACATTCGTCAAGGAGAATGGAGTGCCAAGACTCATCTCCTGTAACAGCTAGGAGCACTTGGGAGATGACACACTCAGACTGCATAGAGAAGACTGGGACACCCCCGACAAGAGTGGCCTCCCAGACAATCTCTGTAGCTCCTCTTAGGGGATGATGCTGGTGAGGGGGAGAGAACACAAGACAATTGTTTCAATTCATGTGCTGGGAAGGGTTATGCAAACCTGGACCACTGGAGGAAAAAAAAGAGATGAAAACAGTCTTTTGTAAACAGTTTCATGCCAACACAGTGGGGTTGTGTTTCTCTCTATCTGACAATGGGTGAAACATTAGACTGGTGCATCAATTATTCATATCTTACTCAGAGGTCAAAGTATGCCCTCCCCCTCCCAAACCTTTCCCCTAAAATAATGCAACAAAACATGCTCAAAGTAGTTTCTTGCATAACGATAGAATGATATAAAATACAGCCAGCCTTCTGCAGATTTATTTATGAGAATCCTAAAGCTCACATACCTACATGGCCTACCAATAATGTTCCTTTTCTAAAGCTGTCCTCTCCTCTCCTCCTTTTTCCTCTTTTCCCCTCCCCTCCCCTCTCCTCTCTTCTCCTCTCTTCTCATTATCCTCTTCTCTACAAACTTTAATGCGTAGTGCAGTGGAAAGAGATCTAGAAATGAAGTCAAAAGACCTAAGTTCAAATCCTGGCTTTGCTACTTACTACTTGTGCCACTTCAGTGACAAGTCACTTAACTTCTTTGGGACTCAGTTTCCTTATTTGTAAAATGAGGGAGTAGATGCTATGACTTCTGAGGTCCCTTTTAGCACTACATCTATGACCCCAATAGCACTGGTCTATTTAGTAATTAACACATTAAGATGACTTAGGACACTCACTGTCTTAATGAGTAAAGATCCAAATTGATCTACCTGGGGCCAAGACAAGGTAGCTAGAGCTTTACCCTAGGGCACTGAAATATAGAAAGCTGTTTGTATGATTCTTATATCATGATGCAACCAGTAAGTTCTGGCCTCACTCTCTAAGCCAGGCTAATTAATGCAGATTAAACTTAGAGTATGCCATGTGTACAGTCCTCCCCACCTTTGGAGAATGGTTGTTAAACATTTGCCAGCACACTGTTGATTCTAGGGAACTCCGAAGGGCGGTGGATTTGGCTCTGCTCTACTGCCCAAGTCTCCATCAGTTATGTTCCTATTCCCAATAGCCACCACTTTATAGATTCCAATTTGGAAGGTCTGGATTCTAGTCATACTTCTGACATTTATGGCCATTAGACTCTGTGCAAGTCACTTATTCTTAATGTATCAGTGACCCAGGCAATCATTTGAGAATATAAGTTGTATGTGACTAATGTGAAAATATTTTTAATATAATTGTACATGTATAGCCTATATCAGATTGCTTGCTGTCTTGGGGTGGGGGGAGGGAGAAAGGGAGGGGGAAAAATTTGGAACTCAAAATATTATAAAAGCGAATGTTGGAAACTAACTTTACATGTCATTGGAAAAAATAAAATACTATTAAGTGGAGAGTATAAGTTGTATAGAAAGTTCATTGATAAAAGAAAAGTTCATTTATAAAGGCAATCCTTCACAGGGAGGGGAGCTCCCTATGCCAGTAAAATCACATGTATGGAAGGAAAAATAAAATAAATTACCTAATTAGTGAGATACATTCTAAAATTAAGCTTGAATTTATCTACAGCTATTGTTTTCCATGTGTAGACTTAAAGCAAATGTTTGGGGTCATTTGGTACGAGTCCTTTTGTATCCAAAGCCTAAATGACAATATATTTGGACAGATGCCATAGATCTGCATTGACCCTGACGAGACCTCACTACTTCTGTCTTAATAACTGCAGCGGAGTCCTAGCAAACTGTCTTTGTATCACTGCCTCTCAAGGGCCCTCAGGAAAGATGATGCTTTGAGATGCTGGCGGGGGGGGGGGGGGCAGTGCTGGACCTGACAGAGGCATCAGGGAAAAACCTGTCAGGAACAAAATCTAAGAGCAGTTTTCCAGCACTGAAGTGATGTCTGTATGACAAGGCTGACGTCGCATGCTGGGCTGGATGCTTAGGAAAACCAGATGACAGCAGGCTACCCAATAAGCTGTCATACAGAGAGCCAAAGTGAGATAATTGTAAGGAAGAAGGGAATCAGAAACACATCCAGAACTGCAAGCCCAGGTAGGATAATAATGATAATAATACTAGGTTATATTTTTACAATGCTCTGCCTTTTCCAAAGCTCTTCTGCAGTTTTTATCTCATTTTATCTTCATAATGCTCCTGGGAGGTAAGTAGAATAGAGATTAAGGGAACACAGAAACTCAGAAGTGATAGAAGGGACCTCCAAGGTCAACCAGCACTTCAAGAGAAATCTCTTCTCTTTGTATGTTTTTTTTGGTTTTTTTTTTTTGGGGGGGTGAGGCAATTGGGGTTAAGTGACTTGCCCAGGGTCACACAGCTAGTAAGTGTCAAGTGTCTGGTTTGAGACCGGCTTTGAACTCAGGTCCTTTTGACTCTAGGGCCAGTGCTCTATCCACTGCGCCAGTGGATAGTTCTCCAGTGATGGATCCCATCACCTCCTGTATCCCAAGTCACTTTTGGATAGTTATAACCAGCAGTAAAGTTTTAACAGTCTTCCCCCTCCCAAATTTATAGTTTTGTGATGGTAAATTGGGTCATCTTCTGTCTCAATTTCTTACCTAGCCCTTAGTCATTGAATGGGCACTGCTTCAGACAAGCTGAGACCTAGGAAAGACCTTCATTTGGAAAGGCCAAGGTCGCCAAGGTCACCAAGGACATCTTGATCCATTGATGGTCATCTTGACCTTTGTCTAGCCACTGGACTTCAATGACTCTGGAGGAGAGAGTGAGGCTAATGACTCTGTGCAGCTCTGCCTCACTTAAATCCAATTCATGCATGAGTCAAGACATCACCTTGTGATGTCACTGGTTCTCTTCAAAAATAGAGGACAAATAACAACAACAACTACCTTTCTAAAAGAGAAAAGAAAATTGTACACAGGCCCACACTTTTAAGCTTAATATGAATAATTAACATTCCATCCATTATTTTCTTTTTTAAAAAAACTTTAATGATTATTCATTTTATTGTTCATTGCAGAAAAGCAAGACATTTAAATAAACTATTCCAGAAAAGGATGCTATGATTGATTTACAGTTCAAGTGTAAAGCTTTATCATAATTTTCCATTGTGTCTTACCAGTATACACTACATCACTGATCAATCCATAATTACTCTGAGAGTAGAATTACACAGCATGGTGGTCTTCATAAATATTTCTTGTGTTCAGTTTTGCTTTTTCACATTCAACATAATAATGTTTAACAATCATTAAAAATATATAATTCTATTATTTCTTACATAAAGCAAACATAAAACAGTGAAACATACAAATTAAACATAAAATTAACATTTATGAAAAAGAGCAACTTTCATACTGAATAGACATGCTGGAAAAAACTAGCAGTTAATTTTACATATTTGTCACTCTTCATTCTGTACACAAAAAGGATACTATAAAAGAAGATAATAGGGCTACAAACAAGATAGTGCTTCTCTTTTAATAAGGTGCAAACTTTAGAATGAACAAAATAACAATTGACTTTATATGCATAACTTAAGTCAAGTGTCTCACATAAGAAATATATTTCCTTTCTAAATGTCATGAGCATCCAAATGTTCATTTAATACCGTGTGAATTTCCATTTATAAGTATAAGAATTAAACTGTCCAAAATGCAGATTTTCATATCACAAAACAACCTAGTGTTTTGCTGTTGTGTTTAACCTACTGGTTCCTTAGATAACTTCATAAACATTTATTAAAAACAGAAAATGTACTTCCTTTGGATCAAGTGGGGCTTATTGAGATGGTAGTAAATGTTTTTTGTTTTTTTTTTAAGGGGGGGATGGTGTAGGGGTAGAAGTTTACAATGCAAGTATATTCAGAAAATTTGCTATTCAAACAATATTTTTCTCAAAACCAGTTGGAGGAATATGATAAAAGTCATTGAACTGACAATCAAAAATCGTACTGTGTTATCAAAATATACAACAGAATACATTGATCTTCCTATACCTGATGCTGGACAGTCCATATTCTTTCCACTCAAACAAACATTTAATTCTACATGGTCATATGTAATACTTACCACAACTCCCTCCTAGGGAAGATTGTTTGCTGGCAATGTATTCTTTTCCTCATTGTTGTGGTAGAGGGCTCCATCATTCCTCATCACAAGGCTATGCACATCTTGGGCAAGTGGAATCTGATTCAAATTAACTCTCTGAGTTGCAACTCCAGTGTCCCAGATCACTGTGGATTGGATTTTGAATTCGAAGTAGCTTTTGTTCTGATACAAAGGTGCATTGGCTAAACAACCTCCTGTCCCACATATCCTTCTTCCATTTTTGACAATGACAACATCTGTTCCTATGTGCTGCGTGTCCAGCTGCACGGCTGACATCTCTTTCAGCGGGATGTGGCCTGTCCAGCGTCACCACAGCAGTGCAGATAGCAGAAGATCAAGGCTACCATTTCACTGGGACTGCCCCAGGGGGCCCCAGTGCAAGGTCAGGTCTATTCATCATTTTCTTACTTACTTACTTACAAAATAATAAATCAAACACTGATTTGTAGCATTTGCTGATTTTCATCTGTAGTGTAAATGGTCAAACTGAAAATTTAATAATTGGGAGCCAGTTTGAGCTGGCTCCAGCACACCCCTGGTTCTGTTATGAAAGTTTTCCTTAAACCAAGCTAAAATCTACTTCTTTCTAATTTCCACACATCATTTCTAGTCCTGCCTTTTGGGATTCTACTGAACAGGAATTAACTCAGGACTCCTCGATATTTTAGGTTGGGGTGAATAATTCCTTTCAACATTCAATGGGAGTTTCCAGTAGCTATTACCAGCCCCATGCAAAATATCCTGTAGCTTCAATGAGCCTCAAAGAGGTATTTAGCCACACTGGAGGGGGCAGGGCAGAACTGCTGACCTTTGCCCTCAACTCCTACAGCTATATTTAGATCATTGTCATATTGGGCAAAGCCAAGCTCTTCACCTACTTTAGGATATGGACAATCATCCTTTCTTCCATTTGTCTCCACATCTAGAAGATAAATATTTTCTGTTCCTTCAACAATTCCACTTGTAATGCGGTCTTCACTCTTCTCACAGTCACTCTTCTCTGGACATTCTCTAGCTTGTCATTTTCCTTTCCGAAATGTGGGGTCCAGGACCAAACAGAATACTCCGGCAGTTGTTTGACCAGGGCACGATACAGGAGAAATACTATCTATGTCCCTCATTCGGTAAAAAATGCTTCTTTTAGTGTAGTCTAAGATTGGTGTTTTTTTTTTACTGACATATCACTCTATTATGCCATACCATTCCTCACAGTCCAATAAGCCCCTCCCCCCATTTTTGCAAATCAGGAGATTTGCCTTCTTTAGTCCTGGGACACTGAACAGGTAAAGAGACTAAGGCACAGTGGTCTGAACCTGGGACAAGTCATTTGTGTTCGCTAGGCAAGATTTGAAAATGGCATCTCCTTGCATTGAAAATTGTGTCATCTCCTTAGTGGTACCATCTACTTAGCTTAGCACTGCTACCATGATGTTCATATGGCATAAGGGTATAAGAAATGCTTTTTGATTGATTGGTGGATAGATATACACCAAATAACTGCTTATGTATCATGGAGAGCAGAATTTTATGGGTTTAAAAAAATATGTGCATTTATAAAAAGGAATAGAGATAAGTGAATAGAGAGCTGACCTCAGTCAAGAAGACCTGTGTTCAAGTCCAGCTTCTGGTATATACTGACTATGACTCTGGGCAAGTCACTTAAAAACTCATTGCTGCGGATAGCTAAGACCATAAATTTGAGAGCAGGGTCAACTTGTACTTTCTCACTGTGAGTTCCCTAAACCAATAAAATCATAGGTTCACTCTATTTGATCCCACCCCATAAAATGTCATACAAAAAAATCCTTTATCAACCCACACTTTAGGCTGGTATCTGCCTTACCTCTAATTCTGGTTGTACTAATCTCATAAACCAGCTAGTGGAATAGCTGAAACTACAACTGAGGTCTCCTTCCTCTAAACTAGGAGTTAACCTTTTTTGTTTCATAGATGATCTGATGAAGTCCATGGACCTCTTCTCAGAATAATGTTTTACATGCATAAAATAAAATATATATTGTTACAAAGGAAACCAAATATATTGAAATATATTTATAAAAAACAAATTCACCCATCTCAGGTTAAGAACCTCTATTCTAGACTAATATCTCTAAAGTAAGGGGAAGCCCCCCCAGATATGGCATGACCTTATAGAATGTGTAATCAACCATTTTGAGGTTGCCCGACATGGGTCTTGTCTCCAGAACAGCCACACCTATCCTTCATCCAATTCTGCCCATCACTAATACATTCCACCCTGAACCAGCTGCTGTAAAAGCTCTTACCCTTCCCTCTTCTCATCTAGGTGTTAGTCCTTCAGGATAGTTATAACCTAACACTAACCCAAGGACCCACAGGTACAGCCCCCCTAGTGCCATATGGTAAAATCCACTGCCCTGCAATCCCTCACCAGCATACCCACTGGGGGAAAAACACATTATTAATAGAGGAATTCAGGCAAAAAGTTTGGTGACTATTGCTGAAGATCAATAAGAATTAGCCATGGCAGACAGCCCACTGTGGTATATGGCTATAAGGAAGAAATTTTTCCTTCTGAGCAAAGATACCAGCAACTGAAAGTCTCAGAGAAGCCACAAACAGCACCAAGCTCTTTGAAAAGGAGGTGGAGAGCAGAGTTGCTCCCCAAAGAATTCATGTGACATATGTTTAGTGTGGAAAGGGCTATTAGTCACTGAATTGGCCTTTTGGGTTCCATATTCCCTATCCAGGGGCTGATCTTCTATCAGAAGCATCATGTTCAGAAACAAAGAAAACAGAGAGAGAAGAAAAAGAAGAGGAGAGAAGAAGAAAAGAGAGGATAGGAGAAGGAGAGGGGGAGAGAGAGAGAGAAAGAGAGAGAGAGAGAGAGAGAGAGAGAGAGAGAGAGAGAGAGAGAGAGAATACAGTCACTTTCACTTTTGTCCATAAGTTGAGTAGAAGGTCTTCCATGTCTTAAGACCTAAGAGGTATTATGAGGGGTTGTCGTATCTCCACCAGTAGCCTTACCACAGTACCAGAATTTCCCACGATTGCTGTCATAAGACTTTGAAAGCTCTAGTTAAAATCTAACTTTAACTCAACTTTAACAAGCATCCATGAGATGCCTACCATATGCAAGTCACTATGCTGAGCACTGGGGATACAAAAACAAAACAAAATAAAATCCAAATAGTCCCTGCCCTCAGGGAGCTTATTCTACCGGGGAGAGGAAGAACATAACATGTATTTTACACAGAAGTAAATACAAAACATGAATGTAGTCATAGCTTACGGGTTTAAAGAGTGTTTCCAGGGAGACTTAGAACTACAGAAGTAGCTATAGCAACTGAGCAGACTTTTACCCAGAGTGGTTTTGAACTTACTGCTTTTGAGAAAATGAGGGACATTAATCTTGACTGAGTCACAAGGATGGAAAGGAAGGACTGATTGAAGCTAGATCCATGAGACCCCCATATTCCCCACCCCTGCTCTTCATGGCTTAGCTAAGACAGATCCTCTGCATCCTTCTTCCTCTCAATATTCTCAATAATACCAAGTTTAAAACATCCCAGGTTCTATGTACTTTCTGTAAAAGTAGATTTGGTTCCCATGGCTACTTCTGATGTTCTGAATCTCTTTGGAAATCCTCACTAAACTGGAAAGCGAGGCTACATGTTGAGTATAAACACTTTGGAGAGCTGCTGAACAAGCAAATCCCAATCATATTCAAGTTACACTGTCATAGCAACTCATGGTAATACCAGGAAGGATTTGGTGGATCTGATTGTCAAGGACTCAGTGACATGACTTCAGTCTACCAGCTTCAGGGGCCATGTTGACAGCTATCTCCCCCATTAGATTGTAAACTTCTTTAAGACAGGGACTGTCTTTTACCTTTCTTTGTATCTCCAGTGCTTAGCATAGCACCTGGCACATAATTCTAGGCACTTAATAAATGCTAACTGACCAACTGACTGACCTTCAAGAGGTATCCTGTTGAGGAAATCTCCCTCTTGGAGGCCAGTGACCAGATCTTGAATGCAAGAACTATTGATTTCTTGGGAATCCATAACTTTGGGATTTCTCAAACTGTGAGTTAACTCCAAGGCTCGTAAATTACATTCTTGGGATATTTTCTCTCAGACTACATGCATGCACCTGTCTACCACACCATGTGCTTCTGCAAAAAAAACTCTATCAATGCCTTGGCTTTGTGCTACAACAATCTTAGTCAAGGAAAGTCTGTCTTTAAAAACTCTAATCTCTGACCTCTGTTTAGAAAAGAAAATAAAAATTCAGAAGGCAGACAGGAACTTAAAATTCACGAATTCTTCTCTAAGCCTGCAGGGCATAAGATAACTCACCATTTGCTTCTCTGACCCTTACTGGGAGGTGTGAGGGAAACTGCACATAGGCACAGGATTATCTGTGCCCATGTCTTGCCTCCCCTGGCCCCAACCATACCCCATAAAGCAGGTCTAGAAGTCCAAGGACTAGAGATAGAAAAGCGTGGTCGAGTTGCTTTTCTGACAAGAGTCTGGTCCTCCCTGACTCTCAGTCCCCAGATATCTTGGAGTCAGTTACAGTGACCTGGAGTCAATCACAGGAACTGTTCTTCATCTCAGCAAGAGGTCCATTTCTAAGGGAGAAGACTTTCAGGAAAAGGTCCTCTCTTGTAATCTCACTGAGTTGATCAGTCTCCCCTAATCAATCCCCCTTACAAAAATAATTTGGGGGATAAGGACAGCACTAGCAGCTAGTGGGGAGGGATCCTGAAAGTCCTCTTGTAGGTGAAGAGAGCTAGGGAATCCTAGAGGTAGAAGTAAGAGCATCCTATTCATGGAGAATGGTCTGTGAAAAAGACTCAGAGAGTGGGAAGAGATGGAATATCCTCTGTGTTGTTGTTGTTCAGTCATATCTGACTTTTTGTAACCCCATTTGGGGTTTTCTTTGCAAAGATACTGGAATGATTTAGCCATTTCTTTCTCTAGCTCATTTTACAGATGAGGAAACTGAGGCAAACAGTGTTAAGTGACTTACCTAGGGTCACACAGGTCAAATTTGAACTCAGCTCTTCCTGACTGCAGGCCCGGTGTTCTATCCACTGTGCTACCTAGTTGCCCAAGGAATACCCTATATAGCAAATAGCAAGTGAGTAAGTGTGGCCGGAACGTAGAGGGCTAGAGTATATAAGAGAGAAATATATAACAGGTCAGGAAAGATAGGATGTAGCCAGATTGTGAAAGAGTTTCAGTACCACCCAGAGCGTTTTGTGTTTTACCCCAGGGGCAATAGGGAACCACTGAAAATTCTTGAGTAGGGGAACTTGGGGAGACATGCACTTTAGGAATATTGATTTGGTAGCTGTGTGAAGGACAGATTGTACGCAGCTGAATAAGTTGTTCACATGGTGTCTCCCTAATTAGATTGTAAGCTCTTTGAGGGGCAGGAATCTGTGTGCTTTTCTTTGAGTCTACAGTGCTTTGCACAGTTCCTGGCACATAATAGGTATTTAATAAGTGCTTTTTTTTTTTTGACTGTCTCTTCAAGGAAGCCTTCCCAGATACCTCTGTCATTAGTACTCTCTCCCCCTCAGTTTACTTTGTATTGTACTAATTCGTACACCCTGTCCCTGTTCTCCCTCCAGCCCCCACCTTATGCCTGGCTGGAATGGAAGCTCTTCCAGGGTTGGGATTGTATTTTTTTGTCCCTGTTTCCTCAATCTCTAATATATTGCCTTTTCCTTTGTAGTAGTTTAATCAAAGTTTTAAAATTTGAATTGAATTGAATGTTAAGATGTCTAGCACTGGGTCTGGAGCCAAGGCCTTTTGAGTTAAAATATAGCTTCAGACACTTACTAGCTGTATGACCCTGGATGAGTTACTTAACCTCTGTTTGTCTCAGTTTCCTCATCTGTAAAATGTGGATAATAAGAGCGCCTACCTTCCAGGGTTGTTGTGAAGCTCAAATGAGATCATTGTAAAATGCTTAGGATAGTACCTGCATATAATAAGCACTACATATATGTTAGCAATTACTATTGTCAGTATGTGTAAGAATAGAAAAGAATAATGTCAAGTTCCACAAACATCATTACAATGGAATGCAAAGGATAGTTTCTCCCCCTGTGATCTAGGGCAAGTCTCTGTTATTTTCCATGCCTCACTTTCTCCATCTGGAAAATGAAGTGGTTGGCTTAGATGATCTCTAAAGGCCCCTCTAGATCTGACATTCCATGAATACGATTTCTTTTCTGCTAAATCGCACAACTGTTTAGTACTACAGTGTTTTTTGTGTGTTATTATATAACGGACTTATCACAAAACAAAATAAAACCAAAGCCCTTTTCCCAGGTTCCATGGAAAAACTCAAATCTTCTCCTTGTGCTGTGAATGTTGTGAGCATGCCTTGTCTTTACTCTGGGTTTGCTCAGTGCTGTACAGTACATTACATGTGCTGATATATGGGGTGGGGGGGAAACACACAATGCAAGCTTTGTAGAAGGCAGCTGGTACTGGGCATATGCACAGTGTGTTCTGGGGGCAGACCCCGTGCCCTGGGCCCTTGCCCCATGATTGCCAGCCACTGAGAAAAGCTGAAAATGAATTTCTTTTATTATTTCTTCTGACTTGTAGGCGGCTGAAAGAAGCATTCTACTCATCTCTGTGAGTGATGCCATTGGGTGAGGAAGAGAAGAGGTGGAATAACTAAACAGCTTCTCCCTGGACAAATGATTAGGACATGCCTTACCCCCATCCTTTGCTGAAACCCTGCAGAAATGAAATCTCTGGAAAAGGGTCCTTTTAATTATGAAGTCCTAACCATTGCTTATTGACCTTTGCAAAGGACCTCACCCCTAGACCCACATAAATTACCCTGCTTGCTTCGCACATTGCAGACACTTTATAAATTCATAAGGAATAAATTCATGAATCTGACAGATTTTTAAAGAAAAAACTATCTTTTATCCTCAGTTCTGAGGGAAAATCTACCAAAGTAATTGTTTGAAGGCCAGCTCCTTTCAGGGCCTGAGAATCATTCATTCATTCAATAATTATTTATTCCATATCTACTGTGTGGAAGGCACTTTACTAGGAGCCATACAGCACATTGATATCAATAGGGCATTATCTCTACCTTCCAGAAATTTATAATCTAAAGATTGCAAATCATCAGCAAATACATCTTTGAAAAAAATATATTCCTACTTCTTTTAGCATTGAAGATGCTGTACCTTCTCTTTCTTTTTTTAAAATTTTACATAAATTTATTTATTTTTAGTTTTCAACATTTACTTCCACAAGATTTTGAATTCCAAGTTTTCATCCCATCTTGCCCACTACACCTTCTCTTTCTAAGGCCACCACAATCTCTCCCTATTCTGATGTCTCATGGCATTTGTTGTGTGGTCCACTGGCCTGGAATTTAACAAGTTATCTATTGACCTGTATTGTCACTTAATTGCTTTTTATGAATGACTTGTTTTCTCAATGGCATTATAAGATCCTCAGGGTGTCAGAAACCTTATCATGAATTCAGCTTCTTTACCCCTTGTAGTAGGACTTCTATAAATTCCATAAACCATTGTTGAATTTAATTAAAATATTCTTCTTCCTGAGAGGCACTGCTGAATTCAAATCCTACCTTTGACACATACTTACTTTATGAGCCTGGGCAAGTCCCTCAACCTTCCAGGGCCCCAGGAAACTAAGTTACAGACAAGTTTCAGATCTTCATTGTGAGTTCCTTTAAGACAGGGACTGATTTTTACCCTTCTATGTATCCCCAGCACTTAAAATGTTTGGCACATAGTAGGTGTTTAATAAATACTTATTGACTAATTATATTAGTAGAAGCTTCCATTCCATACCAGGAATGAAAACATAGGTCTTGACAACCAAACCAGCTCCCCACCTTAGAAAATCTTGTTCCTGATTTAAATGTTTCCCCTGAATGGGATGGGAAATATTTCTTGGTTTGCATTGGATGACATAATCTGAATTCTGTCAGTTATGCATATGAGGCTCCCAGAATCTTCACTTCAGATCAAGCCAACTAACATTCATTAGGGCCAGTTAAACCAGTCCTGTGAAAACTGTAGAACTGGGAGATTTAGTCTATCCTCTGGGCAGACAGACTGCACCAATTCTGTTTGACTGACAGATAATAGCTAAAAATATTCATTTCTTGGAGCCGTTTTACTGCTTTACATGTAATCATGGCCTCAATTAATCCCAAGCCTTGTGCTACTAATCTGGGGAAATAATTCCTATTTGGACAGAATGAGGAATCTCATCGGAAGATTGGCTCAGTGACATACAGAGAGTCCAGGATCTACCAAGACAGAATGGTGCATACCAGATTTAATCATTGAATTTGTTGTCTTTCTTAAGTTTTTCTTTCTTACATGAAAGAGAGAGTACTGTTTCAGGGTGGGAGTGGAGAATATGTACAAAAATGATACCATATAAAAACAAACAGCATCAATAATTTTTTTCTCCTAAAGAAGCCCTTTAAGATTATGGATGGGGAGAGAGGGTCATAAGTATAGTTTTCTCCTTGGGGGAAGAAAAGGACAAATAAGAAATTTATTTTTCTTCATTGAAACATCTATAAACTACAACCTGCCAGAAAGACAGTGATTCTGTAACTCATGGTTTCAAGGGTCATTTGCATAAGACCTTATTGATGGAGATTAATTATTCAATACTTTGTGCTCCTGTGAGGATTGAAGATGGTGAAAGCTGGAGAGAAGAGAGATCCAAGACTTCTGCCTTTCAGCTTCAACAGAAAAGAAACATGGATCCAACCTCCCTTCAGGTCTCTGAAGGGAGGGAAAAACTCTGGGAAAAAGCTGATATGTAGAGGAGCCAGAAGTCGCTATCATGTTGGCTTTGAAAGGCAGAAGCTGGAAGATGGAAGACTTGGATCTCTCTTCTCTCCACCTCCCATCAACTCCACTCTTCACATAGATATGGAACACTGAATAATCAATATCCACCAGGGAGGAGAATCTTCTGCAAATGACTCTTTGAGCCATGGGTTACATTTCTGTGGGTTGTATCTTTGAGCAGATTGATGCTATTCTCAATAAAGTTCACAAAGCATCCTTCACTACCTATCCAGATCCATACGGCTACTAAACAAACACTGGAAATATTATTAGGCAGCTAGTGGATCTAGCAGTGGACCTGAATTCAAATGCGGCCTCAGATACTTACTAGCTATGTGACCCTACTGTCTGTCTCAGTTTCCTCATACGTAAAATGGGATAGTAATAGCACCTAAGTATCAAGGGAGATAGTTATAAAGCATTTTGCAAATCATAAAGTGATTTATAATTGCTATTTATTTTTATTATTGTTATTATTTAGATTATAAGAGTCTAAGATGGTTATTCAACTCTTATTAATCAAAGTCATACCCAGGGCAGGTTAAGCAGGGTTTTGTTCCCAGATGCTGAAATTTAAAGAAATATGTCAACACTTCTAATTCTTTATCAGGTAGAATCACTGAGCTTAGCATGAAGTTAACAAACATAAACAATTGAACTAGGAAGTTGCCTATATTAATTTTCCTCACCTCCTGTGGCTGTACCCCCAGTAAGCTCCTCCCCAATCTCAGCCCATCCTGGTCCCAACCTGCCCTAACAGGAGTCTCCCTAGTAATGGCTTGACAGTGTCTTGGGGTCTCTGTCTTTTCCTTATGTGATATTCTTTTCTTGGGCCTTTTCTTGCAGGGTCTCTGTGCCTCAAGGTCAATTTCTCTCCAGAGTACTTACTCTTCTCACTTCAACTGAATTGCTCTTTAAAAATTGATTGAGGGTGACTTCAATTCTGCTTTCCTCCATACATTTTGTGGTGCTTTCTCAGGCATAAGACTTGCTAGCTATGGTTATTTTTAATATCTTGTTAACATGAAAATGAGAGGCAGCATGATGCAGTATAGTAGTTTCTGGACCTTTTGGATCATACAACACATCCTTAAATTTTTTGTGAGCTCACATCCAAATACATGTATGTGTATTTACAAATTACATCCATATGCTACTGTGTCAATATATTACATATGTTATAAAACACATACTAAAAAGAAATTAAATAGTATAAGATCGGGATGAAATGACATCCTTAAATATTTTAATTGTATTTATGGAACTGTACAAAAACTCTTTTTGCCCTATCAAAAATTACTATATCTATATATAACATAGATACAATTATAGTAATAATTAAAATGATAATATGCACAGAAAGTAAAGAGACTAAATATGCTTTATTATTATTTTTTTAAATCTTAGCTTTATACTTTTTGATACAGTAAGTCAAAGGTCTGGTTCTAAATTCAGTTTAATTTTGATACTTGGTTATAACTGGTGAAGATAATTCACAAAGATACAAAGATCCCAGTGGAAGAAGTACATCACTGACTACATGTAACAAATCATGTTGCTCAATTTTCTTTTTCTTTAAAAATTTTAAAAACATTTTTACTTAAAATTTTGAGTTCAAAATTCTATCCTTCCCTTCCTCCCTACTCTCCCCCTTCCCTGAGATAATAAATAATCAGATATAGGTTATACTTGTGCAATTATATAAAACATTTCCGCATTAGTCATTTTGTACAAGAAGACTCGAATAAAAGAAAAAAAAAAGAAAGAAAGTGAAAAATAGCATGCTTCAGTCTGTTTTCAAACAATATCAGTTCTTTCTCTGGAGGTGGATAGTATGCTTCATCATTAGTCCTTTGTAATTGTCTTGGATCATTGTATTGTTAAGAATAGCTAAGTCATTCACAGTTCTTCATTGAACAATATTGACGTTACTGTGCACAACGTTCTCCTGGTTCTGGTCACTTTGCTATGCATCAGTTCATGTAAGTCTTTGCAGGTTTTTCTGAAATCATCCTGCTTCTCTTTTCTTATAGCATGATAATATTCCCTCACAATCACATACCGCAACTTGTTTAGCCATTCCCCAATTGATTGGAATTCCTTCAATTTCCAATTTTTTGCCATCATAAAAAGAGCTGCTACAAATATTTTTGTACAAATAGATCCTTTCCCCATTTTTTATGAGTGTCTTTGGGATATAGACCTAGCAGTGATTTTGCTGGATCAAAGGGTATGCACAGTTTTATAACCCTTTGGGCATAGTTCTAAATTGTTCTCCAGAATGGTTGAATCAGTTCATAACTCCATCAACAATGCATTAGTTTTCTCTAACATCCAACATTTTTCTTTTTGTCATATTAGCCAATCTGATATGTGTGAGGTGGTACTTCAGAGTTGTCTTAATGTGCATTTATCTAATCAATAGTGATTTAGAGCATTTTTATATGACTATAAATAGCTCTTTTTTTTGCCTGAAAACTGCCTGTTTATATCCTTTAACCATTTATGATGCTCATTTTTCAGTCCAGTCCACTAATTATGCAAAAGTTTTTGTTGAAATTTGGCTATTAAATTCCCATTTTCCCTGATGTCAACCAGTCATTCTTGAAAACTAGCTAGGTGTACCTTTTCATATTTTTGACAAATGGGTTCCCAATGCACTCAACCTTTGTTCAGAGGATTTGTTTAAACTACTTCAATTTTTTTGTTTCCAAGGTTTTGTGTTTTATTTTGAAGAATGGGTCTCCCCCACATCCCAGTTTGGAAGTGCAAGGACTATTCACAGCCACAATCCCACTACTGATTGGCATGGGAACTTTGAGCTTCTCTGCTTTCTGTCTGGAGCAGTTTTCCCGTCCTTAGAGAATTTGGTCCCTGTCCCCCCACCCCCGTCCCCCATCACATTGGTCTGGACTTAGTAGGGACATCCTATCAGCTCAGAACTCATGAGGTCAAGGGATGAACCTGCTTCAGCCTCCTTAGTAGCTTGGATTACAGCTGTGCCTGGCTGTTCCCATGTTTTCAAATAGACACAAATTTTTTTTGTAAGTGGCATGTTTACATCATTTATAGCAACAAAAGTTTAGTGTTTGATCATGATGGCTTCATACTATCACTTACAAATATCTCAGGGCTCAGTACAAACTTAGGGAAAGAGTCACTGTTAATGATAATGAAGATAAGTACAAATCTCAAGTCAAACCAGACCTCAATTTTTGCCTCAATTCTTTTGCCTTTTGCCCGATTCTTACCTAGTTTTTAATCACTGAATGGGTTGTGCCTCAAGCAAACTGAGACCTGGGAAAGACCTTAGCTTAAAAAGGCCAGGGTCCCACTGCACCCTGGGCCATCACCAGTCATCCTGACTTATGTCTTGCCACTTGACTCTGGCGGAGAGAGTGAGTCTGATGACTCTGCACAGCCCTGCCTCACTTAAATCCAATTCACTTGCAAATCGACACATCACCCTCCTGATTTCATTGATCTTCTTAGAGAACAAAGGATGAAGAACAACAATGGTAGTGAAGATACATCCAAATTTCAGATATTCTTAACAATTTCAATTTTTTGGCCAATTTCTCATCAGATCTGATTAGATGATCATTTTTATTTATTTATTTATTTAGGCAATTGGGATTCAGTGACTTGCCCAGGGTCACACAGCTAGTAAGTGTCAAGTGTTTGGTCTGAGGCTGGATTTGAACTCAGGTCCTCCTGACTTCAGGGCCGATACTCTGTGCCACCTAGCTGCCCCTTAGATGATCATTTTTAGTTCATAATATGGCTGACAAAGAGCTCTCTTCAGAAGTATCAGCTCTGCTATTTTCTTGCTCACTTGCTCTTGGATTAATTAATATTATCTTCAATCATGGTTTCTTTGCAGGCTATGCAATGGAGCAGGATACTGCAGTGGAAAGTATGTACAAGTCAGAGTTTAGAACCTGTCCTTATCAGGCCCAAGTTCAAATCCTGCCTGTCATTTACTACCTGTGTGACCCTGAGCAGCTCATTTAACCACTCTGGGTCTCAGTTTCCTCATCTATAAAATGAGAGGATTGAGATAGATGACTTTTAGGGTCACTTTCAGTTCTAGATCCTTTTCATTCATTTGTCTGTTTTGTGGAGGTTAGTTTAGTTAAAACTGGATAATATAATTAGTAAGTCCACTTAACAAAGTGCATATAAACTGTAATATGTTGTGATATACTGAGAATAAGTAAGCGTACCACTGCCAACCTCTCAGGTTTCCTTGTGTACCTCGTCTGCCAGGTGACCATCTGACACATGAACTGAGGAAGAGTGCCTATGTCAACCCATACATTAAATAGCAGTCATATAATTTGTCATTTTAATTTTTAGAAAAAAAAGGTAGAAATAGAATTTCTAATATGCCAATTGGGGCAACTAGATAGCTCAGTGGATGGGCTTTGAATCAGGAAGACTCATCTTCCTGAGTACAAATCTGGCCTCAGACACTTACTAGCTGTGTGACCCTGGGCAAGTCACTTAACCCATTTGCCTCAGTTTCTTCAACTGTAAAATGAGAGGGAAATAGCAAACCACTCTAGTATCTTTGCTAAAAACAAACAAACAAGCCCTAAATGGAGTCGCGAAGAATTGGACACAGCTGAAACAACTGAACAGCGGTAGCAGTATGCCAATTGATTATGTGGCACACCCTGGGCTATATGTACTCTACCTTGGAGAACACTGGCAAAGTGGATAAAGAGATGGCTTTAGAATCAAAATTCTGCCGCTGACATACTGACTGTTTGATCTTGGGCAAGTCATTTAACATCTCATTTCCTTAGGTAACTCTTTAAGACATGAAGGATTTGAAATGGTAAGAGGGAGTTCTCAATACCAGTGAAATCACAAGTTTAGACTAAAAAAACTCAGCAGCATAAAAATGAAAGGCAGTAATGAGCCAGCCTTGGAGTCAAAAAGATATGGTTTAAGTCCCGCTTCTGACACATGCAAACTGTATAATCCTGGACAAGTCACTTACCTTCCCAGCATTCCCAAGCCACTCTCTAAGACTGACCATAAGTTACAAAGCAGTTGATTATCTGCATTAATGAAAAGAATTTCCATACTTGGAGTTCCGTGTACTGATATGTCCAGAGTTTCTCCCAAAAAACAGAAATAAAAATATAAACTTGTAAAAATATCAAATAAGAAGCTATATTCTTAGTGCTATTACCAATAACCAATATATTGAGAATTATATATTAAGAATAAATAAACAACCTTGTCTCTTCTTGCCTGCATGTTAGGTTGATTTTATCCATTTTACTCAAAGTGTAGCATGAAATTCAACTGGCCAAATTTCATGACCTAGCACATGGCAATCTTGTTAGAGTTACAGACAGAACAACAGCTCACTTAAGTACTCATAGACCTTAAAGCCTGCTGAAGCATCAAAAAGTGAAGTGTTTTCTCAAAAGCCTCCATTCATTCATTCATTCATTCATTTATTCATTCAGTCACTCAGTCAACAAGCATTTACTGAGTCCTTACTATGTGCAAGTCACTATGCTAGGTTCTTAGGTGCTACAAATGTAAATAAGACATTGCCCCTTCCTCAGCAACTTTAAGATCTAGTTGGGAAGATTAGAAATGGGGGCAGCTAGGTGGCACAGAGGATACAGCACCGGCCCTGAAGTCAGAGGACCAGTGTTCAAATCTAGCCTCAGACCAAACACTTGACACTACTAGCTGTGTGACCCTGGGTAAGTCACTTAACCCCAATAGCCTAAAAAAACCAAAACAACAAAAAAAAGAGATTAGAAATTAACATAAATGAATGTGCTTTCAAGTAGCTAGTGATAAGATCATAAAGAGAAGAGAGAGAAGTCACTTTTTGCCAGAGAAAGCAGAAAAAGCTTCCTGGAGGAAGTAGCATTTGACCTAGACCTTGTTGACCAATGGGAGTAGCATTCCAGACAGAGAAAACAACATAAGCAAAGGCATGGAGATACGATAATAACTGCCACTTATGTTGTTATTTGGTTGTTCAGTCACGTCTGACTCTTTGTGAACCCCATGGACCACATTGCTAATGGGGTTTTCTTGGCAAAGATACTGGAATGATTTGCCATTTCCTCCTCCAGTTGTTTTCAGAGGTTAAGTGACTTGCCCAAGGTCACACAGCTCATAAGCATCTGAGGTCAAATTTGAAATCTGGTCTTTGTGACTCCAGGCCCAGTGCTCTATGCACTATACCACCTAGCTGCCCAACTTCTTAGATAGCATTTTAAAATTTACAAAGAACTTTAGGAACTGTACTTTATCTCATTTGGGACTTAACAATCCGTGAGGTAGATATTATAAATATTTATTATCTTGACCTCATAAATAAGGAAACTCAGGCAGAGAGAGATGGATTGACTTGTCTGGGTTCACATAACTAATACGTATCTGAAGTAAGATTGGAATTCAGGTCTTCCCAACTCTGAGTCTAGTACTCTATCCACTACTGGCATGCTATTTCTCAAGGATAGCTGAGGACTTGTTCAGGGAAATACATAGTCTATTTTGGCTGGTGAATAGAGTGCAGAAAGAGAAAATGTTATAGAAGACAGACCAAGTCAGGAGAGAACAGTCTCTGTATGCCTCTGACACTTAGTGGTGATGTGAGCATGGTCAAATGACTTATCCTCTCAGAAAGAGAGAGCTTATTACAGAAGAAAGAGCACCAGATTTGGAGTCAGGATGTAAGTCCAAACTATATCTCTTTAGTATTGATTACTTGTGTGATCTTGGGCAAATCACTCCACTTTTCTGGGCTTTAGTTTTCTCATATGTATACTGCTGATACTACTACTACTACAACAATTACTACTATTACCATTTATATAGCATTTACCATGTGCCGAGTACTTTATAATAATTACAATGGAGAGATTGGACTCAGTGACCTAGAAGATCCTTTCTGCCTCTAAATCTATAATCTGATGAACTTCTCTGAGCCTCAGTTTCCTCATCTATAAACTGGGAATAATAGAACCTCATAGGGTTGCTGTGAGGATCAAATAAAGTGAAGTTATAAAGCAATTGGCAAGCTTTAAAGTGATATAGTCACATCAGTTCTTATTATTACAAAGGAGACTATCAGGAGGTTAGGCTAGAAAGATAGGTTGGAGGCAGAAGTCAGAAGGCCTTGAATGCCAGGTTAAGAAATTTGGTCTTAATTCTTTAGGTGATGGGGAACCATTGAATTTTTGAGCAGAGGAGGGACATGATCAGAACTATTCATTAGGAAGATGATTCAGCCAGAGACTAAAGATAGAACCAATTAGGTGGCTATCAAAACAATCTGGACAACAGGTAATGATGATTGGAACTAGATGGATGACCTTAGGAATGAAAAGAAAAGAAAGACTGGATGCAAGAGATATCACAGAGACTCCATTGAAAGGGCCTGGTGATTGATTGAATGTGGGGGACAAGGAAGAGCAAGAGAACCGTAGCTTTGAGATTGAGATTGAGTGTCTGGAAGACTGGTCATGCCATTGAGAGAGATAGGGAAGTCTGAATAAGGCACATGCTTTAGGGACAAGATAAGGATCTCAGTTTGCAGCATGCAGAATTTGAGTTGCTGGTGGGAGAACCAAGTGGAGATCTCTAGTGAACATTTAGAAATGTGGCTCCAGAGCTCAGAAGAGAGGTAGGGAAGATGGGAACTATCCAACCAACCTACTTATGATCTGGGTAGACATTCAATTCAATTATTTTCTTTTATTAAGCACCTACTATATTCAAAACACTATGCTAAGCTACAGAAGGTATGATATGCTTAAAAAAGACTCACTTTAACTTCATAGAACTTAGAATCTAGAGGAATGTGATGCACATACAAGTAATTATAGTATAAAATACATCATAAGTGCATCAGAAAGCCATAGGCAAAGTACTAGTTGAGGTCAAAGTGAGTAAGGGTCATTACTGACCCGGAGGAGTTAAGACAATTTCCTGGAAGAGCTAGTATTTAAGATGAACTTCAGAATACGGGTAGGAATTCCACAGGTAGAAAGTAGAGGAAATAATTTCAGAAGAATAAGCATGAGGAAAGACATAGAGGTGAGAAAGTAGGTGGGTGCCAACTAGTGTAATTTACCTGTTACATAGACAATGTGGTGGGAAATAAAATGAAACAAGGCTAAGAAGGTTAAAAAAAAGGGGGGATCTTTGAATGGCAGGGGAAAGATTTTGAATTTTATTTGGTAGGCAATAGGGAAACATTGCAGGATTCTGTGGAGAGGAGTGATGTGACTAGAGTTATGCATAGAAATAGGTACTAGGAAAGATAATTTGGAGTGGGGGGGTAGAGAAAGGAATATTAAGAGGTTATTACAATATTCTACAATGGGAAGACTTACATGAACTGATTCAAAGTGAAGTGTAAAGAACCAGGAGAACATCGCACACAGTAATAGCAACATTGTGTGATGATTAACTATGAATATCTTAATAATTTAGCTCTTCTCAGCAGTACAATGATCCAAGACAATTCCAAAGGACACATGATGGAAAATGCTATCCACGTCCAAAGAAAGAACTGATGTAGTATGAATGCAGATCAAAGCATGCTATTTGAACTTGTTTTTTGTTTTCCTTTTGGTCTGTTTCGTCTCTCACAACATGATTAACATGGAAATATGTTTTACATGATTGCACATATATAACCTATATCAAATTGCTTACTGTTTTAGGGAAGGGAGGAGGGAGGGAGAAAATTTGGAACTCAAATTTTTAAAAAAAATGTTAAAAATTGTCTTTACATGCAATTGGAAAATATAAAATTTTCCTTGATAATTTCTTGAAAGATAATGCCCATGCTCTTTTTTTGATCATGGCTTTCAGGTAGTCCAATAATTTTCAAATTCTCTCTCCTGGATCTGTTTTCCAGGTGTGTTTTGTTTTTTTTTTTCAGTGAGGTATTTCACATTGTCTTCTATTTTTTCATTCTTTTGGTTTTGTTTTATTGTTTCTTCATTTCTCACAAAGTCATTAGCTTCCATTTGCTCATTCTAATTTTTAAAGAATTGTTTTCTTTGGTGAGCTTTTGGACCTCCTTTTGCATTTGACCAATTCTGCTTTCTAAGGCATTCTTCTCCTGTTTGGCTTTTTGGACCTCTTTTGCCACTTGGCCTAGTCTTTTTTAAGGTGTTGTTTTCTTCATTATTTTTTTGTGTCTCCTTCACCAAATTGTTGACTATTTTTTCACAATTTTCTTGCATTACTCTCATTTCTCTTCCCAATTTTTCCTCTACCTCTCTTATTTGATTTTCAAAATCTTTTTTGAGCCCTTCCATGGCCTGCGATCAGTTCATATTTCTCTTGGGGACTTTGGAAGTAGGAGTTTTGACCTTGTTTTCTTCTGAATGTGGGTTTTGATCTTCCTTCTCATGATAATAACTTTCTACAGTCAGTTTTCTTTTCTGTTGTTTGCTCATTTTGCCAGCCTATTACTCGACTTTTAACTCTTTGTTAAAGTAGGACTCTGCTTCCAAGGTGGAGGGCACACTGTCCCAAGCTTCAGGGGTTTTATGCAGCTGTTTTTAGAGATACTTCTAGGGACCTGTAAGTTTTTGGTTCTTCCAAAGTGCTATGATCTAAGGAGAGGTGTGTTTACTACTCTCCTGGCCTGTATTCTGGTCTGTGAGTGACCACAAGCACTCTTTTCTGCCCTGGAACTGTGAGGAAGGTTCTCTCTCCACTGATGTCACAAGCTCTGCTATGCTAGTCCTCCTTCTCACCCTAGAACTGCCACCCAGGACTGTGACCTAGATCCATGTATGGGCAATGCAACAGAATCCTGATTCAGTGCTAGCAAAAAGACCCCTGACCAGTTGTTTGATCCCCTTACCATCTGCAGGCTGAGAGCTCCAGAAGCAGCCACTGTTGCTGCTGCTGCTGCTGCTGCTGCTGATTCAATCACTCTTAAGTGCTCCTGGTTTGCTGGGGCTCAGGCTGTGCTGGCATGGCCTGCACTGGACTGTGCTCCTCTCTCCCCCAGGTCTGACAGACTTTTCCTGCTGATCTTCTAAGCTGTCTTTGGCATCTGTGGGCTGAGAGGTCTGGAAACTGCCACTGCTGCCACTGCTGCCACTATTGTCAGTGATTCAGTGGCTCCAAGACCTGCTCCAGGTTTGCTGGGGCCCAGCAAACTGGGCCCCAGTTTGCTTATAGCTATAGTGAGAGAGAGAAAGAGAGAGAGAAAGGAAGAAGGAAAGAGACAGAGAGAAGAAGAGGATGAGAGAAAGAAAGGGTTAGGAACAAGAATAGGGAATGAGATAAGGACAGGGAGAAGGAAAGAGAAAGAGAAAAGAAGGCAAAAAAGAGGAGTGAGAAGGAAAGAGGAAGGGAGAGACAGAAAGAGAGAAGGAGAGAGACAGACACAGACACTGATGGAGACACAGACACACAGAAAGACAGAGAGAGAAAAAGAGAGAGACAGATAGACAGACACAGACACAGACACAGACACAGACACAGACACAGAGAGAGGCAGGCTATCAGCTTTGACCTGAAAGCACCTACATTATAACAGAACAAGAGTATTATCATTCCAATGCAACATGAGTTGTGTACTTTCTTTTCACTAGGGGCCCATTTTTAGAGCAGCAATTAATTTCTACCACCATGTGGGTGGTCCTTTGTTTTTACTGTGAGCCTATATAATTGTAATGGGGGGAGGGGTTGATTTGGAACATTTCCCATGACACTGGGCATGGGTGCTTTAGCTTCATAAGGAAGGACACATGTTCTCTGACCATTTGCTAAAAGGTTCCTTGTTGATGCCTTGGTCCCCTGACAGGGAGGTCGGGAAAGGCTATGGCAAAGAGGATTGATGATTGTGCTAGGAAAAGCTGCCCATTCTGTGTCCAAAGGGAACAAGGAAAAATGACTTCTGGTCTCTTTCAAGGCAGACTTTTGTTCAGACATGGCCCAGACCAGCTCTCCTTTGCACTCCCAGTAAGGAGCCTGGGGAGAGGTTTCCTCTCTTCTCCTCTCTGGCACCAATGACCATATGTACATGGTAGCAAGAATATATACCTGTCTTAGAAGAGTGATATTGGATCTCAAATCCCTGGAGCTGCATAGTGGACATCGATAGGCCACAGGATGTTACCAACAAAGAATTGCTTCAGGAACATCTTGCAGGACTAGAGTAGAAGATGACAAACAGTAATGCCTTGAAAAACAGCAAGAAGCCATAGAGATGAGGGAAAATAAGTTCATGGAAAGTTTCCTGAGAGATTCAAGTAAGCCAAGTCATCTTCAGAGGACATAAAACGTTCTAAGAAGGGAAAACAACACATTACAGTAGGAATAGCTAGTATCTATCCAGAATTTTGAGGTTTGCAAAGCACTTTACATGTATTATTTCATTTAATCCTTACAACAGCCCTACAAGGTAGGTACTATTATTTCTCATTTTAAAGATGAGGAAACTGAGTCTAGAAGAGGTTAAGTGACTTTCCCAGGGTATGAGGCAGGGTTTGAACTCATGTCTTTCTGACTCCAAGTCCAGTATTCTAGCCACTGCACCATGAGAGTAGGAATGGTAGGCAGGGAGGGAGTTCTGGTCTGGGAAGTCAAAGGAATGGTGAGTGACCTGGTAAGGCAATAAATTGACTTGCTCTTTCCAGGAATTGAAGTGTTGATTTCATTAATGTTTCTAGTGTAAGAAGTGGAAAGTGTGGGGGATGAGGCAGGTGGGTAGTGAGATATGGGGAAGAAGGTAAGATGATTGCTATAGTATAATGCGGTCCTGTCTAGGGCTAGTGAGATATGGTGAAATCTCATCAGACTGCACCAATGTGGAGAGTATACCCCTAGGGTAGGCTCTGGAGATGGAGGTCCTGGTCAGAGATGGAGGGCACAGTAGCAGCAGGAATAGCTCCAGTGATAGGGGGTCAGGGGAACAGAGTGACATAGCAGCATGCCAGGAAGTTGTTTGAGGTATCACGTGGGTGACATGGTGAGATGCTTTTGTTCATTATGGAAGATTTGTAAAGGTAAAGGTAAAGAAATACACAGGGGCAGCTAGGTGGCACAATAAATAGAACACTGGACTTGGAATCAGGAAGACCTGAGTTCAAATCTGGCCTCAGACACTCATTAGCTGCATGACCCTGGGCAAGTCAATGAACTCTGCCTCAGTTTCCTCACCTGTAAAATGAGCTGGAGAAGGAAATGGCAAATCACTCCAGTATCTTTGCCAAGAAAATCCCAAAAGGGGTCACGAAGCATCAGACATGACTGAAAAAAAAACTAAACAACAAAGAAAGACATATTGCAAGCATCATTGAAGGGAACAAATTTTAATTGTCTTTATAGCATCAAAAAGGTTTCTTCAGTCAGAGTGGTACAGTGGAAGAAGCAGTGGTTTTAGAATCAGAGAACCCAGGTTCAAATTCTGACATTGCTGTGTACTAGCTGTGTGACATTGGACAAGTCACTTAAACTCTCCTGAGCCTCAGGTTCCCCATCCATAAAACGAGAGCATCATCTTTATGGTCTCTAAAGTCCTTTCTAGCTTTCAACCCAGGAAGATGAGATGGATAAGTCTTCTGAGAAACAACAGTCTCTTAAAGACAAAAAAAGAAAACAACTGAACCAGTAAAATTTGCTTTTAGAGGCTAGAAATATCCTATATTTGTAAAATGAAGATGTTGGATTAAATGTTCTATATCCCAAACAGAGCCTTGACTTTTATAATTAAGAGATAAGAATAATGTTAAATCACAGATTAAAGTAACACATTAACAAATTCACACTGTTTCAAATGATCCTGTCCCCAGTTAAGAATTTTGAAGATAGTAGAAGTAGAGGGAGGGAGGGAAAGGAAGAAGGTGGGTTGCATGCTCTGAACTCATGTGTCCTGCATTCATCCTTTCTCAGGGCCTGAAAGTGTCTGAAGAAAAATGGAAACTCAAAACAGAAAGGAAAATTCACTAATTTTACAATTTTGCATTGGATTTTCTCCCAGTTAGACACAGAGTCTCTATTAAGTGAAGGTTTGGGTGGTCACATCTACCTTGGTCTCATCTTAGAGCCCAAAGAATTATGTCCAAGTTCTGGGTCTGTCCCAGAGGCACTGGCTTCAGTGGGATTTCTTGGTTCTTTCTAGCAAGCAGAGAAAGGTCGAGCACACCACTTAAGTTCCATAGATACCCTTTAATGTTCCCCTTCTTCCTGTGGTTTATCTGCAAGGCCAAATCCAAATAATGGAAAACCAAAAGTTGTTTGTCTCCATCCTCTTTGGAAAAACAAGCTACCTCAAGGTGAGCCCTCTTCCCCCTACCCAATTTGAGTTTTTCCATGCCTTCTCTCTATGATGGAAATAGCTTCGTAAAATGAGCCAATGTACAAGAACGTATGTGTAACCTACAAGGCTGTAAGGTGGTAGCACCATGAGTAGAGGAGGGCATGAATTTCAGAGGAATTGTGGCTGTAGAACTGATAGAATTTGGTAATTGATTGAACATAGACACAATAATTATGATGTTACTTTGATGATAATGATAATGATTTGTGCAGTACTGAAGCAGACCCATTAGAAATCCAGAAAGACTATGCAGTAGTTCTGTGGAAAGTTCTGACTCTTGGGTCAGGGAGTCAGAAGACCTAAATTCCAATCCTCTCTCTGCTACTAAATAACTATAGCCTTGAGAAAATCACTTAATGTCACTGGGCCTCAGTTTCTTCATCTGTAAAACTGAATAATACTACCACCCCTACTTAACTCACAGGGTTTTAGTGAAGATTAATTAAGTTAATGTATGTAAAAGCTTCTGGCAATTCCACAGGATCAGAGACAATCCTCAGGGGTAAGACTCCTACCTGATACAGTCTGATTAGACTAGCTCCTTCTCCCAGAGGGAGATGCGGAAACACACAGAAAGATGATTGATGAGTCCATTAAGAATAGTCCCTAAACACCAAAGAAATTTTACCAACCTATATATTCATCATTATGGAACTTACTCATGACTGGTAGATGCAGACTGTCTGGGGTCTGCTTACCATGCCTCAGTACACTGGTGAAACTTCCAGCTGTCACCATCCTTCTGAATAGAAAACCTAAGCATCCTGGGCCACTCCAAATCAGTCTGCTAGTCTAAGAAAGGTGCATGTTCTGGGACAATCACGTATCTGCTTCATCTCTTGTAGTCAGAACCAAGACAGCAATTTTTGTGGCATCCACTAATCCTGTAGTAAGAATAAGAAAGTGCAGTTTTGTCGTTGTTCCTTGAAATCCCAAACAGGCCTATTTCACAAAGCTGTGGCCTTCTAATGAGATTTTAAAAGACCTCATTCCCACTAGACTTGCTGAAACTATCTATTAGGTCATCAATGACTTTTTAATGGCCAGATTCAGCCACCTTTTGTTTTTTTAGTCCGCATCAACCTTTTCCTTTCTTGTAGGCTTAACATTACTGAGCCCCTTCATTTCCCTGACCACGCCCTCTTAATAGGTTGTCTACCTGACTGCTTCTTCTTAGCTGTACTCATTATTTCATCTTCCACTTTTCCCTGCCCTACCCCAAGGGATTTCCTTAAGATTTTGTTCTGGCCCCTCTTTCCTTTGTTTTATATACTCTGTCACCCTTGTGTTTCTTCAAGTTAGGTATTGCCTCACCTGATTTCACTGTAATTATCACCTCTATGCAGATGACTCCAAAATTTTGCCTTGTCATAATTTCCTCATATATAAAGTGAGGACTACATGGTCTCTATGCTGGTAACTATTTAACAGCTCTCTGAAAACTCATGGTACAGCTTTTAAGTTTAATCTGCATTATTATCATTTTATCACTTTCTTAAGACAAGAGTATAATTAAAAAAACAATAAATCAAGCCCTGATTGATAGCATTTGCCAATTTCGTTTTTGGGGGGAGCTAGGCAATGGGGTTAAGTGACTTGCCCAGGGTCACACAGCTAGTAAATGTTATGTGTCTGAGGTCAGATTTGAACTCAGGTCCTCCTGAATCCAGGGCTGGCGCTCAATCTGCTGCTCCACCTAGCTGCCCTTAAAGAATTTCATTTTTTTTTTTTTGGCCAATTTCTGAAGTGTGAGTGTTCACACTGAAAATTTAATAATCAGGTCTCACAAGTCATAACAGCAGTTTCCAGCATGGCCCTGTCTCTACAGCTCCAACCCTTTGGATACTATGCATCCAGATCCATTCTGTCTGATGAAGTCATCTAGTCCCCTACATTCCAGCTGCTGTTTAGAACATCTCCACTTCGATGTCCTCATAGCACTTCAGACTCAGCATATCTAAAACTGAACTCTTTTCTCCAAAATCTGCCCATTCTCCCAACTTCCCTATATCTGCTGATGAAACAACCATCCTCCTACTCAGAGAAGCTAGAAACCTTGCGTCTATGGCTGTTCCTTCTTTCTCACATCCCACATCTAATCAATTGCCAAAAACCTGTTAATTGTACCACCTTAATCTCTTCTCTCAAATTTATGCTCTCCTCTCTGCTCACTGTGCTACCACCTGAGCTCAGATCTTCACCACCTCTCATCTGGGCTACTGCAATCATATCCTATTTGGTCTTCTTGCTTCCACTCTCTCACCTCTCATTGAATCATGATAGGCTCATAGGAAGAGAGATATTATAGAGCCATAGGATCATGGATCTAAAGAAGGGACTTCAGAAGTCATCTAGTCCAACCTCCTTCTTTTTACATAGGAGGAAATCTAGGCCTGAAAAAGTTAAGTGACTTACCCAAGGTCTCACAGGCAGTAGGAATTACAGTCAGGATAGAACCTAGTCCTCTGCCTCCAGAGTCAGTAGTCTTTTCAATGTACCATACTGCCTCCATGTAGAAAGATAGATAGATAGATAGATAGATAGATAGATAGATAGATAGATAGATAGATAGAGATAGATAGATATCAGAAGATATATCAAATATTAGGATATGTCAGAAATTAGGAGAGAGGTATACTAGAAATTCTTACCCTGGATCTATGAATTTTTCTTAAAAATATTATTTAATAGGTATATTTCAATGTAATTAATTTTCTTTGTAGTTCCATTTATTTTACTTTCTGCATTTAAAAGCATTATTCTGAGAAGGGGCCTTTAGGCTCCTCCAAACTTCCAATAGGGTCCATGACACAAATAAGATTAAGACCCCTTACTAGGTTAAGGGAAGCAGAAAACAATATGCACAGTCACTACAACCACGTAAATAGAAAGAATATAATTATACACCAAAAAATCAAAAGATACATAACAAACTTGTAAAGGTCAAACAGGACTCAAATGAAGAGATGTGAGAAGACACTTCCAACCTTCTTCTTTGTGCAAGTGGGAGATCCACAGGTGTTACACTTTGCACATTTTCAGCCTTTTTCAATGTATCCATCAGCTCTACTGCTTTTTTCCTCTAAAAATACTATTTGTTATAGAGGATGGGGCGAGGGGAAGAGGAAAGGATACATGGGATGGTGATATAAGAAACAGAAAATATCAACATTTTTTTTAAAAAACCCACTGCTATGCGTATAGCTACCAAAACAGTCTTCCAAAGGCACACATCATTATATGCCATTTCCCTGCTCAAAAACTTTTACTGCATCTGTATTTATTGTTCATAACATGAAATGTAGATTTCTTAGCCTAGCATTCAAGGCCATGCACAATTTGGTTCCTACATACCTTTCCAGCCTTATTGCATTTTATTTTCTTTCAGCTGTATTTTACATTCTAGGCAAATTAGAAACTGGAGGCCTCGCTGTCCCCCAATATTTTCCTGCTTTCTCTTGAATATTTGGATGTATCATTTCTTCTCCTGGAAATGTATCTTCCCCCTCCCATGTCTGCCCATTGAAATCATTCTCTGCTTTCAAAGTCTAGCTCAGCCACTTTATCCTCCATGAAGCCTTCCCTGGTGTCACTGGTTGAAAGGAATCTTTTCCTCAAATTTTCTTGTAGAACTTTGCCTTCATCACATTCTACCTTATACAATTCTTATGTGACATGAGATCACAAAGTTTAGTATTGGAAAGGACCTTGGAGGTCATTTAGTGCAATTTCTTCTGATAGGAAGAGACAGAAAGTATTGTCTATGACTCCCACTCACTGTGCTCTAAGTTGCTGGGGGGCAAGGTCTGTATGGTTTTCTTTTTTATTTTCCCATCACAGCACATTAACCTAATGGAGATAATAAATACTTGTCAGATGGAACTGAATAAAAATGCTTGAAAAGTTAAAAATAAGGCAGAGCCTGGTGACACACACCAGTAATCCCTGCAGCTGTGGTGACTCTGGCCGGTGGATGGCTTGAACTCAGAGTTCTGAGTAGCAGTAGGGCTAAGACTTTTGTTTTTGTTATACTGAACTTGACAAAGACCAAAAAACCATAAACTTTCCAGCTACAAAAGGGAATAGAAAAAAAGGATTGTAGATGAAATTGTGATTATTATATACAACTTATATTTTTAAAAGTATATAATAAACAACTTGTCAATTTCTAAGATGTCCTACTTATCTGTCTCCCTCTGAACTCCTTTTTGCTCTCTTCTGCCCATTAAGGCATCTTTTAGGGTGAGATATTGATCTAAACCTAATTTCTACCAGACTGGAGGAGTCCCCTAGATGCTGTGGACCTCCAGGCTGCCTAAGCAGGGGCAGCAAGCTAACACAGGTCATAAAAGAAGAACAAGTCAAAACTTAAGTGATGATAATAGGGGGATATGGCCAATGAGTGACTGCTGCACTTCCAACCTGGGCAAGCTAGGGAGACTCAGTTTCTGAAACAACAACAAAAAAGGTTCTAAAGAATTATATGGCACAAAAATGAACTACAGAGAACTGCACTTTTAGATTACTAAAACATGTAACTTGAATCTCTGACAATAACTCCCCATTCACCCCTGTATTTCCTTTTTCAGATAGCCTTTATATGATACAGTCATTGGGGGTTTAGGAGGGAACTACCTGCTGATTTGAACCATGCAGTTACATGTATTTTAGAATAAACCACTTTGCTTTAACCAAGCATAAAATACTTAGCATTCAACAGATAATACAGCTTTTCCCTTTACCCAAATAATCATTTGCATGACAAAAGTTTTTTTCCCCCCAAAATGCATTACATCAATTGTCTCCTACAGCTTTGTTCAGAACTCACATCACTGTGGATGGAATTTATGGAAAATTGCTAAGCTCTATCAAATCAGTGGAGTTGAACCTTTTGCTTTGAGCTAGCCCAATTTCTCAACAAAAAGCAGCATAACTGGCAAGTGGCAAGTAGTCAGTTTTTTAATGAAGTCTTTAGAACCTTTGGAGCTCCACAGACTGGCCGCAGACAGCAGCTGGGAAGTGAGGGTATCATGGCTTGCCAGCACCTGCTGCCCACTGCTACCACCACCACCAAACACTTACTATTTTTCCCCAGTCAGTGATTAAGGCCACATGAAAGCTCATCACTGGCATTTAAGCCTAAATGGGCTCAAGTATTGGAAGTAAAAGTTTTTCTATTTCAAAGAGAAATTTTACTTGTAAATGAAACCTGGGTAGTAGCGTGATGTTCCCCAAATCCAAAGACTTCGTCCACTGAGATAAGTACTGACTAGTCAGCAAAAAGGCTGGGAAAATGAGAAACAGTCTGGTAGAAATTAGGGTTGGATCAATAGCTCACCCAAAAAGATGCCTCAATGGGCAGAAGAGAGCAAAAAGAAGTTCAGAGGGAGACAGACAAGTAGGACATCTTAGAAACTAACAAGTTGTTTATTATATACTTTTAAAAATAAAAGTTGTACATAATAATCACAACTTCATTTACAATCCTCTTTTTCTATTCCCTTTTGTAGCTGGAAAGTTTACGGTTTTTTGGTCTTTGACAAGTTCAGAATAACAAAAAATAGAGTAAATTGTAACCCAGAATTCCAAGTTCTAGGTCCAAAAGCACTGGGTTCAGATTTGTGGGCATCCCTCTCCCACCCAAATCATATAACTTTGACTCATAATTGGTCCCCAGAGCTTCTCTGGGAAATTTCAGATTAGTTCAGGATATGTGTGTTACACCATAGTGTAGATGAAATGGTTCCTAGCTTCTGTGCAAATGTGAAATTTTACAACATATATCAGAAATAGGGCAGCCTTTACTTCACCTCTCAGAGCATGCAGAAAACATACAAATGACTCACAGTGGGCAATAAATGATCCCTCTCTGCTGAGTTCCGTCTCCCCTCTCCCAAGATTACAGTCCCCTAGACTTGTAACACAACCCTATGGTTTGGACTCCCTTCAGATGGAAAGCAAATTTGGGAGGGGGAGGGGAAGAAGCAACACTTTGACATTCTGGCAAGTCTCACCTTCACCTCAGGGATGCATGCATTCAAGCCTTTGGGTATTACCCTAAAGGTTTGCACTGCCCAGAAGGAAATGAACTTGGTTTTTTACTAGAGAGGCAACCTATTGGGCCAGCACTATCTAAAATAAGTCATAGCAATAGTATACAGCAACATTAAAGTCTTTCATTCCTCCATATTATGGCTAAATCTCTTGCTGCCCTTTCATTTCCAGGACCACATACATGATCTTCTTCTCAAAAGGCTAGTACTTTCAAGGAACCCAAAAGAGTATCTCTCTTCTATCCAGAAGGCTGGGTCCTGAAACTCTACTGAAACCCAATGTGATCTAGGACAGTGGAGTCAGACTCGATAGAGTCAGATCTCTGCAGGCTGCCTACTGACTTAGAAAACCAGAACTTAACATTGTCTATGTTGTATTGTATTTTTATTTATTTCGTTAAACATTGCCCAATTATATTTTAATCTGGCTCAGGCCACACTCAAGAGTTTTACCATCCCAAACTGCTAGCCAGCTTCAAGTTTGACAAATCTGGAGGTTATGGGCTATCTCTTCTTTGTCAGGAGTCTGGAATTGAAGAACTTTCACTACTTCACTAGATGGGTTTCCTCCCCTGAGGCTACATCATTGTATGTGCAGGTATACTAGAACTCTGTTATTGCCTTTCCAGATATTGGGTCCAGGCCCTCAGAATCCAGGCATTTGGATTCCAAGAATTTCCAATGCTCCATTATTGTCCTGGCTACTGCTATTTCTTGGGCCATTAGTCAATCAGTCAGTTAATAAGCATTTACTAAGCTTTTACTCTATTCCAGGTACATTGCTAAATGTTAAAAATACAAATACAATTAGAAAGACAGTCCCTGCCCTCAAGGAACTTACATCCTAATCAAGAAGGCAACACATAAAAAAAATGAAACAAAACTTAAAAGTGGGGAAAGACAAAGGTATCCAGAAGAAGCATGGTAGAGCAAGTTGGGAGTGCTGTAGGGAGAAGAATGAGACATGGCTGACCTGGGCAACTTCCTTGGTGGAGTTTCTGGGAGGAGCCATTCCACCAGAGGGAGATGGGGTTGGGGTAGGAGGCAGGGGTCAGGGGGAGTGGAGGGTACTCCCAATGTATGAAAATTTCCGGGTGGGCATGAGGCTTCAGGATGAAGAGCTAAGGAATGATAGAGGAGAAGGGCTAAAAGGAGAATGATCAGATAATTCCTGGTGCTGGGGGGAGCTATGCCAATTTTTTAAAATTAAATTTATTTATTTTTAGTTTTCAACATTCACTTTTATAAGATTTTGAGTCCTAAATTTTTCCCCCTCCCTCTCCTTCCCCCTCCCTAACACAGCATGCAATCTGATATAGGCTATACATGTATAATCATATTAAACATATTTCCACATTAGTCATGTTGTGAAAGAAGAATCAGAACAAAAGGGAAAAACCACAAAAAAGAAAAAAAAAAGAGAAAATAGTATGTTTCAATGTGCATTCAGACTCCATAGTTCTTTCTCTGGATGTGGATGAGCTATGCTAATTTTAAGCTGCCCCCTATCTTCAGGGACCACTCTCTCAGAACACTTTCACGTCTCTGATCTTTAATTTGTGCTATATTTCTGCCCTCACTGAATCTCTCTAAAAATGGACAAAAGGCAAAAGGGTCTGACTCTAAAACTATCTCCCTTTTGTAGGCCAAGAACAAGGAGACACTGACTATTACACAGGCCTGAGACAATTTATTCATCCCACATCAATCTGTAGTAGTCCAAACCTAGTAATTCATCCCCAAATAATGAATTACCGTGAAAATCTTAAACAAAATCTAACCACCTGTGAGGCAGTTAAGTAGCACAGTGGATAGAATGGCAGGCCTGGAGTTAGGAAAACTTATCTTCCTACGTTCAAAACTGGCCACAGGCACTAGTTGTGTAACCCTGGGCAAGTCTCTTAACCCTGTTTGCCTCAGTTTCCTCATTTGTAAAGTGAGCTGGAGAAGGAAATGGCAAACCACTCCAGTATCTCTGCCAAGAAAACCCCAGAAGGGGTGGTGAAAAGCTGGACATGATTGAAAAATGACTAAACAACAAAAAACTGCAAAATTCCTGACTCTAGGCCCAGCACTCTTTCCAATGCATCACCTAGCTTTCCCCATAGCTAGAGAAAATAGACTTGACCCCCAAGGTCAAAGTAGACTGTCCCTCAACAACAATAAATGTCCTGAATAATCCAATGCTCTCCCCATCCTTCCTTCCTCCCATGCTTATGTAACCCATCTCACTATCAAAGCTCTAGATGCAAAGACAAATTTATAATTTGCAGGCTTCTCAATAATCAATACCCTATATAGCTTGTGTCCTTTTGTGAGATTCTCTTGCTAGGAAAATAATAATCTGGTGCATTTTTAGCTCCCCCCTAAGGGAGACTCCATTTCTGGAAACAACTTGAAGCTTCCAATCATCATTTAAACCTGGAATAATCTTTTCAGGACAGTAATAAACAAAAGCAGCAGGAATCAGAACTCTTCTAGTGAAGCCAGGAGGGAAACAAGCATTTATTAAGTATTGACTATGTGCCAGGCACTGTGTTAGGTGCTGGGAATACCAACACAAACCAAAACGAATAGTCCCTGCCCTCCAGGAACTTACATTGCAACGAAGGAGGAGGGGAAGGGAGCTGAAAAAGAAGGTGAGCAGACACAGGATGTGATATGAAGTTTGGAAGTCAGGAACAGAGACAGAAGAGGAATGAAGGCCAATCTGAGCTCTTCCACCAAATGAAGACTCCAGGAAGAACTTGCCAATGGGAAAAGGGGTCAGACTTTACAGAAGGATCTTCTGGGTTGAGAGAGGATGAAGGAGTGGTTGGATATTCCAGGACAAGGAGGCCCCAGTCTCTGAGGAAATTCCAGGATGAAGCAGTATGATTCAGAAGTCCAGAAGCCAGGAACAAGGTTGGGAGTACTATTTTTACCAGAGATTCATTCTTAGTCCCCGAAAATTCTCAGCAACAATTAGGAAAGTCTAAAGGAAGTCCCAGTAGCCTGAGCAGTTCAATGTCAACTGGCTTTATCCCAACTCCTGGTTTTTGTCACTGCTTCTTCTGTTACCTTTAGATTTAAAGGCCTAACCTTGCTGTCATCACCTGATTTTGGTTTTGGGGGGTTTATTTTTGCTACTGGCTTGCTTCCCTGTGGCATAATCTTTCAACTCAGTCTTAGCCCATCTGGCCCCTCATCTTTCAAGCATGGCTACTGCCCACATGGTTTCTCTCATCACTATTGTCTTCTGACCTTGAACAAGTTATTTAATCTTTCTTGGCCTTCGTTTCCTCAACTATAAAATGAGAGATTGGAGCTAGATGATTTTAAAGTTTACTCCCGGCTTCAAATTCATGATCCTATGATCTTCTTCTTCCAACTTCCTTATGGTTTTCTTTCCTTTCTAACCACTTCCATTTGTTGCTTTCTACCATATGCCTTTAGCCCACAGAATTCTGGGAAATGGATTTTTTTTTCCTACTGGTGTTATGACTGCTGTAGTAGTACAGTTACTTTCCTACCTTCTGCCTGGAGCCTCACAAAAGAAATGGAGAGAGAGAAGAGCCTCCACAGTTTTCCAACTGCCATTCATAGGTGCCATGAGAAATTCTTCCTCTTCCCCTACTTCTAAGTGGGGTTGTGAGAGAAGGCTTCAGGTAGGAGGTGAAACTTGAGCTAGTCTTTGAAGGATAAGCAATTATGTTGAGGGAAGAAAGGATCGTGTTCACTAATTGTATTTGCCTACAGTTGAAAGTCTCTTGAGGGCAGAGATATGAAGGTTCTCTGGGATCTACTTCATTGAAAGCTTGCTTTAGGAACACAGCAAACATGTCTCCATAGTTGGTAATCTACTGATGCAGCCTAATACATTAATGTAGGCCTTGGAAAGCAAATATAAACCCTGAGCCTGTATGTAAAAAGACAGGCTTCATTGCCATGGCATTCTGGGCCTAACAAAATTTATACTGTTCTTAGTGATGAGGCTCTCTGGAATAAGAAAGGCCCCTCCTCCCAAGTAGTATATCTGCTCAAAATCCAGAGCATAGACTATTCAGGAAATATAAATTTAATTAACACCAGGAGATAAATATTTCATAATCTCCATGAGATAGGAGATGTATAATTAGTGACACCTATTTACCTCTTCCCACCTGGCTCCTAAAGAATATAAAAATCTACACATCAGCATATTCATATCTAATTGGACTTACTGGGCATCCAATTAATCTTTGAAAAAACCAACCAACCAACCAACCAAACAAACAAACATTTAGTTAGACTTTGAATGCCTTCCCTAAATTATCCAAACTGAAAAATCTTCCCAAATCAGAAAGCTACCTGCTTAGCTAATGACAGATTTCCCAAAGCAACCCTCTCCTCTAGCTGTGTATGGATCACAGAAGAATGTAGTTACAGAAAAGTGCTGTAAGTTTGTCTAGTGGAGAGAAATATCTTTGAGAAAGGAAGAGGAATATTTTTTGGTACCTTCACCTCAAGAAAGTGAGATTGTGAGAGGGAATCGGTTTACTTGCAGAAGAGGCCCTACCAATGCCAACAACAGAGAAGCTGCCTGGATTATGATACATGAAAGTTCATTTTTGAGGGTCTGTTTGTTAAGACCAATTTTATTTACTTATTTATTTATTTATTTATTTTTAGAGGAACATAATCCTTGGGCCTGTTGCTTAAAGTCAATTTTTGTTCCTTTTCAAGGCAGACAGCATGTACAGTTGAAGGTTTTGCTTATTTCCTGAGACAAAACACCAAATTTAGACAATTAACAGACTTCTTTTTTTTTTCTTGGTTAGGCAATGGGGTTAAGTGACTTGCCCAGGGTCACACAGCTAGTAAGCATCAAGTGTTTGGTCTGAGGCTGGATTTGAACTCAGGTCCTCCTGACTTCAGGGCCAGTGCTCTATCCACTGTGCCACCTAGCTGCCCCTAACAGACTTCTAAGCAAAGGATCAGACTGTCGACCATGCAGAACACAATTATACTCAAATTCACATTCAGAGATATCAATGTTCCCTTAGTCACCACTCTCTCCTCTCTGTCCCTCCCCCCAATACATTGCTTTTGAGAGATGATACTATTATTCCAACCCAACATTTACTGAACATGCCAAATATAGATGTTTAACATTAGGAATATATATTGTTGCAGTGAGGAGGTCAGTAAGCTTCAGGATGGGCCTTATCGGGAAGGACTAGGAATCAAAGACCCCTCATGCCCACAGGGATAAGAAAGCAATCAATGGGAGATTCTAGCAACAGATTATAGGAGGAAATCCAGGAGAGCAGGTGGTTAGCATCAGGGGAATTCAACAGTAAGCAAATGCATTAATCTTCTGGAATAGCCTTAGAAATTTAACTAGGGTGAGACAGCTAGGGCTTTTAGCCAGGACGCCTAAATCTGATAGCACTTTAGTAACGTAGATGCAACTGAGCTTAGCACCAGGATCATAAGAATAATTAATTAAACTAAGAAGCTGTCTTGATATTTCTATCTTGCCCCAACTGAATCTATTTAAAAGTTAGTTTGAGGGCATTTTTCTTGCTGTTAGAACTAGTGTTGGTTGAAAAGGTTATCCCAGGCATAAAAAAGTACTAGATACAGCTCTGTGTAACCTGGGATCATGAAATGGCAGAAAAAACACCCAATTAAGAATTAGAAGACATGGATTGTGATCACTGGTCTCTCACCATCCAGCTCTGACCTCATAAATCATGTGACTTTATTTCTCTGAGCTCCAGTTTCTTCAACTTTAAAACAGTAGGGTTAGGGTCAGGGGTATGCTGGTAAGTATTTATCAACCAACTTTCTTGGGGAAAAATGTATACCCTACATACCATCAAGTTTAAGCTGCATTATTGAAATTTTTTTTCATCACTTTCTCGAGTCTAGACAATCAACAAAACAATAAATAAAACCCTGATTTCTAGTGTTTACCAGTTTCTGAGGTGTAAAGGCTCATATTGAAAATTTAACAATCAGCTGTCATAAGCGGGTGTGAGCTGGCTACATTACACCACCGACCATACTAGATGACCCTTAAAGTTACTTCCTGATTTAAGTCTATTTCTATGATCCAGCCACATGGACTAGGCTTTGTGGGCAAGTATTCTGGCAGAAACCAGGTTCTGAAAGGAGCCACATGTACTAAAATATTTATAGCAGCTCTTTCTGTGGTGGCAAAGAATTGGAAACTGAGGGGATGCCCATCAATTGGGGAATGGCTGAACAAGTTGTGGTATATGAATGTAATGGAATACTATTGGGCTATAAGAAATGATGAGCAGGTGGGCTTCAGAAAAACCTGGAAAGATTTGTATGGTCTGATGTGGAGTGAAGTGAGCAGAACCAGGAGAACATCGTACACAATAATAGCCACATTGGGTGATGACTAACTTTGATAGACTTAGCTCTTCTCAGCAATGCAGGGATCTGACATCTCCAGAAGATTCATGATAGAAAATGCTATCCACATCCAGAGAAAGAACTATGGAATCTGAATGCAGAGTGAAGCATACTGTTTGCTCTATTTTTTTTCTTCTGTTTTTTTTTTCTTTCTCATGGTTCCTCCCATTGGTTCTAATTCTTCTTTACAACATGACTAATGTGAAAATATGTTTAATAGGAATGTATATGTAGAACCTGTATCAGATTGTATGCAATCTTTGGAGAGGGAGGAGGGGAGGGAGGGGGAGAAAATTTAAAACTTAAAAGCTTATGGAAGTGAATGTTGAAAACTAAGAATAAATAAATTAATTTAAAAAATGAAAAGAAAAGAAAAGAAAAGAAAAGAAAAGAAAAGAAAAGAAAAGAAAAGAAAAGAAAAGAAAAGAAAAGAAAAGAAAAGAAAAGAAAAGAAAAGAAAAGAAAAGAAACCAGGTTCTGAGCAGGGTGTTAGAGCAGGAACTTAGACATTGGGATAAAGGGCAGGGGACAAGATAGAGAGTCCCAATTAACAGAAAAGGAGCACAAGACATGGGCTTGGTTACAAGGAACGAGGTAAGAGTTCTGTTACTAAAAACCAGGACAGAAAGTCCATCAAATTACACCATATACTTATGGAGTAACTGCCTACTCTGCTTCTGTGAGGCAAACCTTAGCCATAGAGATGAGGCAAACCTCCTGGGGGCTGCAGAGAAAAAAGACCCCCTCCATCCCCCCTCCCCCCAGTGACAGATGACAATAATAATCTTGGCAACCCTCAGTCATAACTTTCTGTGCTAATGAAAGGAAGCTCTCCACCCAGGCTCCGAGGGATTTCTCTGTTTGTCAGAGGATGATCATCAATCAACTTTGAGCTGGTGATAGAAGCGCTGGAGGGCCTGGCAGGCGGGCACACTGCCCTGGCTTCTGGGCTGTGGAACAGCCTTGTCATTGTATAAGGATCAGTCGAGGCACTTCACTGCTTTACTGGGGAATAAATCCTTTCATGCAGTCAGAGAGAGTAAAGCTCTCGAGCCTTCGAAGTCACCAGAGCCCTGAGGTACCCTGGGTATCCTCCCCTGTTGTGGAGGTGCTCTTTTTCTAAAGAATAAGACAGGCAGCATACTTTCTCAACCTGGAATTTACTTGAAATATTTTAAAAGATAGTGCAACCTCCACAGATGTGGGTTTTTTAAAAAATGCATTGACATTTCAAAACAACCCCTCTTCTAGAAATTCTTGTTCACTAGAGGGGGAGTGGTTGGAACACAGAATTTTTCTCTTCTTTGTTATGTTACACAGTTGCTATAGGGTTGCCGAGGCAAATTCGTGTTTTGGTTGGCTATAAATGTGGGTGGCCAAAACACCCTAATTTCCTTCTGAAAACAATTCCCAAAGAGAACAGAGATGTCTGCTGTCCAATTGGCCTACTTAGCTAGTCTCCTAGGAGGACATGTCTATGTAGGGCATGGATGCGTGCCTGGCATAGATGAAGCTATTGGCCCTTATCATTTAATCACAGAATTTTAGAGTTGGAAAGAACTTTGAAGGTTTAACTTTTCAACTCGTTGTAGGATCCTAGTCTACAACATCTTTTATTGATGGGTCTAGTGCCTAGCACATAGTAGGTGCTTAAGTGTGTATGCGTTGATTGACTGATCTAGCCTCTGCTTCAAAACAAAATACATTTATCCCTTTCACATTGCTGGGGGTGGGTTAGTGGCATGGTGCCCCAACAATCTGGAAAATTTACATAAAATTGTTTGGCCTTTCCTTCATTCCAGAGAAGCAATCTGAATTTTTTCTTTTTCTTTTAGGGGGTGTTTATAGTATCTTATTGTAAAATTTGGATTGATATTATACGATACTATACACATGCTTTCTGCATTTCTGAGTTTTTAAACTTTTTCTGTGTTGTTGCTGGCCTTGCGTGTCACCTGTGGCTTCCACAAAACTCCAAAATTCCCATTTAATTTCTTATGCTTACCTGCAACATATCAAAGTGGTGATGGGGGAAAGTTGTGATGTGAAAGGGATAACTGTAGTAGTTAGATGCAGGCAGGGTCAGCATTTCACCTTCCAAGAATCTTGAGAAAGCTGAAGTTAAAAAAAAAATTCACTAAAAGGGAGAGGACTATATCACTCTAGGCCAGACAACCATTAAAGCTCTCAAAGGCAGATTCTAACAAAGGTGTCTTTATTCCAAATCCCAGTGATTTAGAGCAGAGATGGATAACTCATAGCATAGATACTATGGAACTTATAAATTCCCATAGATTGTCAATTGACTGATGACATTCTCTAACTAACCAACTTATGCATTTTTATCTCCTGCTTCTACCTTTCTTTTTTCCTTCAACTCCATTCCCTTTCCCCTCTTTTATTCCTTCAAATTCTACTGCCCTGAAGTGTTACTTGGTCCAGCAGACAGCATTCATGGTTGATGATATCTGAATATGTTTGATGACTTCTGCCTGCCTCTTCTCCCACCCTTACTTATCTGACTTGGTTTTTGGGTGGATTTTTTACTCAGTACTGTGTACTAAGATATGGGTACATACTTTGGGGCTTCTTTACTCTATTTCATACTATATTCTAATTCCTGAGGTAACAGGAGGGAAGAGGAAGAGAAATTAATGACCACCATGCTTTCTGACTGCCTTGGACACATGCCGGCCAGATGTGCTCAGCAATCTCTTTGAGTCTTTCCATAAGACCTGAGATGCTTCTCCAGAACTGAATTTGGGTCTTGACCTGAGATTGGTAATCAATGCCCTATGGCAAGGTGTATTTCAAAAGATGCTCAATTTCAATGGTTTTGGTACTTTACATCAACATATATCACAAATCCTCCAGGCTTTAGGAGACAATCTTCATGAATTGCCATGGCCAGAAAAATTCATTACCTTGTGGCTAGTGTTTTACGGTAGAGACTCTCCAATTTTAGCTAGGCTGGTGCTTGGATGTAAAAGACACAAGTAATGACTTGTGTGGGTCCATATTCAAAGTTTTTTCCAGTTTGGCAGCATCTGTCAGAGTTTACCCTCCACTGGCATAATCTTCTAGAACTCAGGGTCATTGCCACATCATGATTAGATGTTGGAGTTAAACTTTAGGAAAGAGAGACAACACACTGACTATTTTGTTCTTTTGGGTTTTTTTTCCTTGAAAGCTAAAAACTTCTTTTGGCTCCTAAATTTTGGAGCTAGTATATAGATTCAAAACAAATTTATCAACCCTGCTCTCAGAATGACTGTCTTGTTTGTGTGCTTGGCACACAATGGAGTTTCATAAATATCCTTAACTGGCCAGACCTTGAAAATTATGCAATTGACCTGTCCAAATGGCAGGAAGGGTCAGAATGCCCTAGAAGGATGTCAGGTCAGTTTAATATGACAAAGGATTGATTTCACTTCCATGCCTACGTATTTATATAGAAACTGAACTGCAGTGGTTCAGTTTGTCTCACTTAATGAAATTCAATGGAAGCCTTTTCTGGACTTTTAGGAAATCAACCAATCAACAAGCATTTCTTAGGCACTTACTATGTGCCAGGCATATAGTATGATCCAAACTAGAGATCCAAACAAAGAATGAAACCATACTTACACTCAATGAACTTACACTCTAATGGCAGAGACAACAGGAACATATATGTGTATATATAGAATAAACATAAAGAGGATAAATACAAGATAGTTAAAAACAAGATAATGTGGGAGGCAGAACATTAGCAGTTGGGGACACTGGGAAAGGTTTTGTGTAGAATGTGGTGTTTGTGCTGCATCTTGAAAGAAGAGAAGGATTCTATTAAGTGGTGGGGAGGAGGAGAGAGCGCTTTCCAGGAATGGAGGAAGGTCAGTGCAAAGACATCAAAGAAGATGGAAGACTTTAAGGATGTCACTTAAGCTCTGTGGTGTTGTCCTTTTAGCTATGTTACTGTAATACAGATAAATATAACTGATTTTTAGTATCTTCTCTCCCTCCGCTGGGGGAAAGATCCCAACACATTCCTCCTGAATTCTCCTGGATGTATAATCTCAGGGAGCATATAATTCTTCCCAACTGAAACTGGTCTTTTCTTCCTCAGATTTTCTTAAGTGCCCTCTGTTTTGATCTCAGCTTTGCCTCATCACATTTCTACCTTATTCTTAGGTATGTGCTACATACTCGATTAGATGGTAAGATCCTTGAGGGCAGTGACTTTTTCTCTTTTCCTTGTATCTTACACAAAGTAGGTGCTTTAAGATGTTTTGACTTAAATTTGATGAAATGACCTAAGATAATAAAGCCCTGTACCATTGTGGTTAAAATAGAACCCCCAAAAATTCACTTTAAAAATAGTATAAATTTATGCAATTACGTATTTTAAAAATATAAAAATGGATTGGTCTCTCTTGACTAACCATATAATCTTACATATACAGCACATAAAATTTGTGAAGCATTTGAGGATATGAAAAATGAACAGATTATTTCCCTTGTGGTTAACTATAAGACCACATGTACCCATTTTGGAGAGCTTAATCTTACCATAAGTGGGATGACCTACAAGCTTTTTTTCATCTCTACTTTTAGTTATTTTCTGGCACATAGATCTTGACTGAGGTCTATTGCAATGTCAGCCAACTAGCATATTAATTGAAGTTAATTGAATTTAAATAAATTCAACTTAAATTCACTCAATTAGCAAGAAGTGGTATGTATAGGGCTGGAAGGAAGGAAAACTCTAGCATTCCATGGAAAAGTCCCCCCCCCTTTCATTAGTGGGAATATTCATTAGGAAAAATTACCATGGGAACCACAGAATTGACCAAGCTACCTCTAAATAAATTGACTTAATTTATCTTCTCATTTAGCAACTGACCACATGTACACAGGTTTGTATTTTTATAGCTTGGGTTGAAATTAAAGAGCTGAAAAGATGCATACAATATTTATGTCCCAGACATACCACACAAGGACAGCATTATAGGTCAGGAATGGCTAAATACCCAGAGGCCAAAAAATGATGTCAGACTGAGTTAAGTTGAACCAAAAGGAGTGGGCATGTACAGCAAATCCAGTAGGATGGTACATTATCATGGTGAACACATGGACCACTTTAGATCATTTGAGCAAAATGAGAAAAGACATTCAACCTCAGCTTCCATCTTCAGTGTAGTAATGGTCTACTCTTAGGGCTCATGATGAAGACTAGCAGAGTTAATCTATTTTTCCCTACATTTCTTATAGAATCCGTAAACATCATTTGGCTGTCAATGATGTTTATAATATGTTTCCAATTTTGATCTTTCTACATGTAAATATGTACCAGATGTGGAACTCGTTTTCATCGTTTAGTTTTTTGTCTTTTTGTTTTCATTTTAGGGACATAGGAAATAAAACATGGAAAAATGGGTTACTCTGTCTCCTCTATCTCCTATCCCCCTGCCATTGTCACATAATCAATAATTCACATATTCTCATTTTCCATTTTAGTTGTCAGGTACAAGGCTTTGCCCCTGATACACTGGCTTACATCAAGTGATTATTTAAGCTCTTTCAGTGAATTCCTCAGCACTGATAATGAGGTTGTGGAACAGGTTACATCTGAGTGTTGGAAAAATTCTAGACCTAAAGTTCTCTACCTAGTCAATCAGTCTTTAATAATATTATTAATAAGATAAGAAACAGAAAAAGGTAGATAAGAAGAGAGAGGAGAAAAGAAAATGTGAGCAGAATCATGAGGGCTACAAAGGATCATAGATCTAGATCTGGAAGAGACCTTAGAAATCACATGGTCAAACTCTCTAATTTGAGGAGAACTCTGACAAGCCAGGAAGGGAAGTGAAATGGCTCTTCTAATGTAACCTAGGCAGGATTTGAACCCCAGTACTCAAAGCCAGTCATCTTTCTATTATACCACACTGATTGCATTAGGAATGCATTCTTTCCCCATGGAATGGCCTATAGCAGGCTTCTTAAGTGGCTTGGACCCTTGAGTGGGTTAGCAGTATATAGATGTGGCACAGCTAGGTGGCACAGTGGATAGAGCAGAGGGCCTGGAGAGGAAGACCCAAGTTCAAATCTGGCCTTAAACACTTGCAAACTGCATGACCCTGGGCAGTGTTATTTAACTCTGCCTCAGTTTCCTCATCTGTAAAATGAGCTGGAGAAGGAAATGGTAAACCATTCCAGTATCTTTGCCAAGAAAACCCCAAGTGGGGCCTCAAAGAGTTGGACGTGACTGAAATGACAACAATGAACAACATACAAATGTAATCCTTGGCTCAAAACCCATTTGCATCAAACTCTCCTCTTTAGTGGAGATTAATTACTCAATCACTGAGCATTTAAGAGGACAGAGCTTGGAAGAAGAGGGATCCTGGTCTTCTGGCTTCCTGCTTTGAGAGGGAAGATGTAATTCCACACTCTTTTCAGGTCCCTGAAGTGAGAGAAAGACACTGAGAGGAAACCACCTTTAAACTATGGGTTACACAGAAACAAGACGTCCTTCAAAATAACAACTACTTTAAAATTTACAAAGTGTTTACAGATATCTAACTCATTTGATCCCTACAATAACCCTGAAAGGTAGGCAGCACAAGTATTATTATCCTCATTTTAGAGATGTGGAAATAGTGGCTCAAAGACAACATGGCTTGTCAATAATCACACAATTAAGAAGTGTGAAAAGTAAAATTTGAACATACATATCTTTTGACTATAGGTCCAGTATTTTCTCCTTTACACTGTGCTGCTCATATGATCTCTAGAAATTAGTCTTGACCTTTATGTTTACAACTCAGCAACTTCTTTTTATTATATTTATTAAGAAACTTCCCTGAGTATTATGATAGGTATTATATTGAAATTAACTAAAAAAGGTATGGTCCTTGAATTCTAAGAGTTTATTTTCTGAGTTCAAAAACAGATTTTATATACATATATATATACACACACACACACACATATATACATATATGTACATATATATAAAAATATCCCCCCCCAGATATATAGAACAATGGAGTGTTTACATTCAGGCCTGATACAATTTTGTCTAAAAGTTTTTTTAGCTGTATCATTCTTTAACTACTCCTTGGTGCAATATAGTTGCTTGGTGGATAATAACTGTTCAACTCACAACTGGAGCTCCTATCTAATGTATTTCTGTATTAGTAGTCAGAATTGATAGTTAATATTAGTTATTAATAATTATTTACATCACTAGACATTATTAGAGATATAAATCTAATAACATTGGATTTAATGAAGACATGAAACACTGTGGATAACTGGGAAGAAAATCCAACAGTAAACATTCTTTGCACCCAGACACAAAAGGACGTAATTTCCCACAACTCCAGGTGAATTATAATCTAATTCCTAGTTAATTCTTTTTAACTCCCCAGCATGCTATTCTCATATAGCCACTTCAGAACTCAGTTTCAGTGGTAGAGGTTTAGCATTCCCTCAGGATAGAATAGAAAACTTCTGAAAGCAGTCATCCTGGTTTTGGTGACTCCATGAAATTGCAGTAACAATTGGGTTTGGGTAGAATTCCCTAAAGGAAGCTTAACTGAAAAAAAAAAAAAGAGTCAACAGCCAAACACAGAAGTCAAAAGAAACTCCGTAGCTAGTATTCTGTAACATCAGTGCTTGGAATAATATTCCTTTTCGATGTCAGTGTTTACCCTGGATTTCACTGTCTTTTGAGAGCATGACCATTACCAATCAACCTGCCATGAAGCCTTAGCTCATTCACTGGATCTTGAGCCATCCAGCAATGCCTACACGACAGTTCACCTAAGACTTGCTTGGGGTTGGGAGGATCCCATCATTCTCTTCCTGACCTGGACAGTTTGAGCAGTTCTTACCATCAGACAGCAGGCGATAAGATTTTCTTGCTTTAAGGGTAGATTGCTTGTTTGCAACCTAATAACTACTTGAGGCACAGAGACTCTTTTGTAACATAGAGTTCCATAGCTGCTCCCCATTGGAATCCAATTTCTCTCACTGACCATCCGCTCAAATGGGTTGACTAAAACTTTGTTCCAATGCTGGTATCTTTCCAATCTCTCTGGAATAAAATGGGACTTCTAGGGGGTTCTAGCTCAGTTCCAAGAACTGAGGTTGGGGTAATGCTGTGGTGAGATTGATGGGGTGGTGATGGGGCTTGTATCAACTGTCTGAGCACTCTGTTTTCTGACACCATGCTATCATCACGGTACAAGAAAAGAGCTTTGAATTTTGGGTCAGGAAGGCCTGTCTGTGGCATTTATTAGCTCTGTGACAATAAGCAGTCTCAACCTCTCTAGAGACTCAGTGCATTCATCTGTAAAATGGGAGTTATAGTGACTACCTCACAGCGGTGCAATGAGGTTCAAATGAGATTTTAAAGTGATACAGTAACAGCAACATTGTACGATGACCAACAATGATTGACTTAGCTCTTCTCAGTAATACAATGATCCAAGGGAATGAAAAAAGATTCATGATGGAAAATGCTATCTGCACCCAGAGAAAGAACTGATAGAGTCTGAATGCAGATTGAAGAACACCATTTTCATTTCCTTTGGGGTTTTTTTGCATGTTTTTTTTCATTCTGTTTCTTCTTTCACAATATGACTAATGTGGAAATATATTTTACATGATTGCACGTGTATAATCTATGTCAGATTGCTTGCCATCTTGGGGGGGGTGAGGAGGGAGAAAAATTTGGAGCTCAAAATCTTATAAAAAATCAATGTTTAAAATTGCCTTTGCATGTAACTAAAAAAGTAAAATACTATTTTTAAAACTTTAAAGTGGTATATATGGATGCATATACACACATACATACATACATATAAACACATATGTTGGCTATTATTATGAGTTCCATTTCTTTGGAGAGTACGTTTGTTGCCTGTCGAATTCAACGTCATATATGATATCACAGGTTTAGAGCTTCAGGGACTTCTGCCCACCTCCAGGATATAAGCCCCTATCTTTGTCACTGAAAGCTCTTCATGACATGAACCCTTTCTACCTCTGGAGTCTTCTTACGCTTTATTCCCTTCCATATACTCCATGACTGAGTTCTACTGGCCCACATGCTGTTCCTTGCTCGTTTCCCGACTCCATGCCTTTTGTATGATTGTTCCCCAGGTCTGCAATATTCTTCCTACCTCACTTCCTTGTTGCTCTGATTTCCTTCAAACCTCACCTTCAGCAGGCATTTCCTGGTCCACCTATAGATGCCTTCCTCTCAGAAATTACCTTCCATTTGTCCTGTATATGTATTGGAGGTACCTAGTTATATACGTGTTATCTCCCCTGTAGGAACTCCTTGAAGGCATAGGATTTTTTTTTGCCATTTTTTTTTGTAGCTTTAGCCCTTAGCACAATGCCTGGTACATAGTAATCACTTAATAAATGTTTTTGGATTGACTGATTGATATTCACTGTGCATAGGGACAAATTTTGCCTGCTAAAGAAATTGATATTGAGTGTTCTCACCAGGTAGAGCTTTGGTAGTTACTCTACAGAGAGAGAGAAGACTACTGGGTCACATTAAAGTAAAATTATTTACTTAAGAGAGAGCTCTTTCCCAGCGGCACCCCAATGAACTTTTGCCCCACTGGTTGAGCACCTCAACAAATTCCCTTTAGAATATGTAAGTTAGTACCTTTCAGAGGAATTGGAGGTAGTCTGATCAATAGATACATGACCAGATTTCCATATTCTGTGACAGTCAGACTTGTTGTTTTCCCTAGAAAACATTCTGAGAGCAGATTAGAATAGTCATCAAATAAGCATAGAACAGCAGAGTTTGAGAGTTGAAAGGGACCTACAAGCCACCATCTAGCGCAACCCACACATGAAGGGAATCTCCACTGTAAAACATCCCACGAGTGGTCTTCTAATACCTGCTAAGTCCAGCCTGGGCCTTGAGCCAGGAAGACCTGAATTCAAATCTAGACTCAGAATAGTTGTGTGATCCTGGGCAATGCACTTAATCACTGCTTGTAAATTCTAAAATGAAGAGAATGATAGTACCTGCCTCTCAGAGTTTCTGTGAGGATTAAATGAGATAATATTTGTAAAGCACATAGATGCTTAATAAATATTTCTTTCCTGCCTTCCTTGAAGACCTATTTCCAAGGACAGGGAACCCGCTGCCATTTGCAGTAGTCCTTTCCAACCATTCAGTCTTATTCCAGCACATTGCATCAGTTTTCTTTTATGCACTATGGTCACTTGCTTAGTCCAATCCATTTGCTCTAAGAAATTTTCTTGCTTAGCTTCGGAAATCTCTTCTAATGCCATCTCTTTATTCTGTTCCTCTGGATGGGATAGTGCAGAGACAAGAATCCATTCTTTCCTTCTTATTAAAAGGTAACAATGTACCAGGAGTATTGGAACAGTTCCAGAGGCATCTCTAAAACAATGTGGTTCACAGTTGGCCCTTAGTAAATGTTTGGTGATGGAATGCATTGACTGGAAGGATGCAGTGAAGATCTCTCAAAGGATGCTTGAAGGATACACTAATTTTATAGATAAGTAAATTGAGATCCAGATAGAGGGAATGACTTATCCAAAGTCAAAAGCACTGTAGGTGCTTAAATATTATCAAATATTCCCCCAACACCTCCCTAAAGCCTTTTGTTTATGTGAGTCGTATCTATTGATATTTAGCATATTAGGGGCAGCTAGGTGGTACAGTGGATAGAGCTCCAGCCTTGGAGTCAAGAAGACCTGAGTTCAAAGCTGACCTCAGACACTTGACACTACTGTGTGACCCTGGGCAAGTCACTTAACCCCTATTGCCTCACCAAAACATAAAACAAAACAAAAAAGATATTTGGTACATTAAAAATTAAAGTATCATTATGAAAATATTTTTGCCCTTGTGAATCCCCAGGGGCCCCCTGACCACACTTCAGGAACTATTGCTCTGTAGAAATAGGGACATCTTCTGAATTTCTGTCCCAAAACAGTCTTCTATTTTTGGATAGTTTGGGAGTTGTGGTCCTTCCCAGCTCTTGGCTATCTCTAAGGCTTCCTACCATCTACTACTTGTCCCACTCCTCTTCCTGATAGTAGGATTATGCAGCCTCTTCATCACTCAGTAGTCATTTTTCTGCCCATCTGCCTGTTTCCACTCCACTCTCCAAACTAGCTCTCCAGAGACTATACCTGGGAAGAGTTAAGTTATTCATCTGGGCTTTTCCTGGAAGTAGGTAGCCTTCTCTTCACCTGTCCATTTTCTGCCTTGCCCAGACCTCTTCCTGCTCAAAGAACTGTAATCAAATCAACACACTATCATTGCCTGTGAAAAGGTCATGCCAATTGATTGTCTTATTCACCATCTTTACAATTTCCCAGACTCTAACTCCCTTCCTGGCCAGCTTGTATGTGTTGTCTCCTCCATTATAATTTAAGCTTCTTGAGGACAGGGACCATTTCACTTTTGTTTTTCATATCCCTAGAACTTAGCACAATGCTTGGCACATATTAAATGTTAATAAATTCTTTTCATTTATTCATTCATGTAAATTTCAGGGTGATCTGATTAGTTCTTTAATCTACCTTCCCTTCCTTAGGAAAAATCTTCGTGTTACACTAATCTGGCATTCTTAACTTAGAGTCTGTGAATTTTTTTAAACATTATTTTGATAATAATTTCAACATAATTGATATCTTTTGTAATATTAAGTGTTTTATAATTTAAAACATTATTTTGATAAGGGGTCCATCGACTTTACCAGACCATTAAAGACACCAATGCTATAAAAAGGCAAAGAATCTGGGCACTCTTTTTGACCTGTGAATTATGATGCTGTTTGCTAGTATGTTCTGGATTAGAAAATGTCCATTTCCAATCACCCGTCTCCTAAAAGTCATATCTTCCTAGACTGAGGTATGGTCAACACCTTGGAGAGAATTCTTTCTTCTTCTTTCTCCTCGTTAGTGATTCCAGACTGTGGGTTACTGGGATTGTGGAGCTGTTTTGATCATGCCAGCTGTGGTCTTTTCAGGGGATTCAGATTTAAAGTGTCCTGATTTCCTACAACTACAACAAACACCACTTTCAATCTGCCTTCCAATTTCTCGTAGCTTTCACTACTGGGATTCCTGGCTCCTTTCCTAGAAAATCTGTCTTCCTCCTGCTGGTCAAGGGTTTCCCTCCATCCCTCTTGGGAGGCCAGCCTCTCTCTGAACCTTCTTTGCTCCCTACTATCTGAGAGAGAAGGTGATGCACAACATCCACAGCCATTAAATCTAGATCTTTGGCCAAAGGGTACACCTTAACAGCCTAGCACTGTTAGTCTGCCAGGTCTCTCACTTTTAAATAACACAGCAATGAATGACTGACCCTGCTAAGGCTGTAGGGCATGATGTTTTTTCTGGAAGCATTCCTAGTTAAATATGAACCTTGTTTTGAAATACTCACACAAGGTTCATCCTGGTTCTGGAAGGAGGCCTTACATTTGAGCTAACTCCCCTGACAAGTGGCTTGTTAAAAATTGCAGGTGCTCTTGAGTAAGGGGATGGAAGGAGAAGAGGAAAGGAATATCTCAGAACTTCGATGTGCTTGTTCAAATCATGGTTTGGAAATATGATGATCTATACCTACAGTGTTATAGGGGAAAGAGTCCTGATTCTGAAGTCAGAGGATCTAAGTTTGAAAACTAGTTCAGCTACCTACTACATAAATGGCCTTGGGTAAGTGACAACCTCATAGGGTTCATTTTCCTCACGTACAAGGTGAAGAGGTCTAGAGCAAGACTTCTTAATCTTTTCTGTGCCACGTTCCCTTTGGCAGGCTGGTGAAGCCTATGGATCCCATCTCAGAATAATGTTTTTAAAAACAAAATAAAATATACAGGCTTACAAAAGAAATTAATTATGTTGAAATAAAGATTTATTTTTTTCCCATCGAATTTCCCAGATGCCCTTAAATTTATCCAGGACTCCCTGTGAATCTTAGGTTATGAAGATCCCTTCTAGCTCTAAATTCTACGTGGAGAAATCACTGGAGGATGATTTTCCTCAGGATTTTTTCTTTCAGTCAAACTGGGCTAATATTAGTTGTGCTTTCTCTGCAGTTTGGTGTGCCCATTTGTTGTTGTTTAGACATTTCAATAGTGTCCCACTCTTCATTACCCCACTTGGGGTTTTCTTGGCAGAGATACTAGAGTGGTTTGCCATTTCCTTCTCCAGCTCATTTTACAGATAAGGAAACTGAGGCAAACAGGGTTAAGTGACTTGCTCAGCGTCAAACAACTAGTAAGTGTCTGAGGCCAGATTTGAACTAAGAAAGATGAGTCTTTCTGACTCTGAGCACAGCACTCTATCCACTGTGCCATCCAGCTGCCTTCATTTGCCTAGATACCTCTTTTTTCCCTCTCTTTCTTTTCCTTTCCTTTCCTTTCTTTTTTCTTCCATCCTTCCTTCTTCTGTGCTTCTTGGGTCTCATCAGGTCCTCATCATGTTCTCTTATGTGTATGTATAATTTCCTTTCATCAGGCTCTTCTTTAGGAAAGGAACCATCATTATTTAATCTTTGTATTCCCAGTCCCAGAGTGAAATATATAGTGTTGTTATTGTTGTTTTAGTTGTGTCCAACTCTTTGTGACTCCATTTGGGGTTTTCTTGGCAAAGATACTGGAGTGGTTTGCCATTTCTTTCTCTAGCTCATTTTACAGATGAGGAAACTGAGGCAAAAAGGATTAAGTGCTTTGCCCAGGGTCATACAGCTAGTAAATGTCTGAGGTCAGATTTGAACCCAGGAAGATGAGTTTTCCTCACTGGCTTGACACTCTATCTACTGTGCCACCTAGCACCTTGAGCGTCATTTTACAGATGAGGAAACTGAGGCAAGCAGGGCTAAATAACTTGTTTAGGATTTCATAGCTAATAAGTGTCTGCATTTGAGGCTCATTTGAACTCAGGTCCTCCTGATTCCAGGCCCTGTGTTCTATCCACTGTGCCACCCACCTGCCACAAAGGTACAGTAGGTCCTTGATAAAAGTTTATTGAATTGAAATGAATTTTTCTCAACTGTCTTTTGTCCTTTGCTGCTTGTAAAGTCTTCAGCCATGGCTTTATGACATAGGATCATAAATATAGAGCTGGAAGGGACCTCAGAGACTGGCAGAGGTTAAGTGCCTTGACTAGTGACTTACCCTGCTCGTAAAAAGTAGCAGAGGTGTAGGATTTGAATACAGGTCTTCCTGACTTCACTTGGTCCCTAGCATTTGATGCTATAATGGTATAAGAGGGAGAAGAATCTTAAAGATGAGATAACAAAGATAGGTAACTGGCTTGAAGATGTAATGGAATGAATTCCTGGGTTTGAATTCTAGTTCTACTCCCTGTGTGATAGTGGACAAACCACTTACCTTTTCTGGACCTCAGAGTCACAGGACCATAGCTTCTAGGTTGGAAGAGACCTCAGAAGTTACTTGGTCTGACACCTTAATTTTACACGTAAGGAAACTCAGGTTTTGGAATTGTCAAGAGACTTGTCCAAAGTTTCACCAGTAGTGATCGGCAGAGGGAAGATTTGAACCTGGGTCCTCAGACTCCATCCATATTCAGCACTCTTTCTTCCTCTACGCAATGTGGAGAATGTACTAAAAGATCTCTAAAGTCCTTAAATTAGGTTTCTTCACATCTCATTAGATTCCATCTCACCCTCTTTTCTTCAGACGGTTGAATCATTATAGATTTATTTAAAGTCCAATAGAATTCCCTTCTTACAGGCAAACAAAAACTATAAATCATAAGGTCTTTATTTCAGTGGAAATTTGATTATATCAAAGGTGTGGGAGGCAAAGGGAGGGAAGGAAAGATGTGGGAATTGGGGGTAGCAGGTGTGGAAATCAGGAGGAGGCTGCTTAGGAGAGAAGTGAGGAGGGGGTGTGTATGTATCACATTCTGCCAGCAATTGCATTCCATTGTATGGGGGTGGGGAGGATGGAAAAGGAGGGCTCCCACATTTGTTATGGGAAGCTCTGTCCAAGGAGTGTTCCTCTCAGCCTTCTAAAGGACATTTCTAATGACATTGTGCTGTGTCACTCTGACTTCTTTATCCACTAGTACTGACTTCCATGTGGTCACTCAGTAGGAAGCAAAGCGCTTATTTCCTTTCTCTCACCCCCTCAACTTGATGTAAAGCAGCCAGCCCACAGTAATGGGCCACAGTCGCTTTGGGTTCCATTGTGCTGTGATGCCTTCAGAGGCAGAAATCTTCCAGCTCAGTTCAATCAACTGCAAATTTGGCAGATGGGAGGTGATGCAGTTTAGCTGTTGGCCTACACTGACCCAGGCCCCTGTGACCTTCTCTTCCCAGCCCTCCTCCCCATCCCACCCCTCCTTTTCCTGGAAACAAGGTGGGAAACTTTCCCGACAGACTCTCTCCTGAGACCTTCTGTACTTCTTGGTTTTAATTCATCAGAAATACTGAGAAAATAATGTAAGGTGGCACATTGGTTGTTCAGCTTCCTGTCTTAGCCAAAATTAGGAAATGATAAGAACCTCTGAGAAAAAAAAGATCATAGAACATTTTCTTAAACTTCTTCTTTAACTGAGAAAGCATTCCAGTTCATTTAAGACACCAAAAAAAAAAAAAAAACCAAACACCCCAAACCAAAAAACCCCAAACCAAAATAAAACAACAACAACAAACAAAATACATTGCTTATTTTAGTCAGATTGGTCTGTTTATTTCTAATCAATTCCCTAGCCATCTCATAGCTCAAAGAAAAACTACACACTGGGTCTGACATTCAGGACCTTCCTAAATCTAGTTGCTACCCTTCTTTCCTGCCTTGTTTCCCACTATTCCACTGTACAAATGCCCAAGTTTTGGCCAGATCAGACTAGTATTGCTACTACTAACTTGCATTCACATAGTGCTTTTCTTACAAAAAGGGAAGAAGAATTAAGAAACCTTTTGATGAGGGTGAAAGGAGAGTGTAAAAGCAGGCTTGAAGCTTAACATCAAAAAAAAAACCCCTAAGATTCTGGCAAGTGGTCCCATCACTTCCTGGCAAATAGAGGGAGAAGAAATAGAAGCAGTGTCAGATTTTATATTCTTGGGCTCAAAGATCACTGAGGATGGCAAATGTAGCTGTGAAATTAAGATCCTTGTAAGGAAAGCTATATAAATCTGGACAGCATACAAAAAAGCAGAGACATCACTTTGTCCACAAAGGTCCGAATAGTCAAAGCTATGGTTTTCCAGTAGCAATGTATAGCTGTGAGAATTAGACAATAAGGAAAGCTGAGCACCACAGAATCAACGCTTTTGAATTGTGGTGCTGGAGGATTTTTGAGAGTCTCTTAAACTTAAAGAGAGCAAATATGTCAATACTTAAAGAAATTAACTCAGGCTATTTACTCAGAAGGTCAAAGACTGAAGCTGAAGCTTATATATTTTGGTCACATAATGAAAAGATGGGACTCATTGGAAAAGACCCTGGTGTTAGGAAAGATTGATAGTAAAAGGAAAAGAGGACAGAAGATAATTAAATGGATAGATAGTATCATAAAAACAATAAACATGAACTTGGACAGACTTTGGGAGATAATGGAGGATTGAAGGGCCTGATGTGCTATGGTATATGGGATCATAAAGTCAGAAATGACTGAACAACTGAGTAACAACACTCCATTAGACTGTGAGCTCCTTGACAACAGTAACTTATTTTTGTTTGAGGTTTTTCATTTATTTGTTCATTCATTCATTCATTCATTCATTCATTCATTTATTGCCCCTTTTGTGTCCCCAATGCTTAACAATAGCATAGTATAGGCACTTAATCAGTGCTTACTGATTTGACTTGACTTCAGTTCCAATGCTCTTTTCATTAGGTCTCATGGACCACTAACCTTTTCCCTATCCAAAGTGCTGGAATTGAGTAAAGATGTGAGTGCAAATCCTTCCTCAGACACTTGCTAGCTGGGTGACTTTCAATCATTTCACTTCCCACCCTCAGTTTCCTCAACTATAAAATGGGGATAAAGATACCACCTACTTTATAGAATTGTGTGAATCAAATGAGATAACGTATGAAAAATGCTATGCAAAACTCAAAATGCTATACAAATGTTAGCTATTATGAATCATTATTATTTCATCTTCCACCTTCATTGATTTCTATATCCTATGCCTGGAATTTATTTTTTATTTTTTATTTTTTGCTAGGCAATGGGGTTAAGTGACTTGCCCAGCATCACATAGCTAGTGAGTGTTTTGTGTCTGAGGCCAGATTTGAACTCAGGTCCTGAGTCCAGGGCAGGTGCTCTGTCCACTGCGCCACCTAGCTGCCCCTCCCCATGCCTGTAATTTAGAAGGCAATGATGAGGCACATGGTTGATGTGAGTAGGATGTACAACAAATAAGAAATGTAGAAGAAATGAATTGAGTCAAAAGGCTCAAAAGGAAAAGAGATCACTTGCTAAGGTAGGTTGAGGCATCATAGGTAGAGAGCTGGATTGCTTCACTGGTACCATCCTCACATCACAATAACGTAAAGAGAAATCAAGCAAGTCCTAAAGAATGCTTGGTGGACATCTTGTGAATTTATGGAAACATGAGCAAGAATCATGCAAGAGGGGTAGACATGGATAGATTTAGGGACTATCTTATTCAGAGTAATGACAGATCCATTTGGGTATGCCAAGCATGGTTAGCCCTCTTGAGTTCCTTCTCTTTCTTCAAGACCTAGCTCAGATATTACATGGAAGGGTTGGACCAGATTGGAAGTTCCCATCGTGGAGTTACATGGACTTTCAGGGATACGAGAAGATTGTCAAGGAGGTATGGGAAAAATTTGATAAATTACCATTTTCTCCGACTGAAATATTCCCACAGTAGTAGTGTTAGCAAAAAGAAAAAAAGGTGTGAGGAGGAGGTGGGGGCTGGGTGGACAAGGGAAGGAGTATTAATTATAGTGCATCTGAAAAATTTTAAAGAGAAAACTGAAAGAATAGCTTCCACTGACCAAAACCAAAACTTGTATCTGCAAACCAAGATTCTCAGGTGTGTTCTTACTCAAAGCCAAAGCAAGAAACAAATAAGAGGCTGAACATGATATGTGGATATGTCTTTCAAAAACTGTACCCAAAATAAAACCATAGGATGACAAAAAACAGAAGCAAGGACCTCGCTAATTTATTTGATTATGTTCCTGAATCACACTGAACAACATTGTGATACTAAAAAATGTTACTATGTACCAAATAAGTGTTTCTTTATGAAAAATTAATTTCTTTATATTTTATCTGCATGTGAATGGCAAACTCTAGAACTTGCTTGCTCTCATGTTGAATAAGGGTTGAGAGACAATGTGGTATAATCAATGAAGAACTGGCCTCAGAGCCAGGAAGAGGGCACATTCTAGCTTCCCCTTAACTTCTCATTGCTAAGAAGAGCTCTAAAATTATAACTTTCAGAGACAGTGTTTACTGGAATAGGCAGAGGAAGTCTTGTCCCTATCCCCTTGAATAGGGGCTACAGGGAGGTTTACTCAGCCAAAAGGCGTGAGGCCTGAAAAGGTTGGAAACCCCTGAAGTAGGTGATCTCTAAGTTTATTCAAGCTCTAAAGCCATGATTATATGGACAACTGTATGAAGTAAGCAGGGCAGGTACTATTATTCCCATTTTATAGATGAAGTAACTAAGGCTTAGAGAGATTAAATGACTTACTCAGAGCTATACTGTTAGTAATGGAGCAATGGGCCTCAAGTGCAGGTCTCAGTAGCTGCTATTCTTTCTATTATGTCGGGACTACTTTTTATTTTATTGTTACCAATCAATATCAGTATCAAAATCAAACATTTATTAAGTACCTACTAGTACCAGGTATTGTGCTAAGTCCTGGGGATATAAAAAGAAGCAAAAGAGAGTCTCTGCCCTCAAGGAACTTACCGTCTAATGGCAGAGACAACATGCAAACAAGTATATACAAAGCAAGACATACACAGGGTAAATAGGAATTAATTAACAGAGAGAAGGCACTAGAATTAAGAAAGACTGGATAAGGCTTCTTATAGAAGGTGGTAATTTAGTTTGGACTTAAAAAAAATAGGTGGGTTGGTAGTTGGAGTGGAGGAGGGAGAACATTCTAATAACCCATACATATGGATTGACCTTGGCCAAGTCACTTAATCACTTTTGGCCTCAGGTTACTTATCTGTAAAATGGGGGTATTGAGCTACTTAACTTGTTAGGCCCTTTCCTGATCTAAATCTATGTTCCTGTGAATTCCCATTTATACATATAATGCTTTAAGGTTTACAACGGGCATTCCTCACAACAATCCTTTCTCTTTTTTTTTTTTTAAAGGCAATTGGGGTTGAGTGACTTGCCCAGGGTCACACAGCTACTAGGTGTCAAGTGTTTGGTCTGAGGTCAGATTTGAACTCAGGTCCTCCTGACTTCAGGGCCAGTGCTCTATCCACTGTGCCATCTAGCTGCCCCCACCTCACAACAAGCCTACTGGAGCACAAATATCAGTATTCCCTATGATAGCTTAGGAAAGTGAGTTTCAGAAAAGTCAAATTACTTACCCAGGATTATACAACTGGTAAATGTCAGAGATGAGATTTGAACCTAGATTCTGGCATTGTCTCCCGTGCCAGACTACCTCTCACTTATTGAGTTATTGCTTATATAGTAGGCTCTGTATAAGGTCATGGCCAGGAATACAAAGGAGACACAGTAATTGACCTCATGAACATTCTATAAAGTTGAGGAGAAAAATAACAAAAGCCATAAGACAATATATTTCTTAAATAAGTGTTATAGGCAGTAAGTGCTATAGGAGTTCAGAGCAAGGAGAGATCATTGTAGACTGAGGTAGGCAAAGAAAGCTTCATGGATGAAGTGGCTCCTAGCCTCCACTCACTAAGTTTCTAAGTTCATTGATAAACACTCCTTCCTGGTTACCAATCCCCTCTTTTAGAAAGTAAGCTCCCTGAGGGCAGACTTTTTCTATTTGTATCTCTAGCATTTAGCACAGTAGCTTGTATATATTTAGTACTTAATAAATGCACATTCATTCATTCAATGAAGGGCAGAGATTTTTCAGGTGGAAAAGAACATGTACAGAGGTAAGGACAAAAGGCATTTTGGGGGACAGTGAGTAATTCAGTTTGGATGAGACAGAGGGTTTGTGTGTTGGGAGGTAAGACTAGAACTAGATTTTCTAAATGAATGAATAAATAGAGGCAGTTAGGTTTCAAAGTGTTGAACTTGGAGTTAGAAAGACCTGAATTTGAATCCTCCATCAGATATGTCTTAGCTTTATAATCCTGGGCAAGTCAAAGCTCTCCTTGCCTCAGTGTCTTCATCTGGAAAATGAAGAGGTTGGAATTGATGGCTTCTAAGGTTCCTTTCAGCTCTAAAATCTAAGATCCCAAGAATTCTCATCATATGTTATATAAGTCATGGAAAAGTTTGAATTGTTATCTGGACAGAGCAAAAGTTTTTATATAAATTATTTAGAAGGCATGATCTCAATCCGTTAAGAATAAAAGTCAGTCCTATGAAGAAAGGTCCATCATGTTTAGATTGTTTCATGTGAAGAATTCTGGAATTGACTGTCCTCCAGTGAATGAAAAGGTCAAAGACCTGGATTCATATGTTTTTTCTCCATCTTCAGTTTGTCAGGTTCTCACTCCAGCACAAAATGCTCAAACTAATCTTTAAAATACACAACAATTTTAGTTCAATGGGAGGAGATCTCAAGGTACTAACCATATGGATGTTAGGGAAATGACGGATGCCTTTACTTCTACTTCCTGTCCAAGACAGAGATAGTCCTCCCAACTTCTTTGGGGAATAAGGAAAACAATCCTTTAGACGGAGACTTGAACACCCCCCCCACCCCGATCCACGAGAAAATTGCTCACACCTGAACCCTAACACAGCAGGTTCTCATAGAGTTACTTTGAAAGTACTCTTCCTCCTGGGGGACATGCAGGCCCCTAGTGCCACGCTTCCTTCTTTCTAACAATTTACCTTTGTTCAACGTCTTTGTTTTATACCCTCCTCCCCTTCTTCCCTACCAGTTTCTCTAATTGTTACAGAGCTTCCTTCTGAGACTGACACGGCAGTGAGTCCCCACACCCCCCCAAGTATACATTTCCTGACCTATTGTATTTTCCAGCACCACCATTAGCATAGCCACTAACATTAGCATTGCACTTGGATGATCGTCCCCAGGTCCCTGGGAGGTCTTAGTCCACACTTTCTTTGAGGTGAAAGAGAGGCATAGGCTACTCTGAAGTTAGTAGAGTAGGCCCAGAGTCATTTTTTTTAAGGCCACATTAGGGAGAGCTGTTTAGTGGAGGCTGTGAAAGCTATCTGCTTTATCTGGTGGGTAGGTCAGAACTGAGGAAGGAGCAGTTGTCTGAAATAATGCCAATAATTAATAATTTATAGCTAGCATTTATAAAATGCTTTAGGGTTTTCAAAGCACTTTGCATATGTTATATTCAGTCAGTCAGTCATTTGACCAGTAAAATGTAAACTCCTTCTGGGCAGAGACTGTTTCTTTTTTTGTTTTTATATAGTGAAGCACCCGGTATATAGTAGGCACTTAATAAAAGATCTTTGACTTGAATTTGTAGAGGCCTTGGAGAATTTGGGGAAAGAATAGAAACATAGAATGTAGGATTTAAGACTAAGGGGCATTAGTCCAATACTATCTTTTAACTGAGCCGGAGAAGTTTCATGGTTTCATGACTTAACCAAGTTAAAAAAAATGGAACCTGATCTCAACCTCAGTACAGAAAGAAATACCAGTTATAGTATTAAATCCTACATTCTACAGCATGGTTCTGTTCTTTTCTGATATTCTCCAAGCTGATACAAATTCAAGTCAAAGAGCTTTTATTAAAGGCCTACTGTGTGCCAGGTGCTTCATTATATTACTTCTGAGTTACAGAGAAAATGAAATATTACCTTCTTTAAGATGAAAAGGTACTTTCAGACTTAGTTAATGTTGGTTTGTTTCGATGAATTGCTTTTTTTCTTTGTTTATTCTTGGTACAGGGGATGGCTCCTTGGGTAGGGTAGGGAAAAGAGGGAAGGTAAGGGAAGACTCAAATACTATATTTATTAAGTGCATGCTTTGTGTCAGGCAGTGTGCTAAGTGCTTCTAAAATATTATTTTGTTTTATCCTCACAACAACCGTGGGAGGGGTATATTAAGGAAAAGATTCTGTAAAAACAAAATGTATTGATAAGAATTTTAAAAGTAAATAAAAATATTTCAGGGAAGTCTGACAAACATAGCAAAAAGCCCACAGGGGTAGCAATAGCCAAGCAGTTCCCACTAGAAATCCTGATAGTGGGGTGGGGTTCTTTGGCTTTGGCCTGCAGAAGTTGGTGGTTTTTTGAAGTCTCAGTAGCTGCAAGAAGAAAGGAAGAATGGGGAACTTCAAGTGGTAAGTAGGTGCGGTTGTGAGCAGAGGGAAGTGAGGGAAAGAGAGAGGGAGGGAGAAGGGAGAAAGAGAGGGAAGGAGGGAGGGAGAGACAAAGAGAGAAAGGAGAGTCAGAGAGAGAAAATTATTCTTATTCTTTCTTTTGATATCTTTCACCCTGCTTCTACTTCTTAGCAGAGAGCAAATCTTTCTTTAGCCTTCCTCCTACTCTTCCCTTCAGTCTTCTCTTTCAGTTCTCTTCCTCTCCATCCAGCGGTTTAGTCAAGATCAATAAACGAGGAATCAGGAGACCAGAGTTCTCTGTACACTGCCTCTAACCTAGTTAGGTTTGACTGTATTTTCTAAAAGCATTGTCCAGTTCCAAAATCCTGAATCTTCACAAGCCCTACAAAGCTACAAGAGGTAGATTGCTGGGGGTGGGGCGGACGGGGCTTCAAGGGTCGAGAATATATTTTAAAAACACTTCCATTTCCTCTTTCGTCTTAAGCCTTGATGTGTAGGGGAACACGAGTTCTTGGTTTTTGTCTTGTGTTTCCTTGCGTCTGGACAGATCACTGAGGCAGCAATATCTGTAGGAGCTAGGGTGTGTGTGTGTGTGTTGTGTGTGTGTGTGTGTGTGTGTGTGTGTGTGTGTGTGTGTGTGTGTGTGTGTGTGTAATGGGATCTTTAGGTCTCAATAGTTCCAGGCTTTTGGGCCCCTGACTGCTGATGATTTAGAGGCAGAGTTCCTGACAGGTGGGATTGGACACCTTTCAGATCACTTGGCTTGGGTGAGCGTGTTTTTTAGAGTCCCCTCAGGTCGGGTTCCAGGCTCAAATCCCCCTTTGCAAACATATCTCATTTTGCTCCTGCTCAGTTTGCAAATCTAGGTGGGAAATGGTTTTATATATGTAATGTATATTAATATATATGTGTGTGTATTTGTAAAGGCCGAACCAGAGATACCACGAACAGTAATCAAAGGACGTAATTGCGTAAATGGTCCGCTTCTCTGAGGTAGCTGGATAGCTTTTGCAGGAAGATTACAGGGGAGCTAAGGATGAGGTTGTATCATTGCCCAAGCCCTTGAATAAGATGCCCAAGGCGCGAGGGTGGCGGTGAGGGTGGGGCTAGGGTGTGAGCATCTCCACAAAACTACACCCTGAAACCCTCCGGCGGCGTTTCAGGAGGTTTCACAGACCCGAGCCAAGAGCTTATCTCAAATTTCTGTCCTCGCGGTTCGGCTCGCCTGTAACAGGAATCCGATTGGTTCCAGGAAAGTTGCAACTGTAGAAGTTTCCCCATCGTGCCGCTGATTGGCTCCTGCAATGCCTTCCCCCGGCCAATGGAGGCCTCTGTTTTATTTGCCAGTACTGGCTGTCTCCCTCAGTCCGTGCTCACAAGCCACATATCTCTCTCTATGCAAAGGTCCTGCCTACTCCTCACATGCAGCTTTGCAGCCTCAGCCGCAGCTGAACGTTTTTTAACCTGATCTGCCCCAGGATGTGGCTTCTGGAGTGACGTCGGGCCCAGATGTTCTCCCCAGACCACGCCCACACCCGGGATTGAAACACCCTCAGAACAGCAGTAACGGGCAAAGCTTGTTGTATTGTCACAATGCAAGGGAAGGGGTAGACCAGCAGCATTATTATTTTTTTTTATGTTTATTATTTGGCATCCTTCAAAAAAAATCAGCTTTTGAAGCCGATGAAGCCGCAGCTTCCTGAGCTTTCATTTCACTGGACTTCAAATGCATTCACTTTTTAATGACCGGCCGGGTGGGATCTTCCTGGACGAAGTGCAGTTTTGGTAAAGCTACAAACCCAGCACTCACAGTACGCAGCGTGCCCAGAGAGAGAAGACCCATCCCCCACCCCCTCCGCCCACCAGCTTGGATATATAGAGATATATTTATATATATATTTTTATGCAAAGAGAGAAAAAGTGCAATTCGAGATTAAAACAAACAATTTCTCTGTAAAATGGCAGCCGCCGCCTATGTGGATCATTTTGCAGCCGAGTGCCTTGTTTCCATGTCCAATCGCGCGATTGTCCATAGTCCCAAAGAGGACCCCGACACCTCACCCGAAGGCACAGCAGCCCCTCCTTTTCCGAACGTTGAAGACAGGCGAGAAGGCAGAGAGACTGGCAAGGACAACGCCTCTTTGATCGTGGTGGCCAGGATTTTAGCTGATCTCAACCAACATGTCCCAGCTCCTGCCCCGCCGACGGAGAGAAGGGAAAATGTCTCCAAAAAGGAGAAATTACCTAGTCGCCTGTCTCCGTCGGGGGAGCCGGCTCAGGAAGCCGCCTCCCCCGACAGCCGATGGAGTGGAGAAGCAGCCACACCTACTAGTCCAGCAGGGAGCGAGCCCAGCCTCAAACAAAGGAGCAGACGGGGGAGAAGCCGAGCTGACCCCGAGTCACCTCAGAAAAAGCACAGATGCCACTACGCGGGCTGCGAAAAAGTTTATGGCAAATCCTCCCACCTCAAAGCTCACCTAAGGACTCATACAGGTCAGTCCCCAGCCTGCCGGTGGCTTAGCCATTAAACTGTGTAAGGAGTGGCACTCCCCAAGGCCAACGTTAGGATTTGTCTCTTGTACGTTTCAAGCTGACACCTGGTGCCAGACACTCAGTGAACTAACACCTTTTCTCCCTGGTTGTTGTTAATGTTTTAAAGTGACGAGAATAAAGTGGCGTGTTAGTGCCGTGGACAGTAAGTGACACTAGCCCTTATCCACTTCCCATCCTCCTTTCCCATCATCCCTGTCCCCCAGGTGTCAAGATTGTAAACGGTAGTAAACCTTTTTGGTTCAGCTTATTTTCGCCTTCCCCACCACCCACAAGCTACCTGTCCTCTTTACAGCTGTACCCCGCTGTAAGCTAACTCGATATAGCGCGATTTGGGATTTTATTCGGGAAATAACCCCCGGGGGATGGGATTATTCTCATCTCAAAATGATTCAACCCTTCCGAAAAAGGGTTTACGTAGAATTGCTTAAAATAGTGACTCCAATCCGTACACAATGTGATCTGGTTTACAAAAATTCGATTTACACAAAACTTTGCCCGGAAACTAGTGCATATAGCGAGGTACACCGGTGCTGCTCCAACCCCGGCTATGTTCCGTCCATCAGTTCTGGATCCCGATAGCTTCATAGAAACCTTGAACCAAATTTTGCCTTCCTTTCCCTTCCAAGGCTTCTCATTCATTATCCAGTATCCTCCTCAGCTCTCAGGGTGCGCCTTGAAACCGGGGAACTTGCCTTTGGTAAAGGCAGTGGGGCTCGTGGGAAGCCATCACGGCTGAGGTGGTGGGGTATCAGGAGGTGGAGGACCAGAGAACACTGTCTCCCTACCCTTCCTAGCAAGCTAGGAGATGATCAGGGTCGGGCGCAGGGGCTGAGACAACAAGTGGTGGTTGTAGGGGGAAGGTGGTGTGGTGGTAGGGGCTGAGGGGGAGCAGCAAAAGGCGCTCTGTACTAGGAGCCTGGGCGACCCCGCCCCACTTTAATGGCTAAAAGGCTAGCCTCGGGGAGAGCCAGTGCGAGAGGCGGCGTGGAGCCGGGCTGTGCGTCCGAGGCACAGATGGATGGCTCCGGCCGGGTCCTGTCCCACTTCCTCGCCGACTCCGGGAGGGGAGTGGCCCGGCGCCAGCCCTCGGAGCCTTTCTGCGTTATCCTTGTAGAACGCCAGGAAAATGAAGCCGCACGTTTTTTTTGGAGTTCTCGGCTGGGTGAGGGACTAGGCTAACTACGGGGAAAGCCCTCCTTTCCCTCCACCCCCTCCTTTTCCTAGCCCAAGTGAATTTGGGAGGGGCTGGGAGGGAAACCAAGGGGAGGAGCCCAGGCCGATTCAGGTTCACCCGGGGACACCGGCGCTCTCCAGCTACTCTGCACATTCTTTGCTCCCCTCTTCCTGTAATTTTTTTTTTCCTTCTCGGGCCTCTGGGGTTTAATTTGTTGTTACTAGAGCCAATCGTACTGACTGTGTGCAAGGGAGGGGGGGAGGAACAGAAAAGAGAGTGACTCTGCCCCGGGATGTGACGGGACTCGGGGGTACTGGGTTTTCTTTGTTGGAAGCTCCCCCACCACCCAGCTAGCCAGACTTTCTCTCTCTCTCTCTCTCTCTCTCTCTCTCTCTCTCTCTCTCTCTCTCTCTCTCTCTCTCTCTCTCTCTCTCTCTCACACACACACACACACACACACACACACACACACACAACCCGCAGCTCCACACCCAGAGCCTCTTATTACTCCGGCGAAGAACAAGCTTCCTATTTCCAAAGCATTTTTAATCTTGAACTCTTCTCATTTGTTTACCGGACTACCTGGAGCTCCTTCCTTCTTAGCATTCCAGACCTCCTCATCAAATATACGAAAGACCTGCCCTCCACAATTGCTGACACTGTGTATACGGCCCAGACTTAACTGCTAAGGGCTGCAAGTAAACAAAGGTAAATAATAGTCCCGCAGGCCAGGACTCAGGTCTGGAGTATGGCGTGACAGGGGCTGAATGAGCACTGTATGTTAGGAAATACTTGTCTAAGCTTGCTGTTAATTACACAGACACTTTTTTTTTCATTTTACACTAAACCAACAAAGGTGTGAGAAAATAGTTGTTCTCTCCTCCCAATTGTAATAAAAGACCTCCTTTCCCCTGAGGAAACAAAGTAAATTAATTTATTAATCTTATTTCAGTTCTCTGCCTGGTCAGACCAACGGTCCTAAAAACCTCACTTTTCTGGTCCATCTGCACATAAATGGATTATTCGTTTATTATTAATTTAGTACCCTCCCAACACACGGAAAAACTTTACTAACATCCTATATGCAATAATTTTGCTTGCCTAAACCCATATTCACATAGTAGCAGAGCTTGAGTGCTACTTAGACCCCCTGGCTCTTTCCAGTGCTGCTTCTAGTACACTAAGATGCTTTGGAGAAAGGAAACTTGAGTCATATTCTGTTGTTGGCTTTCGTTTTACTTCTACTCTTTCCCCAAGGTTGTGCTATCTGTTTTCTTCTCTCTATCTTCCCTTGAGTTCCTCTGTTCCTTCTCCCCAACTCCTCCAACATGGGTAAGTGGGAGTCAGCTTCAAAAGAGTGTGACTAGGACTGGAGGTGTGGGGTATGATTTCTGTTTAAGAGTGTAGTTAATGCTAGGAATCTTCAGTTAAGGTTGGGGAACTATGATCAGAGTTTGTGGGTGTGCTCAGTATTGAAGGGTAGAAAGCCTTGGAGTGGGGGGAGGGAAATGTGGTCTGGGATGATGAATCTAATTGAGATTGGGGATTTGTGGTCGAATTTGATCATATGTGGTCAGGATTAAGGGGGTATGGGATCAGATTTAGGGGGCATTGTCAGGTTTGCCATGTATCCAGAGTTGGGGCATGGTCAGTGTTGGGGGTGTGTCCAAAGCTGTGGCTTGTGCTCAAAATTGAGAGGTGTGACTGGTTTAGTGCCGAGAAAATAAGCTCAGTTCCTCTTTGCTCTCTTCTCAGACAAGGACACTAAGATGAAACATCACCATGTGGCTGTGTATTACAAATAGTGATTTGGCAGCTATTAGCCTAGGAAGCTAGGGGATGGGGGTGGAGGATGGAAAAATGTAGGCTAGCAATAGGCTTTCTATAGTAAGGTCAGTCAGAGAAAAAGGTAGGAGGGTAAAGACTCCCCAATCTTCATTCTTACTTCACTGGTCATTCCTCAGGAACTTTAAAATATGAAGGAGATTGTAGCTTTTCTATTTGAATTGTAAGTATGATGGTAAAGAGGGGAAGAGATATGCGGGTGTGCACACACCCACACACCCACACCCACACACACCCACACACACACACACACACACACACACACACACACACACACACACACACCCCTAGGGAAGATTCTGGAATGAACCTATTATATACCATGGGCAAATGGCTTTCTAGATAAGCCTCATTTTGAACACTCAAAGTTCTGTCACTTAGTATCTGCACTAGCAAGGATGGACTACCATTCTGGATAATTTATTTTCTGGATAAATTACTGCTATCCTATCTACTGGCTTTAAAAGTTTTTTTTCCTCTCAAATTACCTAGATAATTCTCTCAACTCTCAATTCACCTTTCCTATATAGTCATTTCCTCTATGTTTTTGGTTATAGATATTAGTAGCTTGGAATATTGAGCCTTTGGGCCTTCTGAATCTAGGTCTGCAGAACATAGTAAATTAAGAAGGTTAAGGAAATGTTTACTCCTCTGTCACCACCCCTTAAACAAGAATGCTCTATGTTAAGAGAGCATTTTCTTTAAATGTCTTGCTAGGCTGTTTTTCCTTTATTCTCCAAATCCTGGGACAAACTTCTTTCTTGGTGCTGGGTCATCTTGAACCCCATTGACCAGCCAAATCAGTGCCATTCCCATCAACTAACATGACTTTGTAGGGACTCTAAGATGTTTTCAATTTCTCCCAGAAACTAAGAATTGCAACACATAGATACCCAAGTAATGATAGTACTAAAGAAAGGCCTGAAGTTTTTTCAAGCCAGGTGAAGGGTTGATATGAATAATGGACTGGGATCAGATTGTCACCCTGTGGGACACTAAGATCTGTCTGATCTGTACTCAAATTGCTCTCTACCATGGAAACTAACCGTCTTGCAGATGGTGAGGATCTGGAACTGTGTTTGATTTGAAGACTTATTGCAATACTACTATATAGTTGGTAGAGGACTCATTGCCTTGCAGTCTCAAGAACCAGGTTTAAGTCCTGGTTCCATCACAAACTAACAAGTCACTTTAACCTCTTTCAGCCTCAGTTTTTTCATTTGTAAAATGGGAATAAAAATGTTTGCTTTATTCACCTTACCAGGTTTTTAATGAGGAAACTTTAGAAGTAATAATAAATAATAGCTAGCGTTTATATAGTGCTTTAAACAAAGCTCTTTATATATAATTATTTCATTTGATCTTTACAACCACCCTGTGATATCCCTTTTTACAGATGAGGAAACTGAGGCATTGAGAAGTTAAGGGACTTGCCCAAGGTCATACAGCGAAAGTATTTGAAGCAGGATTTGAACTCTGGTCTTCCTGATTCCACATCTAGCACTTCACCCACTTTACTTGCTGCCCCTAGATAGATAGATATAGGTATACATACAGGCACATATATGCACACACACATACATACATACATACATATGTAGACATATGAGCCATTGAATGATGCAATGGGCAGAGAACTGACTTGCCCAGGTTACAGAGTACTAAGTGACAGAGGTAGGATTTGAACCCAGATCTGCTCACTCCAAATCCAGTGCTCTTTAGCCATATGGGGTAGAACTAGAAAGACTTGGGTTTGAATCCCACCTCACAGATATTGAGTGTAAGGCCATGGGCTAATGATTAGCTAATAATAACCATTATTAGCTGATAATAAATAATAACTAATAATTAGCTAATAATGTAATAATGATAAGCTAATCACTTAACCTTTAAGGGCCTCCAGACAGCTGTCTATAAGTTGCAGTGAGGGTACTGACCTATACTGACCTAGAAGTTCCCTAAGTCAATGAAACCATGAGTCCATCCCATATGCCTCTGTGTGTGTGTGTGTGTGTGTGTGTGAGATGCTATCATGTTGCGTGTTGTGCCTATTCCAGTGAATGTTTTCTTCATTCCTTTGAAGCTCCTTGATCTGGCCTTTTGCTTAAGTGGTAACAGTTAGAGCTTGGAAAAGAGTTGTGTAGAAGGGCCTCTGTTAAACCACATCACAGGAAATCAAAAGGATTCAAAGTTAAAAAAAGTCATCGAGACCACCCCTCTTATTTTACATACTATAAAGGCCTAGAGAGTCACACAGGCACCAAATCCAGGGCTTTTTGCCTTTCAACCACTCTCTTTAAGGAGTTTTGGTTCAATTTAAGGATATTTGGTTCAGTTTTGGCTCAAGCCTGAGGTAGGAAGTAGGCTACAGAGACTATTTTTCCATCTAGACTATAACCTTTGGGGAGTGACTTAGTCTAAGTGTCTTGATCTGCAAGATGTGAGTAATAATATCTAATCTATGTGCCTCACAGAGTTAGTATAAAATGACATTAGTTATGTAGGCACTCAAATGTTTGGGCAATTAACTGTAGTGTGTAGGAATAGTACTTAATAAAGTATAAAATGCTGTAATGTTCATGATTTTGTCATTGTATTAGTACAGTAGGACTCTCTGACAACAATAGGGTATTATTACTTAGATTCTAATACACTGAGGATTAAATTATGTCACCTCTTTCCCTAATAACTACACATAGAAACTATAAGGCACAACACTGGATCATGGCATCATCCATATAGACCTGGTAGGGACCTTAGAGGTCATCTAGTCCAACCCCCTCATTTTACAGATGTGGAAACTGAGGCCAAGAGAGGTTTAGTGACTTGCCCAAGGTTACAGAGTACTAAGTGACAGAGGTAGGATTTGAACCCAGATCTGCTCACTCCAAATCCAGTGCTCTTTAGCCATATGGGGTAGCTCTTGGATTTTTGTCTATTTCCCCATGCATTCCACTGTATTTAAATTTAATTATCAGTTCAAATACCTTCTCATTACAATTAAAAACCAAAGGTCACAGAGCTATTTAAAAAAAAATCTCTCTGAATGTGGTCTTGGCTCTTCATGTCCTAATTCACACTTAAGCAATTTTTTCAAGTATGTATGCAAATTTATTACTGTCATTAATACTGATTTGTTTTTTCTGATACAGATAAAAACATTCTGAGCATTCTTGGGGTATAAACATTACGTTAATTTATAATGTGAAGGTGATTTTTTCTAACAGTTTTATGAAGGGCCACAGAAGGATCCAAATTACATTAATTACCTGTCAGAATCAGCTAGGTAGCTGAGCGGAGAAAGCATTGGGCCTGGAATCAGAAAGACCTGAGTTCAAATGTAGCCAAAGACATCTATTAGCTGTGTGATATTGGGCACATCATTTCCCCACTTTATGCCTCAATTTACTCAACTGTAAAATGGGAATAATCATAGTACCTACCTCCTAGGGTTGTTGTGAGAATCAAATAAGATAATATTTGTAAAGCACTCAGCACAGTGATTGGGACTTAGCTTTTGTTGTTGCATTGTGTCAGTCATATCTGACTCTTCATGACCCCATTTGGGGTTTTCTTGGCAAAGATGCTGGAGTAGTTTGCCATTTTCTTCTCCAACTCATTTTATGGTTGAGGAACTGAGGTAAACAAGGTTAGGTGACTTGCCCAGGTTCACACAGCTAGCAAGTGTCTGAGGCCAGATTCGAACTTATGAAGATTTCCTGATTCCAAGCCCAGTGCGGTATCCACTGTATCGCCTCGCTATCCCCTAGGTACTAAATTAAGTGTGTTTCCTTCCTCTTAAAAAAAAAAAGCTATATAGACCATGCAGATCACATAGATTTTCAAGAAATTTACTCTTCCAGTTAGAGAAATCTCTCTATCATGGGATAATCTATCAACCAGAAAGCTCTATTAACTGGAAGTTATGGGCTTTAAAAATGTAATATTAATTGATGACATAATGATAATTGTGAATCCTCTCATCTAGATCCCAAAAGGCTTTCTGAATTGCTAAAAAATAAAATTATATTGAGTAGAGTTTTAGTGCCAATTGTATTTTATTTCATTCCAGTTGTTTGAAAGTTAGTTTTCTATTAGTCAGACTATTTGGTCAACTGAAACATGTAGTCCAAAACTGGGTAAGAGAAAGATTTTCTATGGTTTACCTTTTGGGTTTTATTCTGTAGGCTGGTGAAAGCCCCAGTCTTCTGAAAGAGGGGCATTGATGTGGAAATTAAGGAGGGAAATGTGAGGTATAACTGAAAGACCCTAAAGAGCATTGCTTCATTCTTTAGAAAATCTATCCACTAGTCTCCGGCAGAGAGCTCTGCTATGAAATAGTTCACCCTGCTTCTATCATTTTAGCAGCTGGCAGCCAGTGTTTTGACTTCGTCAGATTATGTTTTGTTGTCCAGAGCAATGGGGGGGCTTGGCTTGCTACCAGTGGAATGGACACACTGTCTTTCTTGGCAAAGACTCTCTGAATACATTCCTACCTATTTGTTCCCTCAAAAGAATTGTTTTCAGAACAGTTCTGTTCTCTGCTTTTCCTCCAGCCGGCCAGCCAAAACGTTTCTCCTTTAATGTCTTTAGCCAGGGCCAATCCAAGTTGCAGTTCTCACGTAGTTTTTCCATGGCTTTCTGTTAAAGTCAGGGGAAAGCTAGAATAATATTGTATGTTTACCTTCTTCATATAGGTTTAATCAGCTCTGCCAACCTTGCAATTTTGGGGAGTATAGATGCTGTTAACCCTTGGGGGCTAAAGCATAAGCAACATACATTTGTTCCCTTTGGGGGAAGGGAAGTGGAAAGGAAGGAGGCAGAGAGCATGTGAAATAAAACAACATTACTAATGACTCCAATGTGATCCATGGGAACTGGTCTGGGCTGAAGTTTATGTTATTAAGGCAAAGCAACTGTTTTGAAAAATTTGGAGCCACTCATTTTCATAGAAATAATTCATGAGCTAATTACACTAACTAGCTTATTAAAGTAACAAAAGGTTAGCACTGACAGCGTCCTTAGAGATCATCTGGTCCATCTTTTCATAGATGAGTAAACTGAGGCCCAGAGATTTTAACCAAATATTTCACAAATTTCTTAGTTAGTAGTTTACAACTTTTTCTATATAGCAAAAAGACTTAATTTTTTATCTCTTACAGCTGCCTTCTTCTTCTTTTTTTTTGTGAGAGAAGGGAATAAACCAAAAATAAAATTTAAGAAAAACTAAAAACCAACCTTCCAAACTCATAATTTGGTCTGCTGGGATATCTTCAGTAGTCATTTTCTACTTCTCTAACAAGAGGATCATAAGATCACAAATTATAGAATGATAGACTTAAAGCTGGAAGGGATCTTGGAGGCCATACAAGCTCGATCATTTTACAGAAAAAGAAACTGAGGCACAGAGAGGTTAAGTAACTTACCTAGGATCACATAGTTAATGAGAATCTGAGGTGGGATCTAAAGCCAGGCTTTCTTGATTACAAATCTGATTTTCTCTCCACTATGGTTCTTGGGCTAAAATCAGTCTTCCGGCTTGTGTGCATTGTTTTAAAAAAGGGAGTCTAGAGACACACCCGTATACTCACAATTAAATAAACACACAGTGCTGTTGTTTGCCCTCGGAGACAAAGTGACCAAGTGTGTGGTATTTCCTGGGTCAGAATTCCCAGAAACCTCTGCACTTGAATTGCCTATAGTGACAATAGTTGCTATTATATTGTTAAATTAAAAACATATACATTAATACTAATACTGTACTTTGCTCTAGCCTGACAGAAAGTTTTATGTAATTTGTCAGCACTAATCTCTATCTAAGCCATTTTTCTAGATTGGAAATAGATGTCTAAATTGTCGTAGCTCCCCATCCCCTCTTCTACCCCAATGAAGATCCTAAGAAAATAAGAATCTTAAAGTAGGAAAAGATATAAAACATATACTCAGTTTGGGTTAGCAATCTAAAATTGTTGAGTAATTTAGTCAACATCCCATTTCCTCCTGGGCCACTCTTATACCTCCTGGAATTAAACAAAGGAATCTTGTGGGCAACTTAATCCTTTCTTAATGGAGAAGGGTAGGTGCTAGTGCACCAAACATTTGAGATGAGCTGGTAAAGAGGACACTACTCCTAGTGGGTGAATAAGCAAATCAGTTTCTGGGGTGAGGAAGGCCTTCTTTATTTAAATAATTCCATAAAGATAGCCACTTACACTTTTTATAATCTGTATAAAAGAAAGATCCACAAAAGTCTTAGGTAAGGCTATTTAGGGATTTCCATAAATTCATAAAGCATAAGAAGTTCTTTCTAATGTTCAGTTTGAAACTAGGGTATCACAGATATAATTAATCAACAAGCATTTATTTATTAAGCATTTATTATGTGTCAAGCATTCTGCTAGGGAACAATACAAAGAATGAAATATTACCTACTTTCAGGCAAATAGGTGGCAAAGTGGATAGAGTTACTCTCTGTTAAAAAGTTTAAAACCTTTGAAATATATTCCTAAGAAGTCTTTTCATCTTCCTGTCATTCAATTTTTTAAAAGGGATTTTTCCAGGAGTCTGGAAAAAGCTTTAGAGGTAATTATTATTTCTTAGCATTTTCAGTTTTACTTCAAAAAAGAGGTTTTTAATATGTTTCTATGGAACTATCTTGTGTTCTTACCTTCTGTAAGAGCCCTGGGAATGGGCAACTTGTATAGAAGAGCTGGCAAAAGTTAAGGTGATGATAAAGGTTGAACACTTCTCAATGGTTTCTTTTATTAAATAATACAATGATATTAACACCTCCTTTATGGAGGAGAGCCCTTATCTAGTGACTCAGTTATTTAGAACATAGCAAAGAAAAAAAAGGCAGAGAAGCAGCTGAAATGGATGTTTATTTTACATATTTTATTTCACAAAATTTATACATTAAAACTCATGAACTTAGTTCATAGGAGAACCCCTGGATCCTCATTGAGAGACTATTTACTCATACTTTACACACAATACTTACTTGTTTGGTTGACTGATTTACAAAAGTTGAATTAAGGCAGGGGAATGCAGTTAAATTAAGGTACACTAAAAGCCCAACCACCATGCAGAAGATAGAGAAAAAGATAACTATGAAAAGAAAACAAAAAGCCATAAGAACTCAAGAAATATAGTGACCTGGGAACAATTAAATGTAGATAACAACCTTATAGACCTTAAGAGCATAGGTGTGCATAGAGGGTGTGCCTGAAGGGCCTATGGGAATGTACCCCCAGGGTGTAATAAAACTACTCAGGATGTATGTACAACTATGCCCCCAAGTGCATCACTGACTTACAACTGGTAAAACAAAACAAAACAAAACAAAAACTAATGTTCATGATAACTCTTAAGTCATTCTCAAAAGCTAAATAAATCTCAACATGTTTTAGTTTGTTAAGGAGTATATAATCCATTTGAGAAAACATCTTTTATCAGTAACTTAAAAAAGAAATAGAATAATAGTTGTAAACTTTAATTATCTGGACCATTCATTTGTGGGGAAGATGAAACAAATAAGTTGTTGTTGTATAAGAGGTTTCCTATAATTTCCCTCTGAAATGTTTCCATGTACTCTATTTTCACTTGTATATTGGGCAGGAAGTTTAAAGACTCTGAAAAGGATAAATCTTAGCCTCAGTTTTTATGGGCAAGAGATAGTAGGAATTATGGTGACCATTGCTGAGAAATGGGCAGGAGGAAATGGGCTCAAATTTAAGTGAGAATATTGAAAAAATGTTGTTTGTCTTTGGTTCTGGAAGAGGACCATAACATCAGGAAGGTGATGCCATGACTTGCAAGTGAATTGGATTTAAGTGAGGGAGGGCTGTGCAAAAACATCAGCTTCACTTTGTCCTCTAGAACCATCTGGGTCTAGTGGCAAGATATAGATCAGGATGACTGGAGATGGCCCCTGAGAAAAATGGAAAGCATGGGTATAAGCTACAGGAGCAGCCTAATATGGTAGAAAGTGTTGGATTTGAAGAGAGAGGAGCTGGCATCTGTGTGTTCTTGGGGAAGTCAGTTAATTTATTTGGCTTCCATTTTCCTCATCTGTTCAAACAGAAGGTTGGAGTAGATAAACTCTAGAATCTCATTTTGGAGTTCCTTGAGAAGGGGAAGGGAATAAAGCATTCATTAAGTTCCTACTACATGCCAGGCACTGTGCTAAGTGCTTTGTAAATATTATTCCATTTGATCCTGACAACTCATGCAGGTAGGTGCTATATTATCCCCATTTTAGAGCTTTGGAAACCAAGGCAGATGGGTTAAATGACCTTCCTAGAGTAACAAAGCTAATAAGTATCTGAGATCAGTCTGCACTCAAATCTTTCTGCCTCCAGGCCCAGTGTTCTTCTGTCCACTTTGCCACCTATTTGCCTGAAAGTAGGTAATATTTCATTCTTTGTGTTGTTCCCTAGCAGAATGCTTGACACATAATAAATGCTTAATAAATAAATGCTTGTTGATTAATTATATCTGTGATACCCTAGTTTCAAACTGAACATTAGAAAGAACTTCTTATGCTTTATGAATTTATGGAAATCCCTAAATAGCCTTACCTAAGACTTTTGTGGATCTTTCTTTTATACAGATTATAAAAAGTGTAAGTGGCTATCTTTATGGAATTATTTAAATAAAGAAGGCCTATATTATGTGACCACTTGAAGTCCATTTCGGATTTGTGATTCTTTGGTTGGCCATGTCCTAGGGTCCTGGACACACACACACACACACACACACACACACACATAGATATAGATATATAGGTAAAGATATAGATACACACACACACACACACACACACACACACACACACATCTCATCAAAACTGAAAGCCATTGTCTCCAAGTCCCAACTCCTTGAGGTCCTTTCACTCCTGGCAAACAACTACTCAACTAATAAGCCAATATAGTTGTTACATAGGCTCTAATCGAATGTATCAACCAGTTAGCTTTATTTGGGGAACCTTTCAGGTGACTTTGCCTTTGGCATATTATACCTCATGTCACTGAGGAAGGAAGCACACAGACCTGGGCTGGCCCTGGAACTTGGTTGATTTCCCTGGGACAGGGAGTCCCTAAGGACAAGGTTGGGCTGTACCTTAGAGAAGGCCTGCTGGCATAAAGCATAACTCTTTCACACACCTACAAAATTTTATAAAAACAACAACAATAACAAAAGCAAACCACTAGACATGAGGGTCATAGGAAATAGCTTATAAACTTCCCTATATGTGTTGTCCCCCCAACAAACTGGGGAGGACTTCACCTACTTCCCTTCAGGCCACGTGTTACCTTTTTAATGACTTCTTTTTAGCTTTCCAAGCCACCGCAGTGCCATGCTATATTAATTTGAAATCCATATAAAGTTATTAGGGAACAAATAGTATGATTTGCTCCATGCCCTAAACCCAATCCGGTAATTCTCCTTTCTCAGATTCTTACGATCAACCATGGAGGTCCTTCCTCCTGCTCCTGAAGTTCTGTGTTTCTGAAAAGGAAGAGAAAAGGCAGAAAGGCACAGAAGCGCAACTGGAAGAAACTGAGCAGATGGTTTGGAGGGAAGCAAGGTGGTCTGAGGAAGCTGTAGATGACATTTGTGCTGTTCTTTACACATGACACACCATCTCTGGGCTCTCTGAACTTTAACTGGCTGTCCTCCATCTTGGAATGCTTTCCTTCCTCATCTTTGACCTTTGGCTCTCCTAGCTTCCTTAAAGACTTAGCTCAAATCCCATCATCTGCAAAAGGTTGTTCTCATTCCCCCTCACTGCTAGTGCCTCCCTTCTGATACAACCTCCAACTTTCCCTCTGTATGTTATGTATATTTATAGTTATTTACATGTCTCCCCTATTCCAATGTGACCTCCTTGAGGTAAGGACCATTTTTGCCTTTCTTTGAATCCCCAGTGCTTAGCACATCATCTCAAACATAGTAAGCACTTAATAAATGTTTCTTAATTGGCTGCCTCTTAAGTGATCTTAAACCAGAATTTAGTTTATGGCAGAAAGGAATTCATTTTGAATTTTTCACCAAAGTCACTAGAGTTAGTCATTAGATCTTTATAAATAATTTCTTTTTTTATGCATTTGCTATTTTTAAAATGCTTTTTTGAACAAGACTTTTGAGGGTCCTTATCCCTTCTTTGCTCCCACCAGAAGGATGTGATGTGGGGGGAAAAATAACTAGTTTCTTTTCCTGGCACCTGAACCCGCCCTACTTTGGATATTAGAGAAGAGGGAGAAGAAAGGGGAGAGGAAGTGAAAGCCAAAGGAAGAAAAGGACAAGGGGGGGGGAGGGAGAGAATGGAGAGGAACATTTGCATCTGCTTATTCATTGAACAAGCATGTATTGACTACCTACCCTGGGTTAGTCAGGGGAGGAGGGATACTGAAGGATGATGATGCATCATCATCCTTGACTTCCAGGAGCCAATTATTTAGTATATGATATGATTGATTTTTCTTTTGCCCTTATCCATTTTGCAAAGACCTAGAAGTCCTCTACTTCCCTTCCATAAGGAGCTGGAGTCTACTTGGAAAGCCAGCTATCAAAGCTGTCAACATTGCCAAGGGAAATTCTGTGGCAGCTAAATACTAAAAATAACTTGTTTCTATGCAACTTTCCATTTTTGTATAATAAATGTTGAATTTGAGTTTAAATGTGAACCCCCTCTGGTTTCTGCACCACCTTTTAACTCAGCCAAGCCGACTAGATGGTAGGTTTTTCCAGTTGTGTGTTGTGAATCTTTTTAAAAACAAATGATAGCTCTTGAGAAGCTTGGGAATGTCCAAATCACTACCTCCTCCCTTCTCTTCCCCCTCCCCCCCGAATAAACACCACTGCCAAAACAGGTTTTGCTGTTTATACTGGATAAAAATATGTTTCAACAAGATATTTATAGCCAGAAGAAGGTATTTATAGGAGTGTTGTCAGTCATGTCTTTGCACAGTTTGCCCATTCACCTCGAAGCCAGTCCACAAAGATGGAACTGTCCCTTGAACTGGGCTTTGTCACCTGCTTGCTTTGGTGACAACTACTAAGTATTATAATGGCAGGAATGTACAAACCATTAAGCTAAAAAAAAAAACCAACTACAGATCAAACTCTACACACCAAAACTTGGTTTCTCTCCCCTCCCTCCTCCATTAGATTATTTTTGGTAGAAACCAACTTCTGGGGAACTCTAGGTGGGGATATACTTGTGAACTCTTCTCACCTTCTCCTGGGGACTGTTCAAAAGCAGAGCTGGTTTTACTTATAATTTGAATCGGATATGAATAAGGCCATTACAGAAAAGCAAAAGCAAAAAAAAAAGACAATTAGAAGAAGAAAAAGGGCTATTATTATGAAATGTTTTCCCACACTAAGATTGCCCCTACTGCTTTGCATAAAACATTGGACATTATTTAAATGCAACAATAATTTTAACAATATATTTTTATTAAAATTATTTTAAAAATATATTTTTGTGTGTGTTGACAACTGGGTTTATTTTCCACAAAACACCCAAAAACAAAACCAGAAACAAACCAATCACCCATCTGCTTTGAGGACCTCAAGTGCTATATTTTATTATTGTCCAGGCAAAACATGGTCACAGCTCTTCCCAGTGGGCAAACGTGGAACTTGTTTATGTAGGACATGTGATTTCTAGTTCTGTTTTATAACTTAAGCCTATGCCAGAAATTTTTTTTTCCTACCCCCAAATAACCTTGTATCAGCTGTTTGGAAGTTAACCTTGTTGACAAAGCCAACATACTTTTTCAACTCAAATTAAGAGAAATCTTTCAAGATAATTTGTTAACCACCCCCACCCTCCTTCCCATTGTGAATTTTTTTTTTAAAAAATCATGTTTAAAAGAAAGTAGAGCCCTATTTTTTTGTTTGTTTGTTCCCAGTTTGTTTTTGTTTCTGTGTGGCTGGACGTGGAGATTTGTTGGTTAGATAGCCATCAGACAAATGTTGATTCATTAATAAGAGGCCATGAGAGGCAGACGTACTGATCCTGTATTTGAACTTGAAGACTCAAGTTTACACAGGGTTGCTATCAAGGGATAAAAGGCAAGGGGAAAAAAGTTCAGCAGGCAGTCCCAAGCAGCTACATGGGGGAGGGAGGAGAGAAGAGGAGGGAAGAGGTCTTAATTTATTCTTTTCTTTTTTTGGCAATCATAGCACAAAAACACTTGCTAACCAGGAACTTGGCTTAAATCATGCAACTGTAAGCCTGACTATCCTTAAATGACCTCTCTGGAAAAGCACTGAGTGGTTTGTTGCCTTAGGTTATAGATCTCTGTGCCCATGCCAGGTGATAAACACATTTCTTCAGGAACAAAGAGGGAGGGGCTATAGATGATTGGAATTACTGAAAGATCTCATCTATCACCTAAGGAAATGCCAGTGTCTTCTTTCCCTGAGTTATGGACCTTACCTTCCCTGCTGCCACCCTCCCCCCAATCTTGGATTTCCAGCCTGCGTTGACAACAATTTGAGAGTTGGACTTTACAAGGTATTTGGGGCCAAAGTTCCTGCCACCTAATAAAAAAAAAAATTAGGTCTGACTTTATTGGCCATTCATTGTACAGTTAGCTCCTGTTTCAGAAATGAGTTTAAAAGATGGCATTTTGGGAGCCTTCCATCTCCAAACAAAAGTTTTGCAATTTCTAGCACAGCCATGATGCCATCTATTCCTTCATTGAGTCATTGATAAAACTCTTGAACAGTATAGAGCTAAGAAATGATAGTTCTAAATTGTATGGTCTCTATTAAATAAAACCTTAGCTAACCCGAATATGTAGACAATGGAGTATTCTGGAGAACTTCATTTTCTGGGGAACTGATGGTTTACCCTATAAATAGTGCAATAGCTTTTCATTTCAACCTTTCTAAGAGTATTGAATGCACACTGATCATAATGAGGATGCCCCAGGAGACTTGATTTCTAGTCCTGGCTCCACAATTCATGGTTCTGTAACCTTAGAGATGGAATTTACATTTTCTATGCATTAGTTTCCTTGTTTATAAGATGAATGGGTTAGGTCAGAAGATCTCTAGGGTCCTTCTAGCTCTCTGCCCCCATTTTATGATGCCCTACCTTAGTAGGTTATCTTACACAGAGTAGGTAATCAATAATGGTACAACCTGGAATAGTGGGAAGAACTCTAGATTTGGGGTCTTAGGTGAATGTTGACTTAAATGGAAGAAGGTCTCTAGTAGAATGCCCCAGGTTTGGAGGATTTTCTTAGCTCTATACTGTTCAAGAGTTTTATCAATGACTCAATGAAGGAATAGATGGCATTATGGCTGTGCTAGAAATTGCAAAACTTTTGTAAGCTTTTTGATGTGTAAATCAGGGCTTGCTTTATTATTTTGTTGAGTGTATAGACTTAAAGTAATGGGAAAATTTTTAATAATTCAAATTAAATTTAAAAGTTTATTGTCTCTCCCTCTCTCTCTCTCTCTCTCTTTTGGAGAGCTACTTGTTAAATGTTTACTAGCATACCTTTGGATAGGATGCTTCTTAAAATTGAAGATGACACAAAGGTGGAGGAGATAAGTAATGGATATCTGTTTATCTTGTTTCTGAGATACAGGAACCAACAATAGTTTGTGAGAGAAATATTTGAAGGTCTTAGGGGACTGGAGCTAAAAATGTACCACCAGAGCACTGTGGTGCCAAAAAAAAAAGTCATCATTCATGGCTGAATTAAGAGAGACATAATGCCCAGAATGAAGTGCTCTTCCACTCTATATTGTGCTTTGGTCAAGCTATCTTTGTTATATCATGGTTATGCAATGACCCTAGGTAGCTCATTTGTGTATAAGGTTTACTCCAACTTAGAGACATTCAGGAAAAGTTTAATGGAAATTTTCTAGTTGAAGCTTTGACCCAGAGAAGAACTGAGAAAATATACCTTTTTCCTTTCATTACAGAATTGGGGGATCAGGGTATGGAATATTGAATTTGCTGTAAGACAGTCAATGTTTGGTTGATTTTATGGAAATGCTTCCTCCACCCATTTCTTTTAAAAAAAAATTTGTTATGAGGGAGGGCTCCATGTGGGAAGGGAAAAGGGGGGGAGGATATATTCAGAAATGGATGTAATGCATGGTTTTTTTAAGGTATCAATAAAAAGGGAGGGGGGAAGATATGCTTAGTATAGGATAAAGGTACAGTCCTTAATAATTATACAGTGTCTTTATGTTTAAGGAACTCAGATTGTATTACAGTAATCATGCTTGGGACAGGCCTGTCATTTGGTTGGGCAGGGCCTAGAGCAAAAGTACTGGGAGTTTAGTTTCAACTCCCTTTCTTCATTCTGTAGCCACTTTCTGTGGAAATTGGGCAAAGTTAGAAATGAGAACATGTAGTGACTTGTTAGCACAACCAATGATGAGTCTTGAGACAAGAATGTAGTGGACATTAATTAATTAATGACTTAAGCACAAACTTTCTGTCCTTTCCCCTCCTACCCTGTCCCTGTTACCCTTCACCTATTTCAGTTGAAGTTTCAAACCCATGTAACATTCATGAAAGAGAAAAAACAATAAGTACATCCTTGATTTATTCCTCTGATTACATTTCCATTCTGTTATTAATTCTGTTTTGTTCAGGAAGGCCTTTTGTCATACCAGTGTAAACTCAAGAACATGTTCCTTAAATCTGGTTTCTTGGTAGCGTGAATTACAGATTTTCTGAAATACCGGGTACCCTCTGTGGAAAGGCCTTAATGAAGTCAGAAACACTTGTACAAATCACTAGTTACCCTTGAGAACAGAGTTGTAAACAGAAGCATGGTCTGAATTTGCTATTTATTCTCTCCTGAAGTCATTAACTAGAGATTAGCCTTCATCCCAAATTGTACTCATGTTTAGGAGTTCTGAGTAACTGCATTTTTATACCAAGGTCACTTTTCCCAAGGATTTCAAGATGTTTTCCACTTCGCTTAAATGGATACCAGCTCCTTTTACCTTAATCATCTATTTAGAGCAAAATCATTTAATTTCAGGGGATATATTCAGTTAACTCTGTGGCATTGAAGACTATATCTCCTTTTATTCCTTTAAAATGTGCTTTTGGTATTAATTTTTTCTTTTATGATGGCAAGAGATTTCTCAATGGTCAAGGAGTATCTGAAGTGAGAGACAGATTATATTTCCCTGATATTTCCAGGTATGTAGTGGTTGTATTTGGCAAGGCTACCTGTGGTCAGTAGTGGTGATTTAATCATAACTGAAGTGTTTTCATGGTTTTCATAGATTCTCCAACAGCTCACACAATGTCTGAGGGTGTGTGTTACTGGCCTAACTGGGAATAGCCTGGGAACAATGGGAATTTTATCATTTGTGGGCAAAAATCTGAAGAGAAACTTTTTTAGTAATGTGATGAGGATTAAGGGTTAAATTTCCCTTAGAATAACATACATCTTTCTTCTATGATTCAATGTAACATTCATATTGGACACTCGAAACTTTATTTCCTTGTCTTTTATATTCATTATCCCATTGACATGATTCCTGAGTGATTGAAATCCTGTTCACATTGCCCATCTAGTAATAAAAATGGTGCTTAGAACCATATTTATCTGTCTGTGAGAGGGCTATGCTTTGACTGCTAATTCTCCAGTAAAATTATTCCTCTGGAAAGAAATCAATCAAAAGAAACCTTGCCCCAGATAGCATAAGCTGCCAGCAATAATGTTTGGTTCTCTTTAACAGGGTACTTTGCCAAATGAACTAAGATGGGGGTTATGTTCCTTCAACAAAGAACTGGATCCCAAGTGGTGTAATTCACAATAGATTTTACAGGCACGGGCGTATATTAAAAATCTCTTTTTCAGTAAAGCTGAAAATATTAAGAAATAATATTTTCCTCTAAAGCCCTTTCCAGACTACTGGAAAAAGCCCCTTGGAAAGGTGGGTGTTGGAAAACTGGAGAAAAGAACAAATAGGTTTTTCCTTGGGAGACTGATTAATGGTGGTACCAAACCTTTTAACCAAAAAAACCCTCTTGTCTAATCTTGTATGCCTAGTAGAAGTGATTTGGTTATTGACTCATCTCTGGGTAGTCACCACTTAATCTGTCCACCCAAAATGATTGGTGGGCCAGCATCTACCCTTCTCCATTGAGTAAGGATTAAGATATCAATGGAAGGGAGGATGTCTTCTTCTTTAACTTGGAGGGAGAGAAGGGAGTAGCCCGAGAGGAATGGAATAGTGACTTAATTGCCCAATTCTGGAATGTTACCTAGACTATATTTTAAGATACCTTTTCCTTTTGTCAAGATTGCTATATGTAGCTAAGTTCCAAAGCCCATTGATACAGGGCTTGGGTTACATATGTTACCTGAAATCTTGTAGCAGTCATATCAGAGGGCATAGGGGACCACGCCAGTTTGGACATCTCTCTCAGTAAGTTAGAAATGACTGAAAAAGATTAATGTTAAATTAAATAAAAATTTTCTTTCAGTTTGATGCCTGAACACAGAACACTGTATTAGTATTAATATTTTTTCTCTGACGTAGGCAATAAGGGCATGTTAAAGAAGCAGGTATGCCTTTGGTTATCACGATATTTTGAGGTGAACAATGAGCAAACAAACGGACCTACAATTCCTGCTTTTACAGTGAACTTCATGGAATTCAGACAGAAAATGGTATGTTAGTCATGGACATGTGTGTGTTGGGGGTGAGGTGGGGGCAGATTGTAACTATACATACTGGCAGTTCCACTGCTTTGCTCACCCTGGAGCAGAGTTGTGACTCCTTGGAGCTCTTTCCCTTCCCGTTTCCTCTCCCCCCACTTCTCTCAGCAATACCTCCATTGATTGACAGAAGACCTAGTATTAAATAAATAAATAAATAGATAGATAAAGCTGGTGTAAAAAACTAGAGGTTTAGGTGCCTACCAGACCTTTTCTGACTACAAGCTTCAGTGAGGGTTTACCACTATCTAGTAAAAACCACCACTGGGGGCTATTTTTCAAAATTTGAACCCAGGCTCAAGGCCAAAGTAGCACTCAGCTACTTTGAAGCTAATGAAGATTGGAGAAAAAGGGGGCAGGGACTATGGACAATCATTTTTGTTTTTGGTAGGAGTGGTTTTCCGATTTCCAATTTCCCCCACTCCCATTCCTCGCGCTAAGTTTGGATTCTTGGAGGTTATTCCCGGTTAGGTCAATAACACACACCCTCAGACATTTTGCGTGTCACATGATCAACTGGTGAATTAGATCACCGAATCCAGAATAGGAAGAGTTATCTTTTGTGGGTTGGTGCTTTGGGCTTCAATATGGGCTTATGAAGCACATTTGTTTCACATACCAATATTTGGTTAGATGTTCAATGTTAAGTGCCTAGCACCCAATGAAGCTAAAGGTAAACACTGTAGCCTTGGAAACTGCTTACTGAGCTAGGCTGAAAAATGCTTGTAGTGAGAGGAGTTTTAATTGTTTCAAGTTTCCAAGAAGTGGTTTTGTTTTGCTGTATTTTTTAATTGGATAGAGTGACTAAGATATCAAAATGCCTGACCTGGTTCCATGTAATTTTTTTTTCTTTGAACAAACATTTGTCTCTTTCCTTTGTAGGAGGAACAAATTTTCAAGAGATTCATTGAACTTTTTTTTTTTAATAGTAGGAAAGCCTTTTGAACATTGCCAGGATAGCATTGTTCACTTCTAAAGGCAGGGAACAGAAAAAAAGGCAGAATCATCACTTCTCACCCCCTGGAGGTGGGGAAAGGGAGTAAAACTTGTGTTGGAAAAACTCCAAGAATTATGTGAGCCTAAATAAATATAACTCCAGGACTTTATTAGCTTCTAGGTTGATTAGGTCCATGGAAAGTTTCTGAGAGATGTCTATGTTGGAATAGCCACTTTTCTAGAACCTGGGCTTTTAGAAATTCATGAAAAAGAATAGAAGGCCAGTACTTAAATCATCCCGAAGCCTGGACCAGCCCTCCAGTGCTGAAAAATCTTCCTCACAACTGGAATCTGTGATTGGGGAATAAGCCAGTCCTCTCAGTTGGAGGATCTCCCAACAAATAACTATGTGCGAGGTTTTTTTATTAGTGTTCCAAGGTGTGAACATGTTTTATGTTAATGTTACTGCATTAGCCTGTTAAACTGGTCAAATGGCAGATGAGGGTCAACACTGGGTTTTTGTTTTGTTTTGTTTTATTTTATTTTGTGCTACTCCCTCCCTACCTGCCAGTTCTACTGGGAAGGTTGGGTGGCAAAACTTCCTGGGGGACATTGCTGAGGGTTGGGAGGAGGAGGAGGAAGTGGAAGAAGAGGGATTCCATTCACAGATGTTGGTATGGCTAATTTCCTTGTCAACTAAGGAATCAGCCTGAAGAAGACATTTCTGTTGATCCCTAGGACTCCTAACTCCTCATTCTTGGTGCTTTCTGTGTTCTAGCTTAATTTATAAAATGTCATCTCCTTGAGGGTGAGGACAGTTCATTTCTGCCTTTTTATCCCTAGTGCCCAGCAAAGCATCCCAGTCCCTGGCACAAAAGTGTCTAATAAATATTCATTGATTAGTTATCAGATTTGAGAGATTTGTCAGATGTCATCTTCTTTTCCTGTGTCTGCTTTCTTTTTATCTCCTTGCTTCCTGCTTTGTATTGCTTGGTATTCATGGAACCATTCTAGGAAAGGCAATGGAGATGGAGAAAGGGCTGGTTTTGGAGTCCAGACCCTGGTTCAAATCCCAGTTTGGCTACCTACTATTGGTGTAACCATAAGCAAGTCATTTCACCTCTGCTGGTCTCAGTTTCCTCATCAGTAAAATGTGGAGGTTGGACCTTTAAGTTTTCATCAAATTCTAAATCTATAATCCGATGGACTGTAAGTAGGGCTAGGTCCTGGACCTGTGATTTCATTGGTATATGGAACTCCTAGATGGGGAAACTCTATCTGCCAATGCATGTTGCCATCTTCTCTGCAATATATAGTTGTAGAGAATTGTCTGCAGGGCTGAGAGATTCCATGCCTTGCCTAGGATCACACAGCCAGTATGGGTCAAAGGTGAGACTTGAATCCAGGTTTTCTTGTCTTGCAGACTTTAAATTGCTATATAAATGCTGGCAGTGATGGTGGTAGTAGTGTGGTATCACACTGACTTTTATGAACTAAAAATAAATTTGCATTGAACTCGAACTCAAGATTCACCTGACAATGATGAGTATAATAACATTTTGAGGTCAGGTGTGTGGCATTGTTAATAGAGCACTGGGCCTGGAGTCTGGAAGCCCTGAGTTCCAATCTGGCCTCAGATACTCACTAGCTATGTGACCCTAGGCAAATCATTTAACCTCTGCTTGCCTCAGTTTCCTCATTTGTAAAATGAGGATAAAAATAATACTTACCTCAAAGGCTTGTTGTGAGGATCAAATCTGATAAATTGTAAAGCACTTAGCACAGTGCTTGGCACATATTAGGCACTATATAAGTGTTAGCTATTATTATTATTATCATCATTAATTTGTTCCAGTTGAGCATAAAGTAGTACTAACTTCATTTTACTAAGATGGGATACATTTTTTTAAAAGCAACTTCTTTCCAATGGTAGTCAGATTGTAGAGGAGCCTCGAATGCCATGTTAGAGAATTTTTATCCTAGCAAGAATGTGGAGTCATTAAAGCATTATGAGCAGGGGCTTATTATGGTCAAGACCTGGATTTTAGTAAGATGAGACAGGCAGGGAAATTCATTAGGAGACTATTACAATAGTCCAGTTGGGAAGAAATGAGGACCTAAGCTAAGAATGGATAGGAGGAAGATAAAAGTGATATTGAAGAGATAGGCTGGGCAAGACCCAGTGGCTGATTGACATGAGGAGAAAGTGAAGGAGTGAGTAGAGGCACGGCTGACTCAGGAATCACAAACCTGAGTAAGTAAGAGGTGGTGGGGACAGCAGAAGAAATAGGGTCATTTTGAGGTTTGAGGGGAAGAGGAATTCTACTTTGGATATTTTTTGCTTAAGATGCTGATGAGACATGATGATATTAATAGCTACCATTTCTATTGTGCCTACTCCTAAACACTTTACAAATGTTATCTTATTTGATCAACAAAATAATCCTGTGAGGTAGCTGCTATTATTATCCTCATTTTACAGTTGAGGGAACTGAACCAGAAAAAAGTGAAATGACCTGCACGAGTCACACAGCTAGCAAGTGTCTGAGGCTGGATTTGAATGGAGGTATTCCTAACTCTAGGTCCAGTGCTCTATTCACTGTACCACCTCACTGACTAGGCATTGATTAGGACTGGAGTTGAGGATGGAGAACAGGACTAGATTCATAGATTTGAGAGTTATATACTCAGAGATCAGAATTTATTATGCTCTTATTTTATGCTAGGCACTGCTATACTAAGCGCAAAGAAAGGCAAACAGATGGTCCCTGCCCTTGAGGAGCTCATCATCTAATGAGGGATGATGAGATTTAACCTACGCGAGTGGATAAGATCACCAAATTGAGAGAATCTAGGAAGAGAAAAGAGAAAGTTGGGGACATCCTTTGGAAACAAATTGTAGCCAGGGTCCAGGAGAGAGATAGATGATGATTAAGCAAAGGAGACTGAAGATTGTTCAGACAAGAAGGAAGGGAATGTGGAGAAAAGAAGGGAAGAAGCTAGTGGAGGTGAGGAGAGTGTTCAGGAGAAGGGGATCGTTAGCAATGTCAAAAGAGGAAGAAAGATCAGTTCTGAGAAACAAGCTAGCTTCCAGAAAGCATAATTGACAAGTTGGCAGTTAATTACATAACACAAATGGAATCAGAGAACCTCAGAATTCTATAGGACCTTAGTGGTCAACTAGTCTAATCCTTATCTTATGATTTAGTCTGAGAAGATATAGGATACTTGCCCCTTTCTTTTCAAATATTTGCTGTGTTAACTTAGCTCTTTTCTCCAGAGATGACTGTGCACAGCTGTGGATAAAAGTGTGTGACTGGCATAGTCATTGGTGTGGGGCTACTTAGTGATACTGGCTTCATTCCTTTCATTCTCTGGCTGTCTAGAGGGGAATGGAGGTGTGTGTGTGTGTGTGTGTGTGTGTGTGTGTGTGTGGTGAACACATGTTCAAAACACACGTGTCTGTGCACTATACTTGTACTTGTTACCAGAACGTGAGCTGATATTGGATTTATCTTTTAGAAAAAACCAAACTTCCAGACATGTGTATATGGGTGTGGGTGTGGATGTGTGTGGTTGGTGTGCACATGCTCAAAACACATGTGCCTGTGTGTTCTAATTGTGCTTGTTACCAGAACATGAGCTGATATTGTGGATTTATTATTTAGGAAAAAACAAATAAACTTCCAGACCTTGCTTCAGGGTCAGCATAGCTTGAGTTTGGTTTCCTAAGTCTTTTAACACCTAGGGTCTTACACAATGAAAATTCATGTTTAGAATGATGGCCTGCAGGAACTTTAAAGAGCAGTCGTTATTTTTATTTCATGGGACTCTGATAGGAAGGTGAACCCATCCCTTTGATAAAGGTTTGAACTCCAGTTTAATAAATTAAAAAAAAATTACTGTTGTCTATTACTATGTGCAAGTAATTGCACTATGCTTTGGGAAGCACACAAAGAGAAATAAAGTATAATTCCTGCCCTCATGGAGCTTACAGTCCTATATAGTATATAAGATATGTACAAAAGTAAGCATATATTTTTAAAAACAGTGAAATAGGGATAGCTAGGTGGCACAGTGGATAGAGCACCCGCCCTGGAGTCAGGAGGACCTGAGTTCAAATCTGGCCTCAGACACATAACACTCACTAGCTGTGTGACTCTGGGCAAGTCACTTAACCCCAATTGCATCACAAAATAAAATAAAAGTAGAGAAACTGTATAGTAGACACACAATCAAAGTACCTTGAGATTTAGATGTGTTGTGGCTTTTGAAGTGGACCATGATATCAGGAAGATGATGCCATGACTTGCAAGTGAATTGGATTATAGTGAGGGAGGGCTGTGCAGAGTCACCAGCCTCACTTTCTCTTCTAGAGGCATCTGGCTTCAGTGGCCACGTATAGATCAGGTCAACTGGAGATGGCCCAGGATGTAGTGGGAGACCTTGGTCTTTTTAAGCTAAGGTCTGAGTTCTCACTTTGACTGAGGCAATACCCATTCAGTGATTAGTGTTGTTTTAGAAGTGAGCCAAGGGATGGCTGAGATTTAGATGTGTGTGTGTGTGTGTGTGTGTGTGTGTGTGTGTGTGTGTGTGTGTGGTGGAGGGCAGATCAAAGAAGGATTAATGGAGGAGTTGAATAGATGGAGATTGGAGGAGGGTTCTCCAGTATAGTATAGGGAGTGTGGCGAGTAAACTTGAAGAATTACAAATAGTCCAATTTTGTTAGTGAATAGAATAAGTGCATCGGTAAGGGGAGTGTATACATTGGAAGTTTCCCACACCAATGAAATCCTAGGTCTGAGACTCCCTCCACCTACCCCCTATCCTCCTCCATCCTGCCAAAAAAGAAAAGTGGGAGGAACATAAAGGGAAGTAATGTGAGGCAAAAATAGTATGATGTCATATCATGGAGTCCCTTAAATGCCAGACTAAGCTGTTTGTACTTAGTCATTTGGTTGGTAATGGGGAGCCAGGGAGGGGTTTTTAGCAGTGAAGTCATAGTAGTCAAGCATTAGACAAGATGAACCTGCCACACATTCTTTAGGATAAGTTGAAGGAAGAAGATCGTGGATGTAAGGAGTCTGGCCAGGAAAATATTGCATTAATTCAGACAAGAGGTAATGACTGTCTTATTAGAGCTATGGGATCTGGGAGCTGTTTGACAGATATTAGAGACAGTCCTTGGTAACTGGTTTAATATGGGGGGGAAAAGAGAAGGAATCGAAGATGATGGGGAAATCCCAAACTCAGGTAGCTAGGCCAATGGCAGTGCTTTTAAAGGAAAGCCAAGAAAGGGTAGGATTTATACAAGACAAGAGTTCATTTCTGGACATAGTAAATTTGAGATGCTGGCAGAACATCCAGGTAGAGATGTCTAGGAAGCAATTGGAAGTAAAAAAACCAACATTTAGTTTTTGTCAGTCTTATGACATTGGATAAGTTATTCAGTCTCTCTGGACCCCAGTTTTCTCCTCTATAAAATGAGAGGATTGGACTAGATAACTTCTAAAGTCCTTTCCAATTTCTAAACCAATGATCTAATGATCTGATGGTCCTATAACAGTTTTGGGGGCTATCTGTGGAGAGATAAGAGTCAAAGCCAGGGGAAGAGAGTATAGAGAGAGTCATGGAGCAAGCTGCAGTTAGAGCTTTGAATAAAAGAGTTTTGTAGAACGAGATATAAGTAGAAAGAATAGGACTACAAGGAAGCAGCAAATGACTCAGAGAAAAAACAATTCTGCCTAAATCCCACTTAGAACAGTCAGTTAATTACAATGCATGCTCTATTTCATAAACATCGGGCACATAAAGATTTTATTCTATCAACCAGAGACACCAGAAGAAGCAAAAGAAATCACACAGAAAGTCCCCAAATCAACTATAAAAGGAATACAGAGAAGAGTCCCTTATGTTTCCATGCTTCTCCATGACAGATTTTCTTTTGTCAAAGATGGCAGGTCTCAGTCTCTCTAGATTGACAAACCCCCTTTGAGCCAGCTGCCGATGATACTGAGATCAGCTGCCATCCTCAGTCCTGAAGCTGAGTGTTTCAGGAATCCAAATACAAAGAGATGTACACACATACCTACATATATGCACACACATGTACATATGTGTAGTACCTATGAAATTTTTTTTTCCTTTTTGGCCTTTTCTGTGATTGGGAGAATCACTAAATCAGTAATAAATAGATTATAGCCTATTCAGAGTCTCTAAGATTTCAACAACTCTTTGGTGTGATACCATATACCTCTGTGTTTGATTACTCCTAATTTCTATTTTTCATAAAACTAAAGCCTCAGGCAAGGGTAGTCACCATGTTGGATTTCATAACTGACACTGCTTGTGCAATCCCCAGGCAACGGTAATTCTGTTTATAATGAAACCAGCTTAATAATTACTTTACAAGAATATGATCAGACAGACAATTCTATTTTCTGTCATGTCAAAATGAATCTTAAACATAAAGAGGAAAATCACGCTAGAGATCTATTGTTTATCATTTTTGTAGTTTATTTCTACTTCTCTTATTTTGAGATAAATTCCTTTCCTTGTCTGCATGAATATTTGTTTGCTTTGATGAGCTTTGGGTCTTCAGGATTTTTTTTTTGAGGGCAGGAACACACAATTCCATATTTTCAGATGTTGAAATTCTTTCTCAAAGGTAAGTATGAAAGATAGCATCCTTTGGTACTTTTACACTTGTTGAACAACAGCTTTGATACTAGGTTCTTTAAAAAACTTTTTCATTTCATCTTTTTACATACATTCTTTTGGGGTAGAAATTCCTTCTTTAATGAAGAAACTAAAAATTTAAGAGTATCCACTCAGGAAAGAAAACTTCAATCAGGTAAATATCTCCCCCAAATTGTTCTAAAATTGTTTAATATAAAATATGGCAAAACATGCCTTTTTCAGAAGAGATGAAGCATCCACATTGGAAGAAAATTATTTCTGGGTGTGAAAAAAGTAAAAATATCCCAACTTTTCATAAGAACAGAATATGTAATTGAAATACTTATTAGATCATAATGTCCTTGAAAGTGAGGACCTTTTCTTATTAATTTTTTAAAAATATTTTATTTTTAATTTATGGATTAAAGCAAGCATTTCTACAACATAGTATAATAAAAAAGATGATTGCACATGAAACTGCAAATCTATTCTGTACAACTTGCTATTCCTTTTAAATATCTAATAGTTAACTCCTAAATTTATTGTTTTTTTCTTTTTTTTCCTGCTTTTTTCCTTCCCCTCTTCCTTTCCCCTTCCCTTGGCCTAGAGATGGCTTACCATTAGATACAAGTATACATATAGATATATATGTATATCTATATGTATATATACACACATGTATATGTATATATACATACATATGTATGTAAAATTATTCTGTATATGCTTCTATTTATCAGTTCTTTCTCAGAAGGCAGATAGCTTCTTTCTTCATTTGTCCTTTATAGTTAATTCAAGTATTTATAATAGTCAAAATGACTTATTCGCTTACCCTAGCGTCTACTATTTTGATCCAGGGTAGATATGCCCATATTCTCATCTGAGTTATCAGTTACCCTTATGCAAAAGGCAGTCACTGGAAATCTTTCTGAACGGGTCTTGAGGCCAAGTTGAGGCAGGTGCAGAGAGAAGAAAAATCTGATGCTGGCAGTTGCTTCTGCAGTAGACCTTTGAGAAGTCACTCACAGGTGGTGGTATGTGTGGAATAGGGGTGGTAGCATTTCAGTTGGCTGAATGCAAATTGAAATTCAGGACTTACTCAAGCAGAGAGAAAAACACTGGTGTTGAGACTATCTCAAAAACCATGATTTCTTATTTTGAAAGACACACACATATATATTTTGCTCAGATATAAGTGAGTTCAAATAAAGTAATACCTTGGTTTTTTGGACTTAAAATACTTTTTGGCTTAATTTTCCTGGGTTTTAATTCACTGTCTTGAATCACTGTAAGTTAAAAAAATAACATTTATATTTGAAGCTTTGGATCAAGGTTTTTTCAGAATGTTATCAGCTCTGTGTCTTTATAGCAATGATAAGCCCTTGTAAATGGTCTTGTTTCTGACATTAAGCTGATCCATAATCTGAGAAATATGTTAAACTTCTGTTATGTACATGGCAATATAAAAGATACTGTAGAGGAAACAAAAAATTATTGGCATGCCCCACCTTAGATCTTACAATTTAAATGATTTGTGTACCTCACTTTTGTCACTTTTCTCTGGTGAGATTATATTAGCTATTGGTGGAATTAGGGATAATTTGAAAATGATAGATCCAGGATGTCTGTACCAGTATCCCAGGAAAACTTGGACCCAGAGATAGTTCCTGCATTTATTCTTGAAGGTGGCAACATGGTATGGAAGAAGGAATTTTTATTTTTAAATACCTTATGAGTATTTAAAAAAGAAAAAAAAAGAAATGATTTGTGTACAAGGACCCTGCCTTCAAGTAGCTTGCACACCATTTGGATAAAATGAATTAATATTCAACTTAATAACTACAGAGTGTTGTAGGAATATTTGATAGAGAGATCACTTGCAGCTGAGAAGTAGGATAGACAAGCATCATAGCAGGTTTCAAAGAGCTGGTCCTTGAAGGAGGGGCAGCATTTCAGCAGGTAGAGATGAAAAGGTAAGACAAGCATGTGATATGGCCTACAGTTAATGGTCAAAGCTCAGCAAGTGGTGGAGGAAGCAATCATTCAGTAGTTCAGGCAGGCAGGATTTGGAGTGTGTGATGGAGAAATAAGGCTAGAAGGGTAGGTTAGAGGCAGATTTTGGAGTGCTTTGAATGCTAAATGCTAGGCTGTAACAAATAGGGAATCACCATTTTGTGGGTTTGGGGCCTTTTTTTTTTTGAGACAAGTAGTAATATCACCATATCTGTTCTTTAAGAAGATAAATTTGGTATCCTTGTGAAGGATGATGGCAGCAATCAGGCAAAGAGACCAGTGAAGACTTTTTTTTCTTTTTTATTTATTTATTTAATTAAAAAAATTTTTTTCCCTATGCTTTTGAGTTGAAAATTTTTCTCCCTTTTCCTCCCCCCGCCCCACCCTCCCCAAGACGGTGCACAATCTGATATAGGCTTTACATACCCATTAAACATATTTTCACATTAGTGAAGTTGTAAGTGAAAATTAAAACCAATAGGAGGAACCATCAGGAAGAGGAAACAAAACTCAACAGAAGGTAAAAATAAATGATAGCGATTCGACTTCCATAGTTCTTTCTTTGAACGTGAACAGCATTATCCATCCCGAGGCCTCTGGAAATGTCTTAGATCCTCATAATGTTGAGAAAGGTTGAGTTTAACAATCTTGGTCATTGCATAACGTGGCTGTTATTGTGTACAAAGTCCTGTTGGTTCTGCTCACTCAGTGAAGATTTTTTTACTATAGTTCAAACAAGTGGTGATAAGTTCCTGAACTTGGCTGTGTGAGAAGAGAGGGGAGGATGGATTTGAGAGATGTTGTGGAGATAGAATTGATAGCACTAGGCTACTTCTGATTGAGTTTGGGAAGCAGAGAGGGAAGAGTAAATTTTTATATTTAGCCTAGGTAATTGGTGCCATCAATAGAAACAAGGAAATTGGGAAGAGGGCCAGGTTGAAATGGAAGGACAGTGGACATGCTGAGTTTGGTTTGCTGACAAGATATCCAGTAGAGATGGCCAGAAGGCAATTAGAAGAATAGATTTGGAACTTAGGGAGAAACTGGGTTGGTCATATGATTTGAGAGTCATCTGCATGGAGATGATAATTGAAGCCATGGAAAATGGGTGAAATCACCAAGGGGATGGGAAGGGAGGAGTTGCGGGCGATGATGGTGTGTGGGGAAGAATGTAGAGAAAACAGAACCAAGGACAGTGCTTTGAGAGTCACCCACATTTAGGGCAGGAAAATTCAGGAAATTTCAGGAGGAAAATAAATTAGTGAAAGAGGCCAAGAAGGCACAGTTAGGCCAAAAGAGAATGCTGTCTGGAAGCCAAGTGATGATAGAATATCAAGAAATAGGGGATGGTTAGATGTGTCAAATGCTTCAGAAAGGTTAAAAAAAATAATGACGACTGAGCCAAAGTTATTGATATTGGCAATTAAGTAGTCAATGAAGGCCTTGAAGCAAGAACTTTCACTAGAATGGTGAAAATAGGAGCCAGATTATAGAGGCTTGAGGAGTAAATGCATGGTGAAGAAGTGGAGGTAGCCTGTGTAGATTAATCTTTCTGGAAATAGGTCAGTGAGAGGGAAGAAAGATAGAGGGAATAGCTTGAGAGAGTAGTAGGGTTAAGGGAAAGGTCTTTGTTTTGTTTTGGTTTCTGGGATAGAGCAGAACTGATTATGTTTCTAGGTTGAGAAGATGGGGCCAATAGAAAAGAGACTGATTATGAGAAAAGAAAGGGGATGATAAATGGACAGAAATTCTAGAAGAGATGCAAGAGAATAAGATTAAGTTTTAACATGTTATGGTTCCAAGACTGATCATAGTTAAGTCAATAACTGGCCTATGAGGGTTTTTCTCTTATTTGTAGCTTTTCCTATAAGACCACATTCCCATGAATCACCACTTTTAGGTTGTACACTCTGTTTTCTGCTTAGCCAACAACTTGGAAGAGGGCCTCACCCTGGAAAAACAAATAGCGTGATCCTGGATAAAAACGGTTTGTCAAATCACCAGGTGGCACAAATGAGAAGGTGCCCTATTCCTTTTTGGCAAGGCTGGTGGGGGGAGGGATGCAGGGGAGAGAAAGAGAGAGAGAGAGAGAGAGAGAGAGAGAGAGAGAGAGAGAGAGAGAGACAGAGAGACAGAGAGAGAGACAGAGAGACAGAGAGACAGAGACAGAGACAGAGACTGAGAGTATAAAGAGAAGAGGAAAAAAGAGAGGCCCAAATCCCAAGTACAACTTGATCTGCTTATTTCTGGAGATTTGGACCTATCCCAGTATATGAAGAAGTTATTATTAAAGCCCTGACAAGTTCATTGGATTTACTGGCTGTTGTTTATATTTAAATCCTAGTCGTTCTTATCATGGCTGCTGCTGAGTTACATGAGGAATACATGGTCCTTGCCACACTGTGCCTCTAATAAAAACATGTGGACACATTTGGCTTTTGCATATGGCTGAACTTTTTTTTATGTTTGAAAAGAAAATACCTAACACACCACAATTTTGAGATATATTCTTGCTGAACTAAAAAAAAAAATCAGACCCGATTTTATTTTTTACATCATCTAAACCTAAGTACTTTAATTCCTCTGATTTATTTTTACAAAAAAGAAAGGTGTGGAAGGAAAAGTGTGATGGAGGAAGGCCATATGATAGGATAGAACCACTTCGGTGTGGACACTTACTGCCTGAGTGACTTTGGGCAAGTCACTTAACTTCCCTGGGCCTCAGTTTTCTTATCTGAAAAAAATGAGGGTGTTGAACTGGGTTGCCTTTGTACTTCTATCTTCTCCATATCTTTGGTCTTATGATCCTGTGAACTGAATCTTATAGAGTACACACTTCATAGGGCTGTTTTAAATTGTGCCTTTGGAGGTACATTCAAAACAACAATAAAAGAACCAGACTCTTTGGATGCCAACATGTGGTCATTCATATAGAAATGAACAAACAGGATTGATTTGCTATAAATCCCATGTCTCAGCTCTTTCCTGAGCCCCTAAGAAATGGTTGTTGGCAACAGAATATCCACAGGATTTTGTAACCACAATTCCCTTATTCCTGTGTATTTTCTCATGTCACTGTGATAAGGAGGACAGGCTTTGAAAGAATTGATGAAGGAAGCTGAGAAATGCTCATGAATGTGAGTGACATCAATGAAAAGCCAATTATTTAATGGAGACATATTTATGGGCACTTAGAATTCAGAATGTACTACCCACTATTTCTATGTTCTTATGCATATGAAGCCCTGCTACCTCTGGCCATCCAAACCTTGACTAAAGTTCAGTGATCAAATGAAATGATGCATATAAAGTGCTTTGCAAATCTTTAAAGCACTATGTGAGCACCATTGTTATTGTTACTATTAGTAGGTTGTTTTTTTCCCAGTGGTGAAAAAAAATATAGATAGACTCAGAGAAGAATTTTGGTTAATGGAAATTTTGTTGGAACTGACCATAGCAAGCACTGAGTTCCATTCCTGGCTCTGTTAGCCTCAGTTGTCTCATCTATAAAATGAGATAATAATACGTTCACTAACTGCATCACAGAGTTTTGAGGGAAGTGCTTTGTAAATGGTAAAGTGCTATGCAAATAATAAATAAATTAATACCTCACATTTGTATGGTGCTTTTGGGTTTATAAAATATTCTCCACAACAACCCCATGAGGTAGATAGATAGGGCAACTATTCTTTAAGCAATAATTTTAATTATTATTATTATTTAATGCTGTTATTATGATTGTATATAATTAAGACTACTGTTAGAATTGTAAGTGACTTTAGAGATAATCAATCATCATAACTACTCAAGTCAATATAGTTCTTTTTACAACAACCTTATGAGGGTCATAGTGCAATGGTTATTATCTCCATCTATAAAATAGAGCCTGTGAGGGATTTGCTATTGACCACATACTAGTAAGCCAGTCAGTCAGTTAATCATTTACTATGTGCCAGGAACTGTGCTATGCACTGGGCGTACAAAAAAAGTCACAAGATAGTCCCTGTCCTCAAGGAGCTCACAATCTAATGGCAGAAATGACACTAAGGCAACTGTGTACAGCGACAATATTTACAGAATAAATCAGAGGTAATCTGAGAGGAAACGCAGTAAGACTACACAGGATTGGTAAACTCTTCCTACATAAGGTGGGCCTTGAGCTGAGTCTTGAAGGAAGCCAGGGAAGCTAGAAGATAAAGATGAGGAGGGCAAGTATTCCAGCCATGAGCAATAGCCAGTAAATCCTCTCAGAATATGGAGGAGTACCATGTCTAAGGAACAGCAAGGAGGACAAGGTCACTGGATCTCAGAGTACATGGTGGCTAAGAAGGTGTAAGAAGACTGGAAAGGCAAAATGGGACAAGGTTATGAAAGGCTTTGAAAACCAAGCAGATTTTATATTTGATCCTGAAGGTAATGGGGAGCCAATGGAGTTTATTGAATGGGAGGGGGAGAAAATAATAACAATTAGACCTGCATTTTAGGTAGAGTAATTTGACAGCTAAGTGGAGAATGGATTGGAATGGAGAGACACTTGAGAAAGGGAGATCAACTAGCAGCATGAGGTAATGAGATATTATGAAAGTAGAAACAACAGAACTTGACCACTGATTGGATATGGGCTACTGACACAAGAGACAGAATGAAGAATCAAAGATGACTATAAGCCTGGGTGCCTGGGAAGATGGTGGGATCCTCAACTGTAGTAGGGAAATTAGGGAGAGAGGAGGGTTTGGAGGGAATTATGCGTATCTGAGGTTGGATTTGAACCTGTCTCTTAATTCAAGGTCTAGTGCTACATCTGTTATGCAATGCTGCCTCTCTAGATGAGGAAACTGAGGCTGGATAAAATTAAATAATTTGCTTAAGGACAATAACAATTTTCAAAGGTTCTTTGGATTTTAGAGCTGGGATAGACCTTAGAGTTTAGAATACCCAAAGATTTTTCAAAGAAAATTCTGTTAATGGCCTTATCATAGAAACAGGATCATAGATCTAGAGCTAAAATGGATCTTAGTGGGCATCTAGTTTAATCTCCTCTTTTACAGATGAGAAAACTGAGGCTTAGGGAAGTGAGATGATTTACCCAAGGCCACATAGATGGGTAAGTGGTTTCCCCTTAGTCTTTGATTCTGCAGGCTAACCAGTACCAACTTATCATGAATGACACAGTAGGCTATCTTCGCCATCCTAGTCACTTTTCCCTGGGCTGACTCCAGCTTGTCCATGACCTTGCTAAAATATGACATCTAGAATTGAATACAGTTAACTAGATATACTCAGACTCAGGTAGAGGACCATCACCTCCCATGGAATGAACAGCACACTTCTCTTATGCTTTGAATAGCACTCACTTGTCTACCATTTTGTGCTTTTGATTTCTTTTGCACTTAGACTCCACTAAAACCCCCAGATCTTTTTCAAACGGTTGGTTACCTATTTGCACTTCTATCACACCATACTTGTGAAGCTTATAATTTGAACCCTGTAATATAACTTACACTTATCTCTGTTAATTTTTTTTTTAGCCTATTTGCTTCATCTCATTGTCAGGTGTGGGGAACCTGCAGCCTCAAGGCCATATGTGGTCCTCTAGGTCCTCAAGGGCTGCCCTTTGACTGAATCCAAACTTCACAGAACAAATCCCCTTAATAAAAGGATTTGTCCCATAAAACTCAGTCAAAAGGCTACCCTATCCCCAGGATGTTGGTGCTTAGAATAAGAATTATTGTGACTTTCCCAAAGTAATTTTATCATATGAAGTTTGGTCATTTGTAAGAAATATCACGCAGTAATGACAAAGATAATGAATTTAAGTGGAATTTAATGGTTTTATAAAAAAGTCTTCAAAGTGCCATTAGGATTTGGATCTGAAATCTAGCTATTAAGATGATACTGTATTTGTATAAGTTAAATTTTAGATTGATAGTTTCCTATTAAAATGTTGGGTAATGCCTTAATTTGATCCACAGCATATTTATGCATCATGCCTGTTTTGACCTGGAGAGGGTTTCTGTAGTTGCTTAATCCCGCTTATTGTGTATGATTTTTTATTATCCCAGACAGTAGAGTTTAGCTTTGGGTACCTTTTTGTTTCTTAGTTTTTCCATCATCGTCATCCAGATACACCACTTCTCCCTCCCCTGTCTTGACCCTCTCCAGTGAATTTTTCCTGCTAGGAAAGGAGTGGGGGTAGCAGGATGGGGGTAGAAGCAGTTAAACAAAATTACTTCACCCACTGATTCTCTTGGATAAAGGATGTAACATTCTACCACTGTTTCTACCTCTTTAAATGAAAGAGGGAGATGTATTTCCTCATCTTTTCTCTGGGGCCAAGATTGGTATCTGGGTATTTTCCAAGGCTTTTTCCAAAGCCTTGGGTTCTTAGTTCTGGGATAATACCCCTTCCCCACTGTCCCCCCTTTACTCCACGACTATTCTTTATTTTCTGCATTTTCATGTCAATGTCCTCTCAGGCCTTTCAATTTCCTACTAGTCCAGTATATTCTGTCACTTGTTTGCAGAGGATTTCTACTTAAGAAATCATCTCTTCCAACTCTTTCTTTTTACAGATGAGAGAACAGATTTACAGAAGTAAAGTCACTTGTTCAAGGTCACACAAAGTAACAGAGTGATGATTTGAACCCTGGTATTTTGGTAACAGAACCAACACTTTCCCCACCGTGTAGTGTAAAGGGCCCTGGATAGTCCAGAGTGACTATCTTCCCTTTGGGCTATTTTGAGAGGCTCATTTCCATTCTGAGAGTACTCATTTCCATAAATGAGTCATAATAATAATAATAACTAGTATTTATAGAGTATTTTATAATATACCAAGCACTTTAATTATGTTATACAACTTGATCCTCACAACTCAGGGAGTCTACTTCTTTATTATTGGAAAGGAATATTGTGACTAGCTGGGAAAATAAAAGAGGTTTGGGAAATCATCATCTAAATGATGAAGAACCCAGGGTACTGGCATATTATGCAGATTCTGACAGTGTATTCTTACATGGCCAATGAGAAAAGAGAAAGCCCACAAAATAATTAAAGTCCAGCAGCCTGAGACTTTGAGGGTAATAGGTAGCTGAGTAGATGGATGAAAAGGCATTTGAGTCCAACAGTGTTACTTTTTTAAAATTTTCACATTAGTCATGTTGTAAGGAAGAATTAGAACTAACAGGAGGAACCACAAGAAGAGGAAACAAAAAAAAAACAGAAGAAAAAAAGAGCAAATAGTTCTTTCTGTGGATGTGGACAGCATTTTCCATCATGAGACTTTTGGAGATGTCTTAGATCCTTGCATTGTTGAGAAGGGCCAAGTCTATCAAAGTTAGTCATCACCCAACGTGGCTGTTACTGTGTACAATGTTCTCCTGGTTCTGCTCACTTCACTCAGCATCAGTCCATACAAGTCTTTCCTGGTTTTCCTGAAGTCCACCTGCTCATTGTTTCTTTTTTTTTTTTTGCTCCATAAGATTTTTTTAAAATTAATTTATTTTGATTTATCAACAATCACTTCCATATGCTTTTGAGTTGAAAATTTTTCTCCCCCTTCCTCCCCCCTGCCCTTCACAAGATGGCACACAATCTGATATAGGCTTTACATTTACGTACCCATTAAACATATTTTCACATTAGTGAAGTTGTAAGTAAAAATTAAAACCAATAGGAGGAACCATCAGAAAGATGAAACAAAACTCAACAGAAGGTAAAAATAAGTGATCTGCTCATTATTTCTTATAGCACAATAGTATTCCATTACATTCATATACCACCACTTGTTCAGCCATTCCCCAATTGATGGGCATCCCCTCAATTTCCAATTTTTTGCCACCACAGAAAGAACTGCTATAAATATTTTTGTACATATGGGTCCTTTTCCCATTTTTATGATATCTTTGCGATATAGCCCTAGAAGTACTATTGCTGTGTCAAAGGAATTTGCATTTTCATAGCCCTTTAGACATAGTTCCAAATTGCTCTCCAAAATGGTTGGATCATTTCACAACTCCACCAACAACGCATTAGAGTTCCAATTTTCCCACATCTTCTCCAGCATTTATCATTTTCCTGTTTTGTCATGTTGGCCAATCTGATAGGTATGATGTGGTACCTCAGAGTAGTTTTGATTTGCAATTTCTCTAATCAATAGTGATTTAAAACATTTTTTTCCATATGACTATAGATAGCTTTAATTTCTTCATCTGAAAACTGCCTGTTCATATCCTTCGACCATTTATCAATTGGGGAATGACTTGTATTCCTATAAATTTGACTTAGTTCTCTATATAGTTTAGAAATGAAGCCCTTATCAGAGATACCACCAGTATTACTTTTAAGTAAGTAGTAGTATAAGTAGCAGTATTATTCTAGGATCTACTTTGCCAACAAAGCCTACCCAGGGCAGATCTGCAACTAGGATAAAGATTTTGGACTCTTCCCCAGGATGTCAAAATAGAGAAGTTGTTTTTCCTCCCAGGAGGATGGACTTCCTCTCTCCATGGTGGTCAAGAGTCTGCTGTTCCCATGTGGAACACTTTATGATTCTCCTCCAGCCTGTTCCACAAGATCCTTTGCCAGTCCACAGGCTTCCAGCCTCAGAGTCCTGTAACTAAAATGCCCCCATACCAGTATCCTCTCCTAACCCTTGTAGAGACATAGGTTGAACTTTCTGGGGGGGCAGATTGCCCCTTCTTCTGGTATGACTGCATTCACATAGTACTGCTATCTGTCTTCTACTTCTTTATTCCCCATATCTAGACACCAGCATGTTCATCCCTGCTTTGAGCTGGCCTGGGAACTATCACTACCACCAGTTATTTCTGCCCCAGGTGAAAAGTCCCCTTGGTTTGGACCCTAACCTCAGGCACGACTTCTTCCATCATATTAACTTGCCATCTAAGAGTTCTTGAACAATGACGGCCCTTGCACCTGGATGGGAAATGCTAATCAGGATTTTCAGCGGCTGAGTTTCTAGTAGTTGCTATTGCTGTTGTACTGAGGATTAGTTCTCAAGTGATGTGAAATTTCCTTCCCTTTTGAAGTGTTCAGGCGTTTTAAAAATCATGGTTCATTTGTTTGGAGAGCGCTTCTCTTCTACAAAATGATGGGCTTAGGCTAAGTTACCCACAAAGCCGTCCCTGTGCCAATTCTATGCTTTCAGTAGTCTTTTCTGAGGCAGATTCAGTGTGTTGAGTGTTGAGCTTCTGACAGACCCTAAGCTGGCTCAAAAATACCACAGTTCCTATTTTCTGTGAGGATAGATTCTTTCCAATAGCAGGAATGCCACATCTGTCAGCCATATTTCTCCCCTTCAGTAATAAAACTCAGCTCTGGTTATTCTAGTTCAAGGTGTTGGCACCTGGAGTTCATCTGCAGCCAGTTGGAAATACAGCATCTTCAGAGAGTTTCCAATTCAATCATCTGTGCTTAGCTCAGCTAACTGGAGCTGAATCAAGAACTAGGAATGCTTTACCATAAAAGCTGCCAGAAGTGTAGCGTATACCCCAGCCAAGAGGTACCTAGCACAGAGAATCATACAATTTGAGTTGAAAGGAACCACCTTGTTTTACTCTTGAGGAAACTGAGGCCCAGGAAGGTGACATGACTTTTCCTAAGGCACACAAATGGCAAGTAGCAGAGCTAAGGTTTAAGCCCAAGGCCTGCCTCTGACCCCAAAAACACTCTTTCCAGTGTACTATGCTGCTCTCCAACATGTATAAAAGGTATGAAAATCAATAAAGAACAGCTGAAATTTGAACACAGGCCCTTGCTATCTGACATCAAAGCCAGACTTCTTTCCACATGCTACTCATAGACATTCAATAATTATGTATTAAATATTAGATGTTCATTATGATGGGGACATGCTGAAGTACTGAAACCATGGGGAGAGAAAAAGAAGTGATATCTTTTTCTTTTTTCTTTTTTCAAACAAGCAACAATTTCTACAACATGCAGTGGTTGTAATTTTTTGCCTTAAAGAGCATAAGACAGTCTAAGCAGGAGGGGTCTTGGTCCTTGCCTGGAGCAGGAATAACCTGAACATCTAAGATATGGCTAGTTGGGAGGCTTGTAATTGTGGACAATCCGATTCAAGTCGCAGAATTCTTAGAATGTTAGACATAGAAGGTACGATGGGAATTTCTGATGTAATTCAGTTTTTGGGTGCAGACGCTGTGACCCGAAGAGGTCACATGACTTGCCCAAGATCATATTTTCTCTAATTGCAGAGACTGGAACCCCTGTTGTTTCTTCTGTAGCTAGTTGACCCTTTGTTTTTGATTCCCTCAGAAGGTAGAGAAAAGACCCACCTCATAAAACAAAAACAAACAATTCCCTTCTCTTCCCCTCCCCACCCCCACCTCTCAGCAATGCTTGAAATTCCTTGAACAAGGTACAAAGTCTTTCATTAGAGAGAAGATTTAAAATGCATAACTCCTGGGAAAGGTAAAAGAGTAATTTAAATTCATGTTAAAGTGTGAAGTACTGATAATGCATTTTCTGAAAGCTGGTGTTTCTAGGCAGGAGTTCTTAACCTGTGGTCCACGAACTTTTTAAATACATACATACTCATGTGTGTTTATATATGTGATAACCATTTCAATATAATTGCTTTTCTTTGTAATTCTGTAGATTTTATTTATGCTTTTAAAAAACGTTATTCAAGGGGTGGGGTACGGTCTATAGATTTTGCCAGACTGATAAAGGTATCCATGACACAAAAGAGGTTTAAAAAAAAAAACCAAACCATTATAGGGGGAAGATCCTGGCTTATGGCTAGAGTGTAGTGGGAGGAGGAAAAATAATTGAATGAGGAAAATAGCTCCAAAAAGGAGAGTCTGGTTTTACCTTGTTTGTCATCGGGGTTTTTGTTAGTTTGTTTCTTTGCTGCTGTAACAGAGGAAGTGGCTATGTTGTCAATAACAGTTTGACTGGTGTCCAGATCATTCTGTGTCCTGCCTTCCCCCTCTGCATGGAATATTTAAACGAGGTTGGAATATCAGAATAGAAAATGGATTATATATTTATTGATGTCCGGTTTGCAATTGGGAGAGAAATCCTCATCTGGCAAACACATTTGCAAAGAAATTGATAACATGTGTTTCATAGCCTGAGGAGGACAGGGTGTATTGGCCTGCCTGGAGTACCTAAAGTTTTTGGAAACTAGACAAAGTACAATTCACAGTTCTTGGCCTTATTCCTTTTGTTTATTAATCCATTCACATATCACAGACTTAATTTTACAAATGGAATGATGTGCCAGAATGCAAACTAGAAGATCGTAGGATTTCAGACAGAGTGGATATTGGAAATGATCTTTTCCAAATCTCTCGTTTCACAGATGAGGAAACTGAGAGCCAAAGAGGTAAAGTACTTTTCCTAAAGTCATACAGTAGCAGAGTCAGGATTCAAACCCAGGTCTTTTGGCTCCAAATTCAATATTCTTACCATTTCACTATGCTTCTTTTTATATCAAGCTGAGTGAGTTTTCTGTCACATATGTATCATGGGATTTTGTGAGGTTTTTAAGTGTTGAGAAGAAAGAAGACTTTAAAAAATGATTTGTGGGATTGTAATGACTACATTTCAATTTCCTTTTTTCCTATTCAACAGCAGACCATAATGAGTTTCAAGATATAGTATCTATTTTTATCCCTATGCTCAAGGAATGGGTGAAATTTTGGCCCAATTGTCTTCCTGTCTCTCAGAGTTCTTTAAAATTGTGTTGTTGGAGTAGATCTTTAAGGACTCTTGTAACTATGACTTGATGATTCATACTTATTATCTTGGCACCTTTAGAAGATGACAAATTAACACAAAATGTAGTGGACAGAGCACAAAATTAGGGAAACAAGAGAGCTTGGGATCCAGTCCTTCCTTTGAGTAATCTTAGGAGAGTTCTTGAATTTCTGCAGATCTCCAGTTCCTTGTGTGTAGGATGGAGATGCCTTCTGGTCCTTTCCAGTCCTATGATATCAGATTATAAGACTTTGAGTGATTTCCTAAAATAAAACAAAACAAAAATCAGTTGATTAGAGCTTCTATACCAATCAGCTTTCTTTAAAATCTCAAATTGAGATCTAAGGCAAACCTCCCTTTGATTGCCTAATTACAGTCCTGATCCAAGGAAATTTCATGCTGGGTACGAGATGCTAAGAAAGTGGCAGGCTAATTTCCTAAGCTAGGCAGCGGGTAGCTTGTTACAATAGCAAGACCATTAGAGCTAAAGTCAGAGGAACTGAGTTCAGATCCTGCCTTTAATAATGACTAACTGTGTGACCTTAAGTAAGTCACTTAACTACTTTGACTCTTGATTTTTTCATATGTAAAATGAAAAGTTTGAACAATATGGCTTCTCAAGTCTCTTTCAGCTCTAGATTTATGCTCCTATTACACATAGTGTTACCTCTGCGGGCCAACTTAGTATTTTGGCTGGGATGTTGGTCTTGTGTGGTAGCAAGGTGAGAACCCTGGACCTTTCAGGCACTGAAATTCCCAACTTCTGATTTCCTCCTTTGGACAGTTACCCTTTCCTTTAGAAAGTCATCATAATTGTGGTATGAGAAAGTAATGGAATACTCTTATTCCATAAGAAATGATAAGCAGGCAGACTTCAGAAAAACCTAGAAAGACTTACATGAACTGATGCTAAGTGAAGTGAGCAGAACCAGAAGAACACTGTACACAGTAACAGCAACATTGTGTGATGACTAACTTTGATCGACTTGGCTCTTCTCAGCAATACAATGATCTAAAACAACTCCAAAAGACTCATAATGGAAAATGCTATCCACATCCAGAAAAAAACAAACAAACCAACAACTGTGGAGTCTGAATGAAAATCAAAACATACTATTTGCTCTCTTTTTTTTCTGTTTCTTCTTTCTTGTGGTCTCTCCCATTGGTGCTAATTCTTTAGAACATGACTAATATGAACGTGTACGTATAGCCTATATCAGATTGCATGCTGTCTTGTGGAAAGAGAAGGGGAGGGAGGGAAATTTAGAACTCAAAATCTTATGGAAATGAATGTTGAAAACTAAAAATTAATTAATTAATTAAAAATAAAGTCATCATAAACATCAACTTTGGAGGACTAAAAGGAGGGAAAAAAATAGACCAGTATCTGTAGTCACATCAGCATTTTGGTGATAGCAAATGATCACAAGTGAGGTCAGTGCCCACAGATAAGCAATAGCTGAACAAATTGGGGCATGTGGATATAATATGATATTCATAATTCAGAGAAATAAGGGAAAAGTTGTAGGAACTGATGATTCACAGTGCCTGATATTTGGGAGGCATTTAATAAGTGTTTGTTAATTGATTGAAATAAGCGCAGCTAAGAATACAATATACACAACAGCCTTTGTTGTTGTTGAGTCATTTTTAGGACTCTCAGTGAGCTCATTTGGGGTTTCAGATACTGGAATGGTTTGCCATTTCCTTTTCCAGCTCATTTTATAGATGAGGAAACTGAGGCAAACAGGGTGAAGTGACTTGCCTAGGGTCACACAGCTAGGGAGTTTCTATGTTACACCATAACTACAGCAGTATAAAAGAAAAGATCACTAAGAAAATGCACCCTGAGCAATTAAAAAGAAAAACAGTAATGTCCCTAGAGAACAGATAATGAAATAGAACCCCCTTCCTTTTGGCAGTAGACAGTGAGGGTAGAATGCTGCCTACACTGAGGGATGTTTTCACTATATTTTGTGTTTAGTCTCAAGATTAGAGTGGGTTTTATATCCAGAAATGATTTTGATGTTAAACACAAAAAGGCAGCAATAAAGCATTAAAATTTTTTTGGAGGTGTATCATGTTAAATTAATCCCAGCCAAAGCATTAATAACTTTTATCAGTTTCCTACAGAAGGAATAGACAGAGGGCACCTAATATGGAAAGTTAGGGAGCAATGGATGATGAGGACTCTGGGAGTACAGCTAGGAGGAGAGTAGCTATTAAGAAGCTAGAGAAGACCAGAGATGAATTAGGCTTCCTTAACACTTTCTCCAGGAGCAGGTCACTGTGGAACCCACCAGTGTCTCATGTACAATGGTACCACCAACATGCATGGAAAAGAACCATTAGGGGAGAATTATAAATACTGTTCTTTGGATCATGTGATGCTATTTCCCCTTGGTTATGGCTCCTCAAGGTTAGCATTGGGTGATTCAGTGAGAATAAAACTTCAAGAATGACTGATAATCGTATCTCTGCTGCTTGGAGAGCTTGTACTTTTCCTTGACCTTTCACTTTTAACTTCAATTGTATTTGACAATTCAGCAAGTGTTTTTTGAGCACCTGCTACATAAAAGCTCCATGTCAGATGTTTAGTAGATGGAGTAAGACTAAGTCAGTGCTTACAAGCAGATCAGCCTCATTGGTTTTCCAGGACACATGTCTGCCCAGTATAATGTAAACTCCTTGATCACAGGGGACTGTTTTGTCTTCATCTTTGTATTCCCATCACCTCACATAGCACAGAACAGTAATAATTGAATTAGATACCAAAGGACCCTTGAATTGAATTGAATTGCATATTGCTCTGAAGGATAACATAAGAGATCGTACCAAATGTTACTGAAATCAGGACATCTTATGTCTAGAGCATCTCCTGATCTACCACTCTAATAAACATATTTTAAAAATAAATAATTTTTAGTCAACTCATGCTGGCTCCTAAAAATTAAATTTCATTTCTAAGCTTAGCACAGTACCTGACACATAGTAAGAGCTATATAAATGTTAGTGATGATGGTGATGTGCTCACAATGATGTTTAGTGATCTGACCTAGAATTCTGCTGTGGTTCAACATTAAATTTATTAATCTGTAGTTTCCAAAATCTGCCTTTTTTCTCATTCTTAAAAAAAATGGAACTTCATCTCCAATCCTCTTATATATCTTCATTTCTCCATAATTTCTCAAGATTATTGACATGGCTCCACAGTCACATATAAATAATCTTTCATTAATGTCTGGGGTGGGAGACTTGAATGTATCAAAAGCAGCAAAATATTTTCTAAAACTTTTTCATATTGGACTTTAATGAGTCAGAAATGACAAGACTTAGTGACTAGACAGGAAAGGAGAGGAAAGAATCAAGGATGACTTGGAAGTTTTAAGTGAGGGTGACTAGGAGGAAGGGAGTGCCATTGCTAGAAAGTGGGGGAAGATGGAGAGAGAAAAATAAAACAGGAGGAGTTAGGCAATTCTGCCTTCTCATTTAGTAACATTCCTCCATCTTCCCCAAATCTTTCCTGGTTCATCATCTTGCTCAGAACACAACTGAAATCTTTTGTTGCCTTTTTTTCTTTCACATCTCAGCTTGTTCTACATTTTAGCTTTTATAACACTGTTCTTATGGTTTCATGCCATTCCTTTGTACATGTTTTTTCTAAAATTTGAGCTCAACAGGAACTCCCTTTGTAACTCCAGTTTGTTTTAGGTGTCTCAACCTTTTTATCCTTATTTGGATTATTCTAGATTATATAGTCAGAATTTCTTTTTCTTCTTTTTTGTAGAATCACTCATTCCTCCTGAGCCAGATAGAATCTCAATGAGCGGATCTATCTGATAATGAAAAGCATCCCCTTCTCTCTTTCCCTCTCCATCCCAGGAAAATTTCAACCCTTAGAGAGAAAATGGGGCCAACATCAGCTGATAACTAAGGGTAGTCATGAGGGCCCAAGGCTGGATCAGGGGTTCTTAATCTTTGTGTGTATAAGTGTTGTTGTTGTTGTTGAGTTGTTTCAGTCATGTCTGACTCTTCATGACCCCTTTTGGGGTTTTCTTGGCAAAGATACTGGAGTGATTTGCCATTTCTTTCTTCAGCTCATTTCACAGATGAGGAAATTGAGGCAAACTAGGTTAAGTAACTTGCCCAGAGTCACACAGCTAGTAAGCTAGTAAGGCTGGATTTGAACTCAGATCTTACTGACTCTAGGGCTCATGCTCTATCTACTACTGTGCCACCTATCTGCCCTGCTTTTTGTGTTACAGACAACCTTTGCAGTCTGGTGCAGCTTATGATCCCCTTCTCAAAATAATTTTAAACTATATAAAATAAAGTGCATAGGATGACCAAGGAAACTGATTGTTTTGAAATAATAGTTACTAAAATATATATTTTTTAAACACCAAATTTGTGAACCCCAGCTTAAGAACCCCTGTTATAGAAGGAAGGGGGAATGGTCCCAGATCATTCCCAGAGTCTATGGGAAGTCAAGCCAGAGCCAGTCAGTCAACAAGTATTTATTAAGTGTCTACTATGCTTCAGGACACAAACATCTGTGCTAAGCTAGAGTTCATTAGGAATGTCAAGTCTAATAGGGAAAGTGAGAGGAAAGTAAGTACAGGGCATTGGGTGTTGGGGAAAAGATAAGACGTCAGCAGTGCCGGTAGTCCAGACAGAAAGGGCCACTGGACTGGAAGTCAGGAGAACTAGATTTAGTTCCAGATCTGCAATTAATTAGGCCTATGACCCTGGGCAAGTCACTTACTCATTCTGAGCTTTATTCTCTACATCTATAAAATGAGGGAGTTGGATCAGATGTCATCCACAGGCCCTTCCAGCTCTCAAATGGCCATTTAAGAAAGTCTCTCGTGTTGGCATTATGAACAAGGTAGAGAAGTAGCAAACCTACCACATCTACAAATGACATGAAGCTGGGAGAGATAACTTACATATTGGGTAATTGTCCAAATCCAAAAAGATCTCAACAGGCTAACAGTGTGAGCCAAATTTGAATGAGATGAAATTTAATAGGTAGAAATATAAAAATTCTACACCTAGATTTAAAGAATAGGTGTAGGATGAGGGGCAAAACTAGACAATAGCTCACATGAAAAAGGTCTGGATTGCAAATTCAATGTATTAAGTGAATGGTAGAATGCAAGAGTCTTGTAATCTTAGCTTGCATCTTCTAGGCCTCCACTGTAGGAAGGTCATTAACAAACTAGAGGGATGTCAAGATAAGGAGGAGAGTGGAGACCATGCCATAATAAGGATTAGTTGAAGAAACAGGGGATATTTATACTGCAGAAGAGAAGACTTAAGGGAGACATGTTAACTATCTTGAAGGATTTAAAGGGCTATCATGCTGAAGAGGCATTAATTAGTCTTGTCCTATTTGGTTGCAGAGAGGAATGGGTGGAAGCTGTTGAGAGGCATATTTTGGATTTTGGCCTGGCACTGATTAGAGCTGTCCAAAAGTGAGGTGGGCTGCCTTGAAAGATGGTAGGTTCTCTCTCACTAGAAGTCTTTGAGAAGAGGCTATGTGACCATTTATTGAAGTTCCCACAGACAGGCTTTCTACTTAGGCATTAATTAGACTAAATGATCTCAACACTGAGATTTTCTTATTCTGTGCTTTATGAAATATGCTTTCCTAAAGTCAACAGTATATGTTGAACTGTGCTAGCATTTCTTTCCTCAAGGCCATGACCTCCCAGATGGAGTTCATGGTCATTTTCTCCCAGCAGTCCCATCATATGTACTCCACCAACCAGTTCTTCCTTGCTGGTAGTAACAATGACACTGATGAAGGTCTCCTCACAAAAACCATGTTGGTTGAGGACTACGTGTCTTATTAGGTCAATTTGGGAGATTAAGAAATGGAGACTCAGAAAAGCTGAGCAACTTGACTGAAATCACATAGTTGAGAAATGTCAAAGCAGAATTTAAACTAAGGTGTGTCTTGCCTTCAAGTCCAGCCCCTGTTCCAGTATACCACAGTGCTGTTGATCAGAATTAAGTCTAGATGATCAGTTCTCTATTTCCTCTACCTTATAAATGATGAAGTCATCATGAAGGCAAGTTGAGAATTCATCAGATGCCTTTTCTTTTAGTAGAATTTCACTTGAATTAAATGTTCAAGTAGTTAAAATTCCCCACATGATTTTATCTTGCCTCTGGGCTAGTTTTAGAATTGTTCTTAGAATAATGAATCAATCAGTAAATATTTAGTAAGTGCCTACTATGTGCCAGGGAATTTGTTAAGCACTGGGGATACAAATGGAGGCAAAAGATAGCCCTTGCCCTCAAGGGGCTTACAATCTAATGGAGGAGACAACATGCTAACAAATATATACAAAGCAAGCTATATACAAGATAAATAGGAAGGCATTAGAATTGAGGGGTTGGAAAAAGCTTCCTGTATATAGGCTTGTTTGTCATGCATGAAGGATTCATGCTGGGGAGCAGTGACATGGGACTGCAAAAACAGGGTGGGCACCAGATTATGGAAGAGTTTGAATTTAAAATTTTTCCTCTCAACAATGGGGAGCTATTGGAATTTTTTGAGCAGGGGAAGGACATGATAAAATAGGTATTTTAACAAGATTCATCTACAAATTGCATGTAGGATAAATTAGAGGAGAAAGGTCAACTGGTATAGTGAGACAATTGGTTCATATGATCTCTCAATCCCAACATTGCATCACTTTATGATTATAGATGATTGTTACAACAATTTAGCTATGAGGTTATGAATATCTGAACCTGTAGTTATCAGTGGAAACAAAGGAATGTGTAGATAAAAGAGAAATTTGAAGAATCAATAGGACTGAATATAGGAGTTAAAAGGGGAAGAAAGGCTCAAAGATGGTGTTCCCTCTAGGTGAGGGTATTTAAGCAGAAGATGGGCAAACAGTTTTTTGGAGCTGGTTAGGGTAAGGATGGATAAGAAGATTTCTCTGGTTCCTTTTCACTCTGAAGTTCAGTAATCTAATGATGGTTTAAAAAGTCTGTGTGACTGCAATAGCATTTTCACTGTCTGAAATAGGGAAGTTGGGATAACAAACTGATTTGGGGAGAAGGTGATGAATTTAATTTAACATAGTGAGTTTGAAATGCTGGGAGGATGTTCAGTTGGGAAAGTCCTATGAATAGTTACAGATATAGGAATAAAACTCAAGGAGTGAGTCAGATTTGAAAATTTCAAGCCATAGTTAGAATCAGTTTGCTAAGAGAAAATAATGTAGAGAGAAAAGAGCACAGAACCATGGACTGAGCCTTAAGGAAGGCCCATGGGAGAAAGGAGAGCAAAAGAGACAAAAAGAGGAGAAATAAAAAGACATTTGTTACAGAAACCAGAGAAAGAGAGAGTTTCAAGAAGTGGGTGTCATGGGGCTCTGCTTTGGGAAAGTCATTTCACTCTTTGGATATAGACTTTTTTGATATAGCAGAGGCGGCATAGTATACTTGGAATCATGAAAGCCTAGGTTTGACAAGTCACATGACCTAAGCCTCAGTTTCCTCATCTGTAATATGAGGGTGTTGGATCTGATGAACTCCAAGGTCCCTTCCAGCTCAAAAATGATGATCCCTATTTTCATCATGCTTAACTGAAAAATTATACATTTCAATGGATCTTACTTCCTATATACACTCCTTCATGCTTTCCCTCATAATTGAATTTTAGTGTTGTTCTCTCTGTACTGCCACCTTTTTTTTTTTACTGATTTATTCTTTAGTTTCTTTCCCTCCAGGTGAGAAGGCTTTCAACTTAGAGCTTCAGCATATTGTCCTGTGAAATTAGCATTGGTCTTGGTCTTAGGTGCTGCTCATGTCAACATACACACCTTTCTCTCCCTACAAAAGAATCTTTAATGCGATGCCAGGTTCAAGTGAGGGGCTACGTGTGCGTGGGAAATGACATAGAACTTTCTTTGCTTCTTGTGGTGTTTCTAAGATATGGGCTTTCTTTGGTCGCAGATGCTCCATTGCTTTATGCCCCTCACAACTCTTCCACAACTTTGTAGATGGTCATTGAAAGTTTTTGCAGTATAAAATTCATCACCATTCACGGACCTTGGTGGTGAGCACTTAACTGGACTTGGACCACAGTTAAGAGGCTGAGGGTGAGACTTAATCCCTGGTGATTGCTGCTGAAAGAATGCTTTTAAAATGTCTTTGACATCTCACTGATTCAACAGACAAAAGGACAATAAATTTTCCACGCTAATGAAACTTTGCATGTAGACTACGATGCTTCCCTCCCTTGTCATATTAATCTGTGATGAATGGAGACTATAAAAATAAACATAGCCAAGAGTGAGTGAAGGAGAAATTGCAACTCATTCTACCATATGAGAGATTGCTCCTAATTCCTTTTTACTCACATCAGTCATAAGATGACCCCCTGAACCTATGGTGTCTGGTTGACTGCCAACACAATCTCTAGCATTTTTCTGAGCATGCGCGGCTAAATGGAGTAAATTGAATTCCTAAAAATGTAATGCCCAGAAAACACATTTAAAATATATCTGCCTTCACAAGGTCCATTGGTCAGTCCCCTTCTTTGTCAGGGTATTTTTGAGGGGAAAGAGACAAATCTGATTCATAAGAAGACTTGGTTAAATTTCTGAAATTGGTTTTGGAAAGGTGTGAGCTTCAACTGAAAGGTGCAAATGAAAAAGTCCCATTTGTGGAGATCCATGTATGAGAACATGATCTCTGTTTCCCAGGCCTTGTCCCCAGAAGATAACCCACAGTACTGACTGGAATAATCCTTTTATATAGGACCAATCACCAACTCCTTTAGTGACTATATATGCTGGTCTTAAAGAGACTGGGTCTGATGTAATTTTAGTGACATAGACAATCGGAAGAAATATAAGAAACAATGGAAATGTGGCTGTTTTCTAGTTAAGAGAAATAGGATTCGGAGCAATAAGTAGTTACAATATACACCCCTTTGCTTAATTTGAGTATTGCTGATTTGATAGCCTATTCTAGTGACACATCTCCTGACACCTCCCCTCCCCCCACTCCCATCAGTAGGACATGTACCTAGAGTTATTTTTTTTAGTAGTAGCGTGGAATTTATGCAGACCTATTGATACTCTCTGACCCAGGCTTTTTTTGGTAATAATAATGTACTTTATGTAGCAGACACCCAGGGCTATGTGGCCTTGGAATACAGTGAAGGTACCTGACCTCCATGAGGATGAGCCTTGTCATCTTTAGCTCTAAGTTCCAACCAAGTTTATATTTGTCACTGAATATTCTGGGTCCCCCCAAGATGATGACTTCCTGTGGTTATAAAATATCTAAGATGGAAGGGCAGCTAGGTGGCACAGTGGATAGAGCACCGGCCCTGAAGTCAGGAGTACCTGAGTTCAAATCCGGCCTCAGACCAAAACACTTGACATTTACTAGCTGTGTGACCCTAGGCAAGTCACTTAACCCCAATTGCCTAAAAAACCCCAAAAAACAAAAAACAAAACAAAACAAAACAACAAAATATCTAAGATGGAGTAACATTCCTAGACTATCTCAACGATCCCTCAGTAATGAGCATGAACCTGGAGAAAAGCAGAATCATATAATCCTCCACATTTCTCTTTTAATTTTCAGGTCTGCCTGAGCTCTTTGGTCCCTTGATAATTTGGTCACCTGCAGTCTCTGGGCTTCAGGACTCTTACAGCTGTGTCCAGGAACAGCACCTGAAAAGGGGAGGCGGTTGATGCATGCCTGGTCTGCATTGATCATCATCTTGCCATCTGCCACGATGACCAAACTATCCCTAGGCCAAGGTGATTGTGAACTAATATAGGAAAATGGAGAATTCTCCACTGGAGGTGGGCCATCATTGTCTGCCCACTCCAGAACAAACACTAGGGCAGTAAGAGTCAACAGAGCATTCATACCAGTGGTGTTCAATGGACTATTGCCTTCAGAGGGATAGGTTCTACTTCCTGTCTAGTCAGCGAACCATAAGACTGAGAGTCAAGAAGTCTGAGTTCTAGTTCAGTTCCCATCACTGACTAGCTGGTTGAATTTGGACAAATCACATAGCCGTCTGGGATTAGAGTTTGCTCCATTTGTCAGATAGGGATACTGACATTTGCTTCTTCTAGCCCTAAAATTATGAGGATGAATGGATCAAGAGATGAGAAAAATTGTTTTGAGTTCTTTTGAAGTGTGGTGCTATAGCAGTGTGTTTGGGGGGATATGGCAGGGGAATTTTAAAAATTATTCGATGTCAGCTTCTTATGATGGTGCTGCTTAATGGGCATACATGGAGTTAAATTCAGGATGGGATGTATTGCTTCAAACTAGGGTATAAAGGGTGTATTTATGCTAGCATTAGAGTGGATTCCACCTGCATTTCTGGGCATAGCATTATAGCCGATTTTTGTTCATTCTCCTAGCCAGACTGTCCTACTCGTTCCCTGAATGTGGCATTCTATCATTCCATCTGCCTCTTAGAATCTTTAGAATCTTTAGTTTCCTTGAGGCTCAACTGAGGTGTCACTTCTTATGGCAAACCTTTCATTATTGTTACCATTCTTTCTTTCCTCAAATCTTCTTGTAATCACTTATCTATATATACTTAATGTCCCTTTCAGTAGAATGTAAGCTCCCCGAGGGCAGGCGTTTCTTCATCTTTCACTGAGTCCTAGCACCCAGCACAGCACTTTGCATTTAATGATGCTTGTTGAATTGAACTGAAAGGACTGGAACTCATGAGACTTTTTGGATTTCTGATAAACCTCCTGGAAAAGTGGATGAGTTGAGTGTAAATGAATAAAAAACAGATGGATTAAATGTACCTTAAAATTCACATAAAGTTAAATGATGAGATTAATTGATTATCCATATGTGTTTGGCAATATGAAAAATATTGGAGAAATAGAAATGATTATGAAGTGTTGCTGAAACTGCAATGTCTTAGACAAAACCATTGAAAAACTGATGACAATCTCATTGTACACAAGGATCTGCCCACAAAGCAATGCCAGAGAGCTCTGCCTAAAGTGAATTTCCATAATTTTCCATTTAAAACCCTGCAAGTCTAAATGTCATCCCAATACCAAAAGCATTTAGGTTGATGTGTTTTTGATCTTAAAAAAAGCTATAAACAAAGAAAGAAAACCAACAACCAAGCACATTACAAAGCAAGAACTACAACAGCAGCTAGGAACAAATTGCCATTTAATAAATGGCTAGATTCTCTAGGAATCAAGCAGAATTAGGAATCACCAAAAATCATGATCTAATTTTTGAAAGGAAAATTATAACAACCAGGGTGGAGAAAGTAATACAAGCTCATTATTCCAAGTGAAAAGGTTGCATTCCTATCATTTCACTGACAGCCAAGCTAATCATTGTGCCAAATAACACCAAGAGCCCTGCTCAGACAGAACCTAACTTGGGGGCCCCTGCTTGAGTTAATTTCTTAATGGACAGGAAAATTTTCCCATACAGAAGAATTGGATAACACCTACGTATATCTCATTACAGATTATAACATGAAATGCCCATGGTTTAGGAATGGGCTGAGCTAATTATGCTCTGGGTTCATCAGATGTTTAAAAATGTGGGAAATAGTTTGGGTTTCTGAAACTGTATTTTTCCAAGTGCGCTCTCTCTCTCTCTCTCTCTTTCTCTCTCTCTCTCTCTCTCTCTCTCTCTCTCTCTCTCTCTCTCTCTCTCTCTGTATGTGTGTGTGTGTGTGTGTGTATTTAAAACCCATGTGTACTTTCAGGAAAATTTAATCCATATGGTCGATTCCTTTATGCTTAACTCATCTAACACTTGTTCGAGAAAAGCTGTTTAATGTGTAAAAAGGCTTCTAATCTATTTTTATATGGCTTTTAAAGTTTTCTTCAGACTGGGTTGTCTTGTTTCATCAGAAGTGCATGAAACTCATTTACCAAAAGGGGCAGAACCTGGGAACTTTTGAATTTCTGTCATGATATGCATTTCCACAAATAGCAATCTTTAAGATCCCTATTCAAAAAGAGGTTTCCTCTGAAACCCTGTGCTTGAGGTCAAGTTGGGGAGCAGGAACCATTGTGTTTTGGGCTTTTGTCAGTGGTTTGACAGACTCTTCCAGAGCACCCTTCTTCTTCCTCCCCACCTTTTCTATTTCAACCCAAAAGAACTGAGGTAGAAGATTGCATGGTCAGAGAAGGGGAGAGCATCTCCTGTCTCCTGCTTCCTCCTCAAGCTCAGGTGAAAAATCCTTTTGTGCCAAAGTCTCATATGGATCCTAAAACATAGGCAGAAGGAAGACCATAGTTTCCATGTCACTGAGAGTAATGGATCCCTTAACTGTTGGTAAAAGGTTCAGATCACTTTGGGGTTTGCCCTTTGCTCCAGAATTTAGATTAAGTAATGTTACACAAAGGAGGAATTTTCAAGCCACCGTTAACATGCTTTACAGGAGATTTATAATGACATACTTTTAGAGCAAGAAGGGACCTTTGAGACTATCTAGCCTAGCTGTATTTCCCCTCTGATATTTATTATCTGTGTAACTTTGAGCAAGTCCCATAGCCTCTCTGGGCCTCAGTTTGCTTATCTGTATAATTAAGGCATTGGGCTAGATAGCCTCTGAAGTCCTTTCCAGCCCAGCCCCTACATCTATGATTCTACTACCCCATTATTTTACAAATGAAAAAGCTGAGGTCTAGTACAGAATAGGATACTAGACAGAACGCTGCATTTGGAGTGAGAAGACCTGAACTTGAATCCCACCTTTGCTACTTACTCCATTTGTGACCTTGGACAAACCCCCTGGGGCCTTAGATTTTGCATATGTAAAATGAGGGGATTAGATTGGAGTACCTCTAAGGTCTCATATAGCTTGGAATCTATAATCCCATGATTTAATGGAGTCTTAAGCAAATTGCTCAGGATTATGCAGCTAGTTTATAGTAGAATTAGGAACCCAGGTCTCTGATTGCTAATCCACTATTATTTCCACAACACACCATGCAGTCATTCATTTAAATACATAGGAGGCATGGTTTCTCAAATGTATTTTCTTTAAAGAAGCATCAAGATGAAATGGGTAGAGTACAAGACTTTGATTTAGGAAGACCTGGGTTCAAATACCATATCAGATACTTGCTGTTTGTACCTAAGCAAATCACACATCAATTTCCTCATCTGTAAAATGGGGATGATGATAGCCCCTATCTCACAGGCTTTTTGATAAGATCAATCAAAATAATATATGTTAAGTGCTTTAAGTAAAACTTAGAACACTGTATAAATGCCAATCATTATTATTTAGCAATAATAAGGTAATTAGAAGAAGGCATTGTTAGAATATCCAAGTCCTCTTGTCCTACTGTGAATTATTGTGGTTGTGTTGTTATATACACTTTTAGGTGTTACCAGGGATGGTGAAGCCTTTAGAATTCTCTAATCTGTCATTTCTAGGCCTGCAGCATGGAGAGAAGCTTCTGCATTCCTAGAGACCTAATCTTGCCCCACACCCAGAAATACATTGTATGTAGAGTATTAAAATATGAAGTGAGTGTGCTAAAGTGAGCCAATATGTCAGACAAAAATAGCTTGTGTTATGGTTTGAGTGTGGGTGGTTATGTTATTAAAAGCTGAAAAGTTTTTGCAGCACTTCAAGGTGGCACTTTGTAAGGTTTTACTTTCTAAAACACACAGTCAAAATGTTTTATTTGTTTTCTTTTTCCTCTTGCAAAAATAATAGCACAAAAGCCTCTCCTTTAGTTACAGGCAACTGAAAAGCACTGGTAGAAATTCTTAGCCATCAAACCAAGGTGTGGAGGTGGGAGGCAGAGGTTGGAATTGATTTTGTATTTAGCTTTTCCTCCTGCCCTCCATTGAACAACACACTTAAATGACTAAGTCAGCACCCCCTAAGGATGTCAAACCTCTTGCCTTAAGATACCCAAGCTTAGGGGCAGCTAGATGGCACAGTGAATAGAGCACCAGCCCTGGATTCTGGAGGACCTGAGTTCAAATCCAGCCTCAGACACATAAAACTTACTAGCTGTGTGACCCTGGACGAGTCACTTAACCCCATTGCCTAAAACAACAAAAACAAAGCAAACAAACAAAAAAAAGATACCCAAGCTTGCCTACAGCTTCAACAGTTAAAAAAAATTGGGATCATTTCATTCTAATTCCCCTTGGGCCATGTTGTAAAACTCCTTAAACCCTTCTTGGGGTAAACAGTAATCCCTGGAAGAAAATAATGGGAAGTGATAGAAACCCCATGAATTCAAGTGATATCTGCCCAGCACTTGAGTGACACTGTTATTCTTCACCTCCGGTAACCTCTCTTGTTGGAGAATTATGGGATCTCAGACACACAGTGTTGAAAGGGACCTTATAGGGCAGCTAGTCAAGCTTCTACCTGAAACATCCATATCCTTTCCAGCAACTGGTCTAAATGATTTCTAAGAGCCATTCCAATGTCTAATTGGCAATGTTATCTTTGTAATTTCTTCAGAACTAAGAAGAAGCTGGTCTTTGAAAGAGTTCATGATTAAATAGCTACTTCTCTTGATGATGGGACCCTCTTTCTGTCTCTCTTTTTGCAAGAGCTAAACTCTGATGCCCCTACTAGAGGCTAGTTTGTGTCTGCTATATTTCCTACGGTCAATTATAACTGCTAGGTTTGATTTATTCCTCTTGACTTTTTCCAAACTATTACATTATGGAGATCAATAAATAGAAACTTAATAAAAGGTTGTATTCAGTCATGCTAATTATGCACTATAAAGCTAAACTCAGGTGCCACTTATGAGAGAAATGAGGAAGTCATCTTTCCCTAGTTCCTGAACTATGTGAGCCATCGATGTAGAACCCCTAAAATATCTTTGGGCGGCCAGACCTCAAGGATGGTTAGTCTGCTTGGTGGGAGGAGAAGGAGGAGGAATAGGGAAGCAGCTGGCTTTGTTCATAAGTCTATGAGGAGACTGAGAAAGTTACACTACAGACTTTGTCTACAGCCAACATGGCCTAGAGTGGTGAGTCATGTGACTCTACCTCAGAGGGGCTGAAACTCCTGTTTCCTTAGGAACCCCCAGATAATTAGATGAGTTGCCCAGCCCAGCAACACCTCCCTGTGTACCAGCAACACATCCCTTCTCAACCTCAGGTCAACAAAGCTTGTTTCTTTTCTGGGTATCCCTAGTTGAAGACCTCATAAATTATTTAGAATCCACATCTATACTTGACTAGCTTGAATTGTTTGTTGACTCTTTGGAGGGTTCTGCATATTAAAAGGACAAGTGTGTGTGTGTGTGTTGTTAGAGGTCCACAGGCTGGCACCCTCAGAAAGCAACCCCATTCCCACCATTAGTGCAATTATAAATGGGAACTCAGTTTATCCTTTAAAGCCCTTTGAAGCTTTTGAATTCTGAAAGCAAAAACAACCTTTCAGTAATATGTGTAGATAGTTCTAGATTGTCAGGGTAGTATTGGCAGGTAAAAGTAATTGGGAAAACTTGGTTTAAGGTAAGATTTTTCGATATGTTGTTAAAACCTGGTCAAATTGGTAATAAATGGCTAATTTCATATTTCACAATTTTATTTTTCAGTTCCTTTTAATAGTAAAACCACTTCAGCTCTGCAAAGAACAGAATGTTATTCTCAGATGGCTTAAGATTGTGGCTTTAGTTCTGCTTTTTTTCTGTTTTTATTTTTTGATACCTTCAAAATGTGGCCTCTCCTCCTTACCTGGTCTGACTGGTTAAGGACAGGTTCTTCTAGTAACCCAGAATATTTCTAATGGAGGATCTTCAGATCTTTGCTTTCTTCCTTAGGAGTGCTGTGAGTCTGAACAAGTATTGTCTGGCATGCAAATAACAGATTGGGGTGAAGAGACAAGGTTCTTCAGCCATTCCCATACATTCCTTTTGTTTTATTAGTGCAAACTAGCCCACTTGGCCCATTATATCTACTGGCTGGCCCTAGTCAGCAGGCCCTTGCTTCAGCTTCACATCCAATACAGCCACCCACTTAGTCACCTAGCCAGCACCATGTCACCATGGAGGCAAGTAGGATAAAGCTCTGGGCCTGGAGCCAAGAAGACTTGAGTTCAAACCTGGCCTGAGACACTTACTAGCTGTGTGACCCTGGGCAAGTTACCTAACCTCTGTCTGCCTTGGTTTCCTCAGTAATAGCACCTACCTCTCAGGGTTTTTGAATGATGTTCATAAAGTGCTTAGCATAGTGCCTAGCACATAGTAGGCATTTAATAAATACTCATTTCTTTCCTTTTCTCCCTCTACCTACATATTCATGTGTCTCTCTCCACCCTTTCAACCTCCTCAAAACAAAATTTCCTTCCCTGGTCAACCTGTGTCCTTTATATATGTTGTCTTCCTGTGTTAAAATTCAAGCTTCTTGAGGCCAGATACTGTCTCTTTTAAAAATATATTTTTTTTACCCTCAGGTCTTATTACAGTGCTTGGCACTTGGCACATGCTCAATAAATGTGTTTTTTTTTTAATCCATCCATCACTTGCCTGAAAGTACATGAGAACACACGTAAAAGAGGGAAAAGGTGATAAGCCAGCACTCTGGGCAGTTCTTTCACATCAATAGAACCCTCTAATATTTCAATTATTGATCCTGGATATCAGTGCTAGGTAGCTGTGAGCCAAGGAGCTAGAAGTCTTAGGGGTTAGTGATAAGCCCAGCTTTCTTGTTCACTGTCATGGACTTTTCCCATGATATCTGTGGTAGACATATCACAGAAAGTAAATAGTGGATTAAGTGCTGGACTCAGAGTCAGGAAAACTTGTGTTTGAATCCACTTTTGACACATAATATTAGTTCCATGATCATTGGCAAGTTACTTTTCTGAGTCTCAGTTTCCCCAGATTTTTATAAAATGGGGATCATGATACTTTTAATATCTATTTCACAGAGTTGTGGTGCTCAAATGAGGGTTTAGAAAACATTTTACTAACTTCAAAGTGCTAGAAAAATGCCAGTTGTTATTAAGTGTTTAATAGTTGCATAATAATGATAAAAGAAAGGTGATAAGCTACTTTCAGAATCTATTGACTCTCCCAGTAACTTCTACCATACCTCTAGTAAGTTGCTTAACCTTTACTACAGCTCTATTCCTCAGTATTAATTGAACATTTTTAGGTAGTTGTTTTGAGTATTGATGTAATGAGGTCAAAGCCTCAAGCTCAGTCCTCCTACAAATTCTTGACAGCAGCCTTGATGCCGCTCAGCCATTCTGTGGATACATGATTGTGGTCATAAATTTGACCAAGTTAAACCAGCCTCTACTCTTGGGGGTGAGAGGAACAGCCAACCAACCCAAGGCAAGCAGCCTACTGATAAGGTACTGCCCTATGGGTTTACTCACAATCTTTGTGACTTGTTAGACTAAGACAATGTCACCACTCCTCTATATATGTATGTCCCCCATTAGAATGTAAGCTCCTTGAGGGCAGGGACTATCTCACTTACATACTTCTAGCCTCTAATATATTTCCTGGCACATAGTTGGTATGTAATGAATGTTGTTAAATGATTGATTGTTTGATTAATAGTCGCTCAGGAACACCATTTTCTTACATTAATAATATGCTACATTGTGAGATTTGGTTTTTTTTTCAGGTTATAATGGATTATAGTAAGAAAATACGAGATATTCAGATCTAACATATTCCTTATTCTGGATGTCATGGAGGGCAGCTACCATGATCTTAAAAAAATTATTTCTTGGTACCATTGTTTGAGACACAATGCTGAGATAGATGTATAGTGGGTCTGATACAGAGTGGCATTTTCTACTTTTGGAATATTGATGCTGGAATAAATGCTATAACAGAATACAATCATATATATATATATATACACACACACACACACATGTATGTATGTATACAAACATGCATGCACACACATCAACAAGGTGGCACAGTGGATCAAATGCCAGCCGGGGAGTCAGGAAGATTCATCTTCCTGAGTTCAAATCTTGCCTCAGATACTTGCTAGCTGTGTGACCCTGAGGAAGTCACATAGTTTCCTTATCTGTAAAACAAGCTGGAGAAAAAATCTGCAAATCATTCCAGCATCTTTGCCAAGGAACCCCCAAAGTGGGGTCACAAAGAGTCAGATACAACTGAAAAATGACTGAACAACAAATATACATGTATATGTATACACACACTCACATATACATATACACACACACACATATACATTTCAGTTCATGTTAGCATTTATCAAAGGCTGTAGATGTCTACAACCATAAAAATGCTCCTGTTGATTCTTCTTAATATAACCTAAAAAAGAGTTTCCAATGAAATTTAACAAATATTTATTCAGTCCCTACTTTGCACAAGGCATCAAGGATAAGGGTGGTAGAGTAGAACAGGCTATAAAAATAAACAATGAAATAATGGATTTTTGCCCAGAAGAATTTTCTAATGTAGTATGGTGGGGATAAAACCTAGGATTCAGACCTGGAAGGGACTCTATGGACCATAGATCACAACCCTTTCCCCTTTTACTTTACTGATGAGAGAACTGAGATTCAGACAGCTTAACCTGCCTATGGTCAACCAACCACCTGACAAGTATCTGATCAGTATTCAAACCTAAGTCTCCATGACTCCAAGTCCAGCACTTTTAATATACTATATCAAAAAGCAGAATTTCAGTGCCGTAGGAAATGTACAAATAAAAGACTTCAGGACTCAGAAGAAGGGTGACACACATCTAGTTGGTGGTGGGATGGTGGTAGAAATCTGAGAAAGATTCATAATGGAAAACGTTTGGGTGAGGCCTTTAATGGTGGATGAAATTCACTAGGCGCAGATGAGGGTTAAGGCATTCCAGGTGGATGGAACAGTATAAACAGAAGTATAGATATAGGACTTTGAAGGGTGTATTCTAGGACAACCAAATAGTTTACTTGGGCTGCAATAATGGTAGTTAGGGCAGAACATGGCAGGAAGTAAAGGGAATTGAGATTGGAAAAATAGATTGGAGTTAGAACATGGGAATCTTGCATACTGGGCTAAGTTCTCTACTGGATTTTCTATAATAAACTATAAACTCTATGAGGGCAAGGACTATGTTTCACTCATTTTTGTATTCCACCCCCCAGTACCTAGAAGAGTGCCCTGTGCCCAACAAATGCTTATTGTTGAAGAATACTAAGAAATGCCACCCACGGAACTTTAGTTTGATGTGGAGTAAAAACATATGGAAATTCAAAATATCCCAAATGATTTGTTGAGTTCTAAGGCAGTTCATTCATCTGAAGTTGGGAAATCATTCATTTAACTCAGCAGTTCAAGTGTGAGAGTATGTGGTGGGGCTGACTTCATCTTCAAATGGGCTTTATTTTAAAAGCTCATTCCAGGTAAAAGGAAAGAGGCCAGAAATATTATGCATCCTGACCAGTCCTGGACTAAATCCCAGACACAAAAATGTAAGAAATCAAAAGAAGAATAAATAGCCCACACAGCAGCACGAATAGGTGATTAGTTAGAATCGAGGACTTTAGAACCTTCCTTCCAGGTCCTCTTGTCCATTATGGTCTGAGAATGTGGGTAGGGACTAACAATTGTGTGTCCTGGCTCCAGTCCCATCTGGCTGTATGGTTTTAGAGAAGGCATTATTTTTTCTTGGTTATTAGAATAGCGGGGGCAGGAGACTCAACAAATACATTACCACGTGACATTATAGAACAGCTTCATGCAGTGTCTCTGGCACATAGTGGGTGCTTAATAAGTGCACGTTCATTGATTGATTAATGGCTCTGAATGGTTCTGGTTTCTAAGTCATCGATGTCTTTGGTTTAAGAATTGATTACTAACTAGTTGATAGTTATTGATAAGAAGTGATAACTAACTAGCAAGTTAGTTCAAGTTGTATCTCTTGGATTCTTCTTGTGAATAGTTTGGCAGAGTAGAAATGATATTCTTTGGTCATGAAGTCAAGAGACTTCAAGGTTTCAGGTGCTGCTTCTGATATCTATTTGACAGTGTTACTCTGAGCATGACATTTAACTTGCACGAACCTCATTTGCCTCATCTGGAAAATGAGAATAATTATGCTCTCAGGCTCAGTAATTCCTAGGTTCAAGTCTTGTTTCTACCTAATCCCATGGAATTATGAGGAAAGCATTTCGAAAACTTTAAAGTGATATATGAATGTAAACTGCAATTAATTATTATTGTAAACAAGTTCTATATAGCCACTCCTTTTCCTTTTTCTACTTACCTCTTTGTAGGGGATCAGGGCGGGGGTGGGACAGTTAGAGCACAGCCTTCAGTGAGATTTAGGGAGGAGAACAGAAAGGTTCTGGATGTAGTAGAGATGAAGAAAAGAAAGAAAAAAAAAGGAAAGAAAGGAAGGAAGGAAGGAAAAATATGCTTCAGTCTGCACTTTGATTCTATCAGCTCTTTGGGGATGGATAGCATGTTTCAAAATGCATCCTTATTGGAAGTAACTATGATGAATCTACTTTACCTGTCTGCCTCTTGTTCTGATTGCTCACTTCTTCAGATAGTACTACCACTTACATGATTTGTAAGAGCTGTGCAAATTAAGTGTTTTAGGACTTGGAGGAAGACTGATCTCCTTCATCCTCGTTTTGTGTTTTAAGGGGAAAGGTGGACCACATAGTGTAATGTGTTGCAAAAGGTCGTAAGTGTGGAAGGGGTATTTTATTTTTATTGAGTAAGAAAGCTACATTGTATAAAAATGCATAATAATAACAATGATGATAAGTAATAACACTTTACCTTTGTGGTACTTTCAAAAGCATTAGCTTATTTTATTCTCATTTAAAAAACAAAAACAAAAACACAAAACATGCAGTAGACAAAGAAGAATATTAGCCCAACTTTACAGTTGAGAAAACTGAGGTTCATAGAAGTTAGGTGACTTACCTGAGATCACATGACTAGTGGCTGAGCTAGGAATTAGAACCATTGTCTAGCTCCCTTTTTGCTATACCAGACTAGAGAAGTAGACAGACATTAAGATGAGGAAGATAAGTAGCAAAGGAAGTGTGCTTAGGAAAGGAAACAAGTTATAGTAATACAAAGTGACTAATGGAGGGCAGAAGATGATCTGGGGGTCAGTAGTGAACCATGAAATGAGCATGAGGTAACAGTGTATTCTGCGTGTGAACTGATACAAAGTGAAGTGAGCAGAAACAAGAGAACAATTTATACAATAAAAGCAATATTGTAAAGATAATTAGCTTTGAAAGACTTAGTAACTGTTCAACACAATTACCAATCACTTCCAAAGGATTCATTTTGAAACATGCTTTCCCCATCCATCCCCAGATAGAGTTGATAGAATCAAAGAGCAGATTGAAGCATATTTTTCCTTCCTTCCTTCCTTCCTTCCTTCCTTCCTTCCTTCCTTCCTTCCTTCCTTCCTTCCTTCCTTCCTTCCTTCCTTCCTTCCTTCCTTCCTTCCTTCCTTCCTTCTTTTTTTCCCTTTCTTTTCTTCATCTCTACTACAAATTGGAAAAGGAGAAAAGAATCCAGGATCACAATGAGAGATATAAGTTAGCTATGGGGTTGAAGCTTTATGACTGGAAGGGTTATTAACTACCAGATTAAATACTTAGGAAGAGTATAGAATTGCTTTGTCTACTTTTAAGTACTGGGTAAATAACCATCTCTTTAAACTGACATAATCCTAACTGGGCAGACAATAAAAATGGATTCAATTAAACACACAAGGCTATGTGGCTCATCTATTATATCTGACACCTTAGTGAGATAATTCATTGTCTACAAATGGTCATTTATCCTTTAAGAGATTAAAGTTGGACTCCAAGTCTACAGCTTAATTGCAAATTTAGAAACAGCAATATTTTCTAATAGAGGTTGAGGCCATTGATTTTAAACTCTTCCAAGTCATGTTATTAGAGTACATTGTAACTAACCAATATTTACTTCCTCAATTTAGGCTTCTCACACACTGCCCTTACTAAATTGAGACTATGAGGGTTGAGAGGGGAGAGGGAAATTATCAGAGCATTTGGCTGCTCTATTGGTCAGTGGCACAGAAAATTTCATTAATTCTCTTGAAAGACTGACTTATTGGAAGTAACTTTTTTTTTCACATCAGGCAAGGACCACAATGCATTCAGGACAAAGAACAGGAAAAGCACTCTGGAATTACATCCTTATGATAAATTAGTACAAGTGAGCGCTCTGATTTTTTTTTTAATGAAGGGATACCACCTTATTGTGGGGAGGCAGGGAACTCAGAGATACTTCAAAAAGTGGGACAGGATTAGTGGTAGCAGTAGCCTGGAGAGATGAGGCTGGGGGTTGAAGTAAGGGAAATAAAGAAGGCCATTTTATAGGTTCTTATTTTAATTATTTTCAATATCTGACAGGCAGTGTGATGTAGTGGATGAATAGAGTGCCAACCTGGGGAGGAGAGAGAGAGAGACAGAGACAGAGACAGAGTCAGAGACAGACAGAGACACAGAGACAGAGAAAGACAGAGAGACAGAGAGAGAGGAAGAGGGAAGGGGAGGGAGAGAGAGAGAGTGACAAGTGCCATTGGGCTCAAGAAATCCCAGATTCAGATGTTTCCCTTACTCTTACTCTTACTGTCTGGGTTACCCTGGTTAAGTCACTTACTCTCTTAGTGTCCTAAACAACCAATACACTGAGTTGCAGAAAGGGCGCCAGCCTCCATTAGTAGAGGGAGTTACCTCATTAGGAGTTTCCCTATACCAATGAAATCACGAGTCAGGTGATTTCATGAAAAAAACTTTGAAAGAAAAGCAGGTGTCAGATATTTAAACATGTTTAATGTTTCCACCTAACTCAAGCTGTAAGTTAGAAATTGCTGATTGGTGGTGGAAACTTCCACACTAGGATGAAATCAGAGGTCCAGAGCTCCCCACCCCCACTCTACTCCCAAACACACACACACACACACACACACACACACACACACACACACACACACACACACACACGTTTCTGAAGGGTCTGAAGTAAATATTTGAAATCCTTTAGTTTTGTATCTACAGAATGCCCTGGGAGCATAAACAAATTTAGCCTATGACAGAATAAATGTTTTCTGGAGAACTGACATTTTCCCATAAAACATGCAGGCCTGATGAGTACCAAGTTAATTATGTGCTATGCACACATATGCTCTGCATGCACAATTAGGTTTTAGGGGGTAGAACAATTTTTCTACTAAAGCCCAGGAATTGTCCACCATGGCCAATGGCAAGCTGCTCTCACTGGGCTGTAAACTCCATATCTGGGCCTACTTGAGCCTATTTGAGACTGAACTCACATCTGTGACCTACATTACATTCTGCATCAGCAAAGGTACACTACACTCATCTATAATTCAAAGAGAAGTTTGGTGATTAAATCAGAGAATTATCTTTGCATTATCCATTAATAGGGCTCACAACTTTGGGAACAAGGGTGAACAGGTCTGCAGAGAAGGGTGCTAGGTTTCTGAGAGTGAGTAGAGTTGCCCCTTATCTGATACTGGGCAAGATAGCCTCACTTTGGAGATCTCTGGTTTCTGTCTGGTGGCTGTGGATGACGGAGAAAGTCAGAATTGTGGGAGCTGTAGTTTTATTGAAGTCACTATTGCATTCATAGAAGCATAGATCTAGAGATGGGAAGGCCTCTAAAGATCTACATCTAGTCCACTCCCCCTTTTCTCATCTCATTTTACAGATGAGGAAATTGGGACACAGAGAAATTAGGTGGCTTGCCCAAGTTCTAATCTAATACAGGTAGTAAGGCTTCAAACTCAAGTCTTATAGCTTCAAGTTCACCACTTTGCCTCCCAAGATTCCCAGGGTGACTGGCTATCTGGAAAATCAGGATACTGTGGCTTTCAGTACAGTACCTCTCATCTCTGGGGGTATCAGTCTCTTTTCTGCAATTTATAGTTCCAGTAAAGGCAGGAAATATAGGAGTTTGAATGGAGATCCAGAAACTTGGTCAATCAGTCACTCAGCAAGCATTTTTTAAGAACTGTGTATCAGGTATTATGCTAAGTAAGCCCTGGGAATAAATACAAAGAGACAAAAATACAGTCCATGCCCTCAAATCCCTGTCAACACTACACAAACTATACAGCTACCTCTGAGACTTGTGAGGATCAAATGAGATTTCATATGTAAAATGCATAGCACATAGGGGGCAGCTAGGTGGTACAGTGGATAGAGCATTGGCCCTGAACTCAGGAGGACCTGGGTTCAAATTTGGCCTCAGACCAAACACTTGACACTTACTAGCTGTGTGACCCTGGGCAAGTCACTTAACCCCAATTGCCTAAAAGCAAAAAAAAAAAAAGCATAGCACAGTGCATGGCACATTAATAAATGGGGCCTTCCAAAATCCTGATGAGGGAGACAACATGTAACCAACTAGGTAGATACGTGATGTGTGTGTATGTATGTATACATATAGATAGATAGATAGATATAGATATATAGATATATATATGAATGCATGCATATATACATACATTCATACATACACACTCACACATACATACAGAGAGCTGGCAGGAGAGGAAGAGGGGCCTGAGAGAGGCTTTCTAGAATAGATGGGATTTGCATTGTGTCTTGAAGGAAAATGGGGAAACCAAGGGGTAGAGGTGAGGTGGTAGAGCATTCCAAGATGGTGACAAGTCAAGTAGGAACATCCCCTTATATTTGTCCCTTGCCTCTATCTCCTGTCCAGCATTTTCCTTACCTTTCTTTTAGTCTCACTTGAGATCCCACACTCTCTACAAAGTCTTCCAGGATATCCCCACCTATTAGTGTTGTTCTCTCCTTCAAATATTCCTAGTACATCCTATCTGATCTTTCCTTTGCCCCCTTAATTCATTACTGTATATTGTACTTAATTGTGTATATGTCTATCTCCCTAGTGGAATGTAAGCTACTTGGGGGACAAGGAGCATTTTGTTTTTGTCTTTCTATTCCTAGAACCCAACACGGTTCCTTAATATGTAGCAGGTGCTTAATAAATTTGGAATTGAACCAAGATAGCTTTGGAGAAATTTACTGAACCTTCTTTCTAAGCTACCCTTCCTCATCTATACCTGTTTGGCCTAATTCAGTGTTCTTATTAGGACCATATATGTGGAAAACTTAAACTTTGAAAACTGTAAAGGCCTATGCACATAAAAGGTATAATCGCTATTATTGTGACTGCTACTAATTATGGTTTAAAAAACAGTTCTACTGGAATACTACTGTGTTATAAGAAATGATGAGCAGGTTTTTTTAGGGAAAAAAAACCATGGAAAGACTTGCATGAAATAATGCAGAATGAAATGAACAGAACCAAGAGAATGTTGCATACAGCAACAGCAGTATTGTTGGAAGAATAGCTGTGACAAGCTATTCTGAGTAATATGAATATTTAAATCAACTACAAAGGACTTTTGAAGGAAAATGCTATCTACCTCCAGAGAAAGAACTGATATAGGAGGGAATGTATTGCTTGGTTCCACATATATGTCTGTATCAAATGTTGGCCTTTTCTAATGTGGGACTGAGAAGCAGGAGACAACTTAAAACTCAAAATGTAACAAAAATTAATAAGGTAAATTTTTTTAAAAGGAGGAAAATAAAATTTATCAGCTATTGTTAAACATTCATTGAGAGCAATAACAATGACAGAAACAAAACAAAAGAATAAGGGAGTTCTACCTCTACCAAAACCCAAATGCCTCCAGTGACACTGAGGTTTCTCAAAGGGTATGCCAGTAGAATGAGAGCTCTGGGTGGTTGTAGCCATAATGGAAAGGATCAAATGAGATACCATATATAAAGGATGTTTCCAAATCCTAAAGCACTATATAAAAGCTATTGTTATCATCATCACCACCACCACCACCATCATCATCATGGTTAGAAGACTGGCCTTGCAGTTAGGAAGATCTGGGTTTGAATCTTCACTTCTGACCTATATTAGCTGTATGCCCATGGATAAGTCATGAATTACCTAACCTTCTAGGTAGGGCATGCTCTAAGACAATAGGCTACAGATGAGCTGCCCATCTGTATCAGTGGAAGGAGTTTTCCTGTAGGGAGTGTTTTACACACAAGAAAGCACAGAATCAAAAGCATCAATTGATTAAAAAATATTGCTCCCTCCCCCCCCCAAAAAGAGAACTTAATTAGAAAACTTTTTGTTTTGACCTATTCTGAGCAAGGTTAGTTTAGGAGTAAGAAAACTGCATTTCCTTAAAAATTAAAAAATTTTCACAATACACAAAAAGATTGACCTCTTGATTAGTTTGCATCAGTGAGGTTTCATTATAAATAAACCATGTTTTCAATGACAAAAAGTGATATTACATCCCTGCCCATTCTTAGTGAATGAATTTTAGAAGATCTGTATGAGGACATTCCATTGAAACATATTTCTGTATGAAGTTGCCAGGGCATTGCTTTGGAGGACTAGAATGCAAATGAAGTATTTAACTTTGAAAACCAGAATGGAAAGACCTATTTTCAAGGTTGGAAATGATGAAGAAATCCTGAGAGATGTTCGTCAGCTTTATTGTCATTTCAGTTCCTTCCTCAGGAGCTGTGGTTCACTTTTCTTGGCTTCTCCTTTGGTAGAGCTACTGATTTTCTCTTCAAACCACAGAAAAAGGAATCATAAAGATCTGTTTGTTTGAAGGGCATCAGTCAACACCTCATGTGAGACCACTTACTGCATCATATACCATGTTGAGAAAGGACTTGTGTTGTGTGGCTATGTCTTCAGGTGTATATTTGGAATCTTTTGTCGTGTAGGGCAAGGGATTTATTTCTAGACTCAGATCCCTTTGGGAAGGAACTTGTTTTGTATGTATGGCAGGTTAACTCAAGAGGACTTTTGTCTGTGGCTGCTATTGGTCTCCTGAGAATAAAATACCCAGAGACTTCCACTGGCAGAAATGATCAGTATTTTGGTATTGTTGTTTTAAAAGTGACCTTGGGAATGGAAATTTTTTGATGTGTTTTGCAACCCTCAGCAAAAAAAAAAATGGAGAAAAAAAAAACAACTTACGAAATTCTTGGCATGTGGTCCTTTTGACCTCTCCAGGCAAATGAGCTGGAGGAAGGGGTATGTGTTTGTAATTACTGTTACTCCTCCCTCTACCCCAACCCCCCATCAAAGTGCTTATTCTCCCAGTGGCCCTTTTAAGAAGAACTTTATTTCATGCTTGTGGCACTGTAACTTCAAATAAGCTTACTTTTCATTGGGCTACTTGTCAATTCCTTACCTCTAAGAACACATCTATACTGGCCAAGAGATAGTGGTTCAGTACATGGCCAGGTTAATCTCTAGGAGGAGTATCAACCACCTCATTGGAAGCAAAAGGAATCACACTGGCAGGCCCCACCTCTCTTCTTCAAAATATCCTTGAGAATTCAACAAATAAACCATCCTGCAGAAGAAGCATTATCACAAACAAAACTATTGTCCATAATTGCTCAGAGAGATCCATAAACAATTATGGGCAATAGTTTCATTTGTGATAATGTTGCAGTTCCAGTATGGCTTATTTTTTTGAATTCTCAAGAATATTTCAGAGTCTCTATCTGTAGTATGGGGATTTGTCAATTGTTAGTTTATAAAGAATACCGAATTTCTGGTATATTGATGATAGTGGTGATGATGATGATGGTGATAATGATGTTAAGGACAGGAAACATGGTATAGTGGATAGAAGGCTGGCCTTGAATTTTGGAAAACCTGGGGTCAAATTCTGCCTTTGGCACATGTTAACTTCATAACAATGAACAAGTAATTTAATCTCTCAGTGCTTTTGGTGACACTAGAAAATTATAAGTCGTCAACAAGTTGCTAGTCTTCATTGGTGGAGGGACTTTTTACTTAGAGTTCCCTATGCCAATAGATTACAGGTCTCAACCCTTCTCCCAAATATATTAATACTATTTCTTTTTAAAAGTTCTATATTGATTCCTCATTGTGGCATTAGGGTGACACTCACTCACTCTCTCAAAACATTTTAGTTGCCTTTTTTTTCAATATCCCAATTATTTCTCAATACTTTCTTCTACCTTGGAATCTCCTATTGTAATAAACAAAACCTAAATATAAAAGGTTACATCATAAAAACAATTAAATGACAACAGAAGGAAATACCCATCAGATTTCTCTTGTTATTAGTGATTTGTAGGATTTTCTTTCTTTGAAAACTCTGTTTATATCCTCCTATCTGTGGAAGAATGCCTCTCAGTTATACATATACATGTCTATGTGTATGTATATATGTCAATTCCCTATGTTCTTGTATATCAGACTCTTACCACAAATAATAGATGAAGATTTTTTTTACCATTTCCATATGTATGCTTTAATTTTAGTTGATCAAAATTATGTTCCCTCTTTTATGGTCACTTTTGTCTTCTATTTGTTTAAAAATTCCTTAACTATAAATCTAAGAAGTATCTCCTTCTGTTGTCATTTAACTGTTTTTATGATATAACCTTGTGTATTTAGGTCTTATGTCTATCCATCTGGAATTTGTAGTACTAGTATAAGATTCTTGCCCACACTTACTTTCTGCCTAATTGCTTTCTAGTTTTCTCAGCAATTTTTTTTTCTACCATGGAGTCCTTCCCTTAAGATTTTAGGTTCATAGGACCTTGCATCCTGAAAAGCAATGCTAGAGAATTGTAAGATCTTAGAAGATTCTATCAAGCTATAAAAGCTTAGAGTTTGCACATAGTGAAGTACTATATTCCTTCCATTCAAGACATATTTATCTAAGTTTAGAGAAATTTATCACCAGGTTGGTTTCAGGGTGATTTTTTTTTTGTAATAACAAAATCATCAGTTTAGTTGTAGAAGGGTTGTATAGAGGGTCAGCTATATGGTACTAGAGTATGCAGAGTACTGCAGCTGGAGTCAGGAAGACCTGAGTCCAAATCTGTGATCCTGGGCAAGTCACTTAACCTGTTTGCCTCAGTTTCCTCATCTGTAAAATGGGGATAATAATAGCACTTATCTTGTGAGGATTAAATGAGATAATAATTCTAAAGTACTTAGGCATGGTACCTGGCACAGAGTAGGTATTTAATAAATGTTTATTGGTTTATTGATATAATGACCAAGTTGTCATTTTTTCTACTGACTCCCAGCCCTTTGCAGATCATTCACTCCAATAGCCTAGTTGTAAACACAAAGAAATACAGGAAGCTATGTGTTTTCCTGTGTTGTTGGATTTTTTTTGAGGTAGAGATAAAAAAAGTAGAGAGGGTACAATGATGATGTATTATTTTATGGAAATGGGTTCAATTTGAAGCTGACAGTGCTCTTGAAATTAAATGTGGCTATGGGGCATTCTGGGTTCATTTGAAGGGACTGACCCTAAAACCAATGGCTTAGGGAAAACTTCCCTTTCTGCCTGGTTTAGGGATTAATTATGAGCTCACCAAAGGCAAAGATCCAGCTCTTTCTGCCCTGGTAGAAGCATAGAGACTTCCAACTCTCGCAAGTGAGTAGGCACTGGATTGAGATTTGCTTTCTTTGGCCGGATGAATTCAGAATGTGCTTCACACTACAGTGCAAGGAAAGCAGACCCCAGTTAGCCAGCATCTGGGAATAGCCTATGAATTGTTTCAGCTTCAGGGTAGAACAGCTGGGATGCTACTTCTCTCTGTCACCTGGAATTATTTCCAAATGTATGCTTTAATTCATACCTTATGGTTAGGGAATGCCCCTGAAGGTTTTGGGGCTCTGGGAAAAGTAAGTATATCTGTTGTCATATAGACATAGGAAATTGTGGTAATCATCATTGATTTCAATAGAATATAAGCTCCTTGAGAGCAGAGACTGTTTTTCTATTTGTATTTGTATCCCCATGCCTAAAGCAGTGCCTTGCTTATGGTCATTAGACTACATTGGATTGTATTCTGTCAAACTGATGAATCCAGTCCTGAAATACATTCTTTGGAGGAAGCAGTAGGTAAGGACAGATCAACCAAGGAATGGGCAAAAGGGAAGAAGAATATAGCAAGAGAAATGCATAATAATAATAGTAATAGTAACAACAACAACAACAATTTGCATTTGTACATTGCTTTAGCTTTTTAGAGCACTTTCACATGTTATCTCCTCCAATCCATAATGTTGTTCAGTCATTTTTCCAGTCGTGTCTGACTCTTTGTGACCTTATTGGGGGTTTTCTTGGCAGAGAGAGTGGAGTGATTTGCCATTTCCTTCTCCAGCTCATTTGACAGATGAGGAAACTGAGGCAAACAGGTTTAAGTGATTTGGCCAGGGTCACACAGCTAGTGTCTGAAGCTGGATTTGAACTCAAGAAGAATGAATCCTTACAATCTCGTAAAAGCCCCCTTTTACTTTGATGGAGTCATGATCTCTTAGGTGTGTGTACTCTTGCATTTTGTACAAATTACAATTCATCCATGATTTTTTATTTTGTGTAAATCCTTCCCATTTTCCCAGAAACCTCCAAAGAGTGTCTACTTACTAGTGTGTTGGAGGTCTTCCTCTAATTAACCTACTATCTCAAGGGCACCAATATACCATTTAGGTTATCTACCTGTTGTCTCACACTCCTGTACGTAACTGGTTCTCCTCATTTTCTGCTCATACACATTCCAGTGATGTCTTCTGTGCTGCTTCTTATCCACAAGTCATTGTTATTAACATTATGTCTATACCCTAGTGTGTCTTTCCATTGTCCTTTGAGTTTTGTAATTATAATTATTTTTAGACCATGGTATTCTGATTCACAGTCATCCAATAAATAGGAGAATACTAATGTTAAAGAGATGGACTTTTGCAGTAATAGGCAGTTTGGGATCATTGAAAATGTTACATAATTGCCAAAACATAATCCTTCTCCAGCTTCTTCTACTTGTTTCTTGGTCCTGCTCATTATCTGTTTGCAATACTTATTCAAGCTATACATATTGTTGGATTAATTTAATAAACAGTTTATACAGCATCATGCCATAATCTAGATATTATAAGTTTTTCATCCGCTTTGTTTTTTCTAGTGAGAATGCCTGGGCTGTTCTCTTTTATCATTTAATTAATCAACAAGCTTTTATTAATTACCAGCTGTGTGCAGAACCTGTGCCTGGCGCTGGGGATAAAAATACAAGAAGAAGAGGGAGAAGAAGGAGGAAGAAGAAGAAGAAGAAGAAGAAGAAGAAGAAGAAGAAGAAGAAGAAGAAGAAGAAGAAGAAGAAGAAGAAGAAGAGGAGGAGGAGGAGGAGGAAGGAGGAGGAGGAGGAGAAGGAGAAGGAGGAGGAGGAAGAGAAAGAAGAAGAGGAAGAAGAGAAAGAAGAAGAAGAAGAAGAGGAAGAAGAAGAAGAGGAAGAGAAAGAAGAAGAGGAAGAAGAAGAAGAAGAAGAAGAAGAAGAAGAGGAAGAAGAGAAAGAAGAAGAAGAGGAAGAAGAAGAAGAAGAAGAGGAAGAAGAAGAAGAAGAAGAAGAAGCAGAGGAAGAGAAAGAAGAAGAAGCAGAGGAAGAAGAAGAAGAAGCAGAGGAAGAGAAAGAAGAAGAATTATTGAAGAAAAGACTCAGCAGTAGCAGTGGCAATCCCTACTTTTGGAAAATGTATATTCTATCACGCGCTGTGGGTTTCTCTAAAGAGGCTTTGTAATGTTACAGAGTGCTTGGCAATTAGTTCTCTGTCACTTGTGAAGAGGGGAAGTAATTGTTTTAAACATGTAACTTTCATTAAGACATTCTTCTTTTATTTGGACTTCAGGTTAGGCATTATGACACCAATAATAACTTTTGGTGAACATGTATTCATTCACGTATTTACAGAAGAAGAAAAGGAAGATTATATAGGTTAAGTGATTGGCCCACGGTCATCCATAACTAGATAGTAAGCGAGCCAGAATTCAGGACCAAGGCTTTGACTATTCTGCCCACTACATTGTGCTGTTTCTCAGGAGTAGGAAGATGAGAAGGAGGAAGAAAAAGAGAAGAGTGAAAGAAATGTACCTAGAATTGCATAGTGTCTCTAACTGGGATGACCCTTTGCAGATGCATAAGGAGATAAGACTTGCTTTTAATGATGTTCTTCCTGCTTCTCCCTTCTGTACCCTTTTTATGATTCAGTGGTGCCTCTTTTATGACTTCTACCTCTTTTGTGTATCTACCTAATGGTATGTGTACTTTCTCCTTTATCCTTAATCAAAAGCTGGTCTTTGTGAAAGTCTCTGACACCAGCCTTCCTGAGGGCCCATTTCAGCCATATTCATAAGGGTATTTGTATTTTAAGCCCCATATCTATCTCTTCATGGCTTTCTATCCCCATAAGAGGCATTTAAGGTATCAGTCTGTTTGGGAGAAAGTTATTTTGGAGGGTAAGGACCTCAGCACCTTAAGGCAGTTCCTGCCACATATTGGATAAAGCTTATAAGCCCTCATTTGCCTCCTGTTTTAACTTGAGCAGTGTCTTAGGAATAAAGACTTAAATGAACTCTGGATCACTTAGCCCCTTAAAAGGCCAGGAAAGACCTGCAGAAGGAGGGATTTGAGCTGGGTCTTGAAGGAATCCAGGAAAGCTAGGAGTTAGAGGAGAGGAGGGAGAGCATTTCAGGTATGGGGACAGCCAGTAAAAATGCATGGACATGGGAGGTACAGTGTCATATTCCAGGAATTTCAAGTAGGCCAATGGCACTGGACCATAGAGTTCATGGAGAGGACTAAATTGTGGGAAGACTAGGAAGAGGTGTGGTTGCCTCATGAATTTGAGGCAGCTTGGTGTAGTAGAAAGAGCACTGATTTTGGACTCAGAAGACATGGATTCTAATCTCAGCTCTGCTATATATCATCTGAATGGTATTAAGCAAGTCACTTGATTGCCTTGTCTCAGTTTCCTCATCTGTAAAATGAAGGGGTTGGACTGGATGATCATCACTAAGATTTCTTCTAGCTTTAATTTCTATGAATCAGAGATCAAGTGGTTTTGGGCACCATGAGCAGATCAATATGCCAACATATTGTCTGGCCATAAGATTTCCCTTATGAAGTAAACTCAGAAATGTTAGCTATTTGTATTCTCAGAGACTCATCCTAATATTGCTCTGCCTGAAATCTTTATTTTAAACTTTTTAATGAAGAAAACACTGTGCCTGGATATTTTTTCAAGGACTTCTGAACAATAACAAAAAATAACAGCAAAAGAAAAATTCAGTGAAGCTCATTCTCCATCTGTGGTATAGGCCAACTAGTCCGTTTTCTTGTAAAAAAAGTCATCCTCATGTGACTCTAACATTTCATCCCTCATTTTGTTAAGTATGCCACTGCCTTGACACATTTCAACCTTTTCACCAGCTTGGGCTCATCACTTTACTAACTCCCACACTGTGATGAAATAATTGGTTTAGTCAGAGCCTCTTGGAAAACCATCACCAAGTATCTTAAAGTACCTTAAGAAATAGCAGGCTATCTCTATTCATCAGAATTGGGCAATTTTTACAGAAAACAGTTTTTTTCTTAGTTAATTTATTTTCTTAGTTTTTAGTGAGCGCCCGCTTCATCCTGAGGGCCCAAAAGTGTCCAAAAGGGACATAGAGAGGAAAGAGAAGACTGGTTCTTTCCTTTAGGGGCTATTATAGCCTAGTTGTGCAGCAGAGAGGGCCCCAGGAATAAGTGCCATGTATGGAGTATGTAATTTGAAGGATACCCAATTGGGTCCCTGTCCAAATATAGGTACCCATTACCTGTATGGAACTCCGCCATTCATGATTTGTTCTTTTGGGTTGTGCGTTTTTCATATTTTAGTCGCTTATTAAATGCAAATACTCCTGAGGGCTATAGCAGTTAAAGCTATTATCAGCTAAGGTATTAGTAGGGATTGGTTGGCTGGCATTTGGCAGTAAGGCCTAGGGCAGAGGTTCTTGGCCTTTTTTGTGTCATGGGTCCCTCTGGCAGAATGCTGTGTTATGGACTCCTTACAACAATGTTTTCAAATGGAAATGCCTCATTCTACTTTGAGGTTAATGAAAATAAAGATGTAATTCTTTTTTTTCCTATCTAAATCCACAGTCCCTTGATGTCTATCCATAGATACCTGCACTCGAGTTTAAGAACTCCATCTATGGGGGAATGGTACCAGTCTAGTTCTCTATGAGATAAAATAGGCAATAGAGGGTCAAGGTAAATTTCACCAGCTTCCACATTCTTGTCTAGCTTTCTTGGGGAGACAATAAATCAATGTGAAATTATTTTAGAAAAATACAAAGCAACATATAAGTGGAATATGAAAAAGTTCAAAGATAATAAGCACATGTCAAAGAGACAGTGAATAAAGGAATAATCCAAATCATGTGTGATGAGTCCAGGAAGACTTTCTAGAGTATGTAGTTTGGGTTGGTTTGAAAGATAAATTGAATATACATGTTTAGAAGAGAATTTGGGTTTGTCTGGAAAAACACAAAGGTAAGGTAGTGTGTGTATGTGTGTATGCAGGGTTATTGGAAGCAGAAAGGAAGTAGATTAGTTTTATTGAAGGAGAGTGCTTAGAGAAAGAAGTGAATTTGGAAAGCTGGTCAGTGGTTTAGTGAAGGGGTTGAGGATAATAAGTAGCAGCTGAAAGTCAAGCAGAATTTAGATTTTAAAGATTAGCCAATAGGGAGCCATTGTGGGCTTTTGATTTGAAACACTGGTGGATGTTCACAGACTATGAAAGAAGACTAGATGAAGATGAACCACTTTACATGGCTCTGGGAATAGTGACACCTTGATGAGTTTGGAGTCATCAAAGCCCCAGAAAAAAGAAGCATGGTATCTGGAGTCTGAGGTCCTAGGTTCAAATCCTGCCTCCAATACTTACTACATATCTGATCTTGGTCAAGCCACCCAACATCCTTGGGCCTCAGTTTCTCCATATGTGAAATGAGGAGGGGTTGGACCCTTCCGGGTCGAGACCTATGATCCTTTAATCCAAAAGTCATGCTTCATCACAAGTACCCTTGACCCAAATGGAGGGAGATATGAGACAGGCATTCATGTCAGTGAACTGGAATGCCTAAGAAACCACAGACAAGTCCCCAAACTCAGTTCTAATCTACTTATATAACTGAGAAAGCTACAGGTAGCTCAAACTGCTGGCAAAGGGAATTCTCCTTCAACTCTACAGATTCCCAACTTATAACTAAGAGTCTTGGTAAATTGTCTGGGGGTGCTTGGACATAGTCCCACATCTAGTACATCACAGGGGCAGGATTTGAATCTGGGTCTTCCTGATTCTCAGAATGGCTCTCTATCTACTGTCATGGTGCTTGTCAATCCATCATACTATATTTAATTTGTTGCAATGAAAAATAAAAACTTTTATACCTTGGAGGAAGGATAGGTATCCTCCTCACTGAATGCCACCAGCAAAACGAAGTATCCCAAGGTATCACCAGTAGGCCTGAGAGAAAGAGAATTGTTAATAGGAAGAAATGGAATAGAAAAGAGACAGAAAAATATGGAGAAAAGAGGGACAAATGACAGGGAAAGGGAGAGTGCTATTTGCATTTGCCTTGGGTTCTATTTCACTGTCATCAGTGCTAATGATTGCCCACTTGTAGATGATCCAAAGAGTTTAAATGATTTGTCAGCTCAGCCTTCTTGTCTCACTGTGCAGAGACTCTACTTAGGTAAGATGAAAGTGACAGATTTGCTCATATTTTCCCTAACAGCACAAGGAATGGAAATAGGATTTTTCACTCAAGTGTTCACCCATCCCTAATGCAGATGCTTGCAAGCCGTTAAAGAGATCACATTCATAGTGTGTTTCCTTTCATTTCATCTCATCTCCCATGAGGACACAAAGAAGTACAAAATTCCTTGTGAGTCATAGATGGCAACAGTATCCCCAGGTGGAAGTGATTCCACATACTTGCATGTCTTTTTCCATTTCCAGTTCGCATGATTCAGCATCTAGAGACACGGAGTCAAACCACTGAAATCAGGTCACATCTCAATAATATCGAGTATTTACATAGAGCTTGAAGGTCTCTAAAGTGCTTGACAAATATGGTCTCATTTTATCCTAAAAAAAATGCTGAGGTAGGCATTATTATTAATGTTATCCACATTTTACAGATGAAGATACTGAGGCAGATAGAGGTTAAGTGACTTGCCGATGGCTCACACAACTAGTAAGTACCTGAGGCTAGATTTGGAATTAGGTCTTCCTGATTAAAAATCCAGCATTCTTTATCGACTGTACTACCTAACCTCCTCATTTTCTGAGAAGTAAGGAAAGAAGTCACATGATCACACATTTATGGCCTCTAGGATAGAAGTCACTTGCCTGTGATGATACAGCTAGTAGTTACCTAAGGCACGATTCACCCAAATCTCCCAATTCCAAGTTTAGCACTCTTACAACACTATTCTTGGTTCCCTACTTTTCCCTAAGAAGGAGAAAAAGATCTGAGGTTCACTAGGGAATCAGTAAAACCTCTTTCTTCTGGGGTGCCATCCCATCTCAGGGATGTTGTTCATGTTGTTCAGTTGCTTTTCAGTCATGTCCTACTCTTTGTGACCCCATTTAGGGTTTTCATGGCACAGATACTAGAGCGGTTTGTCATTTCTTTCTCCAGCTCATTTTACAGATGAGGAAACTGAGGTAAACAAGGTTCAGTGACTCGCCCAGGGACACACAACTAGTAAATGTTTGAGGTGGGATTTGAACTCACCAAGATGAATCTTCCTGACTCCAGGCTGGGTGCTGTATCCATGGAGCCACTTAGGTGCATGAAGCCCAAGCAAGGGGCAAGCTCTGTGTTTGTTCTTCACCTTAGGGCCCTGTGCCTTGTCGTATCTTGGTTGGTTGGGCCCAATCACTGCTTCATAGCTTCAGTGGTTTGGCATCCTGTTGTACCAGTCTCTTTCTCTCACTACTACTCTACTACCCTATATTTTCTGGCTGGTATTTGATCTATCTCCTTACCATTTGGCAGTCCTCTGACAGATGCTCATGCCTTCTGCTCCTGGGCACCTATTGCCTATGGCTCCCATATTCACATCAGCATGTGTCTTCACTGATGTTGTAGCTTCCTACTGTTTGCTATCTTCCCCAGGAGATAGTACTAGCTCCTGAGCACATGGAACTGGAGAGATTAAAATGGAAATATGATCCATGTTATAGCTCTGCAGAATGAAATCATCAGGACCAAAATGCCCTTGGGTTACTTGAAACTTTCTGCTCTTTCTTTTGGACCTGGTAGTCCCATCCAAGAACAGAGGGCCTCTTCTGGTTCTTATGAGAACTAGCTGTCTTCTCCTTGCCTTGACTTTAATAAAAGTCTCCATTTGCCCAGCCTGAATGAAATAGGATGTATTTTCCCATGTGCCCACCTGTCTCCAACTCCCAGGTGGGATGTTTTCTTCTTCCTCAGCATTTCTCACTAAGTCGAGATTTGGAGGTTTGCTTCTGCCCCTCTGCACATCTTCCTATTCCCTGTCTTCCTCTGGGGAAAGGCCTCAAAAAGCAAAAAAACAAAAACAAAAAAAACTGGATGTAACATGGAGGAGGGGCAGATGGGAGGGGCAGAACCCATGTGCTTCCCAGGCAGGCACCTGTGCCACAGGGGGGAAGGGGTTGGGGGAGAGGAAGGAGAACCACTCCTAACTGCATATCAGATGGGGATAATACCCTGTAATGTGGATGGCTGTGGCAACCATAAAGTGAGATAATAGATGCTAGAGTGCTTTGAAAAGTTAAAAGCACTGTTCAATTCAATCCAATTCAACCAACATTATTAAGTGCCTCTTATATGCAAGGCATCGTGCTACAGCTGGGGATACAAAGATAGATATGATCCAAGCCCTGCTCACAAGGGAACTACCACTTAATGGTAGGGAGGGCACGTACACAAATAGCTATAATCCAAGGGAGAGTGGGGTGGAGTCAGAGGAGCAGTCTGAGGAAACAGCTGTGAGAATTCAAGGAAAGACTGCTTTTTACTGAGGAAGAGTTGGGAGCTGAGGAGATCAGAGAATATTCCATGGGATAGTGGCATCCGAATTGAATTGATGCCCATGGAAGAGAAGAACCGACCCAGAAATGGGAGGTGGGGTGAGGGGGGCATTTCTGGCATATGGAGTAATAGAATCAATACTGCAGAGAGAGAAGAGCATGCAGGGTGAAAATGGGACAGAAAGCGGGGCCAGTTTGCCTGAGAGCATAGGGTCAGTGATGAGAAAAAGCATGAGACAAGGATGGACAAGTAGGTGGAAGCCAGATTGTGAAGAAGGTGTCAAATGCAAGCGTTAGGACTTTAGACTTTATTTGGTAGGCAATGAGGAGCTCCCATAGATTTTTGAAGGGATGCGTAACATGATCAGATCAAAGAATTAGGTAGTAAGGAGGATGACTAAAAGAAGGAATAGACAGGAGATAGGAAGCCTAGTTAGGAGAGTATTGTAATCATTTAGATGACATAATAATAATAATAACTCATTTCCTTAACACCATAAGGTTTAAAAATGTTTTCTTCATTGCAAACCTGTGAGGTAGTGTATTATCATTATTTCACAAATAAAGAAACTAAGTCACAGAGAGGTTAAGTTGTTTGCCCAGAGCTACCCAGTACATCAGAGTCAGGATTTGAAACCAAGTTTTTCCTGACTCCACTATCCCACACTATGTGTACTACTGAGGAAATTTCAGTGGGAATGGAGAGGAAGGACTGGATGCCAGAGATATTGTGGAGTTATAAGTAATAAGACTTGACAGCTAGTTGTAAGTGTGGGGTAAGGGGCAGGAAGAGCCAAAGACGACTCCAAAGTAACAGGCCAAGGAAACTGGAAGGATGGTGGTGCTATTAGCAGAAAGAGAGAAGTTACAGGGAGGGGCCTATTTAGATGGGAAGATGATGAGTTCAGTTTTAGACACGTTAGGTTTAAAGTACCAATCAGAGAGACGTTCAGGTGGAGATATCTAAGAAGGTAGTAGGAAATACAAGCATAAACCAGCTCCCCTCACACATTTACAAGATTGATTTACACAGCTTTTCAGGAACACATCTGCTGCTTAAAGCGTCCATTTAAAGATTTACAAAGTTCCCTTTCAGTTGTTTCTCTAGCACCTAAGTCTAGACACTGGGCTACTTTCTGTTTCCTGCTAATGAATGCCAATGACAGTGAATCCAATAAATGCCAGGAGGTAGCCTAGATGGGTGGGTTTATTATCCCTCTGTGTATATCTCACACATACCCAATTAGATGATTGGCGAGTAAATCATTTTACAGTGAATTAAAAAGCTTTGTTGTTGTCAAGAACATGCCATACAAAAGGTTAAAAAAAAAAGGGTGGAGGGTTTCTAACACAGTGTAATTATAACCCCAGATGAATGTTGTTTAAATTCTTTGCTGAATATTTCTCTTCCATAACCTTTTAAAGTGTGACCTTTTCCAAATGGCAATGTTCTGTAGACCGTTTATCAGTGAACATTCTAAAATGAAGCCTGTTAAAGTCTGACCTAAGCATGATACTTTTAGAAATTTGGTTGCCTTACAATGGGATCATTCCTTATTTCTTGTCCCCCTCCCTAAGCCATCCCTTGGGACATTTTTTCTGTTTCTCATTTCTCCTCTGACTCTTGATTAGAAGTACTGAAAGGAGGCTAATTGGAGCACTAGCAGTACATGTGGCAGGCTTTGCTATGACTGTGTAATGAGTTAGATAGCCAGACATTGACAAAGATGAAAAATCTGGTAGGCTTCTGGGACGGTTTGGGGAGGATTCTAACTGACACCAGCACAATTGTTTACTAGCATATGTAACAGGCATTAAGACATGTAAAGGACAAGTGTGGCAGCTACTGAGGTTTCCCTTACCTGTAGATATCCAAACTAAAAATGTTGTGTAGTGTAAAAAGCATAAATATGACTAGAAGTCAGGAGACTCATTTTTTTTTAACAATACTTATCATGGACTAGCTGAGTGTCAAGAAGTATTTATTGAAGGACTACTGTGTGCCAGGTACAAAGAAAGGCAAAGTACACACACACACACACACACACACACACACACACACACCCCACCCGGGGTGGGTGGGTGGGGGGAATACCATGCAAATGACTATGCTCAACCTGAACGCTTTGAAGATTATCTCAGAGGGGCAAGCTACATTAGCATTAAGGGGGATTTTGAAAGTCTTTTTGTACAAAATGGGATTAAAATGAGATGACAGAAGCCAGGAGAAGGAGAAGAGGAGGGAGACAATCCCAGGCACGAGGGCATAGCCATTGGAAATGAAGTGAGGAGATGGAGTGTTTTGGCCACAGCAAGAGGAGGATCAGTGTCCCTGGATCACAGAGTATGCAGAGGGGAGTAAAGCACAAGAAGACTGCATCTTGCTGGGGTTTTTTTAGGGTGACCTCTCTATGAAGTTTTTCCATCTTCAAAGCTTGATACCACTCACTATTACCCTTCACAGCTTTAAACTTTATCTCCCTAGGAGGCAGATCATCAAATTATAGCGTCACAAGACCTTAGGGCTCTTCTATTCCAATCAGTGCTTGATCAGTACTGATAAAAGGGAGACTAATGCACCTTTTCAATTGCTCTCATTTTCAGTAATGTTTTTCTTTTTCCATCAAGACTAAATTGGACTATTTGCAACTCCTACCCACCATATTTCTACCTGAGGGCCAAAAAAGAATAATTCATCCCCTATGTGATAGGCTCTTCAAATATTTGAAGGCAGCCATCGCTCTGCCCTAAATCTTCCATACTTCCCTCTTTTTGAAGCTGATTCTCATAGCCTGGAAGGGACCTTGGAGATCATCCAAGATTCTCTTTTTCAAGAAGGAAACTGAAGCTCTTTTTAGAGGGGGAAACTAACAGCTAGATAGCAGCAGAGTCCTGACTAGGATGAGGTTCTCCTAATTCGATTTAGAACAGTAGTTCTCAACCTGGCCTTCAATATAATTGGTTTCCTTTGTAGTCCTGTGCATTTTATTTTTTCCACTTAAGAACGTTATTCTGAGGAGTTCAGAGGCTTCACCACACTGCCCAATGGGTGCACGAGACAAAAAAAAGGTTAAGAGAACCTGCATTACAGGCATCATTGCTCTATATCACTCCTTCTCGTGCTAGGTATGAGAAGAGAAGTGGGGAAGGAAAGAGGAAGAGAATAAACATTTATATAGCACCTACTATGTGCCAGGCACTGTGCCAAGTACTTTTTACAAATATTATCTCATTTAATCCTCACAACAACCCTGTGAGGTAGGTGCTGTTATTATCCCCATTTTACAGTTGAGGAAACTGAGGCAAACAGGTTAAGTGACTTCCCCAAGGTTGCACAAATAGTATGTGTCTGAGGCAAGATTTGAACTCAAGTTCTTCCTGACTCCAGGCCCAGTGCTCTAACCACTGCAATAGCTGCCTAGGTAGGTAAAGTTAAACGTAAATTGTCAGTTATAAAGCCAGGCACTTTGAGGGAGGGGGAGGGGTCTGGGGATTAATTTCTCAAGTTAAAGAGGGTAGATTAGAGTACTCTAGAAGACTAATGATATCTCCATTTGGCTGTATTCAGAGCTGGCCCACAAGCACTGGCAAAGTATACTGCCTATATGGTGTCATTAGAAAGGTGTTTGCCGAGAGGCCTGTCTCCCCCAAACTATTTCCTTCACTGGCCTGCCAACAGCTCTGAAATTCCCAGCACTAATGTGAGCATTAGCATTGGCTAGTCACTGTGCCTTAAGTGTTCTGTAACTGGGAGAAGATATTATCTGGGGGGATGGGGTAAAGTGGAAAGTTGCCAAGGACAATCATGGCCCACTTCACAGCCTGGGGCTGGTTTCAACCCTAGCACACATAAGTGATATCTTATTCATTTGGGAGCACTTGGATCATTGGGGCCTTGATTGCTGGGATGAATGGAAGATACAAATGATGAGCTTGAAAGCTAAGCGTTTCCACTTAGGTTGTATGTTGTATCAGACTGTACTTACCACACAAAGAAACCATGAGAAATCATGGTGGTCTATAAGCCTCAAATGGTCTTCTCAGGGCCTGGATGGCCTCAGCTGACCCTTCTTCCCCTTACCATCTATGTTTCTTTTTATCCAGAAAAGCCACATTTGCATTTTACCAAGTGTTAATGTGGCATTTCCTTTGGACTTTCTATCTTAGGGTCTGTCAGAGGGGACAGGCCTTTACCTTGGTGGAGAAGGTTGTCTAATCTTCCTGCCAATGCCAGAGAAAGCCTCAAGGGCCAGGAAATAGCTGATTTGCACTTAGATGTCCTTTCGCTTTGGTGAGTTTGAAAGGTAGCTATTGGTTTTCTTTTTTTACCAAGGAGTTTGGAATGATTTTACTTATTACGTTAAGTAATATTAGAAGTGCTAATGAAAACTTGGCTAGGATTATAAAAAGAGCATTTTTTTTTCATTTCTTAAATCATTTGGCTCTGCTACCCAATACAGCAATAAACTTTTAAATGTATGTGTATATATAGATATATGTATACTTTGTTTATTTAATCTATGATTCCAAGGCATAACTTTCTCCTTTTTTATATACATGTATTTATATGTGTATTTGTATATTTAATAATATTTTTATTTTCCCCAATTACATATTAAAACAATTTTTAACATTTTAAAAAAAGTTTTGAGTTCCAAATTCTATTCCTCCCCCCTTCCCTCCCCTTTCCCCTCCATGAGACAATAAGCAATCCAATATAGATTATACATGTGCAATCATGTAAAACATTTCCATATTATTTATTTTGTACAAGAAAACTCAAACAATTAAAAAAGTGAAAAATAGCATGTTTCAGTCGGTATTCAGACAACATCAGTTCTTTCTCTGAAGGTGGTTCATCATGAGTCCTTTGGGATTATCTTAGATCATTGTATTGCTGAGAATATCTAAGTCATTCACAATTCTTCACTGTATAATACTGTTGTTACTGTGTATAATGTTCTCCTGGTTCTGCTCACATCAGTTCATGTAAGTCTGTCCAGGTTTTTCTGAAATCTTAATGCTTGTCATTTCGTATAGCAAAATAATATTCCATCACAATCATATGCAACAGCTTGTCTAGCCATTCCCTAATTGATGGGTATCCCCTCAATTTCTAATTCTTAGCCACCACAAAAAGAGATGCTATCAATATCTTTGTACAAATAGGTCCTTTCCCCTTTTTTGGATCTTTTGGGGATACAGACCCAGCAGTGAGCAGATTACATTCCACTTAATTTGGTCCCCATATTTTGGAGTCCTATCTATTTGACCTGTACCAAGTGTGGGGAAGAGAGGAAGAAAAGAAAGAAGGATTCCCCCTCCCCCTCCATAAGTGCACATATATATTGGAAGGAAGGAAACATTTATTAAACACCAACTATATCTCAAGAACTTTGCTAAGTGCTTTACAAATATCATTTCATTGGAACCTTACAACAACTCTAGGAAGCAGGGTTTTGTAGTATTACCATTACCACTATGTACTGCTATTATAATAGAGAGATATGGATGGAAGACTTTGTTAGCAAAGGTACTGGGGTAGAAGAACCCAATCTAGGACTTGAAGTGATCATCTTTGTGCCATAAATGAGCTTTAGAGCTTTTATTTATATCTGAGTTGGGGAGATATTTAGGCTAGGTTCATGTTGCATTCAGTGCTGGCATACTGTTGTCAAATTAGAGTTTCATAGTGTGGTGAATAGTTGGCGGAAGCCAACGATCAGGTTGGACTCTGGAAGGTTTAATAGCAGCTTGGCAAGGGTAGTTTGGCATTTCCTTCCCATTTCCCTCTGTGTTTGTTTTGTGTGTCCCTACATAAACCCATGGTAAGACAATCAAACCCACCTCTATCCTTTTATCATGTCTATTGTATTTATAATCTGTGATCGGGTCTTTGCTGCTCTCAAACCAGGAAATATAGTGGATTGAAGGGAAAACTTAAATGGGCATTCAGCCAAAGGGCTGCAGATTCAGCCTAGGAATTGCATGTTTGATTCTTTGCAACTGAGCTAAATCCCTCCTCATCTAGAAAGAGGGGTGGACAGTTTATGTGACATAAAACTCCTATGTACATTTGTACACAATACATAATTGTAATGGTACCCATACCTAAAGTTCAACAATGAGCTAATGTTTGACACTTGCCTGAGGTATCAGTATATATGTTCATTGCTCAACAAAAACCAGAAAGAGTAAGTTTCCATTTTAAGAGAAATCTTAATACATTTACTCTGTGGTGTGTGTGTGTGTGTGTGTGTGTGTGTGTGTGTGTAAATGTATGTATATATGTGCATATATTTACATATATACACATACAAATATATTTCCACGTACATAGAGATTTACATACAAACAAATATATACACATACACACATCTCATGGACTTCTTTTCTGGTGTTTTGGTTTGAACATTGGGCAGCTTCTTAAGGCTTAATATTAGGCTGCATTTATTATTAATCAGCCTATACACACACAAACCCACATGCAGAAGAACCTTGCTATAAATATATATTATTGAGTGCAATTCTGCTAAGGAATCAGACTCCATCTCAGAGACTTGAGTTATGGAGGTATTAAACGGACCTCACTTTTAGGCCATATTACCTCTAACACAGTCCCCAGCACTAGGCAACCTTAGAGTGTGGCTCCAATGCGTGTATACTATGCCTCTCTTTCACGAAAAGAAAGATGTTGCTAAGTGTCATTCTAAGAAATTATCTATTTTCCACGATAAAATACAATGGCTTCCCATGAGACTTTATATTTTTCCCTCTGGACTGAAACTTTTCAGCCTTGTGGTCACTCATCCCACCACTAAGCTGTCCCCTTAGAGGCCAGCATATAAATAGAACCTCCCTGGAGAGTAAGTCTTGAGGCTATGAGCTGAAAAGATGTCCAAACCTAGTAGTCACAAATCAAAGCAATATAGTGATAGATGAAAGCCTATTAATTTGAATCACTTGGGCGAGTTTATGTAACAGTTTCTGAAACCGTGGAGAGTGATGCTATTTGTCTCTGAGAGTTTCTTGCCTGACTTTCTCCTTTTGTAGACAGAAATGCATTGATCCATTTCACAAAAGCAACATACATCTATTAAGCACCTAGAATGTGACCAACATTGTGTTAGACACTAATCATACAAAGCTGAAAAAGAACACTGTCTCTGCCTTCAAAGAGCCTGTGGTCTTGCAGCAGGTGACTACAGAATTAGTGATATGGTAGTAATTAATGGCAATACTTAAAAGCTCATTGAGGCAGCTAAAATCCAGGCTCAGACGCTTATTAGCTGTGTGACCCTAGGCAAGTCACTTAACCCTGTTTGCGTCATTTCATTTTCCTCATCTGTAAAACAAGCTGGAGTAGGAAATGGCAAACCACCCCAGTAACCTTGCCAAGAAAACTTCATACAGGGTCACAAAGAGACATGACTGAAATGACTAAACAACAAAAAGATCATTAAATGGACTTTATTTTCAGGTAACTTCAGTACTGGATTTCAATTCTCTTTTAACTAACAGGCCCTTATTTTGAAAAGCAGTTAGTTTTTCATCACTCTTTGTGTATAGATAATGATAAATCCCAAATTCACAAGGATGTGAACCCAGTGGTCAAGCAGAGCTTGGATCAAATTCACCATAATTGCTGAGTTCTTAGAAGATCCTGGGGCTGATAACAAGGCTGGTCAACACAGCTGACACTGCTGTTTCCTGCCCACCCCCCCACACCTCTGACACATGCTGACTGTGTGACCCTGAGTGAGTCACTTAATCTCTCATTGCTTTAGGTAACTCTCTAAGATTGCCTTGCAGAGAAAGTGAAGACCTGAAGTGGAAGAGATTTCCCCATCAAGGAGCTCCCCATATTAGAGTAATACAGATCTGGTGCCTATCTATATCCCTAACTACATTTAATCAGCTCATTTGGGCTCTCTCCCAATTCTGGGTTACCCCCAGTCCCTGATTCTGTCACAGGCTTCTTATTTTCTAGCCTTATCCAATCCCTTCTTCACTCCCCCATTCTTACTGCTCATGGTGCTTCCACTAATTTGCTCAGTTCCTTCCTTATAGGGCTTTGCCATCAAAGGAAACAAAACCACAGAGAAATATAAAGTATTTAAAGACCTAATGCAAGTCACCATGGAGATGATCACTTTAATCTGTAGCTAATTCATTATATCCATACTCTCCCTTGACTAGGATCAAAGTTTAATCTATCCATTTAAAGAGAAAGATATTCCTTCTAGTCTAAATTTATCCTAAGCAGGATTCTTTTCTTGGAGAACAAAGAAGAAAAGCTAGGACACATGCTGTCGAGTTAGCTCAAGGGAGAGGGAAACCATGGGACTTGAATTGCTTTTCTGGAAGTCCATCTCATCATCATCCAGCTATGTTTGCCCAGAATTTCATTATGCAGTATCTTCCTTTACCAAAATATCCAGTCCAGGAACCAGAAATCACTTTCGCTTGGCTTCCTTCTAAAGAACTATATATCTGAAACACAAAGACAATAATGTAGGTGAGCCCTTGCAAGAGAGAACAAAACTGGGATCTGACTGCCTCTCTCTATTCCATCTTGACTTGGCTTGACTTTCTCTTTCTTTCATCCCTCCATTAAGGAGTTTCCATTGGACCTGCCCTTCTAGACAGTGCCACATGCCGTTTGCTTCCTTATTGTCAAGGTTTATCTGTCTAGGGTGACACATTTAAACCATTATCGGTGAAGAGTATTTAATTATCTAGCAAGGCATTGAGAAAGTAGGACATGGACAGTCTATTTTGATTGGTATGAGTGTGAAGGAGGTGAAAGAGAGGCTTCTGAGAGGGTACCAGGGCAGTCCAGGAGCACAGCATAAAGCAGAAGACTTTCACTGACTATCTCTAACGTACCCAGTTCTGAGCTAGATACTTGGCAGGGGGAAAAGGGAGAGAAAGAAAACTACAATACATAGTCTCTGCCCTTAAAAAAGACTTTCATAAGGAGACAAAACATATGCAACATTAAGAGATGAAAACAACAGCTAAGTTGTTGTTGAATTGTTTCAGTTGTGTCTGACTCTCCATGACCCCATTTGAGGTTTTCTTGGCAAAGATACTGGAGTGGTTTGCCATTTCCTTCTACAACTCATTTTACATATGAGGAAGCTGAGGCAAACAAGGTTAAGTGACTTACCCAAGGTCACATAGCTAGTAAGTGTCTGAAGCTGGATTTGAACTCAGATCTTCTTGACTACAGGGCTAGTACTCTATCCATTCTGCCACCTAGCTGCCCAACAGCTAAGTAGTATGATACTGAAAATGCAATGTAAGTTCACAGAAGGGAAGAAAGAGCTCATTTGCCTTAGTGTAGTTGGGGAAACTGCAGAAGTGGTGGAATCTGACTCACGTCTTGAATGATATGTAAAATTTGAATGGATGACATGAGGGCAGCAAGCAATGGGAGGCCTAGGTGAACAGACAGTGAAATCCTCATCGTTTTTATCATAATTGCTTATATTTTACAAAGCACTTGACAGTTACAAAGCACTTCCTAAAAATCCGGTGAGAGGTAATCCCCCAACTTTATTGATTCCCTTCCCCATTTTAGAGATGAAGGAAAGTGACCTTTGGGGAGGCCAACTGAATTAACCAAGGTAACACACACAGCAAGTTGCCGAGCTGGGACCCAAGCTTAGCTGTCCTGTTTCTAAGTCCTGTGGCCCTTCCATTACACCAAACCTACCTAGTCAGTCAATTCCCCTAGAACTGACCCTGTCTATGATAGCAGATAGAATCACAAATGTAGAGTTGGAAGGGACCTAAGAGGCCATTAAGTCTAACCCCCTCATTTCACATGTGAGGAAAATGAGGCCCAGAGAGCTGATGTTGACTGGTCACCTAGGGAGTAAGTAAGGGCCAGGGCTGGGGCTAAGTCTAACCTATGTCTCTGACTCCAAATCTACTGCTTTTCCTGCTGCTCCCCTCAGGCCACTTGGGGAAGGAAAATGAACATTCAGGGTTTGCTGCTCCTGTGGGCTAGTGGATTGTTATGTTTGACCCTGGGTAACTTGACTAGATAAAAATGTCCAATGTGGTTTCCAGCCTTCTTTGGACAGGTTCATTCCTTATGCTCTCTGTATATTACTGCTAAGAGCTCAGCCTGATGCATGACTGAAGTCTAGTTCTAGAACCTGTATCCAATAGAACAGAAACAGAAAATAGAGCGAAATTTATTGTAGGCTCTACAAATCATCTATCTATCTATCTATCTATCTGTCTATCTATCTATCTATCTATCTATCTATCTATTATCTATCCTGATATAAATCCCATAATTCCACAATTAGAACTTCTTCCCTTTGACTTAAGACAACCAAATGCTGTGTTCTAGGTTAAAATACAAATTCCTCTAGGAGAGGGTCATACTTTAAATCTGATCAGTCATTTACACTTGAGTCTGAATGACTTTGGGAGAGCAGTCTATCTGTCTGTCTCTCCCCCCTCTCTCTTGTTCTAGGAGAAGGAAGAGTGTGAGAATTTGAAAACCCAGGGGAAGAGGGTTGGGAGAGTTCAAAAGGTGAAGAAAAAAGAGCTTGCAACACTGAAGACAAAGTTGACTCCCTTCACAGTTTTGTTACTGGCCACCTGCTCTGTAAATAGAGTTGGCTTTGCTCCCAGTGGAAAGATGTCCTAGCTATACCCAGTATCTAGCCTTGGATCCAGCCAGACACAGTTTGGGAGGGCAGCCTGGTCATATTGCCAAATGCCCCAAGTCTTTTGAGGGAGGCATGGCCAAGCAAGTCATTTTGTCCCTGGTTTCTATTTCTGCTATAGCTGTGATCTAGGATTGGAACCCAGATCCCTATTTCCCTTCCTCTCCTTCTTCCCCCTCCACATCAAAGGCACAGGTGGCTGCCTTGAGAACCAGGCTCCTAAAAAGCCTGGGAGGCCTCAAAACTTTTTTTTTTTTTGCTATGTTAACATTTTCAAAGGGGACACCCCAGGATCTCAAACTTTGTTTAAAGTATGATTAGCCTACATTGCTGAGTGCCAAAAGTGTCCCAGGCAGAACAAAATATACAATGTGGGTTGCATTTTTTAAATGCTTAAACAATCTTTTCCTTTTTTGGAATGTTATAAACATTCTTCCTCACCCTCATTCCTCACCCACCCACCCACCTCCAAAGACATTACAGTCTTAAGGAGTGACCTTTGCTTCTTGCAGTAAGACTGTCTCTGAGTAAGTCTGATGTTCTGGATCGCCTTCAACCTTGGAATTTTGTCAGGTAGCCATGGAAGTGCTGACCTAACCTAATGCTTCTCAAGTTTCAGCCACTGGCTGCTGCCATCCAAAAACATTTTGTTTTGACCCCAATCCTAAATGCTGCCTTCATTTAAAGCTCCCAACCCTCTGATTCAAGCCCAGGAAGATAGAGCAGAGGAAATTTGTAGTAGTGTTGAAAGTGCCTTTGGAAGGGACACCCTGTCCCTCACACTGCTTACTCTTAAGCAAGAAAAAAAAAAAAGAAAAACCACACTGTGCTCTATGTTCCCTGATAAGATTAGGCAATAAATTCATATAATCTGTCTCTCTCTCCTCTCTCCTCTATCCCCCCCACCCCAAGTCTCTCTCTCTCTCTCTCTCTCTCTCTCTCTCTCTCTCTCTCTCTCTCTCTCTCTCTCTCTCTCTCACATTGCTTTACTGGCAGTAAGACAGAACATTTATGTAACCTACCTGCACCACGAAGCCGCATCCCCTTGCAAAGAACAGCCAAGCCATTTCTTCACACGAGCTGCATGTAGCTTTAACAGGCCCACGCCTTCATTAACAGAAGACAAAGGTTTGTCCCTGGCATCAGGCCCACGTTCACCCTGACAGCAGGAGCTGCTGCCTGCCAAAGCAAAGTCCCGATGCTCCCGTCCAGAACATAGTGCTGCTTGCTGTTCAGGGAGGACGTGTACATGGCTCTATTTCTGGGAGCCTGTGTTCAGACTGAAAATTCAGCGCTCACATGTTAGAAAGGAGCCATGTGGCATGATTGAAAGATCACATTCTTGGGAGGCCGGAGATCAGGAGTGTAGTCCCTGCTCATAGGATCAAAGAGTGAGGGTTGAAATGGATCTCAGTTCTAATGCTAATTGGCTAGCCCCTGGCTAGCACGAGTTGGCCTTAACCTCTGGGCCTCTGGCTTCTTATTTGCCCTCTCTTTTGAAAACATAAAAGTGCTCATTAGAACACAAGCTTTTCTGAAGCTGAGATTGGTGCATTCTTTGTATTTGTGTCTCTACTACCTAATAGCTTATCTGGAACACAGTAGGTGCTTAATAAATGCTTGCTGACTTGTCCGATAAAAATGAAAACAAGAGAAACCTTGGTTCTGACTTGGTTTGCACAGGCCAAGCTCCCAGGAGATTATCTAGGGTCACCACCATAGATAATCCACAAAAAGGATAAACTGCAAAGCTTCCTTCTCTACAGGAGAAGACTAATTTTGTCAGAAGAATTTTACAAAGTGCATAGCTCAGGAAGAGGTGGGCTTTAACCAGCATGATGGGCATAATGAATATAGAGGCAGGAGAGAGGAAGACAGAAGACAGGAGAGTTCAAAACAGTAGCTTTAAGGTTCACAAAGCACTGCTCAAATGTTATCTCATTTGATCCTCACAGCAACCTTGAGGGGTAAGTGCTATTATCCTCATTTTACTGATAAGGCGGATAGAGGTTAAATGACTTTTCCAGGGTCACACAGCTAACAAGAGTCTGAAGCTAGATTAGAACTCAGGTCTATCCTGAAGGGGTCAGGAAGCTCTGTTCACTTGTCACCTAGCTGCCTATTTAATATTCTAATTTGTAGAATATTAGAGCTGAAATGAGCCTTATGTGTTATCTGATCCTTTTACAAATAGGGAAACTGAGGTCCAGAAAGGTTAAGTGTATTGCCTATTATCAGAAAAACTGGGATTGGGACTCAGATTGCAGGTTTATTATTCTTTCCACTTCCTGCCTCCCATGTTCTTCATGTTTGCTAAAGCTTTTTTTAATCCTTCTAGATTAAGTGCTCTTCACCTGGGGTCCACCAGCCTGTATGCAGCCCACGGATAGATTTTAGAGGGTTTGGGAACTTGCATGGGGGGAAAACTGACATCTTTATTTTTGCTAACCTCTTATTGAAATTTAGTATTTGCATCAATTATGAATTTTTTAAAAACCTTATTCTGAGAAAGGGTCCATGGGCTTCACCAGACTGCCAAAAGAGTCCAGGCCACAAGAAAGATTAGGAACCTTTGCTCTAGATACAAGACTATGTACACTACTGCTACCAGCCCCCCCCCACACACACACAGACACACATTTATTGACATCACAACAGATTGTGGGTGCTGCATCCTGATGAAATCCTAGCCACAGCTTAGCAGGTGAGCTTTCATGTATTGTTTTCCCCTTCAGAAGCCCTGGTTAACACATGGAGATAAAACCCGGGACTGGTTAACAAGCTTGCTTCATTAGTCGAGAGAGGGTCCATTAGATGCAGGATGATAGCCAGCCTCTGCCAACTGTACTTGGCTGGGTTTTAGCTATCGTAATACACTCCCCTGAAAACCCGCCAGGCTGACAAAGTGATCAGAGGCCTTGCTAAGCCTCCTCTTCTAGCAGGGGCTAATGCAAAGGGCAGGGAGGGAAGGCACTAGCAGAGGAACAGGAGTTCCTCTTTCCTGCTCCCAGGACTGTTAGAAGCCCTGCCTCCAGGGGTAGAACTAATTAAAGAGTACCCAGTTTTGCCTGGTAGAGCGCCTGGTGAGTATGGTGGCCTATGTGCTGTGGTGAGGAGGTACCCAGAACCCCTCTCATTTTCCGTATGTTCTCCTCCACCATTATTGAGATTCATTCCTTGGAGTTCCAAGATCAAGCCCAAGAGGCCTCCATTTACATTCAAGTCCTCCTGGGAAGAGTCACAAACTTCACTGTTGTCAATCACTGACACTTTGGTTTGGTTTAGAGGTACTGAGAAGTTTCCAAGAGAAATATGACATAGAGGCCCTGAGGAAAGGAGAGTTTTGCTGAAAGCATGATTCCTATGATTCACCTCTGACCCCTTTAGAATCCTTTATTTCCTTCAAGGCTTACCTCAAGCATCGCCTTCTGAGTCCCTTCTGTTCCTCTGCTAGTGCCTTCCCTCCCCACCCTTAAAGGCACATGTCTCCCTTGGCTAGATTGTAAGCCTCTTGAGGTCAGGGGCTGTTTTACACCTATGAGCCTGGTCCTTAATAAGTGCGCATTGTATGATTAGGGAAACCTAGAGAGGGTAAGCCTGGGTAAGGTTATTCTAGTTGGATGGGAAGGGAGGGAGTACTAGGGAAGCAAGCAGGCATCAGAAAGGGAAAAAAGATACAAAAAGGTGAACTTGGGGAGGGGTGTCAAAGACAAACTTTTATTAATAGCATCTACATATTTTTACTTAATGAAAGGTACCGGTACTTTGCTGACATTTTATTACTAGCATTTACACAGCACTTTACACATCACTGTTGAGTGCTTTACACATTTGATTAATCTGGATCCTCACAAGAGGCCTGTGAGGTAGGTTTTAATTATTATCCCCATTAGGATTACACAGCTGGTGTCTGCAGCAGGATTTAAACTCTCGTCTTTCTGACACCAGGGCCATTGTTTTCTCTCTTTCCCTAGACTCCATCACCATTCTGGTGAGGAGCTGACCTCGCCTAGAAGCCATCATTACCGCAGTGCCTCAGTGCCCCTTCAGGTGGGTGAAAGCCACTGGTCCACTCATGGTGTTATCTTCTCCTCCCTCTAGGCGAGAGACCCTTTGCTTGCAGCTGGCAGGACTGCAGTAAGAAATTCGCCCGGTCCGATGAGCTCGCCCGGCACTACCGCACCCACACAGGGGAGAAGAAATTCAGCTGCCCCATCTGTGAGAAGCGTTTCATGCGCAGTGACCACCTGACCAAACACGCCCGCCGCCACGCCAACTTCCACCCTAGCATGCTCCAGCGGCGAAGCGGGAGCAGCTCCAGGACGGGATCGGTCAGTGACTACAGCCGCTCGGATGCCAGCAGCCCCACCATCAGCCCTGCCAGCTCGCCCTGAATCTCCCTGGCCCGGACAGCCGAGAAACCTACCATGCACTCTGTGGAGTCTGACTTGGGTTGCACACTTGGGCCTCTTGCTTGTAGTTGCTGTTTAATTTTTTTGGGGGGAGGGGTGGGAGGAAATAGTTCAGTTATAGCTTGCAGTCTTGGCAAATACTTGTCGCCTCCTCCTGTGGGTGGCTGAACTAATCTTATCAATGGACGGATTGAATTCATTTCCTGTACCTAAATATTCCTTTTGTTTTATAGCCATATGCTTCTTGTTAACCTATATTTTTTTTTAAAGAGAAAAACATTTTTTAAAAGCCAACAACAACAACAAAACTTTTCTTCACCTCAGGTGTCAAAACAGATTTGTAAAAAAGAAAAAAAGAAAAAAAAAGAAAAAAAGAAAGAAATGAAAAAAATACAAAAAAATTAAAAAAAAAACAAATTGCACAATAGAAACAACCACGTGATTAAAATTCAACTATGTTGAACTCTTCCCCCCCCCACCCCTTCCCCTTTCTCAGGGATGGATATTTATGTTACACAATAAGTACAGTGAAGACACACCCTTACTGCAGCCTTACTCTGTAAATAGATTTGCACTCAGAAGTTTTCTGTTAGATTCTTTCACACACTGGGGAAAAAGACAGACAATAATAATGATAATAATAATAAAAGAAACAAGGACTGGAAGCTAGTGCTCGACTGGTCAGTTTCATGATGGAAATGCGTTCTTTTGGTTTATGTTAACACGTGGGACCAAACTCAGAGGTCTGGGAGCTATAGCCTGCTTAGGAAAATGCGCTGCTCTGGTTTTGCTTCCGGCTCTATCCAACCCCTACCCCATCCCCAGGCCCTTGCCACCTCCACTCCCTTACCCCTACTCCCAGTCACCAGCCCATTGCTTCTGAGTGCCGAGCCTGTAACCCTGGTTATTTCTTCAAGATGGGATCCCACTTCCAATCACAGAAACAAAAAGCAAAATTCTCCCCATTCAAGGCCCAAGTTGAAGGCACTTATGCCTTACAGAGACCCCCCAAAGTGATGCCTTAAGCCTGATTGGCAAATGGAAGAAAAGCCACAGCTGTGCTAAGGCCCCCACTTCTACTGATAGATGGCATCACCCTCCACAGAGAGGCAGCCTCTCCTTCTATAGTTATTCTTGTCCCTGAGGACACTTTTTTCCCAAGTGGTCGAGCTCAAAGCATTCTCTCTCTACTGAATTATCAGGAAATGCTAAAGCCCTATCACTGAGACCAATTTTCCCCCTTTGTTGAAGTGCTGAGGAAGCAGAATGTGGAAGGAGTCCTTTGCTGGCCCCTCTTCCCCTGCCCCCACTCAGAGTCTTATTAAGGTACTTACCTACTGCGCCCATGGAAGCCACTGAGATACCAAACTTGCACAACACAGGAAGTTCCTCTACCCCCTTGCAACATAACTGTGGTGAATGGTAAACGCAAAAAGAACCTTTTATTATAACATGTACTCTGACTGCAAAAATAAAATATGCCTATTTTTTTTTAAGTGTCAAAAAGTGTTATTAGATCACCCATGGTTCAAAAATCTCCACTGATCCTTAACGCATCCTCATAGCTGCTGTTAAGGCATCTTCCATGTTTAGAAAACGGGAATTTGAAGGGGTAAGTTTTAACTATTGGGGCATTTTATCAAGTGTGCGGGTAGCTTGTGTGCCACATATATGTATATAGAATACATATATGTAACCATGCACAATAGGCTGCACAATTTGCATTCTATTGCAAGAGACTGGAACATTGTGACTTGGAGACATTTTTTCATGGGTAAAGTGAACCCATCTAGAAAAAATGCTGGCAGAACAATCTACAAACCCCACCCCTTCCTCCAGCTTCTCCCACAAGGAACTGTATAAAGCATTACAGGGACTTTCCCCCTCGTCCTAAGCTGCCGCTTTGGGATGGAGGGGTAGGGGAGGAAGATCCAACTTTATGTCCTTAGGTCCTTTTCCCACAGTCAGGGTCAGCCTCAATCAAAACTGATCTTTGGTGACCATTTCACATCCCTTTTCCTTGATCATATTCCCTGTTCTCAGCACCCCTTCATTCCCTCCTCCCACCTCCAGGACAAGTAGTTCTTCAACACCTAGTGCTGTAGAAACCCTCCACTTCTGTTATTTTTCAGAATACACTTCACTTTGCCTGGGAGCAAATGACCATCAAGTTGTATGCAATGGCCTGAGTTATCAAGTCCTTTTGGTTTATCTGGGTTAGTTCAGAGGGAGTTTCTTGAACTGGGGTGGGTCCTTTGGACCTCTATTTTGCATTTTAATTTCATGTTACTGTAAGAATGGAAATGTCACAGAGTGTAGCATAGCAAAGAAATTACAACCAACCAACATATATAGATATGTGTGTATGTACACAAACACACACACACACACACACACACACATAGTACCCTGATCTGCTGTTTGTCATCAAGCAAATGCCTCCACATTCCAAAGGAATTTCAATTCCTCTCTCATTTTGCTGCTTTGCACTGTTTCAATTTGCCAGTTTCTAATTTTGTACTGTATGTTAACTGTGATAGGCTAATAATATGTTAGAGGTTTCTGAGTAGTGTAATAGGTACTTGCATTTAACAGTTGTGTTGTTCATAATGTCTTGCACTGTTTCACTGGTGTGGTGGGTGGCTACCTAAGCCAGGTTGAAGCATAGCTGTTCTAATCTTTAAATATATACATATACACACATATATATGGGTATATATGTATATGTGGATGTATGTGTGTGTGTGTATATATATGTGTGTGTGTGTGTATATATATATATATATATAATTGCAACTGTCACTTGGTTTCATTTTTATTTAATTATTTCCATTCATTTAGGCTGGCTCTTTTGTTGAAAATGAGGGTCCAATAAGAGAAGAAATATAATATGTTTATAGAACAATAAGGAAAGACAAGCTTGTGGAATCATGGTGTATTCTACCTAACTGGTTGTCTCAAAGGCTGTGGCCAGGTGTCCCTGAAGGGCAAATTTATCATGTTTTCCAAAGCTGTTGCTGTGCTTTTCAAGAAAGCTGTTGTTTTGGATAGATTTCAAATATCAGGAATTCACATTCCAGGCTTAGGGGTGCTTATCCTAAAGTCTTTCGGTGTGGTGGTCACTGATGTGGTCCCATGTGGAAGCAGGGAGGGAGATGGATGCTTCGGATTTTTTGGTTTTGTCTTTTCTATATTAAGTACACATGCTTCTAAAGCCATACACAGAGGTACCCATAAGTGATTTTTTTCTGGTTATTATCATGTTGTGATAGCCGAGACATGTTTTCAGATCCCACATCTGCATATATAGGAAAAAAATAATAAAGGGAACTCTTAGGATAATAAACTTGTTTTATTAGTGGAATAAAGGGTGGGAGAGGGAGAGAAGGAAGATTTGCTATTACCAAAAAAAGCACTTTGTTTCCTTTTAATTTTATTGCTGGACCTGAATCTAGGGCCATTCTGTCCACTAGATGGAAGGGCAACATTGCCTTAATATAGGATTCTACTGTATCACGGAAGCCTGAACATAGTAAGGTGGAATTTGCCATTGCTGGGAAAGGAACCCAGCATTATCTTCATTGTCTTTATTCCTAAAGTGGTTTTGATTCCATTTGATAAAATGAAATGGGGGTAATGCTCTAGAAGTGAGCCATCAGGACTATTGTTGACGTCTGAGACACAGTTATGGAACTACTATTTGCTGGCAGTTTGCAGGGACTACTTTCCATTGTCTCACCTTAATCTTTGGGGGATTTAAATTTTGTCTCATTAGCAAGATTTGGGCTATGTGCAGATACAATTCTCCCATCAGAAGGCCATTTCACTAGAAGTAGAGTTTGTTAGGCAATTTGTGTGGCCTGTAGTATGTCTTTAACAAAAGGGAATGCAATTTAAAAAAATTAGAAAGCCTTATTAACTCAGGCCTCAGCTGAAAAAAGAGAGAAAAGCCTTTGTTTATATAACAGGAAATTCACCTGAAACAAATAGCCATGTTTTGTTTTGTTTTGTTTTGTTTTGTCCAAAACATGCCAGCCAGACATTTAGGGCTCTTCCACTTTTTGTGTATTTGGCAGCCACCTCAGGTGTCTGTGGGTCTGGGTATTTATAAAATGGACACCTCAAAATTATAAGAAATTGAGATCTCAGCGAAGATTTAAACTGCATCAATGTAAGGAAGAATGAAGAATTTAAAGGGAGCTTGCCCCAAAAGAATTTCAGCTGAGCTTTCCTGGACCAAAGTCGTGCTGATCCATATCTAAATATTTTTTCCAGCTACGCCTCCAAAACTTTGAAGCTCACCTCAAATTCCTAGACACACTCTATGGAAAAATTTGTCTCATCTTCTGGAAAAACTGTCTAATTCCCTGAATGCTTCCTGAATTCCAAACAGCCATAAAGATAAAAACATGGATCGACACAGTCATCATTACAAAGGGCTTTGAGATCGATCCTCTTTTTGAAAGGTGCTATGTAAATGCAAAGTATCAGATTACTCCAACATACAGTCTCTATTATGTTCATCTTAAGCTCCCAGAGTGGAGTGACTTCAGGCTTCCAAACAACATGGTGGACAGATACTGCATTTGGATATATTGGTCTCCTATGTGAGTCTTGACATTGGTCCAATACATTAAAAGGCAGAATCTGATCCCCTCTCCAGTTCTTAGGGGAAAAAAAATCTTTTGTCTGGAAAGCAGAGGCAGTGGGAACAGTTTGGTTTTATAGCTTTAAGAATCCACTAACAAACGGTTTTTGCCACCCCATCAAGAGAGCTAAGATTTGAGTTTGAAGGTATGGATGGGACAGGGAGTTGAGTATACAGTTCAAAATGGCTTTTCCCTGCTCTTTAGCCTGAGGCAAGAGGCAAGCATCACCATTGAATGATGTCCACTTCAACAAACCCTCTATCTCCAAGGACAACAGCAATAATTCATGCCAGCTATTACAGCGATGCTGTCACCAGGGTGGGTAACGCATTTTGTGACCTCTCATTGATGGAACTTTGAGAGACTGCTAGCCAGTTATTGTTGTGGTACAGCTAGGAACTCACACCTAACCAGTATGGTTGATTTGTTTCCATGGAATCCAGGCAGCTGTCCCAAAGAGTCAAGATAAAAGGCCTTTATTTCTTGTTGCAACCAATGAGGAATAGTAGAAAAATGATAGAGACGACTTAGATCAGTGGTGTCAAACTCAAATAGAAAAGAAGGGGGTCACTAAACTGTACATAAAGATCCAGGGGGTGATGTGTTGACCTCAAAAACTACATATTAACATTATCTATGTTCTATTGTATTTTTATTTATTTTGTTAAATATTTCCCAATTACATTTTACTTGGGTTCATCATTGGGCTGCATATTTGACATCTCTGACTTAGATCATCCTGTATGTTTTGCTATCCAAAGACTTAAACCATCCATATATATAGTATATATATCATATGTACATATATACATATATATTGATATGAATAGTTTTCCTGACACTGACACTGGATTTTGGTGGCTTGTCCTGGAGACATTCTTGGTTTCTGTTAAGAAATCTAACCTACTATATTGATGGGCAACATAACCTAATTGAGAGACATAGCTATTTATTTTGTGGAGTACAAACTGAGATTTCTTAGATGATTTACTTTACTTTTGTTTATATTCCACATTAGTATAAAGAATTTTATTTGACAGGAGATTTGAATCTTGGGTCCACTCAAGTTAGAAATGTCACATTGTATAGGTTTCCTATTATCACTCCAAATTATCAGGCCATATTACTGACTGTGTTTTCTCCAATATGGCTTTTAAAATCCTTTAATTAAAACAAAAAAAAAGACACCCTTCTCCACCCCTCATTGTAGAAAGTAGTCTGTATAGTGTGAATACCTTTCTCCCCTATCTACCCCCCCCACGTCTTTCATTCCCATTTTATCTTGGAGGAGATGTTAATGTCAGGAAAACAAAAACAATGGTAAGAACTCTGCTTTCTGATTTGGAAATGAAATTTGCTAGATGAATTCTGAAGAATTCAGACCCTGCCTATTAAAATGTGCCCCTTTCTGCTCAGAACTTGGGAGATGTATTAGCCAACTTGCCCTTGAACTACATTTCCATCCCATATTACTCTATGAAGGAAAGTGAATGGGATCATTTTCCCAGGGCATGACACAGGCTAACACTTTATCTGGGGTCGGGATGGGAGTGAGGAATTGAAGTCTAAAAATTTACCTTTTTTGGTGCTTTTGAGAAGCTGGATTTTCCTTGCTTTCAGTCACTGCCACCTTGTACAGTCAAAAAATGTATCTGTGGCCAAGGGTTTTGGTGGGAATGGGAACGAAGTTCAGGGGAATTGTACTCATATGTGTGGCAGAGCGAAAGAATTTTCTTCCCATTACCATCTATGATTTTGTAAGATCACTTAGCATAGAGGTTCCCAGCATCATGGAGTAAAGGAGAAAAGTCTCTATTGAACAACTTGGTTCTGGGTTTGAGGATGGGGAGTCACATCTTAATCTCTGAGTGTACAGATAGCCTTATTTATATACATGTGCGCAGGGACAAGGGGACAAATCACCTCTATATCCCCACACACAGACATTCTGTCCTTTCCCTTTTGATGTGATCTTTGAGGGAACTATTTGCAAGTAGCCAAGGGCAAAATCCAAGGGTCCTAGACCATTTCCATAAAGCACACATTTTCATTTTCTGTTTGAACTTAAAAAAAAATATCAGTAACATACCAATGCTTCCAAAGGTCCCTCATCAACTTTCCAAATCACTACATTAAAGTATTACAGTTGTACAGTTCCATACTGGTCTATACATGCTCTGCTGTAACTTTCTATGTATTTTGTATCACATAGGTTATATATTGTAATGATGTCCTATGCAAAAAGAAAAATTAACAGAATTGTAAAATATACTGTCTTAACTTGTTATGCATGTTTAGTGATGTTTACATTTTGAAATAAAAATTTATAATGAATTATCATTTTCTTGGTCAGATTTCCTTTTGGGGGAGAGTAGAATTAGTTTATGGGACATAAAATTAGCTGCTTTCTTAAATGAATAAATTTAACTTTTGTTCAAGAGGAAGAAAATTATTTGAAAGTGTCACGTTTAGAGACATTCTGTAGGCAAAATATAGATGAGGTCCTTTTTAACTCTAACTACTGATCTTACATAGTGCTTCAGGGAAATTGATTCTTCTTTCCATGATTGAATTAAAGAACTCAAATATCAGTTTACTTGTCATTCTAAAGTGAAAAAATCTAAAGAAAGAGGGAAGGAAGGAAGGAAGATGGGAAGGAAGGAAGGAAAGAAGGAAGAGGAACCACTTGCTTTTATTTTTCGAAAAAAATCTTCCTTTAAAGTAGGAAAAATGCAATGTAGAAATAAAAATTACACAGCATTAATTATACACATTCATAGTTCAGGTACAACTAAGGCTTGAAATTCTCTTCATTCACACATACAGAAAGACAGACATAACAAATTCTTCTTTCACTCCCACTCCCTCTAGTCCCAACTTCACTCCCCGAAATCACCTCACCTGGTATAGTAGGAATGTAGTCTCCCCTGGCTGGAAAATTCAATAAAAAACTAATGAGCTAAAGTATTTCCCTTTTCAAAGCAGGATACCGAGTGATTCTGAGACCTATTAAATGCAGCAGCTACAGCAGGAGGAGGGGAGCAAAGAGGATGAGAGTGGGAGAGAGCTGCAAAGCCAACACTAAATAGGCGATGTCACAAAGCTGTGGGTCAGAGAGAAACACTCGGTACTGGTCTCACTGAAGAAGAGCGAAGCCTCTATTTTAAGGAAGAAGTCCTAGGGCAGCAGCTAAGGTAACTGAAAGCAAGTATGTTAGCCTGTCGACTGATATTCCTCCACATCCTTTGGTAATTTGGATTCAACAAAATATTCATTCAGCCAGTTCAGGACGGCAGGGGTATGACCAGTGGCGTGGTGGTAAATGTTTAACAACTGGATCACTGAAAAGCATGAAGCACAACTTTTAATTGCTAATCCTATTCCTTCTAGGCTCCAGACTACTTGACCATATATCTCCAGGGTCCTTACTCAGGAATCATCATAGATGAAGATCTTCTTCATCCCATACCCTCAAGGTTCTCTCAAGCCTTGCAGTTTGTAACTTTGCCCACTAGGGTGACTTGTCTGCCTCCCCCCCCCCATTCCCTAGAGTATACTCTATTACTGGATTATTGTGGCCACTGATGTCCAGTTGTATATGGCATTCTCGTAGTGGATGGAGCCATCAGTTAAAAAGGCAAAATAGCTTTCTGTAAAAATCAGATCTTTACAGGTGGAAGCTCATTGGATTAGTGGAAGAAACAGAATTCCAGGGTCTAGACTAGAGGCCTCAGTTTCTGGAATAGTTACAGCCTATTTGTGAAGGGCACTAATATCTGAGAGACCTGGGTAAGCATGATTTCAAATAGATCATTTCCATTTATTAATAGAGAACACTGGTGCCCTACCCATCTTGTAAAAGGGACTATCTTGCATCACCCCATTTACAATAGGTCACTCTGGATGAGGTATGATTGTATGACTATGTCATCTATTAAATAGCAGATAGAGACCAGTAACAGTTGAGCAACTACCTTTCAAAAGTGCTATAGTGATATCAAATTGCTTACTGTCTCAGGGAAGGGGAGGGGAGAGAGGTAAGGAGGAATGGAATTTGGAACTCAAAACTTTTTTTTTAAAGACAATGTTAAAAAATTGTTTCAACATGTAATTGTGGGAAAAATAAAATATTATTTAAAAAATAAATGCTACCTCTTTCAAGAAAAAAAATGGTATAATGAATGGCCCCTTTGGGGTACTTGAAGATCCAGGAGGCTAACAGTAACTTATTTCTGGCTATTTCTTGAAGCCTTCTAAAGGATCCATTCACCCTGACCTTTGAGGACTAAGAGCTCCAAAAGCATGGACCCCACAGGAAAGAGCCTTTAGGATGGTCTGTTTTAGACCTTCCAGGGGTATAACTGATCTTACTTCCCACTCAAAAGAGACATATTTGTAGGTGACTTGGTAAGGGGAGGCCATTAGGATACCCAGATAGGGAGTGTGGGTAGCCTGAAACATTCAATAAAACTCTGAGCTTTGAAGATAGAGCCAAGATGGTGAAGTGATAGGAAGCAAAGGGGTGAGCAATTCATCAGGAACTTCTCCTAATAGATTTACAAAATGAATTAGACCAAATGCTGATGGGGAAATCCAGAAAATGTCATGATGAGTCCTTTTTCTAGTCCCTATGTTGGCATAGGGAGAGAGATACAGTCTCTGGATACTGCCCCATGGCAGACCAGACCACATTGCACAGAGAGCACTCCAGGGAGTCCTGAGCACCAGGGCAAAAGACCCATTCCAGGGCACTCAAAGACCCACACCAAGACACTGCAATGGGAATAGGTGCCAACTAGAAGCTTTCTAGCCCTCTACTCAGTCCCAGGTCACAGAGCCAGGGCAGAATGAGAAGGGAACCTATGAACCATAGCAGAATTACAGGTAGGGAGGCTCTGAGCTGTTTGTGAAAAATTAGGAAGCTCAGATGCCAGCAGCAACAGAAATACTGGGGCTTAGACCTCAGGTACAAAACACTGTCTTGCTTCCAATGTCTAATTAAGCCTGCTGAAGGATAATCAGGATGGGAATCTCAGACCAAAATGGAGCCTACAATTCTGCAGCTCTGAGCCAACAGAGCTTTGTAGTTGGCTGATGGGACAAAGTCCAGTAGTGCTCTGCTCTTGCCCAAACCAAAACTCAAGTCAGGAACTTGTAGAAGCTGGGGAGGAAGGAGCAATCAGACTTTGCCCTAGATCATACAGTTTTGGGAACACTGAAGGCTCGAAGCTCCCCAGCCTATCCCTAATATCCTAGAATAATATAGCACTCAATACCTCAAGGATATAGCAACAGGACCAGCCCAGAATCTCCAGACACCTCCAGAAGTGTGCCAGGACCTAGCTCTAACATCAAGTCCAAATTCAAGAAGTAGACTGAAAGAATGGGCAAATAAAAAAGAACCCCACCATAATAGACCATTGTGGTGACACGAATGCTCAAGACACAAACACAGAAGAAAAGAATGACTCTAAAACCATCTAAAAGCATTGCCTCAGAGAAAAAAAGCTCATAGCTTGAGCACAAACTCAACTAGAATTCCTAGAAGAGATGAAACATTAGTTTGAAAAAGCTAAACAGTATTTTTTATAAATGGAATGAGAGTACTTGAGGAAAAAATTGGAAAAGGAAGGAGAACAATGGAAGAAAGAACTGGAAATGGAATTAACAGCTTAGCACAGTAAGTACAAAACCTTGCCTAAGCAACAAACTTCCCTGAAAATTTGAGTGAACCAAATAGAAGCCAACAATTCCATGAGGCAACAAGAAATATTAAAACAAAGTCAGAAGGCTGAAAAAAATAGAAGAAAATGTTAAATATCTCATAGCAAAAAACCTGACTTGGAAAACTGATAGGGTAGAAAAAAATTAAGGATCATTGGATTATCTGAACATCATGATCAAAAGACAAAGAGGAGCCTAAATATCACATTTGTAGAAATATGAAAATTGCCTAGATCTCTTGGAACCAGAGGGCAAAGTTGAAATAGACAAAATCCATTTGTCACTACCTGAAATAGGCCCTAAAATGAAAACTCCCAAGAACATCATAGCCAAAATCCAGGGCTTTCAGGCAAAAAAAAAAAATTACTGCAAGTGGCCAGAAAGAAAAATTCAAGTACCAAGGAACCACAATAAGGATCACACACGATTTAGCAGCCACCACTATCAAGAAGCAAAGAACTTGGAATATGATGTTTCAGAAGGCAAAGGATATGAGCTTACAGCCAAGAATAACTTACCCAGTAAATCTGAGTATAATGCTACAGGGAGGGATAATGAATATTTAATGAAATAGAAGACATCCAAGCATTCCTGATGAAAAAACAAGATCTGTGGAGAAACTTTGAAGTACAAATACCAGAGTGAAGAGAACAGAAAAACATTTTAATAAATTAAAAAACATAAACATGAATGAGCAATGAATAAATTGCTTATATTCAAATATGGGGAGATGATAACATGTGTGCCTTCTGATCTCTTTCATCATCCAGGTTCACAGATAGAATCAAATTAGACAAGGCCTGGGAGTAGTTCTATTATGTCTTGATCTTAAGAACAGAAAGAGGGAAAGAAGAATATATTGGGAAGGGAAGGGAAAGGAAAGTTAGGGGAAATTATCTCACATCATGATAGTACACAAGTAGACAAGTATAAAAACAAGGAAGAGGTGGGGGAGAGAGGCAGATATTTGAACCTTACTCTCGTCTGAACTAGCTTAAAAAAGGAAGAACACACACACACAGATGTATATAGAAATACATATTATTCAACAGGGAAATAGGAGAAAAGGGGAGAAGAAGGGAGAGGAGTTTAGGGAGAGATTAGTCCTAAGCACAACAAATTCTAAGGATGTATAAAAATATTTTTTAACCTTTTTTGAGGTGGAAAAGAATGGACATTCAAAGGGTTACATAAATTACATAAATTGGGGAATTGATGTACAAGTTATGGTATATAAATATCATGGAATACTATTGTACTGAACTCTGAATGACCAATGAGGATTCCAGATGACCAATGGTGAAATATACTATCCACCTCCTGATAGAGTAGTGAAAGACTCAGAACACAGAATGAGACATATTTTTTTTTTAGGATATGGCCAATGTGGAAATTTATTTTGATGGACTCTATATGTGGGTAATGAGTTTTGTTTTTCTTTTGTTCTCAATGGGCGTGGAGTGGAGATGAGAGTGAGAAAGTGGATCTTGGCTGATTAAAACAAACTGCATATTGATATTTATATATAATATTGCTATATACCATATTCGCATCATACCATATTTTTACATTAGCCAAATAAATTTAATATAATGTTTATAATATCAAATAATTGTTATATAATGTTATAATTTATACAAACATACATACATGCAAACTTGGGAATTCTAATCAACACAATGATCAGCACAATTCCTGAGGACTCATAATGAAACATGCTACCTACTTACTGTTAAAGAGTTGATAAACTCTGAATGTGGATTAAGACATATTTTTATTTGGACATGGCCAGTAAGAAATTTTGTTTTGCTTAACTATAGATGATTGTAATAAGGGTTTTTCCCTTTCTTTTTCAATTGGGGTGAGAGAGAGGGAAGTGGGAGATAGAGAAAGTTGATCCTTGAAAATAAAATAAAATATAATTAAATAAGCATATGATCTTCCTTCTTAGATTGTGTAGGAGTGAGTGTCAGTAGCTTATTCCAGATTGTGCCTTGAATCCTCTGGGTTTTACCCATTCCCTGTATTTCCCAATACTCAACTGAGAGGGCTCCACTCTGGATTTTCTTAGAGTTCATTTCCTACCCCTTGTCCTTCATATGGCTCACCATTTCATCTAGGGCTTTTGTCCCTGTGGTCTCATCTAGCCCAGTCAACACTATATCATCAATGTTGTATCTCAGCGTCCTCAAGAAGGGAAGTCTTTCTCAGGTCTCTGCTAACTAGAATGTAGCAATATGAGGGAAAGTTCAGGTAGCTCTGGGGGAGGACAGTGAAGGCGAACTGGACTAGGTTAAGAAAAAGAACTATTCTTCACTGGTCTCAGCCACAGGAATAAAGAAAAAAGACATTGATGAGGTCAATAATCCCATACCATTCACCCTCCATCAGGGGTCCCTGATCTATTACACTGATGAGGTCAGAAACAGGTATAGTAATGGGCATGATAACTTTGTTTAGCTGCCTGTAATCCATAGTAAGTGACCAGGTGTCATCTTGTCTCTTCACAGGACTGCTGAAAGGGAAGCGTTATAACAAAATACTCCAGCTTCCTTCATCTCCACCATTTGAAAAGAAATAGCTTTCACCCCCACACCCCCCCACCCCAGAGACAGATATTGTTTGATGATAACTATAGGAGATGGTCCAGGCAACTCTAACGGTTTCCAGTTGGTTCTACCCACAATAACCTGCATAGATGTTGCCAAAAGGACCCCTAAAGACAGCAACATCTGAGAGCTCATGGTCCCTTTCCCATCATTGTCTTCCCTTTGTAACTCAGTGATAATCCAAATAGAGCAGTAGCTTTAGAGAATGCCTTAGGCTTGGATGGAGTTAAAGGGCCCTTACTGCCCAGTTGGCAGATCTTTCATTACAGTCTTACTAATGTCCCATAGGCTGGCCATCAATTGCTTTCTGATCAACTCAGTTTCAGGAGCCTCTCCCAAAGCTCCCTCTAAGAGAGGGTGCCATTGCCTTCTGTCAACCTAGTAAGGCATCAGGATCTGTGCCTCTGTTAACCATCCCCAAAGCTCATTTGCACTGACAGTAGCATTTGCTTAGGCCACAGGAGACCTGATCTCCTGATCAGATTTCACTAGGTGATCAGCTCACACTTGTATAGATGTGTGGTGAGGGAGACCCATAACTAAAGTCTGATTCCATTCAGATAGGGTTCCACCAAGAAGGCAAAAAGGCAGGGATCTATTGCCCTTGAAGCAAGCTGGTCATAGCCAACTCGTGAGGCAAGCAATAGCTGGCAGCGGTATAGTGGGAAAACTTTATATCTTGCCTTGAAAAACCACCGTTAGGGAGTGGAATTCATCTTTATAGAGCCAGGTAATATATAAGCTCCCATTGTAGTCATCTAAAAAGGGTAAAGGGCAGTGTCCATATGATGTGTAAAACTGGTTCAATTAGTAAGTTGTTTGAGAGTTCCCCCAACTTAGGGAACTCACCTGTGGAAAGAGGCCCTCACTGGGCTTTACTGAACCACACTCTTAGCAGCCACCAAAGACTCATCTGGTTGCTATTTGAACTTTCTTAACACCTTCCCTTCGTGGTTTATAGCATACCCACCCCTTGCTCCCCCAGTGGAAGAAATCACCTTGTTGGGCCCTCAACAGGATAAACTGGGTGCTTTCTTATCACATTTCCAAGTTTCCTCCTAACCTCTGTGCCCATTTTCCCATCTCATGGTTCTGATCTTAGCACACTGAAGCTAAATCTCTGGGTTGGACACCATACTCATCTGCCTCAGGCTGTCTGTTCCAGCTATGCCTGTTATTTGCCTCTCTCTTCAGCAGGACCCTTTTCCCCTGTGCTGTTATAAGCTGTATAAATTACCCCTCAGCTATCATTGAATGGCCCTCAAAAACCTAGAACTCTGCCTCTAGTTGCTGCATATACTGGCCCAATTACTTTTAGTCTTATTATGATGACAATCCAACTTCTTAGAGACCATCAACAACAATCAGGGAATACTAGACCCAACATTTTCTTTACCTAACTCTCTGAAAGCCTCCTCTGAGCTAACTGCTCTGTACAAGTAGGGGCCTGCTCTTCATTCTATCAAGAGGACTTCCATACACCACCAAAGGAACCCTTGCCACAGGGTACTATGGAACTGAATCTGGCCACTCAGTCACCCTATCCTCCACGTTGGCATTGCCTTTCCCGAACTTCAACCACAATATGAGCCATGATGCCATTTTGTTTGAATTACTATGTGATGGATGAATTTGACTCAGGCCTAGTTACTTAGATTCTATGCTTGAATGAAATGAAGTGCTTGTAGGTCATTCAAAAGTTAACAAAAGGAAGTTTACTTAGCCATAGATAGAATGGATAATTAATAAGAATAGTGCCGAGGTCTATTGGTTTCACCTTTGTGACATGTCAAAAAATTTCAGGGGCTTCTCATTGCTTAAAAAAAAAAGACAATTCTTTAGTCTGACATTCAGGACCCTCCAAAATCTAGCTCCAACCTGTCTTTCCAGCCTTATCTGAAATTGCTCTGTCTTACTCTTCATTCCAAAGAGAATTTATTGCCATTCCTTAATCTAAGCCTGCCTTTGCTATCAGTTTCCTTTGAACACAGAGTTTCCCTATTGTCTAGAACAGTAGCTCTCAAACTGTGGTCTGGGGATCCCTGAGACCCTTTTCAAGGGATTTGTGAGGGCAAAACTATTTTCATAATAATATTAATGCAGTTTAACTTACTTTTCCTCTAGGTACTCACAAATAACAAAAGTATATTGGTCTTCAAAATAGAGTGTACAACACATACCAATCAAGTGTGAAGCTGGCATGAAAGGCAATTGGAAGCTGCAGACCTTCCCAGAAGTGTTCAGTTGCATCATGCTTGTGACCTCAGGGATTTGCCCAGGATGGGGCTCAGAAGACTTATGAAGCAGAGGAGGAGATGAATGGGGCATGTTGAATGGAATCATTTAGCAATATTCTAGTTGAGGAAGTGGAGGGGTGGATATCACAGAGCACCTGACCACAGGAGAGAAAGAGAAGGGAAAGAAACAAACAAAGGGGTTGTGGGGAGGCAAGTGAGCCCTCCAGGTTAGTGTGAGAGCTAAGTTAATAAACTAAATTAAGCTACTGGAAAAGATGCAAGAGGGACTTTCCTGTAGTGCCCAAGAGACTAGTCAGAGTTGAATGTACTGCAGAGTGAGGGGAGAAGGTAATGATGATAATCACAGGTATGACCGTAACTACAGAACCAGAGAGGGGGACATTGTAAAAAAAAAAAAAGACAATTGTACTCTCTCTCTCTCTCTCTCTCTCTCTCTCTCTCTCTCTCTCTCTCTCTCCTGTCTCTCTTTTTCTGTCTCTCTGTCTGTGTCTCTTTCACACACACACACACACACACACACACACACACACACACACACACACACACACCCCAACAACAAATTCACTAAAAGTGTCTAAAAGGGGCAGGAAGTTCATCTTAGAGTTTTGATATTTGATGATTCTGGTAGAATAGTGGCAAAGGGGATGTCTGGGGATGTCCAGGGGTTGCCATGCCCTTTTGGGTATAACAAGACACTCAGTAGTGCCCTGCAGGAACTCCTGAGCCATCAAACAGCAGTGTGCTGGAGCCAGATCATAGAAGTAGATTTTTCAGTATGAATATCACTTTGGAAATCAGCAAGGCTTGATTTAGTGTTTTGTTGATTACCTAGACTTAAGAAAGTCAGGTAGAAAGTGTTAATAATCCAGATTAAACTTGAAACTATGTCTGGCACACACTCCCTCCTTACGCACCACCCCTAGTCAGTTGTTAATCATTTGCCAGCACAACCCAGGTTATAATACAAATACGCAATTTTGGAGAGAAGTTCTAAAGAAGCTGCCTAAAACACAAAGCAACTTAACCCAGATGACCACACCTCATAAGCATCAAAAGTAGAATTTGATCTCCCAATACCAAGGTCTTCCTGATACCAAGCCCAGCCCTCCATCTGCTATGCCATGCTGATTCTAAGCCACTGACACCTATGGTAAAACCAGACACAATGGGGTGTTTTAACAGATGGAGTAAGATTGGGCGCAGAGAGCTTGTCTATGGTCACACAATGAGTAAGAGGCAAAATCTGAAAGAGAATCCAAGTTTCCAGAAGTACCCCAAGTTTATAAAATCAAAGACTTAGAGATGGAAAGGACCTTAGATGATCTGGTGCAACCAACCCAATGGTTGAAGAAAGTGAGGCCTAGAGGTTAAGCAGCTTGTTCAATGCCACATAACTAGTTAATGACAGCATGACCCTTAGAACTCTGTTTTATGTATTATCTCACCCAATTAGAGTGTGAGCACCTTGAGAAGAGAGACTGTTTTCCTTTTTCTGTTTGTATCCCCAGTATTTAGCAAGTGTTCGCTAGACACATAAAAAGCTCATTTAATAACTGTTTTTCTTCCACTCATTCTCCTACATCATTCTACCTCTCCCACCCCCTTAAAAAAAAAGAATGGGTAGATTGACCTCGGGAAGAATTGAGAAAATCGAATTTAGGCTTTATTTTGATTTGGTGAACCTGTATCATTATCTTTCTTTAGGTTCCCAAATGCTTAAAGCTGTGGGATTCACATCCAGGTTGGACCTCATTCTCTGCAGACTTGAAAGAGAGACAGAGAGAGAGAATAAATACCACTGATTAAGGAGGATTATCATATCAGAAGTGGGATAATGTCTTCAGAGTCAGATGGTGTATTAGATAAAGGACTAATAAAAACTATTTTAGCATACCTGCAGGATGTAGAAATGCTTATACTTTGAAAGAAAGAAAGGAAGGGAGGAAGAAAGAAAGGAAGGGAGGAAGAAAGAAAGAAAGAAAGAAAGAAAGAAAGAAAGAAAGAAAGAAAGAAAGAAAGAAAGAAGAGGGAGGGAGGGAGGGAGGGAGGGAGGGAGGGAGGAAGAAAGAAAGAAAGAAAGAAAGAAAGAAAGAAAGAAAGAAAGAAAGAAAGAAAGGGAGGGAGGGAGGGAGGGAGGGAGGAAGAAAGAAAGAAAGAAAGAAAGAAAGAAAGAAAGAAAGAAAGAAAGAAAGAAAGAAAGAAAGAAAGAAAGAAAGAAAGAAAGAAAGAAAGAAAGATAGTTGGATATATTCCTTAAAGATCTTAATGTAAGAAGGTGCAAAGGATAATTTTTGTGAAAATCACATGTCAGTCTACAGCCCTGGAAGGCTAGGTATGGAATGGTGCCAGGAAGTAGGTGGGCAGGAGGTTGCCGGGGCAAGCAGCCAGAGTGGCTGCACCTATGATCCATGCCTGGGGCCAATAGCCCTAGAGAAAGGGAGACATGTGTAATTATGAGAACCAACTTGAAACCTGGATAAGGCAATTGGCATCATCCAGTTTCTCCTCCAAGGCATCACTAGTGCACAAGTCACGTGTGTCAGCCAAGGCTGAAGCCAGGCATTGGCCATACGTGGTTTCCTAGAACCTAGCCTGAGATCATGATGGAAATTTCATGATCAGGTCAGCACATACGTGACACTGTGATGGTAGGACCAGGACAACACTTTCAGTGCCCTTTGTTAAACTCAAGAATGTAGGAATTAAAAGGCTCTTAGAAAGCATCTCATCCAACCCTTTAATTTTACAGATGAGGAAACTCACACAAAAAAGCTTACTCAATATCACACAGTAGTCAGTGGCAGAGCCAGAGTTTTCTGATTCCCATTCTGGTGGTCTTTCTAATATGTCAGCTGACTATAAATCCCAACTGGAATTTGGCTTCTTAACCCTCTTTTACCTAACTAGTGACATAGAATATTTTGGGTAAACACCCCCTGCAAAACAGATGCAGTTTTTGGAGCAAGTCCATGGACTGTTTCATTTTTATCTTTTCATTCTCAGTGGCTAGTATATAGTGAGCACTTAATAAATGCTTGTTGGTTGATTAATTAACATATATCTAGATTTATTTTACATTTTTATTATTTGTCTATTTTAAACCATATTAGTAGCATTTCACAAGTGGCATCTCAGATACCTTTGAGACTAGAGACAAGAAGATCTGGGTTTGAATACTGCCTCAGATACTAACTGTAACAAGTCACTTAACATCTCTGTCTCTGTTTACTCATCTGTAACATGATAACATCGACATTACTCACCTCACAGGATGATTATGAGGTTAAGGAAGATGTCTGAAAAGTGCATTGCAAACCTGAAAGTGCTATAATAAATGTCAGTTATTATTATTATTCTCACCAGGGAGCCCAATAATTAGCGAAAATGTAAAGGATTTCTGCATATATTCTGTACTTCAGACTGCTTCGGTCTGGCTACCCAGTAATTTGCCTTGATCGCCTAAGATAAGACATTTGTCTCTACAAGCCTTATTACAAAATGTACTAACTTTGTTTATGAGGTTAATAATTAAGATTAATTGGCTGTGGGCACAAAGCATTTCTTTAAAGCTATTGCCCTAAAAATTAATTATGGAAGCCTCGCTCCTAAGCAGGATGATCATCTAGTCTGATCATAAGACCATTTCGAGGCTAATTAGTTTGCCAAAGCTGGCTGGAGACGGGGACTTCGAGAGAAGCCCGGTGCCTTCCTGCGCAGCTGGGCGGCAGGCGGGCGGGCAGGCAGGCAGTGTGCCTTTAAGGAGGGCGGCTTGTTTGCAGTTTCCCAGGCCGGAGAGTGAGAGGGGAGATAACACAGCCGTGAGTCATCCTTTACTGGAAGATCCTGGAGACAAAGTTGCACAGATACAAAACATAACAAAACACTAACCGGGGTTTAAGGGGAAAAAAAAAAACCAAAACGCAAAACATAGCACAACAACCCACACACGCACAAACAAAAGCAGCGTCATATCCTACGTAAGCATGCAACTGAAAAACTATAAAGTGGGGGAGAAAGAAGGGATGGGTAAAAAAACGGTCAGTGCCCTGATAGAGGGGCAGCGTCGGCTGGTCCCCTCCTCCCTCCTCCCCCCCTCTCCCTCCTCCCTCCTCCCTCTCCTTGTCCCTTCCTCCTCTTCCCCATCCCTCCGGGGCCGCACCTCCTCTTTCCCAATCCGCCTCCTTTGAAGAGGATGGGGTTTGCTCTCGGCCCACTGTCCTGGCCGTCCAGGCGGGCTCAGGGTTTGCTTTTCCCTTCTGCAGACAGATTCCACAGTGAGAAAAAAAAAAAGTAGCCAGGCTGTTAAAAATTTAATTTTATTTATTTATTTTGCAAAAGCCAGATGCTATTGTTTCTTTCCCGAGGAGGGGCAAAGGAGTGTTCTGGACAGCATCCTGAGAAGGCTTCCTCCCCACCATCCTCTGTGCCTCCCAGAGAATCTCGTGTACAAAACTGTACCTTCTGACCTCCCAGGCTTGAAGAGACCCTAGAAGACAGGATAATACGCACTCCTCCTGCCACACACACGCTTGGGGGCTGCGGGGGTGGGGAGAGACAGAGAGAGGCACACACAGAAACTGGCAGATGGAAAGACAGAGACCTAGCTGGCTGACTTTCCTAGTCCCCTTTCATTCTACACTGTGGAACATGTTACCCTCTTAAACCACATTGTTGTTGTTTTTGCCTCGAGCTGATGGTGGTGACTAAGATGATGTGATATCTCCCTTAGGACCTGGGAAGAGCTGGACTTCGGAGATTCCATCTGGAGACCTGTGGGAGATTATCCACTGTGCCTTTCTCCCTATCCCCTAAGCCCACAGCTTCAGCTGCATCAATCCATGGAATATGTCCTGGCAACTATTTATCAGTTAGTCAGCCAATAAACATTTATTAAGCACCTACTATGTGCTTAAGACATTGTGCTAAATGCTGAAAATTTGGGAAAGTTGTTAGCCCCGTGAAAGAGAGGATTACTGACTAGAGAGGTGAAAGCCACCGGGAAAAGGCACATTTGAGGTAGGAGAATGCCTTTCCCCACCATGGACCCTATGTCTTAGCCCCCTAAGTTTTTGACAAGACTGAGGCATCTGGTGGCTCAGCGGATATGAGAGAGCACTCAGTCTAGAGTCAGAAAGACCTGAGTTCAAATCCAGCCTCAGAAACTTCATAGCTGTGTGAGCCTGGGCAAGTCATTCAATCTCTAATTGCCTGACAAAAGGATCCACTTGATTCACTGAAGAAGAAAATTGCAAAACACTCCAGTATCTTTGTCAAAGAAACCCCGTGAACAATACGGTCCAAGAGGTCTGCAACTGAACAATTACAACAACAAAAGGCTCAGGAGGACTGAATAGATGAGATAATAGAATTATAGCTGAACAGAAGCTTGGAGATCATCCAGTCACAGAATCACAGATTTTGAGAGTGGAAAGACCTCAGTAGCCTTGTAATCCAATCCATACAAGAAAGGAACCTACACCATCAATATGGTCAACTAACAGTTGCCTAGCCTCTAGGTGAAGGAGCCCACCACTTCTGAAAAGAGCTCAAACCCTTCTCAGACTGCTCTAATCATTAGGATATTTCTCCACAAGTAGAGTCTCTTTGCCACTTCTTCCCTGGCTCTGCCTTCTGGGGTCAAATCAAAGAAATCTAATCCCTCTCCCACATGACAACACTTCAGTCTTCTCCAGGCTAAACATGCCTGATTCCTTTAACCCATCCTTCTATGATATGGACTCAAGGTCTTCTGCCAGACCTTGGATTTGAATTAGCACTATTCAAAGTTGTAATTATGTAAAATATGATAATTGGTTCAAGCCAAAATGAAATACGCAGTTTAATTTTGGATAATTCTATCACTTCAGGCGATTCGTTATTCAAACTAATTGGAATTTAGGCATAATCAATCATTAGTCAGTCAACAAGCATTTTAAAGTACACGCTACGTGTCACGTCCTCTGCCAGGTGATACAGAGAATAAACAATCCCTTGGACCTTGGACATTCAATCTGTCAATATCCTTCTTTAATTATGATGCTCAGAACATAATGCAGTACTCTGACAAGGGCATAGTACAATTGGACTATCACTTCCCTTTTCCTGGAAACTCTATCTCTCTTAATGCAGCACAAGCTTCTGTGACTGACATAAAACTGTTAATTAATACTGAAGTTAGAGCCCACTAAAACCCCCAGCTCTTTTTCAGAACAATTGCTCTTTAGCCACACCTATCCCATCTTAAATATGTGACACTGATTTTTTTTTAACTGAAGCGGAGTATTTTACCTTTATTCCTAATGAATTTCATTTTATCTATTTCAATTCAATGTTCTGGCATGCCAAGATCATTATTTAGATGACTGTCATCTACTATGTTTGTTATCACTCCCAGCTTTGTGTCATCCAAAATTTGATAAATATGTAATCTTTGCCATCATCCAAATCATGGATAAAAGTGTTAAACAACACAGGGCCAAGAAGAGATCCCTGGTTATTCCACTGGAGACCTCCTGTTATGTTGACATTGAACCATTGGAATTCTATCATCCAAAGAGTTCTGAAGCCATCTGACTATGTCATCATCTAATCCTTCAATCTCCATTTTCTCAACAAAAATGGAGTAAGTTGTGTTATGAAAAGTAAAATCTAGGTAAATTAGATTCACAGCATTCCCCTCATCTGCTACTTAAGTAATTATGTGAGAAAAGGAAATGAAATTATTGATGTGACATGATTTGTTCTTCATGAAGCAATGCTGGCTTATTGTCATCAAAATTTCCCTTTCTAAATGTTTGCTAGTTACTTCTTTAATGATTTGTTCTAGAGTTTTCTCAAGAATCAAAGTCAATATCACTATTTTATAGTTTTAAAAACCTGTTTTTTTCCTTTTTTTTTTAAATGGATCAAACTTTGTTTTTCTCCAATCTTGTGGTACTTTCTCTTATTGTTCATGACCTTTCAAATATCACTGCCAGTGGTTTAGCAATCATATCTGCCAGCTCTTTTAGTACCCAAGGATACATCAGAGCCAGGTAACTTGAATTTATCAAGGGCAGCTATGTGCTCTTTTACTATTCCCTTACTTTGGATATCAATTCCCTATTAGTCATTTTTTGCCTATCATTTCTAGCACGAGTCTTTTTCTTTGGCAGAGAAAACAGAAGCAAATTAAAAGTTTAGTATTTCTGCTTTCTCTTTGACATCAATTACCACTGTACCATCCACTCCAAGGAAAGGTTCTATTTCTTCTTTGATTCTCACTTTTCTCCAATATATGTGAAGGGGAAGTTAAAACAAACAAAAACCTCTACCCTTTTTTTATTGTCTTCAACTTCCCTCACCAGCTCTAATTCATTCTGATCTTTAGCATTCCTGACACTATTTTTACAGGCCAGTGCCATGATTTTGTCATATTCATCTCCTGCTCCTAGCTTAGCTTCTGTCTTTGGCATACACTTTAAAAATCTAAGTTGTTTGGTGAATTTGCCATGTAGACAAATCCCACCCATCATTCTTATTGGAATTGTTTTCCTTTTTGTCTTCAGAATTTCATTCTTGAACATCTCCCATACCTTTTGTACTGATTTTCCCTCTAATGTTTTAGCTCATGGGGGCTTATCTATTCTTCCTTTGAGCCCTTGGAAATCTGTTTTCCTCAAATATAGAATGTATGTCATAGACTATGCCTGGATTTCTTTCTCTCTATCACAAACTCTCAGAGGAAGTAATCACTTTTCCCCAGAATTACCATCATTTCCATCCAAGAAACTTATTCAACCCTTAAAGTGAATTTGTTCCTCCATTCTTTAAAGGATGAAATTATCACTAAGGCAAGTCAGGAAGTTGTTGGACATTAATTTTTTTTGGGAGGTGGGGAGAGATAGAGAGAGAGAGAGATAGAGAGAGAGAGAGAGAGAGAGAGAGAGAGAGAGAGAGAGAGAGAGAGAGAGAGAGATAGGAACAGAGAGAGCATGAGAGACAGGGGCAGAGAGAGAGCAAGAGAGACAGAAACACAGAGAGAGATGTTTCTGATAGTGAATTATTTGATGGTGCCAAGGACCTGGTGGCACAAATTCTCCTTTCTTTATCTTCAGTAGTTCTGGCTTTAGTGCCTGGAGGAGCAGTTGGCAGACTGTATCTCCACTGCAGTCACTTCGCAGGATGATGTCCGAAGGCACATAGCCTTTGGAAGTATTGCTCTCCCTAAGGCTCTTGGGTTCAGAGTCTTGGACTGACCCTAGCAAGGTCTGAGGGGAGATGGTGGTCAAGGTGGTGGTGGTAGTTTGATTTACTCAGCAATACTTATTAAAAGTCAAACTAAAAGGAAGGCTCTGAGAAAATGAAGTAGAATCTATAAAATAAGCTCCTTGAGGTCAAGGAAATTTTTTCATTTTGTCTCTCCCCTCCTCAGTTCCTAGGGTACAATGTCTTACGTATAGTAGCAATTTAATAAATAATTGTTGCATTGAATTAAAGTGATTCATTAACTCTTGGTATAATGATGGGAAGAAGGAGTTATTTGACTTTGCAAGAGGTGAAGAATTAGTTCTCCACTTCAGCACTGTAGCATGTGTTTACTAGTTGGAAAGGAGCCAAAACCAATCCCTGCTGGCCCACAAGCATTGCGAGTAGTTTTGAGCAGCTCTGTTGTAGTGACAATGAAGGAAGTTCCTTCACTACAATATTCCCTGAAGTCTTTTTATACAAAGGCTTCTAAGGAAACCCACAAAATGAATCATAAAAGGAATCACAAATCATTTCCAAGTGTAAGAGGCTAGGTGCTCCAAGTTCAGGTCTGTTAGAACATCATATCTAGTATCTCAAAAAGTTTCCTGAGGGAAGGAGAAGGACTGTTTCCATTTTTTGACATCTATTGAGAGCAAGGCTGACTTAGACCAACATTCTATTAGCGACCAAAGGAGACACTCAGGAGTCATTGAGCAGTTTTTTAAAAAAAAGAGGTTGACTTAGCTCTAACATAGGAAGGCTATTAAACAAGGATACTCTAGGACTTAACATGAGTAGAAGAGGCCTTATTTCCATCCTGGTTTCCATCCTGGTCAGCAGGGCACGGTGTGGTGATTTGAATAGTTTGGGAATATTCACCAAGTCTTTAGGGCCCCAACTACAAGTGAGCAGGCCTTTTTATGCCCTTTGGTGAACAGGAAGCCACATCAATACATCTAGAGGTTATCAGTTCATGTTGCAGTAGAGGAAGACAATACATATAGGACAGTGGTGATAAGGGAAGGGTATTTTTGTATTGGAAGTCCTAGGGATGTTGAGAAGAGCAACACAGCAGTCAATCAACATTTTTTTTCCTTTCAACAGCAATGAATGTCCTTTTTCTTTTCTCCCTCTACTATTTCACTCGGGGATCTCATCATTCTCATGGATTCAATTATCATCTGTATGCAGATGATTCTCATATCTATTTATATACACCTAACTTCTCTCCTGACCTTCATTCTCCCATCTCCAACTGCCCTTTGGAAATCTCAACCTGGATGTCCCATAGATATCTTAAACTCAATGTCTCTGAAACTAAACTCATTATCTTTCTGCTTAAACTCTTTCCCTTTTTCTGTCTTCCCTCTTATTGTTCAAAGTACCATCACACACACACACACACACACACACACACACACACACAAACACAATCTTATTTATGCATAGTTTATATGTTGTGTCCCCCCCTCTCCCCCATTAGATAGTGTGCTTTTTGAGGACAAGGATAGGTTTTGCCTTTCTTTGGACCTCCAGCACATGGATGAGTTTTATTCTGCACAATTATAAAGAGTTTGATGAGACTGCAGATTCATTGAAGCATTAAAACCTATATGATTATTATTATTGTTATTACTATATCATCATCATCATCATCATCATCATCATCATCATCATCATCATCATTTCTTTTATTGGGAGGATACCATGTAAGCCGGAGGTGGTTGTGGTACAGTTATATTTTATTTCTTTTGAGTTTCTTGTGTGTATTTTGTTTCTCTTAAATACTAGCATGCACATGCCGCAATGATTTCTAGGATGTGGTTTTGCCAAAGGTAACTTGTAGAAATAAAATACTGGCATGTTGAAGGCCTACTTGTCCTTTGACTTTTTTTTTGAGAGCTGCCATAATAGGGTCTGGGACTAACAGTTAAAGCAATTAATGACCGATAGAACAGAGTACATGATCAAATATTTAGTGGTGTGGTGCCACTACTGTGGTCACTACTGTGACCGTCTAGAGCAGGGCAAAATTCATTTGGGGGTAGAGCACCGAGGGTTTGAACTCTGTAAGGAGGATGGGTATTGACTAGATAGAGAAGGGGTGTTCTGGAACAGGCCTGACTCAGGATAGTCCCCTGGTATTTTAGGTTTAATATTGGAATAAAATGAGACAGTCACTCAGAGATTGCTAAACAGTTGACTAGAGATTTACTTAGCCATAGCAGGAGAAGGATATTAACAGTGACAAGCATTGAAGACTCCTCAGGTTGATCAAGCTGAGAGAAGTTCTCTTGTTGTAATACCTGCCATGGTTGGCCAGCCAAGTATCAGAGAGTGCCTGGAGTATCTCACAGTTGCTTTGTATTTAAGAGACCAGAAATTACTTATAATAGCCGGAGCCTGTGGTTCCCTAAGTCAACCAAGTCTTAATACCTTTTAAGGAAACACTAGCCTAACTTGCATGAGGGAAGGGTTTAGGATATTTCTCCTAATATCCTAATATAGGGAAGACACTCTAGGCTAGGAAACAGTATGAGTAATGACACTGGAACAGGAATACATCCAATGTATAGGGAGACAATGAAAACAGCCTGGCTGAAGCACTGGGTTCATGCTAAGGAGAAGAGGTCAACATTGAAACAGTATTCTGAGATTTCTTTAAGGTTGTACTAAGTGAAAGAAACCTATTAAAGGCAGGACCTACAGTTACAGTGAAGAATGGCTAAGTTAAGAGATGTGGTAAGTTATCAGCTTAACAAAAGTTTAGGTCTTTTGATATTTAGGGCTCAAGGTCAGGGACGAGAAACCTGGATTCCACTGCTATTTCTATGGCTGACTTAAAATGTGACCCTCAGTAAGGAATTTGGGGAGGTTTCCATATTTCCCAACTGTGAATCATGGATAATGTCCTTTTTCCATGCTGTTGTAAGAAAGCCAGATTGATGTCTGGGAAGCACCCAGAGAGTCACAGCTCCCACTCAATATATCTCCAGTCAACAAATTAGTCTGGAATGTTTTCCACTGGGATAGGCTCCTCTCTGGGTCAGTCAATAAAAACCTCAGTCACTATAGTTATTTAATCCCTTTGTTTTAAAACAAAACTGGGAAGTGTAAAGACGTTTAGTTTGGTGGGGCTGGTGAAAATTCTGGTAGAATGTTGTCTTATTGCACAAGCAGTATGACTAGTATCACTTCTTTCAACTGAACTAGTTAGCTCCCACAAAATCCCTGGGGACATAACAGGAAAACAGACTTTGGGAAGGACAAGATGTGGAAAGGGCTCAGTAAACATGTTTGTTTTGTCAATTCGTTTGGCTTGACTGAAGTATGGCTCTGTTACTGATTTATCATGACAGACAACCTTGGCCTTCAGTCCCTTGAGACCTTTCAGCAAGTTACGTCTGTGGAACTGCTGGTTCCTTTAGATTCTTCCCTATTTTGTCCCAACCTGAGACAGGATCCATAACTCTGATCTTAGTAACAATGGCTACTGACAGATGTCTTCAAATTAATGAGGCCACAAATTCAAGGACAGAAAAGATAAAAATGAACACAATAGGACTAGGTCTCTTGCTTAAATTGTAAAACATTAATCTTTACCCTAGAATTCTTGCCTTTAAGAGGGGAAAAAGCTTCACAGATTGTACATCCATAGAAAAGAGGCAAGATATTAAAAGAAGGAAAAGGCTAAAGAACTGTAACCCTTTTATCAGGGGACCTGAGTTCACTTTGGGGATTTCCCACTCTCTGACTTGTTGTCCTAAATTCAGAGCTATTTCATACCACTGAGTGTGTTGTCATCAATTTCCTCTGCAAGCACATGGTTCATGAAACCCTAATAACAAAAGGTTTACTTACAGGTCAAGGGGGAAAGTTAGAACTAACATTTTCAGGGAAAGTACTGTCTTAGGAACTGAATGAGATTCTAAGAGGTATAAAATATGGCCCTGTAAGAGGATATAATTAGATTGCCAAAACATACACATAAAAGAGTCAATTAACAATTATAAATAATATGATTAGTATAGAGGTCAGTAGTTAATTCCATATACCTAGCTGACACAGATATGGTATAATTTCAAATCAAGTGAAGTCAATAAACATTTATTTAATGTCACTATGTGCCCAAGTATTGTGCTAAGGCCTGGAAATATGAAGAAAAGCAAAAACTGTCCTGGCCCTGACAGAGGACATGATCTAGCAGAAGAGAGAATATGGAAACAATCAGATTAAAGCAAGCCATATACAGGATAAATTGGAGATACTCTCAGAGGGAAGGTACCAGCATTAAAGAGGACCAGGAAAGGCTTCTTGTAGAAGGTGGGATTTTGTTTGAGACTTGAAGGAAGTCAGGCAGCAAAGACAAAGAGGGAGAGGATTCCTGGCATGGGGATCATCCACAACCAGGTGATGGAGGGTCTTGTGAGAGGAATACAAAGAAGGCCAATGTCATTGAATCAAAGAATGGAGGGGAGTAAGGTTTAAGAAGATTAGAAAGGTAAGAAGGGACCAGATTATGATGGAGTTTAAAAACCAAACAGAGGATTTTATATTTGATCTGGGAGATAATGGGGAGTAACTGGAGTTTATTGAATGGGGTTGCTGTGTGTGACATGGGCAGACCTGTGCTTTAAGAATGATTAGTTTTATAGCTAAGTGATTAGGAGAAGACTTGAGAGAGGGATACTTATCAGAAGGCTAGTGCAATAGTCTATATGTGAGGTGATGAGGGCCATTGATGGTAGTGTCAGAGGAGAGAAAGGGGCATGTACAATAGATGTTATGAAGGTAGAATTGACAGGCCTTGGCAACATTTTGGAGAATGGGGGATGAGAAGAGTCAAGAATAACACCCATGTAGCAAGCCTGGGTGATAGGTAGGATGTGTACTTTCAATAGTAATAGAGAAATCAGGAAGAAGAAAGGGTTTCGGGGAAAATATATTAAGTTCAGTTTTGGACAGGCTGAGTTTAAGGTGTCATGGAATGACCAGGTTGGCATACCCACCAATAAGTAGTTGGAAATGGGAGTTTGGAAGTCAAGAGACAGATTAGGTCTAGATCTGAGATTCATCTATAGAGAGATGATTATAGGATTGTTGAGATCTGATGAGATGTCCATAGAAGGAGAAAATAAAAGGGCGCAGGATAGAGCCCTGGGGAATACCCATAGTTAGTGGATGTGGCCTGGATAAGAGGTGGCATGTGAAATTGAGGAGGTACAATCAGACAGGTAGGAGGAGAACTGGGAGAAAGCAGAGTCCTGAAAACCTAGAGACAAGAGTCAAGGAAAAGAAGGTGATCAACGATGTCAAAGGCTGAAGAGAGGTCAAGAAGGATTTTGAATGAGGAAAGGCCATTAGATTTGGCAATTAGGAGATCATTAATAACTTTCAGAAGAGTAGTTTCAACTGAGTGAGGAAGTTGGAAATCAGAGTGCAGAGAATTTATTTTTCAAATGGATATTATTTTTTTAAAATTATATGTAAAGTTAAATTTTAACATTCATTTTTAAAAAATTTAAGTTCTGAATTTTCTTCCTCCTCTTCCTCTTCCCCTCCTGCCTCCCTAAGATGGTAAGCAATTTGATATAAGTTATATATGTGCAATAATGTAAAACATATTTCCATATTAGTCATGTTGTAAAAGAAGAAACAGACCAAAAGGAAAGAAAAAACACCAAAAAAATAAAGAACATGAAAATAGTATGCTTCAATCTGCAGAATGCAGAGAATTTTTTTTGGGTTGGACTATTTATTTATTTACTTATTTTTTCCACAAAATGTATATATTTTTTATTTTTAACTTTTTTTAAAAAAAACTTTGGGTTACAAATTTTCTCCCTTCCTCCCTCCCCACCCACCCTCATTGAAAAGGCAAGCATCTCAATACAGGTTATAGATGTGTAGTCATGCAAAACACTTCTATAGTAGTCATGTTGTGAAAAACTAAGTATATTTCTCTTCATCCTATCCTACCCCCCATTTATTCTATTCTTTCTTTTGACCCTGTCCCTCCTCAGAAGTGTTTGCTTCTGATTATCCCCTCCCCCAATCTGCCCTCCCCTCTATCAACACCCTGCTTGCTCTCTTGTCCCCTTCCCCCCTTATTTTCCTGTAGGGTAAGATAGATTCCCATACCCCATTGTGTATGTTATTCCCTCCTTAAGCCAAATCCTTGAGAACAGGATTCAGTCATTCCCTCTCACCTTCCCCCATTTCCCCTCCACTGTAAAAGCCTTTTCTTGTCTGTTTCATGTGAGATAATTTACCCCATTCCACTTTTCCCTTTCTCCTTCTCCCAGTATAATCCTCTCTCACTCCTTAATTTTGTTTTCCAGATATCATCCCTTCATTTTCAACTCACCCTGTGCCCTCTATCTATCTGTCTATCTATCTATACATACATATAATTTTTTCCCTCCCACTACACTAATACTGACAAAGGACTCATGAGTTACAAATAGCATCTTTCCCTGCAGTAATGTAAACAGTTCAACCTTAATAAGTCCCTTATGATTTCTCTTTCCTGTTTACTTCTTCCATGTTTCACTTGAGTCTTGTATTTGAAAGTTAAATTTTATATTCAGCTCTGGTCTTTTCCTCAGGAATGCTTGAAAGTCCCCTATTTCATTGAATGGCCATTTTTTCCCCTGAATACTATACTTAGTTTTGCTGGGTAGGTGATTCTTGGTTGTAGTCCTATCGCCTTCGCTCTCCAGAATATCATATTCTGTGCCCTCTGGTCCCTTAATGTAGAAGCTGCTAAAGCTTGTGTTATCCTGATTGTGTTTCCACAATACTTGAATTGTTTCTTTCTGGCTGCCTGCAATATTTTCTCCTTGACTGGGAATTCTGGAATTTGGCTACAATATTCCTAGGAGTTTTCCTTTGGGGATCTCTTTCAAGAGGTGATCGGTGGATTCTTTCAATTCCTATTTTGCCTTCTGGTTCTAAAATGTCAGGGCAGTTTTCCTTGATAATTTCTTGAAAGATGATGTCGAGGCTCTTTTTTTGATTATGGTTTTCAAATAGTCCAATAGTTTTTAAGTTCTCTTTCCTGGATCTATTTTCCGGGTCAGCTGTTTTTACAATAAGATATTTCACATTCTCTTCTGTTTTTTCATCTTTTGGATTAGTTTTACAGTGCCTTGATTTCTCAAATAGTCACTAGCTTCCAATTGCTCCATTCTAATTTTTAAGGAAGTATTTTCTTCAGTAAGCTTTTAGACTTCCTTTTCCATTTGGTCAGTTTTGCTTTTTAGGACATTCTTCTCCTCATTGGCTTTTTGGATCTCTTTTGCCATTTGGGTTAGGCTACTTTTTTAAGGTGTTATTTTCTTCAGTATTTTTTTTGGATCTCCTTTAGCATCACTCTCAGTTTTTCCTCTACTTCTCTTACTTCAGAATGCAGAGAATTTAAAAGAGTGATAGGAAAGGAAATGGAGACACTGATTGTAGTTGATTTTCTTAAGAAGTTTAGCCATGAAAAGGGAGAGAAACATAGGACGCACCTATTGGGGATGGATAGAGAGAAATCCACTGAGGAAGAAAGGTCAATTTAGGGCCTTCAGTTGATATCCAACCTTGTGGCAGGTAGTGAAGTTAAGTCCTGTGAGGCCCAGGAGGCCCATCTCACAACAGACAGGAATAGATTAAAATACAGCCTAGAGGAGACTGGACAGGAGGCAAAATTTGGCAATTCCGAGTGGCCTAGCAATAGAATTAGAGCACTAGAAAGGCTTTGGCCTGAGGCCTAGATCCAAAGTACCCTGGGAAAACTCAGGAGCAAGGAGGCCATGGGCAGGCAAGCTGGATCTAGGCTCCATGGGAAGTCCCAAGGGGCAAAAACAGGGGTAAGTTATTTAAAAAATCATGGCAAGTGCATTGGGGGAGTAAAGGAGCTCTTATCATGGTTCCCCTATCCAGAACTCTTCATTATCCTACAGTACTGGGGAAATGAGGAATGGTCAAGGAAGATTTTTTAGGCATCCAGAGTAAAGATGACATATTTGTATCCCTTTAGATGTTATTACTTTGACTTCACCTTCTAATCCTATACAACAGAGCCATAAGTTAGACAAGATGACAAGGGCTTTGCTCTGGGACACTGAATTTAGAGAACTCTAATAACTCTTGCAAGGTTTCAGCAGCATAGAAAGAGCAGTGATTATTACCTAGTTAGAAAAAATATATTTTTCAAATGGGAAGCTGCCAGATTGCAGATGGTGGGAGGCTGTTCCCTGTTCCACCCTGATGATTCCCTCCACTCATTCAGAGATCTCCCCAGAAGCTCTTTCACTGAGGTTTGTCTGAGTCTAGGCCTCTCCACTCTCAGGAGATGTTTTGCCCTACCCTCCCCCTCCACTCTTCATGCTGCTGACCCTGGGTGCTGTTTGTGGTACTTGCCTCAGGCAGAAGACTTCCTCTTCTAGGCTTGTGCTACAAAATCACATCTGCAAATGGAGTCAATCTTATAAAATCACATGCCAAAATATAGTCAAGTCCTTGTGTTAGGTCCTGGGGAAATCCAAGAAAAAATTGCCTGCAACGGTTCTTTTCTGGCTGTACTAAAGTGACATTTTACCTTTGAATTGAGAGCATCTGAGACTTGGGAATATTTTTCTCTCCCTCCTTCCCCCTTTTGGCCCTGTTGCTTCTTGTGAAGTCCTGTTAACATTCAATTTTTCCTCTCATGTTTGATAAAAGGATGCTATTCTCAATATTCCAAAGCCCATATCAAAGTATTAGCTCAAAAACAGGCTGCCTGGAAGCACAAAGCAGACATACTGTATTAAATCTTCCAAGTGCAAATTGGATGTAGATAAATGATAACAATGAATACTGGTTTATCCAGCATTATATCAACTGGGACTCTATTCACCAGCACTTCTGTATATCTGTAGTACCAATATACTTAGGAATAAGGCCTGGACCTATGATCTCGTTTTTCTAGGTACCTCTGACATGACATAAGGTGAAATAGGCAGCACAGTAGATAGAGTGCTGGGTCAGGAGTCAGGAAGACCTGAGTTAAAATCTGGCTTCAGACACTTACTAGCTGTGTGAATCTGTGCAAGTGACTTAACCTTGTTTGCCTAAATTTTCTCATCTGTAAAATGGACTGGAGAAGGAAATGGGGTCATAAAGAGTTGGACACGATTGAAATGACTGAACACTAACAACCGAGATGAGAAAACTTCTACCAAATCATATTAGCACCTTCCCTACAATTCCTAGGCTTGGACAATGACCGAGAGCACTGAGTGGGTTAGTCACTTGTCCAGCATCACACAACTAGTATGTGCCAGAGACAGAATTGAACACAGATCTTGCTGGCCATGGGGCCAATGCTTTGTCTATTGCACTACACTGACTTTCTACAGTCTTAATTAATGTTTGTAATTAATATTCCAAGGATTCAAGAAGGCAAACTACAGAAGTGATTTTTGAATTTTTTTTGGAGGGGGAGGCAACTGGGGTTAAGTGACTTGCCCAGGGTCATACAGCTAGTCACTGTCAGACTGGATTTGAACTCAAGTCCTCCTGACTCTAGGGCTAGTGCTTTGTCTACTGCACCATTTAGCTGCCCCCTTGAATTAATTATTAAAGGATGATTCAGGATTACTCAACTTTTAGTGTTGAGTTTCATCCTTTGAAAACGAGGAAGCCAAGTACGGTGTTTATTGAAATTCTACCAACCAGAATCTATAATTTCCTGGCCATTCAAAAATGGCAGAGAGATTACTATTTTTTTTACAATGCCTATACCTTAATATATGTAAAATGATAAAAAGAATGTATATCTCACTTCAGTTACATAACTATCTATGTGGTATAATGGAATGAACACTAGATTGGGAAGCAATAAACTTTGGTTTTCGTGCTGGTACTGACACTAATAAGACTGTGTGAGCTTAGTTAAGTCAGTATCTCCAAGTCTCAGTTTCTTCTCCTGTAAAATGAGAGGATTAGCTTAGATGATATCTAAAGTCCCTTCCAACTCAGAAATGCTACATTACTATATGATATGATCCTAGGATGACGCATTCAAATATTTCAATGAATCTATCATCTCACTGATGTAAGGATTCCCTTCAATGATGCAGCTTTCTATCCATCCATGCCTGCCCATCCTACAGATACCTTGCTCATGCCCATAGGTTCACCAGAGGCCATCCACCCAACATTTTGGGGCCCTTCCTCCCTTCCTTCTGAAATTGTGAGAATAGTATCTGTTGGAGTCAAAATATAAACAAAGACAACCAAAGAGGGCTTCTCTCTACAAAGCTAAAATCAGAATATAATTCTGGGCAACTCTTTAACAAAGCAGGAGTCTTGTTGCTTTAGTCAGAAAAAGCCATTTAAAAGTCTCACATTTGCTTTCTCATGATCTCTTTAAAATGGGCTTGAATAACAACTCAGTAGTTGTTTTGGAAAAGCCAGAAGAATGTAATGATTCTGTGTCATGCAACACACTAGGAAGAATGAGTCTGTTAGGAATGAGTGACAGTTCTCTGCGTGGGGAATTTAAATGACCTCCATTATAAAAATCTCTAATTCCAGTTGAATACTGAATGTAATGACTATTACTGTGGCTTGGATGACTCCGGAGGCATTTTTTTGGTTATTGCATTCAATCACCTTCTTTGGTAATAGACCCCAGTGGTAAGAGGTATTGACTAGGAATTCAGCCTCCTAAATTGAAATGGTGACTCCATCTCTGATTGGTGGCCAAGCCTTCTCGGTGAACCAGTTGTTCCACGAATAAAATTTTCCAGGGTGGTCTATTTCAAAATTCTTTGGTTTAAGAAAGTGTTTCCCAATATTTTCCAGTTATGAGAAGGGAGGGGAGGAAAGGAAATCGGCATTTATTAAGTACCTACTATGTGCCAGGCACTGTGCTAAGTAAGCTCTTTTACAAATATCTCACTTGATACTCACAACAACCCTGTGAGACTGACACTATTATTATGCCTATTTTACAGTTGAGGAAACTGGGGCAGACAGAGATTAAGTGACTTGTCTGAGGTCATATGGTTAATAAGTATCTGAGGCTGGATTTGAGCTCAGGTTTTCCAGGCCCAGCACTCAATGCATTTGGCCACCATTGTTGCCTTTGATAGGCCAGTGAAATTGGTGGAATTACCTGGGGGAGGCATATGGCCCAATTTATCCAGTGATTCACAGTCACTTGTCAACCCCAGCCCTACAGTCTTAATAACTACTACTAACCTCCAACCCTGCCCTCCCCCAAGTGTCTTGGGCCTTTTCTTCACCATGGCTACCATCCTTTTCCTTCACTACAGAACTAGAAACAAGAACATTAGCTATTAGCTATTAGCTCAAATGAGTTGAGGAAGAGAAAGGTGGCTTAGAGGAAAAGAGTGAATAAGAAGTTTAGGAAAGGGTGGATCCAGTTCCTTAGCAAGGGTTAGACATCTTTCACCAAGCAGGCAAAATTCCATGACATTAGGTCACTAGGAGAGTTGCCAGAGGAGGTAGGCCCCTTGTATGTTCTCATTGCCCCACTATGGAAAAGTATAAAAAGTTTCTGTTAGTCTATATACCATCAGATCAATATTGACTGATCTCTAGGGAAGTCTGGTGTAAACCTGAACATGTCACTTAACCTCAATTTCCTTTCATGGAGAGCAGAAATTCTTCCTAGATACATAGAAGGACTTTTTCTGTGGAATCCTTCAACTTTTAGAGGAATATATAAACTTTCCTCAGTGGGATAGTAAGAAGCAAAGCCTTTTTCAGTCATTAAGCAAATGCTTTAAGCATAACTTTTTATTTCCTTTAGTCAATTTTTAATTATGACCTTGATAATTATTAACATATGCAAAGGACAGAGAAGATTGCATATGAAATTATAAATCTCCCATGTACACCTTAATTTTTGAAGTATACATCAAATTTAACATGACAGCATTAACACTGCCCTTCTTATCTGTCTCCTTCTGAACTGCCTTCTGCTCTCTTCTGTGTATTCTTAAAATGTTTTGTTAATATTCTTTCTTTCCTTTTTAAAATTTTTTCATGACTATTACTATTCCTTTATTATACATGCAATGCATTTTTCTCCCCAAATACAATCAGCTTTCTTCTAGCACATTAGTCAAGCAAAATAAATCTGTGTGTTATTGGCTGTCTGAAAAAATATGGATAATACACATGCATGTATATGTGTGTGTATCTTTTTCTATACCTACAATCCATCATCCGTCTGCCTAGATGTGAGAATCCTTTCATCATCAGTTTTATAGAGTAATGATCATTCTTGCATTGATTAGAATTCGAATTCTTTCAAAGTTACTTTCCTTTACAATGTTGCTGTTCAGTCATTTCAGTCATGTTTGACTCTTTGTGACTCCATTTGGGGTAGTTAATCTTCCTTAGAATGAAAAACAAAACAACACAACACAACCTTTTTCCCTCGACCAGCAGGGAGAGTGGGGTTGCTCAGAAGGAAAAAAAGTTTCGGTTCCCTTTTCCACCCACCTTCAAGGCTTGCAGAAAACGCTTGGTTTGATTCAGCTTTGAACATGGCTTTGAACATGGAGCAAACACTACATCTGGCCCATTCTGAGGATGTTTCCATGTGTTTAGCCCCCCGGTTGAGCCCAGATCCACTTAGGGTCAGAAATCGAAAACAAAACAAAAGCAGTGCCATAGCTTGTTGTAGAGTCAAAAGCTGGGGACAAATCAGAAAAACAAACATCTCTGAGGCAAGCCTCTTCCCATCATTTGAAACCTCTGGATTGTGAGTCTGCCAAAGCATTCTCTTTTCCTGGAACACAAACCGGAGGCAGGAAATCAGCAATTCACTCAGCCTGTTCTTAACCCAAACTTGATAAAGAGTTTAGGCATGCAGGCTGACCTAGGTCTCATTTCTCATTCAAAGGATGCATTGATATTGTTGTGTCTGAAAGGAGTAGATAATGTACCCTGGAGATGAAATCTTCCTTTGAAATCATGTTCAAAATGAATGTCTGTGCCAAATTCAGCCCTTTCCCCAAAACCAACAGCATAAAAATTTTTATCTTCTACTTACACAGTTTGTACTTTTCCTTAGTTTGGCTCTCCACCTTTGCCCTCTTCAATGTGAGCAGAATAATAACGGGGCTGTTTTACCCCCAGGGCCTATTCTAGGCAAAACTGTGCCTCAGTGCCCTTTAGCCATTCTTTCCAGCCACTCCCCCATCCAGCTACTCTCCAGATACACCCCCAAAAAACCCAACCCCCAAATCCCCCAGCACCCCCCCAAAAAAAATCCTCACACCAAACTGGTCACATCTCAAATCCTTCTTCATTTTGTAATTGCAAATAACAGATAGCTTTAAACTTTCTCTATCCATTGGGAGAGTTGCATTTAACAGATATTAAGGAATTAAGCTAAAATTTTAAACATTGGAGAGGGCAAGAGGAAAGATTTTAGTAGGGGTATTGAGGACCTCCTGGCACCCCTGAATTCATATCAAGTGAGAGACCTTCTACTCTGCCAGTGCTGGTCCTGAGTGTCTTCCCCTTTATTGTCAACAATCAGAGGCCATCCATCTAGTCATAGGCTGCCCATCCTTCGTTTGTCTCAATTCTTCCCTTCTAACCTTAATGGAAATACTTTCTCTAGTTGTCGAATAGACAAAGCTCTTCTAACTCTATGTAGAGGAATAAAATCCTTCATAGCAGAAAGCCTTCGAGAGTTTCTCTCTATGGATTTCCACTACTCAAGTCTTTAATCTTAGGGAAGGAGAAGAAGTGGGGGTGGGTGGCTAGAGAGCTGAATTGATTTTCTAACTCTGTACACTGAGGAGTTCTATAAATGTGTTATACTTCCAGAGAGAGGAAACTAGGACACCAAGCTGTGTGTACTGTTAGGCAGCAGCTTTGGAAAATGTCCCTGAGATCTGAACCAGCCTCTTCCATGCTGGAGCTGGCTATAAGGGCATAAAGAAACCAGAGATGGTGGGACTTCTATGCTGGTGGTGTTTTATGAGCTTGTCCATCATAGGGCAACTTGAAGAGCTGGTTATACTTAAAGTAGAGGCAGGGTTGATTGTAGCCTAGCAGGGCTATTTGGCAAGTGTAGTGCTGTTGGCTGGCTTTTTCTGTGTATCTAGGTTTGTGTTTATCCCTTCAAAAGTCTTCTATTCTGGGCTGTGTGGCAAATTACCCAAAACCTTGGGCGCAGAGTTTGAAGAGTTTGGCCCTGGTAAATCTGTGTCACTAGGTTTCAAACAGCTTGGTCCTTAACTGTACTTTCTAAACTTTCTCCTTTTTCTTCTAGGTGAGATTTTGTCAAGGGTCAAAAGGACCCTTTGTAGTCAGAGAATATAGAACTCTGACACATTGACAAGGAGGGGTTATGGAATCAAATTAAGACAATTAATTAAGACAATTAATTAAGACAATCTTTAGTCTGGGCTGACAAACCCAATGACTTCATAGTCAGGAGGAAATCTTTCCAGAGACCCAATAAAGGTTTTCATGCTAAATTTTAAAAATCTCCAGGCCCTTTCATAGTATGGCTCAAGCCCAAGGAGTATTACCATATTGTTGCAATACAGACTTCCCTTCCAATACAGGCCGCCCCTTTAAAATGAGATCTCTTTGAAATGAAGTGTGTGTGTGTGTGTGTGTGTGTGTGTGTGTGTGTGTGTGTGTGTGTGTGTAGAGGCAACTGAGTTGCATAATAGAGAAAACAGGGGTTCTGAGTCAAAAAGATCTGAATTCAAATCTGACCTCAGACATTTATTAGCTGTGTGAGCCTGGGCAAGTCATTTAATCTCTCTTTGTCTCTGTTTCCTCACCTCTCATCTATAAAATGGGGATGATAATAGCACCTGTGTACACGTACGTATATATGTATGTATGTATACACACATGTATATATGAATGTATGGTGTTTCAAAAATTCCCCAAGTGTATAGAAACATATATACATATAAGTATACATATACATATATTCATATGTGTATATATGAGAAGATTCCAAAGTATGTATATATACAGAGTGTATATACATATCATAGATGGTATATATATGTATATATATACATATATATATATATACTAACCACATATACACTCAGAGATAGAAATGGAAATAATTTACCTACACTATATACCTTCTACCTATATTATTTATTTAAATCTGTGTGTATAAGGGTAGGAATTAGGTACTGTAAGTATATGTGTGTGTGCGTGTGTGTGTGTGTGTGTATATATACACACACATATACACACATACACATATACATGCATACACACACGCACACACACATATATATACGTATATATTTATACATACATACACATATACAGAGAGAGAGCTTTACACTGAAAAAAAAAAAACAGCACTGATTCGAGACTTGGGTTTTATACAAGCCAGATATGGGCTAGGGGTGGGTGGATGGAAACTGCAAGCTATATTTGGATCCGTACAGCATTGAAAAAAATGACAACATGGTTTTCTGAATCCACCATTTCTGTCATCAGAAAGCACTGGTTGTGAACAGTGATTACAGACCCTCTTTTGATTGGGATGGGAAGGATATGTTTTGTATTATATCCTGACTTTGACACTTACTAACTGTGTTACTGAGAAAGCTATCTAACTTCTTTGAGTCTCAGGTTCCTTGTATGTAAAAAAGAGATAATAATAATAATAATAATAATAATAGTAGCAGTAGTAGTAGTAGCAGCAGCAGCAGCAGCAATAATAATAATAGTGCTATAAAGTTCTTTATAAACAAATGCAACTGGGGCTTTGCTTTACTTTTGTCCATATCACCTAACATGGAGGCCACCATGTGGTAGATGCCAACTACCACCTTCTGGAAGAAGACATTCTGTGTGTTCCCCTGCCATGTGGATGAGTAGTCTTCTTCCATTGGCTGCATAGGCATAACAGGCTGTGAATTCAAAACTACAAGACTGGGGCAGTCATGCTCTTTCCCTCTGTATTCCATGTGTCTCTTTCCCTCTTGGAGCATGAAGCTCCAAGTTCACCCACAGCATGGATACAGGCACTATGAACTGAGCTGGTGAGGGGAAAGGCTGTTTTCCCTTTTCCCCCCTTTTATACTGAGGCCCTAAATTGAACTTGGGGTTTTGTTTTGGGTCTGTTTTGTTTGCCTTTTTTAGTTCTAAGTGCAGGTTGTGCAATAACATTGGGTTTAAGCAATGGTAACCTTGGAGGCAGGATTCCATGCTGAATGTGTAGCTAGCAATCAGCAGCAGAGCTTTGAACTCAGAATTTGGGAATGTGTTATATGGGAATTGAGCTAAACTGTGAACCTAATCTCCTTCTCCTCCTCCCAGATTATGAGGTAGTCAGTATGAGGAGAATACTTTCTAGAGGTTGGGAAGACGTTTTTATGTTTTTTTCTTCCTATTCCTTTGAAGCAAATTTTTCTTTGTTAAAGAAAATAAGACTATTGGGTGGTTAAATTAACCTCCTATAATTGGGAGAACATCATTAGTGGAGGCCAGAGCCAACGGCAGAGAGACTAGACAACCCAATCCCCCTTAAAAGTACCAGAGAACCCTGAAGGAGGGGTGAAATGTAATATACCTGGCCTTCAGGCAATAGGGGCCAGGGTAGTCAAAGTTACTCAAGTGATTATTATTATTAGTGCATATGTGCCAAATATTTGTTTTGTTTTGACTATGAAATCTGGAATCTAAAAGGCAAATGTCCCTCATTAGGGAGGAGCTTGAAACGTGACTCAAAACCCTGAGGCTCAGAGGTGGGTAAAGCAAGAAGAAGGACAAAGAAAATAATAATTACTCATGTTTCTATAATGTTTTGAGGTTTGGAAAGTGCTTTCCTCTCAGTAACTGTGTGAAGTAGACAGAGATGGGAAAACTGAAGTTCTGAGATTTTAAGTGAATTATGCATGATTATCCAGGTAGTAAGTGTCTGAGACAAGATTCTGATGTGAATGTCTGGGCTTCAAGCCCATCACTCTATGCACTAGGCAACACTGTCCTGCAGAGAAGATGTCCATTGTTGACTGGGCCAAGGGTGTGTGTATTATTGCTGTATTAATGAGTTGAGGGCAAGGCAGGCCCATAAGACAAGAAACTTGTGGGAAGGCCCAGAGGGTGCAGGTTTCAACAGGAAAAACTGACCTCAAGAAATGAAAGATCAGACATCAGTCTAGGGTGGGGCTAGGGAACCTACAGCCTCAACAAAGGCCACATGTGGCCTTCTATGTCCCTCGGTGCAGCCTTTTGACTGAGTCCAAGTTTTACAGAACAAATCCTTTTATTAAGGGGATTTGTTCTGTGAAGTTTAGATTCAGTAAAAAAGGGCCACACTTTAGGACTTAGAGGGCCACATGTGGCTTCAAGACCACAGGTGTCCCACCCCTGCTCTAGGGTCATGGAGTAGATAAATCAGCTTCACAAATTAATAGTAATTATCAACTGGATCATTTCAAGTCACTCACTGCAGAAAGGGATGGTTAGATGTAAGTGAGAACCGCCTAGGCTAGAGCCTCAAGAGCTCCAGAAAAGAAAGCTGTGGGTGCTTGTCATGGGAGGTCTAGAGAACTGGGTGTTCTTTAAAGTTTTGGTACACTTCCTACCCTGAACTAAGGGTTGATTAAGTCTATTAATGGGATCTATTGGCTAAAAACAGAACTGAGACCACCTGTAGCTCAGGTTGTAGACAGGGTGACTCTCAGGACAAGATTTGAGAAAGATCTGAGGGAAAAAAAAAAGGACTGAGATAGAAGAAGAGGTATAGCACATTTATAGAACTCTAACAGATAAGTAGGGCAGCTAGGTAGCACAAAGGGTAGAGCTCCAGACCTGGAGTCAGTAAGACTCATCTCCCTAAGTTCAGATCAGATCTCAGACACTACTAGCTGTGTGACCCTGGGTAAGTCACTTAACCCTATTTGCCTTGGTTTCCTCATCTGTAAAATGAGCTGGAGAAGAAAATGGTAAACCACTCCAGTATCTTTGCCAAGAAAACCCCCAAAGGGATGATGAAGAATCAGACATGACAAAAACAACAAAGATCTACAGTCCTATACCCATGGATTTGGGTGGGACATCATGTGAGCTGCTACCCAGAGTGACACCATTATCTACAGTCTCTTTATTAAAGGCACTTACAATTCTGAGGAGCTGTGGATTGTAAGTATAGGGCTTGGAAGGATTATGTTTTCACAGACTCATGTATCTCCCTCAAATCTGCTCATTCTCTTAGCTTCCTTATATCTGGAGATGACATGAGCATCTTCTCAGTTACTGAAGCTCAAAATCTCATAGCCACTTTTTACTTTATACTTCCTGTACCTCCTACCTCTAATCAGTTACCAAACTGTCTTGTCAAGTCTGCCTTCATCTTTTTCATGCATTCCTCTAACTCTCTTCATCTAGACTGTTACCAACAACCCATGTTCAGGCTCCCAACACATCTTGCTTGAGTTCAACTATTATAAGGTCTCCCAATCGGTGTCCCTGCTTTTAGCCTCTCTCTTCATTTCATCCTTCATAGGATCATAGCTTTAGACTTGGAAGAGGCCAGTGAACCTAGCCCCTTAATTTTACAGGTAAGGAAGCTGAGACACAAAGAAATTAAGTGTTTTGCTCATGGTAATACTAAATGTTGAAGGTGAGATTTGAACCCGTCTTCCTGATCTCAAGTTCAGTGCCTTATCCACCAGGCAATGCTGCCTTCAGTCACATAACTGCCAAACTATCTCCTTAATACAAGGTCTTAACATGACCCTCAGCTTCTGTATTCAAAGTCCTTGGCTTTGCATTTAAGGACCTATACCATCTAGCTCCATCTTATCTTTCCAATCTTATTTCATGTTACTTCCTTTCATATAATTTATGAATTAGCCTAACTATTGTTGTTTGTCTTTCATTTACAAAGAAGACCAATGACATCACAGGGTGATGTCTTAACTCATTGGTGAATTGGATTTAAGTGAGGCAGAGTTGCCAGTGACTGGCAATGACCTGGTTACTGTGGATCTTGACATCTTCCATGTGTGACCAAACTCTAAGTGTTCCACAGCACTTGCTTTGGTTGCCTTCAAGGCCATTGGAAAAAATTAGTTCACATCTGCCCTTTCCACTGTGGGAAGTCTTCACATGCTGTAGGATCAAAGCCACATTCATATGGGCTTGATTTTTCTAAATACAGAAGTGGTACAGAAGACAATTAATGTTACAATTAATACAACCTGGCTAAACTAGATAGCTGACAGGCCACAGACCTATCGTTGAGTTAGTGAGGTGTCTACACCAAGTGCTGTGAAGAACTCCCTCTGGTGAAATACACAGAAGAGAACAATTTGTTCCAATAGCCACGAAGGTGACTAAAGCAGGCTCTATGGAGCCTTAGAGCTTGGTCAGATACTGATAATGTCAACGTCATCCACTACATCCCAGACCATCACCAGTAGTCTTGACTTTTGTACTGCCACTGGCCTTTGATACTCTGGAAGAGAGAGTGAAGCTAATGCCTTTGTGCAGCTCTGCCTCACTTAAATATAATTCATGCATGAGTCAAGACATCACCCATGATGTCATTGGTCTTCTTTGAGAGCAAACAACAAACAACAATTCTGCAATAGTGGCTAAAACTATACTACTATAGTCAAACTACACTACAGTTCTAGGTAGCACTTGATCTCATTCTCTGAAGTCCACCTTTACTTACTCCTGTAGGCCACCATCTCATGCTGGAAACACTCCTTTGTTACCTTGACTTTTTATACTTCTTCCTTTTCTTCCTACAAGATCCAACTCTAATTCAACCTTTTCCAGGAAGCCTTCACTGATTCCTCCAAGCTAAAAGTAGTCTCTCTATTCCCAACATTTTCACAGTCCTGTTTGGGATTCTCTTATATTCATCACATTCTGCCCTGTATTATATTTTCCTTTGTACGTGTCCTAGTATCATCCGATTGTTAGCGGAAAGGGTCTTTAAAGATCACAGGATCATGATTAGAGACTTGGAAGAGAACTTAAAGGGCTCTCCCTTGCTTTAGAGGGAAAAAAGTTAGAACCCAAAGAGGATAAGTTACTTGCCCAAAGTCACATAGTTGACAGAGCCAGGATTTGAACCCATGTCTATTGACTCCAAACAGTGTTCTTTCCTCTAGCATGTCTTCTGCTTTCTGTGATATTCTGAGCTCCCAGAAGGCAAGGTCTGAGGGTGTACTTCATCTTTATGCCCCTAGTTCTTTTGTGCACTCCACAAGAGCCTACTCCAATGCCCCATTTTGCCATGAAGCTGGCTCTGGGTTCTTGAAGACTATGAGATTAAGACTAGGAGATTAAGCTTTGTCAGGTTCAATTGTATTGGAAAGACTTCAAGAATGGTCCCAGAGACAGGATGGATCTGCTGGCTGAGAATCCATCTAGTGAACTATAGAGAGGCTTATTACAAGAAGGTCAGTCATAGAAACCCATGGAACAAAGAAAAATGAGGAAAATTTCCCTCAGTTGCATAGGGTCCACTTTTGGATCCATAATGATGCACAACAGAAAACTGATCAGAAGTTCTAAAGAACCACATTATCGTTCAGTTGTTCGTCAGTCATGTTCAACTCTTCATAACCTCACCTGGAGTTTTCTTGGCAAAGATACTGGAGTGGTTTGCTATTTCCTTCTGTGGCTCAGATGAGGAAACTGAGGCAAACAGGGTTAAGTGACTTGCCCAGGGTCACACAGCTGTCTGAGGTCAGAGTTGAACTCAGGAAGATCAGTCTTCTTGACTTCAGACCCAGTGCTCTGTCCACTGTGGAACCACATGGTTCCAATAAATATCCATTGGATCTATTGGATCTGTTGGAAATTTGTCCAAAATTCAAAGAATTGATACACAGTTAGAAGAACTGAACCGCATCACTATTAATAGTCTTGCAAAAAAAGAAGCCAGAAGATGCAATGCTGTTGTAAATAAATAAAAGGATGACTGACCACTAGGTTGGTATAGGTGCCCAAAGGCAATGAAATATATCATTTCGTGTGATACTTGTCTTGCAGAGCTTATGATACATAAAGCAAAAACAACACCATGAAAATAATTGAAGCTTATTACTGACATTGATTACAGAGCATAAAGAGGCAGAGAAATTCAAAGCGCTTGACACATCCTTCCAAACCAAGTCAATATATAATTTGATATTTGATAACTTTTATGTGAAGGTGGGCACAAAGAAGTATGGTAAAAATGTTGGGATATAGGATTCACATCATAGAAATGAAAGGGGTTAAAGATCTCTAAAATACTGAGAAGCCCTATGCTTACATGTACTGGATATTTTCTTCCAGAAAAGAGTTTGGAGGTGCTAGATCTGGTGAACATCAGATATCATTACAAAAAAAAAATGAACTTGACTATATTTGGTCAGACAAGAAACAACAGGTTATTGATGTGGGAGGCATGTCAGAAGCAGTTGTTTTTTGGTTGTCCAGTGAACAGAGAGGTCAAAATCAACATCAAATTAGAAGAAAAGCTAAAGAAGAACAGAACTCTGCTCACCCCTTCCACTATGCTCTCTGGATTTTCTTTCTTTCTTTTTTTAATTTTTTTAGACAATTGGGGTTAAGTGACTTGCCCAGGGTCACACAGCTAGTAAGTGTCAAGTGTTTGGTCTGAGGCCGGATTTGAACTCAGGTCCTCCTGACTTCAGGGCCAGTGCTCTATCCACTGTGCCACCTAACTGCCCCTCTCTCTGGATTTTCTATTCCATAATGAAGAAACATTCTTTTATTTTGGATCTCTTCTTCATATTTCTTTTACCTATTTGTACTTGCTTCTCCCAGATGCTACTATATCTCAGGCCATTTACTCTAGCACTGGATATATCTTCTCTCACACTCTCTGACACACAAGCCCTAGAAAGAAAGAAAATCAATATTCATTGCTCTCCACTGACATTGCCAGGCACTTTTTTGCTGTCAGCAGTCACCAACTTCTTCTCTTTGGAAGTTCATTCTTTTAAAAACTTTCACCCTTTACAGATCAAGGTGGCTACTGTCTACTAGTCCATAGGTCATTCTTTTTCCTTTGTCAAAGGATTCAGTCTCATTCTCTTCCTCTTCTCTCCAACTACTGCTCTTATAGTAAGGCGTGTCAACATTCATGTTGATTCTCCGTCAAATACTCTAACCTCCCAGTTCCCCAGTTTCCTCAGATCCCAAGACCTATGCCTCTACTCTATCTCAGCTACACATATGCTGGATCTTACCATTACCTACAAGTGTTTCATTTCCTTGATCAAAAATTCTGACATTCCTTTATCTAACCATAATTGCCTACCATTCCATTTTTTCCTATGCCTCAGTCCTTCTAAATCTATTCCTTGTCCTCAATGCAATCTCCAATCCTTCCACCCCTCAGTTTTTTCTAAGGCCGTTATTCCTGCTCTTACTTCACTTTCCACCCTTCCCAATTGCAATTGTATAGTTAACCAGTTAGATGTCAATTAATCTTGAATCCCTCACCCTTTCATCCTATTATCACTCATTCTCTGCCAAACCCCAACCCTGAATTATTTCCATCATATACCTCCTCCACCCCATGCATATACTATTGAATGGAGCTGATGGAAATCACACAACTATGCTGAATTTTTATACTACAATACAATGTCATATAACATCAACTGGGCCCTCACTGCAACAAGGCAATGATTTTATCCTTCCCTAATTCATTCTTTTTCTCGCTGTGCAACAAAGATATTCTAAACTTTCTCTCCTCAAGCCTCCCATGCCTTCTCTTCTCTTACCCTTTGAGCCCGCTTCTCCTTTTACTGAGATCATTTGCTATGAGCTCCCTTAGTTCACTTCATGTCAAAACTCATTGATATTATCACCCACTTTTTCCTCCTTTCCTACAGTCTCTGACAATGCAGTAGTCCTCTTAACCATCTCATCCCTTCTTGTCTTATGCAGATTTCTTTCTTTTTGTTCAAATGTTCAAACTTTTCCTATCTACTCATTCCTTTCCTATAGCTTTCAGACATGCCTCCTCTATCCTTAAAAATCCTTTACTAGAACTTACCGTCTTAAGTGATTGTTTTATAGTTCTCCCCATTCTTTAAGCCAAACTTCTAGAAAAAGCTGTCTAGACTTGTAGCCCCACTTCCTTTCATCTTACTCCTCAACTCTTTACAATCCAACTTCTGACTTCTTTATCCAACTAAAAGTGTTTTCTCCAAAGTTATCAATAATTTCTTAGTTATCAGATTTTACACACACACCTCCCCCACCATCCCCAGTTTCTTTCTTTGTCTCCTGTCCCGTGTTACCAACTGCTTCTTGAGCATTTCAAACCAGATGTCCCAAAGATATCTCAAATTCATTATGTCTAAAACCAAAAATCATTCTGTCCCCCCCAATGTACTCTTTCTCTCTCTTTTTTCTTTTTTGTGATGCAATTGGGTTTAAGTGACTAGCCCAGGGTCACACAGTTAATAAGTGTCGTGTGCCTGAAGCCAGATTTGAACTCAGGTTCTCCTGACTCCAGAGTCAGTCCTCTATCCACTGTGCCACCTAGCTGCCTCCTGCCCCACCTACTCTTTTACCAAGCTTCCTTATTTCTGTTGAAGCTAGCACAATTCTTTCAGTCTTGCAGGTTTGTAACCTTGACCTTATCATCAAATCTTCCCCTCAGCTCAAGTATCTAATCAGTTGCCAAATCTTTCTATTTCTACCTTTGTAATATCTTATTGCAATGATTTCCCAATTGTCCTCTTTGCCACTCTCTCCAGTACATCCTCCACATAAGGGTCAAAGTAATTCAAAAAACTCCTCTGTTTGGCTTCTAAAGCACTTCAACCTCTCTTTCTCTTCTCATTATACAGTGGTCCCCTCTCTGAGCAATCTATGGTGCGGCCAAACTGGCCTTCTCTGCTTCTCATACGTGGCATTCTATCTTCCATCTTTGTACGTTTGCACTGGCAGACTTCCAGGCCAGTAATCCATTCTCCCCTCATCTCCATCTCATAAAATCCCATCCCTCATATGCATCTCAACTGCCACTTTCTACATAATTTCATTCCTGATCTGCCAAGTATTGCTAGGGTACTTTTATGAGCTACTTTGCATTCAACTACCTTGCATGTATTTTTCATTTATTCTACATATATTTATTATGTGTATAATTACATACTATACATACATGTTGCTTTCCCTAATGTGACTTTAAGTTCCTTGACAGAAGAAAATGTTTCATTTTTTTTTAGTCTTTGTATCCCCAGCACTGTTGGTGCTTAATAATGATTTTTGATTGTTAGACTGAAGAAGACACTATGAACATTTTTTCTGCTAGGCAATGGGGTTAAAGAGCTAGTAAGTGTTATGTGTCTGAGGCCAGATTTGAACTCAGGTCTTCCTGAATCCAAGGCCAGTGCTCTATCCACTGAGCAACCTAGCTGCACCATATGAACATTTCTAATAGCTTCAGCTTAACCTGTTCAAATGAGCCATCTGCACTGGAAAAATGGGAAACATCAAAGGGCAAAGGTATTGAACTTGATTGTGCCCAATTGTGACAAATGTTTAAGTGATATAAAGGAGTAGGCCAAAAAAGCCCAGAAATTGCCTTAGCCAGTAAACATTTGATTGCCTTGCCAAGTAGAGAAAAGATGGTGGTGGACAACATGGTATAGAATCAAACTCATTTGTAAAATCACTACTGGAGGAGGATAGTGGAAGAGTATAAGCAACATTACAATTAGAAACAGTGAAAAGCAGAGGCAGAAAAAAATATATCTATGAAAAATTTGCCAAAAGCTCTAGTTGAGCTATATCATAGTACGAACATTTATTGATGAAACTGGTAGTAAGAAAACAGATTGAAAAATGGAACAAAGCTGTCAAAGTTTTCATAACAATTTGTTTTCTTCGATAGCAAGGGAACCACCATGTTCGAAACCTGTACCTCAAATCCCAGTATGCTATGCAAAATCAAAATAGCATATCAGAAGACAAAACTAAAATGGATAATTTTGATTAGATAGAATTAAATTTCTTTCTGCACAAACTAATTTAAGAAAGCTAAGATTAAAAGGGAAACAACTCACTGAGAAAAAACATTGTAGCAAGTTTCTCCAATAAAGGTCTCCTTTCCAAGATATGTTAGGAACTGATTCAAATTGATAGCAAAAAGCCATTACTGGATTGGTAAGTGATCTAAACATATGTACAGACAGCTCTCAAGGGATGAAACCCAGGCTATCTAGAGCCATATAAAAAATGCTCCAAATCACTGCTAATTAGAGAAATGTAAATTAGAAAAATTCCTAGATTCTGTCTCACACTCATAAGAGTGGCAAGGATGATAAAAAAAAAAAAAAGAAATGTTTGTAAGGTAAAAGCAAAACACATCAATAAAACTGAAAACAAACAAATAAAGAAGACAAAGCTGGGAATAGTGGTTGGACCAGATAAGGAACACACTGAGGAACTTTGGGCCATACATCTTGAAATCTCAGTTGGTCTCCCTGCTCTTAATACATCTCTCTTTTCTATGTCCTCCGCATATCTGCCAAAATGAGACTCCTCAAATGCAGGTCTGACCTGCACTTTGTGTTTTATTTCTCTGCTCAAAAAGCTTCACTGGCTCCCTATTGCCTAGAGCATAAAATACAAACTCTTCTGCCTGGCATTTAAAGTCCTTTGAAATTTGGTTTTAATCTATCTTTCCAGACTGTTTTCATATAAGTCCTCCTTACATACTCTACATTCTAGACAAATTGGCCTATTCACCATTCCCCATTTACAACATTTCTTCTTCCACCTCCTTGCCTATGCACAGGCAGTGACCACATCTCTTTTAATCCCTCATTTCCTTCAAAGCATAGCTAATGTACTACCTCCTATAAGAAACCCTTACTGCTTACCTCAGTGGGTAGTGCTCAACTCACACCGAATTTACTTGGTGTTTATTCAGTCTTGATGTTGCATATACTTATCAGTATATGCGTCATTGTTTCCCAGAAGAATGCTTCTTTTGATTATAATAACTGTTTCGTTTTTGCCTTTGTATCCACAGTAACTTCCTCAGAAGGTGTGGCTAGGTGGAGGAATAGGTAGAGTGCCAGGCCTGGAGTCAGGAAAATTCATCTTCCTGAATTCACATCTGACCTTAGACACTTACTAGCTGGGTGACCCTGGGCAAGTCACTTAACACTGTTTGCTTCAGTTTCCTTACCTGTAAAATGAGCTGGAGAAGGAAATGGCAAACCACTCCACTATCTTTGCCAAGAAAACCTCAAGTGGCCTCATGAAGAGTCTGAAAGAATTGAACAACAACAATCTTCCTCATAACTGACACATAAAAATTGTTGGTGGATTTGAATTGCCCCTCAAACTATAATACTCTGCTTGTACAAAGGGCCCACCCTAAATTAGATCTGCCTTTTACTGGAAATGCCCAGTAATTTTGCTGTAGACTTTGACCTCTAATGGCTTCTGTTGCTGATAATAAATTCACTTTTAAAGGCAAACAGAATCTAGAGATAGAAGAAAAAAGCATAATTTAGTAATCACTTATATCCATATAGTATTTTCAGATTTACCAAATGCTTCCTTTGAACTTCGAAAAAGTCTTTTAATTAGGTAGGGCAGGTATTCTCCCCATGTAGCCATTGCAGGAAAAGTTTCCTGAGGCATATGAAGAAAGTAGTGCACATCACTTATCTGGCTGCTGTAGCTATTAAGTGTTTTAGTTGTGTCCAACTCTTTGTGAACCCATTTGTGGTTTTCTTGGCAAAGATACTGGAGTGGTTTGCCATTTCCTTCTCCAGCTCATTTTACAGATGAGGAAACTGAGGCAAATAGCATTAAGTGACTTGCCCAGGGTCATAAAGCTAGCAAATGTCTGAGGTCAGATTTGAACTCAGGAAGATAAGTCTTCCTCACTTCAGGCTGGAATTCTGCCATATCTGACTAATTACCTTACCCAGATAGGGAAGGCAGAGGGTAACAAGCATTTATTAAGCACTTCCTCTGCTTTATTTTTTAAGGCATTTGTTAAGTGCCTACTATGTGCCAGGCTATGCTAAGCACTTTACAAATATCATCTTATCTGATGGAACCCAGTAACATTAGAGACTGGTAATCCCTTAGGGTTGACAGTTAGCTACATTTAAAAGCACTCAGGCTCCAAAGGCTTCAAAATAGATCAATTTGGCTTCCTCAGTAAGGACACAGAAAGGACTTTCATGTGAGTGGAATGATAGCTGGGACTCCTCCCCTCTCCACTTCAGTGGTCACCCCCCCCCCAAGGCCCCTACAGTTCCTGTGGCTTACGATGCTACCCTGAGCGGGGCCTCAGAGAGGAGGAAGTCTGGGGTTCACTTCTCCCCATCGGTTCTGTGCTTCCTTGGTTTTTTGTAGATGATCTTGTTGATTCTGGTGTCCTCTGCTTGCAGTAAGTGTTGTAGGTCACTGTCCTGTTCTGCTTTGTCTCTCTCCTCCTATTTAATTTTCTTTCCTGGGAGATGGTGCCAGCTCTCAAAGCAACTGAACTGTGGAAAGATTTTCCTGGAGTACTTTCTTATATAATTATGACAGATCTTTCACACCTTGTGGTCCAGAATACTTCCAGGCTATTAAAATCTTCTGTTGTTTTACGACTGGGTCCCACAGAAAAGAGAACCTGCGTAAAGGGGTCTTTCCCTGGTTGCTGTGGGAACATTTCCCAGAGATCATTAAAATAGGCCTTTGTCTGCAGTTTGGCTCAAGGCAGTTCCATAGGTATTTATCATCTCATTCTCCCAATACCCAAGCACTTGGGTCAGCCAGGAGTTTGGGGTATGGAGGGACACTTTTTGCTTGCCTTGATGCCTATGATTTTCTTCCAAGGCAGCTGGGGTAAGCCATACAAGATAACCTGGGTTACTTCTTGAAGAATAGGGAGCCAACAGTTGTTCCGCAGCCAAAAAGAGTGACCCAGATGGAGGGAGCAACCCCTCTACACCCATTTAGTAGATGAGGTAACTGAGGCTCACAGGAATGATGAACAAGGTCATATGGCTATTGAGCTGGAACTAGAATTAAGCTCTTCAGACTCCTTGTTTATCATTCTTTCTCTTCTCTATATCATGCTGCCTCTCTGAACTCTTGCTTGTTTCCTGAAGTTCTGATTCTGTGAACACAGCCCCGCCTAGGAAGAAACCGCCCATGCAGTTTACCCCAAACTACCCTGAAAATAAGCACCAAATGGAAAGAGAAAGTCAGCTTTAACCACAGGGTCATCTTGACCTGCCAAAAGCAAAACCCAAGCTGAAGAGGAGAGCTGTGAGGTGGTTCCCTGGCCCTTGCTATCACCATGTGTATTTTGGAGGGCTGGGGCTTCAAGCCATGGCTTTTCCCAGGCCCCAAGTTCACCCACTGAAGATAGTCCTGGAAGCACATCAAGGCAGACATCTCCTTAGCCAAAGTTTTGGAGGGAGAAGCAGGTTGCTTGGAAAGAACAGTTTGCACTTCCCCATCTCTTTCATGTCTGGATCTCAAAGTCCTAGTCACTAACCTTGAGGGAACAGGGTGTGCTTCCAAGATAACTCCCCATAAAATAGCTTGCAAGTCTGGGACATGGGGCATAGGTGGAGCAGGAGGTCATGATGGCACTAATAACTGGGGGATAAGATCATGACTTTTGACCAGTAGCTAATCAGAATGTCCCATGAGGATCAATCCAATGTCTCATTATTTTAACCCTTTCCCATGAAGAGATCAGAAGAAGTCCTTAAACACTTAGAAACAAGTAGCTCTGGTAACATGCACAGAATCTGTTTCTAACCCTAATGAGGTGAGTTGTAGAACACCTATTTTTAGACCTGGAAACTGGCTGTATATTGGCTCAAAAAGAAGGGCCTTTAATAAAATGCAGGTGCCTGAATAAGAGAAAGGGAGCATTTAGAATTGGAATGAGTTGTTTTCAACTGAAAGCAAAACACGTTCTCTAAATGACTAGAGAAATGGGGAAATTGACTCATAAATGAAAACTCCTGCTTGAAGGATCACACAATTATAAATTTGGAGTTGGAAGGGAGCTCCTCAGAGGAATCTCTGAATCCCGAGGGCTTAAAAAACCTGACCAAGGTTCACATATGTAGTAAGTGACAAAGCCAGGTTTCAAACTCAGGTTCTCTGAATCAAAATCCAGCCCCTTTTCCCCACTGGCCCTCAGTGAGGTTATAGCTGATTAAAGTACGGGGGATAAGATCTTGGGCATGGCGTTTTCACTTTGTCTCCAAGTGGATACTCTCACTTTCAGAGACTATGGACATAGTCATTGGTAAAATTCGGAAAGTAGGCGAAATGTATTTTTACCTTATTTATTCATTTTTTCATAAAAGAGGTGACAATCACCCTCTCCTGCCTCCCCATCTGCCCAGGCTCCTTGCTGTGATTGTCTAGGCAGACCTCAACTTTTAGAGAGTGTACCATGTTTCTGACCTACCTTTACTCTCTCTCTCCCCTATAAAAAATGACCTTTCCTTTGGTCCACTTCTGTGCATTCTGCTACATGACCTCTAAATTATTTGACAGTGGCTTAGTTTATCACCTCTCCCAAAGAACAGTATGCATTTTGTTAGAATCCTTCAAAGCCTGGCCCTAAAGAAGTGAGTAATGGTTAAGGGGGAGTGAGAGTTTTCAGGGATCAGGGCAGGCCCATGAAAGAATCATTTGGTGGTAGGTGGGATTTTCTTAGTTTCCCTCAAATTTAACCATGTAGGCAACTTCCTTTTTAATGCACTTTTGCCCAAGTGTGCATTAAGGGTTTCGAGAAAACTCAGGCAAAGTTTTAAGTACAAAACTACCTGAAAGCCACCAAGATTACATTTCACTACCCTCAGAGAACCTCTATCTGTTCCAACCATTAGTAGAATGGACTGGATGTGACACTTTTGTACTCTGTGGAGGGTTTCACAATTATGCTCCTCTTTGAAAACTGCAACTTCTGTGTTACTGTTCACTGAAAGTCTTGAATATCATGTTTGTTTGGGGACACCATACCTTAGGAAGGACATTGACAAACTGAAATCAGTCCAGAGGAAGACAATCAGAATGTTGAGGGAACCAGAGACCATTCTGTATGGATGTTAAAGGAACAGGATATTTAACTTAGAAAAGAGAAGACTGAGAGGGGGGGTGATGTGATAGCTATCTTCAAGTATTTGAAGGGTGGTCATTTGGGAGATTGGGGCAGCTGGGTGGTACAGGGGATAGAGCACCAGACCTGGAGTCAGGAAGACCTGAGTGCAAATCCAGCCTCAGATGCTTACTAGCTGTGACTGGGCAAGTCACTTAATCCTCATTTGACCTAGTTCCTCACCTGTAAAATGGAGACACGCTGGAGAAGGAAATGACAAACCACTCTAGTATTCTTGCCAAGAAAACCATACGGACAAAATCACAATTGAATGAATGACTAAATAACAACATATGAGAGATTAGACTTGTTCAGATTTGCTCCAGAGGGCAGAACTAGGAGTGGATGGAAGTTTTAGAGATGTGGGTTAGGTTTGATATAAGAAAAATGGTCCAACAATCATGGCTCAAGCAGACTAGGCTGCCTCAGGGTGGTGGGTTTCCTTATCAGTGGAGGTCTTCAAGTAAAGATGGGTTGGCCACTTGTTGAATGCTCATATGTGCCAAGAACTGTGCTAAGTACTGGGGATAAAAATGCAGGTAAGTAAACAAGCCCCCATTGTCAACGGGGGCAGGGGAAGACAACATGTAAGGAGATGGTGGCCAGGTAAGAGGGTTTTGGGGAAGAGAGAGAATAGGAATTGGATGATGATAATTGGGAAATCAGTCGAGATGTCCTTTGCCAGGAATGGCAGTGTCAATGTGTTATTTTACTCAGACGCAAAGCTGAAAAGTCACTGAAAAGTGACAGGATATTTGGGAGGCAGCATCACCTGGAGATAGAGGGGTGGTTTCAGTCTAACCAAAATGAGGGGATGTGCTCATCCATCAGAGTTAAGAGTGACGGGGTTCACACCTTCAGGTGCAGATAGGGACTGGAGAGTGGCACAGCATGAAGTGATAATCTGTAAAATGGCCTAAGATGCTGTAGAGAGAATTCTGATTTAGGAATTGATATAAGTGATGTTGTTTAGTCATTTCAGTTGTGTCCAACTCTTAGTGATCCCATTTGAGGTTTTCTTGGCAACGATAGGGAAGTGCTTTGCCATTTCCTTTTCCAGCTCATTTTACAGATGAGGAAACTGAGGCAAATAGAGTTAATTGACTTGCCCAGGGTCATAGAGGTAGTAAGTTTGAGGCCAGATTTGAACTCAGGTTTTCCTGACTATAGGCCTGTGCTCTATCCACTGTGCCACTTAGGTGCCCAATAAGTGATATCAAACTCAAACAGAAACAGGGCCACTAAAATATTGCATAAGAATCCCTGTGAGCTACATATTAACTCAAAAAAACACACATGTTCATGTGTTTTTTTTTATTGATACATCAGCATATCAAAATCAGACAAGAACTATATTTTAATCTGGTTCTGACTGCATTTGGGGTATTGTGGACTATAGGTGGCCCACTGGTAGCATGTTTGACACCTCTGAGTTAGCTGATTATTCTGGTCCTTTCTAATTCTGTGATTCACTTTAATACCAGGAACTTTGCTTTCCAATAGAATACATGTTCCTTGAGGGTAGGGCACTATTTCAGGATTTTCATTTTTGTTTTTGGACTTTACATTCCCAATGTTTAATAAATGCTGGGTGAATTTAATTGAAATGACTGATCACAAAATAAGTACGTTTGTATTTTGAAGAATAGAATTTGAAGACATTAAAAATATGCATTTATTAAAAATAATAGTAAAAAATGTTTGTCATTGCCTCCATTCTGGGTTGCGCCATAGGTAATGGCCCAAGTTGCCTACCTCTATTCACTTCTTTGCTCAGTGAATCAGTGAAGTCTAAGATATTTGGACTCAAGACTAGATAATATCCACTGTTGGGACCCTTCCAAAGCATGTGTTTCTTTGGGGTGCCTGAGATGAAGTCTAGACAAGTTTTTGGAAAACCAGGGGAATATAGCAACAAGCATGAGGTAGCAAACTAGGGAAGAATGAGGCAAGTGTCATGAATGTCTGACAGTAGGGACTGAGAAGCCAATCAGAAGGTCTCTGCTGCAGGGGAAGAGTTCCAGTTCCTGGGAGAAACCTGTGAAATGGGGGTGCCCTAGTCTCAAAGGGCCTGGTGTATAAGGATAGAGAGGAGGAAAGAGATTAGACTAAGAGGATGAAAGAAAGAAGACAGAACCGTAGGATTGGGACTGAGATACCAGGTGGTGGGAGTGGGGGCGTAGTCACAAAGGCAGGGCAAAAGTACCGTGCTCTAACTGGGGTGAAAAGCCAGAGCAGGAGGATAAGAATATTAATAAAAGCAGGAATTTCTATGATGCTTTAAGGTTCACAAGGTAATTTATATACATTATCTTATTCAATCCTCATCAACAAGCCTATGAGATGATGCTGAGTGTCCTAGGCTACGGATCTATGAATTCTTACATCTCTCCTGCCAATGAACCAAATTGATCTTAGAGTCTAGGGTGGGGCTAAGCCTGCAGGTGGGGGTGGGGGTGGGGCTCAATGGCTCCAGCTGTAGGGAATCCAGGAGCGAGAAGCCAAGCAGGTCATTTCAACTTCTTGGCTGCCATAATAACTATGCTCCTGGCAGTGTGGTTGGTGTGAGACCACCCTAAGCTACACCTAGCTAAACTGTGGCTGCTGTTGGTGTGAGACCACCCTAAGCTACATCTAGCTGAACTGATGTCAGCTGGTGGCAGAAGGACACTGTAACACAAATGATGTAGTAAAATCTCTCTTGGCTCTACCTTTTACTTCTCTGCTTTTTCCTCCCTCACTGTGCCCATTGCGTCTGATGGAGTTTGTGGAGGGGAAGACAGTGGTCTAGATGGGAAGGTGCCTAGTTTTGGATTAGGAAGGCCTAGAATGGAGGGGAAAAACAAATCCTTGAAGGCATTGGCATGTAATAGAAAAAAAACTGGACTGGGAGGCTGGAGAACAGGATTCAAGTCTTCCCTCTGTCTCTAACAAGCTGTGTGACCTCCCTCAATTTAAGTAATTTCAATTCTCTGAACCTCAGATATCTTATTTATCAAATGGGGCATGGGATAGACTCAACGATCTCCTTTGTAGGGAAGTTCCAATTAAGTGCTAATATTCTAGGATTCTAACAACAGAACAGCAGAGTCCTCTTTCGTCCTCTGTTTTGTTAGATTCTGTTCCTCTGGTCTCACTTGCAACTCATATTCTTGTCCTCCATTTCCCCACCCCCTGCTTTCCCTTTACAAGTTATCAATGAATTAACATTGATAGCCAATTCATATAGCAATCCCTTTTATTACTATGCCCTGTGTTGGCCTCAGGGTAGGGGACCTAGCTAGATTATTTCCGAACTCCCAAATTAAAATCTTGACTGATATGCTTATGAAATCACGTTTACATAAAGGTTGACCCTAAGCGTGACGGAGTCAAAGGAACAGTGCCTATGTAGTCAAAAGATCTGGATTTGAAGGTTACCTCTTATCATCTGTGTGATTTGACTTAACCTCCTTGGGCCTCAGTTTCTTCATCTGTAAAATGTGAAGGTTAGACCGTATTAGGGATTCTTAACCCTTTTTTGTGTCAAAAATGGCAATCTGATGAAGCCTATAGATCCCTGCTCAGAATACATTGTTTTTAAAAGTAATTTGAAGGAAATGCTATATTTCAGTTAAAAGTTAGTGAAACTAAACATGCAAAATTTTTTCCAATCCAGGTTCATGAATTCCCTGAAAACTGTCTTTTGGAATATGTAAGGATCTTGAAGTATCCTTATTGTTGTTCAGTCATTTTAGACTCTTCATGACCCCACTGGGGGTTTTCTTGGCAAAGAGACTGGAATGATTTGCCATTTCCTTTTCTATTTCATTTTACAGAAGAAGAAACTGAGGTAAACAGGGTTAAATGACTTGCTAGAGTCACACAGCTAGGAAATGTCTGAGGCTGGATTTGACTCCAGGCCTGAAGCTATATCCATTGAGCCATCTAGCTACCCCTGTGATCCTAAGTAAAATGGCAGGACTTCCCCCTGCTCTCTGAAGCACTATTCTTAACCCAATACATTCATACCTATTTCATTCAGAGTTGTATAGCAACTTTAAAAGTATTCATTGAAAATGGCTTCAGGTGTTAAATCCCTCTGGCATTTGTGAATTTTAATACACCTCCCTGAAAATGGGAAAAGTCTATAAGACCCAAATTAAGGAAGCTCTGAGCGTTTAACCAGGTACCATCCTTAACTGATTCCTGAGAAACTTGAAGTTAGGTGAAACATTCATTACTGGCACCATTTTGGCAAGATAAGAAAGGTATGACTATTAAAAGTGGGCTGGCTATTGCAGGAACCAGGGTGAGGTTTTAATTAAATTCTTCATACACAGTTTGGCAGTGCTGCTAACAAGGCTGACACCACCTAAAGGCAAATCAAGAAAGACTGTGCAGGATTCTGGAGGTGCTAGTCTTGCTGTATTCTGACATTGTCAAACCACATCTGGAGTGCTGGGTTCAGTTTTCTGATCCCATTTTAGAAAAGACATTGGCAAACTGGAGAGATGCCCAGGCTGGTAATGGGCCTTGAGATGATGATGTATGAGGATTGGGATGTTTTCTTTTGGAGGAAGGAAGACATAATAGCTGTCTCTAAGAATATGAAAAGCTATGAGGCAGAAAATGGATTTAACTTACTCTGCTTGGCCCCAAAGGGTAGAGCTAGGAGCAATGTGTTAAAGTTGCAATAGTAGATTTCATCTCCAGCTCAATCTAATGAAAAACTTCCTAGGGATTAGAGCTATTTAAAGCTGAAAGGGCAACTTTAGGAGATGGTTTCTTCCACCTTCCTGGTGGATGAGCTATTTGGAGGAAATTGGAGAGAGGGATCCCAGGCTACTATAGTTAGACTGAATAATCTCTGAGATCTCTTCCAATTCTGAGATTCAGCTCATTTAAATGCTGATTAGGCAGTGATGTGTAAGGCACATTGGGATACAGAGACCAAAAATGAAAATAGGTTCTACCCTCAAAGAACTTATGTTTTACTAGGGGATATAACATATAAATAGATAAATAAATAAAGATAATTTGAGGAGGGAGAGAGAGAGAGAGAGAAGAGAGAGAGAGAGAGAGAGAGAGAGAGAGAGAGAGAGAGAGAGTGAGGCTGGTACCTGAGCTGAGCTTAGAAGGAAGTTAAAGATTCTAAGGCACAGAAATGAGAAGGGCACACATTCCAAGCATGGGGGAAAGCCTGCACTGAGGCCGAGAGGCAAGATATTGATTGTCAAATTTAGGGAATAGCAAATCGGACAGCTTGGATATGGAATGGTAGGTGAATGAAGGAAAGAATTGTGAAACAAGTCTGGAGAAGTAGATTGAGACCAGAATTGTGGGTTGAGAAGTTTCTATTTTATGCCCAAGATAAGAGGAAGCCTGTGATGATTTTTGAGAGGAGGATTGACATGGTCATATCTGTGCTTGAGGGAGATTTTTTTAATTTGAAAGTTTTATTCACAAAAACACATGAAATAGACCTTTTTAAAATAGAAAAAAAAGTGTGACCATGCATAAAGATTCCTTTAGCCCTATTGCACTTCGTCAAGGCCACTGAGTAGGGAAGGGGGTACACAAGGACAAAGGAGGGGTCAGACAAAGGAGAGGGGTTCACAGTTATGGCTTGGCATTGGGGTGGGGAGGGGGAAGAAGATATAAATTCGTACTGTTTCCATATTCGTCAACCTTGGGAGTTGGGTGAAAGGGTGGGGGGCTGGTCTAGAGCCCCTCCTCCTGGCAATATGGATGTTGTCTCCCCAGAGGCCCCAGGTCTCCTGGCCTTTAGCCCTACCCTACCCCCTTCTTCCACCAGGCAGTTACTCAACCCTGAGGCCAGCTTCTTCATCCAATCTGAAGCCAAATCAAGGGAAAAAAACAGGGAAGACCTGGGGACCAGGTTCATAGGAGACACAAAAAATTAACTAGAATGGGAACAGCAGCCCTAAGGTGCTTGGCCCCAGCACACCTTAGGCTAGTCAGGGTGATAGGGTGGAGAGGAGGAGAAGGGATTTGTTGACAGGAGCCTGGGCTGTGGGATGATCAAGGCAGGGGGACCAGAGTCCCATCAAACTACTAAGAAAGAGAAATACATTCAGTTGTTCTGCCATCAGCAGGCACTGAGACCAGGGCAGAAGACCTGAACAGATGAAGTTTTCCCATGTCACTAGGAAGCTTTACCCTGGGTTCCTGAGATATGAATTCTTTGGAAACCACTTTCTTGAAACTCTCCAGAGGTAAGCAAATATCTGAAGGCAGGGTTCAGTGTCCTAGCTAGGAGACTTGGGGTCCTGCCCCCCACCCTAGACAGTCTTATGACCCCTTGATGATTTCCAAGACTTGATCCAGTTCAGTCCTGTCTCATTTGGCTCCAGGCTGCCCTGGGGAGCAGGTTGTCCCAGAGGAGGAGGGAAGGGCAGAAGCTGAGGGTCAAGGATCCCTTTCCACATCTGAGGTGTCAGTGTCAGGAAAGAAGTCATCAGAAGCCAGGCGGTCTCCAGAAGGGAATCTGAGGACAGATGTCCAGAAATGTGTTGGAGATTTGGGTCTGGAACTCAAATGTGAGAGATTTGGGAGTCAACTGTTTAAGGGTAATAAATGAAGCCATGTAAACAGATGAGATTACAAAGTCAGAGTACAAACATGCCCACCCACTATACATATGTACAGATAAATGAATATGATATTACCTATCTATACATACATACACACACAGTAGATTGGGAGTCAAAGGACCCAGGTAAAAATTATACTTCTATCACAATCTCTGTTACCTTGGACATGTAACCTCTCTAGGCCTGAGTTTCCTCATCTGTAAAATGAGGGGGTTGAACTCAAAAGTGTCAAACTCTCAGCCTTCTGGCTGCCTACCGTCTACAAAACTCCCAGGGCTCATTAATTGGAGAATGGCTGAACAAGTTGTAGTATATGAATGTAATGGAATAGTATTGTTCCATAAGAAATGATAAGCAGGCAGACTTCAGAAAAACCTGGAAAAACTTGCATGAACTGACGCTGAGTGAAGTGAGCAGAGCCAGGAGAACACTGTACCCAGTAACAGTAACATTATGCAATGACTAACTTTGATAGACTTAGCTCTTCTCAGCAATTCAAGGATTTAAGACAATTCCAAAAAACTCATGATGGAAAATGCTATCCACATCCAGAAAAAGAACTATGGAGTCTAAATGCAAATTGAAGCAAACTATTTTCTATCTTTTAAAAAATTTTTCTTTCTCATGGTTTTTCTCTTTTGTTTTAATTCTTCTTTCACAACATGACTAATATGGAAATATGTTTAATATGATTGTACATGCACATCCTATATCAGAATGCATGCCATCTTAGGGAGGGGGGAGGGTAGGGAGGGAGAAGAATTTAGAACTCAAAATCTTATAAAAGTGAATGTTGAAAACTAAAAATCAGTAAATTTTTTTAAAAGCTCCCAGTGTTGCCTGAACCAGATTAAAACATAACAAGGAAATATTTGACAAAATAAATAAAAGTTACTAATGTTAATGTGTAGTTTTCTAAGCCAATATGCTGTCTGCAGGGAACCATTTCTATTTGAGTTTGAACTCAACAACAACAAATCTACATTTATTTATTATTTAATGTTCTATAGTATGTAATATATTAATGGTGCTACGGTAAAATTAAATCGATTGCAGCAAAGGCATGTAAAGCATACTTGCATAAATACACGCAATGATAAGGAAGTACTTGGGTGTTTTATGGTTGCTGTTCAGTCACTTTTAGTCATGTCTGACTCTCTGTGACCCCACTTGGGGTTTTTTGGCAAAGATCCTGGAGTGGTTTGTTATTTTCTTCTCTAGCTCATTTTACAGATGAGGAAAGTGAGGCAACAAGGTTAAGTGACTTGCCTAGAGTCACAGAGCTGGTAAAAGTATTTGAGGTGGGATTTGAACTCAGAAAGATGAGTCTTCCTTACTCTAGGCTGGGCAATCTGTCACTGAGCCACCTAGCTGCCAAACCTCTCTTGGCTGGAGAGTTTCAAATTCCCAGCTAACCCCTCTCTCTGCACCTCCCTCTCTTCCCCCCCCACCTCTCAGGGTTTCTAAGTGCTCTTTAAATTTTACAACCTTGGATTTGCCCATTTTAGAAACAAATCACAAATGGCCTATTAAAAGTTTCACAGGTTTAATGTAACACAGTTCACACTTCTAGGTGTTAGATTAACTGCCATCTTTCATGCTATATCTGTTAAGTCCCATTTTCCAACTCATTGAAATGATTTTCCAGTTGTCATCACAACACAGGGTCCTAGTCCCAAGTTCTTACAGAGAACGTAGTTTTGCTACATCAAACAAAAGGCCTATAAACACACACATTTGCTTCTATCCCTACAGTTTAATTGTGCCCAAGAACTTTAAAGCACCATTGTGGCATTTAATATACATATTTAGAAGGGGGTATGTGTATGACACATGTATGTTTGCTATACATGTAAATATATAATATATATAATTACATATATAAATATATGAATCTTATTTTAGCATCAAAATATTAACAAATACATAGAGTTACAGTGGTTATTATTGAGATGAAAAGGGAAAGGTAATTAGGGAAGGGAAATAAAGTAGCTAGGAGAAATATAGTAGCCTACTTTATGGTATCATTTCAGGACAAGGAAAGGGTTTGATATAGCTGGATAATCCCAGCTGATTCTTAATTTTCATTGGCCTGAAGGTTTATAGCAGCTAGGTGGCACAGTGGACAGAGTGGTGGGCCTGGAGTTAGGAAGATTCATCTTCCTGAGTTGAAATCTGACCTCAGACACTAGCTGTGTGACCCTAGGCAAGTCACTTAACCCTGTTTGTCTCAGTTTCCTCATCTATAAAATGAGTTGGAGAAGAAAATAGCAGACTACTTCAGTACTTTCGTCAAGAAAACCCCAAATAGGGTCATGAAGAATTGGACATGACTGAAAAAAAAAACAACTTAATATGACACGCAACACAATGAAGATTTATGAAGTTCTTCCTTTGCAACAATCCTGTAAGGTAAATAATCCAAATATTATCATCCCCATTTAAAAGATGAGGAAACGGATGCTCAGAGTAGTTAAGTGACTTACTTTTAACAACTCTCCCTCTTTCTGCACCAGCATTCTTCCATTCTCCCAGATTTTTATCCTTGGTATTATCCTCAACTTCTCATTCTTCTTCACTCCACAAACATTGCCACTTTTGCCTCCACAGCATTTTTTCTCTCTTCATAATGTGATTTCAACCTATCTTTCCAATCTAGCTATACATTACTTCTCTTCCAGTCAAATTGGTCTTCTTGTGATTCCTCACACGGAGAATCCTATCTCCCATCTCTTTGCTTTTGCACTGGAATGCATTCCTTCATCACCTCTGCCTTACACAGTCTCTCATTTAGCTCCAGAAGCTTACTCAAACATCACCTTCTACAGAAAGTCTTTCCTGGTCTCTTCAACTGCTAGCGCCATCCCTACCTAATTACCATGTGCTTAACTTACTTGTATTTTATGTTATTTTGTGTGTACAGATATTTATATATTGTCTCCTTTAATAGGACGCAAGCTCCTTGAAAGCAGGCTTTATTTCTTTTTTTTTAATCCCCAGAGCCTAGCACTATGCCTACCATATAATAGAAGGTTAACAAATGCATATTTAATTGACAGATTGAACTAGGACTTAAACCTAGGTCTTCCCATTTTAGGTCTAACTCTCCTGCTCTACTTTTCTGACTATATATATGTATATATATATATATATATATATATATATATATATATATATATTAAAATTTTTATTCATATTGAAATAGACAAAGACAAAAAATATTTCCATGTACACAGCACAACATAAAGAGAGGATTCAATATAAAGCCATGAATTTCCATTTCAGTCTTTTTACTTTTTTTTTAAAGTCTGTAATAGCAACCAAACTGTATTGTACCCTTTGATCCAGAAATACCACTATTAGGTCTGTATCCCAAAGAGATCATAAAAAAGGGAAAAGGACCTACATGTGCAAAAATATTTATAGCAACTCTTTTCATGGTGGCAAAATATTGGAAATCAAGGATGTGCCCATCAATTGGGAAATGGCTGAACAAGCTGTGGTATATGAATATAATGGAAAATTATTGTGCGATAAGACATGATGAACACGCAGATTTCAGAAAAACCTGGAGAGACTTGTACAAACTGAATAAAGTGAAATGAACAGAACCAGGAAAACATCATCATTAACATTATGTGATGATCAACTATGAATGACTTAGTTCTTCTCAGCAACACAATGATCCAAGACAAGTACGAAGGACTCATGAAGGAAAATGCTATTCACATACAGATAAAGAACTCACAAACTCTGAATAAAGATCAAAGCCATATTTTTTTCACTTACTTTATTCTTTTTTGTGTGTTTTTACCTCTTGATCTGTGATCTGTTTCTTCTTTCATAACTGTGACAAATATGGAAATATGTTTTACATGATAGCACATGTATAACCTATATCAAATTGCCTACCATTTTGGGGGGAGGAGAGGGTGAGAGGAGAAAAATTTGGAACTCAAAATCTTGTAAAAATGAATGCTAAAAATTATCCTGACATGTAATTGGGAAAAAATAAAATACCATTAATTTTTTTAAAACATGTAATAAATACTATATATTGTTTTCAAGGCTACCCTACTTTTCTATGCTTCTTCCTAAGTTTTTTTTTTGTTCTCTGCTGTGCACTTTTTCCTCCCTCCTCAGCCCACCCTAAAGAAGGCTACAATTTTAAACACAGATATACGCACGTACACTAAATCATATTATACATACTTTTATTTATCAGTTATTTCTCTGGAGATAGATTGCATCTTCCTTTGCAGGTCCTTTGTAGTTGGTTTGAGTATTTATGATACTCAAGATGAATTAGTCCAAGTTGTTCTTAGATCAATATTTTTGTCACTCCATACAACATTCTCTTGGTACTATCTGCCTATAAAAGTTAAGAGCTTCATTTTTCTAGTTTAAAATTTGCTTACTTGTTTAAATGATACTGTCAGCAGTCATTTACTCTATAATGGAAATGAAAGCAATAAGACAAGGGGATAGGGAAAGAACAAGAGGATGCTGGCAGCTTGAGGTAGAGGGGAAGAGGAGAGTAGAATGGGGAAAGGAAGAAGTACTGATGATGGGGAAAGGGTGGGTGAGAAATTTCTGAAGACAAACTTTTCCTATTTCACAATTTTGCTTTGTGTGGTTCCCCAAGTCTAAGATTTTGCCAGTTTGATCCTGCCACCTCATCTTCCATTATAAAGAAAGATTACTTTCAACTGTTGAAGAAAGTCTATTTCGAAAGGCATATAGACAGCCCACTTTGGGGCACAAGGATTAAACATTGCTCTCCTTTAGCTCCTCATTTAGTTCTCTGACTGGAGAGAATTTCCCAGTGTAGAGACTTCATTCTGCCATTGGTCAGTATTGGCTGGGCTTGGGCATAACTACAAGTATACTCTTCTTCAAGCAAATCTAATTGCTGAAAACCAAGGTTGCAAAACAAATATATCGGTAGGGATAATTCTCTTTACCAAAACAAATACTAAACAGTTTTCACTTTAATATTTCTATTTGGTCCCTTGATCTTGAAGTGTCTAGTGGATGGTAAAGGAGAGGAAATGAGACTGAGTCTAGTCCATATTCATTAAGTAGCTTTGGGAAAGGATTTACTTGTAGGATCAGTGAGTGAAATTACCCTTCCTTATAGATCTCCATACCGTGTCCCACCAAGAGACAATATTTGAGAGGACAATGACTAAAGTATAGAAGAAAAAAAGTTTATGGGTATCTGCATATTTAAATAGCTTGACCTAAAACAACATCTGAACCATCTTTCAATATTCCAAGCAAATGTCATGTCCTCCATGAAGATTTCCCCAATCTCATCAGGCTGAAATAATCTTTCTTTCCTTGAACCTTGTACATTTTTAAAGGATCATAGATTTCAAGCTATAAGGGCCTTTAGAGGCCATCTAATCTAACTCACTCATCTTACAGAGGGGGAAAATAAGTCCCAGACAGATTAAAGGATTTGCCCAAGATGACACGGGAAGTGCATTGTGGAGCTGGGATCCCACACCAAGGCCTCTGCATTACGCTGCTTTTCGTCTGTCCCACTCAGAACTTTATTACAAATCCATCTTATTCCATTCCGGATTTTAACTTTTTTGAGTATGTCTTTTGTTCTCACAAGACTGTAAACTCCTCAAGTACATGGATTTTCACTGTCCTAATTATTCCCTCCTATTTTAACATGGAGCTTTGCACAGAGGAGACACCTGAGATAAGCTTCTTGTATTACCTTTATTTGAATTCTGAGCAACTAGAAGGAGCTCCATAAACATTAGCTGACCTGGAAAAAAAAATCCATTATGGTCACTGTGTTGTGCTTATAAGGCAAGAAAGAGAATTAATCAAAATATAATTTACAAAATCTTAGCTCTCAGTTAAGCAGGAATTCAATTAATCATATCTTAATAGTACAGGCATCTCAAATTCAATGTGTTTAAAATAAAACCTATCTTTTCCCCTCTAATCACCCTTTATTCCAAACTTCTCTATTTCTGTTAAGGGCACCACCTTCCTTATCATTATTCAAACCTGCAACCTTAGTGCCATTCTTGACTTCACTTACCCCATATATCCAATCAATTTGCTCTAGCATCTATCTCCTTCCCTCATTCATGAAGCCATCACTCAATTCAAACCTTCTTCTCTTATCACCCAGACAACTGCAATTGACTCCAAATTGGTTTCACTGCTTCCAAGCCCTCCCTCCTTCCTCTAGTCTATCCTTTATTCAGCTGCCAAATGGATTTTTCTAAACCCACGTCTGAACATATCATTCCTTTCAAACTCCAGTGGCTTCCTGTTGCCACTCGGATCAAATATATACTCCTCTGTCTAGCATTTAAAGGCCTTCCCAACCTGCCCCCATTCTACCTTTCCAGTCTCACTAACCATCACTCCCCCTGCATGCATTCTAAGGTCCAGACAAACCGAGCTTCTTGCTGTTTCTCACACATTATATTCCATCTCCTCGGCTTTTGCCCTGGCTGCTCCCCATAGCTGAAATGTACTGACTCCTCATTTCCATCTTTTTGAGTCCCTGGCTTCCTCTGGTACTCATCTCAGGTGACACCTTCTATATAGAGCCTTTTCTGATCTCCTCAGTTGCTACTGCTTTCTTCACTAAAATCACCTACCATCTATTTTGTATGTATTTCATAAAAAACCTACATACATGCATATTGTCTCCCTGATAGAATGTAAGCTCTTTGAGGGCAAGCACAGTTTCGCTTTTTTTTTCTTTGAAACCTCGGTGCCCATCACAGTGCTTAATCAATTTTTGCCAATGATTCGGTTAACTGATTGTTACGATAGCTGTTCTTTCCCCAGGCTCTATAAAAATGAACAGTGAATGGCTAGGCCCTTTTTTGTGATCTGTCTCTCTCTTGGTCTTGCAAATCAGTGTTCCATGGGAAAAAGCATTTCTTCCTCCCACCCTTCTAACCCACTCCAGGAATAGAAGGTGGTGACTTGCAGGAAAAACACATGATGAGTAGCATTGGCCTAGGTATCTCGAGTTTCCTGAACCTTTGGTTTCTGGATGCCTCTGCTTTTTAATTTCCTTTTCTGACCACAAGTCATACTAGAATTCCTGAGAATGAATTTTTTTTCGTGCTCAAAATGCAGCAGTTCCTGGGACTTTGCTGGAGTGCCTTTACAGGGCAAATGACAGTGATATGTGTGGTTATGTATGACCTGAGAGAAGAGAATCTTATGTAGATTTGTCTAGTATTGGGCATTACCTCATAGATAATCTCAAATTCAAGATTTCCCAAGTCTTAGAATTCCGAAGAGATCTAGTTCATAAGTTTGATCATTTGGGTAGAACTTCCTAGTGGGGGAGAATTTGCTTCTTAGGGAAGGAAGGAGAATTTACTTGTTGGTGTGCCATCAGAGGGTCAAGCTGAAGCTTGTCTTGAGGGTGAGAGAGAAAGGATCTAGACCTTGGTAACTGTTCTACTGCCACTAGTTCTTTGGACAGTGCAGGTTCACAGTGAAGGAGATTTATTTGTTTGGCAGTCTTCCAAAGTGTGTTTACGTTCAGAATGAGTCTGATGAACTATGCAAATGTTTTATATTTCTATATTTGCTCATGGGTTTCTATGAGTCCTTTGCATCTTATACCTTTTATGTGGTGGGTAAAATAAAAGAATGACCTATTAGTATATTGAATGCTTATGCAAAAATCAGGGACCTATTATTCCATTTGGGGAAACCTTAACGCAAGCTATACTTTACCTTTATTTTGGTAAAATCCCCAGAGTAGAACTCTAGATTGAAGGGAAGAGCCGAAGAGCAATAATGATCTTTTAAGGGTTCAGTCTTTAAAATTAGACTAAATGCATGTGAATCCAGAGTCTAAAGGAGGAGGACCCTGTGCCCAGGTTATACCTATTGCATTATAGCCCCTCTGTCTCACCCTTAGTTCCCATAATATTTACTTAGGTTTCCTGAGCTTTTAATGTACAAAATACAAGTAAATGCAGGATGTGTATTTTAGTGTAGAGAGGAATAACTTGGTTTTAATGGAGTTAAGCTAGGTCGATCTGCTAAACCCAGAAATTAGGAATCTGAGGAAGGTTGTTCATAGGCTAGTTCAAAGGCAGGAAGCTTACTTCATTCCTGAGGAATATTATATTATTATGCCTTAGAGGTAATCTATTACTTATACAATTAGATAGCAAGATATTTCCTGGTTGTTTACAGCAGGATATAACCATTGTCCTCCACTGGTATCTTCATGATAGCCAGAGAAACAGAAGAAGTCCCCCTTCCTCATCCCAGTATGTTTGGAAGTATTTCATGCAGCAAACTCATGCAAAGATTTGGGTGAGAATTACAAAGGATGGAAAGACTTGGATGGGCTGCAATAATCATTACTGGAGGGAATAAACACGTTGATGAAATTGTAGATCCACTTGGGATCATTTGAAAATTTGACAATTCTTCTCCACATAAGGAAGGCAACTTTAGAGAGCTGACCTTGGAGTCAGGAGACCTGGGTTCAAGGTCCACCTTTGTCAAATACTGTCTGTGTGACCCTTGTCTGTGTGACCCTAAGTCATTTAACCTCTTAATGCCCTATGGAAGGCAACTCTGTAAGACTTTAAATTGGAAGAAGTGGCTCCCTATATTGATAGAGGAAGTTTCTAGCCGGGAGCTCCTTACTATGAAATCACAGGGGCAATAAAGCATAAAACAACAAGAAACAACCCAACCTTCCACCTTTACAGCTTGGGCAATTGGCCAACCAAAAATATGACCATTAACATTCTCTTCTCTTCCTCTTCAAATAAAAAAGACTTCTTTCTTCCCAACCTGATTCCTCATTTGTCAGGCTTTTGTTCTATTTTAGCCTGGGTTTGTATGATGCTCTTCCATTACATATTTAAAAAAAAAACAAACCTCACTCATTCATAACTTTATGAGAACAACTGTTTGGGTTGAAAGATACTGTGGGTAAAGTGTGGATTTCAAGAACTGTTGTTCTTCCAGATGAATATCAATTTCCACCCTGCCATATGCAAGTCATTTTTATGCCACCCTTGGGAATTTTCAATCTATTTACTGTGGGTTAAAAACAAACCCAAACATGTGATCCATACCACACGGTCCCTAGCAGTACTAGCCAAAGAGCTATGTCAGGCTGCTTCTAAGGCTTCAACTTCCCAAACAAATGACCGGGCAGACTCTTCATGACAGCTTTATAAATGGGTGGATTTGGAAGTATGATGCACATGATGACTTGAGGGGAACTCCTATTTGATGAACGATTTCCAATTACAGAGGGGGCTTTAAATGTCACTGAGTCATCAGTCTGTAGCTTAAAAAAACAAATGGAAAAAGCTTGTTTTCATCACTTTGCTTTATATTGACAGAAATTCCAGTGGCAACTGTGGGGAAAGGAACACATGTATGTAACCTACCTCCCCCTATGCACACACACAAGTCTAGTGTTTATTGAATCCTGACCCATAAGGTAGGTTTTATTTTTTTTTAAGGGTAGGAATCTCAAACTGAGGTCATGAAGGCAGTAGTTCACAATTCACCTATCTCTCGAAAGATGTGAATGATGAACACTTGCCTGACTATGGTATTTGAAAATTACTGGAGTTCACTTTCCCTGGACAGAGGGTGGAGTGAGTTGAGCCTGTAGGGAGGTGGCCAAGTTACAAACTGAACAGTCAAACAGTCTTGAGCCTAGGTGTTAAGCTTCTTGGATTAGAGCTGGTTGGGCCTTCCTTTGCATGTGCTAAATCTTCAAAGTAGGCTAGCTGAGACCATTCCTAGAATTACTCTTATAAGGCCAAGAGAGGTTTCCCAGTCTTGCACTGGTGAGTTGCCATCATGTAGGGAAGGTCTTCAAGGATGAGAAGGTTCTAGGGTTTTTTGGGATTCATGGCTGGTTCTCCCTTGGCTTATGAGAGTTTATGCTACTCTCTTCAGTTTACCAGTGGGGAGACACAAGTAATCAATCTGTCTGGGCAGCAGGTGCCTAAAAATGATGCCATTTGTATATAATACAGATTGGCCCATTTAATAGTTTAAACTCAAACCGCAGAGACCCAGGAAGCCTACATTGTAGGTCTAGATTTAGATAAATAAGAGTTTGGATCTGGAAGGCCCCATTCCATGTCTCTAGGTAAGCCTATGATTTCTGCCCTTGTGGGGTGTTGAGTTGCCTCTCTGCTCTTCCAGCTCTGAGACAAGCTAGAATTAGATCTATTTACTACACATTAGATACAGCTAAGGCCCTGGTAGTGTGAATAATGAATCATGAAGTGGTTGAATGTATTTAAATTTGCACTATTTGAAATTGTAATTATATGAAATATAGTAATTGGTTTCAACCTGATGGAAACATGCTGTGAAAATTTGAGTAATGTATCCACTTTGTGGGCACGTAGATGTCTAAGACAAGTAGAAGTCACGTCTCCCTACATGCACATAGCATCACAGTGATATAATGCAGGAAACCACCCAACTCACTTACATGAGGGTTATACGCATAATTTGTTATTGTTCAGTTGTTTCAGTCATGTCCAACTCAACCCCAGTTTGGGGTTTTCCTTGAAAAGCTACTGGAGTGGTTTGCCGTTTTCTTCTCTAGCTCATTTTACCACTGAGGAACTGAGGTAAACAAGGTTAAGTGACTTGCTCAGGGTCACATAGCTAGTTTGATATACCACCAAACTGCCCCTTCTACACATAATAGGGGCTCAAATATATTTGCTGGATTAATAACAAAATAAGAACCAATGGGATGAAATTACAGACAGGTTCAGTAAGATCATAAGATCATTGTTTTTGAGTTGGAAGGGACCTTAAAGGTCATTTAGTCTAACCCCTTCATCTTACAGATTAAGAAACTTAAGTCTAGAGAAGATTGCACCTGTATAAGGTCACATGAGTATTGAATGTAAGGGCTGGCTTTGAACCCAGATCCTCTGATTCTATCTTTCTACTATATCATATGGAACCATTCAGGGCAAGATATCAAGGCCATGGACGGTCAGCCATTCGCCCCTTAGCTTTGTCTCTGTAGGGTGGGGCCATATTACACCTTTGGTCTGCACAGGCCTACAAGGGCCTTTTGTTATGTAGTGGATCCCTCTGGCAGTCTGGTGATACCTATGAGCCTGTGTCAAAACCTTGTTTTTAAATGCGTGACATAAAATATGTAGGATTGTAAGGGAAACCAATTATATTGAAATAGTTATAAAAATAATTTTTAAAAAAAAGTTCTCAGACTCCAGGTTAAGAACTCTTGGGAACATATTTGTGTTTCCACTAATCAAATCATTCCTCTTGATTTTAGAGTAAATGCTATTACTTTCATTTCATCCCTTAGAGTGATGTATAATTAAATAGAATATGGAATAGAGTATTGTTTTATAAAAGCATTTAACCAAAGTGTTCAAAATAAGCATAGGCGTATTGCTAGCTACATTGGTTATAGATATCACAAGCCTATACCGATTCAGGTACCACTCCAAATATCATGTGGATTGGTGTCTGCCCCTCTCCTCCTATCCTTACACCAAGTCAGTATCAGTGTAACAGGTTTATAGGAAGTCAGCATCTGACCATAATCCTCCCTGTTATCAGCACAAGGAGTAGGGAAGTGACACACAGACACACAGATGCACACACACTTCTTGTTGAGGGTCTAGACCTCTTGTTATTCTTCAAAGGACTGCTGAACCATGATCCTAAATACCATTTGGTTGCAATCAGTGGTATACTGGTAAATGTTTAACAACCGACTCTCCCCACAAAAAGTATACAACTAACTTTTGTGTTTAATCCACATTATTATAAACATTTTCTCCATGACTTTGTGAAGTCTAGAATTATCAACAAAACAATAAGTCAAGTCTGGCTTTTTAACATTTGCCAGTAATTACCTCTCAAGAGCCTGTTCAAAATGGCTCTAACACGCCTCTGGTTGGACTGGACATTGCCTACTTCCTCCTGCTCACTTTGTCTGTCTGCCACGCCTCCTGGAATGGGAAATTCCCTCATTCAGAATGGAGGCAGGCCAAAGTGCTGAAAGAGATTCTTGTATCTCCTGCACTTGCCCCTTTGAAAACCACCGAGGCTCAGTCCCAAAGCCTTGTGTGTGTGGGGGGGTAGTCCCAGGGCACAAGCCATCAAATCCCTGAGTAGGTTTCTGACATATCTTTTGATATAAATTATTTGTCTGAAGTGGGTTTGTTTGGACTGGCACAATGCCTGGCATATGTTAGGTCTGTAACAAACACTTGCTGATGGATTGATTAACTTATTGGACTGTCTTAGCTACACGTCCTTGGAGTTATGAGGAGCAAAGTGTGAGATGTGCTCTCTATCAAAGTTATTCTTAGATCCAATTGTCATATCTAATAAGACGGTCCAGCGGGGAGGAACAGTATTATCACAGCCTTCTGGCAAGGTTTTGGCTGACTGCAGAGACCCTGGAAGTTGTATTTCTTCCCAGCCTGGGAAGAGAGAAAGCTAATGTGAGATCAGGACTGGAGAGAAGGTGTTTCCAACCCTACAATAGGAGTTTCTGAAGGTTCTTAGAAAGGAGAAAGAAGAGAGATGCTCTGATACAGGGGTATACTGGAGACAGACTGAACACACTAGCGAGACTTGATTGTGAAATATTCAGTGTGAGTATTTATACACAAGTGGCATAAATCAAAGCTGGATTTATTGTTTTGTTAGTTGTCTAACTTACAAAAGTGATGGAGGAAATGTTAATAATGAAGCAGATTACACTTAAAAGTGTGTTCTGGGTACATTTTCCCCCCAGAGAGCCAGTTGTTAAATGTTTACCAGAAGGGGCCAGGCACATGTAGCAGCAGTACAACCAAAGTTGTTGTTTGTCCTTCATTTTCCAAGAGGACCAATGACATCGCTGGTAATGTCTTCACTTTTGAGTGAATTGGATTTAAGTGAAGGAGAGTTACACAGAGTCTTCAACCTCGCTCTTCCAAGAGTCATCAAAGTCCAGTGTCAGGACAAACATCAAGATGACAGGTGATGGCCTGGGATGACCTTGGCATCTTCAATGTCTGACCAAGCTCTAACCACTCCACAGGGCCTGCTTCTGCCACCTTTGTGGCAGTAGGAACAAATTGTTTTCATCTGCCCATTCTGCCAAGGAGAATCTTCACATGCTTGGGGTAGACACCCCCCTAACTCAATGATGGTTAACATCAACCTGGTTTAGCTCGTCTGCTGAGATGGTTTTACCAGGGTGTGGCTGCTGCACATGCTGCAGCCTTGAAGTCACAGGTGAGAGTTGCGTGAAAGGTAGACACCAAAAGTGGGTGAGCAGCTCTGAAAAGAGTTTGGCAAGCCTTCACACCAGATGTGCTAATCCTCCCTGAATATCCCACACACCTCTCAAACACCAAAACAGATAGAGGTAGGACAACTGAATCATTTTACCAAAGATGAAACACTTTACCAAAAGTATTTCAGGTGGTTGAAACACTGAGAGGGAAGGCAGGACTTGAGATTACAGGGTGTGGGCTTTAGTCTGAAGACATCTAAAGAATAGCTCCCCATTGAATGTTGGCATGCCTTGCTGCAAGGATGCAGGAAATCCCAGAAAATTGAATGGCTGACTGAGACTTAGGGACGGAGTCTTGGAGGAGGAGCTGCTCTTCCCATAGTGTAGAAAAGCAACCTATGAGACTCTCTTGTTTGTTCTTCTTCTGTTTTCTCCCTCTATCCTGGAGAAATTTTGATGGTGAGAGACAATGACCCTTTTAGGATCACCTCTCAGAACTGGACCAAGTTTGTGTTAGTCCAAAGCCTTTTGAAGTCTTTGTAATGAGGGTGACAAAACAATAACCCTAATGATACACAAAGATATGTACATCCCTAAAAAGAGGACAGAGTCACATTATGAATCATTTCCTCTCTTAAAGCTCATTGGCTGTAGCTTTATGAAGTTGTGGGGTTTCCTAGGGGCTCACTCTAAACATAAAACTGAAGAGAAGACAGGAGAGAGAGAAGAAAGAGCTTGAAAAGTTTCCTGGAAGGAATGAAGGAAACATGGATCTCTCCTGGTCAAGAGTCTAACCAGGAGAAGGTGAGAGAGACTGAGATGCAGTTGGGCCACTGGCCTCTGGCTTCACAGAAAGACAAGGATTAGGATGAGCTATTATTCATCTAGTTTAGAGATACAAATGTGGCTGGGCTACTGGACTGAGCAAAAGTAAGCAAGAGAAGGAAGTGCAAACTTAACTGAAGCCAGATCTAGAGAAGAAGCCTTGCCTACATCTTCCTTATTCTGGTTCCAATACTTCAAGTCACAGAATCACAGAATATTAGAACTGGAAGGGAATTTAGAGGTCATATGGTTTAACTCCCTTATTTCATTGATAAGGCAATTAAGGCTTGAAGCAGTCAGATGATTTGACCAAGATCAGAAGTAAAAGAGCCAGAATTTGCACTCAGGTCTTCTGATTCTAAAGTTGGTAGTCTTCCAATTTATCACATTGCCTTCCTTTTGGTTTCCTGGGTTTTAAGAAGTCTCAGAAAATCATATTTGTCTATAATTTTGCAGTCTTTCCTCAAACTCACCATTCTGACAACTGCCTGCTTCCTTATTCCATTTATTTTCAAACTGTGTTGCTTAATTCATCTAAAATGTGCTGCTCCTGCCATCCCTTGGAATCTTTTAGGGACACTGCTTCTTGAATTCGTGTTTTTACCATCTTCCAAGTGCTGCAGTGGATGGAGCTCCAGGCCTGTAGTCAGGAAGACCTGAGTTCAAATCTATCCTCAGACACTTATGTAGTAGCTATGTGACCCTGGGCAAGTCACTTACCCCTGTTTACCTCCAGTAAAATGAGTTGGAGAAAGAAATGGCAAACCACTGCATTATCTTTGCTAAGAAAACCCCAAATAGGGTCACAAACAACAAACATGATGAGTAAGGTAAGTTTAGCCAAAAATTCCTTCTCTTTTGCATTTATATAGCACCTACTGTGTGCCAGCCATCACACTAAGGGCTTTACAAATATTATCTCATTGGAGAAAATGATATCCAGCAGACATCTTAAACTCAACACGTCTGAAACTGAACTCGTTACCTTTCCCTCTGACCCTCCCCACACAGAATTCCCCCTTCCACCACACACACACACACACACACACACACACACAACACACACACCTCTTACCTATTGTAGAGAACACCACCATCCTCCCAGTCCCTCTGGCTCTCAGAATAGGTGTCCTCCTGGACTCCTCACTATCTCTTACCGCACCATATGCAATCTGTCGCTGAGGCTGTTGGTTTCACCTTTGCAGCATCTCTCAAATAGACCTCTTCTCTCTTTTGCCACTGCCACCATCCTAGTTCAGGCCTTTCTCACTTCACCTTGATTACTGCAATAGACTGTTGGAGGTCTGCCTGCCTTAAGTCTCTCCCCATGACAAAGCCATCCTCTATTCAGCTGCCAAAGTGATTCTCCCAAAGTGCAGATCTGTCTTCCCTATTCAATAAACTCTAGTGGCTCCCAGATCAGATGCAAAATCCCCCATTTGGTGTTCAAACCTTTCATGACATAGTCTCTTCCTGCCTTTTCTTACTTCTTATTCCCTAACATGTGTACTCTTTGATCCAGTGACACTGCCTTGTGGCTTTTCCACGAATATTGCATTCTATCTCTTGGCTCTGGGCATTTTCTCTGGCTGTCCTCCATGCTGGAATGCTCCTCCTTCAAATCTTTGCCTATTGACTTCCCTGGCCTGCTTTAAGTCCCAAATAACATCTCATCTTCTCCAAGATGCCTTTCCCAACCCCTCTTAATTCTAGTATCTTCCCTCTCTTTATTATTTCCTATTTAGGGGGGCTATGGGGTGTTTAAAGAGGACTAGAACCTCTGGTATGAGGGCTTGCTGAGCATTTTTCAGGGCTGCTCATATGTTTTTAGTGTCTGCCTGGCACTCAATTCTCACCTGTAGTTCCAAGAAGTTGTAGCATGCACAGCAACCACACACTGATAAAATTGTCTCGGCAGACAGGTTAAACCAAGTTGAGGGTAACCAACAGGCCTCAAATTGATTGGTGAGTTAGGAGGGTGTCTGCCCCAAACACATGAAGACTTCCCCTGGTGAAATGGGTAGATGAGAACAAATTGTTCCAGTGGTCGTTAAAGTTGCTAAAGTAGGCACTGTGGAGTGCTCGGAGCTTGGTCAGACATGGAAGACCCCAAGGTCATTCACTGCATCTTGGGCCATCACCTGTAGTCTTGACTTTTTTCTTACCGCTGGACTTCGATGATCCTGGAAGAGAGAATGAGGCTGATGACTTTGTGTAGCTCTGCCTCCCTTAAATCCAATTCACACCAAGACAAGACATGGCCCCACATTGTCAAGTCCTCTTTGAAAAACAAAGGATGAACAACAGCATCATGGGATTTGAGCTCCCTCTACCAAGGTCCCTTTTTATGAGGAAGTCTCTTAAATATCTGGTTTCTTAGCTGCATTCTAATATCTCAGCCATGGCCTGCTCCTCAGTTCTTTCTGAGGCTTGGATGAAAAAGCATGTGTTCTGTATTCCAAACTCTAGAACAGGTCATGGACTTGATTTGGAAGGATCCTGCCCTTCTTAAAGAACAGGTCAGTAGTAATTGGAGAGAGTACTGCCCTGTTAACAACCAGAAACCTCCTCTCAACAGAGTCACATGGTCCATTGTCATCTCCCTTCTCTGAACCACATTGCTCTGGCTGGAGTTAAGGATAAGGTGGGTGGAGAATGTGTCATCAGTTCCTAGATCCTCTAGTCCAGGGGTTCTTACTATTTTTCATGGCATAGACCCTTATGGAAACCTATGTTTCAGTTTTAAGAATAATATTTTTAAATAATTGAAGAAAATGCTTCACTCAGAGGTTAGTGAAAATAAAGGGATTATTTTTTCCAATCTAACTTCATGAACTCCCTATCTTCATTGGGAGCCTGTGGACCTCTGGTAAACACTCCTTGCCATATTTGAACACCCTTAATTTCCTAGATATGGGAATAGACCCGGAAACATGAGGTCCCCTGTCTTTAGTCATACATTAAGCTAGCTGCAACGGAGCTACACTAAGCCAAGAACCCTGGTTTTTTGACTCCTAAAAAATAAGTCTTGTAACTTTTCCCACTAAGGAGGCATCTACAGAGTGAGTGATAAATTATTGCCCTTCCACTGAGTTTGGAGGTCCTGAAGAATTCATTGGAATAAAGCTAGTGCTCTGGCCAGGGGACATATATAGGGGGACAGATAGACAGCAGCTACCTGTTAACAAGTACTGGCAGAGTTTAATTCTTGATTTAATTCCATGTTATTGGCTTTGCCTTGAACTTGAAGTCATTAGGTTTGGCTTAGTAAGTGAAATATTGGTAGAAGCTTGTGAATGGTGGGTTTAAACAGGGCCACTCTAATAGTACCAGGGACCTGAGGGGTAACTGAGAAAGGGCCACACTGAGAAAGAGCCTTGTGGGGAACACAGAAGCATAGGTTTATTGAAAAAATAGAGGAGTGTTATAACACAAAAAGATTTAAAACACATACGCACAAATAAATATTTTCCCCTTCAAAGTAGTCACCTTGAGAAAGGTAGATACTTTTTAAAAAATGATGTTGATGGAATTACTCTTACAAAGTTGTCTTTTTGGTTAGTTTACAAACTACTGGGGTGGAGCCAAGATGGCAGGGAGAAGCCAGGAAGTTGCCTGAGCTCTCCCTAGTTTCCCTTAGAAACAACATTAAATTTCTGGAGAAACTAAATCTACAGAAAGATGGAATGAAACTTTTTTCCAGCATAAGATAACAGGACTTCAGGAAAGGTCTGTCTCACTTGGGTAAAAGGGTAGCACAGCACAGTGCAGGAGGTGTCCAAGCAAGCCAGTGGGAGGCTCTTAGCCATAGCACATTTCAACAACCAAGGTCCAGCAGTTTTGGCTTAGCAGGCCAATGGTAGAGCAGGCCAGCTGTGAAGCCTCCAACCCCAGCACAGCAGACAAACTGCCAGCCCCAGAACTCAGGGCACAACAGGCATGACGAGGCCTGGCCACTCCAATGCAGTGAGCAAGCTGCCAGCTCCAGAGGACCCAGCACAGAAAGCCAGTGCAAGAAGCTTGGGACAGTACCCCCTGCATTCCAGGAGCAAGAGCTCAATGTTTAAAAAGGAGAAAAAAACAAAAAACTATGACCATAGAAAGCTACTATGGTGACAGGAAGATCAAAACACAAACTCAGAAGGGGACAGCAATGTCAAAATGCCTACATGCAAAGCCTCAAGGGGGAATATCAAAAAGTCCTCTTGGAAGAGCTCAAAAAGGATTTTAAAAATCCCTTTTAGAAAGGGAGAAGAGGGGCAGCTAGGTGGTGCAATGGATAGAGCACTGCCCCTGGAGTCAGAACCTGAGTTTAAATCCAGTCTCAGATACATAATACTCACTAGCTGTGTGACTCTGGGCAAGTCACTTAACCCCAATTGCCTCACCAAAGAAAAAAAAGTTAAAAAAATAAATAAATAAATGCATTTTAAAAAAGAAAGATAGGAGAAAAATTGGGAAAAGACATGAGATTTATGCAAGAGAATTATGAAAAAAGAGTCAACAGCTTGGAAAAGGAGGCACAAAAATTGACCGAAGAAAACAACTCCTTAAAAAAATAGAATTGGCCACTGAAGAAAACAACTCTTTTAAAAGTAGAACTAGCCAAATGGAAAAAGGAGGTACAAAAGCTCACTGAAAAAAAAAATTATCCTTTAAAAATTAGAATTGGGCAAATGGAAACTAAGGACTTTATGAGACATCAAGAATCAGTCAAACAAAATCAAAAGAATGAAAAAAAAATAGAAGAAAATATAAAATACCTCATTGGAAAAACCACTGACCTTGAAAATAGATCCAGGAGAGATAATTTAAGAATTATTAAACTACCTGAAAGCCACAATCAAAAAAGAGGCTGCACAGTATCTTTCAAGAAATTATCCAGAAAAACTGCCCTGATATTTTAGAACCAGAGGGTAAAATAGTCATAGAAAAAACTCACCGATCACCTCGTGAAAGAGATCACAAAATGCAAACTCCAAAGGAATATTATGGCCAAATTCCAGAATTATCAGGTCAAGGAGAAAATACTGCAAACAGCCAGAAAGAAACTATTCAAATATCAAGGAGCCACAGTCAGTATTACATATGACTTAGCAGCTTCTACATTAAAGGATTGGAGGGCTTGGGATATGATATTCCAGAAGGCAAAAGAGGTTGGATAACAACCAAGAATCAACTATTCAGCAAAACTGAGCAAACCTATCAGGAGAAAAGATGGACGTTCAATGGAAAATGGGACTTTCAAACTTTCCTGATGAAAAGACTAGAGCTGAACAGAAAATTTGATCATCAAATACAAGACTCAAGAAAAGCATAAAAAGGTAAACAGGGAAGAAAAAACAACAACATGGTATTCAATAAGGTTAAACTGTTTATATCATTACATGGGAAGATACTTGTAACTCTTAAGAAATCTCTATTAAGGCAGTTAGGAGTATATATTTAGACAGAGGGTGTGGGTATAAGTTGACTTTGATCTGATGATAAAAAATTAAGGGGTGAAAAAAAGGATTGTACTGGGAGAAGAGGAAAGGGGGAAGCAGAATAGGGTAAATTATATCACATGAAGAGGCATGAAAGACCTTTAACAATAGAGGGAAAGAAGGAAGTGGATGAGCATTGTTTGAACTTTACTCTCATTGGATTTGGCTCAAAGAGGGAATAACATATACACAAAATTGGATAGAGAAATCTATCTTTCCCTATAAGGAAGTAGTGGGGGAAAGGGGAAAGAAAAGGAAGGGGTGCTGATGGAAGGGAGAGCAGATTGGGGGAGGTGGTGGTCATAAGCAAAACACTAGTGAGGAGGGACAAGGCGAAAGGAGAGAGAAAACTATAAAAAGGGGGGAAATAGGATGGAGGGAAATACACAGTTAGTAATAATAACTGTGAATTTGAGTGGGATGAATGCTCCCATAAAATGAAAGCAAGTAGCAGAATGGATTAAAAACCAGAATCCTACAATATGTTGTTTACAAGAAACACATTTGAAGCAAAGAGACACACAGAGACTAAAGGTAAAAGGCTGGAGCAGAATATTATGATTCAGCTGAAGTTAAAAAAAGAAAAAGCAGGGGTAGCAATCCTGATCTCAGACAAAGCAAAAGCTAAAATAGATCTAATTAAATGAGACAAGGAAGAAAATTACATCTCCCTTAAAGGTACCATAGAAAATGAAGTAATATCAATAATAAACATATATGCACCAAGTGATATAACATTCAAATTCTTAGAAGAGAAGTTAAGTGAGTTACAGGAAGAAATAGACAGCAAAACTGTGCTAGTGGGGGACCTCACCCCCCCTCCAGAACTAGCTAAATCTAACCACAAAATAAACAAGAAATAAATTAAGGAGGTGAATAAAGTTTTAGAAAAGTTAGATATGATAGACCTCTACAGAAAATTGAATGGGGATAGATAGGAATACACCTGTTTCTCAGTGATATGCGGCACTTACACAAAAATTTACCATGTATTAGTGCATAAAAACTTCACAATCAAATGCAGAAAGGCAGAAATATTCAATGCATCCTTTTCAGATTGTGATGCAATAAAAAGTATATGTAATAAAGAGTCATGGATAGACTAAAATTAATTTTAATTGGAAACCAAATAGTCTATTCCTAAAGAATGAATGAGTCAAACAACAAATCATAGAAACAATAAATAATTTCATCAAAAAGAATGACAATAATGAGATAACATACCAAAATTTATGGGATGCAGCCAAAGCTGTACTTAGGGGAAATTTTATATCTCTAAATGCTTACATGAATAAAATAGAGAAAGAGCAAATCAATGAATTGGATGAAAGCTAGAAAAAAATTAAAAATTCTCAATTAAATACAAAATTAGAAATTCTGAAAAGCAAAGTTGAGATTAATAAAATTGAAAGAAAAACTATTGAACTAATAAATAAAATTAAGAGCTGGTTTTATGAAAAAACAATAAAATTGATAAACCTTTGGTTAATTTGATTTTATAAAAGAAGAAAACCAAATTATAACTATCAAAAAAGAAAAAGATGAATTCACCATCACAGAAGAGGAAATTGAAGCAATAATTATGAGCTATTTTGCTCAACTGTATGTCAATAAATCTGACAATCTAAGTAAAATGGATGAATATTTACAAAAATATAAATTGCCCAGATTAACAGAAGAGGAAATAAAATATTTAAATAACCTCATTTCAGAACAAGAAATTGAATAAGCCACCAACAAACTCCAAAAAGTCTCCAGGGCCAGATGGATTTATAAGTGAATTCTACCAAACATTTAAAGAACAATTAATTCCAATACTATATAAAGTATTTGGAAAAATAAGCAAAGAAAGAGTCCTACCAAGCTCCTTTTATGACACAAATATAGTGCTGATACCTAAAACAGGAAGAACCAAAACAGAGGAAGAAAATTATAGATGAATTTCCCTAATGAGTATCAATGCAAAAATTTTAAATAAAATATTAGCAAAGAGATTACATCAATTTATCACTAGGATAATATACTAAAATTAGGATTTATACTAGGAATGCAAGGCTGATTTAATATTAGGAAAACTATAGCATAATTGACTACATCAATAACAAAGCCAACAGAAATCGTATGATTATCTCAATAGATGCAGAAAAGGCTTTTTACAAAATACAGCATCCATTCCTGTAAAAACACTAGAGACTATAGGAATAAATGGAGCTTTCTTTAAAATAATAAGTAGTATCTATCTAAAGCCATCAGCAAGCATTATCTGTAATGGGCATAAGCTAGAAGCCTTCCCAGTAACATCAGGGGTGAAACAAAGACACCCATTATCACCACTATTATTCAATATTGTGTGAGAAATGTTAGCTTTAGCATTAAGAAAAACAAAAAGAAATTGAAAGACTTATACTAGGCCATGAAGAAAAAACTGCCCCTCTTTGCAGATGATATGATGGTATACTTAGAGAATCCTAGAAAATCAACTAAAAGACTAGTTGAAATAATTAACAGCTTTAGCAAAGTTGCAGAATATAAAATAAACCCACACAAATCATCAGCATTTCTATATATTATCAACAAGGCTCAGCAAGAAGAGATAGGAAGAGAAATTCTATTTAAAATAACTGTAGACAATATAAAATATTTGGGAGTCTACTTGCCAAGACAAACCCCAGGAATTATATGAACACAATTACAAAACACTTTTCACACAAATAAAGTCAGAACTAACCAATTGGAAAAATATCAATTGCTCATGGGTAGGATGAGTTAATATAATAAAAATGACAATTCTACCTCAAGTAATTTAATCATTCAGTGCCATACCAATCAAACTACCAAAAATTATTTTAGTAGTGCTAGAATAAATAATAACAAAATTGATCCGGAGGAACAAAAGATCAAGAATATAAAGAGAATTAATGGAAAAAAAATTCAAAGTAAGGTGGCCCAGTAATAATCATCAAAACCATTTGGTATTGGCTAAGAAATAAGAGTGGTGGATCAGTGGAATAAAAGACACTGCAGCAAATGGTTATAGTAAAATACTGTTTGATAAACTCGGAGACTCCACCTTCTGGAATAAGAACTCACTATTTGACAAAAACTGCTGGAAAAGCTGGAAAGTAACTAGCACAAAGTGTAGGGGTGGGGAACCTATGGCATCAAGGCCACATGTGGCCTTCTAGGTCCTTGGGGGCAGCTTTTTGACCAAGTCCAAGTTTTATAGAATGAAGTTTGGATTCAGTCAGAGGGCCACACTTGAGGACCAAGAAGACCACATGTGGCCTTGAGACTGCAGGTTCCCCACCCCTGGCATAGATCAACATCTCACGCAGTATACCGAGAGGTCAAAATAGTCACATGATTTAGATGCAAAGGGTGATACCATAAGCAAATTAGGAGAGCAAAGAATAGTTTACCTGTCAGATCTACAGAGAAGGGAAGAATTTATGACCAAACAAGAGATGGAGAACATTATAAAATGAAAAATGGATAATTTTGATTACATTAAATTAAGAAAGTTTTTGCACAGAAAAAGCAATGAAACCAAGATTAGAAGGAAAGCAGAAAGATGGGAAACAATTTTTACAGAAAGTGTTTCTGATAAAGGCCTCATTTCTCAAATATATAGAGAACTGAGTCAAATTTATAGGAACAAGTCATTCTCCAGTTGAAAAATGGTAAAGGATATGAACGGGTAGTTTTCAGATGAAGAAATTAAAGCTATCTATAGTCATATAAAAAACCCCTCTAAATCACCATTGATTAGAGAAATGCAAATTAAAACAACTCTGAGGTACCACCTCACATCTATCAGATTAGCTAATATGACAGAAAAGGAAAATGATACATCTTGAAGACATGGGAAAATATGGACACTAATGCACTGTTGGTGGAGTTATGAACTGATCCAACCATTCTGGAGAGCAATTTGGAACTATGCTCAAAGGACAATCAAACTGTGCATACCCTTTGATGCAGCAATAACACTACTGAGTCTGTATCCCAACAAGATCATAGAAAGGGGAAAAGGACCTACACATACACAAATATTTAAAGCAGCTCTTTTTGTGGTTGCAAAGAACTAGAAATTGAGGGGATGCCCATTGATTGAAGAATGGCTGAACAAGTTGTGGTTTATAAATGCAATGGAATATTATTGTGCTATAAGAAATGATGAGCAGGGGGACTTCATAAAAATCTGGAAAGACTTATATGAACTGATGCTGATTGAAGTGAGCAGAACCAGGAGAACATTGTACATAGTAACAGTCACATTGTATGATGACTTTGATAGACTTATCTCTTCTTAGCAGTGCAAGGATCTAAGACAACATCAAAAGACGCATGATGGAAAATGCTATCCACATCCAGAAAAAGAACTATGGAGTCTGAATGCAGATTGAAACATATTATTTGAGCTCTCTCTCTCTCTTTCTATTTCTTCTTTCTCATTGTTTCTCCCATTGGTTCTAATTCTTCTTTGCAACATGAGTAATGTGAGAATAGGTTTAATATGAAAGTATATGTTGAGCCTACATCAATTGCCATTTCATCTTGGGGTGGGGGGAGGGGAGAGACAGGGGGAAATTTTGCAACTCAAAATCTTATGGAAGTGAATGTTGAAAACTAAAAATAAATGAATAAATTTATTTTTTTAAAAAAAGAAATGATGAACAGAAAAACTGGAAAGACTGGTGCTGGAAATGAACTAGACCTGGAAAGGAACTGGTGTTGAGTGAGGTGAGCAGAACCAGGAGAACACTGTACAAAGTCACAACAACATTGTGTGATGATCAACTATGATTGACTTAGCTGTTCTCAGCAATATAAGATCTAAGACAACTCCAAAAGACTCATGCTGGAAAATGCTATCCTCATACAGTGAAAGAACTATGGAGTATGAATTCAGATAGAGGCATACTATTTTCACTTTTTCGTGGCTTTTCTCTTTTGTTCCATTTCTTCTTTCACAACATGATTAATGTGGAAATCCATTTACATGATCACACATTTATAACCTATATCAGATTGCTTGCCATCTTGGGGAGGGGAGATGGGAAGAAGGAAGGGAAGAAAAATTTGAAACTCAAAACTTTATAAAAAATGAATGTTGAAAACTATCTTTGCATGTAATTGAAAAAAAATACTATTTACAAAAAAATTTCTCATTACCTCTTAGTCACACCTCATCAGTCATGGCATGAATAAGGAACTGGGCTACAGCCAAACTAGAAGTTGTTATATAGTTGGATCCTTATTCTAAGGCTTATTTCAAAAAATGAGTTGCCTTTGGTTTAACAATTCAACTCACTGTGCCATGGCTGGATCAGTCCTGGCAATTAACTATGCAAAAATGTGGAATCTGATAGAAAGGAAATGGTATAGATCCAATCTGAATTTCCAAAGACTGGCCTTGGCTATTCTGTTGTACTCCAGGTAGGAGTTAAGTAACTAAACACACCTATGAATTGCCCAGGAGGGTAAGACAAAAAGTGACATGACTGTTTACTCCCTAAGCGATTGCTTGCAGACACATGTTAATAGTGTTCTGCATCAACATCAACTTTATGGAGCCCCGTTGTGATGATCTAACTGTATTACTCAGTGTGAGTAATGCCCAGGAGGAGAGTCAGTCTTAGTGTGTACATTAACATGATGTTCTGTGAACAAGATCTCACAGCTCTTAAATGTGTAATAGACAATGTACCACCTATTCTACCCAGAGAAGGGCACAATAGTGAAAATTCAATAGAACAAGCATTTATTAAGCTCTTATTGGGTACAATGTGGCATAATGGATTCAATGGATGCAAAAATGAAACTTGATATGGTCCTTGCCCTGCAGTTATAACATGATCAAGTATGGAGGAGGGAAAGGAGGCAGCATGACAGTAGAAAGAGAGCTAGCTTTGAAGACAAGAAGAACAAAAGAGGTGGGTAGGGGTGGAGCCAAGATGGTGGAGAAAAGGCAGCGACTTGCCTGAGCTCTCCCCCAAACCCCTCTGAACACCTTTAAATAATGCACTAAAAATTCCTGGAGCAGCAGAACCCAAAAAAGGATGAGATGAAATAATTTTCCAGCCAAAGACAACTTAGAAATTTAGCAAGAAAGGTCAGTTGCACCTGGGTGAGAGTGGAACACAGTCTAGCACAAGCCATGCTAACACAGACCCAGTGCTGGCAAACCAGGATCAGCCTTGGGAGCCACTGAACCAGCAGCAGCTGTGACTGCTTCCAGTGCTGTCAGCCAACAGATGATAAGGGGGTCAAATAATTGGTCTGAAGGAAATTACAAGGGTCTCTTTGCTAGCACTGAGGTAGGCCTCTGTTGCTCAGATCTGGATCACAGTCCTAGGTGGCAGTCTCAGGGCAAGGAGGAGCACTAGTAGGCCAGAGCTTGCAGTGGTAGTGAAGCAGGAACCCTCCTCACAGCTCCAGAGCAGAAAAGAGTGCTTGTGGTCATTCACAGACCAGAGCACAGGCCAGAAAACACACCTCTCCTTAGATCATACCACCTTGGAAGAACTGAAAACTTACAGGTCCCTAGAAGTATTTCTGAAAACAGCCGCACAAAATCCCTGAAGTTTGGAACAGTGCACCCTCTACCCCAGAAGCAGAGCCACCACTTTAGCAAAGAGTTAAAACTCAAGAGACTAGAAAAATGAGCAAACAATAGAGAAAAAATCTGACCATAGAAAGCTGCTATGGTGACAAGGTAGATCAAAACACACACTCAGAAGAAGACAACAAAGTCAAAGCTCTTACATCCAAAGCTTCCAAGAAAAATATGAATTGGTCTCAGGCCACGGAAGAGCTCAAAAATGGTTTTGAAAATAAGAGAAGTAGAGAAACAACTGGGAAGAGAAATGAGAGTGATACAAGAAAATCATGAAAAATGAATCAGCACCTTGGTCAAAGGAGACACAAAAAAATCTGAAGAAAATAACACCTTAAAAAAACAGACTAGGCTAAATGGCAAAGGAAGTACAAAAAGCCAATGAGGAGAAGAATACTTTGAAAAGCAGAATTGACCAAATGGAAAAGGAGGTACAAAAAAGCTCACTGAAAAAAATAATTCCTTAAAAATTAGAATGGAGGAAATAGAAGTTAATGACTTTATGAGAAATCAAGAAACAATAAAATAAAACCAAAAGAATGAAAAAGTAGAAGACAATATGAAATATCACATTGGGAAAACAAGTGACCTGGACAATATGTCCTGGAGAGATCACTTAAAAATTATTGGACTTGCAAAAACAAAATACAAAAAATAAAAATTATTGGACTAGCTGAAAGCCATGATCAAAAAAAAGAGCTTAGACATTACCTTTCAAGAAATTATCAAGAAAACTTCCTTGATATTCTAGAACCAGAGGGTAAATAGAAATCAAAAGAATCCACCAATTACCTCCTGAAAAAAGATCCAAAAATGAAAACTCTCGGGAATATTATACCCAGATTCCAAATTCCCAAGTCAAGGAGAGGATATTCCAAGCAGGCAGAAAGTAAAAAAATCAAGTGTTGTATTATCAGGATAATACAAGATTTAGAAGTTTCTACATTAAAAGATTGAAGGGTTTGAAATATGGTATAGAGGGCAAAGGAGCTAGAATTACAACCAAGAATTACCTGCCCAGCAAAACTGATTATAATAATCCTTCAGGATTCTTCAGATCCTATAATGGACATTCAGTGAAATAGAGGACTTTCAAGCATTCTTGATGAAAAAGACTAGAGCTGAACAGAAAATCTGACTTCGAATACAAGACTCAAGAGAAGCATAAAAAGGTCAACAGGAAAGGGAAATCATAAGGGACTTAATAAGGTTAAACTGTTTACATTCCTACATGAGAAGATGATACTTGTACTGATAAGAACTTTCTCATTTTTAGGGCATTTGGAAGGTATATATAGAGAGAGGCAAGGTGTGAGTTGAATATGAAGGGATGATATCTAAAAAAGATAAAATTAAGATATGACAGAGAAATGTACTGGGAGAATGGGAAAAGAAGAGGTGGAATGGGATAAAATTGTCTCACATAAAAGAGGCAAAAAAAGCTTTTACAGTGAAGGGGAAGAATGAGGAGGTGAGGGACAGTGAGTGAACTTTACTCTTATTGGAATTGGTTCAAAGAGGGAATACCATACCCACTTAATCTATCTTACCCTACAGCAAAGCAGGAGGGGAAGGGGAAAAGAAAAGTAGGGGTAATGGAAGGGCAGATTGGGAGAGGATGGAGTCAGAAGCAAACTTGAGAAGGGATAGGGTGAAAGGAGAGAGAGAAAGAGAGATTCAGAATAGAAATAAATGGGGGAAGGAGGGGTAAGATGGAGGGAAATACAGTTAGCAATAGTAACTGTGAAAAAAAATTTGAAGCAAGTTTCTCTGATAAAGGCTTCATTTCTCTAACATACAGAGAACTGAATAAAATTTATACAGGTAAGAGCCATTCCCCAACTGATAAATAATCAAAAGATATGAACAGTTTTCAGATGAAGTAATCAAAGCTATCTATAGCCATATGGAAAAATGCTCTAACTCCCTATTGATTGGAAAAATGAAAATTAAAACAATTCTGAGGTACTACCTCATACCTATTAGATTGTCAGATAGGACAGAAAAGGAATTTGACAAATGTTGGAGGGGATGTGGGAAAAGTGAGACATTAATTTATTGTTGGTGGAGTCCTGAACTGATTCAACCATTCTGCAGAGCAATTTGGAACTGTGCCCAAAGGCTATAAAACCATGCATACCCTTTGACCTAACAATACCACTACTAGGTCTGTAGCCCAAAAGAGATAAAAAACAAAAAGGAAAAGGACATATATGTAAAAAAATATTTATAGCAGCTCTCTTCTGATGGCAAGGAATTGAAAATTGAGGGGATGCCCATCAATTGCGGAATGGCTGAACAAATTGTGGTATGTGATTACGATGGAACACTATTATGCTATAAGGAAATGATGAGGAGGATGCTCTCAGAAAAACCAGTACTTATATAAACTGATGCAAAGTGAAATGTATTATGTACAAAGTTACAGCAATATTGTAAGATGATCAGCTGCAAATGACTTAGCTATTTTCAGCAGTACAATGATCCAAGAAAGCTCTGAAGGACTTGTGATGAAAAATGCTATCCATCCCCACAGAAAGAACTGATGGCGTCTGAATACAGATTAAAGCATACTTTTTAAACTTTATTTATTTTTCTTGAGTTTTTTTGGAGGGGGGGAATCTATGTTTTCTTTCACAACATGACTAACATGGAAATGTTTTGTATGACTACACATGTATAACCTATATTGAATTGCTTGCCTTTTCAATAGTGGGGCAGGGGTGGGAGGGAGGAAGGGAGAGAATTTGGAACTTAAAGTTTTAAAAACTAATGTTAAAAATTGTTTTTACATGTATCTGGGGAAAAATACTAAATAAGTCCCTCCTCCCCCCCAAAAAAAGAACAGTGTTCAAGTCCTGCCTCTATTGGCTGTGTGACTTTGGGCAGGTTAATTTAACCCTTGAGTACCCTTGGCAACTCTATATGCTACAAATCAGGCTGAGAGCTTCCCCCTCTTATCCCACAGCGTAAGAGGCATCAAATGGAGAGATATGAGAAGGTCAAACCATACAGGTGGGGATTATTTGTAGCTGGAGGAAACAGAGAAGACATGGTATGGTAGAACATGAGCTGGTCCTTGTCCTTGAAACATTTTGGTATAATACTGTAGCATCACAGGTTTAAAGTGGTTGGAACAGATTTGAACTGGTCAGAATCAGTTTTAATGAATTCAGACTGGTTTAACCAGTTTGAATTGGTCAGAATTGGTTTAAACTAGTCAAAACCTGTTTGAACTGGTTTCATTTTAAACTAGTTTAAATTGGTTGGTTTGAACTGATTTAGACTAGTTTTAACTGGTCACAAACAGTTTAAACTGGTCAGAACTTGTTTGAACTGGTTTTAATTGGTTTGAACTGGTTTAATGCAGTTTTGACTCCTCCATCACCATAGGAAAATGTCTGTGAAAAGGGGGATATATAATAGCAGTAAATACAGCAGCAAGTTTTTCCTCCCTACCCTTCACTCCTTACATCCTCACCTCCCACAGTTCTAGGAAAGCTCAGGCCTATAGTGCTGAAAGACCTATTTGAAAAGAATTGATTAATAAAGCATTAAACAGTACCATGAGATTCTCTGGGGGAGAAAAATGCAGAAATATTTCACTAACATGTATTTCAGCCATCTTTTCTGGAACTGGTTTTGGAAACTGTTGCAACCCTTATTATGAAACATCCATTTCCTAAGAAAGCAGCTGAAGAGCTCCGCATAGAAACCCTCTTAATTCAAGTAGGATGTTTTTTTTTCCTTCACTAAAACAACTTGCTTTTCTCCCTATTTAGGCCCACTTCTGAACCAGAAACTTGGATCGATTCATCAGCTGTAGACTCAGTCCAGAAAAGAACTATTTTCATAATATTGTAACAAGTTAAGAAGTTCTCTTCACATAATTCTGAACCTTTCTTATGCATGTTAGCAAAGTTAAGTCTCCCCCAGTCTTTTATCTTTCCAGGAAAGGATAAGAAAAAAAGTTGCTATCTTCTAAAACGCAAGATGTTTGGCACCCTTGGTAATCTGACTGATACCAGAGCAAAAACTTAGAAGTTTCTTAGTGTCACAGACTCATACCCTAACTTTTCAACCTAGAATTGGAATGAACTTTGCAGGTCACCTAATCCAAACCCCAGGGCCAAAGAGGTGAATAGGAGGATGTGTGTCCAAGGTCATAAAGGAAGTGACAGAGACAGTATTCAAACAGATTCACTACCCTCAATCTAGTAATTTCCCCACAATCCCACACTATTCTACTCCCTGTCTTCCATGAAGAAATTTCTTTTTTTATGAATGAAATTGTCATAAACTGAATCAATTTCCTTGTACCTTCCTCAATGAACTGGTATTTCATTATGTCATTTCCCCTTTGTAGATTATTTTTCCTTTGTCCTTTCTAATTGCCCTTCACCTTTTCCATCTGGGACCCCATTTGACATCTCAGTGATAATAAAAGTGATTTCTGTTGTACACTCCTCTTTCCTAGCAAGCCTTTTCCCTGTTCTTAATTTAAATTTCAATCAACCCAATTATTTAATTCATAGTTTGGGAGTCAAATATGTCATAAACCTGTGGAGAGCAGTGTTCTATAGGTTTATGTGATGGGGTGTGGGCAAGGCATAAGATTTTATCTTTTGCCCTCTTTGGGAATTCAGGTTTTTAAAAAGGCTGCTCCCACTCTCCACTGGTCACTTAAGAATCTTTGGGGTTGAAGGGACCTTAGAGGTCATGGAATCAAATCTTAATAAATGCTCTTGTTTCCTTCTTCCCTTTTAAGGTTTCAAGTTTGATGCATGCCGAGATATCATTCTTAGTGATCTTTTCTGTTCACTAGGAAAATATGGTTTCTACTTAAGTCTCTAGCCTCATTTCCAAGAATAGCATCTACTCTGATACTCAGGGAAGGGGCATATCAGTATTCTCCAGTTTATACAAAGAATTTTGGACCAGAGAAGGACCTTAGAAATCAAGATCAACTATCTTTGTCCTCTTGATTGAACGAAAGAACGACAAATCCATTTAATAAGCCCCTGTGGACAGAAATACGAAAGTGAGATACTCCCTCAAAATACCATCCTCAAAAGCTTATATTCTAATGGGAGAGACAACATATAGAGGGAAGTGGTGGCCAGGGAGTGGTGTTCTGGTTTGGAAAGTCGCAAGGGTAGTGGGGTGGATTGACACACCCTTTCCAGAAGAAATGGCAATATTGATTTGGTTTTGGTTCCAGAGGTGGGGGTTAGGGGTGGGGGAAGGGAGGGGCATGTCCTGTAGCAGACTGTGGGATAAAATGAGGCATGGCTGAGGCTGGTTGGATATTGTGGGTCATGTGAGATACTTACCAATCAGAACAATGCAGACTCCAGGGTGGAAATTCCAGGCCTGAGATCACTAATTTTACAGATAAGGGAAGGAGGCCCAGAGTTAGGCAATGTTTCTATGGCCACACAGCCATTTGGCAGCAGAGCTGAGACTAGAGCCTAGATTTTGGGACTCTCAGGCCAGTACTCTTTCTGCTACAACTCACCTTCTCCCAAACACAATGCAAAATTCTAAATGCAATAATTCACATTTAAATTGGCAGTTACACTGGGCCTTCTATACTCTTAGCAGCCTCCTCTGAAAGGAGTCTTTCAGGTCCTGCCCTGAAAGAATGCAGGGGGAAAAAAAATTAATATTTCGTAACATAATAGAACATTTAGAGAAAAAAGCAGAAAACCCACCCTTCAGACCCACGCACAATATCTACATTAAAGACAGCCTGGAGAGCGCTCTGAAAGAATTCCCTCCTCATTTGAGTCGCTAGACCCATTTTGTGACCAACTTGGTTTTGGTACCCCAGAGGGAGTTAATGCATCTCCCATTCACTGTGAACCCCCTAGCACTAACTTAGGAAAGTGACCAGGGGGTGTCAGGTGGTGACTGCCTTCAAACACACAAAGTACCCTTCTTTGGTCACCTCAACAAAGCCCCCTTCTCTGATTTCCATTTTCCAATACACTGTGTGTCCTTCACAGTGGACCATGAAAACTTCAGACTCTCATGTGGAAATAGAGTGATTATTTCAGCCTTGTGATCAGCTAGGTGAAATCCAGCCTCAGAGATTCATTAGCTGTATGACCCTGGAAAAATCACTTCACCGCTGTCTGCCTCCGTTTCATCAACTATAAAATGGGGATAATAATAGTAGCACTTAACTCACAGGATTGCTGTGAGGATCAAATGAGATAATATTGGTAATGCTCTTAGCACAGTATCTGGCATATAGCTGGGGCTTAATAAATGCTTATTCTCTTCCCTTACTAACGAGGACTGCTGGTGAAGTCACTGCAGTTTTCATTCAGATACTTCTAAATGGGGTTGCCAGAGGACTTTCCTACTATAGGATTACTATAGGTAATAGGTTTACTACTTATGTTTAAATTGCTTCTTCTCTCTTTATTGGTATTATTTCCCACTCTTGCTAACTAATCCACCTTCCTGAAGAAGTCCTCTTCCTCCCAGGGTCAGTTGTTTTCCAGTGTGGACAATTGGATTAAAGACCACTGGTTTGGAATGAGGAGATCTGAGTTCAAATCCCAACTCTAATCTTTACTTACACGGGGCAGCAAAGTGGCACAGTGGATAGAGTGCCAGGCTTAAAGTGAGGGAGACTCATCTTCATGAGTTCAAATCCAGCCTTGGGTATATACTAGCTGTGTGGGCTGTCACTTGGGCAAGTCACTTAACCCTGTTTGCCTCAGTTTCCTCATCTGTAAAATGAGCTGGAGAAGAAAATGGCAAAGCATTCCAGTGTTTCTGACAAGAAAATCCAGAGTTGGACACAACTGAAATGACTGAACATGAAGTGTCTTTATGCAAGTCACACCAGGCCTCGGATTCCTCACCTGCAAAGTGTAGGGGATTGCCTTAAATAACCCCTGAGGTTCAATGATCTTAGGAGCAGCCTTGAGATCCCAGAACTGTGGTATAGTTGGAATCTCTGGACCAGGAGTCAGAAGACCTAGGTTTGATCCCATGCTCTGAAATTACTGGCTGTGCCAATGCAAATCTCTTAAGTTGTGTTAAGAGAAATGATTATTAATAACCAATAAATTGGGGAGATCCAGAGTTCTCCCCCTTTTTCTTAAAGTTCTCAAAGTTCACTCTTTGGAAAGACACTGCTGATAATAAGATTGAATCAACTCTGTCCTCAATCTTGGTCAGACCCCACCTAACCTTATAAGGAATTTAATCTAAGATAGGGAAGACCATTGTTCTCTGCATAGGTTTGAATGAGGATAAATTTTTTAGTTATATTGCCCAAGGGCTGGACAATTTAGAAGTAAATGACATAAAGTTACATTCCCCCATCTCCCCAGCCCTTCATTAGAATAGGTCCACCTCTTATTGTAATATTCATCCTCTCTGATTCATTGTTAACTGATTGCCACCCTAAGGAGCACCCACTCTTCCAAGGGCATATAAACTGTGCGCCCACCACCATGACTGGCCTTTGGCATTTGAGAGTGTCACTGACCCTTTTATTAATAAAATGTTAGCATTTTTAATAAAAGGATTAATTACCCAGAAACTGTGTCTTTTGTACTTTTTAAAGTCACAGAATGTTTCTCATTCCTTCTGTCTCAGGATTGGTATTAGGATCAAATGAGCTAGTCCGTGAAAGCCCTTTGCTAAAGGCAAGGTACCCTTGTTGATTGACTCATGAGTGTGCAAAAAAATTCACACACGGCTACTTTACAAATAAGTTAATTTTATTGAATAGGCATTATAGCTTCTCTCTGTTTCAAATGATGGAGAAGCTGGGTCACACAGATTACAGAGCTATCATTTACTTGAAGTAATCTTTCATAAAAGAAAGAAATTAAATATACAGTTCTGCTATAAAAAGTGCGACAGTCATAACTGGAAGTTTTCCAAAACGAAAGCAAGATTTACTACATATTGCAAAAAATTGGTTTTAGTGCTTTAATACTTTACAAAGTAACAACCCAACTGCTAAAAACAGCTCTTACATGTCTTTCTTTGTCCAAGAATGGATCAGATTAAAAATAACATTGGACTTTAATCCGGATGACAATCACATGTAGAAAAAAGTTCTTGATCACTTGCATTTTGTTCAAAGCAACAGAATTCAGGCCCATTTTTTAACATTGATGGTCTTGTTGATCCACTCCCATCAAGTAAGAAATGGTGGGAAACTAAACACATGAGAAAACAGTATTGTTTTACTCAAAGACCGATGGTAATCAGTCAATCAAACCACAGATGAAGGGGAAAAGAATGTACCATTCACTCATTTCCACACAGGCTGAACACATATTTAAATGGACATGTCGAACACAGGGTAACCCAGAAAGTCACTGTGGCTTTAAGAAAAGCTTTTCTTCATTTCTTATGGTCACATCAATTTGCGTTAGTAGAACGATCTGCTAAAATTCTTGAAACTGATCAAGGGTAATAATAAACTAGGCTCAGCTCTGAAAAGGGCCAGATGGGGATGGTTTGGTTACTAAAAAGTTTAATTCTCCTATAGAGTCAGGCAAGTTTAATTCTCATTGTTCTAATATTTGCTTTATTTGTATATCTAAGAAAACCCTGTAACCCACCATCTAGTGAGGCATTTTATCTCTATCAGTGGGTACTTTGGATGCTTTTTGTTGGTATATGTATTGGTTTTCTTAAGCATTATTTGCAGTTCCTACCTTTTATCACTTCCATATACTAGCTTTGGGCATCATTTATTGGAAACAGCTCTTTCTTCTCTTCCCCTTCCCTCTCCCCCATAGTCCTAATCATGCTTAAGTTGCTCCAATTTCATTACCCAATGTACAGGATCTTTCAACCAAAGAAACATCAATGGGCATCCTCAAATGGTCACTTGATAGAAGGTTAAGTGATTTGGGGGTGGAAGAGAGAAGTGTAACCTCCTCAGCAAGAGTTCTTTTGTGAATAAGTAAAGGGAACAGGCTCACAGCAATCAATTTGGCAATAAAAGGTAAATCTTCAACTTAAGGTATTTAAGAAACAGGTTACATGCCCTTGAGTACATGTTTCAGAAAACCCACTGCTTTGTATTTTGGTTTAAGTCACAGACAACTGGATACTAGAAAAAACTCCGGTCAAGTCAGTGTCCAGAGGTGCCACTGATTTATGTCTTTTAAAAATGTGATCAATGGAATCAAGGCCAGAGATTAAAGACAGTTGGGAAGGCTTTGGAATGTGCCCCAGTCCATCCCAACGCCCTACAAAATATTAACAGTATTTTGCCATCGACCCTTATAAAAGACAAAATTTAGCCAAAGTATCCAGAAAAGAAAGCATCAGCAGATAGATTTTATAAAGGGTTTCACAGCAAAATAATCTTTACGAGAGAAGCTGGGCACTGTGGGAATACACTATTGGTCATCACATGAGAAGGCTTTAAAAGAGTGGAGGAGGGTAGGAATTACAAATTGGAAGCCTTGAGACAAGAGCCTGCCTTGTCTCTCTCTGGAGCTTCTTCCTTACTGAGATTTAAGCTGCAAAGTCCAGGTTGATAAGGCTGCGTCTGCTAGATGCCATAACTACCAGTTAAAAAGTGAAAAATCAGCCAGATTTGGGGCCTCAAAGATATTTATTTTGGTGTTCATCTACCTGGCAGCTTTCTCTTCCTATCAACCCTCCCACCCAAATAACCCAAAAAACAAAAACCCAAGCAAAATCAGAAAACAAAATTTACTGTTTGCTTGGGGAAATGCATGATTTTGCAGCCCATCCAAAAGGGTTGAAATGCAACAGTTCCAAAATCTAGCAGCTCTTCAAGTTTGCTCTTTGAACCTTTTGGGACAACTGCCTTGGGGATTGGTTCCTTGGGTTAAATGACATAGTTGTAAAAAGAATTCAACACAGTGCCTGACACATAACAAGCACTATATAAATGCTTATTTCTTTTCTTCCCCTCCCCTCCCTTCCCCTTGGAGAATGGCTCACAAAAGCCACAGACTAAATCTATGAGTATTTAAAAAAAAATTGGCTATAATGAATGGAAAGGCAAAGTGGAGCTGTGTAAAAAGCCTCAAGCCAGGAATCAAGAAATCTGGGCTCTGCCACTAGAATTTTGTGACCCTGGTCAAGTCACTTAACCAATTTGATTTCTTCATCTGTAAAGCAAAGGATTGGGCTTGATGTTTCCTAAGGTCCTTTCTAGCTTGCTCATATCTGCCTTCAATCCTACACCTTTTCTAGAGCAGAGGTTATTGGCCGGGAAGGGGGGGGAGGGAGGAAGAGAGAGAGAAGAAAGAAGAAGAGAAGAAGAAGAAGAAGAAGAAGAAGAAGAAGAAGAAGAAGAAGAAGAAGAAGAAGAAGAAGAAGAAGAAGAAGAAGAAGAAGAAGAAGAAGAAGAAGAAGAAGAAGAAGAAAGAAAAAAGAGAAAAGAAAGAGAAAGAAAGAGAAAGGAAGGAAAGAAGGAAGGAAGAAAGTGAAAACAAATGGGAGGGGAGAGGAGGAGGGAAAGGAGAGAAGAGAAAAGAGAAGAAAGAGAATCACAAGGAAGATTGACTCACAAGTAGCAGTGGGTTCCATTGATATGGTTACTGAGTCATTCTCAGCTTTAACTTTGGACCTCTAGGTAGACAGCTGAGCAATTGGCATTTATGGAGAGGTTTATTAGGGCAAAGTACAAATATTGACCACATCATCCACTTGATGCATCCATATTTATATTGCCATATCTGTTAGTTATCTATGACAGTCAAGTAGCATAGCCTAGAAAATGACTAGGTGTAAGGAGGCAGGTGGGAGGTAGGGCAATACAACTAGTTTGCCTGATTTAAATTCCCCACTTTTCGTGATAGCAGTACACTCTATGGATGGGAGCAAGGATGAAATTCCCTTTTTCAGTCATTTTAAGGGCTACAATATGATGGATTCTACTTTCGTTCTTTTTTGAACAACTTAAAAACTGTGTTGACATCCTGAAATAATGGGATTGACTGATTTTTTCCCCCACTAAATTAGCTGGTGTCTTGGAGAGACAGTGTAAAACTGGGTTGAAATCTTATTTGCATTCCTTGGCTTCTGCAGAATGAAGTGAGTTTTATTGTTCACAGCAGGTATATTTGTAAAGTTCCTTGAGGCACTCTCCCCAGAGGGAATAAAAAAAATGGTGACATTATCAACATAATGCATTGCTTCCATATAGACAGGTTTACGGTTCATGTTTTTATATGGATGAAAATAAAAACATAGAGACAATTTCTCATAATTGTTTTTGCAAGAGAAAATGAAAAGCTGAGTACCTGACATTGTACAGGGGCAGTAGCTTTTGAATAGCTCCTGCAACTGGAAGCATTTGTTTCAGCCTTGATGACTGAAAGCATTATCATGATGCTAACGAAGAGAGGAAAGGGCAACAGGGATCAGTTGCTCCTGAGTGGGCTTAGCGCAGCGCTTGGCTGAAGCCCCCTGTATACTCCAGACAAAATAGGAGGGGAGGATGGGATATTGAGGAAGACCAAGCAAGAGTGGCTGCATCTGGCCTTAAGTTTTCAAGAATGATTTGCTGCTGACTTTCTACAGGCTGCTGTTGACCCCTGTGAAACTCCTTGTGAAAGCAGAGCATCACTGACGAAACATTTCACCCCAGTATGGGATGTGGCTTTCTGGAGATGGGGGCTTGCCAAAAAAAGAACTCAATGTCTGGCTACACATCCGGAACAATTGATGTTCTGAGTTTTTGCAGGAGGACAGACCCCTTCTCCCACTGCTTATGGACATGCTAGTAAACGTTCTTGACTAAGACTTGGCCAGGGTTATGGGGGGCCTTGACCCAGATGCCATATTTGCTTGTGCTCCCTTTCCTAGCTTGTGTGTGTGTGTCCTATGGGAAAGCATAACTTTCTAGAAGGGTTACACTTGTCTATGACATCCCCAAAGTATTTCAGCAGGAGACAGAACAGAAGCCAACAGAGCAATGCGTAAGTGGGGTGACTAAAAGTATTTACAGCCATGATTATAGAGGAGGTGGGGACTGCGGCTGTATCTTATTAAATGACTTCCAGTCCCCAGGGAGTCACAACTTTAAGGCTGTTTGGAACTGGGTGGCTGCTAATTGCCTTGGACCTTCCTCAGTGAGAATGTACACCAGCCATTTAGATGTCCTCAGAATATGTAGTCCCTGCAACACAGGTGATGGAAAAGATTCTGTGACTTGGAACTACATGCTCATTTTTCAACAAGTCCAACCTCCCACAAAAGAAGAAACACCAAACACTCGGGCAAGAAGTAATGACAAGGGTTAAGAAATAGATCGATAATAGATATTTGGGTTGGCTAAGGTGGGGTTCTCTATATTTGGGAGGCTGCTCTTATTTCCCCTTCAATTACTTGTAGTATCATAAAATTTCTATGAAAATAATCTACATGAACCACAGCAGACAAAAATTAAAAAAAATGAAACAAGACATAAAGATGCAAATACATGCAATACAGTCACATCTTTCCCTCTGGATATTAACACACAAATGAGACAGTTTCCCAACTTTCCATAAGAATAGGTGGGATATTTTTTCCTTGTAGTTTACCTACTGTTGATTGTGCAAAAGCCTTTTTAGTTGCCTAATCATGTGAAATATATATTTTATGGGCCCATTTGATTTTAGTGAAGTATGTTTATGAATCCTAAATGAGATTTTAGAACAAGTCAGGCTTCCAGGTTGTGTGGCTGAATAGCCATTTTCCCAAGAGTCTTAGAAGAAGTAAGGGAAGGTTATGAATTCAACCTCCTAGCATGATTTCTTTTCCCCAAATATTTTGGGGAGGGGGGCAGGGAGAGGAAAGGGTGCACTTAAAAATTCACATCATTTCTAAACGCAAGTCATTGCAAATAGTCAGTATATCCACTTTTAGAAATCACATGTAGGGATTCAAATTGCTCTGGATCCCAGTTAAGCCATCTGGGAGTGAACATTTATTTAGGTAACAAAAACTCCACGATAATTTAAGGATTCTGAAGCTTCTTGTTACAAGGGAAAAGTAAGGGACAAAACTTTACCAACTGAAAAAAAAATCAAGCTTTTCAATGAAAGACATTTGCATGTTCCACCTCTCAATAGATAATTCAGCACACACAAAAAAATAGCATTCAGAACTCTAGAGAACACCGTATAGCTCTCTTCTCCTGGTTAAATGTCTACATAACAATTCTCAAGTTACCCCACTTATGTGACAACCCTGTTTATAATAAAGACGCAAAATATTGCTCTGTGGCATATTTTGAAAATAATATAAAAATAATTTCTATATTACAATTTAAACTTGGCTTGTAAAATATCAACATAATACAGCCTGAAATCTACAAACAGAATACACGTACAAATACCCTCCTTTAACAATAGACCTTTCTTTTCTTTTAATCATATACACAGGTAATAAGTGTGCAAATAAATGTTAAGCAAATTACTGAAACGTCCTCTATTGTGTTTTATGAATATTTGGTGAGCCTCTTTGAATCTTGCTGTTATATCAATAAGGACACCAGATAAAGAGTTAAAACAACCCAGTGGACCAAAGCGGAAGTGGACCACCTGCAATCATTTGCTACCTCGGTGGGGGCTTTGATCACCTAATTATGGCAGTTCCTCTGGAGAAAGGGGTCTTCCCCCTAATGATGCTTACTATCTTTCTAGAGAAAAATATTACCTATTTATCATCCTCTTTGTTATCCCCTTTTTTGCTTCCAAAAGTAAAAATAAACCATAGAATCTTAGAGGTATGATCATCTACTCCCACTCCCTCATTTTGGCTGATGAGGAAACTGGGACCAAAAAACTTAATGACTTGCCCAGGGTCACGCAGCCAATCAGTCAGAACTCAAACCCAGATCTCCTGACTCCCAAGTCATTAATCTTTCCACCATACTGCAGTGGCACTTTTCTAAAAAATGATTATGCATTCTAAAAATGCATCTTGTAGCAATAAACTGTTTTTTTTTTTACTGGTTCACATTCAGCATGATATCATAATTTAGTCAGAAAGAACCCCTGGCCAGGGACCTAGCCTAATTCTGTCTTTTATGCAGCATGCAACATATTGGTGTCCAGGATTATTAAATTATAATATAAAAATAGGTTTTTTTCCTTTTTTCTTTTTTGCAAATACTGTTGGAAGGATGGCTCTCAAGAAAAAGGATAGAAGATACAACTATTTTATGATGTGAAATGGATGACTCAATCAACAAGCTTTAATTAAGTGCCAGGCACAATGTCTGGACTTGATCAGTGCCATCAGGGCCTATACCAGGCATAATCAGTATGCTGGCTTGACCAGGCCATGTTGTCTCGGACACAGAATGTTTTTGTGGTGAGACATGTCTAAAACCTTAGCTAGGGGGTAGATTTAGAACTCTTTCCAAAGTAGTTTAAAAAAAAGCCTTGGGGGACTCTCTTTCAGTACATCAAAGATGGCAGTGGGGTAGGGGTGAGATTTATTTTTAATTTCAAGGGAAAAGACTAGGCTGCCACATTCTATTAGAAGTGACAGAATTAATTACTCCAAATAAATTTAGAATTTCCTGTATTACAATGGACCTTTTTTTTTTGAGGTGGTGGACACAGGGAAGAGGGGATTCTATATTTGTTTAAACCAGGCAGAGTGCATGAGAAAGGTAAAACATTTGCATAGCAAGTTTTGTCTTTGAAAAATTTGACAGGCAGAAGAACTGTACAATTAGAAAATAAGAAACAATCATCGACTTTGTTTTATGCTCTTGTGGCCCTGGGGTGCCTGTGAGGCTCCTAACCATTTCTGGAGGTGTATTCGAGCATCATTAAGGTTAGCTGTCGAATTTGTGTTTAATCTCATTAGAAGGATCAGCCATATGTTTGTTTATCTCTGTCTACATCTGGATTCTACAAATGAAGCAACCATTTTCCTCAACACAGTACACTAGGGTCACAAAGCGACAGTTCTGGCCTGAACAGATGAGATAAATCCAAAGAGCTGCTGGAAAACCCTTATACCAGAGTTTAAAAAAGAAAGAAAAAAAATATTTTTTTCTTTCCTTCTTTTGAGTAACAAAAACTGTAACAGGAGAAACATATGCCTTATTAATTGTTACACATTCAAAGTATTGTTCAGCATGAAAATTAAAATTTTCAAAAAATTTCCAGTAAAGTTTTTTTTTCTATTTACTAAAGAATTTTGACTCAAGGAATTGTTCATGTAAAACTCCAATAACTTGCAGAAAACCTCACATGCCGCAGAATAAAAAAATTAATTACTCACAGGAATTACTCTATTGTAATACTTAAAACAAGTAAAAAATGTATCGCTTTTTTTCATTTTTTTTTTTTGCTGTTAGTGTTCCTTTTTAGCATCTTCTCCAGATGTGAAGCAGTTGGCTCAAATAAAGAGACAGCTCTACCTGTCATTTTTTTTTCCTGAGGCTTGACATTGTCATGACCTCGTACAGAAGCAGTTGTCAAGGGGTAAGTGCTATTCTAAGGCTCTAAGAGTACTTCCAATTTTTTCTTTTGTCATTGAGGTTTCGGTCCCTTGTTTATATTCCTCAGAAACAAACAAGTTCTAATATTTGATTGGAATGGTAAGTTTTGATGTCATCCATTCCCTTGGCTAACAGCTGTCATCACTAGAGGTAACCCATGAAAGGACAATGGGTATTGCTGTACAAAAGAGGGTTGCTAAGGATACACTTTTGAGAAATTTATGTTTCCTATGGGAGGCACCACACAAGAAAAGGGAAAATTTAATGAGTGTTGGCCTTGGTCTCATCATCCTATGGTCAAAAACTGCTACGGGATCTAAAATATCTGGTGTTGGTTCTATAAATTCAGCACAGAATACTCTGGCTTTGGCCTGAATTAATCAGAGAGGAATATTTCTCCCTCATTACCTATTCCACCAAATTCTACTTCAAATAGGGGTAGGGAACTCCGTTACCATTCATGTTTCAAAGCCAGTCTCCATAATGAACTCACAAGCCGACCTCTGTCCAAGCAAAAATGACTCCCCGACCTGCTATCTGCCACAACCTTGGCTACGAAAGTTTTCCACATGCCCATGGTCAAAAGTCCATTAAAAAAAAAGTGGTCAAATTAAAAATCTGAGTGGACTGGTATCATTTTGCTCATGTACCATGATGAGTTCATTGACCACCTGCCTTTGTGGTGAATGGCAGGAATTTCATCCTGTTTCCCTCTTGAATAGCTCCTGTCATCTGAAGATCTCCAAGCAGCTGACAGACTTGAGCAGAAACCTCACAACACCCCTGTGAGGTAGGTTATAGTGTACCCATTTTAGAGATAATTGGGCTACTTTTGATGGCAGTGTAAATGTTGCCTCTAGACAGATGAACATGATAAGAGGGTTTGCTTATGAGATGAAACCTTATATTCCTAAAGGGTCAATGACAATGATCATAATGTCAGAAATAGTCAAAAGGTCTTTCTAGCGCCCCCCCCAACAAGATTGAGTGGGGCAGTAGGAGGAAGCAAAAAACCCTCTGTTTAAACTTGCTAACAAGCATACCCAGCAGAGCTACCAACACAGACCTTCTCTTCACATTTTCTTTCTATATAATGCATTGGTAATTGAATTCGTACAAACATCAACTAGTGTGGAAGATGTCAGTCACCATGTTTTTAAAAAAAAAGTATGAAAAATTATCCCCTTATCAAAACAAAGGGCTGTGGAATTTATTTATTTTCTTGGGGAACACAAAGATTCTCCTGATGGCTATTGGATCTTCAACATGTATGAGGCAGATGCTTTCCTAACACATCATCACATCTCCAATATTATGACTTTTCCCTCTATCCTTCTACTACCTGAGTGACATCAGCATAAGTTCAGGCACCATTAGTGATTTCTGACCACACATAGACACAGCACTGACAAAAAAAAAAGGGTAAACAACCTTTCAGCTGACCAGGGTGTGTAAAAAAGACACTGACAAAATGGAAAATAAATTCTTTATGATAAATTCATCTCTGATTTCTGTGTTTTCCCCAAACAGAAGCCACAAGCCTGACAGTGACTGTCACTCCCTTTGGGAAGGACTGGCTTTCCTCTGTTGTCCACCACCTTTTGCCATCATAAGAAAAAAAAAATGATGAGACTAATTGGTTTTGGAAGAGCCTCAGAAGTCTTCAGTGCCGGTGTCCTTTGGTCTCTCTCTCCCTTCGCTTGAGCTCCTCTTTGTAGCAGTAGGAACAGTAGTTTTCAGTCTCTGGGCGACCATAAAAGGAACAGTTCTCCTTCTTACAACGGTTCTGCTGAATGGAATAGATGGGGCAAACTGTGCTTCGGCCTCTGTTTTTATCATTGTTCAACCATGTCTGTGGTGCTTCCTCATCAGCATATTCTAAGCAGTCTCTAATGTCACCAGTGTTAAAGCCATTGGTGTATGTCTGGGACTTGTGTTCTGTGGGCAGGGCATAGGTCAAAGATTCCACTGTGTTCACTGTGCGGATGCCCGCAATACGGGCGGGGCTATAGCTCTGTGATGACAGGGATCTATTCTGCTGGGGGTATGTAGCACAAGTTTTGAGAGTGCCAACCACTGGCTTGTAGGTATCATCCTGGAAGCTGGACGGCTTGGAGTTTACATCATGCAAATGGATCACGCTTTGCCTCTGGACTGGTGGAGTATGGCTATAGTGGGCGGAAACGGGAGTGGGGCCATTCCTCTTTGCACTGTTGCTAGGGGAAGAAAATGACCCTGGGGTGGGACTGGTACGGTCTTTAAATTTTAAAACAAGTTGAGTTGTATGGCTTTGAGGCAAGACTGGTGATGCCCTGTCCTGAGGGGACGATTCCAGTTTTTCCTTGGAAAAGGCCTCTTGTTCCAACTTCCTGCATGAGGACCCACCGAGTGAGGCCTTCTTCTCCGCCTCTTTCCGCTTCTGTTCCTGCTCTGCGTTGAAGCGCTCCTGAGCGCTCGTCAGGTAGTAACCAATCATTTCCTCGTGGAATTGATGCCGGTGACTGGTCAGGAGGAGACCAGCAAAGATGAACTTACGCTCGCCTTGCATGGCAGCTCTCAGGATGTTAAGGCTTAGCTTCACATCAGTGCTATACTTCCATGGGTCTGACTGCTTATCTGAGAGAGTCTTGGTGTTTTTCTCAATGGGAGACACACTTGCCTTGTCGGTGGGAGACGGGGTGTTTTTTTCTGAGGGGGATGTGCTCGCTGACTGGCCTGACTCCTCTTTGCTGCCTTTTCGAGATTTGGACTTCTTCTCCTTGACTTTATCTGTCCCATCGCCATTCTTCCCATTCCCTGAATTGGCTCGACCCATTTTCCCATGGACCAGCCCACCGAGGCCTCCCATGTTCTTCTTCAGTTTGATTCCAAGGGTTTTGCTGAGACTCCCCAGCTTATTGGCCACAGAATCGGTCCTGTTCTTGTCCTTTTCCTTTCTCTGTTTGTCCTTCTCTTTTTCTTTCCCATTCTTCCCATTATTGCTATTGGAATTACTACAGATGGAATCTCGGTCTGAGTCCATGGAGTCAGCCAGAGACTGAACATCCTCTCCTGCTGAAGCTGTAGGAGATTCAGGCTGGGCCAAAGGAGCCTAAACAAGAAGAATTAGGAATAAATGAGATCTGAGAAAGACCATTGTTGAGGAAAAAGCTTAATTTAAACCAAAAACAACAACAACAATAAAATCCCTCTTCATCTCGCTGTGCTTTTGACCTTCAAGGCTATCCTCTAACTAGTCTCTACATACTGTTTAATTAGTCTCTTTTTTTGCACACAGGACATGAAGTACTTAGAGGAAAATCTAGAGGGACAGAAACATGATCTATTTGTCAGCAGTAATAAGCAGAGTTTTTGAGAGGCATGACCGAAGGCGTTTATACTAATGCACTGTAGAGACCCTATAATCTGCATGTTAAATTAGCAGGATTGCTGCCATCTGACTACATTTCTGAAAATGGAGCTTGGGTTTCTTTTCTTCTTTCTTTCTTCAGTGAAATCATAAAGGAGGTTGCTTAGGAACACAGGAAAGTTGGGCTTTTTTTTGGGGGGAGGGGTTCGGCAAAGGGAGCTGCATCTGTAACAGTGACCCTTGAATGACCAAGCCTCTAAAGGGTAATCACTGTATCAAGATATAGAGCCTCCCAGATCCCTGCACACTTTAGGGAACTCAATCGACTTGGGCCAGAAATAGTCACACTATGCTTTAAAGCATGCTCAGACTGCTTCCTTCTTGTCTTCCCCTATCCCTACCCCCACCCCCTCCCCCGAAGACTGGACAAGAAAAACTTATGATTCTAAATACAGGTTTACAGGATTGTAGAATTAGAACTGGAAGGGACCTCAGACGTCATCCAGATCAAAACCACCCCCACCCCATTTTACAGAGGAGGAAACTGAAGGCCAGAGAGGGGAAGTGATTTGTACAAGGTCATAGAGGTAGTGATTAGCAAACTCAGATCTCCTGACTTCAATTATCTAGCACTCTTTTTGAAGCACCATATTATCCATCCATCCATCTATCCATCCATCCATCCAGCAAAATGTTTCTTGAGCACCTCCAATGGGCAAAGCAATAGAGTAGATACTAACAAGTCAAGGCAGACATATTCTCTGTCCTGAAAGTACTTATAATTTAGCTAGGGAGAGAAGACATAACTAATAGGTAGAAAAGATGACTAATATAGGAAAAGTATCAATACCTGTGGTGGTAAAGGTAGTAGAAGAATTCAGAGGAAGAGGCATGTGGTAGGAGTGATCAAAAAAGACTTTTTGGACTTGGGTCGAGAAAGATGGAAAGGTTTTCAATAACTAGAGATTGGGCAGAGGGCTGGTGAGGGAGGAGGAGCTGCAAGTAGAGGGGCATTGTGAAATAACCCCCAAAATACAAGGTATAGTCTTAGGACTAATTTTAAGGGCAGATAGATATAGTTTAAAGGTAAAAACCCTAGTAAAAATCCCTACACAAAAAAAATATCTTTCCTCTTACCTTACATGGTACCAGAAATTTTACCATTAGAGATTTACTCCTCTGGTTCAGTAATTGGCTTTTTGATCTTTCAGTGTCCCTTATTGCTAATACTCCTAGGATATGGCATCTTAAACTAGCATCTAATTAAAGATTCAATTCTTGTTAATTACCACAATTAATAATAACAACAGCTAACATTTACTTATTGCTTTAAAGTTAGCAAAGAACTTTACATGTTATCTCATTTGATTGTCACAAAACCATGTGAAGTAGGCACTAATATTATCCCCATTTTACAGATAAGGAAACAGGAACAGGGGGTTTAAATGACTTGCTTAGGTTCCCACAGCTTGGAAGTATTGCAGGCAGGATTTGAACTCAAGTCATCTTGATTCCAAGTCCACACTCTATCCACTGTGTGGCTTAATACAGGACTCTGAGGGTCAGGATCACCGGATATATTCCAGAACAAAGAAAGGCTCGGGGAGAAGAGATGCTAAAATTTAAGTAGGGGAAATAGAAGGGTCTTGAAGGGGAAAGTAAGAGGAAGCCAGAGACTAGTTTCACTGTGATAGAGGCTCATAGAGTTAAGGGCAAGGCACTCACTCCATTGACTGCTCCTAGAAAGACTCTATATGTAATTAACTCATGACACCTGATGGCTTCCACCAGTGACATTTCAAGATAAGACTTGAAAGTGTTGGGAGGTAAGCCCATTTCTCCCCTCTGAAGGATTCATAAGACCAGAGAGGTAGAGCTGGATTGGTCCCTTAAAGGTTATATAGTTCAATCTCTTCATTTTACAGATGAGAAAAGTCGGCTTAGCTTTATTTTTTGTTTTTGTTTTTTTTCAGTTAAATGACTAGCCCAAGGTTACATATGTGTTAAATAGCAGGATATCAGTCCTCGTACTATGACTCTAAACATAGCATTCTTTCCACTGGACTATGCTTAGGCAGCTAGGCAGGACAGCTAGGTGGCACAGTGGATAGAGTACCTGGCCTGTAGTCAGGAAGACTCATCTTCCTGAGTTCAAATCTGGCCTCAGACTCGTATTAGCTGTATGACCCTGGGCAAGTCATTTAACCCTGTTTGCCTCAGTTTCCTCATCTGTAAAATGAGCTGGAGAAGAAAATGGCAAACCACTCCAGTATCATTGCCAAGAAAACCCCAAGTTGGGTCACAAAGAGTAGGACAGGACTGAAATGACTCAACAAAGTGCTCAAGCAATAACAGTACCCACCTCCTTCCCATCTTTTCTGGTTTATGAAGAGGGAAGTCTTGTCTAGGGGCCAAGAGGAAAGCCAGCTCTCCTGGGCAGCATGATGCCATGGGATGTGGAGTGGGAGTTCTGAGTCTAACCCACAATTTTAGAGTAAACCTCCTCACAACACTTCTACCTCTGAGCCCTGCCTTGATGTGATGAAGCCTAAGGGCATTAAAACAGTCTACAGTGGCCACTCACAGTAAACCAAGTCTGAGGCATAAGGGAACAAACCCAGATTGGAGTCTAAGGGGGCTGAAGGAAAAGATGAGTGTCTAAGGTGTACTTCAAGGAACTTCAGAAATGACTTAATCTGAGACCCTTATTTTAATGATGAGCCTCAGAAGTGAAGAAACTTGCCCAAGGTCACATAGCTAGAAAGCTACAGGACTCCAGTTTCATTTTCCTTACTTTCCACTACACTATACGACATCATTCTCCCCTAGACTCCACTAATTAAATTAAAAAGTGGCAAATAAGTCAGATCCTTAAAGTAAACGGCACAAATAATTGTCAAGGCAGGGATAGCAAAGAAGTCCCCGACTCTGCCTACAAAGGGATGGGATGACTTCCCCAAGGCAGTCTAAAGGCCATACTTTTACTTCCCTAGCTCTGATGCCTATCTTCTTCAAATCAGTGACCTAGCTGGACAAAATTTTACATCTAGAAAGAAAGTGCCACCTACTGGGAGAAGGAGGATATTCACAGAATTTGTCTTTCATTCCTGCCCCTTCCACCCGCCCCCGTCCACCTCCCATTATTCACACAAACACACAAAGCTTATAATTAATTCTTCTACAAGGGAGCACAGCATGTTCTGATCTTGGCAGAGAGATATTTCTATGTTGTGACTTGTCTAAAGCCTGTTGTCTGAGCAAGCATGCTTTTCCTCTCCTTTATATTTAAAAAAATAAATAAATAAAAAGAAAGAAAACCAGCAAACCCCCCCCCCATTTACTTAGTAAATAAACACACATATATACACTCACACAAAATCAGGGGCTACTTGACCTAATTCACATCCTATTCCCCGAAAAGAAGACAAAAGGACCAATGATATCTTTGTTATACACTCAGTTTTTTGTTTTCTTTTTTTATCTTTTTTTTATCTTCTTCCATTCATTATGCATTCTTCCATGCAGCTCCTCTTTCTTCCTCCTCACAACCTCTGGTAAGAGTATGAAGTGAGGTGGGAAGGGGGAAGGATGAACAGTCCCCGTGGGAAGATGGGAATTCGGAGGAGAGCTGTTAATCTCTCTTCTAACAAGGGGAGCCTCTAGAGGAGGGCACTTTGGGGAAGCTTCCTTGGGAAGGACAAGTCCAGACTAGGACAGGACAGTCATTAGGGGAAGAAGCTGAGGAGAGAGCAATGGAGCCCAGGCTAGATGTGTTCGTTCCTGAAACTCATGCTCCTATTGTCAAGCATTTTGCCTCTGACGGAGAATACCAGGAGGTACTTGCTTCTGTCTAGAGATGAGAGGCTTACCCGGGTTTCAGAGGGGATGCGGATCCAAGTGACATTCATGTAGCTGTGCAGAAGGTTCAGCTTGGCTTCTAGGGACAGTATCAGACTGAGGAGTTTGCGGAAAAAATAAAGGAAAACACATACAAAATGAGTCTCAAACATGTCAGATGTTAAACTCCAATTAAACACACCCTCACTAGCGTGCACACACACACACACACACACACACGCGTGCGCGCGCATACACACACACACACACACACACACACACACACACACACACAGAGCTACATCTCTCCCGCCCAAGGCTTTCTGCATCTGTTAGGAGAAAATGGTCTGACATCCTACACGTTCTCATGAATTACAGTTACTCACTGGCCCCCTCTTAGAATAGACAGGTATGGGCATTTACCCCCTACCCACCCAAAACTGGACTCCACATCACTCACTTCCTCTTCCCTTTTACCATTAGGGGGAGGGAGATGTGAATGGGAAGGAAGACTATGTGTCCAGGGATGGGGGAAAAGGCTTACTTGGCTAATCTGGCGTTATCATTGTCATCCTTTCCCCATTCCCAGTCCTTCCCAGGATCAACTGCAAAGTGCAAAGGTAGTAATTTGTGTTCAGAGTCGGTGAGAGGGATGACCGCTAACGGAGAGAAAAAGAGATAAACAAATGAAAAGAGGTATTCCATTTTGGTGATATGGAAGTATGATTCAGAGACCATTAGATAGAAAGAAAAAACATGGAACCTGGAAACCAGCTGCTTCTTCTCTCAGGCAAACGTGATATATGAAAAGGGGGCATGGTCATCCAGTAGACAGGCCTTGAACTTCCCACCGGGAAGGTGTGTGGGGACTGAGGAGTGGGGAGAAACTTTTCCATTAGTGGACATAGACCTGTTTAATCCTTCCCTTCCTTTCCCTTTTCTCAGATCCCCGGCAAATACAGGAAAAACAAAAGCTGCTTCTTTCTAGGGACATGCAAATAGTTCTTTTGTTATTTAGCAGGGGATGGGCCCTTACAGATTTTATTTTAAACAGAGCTAAGGCCCCAGACATCTTTTATAATTAACCTTTGATTGCAGCCAAATGGAAGCTATGCAGCTCAAGGCCTCAATCTTCGCTTTCCTTAGCAGAATTTGCAACTTGAAAAGATGTGGCCTTGAAGCTAAAGATTCTCTGGTGATTAGTCTTCCACTGGGATAGAGGGTTTGCAGGCAGCAGGTTACCCACAAATCTCTTTGAGTTATAGTCAATGACAGAGCAAGATCCCTTAGGATACCTACATGCCAAGACTATAGATATTTTCTACCTATGTTTCAAAGAGGAAAAGGTGATTAAGTACTGTGTTAAAATAATTTCTTTATGTTTTCTGAAAAATCTCTTTAATTCTCAGAGCACAGTAATTGGGGTATAAATATCCAAATTCATAAGATCAAATCAGAATTCTGCCCATGTTTCCTAGTCATTTCACAAAGAAAGTCAGGGTGAAAATATACGTGATAGCTCAAAGGGAGAGGAAGAAACAAAGTCAGTTTCAACTCTGAGAGCCTTCAAGAAAAGAGTGAAAGTGGATGCTAGGTAAATCGATTGATATGAATGAGATAAATATGAGACACACATATGTAAAGCACTTTGCAAATCTTACAACCTATATAAATGGTATTATTGTTACTGTTTTTAGTAGTTAACTGCATAAGAAAGTTTCCTGTAGAGTTAGGCAAGGAAGTAGCACCAATGAATGAACAGATCTGCCTCCTGGGAAGACTTGAGATCATTCTGTTGGTCATCTAGGAATGCCTGATTCTCTTTGCCCTGTGATACACTGAGCTGCAAGCTAAAATAAGCCCGTCACACCAAAACTACCTTTTATTTATTATACCTGTGGACTCCTCAGACTCCTATACCTTACATAGGAGAGTCTGCTACTTAAATTACTTAAATTAAATTACTTAAATCATAGTGCTTGACTAGGAAATGCTAGTTTGGCTTAGTGGCCTCCACCCTTACCTTTCCATTGTGGATTTCTAGTGGATACATACATACATACATACATACATACATATGTGTGTATATATGTAGGAAAATATATGTATATATCCACATGTATATTTTATATACATGTGTATATGTACATAGATGTAGATAGCTATAGGTACGTGTATACATATACCAATTTGAACTCTATAGCTTAGGCTTCGCTAGGTTCATGTCGAACAAAATCCAACTGTGGTAATCATGAAGAAATTCGCCTTTAGTATTGCTTGATTCTAACATTGGACACTGTTGGGGATAGAACCCTATACCTGGAGTCAGAAAGGCCTGAGGATGATGATGATGATAATGTCAGGATACCCTCTTCTATGTGGATTTGTGTGATGCTACTTTTATCTGTCAACCATTCCTTTTCAGTCTTATTTACTGGTTCTTCACCCATCTCATGACCAATAACCATGGATGTTGCCCCTACCCCCCCCCCCGATTTTGACTTGGCCCCTCTTTTCTTTTCCCTTTATAGTATCTCACTTAGTGATCTCATTAGCTTCCATGGGTTCAATTATCATCTCTCTGTTAATGATTCTCAAAGCTCTATATCTAACCTTAAACTGTCTCCTGAGCTCCAGTCCTACATCACCAAAGGCCTCTTGGACATTCAAACTGCATCTCCCATAAGCATCTCAAAATCTCCAAGTCCAAAACATTTCCCTTCGACCCTATTTTCCCAGCTTCCTTTATACTTTTTAGGTTAGCCCAGGCTCACAGCTCATCCTCAAATCCTTCTTCTAATTCAACCCACATACACAATGCATTGGCAATCTTATCAATTCTACCTTCAGAACATCTGTCATCTAGGTCCCCTTCTTTCCACTCACAGTCACCACTCTAGTTGAGTTCTTCATCACCTTTCATCTGACTATTGGCATAGCTCTCTGCCAAGTCTCCCTGCTTCTTGTTTGCTCCGGTACATCGTCCTCTAATCTGCTGCCAAGGCAATTTTTCTCAAGTGTAGGGTCTGAATATATCTCTCCCCTCCCCCAATCAATGGGTTCCAGGATTAAATACAAACTTGTCTGTTTAGCACTTAAAGTTCTTCTATCCTGTTTTCTTTCTACCTTTTTAGACTCCTGACATGTCCCTTCCCTCCATATACTTTGTGATCTAACAACTTGGCCCTCTTGTAACTCTTCAAACATAGCATTCCATCTTCCTGTCCATCCTTTGCACTGGTTGTCCCCTAAGGCTTGAATGCTCTGCTCCCTCCCTCTACGTTGTGGTTGCCCTGGTTTCCTTCAAGATTCAGCTCATGTCTTACCTTTTGCAGGAAGCCTTCCCAAGTCCCCTCTACCTGCTAGTGCCTTCTCTGCTCAGCACAGTGCCTGGCACACGGCAAATACTTAGCAAATGCCTTTTTCATAGGATCATAAGATTACGTGATCATAAATTTTGAGCTAGAAGGGACCTTAGAGGTCATTAAGTACCACCTCCTCATTTTTTACAGATGAGGAAACTGAGGCCCAAAGAGGTTAACTCACTTGCCCAAGGTCATACAGAGAGCAAATGTCCGAGATGGGATTTGATCCCAGGTCTTCCTAATTCTGAACTCAACTTTCTATCCACTATAGCAGCAATTCTTGAAGTTTTTGTTTCTAGTACTCCCTTCACTTACTTGAAAATTACTGAGGATTCCACAGAGTTTTTATGAAGATCATGTGTATCTGACTGATAGACTGATAAAACTGATATAATTTTAAAATATTTATTTCTTACCTCATTAAAAATAATAAACCCATTATATGTTAACACATTTTATGAAATATGTACTATATAAAACGTTAATAAATAATACAATAAAATAACAGAATACTAAATATATCATAATACATAATATAACATAAGATATATGATATCTTATACAATAAACTATATAAGATATAATATAAAAGAATATATCACGTATAATAAATAAGAACATAGTTTTATAAAAATAAATATTTTCCAAAACAAAAAAAAAATTAGTGAGGAGAGTAGCATTGCAAATCTCTAACATCTATCTTAATAGAAGACAGTTGGATTCTTATATAATAATAATAATAAATAATAGTAATAATAGCTAACATTGATGTAGTGCTTACTGTATCCCAAGAACTGCACTAAGTGCTTTACATTTATTATCTCATTTGATCTTCACAATAACCCTAAGAGGTAGATGCTATTATTATCCCCATTTTACAGATGAGGAAACTGAGACAGGCAGAGGTAAAGTGATAGGCAGCTAGGTGGCTCAGCGGATAGAGTGCTGAGCCTGAGGTCAGAAAGATCTGGGTTCAAATCTGCCCTCAGATACTTACTAGCTGTATGACCCTGGGCAAGTCACTTAACCTATTTGCCTTAATCCACTGAAGAAGGAAATGGCAAACCACTCCAACATCTTTGCCAAGAAAACTCCAAGGGCGGCATTGGCGTGGTATGGTCCACAGAGTCCTAAGAGTCAGAAAAGACTGAACAACCACAATAAGTGTCTGAGGCTGAAATCTGAACCCAGGTCCTTCTGATGCCAAGCCCAGCCCTCTCCCCACTGTACCATCTAGCTGCCCAAATCTGCTTCGGCATTCAATTCACGACAATATGCCATTCTGATTGAAATACATGAAGATTAATCAGCTTCATACAGCTACATAATTGGAAAAGGGAGGAGTATTTTAATAGGCAAATTAACATCTGAATATTATCATGAAATTATTTTGACCTCATAGGCAACCTGAAAAGGTCTCAGGGACCACCAGGGGTCCATGAATTATACTTTGAAAACTGCTGAACTAGACCTTGCTGTCTAATAATTAACTGATGAAGATCCTTCTTCTGAGGTTTACTAGCTGTGTGACCATAGGAAGGTCATCCAAATTCTCAGGGCTCAAGATCTCTTGTAGCTGTAAGCTGATGATAATGATGGAGGCTATGATGATGCTATGATCAGTTTTCTCAGCTGCAAAATGTGAAAATCTGTTATCTATCTTTTACATCCATAGCTTATTGTGAGGTTCAAAGGAGACAATGTAGGTAATATCCTTTGTAAATATATAAATACCAGCTATCATCCTTGAGGCAAGTAATTCCTTCATGTCTATGTGCCGAGCACCTGGCCCTGTTCCTTGAACAAGTAGGATTTTTTTTTTTAATGAATTAGGTATATGAAGTTACGGGGAAAGAGAAAAAAATTCCCATTCCTATCATTGATCTTTGTTAATATTTAATTTTCTACCAAGCAAGACTAGAAACAAGTAAATAGAACTCTGCTCCCAAATATGGCTATAGAGAAGGTGAAGGAAATGACATTATTTCTCTCCTTTCCCTTCTCTCCCCTCCCTCAGGAGAAACAGAAATACTGACAAAAGGACAACCCACTGTTTTCATTTAATCCTGGAAAATGAGAAACTTGCTGATCTCGATAGCTGACCTTTCAGAGGTGGCCTGTTTGCAGCAGCAATAATGTCTTTGACTCAGCAGCTGCTCATAAGCCAAAACTCACTAGTTTGCCAAGCTAAGCAGGTGGCGGGAAAGACCCTGGGTCGAACAGGTGATGGCTAAAGGAGTTACAGTTGCTGGTGGGGGAGACCTTTTCATCTTTTACCATGTTGTTTCTCATTCATACTGAAGAGTCATCAGGATTCACTAATGAACCAAGCAGAACCATGGAGAATCCCTCCAAAGCTGATTAAGGCAGCAGGCAAATAGGAAAAGGATAAAAACTTGCCCCTTAACTATAGCTGTGTACCAAGCATACAGATGTGCATAAAAGGTGCACTCATAGGGGAATGACAGCAGAATTCTTCTTCCTAAAACATGGGACTGGAGGCTAGAGTTCCAATTCCTAAAATCCTATTGCTTTTATGCTCTTGTTTTGTAAAGATGATACAAGGAGTGCCATCCTTTCTCCCCTCTGAATTCTATTCCTTGTTTACTGGATGATACATAAGAAGTAGGGCAGCTAGGTGACATAGTGGATGGAGCACCTGGGCCTAAAGTCAGGAAGACTCATCTCCCTGAGTTCAAATCTGGCCTCAGACTCAGCAAGTCAGCTAACCCTGTTTGCCTCAATTCCTCATCTGTAAAATGAGCTGAAGAAGGAAATGGCAAACCACTCCAATATCTTTGCCCAAATGGGTTCATAAAGGGTTGGACATGACGGACAAAACCAAAACAAAAAAAAAAATGACTGAACAGCAAAGTATATGCAGTGGAAACCATATTATCTTCAGGCAGAAGGATCTGGGTTCCCACTCTGTTATAATTTAAAGGATCAAAGGATTATAGGATTTGAGCTGGAAGAGGCATTCAAGAACTTTTAGTCCTCTTTTTACAAAAGAGGAAACTGAGGGCTATTGGAGCTAAATGACTCTAAATGACTTTTACATCTGATTCCAAATCCACCATTCTTTCTACTGCTTTGAGAGACCACTGGATTTGGAGTCAAAGGACCTGAACTTGTTAGATGTGTGACCATAAGCAAATCACTTTTCTATTCCTGAGGACTAGCTTTTTCATCAATGAATGAAGGAATTGAACCAGATGATCTCAAAGGTCCCTTTTATACTGGTAAACATTTAACAACCAGTTCTCCTCCGAAAAAAAACTGTACACATGATACACTTTTCTTTTTAATAGGCTTTTTTTTTGGTGAGAAACAGCATTTCATTTCATTTCATTTATTTTATTTTATTTTGGTGAGGCAACCGGGGTTAAGTGACTTGCCCAGGGTCACATATCTATTAAGTGTCAAGCGTCTGAGGCCGCATTTGAACTCAGGTCTTCCTGACTCCAAGGCCATAGCTTATCCACTGTACCACCTAGCTGCCCCCACATGACACACTTTTAAATTTAATCTATATTACTAACATTTCCCCCTTCGCTTTAAAAAGTCTGAACACTCAACAAAACAATCAAACCTTGATTTGTACCTGATGCAGATCCGTCAGGTCTAAATGCTGAAACTGAAAATTTAACAACCGGCTCAGCGAGGGTTGACTCCAGCATGCTGCTGCTTCTAGCTCTAAACCCAAGAAGCTCGTTTGGTACCTGTGTTGACTATGAACAAATCATTACCTGCTTGGAGACAGGGTTTCTTTATGCGTAAAATGGTCATCATAATACTTGTACTTGTCTGCCTCATTGTGTTAGTTTAATAGATAAAATTTAATAAAAGCTTGTAGACTGTATGAGGAAGCCCTTAAAAAAAACAACTCTAAAATCTATATACCCATATTTTCTGAAACCAAATTGAGGTTTTAGGAAAATCACTTTAATGGCTGAATGCAGTAAGAGAGGGTCTTGAGGCAGACCCACCCACAGGTTATTGCAATAGTGCATGAGTGAGGTGATGAGGGCCTGCACCAGGGTAGGGGAAGTGCTGGAGGAGAGAAGGGGGCACATTCAAGAGATGCTGTGAAGATGAAATTGACAAGACACATTGTAGAGGTAAAATTGACAGGTCTTGGCAACAGCTTGGTATGGGGGGAGGTGTGATTATTCCTTTTGCAAAGTCTCATTATAACCTCCTTTTCTTCAAATTGGGCCTATGCAGTTAAATCTAGGACACAAGAGTTGTTAAAACTAGATGGATGTAGGTTATTGTGATTATTATCTTTGTATTCTACCATCCCCTCCCCCACTCCCCCAGCACTGTCCGCTGCTCCTTGTGGCCACTTAGTAAAAGTTTGTTAAATAAATGATGAATGAATTGTTAATTCATTATTACTTTCATTCCAGTTGCGAAGATGTGTATTCATTTACAAGATTTAAGCATGAACACGCATGCCACCTGGTGGCCAATGCCTAGAACTGCAGGCAGTTCTTTAAACAAGATCAGCCTAGGGGCCAAGTTGGACTGGGGGCTTCCCAGTCACCCAATGCCACTTTTTACTGACCAGCACTTTGAGGATGGAATCATTTGTCTTTTTAACTTCAGTCATCTTCAAGCAATAACAACAAGACATTCCTTGGATATCCTCTGTGTAGAGCACTAAGATAGGCACTGAGGGAGATACAAATTTGAGACAGGATCTACCTCATGGAGCTTCAATCTAGTAATAACTCACCTTTATATGTCACTTTATAAACAACTTAAAAAAGCAGGGAGTGCAAAAAACCTTGTCCCTTGAAATGAGGTGAGGAAACTGAGTTTATAAATGCAAACTCTTCAGAACCAGGACTATTTCGTTTCGATTTTTGTACCCCAGAGCCTAGCAGAGTGTCTGGAACATATAGGTATTTAATAAATGATTGTTGACCAAGATAAGTTATGTTACTTACTTATAGTTGCTATGAAAAGATAGAATGTGCCATGGTAGGACTTGAACCCAGGATTCTTGACTCCAAGTTAAGTGCTCTTTCTACTACTCCCTACTGCCTTTGAAGCATGACCTTAATAGGTTGCTGGCACACTGGCCAATTTCTTCATCCCTTCTCTGATGATGATCTCTAGTTCTTCCATCTTACTCATTTTTTTATTCCTTCCAAACTTATTCTTTGCCCTCCTTTGGACCTTCAGTCCCTCAATTTGCTCTTCTTTTCCCAGTCTGCCAACTTTGTTCTGGTCTCCCCTCTCTTAAAACATTTTTTGACCCTATGATCAGCCATTTCAATAATATCTTCTCTTGCATCATCGAATCTGTTGGTGAACTGACCTTCTTGTCTTTCTGGCCTGCTAACCCTCAACCTTGGGAAACTATTATCTGTCTCTTTCATTACTGATTGTGAGCTTGAGAACACTGCTGGCAGAAAACAGGAAATTAGACAAAATCTACTCCAAATTTATGCTCCCTAATTGCAACTAGAAGCTAGATGGTTCCATGGATACAGCACTGGGCCTGGAGTCAGGAAGACCCGAGTTCAAATCTGGCCTCCGACACTCACTAGCTGTGTGATCCTGGGCAAGTCACTTAGCGTCTGTTTGTCTTAATCCACTGGAGAAGGAAATGGTGATACACTCCAGTATCTTTGTCAAGAAAACCTGATGGGTAGTATTGGCATGCTGTGGTCCATGGGGTCACAAAGAGTCGGATAGGACTGAACAATTGCAGTTGGGCCTTCACTGCTGCATGGCTATTTTTCTAAGATCTTTGGGTTTTTTGAAGTACTGCTCTGCTGTTTCTTCTGGAATTCTTTGTTCACTATTCCTTCTGTCTCTCTTGTCTGCTTCTTACCTTCCTCCAATTCTTGAACATGTTCTTTAAGGTCCTGTTCTAGGTCCTTTGTTCATCACTCTCTACTCTTTCCCTCAGTAATGTCATCCACCTTCATGGCTTTAATTATCACCTCTATGCAGATGAATTCCAAATCTAGGCCTCTAACCCCAACTTCTCACCACAGCTCCTCTCTCTATCTGGTTCTGTACACCCCCTACTCTAATCCATCTTTCCTGTCGCATCCCAAATAATATTCTTCATGTGCTACCTAAAAACATCTCAGTCTTCAACCTCGAAATCTCCAATGGCTCCCCACTGCCTTCGGAATAAAGTATATAAATTCATGATTCTGGTGTTCAAGCATCTCCAGAACCTGGCTATGATCCAGAGATTCTTAACATGGGGTCCAAAGACTCCCAAGGAGTCTGTGGATAGATTTCAGTGGGTCTGTGAACTTAGGTTCTTAAAATATTTTGATAATTAATTTCAAAATAATTGATTTTCTTTGTAATCTTATGCATTTTATCTTATGCCTTTAAAGACATTATTCAGGGAAAGGGTCCATAGGTTTCATCAGACTGCCAAAGAGGTGGGAGTGGGGGTGGGGGAGGAAGGAGGGTCTACAACACAGGATAAGAACCACAATTCTAACCTTCCAACCTTCTCTGACACAATTCTCCTTCATACAGTCTATACTTTAGCCAAAATGGACTGCTTTCAGTTCCTTTGTTCTACCCTTTCTCATCAACATGTCTTTAGTAATACCACCATCCATTCCTGCCTGAAAGATAATATCTGCCTTTAGAAGTCCCTACCTTTCTTCAAGATCTAATGCAGATATTGCTTCCTGTGAAGTCTTCCCCCTCTCCTCAGATGTAAGTAATCTCTTCTTAAATTCCTCTCAGTGGTTTTCCAAGACTTCTTTGCATTTATTTTGGTCACTTTACATCACAATTATTTGTCTATTTGGTCTCTACAAATGCTTGCTGAATTCATGAATTACTCTACTTGTAATTCAGAGCCTGACCTAGGTAGAGCTACGAAGTCATCTAACTGTATCTAAAATGCTTTCTCCCTTTCCTTTCCAGATTGCTATCCTTTTTCTTAGTAACCAAATACACAGGCTATCCTGTCTTCTATTCCCCAAGGCCTTGATCTAGTATATTAAACCAATCCTTCCTCTTCTTAGGTGTTAGCCCATAAAACCTTAAAGCCGGGATTCTTAATCTGAGGTCTATGCATTTGGGGCTTCAAGACAATTAGCTTCCTTTGTAATCCTATGTATTTTATTTTATTCATTTAAAAACATCATTCTGAGAAGTGATCAATAGGCTTCATCGGGACTGCCAAATGGGTCCACAGCACTATAAAGTTAAGGACTCCTGCCTTGAAGTATTATATTACCTTATTCCATGGAGTAATTATATAAAAATAGGAGACACAAATGCCAGTAAGCTTTCAAGACCTAGAGGAATGACTCATATTAAAGGAATGTTAAAAAGGAATATTAAACCAGCATTGTGGGCATAACAGACTGTAGCATGTTACTAATGATTACTTGAATGCAATAAAGTGGTATAAAAGATTTTCCCCAGCAAATAGATGATGAGAAAAAAGCGATGGACAACCTGAGAGCTATATTGCTACCCATGGGATGCTAAAAACCTGGGGGAAGCCCTCTAGCACTGGCAGGAGATCATCCAGGGAGCATTCATGAAATGATATAGCCAAGAATTACAAAAGATAGAAGGTGTGAATGGTTTGTGGTTGGTATCTTTGGAGAAAGTACCCAAATAGTTGAGGTTACAGACCCACTGAAGCAAGTGCATATTCCTGGTTTAAAAGCCTCCTGGTATCCTCCAAATTAGATTCATAAATGTCTTCATCCTCCACACACTCCTAAGATTTTGAGGTCCTATTCTAATTGGTGATGATATGATGATAATGATGATTCACATTAATATATTATTATTATTATTATAGGGTGCTGTATTTTCTTATCATCTCATTTGACCTTCATAGCAATCACTTTATAAGGTAAATAGTACAGGTATTAATGCCCATATTTTCTAGGTAAGAAAATTGAGACTCAGAAGGGCTGACTGACGCGTCCAAAGTCATACGTTAAGTGGTAGTATCAAGATTTGAACACAAGGCCAGTGTTCTGATAGATTTTAATCTCCCTGCTTTGGGTCTCTTTCCACTCTACTCAATTGCCAATGTCATTTTTCTAAAGTGTAGGTCTGACCATGTCAACCCCCTGATCGCTCAATTCCAGTGACTCCCTGTTACCTACAGCGGTGGTGACTTTCTATAGGGATCACTAAATAGAAATAGAAATAGGGACCACTAAAGTATACACAATGATCCTCGTGGATGCATATTGATTTAGAAAACCTCACACTAACATTACCTATATTTTGTTGTATTTTTATTTATTGGGTTAAATATTTCCCAATTACATTATAACACACTATCTTCCAAAATGCCATACCTCTGTACCATTAATAATATAGCTAGCATTTGTAGTGGTTTAAAGTTTGCAAAGTACCTCACAAATATGATTTCATTTTATCCTCACAATAACCCTGAGATGTAGGTGCTTTTATATTATTTTATTTTATCCCCATTTTACAGATGAGGAAAAAGGAGACTGAGATATGAAGTGGCTTACCCAGAGTCACACAGGCTAAATTTGAACTCAGATCTTCCAGACTCCAGGTTCGACACTTCGATGGGCCAACTAGCTGTTTCAGGGAAGAATGAGCTGTTTGTACAGTAGCTATTTGGTGATTTGAGAACAAAGATAGTTGCTAGTAGTGCCTCAAAGATCATATTTGTGCTTTCGTTTCTTTCCTCTGTTTTGAAGAGACCACACGTGGCTCACCATCCCCATGTCCCCTGAAAGGATTCTAGCCTATCTTTCAGTAAGTGTATTTCAGATGGTTTTTGAATGGTCCTACACTAGTGTATTTGGGCTAGCTCCAGCTCTCAGGGGAAACAGGGATAGCCAGGTGTTTACAGCCAACTCAGAATTCTACAGTTTGAGAGCAGAAAAAAAAACACAAAACTGCGGACTAGATCAGTGAAATGACTTGCATTCCCAAGTTGATACAGGTCATCAGAAGATGAATTGAGATTATTACCACTAGTAACAGCTGACATTTAAAGAGCACTTTACAGTTTACAAAGTGCTCTGCATATATTGTTTGATCTTCACCCTATGAGGTAAGTGCTGTTACTATTCCCATTTTACAGATGAAGGTATTGAGGCTGATAGGATCACACAACTAAACACTGGAACTAGAATTTGAACTCAGATCTCCTTGGCTGCCAATTTTCTTTCTACTATGTCACTTAGCTGGCTGCCAAACAGACTAGGATGTAGGGCATCCTAAATGTCATTTTAGTGTTTTTCTCATTGTATCACAGTTTTCTGCATCTGCAGCATCCATACTATATTACAGATGTCCTTTGCCCCGTTTTTACATTCCTTTGATTCTTCCTACTTTTTTCCTTTCAACCTTCTCCATATTCTCTCCTTTTTCCTTGAAATCTTTTTAACCCATTTAAATTATATCTCTATCTCCTTCCTGTTATATCTCTATCTTCCCATCTTAATCCATTTCACAATCTTTTATTTCCAATCTACCAATATCCTTTAGTTCTTGAGATCTTACAAATACATTTCTGTGCTCTCTGTTTGGCTTAGGAGTGACATACATATCAGGCTACTGTGGAATAAGAGTCAGCCTAACCTTTGTCCACTACCTGTCATAGGACTGACTGATCCCCAAGAACAAAGAAAATGATGAGAATGTGGAGAAGACTGTTTTGCTTCCTTTGAATCCAGAAAGGAAGGATTTGTCAGCAACTTGGGTAGTTGTAGGGCTGAGAGAGGAAGGCAGCTGTCCCTTCCCTAGGAAGATTTCTCCTCTATCTACCACCTTTTACCACTGTAGGTTTGGTTGCAAATGAATGAAATCTGAAAGGAGGTATTTAAGAAGCTTAGATAATAGCCAGGATATTGGTGTAGATGGCAGGTATATGTGTCTGAGGAGCTGGAAGCTAGCCAAGGTTCTGGGGCTGGCAGAATGGCTGCAGTAAGCATGTGGTGGCTTCTTGTCACAGGTGAATACTCAGGGTGAGAGTAGCTAAATGTGTACTTTGAGCCTGAGGCTCAGCAGACTTATTTTGGGACTGGCTTGGGATTAGGATTCAATGCAGGCTAATGTAGATACTGAAGGCTTGATTGTGGCCCCACAGGTAAAACCGAGAGCAAGAAAGTGGAGAGGTGGGAACCTTTCATGTTATGGGGTTTGCCATGCAGGTCCTTCCCCTTGTATGAGTCTCATAGTGCTTGTAGGAGGATATGGCTTGGTTGTTAGTTTTCCATGCATGAATATGCCAGTACAGAATGATTGTGGACAGCTGAGCTCACTCTTGGTTTCTGTTTCAGAAGATGGGAGGTAGAGCCAAGATGGCAGAGTAGTAAGAAAACATATAGTGGAGCTCAACCCCACAATTTCTTCCTACACCAATCTAGAAGGTGGAATGTTGATCATGATATTTAAGAAAAAATCACAGTGAGTCATTTTATTGGTCCAGGTTGGCAAAGAGAGACTGAAAGGTCTACTGACACTGAGGATAGTGTCCAGCCAAGAATAACTGCAGAGAGCAGAAAGAGGTCCAACATCCAGCATGGAGGGGCTTGACCTTGTGCAGGGTCTAGGAACAGGTGCTAACTGGGAAGGGGAAGGGAATATGCATTAGTTAATTAATTAGTTTATTCATTTATTTACGTTTAAAGGCAATTGGGGTTAGGTGACTTGCCCAGGGTCACACAGCTAGTACGTGTCAAGTGTTTGGTCTGAGGCTGGATTTGAACTGAGGTCCTCCTGACTTCAGGGCCTGTGCTCTATCTGCCGCACCACTTGCTGCCCCTATTTTCTTTTCAGCCAAAGACAAGGTTTATTAGAACATCTGTCATATTGGGCAGACTCTTAAGGAATCTTAACATTAGTAAGCCATTGACTAAATCATAAGAATTTGAGCAGTGGCGATTATAAGAATCTAAGCCAGAATACACATTTATATAGCACCTACTATGTAGCAGGCACTATGCTAAATATTTCTTTAATGAATATTATCTCATTTGATCCTCATAATAATCCTGGGAGGTAGATGCTATTATTATTACTATCTTATAGTTGAGAAAACTGAGGCAAACAAAGGTTAAGTGACTTGCCTACAGTCAAATGTCTTTTAAATATCTAATGCTAGATTTGAACTCTGGTCTTCCTTACTCCAGACCCAGTATTCTGGTTCTATCTACCATCCTAGCACGCAGATCTGTTGCTCATTCCCAATTCCATGTCACAGATCAAGGGTGGACTGAGGAGGGGAATATAGCCTAGAGGTGTCATTTCAGGTGAGAAGAGGTCATGGGCCCTAGGCTGCATACTGAGTAAGGCTAAATTCAGAAGAAAGCAGCAACTATATGCCTTGGACTCCAGGAATAGAGCAGGATCTCAGTTCCAGCCTCTAGCCCAGTCTAAAACCTGCAGAGAAATAGCTGGGACAGGAATCCCAGATGAAAAGAGAGCAGTATTGTCACTATGAACCAAAGGAACCCAGTGGCTCCTATGTATACAGCTGGTCTATGATTTCCCTCTCAACCTATAGCATTATGGCAAATGATGCTGGCCCTTCCCCTCTGTCTCTTCCTGCCCTCCCCCAAGCCCCCCCATTTATTTTCCATTTCAAGGTTGGTCTTTACTTTAACTTGCCATGATAAACATCAAAATGTGGGGGGAAGAATGGCAGAGCATATGCAAAGCCTGATCTTTTCAATGAATCCTGATTACCTCCAGAGTAAAGCTCATGCTCCTGTATTTGAATGCTATCTTTTTCTCTTAAGTCTGCTTTTCCTCCCAACTTCTTATTTCTGTGAATGAAACCAGTGTCTTTCCAGTCACTCAGGACCAAAGCTATGAAGTCATCTTTGGCCATTCCATATTTCTCATCCTCTATAAACAATCAATTGCAAGTTCCAATGATTTGATTTCTGCAAATTATTTTCTTTTATACCCTTTTTGTTATAACATACAGCCACTTATTTAGTCCAGACCCTCATTGGCTCTCACCTGGACCACTATAATGGCTTTCTGATTGGTCTTTCGGCTTTTGGTTTCTTCCCCTTCTCCAAACCTTCTTCCTCATAGCTGCTGAAAAAATCTTTTTAATGCAAAGGTCTGACCATGTCACTTTTCCACTCAAAACCCTTCAGTAGCTTTCTATACCTTACAAGATAAAAATCCAAATTCTCCAGCTGGGAATTTAAGATCCTCCACAATATGGTTCTGATTTATTTTTCCAGGACCTGGGCTAACCTGATGGAAGGAAGAGAGGCCACCACTTGGGGGCATCCTCCTGACCTGTCTTTTCAATAGCTCTGGACACATCACTTAGATGTTATGAGACTCAACAACTCTGTTTCTTCAGTGAGGCAGAAGACCTTACCATCAGCCTTGATGATCAAGCCTAAGGCCTTCTAGCTTTTACCATCTGTCCTGCCTCTATACTCTCAAGGTTCTGGACACTGTTGACATGACCTACCAAGGCAACTTCAGGACCCTAAGCCTTCCATTGGTTCTGCCACCATGCCTTTAGGACTGCTAGACTTTTTCATTTGTCTTCTAACTGAACTTTCTTTTGTGTTGTCTTGCTCAATTAGAGTGTGTGCTCCTTGAAAACAGGAACTGTCTTGCTTTTTCTATTTGTATCCCTAGTGGTTTATCATTTGTTATTGTTCAGTTATTCAGTTGTGTCTGACTCTTCATGACCCCATGGACCATAGCATGCCAGGCCCTTCTATTGTCCACTATCTCTCAAAGCATAAGCTCATGTTCATTGTTTCCATGACACTATCTACCCATCTCATCCTTTCCCATCCTTTTTTCCTTTTGCCTTCAATCTTTCCCAACATCAGGGTCTTTTCCCAATGAATCTTGTCTTCTCATTATGTGGCCAAAGTATTTAAGCTTCAGCTTCCATATTTGAGCTTCTGGTGAATACCCTGAATTAATTCCTTTACGTACGGACTGATCTGATCTCCTTCCTGTCCAAGGGACTCTCAAAAGTCTTCTCCAGCACCACAATGCAAAACTGTCGATTCTGTGGTGCTCAGCTTTCCTTACAATTCAACTCTTAATCATACAGTGCTACTGGAAAAATCGTAGCTTTGACTATGTGGACCTTTGTCAGCAAGGTGATATCTTTACTTTTTAATATGCTGTCCAGATTTGCCATAGCTTTTCTTCTAAAGAGTAAGCATCTTTTCATTTCATGGCTGCAGTTGCCATCTGCACAATCTTCAAGCCCGAGAATGTAAAATCTGATACTGCTTCCATTTCTTCTCCCTTTATTTGCCAGGAAGTAATGGGACCAGTTGCCAAGATCTTAGTTTTTTTTTTTAATGTTAAACCAAGCCAGCTTTTATACTCTCTTCTACTACCCTCATCAAGAGGCTTCTTAATTCTTCTTACCGTAGCACTTTTAATTCATTCATTCATTCACTCCTGTACTTCATATTATAGAAACCTGCCATTCATTCTTTGATCTCCTTTTGTGTCCTACCTACCTACCTGGAATATGCTTCCTTCTTACCTATGCATATTGAAATCCCCCTTCTCAGATAGTTCTAAAGCATTTTGTCTGAATCTCTCTTTTTCTCTATCAACAAAGTGCCACACATTTGAAAACATGAATCTTCTCTACTAGAATGCAAGTTTCTAGAGGGCAGTGAGTATGGTTTTCATCTTTGCATTCCTAGAACCTAGTACTTGGGCACAATCAATGATTGACGTATAAGTAGTTGTTGTTGCTGTGCTTTACACTAACATTCAAGACCAGGAAACAATCTGCTTCCATTGTACTTTTCTAACCTTATCTCTGTCTATGCCCTACACTTAAGCCATACTGGACAACTCACTATTTCTCCCCATACATACTCAGCTTTCTGGCTTCTATATCTTCATTCAAATAGTTGCCTATGGCTTGAACAATGCCTTAACCTTCCCCTTTTTCTGTTGGATTCCTCTCCAACATAGATCATGACTCAGATGTTAGCTTAAGGGTATTGTGGTATAGTGGATAGGGCACTGGAGTGTGAGTTAAGATCTAGATTCAAATCCCACCTAACATACCAACTGTGTGACCCTGGAAAAGGTACTTAACCTCTATTAGCCTCTATTTCTTGATCTGTGAAATAAGGAGGCAGTTGGACTTCCAGCATTGATACTAAATGAAGCCTCCCCTTATTCTCCTAGTTGATAATGTCCTCTGCCATCTTGGATCTCACAAATGATTTTATTTGCATAGCTCTTGTTTACTTATCATGTACTGTTTTGTGTCACACTCGTTCTTTTTCTTAACCATCTACTCTTCTATGAGCTCCATGACAGTATGGACTGTATTTTAGTTAAGTTTTGTATCTTTCCAAGTGCCTAGACCATTGTTCAGAACATAGTAGGTGCACGATAAATCTTTACTGAATAAAATTGACTTACTCAGCCTGCATCCATGTAGGGACAGCCCTGCTGTCATTCTATGCATACACAGCAACAGCACCAAAACAAAATCATTTGTTTATAATTGATGACCATTCTATTTCCCTTTTAGTTGGGATAAGATTCTTGTCAAAAGAAAACATCTGGCTCTTTTTTATCTTGAAATCTCAGTTCAGATTCAAGTTCTTCTAAGGATCACATTGCTCCTGCTGAAGTCTGAATGACCCTACTATCCTCTGTAAGAATTAAAGGTTTCAGCTGTCCTTCCTTAGGAATAATCTCAGCATAAATCCTGACAATTAAACAATGGTCATAGTGACAGTACCCCACTAGGTGGCGCTGCACCACACAATTTCTTTGGTTGCTTTCCTGAAACCCAGAAGCCCAAAGCAGAAAATCTGGAGTATTGCTTTAGCTTCTGGTATTGCCACTCCATTAACAAATGGACCACTTTCTTATGGTGCTGGGCTCAGGTGGAATATTAAATTTAATTGCTTCTAGGACTTTTCCCAGGTGGTCTGAAAGTACTGCTGATGCATCTTTCTAGGAGATTTCTTTGTATATACATATATGTGCAGAGACAGCTGGGAGCGTTCGAAGAACTCTCATTATTCACTCCCATACCTACATCTTAGGACTTATAGATCCTGTTTTTGAAAGAGTATAAAGAAATCCTGGCCTTGAGGTTATATGTATTAGGTGGCTGTTTTCTGCTTAATCTGTTTCCCAGATATATTTACTAGTAATTTTCTAGAATCAATGGAGTCAAAAGAAACAGAGCTAAAGGGGACCTCACAGCATTGCCTGTGTTCTATGACATTTTAATTTATTATTTATTTATTTACTGTACTATAAATAGAGTACCAGACTTAGAATTAGGAAGATCTGGGTTCAAGTGCTGCCTCAGATAATTACTAATGATTTGACTCCGGGTAAGATGATTGACCTCTCTGGGCCCCTGTTTCCTCCTCCATAAGAAGGTTGGTCTTAATGATCTCTCAGGTTCCCTTTCAGCTCTAGCTCTATGATTCTGTGATCTGGGTCAGCTCTCTAACTTCATAAAGGGAAAATATGATTATTCCGATTTATTTGTCAATGGGCCAAGAAAGGCTAAGGTAGCTTGCCCAAGGCCACTAAGAGGCAGCATAGAAGAGTAGAAGGGGCCTTGGACTCTCCCACTTACTATCCATTTGACCCTGGGCAACTTCCTTTACACTTCTGAGCATTTTTTTCCTCATTTGTAAAATGAGACAGTCAGAATAGATGATGTCTACTGTGTTGGCATCATAAGTCTTGGATACTGACACGGATGTAGGAGTATTCTAGACAGAAATTTTGCCTGCTGCATGATGCTGCATTACTGGGCCATACTAGTAAACATTATCATTATCATAGACTCATATCATACACACAGAGAGACTCATATCATACATACATAATAAATGCTTGCTGGCTGAAATCAATCCATCCATCCATCCATCCACCATCCATTCACCCATCCTTCTGTCTACCTATAGTACTATATAGTTTGCAAAGTACTTAATGTATATTATCTCATTTGGGCTCTAAATGAAAGAATCTGGTAAGGTACCATTATCCCCATTTTACAGAGGAAGAAACTGACAATTATGGTTAAGTGACATGCGCATGGTCACACAGCTGCTAAGCGTCAGGGGCAGGATAGGAAACCAGATACTCTAACCATTATACCACTTTGCCCCTCAGGCACTAAATATATTATATCAAGGTAGTGTATTTGCCATGGGTCATTGGCCCCTATTCTAAAGTACTCCCTATTCTGTTTATGCTTCCTGTTCATACTGGTGCTTGAAGAAATGACTTCCATAAATTTCTTTCCAGCCATGTAAGGTAGTATTTTCTCCTATTTGTTGAGAAATGATCCTTTTTAGAGAATTAAAGGATTTGTCTTCGGCTCTCTTTCCACCATGCCTGTGGTCAGCTTTAAACACAGAACATGCCCGTTTTCCATCTCTAATGGAAAGAACATTAGACTCGGAGACACGTGACTTAGATTTGAACACAGCTGGTTCCTTTGCTTAGTAGGGGGAGCATGGGCAAGCTACTTAAAAATCACTGAGTGTGAGTTTGCTCCTCTATAAAATAGGAATAATATTAATATTCATGATTCCTCCCTTGAAAGGTTGCTCTGAAGAATGCTTTTGATCAATCATAGGATTTTGAGTTGGAAGGGACCTCAAGATCTAAGGCTAGCCTCCTCATTTGATAGATAGGCAAACTGAAGTTCTTGTGACTTGTCCAAGGTCACAAAAGCAGTGCCAGATCTGAGATTTGAATCAAATTTGTCTGCAGTGCCATATAAACTTGAATTATTCTTGTTAACTAGATCCTTCATGACTTTACAGATTTTGATTAAATTATTTCCAGACTTTGTCTAGCCATATGAAAGAGGATCTATGGGGTTTTTTTTGACCCAGCCTCTTTATGGATCTATTGAGTTGTTTTCTTCTGGACCATCTCCTGCTCTATTATATCTTCCCTCAGGTCAAGTGTCCAGGATTGCCCAGGCTCCATGTGTGGATGCAGATCATCACCTTCAGCAGAGACTGGACACCAAAGAAATATAATACACTGCTTTTTCTCAACCTCAAGAGACTCCTTCAGTTCAGGGTAGATTGTAGAGGGGGAACACTCAAATTCAAATGCTTAAACAGTATTTATGTACCAACAATTAGAAAAATAGCACATCTAGGGTGGCCAGTCTTAACTTGGGTGAGCAACTTTCAAAGGAAGGCTGTGTTTACACATACAAATAGAAAGCAAATATGGATAGGTAAAGGGTTTTTTTTTTGGGGGGAAGGGAATAGAATGAATTATCCACATAAATGTTTCTATTTTCCACTTCTGCTTGTGTGTGGACCTATGTAAGTTTTCTTTAATTCCTGAAGAAAAAGAAGAGGTGCTAAAAGAAGGCAATATGATTCAAAGTTAGTACCACCATTTTAATATTTATCAGAGCTCATCATTTTAGCAGAATTTCTGATTTATACCCTATGTTGGTCAGACTGCATTTGAAATATTGGAGTAATTTCTGGGCATTTCATTTTAAGAAGTTAATGTAAAACCTTGGGTATGTCCAGAGGAGGATAACTAAATGATTGCAGGTTCAGGAAAGCATGTCATATGAGTAAGGATGAAAGAAACTGGGGATGATTAGCTTATCGAAGACAAAACTTGGAGGAGGGGGAAAGGGAGCCAGCAGCATGATTTTAGTCTTCAAATGTTTAAAGGGCTTCCATTCAGAAGGGTTAGTTATTCTCAATGCACCAAAAGCAATTAAATAAAAAATTATTAAGTACCTACCTACATACATGCAAAATAAGGTATGGTGCTCCAGGAAGAAGAACTAGGACCAATGAATAACATTACAGAGGTAACTTTGAACTCAATAAAAAGGAAAACCTTTTCTAAAGATTAGAGTCCTCCATAAATAGAACAGGCTGCCTTTGAAGGAATGAGCTCTCTGTCACTGGATAGGAAGAAGCTGGATGCGATGTAGAAAGTCTAGATTCCTATTCTGTCCTCATTCACTGTGTGAGCACATGTAAGTGGCTTACCCTATCTGAGCTTCAGCATCCTCAACTATAAATTAGGTACTTATCTTTCAAGGTCATTATGAGAATGAAATGGAACAACACAATGTTCTGCAAATGTGAAAGAGAAGTATGTAAACATCAGTTTTCCCCACAATTATTCATTGTTATTGTATTGTACAAAGGATGAATGACCTCTAAAACCTCCTTCTCTAAGATTCTAGAGCTCTAAGCAAGGTAGTGGTTGCTAAGAACCTGCCCTGGTGGGCCAGAGATTGGTTTTATGACAGAAAAGTGCAGCTCTGAGGAAATAGACTTCAAACAGAAGTGAATGAGCATCTTGCAGGAAGACAGTTTGGTGACATCATTTCCCCAAAGACAAGGCTCTTGCTGCTGAGTAGCTCTGATGACAAAGGAAGGACTGAATCAGGGAGAAAGGAGGTAAGAAAGGGTGCTTGTCTTAAAGCCCACTCTGGTGGTATTTCCAAAAAGGAAAATCTGGGACCATCTTTGTTTTTCGGTTAAATTTTGTTTCAGTATCTTGATCACCTTCCTTTAAACGTTAGTACTTCAGGTGTTATTCTCTTGACGTAAGAGTGTAAGATTGTGGTTAGTCTGTATTTAAGAGAGATGGAGAGAACCCAGTAGACTCTGCATCAGTGAGATATCCAAATAGTAGAGGAAGGCCTGCTTATATACATCAGAATGCTTATCCTTTCTAGGTGACACTGTCATGGATAGTTTTACTGTACAAGAGTCATATGACATGAACTAAAAGTAGGTTGAGTTTTGTTTAAGGACAGAACAACTATCTGTGTGATCTTGGGGAAGAAACTTTCCACCTCTCAGTTTCTGGGCCTCAGTTTCTTTCCCTGGAAAATAAGGCAGATAGACTAGATGATTTCCTAGCTCATTTCTAGTACTAATATACCCCAAGCCAGCTAAGAGAGCTCTGGTTACATTTCTGTTGTGAAATATAACATGCTGTTTGTTGTTGTTGTTTACCTTGAGAACCTAGGGTTTGAACACAAATCTTTCAAGGTCTAGATGAAGTCTCACTTTCTCCCAGAGGTCTTCTCTTTTTTTTGGAGGGGGGGCAATTGGGGTTAAGTGACTTGCCCAGGGTCACACAGCTAGTAAGGGTCAAGTGTTTGGTCAGAGGCCGGATTTGAACTCAGGTCCTCCTGACTTCAGGGCCGGTACTCTATCCACTGTGCCACCTAGCTGCCCCCCAGAGGTCTTCTCTGACCAAGTCCACAGAGCTCACTTCCTTCTCTGCGCAAACTTGATATGAGCCAAAAGAGTGCTTTAGCAGCTAAAAGGGCTAATGGGTTCAGAGGTCACATCATTAGAGCACAGCTTCATGGGATACCTGCAATACTGCCATAGCCAGATCATGGGAAGTAGGAGTCCCAGTGTAACTGGCCCTGTTCAGAAGAAATCTAAGTATATAATTTTCAGTTTGTGGAACCATATTTTAAGAACAGTAACACATCAAGTGTATCCAGAGATCTTGAGATCACATTTTAGGAAAAATAGAAAAGGAATTAGAGGTGTCTAGAAGGCTAAGCTGTCTCCAACTCCTTGAGGGACTATTATTATCATCCTAGATGACACATATAGCATTTTGTGGTTTGTGAAACAATATACTTATATTATCTTAGGTAGCATAGTGAGTAAAGCCCAAGATTTAGGAGCTGGGAAGACCTGAATTCTTTTTTTTTTTTTGTGAAGCATTCAGGGTTAAGTGACCTGCCCAGGGTCATGCAGCTAGTAAGTGTCAAATGTCTGAAGCTGGATTTGAACTCAGGTCCTCCTGACTCCAGAGCTGGTGCTCTATTCATTGCGCCACCTAGCTGCCCCTAGGAAGACCTGAATTCTAATCCTGCCTCAGACACTTCCTAACTGTGTGACTCTAGAAAAGCTACTTAACTTCTCTGTGCCTCAGTTTCCTCATCTGTAATGTGAGGCTAATAATAGCACCTATCTCACAGGGTTGTTATGAGAGTCAAGTGTCACAGTGTTTGTAAAGCACTTTGAAAGCCTTAAAGTGTTATGCTAGCCATCAACATCACCAAGCTTCTGGGCCTAGAGGCAGGAAGATCTGAGTTCAAATTCAACCTCAGCCATGTACTAACTGTATGACCCTGGGCAAGTCACTTAACCCTTTTTGCCTCAGTTTCTCATTTATAAAATGAGTTGGAGGGAAATGGTAAACCACTCCAGTGCCTTTGCCAGGAAAACTCCAAAGGGGGTCACAAAGAGTCAGTCACAAATGAAACAACTGAATAACAACATTAAGCATCACCACCATTACACTCTGTGTAATCCAAGGGAAAGAACTTATATCGGTTGCTGAAAGCTATAGGCAGTCAGATACCAGGTCAGTATGTAGAAGAACTAGCTACTGGAATTGTTTGTTTAATAGGCAGCCAGTGGGCCTCATGAGGTAGTGAGCTCTCTGTTGCTGAAAACATTTGTACAAAATGGGGATAATGACTCTTCAGGAATATCACAGGGGACTCTTACATTAGGTTATACTAGATGCCTCCATGACCTCTGAGGTCAACTCCTTGACTCTGAGACATCTTCCCAATTGTACTTATTATCACTACTATCCATTCGCTATCCTTTTATGTGTACTTGTCTTATCTCTGCAACTAAATCATCAGCTTCTGAGTGCAGGTATCATGTCTCAGCCTTCTTTGCATTCTCTCACTGGAGTTTGGTACCATAGCCTAGACCTAGGAGGTAATCTAGGGGTTAATTCTTATTACCATGAGATCATAGATTGAGAGTTAAAATAGGCCTTGGAGGGCACCTAATCCAACATTCTCATTTCACAGATGAGAAACTTTGACCCAGGGGAGTTAAATGACTTGGTTGATTACTGATGTTAGAATGTACAAGCATTGGTGCTGGTGGAGGTGGGGATGGGAGAGGCAGTAGTATGCACGATCACTGGGCTACCATGCAAAAAAAAAGATATAAAGGTGGTGATCATGCCCATCACCTCCTATGACCCAATAATTCTTTGATCAATCAGAGATTTAGGAATTTGTTTTAAGTTTGGCTGCCTTGGAGGAATGGAATGTATGCCAAGGTCATGCCTTAAGGCATTCCTTGAATGGAAAGGTATTGCTATTAGAGAGTGTTTTGGGTTATGCCAGAGAACATCAAACCACTATTCAGTGCCAGGATAAAGTTTGGCTGTCTTAAAATAACACTCTTTCAAGAAAATATTGTGGCAGGAAAAAGCTTTGTGTTTCCTTAAGAGCAGCTCATGTGGTTTTTAGAAATAATCATTGTCAAGGGATATCTTGTATTTTCCCTCAATTTTATTTATGAAATATGGGCATTCCTTTCATATTACTATATTTTACGTTTGAAAATGACACCAAGCTGGGGGGGGAGGGTATTCTTTATAGGTGATAAAAAGATTGATGCAGAGCTAGAGAGAACTGTCAACACAAAATCTCAAGAGTTAGAAAGGAACTATGAGGCTTCCTAGTCCCAAAAGCACCCCAGCAGAGCTCCCAGATGTCTGGCCTGAAACTCCCATACTTCCACAATTCCACACTTTAGAGTGCAGCCCTCCTGAACTAGGTTAAAATAAAATAAATAAAATACAACAGGATATAGATAATGTTAATATGATTTTCTAAGTCAATATGTACCTTCGGAGATCCTCATGTAGACTTAGTGGCCAAATTTCTATTTGAGTTTGACAACATCTTCAACAAGGGGTCCTTCAGGCTCCAGTTGAAGACCTTTATTTATTTATGTGTTTATTTGCTTGTTTGTTTATTTATTTATTTATTTGTTTTGATGAGACAATTGGGTTAAGTGACTTGCCCAGGGTCACACAGCTAGTAACTGTTCAAAGTCTGAGACCAAATTTGAACTCAAGTACTCCTGATTCCAAAACCGAAGCTCTATCTCCTGCACCACCTAGCTACTCCTGAAGACCTTTATTGATAAAGAAAACTCACTACCTCCTGAAGCAACTCATCCTATCTCTAGGTAGCTTTAACTACTTAAGGATTTTCTTTACATTGAGTTGAAATTTGCCCCTTTACATCTTATAAGATTAAATTTAACAAACGTTTATTCAGTCCAAGGCACTTAATACTGTGTAAGTCATAGCTCTTAATACTGTGTAAGTGGGCAGTTGGGTGGCATAATGAATAGAGCACAGGGTCTGGAGTCAGAAAGACCTGAGTTCAAATCCAGCCTCAGACACTTACTAGCTGTGTGACCCTGAGCAAGTCACTTAACCCTATCTGTCTCAGTTTCCTCATCCATAAAATGAACCGGAGAAGGAAATGGCAAACCACTCTAATATCTGCCAAGAAAAGCCCAAATGGGGTCACCAAGAGGCGAACACAACTGAAATGACTGAACAACAACATAAAGAAGCACGGCATAGTGGAAAGATAGTTGGCTGTGCACTTAGGAAAAACTAGGCTCAAGTCCTGCCATTGACACATCATCATTGAGTGACTCTGGGCAAGTCACTTAACATTTTAATGCTGCAGGTAATTCTTGAAGACTATAAATTTCATGGAAGATGCTAATCTATATTGCTAGAGGGAATTTCTTTATTTGAGAGTTCCCTATGCCAATGAAAGCCCAGGTCAAGTCTTAATCCTTATGTCTAAGCATTGGGAATACCAAGACAAAAATGATAGAGCCTCCTTTCCCTTCCCAATTTATATTTTACTGTAGAAATAGCTTGTACACAAATAAGTAAATGTAAAGTAATTTAAAGAGAGAGTGAACACTGTGACTGAGGGCATCAGAAAAGGGTTCAGGGAGGAAATAGTACTTAAGCCCATCCTGAAAGACAGCTACCATGGTGCTTTATAAATCTTGCCTTTTGAAAGCTAAAAAGCCTTATGACGTGATTTCTAGTGCTGTCATCATCCTGGCTGCCCTGCCCTCATTTGTTAATGTCCTTCTTAAAACATGTCACCCAGAACTAAATATCTCTTAGAATTTTTTTTTTTGGTGGGGGGCCTAAGTGAAAAGCTCTCCCAATAAATCGTAATACCACACTCAGGAAAATGCTAGAAGTTAAAGATAAGCATTTATACTTACCATATTAATCCAAATATAAGCCACACCTCCAAATGAGATCTCTTGAAAGGGAAAAAAAAACTAGGTGTATGCTAAAAATAATACTGTTTATAAGCTGTACTTGGGGTTTATACCATATAGATTTAGGAAATGGTACAACCTCTATTTGTGCTAATCTGGCACAAAAACACTACTTAGTCCATAGTCCCCCACCAGGAATGGCTGTTTTTTTGATGGCTTGTAGGAAGCTTTAGGAAGCATCTTATTCATTACAAAGGAAATATAAGTAGAAAAACAGAACCCTTAGCCTCAAGTAACTGGCTCTTCCAGGTTGTTGTATTTCTTTTAAATTCAACATCCTATTTTCTCTGGTTTCCAATTCATATTTTAGTGAATGTTTGTCAATAAATCTTGATTTTGCATGTTGTCTGTCTGTTCCTCTGCTCTCTCCCTCCAACCACCCACCTACTTCAACTGGAGTCTCATAGAGACAGTCCCATTAAAGGCAGCTAGGGTTGGAGTTAGTGGATAGCATGCTGAATCTGGAGTCAGAAAGTCTTGAGTTCATAAGCTGTGTGAATCTGGGCAAGGCATTTAATCTCTGCCTCTGTTTCCTCATCTGTAAAATGGAGATAATAACATGCCTACCTCCTAGGGTTGTTGTGAAGATAAAATAGTATCTGCAAAGCTCCTTGCAAACCTTAAAGCACTATACAAATGTGAATTATTATAATTATACCTATTATTTGGTGACAATACTTAATGCCTTGAAGGCAGCTTGGTGGCATAGTGGATAGAATCCCTGGCCTAGAGTCAGGAAGACTTACCTTTGTGAGTTCAAATCCTACCTCATACACTTACTAGCTGTGTGACCCTAAACAAGTCACTTAAACCTCTTTGCCTCAGTTTCTCATCTGCGAAATGAGCTTTTTCAATATAGTTTTAAGAACGACTTTGAGAAAATAAGTTATTTTGTCTATTATAAATATCCCAACCAGCCATAAAGAACATAAGAAGAAAGATGTTATTTGTATCCAGGGAAAGAACTGATAAATAGAAGTATGTGTAGAATAATTTTATCTATATATGTGTATGTGTGTGTGTATACATATATGTATATATATACATATATGTATATATGTATATGTGTGTGTATATATACAATATGTATATGTAGTAGACATCTCTAGTGGGGGAGGGAAGAAAACAAAAGAAAAAAAGAAAAAATACATAATTTTATTGTATATTCAAAAGGAATAGCAAGTTGTGCATTTGCCGTTTCACATACAATCCTCTGTTTTATTGTACTATTGTTATGGAAATGCTTGTTTTATTCCATAAATTAAAAATAAAATATGAGTTAGAGAAGGAAATGGCAAGCTGCGTCAATATTTTTGACAAGAAAACCTCAAATTGGGTCACAGAGTGTTGAACACTACTGAAGGGACTGAACAACAACAACATTTAATGCCTCAGCAATTGGATTGTCAGCATTGGCTCTGTGGTTGCGGAGAGTGGGAGAAGAGACATCTTCAGGGGCCTTCACTTGATTAGTCTTCTTTTACCTGACTGCTTGCCTCTCTTTGTGAGGTCTAAGTTCATAGTCTTCTTGACCAAAGAGCAGATGCTGACCTACTTTCCAGCTTTGCCCTTTCCCTCCCCATCTGAAACATGTCTAAATTTCCTAGCAATGTTAGAAAGGGCTTGCTGGTGGGCAGCGTGACAGAAAATGCTTCATTCTTCCATAGGAGCCTTGAATTCTTCCTCAGGAGCTGAGTCATGGAATGAGCATCTGTATCTAGCCTAACAGCCTATGCTGATAGCCTAATGCTGCATTTCTGTTCCAAATGAGAACAATGCCATCTTTCCCGTCTAATAAGGATGGTGTGAAGATTATTCAAATTAGAAATGTGTGTTGAGAGCATTGAATTCCTAAGAGGTACATACTAGATTGAAAAAAAAATCATGGATCACAGCCAAAAAGCACTTATTGATCTTCCGCTTTACAAGAAGGTATTATGCTAGGTGATAGGACTATGAAATGTGGAAAGACAGGCACCTTGCCCTTGAGGGTCTTAAAATCTAGTTGGAGAGGCAAGACAAATATGTAAAGTGTTATCATTATGCTAATGATGCTATCTGAACACATTGTAACTATACAGCATTTAAAGATTTATCTTTCAATAAATTAACATAATGTTTTCAGTTAATAGGACTTGTGGATCAAAGGAATCTCAAAGTTTTGATTGTCTGAACTGACACATGTGAAGAATTGAGTGTCCTCTATTTGGATGTAGGAATAATGCCCATTGATTCAAGATGTCCCAATAGCTATCTACCTCGTGGGCCTCAGTCTCTTTAACTGTGATCTGCTTATCTGATTGCTTATTTTGATTTAAAATGTTACATTATGACTATAAGCAGTTGCAGGTATGAGATGGAAAATGAAGCCACCTGATTCTGCTTTTTACTTGCTTGGCAAGGTCTTATTTGAAGATGCTGGATGTGGAGGAGGTGGTGAGGAATAGCTGGGAGGGGCTCAAGTTGACAAGCTATATTTCTGGATTCTCTCCATGGGTTCAGCAATTAACAGGCTCTAAGGGAAGTTGCTTTCTGATTGTCACTGGTGAACTACACGTTCAAAATTTCCTGAACAGTTTTAGGATTTTGGGAGGTAGTTTTCATTTCCACAGAAGAACTCTACACATAACACACACACATACACACACACACACACACACATACACGCAAACACACTCATGTGCATGTGTATATATGTATACATATACATCTATATATGTATATATCTGCATATGTATGTGTGTATCTAAATGTATACACATACACATATATATATATATATATACACACATTTATATACGTATATATGTTGTGTGTGTGTGTGTGTATTTTCCCCCTCCCTGATTTCACAGGAATGGATTTAGAGGTACTTCGTGTTAATTTTTTTTTACTTCACTTAATATATTTTTGATTAAGTCTGATTCTGTTTTGAAAGCAAGCCATAGTTTAATTGGCTTAGATTGATTCTCAGCAGGATGAACCAAAAGGTTTGATTGGAGGAAGGAGAAGACCTTATTCATGAACTTCGGTAATGACCAATGGCACCAGCATCAGAAATAGTCTGAAGTGATATTTATGCTGCCCTGGTATGATGTAAATAAAATAGAACTTTCCAAGTTAGTGTACCTTAAAGATAGAACGACCCCCAAATGGCCTTCCACCTAGGAAATTATCAGATGAGTTTCAGATTACAAGATCATTTACTACTTCTGTGTGACTTCGAGTGAGTTATTTAACCTCTTTCAGCCTCAGTCTCCTCATTTGTAAATCAAGGGAGTTAACACTAGATGACCTCCAAGATTCCTTCCAACTCTAGACTGGTCATTCTATGAAGCTAAAAAACCCAAACCTAGTGACACACGTAATAAATTCTTGTTGAATGAGCAATTCATTGACTTCAAATGAAAACTCATTTACCTCAAACTAAGTGTTACATATAATATTTTCAAATGCCATTGTCATGTGTGGTATCTAAAACTATATCCTAAGCCTTAGGCTTTATTTACTGGCTTAAGATGGCATCTTTTCATTTTTGCCTCCTTTCTTTCTAATCTCTAGTCCCTGCTCTGCTTTCATGCCAGGAATTAGGATTCTGAAAGACATCAAAGAAAGATTCCCTCATGCTGACCATTTGAAAACAGCTGATTTAGGTCAAAGTGAAGAACCATAAGAATTCACCACCAATCACTCCTTCACTGACCCATTTGTCTTTTCCCCAGGCAATAGCCATGAGCCGTTAGATATCAGGCCCTTCCGTTTTAAAAGAGCAAGAGAGAGAAAAATAAAAGAGGTAATAATAAATGGAGATCATAGGATCATAGGCCCACAAATTTAAATTTGGAAGGGACCTTAGGAGCTTTCTAGTCCAACACTTTCACTTTACTTAACGGAAGACAAAACTGAGGCCAGAGAGGTTATATAACTTGCCCAAAGTCATGATAAAAATAAATACCAGTCCCAGGACTGAAACCCAGGTCCCTTGTCTCCTAATCTAGCACATTTCTCACAACATCAGTTAACCAAACAAAAATCATTTATTAAATGGCTATAGTGTTCCAAGAAGTATCCCAAATGCTGAGAATAAAAGACATGGATGAAAACATCCCTTCCCTCAAGGAGCTTCACACCGTATTTGCCTTTAAACATCAAATTATTAACAGAGTTGGGGCTGCCTTTGGAAGACAACTAGGCACTGTTCTGTTACCCACAGTGATCTGTGGGTAACCTGCATTTTAAAAATGGTGAAAATATGTTTAGTCTGGGAGCATTACTACTCTGCTGCCCCTGGAAATTACTTTTAATGACATGGCCTTATGGGAATTTATATGGTCTGCTTTGTTAGATGTAGCTTATCAGACTTATGAAATACAACTTCACTTATGTCAATAATACATTCATTGAATTATCTCAAAACACTGTATTAGAAGCTATCAGAGGCTGAGATGATATAGTATCTACATTTAAGGGAGTGAAATAATGGATCCTTGATTAATAAAAGCCAACTCTGGGTTTACCTGGGTTTACCCTATCACTATCGGGATTCTCCTGCTATGGGGTTATTGCTTTCCCCTGCTATCACTTTGTCCTATCCCAAAGGGATGGATGGTGGGACTTTGCAAGGCTCTTCATCATCAATGATACTTTACTTCTCATCATGAGTGAGGAGTAGTCTGACTGCAGAGATATCACTTCAGGGGCCACATGGAGGGGTTTAAGAGGGTAGGACAGGGAATGAATGTTTTCCCTTTGATCTTATACATATTCAATAGTACATCCTCAGAGGTGATTAGACTAATCAGGAAGATGCAGCTGTCTGCTGGAATTCTCATCTATGAGAATTATTTGAGCTCAAGAGCAGCAGCAAAGCTGGACTGAATTCCCCTAGCAAAGTTACTGTCTATGAGAAACAGTTCAGCAAGACCCCAGGTTCTGTCTAGCTAAGGAGCAGCAGCTAGCATGGAGCTAAGAGTATAATCCCTAATGCTGTAAAGAGGATTAGAGCAGAAGGATTATGGCTTTTTAAGAGGATGGAACTAAAAGTTATAATTCTTTTGACAAGTTCTCACCTGGGTCTTTGCCGAAATGAAGCCTGAAGACCAACTAGAATAGATAAATACTTAGTTTTTCCTTGTAGTTCTGCTGGAAGAGCATTGATATGTGATTAGGACAAATAAGGGGACAGAGTGTATACACAAAACAAGCCCAGATCAAAACTGGGGAGTGGGGGTGGGATTGGGGGAAGGTAGAGGTAAGTAATTGCTAGGAAAAATCAAATTTCAATGGGTCAGTGGTGCCTTTAAACATCAGACTTATATCAGCGAGTTAGGAGGGCTATGGTTTTCTATAAAAATTTCCAGTAGGCTTCAGATGTTCTATAAAGACCGAACCTAATCTTCACAAACAGCTCTGAAAACTTTTTGGGAGTGGGCAACAAAATCAGAAATGCTATTTAATTCCTAGTCTCTCTGTATAACATTTAAATCAAATGGTGCTTTGAGCTATGCTGGGAGTAGAATTATTGCATTTATCCATTTAAGGGAAATCACTCTTTTTTAAAGGGAGTTTCTGTGCCTTTGAATTGAAAAATTCATGAATAATGGCTTTGAAGAATAATCAACCAAACCTCATGATGTCAGGATGACAGTTGCTTATTTCCTAGGAAAGGTCTAGAAACTAAGGAGTTCATATCTCAACTTTCTTTTCTTTCCCAGTCACTGATCTTCAAAGAACATCAAACCTCTCTGGTTGAAGGGAGGGGAGAACTTCAGACAGAATCCTCTCACCTTCTGTTTAATAGGAAGGAATGAATGGCAACTTCCCAGACAGATTGAAAACAAATTCTCACTGCTGTCAGGGTTTTATTTCATGACCCTTTTCTGCTTCTTCCCCCTCCTATTACAGAACCAGGAGCTTTTATTTATCAAGGTAGAGAAATGGAAGCAAACTTTCTGTATATGCACTCCTTCTAAACCTCCTCAGAACTGGTTTGCTTCAGCAACTTCCTCTTGAAAGGTTCAAGGGATGAGAGTGCTGGGCCTGGGGTCAGGAAGGCTTGAGTTCACATCTGGTCTCAGACACTTCCTACACATGTGACCCTGGGCAAGTCCTTTAACTACTGTGCCTCAGTTTCCTCATCTGTAAAATGGGGATAGTAACATTTAACTTCCAGAGTTGTAAGGGTCAAATGAGATAATATGTATGAAGCGCTTTGCAAACCTCATAGCCCTATGTAAATTATTATATCATAGTATTATATAGTATAATATTATATTATAGTATATTACTATACTATTATGCTATATTATACTGTATATTAGAGGACTCACTTGCTACCTCAAAGAATAAGAAGGAATGAATTTTTCATTGCTCTATTAGGGGTAGCCTCTTCACCAAGGAATACACTCCTTAACCACACAAGTAAATCAGGGACATAAAAGTCATTTCTGGCTACACAAGCTGGTCCTGCCTGAATGCAAACTCGATTTTGTTTTGTCCTCCTAGACTTGGGGAACCCACAATGGATGACATTTACTGCCCGTTTTACTTTCCATGCCAGAGTTCCATGGTAGCTTTCAAACAACATTGGGAGAGGCCCTTCCATGCTCACAAGCAGCAAAAGAGAGAATGGAGGAAATGGAAAACCTCTTGATAGAAATTTGATGGTTAGAAGTGTGATCAATATTCCAATAATCCATTTGGTGATGGCCAGGATAATAGATCATGAGTTTAGAGCTTGATGGGACTTCTGAGGTCAGCTAGTCCAACTCCACCTCATTTTACAGATGAGGAAATTGAGGCCCAGAGAAGGGAGGAGATTTTTCCAAAATTGCAGTGGCAGAGTAGGAATTTTAAACTAGGCTCTCTGTGAATTCAGCAGTCTTTCCACTGTACCCCAAGGGAGTCACCACATTGATTAGGAAACCCTTCAAGGAAAAATGAGTTATCATTGCAGAGAATCAATCACTGAGATGGTGCCTGGGCTTTGTTTTCTATGATAATAATAGCAGCTCAGTTAGCTGGCCCTGGATTGTTGATAAAGCCCCCTTTTCCCCCCTGCCATCCTCAGGGCCATGAACAGTTTGATGCACATGTCTATAGTATCCACTCACTGAACGCTTCTTGTATAGTTTCCAGAGCAAGCTTGAGTGAACAAGAATGTGCAGATAATCAGAAGACAGCAGTGGGAAGGGAACAGAGGAAAATGTTTCCTTCCATATACTGAAGGGTAAGAAACTATTGATAAAGAGGTAGGATCTAAATGAATGTTCTGCTTCCAGCCACTGGGTACACTTAATGTAAAGTAAGTATTTCTGTGCTTAATAGGGAATTTTACAACAAAATGAAATCAATTATAGCATGCTAATAAAAGGGACCATAGATAAATATAGATGTAGAAACAGGGCTGGAACTGATCTTAGAAATAATTGGGTCCAACCCTCTCATTCTCTAGATGCAGAAACGGATGCCTAGAGGTTATATAACTTACCTACGGCAGATGATCTTAACCTAAGGCCTATGAATTTGTTCTTAATGTGAATTTGTTCTTTAAAATGCTTGGCTATTATTTCAATATAATTGGTCTCCTTTGTAATTCTATGCATTTTTTTATTTTATGATTTTAAAATATTATTCTGAGAAGGGGTCTACAGGCTTTACCAGACTGCCCAAGGGGTCCAGGACACACAAAAAATTACCAACCCTTGCCCCATGGTCAAATTCTCCTCTGATTTGTCATTTAAAGTCTTCCACAACCTGGCAGCAATCTAACTTCCAGACTTATACATTATTCTCCTGCATGTACTCTAAGGTCCAGACAAGCTATACCTTCCTCACCTACTTCCCCAACCACATCCTCTGAAAAAATCATAAATATCTTTTGTTTGTATATGCTTTTATAGGGTGTTAAGTAAAGCTTAAAACTGCTCTAAGACTTTTGGAATATGACGATGCTTGTAAAACTCGTGGTACAGTATCTGGTACACAGTAGATGCTATTTAAATGCTTATTCCCTCCCTCCTTCACCTACCCTGTTAGAAGGCAGGATCCCTGAGGTCAGGGATTGATTCATTTTTATACTGGTGTCCCCAGGATCTAGACAGTGCCTGATCAAAGTGGCCCTTAACAAATGATTCTGATTGGTTGACTATCCAAAATCACCCAGGATTCAAACCCAGATCCCTTGGCCCTTTAATTCCTGATCTAGCACTCTCTCTTCTATATCTTTAGGTATTTTAGCCACAATAGAAATCATCCAGGGGTGCCATCCCTTCAGATTTTTGCATTTGTTAGAGGACACACTCTTACTGTACTTGAGAATAAAAAGCAGCGACTTCTGAACATACAAAAATGGTTGACTTCACCAGCCTCTTTGGAAGAAGTTTGATGTTGAGTCATTTCAGTCATGTCAGACTTTTCGTGACCCCATTTGAGTTTTCTTGGAAAAGTTACTAGAGTGGTTTGCTGTTTCCTTCTCCAGCTCATTTTACAGATGAGTAAACTGAGGCAAATAGATTTAAGTGACTTGCCCAGGGCACACAGCTAATATGTGTCTGAGGCCAGATTTGAACTTAGGAAGATGGGTCTTCCTGATTCCAAGTCTGGTCCTCTATCTTCTGTGCTACCTAGCAGCCCTATGAAAGAAGGTACTTTCTGCTCAATTATGGAACTGCTGAGACATCAAGAGAAATAGAAACCAGGCTCTTGATCCCAGTCCAAAGTCCTAATTAAAATTTCTGTCACATCTCATGAGCACACACATCAAGTCTGGATGATAGCTGGTGTGACATCAGCACATTAAGAGAGCTGGACTTGGTTGGAGTCAGAAAAGATGTGAGTGGAAATCCTACCACTGACATTTTATTCATTGTGAGACCCTAAGCAAGTGACAGAACCTGAGAACTCCATTTCCTCATCTGTAAAGTGAGGAATAAATAATAGCCTTGTAGTACTTACTGCATAGGGCTGCGGTGTTAAATCAAATGAGATAATCTATGTAAAAACCTTTTTGTGGAACTGAAGGTGCTATATAAATGTCAGTTACTATTATTAAAAATGGCAATGGTGACTACTGCACCCCTGGCTGAGACACAGCAGAGAAAGCCAAGAAAGCCTTTCACTTCTAATTGGTTAAATATTTTTCTGCTGCAAAAGTGATATGTCTGGAAATAGTGTAGAAAAACAACTTTATATTTCCATAACAGCTGGTTTCACAGAATTTTGTCTTAATTTCCTCTCTGACTCACATCACCTGGCCCACACCAAGATGTGTTATCTTTCCCTAGTTTCTATTTTGGGTCTCTGCAAACACCTGGGAAAGTTAAACGTGATGAAGTTTTAACCATTTACCTTTCCCCTGTTTCTGGTAATGGATCACCTCCTGCCTCAAATAAACAAACAAAAAAAGAACATGAAAGCAGAAATGAGCCGGTTCTATTTTTTCACAGTAAAACATGTCTGGAGCCAGGGGCCTCGTTTTATCTACGGCTGCATTTTTTTAAAAAGCTTCTCTGGTAACAAATTTCTTGCTGTGTTTACATGACCAAAATAAGACGTCAACATTTTAGATGCCTTAGCTTCATGTTCCAGAACACTCTTTATGTGTTGTCAGCAATTTCCCTAAGAGAAACTTGGTAGCAGGGATCTTGGATGCAATATTGATCTGACTTTGATCACAGTTTAATCACCAATGGGACTTGTTTGCACCACCCATAGACACAGGCTGTAGCACTCTGGAGCTGGGTTCCCTTCACAAAGTCACTGACATAAGAAAAGCAGATTTTTTAAAAAGCCACAAATACTTAAAAAAGCCCCTAAAATTCTGCTTTTTAACAACAGGTTAAACTTGCTTAAAGTACTATTCTTCAGTAGAGAAAGAGCGATTTATTGGAAACTTGGATGTGAGAATTTTAATGAAAATGTCTACCTTCTTATTTAAAACACTTTAAATACATACATAGATAACATGTACACAGGAAGACCTGGGTATAAATCCAGTCTGGCTTTGTGACTTTGGTCACTTAACATCTGTCTCAGTTTCATTAACTGTAAAATGGGGATAATAATAGCAATTACCTCCCAGGGTTGTTGAGAGGATCAAATTATGTATGTATATATGTGTGTGTGTGTCTGTATGTGTATGTAAAGCATTTAGCATAGTGTCTAGCACGTAGCAGGTGACTTAACAAATGCTTATTCCTTTATTCCTCTCATTCTTGCCTTTTATGGCTATATACTAGCTGTGTAAAGCTGGGAAAATCACTCAATCTCTGTCTTCTGAGAGTCAATAATATCAGATGATAAGTTATAGGTAAGTTGGTATTCTGTAGCCGTGGAGATAATTTCTGACGCTGATGAAATAACAGACATATACCAAGAGACAGATACATACACATATGCCTTGATAATACAGATACCTTTATCATGTTAATATACTCACACAGGTTGAAAGGAAATTTTCCTAAGTTTCTTTAAATGGAAAAAGGCAGACTTTTCTGTTAAATTCATAAAAGCTACTTTGGTCTTCCTCCTGGGTTGCCACATTCCCCTTTCCAATCTCCCTCTAAGCCTACCTTGCTCTCTTTGTTGATCTTTTTGTTCCATGGACACAAGGGCAGAGAAATGGGCTTGATCATAGGCTAGGACCAAAGGGGAGCAGTGACATCTGTTAGGTGGAACTTCCAGAGGCAAGTAGATTCCTCCAAATGGAATCGGAGCAAATGCTGTGTGAAGACAAATATGATTTAGGAAATTCAATTCCACTTAATAAACTTCTATTAAGCATCTGCTAGAAAGCCAGCTGATGTATGTAGAAGGCCAGTTTGCAAGGTTCAAATCCTCCCCTGATGCATGCTGGCAGACATGACCAGGAGTGCTCAGTGCCCTCAGATAACTCCTTTAAGTGGTAAGAAATAGATGAACTCTTGCTCTGTATTCAGTTTAGGGAGCTTCCACATCAAGCATTCCCCTGACAAGAGAAATCACAGGTCAAACCTCCCCCCACCACTTCTAGCCATATATACCAAGTATCTGGGTATTAGAGATATAAATATAAAAACCACATCATCTCTCAAGGAGTCTACAGCCTAGTAGGAACATGAAAGTAGAAGGATTTGGTGAGGAGGGTTGCCAGGGAGTTAACTTTTCTAATGTTTTCTACACTTGCCCTGCAATTATGATTCGTCAAGGTATAGTAGGAGGTAAATTGGAACAAGTGCTTTGGGGGTCCCTCACATGGAGAGGTGTGAAGTGACTCAGAGAAAGTTGCCAACTCTGAGGAGGAGGGACAAATAGATAAGGAGGTGGCTTTGACAACTGATGCTAAAAAGATCTGGAGTTCACGCAAATCACATTGGTCCATGAACACCCTCCCTTCCTTTCCTATCATCTTCCCCACATACTTCAGGGCACATGTTGCATCTCTGTGACATCCTGGTCTGATTTAAAAGAGTGGAGGGAGAGAGTATATATGCACTTCAGGACTAGTCCCTGTCCCTCAGACTCTTTTAAGAATGGGTCTGCCATGATCAAAATTGCATGAGATGATCAAAAGGGTAAAAAGGCATATTGCTACTTTCAACAATAAAATCCAGTGATGTCATGTAGAAAAACATTTGTGGAACACACAGAAGACCAATCTTCCAATTTTCTTGTCAGTATTTTCCCTCTTTTTTATTAAAGGTGTTTTTATGAAAACAGGATCATTGTTTCTCCAGCTTCCATTTCATCTTCATTTACTTGAGTACCTCTCCTATTGATTCTGAAGCAATCACCTAAGGTGTTTCAACTTCTAAGTTATTAAATCAAGGTTGGATCTCTATCCACTAGGCCACTTTGGATCTCTGGACTAAGAATAAAATTTCAGGGACTTTGAGGTCTAATCCTTATTTTACCACTCAAACTTGCCCACAAGGATAACCCTATCACCCTATCCTTCCTTTTGATGCTTCAGACAGCTCACTCATCTCATAGTTACAGCCGAGATTCTTAATATGCGTGTGTGTGTGTGTGTGTGTGTGTGTGTGTGTGTGTGTGTGAGATGGATCCCTTTACTAGGCTGCTGAAGCCAGAATTAAGCATAAAATAAAATACAAAAGATTATAAAGGAATCCATTTACATTAAAATCAAGATGTAATTTTTCATAAACCTTCTAAAATCTGTCCATGGTTTGGGGGTTTATGGACCACAGGTTAAAAACCCCTGAGTTAGAGTGAGATGCAAGGGACAAGTAAATCTACTATGCCTATGATTTTTTCTGAAACATAATCTACCAAAGAGATTGTCAATCATTTCAGATAATGCAGCATCCTGTGGAATAGGTGCTCCTATGTCTGAAATGCTTTAGGGAAAGCCTAGTTTGGTTTTAAAGAGAAGCTCTCTAGGTTTCTTCCTAACCCTTTTATTCTACTCTTTCACAGAATAAATTTCTATTCCAATCAAGCTTTCTTAATGAATATCCAGCTAGGGTGGAGGTCAGAGCAAAATGCAGCCTTCCCCCTTTCCAATCCTTCTGAGCAAAAAGCACCCCAAAATATAAAATTAGAGTCACCTTCGAGTCCAAAGGATAGTTATAACAATCTTATAAAAAGTTTCCATATAAATCTTTAATTTTCCTCACCTTTCTTAAAAATGACTGGAAGAAGAAAACCTGGAGAAAATGTTTCATAGATGTTACCCACCCAGGCAGACTTACCTTCTCCACCTGAGTCTCTTAACATTGTATCTGCTACAACAACGATTGGTCTTCTTAGTATATGCGCTAAGACAAAAACATGGAACTCTTCTAAGCTTTCATACACAGGATCTTCAGAATTGTCCACTCTGGAAAAGATAACAAAATGAGCTCAGCTAATTATTCAGAACTTGTTTTCACAGTAAAGAGATGGCAGACAAGATAAAATGTCATGTTTGTGGCCGAAGATGGCAAAGACTGTAAGACTTTAGCTCAAACCCCTGCTGATAAAAATTACCTGATGCCTATTCTCCCAAGCTGTGAGTTAGTGTTTGTCCAAGCCAGAACTGAAATCGTACCACTCCAATGTTTCAGTGGTCTCAGGTAAAGGGTTCAAAAGACCTTATTAAAGTGCATAGTCTCTTCTTCCCACCTTCAAGATCATAAGATCACATAGGAAAAGACACTTGGCGCTAGAAGAGACCTCAGAGGACATCCAGTCCAAAACCCTCACTAAATAAATGAAGTAAGTCCGATCCTAAGAGGTGACTTTTCCAAGGTCACACAGTTGGTATACGACAGGACCAGCATTTGAATCCTTGTCCTCTGAGTTCAAACCCAGTGTGCCTTGCCTCTCCCAGAAAGGGAAAGGGAAAAGTACATATAGAAATGGGTGATAAATTTCATGCCTGTGTCATCTGGGAGTGCTGAGAAGTCTAGGACTACAATGTGAAATTGAGTCAGTAAATACATAAAAAAGGTATGAATACTGGAAGTCAGAGAGATATATCCCATCTGCAATTGGCTGTAAGGTGTCAGGGAAGGCTTCACAGAGATATCTTTGAAACTGGATCTTAAAGGATGGGTGAGATTTCAGCAAAAGCAGATGGAGAAGAAGAGGGGATCCCAAGATTCGGTTTTAGATAAGTTTGAAAGTCAACTTTAGACTGATAACTTATTAACAAGAGAGATTTGGCTGCTCAGAAGAGCAAAAGTGTTAAGGGAAATGCCAAATGATAGAACAATTGAATTGTCTGTCAGTAATGTTTTTATTTCTAGGTTATGCTGACCTCCATATTTTTGGCCATATATGAATGAGCCAAAAAATAACACAGACATCATAAGAGTTGCACACAGATTAGGTAACATTGGTCCTACTCTTGAATAATAATGACTTTATATAAAATTTGCTATAGAATCCCTGAAGGGAGGGTTATGAGGATTAAGTGAATTTTAAAGTATGAAAATCAACAATTCAAAACAGAACAAAAGTCACACTGCGCTTTTGGTAAGGACTTCCTTACTTATGCAATGGGGAAATCAAAGACATTATGTTAGGAAATGTTCTTCATTTTAGAGAAGGGACTATTAAGTATTATATTTACCAAATGGAGCCTCAGGAACACTGTACTACACACTTCATTTATCAAATATGTAAATTAAGGAAATGACAGGTCAGGACCTCCAAATAATAATAACAACACTCACATTGATATAATACTTTAAAGTTTACAAAATGCTTTTCTCTCCTTACCCCTATGAGGTAGAAAATACAAGGATCATTACTTCTATTTTATATACAAAGAAACTGAGGCACAAAGAGGTTAATAAATAATAAAAATTTATGGAATATCTACTAATAAAAAATTCATAGGCATTGTGTTAGGCGATGAAAGTACAAAGATAAAAATGTAACAATTTTACCCTTTAAATGTGCTCCATGATGCAGTAAAAGGCGCCATGCTCTTACTTCCTATGCACATAGAAGTTGGGAGTATCAAGCATCAGCAAACTTTTTTCATAAGGAATTGGTCAAGACTTTTTAAAGTATCATCTTTATAGATAAGCTTGCTATAACAAAATGACTCTGAAAAACTAATCATGGCCTTCAATATTGATCCATTTTACCCCCTCATTTAAGCAATAGAACTGAAATGATGAAGCCAGCTCCTACTGAGAAGGAATGATGATGTATCACCATCAGTCCAAACAACTATTCATTAGGCTATAAGTAACCCATTGATGATCAAAGGCAGAATGAAATTTTGTATAACCATTGGCCTTGGGGGGCAGGTAATCTTGAACCAAGGAAGAGTTGAATTTGGTCAAAGGAAAGAAGCAAAGCTAGCATCCTGTCTGTAAAAATGAAGGCAGAGGATGATTTAAAACTGCTGAATCTCTGGTTGCTTTGGTGCTGGCTGAATTCCAAAAATATTGAATATATTAGGAGTGTTGAGCTAATTATCAGTAGCAATAAAACTATAAATCAGATGGTCAGTTAATAAGAATTTATTCAGAGCCTTCTCATGTGTAGAAGATATTTCAATGGATCAGTGGGTACTTCCTCCAGCTGTATAGAACACAACCTAACCCCATCTCATCCTGTGCAGTTCTCATCCACGTCTTCTCCCTCATCTTCAGTGTTCAGTGCCTCCCACTAGATTCCTTGACACTGTGTGGATAGCAAAGGAGCACATGGGTTGTTCATTGGTTGTCTCTCACTCCCACTGCTGCCTTCTTTTCTGACAATTTATCTTTCTGACGACATCCTTGACACAACTTCTCCTGTGCAATTACTCATCAGTAATACATCACAGAGTACTCATGCCCACTGTATGCCTCTTTATTGCCCTTTGAGTGACCCACAATTCAGATTCTTCAGGGACTATAGTGTTCTATGATTCATAGTCTTACAACATCATTAGCAATATGGGCCTTTGTTTCAGGGAGAAGCTTGGGGTCATTAAAAGGGCTTGACAATTTTTCATAGGTAGTTTGGTCCATTTTCCTCCTCTTCAATTCAGCTCATTGCCCATTTTGTATCTGTCCAATACATACATACATACATACATACATACATACATACACTTCCATCAATATTGCAGACAGTATATCAGACTTGCTTTCTTTTCTCTGTTCAAGATTGCTTGGCCCAGAGGTCAATTGCTGTTGTCACTGGCTATCAGTAGTTAGTGTATACACACACACACACACACACACACACACACACACACACATACACACATTATCACTGATAGATTATACACATCCATGTACGATTATATACATCCACATCCATGTACTATTATATACATCCATGTACCATTATACACATCCATGTACCCTGCTGCATCCAGTCTATGTGTCATCTATCCAACTGACTAATATAGCCTGCCATTCCGGCATTCTTCTTTCACTTGGTGTTTCTTTCATTGAACAGTCTGGCCAATTCTGAGTAGTTACGGATCTCACTAAGAAGGCCCTTTAGTGTTCTGTAGTTGGATGCAGTCAGCACAATATCCAGGACACAGGAATATCTGAAGGATCTCCCCATCTCCAGGGGATTCTTCTTCCTTTTGGTCTCTTCCCTGGGTATCTGCCACGACCCTTTGGCAACTAGCTCCTTGTTTTAAACCTGACTTGATGTTAATGATCAGAGGGCCATTCAATAAAGTTAATGTCTACAGTTGTTATGTCTTTCAAGGAATCTAGTCTGATTTTGACATCTGACTGGGAAGTGCTTTGTTCAAAGAGAGCCTTTAATGTGCATTTGTTCCACTAGATCAAATGCTTTTTCATAGTCAATATACAATAAGTACAATGGAATCTTGTATTTCTCTTTTCATCAACTGTGTGACTAGGAAGATGTAGTCTGCTCTAGGATATCATTCGCAAACTTTTCTATTCTCTCCTCAAACCTCCATCATGCATGTCTTCAATACATATTTATATTATTCTCATAAGGACTTTGTAGAGATGGAAAAGTAAGCATGTGGATGAGTAGTTACTGAAATTTCTCAGTTGCCCTTTTTGGGATAAGAATAAGGGCTGTAATTACCCCCTCTCTACCCCAGCCCCCAGGTCTTTAGTATTTTTTGCTCTCATTTATTTTGATTTGATCCCTCAGTATCCTGTCTCATTTCATACTCTCAAGTCATGCTTTCGGAGTTTTAAAAAAACCTTCCTCCTCTATATTCACTTGGTATTGAAGTCCCCAAATATTGATGTGTTGATTTAGAGTTTACTGAGTTTTTCACAGAATTTCTCTATATCTTTCTCATCTGCAACAGATGTAGCCTTCCAGATTAAGGACAGTTTTGTATTTGTATGAGAGATATATAAGGTTAACAACACAGAGAAAAAGACACAGTAGAGAACATTATTTCTTTTGAGGAAGAAGAAAAACATAGCTCAAAGGAACTCAGACTAGCTCCCATTTATGTACTGCTTTGAGGTTGGCAAAACTCTTTCCCCACAACAACCTTGTGAAGAAAGGAATACAAATATTGGCACTCTCATTTTACAAGTGGGAAACTCAGGGAGGGCCAGAGAGGTTAACTGATTTGCTCATTGTTGCATAGCTAGAAATTAGAGCTGAGGCTCATACCCAGGTCCTTTGAGGCCAGTATTCTCCATGATGCCTTAGAAAACCTTGATAATAAAGACAAAGGAATATTTCCAATAGTATACTTCAATAGAGAATAAACTATTTATAGAGTAGAGATATGCTTAGAAGTTATATAATAAATGGGGTGGGGTGGGGGCAGAGCAAGTAGTGGTAGTATCTACCGAAAAGCCAGCCCTCTTCCCTCTCTCTGGATGATGAAAGAAAAAAAGACGAACCCTAAGTTGATCATCAGAAAAGGCAGATTCTGGGTTGGTGTGTCTTACAGAGCTCACGTAGCAGAACATCCTAATCACTTACTAATCTCTGTGTTTCTATCATGGGGAAAGTCTTCAGGATCATGCAACTTTCAGACAATAGGAGTCAGTGATGTACATCATCTCAATCAAAGATGACAGGAATCCCCGAGTCTGTCCCAAAAGCATTGCTCTGACAGCAAACTTTAAATTTGTACCACAGCTTCCACCTGTCCCACAGTAAAAAGGGGAATAAAAACAAAAACTCCTAGATCAGTAAATATGGCTAATATGTAATGAGCAGACTTTACAGATTGAAAATGGATTTCTTTTCAGAGCAACACAAAATCTGCCTACTTTTGTCTGAGAGGTGAATAGTCAGGAGGAAAGCCCCAGATTGGATCCTACCTATTGTCAAAAGAGTGCTCTGTCCATAGCAACTGCTCTGAGGAGAATGGCTTTGGAACTTCCCAGAAAGCAATACAAAGAGAGGCAAGATGAACCCAGAGTGCCCTTCTTCAAAAAAATTATTATATAGCAATTTGTGACATTAGTGACTATCTAAGAAAGCATCCAAGTGATAGCTGGGAGTAGGTCTTATACAAGGGGAGGAGGCTTCATTGCAATGGATTGCTTTTTCAATTTTGATTTCCAAAGGTGGGGGTTTAGGGGCAGTAGGAATTCTATAGAAATTCAATTTGGAAAAAATCCTTTGCATTTTAAGGCATCTGGGGGAACCTCATTACAGAAGGCAACTTAAGTTGCTGAAATGTGTTCTGAGAACAGGAGGGTGAAGATGAAACAAACCCCTGAGTTTGCTCTCTTCTCCTGGTCTCTGGAAGTGGGTAGCCACAATGTTGAAATCAAAGTCTCTCAGATCCCCCAGTTGTTCTTGGCTTTTTTGGGGGGAGTGGAATGTAGAGTGATTGGGAAAGCAAAGCAAGCTTATGGAGAAGTTAGGCTGTAGTCACATGGCACTGAGACACTCAGAATGGGGGGGGGGGCTGACTGTTAAAATGCCAGTAGGGACAACAAGGAAGAATTCTTCCAGGATGCTGATAATAAGCAGCTCATCATGTGCTGCATTTATAATTCTAAATACACAAACTTTGTTTCCTTTAAGGAGAAGCATGCATTGACTTAGTGACATGTGGATCTGGAACAAAGAAAATGAGTTCAAATCCCACCTTAGACACTTAGGAACTGTGCTACCCATGACAAGTCACTTAACCTCTCTTGGCCTCAGTTTCCCATCTGTAAAATGAGGGGACTGGACTTACTGGCTTTGAAGGCCTCTTGCAACTCCAAACTGATGATTCTGCTATTCTATGCAGGGGATCATGTTAAGATTAAATACGCTTCCTTTCCCCATTTCCCCTTGCCTTTTTTCCCCTCCAGATTCCTGTATAAGAATTTGCTATTCTTTTTTTTTTTTAGGCAATTGGGATTAAATGACTTGCCCAGGGTCATACAGCTAATAAGTATCAAGTGTTTGGTCTGAGGCCAGGTTTGAACTCAGGTCCTCCTGACTTCAGGGCCGGGGCTCTATCCACTGTGCCACCTAGCTGTCCCAAGAATTTGCTATTCTTTATAACCAACATGCCAGGTACTGCTAGTGGAGCAAAGCTAGTAGCATTATGAGCTAGGGGGATGTCAGTACCAGCTGCCTCCAATCTTGATGACAAAAAAGAGAGTGACTTGAAGCCTGAAATTTACCCTCAGACATTTTGTGTTAGGATAGGACTGCCCTAAAATGAAGTGTTCAAGAAACATCAAAATGGAGCACAAAGTTACTTTTGGTAAGATTTAAAAAAAAAAACCATCCCTTTGGTTGTACTTTGTGCTTGTTACCTGCCAGCTTTTGGAATTTAATAAATAATCCTTTTGTGAATATTTTCCCCAAATGGATGCTACTGTATCCTCCTTCAAACCCTCCAAAGCTGAACTAGCTTAGGACACAATTTTGCTAGTGCTGGGGTGAGCAGCTAGTCATTTCCTTCCACATTTCCATTAGCTGATCTACCTTTTCTCATCAAAAGTAACCCGAACTCATTTTCCACATAGAGTGTAGGTGAAGGGTCTGCTCAAAAAAGCCTTAATATAATGGATGTTATGCTATATTCAGCAACAAGACAGGGTTCTAAGGGAGTAAGAAAACTCAATCTTTTTATAAGATTCAGATCCTTCAACAAACTTTAGGGGCTCTTATCATATGTTTATGATTTCTTCCTGTTTCTGCTGATGGAGGCTTTGGCTACTCAAGGCAAACTCAGAAGAAAAGCCCCTTGGCCAGCATATATCGCAAACTTGCCAACAAAGGCCAGGTTCTGGTAAATTTCTGATATCAGTCAGTGTAGCAATCTGCTATGCTGGCATCTTTCAGTAACTGCATAACCACAACTTTCCCTATAAAGAACCGACTTCACTTTATAGCTTAGAGACTTTGCATCATAAAACCATTTAGGGTTATAGCTATTCCTGCTGAAGGCCATAAAGATGAAATACTGGGTAAACTTTGCCAGCCAAACTACAGAACAAAGGGATAAAATAGGTGTAAGACGCATACAACAGAAAAAGGAGGCCTTTCTGGATCTGCCTAGCCTCCCCCAATTGCTAGCTCTCCCACACTCTTGAAATTACTTTCTATTTATTTATTATTTATCTGTCTCCATAGTAGAATCTAAGTTTCATTAAGGCAGACGTTATTTCATTTTTCTCTTTGTATCTCTAATACCCAGAACAGGGGTTCATACATAATGTCATTTAATTGATAATTATTTGTTGAAGAACAATGATGTTGAAAGAACAAAAGTAATGTGTTCCATCCAGACTACATAAAAACAGGATTCTCTTTCATCCATTCTTTTTCATACTAAATTCTCCAAAGGGGGGTTGTGTATCCCAGGGTTTGGTGGCACGATCTCAAGGGGTGTGTGATCAATTGAAGAGTAAGAAGATTGATAGCATCTTACCCATCACATGATAGCCAGTGGTGAGCTTGTCTCCAAGTACACTTTCCATCTATTGTAGTTCAAGATGCCCTCACTGACCCCCTCTCACCACTGGCCTCCTCTGCTTGTAAGCCCTTCCAGGTGACTATTATCTAACTAGAACTTGCTTGCTATGTAGGTAAAATTCCGTGCTTACTCCCACCACCCCTGTCCCATCAAGTTGTGTCTCCAGGGATGCAGTAGGCATACCTCAATACTTTTCATTTTTGGTGGGACAGAGTGAGTTAGTCATAGAGGAGAGGCTAGAAGGCCACTCATAGAGGAGGGATGGATTGTGATCTGCATCATAGTGCTCATTACATTTCTCCCCTCCCACACTACTCAAACCCAAATCTTTATTCTAAACTTCTTACATCACCATTCCTCCAGTCACCCAGGCCTTCAGTTTCAGTGTCATCCTCAATTCCACACTCTCTCTCACCCCATATATCAAATCAGTTGCTAAACAAAGCTTCCACTCCCATATGTCTGGTATCCATCCCTTTTTTACACTCACAGAGCTATCCCCTTTATTTTGGCCTTTATCACCTCTCACTTAAAGTATTGCAAAAGCGTTCTAATTTCTCTGTATTGCTTCAAATTAATTCTTCAATGTCAAGATAGCAGAAGGTCTCTAGTGGACCACCCCAGGAATCTGCAACTGGCCCTGTGCTCGATTTGAGTAAAGGTATGTAGACAGTAAATTGATCAGATCTGCAAATGATGCGGAACTGCGAGAGACAGAGTTAGGATCCAAAAGAATCTGGGAAACCTAGAGCTTGTCTCTGCTTTCAAGGAGTTTAGAGGCTGGTCAGAAAGAAGAAAGAGAATGGGCTAAGAAGAATTTGGAAAGGTACCACCACCACCACAGTGGGTGTGCTCATGCAAGGGAGAGACCATGTCTTGCCCCATGGCTCCCCTTGCCCCATGCTATCATCAGTATTTCATCCTCTGTCAAAGTCATTCAAGGTGATGGTAGTAAATGGGAGTCAGCCAGCAGAAGAGTGAGAACTGTGGCAGGGCCACTCACTTGAGATGTGTGATATCAAAATCATCAAAATGACATCAATTACCTATTTTACCTAACACTATGCTAGGCGCTATCCCCATAATACTACATAGACATAGATCCCATCTTCTAAGAGTTTACAGACTAAGAGCTCAATAGGTTACTTAAAAAACCCCCAACACTTTGAGTTACAAAACTTGGACCACTTCTACTATTTATCCTCCCACGGAAATGTGGCACAGCCTATTTCATAAACCACATTCCAGACATTGCTAAATGTTTCATGAAGGTCATTCCATCACTTAGAAATCCACAATTCCTTCTCTGAGGATAGGATTGAATGTTTGGAAAATCATAACCTCAAAAACTAGGCTTCTAAATAGGTCTCTATTCATGTTGTTTACTTGGGTGTCTGTCTCCCATCAGTCTCTAATTATGCTAGGTTCATCTGCACAAAGGAAAGCCTGGTAAAACAACATCTCAGGAAGAAAATACAGTATCCAAGGCTGGAAAGCCTATTCACAGAAATACCCAATTCAAATGTGAAAAAGAACTTGCTAGATGTGACTTCTCCTGGAGATAATTTTCTCTAAAGCATAGTCACTCTTCTCAAGGTAGAGCTCAGCTGTGTAGAGCAAATGTGTCAAAGAGAAATCCTGTGTGGATGGCCCCCATAACTAATTTGGCTTAGCTTTGGGAAGATAAGGAAATAGAAAAATCCTGGCATAGTGGAGTTACCCCACTGAGACATTCATCCCTATTTTGAAGTGCTAGAGTGTGGCTGGAGTTTCAGCAAAATATTATGTTACTCCATGATGGAAAAAACAAAACAAAACATTAGCATCAATAAGCCTAGGATATTAATTTTTTTTTTCATTTTCACAACACAATACTCCACCATGGAATTTTATTAGAATGTCTTTTTTCTTTCTGTTTGTTTATGGGGGTAGAGGTGAGGGAGGTAAGAAAATCCATGTTCAAATTCAACTGCTGACACTAGCTGAGGAAACCTGAGTAGGTCATTAAACCTGTGTTCTTCAGGCAGCTCCCTAGAACTTATCTAAGATGTTGAATTCTCCTCTCTTTTGTACCTCATGCCCATCTCATCTCCCTTCTTAGAAGCCCTCTCTTCTTTCAAAACTCTGCTCTTAGGATACTTTCCACTTGGGTCCATAGAGAAACAGGAAGTGACTTGAAATAAGGCTTGTTCTGACTTCTAAACCAATATTCTTTCTATTGTGTGGGGGAATGGAAAGAGAATTTAACTGAAAAGACCTGGGTTTGAATCCTAATTTTGATACTTACTACCTGTATAACTATGGGCAAGCCACTAACTCTCCACTGATCCAGTTTTCTCATTTGTAAAATGGGGAACTGATACCTACTTCTCTTGTACCTACCTTTCAGGCTGTAAAAATCTTAATGCACTGTATATATAGGTTCCATTATTAATTTGGGGTTTTCTTGGCAAAGATACTGGAGTTGTTTGCCATTTCCCTCTCCAATTCATTTTACATATGAAGAAACTGAGGCAAATAAGGTTAAGTTACTTGCCCAGGGTCCCACAGCTAGTAAGTATCTCAGGCTAGATTTGAACTCACAAAGAGGAGTCTTCCTGACTCCAGGCCCAATACTCTATCTATCCACTGTGCCACCTAGCTGCCCACCTATAATTAATATCCATCGATAGTTATCAATTAGGTTATCTCTTGAAGCTAAAAATTCAGGAATCAAATGAATATGCTACTTAATGTTATACAATCCACAACTGAAATTAAATTCAAATTAATTCATCTTTGTTTGTAGAAAACATACCTGAAAGTTTCTTGAGTATTTTTTGTTTCTTTCTGTTCTGTTAGTAAAATTCCTTGGACCCTTTAGCATCTTTATTGTTCTGAATGCATCTACTGCTTTCTTTCCTTTTTATTTCCAAATCTTAACTATTTTACTCCTAACTTTTAACAAAAGGCTATTGAAACTTTTCTTTGCTATGTAGATAGAGGCAGGTAGCACATCCTCAATTCTGTATCTTTCAACCAAGTGCCAATCTCTATGTTAGGCATGAATTTACTTATTCAGTTAAATCCCAGGGAGGGGAAGTGGCCTAACTTCTCTCTTAGGTTCCCCAACATTCTTCTTTTTCTTTTCTTTTCTCTTTTTTAGGGTAAATATGTTGTAAGACATTAAACTCAGGTATAAAAATCATTGCAAACTTTGAGGAAGTTTCAGTGCTTCCCTAGACTAGTGAGAGTCTTCCTTCAACCAAGACAGATGGTAACCTGTCCACACCTATCGTCTCATGTAACTCTTGTATATATTATATGGGATCATAGATTTCGGTCTGGAAGGAAGTCCAGATGTTGTCTGGCCTTTAATTTATAGATGAGAAATTGATAACAAGAAAGGGAAAGTGACCTGTCCTTAGTCAATAAGCCGCAAAAGTGTGATTTGAAATCAGATTCTCTAATTCCAAATCTAGTCTCTATCCACATCCCCCCATTCCCCACTACAACATACTGTCTTTCTGTGAGCTTCCTTAAAGGATCCTCTCAATGCACTGGTGACTTGCTCCTGATTCTTTTAATATTTTGTGAATTCCAGTGAAAGCCTTAGCCATCCATCTGTTATCTGTCCTTTGCCATCTAGTACAATCTTCAATAAATCCATAATATAGTCAGTGAACATTAATGGGGTACAATACAGTACCTAATTAATAGTGACTTTGTAAGGCATACACTTCTCAGATTTGCTTGAGTGTTTATATTTGTGTGTATATACATGCAATTTCTTTATTTTTTCTTTCTTTTTTTGTTAACTTGTACACTCAAAATTCAATTCAGAGCAACATTAGAGTTACCTACATATTAGTCCTATGTGGAGTAAAATAGACTATTTTGATGTGGGAAGTCTAGAAAAAATGTAGCAGCCTGGGTTCAAAACACAATAGGTAGATGGCACAGTTAAGTTCTACTCTCTAGATTTCCAAACCAACTATTTATTACTATCCCATGGTATTCATTTAAACAAAATGTTTTTCCTTGCATAGAAACATTAAGATGAAGGAAGATGCTATTTGCATCTAGAGGAAGAACCTGAGAAACAGAAGTATGTATTGAATGGTTTTATGTATGTATATACACTCACATATACATACACACATATTTGTGTCTAATAGTAGCCGTCTCTAGGATGGGGGGGGAGGGAAGAAAAAAGGGAAAAAAAGAAACTTACGTAATGACTTTATTATGTATTTAAAAGGAATAGCAAGTTGTACATAATAGATTTGTAGTTTCATGTGCAATCTTTTTTCCGTTTTACTGTTATGAAAATACTTGCTTTATTTCATAAATTAAAAAATAAAAAAAGCAATCTAATTAAACAAAAAAAAATTCAACAATGTCCAGTCAATTTACAATCAGGCAGCTAGGGAGCAGCTGATTGGACCTTTGGCGAATCAATCGACCTATGCTTCAGTGTCCTTAACTGTAAAGTGAGGATAATAATAACACCTACCTCACATGGCTATTGTGAGGATTAGATGAAATAATATTTATAAAACACTTAATAATAGTGTTTGGCATACAGTAGGTACTATATAAATGCTGGAGAAGAAGGAAAAAGGGAGGGAAAGGGGGGAAGGAAGAAAGGAAGAAAAGGAGAAAGGGAGGGAAGGAGGAAGAAAGAGGAATTAGAAAGAAAGAAAGATGAGGAAGAGGAGAAGAAAGAAGAAGAAGAAATGAAGAAAATGATGATGACTGGTCTGGAATGATGAAATCTACAAATACTCCACAGCCCTAGCTATTTGGAAAAATGACAGGAAGAAATGAATTAATAGTCCTTGAATAACTGAGAATTCAATATCTGTATATGCATTTTAAGAGTCTGACTTTAAAAAAATGAGACATTTATTAAGCACTTAGTGTAAAACACTGGGATAGGTGTTAGGGGGAAAATGCAAAATGAATAAAATGTTGTCCCTGGCCTCCAGGAACATGCAATCTACAGGTCCACAAATAACTATAACACAAAACATTATATAACAACTGCACATGAGAGGTACAAAGTGCTCTGGGATATCCAAGGGAAAAGAAAAACATCTGGCAACACCATGTGCATAAAGTGAAAAGGTTTGCCTATACATTGACAAAGCAGCTGTATTTGGAGAATGATGTAGATTCAGTCTACCATTTATAAGGGCTAAAATTTAAAATGTCTCTCGCCTGAACCATTGCCTGAAGTCTGATAAGAAAAAACAGAAAATATGGCCCCATTACTAAAAGAAACTTCCTGAGAAGTGGTAGCAAGGATTGAGTAAGCAACTATAATTGTCACTATCATAAAAAAGTCAAAGCTTTCTGTCCGATTTTCTCTCTACAGCTTGTGAAGTTGGGGCAAAGGAGTTCAATATTTAGTGAAGAGAGAATATGACTTTTTTCCTCATTTCAAATCAGTCATCCTCTATACTGTTATGAAGATGTTGCATTCTCAACACTGTGTGTGCTGCTCTTTTTCTGCATTTGTTTTGTTTCCATACATTTATATTCTTTTATTGGTGGTTGAGCTAGAAAGGACTTTAGAGGTCCAGCCACCTCATTTTACTGAGAAAGAAACTGAGGGTCGGAGAAGGGAAGGGACGTTTCCAAGGTCAAACAGGTAGTAAGTAGAAGAGCTTGAATTCCAACAAGGTAGGCCTTCCTGACCTCACATCCAATACTCTTTTTATTCCACTACTTGTGTTCATCTTTATTATTTCTAATATTATATCGTAATTGACTTTCTTTAATTTTAGCTATAAATTTAATTTTGATTATGCAATTTGTAGCTATAGTAAGAATGAATGATTGTTATAAGGAAAGAAACAGAGGTATAACTCTGCTTAATGTTTCTAATTAGATCTGTGAAGACAGAATATTAGGTGAAACAACATTGGAGGCAATTAGTTCAATCAGAATAATTTTTTAAATATCATAAGAACATTATAGTTAAATTTTGTAACTTTATGGTAGGGTTTGACTGTGTTGTATGAAGAGCTGTTTCTGCATGAAACAAAGTTACGATGGCCTACTTTAGGAATAATTATATAGGATACAATTCTGTTAAAGCTTTTGAGTAATATTGAGCCCTGTTGTATCTCACTTTTAAGAGAACTGATTTCCTTTCCCAATCTCTCTTAATTCTAGTTCCTTCCCTCTATTCATTATTTCCTTTTTATCTTGTATATAACTTTTTTGTACATTGTTGCTTCCATGTTATCTCCCTCATTAGACTGTTAGTTTCTTCTTGAGAATGGGAACTGTCCTTTGCCTTTCTATGTATCCCAGCCCTTAGCACAGTGCTTGGCACACAGTAGGTGCTTAATAAATTCCTACTGCTTGCCTGACAAATAGCGGGTCCCCAGACCTAGTGACCCATGGCAGCAATTACTCTTTGATTTCAAGTCCCTGTGAAGAGTCCAAGTCTTTGGTACAATTTCTGCCTAGGACTTCAGATACAAAACAACCACTCTGAGTTCTTATGGCAATAGATACAAAGATAGTATGTACCCCAGGTATCAACAGTATCACACAAAGAAATGAAACAACCATACATAAGGGGCCGGTGAATACTAATCCACACACTTGGAAAATTGGTATCACCTCATGAATGTTGATAAGCCATGAATACTTATTGCAGGCTAAGAGGGATGCTGACCTGCTTCAAGGACTGGTATTTAGGACACATCATTGTATTTAGGGGCCTAGATTTAAATTGTGGTTCAGCTTCTTCTGACCTATAATGACCTTGATAATCATTTAACCGCTCCTCATCTGTCAAATGCAGGAATAGGGAAGCAAACAGGGTGATCTGTGAGATACTTCTAGCATGTGTGTGTGTGTGTGTGTGTGTGTGTGTGTGTGTATAAGAGATTCCATGATCCTAATGAGAGAGCTGTGAGGGGAGACATTTAAGATTATACTAAACTGTGAATTTTCTCCAATAAAGATGCATTTATGATGTGTGTATATGAATCCGGCTTTTCAGGCTGTGAAAGACTAAAGAGTCTATAAGACAGGTAATATTTGGCAGCCACAACATTTTATTGCTTAAAATAGTTCTGTAAAAAAAATTCAACACATTTTTATTTACTAAATCAGCCTCACATCGTCTCCTATACTTTGTACCATGTTGCGGCTCACAAAATACTTGGCAATTGACTGATAAAACCCCTTCATCCTTTAGAGGTGCAGAAATATTTGAAATGATGTAAGAGGCATTATATTACGGGGAATTTTGAGGACATGAAGATATTTTGGGAAAGTACTTCCAAACTTCTCTACAAGATGACAAATTTTTCACATCAAAAGAATTCTTTAGAAGTATTTACTTTTTATTCTTTTTGGTGCTAATGAGGCTGACAATTTCCTTGGCTTATGTGATAATTTGGACTTTAAATCTCTAGCTGCCAGAGTTCCTTTTACAGACATGTGCACTTCTTTTAGGTTACCTGATGGCTTTATCTTTGACAAAGTATGGTGCCTTGCAAAGTACACTGGTCAAGGAATCAAGATATCTAGGATTTAGGCTTAGTTTGTTCTCTGGAATCCTTTTACCCTCTGAGGTGGCAGTTGGCACAGTGGACAGTGTGTTGGACCCAGAGTGAGGAAACCTGAGTTCCAATCTAGCCTTAAATATTTGCTACCTGTGTGACCCTGCTCAAGTCATTTAACCACCATCTGTCTCAGTTTCTTAATCTGTAAAATTAGGATCACAATAGGACTATCTCTCAGGGCTGTTGTGAGAGTCAAATGAGATGATACTTATAAATCACTTTGAAAACCTTAAAGTGCTATATAAATACTTTAAAATAATTTCTAGCTTTGCCATTTCCTAATTGTGTCACCTTGGACAAGTCACTTAGCATCTCTGGGTTTCATTTTCCTAATCTTTCAACTAAGGTTATTGGACAAAATGATTTAGAAGGCCCAAATTCTATGACGCGAGATGCACTTAGCATAAGAAGCCACCCATAGTTCTTGTTTGTAAGGCATCTAGTTCCTGAGGCTGGACAAAACTCATTCTCTTGAAGTAAATACATAGGTGTTTTTTTTTTAAATAAAGCACTGAGAATTCTTCCCTTAGCCCTTATCTTGCCTTTTTCTTGTGACCTACCTTCAGAATAAAGGAAAAGAGAGACAGGATGTGCATTTTTGTGAGGTTCTACCTGATTTCAATCCTGGTACCCTTGTGAGGCTGCATGAATCATTCAATTAATGCACACTCAGGAGTGAAGGAAGAGCTATTTTCTTATTTGTTTCATTTTGCTTCCTTCCTGTGTTATAGATCACACTCCCCCTCTGTATGTGCTGTGGCAATAGTAGTTAGCCTTGCACATTCAGGAAAGGGCAGCAAAGGAACTTCATAAACTTAGTTGATACTCAAGAAAAACAAAACAAAAACGAGACTCATGAAGTTCAACGGTCACACATTTCTAAGGCGATGAAGTTCAAAAGTGTATCTTTCAGAGGTTCCTCTGAAGGTGCTTCATATGTTTCACCTCATTTTGGCACCAAAGGAAATGAACTCATTTTCATTTTACAAGTTGGTGAGAAGGAGGCCAGAAGAAATCCAGCAAGCTCATTATGTTGCCGCATGTCTGCCCTCTGCTGCTCCCGCTTCCCCACCCCCTCATGCCACAAGCGATGCTGGTATCTTTGATGTTTTAGGAAGCATGTTTGCCAAGTTAAGTTTAATGAATCTGTTTTCTATTGTGTTATAATCTAAATTGGAAGCTGATGCTTTAAATCGTCATTTTTTCCCCCCAGATCTTTGTTAGGTTCCTGAACTGTGTTTATAATTTAGTCAAGAGGAATGAGTCCATAACATATTTATTATTCACAATTGTTTGTCAGGGTTAGACCGTCCTCTGCTCTGGATGCCTGTCCTTAGTCTCATGGCCCAGACCAGGTTTAGAGAAGTTTCTGGCCTACTTTTCTTTAAACGAACAATGGAAGCGTATCCTAGGCTTCAGTTCCATCCTATATTTGCCCTGCCTATGGATGATGTGTATTGGTCAGCACGTCATTGAAGGAGGTTAAGCTTATATAGTTTCACTTCCACTGACCATCTGGCTTCCTTAATAATTCATCTGGTCCCATTAAGAGACAAATCAAGAGTTGAGGTGCCAGTTGGGGACAGAATGTATCAGTAATCAACAGAATTTGCCATAGTAGAAACAAAGATGTAAGCACAGTATTGGACTTAGGTGCAAATAGGTCTAGAGAGACAAATGATACTGGTCTGTCTGCATTAAGAAATCCTTAGTTTGACATCAAGAGGTTAAAAACCAAAGAATTTTATGAAGCATTCCATGAGGGAGTCACTTTTATTTCCTTTTTCTTTTATTAAAAGTCTGACTAATAACAACATTGAACATAATTGCAATTGGGGCACCTTAATGTTTAAGAAATGTCTTTCCCTGATATATTATACCCTTTACTTTCTCTAACTTCTCCTGATATTTTTCCATATTGGAAATTAAGAGACAGATGAAGGAAGAAATTTGGTTTCTAACAAACAACCTCACTGGGTCAAACTAACAGTCTGTCCAGTTCAATCTATGGTCTCTTGACAGTTGCATGACAAGAATAGGCAAACTACAGCCCAACAGCTAAATCTGGCCTGCTTCCGGTGCCCTAAATACAATTTTATTTTGAAAAGTTAAAAAAAAAAGAACATTAGTAGCTTGCTGCTTTACAAAAACAGGTGTTGGGCCAGATTTGGCCTATAGGGCTAGAGTTTGCCAACTCCTGCACTGCAGGATGGTTTGCAGTTCTACCCAATGTCATCTCTTTAAAGATCAGGTATACACAACCAACAGTCAATCATCCAACATGCATTTCTTAAGCCCTTTCTATGTGCCAGGTGCTATGCTGGTGATACACGATAAGCCCTGCCTTCAATGAACTTACATTCTAATGGTGGAAGAAAATACATAAAAAGGAAGCTGAAAAGATGGGGCTGGAGGAGGGAAAGGGAAAAGATCAGGGATTAGAAGAGGTACCCAAGCCTAAATTTGTAGAATAAATGATAACTGGTCTTGGCCCATAACCAAAATGAAGGTTCCAGAAAGAACCCATCAATGAGAGAAGGGACAAACAGAAAGAGAATTAGAAGGCAGTAGGGGCAAGGTGTCTAAGTCCAGAGAATCAAGGGTGAATAGTCTGAAGCCCTTTGCCAAAATGAAGCTTCTGGGAACACCCATAAGTCCCTCAATTATGGATAGATAGTAGGCATGAATCCATGAATTTATTTAAATTCTTTTTGAATGCAAGTACAACATATTTTCAGCCTATTCCTTTTGCTGAGAGTCCATAAATTTCCATCCACTAGATCAAGTGGTACTTCCTTTTATTTGAACTTCATCTCCTAACTTCATTGTTTTTCATATTTTCAGTTTCAGTATTTTGTAGTTGTAGGATTTTGGTGAGCAATTCCACCTTAAACCTATTAAATTTTATGAATTTACAAATGACAATCATATCCACCTAGCCAATCCCCTACTTTGTCTTTCCAGATTGAAGTATTATTATTATCATTACTTTAGCATACCCTGACTGAGAAGTCCCTCCATTGCTTTGACTAAGTTGTCCTTCTTTGGACTTTTAGTACCATTATGTCCTTCATGAATTACAACAACCAGAATGAGCACAGAATATCCTTTGTTGGCACCCAATGGTTTCTAATAAAGATTTTCCATTTGATTTTCAGTTTCTTTTCTAATAAAAATTTTTGGCTTTTTTTGTCACTGGAGAAGTACCTTGGACTGATGTCTTCTGGGAACAATCTAAGAGCTAGTAAGGATAACAGCCGGCATTATATAGTACTTTGAGGTTTATAAAGCCATCTATAGTATGTGGCATTTTCACATATTTTCTACATTACCTATGGTGACTGATCATAAATGATAACCTCTCATCTTATAACTATAGTTTGTATTATATGCATTTTAACTATGCCTGGTCACAGGCAGTTAGGTGGTGGGGTGAATAGAGTGCTGGGCCTGAAGTTAAGAAAACCCAATGGCTTCCTGAGTTCAAATCCAACCCCAGACACTTAATAGCTGTGTGACCCTGTGTAAGTCACTTAACCCTGTTTGCCTCAGTTTTCTCATCTGTAAAATGAGCTAGAGAAGGAAACGACAAACCACGCTAGTAACTTCGCCAAGAAAACCCCAAATGGGGTCATGAAAAGTCAAACACGATTGAACAATGACTGAAATACCTGGTCATACTGAACTTTACCTGCTACTTCTCTATCTACTCCACTAGAACATAAGCCCCTTAAAAATACAAAGTGTTCCATTCTTTGTCTCTGTATCTCTCGGGCCTATCAGAGTTTCTGAAATATAGTAGGTACTTAATAAATGCATGGTGACTTATTTGATTGATTGATTCCTATTCACACTATATCAGAAGACTTTTATGAGATTTTTCCACTACTGGGTTGACAGGAGAGCCCCAAAAGTCTAGTGTTGCATATGTATTTAAGGATTTCTGATGAACATCTTCCAGATAATTTGTTAAAATGCCAAATAATACTGGTTCTTGCTCTAATCTCTCAATAACTATATAATTTACAGCACTCTGTAGGGGAAAGTGTCTGCTTTTTGATAATGTCTTTTATTTTTTCTTCAGTAAAAAAAGCATTTCACCAAATCACAAAATAATGCAATATTCCGAAATAACCTTTGGTATAGAATCCTTTTAAAAGCTTTTTGAGGGTCTAAATGACTATCAGAGAAGGCAAACCTACAATAATACAAATGTACTTAATTATGAGAATGTTTTGATCATCCTCAGAAATAAACTGGAATACTAGAATAAAGAAAGGTAAAGAATGTTAGATCTAGAAGGGACCTTATAAATAGTCTAAACCAATACTCTTATTTTACAAGTGAGGAATTGAAGTCTACAGATGGGAAGTGACTTTACCAAGATCACACAGTGAGCTAATGACAAAGCCAGCAGGAGACCCTGGTTCTTTCAATTTCCACTCCAATGTACTACTTTCATTGTATGCTGTCACATTCTTCACTGATACGCTTTGAAGCATAAGTTAACCTTGAAATCTCATGACAAGTGCTTCTGTGAATAACTTTTAAAAGTAGGATTTCAACTTTCATGGATCATTTTTTTTTAAACACGGCTTGCATCATCTTAACCAAGTGAAGTAACCCAAACTTGATTTTTTGGTTTCACTGTAATTCATTTTAAACTTAAAATGAAATAAATGCTCATTAAAAATATAATAAACAGATCAAACACTGAGAGTTCCCCTAGAATAATCTCTGTTAATGAAAATGTGGCAGTAAGTAGCCATCATCTTGCTTTATTATGCCACATGTGAGACCAATAATGCAACACAGACATCCACCCCATGGAGCCAGAATCGCAGGCATGTGCCTGTTTTTATTGTCCAATTAATTACAGAGACTTCTTTCTCTGTTTCTGCTGAGTAGAGGTTTTCTACCCAGTGACCAGAATGAGCTGTAATCTTGGAGAGAAAGCCAAGAGAAAAATGGCCTATAGGGTAGAAGAAATCATTCATCTGCCCTAATCTCCATGTCTGCAGTGAAAATGAGACTCCAAAAAAGTAAGCATTTTTGAAGGAAGAAGACACAGTCTAGGAGTTTGCAATGCACACTGGATTCATGTCATCCTTTCCTCTCCTTTAAATGAGGATAAATTGGTATTTTCCTAAATGTGCAGCAGAATGTTAGGAAATCCTTTCTAAATGTTAAAGGCTTTACATTGGTCTCACATTGAGAAACTTAAACAAAAAAAACCCCAAAACTTTTTTAGTAACTTGTGAGCTTTAATGACTATCAAAAATAGGCCCTTGTCTTCCTGTGCCTGGTATAATTCTTCTAATGAGCAGGATACTCTGCCACTCCATATTATAAAATGGGAATGGTGCAGGCTCTGTGTCTGCCATGGATTCCCAGGAGCATCGATGGGCCAATATTTTCAAGCATCCTGAACTTTGAAGACATGCTTGGAACACTGCAGTTCAGCTTAGTCTGCTCTCTGGAGACTCTTTACCATCTGATTGCTTACCTGGCAGAATGTTGAGAGCATGGGGAAATACCTCACCACTACCTATGTCAATGAAGAGTTAACATGAACTTATAAGAACAGTTTTAGAACACTTGTAATCTGGGAGCTACAAAGCCAGATACGTAGAAGGGGGAAAACACCCCATTACAACTAGATATTTTTAAAAGGAATTTAATATTAACTTGATTCTCCACTTTGCACCAAACAACTTTCAAATTTGAGTTTGGAATCCTTCTAGGTAATGGGCTCTCAAATCATAGTTTCCCAGGGAGGAACTGATGTCGGGAACATTTACTTCTGAAGCCATGGTGTCCTTGACAGACCCTTAACTTTGGGTCCATGAGTTTGTGTTTTTGAAGACATTTTGATAACTATTTCAATTAAATTGGTTTCCTTTGTAATCTTGTGTATTTTATTCTGTGTATTTAAAACTATCATTCTGAGAAAGGGTCTATAACCTGCCATAAGAGGTAAAGTTTCCATAGCCTGACAGGCAGGTCAAAAAAGAATTAACAATTAAGAAGAATTTAAAATCAAACTAAGAATCTGTGCTCCATGTGGAAACCATTTTCTGTGGTTTATTAGAACTGAGCCAACTAAAGGTGTTACAGCGATTAGAGTGCTGGACCTGGAGTCAGGAAGACATGTTTGTGAGTTCAAATCCAGCCTCAGATACTTCCTAGCTGTGTGACCCTGAGCTAGTCACTTAACCCTGTTTACTTCAGTTTCCTCATGTGTAAAATGAGCTGGAGAAGGAAAGGGCAAATCACTCCAGTATCTTTGTCAAGAAAACCCCAAATGGGGTCATGAAGAGTCAGACACAACTGAAAAATGATCTAACTACAACAAAAACAATTAATGTTCAATATTCTGCACTACTATGATTATGTCCCTAAACCCCACACACTGTATGTAGATGCCTTGTTTCTGGCAAGCAACCATTCTTTCCTCCTTCTGCCTAAGATTATGCTTTTCTTAGGGTACTTATTTATTTACAAAGGAAAAGACTACCTTTAAAAATAACAGAAATAAGGTTTCATTAGTTAAAAAAAAGGCATCTAAAAGACTTCTACCTAGCAATCAGACCAGAGGGCTCACAGCCTTTTAAATGATCCAAATTAGTTACTATTTCCTCAAGCAGATTGGTTGGCCATGATTTTCCCCCTAGGTCTCAGAACATTCTGTTTCTGTATGATTTAAAAAAAGAAAAGAGAAGGGTGTCTTGTCCTTTTGAATACTATCCTGATTCGGAATTAACATAGCCAGACACTGTGGACAAAATTCATACATCTGGGTCATACATCTGGGCCATTCCTAGCTAATCCAGAAAGCTCTTGATTAATGGTGTACTTTTCATGCTTTACCCATATCTTCTCTAGAGAAGTAGCTGTTATGTTTCTGCTTCGAGGAGATGATATCACATGGCTCTGGATACACTACTCCAAGAACCAACAGTACATAATTCCAAGCAGTATATAATGCTCAAATTGCACCAGAATGTATTCCCTCTCCAATCCCCAAAAGACCCTTCTTTTTTTTTCTTCCTTTTTTTTTTTTAAATCACTTCCTTACTACTGTGTTTCACATTATTATGGCTAGTTTTGGGGCTTAATTCTTTTGAGTTCTTAGTTTTATTTTACTTTAATCTTAAAATTAAGTAAATGCTCTCTATAAAATAAAGGAATCCAGTATTAAAAGTTCCCCTAGAAGAAACTCCATTAAGAAAAACTAGAGCAGTAAGTCATTATGTTCTTTCACATGTCACCCTCCAGGCCTGCAACTTGGCCATGCCCATTTTCTTTCTGCCCTTCTCCGTTGGTTGTATATTGTTTTTCCTTGTCAGACATCAGAGGAAGAGCAGGAGAGGGAAAGATGATTCATGAGCACTATATGCCAATGTCTTTGAAATAAACATGTTGAGAATGGGCAAAAGGCTCTTCTAAACATCTGCTTCCCCTTAGGTTTCAACAACAACTCCAAAGCTAGACTTTGGTTGGGACTGGAGAAAAGGTGGGCTTCAGTGACCCTCATCTATATCATGACTTGATGCTCCAGCATTAACTCTGGATGTGGGCTTAGTAGATTGCCAGGAATTCTAGGTGACTTTAGGAGAGTGGTATTGTCATGACACATTTTGCGGTAGTCAAGGAAACCATAAATTCACATGCATGCAATCCTACGTATAGATATACACACATACAGGCAGAATATAGAATGCTATGACATTAAGATAATTAAATAGACTAGAACAAATTGCAAGTAGGCATTGTTCTGTAGATCTCTGGCTTTAGAAAATGCATTCTAGCAGCTAAATGATGTCAATAATAAGCTACTGAAAGAGTGTAACTTACCCACCACCGGTGCCTCCATTTTTGCTGAAATGAGTTCGAGGTTCACTGGATGCCAGCTTCAAGAGCTCATTCCACTCTCGCTCCCACTCTTCTTCAGTATAAACTAACCCTGACTAAGGAAAAGGAAAGTGTATGTTTTAGGAGATGCAATTGAAGCAGATTGGCAGTGGCCACCTCAGCCCTAGCACTTGCTGAAGGGAATAGAGGCTGGTACAGCAGAATGGCTAGGGCACTGGGCTTGCAGTCCAGAAGATGTAGGTTCAAATTCTGCCTCTGATACTTTTGGGTTGTATGGCCCTAGGAAAGCATTTGCCATCTGTTTCTTCATCTGTCAAATGAGGGGTTTGGAGCTGATGGCTTCTAAGGTCCCTTTAAGTTCAAATCTATGATCCTGTAAAACTGCTATAGGAAGCAATTACAAACATTGCCTTTGGAATATCTTGGTCCATTTTGAAACACAGGCACTGGTAAAGGTAAAAGGGTCTTTGGTAGTGACTGCATGTTTATAGCTGTCTCTGTTTTATTTTTCTCCTTTGCTGCTGGTAAAATATTTTGTAAAAAAAAAAATCTTGAATCTACACTATTTGCTGCAAAGAGTTTTCAAGCAATAAGGAATCTGACCTTAGGCAGCCTTGAGGGCAGGATATGGTCTAATAATAACTCACAGGTTGTTCTAGTTTGAGGTATCTCATTAAATCTTAAATGGGTCCAAGATGGACTATGTTGAAATAATAAGCAGTTTCTTATTCTAGAAAAGTCAAATCCAGGTTCTACTATGAAATCACTCTGTATAACAGGAATAGAACATTTGGCATGACAACTGAATAACTCAGAATGGAAACAAACAGCTTTTCCCCAAGTTATAGTCCTTCTTGATTCTTTTCTCTAAGCCATCCAGTCTTTATATTTATATAATTCTTCTGGAGCAGGAAGGAGGTTTTTTTCCCTCTCTATTGTGCAGAAGGGGAAACTGAGGCCCACAGAGGGAAATCAATGTACCCAGGGCAACACAGCAAAGAGCCTCCTTACCTTGGAAGGGAACCCTGGCAATTATTTGGTTTTAAATGGCTATATTGCCTTGCCATAAAATATGTACAACTATAACAAGTGAGATAAATTCTGCCCATCCTTCCAATCTAGGTTTAAAAGCTGACCAGCAACAAAAAGACTAGCTAATATGTATGTAGTGCATTCTAATTTCTAAATAATTTGCTTGTAAATGGGAGTTCTTTGTAGAATTGGTTTCAAATCTTTTCTGGACAGAATCAGTATTTTGTTTTTTCTAAACTAGTGAATGAACTAAGAAGTCCCAAATGAGAGCATTTGGCAATGTGCTTTTTCATCTCTCTCTCCCTTCTTAAAGGAGTAGAGATTCTCTAATCACACTTCCTCTTATATTTTCATTTCATTTTCTACATTTTCTTCCATTTGAATATAAATTCCATGATGGCAGGGATCATGTCAACTTTTTTGTACCATTCCCTCTATTCTTCACACAATGTTTTGGACACAATATTTATAAAATGTTTCTTGAATGAATGAAAAACAAAATAAAAAATAATCCATCTTTGGACTGGTTTTAGGGAAACCTTTGTGTGGCCTTTTAGCCTTTAGAATAGGAAATGCTATTATCATTAACCAACAAAAATTATAATTTCACCAGCCGTAATTATAGTGTATAGGCCACCACGTGGTACAATGCATGGAGTGGCAGGCCTGGAGTCAGGAAGAGTTATCTTCTTAAGTCCAAATATGGCCTCAGACACTTACTAGCTGTGTGACCCTGGGCAAGTCAGTTAACCTTGTTTGCTTCAATTTCCTCAGCTGTAAAATGAGCTGGAGAAGGCAATGGCAAACCATTCTAGTGTCTTTGCTAAGAAAACCCCAAATAAGATGACAAAGAGTAAAAAACTACTGAAAATGACTCAACAACAATAATAATTACAGTGTATGTATAATGTGACTAATGTCCATAAGTTATTATAAATACATAAGGTAAGACCCCTTTCCATATCTTCCTTCTTTATAGATTTCATGGAATATTGATTTAGTCAGATTTTTTCACTGAAAGTAAATTATTTTAGTTGAAGGTTGCAAAAGTATTTATTAGTATTTTATTCATAAGGCTAATTGTTATTTTTTAAGCCTTCCTTTGATGTGCCAAGAGATCTTATTAGGGAAATTAAACAAATAACCCATTAAGTTAAGAAGGGCTATAAAAAACTCAGTTTATTAACTTGGTGATTATTGATAGTATTAACTAAGGCACATGCATACATACATACACACATACATACATACAAACATAGATGTATTCTTTCTAGCCCTCAAAAAGTCATGCCCAGTCAAAACCCAGTGATAATAATGATAGTAATCATAAAATACATCATTTTCCAGTGTTTTCTGCTTTCCTCCCAACAACTCTATGGAAGTATTATCATTCATATTTTCAGAGGAAGAAACATCAGAAACTTCTCAGTTTCAGAAGAGCTAAGTCACTTAAGTTACTCATTGAATAAAGGGCAGAACTAAGACTTGGGCCTTGGTCTTCTGAGAGAACAGAATTACTGAGTCTGGAATTCTTTACACTAAGCCGCATTGTACTCAATACATACTTGTTAAGGAAATTAATTTTTTTTTCGGGGAGATAACAAAAAGCGAAAATCTTATCCAAAACTAAGACACTAATTCCCTTAGTGATAATAGAATACTCTTTAGGGCATATGCCCTAAGGACCTCTCCAAGTAGGGAAGTTTTTAGTGCATTCACCCTAAGCCCATTGATTTTGGGGGGGGGAGGGGGCACTCCACACTGCTCACTTCTAGATAGTGACTCAGGGAGACTCTATCCAGGGAGGAGGTAGCTCTGGCAGCTGGTGCTAAGTATGACCCCAGGTACATAGGTATCAACTAAAACCATAAACTCTTCCACTGTCATAGTCCTAGGGCTGTTTCTATGTACTGTATACTCCTCAGACTCCTTTGTGAGTATCTTTCCCCCTTCAAAGCTGCCCTTGACTTAGCCTGTTATAAAAACGTTGGCAGGGGAGGGCCCGCACACAGTAGGATTTGTCATGGTTCCTGCACTCTACTCAGGGATAGTCTCATTCACTAAGCAAGAAGAAGGAAAACTAAGAACCTGAGAGCTGCTCCCCCCCAAAAAAAGTGCATGTGTGTGGGGACTCTTCCAAAGCTTGCTCAGGTAGAAAACACAAGGGGAAAGTGGAGAAAGTACCTGGCTTTAGAGGAAATAATTGGTGGAATGCAAATACCTCCTATGGACCAGAGAATTTACTGCCCAACAAGGTTCCAAGTTGAAGAATCAGAATAATTCAAGGTTCCCTTTCAGATCTGTAACCAATTGGTCACTTGGCTCTTTCCAGCTGGACAGAGGTAAAAAAAAAGTGGCTGAGATTTATCATTTCTAGTCTAAACAAAAAGGTCAAAGATGGCAGTGAGACGCAGCTCTCCTGGGGGATGTGCTTCCCAACAGTTTCTCCATTACCCACTAAGAACTCTGGAGCAGCTGGCAGGGCTGCCCTGAAATTTACCTCCTTTTGCCAGAGGCTCTTCTTGCTCTTGACATTTCTGTTGTGGTGTTTGAACATGTTCTCTCCTCGGTGCGTTGAAACTGAAGCTTTAATATTCTACTGCAGCAATTTTAGCTTGGCACCCACAAAGATGGAACACTGACTTATGTGACCAGCCCCTGGGGCCCGTATTCTGAGCTCCATTACACCCAGCCCTGCTGCCAGTCAGGAAGACATGAATTGGCTGTCACTCATGGCTTACTGGATGGTAAGATTAGGGCCAGGGTTTTAAAAACATGTCAGTGAGTACAAACCTCCTTATTCTGCTGGGTCTGTTGCCACCTCCACCTCCGCTTCAATGCTTCCCTTTCGGCTCCACTCCTCATCATGGTGTAGAGAGCCTTCCGCAAAACCAGGTCCCGGTCATGAAATCCCCACATGCCTATGGAGCAGAGGTATACTTGTGATGAGGGGGGCAGAGAGTGGGAAATGAAGAAGGAGCTGCAAAAACTATTAAGATCATGCCCAACACAGCCTTCCTATTTCTGCAGGGATAAAAACAATTTTGTTAATTAATTGCCAAATTCTCCTCATTAGCTAATGATTCTCTTTCATTATTTCTAAGCTCTCCTAATGGAACCCATTAGTGTAAACAGACTAATGAAGAAAAATGTGACCTTTTAAGCGAGCTGATAGCCTAGCTTAAAAAACAACAACAAAAATCTATCACCACCTCAGTCTCTATGAATCTATTGGCAACTAGCTCTCAGCTGACTTCAGCTTTACTACAAGGAACCAAATAGGTCTTGGGTTTAGCTTAGAAATAACATTTGTGCTGTGTAGGTATGAGGAGGAATTGGAGATAACAATAGACCCCTTTGGACATCACTGAACCAATGACATTTACTCTCATAAGTTTTCAAGTACAGCCAATGAGAACAGCAATGGAGCAAAGTTTTAATCAAGAGAATAACATGGCTGATGACAAGAGTCCTAACGATAGGGGTGTCTGTTTCCCATGGGCATCTGCTTGCCCCTAGGAGTAGGTTTTATAGTAATCAACAAGGTCTCAGTCTACCAGGCTAAGTACATATTCAGGGCCATAGAAAATTTTGAGCGTTGAGGTGGCAGCAGTTGTTCTCTGAGAAACAGGCCTTGGATTGACCCTTAGCATACACAAATGATGTATAAAGGAACCAAGATTTTGTTGGCATAGGGAACCACAGGCACGGGAATTCTAACTTGTCTGTGACCCAATAGATATTCCTCGGAAACTGGGCACTTGAGGTTAAGTGACTTGCCAGTAAGTAACAGAGGCATGATTTAAATAGTGAGCTCCTTTATTCCAAGCTCACTGTTCTATCTACTATGCTGCACTGATTCTACTCTTGATAGTGTATCTGGTACAAATAAAACAGCCTATCTGTATACTCCTTTAAAATTAATTGGATCTGTCACATGGGTTCTCCTTTAACAATCCTGGTCATTTGTCACTTTGATATTTCAACATGAAAAGAAAACAAACCATTCAAAATAAAAAACGGTCATGAACTTGAGGCAGCATTACTCTATATAGATTTTCCTGGGACCTGCTGTACTTCCTGGTGATCAATGCACCAATCTTTCTCAATGTAAAACCTTCCATTATAATTGAAACTAAGTCCTAACTCCCATTCTCTTACTAACCACTTCACTTTCTCTCTCTCCCTTCCCCCACCATGTTGGCCCTTGCTTCCAAGTGACCAGGGGCACAAGAGCTCTATTCACTTTGAGTAGTATGTCCAGTAGGATGTCCAGAGGATGCTTAATACAAAGCAAACTGGAATAATCAGAGGCAAAGTCCATCAACCAATCCAATCTGTGCCCTAGTCCACATGAGACCTAAGGGGAAGTGGATAAGGTCACCTGTAGTTTCCACCTTGAGCTCAAGACAAAGCATTATGTCTATAGCTTCACATTGATGTGATGGTTTTGTGGGAAAGAGAGCTTTCTTTAATGAAATTCTATGTTGGATCAAAAATTACTGTCCTTAATAATGTCTCTCACATCTATGTTCCATTTTCATTGTAATTACTGTAGACTAGGCTCTCATCATTTCAGGCCTAGACATGCTCAAGTCTCCTAAATGGATTTGTCACTCCCAGTTTCTCTCTGACCTCTTCGATCTATTTTTCAGTGTTGACAACTAACCTTCCAAAGACTGCTCCGCCACGACCTTAAATCTTTTCCTGTTGCCTGAAGATGAAATGCTAATTCAATTGACCGATACTTACTAAGTGCCTGTTATATGCAAAGAAATGTGGTAAGGGATCCAAAGACAATAATGACATAATTTTCTTTGAAGAACTTACATTTTCTATTGGGGGTAGGAAGAATGTAAACATAGAAGATACATGTCAGCATAATATAAGGTAGGGTTTCTATTATGTGCATACATGTAAGTATATTAAAAGGTAGAGTATATGTATGTGTGTGTGTGTGTGTGTGTGTGTGTGTGTGTGTATTATCTAAATCTAAATATAAGGTAGGGAATGATGGGGAAAAGAATGTAACTAAACCAACTGCCTCAGGAAAATGTGAGGAGAGAAAACATTGAAAGGTGAAAACAGAGGGGAAGAGTCCAAGGGTTCACAGAGAAGGACATACTTGAGTTGGATCTTGAAGAAAGATGTGGATTTGGAAAAGCCAAGATGAGGAAGAAGTGCATTCCTGGCAATGGAGGCCCAATGCAAACACGTAGAAGCAGATGATAGCATCTTGAATTCAAGGAATAGGTTGCTTGGGATTTTTTGAAGAAGAGCCTAATTTAAAAAAAGTTTGGCAAGATGGTGGAGTACAGGCTGGGATACAAATGAATTCTTCCAATATTCCTGTCCAAACAACTTTGAAATAATGCCCTCCAGGGCCAACGAAAGATCCAAAAGAGATATTTTTCCAGCCTAAGACAACTTAAGAGGTCCACAGGAGAGATCTGTAACACTTCAGTGGGTGCAGGCCCTGAGCATGGCAGGAGCATCAGCAGTAGGTCTTGAAGGTACTATAAAAGTAGCACCAGCAGCTTCTGAAGCTCTCAGCTCAGAGATGGTAAGGAGGGTTTTGGTCAGAAAGAGATTACAGAGGACCCTTTGCTGGCATTAGTTGCAGCTGGTGCTGACTGCCAACTCTATTACCCATAAGCAAATTTTGAATCCTAGTTCCAGGACAGAGAGGAATGTTTATGATCCATTACAGGGGAGCAGGGGCCCTGGTCACAGTTCCAGGGCCAAGAAGAACACTAGCACTTACAGCTACATGATAGCAGGGGATTTGGTCACAGTTCCAGAGCTAAGAGGGACACTATACTTGAGGCTGCAGGGGGGCAGGGGCCCTTCTTGGGTAAAGACCAGAGCACAGACCAGGAAAGCAGTGACCACACCTCTCCCAGGACAGCATCACCTTGGGAGCACTGAAAACTTGCCAACCCCTCAAAACTAGCTCTGAAAACAGTAGCATGAAAACAAATATGAGGCTTGGCACAGCACCTCCCCACCCTGAGATGAACAAAGTTCACCTTTAACATAAAGTTCAAAGTAAAGCTATGGACTGGGAAAATAAACAAACCACAAAAAAAAGAACTTGACCATAAAAAGCTAGTATGGTGGCAGGAAGACCAAAATACAAACTTAGAAGAAGACAACAATGTGAAAACAAACACCAAGCAAAGCTTCACAGAAAATGCTGATTGGAGCCAAGGCCAGCAAGAATTCCTGGGAGACCTAAAGAAAGAAATGAGTGGTAGAGGAAAAATAGGGGAAAAAATGAGATTGATGCAAGAAAATTGCACCAAATAATACTGAAGAAAATATCCTCTCAAAAAACAGAATTGGCCTAATGATAAAACAGGCACAAACATTAACTGAAAAAAAGAACTCCTTTAACAGCAGAATGGGCCAAATAGAAAACGAGGCAGAAAAACTCACTGAAGAAAATGATTCCTTGGAAATTAGAATTGGCCAAGTGGAAGTTAATGACTTCGAGACAAAAAAAAACAAAATCAAAATGATGAAAAAAGGAGAAAATGTGAGATACATTGTTGGAAAAAGTGACTAGTAAAATAGACCACAGAGAGACAATTAAGGAATTATTGGACTACCTGAAAACCATGATCAAATAAAAGCCTCAGCATCATTTTTCAAGAAATTATCAAAAAATTGCCCTGATATCCTAGAACTAGAGGGTGAAATATAAATTGAAAGAATCTACCAATCACCTCCTTGAAAGAGATCCCAAAATGAAAATTCCCAGGAATATGATAGCCAAAGCTTCCAGGTGTAGGAGAAAACATTGCAAGCAGCCAGAAAAAAACAATTCAAATATCATGGAGCCACAGTCAGGATAACACAAGATTTAGCAGCTTTCACATTAAAGAAGCAGAGGTCTTGGAATATGATATTCCAGAGGGCAAAGAAGCTAGGATTACAATCAAGAATAACCTACCTGAAAAAAAATTGAGCATAATTGTTCGGGCGGGGGGGGAACATGTATTTATGAAACAGAGGACTTCCAAGCATTCCTGACCAAAAGACCAGAACTGAATAGAAAATTTGACATTCAAGCAGGAGACTCAAGAGAAGCACAAAAAGGTAAACATTAAAGAAGAATCAAAAGGTCCTTAATAAGGTTAGACTGTTTACGTCCGTATGTGGGAGAATGATACCTGTAATTCCTAAGAACTTTATCATTATTAGGGCAGTTAGAAGGAGTCAGCATAAACAGAGGGCATGGGGTGAGTTGATTATGTTAGGATGATCTCCAAAACAAAAAATGGAGAGGTGAGAAAGAGGGATGCACTGGGAGAAGGTGGAAGGGAAAGGTAGAATGGTGCGAATTTTCTCATATAAAAGAAGAGCTTTTATAATGGAGGGGGAAATGGGCGGGGTGGGCAATGCTTGAACCTCAGTCTCATTGGAATTGATTCAAAGAAAGAAGAATACATACAACCTCAGTTGGATATTGAAATCTATCCCAATAGGGAGACAGGAGGGGAAGGGGATAAGAAATATGTGGGAAGAGATTATAGGAGGGTAGGAGGATTGGGGGAAGCAGTTGTCAGAAGCAAGACAGGCTTTTGAGGAGGAACAGGATAAAAAGAGAGAAAGAAGGATAAACAGAGTAAAATGAGATGGAGAGAAATGCACGGTTATTGATTATATCAATTATATCTGTGAACGTGAATGGGATGAGCTAAGTTAGCTCATAGAAGAGAAGGAGATAGCAGAATGAACTGGAAAACAGAATCCAACAATATGTTGTATACAAGAGACACACTTGGGACAGAAGGACCTACAAAGAATCAAAATGAAAGGCTAGAGCAGAATCTATTGCGCCTCAGCTGAAGTGAAGAGGGCAGGGGTGGTAATCTTGATCTCAGACAAAGCAAAAGCAAAATTAGACAGGTTTGAAAGCAATAATCAGGGAAACTTCATTTTGCTAAAAGGTCATACATAATGAAGTAATGTCAAAAAGTTTTACAGCATGTTTTTCTGACAAAAGGACTCATTTCTCAAATATATAGGGAACTGAGTCATAATTATAAAAATAGGAGCCATTTCCCCATTGATAAATGCTCAAAGGATATGAATAGGCAGTTTTCAGAAGAAGATATTAAAACTATATATAGTCATATGAAAAAATGCTCTAAATCACTATTGATTAAATATAAATTAAAACAACTTTGGGGTACCACCTTATACCTATCAGAAATGACAAATGCTGCAGGGGATGAGGGAAAAATAGGTATGTTAATGAATTGTTGGTGGAGTAGTGAACTGGTCCAACCATTCTAAAGAACAATCTGGAATTGTGCTTAAAGGGATAAACTGTGCATATCTTTTGATACAGTAATGCCACTACTAAGTCTGTACCCCAAAAGAGACCAAAGAAAAAGGAAAAGGACATATATGTACAAAAATATTTATAGCAGTTCTTTTTGTGGCAACAAAGAATTGGAAATTGAGGGGATATTCTTAATTGGGAAATGGCTCAACAAATTGTGGTATATGATTGTGATGGAGTACTATTGTGCTATAGGAAATGATGAGGGGGGTGGTTTCAGAAACAAACAAACAAACATAAGATCTATATGAACTGATGGTGCAAAGTGAAGTAAGAAAAGCCAGGAGATAACTGTGGACAGTAACAGTAATGTTGTAACGATGATCAACTGTGATCAAGACAATGATCCAAGACAATTCCAAAGGACCCATGATAAAAAAAAATGCTATCCAGCTCCAGAGATAGAACTGATGAACACTGAGTGCAGATTTAAGTCTAAGCTGCTCATTTTTAATTTTTTTTGCTTTTGTTGTATAATATGGCTAATATATTTTGCATGGTTTCATATGTATAATTGCTATCAAATTGTTTCCTTTCTCAGTGGGAAGGTGGGTGAGAGGGAGATTAATGGAACTCAAAATTTAAAAAGAAGAGAATATTAAAACGAATAAATAATAAATATTTTTTAAAAGTTTGGAAAGGTAGGCTGGAGCCAGATTGTGAAGACTGAGAATGCTGAGAGTATTTGCGTTTTTAGAACCAATAGGGAATTACCAATTTTTATTTTCAATCAATAGAGCAACACAGTCAAGTTTGTACCTATAAGGAGATTATTTTGGCAACTGTGTTAAAGATGGATTGGAGAGGACAGAAATGAGAGGCACTCCAAACAAACTCCTTAACCTGGTATGCAGAGCCTTCCATAGCCTGCTGTCCCAAATTACCTTTCAAATATTATCTCCCACCATCTATTCACCAGCACAAATAATCCATTCCAACCAAACTGGTCTACTTATCTTCCGTTAAATATTTCAGGTGTATTCTTGAATCTACACTGTGTTCATATTGTTTCCCCACATGATATACCTTACTTCTTTCTTGCCACTAAGTCTTAATCATCATCCAAAGGTCATTCCAAATTGTACATCTACTATGCCTTCACTAGACTTCTCATAACTCTTTATTGTATTTGTGTAATATTTTCTTTTAGTAAAGAAACTGGCATGTTTGGGAAATCTACAGATCTCTGCCCTTATTGGACTCACCTAGTGAGGCAGCATGTAAGAGGCAGTTTCCATCCCCTGTTGTTGCCAATGGAAGAAGACGCTTGCAACTTGTACACACTGTTGACCACCAGTTCAGACGACCTGAAAGGGAAACTTACTTTATTGACAATGCAAATTCCAAGAAGCGGCATTGTGATGTTAGTATGGCTCATACATTCCCTATGATGTCAAAGAAAACCAGTAGGTGTTTACTAGTTAAAAGTTTCACAAAAAGAACTTTGGTTCATGATTATAGAAAGACTCATCTAACTTCTTAAGTAAAATTTAGGGTTTTTTTTCCCTTTAAGAAAAGGATGAGCTAAATTTGGCTTTCAATAAGCAAAAAGGTTAGGAAAATTTGAGTCAGCTTCTCTTCTATTGTGTGACTCTCAGTTATTTAGTCAGTAATTCAAAATGACCTTTTAGGGACCAAAAAAATCTTCCTTATTAGTCCACAGGTGTTTTGTATGTAGCTTTTGCTTCTAAATGCTACTTTTTTAATCCTAATTTTTCTTATTCATCATTTTTAATTAATACATATTTATTTATAAAAGTCTATTCCAGGGCAAATCTATTGAAAACATTATTCCACCTTTGCCTTAGTTTTCTACCCTAAAGCTGACATATCATGCTTGATTTTCAGCTTCTCATGACAACTAACAGAAAATATTTGAAAACTGCTTTGAGTGACTGAGAAAAGGGTATAAGTCTTCAAAGAGAAATATAACTTATTAGGCTTTCCCCTAAATATTTGGAAATAAGTGTTTTCATATTACTTTTCATAATTGAATGCATGTAAGACCTCTCAGACTGAGTAACATCTTCTGTAAAATGGAAGTATTGTTCTAGATGGTTTCTAAATTTCTATAATCTAGCTAATCTGATGCATTCTTGTAAATAGGCCAAGATTACAATTTATTCTCTATCTTGTGTAATAGGTATCAAATATTGTTAAGGCTGGTATGTTAACATAGCTATTTTTAAATTTCTCAATGCAGGCAAAGAAAAAGTGCAACAGAAAATCACTATTAATGACTGCATATTTTTGATTTGGGTAATACAATTTAGCAATCAACTTTTCAGGCATTTGATTTTGTAAATTACAATTCAGTCAGTAATCAATGGTTAAACCCCTTCACAAACATTAAAAAACCTGTTCTTGATTTTCCTTTTTTTGATACAAAGAAATAATACTTAATGAGACTAGAAACACTGGGAGCAGCCATATTTAGCTACCCATATGCCATTTATCATCTTTATATGTTTTGTGAAAAAATAAGAGAAATGTTATCATTTTTAGAACACTAGAAAGGAGTCATGAAAATATGTACAAGAACAACAGGTCATGGCTAAAGAATAAAAAGGCCTCTCCAAAACAAATTTAATTTAGAATTAATGAGACAGTTACTGACTCTTAAATTACTGTATTAATAAAAAATTAATGTATAAAATTTCACCAGTGTATCTGGTATACCAAATATCTGATTACTCTGTGGATTTTCTTGGTAAGACTCAATATATGAATTTTAATAATAAAAATTTTAATACAAAAAGCAACTTGTCCCATTAACAATAAATTAAAGATTGACATTAATGGGTGAAATAGTCATATACATGTTGTGCCAGGTAGCTGATAATCTTCACACATTTCTAATAATCAGTTGGTACCCCTCTCATAATTCACAACAGGTCTTACTGAATTGAAATTAGATGTGCATTTTAGAGCCTTGATTTAAAGTGCTACTGAATGGCCTTTGGGAGACACATAATTGGAAATAACATGTGATCATTTTTAGCAACTCTTCTGTCTTCAGGCTGTGAAATAACAACCTGTCACCTGCCTTTTGCAGAATATTTTTAAAAATAATAATCCAAGCTGGAAGAAGCTAAAACTGGGTTACCATTTCAAGTAGAAGACTGAGGCTCACATGATCCCAGCTGATGACACTCAAATGACCCACTAACAAAGAAAGACCTAAGCAACCAAAGCTAACCTTGGGTTAGTCTACATGCTCAGAATTTGCTGCTGGCTCGTAGAACATGCTGCCACTGAGTCAAAAGCCCCGATCTCAAAGCTCAAGTTCCTGTCATTACTAGCCTATCATGGAAGTTCTTTTAGTATTGGACTTTTTGTCTTAATAATGGGAAGTCATATGCATTCAAATAAAATTCTACATATTGAAATCTTCAGGCAGATGAAGGCTGTGGCTTTTTGCAACTCTGCAAGGAGGCTGGGGCCTTCAAAACCAAAAATATCTACGCAAGAGGGAGCTCATAACTAACAAATGTCCTAATGCTGGATGCTGTGTGGGCAAGTTGAGAAGTCTGCAGCCTGTGGGCATGTCAATGTATGTGCTATTTTTAAAATTCAAAAAATGTGCCCAAATACAGTGTCAAAGTGGGTCATCTATTCAAGCCTGGAGAAATATCTCAGGCGGGGGGACTGAGAGTCCGAGGGTTCCTCTCCTATGTATCTTTGTAGCTGCATATCCTTGGGCGAGTTATTTATCATTGTGGTGACACATGGAAGAAAAAGAAAAACAGGATTCTTCTGGACTGGATCACATGGTCGTTTGCAGCATGCAAACATGATTCTGCAAATCCTTTCTCCTACTCCATTATGTATTCATTGGATTTTTCAAAATTGTTGTTCTTTTAGTGACTGTCCTTGCTAATATGTAATACACTGAATGTTCATGGAAATATAACAAATAGCTTTTTATAAGAATCATGATTCTCTTACTTTGTATTTATGTGAAAATGCTATAGTCCTCTGCCAGGGGTCCTTAATCTGGGGATCTAAGAATTTTAAAAATATATTTTGATATATTTTCAGTAAAATTGCTTTCCTTTGTAGTCCCATGTATTTTATGTTATGCATTTAAAAATACTATTCTGAGCAGCACATAGGCTTCACCAGACTGCCAAAAGGGTCCATGATCCAAAACATATTAAGAATTCTTACCCTAGTAGACTATAACCTCACTGTCACATAGTGGACTATAACCTCACAAGTCCCAGCACTTAACATAGGGTCTGGTACATAGTAAGAGCTTAATAAATGTTTGTTGATTATCCTAATTGATTTGAATTAGGGCAGAATCTGCCAAAGAAGAGAAAAGTGCTATTGGATTCTATCAAATTGGCACTATACTGCTCTCTCTGCAAATCCATGACACTTTCTCTACTGAGCTCAGTTCTACATTGTTAAGCTGATTTGATGTCTCTGTCTTGTCCTCTCCTTCAAATGACCTGTTATACCAAAGATCTATTGCTCCTTCCTCCTTCTTCCTCCAAATCATAGACCCTCACATCTGCAGAGAAATCTTAGACATCATAACAGTCTTAACTCTCTCATTTTACTGGTGAGGAAACTGAGTTGCTCTGGAATAGATATCACTACTTCACAAAAAGGTACATACATCTAGGTATTTCTATTAAGCAATTAATACCTTTTTCTTTCTTCTGGAATTCCAAGCTTTTCTGGTGACACTAAGCCATGCCACAACAAGAATTCCAGTCTCACTCAGAAAAGACTTTTGGTCTTTGATGCCTTATATTCATAATAAGTCAATTTACAATTTTCCCTTTTTTCTCCCAAATTTAACAAAAAAAATTTATTAAGCTCCTATTTTGTTGCAGTTTTGTGCCTAAAGAGGCCTTGGTGAGGATAAAGAGAATTCCAGGCATTGGGCTGGGGTGGAGGTGGACGGGCTATCCAAGGACACACCACAAGTAGTTCAATTTAGCTGGTATATAGAGTAGATACAGTCCAGTCACATAATGGATAGAGCACTGGGGCTGAAGTCAGGAGGACTTGATTTCAAATCTGGCCTCAGACATATTGCTTGTGTGACCCTGAGCAAGCCATTTAATCCATTTGCCTCAGTTTCCTCATCTGTAAAATGGAGAAAGTCACACCATGTACTTCAGAAGATTGTTAAAAGGATCAAACAAGATAATATTTCTTAAGTGCTCTGCAAAACTTAAAGCGTTATGCAAATGCTAGCTATGTTTATTATTAATATTATTATGATGCTAAAGAATAATGTATAATCAACCTCCCACATAGGCTAGAGTCAGATTATGAAAAGCTTTATTCCTCATGGAGTATAGTACCTATTTTGAATTTCCTCTTCTACACAGTTCCTACAGGCATTTTACAATTTTCAAAATATTTCTCCAAGCCTCTGTGAAGTTGCAGAATCATTATTATGATCCTATTTATGGGAAAACTGAGACTCAGACATTTTAAGTGATTTGGTGTAAGTTAAACAGTGGTATAGCCAGGCAGAAGTTTTGATACTCATTCTAGTGTTATTTTCATAATATTATGTTGTCATACCCATCTTAGGGGGCAATATATAAACCTAAATGGAATGATATCTTCCTCTCTTTCTCCCCCTCTGCTCATGGTCTATTATCTTGTAATCTATACCACTTTCTACCACTCATAAGACACATCATAAACTGCCTCATATTGTAGATAGCTCTGTCTGTGTCTTATTTCTCCTATTAGATTATATACTTCTTGAGGGAGCTGGGGCTGGATCTTAAACTTTTAAAATACCCTTAACAGTACCTTACTTATAGTAGTGCTCAACGAATATGAGATGGGAAGTGAATGGGATTCGACACACTTTTGTTTCAGATAATTTTGTTGGAGGCAGTATGGAACAGAAACTAGAGTATTAGAACTTGGAATCAGGAATACCTGGGTCAAAACTCTTCCTGTTACCCTGGCTCCTATCTCAAGTCTTAACTTTTAACCTCTATATGCCTCAAGCAATTCCCTGGAATTCATGTAATAGGTCATAAACAGGTTGTAGATCTATGATCTGTGTTAGTGGAGGGACTTACATATCCTAATGAGAGCACAGATCCTTCCTATATTCATATACCCATTAGTCAAATTACAACAGAGTATTGGTAAGGCTGGAAGCAATCTGATTCCTTCTTGGGCCAAAGAAGATCTAGATGTTCCCTGTTTAAGCATAGGCCAAGCATATGGCCAAGTATGAGAACATAGCAAATTACTGTTAATTTTCAGTGCTAGAAATGTTCCCAAATTCCAGATATACTCATGAGGAAGAAAGTTTATTGAAGATAAGAGATGGTATAAGTTGGTGTACCCTATCTTGTTTTCCTTGAGTAGGCATCAAAAGGGGTACTCAGTATTTTCCTCAGGAATGGAATCTCACTCAATAGGAAAAATAGTTGGGGGTTGGGAGGAATCACTGAGTTGTAACTCATGTAATTCACTTTGAGGCTTTTCAAGAGTGCTCAGGAATAATACCCCAAGTCTAATTAAATTCAGGGTTACACTGGAAACCATGGAATTATTAGAATTCCTTTTAACTCTGCCTGTAAGGGCATGCTGACTGATCCAGTTTGGAGAAGAGATAGATTAAGTTGGGCCATGTGACAGGTTGTCTTTGCCTTTTTTGCAGGGAGGGGGAGCTTTCTTTTATCCCCAACACTCAAACATAGTACCTGGCAGATAGAAAGCATTTTAAAAATTCTTATTTACTGACTAACTAATAAAGTAACATGGCCTGGAACCTTACTGTAAGTGATCTTGATTTCATTAACTATTTCAAGGTTGAATGGCCATTACAATGGTGCTCAAGCATGTAAGAATTAGCACTCAATCCTCAGTCTGTAATCACTTCATTAAAATGCAGCATGGTGGCTCAGCATTTCCCTCATGTCTGAAGATAAATCACAAAAATTATTTGTTTGATCATCAAGAGAGTCATCTTGATAATAGCTATTTAGGCCAAAAACCCACGTAGCCACAAAAATGCATGAAGTGGCTTTCAAGAGGACTGATCCCAGAGAACCCCAAGAATTACCAGTTTTTCATTTTCATGTTTATACCTTCTTTTAATCTCTCCTTCCCCCTCTTCTGTTTGTTTCATTTCTCTGAGATTCTCTTGCCACTTTTTCTGCCAAACCATGTTATAGTATAAAATGATTTAGGATGGCTCCCATTTTCCCTCATTTCCATTCTTAGAGTTCCATTCTTCCTTTTCAGCACCTCAAAGGCATGTTTCTCATGCCCCTAATGACTTGTTATGCCACCATCTTTTGTGCAAGCAAAAGGTCTGGGTAAGAAATAGGGAATTGCGCTCTGTGTCACATCACTGGATCAAAGTCTATGGGGCTCTTTGCGCCCCCATGGCTTATGTAACATGCGTAAAACCGGCCCTTAGCTTCATATTTATCTGTCCTGGCTGATTCCAAATGGAGCACATGATTTCTCCCTCATTTAAAGTCAGTCTTCTGAAGACTCAATAATCACCTCTGCTACAGATTCCTAATCAGGGTCACTTAATCTGGAGGAAGCCATGACAGGATTGCCTGTACCATTATGCTTTTCATTCAGGTGAAATCAATGGGGAGAGTAAATGGACAGAAGAAACATGGTCTTAAGAAGTGATTTCATGTTACTCTAGAAAGAGGAGAGATTGGAGAGTAAAAAAGAAAGGAAGACTACCCTTTTTCTTTCTTTCATTCTTTCTTTTCTTTTTTTTTTTTCCCTTTAGCTTTGAGCACTGGCTCTGAGCAGGCAGCTTCTATTTTTTTTTTTAGGCACTTGGTTGATATCAACTAACAAAGCAAATGGTGAAACACTGTATCAATACCAGATAAAGATGTTAGAATGCAGATGTTACAATGCAAAGTCTACACAGCAAGCAGTCTTTATAAACAAATTCAATATTCTGTTCATTTGAAAATTACTAACACTGATTGTCACTGATAACTTCAACTACTTGGAACATAAGTAAAAATCAGGAAAATGAGCAAAAATATGCCTGGGAATCAACATGAATGTCATCAAGTATAAGTATGTACTTCACTTAGAGAAGAATTGTACATGTCATCATTTGAACTCTATTGTTATTTTACATATAGTTCTAATAAGTTCACAATCTGTTTTTATAATCCCCTTCAGATAGGCAGCAGAAATGTAAAATTGCGCATTGCTTGGGATTAAAGGGGAAGTTCCTACAGAAGCAAGAAGTGATAGCTGCCAGGTCTTCAGCAAAGGAGAAGACAGAACTTCTGACTACTCCCAGGAGAAGAAATTAAAAAAAACAACAACTTCAAGAACACACACACACACAAAATTCAGCAGTGTGGGGGAATTTAGCATAGGGACAAATGATGCTACACAATCTGATATTCCCTGGAGGCATTATAGTAGAATATTTGATGTTCATAATGAACAACAAGAAAAGAGGATAAAGGATCCTCCATTTAAGAAATCTTGAAAGCACATGATACATTTTTTAGAAATATTTGCTTCCCAAATAACTAAACACAGATAACTGATACACACAGACACATGCATGTGTGTGCAATACACATAGATGTTTAAAAGGCAAGCTTAAATTATCTGTAAAATTCATGTCTGTGGAACACCCCATTCTTCAATGTTGCCTGATAACCAAGACATTGTATATATATTATCTTTTCATTACAGATGAGAAAATCAAGGCATGTAGGAACAAACCAGTATGTCAAACCAGTATGCCTGTTCAGAATAGAAATGTTCAGACATGTTCAAACATGATTGGGAATCCCTCCCTCCCTCCCTCCCTTCCTTTCTTCCTTTCTTCCTTCCTTCTTTCCTTCCTTCCATACACACTTCATTTTGACTGTCATTCAAGAACTTCATGTGGATTACCTGTAAGCTTCAACAAAAACAACATGTATGAAAGGAGACATTTTGCTTTAGGCTATTTCTAGGCACATAAATTAATTTGTCTTAATTTGGTTAAAAATGTTGAATCCAAGCAAACCCATTATTGGGGGGAGAGGAGCTGTTCCACAATGCCAAGTCCCTTGTTTGACTTTTTTCCACTCTTGACTTTTGTTCATTTCAGCAGTGTGGAGACTGCTTCAGGCTTTGTGCTACTTTTTTTTTTCTTTCTTTCTTTTTTTCTTCTTTAAAGAATCGTCAGATCATTCTATCATTGCTTGAATTGGGTTACTATGAAAGAAGCAATCTGATGGTTTTATGGTCAGTTCAAACATTTTGGCCATCCTGATATTAAATGCACATGTATTAAAACCACATGTTTGGTTTGCCCATGGAGGAGGACACTGTCCAGAATGTCAGCTCAGTATTTTTTTGTCCTGTCCACTGGAGAGGAGTACCTACAAATAGCCTGCTATTTGCCAAAGGGAGTATGTAGTGAGCAATGGAACATCCAATGAGATGGTCCACATGTTCTTGGCATTTACCACACTCATAAAATGATGTGTTAGGAAAATATGGAAACAGATCGGCCAGATGACAGTTTATCCCACACTAGATAGCCAATTGAATCTCTTAGCCCAATGCTTTTTGCTTCCCTAAAACTTTGCCATGGTGTACATGATAGCATCTGTCCTTCAGCCAGAGGACTTACAAGTAGAAACTCCCTTTTTTATTTGGTATGTTGATATTCAATTCAATTCCCAGGGAGGTCTAGGAGGCAATCCATCACTGATGTCTGCCCTTGAAAGGTACAGTGTAGGGAACAACTAAAACCACACAGCCAAATAAGTATTTATCCTAAGGCTTGGTACATAAATATTTCAGTCATAGAACAGAGTGAGCCCAGTGTTCAGAATACAAATCCCTGTAAAGATGATGATGGAACAAGCCATGCCTTGAAGTACTTGGTTTGGACAGGCAGTTCTGATGTGTGACTAAGGACAGTATGATGCTGAGTTTATATCTTGTCCAGCCTCAGAAACCCTGAGCCATGGATTTTAAAATTGGTTCTATTGTAATGTCTAGGATAGAACAAATAATTCTGAGACAGTGTGGTCTACTGGGAAAATAGCAATGACAAATTATTGGATTTGGTGTCAGAAGGACTGGGTTCAAATTATGGCCCTGCCACTTAATAGCTGTGCGACCCTTGGCAAGTCACTTAACACACCTAAGCCTCAGTTTCCTCCTTTATAAGATACACTTGTTATACCACCATTTGCTATGAGGCTTTTATCTAAGATGCTAAATGTAATATAAAGGCTTTGGCAGCAAAAGGCTATGTAAATCTGAGCTATTCCTGAATTTGGGGGTAGCTAGGTGGGAACAGTAGAGAGTACTGGACTTGGAGGCAGGAGAACCTGAATTTGAATTCTGCCTCAGATGTTCATTAGCTGTGCTATCCTGGGCAAGTCACTTAACCTTCCAGCTTCACTGTCCTCATCTGTAAAATAGTGATAATGTAGTACCTACCTCCCAAAGTGGTTGTAATCATCAAATGTGATCATATGTATAAAGTACTTTGTAAACCTCAAAGCACTATATAAATGCTAGCGATTATTATTACTATTATCACTAATAATAAATACTAAAAAACCTATCATTTCTACAGCACTATGTTCTAGTCACTGTGCTAAGTGCTTTACAATTATTATATTATTTAATAATTATTATGATTAAGTAATTATCTCATATAATAATAATAACAATAATAATAGTAATAATAAAGTAACCCAGAGGGAGAAGGCTTGTTTACTGTTGTTCTATAGTGGTAGTTGAAGCTATTCCCGACTTATGTTACAATCTCAGAAAATATGATGTTGGTTTCATTTGTTTTAGTTGATATTTATAAGAATTTACATAATAATACTTCACCTTTGTACACAGTACTTTACATTCCTAAAGTTCTTGTATATACATCATCTCATATGCTCCTCACAATTACCTTATGGGGTGGGCAGAGTTATTCTCTCCCTACTAATATCCTCCCTTAAACCTTTGTCCTCCTATCCCCGCTTATTTACCTCTTCAGTTTGATATATTTCTGTACCAGACTGTTTGGAGGGTACAGTTATCCCTTCTACATCACAACTTTCCCCATCGAAGTTTTGATATAACCCAAGTTGGGAAATTTTGAGGAATTTTGTGGAAGCCACAAATGCCACACAAAGGCCAGCAGACTATACAGAGCCTATGACCAAATACTTAACTCAAATTGTACAGTAAGATACTGTAAACATTCCATGAAAGAAAAATAAAAATATCAGAATTCTTCTCTTGTATGAATGAATGAGGGTCAAAACATTTTACACTGATTTTCCAGATTGTGGGGGGGTGGAGGAGCAGGTCCTGAACCCTCATGATGAGGAAGGGATAACTGTATATGTGTGTGTTCAGTCCTCCTTTGTCTGTTTCAGATAAGAATGAAATTCATTTGATATTCACTTGCCTCTATGTTTGTATATTTTTCTCATATCTTCAATTATGAAAAGGAGCAAGTTCTACCCTTCTTCTTCTCCTTTATACAAAAAGATACTCACTTACCTCTCCCCTACCTGCTATTTTTCCTTTTTTAAATCCCCAGGACATACCTCTTTTTTTTTCCCTCATTTAATTCACTCAATACCCTTTGAAGACATTAAGGTTCTGATTGAACATTGGTTCCTTCTCCTCCTGTTACAATGTTAATATTACATCATCATACAACTTCTAATTGCTCAAATAAATTTACCTTTCAAGATTTCTCTGTATTGCAGAGTTCCTACTTGGCTTCTGGTCTTTTCCCCAGAAATGCTTGGGAACTCTCCATTCCATTAAAAATCCATTTAAAAAACTACCCTGTGGGATTATTTAGCTTTGCAGATTCTATAGGTTTCAATCATTTATCTTTTGCCTTTTGGAACCTAATACTCCAAGATCTCTTCTCATTTTTTAGTAGAAGCTGCCAGGTCTTATGTGATCCTGACTCTGGTTCCTTGGTATTTGAACTCCTTTCTGGATGACTTGTAGTATTTTTTTCTTTGATGTGGGAGCTCTGGATTTTGGCTATGACATACCTATTAGGGATTCTTTTAGGACCTCAATGATAAATTCTTTTTATCTTCACTTTGTCCTCTGGTTCTAATAGATTTGGGCAGTTTTCATTTATGCTTTCTTGAAATATAGTGTTCAGGCTTTTTGGGGAAAAAAAGTCATCTTTTCCAGGAGTATGATTCTTCTGTCTCCCTGACCTCTTTTTCAGCTCAGTTGGTTTTCATAATGGTTATTTTATATTTTCTTCTATTTTTCAATCTTTTGATTTTATTCCAATATCTCTTGCTTTCTCATGGAGTCACTGATTTCTTCATCTATTCTAGTTTTCAAAAAGTCCACTACTTAGGTGAGGTTTACCACTTTTTCTTCTAAGCTATTTATTTCCCTTCCAATTCTTTCTCTTAGATCATATATTTCCTCTTTTAAAAAACAATTCTTGCTTCATTTCTTCTAAGTATTTATATAGCCCTTCTGGAGAATATGTATTTTGAGTCTCTATTGATAGCAGTTACAAAGTTATTCTCTCTTCTTGAGGTGGGAGTAAGGATGAAGGTATATTTAGATATGCAATAACATTTTTTAAATATTGGTTGGCATTTTCTTTGATTTACCCATCTTCTACAACTTTAATTCTTAAGTTGGGGCACTGTGCATGATGAGTACCCTTGTCTGCTTTTAAGTGGAGTGGTTAGCCCTGCTCTGTCTCTCCCTATGTCCCTTGGACCTTGAGGGTAACCCCTCTGCATCATTGAGGTTCAGAATGCTTAACCTTCAGGGTCTTCTACTGCAGTGTTTTTCAAAATGTGATTGAGGGACCCCTGGGGGTCCCAAGATCCTTTCGGGGGTTTGTGAGATCAAAGCTATTTTCATAATAATTGTAAGGTTTTAATTTCTACATCAGGCAATGATGGTAGATATAATCCACATAAAGAAAAATTCTTTGTGAGGTGACCTCAAAATTTTTTAAGGGTATAAAGAAGTTGAGACAAAAAAAAATAATTAGGACCACTGATCTTCAGCATCTCAGAGATACCTAGGGGCTTTGGAATCCCTGGGTGCCTGGGTTCTCCTGGTCTGAGCATTGCCATACATTTTAGTCTCTGCCACTCTTTGTTCACTAGTGTCTCCTGACCTCTCCAGGGATTTCTATTAAGTCTGTGCTTTTGCTGCCTTCTGACATACAGTATAATAGGCTATGGTATCTCTGGTCTATCACTGATTGTTTTGGGAGACTGGGCTTGTTTGCCAGATTGGGCATTGGCTTTGTTAGCACTCCTCTTTCCTACTGTCCATTGGCTTCTATGTGACATCTTCTATGGTTTGGGGATGGAAAAAAAATTACTTCCTATAGTTTTTCATTGTGGTTCCTGATCATTCATCCATCTGGTGTGAATTTCATGATTTTCCTAGAGTACGTATGTGCCAACTAGGAGGTCTACCTCTCCTTCAAACAGCTATCTTGGCTGGAGTACTCTGCTATCTTTTGAAAATGCTTAAAATGGAGTTTTAAAATACAATTCAACACACATTTTAAAAGTATCCTCCATGTGTAGAATATTGTCTGAAATTATTGGGGAGATACAAAGATTAGACACTGGGTTCTGCTTTCAAAGATCTTGCAATCTAGAGTATGAAATCCAATATACTTACTAAAAACTCTAATACAAACTAGAGCAAAATAAAGAAGGCACAAATATTTGTTTTTGGCACCAAAAGAGGAATAGTTATTTCCTAGGAGGAGTAGAACCGGATACACTAATGGATATAGCTTATAAGGAGGAAAGGTGAATGAGCTAGGGTTACTTTACTTGGAAAACTGAAGGGAGAAGGACTTAATAAGAGTTTTAAACCATAAGGAGGAGACAGGATGAGAAAGAAGTTGACTGGCCATATTCCAACTCTGCTGTGGTAAGGAAAAGAAAAAACAGGCTTTTATTGTAGCTGAGATGTATGCTAGATGATAAGGAGGAATTTCTGATCACAAGGGAGATTGTGGAATCTCCAAAAATGGAGAACTCAAAAAATTGGAATAACATAGAATAAGTAGAGATTTTCCTGGAGGCAAACCAATTAGCACCATGACCTTTCAAACCATCTATTCTCAAAACCTCTAAAAAGTTACATTTCAATATTAGTTTCCTGTTGACTCCAAGGATCAAATTAAACAGTAAATCTCTCTTTAAAAAGATGTTAATTTGTTGAAATTATGCATTTCAATACCCTAATGAAGACTATTGTGATTTGATTAGTTCAAATGGGCTACTGTTTGGAATGAAGTTCTACCAAGCACTAATATGCATGTGAACACTATTTTTAAAAGTTGTTTATCTTCCACAGCTTAGATGAACTCCATTACCACACTGATTCTGACACCCTCCTTCTTCCTGCGCTTCCTAGGGTCTCCACTGGGCTATGAATATTTTCTTGAATTATTCATTTGATGTTCATCAGCCCACTAGACAACTTCTGGGAAGCAAGAATGTAAATGTTTGATTATACCTAATTACTCTCAAATTTTTTTTTTAAAGGAAGGAAGCATATCTGATGTTTTATAGTGTTTCAAATACAGCAAATTGTGAAGATGAGTTGTTGCTAAAATTCATCCTGAATCATTTCAGACACAAGGGTAACCGTATAAATGAAGGAGATTTAGTTTCTTAAAAGAGCCTGAGTATCTTAACTTACCATGATCATGATCTAAAATTTATATATGGACTTTGATCCCAATAAAAAGCAACAAGTTGTCACCAAACCAATTCTATTCAATAGCAACTCCCAAAATACACCTTTGAAAAAGTGATCAATCCAGACAATATGACAAAACTATAAAACCCTAAATATTTCCCGAGCAGGGGGAGATTGCTTTTTGGAAAAGTACAACTGAATAATTTTTCATTTCTTTGACACTCAATTTAGACCACATATTCAATCACATTTCAATTACCTCTGAATACCAAAAGCAAAGGTAATTTCTTTGTGAAGTGCAAAGAACTTTAGGAGTTTGCCTTGGACTAGACAAATTCAACAATTTAACTAATGTTTGTTAAGTGCTGCCTACTGGCAAGACAAAAACAAAACAACAACAAAAAAAACAGTCTCTGCCTCCCAGAACTTACCAGTTCATTGGGGCTAAGGTAGGGGGATAACAACATTCACACAGACTAAGTACAATGTAAGGTAAGGAATGATGGAAAAAATGGAAATATCACCAGGAAAAGGGATAAGAGAAGTAAGTAATCACCAAAAAAAAACCATGTAGTTGAACTGAACCTTGAAGGAAGATACAGATTTAAAAAGAGAGAGATGAAGAGGAACTATCACCCTCCAATATCGGGAATCATGGTAAATTCAGGTAATTCTTAGAGTAATGAAATCGGGAAAGAAGCATTTAAGAATGATACATATCCGAAGAATTCTAAATTCAAGTCGTTGGTGGACTCCATCTATAAAGACATTTTTCTTAGTTCATTGGCATCTCTTCTCATCACTCCTTGAATGGTAAGTCAACTGTAAAAACATCTTTAAAACTTCAAAGTTTAATTTAGAAACAACTTCTGCAGAAGTCATTTACATGGTCCAGTTTTTTTTTTAAACTTTCAGCTGTGATTGGGTAATCATTACAATTGTATCTGAAGAATAACTTCACTTTAAAACAAGGAAAGAAAGAAAAAAAAGACACTGATGTTGCAGAGAACAGCACTTATCAAATGTTCTCCTTTTGAAAACCAGAATTTCCCAAAAGGAAAAAAATGGTATGCAAAATTTTTCAGCATTGGCTTAGGTTTTGTTATGGTTTAAGAGTTATTAGTCATTTCTTTTGACTCTCCAAAGAAATGTTCTTCTGATTCATACTAGGTAACGGAATCAATTAACTTGAGACTTTAACAGATGGCTTACTACACATTTCTAAATAAGGTGCCCATGCCCATCACCCTTGAAGACAAGACAGAAGCTAACCAAATGTGACATCAGTTCAATAGGAGAGAGTAAGAGGATTTTTTTACCTTAAATTTGGCTCTGTTGCTATAAAAATAACTTGTGGCTACAGAATACATATGTGGCAGCATCAAAGAAAATAATTCCTTGAAGAAAAAGAAAACAGGCTTGCTTGGTAATAAAATACAAGGCTGCAATTGCCATCTACTTTTGCCACTCTAAGCAGGAGGTACTGTGAGTTAGCAATGTATCCTGGGTGGCTGGCAAAGGTGGTAGATTCCAAAGCACAATAGGGGTGAAAAGATAGAACTGCCAACTTGTACAATGAGAAATTATCCTTAAGTTATTGAAAGACGCAAGATAAATAAAAGGTAGTGAATAAGGCCAAAGTAAAAGTGGCTAGAGAGGAGAGATGGTTTGACAGAGCATCCTATAAAATATAACTTATTTCCTATGGATCCTAACATAGATTATATTTTTGAAAGTCCCATGACCTAGGGAGTTTTGAAAAGATTCTATTTTATTTGACTAATTCTATTAGAGCATTTTTTCTGGGTCCACTCTTTGAACTTGTACTTCTACCTCCAGTTGAGGACGCACAAGGGTGACTTCTCCCCTCTGAGGATAAGTTTTTTAGCGGAAATGGGGAGGGAATAAGCATTTATATGGCATATACTATGTGTCTGGCACTATGCTAAGTGCTTTACAAATATTATCTTATTTGATACTCACAACAATACTGGGAAGTAGATGTGTTACTACCCTCATTTTGCAATTGAGGAAACTGAGGCAAACCGATTTAAATTACTTGCCCTGGGCCACACAGCTAGTAACTGTCTGTGCCTGAATTTGATCTCAGGTCCTGATAGTCATTCAAAATTAGCTTAAAAATACATATAACCTCTATTTCTTATACTCTTACAACTTAACCACTGGCTTAATAATTGGGTTGTCCTGTGAGGACAGGTGATTATTGTTATGCATCACTCTGTACCACCATTTCTACCTCATTCAACCAAGAACTCGGTTGAGCTCCATGGCAACTTTTCTATTAAGATCAAGTGTACTAGACTGGTAACAAATAGGTATGAGTCTGCTTGGGCACTAAAACCAACTAGTTATATGACCTTGGCACATCACTTAACTACCTGGTTCCTCAGGTTCTTCTTGTATAAATTGGGAAGTTTATACTATATGATAGATGTCTATTGAACATTCTAACTTCAAATTCAATCCTTCTATATGCGTCTTTACCACCATAACTTTAGTTAATAAGTGGATTTTCTTTAGACATACTTTTAGGGCAAAGAATCACAACATAAATTAAGAAGCAAAACATTACGCAACTCCTCATGAGCTCAGTAAAAATTGGTGTACCTGGAGAAAGATCTAGATTTGTCTTAAACATTCATTCTGGATTTTTTGTCCCCATGCTGGTGGTAATTCTTCAAAGAATAAATTGATTTACTTGGTGGTTTATTACATAACTCTGTGCCCCTAGTAAGAAACCAGCAGTATTGGATGGAAAGCGAAGACAGGGCTGAAACCATGTTAGGGTCAGTACCGCTTTTCTCTTGCCTGTAGAATATGGGGATACTAGAGGAAAAGTTTTTTTACAAGGAAAATAAAGGCAAATTCAGTTCGCTGAATTATTAAGTGTTTACTATGTGAGATCCTCCATGTTTGGAGCTGGGTACAAAGATAAAGATGAAACAGTTCCTTCTCTTGAGGAATCTGGGCAAATTCTTGTTTCCCTTGGCGTAGAGCTAACATAACATACATTTTCAAAGGCTATGGAGTTAGGAGCAAAAAAATGGAGAAGTCAAATGATTACATATAATTTTAAGCTATTCAAAGATATGTTAGAAGCATGACTTTTTACTGAGAATGAGGCTTGGCTCATCTAATTCCAGCCAGAATTGGAACACAGTATAGCAGAAAACAAATGGACTCATGTCAAAAGACGGGAATGCTCTTTGTTGCTTAACTTATTTTCTTAGGTAAAAGCTATACCAGCTCTAATATTAAAATAAAATAAAAGAAGGATAAGAAGCCAGGTCATCTATCTACTATTACCAAATGGCTTTACTTACCTGCCTGCTCCAAGGCAACCATTGTTGCCTGTTCTATTAAATCACGTTCGATGAAGCTCCTGAAGTCTTCACTGTATACACTGAGGTCGGGCAGTTGGAATGTGTAGATGGGCATCTCCAGGGGAAATTGTTCATTGCTGCATTCATTGGCCACATGGGATCGGGCAAGGGAGACTATGGCTGAGCTGGCATGAGAAATACCTCTGGAAAGACGCTTTTCTAGGAAGAAAAAGAACAATGATACGTAAGTGGCTTGTAAATGCCAGCCCCAAACCACCATGTGTAGATTTGCTTATTTATATATAAATATCCTTGCCATCAAATACTGCCCCTTCTAATCAATATATACCTTCCTCAAAATTTATTCAGGAAGCTGGGATGAATAAACAATGCTTTGCAAATAATACTTCTTATATCAAGCCACTTAGAAAGATAATTGGTAAAAGTTTAATAGAACAAATATTTATTAACATTCTAAAAGATCATTATTATTGTTCATTCTGAGCTCAAGATGTATCTAACAAAACTCAAATGAAATTCTGTGCACAGCTATCATCTCATATCATTAAAATACATCAAAGAGATTGGAATTTGTTTTTATCTTTAAAGCAGGTGGCAATCTATTTTGGATCTAACCATCGTGACTTCAATTTTAAGACAGATTCTTTTTATTTGTTCTGATAAACATGACATATATGGAAATATGCAGACCTCAAACACTGAAGCAGCCTTTGTGTTTTTTCCCCATCAATATTATATTTTGTCATAAAGTTCCTATAGGCCATGCCCTACTTAGGAATAATAACTGTGATATAGAATTTCTCTAAAGCAAAAGTTCTCAAACTTTTATGGGTGACATAATCCTTTACTTTAAATGTAACTCAACAGAACCCTTTCAGTAAAATCTTTTTAAAAAACGTTTAACCTGGGAAGTTTTATTTGGAGCAATTGTTGCTGTAAGGTCTGAGAAATACCTGTCAACTCCTTGTTATCTTAATAACAATATAATAATAAATCTTTTATAATGCTTTCATCTTTTATGTCAATTTATTGCGATTTTAATAATATTACAAGTTATGTAGTGTAAAGGATGTAATTGCTATAAGTGTGTTATAACTCAGGACAATATTAGATGAAATAATATATCTTGTAAGTGGCTTCACAACAATTTTCATGGCGGAAAGGAGCATGTAGAGAATTTTCATTTATTTATTAATTTTGCTTTAAATTTTTAAGAATATTTTTAAAAATTTTATTTTATTTGAAAATGTCTTAATAATTTGTCTGGATTGTAGATCAGCTAAAAAATTATATCAACACACATGGCATATCAGTATGTTAAGAAAGCCATATCAGAGATAGTTAACCATTATATTTTCATTTGTGATTTGGTACTTGAAGCAGTTTTGTTCAATTTATTTATCAGTTTTGATTATTACTAGCCTAGCTTTACTGTTTCTTCAATTCAAATTTCCTAGTATTATCCAATTTAGTTTCCACTCTGAGCACCTGTGTAAAAAATGTTACAGCAACAAAAAAACCCAAACCCAACAGCTTATGAATTTAGAATCATAGACCCAGCTAGAAGGGAGCTTGGTGGTCATCACTAACTCTTTCCTTTCACAGATGAGGAATTTCAGATTGAGAGAATTTAAGTGATTTGCCCAAGGTCAAATAGGTAGAAATAACAGAAATAAGATTTTAATGTCATCATTGAACTGATATTGTTTTTTCCCAAAGGTAACAAATGAATGCTTGGTTACTAAATCTAATAGCAACAATAACAATAGCAATAATAGCCAACATTTACAATGCTTTTGTCTTATAAAGCACATTATCTCAGTCCATCCTTATGGTAATCCTATGAGGTTGAGAATGCCAGTATTTCTATCATCATATGACATATGAAGGAAATTGAGGACCACAAATGTTAAGGGCCACGAACAAAATTGTATAGGCATCAAGGCATGAAGTTGGGCCTCAGGCTTACTGACTGGAGTCAAATTTAGATTCAGTATTAGTCAGTGCTTGCAACTTTAGAGTAGGGGTTCTTAACCTAGAATCCATTATTTTTAAAAATATATTTTGATAAATGTATTTCAACAAAATTGTTTTTCCTTTTCAGTCTTATTTACTTTATTTTATACCTTTAAGAACACTATGTATACAGATCATAGCCTTCACCATACTGTGAAAGAGGTCCATGATGCTAAAAAAGGTTAAGACCCTCCACTTTAAAGAAAACTTTCCACTATAATAATGTCTCTTTTGTCACCAAGTATCTATAAGGTACCTATTTTAGTTCAATGAATATTTATTAATTATCTCTAATATGCCTTAAAGAACTTTGGTAGATATGAGCCACATGTGAAATTTAGATAAGACAGTCTCTTTTCCCTAATGGAACTCAAAGTCCAGAAATAAATTATACATAGATAATTATAATTTACAACATGACACAATAAATACATTAGAGAAGTATAAGTTGCTTCCTTTGTGCCAGCATTTCTTTCCCTAAGATTCTAAATCAGGGGGGAACAATAATATTGTAGGTTTTCTTTAGATTTTCTTTCAGTTACCACATCCTATCTAATTAGAGAGTTGATAATCAACTAGCATTTATAAGTGCTTACTACGCTAAGCACTACAGATACAAAGACAAGTGGAACAGCAGATGTCTTCAAGTAGCTCACATTCTAATGAGGGAAACAACACACACACATACATACATAGTATATTTATATATGTATATTGGGCATGCATATTATATATGTGTATATAAGTATGTATACGTGTATGTATATGACATATATATGAGTATATATTGTGTAAGGATGTATACATGTAAGAATGAACATGATATACAAGCATGTATATATATGTATAAGTATGTGTATGTATGGAATTATTTATATAACATATATGTAAGTATGCACATATACAAGGGGTAGCTAGGTTGCACAGTGGATAGAGCACCAGGCCTGGAATCAGAAAAATCTGAGTTCAAATCCAATCTCAGACACTTACTAGCTGGGTGACCCTGGCCAAGTCACTTAACCCTGTTTGCTTCAGGCTCCTCATCTATAAAGTGAACTGGAAAAGGAAATGGCAAACCACTCCGGTATCTTTGCCAAGAAAACCCCAAATGGGTTCACAAAGAGTCAGACATGACTAAAACAACTAAACACAACATATATGCAAGTATATATGACACATATGATATATATGTAAGTATATTTGCAAGTATGTATATATGTAGGTGTATATATGTGTGTGTGTGTATGTATGTATGTATGTATCTCTCTAAATACATACATATATGTGTATATATATATGTACACACACATACCCCCCCCAAAAGAATTCAAGGTAGTTTTGGGAAAGGGCACACTAACTTCTGAGGTGATCAGAAAAATACTTCCTGGAAAAGATGTCATTTGAATTGAATTTTGAAAGAAATCAGAATTCCAAGAAGCAAAGGTAAAGAAGGAGTCCATCTCAGGCATGGGGGGACAGCTAGTGTAAAGACATGGAACTGAGAGATGGAATGTAGTGTGCATGGAACAGGAAGTAGGCCACTAGGACTGCATTGTAGAGTGGTTAGAAGGGAATGGTGTGTAGGAAGACTGGAAAAGTGGAAAGAAACCTGGTAGTGAAGAGATTTAAATGAGAGACAGAGTTTATATTAGATCCTAGAAGTAAAAGGGTGTCACTGAAATTTACTGAGTTATGGGAGTAATATGATCAGATATGCACTTTGGGAAAATCACTTTGGAGGCTGTGTGGAGAATGGACGGAGTAGAGAAAGGCTTGGGGTAGGGAGCCTCAAAATGAGACCATTGCAATAATTCAGTCAAGAAGTGATGAAGGAGTGGGGCCAAGATGGTGGAGAAAAGGCAGCAGCTCCCCTGAGCTCTCCTCCAAACCCCTCCAAACATCTTTAAATAATGCCATAAATCAATTTCTGGAGGAGCAGAACCTACAAAAGAATAGGGTGAAATAATTTTCCAGCCAAAGACAACTTAAAAAGTCATCAGGAAAGGTCTGTCACATGGGGGTGAGAATGGAGCACAATCCAGTGCAGACCATATCAGCACAGACCAGGTCCTAGCAAACCAGAAGTAGACCTTGGAAGCCACTGAATCAGCAGCAACAGTGGCAGCTTCCAGAGCTCTCAGCCAAGAGATGGTAATGGAATTGAAAAACTGATCAGAAGGAGATTACAGGGATCTCTTTGCTGGCACTGGGGGAAGGATTCTATTGCCTTGCCCATACTCAGATCTGGGTCACAGTCCTGGGTGGCAGTCCCAGGGTGAGGAGGAGCAGTAGTACACCACAGCTTGCAGAGGCAGTAGAGCAGGGACCCTCATCACAGTTCCAAGACAGAAAAGAGCGCTTGTGGTCACTTACAGACTAGAGCATAGGCCAGGAGAATTTTAAATGCACCTCTCCTTAGATCATACAACCTTGGAAGAACTGAAAACAGCTGCACAAAACCCCTGAAGCTTGGGACAGTGCGTCCTCCACCCTGGAAGCAGAGCTCCACTTTAGCAAAGAGTTTAAAAGTCAAGAAACAGACTGGAAAGATGAGTAAACAAGAGAAAAAATTCTGACCATAGAAAGATAGTATGGTGACAAGGAAGATCAAAACACACACTCAGAAGAAGATAACAAAGTCAAAACTTCTACATCCAAAGCCTCTAATAAAAAATATGAATTAGCCCCAGGCCATGGAAGGGCTCAAAAAGGATTTTAAAAATCAATTAAGAGAGGCAGAAGAAAAATTGGGACAAGAAATGAGAGTGATGTGAGAAAACCATGAAAAACAAGTCAACATCTTGGTAAAGGAGACACAAAAAGTACTGAAGAAAATATCACCTTAAAAAATAGACTAGGCCAAATGGTAAAAGAGGTGCAAAAAGTCAATGAGGAGAAGAATGCTTTAAAAAGCAGAATTGGCCAAATGGAAAAGGAGGTTCAAATGCTCCCTGAAGAAAATAATTCCTTACAAATTAGAATGGAGCAAATGAGAAATCAAAAAACAATAAAATAAAACCGAAAGAGCAAAAAAATACAAGACAATGTGAAATTTCTCATTGGAAAAACAACTGATCTGGAAAACAGATCCAGGAGAAAGAATTTTAAAATTATTAGACTGCCTGAAAGCTATGATTTAAAAAAAAAAAGCCTAGACATCATCTTCCAAGAAATTATCTAGGAAAATTGCCCTGATGTTCTAGAACTGGAGGGTAAAATATGAATTGAAAGAATCCCCTGCTCACCTCCTGAAAGAGATCCCAAAAGGAAAATCTCCAGGAATATTATAGTCAAATTCCAGAGTTCCCAGGTCAAGGAGAGAATATTGAAAGTAACCAGAAAGAAACAATTCAAGTATTTCAGAGCAGTTGAACAACACGAGATGTAGCAGCTTCTACATTAAAGGATTAGAGGGCTTAGAATATGATATTCTGGAGGGCCAAAGAGCTAGGATTACAACCAAGAATCACTTACCCAGCAAAACTGAGTACAATGCTTCAGGAGAAAAATGGATATTCAATGAAATAGAGGACTTTCAAGCATTTTTGATGAAAAAACCCAGAGCTGAATAGAAAATTTGACTTTCAAATACAAGACTCAAGAGAAACATAAAAAGGTAACCAGAAAAGGGAAATCATAAGAGATTTAGTAAAGTTAAACTGTTTACATTCCTACACGGGAGGATGGTACTTGTAATTCATAAAAATTTTCTATTAGGGCAGTTAGGAGTCTAAATAGACAGAGGACACATGTGTGAGTTGAATATGAAGGGATGATGTCTACAAATAAAATTTAAGGGGTGAGAAAGAAGAATGTACTGGGACAAAGGGAAAGGGAGGGGTAGAAGGGGGTAAATCATCTCACATAAAAAATGCAAGAAAAACTTTTTTGGTGGAAGGGAAGAGTGGAGGTGGGGAGTGAGTGAACTGTACTCTCATCAGAACTGGCTCAAAGAGAGAATAATATACACACTCAATTGGCCACGGAAATCTATCTTACCCCACAGGAAAGGAGGAGGGGAAGGAAAGAAGGGAATGGGGTGACAGAAGAGAGGGCAGATTGGGGGAGATGACAGTCAGAAGCAAAATACTTTTGATGTGGGACAGGGTGAAAGGAGAGAGGAAGAAAATAGAATAAATGAGAGGGGCAATAGGATGGAGTAAAATAGATTTAGCAATCATAACTATGAAAAAAATTTGAAGCAGGTTTCTCTAATAAAGGTCTCATTTCTCAAACATATAGAGAACTGAGTCAGATTTATAAAAATAGGAGCCATTCCCCAATTGATAAATGATTAAGTTATATGAACAGTTTTTAGATGAAGTAATCAAAGCTATCTATAGCCATATGAGAAGGTGCTCTAAATCGATATTGTTTGGAGGAATGAAAATTGAAACAATTCTGAGTTACTACTTCATACTTATTAGATTGATTAATAGGACAGAAAAGGAGAATGACAATGCTGGAAAGGATGTGGGAAAAATAAAACATTAAAACACTGTTTGTGGAGTTGTGAACTGATTCAACCATTCTTTAGAGCAATTTGGAACTATGCCCAAAGGGCTATAAAACCATATGTATCCTTTGACCCTTTGACCCTTTGACCTAGCAGTGCCACCATTAGGTCTGTATTTAAAAAGAGATAAAAACAAAAATATTTATAGTGGCTCTTTTCTAGTGGCAAAAAGTTGGAAAATGGGAGGATACCCATCAACTGGGGAATAGCAGAACAAAATGTGCTATGTGATTGTGATGGAATACTATTGTTGTACAAGAAATGATAAACAGGATGCTCTCAGAAAAACCTGGAAAGACTCACATGAACTGACGCAAAGTGAAATGTACTGTGTACAAAGTAATAGCAATATTGTAAGATGGGGGCAGCTAGGTGGTGCAGTGGATAGAGCACCATCCCTGGAGTCAGGAGGACCTGAGTTCAAATCTGGTCTCAGACCAGACACTTGACACTTACTAGTTATGTAAGGTCCCTTAACCTCATTGCTTAGCAAAAAACAAACAAACAAAATATTGTAAGATGATCATCTATGAATGACTTAGTTATTCTCAGCAGTACAATGATCCAAGACAACTCTGAAGGATTTATGATGAAAAATGCTACCCATCCCCAGACAACAAACTGATGATGTTTCAATTTTTTTTACTTTATTTTTCTTGAGGATTTTTTTGTCTATGTTTTCTTTGACAACATGATTAATATGGAAATTTGTTTTGCATGACTACACATGTATAACCTACATAGAATAGCTTGCCTTCTCAATATGGGGGAGAGGGAAGAGAGAGAATTTGGAACTCAAAGTTTTAAAAATGAATGCTAAAAATTATTTTTTGGGAAAACATGTGATTGAGGGAAAATACAAAATAAATTTTCTAAAAAATAAATGTTAAAAAATGTCTTGACATGTAATTGGGAAAAATGCTATTAAGAAAAAAGAAGTGATAAGGATCTGAATTAGGGTGATGACTAGATGAGTGGAGAGGAAGGGACCTATTGAAGGGCTGAGAAAAGAAGAGATCTAGAACACCTAACCACATGCCTTGCAGATAGTAGATGCTCAAGAAATATTTGATTGATATAAACATTTTTAAAGGCTCAAAACACTCATGTTTAGTAATCAACTATTATAATGTGAGGATTATGAAATATAGCACATTTAAATACACATTTCCTTCCTGGTCTAGGCTGAAATTACACAGTCAATTTCTTTTTAACAAGACAAACATTCTTTTTAGAATTTATCCAAATGAAATTATCACAGATTCATTATTAGTATTGTTCAAAACTCCATGACAAACTCATAAAATAGTACACTTGGGACCTAATGGTCCTACAACATCTGTTTCAAATTAGGTTACTTGTTAACAAGAGGTTTTCCTACTTGAGCTATTCCCCCATCCACCTCAATCCCCCCACTCATCTGCATACCATAAAGATATACTATAAAAGATTGAGATGTCATTTAGAAAAGGAGTCTCTCTCTCCTCTCTCTCCTTTTTTCTTTTTGACTCTCCCCCCTTTCTTTCTCATTCTCTCTCCTCTCATTTTCCCTCTTTCTCTCTTTTCCCTCTCTCTTTCTCTCTTCCCTCTTCATCTTTTTGTCTTTCTCTGTTTTCTTTTATTTTTTAAAGGAAGCAATAGACATAAATGGTGTTAATTTATTTTTGGTCAAACGTATTCTAAAGATGGGGCTTAAAAATTGGCAGGAGATCATGCAACAATCTACACCAAACCTGGTTTTCAGATATTTCTCATCTTGGAATTTGAGAGAGATAGGAATTTCCAGAAAATCATATTTCAACATTGATATATTTTAATCTAAACAAAAAGCACATATACTTTTAAATATCATCTTCACATTCCTGATGAGTTTCATATTATGTTTTCATGAATAGGAAGTCAATTACATGTTGTCTGTGGAGTAAGTACCATTGAATTCACATTTATTAGGTACTTATTATGTGTGACAAAGTCTACTAGATTCTGGGGATACAAAGACAAATGTCACAAAGACCTTCTCTTTAGCAGTTCACAATTGAATGGGATAGAGTTGGGGCAAGGACATGAACACAACCATGATACCAGAAAGAGCAAAAAAAAAAAAAAAGAAAGAAAGAAAGAAAAGAAAAGAAAAGACAGGTCTAGTCAAGTTCCACAAAAAATGACAGAGATTCCAGGAACTAGAATCAGAATTGCACTCTAGCTTACCCCTTGTGTCACTTTTTAATTTGGTGACCTTGGACATGTCACTTAACTTCTCCAGGACTCAGATTCTTCCCTTGTTAAATGAAGGGGTTGGATTTGCTAGCCATTGAAGTTCTTTTTAGTTTTAAATCTATGCTCTCAATGATCTCATGTCCTGCATGTTAACCTAACCATTAGTTTTATAGAGAAAAAAAGTTCTGACCTCTGGCCATTTATAGACTAGAAAAAAGGAATATTGTGATTACAAGTGCTACTATAGTAGAAAAAAGTAGAAAGAAGAATCTTGGTTTCAGAGTACTTGTGTTTAAATTCTAACTAGTTATTAACTACCTGTACAAACCTGAGTTAATTCCTTCTCTTGGGCTTCACTTAACTCCTCCGTAAAATGAGGAGACTAGACAGATGATGATTTCTAAAATTCCTTCTACTGCTGAAACCTAAAGGCCCAACTATGATTATGTAACCTGGCATAAAAATGGGGTAGGGTCGGGGTAGGGAGGTATGGCCATGAAGAGCAGGTTTACCATGGGTACACTCATGCTGGGAAAGGGAGAAGTCCTGCCCCCTGCCCCCCAAAGTTTGGGGGAAGAGGATTGGGCAGCTCCTCCAGATGAAATGTGGACTGGAGAAAATTGAAAGTGGGATGTAATGATGATAGGTGTGTCTGTGTGGGTGTGGGTGTGTGGTGTGGGGAGAGAGAGAGAGAGAGAGAGAGAGAGAGAGAGAGAGAGAGAGAGAGAGAGAGAGAGAGAGAGAGAGTGCATGTCCTGGGAAGAGGTACCCCATAGTGGATGTTAGCATCTTGGGGCAAGGCTCCATCAACCCTAAGCTCTGATGAAACTGATAATATTATGAAATGTGGGTTATAAGGGTATTGCTTACAATTTGAGAAAAGAAATTGCCTACCTTTTAAGTCATGTTGAATGAACACACAGTCCTAGGGGCCATGTAAAGATGATATAATTGACTTACCATCAACAAGACATATAATTGGAGATTTTTTTCCCTTCCCAAAGCTGGGGAGATGAACTGTGTTGAGTTCATTCATCCATCCAAGCTCTCTGATCTAGACTCACATTTGGACCATCAGTCAATATGTATTTGTGGATGGTGTGAGGTATGTCACATGATGTTATTAAATATTACTAAATGTTAAATATTAACAGTCTGAAAGAGGCAGCCTCTTTGATGTAAAAAATAGCTTCCAAGTGTTAAAAGACCATCTAATGGGAAACAGCTGTTTCTAATACAAATAATCATATATACTCCTTCTTTTTCTTCTTCTTCCTCCTCCTCTTCCTCCTCTTCCTCTTCCTCTTCCTTTTCCTCCCCAACCCTTTTATCTGTCTTTCTCTCTGTGTCTGTCTCTGTATCTTTCTGTCTCTATCACTCTGTCTTTGTCTGTCTGTCTGTCTCTCTCTCTCTCTCTCACACACACCCCAAAGCCAAGGTTGTCTTTTTTCCCCACTCTGGAGTGTGAGTAAAATTTGGAATAGGAAATCATAATGACAAAAGTTATTCCAAAGGGGCCTGCCACCTCCAGTATCACCCTCACTTGAAAATTACAAAGTTCCTGGTGCTAGGAAGTACAAAACATCTTTAAGACTGACAAAAACAAATGTCAAGACTACATTTGCATCTCCCAACAGCTCTCGCTACCCTAAGACTTAGTTGACATTTTGGGCACCAGGATTTCATAACAGAGAGACTAAATAAGAATCCAATTATGTGGCACTTCAACATCCAATTTAAAAACCCTAAAATTTGAATTCTATTAAAAACAGATGGGATTATTACCCAGGCTTGATAAATACAGCTATAGCCAGGGCAGAATACAACATCTTCTTCGTGTAATATCTTCTTTAAAAAATCAGATGGTGGCTGATAATTACTATATTTATCAGGATAGGAAATACCTGAGATTGTAAGGTGTACTATGATTTCAAAATGTAAAACAGCATTGTATTAAATATATAGCAGCCCTGATTTGCCACATTCTCCATGTCTGAAAACCAGGCATACTGGGGTCTCTTGTTACTTAAGGGTGATCTGGTAGTGAAAAGCCCAATGTTAAAGGTCCTTCAAGGAGATCTTTTATGAGGTGACACATGTGGTTAAGGTTACTCTTGTCTTGAGTAAAAACCAGATGGTAGTGCTTGGGGTTGGGGGTGGAGGAATGTATTCTAAACTGCAGAAATGAACGAAACACACTGACCTGGGTTACACACTTGTCTTTGACATTAACTATCTATGTGACAATGTATATGTCAAAACTACTCTGGATCTGTTTCTTCATGAATAAGTGAATAGAATGAGGATTGAATGAATAAACTCCATGTACTGATCACTTCCCAGATATTTCCACAGCATTTTGTCTGAACTCTGGCTTCCTGAATGCTGCTCCCAGTTTACTGAGCTTTAATAGGTGAGCCCTCGACTTATCTTGCCTAGACCTCCATGTCATTTCAACAGCCTGCTACCCTCATGCCCTGCTTCATAGCTCCCTTTTCTATAATCTCCTTTCTTTAGAATATAAGCTCCTTTTGGGCAGCGACTACCTTGTTTTCTTGTATTTGTATTCCTAACACTTAGCACAGTGTCTGATACATAAAAATGATTAATGAATGTTCTACCAACTAATAAAAAGTCTCTTCTGCTCCAAGATTATTTAATTTGAGAGTTTTGCTCTTGTTTCAATGAATAATACTCGTGATTTTCTTCACTATCTTGTGGATTTTTTTTTTTTTGGCGAGAGCAATTGGGGTTAAGTGACTTGCCCAGAGTCACACAGCTAATGAGTGTTACGTATCTGAGGCCAGATTTGAACTCAGGTTCTCCTGACTCCAGGGCCGGCACTCTATCCACTGTGCCATCTAGTTGCCCCATAGCTTGTGGATTTTGTCCCTGTGCCTTACTATCTTCTGCAGCCTTTCAACTAGATCAAACTTAGCATTCTCAGCTAGTAGAAAAATAGTAGAAATAATAAGGCTAATACTTCAATCAATCTGTTCACTTACTGACTTGATGAAGGGTGTGTGTATGCATACGTGTGTGTGTGCATGAGTAGATAGAGAGTGGGCTTTATAGTTTGGTCATCATTCTGTCCTTGTCTCACATTCATTTGAATAATGCAGAGTTAGTAATCTCACCTTTATTTCATAAATTTGGTCTAGTTATAGTTATTTACCTTGGGCAATGTCATCCTGTCTCTGAAGGCAGGGTCGTTCAATTTTGTTCACCTGTTGGGCTGGCTCTCTCTCTGGCTGCTTGTAGTATTTTCCTTCATTGAACACCTGTGGTAGGTTGGCCGTATGAACCTGTCGAAGTTGCTCATAGTCACTCAGAGCTGCGGTCAAGTCCCAGTTTTTGCCTACAAAGAAGGACAATAGTTACATTGCCTGTTGTCATCTACATTAGAGAATACCTAAGTTCATAATGTGACCAACATATTTAATCATATTTTTTCATTCAAAATAATGAACACCTACTAGGAACCATAGGGGATAAAAAGATGAGTAAAATGCAATCTCACCTTTTACGGAGGTTAAAATGATGAAGAGGAGAAAATACATATGCAAAAGTAGCTATAATACAATTTACAAAAACCTATTTCTGATTTCCTGGAGGCAAAAAAGGAGGTACTTGGGCAATATACTTGGTTGGGAATTAGAATCAGAATCAAAGCCCCAAACTGAACAGTTTTACATACAGTATATCTATATCCCATATAGTATATCCCATAGCACAATGCATCATTGTACTATGGTATAATTATGCGGTAGTCTGAAAAACAAAAACCAAATTCTTTGGTCAATGTTCATACTACCTTTGTGAAATTCAGAGGGAAGAAAGAGACAAGCATGTGATATTTTTTGATGGGAAAATTAAAGAATTTTTTTTAAAGAATGGAAGAAAGTATCTCAGAATATGAATTGGAAGAGGTCTATACTCTGTCTAGTCTAACTCAGATTTGGAGAGGAATCTCCTACATAAAGTATTGAATCACAAGTAATCATCCGACCTTCGCTGAAGAACTCAGATGAAGGGGACCTCACTCCAGAGGTAATGTATTTCACGTTGGGATAGTTGTAATTGTTGGGAAGGTTTTCCCCCCTTTTATAAAAACTAAATTTGCCATTTTATGTTAGCTCTGCCCCTTCTTCTAAGGAATAATACTTGATGTATGTGAAGAAGGAAACAAATACTATCCCAACCCAGTCTTCTCTTTTGTAGACTAAACATCCCCCAATTCCTTCAAATTGATCTTTAGATTAGCCATGAACTTGAGGTCCTTCAATCTCCTGGTTATCCTTCACTGGACACTGTACTGTAGTAATCTCAAATTCCTTCTTACTCATTTACCAAATTCTCTTAGTCATTTACTGTATTATCTCTCAGTCACTGGCCAAATTCTCTCTCAGTCTTGGATCAAATTCTCTCAATCATTTACCAAATTCTCTCACAATCATTTATTCACTACTGAGTTTGTGTGTGAAAGGGTACTAAGTCAATCAAAATGTGTTTATCTTAAGCTTAGTGTGTATAGTCTACTTAACCTCTAGCAAAAGGAGGGAAATATTATATACAACTTGACTGAATCCTAAAATTGTAGTGTTTTTGAAAATGGCCAATAAAATTTTAACTCTAATTTCATGGATCAAATAAAATTCTATCTTTTCCTGCTTCAGTATGAATCACATCTATTAATTATTTTGACTAATTATGTATTAACTGAATTAGTGAATATGGAAAAACAAAGTCTTAAAAGTGCAAAACAACATCTGTACAACTTATTTTTATCAGTCTATTTTTGATGCATGCTCAATACAATTAATCATAACAGCTGAAATTGTATTATTTTGATTTTGAGCACATTTTGGTACTCTCAGTGAATAAAGCTATAATAAATTCTTTCAATTCATGAAGATTAGAAAACTAAATCAGCATCCTTTGGGCAAACAAAAGCAGAATTAAAGTGTTCAACCAGTTTTTTTTTTTGCAGGGGGGGGAGTAAAGATTTTAAAAGGACATTATGTGTGTGTAGTATTATATATCATACAGTGTGTGAACACAAGGTATTATCATTATTATTTTAATTACATTTTACTCAGGAGCTAAACTTAGATCTTTGGAAGAGCAGTAGAATTCAATCTAAGCACACATTTACACTCTATATCGTCAGCCACGCAATAAGCATTCAGCTCTACAGACCTGGATTCTATGTTGTTCTCCATGAAAACTACCAATTAGTTTTTGAAGCTTCCCAATCATTCTTTTGAATCACAGCTCAGTTCACTAGTCAATAAACATTTACTAAGCCCCTACTACATGCCAGACACTTTGCTAAGCACTGGGGATACAAAAAGAGACAAAAGATAGTCCTTGGTCTCAAGAAGGTTACAGTCTAGTGAGGGAGAAAATAAGGAAACAAATAGGTACAAACAAGTTATGCACAGGATAAATATTGAAAAATCCTGATTCATCTGTATCACTTTATAATTGTGAAGCTTTTCACCTTTTTAATCCAACTGACAATGTTATTAAATGTGGACATTAAATGCTTCAAAAACATTCATTAAGTTACTTGATGCTGAGAGAAAATCAAAGCTTGCATCAGTCTGATAACCAGGTACTTAGGTGTCAGCAAGAACTTCTCTACATAAACCTTTTCCAATTCTAAATCCAATTTGTAGACAATTAGGTCACTTTTCAAAACTGAGTATGTTCCACAATAACTGATCAACACATTCCTCAACATCGTCCCTTGTCCACTGCTCATTATGTCCAGTGCATTAGGCAGAAGAAATTGGCTTGTAAAGGCCTCTCCAATCAGTTAATTCTGTAGCATTCCTTGCCATCCTGGTAGGCAAGTCTTATATGATTCAATTCAGTAAGTATCTCATAAGCCCTTATGTGCAAGGCTTTGTACTAGGCTAGGGATAGAAAGACAAAGAGAAAAATAGTTCATGCTCACAAAGTGCTTATATTTTACTTGAGGGCATAATATGCAAAGACAAGTCAATATAATATAATCTATGAAGGAAAAAACACCATACCTTGGGGGTACCATCTGAGCTGAATCCTGAAGGAATATAAGGATTCTAGGATAAGGACAGATGGCATCATAACAATGGTGGTCTTTGGCCAGAACAAAGGCATAAAGATGGGAGACAGAATGACATGTGTGAGGATCAGAGAGAAGGCCAGTTGGGTTGGATTGTAGAGTCTTGGAAAATGAATAAAATATAGTGAAGCTAGAATGCTAGGTTGGGGCTTTAAAAGAGCAGTTTACATTTGATTCTAAAAGGAATAGGAAACCACTGGAGTTTACTGAGTAGGGCAGTACCATGGTCAGATCTTCACAGAAGCTGTAGGCAGGATGGACTGGAGTGGGGAAAGACTCAAAGCAGGGGAACAATGAGGAAGCTATTGCAATAGTCTAGGCAAGAAGTGATGAAGACCTGAACTAAGCTGGTAGCCATATGTAAACAAAAGTTGTCATTATGTGATGGCGAAGTAATTGAGGTAGAAATGGTAAGATTTGGCAACTAATTGGATATGTGAGATGAGAGAGCAAGAGGAATTGGGGATAACATTGGATTTTCATGGATTATCAAGGTAGAACACTGGAAAAATGGTGGCACTGTTGAAAGAAATGGGGAAATTTGGTAGAAGGGTGGGTTAAGGGGAAAAGAAAATTAATTTTGTTTTACATAACTGAATTTAAGTTATCTCCAGTATATCTAGTTTGAAATGTATATTATACAGTTGTTGATGGTGTTCGGGAAAGAGACTTGCTGGATATATAGATCTGTGAATCATTTGCATAAAGATGATAATTAAACCCATGGGAGATGATGTGATCATTGAGAATGTGTAGAAAGAAAAGTGAAGAGGACATAGGACAGAGCCATGGAGAACACACACTTTCATAAGAGGTGATTTCTGTGATGCACCCGCAAAATAGTCTAAGGACAAATCAGAAAGGTAGGAGGAGAACCAGGAGACACTGGTCCTACAGAAAAACCAAAACAAAACAGAGAGAAAAGAATTCCCAGTAGGAGGAAAGGGATTAAAAGAGTCCAGTGCATCAAAGATGGATATGGTGATTAAGAGATCATTAGTGACTTTTGAAATAGCATTTTCTGTTGAACGATGAGGACAGAAGCCAGAATGGCTTTGCATGAAGATATGCCTTTGGATAAAGAGGGAGGCAGCAGGAAGTGGAGGCAATAGGTGTACACAGCTTTTTCTTGGACCTTGCCTGAAAAAGAGGAGAGAGAGAGAGAGAGAGAGAGAGAGAGAGAGAGAGAGAGAGAGAGAGAGAGAGAGAGAATGAGAGAGAGAGAGAGAGAACAAATGCTTAAGGGGATGCTAGGATCTAGTGAAGGTGTTGTTGTTTTAACGGGGAAAATGTGGACATATCTTAAGGTAGTACATTATGAGCCAGTAGGTAGGGAGAGATCTGGAGACTGGAAAGACATGTGGGATAATCTTCTAAAGAAGATAGGGTTTACCTGACAAGAAAGGACACAATTTCTCAGAGACAATAGGAAAAGAGGAGAGTGTGGGGAATGATATCAAAGATCTCAGACACACTAGAGACCATCTACTTGGAAAGACAAGATATATACATAAAAAGCTAGGAGTTAGGAAAAATGAGGAGTTGAGGAAGAATCTGAAGTTATGAACCTGGCAGACTAGAAGGACAGTAGTATTCTCAAAAGAAAATGAACTTCTTTCTCTTCTAGATGTCTTCCTAGTCATGATTCTCCCAAGTCTTCCTACCACTTTCTCTTACTCTTATTTCCTTCTGGCTGTGGTTATGGTTGCTGCCATATTCACCCATGTCTTCTGATCATACTCCATAAATCCTTGCTTCCTTGCCAGCCCCTCTACTCTTCTCCTTTGCCCTTCCAAGGTCTTTGCTCCTCTTTCTCATCACTTACTAAAATCCTATCCTTCCTTTAAGACCCAGATAATGCCTTACCTCCTCTGTCAAGCCTGCCCTGATTGTCTAAGATTTCACTGAAATTTCACCTCCTCTCAACTTCTCTGGTCACATTTTATGTCCTACTTACTTGGCATTAGCATATAGAATACTTCATTATTATTTAACTCGTGTGTGTGTGTGTGTGTGTGTGTGTGTGTGTGTGTGTGTGTGTGTGTGTGTGTGTGTGTGTAGTCTACTCAAGTAAACTGTATTGTATCCCCAGCACCTAATACAGCATAATACTCCTAAGAGGGATAGGGATAGTAGTAGTGACTGGACCTGTGATATCACTGGTGCTCCCAGTACACAGAACTCCCAGGTGATGAAACAACCTCCAGTAGTACAGGATGGTACCTTCTTTAAAACTTGTATTCTTAGAGCAGCTTTGAGGAGTTAAAGATCTTTGGCAGGGTCATAGAGAAGTAGAATTTGAACCTAGTTCTTCCCGGATTCTCTGTCCACTACTCCATGCTGTCTTAATAATTATTCCTTTAATACCATAATTATTAAAGTATTAATTTATAATAATTTACCCAATAATTTATTAATAAAAAATAGGTGGTGCAATAGATAAAAGTGCTGGGCCTACTCTAGAAGTCCCAAGTTCAAGGACAGCTAGGTAGTGCAGTGTATACAGCACCAGCCCTGGACTCGGGAAGAACGACCTGAATTTAAATCTGTCTTCAGACACTTACTAACAGTGTGACTCTGGGCAAGTTACTTAACCCCGACTGCCTCTAAAAAACAAAACAAAACAAAACAAAATGATACAAGAAGTCCCAAGGTCAAACCCTGGCATCAGAAACAGCGGTGCAGGCCCTGGGCAAATCACTTCTTCTCTGTCTGACTTAGTTTCCTAAGTGATAAAATGGGGATAATAATAGCACCTACCTCCTGGAGTTGTTGTGAGGATTTAATGAAATACTATTTGTAAAGTGCTTAGAAAGGCTCCTGGTGCATAGTAGGCACTTCATAAATGTTTGTTTCCTGCCTCCAAACAGGAAGAATAGGCTGAATTAACATTACACTTTCAAGTCTTGTTTCCTGCCTCCAAATAGGAAGAATAGGCTGAATTAACATTACACTTTCAGGTCTTCCTACACATTACCTTATTGGATCTCCATAGGAATCCAAGATAGATATTCTCCTGTTTTTGTACATAAAGAAACTGAGGTTCAGAGAAATTGTGCTCAGGGTGCAGCAGCAGAGCAGATGTTAGTGCCTCTTCCTTAATGTCATTTCCACTGATAATATCATATCAGTATGTGACAGTGCCCAGGACTTTGGAGGCTAGGACTTTCTTTTCTGAGTCTTCAGTAGCTGTGGCTATAGTACCTACAGGAGCTAGGCTGCATCTCCATGGGGGTTGCTTCTTAGGATGATGGTTGAGGGCATTGGGCTGGAATCATTACTATGGTGTAACACAAGTTTTTATGCTTTTTTTTTTTAAAAAAGGTAATGTTGTAGGGGGAGGGGAGAAGGAATAGTAGGGGACTTGTGTCTCTTCCAACTCTATCTACAGCATCTTTTAAAAAAAATTTATCTTTTATTTTCAGCTTGAATCATCTCCCTTCCAAATCCCACCTCCATTCAAGAAAAACCAAACTCATTACAAATATGTATAGTCAAATGGAACAAATTCTGCATTACCCTTGACCCTTCTCCCTCACCCACCCCCAAAGTCACAAAGTCACAATCTTCACTCTGAGCCTATCACCTCTCTATCTGGAAGTGGGTACCATGTTTTATCATGAATCCTCAGAATTATGGTTAGTCATTGTGATGGCCAGAGTTCCTTAGTCTTTCAAAGTTGTTTGTCTTTACAAAGTGTTTTCCTGGTTCTATAGAGCATTGGTTCTTAATGACTATTTCAATGTAACTGGTTTCCATGTATTTTATGTATTTAAATAGCCTTTTTTCCTAAGAAAGAGCCTATAGGTTTTATTAGACTGTCAAAGGGGGACCATGACACAAAGAAGGTTAAGGACTCCTGACCTAGGGCACAGAAGCAGTAATTGATTTTTGATAATGAGAGAATTTGCTGCTCATACAAATGGCCTCTCTCCTCAGAATTCTTTAATCGAAGACTTATTTAGGGAGGCCGGGAAGACATAGTCAATCGTAATGTCATTGACCCTAAAATATTAAAGGCCCTTAAGTGGGGAAAAAAAATCGTTATAAACATGTTTGAAACAGATTGTCAAGTCTAGGAAAAACACCTCTGTCTCTCCCTTTTTCTCGTTCCCTATCCCATCTTTTAATATTTTTTTTCAGTGACTTGCATGTACATAGTTCACAGGGTTGTTTTGAAGATTACATGAGAAAATGTATGGAAAGTACTTTATAAATGTCAAAGCCCTATACAAATATCAGCTATAATTAGGAGTAAATTAATCATTAGTATGCATTATTAATTGGGCTTAAATTAATTTGTGTAAGATAATTATATCCTGGTTTGACTTGAAAGAAGTAATCTTAGAAGAACAAAAACTATTCATTTCTTACTGTCATTCATCACATTCAACCCTATCTGTTTCTCAGTTAAAATACATGTTTTCCAAAGTAAACAATGGGATCAAATCTAAAGGTACCAGGAAACACTAAATCCCTTATTGTTTTGCTAATAGCCCCTGTGGGGATCTCCTAGGAGACAGAGAAACTAGAGTCTGGGCTGCTGCAAGGGTCTACAGTAATTCAGCTCCACTTGAATTTTTCCAATACAAAGACTCATTCTCTAATGTAGTCAAATTGACTTTTTCCAACTTCGTTAAACTGGTGAAACCTGAACAAGGGAACTAAAATAATCAACTTTCATTCCAAAAGCAAGTTTTCTAATCAACTAGAGAGATGGAATGATTCAACTTGATAAATATTTCTTAAGCACTTACTATGTATAAAGCATTTTACTAACCCAGGGAGATACCAACACTCAGGCCAAACAATTCTTACCCTCTAGGAACTTTCCATTCTATTGGGGGAGGTGCACTATGTACTCAAATGAGTAAATATAACCTAATATCAAGGTGGGAAGAGCATTAAACTGATCTGGAAAGGTCTCTTGTAGGAGGTGGGCCAAAAGCTCTGTTTTGAAGGAAGATAGGGATTCTATTAGGTGGAGGTGAGGAGGGAATGGATCTCAGATATGTGAGACCACCATGGGAGATATGCAGTCCACTATTATACAGACTCCAATATGACAAAGGTGAATCTCCAAACACATCTAAAAGCTATAAATGGCTGCCTATGGTGGCCTGAACTGCTAGAGATGCTTGAAGCTGGTTGGATTCCTTGAATTTAGGAGTTCTAAGTTGCAAGAGGGCTGAAGACCAATTGGTGCCTGTGATAACTGGTAAGACCTCCTCCCCCCACCCCCACACAAACTCCCCACCAAAAGAAGGTCTGCATAAGGAAAGGTGAAGTGGCCTAGATTGGAAAAAGGGAGCAGGTTAAAAGTTCTGAGCTGATTATTGGGATGGCTGCAGTGCTTCCAGCCAGGGGAAGATAGGGAGACCTATTTTTTTTTAAAGCTATAACTTCCTGCTAGAACATGGTAAGTCTCTCAGATGAGTATCAATCCTATTCCTTAATATTAGCATCAAAACAGAAACTAGTCTTTGCAAAGCATGGTATTTAAAACAAAGACAATCATATTGAAACTTACTATAACAATGCACACCAACACATGGAATCCCAATCCCACTCCCCTACCCCCCCCCAGCTCAAGACTTCCCTACCCCTCAATACCAGGTGGATTGCAATAGTTGCCTAACTGGTTTTTCCAATCTCTAATTCATCCTATATATTTATGTCAGAGCATTTTGTCTAAAGCACAGCTCTCATCTTCATCATCACTACCACCATTATCATAGCTAATATTCATACAATACTTATTATGTGCCAGGCACAGAGCTAAGCACTTTACAAATATTATCTCATTTGATCCTCACAATATATCTGGGAGGTAGGTGCTATTATTATTCCCCACTTTATAATTGAGAAAACCGAGGAAAACAGCTGAAATGAGTTGCCCAGAGGCATACAGCTAGTAAGTGTTTGAAGCAGATTTGAATTCAGGTCTTCCTGACACTAGACCAAGCCCTTTTACCACTGTGCAATCTTACTACACTATCTAGCTGGCACTATCCTGTTCAAAAACCTTGAATAGTTCTATATTGCCAACCAAATTAAGTCTAAATTGTTTAATATAACATTCAAGGTCCTCATCACTGCAAGCCCAGTTTATTTTTTTTTCAACTCTGTCTCTTACTATTCTCCTTTATTTAGCCAATTCTCCTACAAAACACAAATTGAAAGAATAATGGATTTGGGGTCAGAGAAATTGGATTTAAATCTTGGCTTTAGTTTTATGACTTTGGATAATTAACTGACCATCTTTGAGTCTTGTCTATAATAGGAAGGGGTTGGACTAGATTATCTCTAAATTCCCTTCCAGTTTTAAATCCCATGACTATTCCACTATTTCACACAAACATTCTGTACTGCCCAAGGAGAATACTAAGAGACAGAGTTGCAATGCAACTCTAGTTGAACTCTTGCAATTTACAAATTACATTGCACAATGTAGTGCAAAGCAATATATCCACAATGCCCTCTAAATCTAGTTTCAATATGATTGTCTTTGTTTTAAATACCATGCTTTGCAAAGACTAGTTTCTATTTTGATGCTAATATTAAGGAATAGGATTGATACCCTACCCATCTTTGAGGCTTCATCTTAAATGATACTTCCTCAATGAATCCATTCTTGATCCTCACAACTGGTTAATAATCTCTGCCTGTTCTCTTTTACCAGATTATACATTCTTTGGGGGAAGACTATATTTCACTCATTTTTTGTGTCCCATCTCATAGCACATAGCTCAGCAGTCTGATTTCTTGTTGTCCAGACCATCTGCCTAGGTCTACAGCACCTGACTTCTCAGTATCTTCTACTGGTTTTTTTGATCCTTGTCTTAGGTGTCTTCTAGGCTTCCAACCACTTGGACTACCCACATGACTGACCACCTTGTGTGTAGTACCTAGGAGGTGCCTAATATATGTATGTTGGATTGAACTGAATTTTTGCCAGCAATTTACCTTTCTATTTCTGTTTGTCCACTACATCACTACTCTCTTTATTATCTAAGGGTATCTGGACACCCCCACCTTCATTGCTATCTGAGTAAAACATCAGGTTTTATCACACCACTTCTAGTCTCATTCCACTCTAAATTTTCCTATCCTGTTGCCATACAAATCCTGAAATCCTGGAATGATAGCTATACCCTTTTTTTTTTGTCAACACAGACTCCATGCAGAAAATGGAATTAATTCAGCATTCTATGACAGAGAAATTTCCAAAGATGATCTCATCTTCCTGATATTTCCACAGGACACAGTGGAATAAAATTCTACTTTAGTCTGTGGTTAGCTAATGATTCCAACAGGTTCCGCCTGTTGTAGGTTAATTAATTTCACTTTGTTCCATGGCCTTGGACTTTGCCCTTGACTAGGCTCCTTGCAACATTTTCTAAAGTACATCTTTCATTTGTTAATCTTTTGCTTCATTGTGATGCTCTTTCTTATAGTTCTTGCAGTGATTTTAGAGAGCGCTTAGCTTAAATAGAACCTTCCATGTTGCCCTCTTTGTTAGCAGATCTGTCATAAATTTCTTTGATAACACCCTTTATGATGTTTCTGTATATTCCCCATTGGTAATATGTTGCAGACTTTCTCCATAGTCTTTTGTGTGGATTTCTACTTAAATTTTTCTAAGATTTTAGTACAATACTCTATGATTTACATCATTACAAAATTCCAGGTTAAAAAGGATAGGTCTTTGTGTCAGTGAGAAGCTTAGAGTCATTAAAAGATTTGTTCAGTTTCTCAAAGTGAATCCAGTCTATTCTTCCTCCTATTCAATTCTGGGAACAGATATATTGTTATTTCAGGGGTAAAGGTGAACTCTACCATGTAATAAAGTTTTGGAGACTGCATACTTATTTCTTAAATTTGAGCTGCACAGTATTAGTGATCATGTTTATAGTGGATACAGGGATCTAAATATCTCTATCAATGTCATCTTTTAAATAAAAATTAATATTTTTCCCCCAAATGCATGTAAAAACAATTTTAACCTTCATTTTTTTTTATGATTTTAAATTAAAAATTCTCTTCTTTCCTCTCTCCCCTCTCCTCATTGAGAAGACAAGCAATTTGATAAAGGTTATACATGTGCAATCATGCAAAATACAGTTGTAAAAGAAAATACAGACCAAAAAAAAGGATTAAAAAAAGGAAAATAAAGAAACTAAAAAAAATCATTATGCTTTGATCTGCATTCAGATTCCATCAGTTCTTTCTCTGGAAGTGGAGATATATATATATATATATATCTCATAGATTCTTCAGAACTATCTTGGATCTTTGTATTGCTGAGAATAGCTAAGTCATTCAGTTGATCATTGTACAGTATTGCTGTTACTGTATACAACGTTTTGCTCTCTTCACATTGCATCAGTTCATGTAAGTCTTTCCAGGGTTTTGTGAAAGTCTCCCACTCATCATTTCTTATAGCACAATAGTATTCTATCACAATCATAAAACCACAACTTATTCAGCCATTCCCTAATTGATGGGCATCCCCTCAATTTCCAATTCTTAGCTACCACAAAAAGAGCTGCTATAAATATTTTTATACATATAGGTCCTTTTCATTTTTAAAAATCTCTTTGGGATACAGACTTAGTAGTGGTATTGCTAGGTCAACGGGTACATATAATACTAGAATTCTTTGTGAATAGTTTCAAATTATTCTCCAGATTGGCTGGATCAGTTCACAACTCCACCAACAGTGCATTAGTGTCCCAGTTTTCCCACATCCCCTCCAACATTTGTCATTTTCCTTTTCTGTCATATTGGCCAATAGAATAGGTGTGAGGTGATACTTTGGAGTTGTTTCAATTTGCTTTTCTCTTATCAATAATTAATTATAGCATTTTATCGTATGATTATAGATAGCTTTGATTTCTTCATCTGAAAACTGCCTGGTCATATTCTTTGACCATTTATCAACTGGGAAATGACTAGTATTATTATAAATTTGACTCAGTTCTCTATATATTTGAAAGATAATATCCTTATCAGACAAATTTGATGTAAAAATTTCCCCCCAGTTTTCTGCTTTCCTTCTAATCTTGGCTGCATTCATTTTGTTTGTGTAAAACCTTTATAATTTAATATAATCAAAATTATTCATTCTACATCCTGTAATGCCCTCTCTATCTCATGTGGTAACAAATTCTTCCCTTATCCATAGATCTGACAGATAAACTATTCCATGCTCCCCTAATCTATCAATGCAGTCTTAAAAATGAAGAAAACATTCAAAGAAAACAGATCTTTCATATTTTCTTAGAACACCAAGAGGCTATTTCTTAAACCAAATCTGTTTCAGAATAGGCTAATCACTGAAATCCTAAGTTTCTTTGGGTCCCATTTATCACATTATTTTCCTGCCCAGTTAGAACAATATGAAACAAATTACAAATGGTATAAGGAAGAAAGGGTGTCATGGGGCATATTCATAGGACATTTCAATCACAGTATTAGCCGGGTACTTTTTTCCCCTTTCTGCATCCTTATTTTTCTTCTTCCTATATGGTACTCAAGCCTCACTCCCTCTTTCATTCTTTTGATTGTTAATAACCCATTGCTTTAACAAACCCCAATATTTTAAATGCTCTAGATCAAACAGTTGCAATAAACAGCTTGAACTGAATTGTTCAATTCTTCTACATAAGGGAAATTTCTAGGTAACTAGAACCTTCCCTTTCCAGCTCTACTGTATAGTAGAAGGGACACTGATTTGGAGTTAGACAACTGCAATTCAAATTCAATCTCTGCTACTTATTACCTGTTTCCTTGAGCAAGTCACCTTAACCTTTCTAGGCTTCAGTTTACTCATCTGATGAAGTATAAAGAACATAATTAGATAGTGCCTACCTCATTTTAGTCCATCAAATGGAACTTCAGGGACTGGCTTATGTTGTATGGTGATTTCTCTAATTGGATACTAAGTCAAAACTCTGGGGTTTCTGAGACAGAACTAAGTGGATATACAAAAGAGGTGATCTTGGCCCTCTGTCAGTCTCTTCCCTCTATAGTTGTCAATGAGGCAGAGCAGCCACCAGAGAAAACAGGGACTGGCATATTTCCTACTCAGCCATATGGCTTTGAGCAAATGGCTGCCTCTTTCTCTTTCTGTTTCTTCTTTCCTTATCTTAGGTGAATGAATAACATAACATGGGATTGTTCTGGCAACAGCTTTGTGAGATTCAGTTGGTTTGAAGGTCTGTGGCTGCAAGACAAGGAGAAATGTCCACCAGAACTAACAGCAGCATTCATTGGATTGGTAGGAGTGAATGGCAATGGAAGAGGCTGTACTGGAAGGAGAGAGTTCCATTGAGGATACATAGCTTTAAAGAATTTGACACATTCTGTCAAGGTATAGAGAAGTGCTAGCAATGGACCCTAGAAAGGCACATGTGGGCCCTCAGATCACAGCAAAGAGTTATACCTAAGTGGAAATTTTGCTAATACTCTACTAGGAGAAGGAACCACCTGTCACCAAGAGTTGTGTTACTCTTTTGCCACATGCATTTTTTACAAGTATGCCTCATTACCACCATACTTTCAATTTAAACTTGCTATCACCGTGGGCTTTATATAGTTATCCCTTCTACCTTGAGGGGGTTAGGGAAATTGTACCTCTGTAATCTGAAAGATCTGTGCAAAATTTTTTGGCCCTTCCTTTGTACCAGAGAAGAAGTCTGAATTGTTTCTTTTTCTTTGGTGGGGTGTTTACAATACCTTATTGTAAAATTGGTCTAAGTATTTAGACATAGGCTATATGTGTTCTCTGCTGGTTTTCATGGTTCATCTGTGGCTTCCACAAAACTCTCCCCAAATTCCCATTTGATTTCTTATGCCAGCTCGTGATATATCTAAACCACAATGGGAAAAATCTTGATGTGGAAGGGATAACTGGGAAAGATATGCTAAGTTGTCTTTTTTTTGGGGGGGGATGTGTTTTGTAGCAACTGTTATCACTATAACACCTTAGTAAATGCTTTTGCTAAAAAGCTAATTGTCTCTAGCTGATTGTTGATGATAGGAGTGTGATAAATATAACACCTCAAAGTTACCCCTAGAACATTGGAATAGCAGTTAGTTATATCCATGGGGACCAAACCTGTAAGTATGAGAGCAGGTTGGAGAAGTATCACAAGAAAGGGAGGGTGCTACATGTGAAGCGGAGTTAGATAATCTCTCTAAGGTACCTTCTAGCTCAAAATCTATGATTCTATGCTCACAACTTTATCACTTAGGACTAAAATCTTTCTAGAATCTGTTCTATATTGCCTTGTCCCTTCTGAGTATACTAAACAGAACCCGACCTTCCTTTAAAGGCTCAGGATCAACATTAGGAGCATTATTACTATACCCTGATATGCTCAGGTATGAAGGTAAGAAGAGGCTCACTTGCCCCCTTAGATAAAAGCTTCTAGACAGCCATCTGGTCTTCTGCTTCTTCCTTGATGTTAGACTGTCTGCAGATATTTCTTGCCACTCAGTGTGCCTGCCTCTAACAGTCCCCTCACTCATCTCATTTGCTGGGACTGATTTGCCAAGGGCTCAGAAAGTGAGAAAACCCAGCAGGGTAGAATTATACATTACATAACTGTCCAGAAAGCTCTCAGTGAGAGCCTAAAGGTCTCTCCCATGGAGGAAATGACAGCATTGCTTCTAGTATTTGAGCTATGGGACAGTTATTTTGTTGCTCAGGGGTCTTTTTCATTTATTTCCAAGTTCAAAGGTACATTCCAGAGAACATGAGAAAGATGAAGTTTGAAGTCTGGATAAAGGGCTTTTAATGTGATGCTTTCACTGTAATCTACTACCCTTATGGGAGAAAGGCTTTATAAGTTACTACCAAACCTAAGCTCTTTCTGTATAGGTCATTTGCCAACTGATTTTTTTTCTTTTGCCCTTTAGTAGGAGAGAGTTTAAAGCAAAGTAACAATTGTACAGTATCATAGTTCACACATTGAACCAGGAATTCTTAGTCCCAAGTTCTGAATTTAACCTTGGCATTGGATTTCTTACTGAAATTGGGTATAACCTGCTGGTACTTTTATCTTCTGAGCATTGAAATAAGATCAGTCAGAAGTACATGCTCATCATTTAACCTATATGTGGAGCTACTGGAACAGTTAATTAGCTCCTCATTTGAAAGTAGTTGAATGCTTATAAAAACAGCAGCAACCCAACTGTTAGTCACAGTAAACTCCCATACTAGTTTGCATTAGGATTCAAGATGGTATGACAGCTTCTGTATGAGGCTTTTCCTAATGTCTCTCCCCCATTGTTAGACCCTACCCCTTGGGTTTATTTGCATATATTTTATATTTTGTTTCTTTCCAGTAGAAAGTAAACTACTTAAAGCCTAGTATTGGTTTTGTTTTTATATTTATTTGTATATACAGTATCTAGCCTTGGTACCTGGCATATAGTAGGCATTTAATAATTGCCTTCTGAGTGAAGATAGAGCAGTAGGATCTCTTGATGGTATGGGTGCCCTCTTGGAAATACAGTTTTAAGGGTTCTTTGAAGGTAAAATAGATGGGTCTACTTTGGATCAAAGACCAAATCCCTTCCCTGAAAATACTGTGGCCCTTCTAAGCTTTAGTCTGGATGTTATTAGCATTGAGTAATCTCAATTACTATAAAGATTATGATGCCTGTAAAAATTGGAGGCTTCTAATCTTACTTGAAGTCACACACAGAAAAAAAAAGAAAAAAGAAGTCACACACATAAGAGTCGCCACATTGTACGAAACCAGTGGCCAATCTCCTCAGTATGCATTTGTGAGGAGTCAGGCCGGCCTCACATATGGGAAGGATAGGTGATTATACCTGTGGTGTAATGTGAGAGGCTCTAGGAAAGCATTCCCCTAAATATGTGTCCCAACCAAGAGTTCTGGTGCCTAAAATCCTGCCATTTGAGATTCTTTTGACTTCAGCAAGATATATTTTCTGTGGCCTTCTATTAAAATACAAATATCTAAGGGAAAGGTAACATTAAGGCACTAATATGTTGGCAGTTTATAGGAGGGATCGGGGCAGTGGTAGGGGAGCAAAGGCACCAAACTTGGGTTAGGATTTGGAGAGGAGGGGAGGGTGAGGACATGGGTGATAAGTAAATGGTAAGTTGAAAAGGAATAAAAAGGAAGATGAAAAATAACAAAAACAAATGTCACAATTTTACTAAGGGACAATATTGCTTCTAGTTGCCCGAAAAAGGTATTTGGTTAGCAGAGGTAGCCATAGCTCTTTGTTCTAGCTTCTGAGAACCTTTCTCAAATACTTTTTTTAAAAAGAAGAATTAACCTTTTACCTGAAGATAAATTTAACTTTGTAGATTTAAAAGATGAAGAACTTAAAAACTCTCAAAATTTAACATATAGCCATAACATACTAAATGGCAGGGCTTACAATAAAATGCAAACTTTTTCAAGACCCTAAAGGTCTGTCTGGACCAGATGCTTTCAAATAGTGCTTATGGAACTTAAGAGACATGAAACTCCGCCACTTGAAAGACCTATCCTACCAAAAGGGACACATGGCTAGAAAGTGCTCTATGCAGGAGTCCAATAACAGGTACACTATAAATTATAGAGCAGGCCTCGCTTAGACAGAAGAAAATGAAAGTAAAATGAAATAGATGCCAATGTACAATTGTACAAAAGCCCAAAGATAACACGTTATAGGTAAACAACGAAAGCTTTTAGAGTAATTGGTTCATACTGAAGAAGCAACAAGGATGTCACATTTCATAGAATGAAAGAAGAGTGAATGGAATCAGGATCAAATGCAAAACATTGAATAAGAAAACCATCTTCTGGTGATATTCTTGAGCTTCCTTCAGAATGAAAGAGCATCACATAAACTGAAAATGTAGAACTGCTTTCCTGATGACTGATGGGCATATGATGCACAAAGCCTAATTGAGTAAGTCTTGATGATTCTTAACATTAGAATTATAGAATCACAGACAGAATTGAAAGGGAAATGAGAGATGCATTTAATGTAGACTTCATTCCAATTATAAATCTCATTTATAAAATGACTGAAAAAAAATGGCCATCCAATGTCTACTTAAAAATTAGTAAAAGGGAAACTCACTGCCTGGAAAAGCATCCTATTTCAAGTTTTGAAGAAGATTCCTAGACAGTTACTCTTGACAGTGAGGTGAATTTTTTTTTTAAATTATTTTTTATTTTTTAAAAATCCATTGGTTTTAGTTTTGGGCCAAGTAGAATAAGTCTGATCTCTCTTCTACATAAATATTTGAAAACTAATTTCATGTCTGCCCCCTAAGCCTTCTCCAAGTTAAACATCTTAGATTCCTTCAACCTATCCTCTCATGATATTGTTTCAAGTCTTATCATTCTGGTAAATATCCTGTGAATATCCTCCAATTTATCCCTTTGAAAACATGGAGCCCAGAGTTAGACATAGTACTTTGGACGTAGCCTGATCTATTTCTGGATGATACCCAGCTACCCTCTCCCATAATCCCTTTTGTTTATTACAGTTCACTAGTAAGCATATAACCGAACTGTGACACAGAACACTGTTTTGAAGGATATCCTTTACCTGTATCCTGGATCTTTTAGAAAAAGGCTAGTGATTTGGTGACACAGAGCTCACAACCAGTTGTGAGAGACTATAAGTAGGTAGAGATTCTGTTAAAGTTTTGGATTAAAAAGAGACTTAAAACAACGTGTCTGAATTCATTTTTGATGTTTCTTAGCCAAGTTTATTTTCAAAGAAAATAATTATCATATCCTCCAACTGTTACAACAGATAATAAATAAATTCTTAATTTTTTTCTGGTTTTGATTGGACCACAGCTTCATGCATGAGGGGAGAAAGGTGGGTTTTTAAAATATCTCTTCCACAGTGCTGGGTTCACAGTAGCTACTCAATAAATGTTGGGGACTGTCCCTACCTCTGAAGGACTTGATATGTGACAGTGAGTGGATTACTTCTCTTTTCCAGGAATTGCTTCCTCATCTGCAGAATGATGCCATTGGACTAAAACTAAATGATCTCTTACATCCTTCCTAACATTATAATGTTCTGAGCACAGAGTTTAATTATTTGCTGCCCTAGCATTTCCATTTTTAAAAAAGGCAGGCAGAAAGGGTTAGGAGAATATCACATATTACCTTAATCACAGTAACATAGGATTCAGACCTTGACTGAAACTTAGAGATCATCTAGTTCAAACTGTTTTTATTTTAGTAAGTGGCAAAACTGAGGTCCAAACAGGGTGAGCGATTTCACAGGATTTTGAGCAGGAAGAGGCCTTCTATCTGTTTCAACTTATCAAGGTCATCCAAATCTTTCCTTGATAGATCCTTTGTACTCTGCCCAGATGAGATCCCATCTAGAATATTGTGCACAGTTCTGCACTCCACATTTTTAAAGGGTCATTGACCAAATGGAGCATGACCAAAGGATGGTGACAAGGATAATGAGGGAAATTGATAGCATAACATGAGAGGTTAGGTGGAAAGAGTTGAGGAGGTAGTAAGTACACAGCAGAGAATGGATGTGAACACAGATCTTCTTGTCCTAAATCCAGTGCTATTTTTACCATATATAGACTCACATAACATCAAAGAATTGATGTAATTTTTAAAATTGAGAAATAGACTTTTTCTTGCTGCATGAGTAGTAGGTGGCATATAAAAATGATTCACTGATTGATTATTCCTGTTATTATAAAAAAGATTATTTAATAGAAGAGGGCTGCTTCTATTCCTTAATGTTAAAATTGTGATCTAAGAAAACTAAATGGGAAAGTTCATTAACATTTCAAATACCCAGAGGAAGAAAGAATCTCATTTTCAGTAGTGCCACTTAAGATGATTATGCATAGGAGCTACATGTCATGCACATGTGCCTCAAGTTTCATCTGATTAGAAACATACAAAGCACAGTAGTTAGGGGAGAGCAGTACAGCTGGCTGGCTATTGGAACACAAATAATCCAGCTGAAACTATAGAAAATTTAATGCTCTTCGCTCCCTTTCCATTTTAGATGTTCCATATAAAACCAGCTGAGTGATCCCTATGAATTTAAATGCTGAGAAAAGCTTTATGATGATGAATTTAGTAAACTAATTAGAGGAAGCTAAGTGGTGCATTGGATCTGAGTTCAAATCTGGTTTCAGGCAATAGCTGTTTGGTCCTGGGCAAGTCACTTTACCTTTGCCTTAGTTTTCTCAGATGTAAAATGTGGCTTACAGGTTTCTGAGGAAGTGCTTAACACAGTACCTGGCACATAGAAGGCCCTACAGAAATACTTCCTCTCTTCTTCTTCCTCCCCCAGATCAATGATCCTATGATCCAAATCTCTACTTTTTCAGAATCTTTCTCTTCCTTCAAGATTCATTCTACCTGCCATCTTTTCAGTGCAGCCTTCTCTTATCCTCCTAGCTGAAAATGTTCCCTCCTTACTGAAACAATCCTAGAGGACTTCCACTTAGATTTCTCCTTTGTCCCCATCATTACCTACTGGGTAACATACTTATCTGAGTACATGTCATTCCTAACCTTTCCCACTCCTTCCCTCTCACAAAGAAAAATATATGTTCCTTGAATTCAAGAATTCTTTTTTTTTTCATTTTTCATTTGAATCTACAGCAGTTAGTTAAATGTGCTTTTTCCTTTGATGTTGAAGAGGACCATGACATCAGGAAGACGATACCATGACTTGCAAATGAATTGGATTTAAGTGAGGGAGGGCTGTGCAAAGTCACCAGCTTCACTTTCTCCTCTAGAGCCATTTGGGTCCAGTGGCAAGATATAGATCAGGATGACTGAAGATACACACAATAGGTGTTTAATATGTTTATAGAGTAGGTAAGATGGCAGAGTGGCAGAAAACAATACTGTGAACTCTCTTTCACAAAACTTGTCCAAATAAATCTAAAAAATGTACCAGACCAAATCTTGATGGGGAAATTCCTATGCCCATGTAGGCATAGGAAAACAGACAGTGTTTCTTGTGGACACTGGGAGTCTAGCCAGCAGAATTCCAGCGCCCAGGAACTGAAAGAAGATTAAAAAAGACAAAGTCCCAGAGCCATAGCAGGACAACTCAACCTCAGGCAAGGATCAGGAACAGGTGCCAACTGGTAGTTCTGTCACTCAGGTCACAGATCCAGGGCATGAGGAGGAGGGCACCAAACCCAGAGATAACATTCCAGGATGAGGAGCACTAGTAGGCACTAGGCTGTGTTTTGAGAAATGAGCAAATTCAGAAAAAAATCAAATTCAGCAACAGCTATAGGTAGCTTGGCCACCAGAGGTAGAACAGGGTCTCAGTTCTAGCCTCTAGCCCATTCTAAAGCCTGCAGCAGAATAATCAGAGCATAAATCCAAAACCAATGGGAAGCCCTCCGTTCTGTCACTATGAACCAGAAGAGCTTCCTAGCTGGTGGACTCAATAGCAGTCTACTGAAACTCCCAAGTAGGTAAGTCTATAAGTCTATTGCTCAAACTGAAACAAGAGTATGAACTTATAGAGCTCAGACCAGGGGGACAGCCATCAGACTTGCCCTGGATCAGACCACTTCAGAAACACTGAAAGCTTGAAGATCTCTAGCCTAAACTATTCTTGAGATCCTAGAATAACACAAAACTTAATAAGCCAAGAAAGCAGCAGTCTGACCAGTCCAGATATTCCTTTCAGAAGTACACACAGCCTTGACCAAACATAAAGACCAATGTCAGGAAGTATGGTAGAACAGTGAGAAAAGAAAAGAAGAATTCCCCCATGAGAAACTATTGTGGTGTGGTGATGCTCAAGACACAAACTCAGAAGAAGAGAATGATTCCAAAACATATACAAGCAAAACTTCAAAGAAAAACACAGCTCAGAAACAAATTTGATTGGAATTCTTGGAAGAAATTTAGTAAGAGTTTTTTTAAAAAGTTAAAAATTTTAGAGACGAAATGAGAGCCCTAGATGAAAAAAAGTGAAAACAGTTGAGAGTTATGGAAGATAGAATTGTAAAGTGAATTATCAGCTTGGTCCAAGACATACAAAACCTTGCCCAAACAATAGACTGTTTGAAAATCAGAAAAGAACAGTAAAAGTTATTAATTTCATGAGACAACAAGAAATGTTAGAACGAAGTCAAAAGACTAAAAAAAGAAGAAAATTTTAAGGTATTACATAGCAAAAACAACTGACCTGGAGAACAGGTCAAGGAGAGAAAATTTAAGGGTCACTGTATTACCTGAAAGCCATTACCAAAAAAAAAAAAAGACAATAATTCAAAGAATCATAAAAGAAAACTCCCAGACCTCTTAGAACAAGAGAGCAAAATGAAAATCGAAAGAATTCACCGGTCACCTCTGGAAAGAAACTCCAAAATAAAACTCCTAGGAACATGATCTCCAGAGTTTCTAGGTCAAAAGAAACATACTGCAAGCTTCCAGAAGGAAAAAAAATTCGAGTACCAAAGAGTAACAATCAGGATCATACAATATTTAGCAGCCAACACTATAAAAGAGACCAGTACTTGGAATACAAATTCTGAGAAGGCAAAGGATATAAGTTTATATCCTTTGTTGGATAAGAACATCTTAGCATAATCCTACTGGAGAAAAGAAAATGAGCCTTTAATGAAAAAGAGACTTCTAAACATTTTTGATGAAAAGACCAGAGCTATGTAGAAACTTTGACATACAAACACAGGAGTTGGGAAGAATGAAAAAGTAAAGATGAATGGACAATCATAAGGGACTAAACAAGAATAAACTGCTTACTTTCCAAATGATACATATGTCCCCTCTGAACTCTATTGTGATTAGGTTGTAGAGGAAGTCTAATTAGACAGAAGGACTAGAAATGGGTATATTATATCTTGATGATCTTTAAAGAATGGAAAGGGAGAGGAAGCAGAATATATTAGGGGGAGAAAGCGAAAGGAATGTTAGGAAAAATTATTTCACATAATCAGAGTATGAAAGTAGAAGTCTATATAAACATGGAGGGAAGGGTAGGGAGAGTAGGTGATACTTGAACCTCACTTCCATCTGAGCTGGTCAAAGGGAAGAATACACAGATATACAGATGGGTTCAGAAATATATTTCACTCAGTAAGATAATAGAATGAAAAAGGGAAAAGGGAGAATTACAGGGAAGGTGCATTAAAGGAGACATTAGCGCTAAGCAAAACAAATTCTAAGGACGTACAAAATATTTGCAACTCTTTTTGCAATGGCAAAGAATTAGAAACTGAATATTCATCAATTGGAGAATGGATGAATAAGTTATGGTACATGAATGTGATAGAATACTATTGTGCCATAAGAAATTATGGAGGGGAAAGTTTCAAAGAAACCAGGGAAAACTTGTATGAATTCATACAAACTGAAGTGAGCAGAACTAGGAGAATGATTTATACAAAGTCAACAATATTGTAAAGTCAAACAACTTTGAAAGACTTAGGAACTCTGAGTAACATGACTAAACACATTTCTAGAAGTCTCATGATGAAAGATACTATCTACCTCTTGAGAGAAGTGAAAACGTCATAGGTGAAATACATATATTTGGGGGCAGGGGGTACATGGCCAATATGGAAATTTGTTTTATTTGACTATACATGGTAATAATAGAGGGCTTGTTTTCCTTTCTCATCTGTATGAGACAATGGTGGAAAGCAGAGAAAGAGAATTTTGACTGATTAAAAATTTTTAATTAAAAAACAAATATTCATTAATTAAATAGCTAATGACGATAATATTAATGATAGCTACTATTTATATGGAACTTTATGGTTTGCAAAGTGCTTTATATATTGTCTCTCCCTGGGGAGCAGGTGCAATTTTTATCCCCATTTTGGATGGACCTTGTGAGTGACTCAGCTGGTGCAAGTCTGAGGTTAACATTATGCATCTGTTCTACAGTTGCACAGTTATCTTTATAGACAATTAGAGTATGAGTATAATAGACTGTTGTTTTATTCTCTACATTTGTTAATGAGCTCTTGTGATATTTTGTGTAGTTAGTTTTTGTGGTCAAGGAAAATCAATGTGCTATAATTGATATCCACATAGTACCTCAGAGTACATTTTCTAGAAAGGACCTTATTTACATCATTGTGGGGAAACCCTAGACATAAGCATTAACGTGAGCTTTGTATAGGTGATTTCCATTGAGTTACCTCTTGCTCTTTGTAGTCAGATTCTCCCGGGATGAATCTGCATGAGCTCAGAGCCTCTTTCTCTTATGTTGTAGGCCTCCTAGGATACAGCTGAATTTTGTTACAACTTCAGGCAAGCTGGATAACGTTTTGTATAAGGACACTTCATGTGCCTGATTAACTTGCCTTTCAAACTTAGCCAGGATAAATAAATAACTTATCCTCGATCTTAAAATTGCTCACTGAAATTAGAAACAGGAAAAAAATCAGATTCATTCAAAAGGGTACTAATTAATCATAGGCAAAGGATCCTGTCCTAACCACAAAATTATATTTAAAATAAAATCTGAATACATTTTTAATAAAGCTGAATTCAGGTAAAGTGAGTTGAATGTTCAAATGATTTAGCTATTTAGTGCCATGAATTAGTGTGCATCATTGAGAATAATATTCCTTTTCTTGAATGTTGCATTTACCAAAGAATTCTTTTTCCTAAATATAAGCTTTGCCATAGGTGAAAATGAGTTTGCATGCTATTTTAAAGACTCTCCCATCAGCTTGGATGTTCAGTTAAGTATTCCCTGAGGCAGCCTCTTTAAAATCCAATCAAACTACATACTAAAGATTTTAAAAATAATAAAACAGGGTTGTTCTTTTGGAAGATTGCCAACCTGACCTCTTGATGCAGTCTTAATTTGTCTCTTGAAAATGAGTTGTAGGTCATTTAGCCAAATCCTGCCAGGAAATAAGATATACCCTGGGAATAAACTAGGTGCTATGATGGCACATGTCAAGGTTTCCAACCACGAGGACACTAGGTATTAAAACTGAAGGCATATTTTATCATCACCATCTTGAACCAGCACTCTGTATAAACATAGCTTTAAAATCCATAAAAGCATATCCTCCATTCCTTTCCCCAACTTTTGAGAGTCTTTTCATATGTTTCTTTGCAGTGAACAAAATAACCAGGTAAGTCAGCCCTCATCAGATTTCTGGCTTGGCTGGTAATCAAACACAGCTTTCAGATGTTGTTGAAATTGTCAAGGTTCCCTACCAGATTCAGTGATTCATTCATTTAACAAGCACTTATTAAACATCAGCCACATGTAATGATGTACTATGTTGGGAAATTACAATCCAGTAGGGGAATATAAGATATGTAAGAAAACAAAGATGGCACAAATCATAATATGTGTTATTATACATCTGTATGTGTGTGTGTTACTACCTATCAGGTGTTCAGGAAGATTATCTGTATAGTCAATTTCTCTAGGTAATAATAATTTTTATGTTAAATGTACATAGTCCACCAAAGAATTTACAAAAGACTTTACAAACATTATTTGATTTGGTCTTTGTAACAAACTTGTTGGGAAAGGGTGTGCAAGTATCTTTATCTACATTTTACATATGTAGTAAAAGAAGGTAAAAGACACTTTCTTGCCCAAGGTCACATACAAAAGGTCAGTACCAGGACCCAAACATAGGTTTTGCAATTCAACCATACCATGTTATTTCTATATAGAGTCTCTGAGTTATGGAGAAGAGGCCTCATTCTTTAGAAGAAAGGTATTCCCCTAACCTCTACTGCTTGAATCAGAATCCAAAAAGATCTTAGCAGTCAAAAATGACAGATTTGTATTTAACCAGATGAAATTCAATAAGGATCAGTGCAAAATCTCGTATTTGGTTCCCAAAAACAAACAAACAAACAAACAAAAAAACCCAAACCCAACTGTATTAAGTGTAGGGCGGGAGATAATCTGGCTATAGAAAGTGGTTCATGTGAAAAAGACCAAGATAATTTACCCAACTGCCATCCATCTTTGACTCGCCTCCCTCTACAATGTAGCAACATGTAAAGACAGTGCAGTATAATGTATAGAGTACTATACTTAGAGCCAGGGAGACGTAAGTTCAAATCCCATCTCGGACACTTATTAACTGTGAGCTCACAGCCAAGTCATCTACCCTCTCTGAGGACCTATAAAATTAGAGGGTTAGACTAGATACATTCTAAGGTCCCTTTCTGCTCTAAATCTCTGATTGATGAGCATATAAACCTGTAAACATCTGTTAAATATCTGCTATGTGTGTGTCAAGGTTTGGCACTGAATTTACAAAGATAAAAATTAAACAGCTCCTGCCCTCAAAAAATTTACATGCCATTTGTAGGAGTAGAAAAATATGGTCATATAGCCAGAAATATGTGTGCGTAAATACATACATACATATATATATATATATATATATACATATATATATATATATGTGTGTGTGTGTGTGTGTGTGTGTATGTGCGCACATGTATACATACTTATACATGTGTGTATACACATATATACATACTTATATGTATATGTATGTACATACATACATGCATGTATCCTCGTATGTACATATAAAACAAGGTAAATTCAAGGTAATTTCAGAAGAGGGAGAAATAACAGCAGCTTGGGGGGAGGATCAGGAAAAGCCTTAGGAAAGGACTATGGCACTTGTACAGAGCTTTGAGGTGAGCCAGGGATTATAAACAACAGATGTGAGAAGGGGATGCATTCTAGGCATGGGGTACAGCCTGAGCACAGGCATGAAGGCAGGGGAGGAATGTAAGGTAGGAGGGACCACAAATAGACTGATTTGGCTGGAATGTAGAAGTAGTTAAGAAGAGTAATATGTGATGAGCTTGGAAAGGCAGACTGGAGCCAGAATGGGAAGAGCTTTAATTATTAAACAGATTTGATTCTAGAGATAAGAAGGAACCACTAGAGTGTTTTGAGCAGCAGTAACATGGTCAGACTTGTGCTTTAGGAATAGTTCTTTGGTGCTATGGGACATGGTTAGGAGAGGGGATGGGAGAGGCTGGAGGCAGGGAATCCAATTAGGAGACTATTACAGTCATCCAGATGAGAAGTCTTGAACTGAGTGGAGAGAGGAGAAAGGATTGGAGAGGTGTGATAGAGTTACAAATGTATATAATGTGGAAACCAATTGGATATGGGCAATGAAGGAGTGTGTGAAGGGCTGAGGATGATTGCAAGGCTGTGAACGTGGCTGATGAGGATGGTTGTATACTTCACAGAAAGAGGGAAGTTAGGAAGAGAGGTGGGGTGGGGAGAAAAAAATAAGGAATTGGACAATGAGTTATCAGGCTCTACAAATTCTTCCTTTCTAATGTCCTTTTGTCCTTTGTACTCTATTGCCACCCCTATCATCCAGGCCTTCCAGACTCTTATATACAACTGTCCTCAACTGGTCTCTCTATCACTAGCTTTCCCCTCTTTCAATACCACTGCCATATTAACCTTAACACATTGCTTTTGCAGATACCACTTATCCTATCCCATGTTAAAAAGCCTTTAATTGCTCCACAGAGCTTTTAGAATAAAGTCTAAATTCTTCAGCCTGTCGTTCAAGGTTCACCAACAACTAGGCCTTATCTACCTCTCCAACCTTATTTCCCCATTACTAGCTTCTATGCATCATTTGTAACAAAAATACTGCTTTATTCATTATTTCCAAATATAGCATGTGTATTTCTACCTTTGCTCATGCCATTCTTCCTCCATGGAATGCTCTTCTCTCGTCTCTCCATTTGTTTAAGTTTTGCCCTTCCTTCAAGGTCAAACTCAGATTCTCCTTCCTCCAGTCTTCCCCAACTTCCCTAGCCCTCGCTGATCAGTCCCATCTCTGAGTTTCTAGAGGATTTGTTGGTTATCCCATTCCTGTTCACTCTCAGGGAGAGTATCTACTCATATAACTTTGGAATAAATAAAGGAGACACAGTTTACTCCAAATAACTCAAGACCTCTCAGCCATTTGGGCTACATAATTCAGACTATTACATTCTTCTTTATACCTGCCTGTTTTCCAATAGATCAACCTATATACTATGAGGACACAAATAGAAATAATTTCATCTAGTTCCTTCAAATGCCAAATCAATTTTTTATAATTGTTACTGCCAATCAAAATTCAATTCTATTCAACACAGATTTATCAATTACCTGCTATGTGTGTGTATTGGAGGGAGGGAGGAACAAGCATTTGTTAAGTACCTACCGTGTGCCAGGCACTATACTGAGTGATTTATAAATATCTCATTTGATCCTCACAATAGCCCCAGGAAGTGGGTGCCATTATTATCACCATTTTACAGCTGTGGAAACTGAGACAGACAGAGGTTATACTCAGGGTCACATAGCAAGAAAGTGTCTAAGGCCAGATTTGAACTTCGGTCTTCCTGACTCCAGGTCCACTGCGTTATCCAGCGTGCCCCTAAGCTGACTAATGTTTAGAGCAGTAAAGGAGATAAAAATTATTGTTTGGCTGTGGTGCCTGTCCTCATGGAGTTTACATTTTAGCAAGCACACAAATTACCACAGTACAGCTATAACACATTAAGGAAGCACAAATTGGAGGTGGGAAGGGTCAATAGTGCCTAGCAGGTCCAAGAAAAGCATTCTGGAGAAAGTAACATCTGAGTTGCTCTTTAAAATGATGGCAGGTATTTAATAGGAAAATAAAGGTAATGATGAAATTTCAGGCACTGGAAAATATATGAAAAATGGCAAGGTGGTAGGAAGGTAGAAGACATGCTCAGGGGACAGAGAGCTTAGTTTGACTGAAGCATAGAGTATGTGGAGAGCAGAACTGTGAGAAAGGCGAGAATGATAGGACAGAGGCATATTGTCAAGGGCCTTGAATAGTAGGCAAACCAGGGGTGGGGAGCCTGCGGCCTCAAGGCCACATGTGGCCCTCTAGGTCCTCAAGTGTGACCCTTTGACTGAATCCAAACTTCACAGAACAAGTCCCCTTAATAAAAAGGATTTGTTCTGTAAAACTTAGAATCAGTCAAAGGGCCACACTTGAGGGTCTAGAGGGCCACATTTGCGAGGCCTCAGGTTCCCCACCCTTGGTAAACTACAAAGGTAGTAAGCAATCACAAGGAAGAGTTTTGGGCAGGAAGATGAGAGGACTAGGTAAATACACAAAGAAGATGACTAGCCGTAGCATAAAGGGTGGAGTGGAATGGGAGAATGGGAGAAGACACGTTAGCATGTTATTGCAATTATCTTGGTAAGTGATAATAAAGTTCTGCATGAGGGTAAGAGCAATAGGCATGGAGAAAATAAAGACTTTGTGGAGATTATAAGGTCATACATTTAAAATTGTAAGTTACCTCAGAGGTCACCTAGTTTAACCCCTTTATTTTATAGATTAGACAATGCAAGTACTTGCCCAAGGTCATGCAGCTAGTAAGTCAAAGCAGGGATCCGAAACTAGGTCCTCTACTCCCAAATCCAGGACTTTGTCTATTACACACTTGTTGTTGTTGTTGAGTCATTCAGTCCCATTTGACTCTTCACGATCTCATGGACCAACTGTCCGTTGGATTTTCTTGGCAAAGATGCTGGAGTGCTTTGCCATTTCCTTCCCTAGTTTTATGCAGGCAGGGGTTAAATGATTTGCCCTGGTCACTCAACTAGCAAGTGTCTGTGATCACATTTGAATTCTGGTCTTTCTGACTCCAGGCTCTGTGCTCTGTACCACCTAGCTTCCTCTCAAAGAATTAACAGACTTGATTAAGAGTAACCTGAAAGCTGGTCATCTTTTATACTCAGTAACTATTTACTTAATTTAGGAAGGTCTAAGGCAGGTGGGCCTGTGAAAAATGTAGAGGAAAATGCCCTCTATAATTTTGCAGGGCACCCAAAATTCTCTGGCAGGCCTCAGGTTGTGTGGGCCTGGTCTAAGGGATGGGAGTTGGGGTTTCAGTATATTAACATACTGAGAAGCTATTTTGCTTTCTGTTTGGCAAAGACAGTATTAATTTTCATCACAGCAAAAAGCTTTCTGCTTTATTCCTTGGTATCAGGACATTAATGATTTCAAGAAATAGTAGACACTGTACTGAGAAAATAGACAAGTCAGAATTTGCTTCATGTTTACTCTTGGGAATGATTCCATCACACATAGTGTGGGTTGAGCAGTTCATGGGGATGGTTTAAATACTGTCATCTTTGTGCTCCTTGCATATATTGCGTGGAGAATGCAGATTCAGACTTGCACATAGAAATGACTTTAAGATATCTTTTCAGAAAACAGAGCTAAAAATAAGAACACAGATTCCAGTACTATTTTCCACAGAAAAACAGATTTAAGCTCCTCAGTCTATGATTTTGAGGTGGTTTTGCTTGTTTGTTTGTTCAAAACAAAAACAAAAGACAGAACTCACCCCCATGTGCCAATGGTGGGCTGAAAGTTATTTCAACTGGGGACAAGTCATCCAGGACTCAAAATAGTCCCTGACTCTAGATATTTCTTTAATTTAGTTGTTCTTCCTTCATCCCTCAAAGTGAACCATTTACATTTGAATTTTGCCTTAAACGAAATTTACTAATTAGCTAATACAATCAAAAGTCTCACATGGAAAAAGATGATTGGCTCTAAAGTTAGAGAACCTGAATTCAAATCCTACTTCTGATACTAAGTACTTATGTGAGTGTGACCACGTACCTTAATGTCCTCATCTTTAAATGAGGAACTTCAGACAGATAACTTCTGATATCCCTTCCAACTTTAATTCTTTAAGGAGGGGACAAGAAAATAATACAGCAACAACTATGTCACTGATGTCCGTGAATAGTGCCTGAGAAGTCAGAGTTGGCCTCGGCTGGTAGGGAGATAGAGTAGAGAAGGAGACAGCTCTCAAAAGCACCACTACATATAATTCCTGACAGCAGCAATGGTGTCATTTATATGAACAAGCCATTTGTAAGTCATGTCTTCCCAAGTTTATGGACTGCCTGTATTTGGAATCAAAACTGCTTGCTTTCAAATGCGTGACCTTAAGTCCTCTAAGCTGGATAGATCATCAGTTATCACTGACAACCTCTGGAGTTACAGTCCTGCTTGTGACAAATGGGCTACTTTTTAATCTTCCTGTATTATTAACCTGATAATTGTGCTTATTCTGGTGGTTTTCCCCCTAATGGGTAAAGTCACTGCAAATCATATTTATACTTACCCTCACCTTTCACCATGTTCCTGATGAAAACTCAGTGGCAGTTGACTGTGAAACAAACTGATTGGGGGAAAGAACAATCCATTGATTTTTAAACTCATTCTCCACAATGGCTTAATCTCTGCTGCAGGCCAAATAAGAGCTCTGTTGATTATGTGAAAATTTCTAGTAACCAAGATTTTGTGAAATTTGTACAATGTTGCAATGAACACCCACAAATTTACACCTAAAAAGATACCTTTACGTTTGCATTCACATATGCACACTTAAACAAGGTAAAGGGTAAACTATAGAGAATAAGGAAGAAAAAGGAAGCAACTGGCTCAAGTAATGAAGAAGTGTAGTTATAGAAATGGAAAAAAGGAGTTTTTCCAGTTGTACCTAGTCTTGTAGGAGCATGAGCTCTGGAGCTAAATGGAAATTGCTGTCTTCATTTTTATAAATAAGGAAAGTACAGTTTACAGAAGTGATGTAGCTTACCCAAGTTCACATAGCAATAACCATGTCTGTATAAGATCTATACAGTATAAACGGAAGGTAATTTTAGAGGCTTGGTATTAGGAATGAGAGGACCAAGAAGGTCTCCTAAAGCAGGGAGTTGGGCTGAGTCTTGAAGAAGGTCAGAGCAGCAGAGAGATAGATGTGAGAATGGGGGAGACCATTCCAGGAATGGGGGACAGTCAATTTAAAGACAAAGAGAAGGAAGAAAGAAGATAAATGTGATGAACAGCGAGAAGGCTACTATAGCTGGATACTCATAGAGTAAATGAAAGGGAGTAAGATGTAAGAAAACTGGAAACAGGATTTTATATTTGAATCTGGAGGTAAGAGGGAGCCACGGGCGTTCATGCAGTGGGGGAAAGTGACAAGTTCAGACCTATTCTTTAGAAAAATAACTTTAGGAGCTGAGGAGGAGAGATTAGAATGAAGCAGAAAGATCAATAAGAAGGTTACTGCACCAATATGATGGCCATATGAGTGGAGAGAAGGGGGAGTACATGAGAGATGTTGTAAAGGTAGAAATGACAAGACTGGGCAATATATGTAGTGGGGTTCATATATATATATATATACGTTGGAATGAATTCAAGAGAGGAGTCAAGATGACACTGAGTTTGTGAGCCTGGGCAATGGGAAGGAGATTGGCACCCACAACAGATAGAGAAGTTGTGATTAGGGGAGGGCTTGATAGGAAAGATAAGTCTTGTTTTGGGTATGGTGAGTTTGAGCTGCCTATGAGACATCCAATTCAAATTGCCCAAAAGGTAGTTGGCAATGTGGCACTGGAGCTCTGCAGAGAGACTAGGGCTGGATAAAAAAATCTAAGAATGATTTGCATAGAGATGATAACTGGATCCAAAGTAGCAAATGAGATCACCAAGTGAGATAAAAGATAGGGGAGAGTATCCACAAAGAGAAAGTGGTCAATAGTTTCAAAGGCTTCTGAAGAAAGAGCAAGAAGGATGAGGACAGAGAAAAGGGCATTAGATTTAGTAATTAAGAGATTAATTAACTTTAATTAATTAACAGTAACTTTTGAAGGGTGAGCAACTTCAATTGAAACTTCAGATTGGAAGCCATATTGCAAAGGGTTTAGAAATGAGGGAGAAGACAGGAAGTGAAGGCATCTATATCTATATCTATATCTATATCTATATCTATATCTATATCTATATCTATATCTATATCTATATCTATATCTATATCTATATCTATATCTATATCTATATCTATATCTATATCTATATCTATATCTAATCTGTGTATATATAAATATAAATATATATATATACACACATATGTATATGTATGTATGCATGTATATGTATGTATATACATATATATGAAATTGAGAGAGGGGGAGAGAGAGAGAGAGAGAGAGGGAATATGGATAGCATTCTCAAAGAATTAGCCAAAAAAGGGAGGAAAGATAGAAGATGATAGCTAGTTGCATCAAGTGATCAAGTGAGGCTTCTTTAAGAACAGAGGAGACATTGGCATGGTTGCAGGTAGCAGGGAAGGTACCAGGGAGACACTGGATATTAATGAAAGAGTGGGGATGCTGATTAGGATAATCTGCTGAAGATATAGGAAGGGATGACTTCAAAGATGCATTTAGGGTTTGTCTCATAAGAAAAGACCACTTATTGAGAGACAGAGTTGAAGGAGGAGAAAATGAGGGCAAGATGTCTGAACAATGTAAGGTAAGTGGTATGAGAGAAGAGGTTCTCATCAGTTTTTTCAGTTTTTTCAGCTCAGAGGGTGGGGGAGGGTTGTTGTGGGGAACTAAATAAAATGAGAATGTTTGGAATAGCCATTGGGACGCGTGGGATATGTAATTGAATAGAAGTGTAAAAGGAGGACCTTGCTGCATTGAGGGCACAGTTGACATGTAACATAAATTTGTAGGAGACTGAGTATGATTTCATTATTTCCTTCAGCTCTATCCAGAATCACAAATAAGAGCCAAGTAACCCTCTGGAGAAAACGAAAGTTCTAAGGAAGACTTTGGAGGGGAAAGTGTTTGTGTGGGGGGTGGGAGAGGTGCAATATGACGGCTGTCTGCAAATACTTGAAAGGTTGTCAGATGGAGGAAGATTTAAGGTAGTTCTGATTGGCCCTAGAGGTAAGAACTGGTACTAATGGATGAAAGATGCAGAGGCAGATGTTGACTTCTAGCAATTAGAGTTATTCAAAAGTAATGGCTTGCCTTTGTAGGTAGTAAGTTCTCTATCACTGGAGCAGCTAGCTTGTTAGAGATGTTGAAGAGGGGATTTGGTCAGGCATGAGCTGTGCTACATGGCTTCTGGAGACCCCCTCCAATTCTGAGTGTTGAGGATGTATGTGCGGGACAGGAGCCTTAGCACATGCTTACATTTGAGCCTGGGGTCATGTCTGGTATTTGCAGTGAGGGTGGAGAAAACACACTGTGAGGTAACCAACCCCTGGAATGAGTTTATATTGAGTCAAGTCTCCCTTGTACATGATCCTTTACATTCTGTCTCTATTTAGTCATAAATTTCCATGAAAGGGGAAAAGGGATTCCTTAGTTCTAAAGCAGGTCTCAAACAGTGTGAAGCAAATTCTCAGCACTGGATGTCACATTTCAGAATTTTAAACAACCATAAAGAGCAGCTGTGACTGCTTAGGACCATCTTGAGATAGCTACCTTCTCTCAACCGCCATTCATTCTTTAAAAAGCCTATGCAAGCAAACCAACTGAGAGCATGCTCCATTTGATAGACAATGAAAATCCTTTGAATTACACTAAAGAGAAAGGTTTTTAAATATAGCGTCAGAAGAGATCAACATCTCATTCCAAGCTAAAACCAGTTTCAATTTTAGATGTATCTTTGGGGTAATGTCCAACTCTAACCAATGTTTATAAAATCAACAATATTGAGTACCAATTTGGCTAAGGATGACAAGAGCTAATTGGTTGCCAATAATATCTGACATGTTTGGAAGAACTCTTTTGCTGATATGATGTAGGTTCTTGGTAGTATTAGCTGGATAATGTAAACATTGACTGGCTTGGCATTTTTAAAAATCATTGCATAAAAAATAATCCACTTTTATGACCAGCAGATATAACCATGGTGAACAGGTAATATCATGTTAGTATCCACTTGTAAACTCTTCTGTTCTTTCTTTTAACCAAGGAACATTTCATCAAAATATTGATGGTTTAAAGGAGAAATTCTTGAATGAGCAAGCATTACTCTCAAAGAGGTGCTTAAATCCCAAAGCTCACTTATAGCTTGCCTTAGAGTATGAGGGCCACTCAGGTATAAGACTCATTTTCCCACAAGTATTTCTCTGGTATACTGCCCATGCTTGCTTAATTTGTTTTCAGGGAGGAATTTTTAAAAATGCTTTCTATATCAAGGAACTTATTTTCAATTAGAAAATATGTTTTAAGGTATAAAAAATATAGTTTACATACTAATCTAGTTTTATATTAAAAAGATGAACTATGCACATATGTATATATGCCTCAATCTATAATTGTACCCTTTTAGTCTGCCTGCCTACCGTGATTCATCTCCAGCCCAAATTTAACTGCAGGGTATAAGCAGCAGCCCTCATGCTGATGGAACTGCTAATTAAATGTACTGAAGCAATTAATGGCTAAAAAGCAGGGGAGGATGCTAAAAATCACAGTGTTCTAATGGCAATGGTCATTGATGATTTATCCTCAATCAACAAAAGTAAGAGAGAGCAACAGCTATTAAGAATAATTGAAGTTAGATAACATAGAGAGGAAAGGAACCTAACTTTTCCAATTATGAGACAGGCCTAAGAAAATCATTTGTAAAATAGGATTTATCATTTGCAAAGGGCTTATGAAAAATTCTGAACGGTATTGCCATTAGATGCACTTCAAAGAGATGACAGTATAGCTCATCATTAAAAGTCAAGAGGTTAGGTAGGTTCGGGAGATAAAGGGAGCCATACAGATAAAAATGAGTAAGAAATAAGAAAAGAATTACAAAAAGAAATTATTCTGTTACTGACCTAGTTACAGTAATGCAGCTTTACAAATAATGTTCAAAACTCATGAGCAGGAAAAAATAATTTACTCATTAAATTTCTCATTGTCATGGAAATAATTTTCCTTCCCTTCATCAATATTCATTCATTCATTCAAAAAATATTTACATGCAAGTCTCTGTTAAGGATACTTCTTCTTCTGCCCTAATAACAAAATTTGAGATAAAAAATAAAAGTAGTGAAAAGAGAAACTCAGGTTTATGCTGCAAACTACACGGCAAGGATATTTCTGGTTGTCATGTGCTGGAGCAAAGCCTTTCAGCCAAGTTTTGCGCAGGGCTCTGGAATGGAAATTTATGTAACATATGTAAATTTCCCTTTGTTGTTCAGTCCTGTCCAACTCTTCAGGACCCCTTTGGGGCTTTCTTGGCAAAGATCTTGGAATCATTTGCCATTTCCTTCTCCAGCTCATTTTTACAGATGAGAAAACTGAGGCAAGCAGCATTAAGTGACTTGCTCAGGGTCACATGGCTAATAAGTATCTGAGGCCAGATTTGAACTCAAGAAGAGTCTTCCTAACTCCGGGTCTGGTACTCTATTCACTGTGCTACCTAACTACCTTCCCTACCTTCCTAGATTGAAGTGTGTGGTTCAGTTCTACAATAGTAAGTTGGTTATTTTATTTTTTAATTTCATTTCCAGTTTTACCTCTTGAACTTAATTGGTTTTCTTGGTCTTGTCAGGCAATCCTACCATCTCTCCTCCCTTAATTCAGTTTGGGGTAGGATTCATCTGCAGGCCTCTAATCTCCTTTGGGATTTTATATTACCTATGAGACAAGGGCCACCTGAACCTAATTAAAAGGTAAAAATGGGATGGAGAGCAAAGGGCCTAGAGTTAGCTGTATTAGCTAGTGCTGCTTCTATTAACTCTCAAAAGATGAGTTAAGTTCAAACTCTGAATCTCCCAATGTACTGTTTGATTGACTGGATAATTTCCTTTACTCTTCTGATTCCTCATCTTTAAAATGATAAGTTTGGACTAAATGATCTTTAAAGGCCATTCTGGTTTGAATTCTTATAATGCTAAAAGGCAATGTTTTTATTTCATCTGTCTCTTATAGCTCTAAAATTCTGGGATGTTATGTGTGGGAACCAGATAAATGTAATTGGAAAATATATACCAAAATAAATGAATATACACCAGAACATCGATAATGTTAATGTGTGGTTTTCTATATCAGTTTTTGGTCCATGGGTATTCTGATACATAACTTAGTGGCCCCAGTTCTATCGATACCATTGTGCTAGATCCCTGGTCAGCTCTGTCAGATGTCTGCTCAAGCCCCAACATAACAAGGCCTTTTCCTATCTTGAGCTGATCATCTAAAAGGTGTAATAAACCAACATATATCACAATTGGTGGCAGAAAGGTGAAATGATGACTAAATAAATGGTAACTCAAGAAAGTTAAATTATTCTCCCAAACAGGTAATTCTGGCCAAACTCTAGAGATGTCCTCAAATAGAATAACTTGAAAATGGATGCTAAAGTAGTGGGGGAGGGCCTTGAACAACACTGCTTTGTCATCCCATTGAAAATGGAAATCTGTGGTTTCACTTTGAGGATGTGACTGAAGTGTTCTAACTTCAAAGTCCAAAACTAGACATTACTATGGCTACTGAAGGTCTATTTTTCAGTGATTAATTAGTGTTTGAAGTAAATGGTGAAAGTGAGAAGAACTTGCCTTATAATTGCATGTTTATTTAATTTGATTGAACCATCCAGAATTAAATGGAAGAACATGTTGCAAGTGATTGTTAAACTGCAGGGATGCTAGGGATTGAATATCAAGATAAAACTTTACAAGTTCTTTTCACCAGCCCCTTTAATCAAGCAAATTGCTAATGATAAGAGCCCACTTAATTAGTGCTTCAATGACTATGGATGGGCCTGTGTATGTGTTTATTTGTAGAGGTTTAGCATCAAAAGCTTGGCTACCAGACCATAGCTTTTTCTTTTTTTTTTTTTTTCTGACCACAAAAACTCATTTTCATTGGTGGAGAGGGTAATGAAATCACAGAGTTTTTGAAGTAGGGAAGATAAATACGTCCTGGAACTCAAATGATGCAAATTGAGAAATTGTGAATTTTATGTCCATGGATATGTGAATTAACACCTATATGCCATCCAATAGTGTACATAATACTCCATCAATGACTTCTCATCTGGTGCAACTGTTGTCCAATGTTGTCATAAAATTCTTCCCCAAAGTGGGAGAGCTTTCTCTAGATGGCTTGACATTCATTATGTGGCTACCAATGGAATGCATGGGCTATCTACCTATTATCTTCTGCTCTTGCTATGAGTGGCCACCCATTCTTCTTGCTGTATATCTCTCTGGTGATACCTTTTATATCCTTTTGGTGTTCAGTTCCTTGTTAGAAATACAACAGCCCACTCAGACTATCTTGAGATGAGGTTAAGGAATATAGAGGAGTAAATTAAATTTAATTAATTAATTAAATAAAATAAATTATAAATCTCATTTAAGAGGTATAGGAATATATTCCAGGACTTGATGAAATTTACAGAACAGCACCTACAAAAAGGAGCCTCTGGAAGTTCTCACAATCTAAAGGAATTCTTCTATTTGGATTCTGTACTGGACATTCTCCATGACAGCAGCAAGCACTTTTGGTGAGAACAGGTCTCTCTGTTTTCTTTATTATTAATTATGTTTGTTATTAGTTAATACCAGTTATTATAAATGGGGGGCAGCTAGGTGGCACAATGGATAGAGTATTAGAGTCGGGAAGACCTGAGTTCAAATCCTCCCTCAGATATTTACTAGCTATGGGACTCTGACCAAGTCACTTAACCCTGTTTACCTCAGTTTCCTCATCTGTAAAATGAGTTAAAGAAGGAAATGGCAAACTACTCCAGAATCTTTGCCAAGAAAACCCCAAATGGGGTCACAGATTCCAACATGACTGAAACTACTGAACAACAACAACAAGAAATCATAAATAGGTCAGATTAGAGCAATTTCAATTTTATTCCACATATTCTCATTTTTATTCTTTCTTTTAATTTGATGTTGGTTTTTATCTTTACTCTAACAAGTTAATGACCTGACTATACACAGAGAATTTGGAAATTACTCTCACATCAATACTCAGTCATTTTCTGTCTGTGAAGATATAGTTCACTCAGAGCTTCTAAACTCCATTGTGCTTGCAAATGTAGTTATTTTATTAAGGTTCTTTTGAAAATATAAACTCTCAGTTTTAGCAGAACAATTTATGTCTTTCCAGCTGTTCTGCTGCTCTTAACCCAACAGTATTACTGAAGAGACTGGCTACCTCTTCTGCTAGTGACTAACACTTGCACATTATGCCCTTGCTGTTATCTCTCTGTCATGGCAATATCTGTTATCAAAGACATTATGTAAGCATTTCTTGAACTTCAAGTTCCTCTTATTTATTTGACTTCTTTATAAACTCCATGGGCTCAGTGAAATGATTCTTCTTACTACTATAGGGTATGGCAAATCTGGGCAATAATACTGACTTGCGTTTTGCTGACAGTGGCTGGGTAGCGACCAATGGAGGCAGCTCCTAAGGAATAGTAGTAAATGTACCAGCTGAAGAATAAAAAGACAAGAATTTCCTAAACATAGGAATACATACAAATAAAAAAGACCCAAGTTTCCTCAACATACAAATGTTCCTGAAACTACTTGCCCCTCTTTCACCCCGGGATGCCTCTCAGTCAGCTGCTAAAGATGGTGGGCTGATTTTCAACTAAATTTAGAAGGTGATGAGTTAATGCTATATGCCGTTTATGGATCTGTCATCTTGTAGAGGACAATGGCAATACTTTAAGCTGAAGGGATGAAATGCTAATAGAGACATATTGGTGCCGTGGAAAAAACACTGGACCTTCTGTCAGAGGACCTGGGTGCTAATTCCAGATCCCCCAATGTCCTATTTACTACCTTGGGCTTCGCTTTCCTCAAAAAGGGAGCTGAACTAAATGACCTCCAAGATCCCTATCCAAAACAAATCTATTATCTCAATAGTGGGTATTTTGGTTCTAAGGACATGGTACTTATTTAGCTAAATGGTAGATCTTTTTATTTATTGTGTCCATTTAAATTGTTTTTTGAGTAGTAAGTTATTCTTGTCTAGGTTTTTTACCATTGTGTTTTAAGAAGAGACCTGTATTGATAAGACTGTATATGGTTTGTAAGTAGGCCACAGAAAAAAGATAACTGAACCACTTGTAGGCTGATCCTATGACTATTCCTTCTGAGCTCTTTTTTTGCAGGGTACATGATGATGATGATGATGATGATGATGATGATGATGATGATGGCGGCAACAACAACAATAATAGTAGACACTTACATAGTATAGTTTACAAAGCAATTGATATGCTATTTCATTTAACCCTTCCAAAATGATATAGGTAGGGCAAAGCAACTATTATGATCCCCATTTTTCAGATAAGTAAACTGAGGCACAGAGAGGTAATGTGACTTGCCTAAGATCTTACACCTATTATGTTACCAAGTAGAGACTGGAACCCAGGTCTTTTGCCTCCAAATATAGTATTACTTTTATTGTAACATGGCTACCTCCCAAATGCAAAACACTTGAAGCATATAGTCAGATAACTTCCTCTCTTCCTCTCCAAATATTAAAATTCTTTTATCTGAACTGCCTGAAATCGTAGTTTTGGTGGTGGTCGTGGTGGTGGTGGTGGTAGTAGTAGGAGTAGTAGTAGTAGTAGTAGTAGTAGGTAGCAGCATCTATATAGTGACTACTATGTGCTTGGTACTGTTCTAAGAGTTCCACAAGTATCATCTCATTTGATCTTCACAACAACCCTTGGAGGTGAGTGCTATTATTATTCTCATTTTATAGTTAAAGTAACAGACAAATGGGACTTCCCAAAGGTCATATACCTAGTAAGTATCTGAGGTAGGATTTGAATTCAGGTCTTCCTGACTCTAGGCCCAGTGTTCTAAGTACTATAGTACTACCTAGCTGCTCAGTAATGTCTAATGTTATCTCTTGAGTAAAAACAAAAGAAAATATTAATACTAGAAATTTTGAAATATAAATGTGAGTTAAATACTTCAGAAATGGTTGATGGTATTTTTTTTAATCCAGTGACATTTTTTACTATCAGATTTAATGCTTCACAGCCTTGTCTCCTCTATTTCTATTGGTTTCTGCACAAGAACTAAAAAACCAATGTGATGTTATCCTAAATAAAACAAAATTTATCAAAGTGAACTATACTTCTTCACCCTACACAAATATCTTCCAACACATTCCAAAGTGAAATGATAATGGCACTGAGGTTATATACAAATGATATGGGCAAATAATATAGCCTTGATTCATACTCATATCTGTTTGATCAAGAAAATGAACCATATGCTCATTTCAAAATGATATTTTTTTTATTTCTGGGGATTTTAGAGAATCTATATCCAATATATACATTAATATCCTCTTCTAGTAACTGCTCTATAGATGATTTTTTGTAGTCACAAATAATTTAAGAATTTAAAATATTAAATTATTAGATCTTAATGTGCATATCATTAAAGTACACATAAAATTTCTAGATAAACTGCAGAACAAAGTAAATTTCTATCCATCCTAATTTTTAAAGTATGATTTATTTCCTAATTTCTCACAAATAACAAGACTAGACAAAGCAAAAATTGTAGTTGAGATCAGCATTTCATCAAATTTTGTCCTTTTAGATACACTCATCCCAAGTGCAAGTTGGATACCTCATGTCTAGATATTTTTATCTGAATAAAGTATATTTTTAGATGTAGATCATTTGAAAGAAATCCCTTAATGACTGAGCATCATAGCCAAATATAGATACTTGTAAAGAAATGGTGGGAACTTTATAGTAGCAGGTATAAAAATAAAAATTTACAAATTGTCCACATGCTGCCCTGTGCTGTTCTATTCCATTCCTTGCTGACAACTCAATAAACTTTTGATCTGTGTCTTTTCAAGAATTTTCATTTGAGAAGAAAAAAGTGTTAGCCAGGTAGCCAAATGACAAAATGGACTACTATGATATCCAAATGAGATAACTGCAAGTTCAGAGAACTTACATGGCTCTATCTTACTATTTTTTTTTAAATTAGAATTATTTTTGGTCCTGTGATATATCAATTTTGTCTACTATCATGTTCCATGGCCAATGTTGCTATGTTAACTGGCTCTGTTCATTCTTCTCATTGATCTCTTGCCACAGTGACTAGCTTAACTTAAGCAAACACCTCCAAGAGCCTATCTCTTCCCTTCTGATAAATCAATCTCCAACTTCCTATCAGACTAAGCTTAAGACTTATAAGGAATAAGGAATGAAATTCACATAATGAGGATCATTATAACATTGGCCTAAGGAAAATATCTTTTCAAATAACTCCAATAATCTATTCATAGTCATTTAGTTTATTGGAGAAAAAAAATTAATGAGGGAACTAGTATTCAGGACTTAATTCTGCCACTCAAGTAAGTTGGTGATATAGAAGTAATAAGAATATTGGGATCAAGAGATCATGCCATCTTAAGAGTTCACATAGCCCAAGAGTCAACTCTAAAAATAGTCAGATTTTAGGAAAACAGATTTCAAAAAATATGGAGGAAATATTGATAAAACATTGATCCAAATTACTTGGGATTAGGATTGAAAAGGAATGAGAGGTTTTAAAAAATAAAAATCTTACCATACAAGCACAAAGTATTTCAAAGAGTAAGAAAAGAGGGAGTTATCTAAAGAAACAAATGTGATGCACAGATAACTCTTTTGTGAACTCAGTTTATGAAATATCATGTCAAAAAGAATGAAATAGGCCTATTTCACACAGACAAATTAAAAGTATGGCATAAGCTTGTAAGAATAGTATCAGGAAAAATAAAGTCCTAAATATTCTGAGCCTTGGATAAATGGCCAGGACTAGAAAAGATTTACTTTAAGCTATGGTTGGAACAAAAAGAATGAGGAAGATATCAATCTTTTACTTGGGAGAAGATGGTATAATTTTAGATTAACTTAATTGTTCAACTTCTATTTTACTTCCATCTTCTCTATGAAGGAGAAAGATTTTAATATTACAAGAACCAGAGGAAAATACGATGATTAGGAAGAAATTTTAGCCTAACATAGGTAAGGTAAAGTAATGTAATACTTAGCTCTCTTAAGTGAGATGAATTATATCCCAAGAATAAGAAAAATATTATCAAAGAACCACCATCACTAATTTTTGGAATAATGGAAATGATTCTTGATGATTGTAAATGGCCTCAACTTTTGAAAAGTGGAAAAAAGATTCCAGAAAATGCAGACTGCTCAACTCAATGTCAATCCTCAAAAAATATTTTAGGAGAAAGTATTAAACAGTTGGCTTCCTAATTGCTTGAGCACCAGAAGCCAATATGGGTTCACTAAGAACAAGTCATAATAATCTAACCTTAATCTATCAATGTTTATTAAATTAGTAGATAAGAGGTATCCTATAGACATAATGTATTTTGATTTTAACAAGGCATTTGACAGCAACTCTCATAATATCCTCATAAATAAATCAGAAGCCAGGATCTCTGGAGTTGAGAAACTTTATGGGAAAAGGAAAGGCTTCAGTTGGAAGCATCAGATATGCAGCAGCAAAATGGATTCTGGGGGATATTTGTTATCAAATAATTCTCTGGGTTTCTGTTTGGTCCTGATCTCCATACTACTTGAACAAATGGACATGCCAAGTAGTATTAGCACTGTCATTCTTTCAGGACTTGGCAACATGAGATATACCCTCTCCCCCAACTCCCACCTCGTGTCTCTTAAACTGAGGAATGTTGCAAAGAATCAGAGCAAGTTGAAATATAAAAAGAAGGGAATGCATGACCCACAAAGGCTACCACAGTTAGAGTGGCCCACTTGAATTAATGAATGCTTGTAACTTTCTCTTACACTCAAACTCTGTTGCAGCAGAATGGAATGTCTAAGGCTATTCTGTAGCAACAGAGTATGAACACTAGTTCTGCCATCAACCTTATATTTATGGAACTTGCAGAATCCTTGAAGGAATCCAGATTCCCAGGTGCTATTTCCTGGAAACACCACCTGCATATTACTCTATCCCCTGCTTGAAGCTGTATCAGGGTTCACTAGTTTTTGTTCCTATCTACAATTAAGAAGTATTGGATAAATGATAAATGGTAAGGAGAATTTGTAGTGGTTTAACAACCCTAAAAGTATTGATTAATAAACTGAAGTCTAAAACTTGGAAGGATAGCTAATACAGTAGAAGACAGAATCAAAATTTTTTAAAAAAATATCAAGGCATTAAAAGAATGGATTTCAATAAAAAACCTCAGAGTGAACAGATCAAATATAAAGACTGGCATTTAATCTTAATAAATAAGATATTAAAAATATTTTGGTATATAAGGCCTTTTTATTTCTTTATGAACTCTTCGGGATATATGCTTAGCAGTAGAATTTCTGGATATTTTAGTCAATTTCTTCAAATAATTCCAAATTTCTTTCCATAACATTTAGACCAATTCATGGCACTGCATTAGTATGCCTTTCTTTCCACATTTTTTTATCTTTGCTCCTTTGCTATCTTGATTTGAATTTTTCTTATTAGAGGTTTGAAAGCTCCTTTCATATGACTGTTAAGTTTCAGTCCTTTTGAGAAATTTTTATGTCCTCTGACCACTTATTGAATGAGAAACTGCTTTTAGTCATATATACTTATTTATATCTTGGCCATCAAACCTTCATCAGAAATATTTGATATAGATTTTTTAAAGTCTATTGCTTCCCTTCTGATCTTTGTCGCACTGATGTTGTGCAGAGGATTTTCAATTACATGTAATCAAAATTACTTTTTTTTGGTAGTTATCTTGACTGTTTGCTTGGTTAAGAATTTATTCCCTAAAAGACTTAGATGAACTGATGCTAAGTGAAGTGAGCAGAACCAGGAGAACATTGTATAAAGTAACAGCAACATTGTGTGATGACTAATTTTGATAGACTTTGCTCTTAGAAATGCAATGATCTAAGACAACTCCAAAAGATTTATGATGGAAAATGCTATCCACATCCAGAAAAAGAACTACGGAGTCTGAATGCAGATTGAAGCATACTATTTGCTCAGTCTCTCTCTCTCTCTCTCTCTCTCTCTCTCTCTCTCTCTCTCCCTCTCTCTCTCCCTCTCTTTCTTTCTCTCTCTCTCATTTCTTCTTTCTTGTGGCTTCTCCCACTGGTTCTAATTCTTCTTTACAACATGACTAATGTGAAAATATGTTTAATATGAATGTATATGTATAGCCTATGTCAGATTGCACACCATCTTGGGGAGGGGGGAGGAGAGGGAAGGGAAGAAAATTTAGAACTCAAAATCCAATGGAAATGAATGTTGAAAACTAAAAATAAATAAATAACTTTAAAAAGAATTTATTCTCTAGCTATAATTATGAAAACGCTGGTTCTCTTCTAATATTTTTTATCTGTGAACTTTGATATTGAAGCCATATATTCATTTTAAGTTTATTATGGTATATGTTGTAAAATGCTTATCTGAACCTAATTTCTACATTACTTTCTGGTTTTTCCAATCATTATTGCCAAACAAGTAGTTTTTTTCATAGGTAATTTGCTTTTGCATTTATTGTATTGTGAGTTATTGAGTTCCATTATTTCTTATTCTTCCTTGTTTAGTCTATTCCTTTCCTTTTTTAAAAACAACGCCAAGAAATTTTAGTGATTACCAGCTTGATGTCTGGAAGCACTTTTCCCCATCCATGCCTTCTTTTTTTTCCCCCTTGATAGTCTACATTTTTTTTGTTCCTCCAAATAAATTTTGTTATTTTGTCAAGCTCTTCAAAACGTCCCCTTGGTAGTTTGATTATAATAGCACTAAATCTATAAATTAATTTAGTTTGTCACTTTTATTACCTTGGCACAACTCAGATAGAAGAACTCTTTAAAGATTCAGTTTTCTGAGTTGTTTTTTTTATTTCTTTAAGAAGCATTTTTGCAATTTTTCCCAAACAAATGTTGTGTGCTTTTGTAGATTAACTCCTAGATATTTTAAGCATTTTGTAGTTATTTTTGAATAAAACTTCTTTTTCTATTATTCCTTTCTGGATTTTCTTATTACTATGTAGAAATGTTGTTGATTTTTGTGGGTTTATTTTATAGCTTGTTATTTTACTGAAGCTATTACTTCAATTAAATTAAAACTTTAAATTCTTTTGAATTAAATATGTATTTCTTTTGACCAGGAGATCCCACTTTATTATACCCCAATGAGATCAATCTTAAAAAGAAAAGTCATGTATGAAGCAAAATACTTATAGCATCACTTTGTGTAGCAGTAAAGAATGGGAAACAAAGCAGATGCCTGTATTAGTGAACAGCTAAAAAAGTTGTGACACATGAATGTAATAGATTGTTACTATGTTGTACAAAACAATGAATACAATAAATGCAAAGAATCATGGAAAGACATATGAATTAATGCAGAATGAAGTAAGCAGACCCATGCACACATATACATAATGAGTATGACAATGAGAATGGAAAGAAGAACAAAAAAATTCAAAACTGAGTGCTATGAAATTAAAATGATCAAGTTGAGCCCCAAAGAAGAACTACAAGGATGCACATCCCTCCCTTTTTTTCCAGAGGGAGGGGACAATAGGTGTGAAACACTAACTAGAATATGACTTGATTAGTTTTTCTGAACTATTTTTTCCTTTCTTTTGTATTCTTTTTTTTTTTTAATGAGGAATGGCTCTCTGGGAGACAAGGGGGAGAGGAATACATTGGGAAGTATCAGTAATGTAAGAATAAAAGATATCAATAAAAACTCACTTAAAACCCAGATGCACAAGCACAGGGTGAGAGGAGCAGGTTTAATAGTTCATTAGAAAAAGAAAACAAGACAAAAAAAAAGTTGAATACAAATTCAATATGAACCAAAGGTGTGACAGCTGCTAAATAAATACTAATGCAATGGTAGGGTGCATTAGAAAGATCGTTATCCACTAGACCCTACACTCATTAGTTGATGAAATCTGGAGGGTCACGTTCAGTTCTAGATAGCATAATAATAATAATGAAAAAGAACCTTGAATGTATCTAAATGGGGGATAAAGATGAAAAAGGCATGGAAACTATCTTATATAAGGGCTGGTTGAAGAAACTAGGTATGTGTAGCCTACAGAAGAAAAGGTTTCCTCATAGGTTCCCAAAGTGGGTGATATGGCCGTCAGGGTGGGCTGCTGGAATGATTGGGGGTTGGGGGCAGTGGAAATATAAGGAAAGAAGAGAAGAGAATTTTGAAAAACTGTTGTACATGTTTCATCTGTTGTGTAACAGAGCTAAAATCATAGTGATTAGATTATTTTCCAAATAAACACACAAAATGCAAGTTATAACTGATTAGCGGTCAAGTCCACTGACAGGTTTTAACAAGCAAGTGTTGGCAGGCGAAGTCCAACATGCATCAACAGGAATACGTGCATGTAATGACTTGTTTATATCATACTATATGGTTAGATGACACAATATTGTGCCATCAAAATTTCAATGGAGGAAAAAACCCACAAATCTACAATAAATAATTCAATTTAAGATGTATCATTTAAAAATTGTATTTTTTGAAATGATGAAATATTTTAAAAAAATAAAGGATTAAAGAAAGTAGATTTCCAGGAAGGCACTGAGAATTTTTTTTTTTTAAAAAGGCAGTGGTAGGCCAAATAAGTTTGGGAACTTCTGATTTAGAGGATAAGTAAAATCCAATTAAAACATTTAAAGGAAAGTCAGGTGGAGGAGGAATCAGATTTACTATAGGACCAGAGTAGAAAGAAAGCAATTTTTAAGAAAAGCATTCATTAAGTACCTACTATATGCCAGGCACTGTGCTAAGCAATATGCAAATATCTCATTTAATCCTTACAACAACCTGGGACATAGGTGCTATTATGATTTCCATTTTACTTTTGAGGATATTGAGGAGGAAAAGAGGTTAAGTGACTTGCCCAGGGTATCCAAGGCTAGATTTGAACTCAGATCTTCCTGACTCCAATCTCAACACTCTATCCACTGGGCCTCTCAGCTGCCTCTATAGAAGCAGATTTTAACCAAACAACTAACCATTAGAGCCATCCAATAATGAAATGGATCATCTCGTGAATTAATGAAGTCCTACATCATCTGATGGTCAGATCCCTTTCCCACAGGTACATACTTTGGGAACAAATCCAAGGAAGAAGCATCTGGTCCCTGGGATCCTGGAGAATGGAAAACACTCCTGAGTGTCTTGGCTTGTCTGTGTGAGGCTAGAAGAATCTGAGGCTAGACAGGCCAACTTACTAAGGTCTGCTGATGAGAACTGACTTCCAGTTACCACTAAGACTCACAACTAAGAGTATATTCTGCTGTCACCAGTGCCTAGTCAGAGCAGGAACAATCAGGTAATATGCATTACCTTTATATATCTTCCACTGCCTAATTCTAGGACTTTGTTTTATGCATTATCCCTCTGTCTTGAATTCTCAATCTTTTTCCCTGTGATTGGTCCTTTTTTGCTTGGCTTGGAAACATGCTCAAGTCATCTTATCCTAAAAAACACTTCATCACTTGATTCTTTAACTTCGAACTCATAACACTTTTTGCACATCTTTTCATGATGTCTTATTTCCTCTATGAATTTATAAGAAGGACTGACTTGTTCTTTGTTTTGCCAACAATGTACATAGTAGGTACTCAGCAAATGTTTATTTGGACAGATGAATTCATTTCAGACATTAGCAATAGGTTGGTAAGGGAAGTTTATTTTTTGTTGGGTGAACAGTTACTTCCTTAAAACCTGGAAACTCCTAAGCCTATAGATAAGCACCTTAACCCCTTTGAGAATAAACGATTGAAGAAAATCAGGACTTAAAAAAATAGATAAATCCACCATCTTACCCACAATAACCCTAACTCTTTTAAATGAAAGTTAGGATTTACAAAAAGAACAAATTAGGGGATGATCATTCACTTAACAAAAGTGTTCATTGGTAGTTTTCTTTAAATACTATGAACTGGTATAGGATTAAAATAAAGTTCAATGAATTAAAATTCAAACTACACACAAACTTATCAGAAATATTTTTTATTATATAAACTGAGATATACCTACTCATCAGCTTGAAATTCCAAACACAGCAATTAATTAACAGTGGCTAACCTTGCCTCTGAGGTATTGCTTTTATTAACAATACAGTGTATATTAAAGGTACTATTTATTGCCTTGTTGGTCTCTGACTCCATTTATAAATCTGGTTAGTATGCAGTCAATAAAAAATGGATCTGAAACAACAAAGGGTTAATAGGGACTCATCCAAACACACTTTCAGTTGAATGGCTGAGTTAAGAGGTACATTTAAAAAGTCCTTCAGTCTCTTCATCAGTCATCATCTCAGGCTTCTACTGCATAATCAAGACACTTCCTTTCTGCCCCCTTAAAATTGTTTGGCTAAGAATTTCCCTGAACTCTGTCACTTCAGATACAATGGGGGATATTTAGGAGGCCATTCAAGGATTAAATCAAAAAAGGTCCACAGCAATGATTCCCCACCTCAAGAGTTTAGCAAAGGGACACAGAGCCTCCACAGCAGGGAAGTGGGATTCAGCAGCAGGCTTTTAACCATTAAATTCCTGAGATTAACCATATTCTCATTAGTTATCATTTTCCTCATTACTACCCCTTTCCCCCAGGTGCTTAAAGAGGCCCCAACAGGCTCTTTTTGGTTTAATGAATTAACTGAAACATCATAGTTAAACTGAGTAGCTATTTCATGCAGCCAAAGGCTTAATTAAATAGAATACTGAATAAGGCTTAATTTTAAGCCAGGTTCAAAAATTAGATTCATAGAAACATTAAGTTGCTTTTATCCCATATATTATTTTTCTAAACAGGTTTGGGGATCATTGTGGCTTACAAAACTACAGTCTTTGTAGGTGCCATTTTTAATTAAGTAAATCAAAATAGAACAAAAACAGTAACTTCATTTATATAACAACAGCAACATTACATAGCACTTTAAGGTTTGGAAAGAACTTTCCTCACAAGAAGTCTGTTGAGGTAGTGTGGAAGAGTGGAGTGGAACCTTTTGGACTTGGAGTCAGGAAGACTTTGACTCAAATCCTACCTTAGACATTTACTAGCTGTGTGACCTTAGGCAAATCATTTAAACACTCTGTTTCAGTTTCTTCATGTGAAAAAATGAGAGATTTGGACTTGATAGCCTCTAAGTCCCTTCCCACTCTAACTCTATGGTCTTAGGTAGGTAGTACAAGCATTATTGTGCCCATTTTACAGGTGAAGAAAGTGGGGCTCTGAGAGAGTTAAATAATATCTGATACTACACAGCCAATAATGTATCTAAATACATGATTCAAAACATGCCATCTGACTCTACGACTGGCACTTTTCCCACTATACTTCAGATCAATCATTTTCCTTTCTAGTCATTTATTTCTAAATTCTAATATGCTATTATACTTCCAACCCTCCAAAAGAAGAAAAAAAATTATAAACCAAATAACATACTAGGTACAGAAGTCCATGACAATTTTTAGTCCAAAAAGTCATGGCTGAACAAACATTCACACACAAACACCATCAGCAGCCTCATGCTGCCCTCATTTTTTTTTTTACACAGCTAATGATATCTGTTCTAAAATAATTCTACAGGCTGAACGTTATCTGCTGCTACTCATGAGTAATTCCTACCAACGTCTGTGGAAGTTGTGTGGGTGTTTGACAGAAGAATTTGGGCCAAAGTGTTTTTTTCCAACTTCGAATTAAACTAAAAAGTTAAGGTCACCCATGGAACCATTTTATTAATTGTTGTGTCATATCTTCTCTCACTAAACAAAGGCAGTCTAAAATTAATCCATTTCACCCCCTACTTATTCAGCTGCCCAGTAGTGGGAGAATTAATAAAAGGCCAAACCTAGCTAGTGCCTTGGGCCCAGTGTTGAATGTCAACAGGGGCCATATCTAAAGTTAAGTTGATGACAATAATGATGTTAACACTTGCCACCAAATATTTATCAAGTACTTTTCCTTAAATGAATTGAAATGACAAAATATTGGCTATTGTTTAGGTAGCACAAATATGTGTTTAATATTTGCCTCTATGGATGAAATCTTCCCATGTATCCTCTCTAATAACAATTTTGTCCTTTTGAAAGTGACAGCCCCAATGATTTAGTTTAATTGCTTGCTTTTTCTCACAAACATTGGATGTTCCAAGCCCTGACTCATCTCCCTATATTTCACATTCTCCTTTTTTAAAAAACTGAACCAAAACTCATAGATCCCATCAAGTGGCAAACATTTTAGGGAGAGTTAGGCTTACTCACCTTCCAGCAGGTCTCTTGCCAGACCTGGTTCTGCCCCTGTGGACCGAACAAAGTCTGACAGGACTGCGTCCATATCAAGAGTCATGTGATCATGTAGAAGTGCTGCCCAACACTCAGCAGAGGTGGGGTTCAAGAGCAGACTAGAAGCCATCCATCTGTAGGGAAAAAAGAAAGAAGGAATCTTACCTATTGATAGCACATTATAGTACTAAATAGAAAACACGAATGGTCAGTAGTCAACCATTTCTCTTGGACACCATTTTTATGTAGCTGACTTAGGTGACATCCACCTTGCTCGAAATGGAATACATTTTCAACATTTAAGACTAACACATAATTACTGTTGTGAATGTTGGCTAGTTCCCTTCCCCCATTCAGCAAGAGCTTGGCAAGGGTAACTGCCAAATATGACCTGACTGTGCCTAACATTTGTGAGCAGCAGTTCATAGAACAATCAAATACTGAAAAACAGAAATGACATTTCATAACCACAGGGGATTCTCTAAACCAAGCATTTATGCAAGTGAATTAGGAATAACTAGCATGTTTTTCTGTCTCCCCAAATTATGCTGGAACCATCTGTCACTGAAGCACATACATAACACACACTCATATTTTGCATTGTGTGGTTAAATTACATCCCAATACAGATACAGTTAGTCCCTAGTACATGGGTTTTGTTCCAAAAATACATTAATAAGGCATTTGCTAGGAACTCTGAAGGCATTTTAAAAAAATAATGTTATATGTGATTATTAGGTTCTTTGGTCAGCCAATAGAGGCCATTTTTAAAATTCAGTTCTATACTAATGGTCACAATATTTTTTAATGGGATGATGCATTCTAATTTATAACTTTAGACAATAAGAACTCATCTCTCTCCATAATCCCATCCACCAACGGGATTTGAGACTCCCAAACTCTATTCCTTTTCAACCTGACAAGTTATAGGTTCCCAGCTCCAAAGCCTTACCCTCTGTGGTTTGGGATTAAGACTTCAGCAAGTTCTGGTGGGGGCAGAGAGGAGAAGAGAAAGAAGGGAAGCTGGTGGGAGGCAAGTTGTAAGGAGAATAGGTATGAAACAGTGGGAAGCTAGAATTCTATTACTAGAAGGCATTCTATTTGTAACCTGGGTGCTTAGCATAGTGTGTTGCACGTAGTGAATGCTTAAGAAATGCTTTTTCATTCATGTATTCACACATTCATTCATTCACACATTCAATCACTCATTCAATATAAAATATGAGTCTCCAAGTAACACTTTCCTGGCCCCAAAGATTCCCTTGCTTGTTTCTCTTTCCCTACTACCACCTACTGCTTCTAATCATGATTTCCCTCATTACCTAGCCCATCATGGAAGAGACAGGGAGAAGAGTCCGTGGTTTCTTTAGTAGAGGAAACTCTTACTTTTATAAGTTTGCATCTTTTATGCAACTTGCAGTTTTAAGAAGCTGACTAATATTTAGAAGTTCAGTCAATTTCTCAGGGAAACAGAGCCCATATGTGTCAAATGAAGAGCTTGTGCCCATATCTTTCTAGTTTCTTGGTCAGTTCTCTATCCAGTATACCATTCCTTCCTCTCACTATGGGTTAGATATTAGAATAAGATAAAATATAGCTCTTTTAAGGTTTCCTAAAGGTTGCTGTTAGCAGCAGTCAAGAGACAAAATAGGGAATAAAATCCACCCTCCTATGACTCAGATCTCCCCAATTCCCTTATCTCCCCTCTTATTTAGACTTTAGGGGAAAAGATAAAGTCTCACATAAGTGACAATGGTGAGCCTTTATGCACAAGAGAGACTTACAAAATTTATTTCAGGAATTAAGGAGTTAGACTTCCTAGAATACTTTAGAGATCACTTAATCCAACCTAATTTTAAACAGAAGGAAACCAAAGCCCAGAAAAGTTAAAGTGATTTGTCTAAGGTCATTGTTGTTGTTGTTCACTCTTCATTCTCTCTTTTTTAAAATTTTATTAATCTATTTTGATTTATCAATAATCACTTCCATATGCTTTTGAGTTTAAAATTTTTCTCTCCCTTCCTCCCTACCACCCTCCCCAAGACGATGCACAATCTGATATAGGCTATACATTTACATTCCTATTAAACATATTTTCACATTAGTGGTGTTGTAAGTAAAAATTAAAACCAATAGGAGGAACCATCAGAAAGAGGAAACAAAAGTCAACAGAAGAGAAAAAAATAGCAATTCAACTTTCATAGTTCTTTCTTTTCATTTTCCATCATGAGGCCTCTGGAGATGTCTTAGATCCTTGTATTGCTGGGAAGGGTTAAGTTTATCAATATTAGTCATCGTATAACGTGGCTGTTATTGTGTACAATGCTCTCTTGGTTCTGCTCATTTCACTCAGCATCAGACCATACAAGTCTTTCCAGGTTTTTCTTCAGCTTGTTCATCATTTCTTATAGCACAATAGTATTATTCCATTACATTCATATACCACAACTTGCTCAGCCATTCCCCAATTGATGGGCATCCTCTCAATTTCCAATTCTTTGCCACCACAAAAAGAGCTGCTATGAATATTTTTGTACATGTGGGTCCTTTTCCCATTTGTATGATCTCTTTGGGATATAGCCCTAGAAGTGCTATTGCTGGGTTTCACCCTTCATTCTCAAAGAGGACTGATGACATCACAAGGATGAAGTTTTGACTTGTACTTCAATTGATATATAAGTGAGATAGAGCTGGGCAAAGTCATCAGCCTCACTCTCTCCTCCAGTCACCAAAGTTCAGGGATAAGGCAAAGATCAAGATGACTGGTGGTGGCTCAGGATGCAGTGGGTGACCATGGCCTTTCTAAATTAAAGTCTTTCCCAGGTATCAGCTTGTCTGAGTCCAGGTCCATTCATAAAAGGTACTAGGTATTGTGATGGAGCTGACTCTATCCCTTTCTCTCTAAGAAAAAAAAGTAAAACAACCAAAAATACTGTAGTATCTAAACTTGATGTATCATAAATTGACTGCAGCAACCACCCCTACACTGGTTTCCCTTCTCAGTGTATTATTCATTAACCAGCTTTTCTTTCTAACAGCCAAAGTCATTTTTTTCAGAACACCCATGCTGATCGTAACACAAAATCTCAGAGTGAGAAGGTACTGGGACTCAGGTCATACAAGTAGAAAGCAGTGGATAAAAGATTCAAACACAAATATTATGACATGAAGGTCTATGAAATTTTTAGGAGGTGAAAAAGAATCCTCAAATTTAGAAGTGTGGGAACTACTTAACTAGGTCATTGCTGTTAAACTAGGAACCTAAATCTATTGCCCAGAAGTCACCAGCTACTTAGTTTTAAAGAAACTCTTCCAAGTAGATAAAATTTGTGATAGGTTTAATACTCAAAGTTCAGGGTTGCTTACTGAACTTAGTGAACCATGTCATTCCCAGACTCTCCAATCAACGTTGAGGAAATCAGATTTTATTGAATAGAATGCTATGATTGTTGAGCCTCACTATAGGCTATTTGTACCATGAAGTTGCATAGAAAAACAGCAAACATACCACTACGTGACAATGACTTGTGGCCTGGGAACCATAGCCACAATGACCAAAGGAACCTCAGTTTTGGCTGACATACAAATGTATTCTTGCTTTAAAAAAAAATACAGCTAATGGAAGCTTCTATATCAGCAAGGATGCTATTAAACCCCAAGCTAGGGAAGTATTTAAGTCTGAAAAAATTCTTGAATAATTCACATTCTTTCCTTTGCATCGTATATAAAGAAACATGTTTGTTGATAAAGAAAACAGATTCTTTCCTTTGCTATATACTTAGTCTCCTGCCACAAAAAAACAAAAACACTTTTAACAAGTTATATACTGCAGCTTAGAACAAAAATCATGATGCTCCAGCTCTTATTGAAATCTACTGGCGCACTTATTTTCACAGTGGTATAGGATTGAAAAAGAAAGCCATTCTCAAGATTTCATGGGCTAAACAGGTAATTTAGCCACAGAAATCATGCTTTAATTCAAAGTCCATTCTGAACATTGTAGAGAGTAAAGATGTAAGGGAAGTCCCAAAAGACATGACCAGTTAAAAGAACTAATTTATGAATAAACCATGGCCTAAATATACGAGTAAGTGCTGACTCTGAAGTAGCTCCCTTGGCAGATCAGACACCTAATCTAATGCTGCTGCTGCTTTTCAGTCTTGGAAACCTGTGGTACCTTTTTTGGCTATCCTCAATAGTCCTAAACCTTCATCCTTAACAGAGGGTTTGACTTCTTGAAAAAGATGAGGGATTAGGGGTTGTTTATTGATTAAAGTTGGTGAACAAAAAGGGCAAAATTGTTGGGGTGGGGCAATCATTAACTTCAACAGGCTGGTTTTCTCAAGTGTCTCAAACCGGTGCTGAAATCAGTCTCTGAAGAGAAGTTAAATGTTTTTAAGAAATGGAGGTAACGTGGAAACACACTTATAGCTCCACAAGGTAACAATATTAAAAGAAATATTCCCGGAGGTGCAAGTTTGTTTCTTTTTAATATTTTCTTACTTTAATAGTCACATTCTGCATTTACACTGATCCTAAAAGGGCATATTTTTCTTACAAGTTCAGTTCAATTCAATACTGTGGGAGGTACTGGGAATGCAAAGATGACAAATTGCATAGATCATCACAATAGATACTTTTAAAAAATTATTTGCTCTGATAAATAATTATAAAGTCTTTCTTCCCAACCATGCTATGTAACATAAGCAGCTGACAGGAAAGAAATTGAAAGAGAAGAAGACAAATTGCTTTTGTAAAAGAATAAATTGTGGCAAAGCAAAAAGAAGAGATGGCTTTGGAGTTGGGAAGACTTCGGTTCACATCCTCACATATACTTCCTATGTGACTGGACAGCTGTTCAATACTCCCAGCAGCCCTAAGGTTGTAAGCTAAAGAATAGCTGTCAATTGATATTGGTGGCAGAAGTTTCCACACCAAGACCAAAAAGAAAAAGAAATAAAACCTTACTCTAACCTTGTAGAGGTCATTACTAAAGCTTTTGTCATTTCCTTTGCTAATAATGCATTTGTACAATGGGGGGTGGAGGGAGGGAAGAGGGTGTAGAATGATTGTTTCTCAAAATATTTCCTTCCTGGTGTCTTAATGGTCTCCAAACTTAACCTCAAGGGATTATGAGTTCATTACCACCACATGGGCATCCCATTCTCACATTAGAGAGCTGTATACCTTACAAAGTTTTTTCCTTATACTGAACTGAAATCTGCCTCTCAGCACCACAATTACTTTTTGACCACAGAATATACCATTAAAGAGGTTGGTGGGCAACACATAGAAATGGAAGCAGGACTAGCAGATGAGAGCAATGGTGTGGATATAGTTTATCTAGATTGTGAATGAATGAACCCTTTATAAAATGCTTACTATGTGCAAAGCATTGTGCTAAGTGCTGAGGACACAAGAGAAAAGTAAGACTGTCTGTGCTATCAAGCAGCTCGAATTCTAAGGGGAGAGACAACACAAATAGAAGGCTTCAGTTGTAAGTCAGATGGAAAGGTCCCATGGTCCCTAGGGTGCAGTTGCAAAACTGATGGTAATGTTTCTTCTTTAGTATAATTTCCTTCGGCTGTACCTTTACCATCTCACAAATGTCCAGAAATTATTTCAGATTCCATTGTGCTATTTATTGATTATGAAACAACAGGAGATTCAGCAGAAGAAAATGTTGACTTACAGGGTTTTTTACCAACAATACATCTCTCTGTTATATCAAAATCATTCAAGAATCTATGAAAGACACAACAGAAATTACCATGTACAAAGAACCTCTTTGACGATAAACATCAACTGAAGCAGAAAACAAGATGTCTGCTCACCAAAGGTATTTCCCAGTGAGATGGAAGAGAACTAGCCCAAAATCCAAGTTGAATAGGGATACTCCTGATACTCCATTTGGAGATCACATTGGAAATGCTGCCTCAAATGTTGAGACACTAAAGAGGCCCCTGGAAGAGTCAACTAGATGACATAGTAGATACAGTGCTAGGTTTGGAGTCAGGAAGACCTAAGTCAAAATCTTGCTTGAGATTCTTACTTGCTTCATCTGATGGTGGATGAATCTTAACATTCTGTCTGCCTCAGTTTCCTTATTTGCAAAATGATTGGACTTATTGGCCTCCAAGCTCCAAGGTCTCTTCAAACTACAAGTCTATGATTCTTTGAAGAGATCTGTAAGCTGTCAAAGTGTTTGCCCTGCTCATCCACACAGGAAAGGCCAAGTGGATAGAAAATGTTTATTGCACAGATTATGACGTAAGTTTAGATGGACAATTCATAAAGCCTATCCACAAGTGTGTGTGTGTGTGTGTGTGTGTGTGTGTGTGTGTGTGTGTGTATGTGCGCATGTGTATCCGGGACAGGTAGTAAAAATGGACAATAACTTGTGCCTGATTTTGAAGCTGAGGAGAAGCAGACTGGGCTGCCACTGGAAAGTTACAGAGCTCCTCCAAAGATCCTAAGTTTCCATGGAAACAAATGTCCATCTGTCTCTTACCAAAAGTCTACCTGTGCAAGACATGTAATACAACTGTCTCCAAATAGTAAAAAATGAATATTGCACAGAAGGTAGTAGAGGGGTACATACTGAGTGTGTGCAGGATGTAAAATTTAACTAATGAGGAACTCAGGAAAAGAACAGGAGTAAAAGATGTCATCAAAGGAAATGTATAAGTAGGTCATGTGACAAGGACAAGAGCTAACAGGTGAATAGCCAGAGTGCTCCACTGGGATCGTGTCAACATTGGAAAAATCAAGGAATGCCTCCAGCACATTAGATAGACTCTGCTCACCTCCCCAGCCCCCAACCTTATAAGAGGACATGAATAAGAGTCACACAGGATTACCAGGCGTGGGTGGTGGGCAAACAGTTTGGTGGGAGGCAATAACAAATTTATGATATCATAGATCCATTTGAATATTTTTGTAAAATAGCATTAACTTATTTTTTGTCAACCATGTTACAATATTGACTCAACTTGAGCTTACAATCCCTTAAAACTCCTAGACATTGTCCATGTTGTTAGCCATCTAGCCATGCCCCCATTTTATAATTGTGTACTACATTTTTATCACAAACAAAAGAATTTATCTTTATCCTTAGTAAATGTTACATGTTCCAATACAAAAATCTATGTGGCAAACAGCTTTTGAGCAGATCCTCCCAAAAGATTTAGTTTTTCAATTCACACTATGTTTGCTTTTTTTGTTGATCTTTCACACATAATTGCTGTTCACTATAACTTCTAAACATCCAGGCATCGTTATACTTCTTCTTAATGATAATAACAAGGATAATAATAGCTAGCATTTATCTAGTGCTTTAGGGTTAACAAAGCATTTTCCACATAACAACCCTGTGAAAGGTAAGTAGTGAAAGTATTCTTATCCTTATTTTATAGTTGAGTAAAACCAAGGCTCTGAAAGTGATCCAAGTATCCAAAGTCATACAACCAGTACGTGGTGGATCCCTGATGGTGGTGGTAGTAACAAACAGATAGAAACAGCAATGCCAATTACTACTTCTCACACTTACATCATAATTCCTCACATTATAAAGCCCTTTGAAGCTTTAAGATTAAGAAAGCACTTTCTTTATAACAACCCAGTGAATAAACATAGAATTATAGAATCTCAGAGTTGAAGGGAATTCAGGTTATTTAGTCCAACAGAAACCGAACAAGAATTCCTTCCTAAGAAGGTTGTGTCCCAATTTCTATTCCACACAGAGTTCTGTTAAACCACTTGCAGTAGGTTTTTGACATTCATGTTTCGCTGCCACCTTTATCAACCAACGGTGGCATACTTGTAAATCAGACTATTTCCCCATGACCTAATAATAAATAAAAGGTATTGCCTAGTAACAGCAAAAATCCAGTAAATAAGAAATAGCATCAAATCTGAATTCAGAAGGTGGGGTTTGAATCCCTACTCTAATCCTTATTATCTGTGTGGTCATGGGCAAGTCACTTAATTTCTTTGGGCCCTAGTTTCCTCATTTGGGTTGTACTCAGTGGTATCTAAGTTCCCTTCCATCTCTAAATCTTAAGATTTCCAAGTATAGGGTCTTCCTTTTTCCTCTCAAAATCTGGCAGAATCAGATTTTCTACAGCTCTTGCCTTCTACATCAATAACTTAAAATTCTTTGCTCAAAACCATGCAATGATTCCTTATTGACTATTGAATAAAATCAAACCTACTTTGTCTTGCATTATGGGTTCTCCATAATCTGATATCTTATCGCCTGGTACTCTTTGCCATGTACTCTATGTTGTAGCCAAACTGAACTACTCATAGTCTCCCATACACATCCCTCTCTTTCCTGGCTCTCTAATTTTACTCACACTATTCCTTCTGCCTGGAACGCCCTCCCTTCACTTTTCACTTACTGAATTCCTGTGGGCTAACTCAAATGTCACCTCCAAAAAATTTCCTGTTAGTAAAGATTTTCATAGCACTTTGTTATGTAATATATAATTATTTGTGTATGTGTCCTATCTTTTTATTAGACTCTCAATCTCATGAAGGTGGAGACCATTTTACTTAATCTTTGTATCTTACCTGGCACCTAGCACAGAGCTCTGTATTTCCACAAGTATTTACTAAACATTTTCAAGAAACATTTGCTTAAATTCTATTAAACAGTATCATCTCCGTGTCCAACCACTGCAATGTAACTGGAAGGCTAACGTTACTGGCTATGTTGATCCTACTATTCTTAATACATTCACTTTTCTAAACGCTGAAGTAAACATTACAAAACCAAAGATGATGCCAATGGTGTTGTTCACCAATTGTTTTCGTAGAGTTTTGTTCTCTGAAATATAATTCCAGGTATAACTTCATATGTTATCAAATTTGCTGACTTCAGGTCAGGGTGCTGTATCACAACCCTGGGGATGTAGTAAGAAGTTTATGCCTTGATAAATATCAAAATAAAATTTTCTTCTTAATTTATTAGTTTGTATTCAGATTTGGGGACTTTCTTTTTTAAAAAAAGCTAAACAGACTCCAATAATAATAGATAGCATTTATTAATACCTACTATTTGCCAGGTATTATGCTAAGGATGATATTATTATCTCATTTGACCTTCACAATAACTTTGGGAGATAGGTGCTATTATTATCCCCATTTTACAGATGAGGAAACTGAGGCAGGGAAAGGTTAAGTGACTTGCCCAGAGTCACATAGCTAGTAAGTGTCAGAGGCTGGATTTGAATTCAAGTCTTCCTGATGCCAGGCCCCATGCTCTATCTAGATGTTCTTGGTTCAAAGAAAGAAAGGCATATACTTGTTATACCTGCTTACATTACCATTCATCTACGATAGTGAAATATTCCCCTTCCTTCAAGATTTAACTCAGCTGTCACCTCCTCCATGAAACCTCTAGGGATATCCCTTGATGAAAGTCAACTCTCTCTTCAACTAGGCGGCACAATGCATAGAACACTGATCCTGGAGTCAAAAGATCCAAATTAAAATTAGACTTCAGACACTTACTAGCCATAGGACCCTGAACAAGTCACATAACCTCTCTGCCTTAGTTCCCTTAAGTATAAAATGGAGAAAATAATTGCACCTACCTCACAGGGTTGTTGCAAGGATCAAATGAGATCTTTGTAAAGCACTTACCATGTGGCGCCTAGCAGGCACTTAACAAATCCTTCCTTCCATCTTTCCTTCTTTAATTTTCTCCTAGCACTTTGACACCTTCATTGTATTTCTTACAATCTATCATATTGGCATTGATACATACAGCTCATTTCCTCAAGTAGACTAATTGAGAGCTAGGACTGAGGATACTGACATTTGAGACTGACTTCTGCCCAGTTATTAATGAGGGGACACAACATTGGAGGAAGTGAATCTTAATCAAAATGAAGACGACATCGGGAATATCATATTCACTTTTGGTCACCATGTTTCAGGAAGGATGCTGTTAAGCTTGAGGGTGTCTAGAGATGGCCAACTGAGATAGTAAAGAAACCATGCCACATGGAGATTAGTTGAATGAAGAAACTGGGAAGGTTTAACTTGGGAAAGAGAGAGTAGAAGAACTCCGAGCAATGAGAGGAATTTGCAAAATGGCAAATTTAGGGCATGATGAAAGGGGAAAAAAACCTCATTTCCCAACAAAGCAAAATTGGAATGGATTTTCTCCAAAATAAGTGACTTTCCTCTCACCAGAGATTTTTTAATCAAAGGCTAGGTAATAACTTGTCATATGTAATATCTTTCAGAGAAGATTATTGTCTAGGTGTGATCTAGACCAGGTGGCTATTGACGGTCCTTCTAACTCAGAAATTCTGTGATTCCATGAAAATTTCTCATTGTATTATTTTGTCCACCTTTTAGCACAGTGCCATACACATAGTAGGTACTTAATAAACTTCTGGTTAATCAAATTGAATTAGAACTCGAAAAACAGACCCTTTCAGCTCTGCACATAGGCACCAAGAACAGGGGGAGAAGTTTTAATATTGAGCATCTTTGATAACAAACCTCTTCTGTATCTAAAAGTGAAATTAGAAATTGGTGAAATGTTTTTCTCTCCTTGCTTTCTAAAGAAAACCTACACAGACCAGCCTAACACTAAGAATTATTCCCAATAATTATAAATAGGTATGTGATACATTTCAAATATCATGGCAGTGCATTTCATACATCTGTCTCTATATATGTGTTTATACCAACATTGATAGGAGATAGAATGATCAACATCTCTTCTTTGCATGATGGCAACAGCTTATTACCACCTCTACCTCTACTATACATACTCCCTTGCTTGGGTATCTTTTAATCTTTATGATCTTTAATTGATAAATTCTTATTGCTTTTTTTAAAAAAGCAAATTTTAGAATGATGATTAAAACAGAGGTTTATACTAGATTGTTTTTGATGGACCAAAACATCATAAGTACTTATCACTTTATTTTTTAAAGTTGTACAAATCTACTATTATTCATCCTGGCCCCTTAACTGAGAAGAAAGTACTTGAAAACAAGTCTGGATCTTGTACTTGGTACTGAAGATGGCAAGGAAAGACATAACTTCAGCTCATAGTCTAAAGGCAAGTATTACAGTATTTTTGAGGATTAAAAGAGTGGCCCTTTAAAAAGGCACACTGTAAAAGTTTAGTAGATTATAAAAGGCTGTTGTTGTTCTGGAAGAGGACCAAAGATGAAGTCTTGACTTGCACCTGACTTGGATATAAGACAGAGCTGTGCAAAGTCACAAGCCTCACTCTCTCCTCCAGACTAAACCCAGTGGCAAGGCAAAGGTCAAGATGACTGGTGATAGCCCAGGATGCAGTGGGTGACCTTGGCTTTTTTAAATTAAAGTCTTTCACAGGTCTCAGTTTGTCTGAGGCCAGACCCATTTATAAAATGCACTAGTTACTGTGATAGGGCTGATTCTATTCCTTTCTCTCTGAAAAAAAAAAAGTAAAACAACAACCAAAAATACTATAGTTGCCGAACTTGATGTTTCATAAATTGACTGCAGCAACCAGCCCTACATTGGTTTCCCTTTTCAATGTATTGTTCATTAGCCAGCTTTTCTTTCTAATAGCCAAAGTCATTTTTTTTTCCTGAACACTCATGTTGACCATATCACAGAATCTCAGAGTTGGAAGGGACCTTAGATGTCTGACAAATACCTTCTCTACAGCAGTCCCAACAAAGAGTCCTCTATGGCTATTTGAAGGCCTCCAGTGAGGGATATCCCATTGCCTCTCAAGATAAAACATTATACTTTTGAACAGATCTAATTGTTGGAAAAGCTTTTATAATATTAAATCTAAATTTGTCTCTTTACAACTGCAACGTTTCTGAGGTCAAGGATAATAAGTCTAAACTTTCTTCATGATCGTCCTGCTTTAGGACACATGTCTTGTCTTCCCAAAAGTAAGGTAGGTCCTTCAGGGTGGAATGAATGACTTTAAGATCCCCATATACAACAGCACTATTGTTTTCATCCCTATCCAGTGAACTATTGGAGGGTACTGCACCCAACCTTCACTGTTCTCCTTTAAATGTCCTACTTTCTTCCTCTCCTGGACAACATATCACTCCTTCCATTCACAACTCTACACCTTCTCACACACTACCTCTGACATTTGCAATGTTCTTTCTATAGCTGCACTGAAATTCAATCTCCTTTTCAGAGCCAGTTCTGACTAAGTAGAGGCAGGTGCAGGCACCCCATTCCACTCCCTGAACTTATTCTTTTATTCAGCTCCAATGGAGCTTACTTACATTCTTTACAGAGAGTAACATGCTATAAGTAATTAGCTTTCTAGTTATATTTCACATCCTACACCTTGTCTTATTAGACCCTGTATATTAATTGCACTGCAATTCAAAATACAATTAAGCAAGCACTTATTAAAACATCAAAGTTGATATCTAAAGTAAAGGTTACCCAAGGTTGCTCTCTAATGTGTCATCATTCTATAACTCATACCTCCTGCACTTTATCCACTTTAAATTCTAAGCTATTAAAGGTTTGAATTTATGCTGGATTTGTTGACTGTAAAAGGCTGAGTATAGCACCATATGCACCATGACCCTTATCAAATGTTTTTTGATAAGTAGGATAATAAGATTTTTAACAGATTGGTTTAGAACATGCTCTCCAAACACAGGCAGACTCATCATTAATCTGGTTTATGTTTACTTGGTTTGCAATTTACCTAGTTCATAATTACTCCTAATATACTTCTTTTTATGAACATATATGTCAAAATAAAATAACAATTATCCTTTCTATATGCTACTTTTCCCCATACGTATATGTTACCTCATGCCAGCCATATTCATTTTGAAATTGGACCAGCCCTTAACTCCCCAGATGATTTTTTCACCTCGTCCTGTGTGACATACCTCACCCCCACCTCCAGCTTCTTTTAATGTATTGTCTTCCCCATTAGAGTGTGTTAGCCAATTGTACATAATACATTTGTAGTTTCATGGACAATGATCTTTTTCTTCTATTCTACTCTGCTATGAACATGCTTGTTTTATAAAGTTTAGAATAAAAAAATAAAAATCTGAAAATGTAAGTTTTTGAAGGCAGATATTCTTTCTTATTGCTTATATTTGTGTCCCTAGCAATGAATACATTGCCTGGCACAGTAAACATTAACAGTAGCACTTAAAAACTTTAGCTATCATCTATCTATCTATCTATCTATCTATCTATCTATCTATCTATCTATCTATATTCCTATCCACTTATTTATTATCTGAAGGATCATGTGACTGTCATATCACATTTTGAGGGGCTTTCCTCCCCATTTTCACACATGAGCCCCACCATGTGTTATGCCATACATATAACACAGCTGGCTGAGGGATATATATTTAGTCTTTGGCCATTAAACAGGTCAATAAGCACATAACAGTTGCAACTTTAACCTGGTAAATTCTATAAGCTAACCAGATAAACTGTAGGATTGTAGAAACACGACTTCTACCAGAGTAGCAACATAATAGAATTTGGAATCAGAGGACTGGGGTTTGAATCCTGCATCTGTATCTTACTACCTAGTGACACTAGATAAGTCACTTAACTTCTCTGGGCTTCAGTTTCCATAACTGTAAAACAAAGGGATTGGATTTTACACTTCCCCATTAGCTCCCATGGTTTCAATGATCATGTCTATGCTGATGATTCTTGCCTACTTATCTAGATCCTGACTTCTCTGCTGACCTCCATTCTTGCATCTCCAACTGCCTTTGAGACATCTCCAACTGGATATCCAATGGACATCTTAAACTGAACCTATCTAAAATGGAACTTCTTACCTTTCCACCCTCCTCTCTTCCTAACTTCCTTATTACTGTTAAGAATTTGGCCATCTTCCCAGTCACTGAGGTTTATAACCTAGGTGAGATCCTAGACTCCTCACTCTCTCTCCACCCCCATAACCTATCTGTTATCAAAGGCCATTAATTTTACCTTTCTAATATCTCTCCCATATATCCTCCCTTTCTGCCCTCTGACATTGCCTGCCACCACCTTGGTGCAGGCCCTCATCGCCTCCCACCTGGCCTATTAGAATAGCCTACTGGTTCGTCTCGCTGGAACAAATCTCTCCTCATTCCAATCCACCCTCGACTCTGCTGTCAAAGTGATCTTCCTAAAGCATATGTCTGACCATGTCATCTGCCTACTCAATAAACTCCTGTAGCTCCCTATGAGTGCTAGGATCTACTATAAATTTCTCTGCATGATATGCAAAGTCCCTTACAACCTCACTTCCCACCTCCCATACACACACATCTTTCCAGTCTTTTTATAACATATATCCCCTCCTCATGTACTTTGTGATCCAGTGACATTGGCCCCCTCACTATTCCTCATAGAATATACTACATCTTGCAAACTCCAGACATTTTCATCAGTGGACTCCCATTCCTGAAATGCTGTCCTTCTTCATTTCCACTTCCTGGTCTCCCTGAATTACTTCAAATCCCATGTAAAAGCTCACCTTCTACAGGAAGCATTTCCCAATCCTCCATTCACACATCAGAAGGCCCCTCCACTCTTTCCCTCTAATGGTCTGGTTCACCCAGAAACTACATTTTAAGGAGGATGCTCAGGCTGACCAGGTCTTCATTTTTCTTGAGGATGCACTCAAGATTCTCTGGGCTTTATTTACCACCCCGTCCCACCAGGTACCTGGGTACCTTCATCTCTCTCCACCCACACACTTCAGGTTCTTTCTATGTTTTATCTTCCACCATTAGAACGCAAGCTCCTTGAGGGCAGGGACTATAGTTTATTCTGCTTATATCTGTATTCCCAGGACTTAGCTGAATGCTTGGCACATAGAAATGTTTGTTGACTTGAGATTCATTGAACATTTCTGGATTTTAGAAATTGTTGATGTAGTAAAGAAACTGATGAGACTGTTATCTTATGATGGTGAACACACAAAGCTAAATTGTAATTTGTGTCCAACTATTTCTGTTTTACTGCGTGTGTGCATGTGTAAGTTTGCGTGTATTTAAAGAGAGTTGTCCAATATTTGATAGCAGGTGTTATAGTCTAGAGGTTAAGGCACCACAGGACAGATGAGCCTGAGGAAGGCTGGAAGTATAGGTAGGCTCTTACAGATGGGTAAAAGTGGATAGAAACATCAGAACAAGAGAAGGAGTTTTTTACAGTAGGGATCCCAGCCATCTAAGTTCTGAAGCTGTGTAACAAAGTCAGAAGCTTAGTTCAAAGGAGAAGGGACAAACAGAATGGAGAAAGCACTGTGGTGTAATGGAGAGAGAGCTGGCTTGTAGTAAGACTCTCTGAATTTTAATCCTGGCTGCATTACTTACTAGTTCTGGGACATCTGCTTAACCTCATTATCCTCAGTCTCCTCATCTGTAAAATAAGGATAATAATATTTGTACTACCTAACCTCATGCAATACATGTGAGCTACTGTCATTGTCATTATTATTATCATTATTGTTATGATTAGTATCAACAAAGGTTCCAAATTAAGCCCAAGAGTAAAACTTACAGATATACTGAGCAGAGCCATTGGGCAGTAGAATTGTCAGTCCCTTTACTTTTGCAGAGGTAATGTTGATTCAATTATCAGTCTCTGGGAAACTGTGTGTGTGTGTGTGTGTGTGTGTGTGTGTGTGTGTGTGTGTGTGTGTGAAAAAAACATGCGTACGTGCATGTAACGAGAAGGTATATGTCTTCTCCTTGATCCTTCTTAACACTTACTACTCAAGGGGAGCAGCTAGGTGGCGCAGTGGATACAGCACTGGCCCTGAAGTCAGGAGGACTGGAGTTCAAATCTGACCTCAGACACATAACACTTACTACCTGTGTGACCCTGGACAAGTCACTTAACCCCCATTGCCCAACCCTCTCCCCCTAAAAAAAAGACAAAAAAAATACTTAATACTCAATAGGGGTTGTTGTCTCTCTAATCAGGGATGGGGCAAATGATGAGTCACAAGCAGTGGGTGGTTAACCCCAAAGTTTGGCAGGGAGTATTGGGAAGGTGAAATGCATATGTGTGTATATGTGGGTACATATGAGAAGCAGTATGGTTTGTAAGAGCAGTGGCTAGGAATCTAGCCTTAGTATTGGGAAGGCATGACTTTTAAGTCCTACTTCTGACATATATCAGAAATGTGACAACTGCCAAGTCAGTTACTTAACCCTTAGCACCCCCAGGCAACTTTTAGGACCTAAATTAAGATCAGTGTAGTTTCTAAACTCTGAGATCTCTACACTGATAAAATTGTATGATCAGACTCCCCACCTTCTTCCCCTCATTGGTAGGTAGGTAGGTAGAAAGATTGGTGAGGCCTAGTGAGAACCTGCTGAAGTGGAGAGAGGACTGGCCTTGAAAATCAGAAAAATCGTGTTCCAAGTCCTGTCTTTGAACCATACTGCAGTGGAGAGACAGAGTGGTGCAGTGGGTGGGCCTTGGGAGATAGAGAGGCCTGAGTTCAGGTCTTGCCTCTGGCACATAGTAGTTCTGACTGCTGCTATGTTATTTAATCTCTCAATGACCCAGGCAACTCCCTAAGACTGTAAATTAGAAATCAGCTGGTGATCAGCATTGGTGGAGGGAGCTTACCGAACCATGAAATAATGGGTCAGAACCAACATACACACACAGATGGGGTAGATGGAAAGAGGGAGCAGTTTTATAAAATCTGAATATGAATAGAACCAGCAATATTGTTCTAAAAACAACTTTGAATAACTAAGTAATTTTGAGTATTATAAATACTCAAGTCATCTACAAAGGACCTATGAAGGAAGATGCTATCCACATCTAGAGAAAGAACTGATAAATAAAAGTATGTATAGTAAGGTTTTATATATACACATACATAATACATATATACATATATGTATGTGTATTATACGTGTGTGTGTCTAATGGTAGCCTTCTCTAGGGCGGGATGAGGAGGGAGGGAGAAAAAAAAGTACATGACAGAGAACAAAAGAAAACCTATAAGGAAACACGAAAAACAGGGTAGCTTTGAAAATGATGTGTAGTATTTATTACATAGTGTTTTTTTTTAAAAAGGAAACTGAAATGGAAATTTATGGTTTTATATTGAATCCTCCTTTTATGTTGTGCTATGCAAATGGAAATGTTTTTCCCTTCTTTTGTCTTTTTGTATTTAAGTCTAAAACAAATGAAAAAAAAATACACTGTCCCCCTCAAGGAATCTGAATGTGTGTGTATATATAGATGGACATAATTATTCTTCTCAAAGAAAATTAAGTAGAGCCTCTGGATAGCCCTTTTTTCTCTACATTACTTCACTGATTACTCAGCTGTGCATAATAAAATACTAACCAAGGTTTAGTGACATTTTATTTTTGACGACTTGAAAGTCATTCAATGAAATAAACCATACCAAGGACATGTTCAGTTATGAACAAAAGCTGGAATTCATTACAAAATATAACTTTTCTCAACTCGGAACATAAAAATGGCAAATCCGTACAATATTTCTAATTTCAGAAAGATTGCTACTTCCTTTTTTTTTTTTTACTTTGTTCTCCTACTAAACAGAAAAGAAATTCATCATGTGAGACAGGAAACATAAGGCAAATTGGGCCTGTGAATCACTATGTCTATTGTGTTGGTAGTACACATGCTTCAGTATATGTTTCCAATTCTGATTATTATGGTTCAATGAAAATTAAGGTAGGCCCTAGGGTTCTGCTGCAGGAATGCTCTGAGTACCAGGTAACTCAGCCATGCCAATTAACATACACCAGAAATCAGGCTGAACCTAAAAGAATTAGGCCGTGGGCAAGTACTTTTTTATTGAAACCTGAAAATATGACATTATCCCACTACTACCAGTCTTCAATTAACAAGTAGTTTGTGTTTCAAATGTTTGTTGTTAAGTTGGTTTCTTGGATAACTGTTTACCAGGAAGTCATTTTTCTACCTTAAAAACAAATTATTAAAATGGTGCTTAGGTTCCCAGGACAGTCCCCATAAGCCTGTTAACTGCATGATGTTGTTTCACCATTATATCTAATAGATATATAGAATGTCATAGCTGGAAGGGAGTTGCTTAGAGATAATTTTGTAGATGGGGAAACAGGCTCAAGATGGAAATGATGACTAGAATTAAAACTCAGATCTTCGGACTTCTATTTGTTGTTCAGTTGTGTCTGACTCTACATGACCCCATGGACTTTGGCCATGAGGTTTTCTTGGCAAAGATACTAGAGTGGTGTGCTCAAATATAAAGTTCATTTGTTAATCAAGATTTTTTAAGTTGCAGATTGCCTATATGATAGAATCATATCATGTGTGCATTTAATTTAAACGATTCAACTGTAACCTTAAAAAAAAACCAAACTTCCTTCTTTTAAAGAGATACAAGTCTCCTTAAATGCCACCTGTTAAAGATACCACATTATACTTTATGGGAAATTTAAGGGATTTTTCAAAGTACTTTTTAACTAGCTGGGATTTGCACTTTGACATTAGAACCTAGGCCCACGTATGCAACTTCACTGGGCTATTTCATTTCAGGTCACCGATATTTATTTATATCAGATTCAGCAGGAACCTCAACACAGAAAGGTCTGGCCCATCTGGGCAGTTCCAGTTTATTAGTTCACAAAATCTCAGAGTGGAGAAGGATCTCAGGAGCCATCTAGTACAAGTCATACCTAAGAAAGAACTCTCTCTACAACACAGCCAGTGAGTCTTTCCTCGAAGACTCCCCCAAAACATGGAGACCAGCTAAATCCAAGAGCCAGCCCATTCCACTTTTGGAGAGCTCTAATTATTCAGAAGTTTCTCATTATAGCAAAGCTAAGTTTGCCTCCTTGCAATTTTTTTTTGTCCTCTGAGGCCAAGTAAAACAAATATAACCCCTCCTTTTTGTGTGCCAAAGCACAAGACTTTAAAAAAGGACTCTGACACCATTGTTACCCATAATTAACCTATGAGACAATTTGGTTGAGAATATTTCCATACTACTTTAGCAAGGCTTGTTTACTTTAAAGGGATCCCGTGTGAGCAGTTCAGACTTCCTATACTTCAATGATATGACATTATATTATATGAGCTAAATATAACAATACCTTATTTGTTTCAAAAAAAATCTCATTTGAGAAGCCCCTGGCTATCCTATGCTTCAAGGATATGGCATTATCATATAATGTAAGCTAAATTTCACAAGAGCAAAGACTCATATTTTGTACTAACAATCTATGTGGCAAATGCTAAGGCCAGAGTACTGAGGAGTGAATGTATTAAATTGTGTGTTTATAATAGTTAGGTGCCATTAGACAAAAATGAAATATTTTTATACATTTAAAATCTATTCAGATTCAGACAAGCTATTTTATGTCTTCCCAAAAAACTACAAAGATGGAACCTAAAGCCAATGGCCCTTACCAATATTGATGACATTGGTGATACTTTTGTCAATAAGCATGGCAGAAAAATGCCACATTTTTTATTTTTTTTGAGTAGAACTTAATCTTCAAAAATTCTAAATATCGTGAGAACATTTTTAAGCAAAAAGATGGAGTGATTCATGTACTTAAAAAATTGAAAAAGTTCATTGATTTGGTCATTATGGTTGAAGAAAGGAGAGTTGTAATAAAAGATCTTTACCCAAGCTGATTATATATATATAAATGAAAATGCTGGTGCTTTTACATTAGAATAAAAACCCACATTTCTCATTTTGCACATGTGCAAAAGTAAATTCATAAAGATCTTTGATATTCATGCTCTTGCCTGTTAATGATTTTCATGAAGTGTGAAAGGACAAGGCAAAAGCAGCTCCTAAAATAGATTTTATCATGCATAAAGCTAGGAACGAGTTTTATCACAAGGACTTTTAGAACATTGTAAAGGAACAATATGTCATTTTTGCCTAACTTCAGGCTCTTAGAACAGTTGATGTTACAAATACAGGCAATGATAATGATCTATTTCTAGGAGATAATATGAACTAAAAAGTGAGCCTTTACAGACACTGGAAACACGAAGGCAATTGTCCTGACTTGTACTAAGAAACCACATTACTTTACCAACATAAATGAGTGCACTCTAACTATAATGATTAAACTTTAGGGTGACTCAGGTGTCAGAGACATTATCTCATCACTGGGAATCAGTAGCAACATGTTTGATATACAGCCCCTCCACAAAGCTATCATGAACAATTTCATAATTGTGTGTGCACATTTATAGGCACTCTCTTGCATATGAAGATTTATATTTCGATTTCCCTGTCATACAAACCTACCTTAAAATACTCAACCTCTTTATGATGAATTTTTGATTGGTTTGAAATCCATATGGCTGAAACACAAAGGACAATGATAAATTCACTAATGACAGTCAAGTTGATGCATCTACTGTCAATTATAGTCATTTGTTTGAACTAAGTGCGTTTTTGGTTCACCAAGGTTATAAATTTGAGTATAGGATAAAGTACTTGAATTTCACAAGTATGTATACATGTTAGTTGCATATTTTCTTGCAGTTTAAGATTTATTGAATATTCACAAACAAAACATCAGGAATGTTGCTAAAAGTAACAAAGGATAGAATTCAAATGCATGCACAAAATAGAATGAGACAAATTTGGGATTTTGAACTTTCTAACAAAGCAAAAAGTTAGATCGTACTATTTCATCCAGGTAAAGTGTGTGGGAAAGAGCATTGCCTCTGGAATAGAAGTCCCAAATTCAAATCTCAACTCTGGACAGTTACAACCTCTGTGACCTTGAACAAGCCTCTCAGGTCCACAGGGATTTGGACTAGATGGTGCCTTGGGTTCCTTCCAGCTCTAAACTATGTTGCTATGAACCTATGTCTTTCAAAAAAGTCTTTTTCTTATTATTCATTCTTTGTGGTGCCTATAATGTCTTGGATATCCATAAGAAGAAATTAGACCATTCATTTAAAGTAGTTTTAGATCATCTAATTCATATGATTTTGGAAGCCATTAACAATTCTATGACTTAGAGGCAGCTTGGTGTAGGAGAAAAAGACATAGATTTATAATCAAGAGAAGGCATGAGTTCAAGTCTTTACAATGAAAGTTATGTAAGACATGTGACAAGTTCATTGAATCTTAGTTTTTTAATCTGTCAAAGGCAGTTAATACTTTACCAACCTTAAAAGTCTTGAGAAATGAAATTTATAAACCTTATTATGCTAGGTAAATATGAATTATTATGAGTCTAATTGGTGAATATGGTCACTGTTCTTTCCTGTTTGATGCCGTAGCCCAAATTTGACATAAATCATATTATTAAAGTGATAGCAAATGAAATCCTTTTATAATGACCTGCAAGGGACTAACCAAATTCTTTTGTCATACTTTTGTACTACTAAATATTGTACATGCAACTCACCAATAAACTTAGATTTGTCAGATATATCTGTCTATACAAATAAAGTATTATAACCAAAATAGGTAAATTAGATTATGTATAATGATGTAATTTATATATTATAATATATGAGGGCAGCTAGGTGATCCAGTGGATAGAGGGCTGGGTCTGGAGTCAAGAAGACTCGAAAATCTTCGCAAGTTCAAATCTGGCTTCAGACACTTACTAGCTGTGGGAATCTAGGCAAGTCACTTAACCCTCTTTACCTCAGTTTCCTCATCTGCCAAATGAGCTGGAGAAAGAAATGGCAAACCATTCCAGTATCTTTGCCAAGAAAATCCTAAATTGGGTCACAAAGAGTCAGACACAACCGAAACAACAGAACAACAACAACATATTATAATTTATATATTGCATAATATAATACTATATATATATCACTATATTTATATATAATATAATATAACATAATATATATGTTTACGTAGATAGATGTATATGTCTTTGCCGAATCATTTATATATAGATACATACACAGACACATAGATGCATGAATATGTCTTTGACAAATCTAAGTTGATTTGAGGGAATCTCACTTTTACATATATGTCAAATGAGGGAGTCAAACCATCTAGATTTAAGATTTTATAACTAAAAAGAACCTTAAAGGTCACAGAATTATAGATCCTAGATGGTCTGACCACTTTTTTACATGAGTATGAAAATGGAGTTTAGTCCTATAAGAATAATGTTACGAGTGCTACAGCTCAGAACAAGGTGAAAGGCTGGTGAGGAAAGCTAAGTATATCCAAAAAGCGGTTTTTATTTTTTTTCCAAATGTTATTATCAGGTAAAAGAAGAAAATCAAAAAAGGGAGTAAGTTAGCTCCCTCTGGTTGATGGAGAAAAAGGAGAGCAATTCCAATCTTATTTTGTTTCTTTTTTCTTTTTCAAGGAGAATGATAATTGGGCTAGAAAAGACAAGAAAAATGGTTTATAGAAAGATGATACCCAAGATAAGAAAGGAGAAGAGGGAGCCTGGCTGCCTTTGATGAGTTCAATTTATCTGGCCCAGACAAATTACATTCTTGGGTACTGAAAGAACTGGCAGATGTGACTACCGAGACCCTTTCAATGATTTTTGTCAGATTATGAGAATGAAAAAAGAAAAGGCATTGATTTTCTAAAAAATGGGAAAGAATGGAGTCTGAAAAGTAGAGGCCAGGGACCTTGAATTCAATTCCTGAAAATATTCCAGAAAACATTATTAAAGGGATGATCAGGAACATCTAGAACAGGAATGTTAATTGCAAAGAGTCAGCATGGATTTATGAAGAAGTGGTCACGCAAGATTCACAGGAGAATCCAGAGAGGATGATCTGTGAACTACTGCTTAGCCTCTGTACTTGCTAAAGGCCAGATTAACCTTCTTTCTCTCTCTCTCTCTCTCTCTCTCTCTCTCTCTCTCTCTCTCTGGATAGGGTTATTAATCTGATAGACCATGGAAATTCTGCAGATATAATTTCCCTATATTTAGGTTAACTTGCTGACAGTGTCTTGATATTTTTGTGGAAACAATGGAAGGTAGTAAGCTAGACAATAATATGGCTATGATTCAGAATAGGTTGAATAGTCATACCCAGAGGAGAAGTTATCAGTGGTTAGATACAGACTTGGAAGGAGATGTCTACTGGTGCTCTCGGGGTTTGTGATTGACACTGTGCCAATAAACATATCTGAACAATGAGCTGGATAAATGAATAAGCCATACTTATCAACTTTACAAATGGCAGGAACCTGAGAGCGATGGATAACATACTTGATGACAGAGCAATGACTGAAGAAGTTGATAAACTAGAACAATGGTCTCCAAAGTGGAGGTCAGGATATGGTGAAAGGGGGAGGGGGAGGAGGGCTGGTGGCCTAATCCCAAGAGATGTACAGTCAGCCAATCAGAGTGCGGGAATATGAGTTATATCCCGTTCTTTCCACAATAGCCAGTCCTGGGACTTGTCTCCAAAACAAACTCAGCTAGCATTAACCACCAACACTAGCCCATTCTGTCTTCTCCCTTTGCTAGGTAAGCTCCAAGTTTTTCCCTTCCTGAGCCAGGTTGGGGACCCTTGAGAACAGTCATAACACAAACAAACTCAAACAGCAAAACTGTATAGGTGTCACTTGAAAAATCCCCATCATCTTCATTCTTACTGCTATCCTCCGTGACACTGCGTCAGGCACTCCTTGAAGGGTGGGATTTGCATTCTAGGGTAGTCAGGAAGTGAGTAAGAGCCCCATCCTCCTTCTCATTCGATGTGGAATGAAGTACTACAGGATGAGGAGGAATAGATAGTTTGTAATGGGCACAGCAGCTCTCATGATGTTATCTTTTCTCCCAAATTCACCCCCTTTCAAACTTTCCTATTTCTGTTCAGGGTACCATCATCCTTCCAGTCACTCAGATGTGTAACCTCAGAAATGTGAGCTCCTCACTCTTTCAGCATCCAATCAGTTATGAAATCTTGTTTCTACTTCCATCTCTCTCCCGTCTATTCTATTCTCTTTCCTCACATACCTACTTCCATAGTTGGGTCTTGCTACTTATGACCTGGAATATTGAGATAGCCTTTTAAGTGGTCTTCTTATCTCAAATCAGGTCTCTAATCTCTCCTTCTCCTTCTCCCTCTCCCTCTGTCTGTCTCATCCATTCTACATGCAGCTGCTAAAGTGATTTATCTAAAGTGAAGTTCTGCCCACATCATTGTCCTGTTCAGTAACTATCTATTGACTTTAGAATCAAATATTATTTCATTTTTATCTCATTTGTTTAAAATTCCTATTTTTGTATGTTTTATATTATATGTAATTATCAGTACAGGGCTTCTACCATCCCCTCTATCTCTGAACATGCTGTGATTCTTCTTGTAGTATGTAGGCCAGTGGCTACATCTTGGAAATACTTTGTTAAATAGACATTTAGGTTGAGAAAGTGCTGGCTCTAATAGGATTTGACTTTAATTTTTGTTATTTTAAAATCATAAGCAATAGTAGTCTATTATTTTTTACCACATATTTCATTCCTAACTAGAATAACAGAAAGAGTAAGAAAAATATGGCTCTATTATTACCATGTTAATATTTGGGAGGACAGTATAAATAACCATTTAGTTAGAAACTGCTAATTCCTTCTTTCTCTGACTTAACAATTTGCAGCACACCTCTGATAGAATGAACCTGAACACTCCATAAACTTCTCCTTTTGGCTCCTATTCTAAGAATAGGATTTAAGCTACTTTCCTACCTTAGCTCAAACATTTTAACATTTTACGAGATTTGATTCTTTATTGAAACTGACTTAGATATGAAGTTGATGGTTATAAGTTCAGTTGTTTGAGCCAAGAAGGGAACTGAATTTTTAAGAATAAAAAACATATTTCCATGCTCCCCTGAGGGAAGAATGGCGAGACCAATTTCACTCAAATACTACACCTTTTGGCGCAAGACCAAATATAGACAGTTGCAGCCCTGAAGGAAAATTTTTCAGCAGTTTGAAACCATTGATAACAAGGTTATAATGATGAAAATCATTTTACTACTGGCCAAGACTGGACATTTTTTCCTGCACACAAGCAGAGAGGCCTCTGGGTTAAGGCAGGAATGAGCCATCTTTTAGTCCTCAATCTTGAAATTCAGCTAGAGAGATAACATGGTGGTAGTTATTTCTTAGCCCTGGTCACTGATCCACTTATTTTAAGCAGGATTCTATTTCCACATCTTTCACATTTGTATTCTCTCAACTCTTTCCTGAATTATTCTATTAGCCTATTACATGATGCTCCTACCTCAAATTTTATCTTTATCTAAGCTAGCCTACCAAAACAAAGTTTATATATAAGTTTGTATGTAAGTTTAACCATGACACTTTCCTACCCTTGCTGAAAAACCTTTATTGATTGCCTACTGCCTACACAAACACCTTAGATGGCACAATATTGCCCCAACTAGCCTTTCTGACCTTATTTTATCTATCTATCTATCTATCTATCTATCTATCTATCTATCTATCTATCTATCTATCTTTGACAGTAGTGTCTGTCACAATGATGTGGGAGACAGTGGTGAGAATAAGGGTGATGAGAATTTTCCCAATAGCACTTGTGCAATTGCTATTGTTGTTGTCTGGGTTGTGTTTGTGTTATAACTGTTCCCATTATATGGGAGGAAGAGAGGTCAACGGGGGAACATGGTAGTCAAAAAAGCTATTGTTATTCTAGATTTCATTAAATGAGACATGGTATTCAAATAACACAGATGAAAGCCCTGCTTACTTTTCAATTATTTTCCTTCTTAACTCCTCCCCTGGTGGGCAGAAAGAACACCCGGAAAAGAATCCTTTCCATACCGCTTGGCTGCTCACACAGATTGGATGAGATGGAAGTCACCCACTCTATTTCTTCTGAGATTGGATCTTACCATTTGCTCAACCTCTACATCCTGCAGGTCCCTAGTGCTATCATCTGACCTAATGATGTAATTGAAATACCTGATGGTATTGTCATTTGTATTCCTACAAAACCTTTTAGATTTCTTGGCCATCCCATCCACCCTACAGCTCAGCCTGCTGTAGGTAAGGAACTCTCTTTCCCTATTTGTAGCTCCAGATCATAGCACATTGTTCGGTTCGTAATAAGCATTTAAATGCTTTTCCATTCATTTATTTATTCTTCCAAATTTCTTTCTTTTTTTGTATCATTCTATTTGATAATTCTTCATACTGAGCATAGAAGTTCAGGAAGGAACCTTAGAAATTATATAGTCCAATCTCCTTTCTTTACAAACTAAAGTTGAGAAGGTTAAGTGACTCACCAAGATCACACAACTAATCAGTAGATGCTCTAGGACTAGAAACTAGGCAGTATCGAGCAGGGGGAAAACCATTTCTCTGTAGTCAGAGGACCAGGTTCAAGTGCCATATTTGCTACTTCCTGCATGACCTTGGGCAAATCGCTTAATCTCTTCAGGTTCTATTTCCTCTTCTGTAAGATAAAGAGGTTGGACTAGATAACCTTGACCTCTGAGATCCTTTCAAGTTCTAAGTCTATGATGCTGTGATTCTAAGTTCAGAGCACTTTCCATTAAACCACATTCATCTTTCTTCCTGAAATTTCCAATATAGGGGCACATGCTTTGAAAGAAAAAAATTTGAAATGAGAATCATGTTACTTAAAATTTCAAGACAAAACACTGTTTTTTCACTAGTTTTCATTAAGGCAATAAGCAGGCTATCAGAGAAGCAAGTAAGATAGCAAAATCTAACTAAGAAATTGTCATATGCATGGTGTAGTTGTGGAGGATACAAGGAAGAAAAAGACATGATTCCTGCCTTCCACTGAGATGAAAAATTAAAACAATAATACAGATAGTAGTATAAAACAATTTCAGAGGAGGGAGAAATTACTATGGCTTGAAAATCTGGTGAGTCTGGTCAGTAAATAGACGGGTTCAAATTTTGGCTCTGATACAGTATCTATGTGAGCTTCGACAAATAATGTTTCCTCTAAGTTTGCTCATCTGTAAAATGGAGAAGCTTTTCTGTAAGCCTGTAACTTCATTTGTAAAATAAAAGAAAAAAATCTTGGGTTTTAGTGAGCCACACCTACTGGGAAAAGAGTAGCCAAAAAAGCTAATATTATACTAGATTTCATTGAGAGGCATGGTGTCCAGAACAATGGGGGTGACAGTCTGGTGGTTCTCTGTCCTGGTCAGACCACATCTAGAATATTATATTCCATTCGGGATGTCACGTTTTAAGAAAAACACTGAGGAGAACAGAGAATGTGTTGTACAATCATATGAAAGCCCTCTATTGCTTAAAGGTTAAGAAATTAATATTTCTCCAGAGTAAAGTCTTTTCCAAACTTCCTTAATCATACTTCTAGGAAAAGAATGCTCTCTACTAAATGCACCCACCCTCTTTTTCCAGAGGTCTAATCACTTTCTGTCAAGGAACTGAAGATTAAAGAACTAATGATAAAAGCCTGTAAAAAATGAATTAAGTGTGGGAATCAGACTTAGAGATCAGACCTTAGTCTAGTTGAGGATATTGCCTAACTCACCCTTTGATTGGACTTACTGGTCAAGGAAATGGTCCTGTAGGATGTGCCATCATTTTAAGTGGCAACTGTTATGTCTGATTGATTTTTAACCTAAGCTCTGTAACTGTGTTTCCTCATTGTGAATTTTTCTTTGTTTGGGGATCCTATAAATTGTAACTCCAATGTGGCTTGTGTTTGACTTTCAAAGGCACTGGGAAGCTCTGCTGCTTTGGATGTTTCCCCCTCTAAGCAGAAAGACCGAGACAAAATTAGTTAAATTTATGAATTGTTTCTGACAGGCTTATGTCTCAACTGAGGCAAAGTATAGTATCTTTTTTTTTTCTTTCACAAGAACATAGAAGGATCAACTGAAGGAAGCAGGAATGCTTAGCCGAGAGAAAAGATGGGGATGGGTTGGGTGGGGGAGAAGATTTTGAAGGGCTATCATGTGGAAGAAGGATTATACTTGCACTCATTTCCAGAGGGCAGAACTAGCAACAATCAGTAGAAGTTCAGGGAGATGAGATTTTAACTCAAAGGAAAAGCGTCCAAATGAAATGAAATTTGATAGAGATAAATTTAAATTCTTACACTTAGGAACACGTGCGCGCGCACACACACACACACACACACACACACACACACACAAATTCAAGTTTACAAGTACAAAGAGGATAAGACGTGACTAGAAAGCAGTTCAGTTCATCTGAAATAGACTCGTGTTTTCAGTGGATTGCAGGTTTAATATGAGTCACTGGTATCCAGCAACCAAAAAAGTTATTGTAATCTTTGGCTGCATTCAAGAAGAGTAAAATTTTATTCCCATTGCCCCCACCTATCCTGATCAGATCACATCTGAAGCATCATGTTCATCTCTACAATCCACATTTCAAGAAAGGCATTGAGAAACTGGAGAGCAACCGAGATCATGAAGGGCCTTGCAATCATGCCGTGTGAGCATCTACTGAAGAAACTGGGGATGTTTAGCCTGGAGAAGAAATGACTTAGTTGGGGTATGATAGCTGAACACTTGAATATTTCAAAGACTCTCAAGTAAAGAGGTATTAGACATGTTTTCCTTGGCTTCAGAAAGCAGAAAGCAATGAGGAAAAGATTTTGGATTGACACAAGGAAAAACTTGTTAACAATTAATGCTGTCCAAAAGTCGAATAGAGCACTTTGGGAAGTAGGGGGTTTTCCCCTCCCTGTCACTGCAGGCTGGACAATGAACCACTTGTTGGCAATATTAGAGAAGGACCTTTCCTGTTCCAAAATTCTGTGGTTCTGAGTCATATTAAACTCTTTGAGGGTAGGGATTATTTTAAATTTTGTCTTTGTATCCCCAACATCTAATACAGAGCCTTACAAACAGTAAATGTTCAATAAATGTTTCAATTGAATTCTGACATCATAATAATTTTATTATCTACTTCATAAAACTATCTTAAGGAAAATATTTTTGCAGGCTGTAAAGAATCAAATGTTAGTAGTTATTGCTTTTATTATTGAGAAGTTGGACCTCAAACAGTACTTTAAAGGCAAGGTATGACTAGGATAGATGGAAAAGAGAGGTGAAGGGCACTTTGAGATTAATAAAAAAAAAAGGAGCAGAGATGAATGAAATATGGTTGGAAGAATAGATGGAGCAAAGCAGTGTGACTGGAGTAAAGAGTTCAAACTGGGAAGAGTAATGGGGGGGAAAGATCTGAAAGATAGGATGGGACTAGGGAGTAACTATCTTAATTATGAAAACATCAGAAAGATACCATCACTACCTGTTTTATGCACTGACAAGCACTAATAAAGAAGATGGTCAGCTCCACTAAAGTTGGAAATTAGAGTCTAATTCCTATGGAATGTATTGAGTAAGCACCCAATTATTTCATTTTTATCATTGTCACTATAGATGATGTGGAAATGTGCTAAATTCAAAATCAGTGACATGGTGATGTTTTACTCTGAACGAATAAAGTCCAGTCTGTAAAAGCTTGCCATATTTAGAGACAATTTCTGCCTGGAGCTCCCATACCACGTTGCCTGCTTCTACATCCCAGAGACACCTGAAACTCAACTGGTTTGAACCGAGCTCATTCCCTCCTAAATCTTCCCTTCTCTTCTAACTGCCCTAGTTTTGTTGAGGGGGTGACCATCCTCACCATCATCCAGGCTTGCAACTTTGAAGTCCCCTTTCACTCTTCCTACTTTCTCATTTCTCACGTGCAATTAGTCACCAAGTCATCTCATCCTACCTCTGCTGCATTTCTTAAATCCAGCCCCTCCTTTCCATTCCCACTATCACTAGCATACTTCAGGCTTTTGTTATTTGTTATTTCTCTTGTTATTTTTCCTCTAAACTGTTTTTAATTGCTTTCTAATTGTTCTTCCTACCTCTTCAATTCATACTATGCAGAGTTGCCAAAGAAATTTTCATATAGAGGTCTAAGCACTCCATTCCACTGTTCAAAAATCTTCCACCATTTCCCACCTGCCTACAAGATAAAATATGAACTCTTTATCTGGGCATTCAAGGATAATGATAATATCCAATATTTACTAGCATTTATATCTCTTATTATTCGTAGGCACTTTACAAATATTCTTATTTGATCTTTACAACAACCTTGGGAGGTAGGTGCTATAATCATACCCATTTTGCAAATGAGTAAACTGAGGCAAGCAGAGGTTAAGTGACTTGTCCAGGGTCACAAAGCTAGTTAGGGTCTCAGGCTGGATTTGAACTCAGTTCTTTCTGACTCCAGTTCCAGTGCTCTATTGACCGTACGTACCACTTGCCTTTTCAGCCTATCCATCAAACTGAACAACTGTGCTTCTGCAACTTAATCCTGCTCTCTTTCCTACCTCACCACACTTGCACAGACTTGGAAAGGAGTCCCTCAATATGATCATTTGTTGAAATCCTTTGATTCCTTCAGGCTAAGATCAAGAGTTACACCTCTTCCATGAAGCTTTTGATGATTTCCCTTTTTAAGTAAAAATGATTCTTCCCTCTATAATTACTTTCCTTCTCTTTTCTACATATTAACCACATTCTAACTAATTATTTGTTTACATGTGTTATCCTCCCTTGAGGGACAGCCTGGTATAGCAGATAGAAGGTTAGCCTCAGAGTCGGGAAAGCCTGGATTCAAGTCTTATCTCTGACATTTACCATTCAGACGTTTTTCAGTCATGTCTGACTCTTCATGATACCATTTAGGATTTTCTTGGCAAGGATACTGGAGTGGTTTGCCATTTCCTTCTCTAGCTCATTTGACACATGAGGAAACTGAGGCAAACAGGGTTAAGTGATTTGCTCAAAGTCACAGTAAGTGTCTGAGGCCAGATTTGAACTCAGGAAGATGAGTTTTCCTGACTCCAGATCCAGCATTCTATGCACTGCACCATCTACAATGACCAATTACTGCCTCTGGCAACTATCTAAAATAGGATTCTTAATCTAAGGTTTGTGAACTTATATATACATACATACATACACACATATCTGTATGCATGTATACATACATGTGTGTTTTAATAATTATATTTCAGTATAATTGATTTCCTTTGTAATTCTATGTATTTTATCTTATGCCTTTAAAAACATTGTTCTCAGAAAACATCCAGATCCTTCAACAGACTGCAAAGGGGTCCATTTGACAAAAAAAGCTAATAACCCCTTCTCTAAGACCAAGCTAGAGGTGAGGGGATTAACTGCATGTATGGGAGGAGTTTGCATGCACATGGGCAGTTTCTCATGCTGATGAAATCAAAACCTGGCTCTAATCCCTGGAAAAGACTGAGCTCTCAGGGGCAGTGATTGTGTTGTTTTCTATCTTTGAATTTGCCCAGTTTCTAGCATAGGGCTTAATAACTGTTTGTCTAACTGAACTGGACCTGTTTCTATTCCTAGTGGTAAGCCCTTCAGTTATAATTAAGATCCACTTCAACAGTTTCAGAATATAGCTTTAAATCAGAGTGTCAAATGTCATGCAATATGAGCAACTAGATCTATTTTCTTTCCTTAGTTTTTAATGAGAGCTTGGTTATCTGGCCATAAATTAAAGTATGGGGTGGGGGGGAAGTGTATCTGATAACATCACACTAATCTAGCTGTTATTTATCTGGCCATCTTGTCTATACATAATTGCTAAGAACCAGGAAGAAGGGGAAAAAATCTTTAATGGACTCAAATAGATCAAACAAACCCATTCACTAAAGCTTATGCACTTTGATGGTAGCAGAAGTCCTCAGGTCTTCAATTGGAGCCTACTTCCTCTTACTTTATGTATGATTTTAAGGAAGTTGGCTATTTGCCCTCTCAGACTATAAGAGGTTTGGGCAGCTAGGTGGTGCAGTGGATAGCATGCTGGCCCTGGAGTCAGGAAGACTCATCTTCCTGCGTTCAAATCTGACCTCAGACATTTCCTAGCTCTGTGACCCTGGGCAAGTCACTTAACCTTGTTTGCCTCAGTTTTCTCATCTACAAAATGAGCTAGGGAGGGGAATGGCAAACCACTCCGGTATCTTTCTCAAGAAAAACCCCAAATGGGGTCATGAATGGTCAGACACAACTGAAATGACTGAATAATAACAACAAGAAGCTATAGTAGGTTAGAAACATCAAATTTTTGAGTGGAAGGAGATTGTTCATAACTACGAATAGAGATTGGTGCCCTGACAACAGCTTGCAACCTGACATTTAAGGAGATAAGGGAAGTATAAACAGCAGTCAATGAGAATTTTTTAAGCATTTACCATGTGCCAGGCACTGTGTTAACATTTGAGGGTACAAAGAAAGACAAAAACAAGGTCTCTGCTCTCAAGGAGCTCCAGTCAAATGGAAGAGACAACATGTAAACAACTATGTGTAAACATGAGATAGGATAAACTGGAGATAAACACAGAAGGAAGACATTCAGAAGAACTGGGAATACTGGGCTTCTTGCAGAAGCTAGTATTCGAGCTGAGAATTGAAAAAAGTCAAGAAGACAGGAGGCAGAGACAAGGAAGAGTATAGTAACCACAGGGGATAGCCACTAAAAGCATGCAGAGTAGGGAGATGGGATGTCTTGTGCAAGAAACAGCAAGGAAGACAGTATCACTGGATGTTAGTGGAGGACATGGAACAGTGTAAAGCTAAACGTAAACTATGAGAGGACTGAAAAGCTAGGAAGGGGTTAGATTGTGAAAAGTTCTGAACACCAAACAGGTTTTGGTATTTGATACTAGAGGTAACAGGGAGCCATTGGAGATGGATGAGGAGGGGAGTGACGTGGTCACTTTGGGGAAGATCACCTTTATAGTTAAAGAAACTGAAGCCCATTTCAAATGACTTGTCCAAGTTCATACATAGGAAAAGGAGATTTCTCTTTTCCATCTTCAAATCTGGGGCTCCTTCTGCTTCCTTTCACTGCTATGGTCTTCACAGTTCTAATTTTCCTCAGGCTCTGCCTTTTCCTCTCCCTAGACTCACCTGCCCTCAGGGTGCCCTTCAAGGCCACAGGTCTTCTGTACAGTCTGCCTTTTGAATCTCCCATAAGACCCCAAATCAACTCCCATGATTATGCGCTCATGATCATGAATGCTGCAGTTAATTGGGCTGAGTATTTGACATGTGGCAGTTTATTCTGCTATAATGTTCCCACAGATATGGTGGACTTCTCATACAAGATGGATCACTTATAAAATGACAATGTGAGACACGACTGCTGTCTCTTAAGAGGCTGGCTGCTGTCCTTGGAACTGTTACACTATGGAAAGGCCCAGCCATGCTACTCACATGCTACTCTACCTCTTGCATCACCAATGCACTAGCTCCCTGACCCTCAAATGGATAATTTCCTTCCTTCCCCCTATGCTTCATAGCTCCACTTTACATTTTGTTTTCTCTTATTAAAATGTAAGTTCCTGGAAAATAGAGATGGTCTTGTTCTCTTGTTTTTTTTTTTTTTATCCACGGTGCTTATCACAATGCCTAGCACACAATAAATACTTCATAAATGCTTGCTCTATCTGTCTATCTATCTATCTATCTACCTATCAACATATCTATGATTTATGTATCTATCTCTGGGCTATGATAAATATCACAATCAGTAGAAGAAAGGAAGATGAGAGTAATGAGAAGGAAAAGAGATGAGGAAAATACACATTCAAATATTTGCTGCCAAGTGGAGGTAGTTGCCAGCAGTGGTTCAATACCAGTGACTGTGCATACTTACTCGTTTCCCACACTACTATGCATTTCTGATCTTCAGGAGCTCCCGGGGGCCTCTTTGTTGGAATGCTTTTAACCTGTCTTCAAGCTGCTTGGTGACTGCCTCAATTCCATTACATAGAAGCAGGTTGAGAGAACAATAATGCTCATTCAGAGCAAAGCTCTCCATCCTTTGCTTTTCAAATGGACACTCTGGCCCCATACTTTGAGGGGGAGGGGAATTGGGGAAATGTTGCCTTAGTTTCCCCATCCGAGCAGCCAGCTGTAAGAAAACTTGTTGATCTGTTTAGATTGCTTTACTCAATTTCTCTGAAAAGTGGTTGCCTTTGAGCTCCCAGAGAGATTAGCCAAGAGATAGCTCTGGAACTTTGACCTCCTCTCTTGGGTTCAGTCAAGTGGTCATTCCTCTCTGCCTCTTTGTCTTTGTGTGATTTGTTATGCCCCAGGAAAAAAAAAACAGAAAAAGAGGGGAAAGAAAGGAAAGGTGCTCCTTTAGATCAATTTAAGTATATCCACCATGTTTTTGCCTTTATTTGTATCCCCAGAAGTTAGCAGAGTGCCTGGGACCTAGAATTCCCTCATAAATGTTTATTGACTTACTTCTTTGCTATCGACATATGGATAATGGTTATTCTCCCAGGAGGACTCAGAAAACATCTTTGTAAAATGATTATTGATAAATAGGCCCTTCTTCTTCAAGGAAGCCGTGGAGTTAAATTTCCCATATGGGAGTGTCTGTGTAAAGGAGAGGGTGACTATTTCAAGGGTGTGCTGGAGCTGGCTTGAGGACTAATTGTTAAATGTTCAGTGTCAGGATTTACACCTTAGAAACTGGCAAATGCTGAAAAACAGGGCTTTGTTTATTGTTCTGTTGATTGTCTCTAGACTTAAGAAAGTAATGTAGAAAATGTTAATAATACAATTTAAACTTAAAATTGGCTTGTGTGTGCATTTTTCCTTCCTCTGCTTGTTAAGCATTTGTCTTTACACCTTTGTCTAGATGGCATCAAAAAGTCTCTCTACTGGTTATTTCAACAAAATCAATAAATATCATATTGAGGACCAACAGGTCCAGAAAAAATCAGCTAAATAGGTCAAGGGATAGAAAAAAATAGGCAATTTCTGCAATGAACATTACACCATATATGACAAATAAATATTAAGGTACAGAGTTTATTCTGACCTCCCAAGCCAGTCACAGTCTGGTTCTACTCTAACCTTTTCACCTTCATCTCACACCACATTCCTTTAGGACCCATCTGACCCTTTTACCACATACAGGCAGTGCCTTGACTTATGTTTTTGACTTCTCCTTTCCCTCATCTCTGCCTATTGAAATATCACTCATTCTTCAAGGTTGAGCTCAGATGACACTTTTCCATGAAACTTTGCTTAATATTCTTGCTATATGCAATATCTCCTATCTCACCCTCTTATTACAGAGAGAGGCTGTGACTTGCCCAAGATCACACAGATCAATCAACAAGTGTTTATTAAGCAACCACTATTTGCCATTCTCTGTGCTAGGTACTGGACACACAAAGAGAAAATCAAAACATTCCCTACTCTCAAGGAACTTATCTCCCAGTAAGGAGAGGAGTAATGGGTCAGTAGAATCAAGAGTCAATTCCAGGTCACCCAACAATCCAATCCAGCATTCTTTTCACTGAGTCTACATAGTCTCTTTTTCAACCAGTTATTTGTGGACCCATTTTATCCCTTCAACTAAAGTATAAACTCCTTGAGGGCAGGATTATATGTACTATTGACTTATGTAGCTAACAGTCCCTTGAATGTAGAAAGTGCTTAGTAAATAAATGTTCAATGTAAGAAAACTGGATGGAATGTAGGCTACCATTCATTCAGGAGAAGAGGGGTCCCAGAAGCTACTAAACAACTTCAGAGGATATTGGAAAATCCAAAGGTCACATTGCCAAGAAACATTTTGCCTCTGCTCTCTTAAAATACTGGATCCATACATCAGGAGAAATGTACTCCATATGTTTCTGTTCTTTCAAGTTTAGCTTATTAGATTGTTCTTCTCCTGCTCTCTTTATTTTTTTTAAAAGAATCTATTCACAAGTTCTTTCCAGTCATCTATTAGATTTCATTAGCTTCAGCTATTGCAAATACCAGAAAGCTTCAGCTGCTCCATGCATGAATCCATACAATAAGCATAAACCTCAGCTCACATTGTTGAAATAACCTGAATATACTATTAGGGACTTTTTAAGGGGGGAGGGGAGAATTTAGGGAAATCCTGGTGAGAATTTCCTCCATGAAGCTTGGCACTTTCCCCATACCTTCTAGTTTTATCGAGTTGCTTGGAGGCATAGAGAGCTTAAGTCTTTTGACAGGCGTGGTAAGTTTGAACGAGTTAGTCAACAGTGTTCATTAAGAATTTTGTATGTGCCAGGTGATGGGATTTCAAAGAAAGGCAAAATTAGGTCCCTGTCTAAAAGGAGTTCACATTCTAATGGTGGAGAAAGCACACAAAACAAATATGCATATACAAGTACATACAGAGATGGGATGTAAGCTCAGGGAGCAGGTAATTAGCAGTGGTGTAGGGGTAATCAATGGGATCAAGACAGGCCTCCTACAGAATATCTAAGGGGGTGGGCATTGGGGGGGTACTTGAGCCCTAGTCTTCCTGACTCTGCAGCCAGTTCTCTGTTTTATCATGCTACCTTGCTTCTAAGGAATCAGATCATGAAAACACAGAATTTTAGAACTTGAAAGGATTTTAGACATCATCTAGTCCAACTCCCTGAATTTGCATATTTAGCAAACTGAGACTCAAGAGAAGTAAAGGGACTTTCCAGAAGTCACATAGGTATATATAGTTAGTGGAAGAGTCAGGTTTAATATTTTACTCTTCTGAGCTATAGTTCAAGGCTCTAACCCACATGAGAATAAACCAAAGCTCACTCTTTCCTTCCTTCCTTCCTTCCTTCCTTCCTTCCTTCCTTCCTTCCTTCCCTTCTTTCCTTCCCTTCCTTCCTCCTTCCTTCCTTCCTTCCCTTCCCTTTCCTTCCTCCTCCTTCTTTCCCTTCCTCCCTCCTTCCCTCCTTCCTTCCTTCCCTCCTTTCCTCCCTCCTTCTTCCCTCCATCCTTCCTTCCTTCCTTCCTTCCTTCCTTCCTTCCTTCCTTCCTTCCTTCCTTCCTTCCTTCCTTTCTTCTTTTCTTCCTTTCTTTCTTTCTCACAATGTTCTAACATAGGAAAGTTTCCTAGCCTGCTTTTTCTCTTTTTCTCTTACTTCATTTCCAGGATAAGTGTCAAAGCATTCAGATCTGATCAATTAAAGGGAATTTTCTAGCTAATGCTTACTATTGGTTAGCTGATTATTCCTAACAGATCTGAAGATGAAGTCCTTCTAATTGGCTGTCAGTCGGCCAGGTTCCTATCTTGTATTATTTTTAGTCTACTCCTTCGGTCCCTGTGGGTAATCAAAGAAAGGCATTTTGATTTTGAGCCACACTGGGGGTTAAAATGGGGTGAAATGCCATCCATCTTCTTTCCAGGAAGATCTGAAATTGAGCCACTAACTTCCAATAGACATAAAGCCTTCCCATAAATGACATACTAAAAATAAACACCAGAGTAACAGGTGGATTTGTAGAGATGGAACCTCAGACCTAGCCTCCCTAAATAACTATACAACTTTAAAAAAACAAACAGCAAAGCATAGTAGTCTTTATGTAAACTCCCAATTACTTATTTTTTTTCTATCTGAAATGACATTCAATTCAAATATTTTACATCCCCTAATCTAGCCTGCCATGACCACTGTAGGCCCAAGGGACTTCTCTCTACTCAGGACTCCTTCATTGACTATAATAGCAGTGTCAAACTTAAAAAGAAATGGATCCCTATTAGCACACATTGACTTAGAAAACAACAAATCAATATTACCTATGTTGTATTGTGGTTTTCATTATTAAATTTTATTTTTAATTCATGAAATAAACAAGTATTTCTATAATATAGTATAATAAAAAAGATGATTGCACATGAAACTACAAATCTACTATGTACAACTTACTATTCCTTTCAAATACACAACAAAATTATCATGTAAATTTCTTTTTTTCTTCTGTCTCCCCCCACCCCACCCCAACCTAAAGATGGCTTTATTAGAAATAAATAGGCATATATATGTAAAATTATTCTATACATCTATTTATTGGTTCTTTCTCTGGATGCAGACAATGTCTTTCTTCATATGTCCTTGTTGTATTGTGTTTTTATTTATTTTGTTAAACATTTCTTATCTACATTTTAGTCTGGTTTGGGTCTCTTTTGGTTGGTCTACACCATTTAATCCATCAATTCACATTTATTTAGTGCCTGTAATGGGCTAAGGGCTGAGGATATAAAGATAAAAATGAAATACCTCTGCCTTTGAGGAGCTTACATTCTATGAAAGGAGATCAATAGAGATATATGCAATTATATAAAATATATAGACCAAATATATAAAATAAATAGATGGCAAATAAGGCAGGTACTAGCAGGTGGGAGATTGGTACTTATCACATACGGCCACATATTTTTCATATATATAAATTTATATATACACATAATGTATAACAGGACTGTAGTTACCTCTTGGATAGACACTGGGTTTGAATTCTTAATCTTTGAACATAAGAAGGGTTCAAGAAATATCTGTTACTTTATTGTTCCCCTTCTTACTTTGAGCCCCAAGTCAAATGAATACAATCCAATTTGGAAATGCTAAGTTCGGTCAGACCTGGTTTTACTTAAGATATTAGTAGTAGTGAAACCTTCAGTTATGTATTATGTCCTATTTATAGTAAGTTTTGTATTTTGATCAGATAGTGAATTTATTTTCAAGAAAATCTCAGAAAGAAAAACTTTAAATTGGCAGAGACAATAAAGATTAACCTTATATAGTCATTTAATGATTTTTTTTAAAAAGATGCCATTTTTCTTTTTGCCAAACTGGATAGATCAAAAGGGTTAGTACTTTCTCCAAAGAGTCAAAGTCTTCCTCAAGGAGGAATTAGAATACTTTTGGTTTCAAAAATAATTTCAAAGAAAACTGGAAAGGAAATAACAGACTGATCTACTTCCATGTGTTTTTTTTTTAATCTTTCCTTGGCCTGACATTAAAACTTGTCATATTGTTTTTCCATTTCCATATTTTATATAAAGAACAATATGCCTAAATAGTTTAGCTTTAGGTGATTTACTAAAGATCCCCATCCTCATCATAGGGTCTCTGAGATAGAGTAACTATAATGCAGGAAGATGTAATAAGATAGCAAACGTATCTAGGAGGACAGCTTGTACATACTTATCTTTGCCAAATAGCATATTCTTTCATTTCCAAATTACATTAGTTTCCATTTATCACCTCCAATTGACTTTAGTAAAGTAAGGAAACATACTATGCCTGAGTATGAGTGTCCCATAATTCCCCAAGAAAGGAATAGAATAAATTTCATCCATCATGACATTTCACAAAGTTTGACATAGGAAGTATACAGCTCCCCCAAGTATTGTAGTACCAAATATTTATTCCATGAACATTAGAGGGAAACATACTGCTTTTATATACAAAAAACTACATATAACATCTGTGATATAAAATCATTCTTTTTATATACTGCCTTTGAGAGTTGTAATAAAGCTAGGTTTTAAGAAAAAATACTCCTAAGCTATTTTTGTTAAAAAAAAAAATCTGTCCTCTAAGCCATTTTTTTGAAGACCCAATCTCCTGCAACACAAGTAATGTTTACAACTTAAAACATGCATCAACTTGACCTATTCTCTCACTTAATTATCATTCAAAATTTACTCAAGAAGGAATTCACTGCAATGGCAATATTGACCAAAGAAAATGACAGGAAATAGGATTTAATAGAGAAGAATCCAAAGATCATCAATCAAAAGACCTGGATTACTATTATAAATAAGGTGAATGTAGACAAGAAGACATGCCACTGAATTAAGGAAATTTAGCCTAATCCTATCCTATTCAAACAATCAGACCAAAGGATATTCAATTCAGTTATTTTACTTATCTAAACAACTGAAGCAAAAGTTAGTCAGTTCTGCTTTGGCCTTCAACATCCATCTAGATAAAGGAAATGAACTGATACTCAACAAATACCAATTGAGCATCCACTGTGGTAGGCACTGGGGATACAGGCCCAATTCAATAGGCATTATGAAGTTATACCTAGCATAAGCAAGGCATTAGAAAGAGTTTAGTTTAGTAGTTGCCATCATTTTTAGTTCTCACTCTTTCTGACCCTATTTGAGGTTTTCTTGGCAAAGATACTGGAGTAGTACACCATTTTCCCCCTTTGCTCATTTTACAAATAAGGAAACTGAGGCAAACAAGGTTAAGTGACTTGTCCAGGGTCACACAGCTAATAAGTGTCTGAGGTCATATTTGAACTCAGTAATATGATCCTTCCTAATTCCAGGCAGAGCACTCTATCCAAGAGTAGAGTTCAAGTTCTTCCTTTGATAGATACTAGCCTTCTCACCCTGGGGAAGGCACTTAATCTCTCAGTTGCCCCAGGCATTCACTAATACGGTAAATTGAGGAATAACAGCTGATCTGCATTCATACGGGAGCTTTCTACACTGGGGAAATCATAGGTCTGGACCAAATATGCAAGTTACTGTGTTAGGCATTAACTCCAAAGAGAAGAGGACATATAGTCCTGTTCCTTTCTTGTCATTAACTCATTCAGTCATAGTCAGAGTCATAGCCACAGATTTAGAGTTGGACTGGACCTTAAAGATCATCCGGTCTGACTTCCATTTATTTTTAAAAAATGAAGAAACTGAGGCCCAGAGAGCTTACATGACCAGCCCAAAGTTATACAGACTAAAATGTGACAAATTTGGTAGGTTAATCCTGGTCCTGATTCCAGTACTCTTTTCATTGTACCTAGAGCAATCCCTTCACTGAAGACCAAACAGAATTCTTCAAATTAAAAGTCAGAAAATGAACACTTCAAAAACTAAGCTGCCACAATGACAAACACATCTGAATCCTTCCTATATGTCATGTTAGGATTCATCTTCTCAATATGTAGCTGTGATCGAGTCACTTTCCAGGTCAAAAACTTCTCCTAAGTCCTTGACTTGGTATTTAAGGCATTCTCACATTCCAGCCCCAGCTTACTTGGCCAGACCTATTTAATGCAACTGTCTCCATGCTTCAGTACATTCTCTCACTGAACATATTTGAATTTTTTGGCCTCCATACCCATGTTCATGGCATTCTCTGTCCCCAAAGTTGCCTTCATCCAACATTCTAACTAGTTGAAATTCAACTTACCCTTCAAGGTCCTGCTTAAATGCCATTACTTTATGGTAACTGATCCCTCCAAACCAGATATCATGCCTTTGACCTCAAAATTCTCCTAGTACCTTGTACCTCTCTAATTCACATCCATACTCTACTTCAAGAGTATAGATAACAGATCTATATTTATGTAGCACTTTCAACCATGTGTCTATCCCACAGTCTACCTTGTGGTACAAATATTACCATCCCCATTTTATGGATGAGGAAACTGAGGCTCACGCAAGGTAAAAACAACTTGCTCATGGTCACAAGCCATTAAATGCTCAAGACAAGACTTGATTCCATGTTTTCTGACTCCAAATCCAGTGTTCAATGCACTGACTGAACTGTTCTGGCTCTTTTTGTACTGCATTTGATTGTAGACAAGCCTCAACTATTACCCTATTACAGGCTCCTTTACGACAAAGATTGAGGTGTACAGTGCCTAGCACATGACATCACTCAATAAATGTCCCTTGAAGTAACTGCAAATTTAAAATTCTCTTTTTTAAGCTACATCCACAAAATGCAAAGGCAACTGAAATGTGACCAAAAACAGTTACTTAACACTTGAGAGAATGAATAAATAATAGGTTCACCACAAATGGGAACCAAAGTCTTACCCCTGCCTGTATTGAACATTTAGTTTTTGAAACTCAGATTTGCTGATCTTATTAAGCCTAAATTGTTTACACAGAATTCAAAGAATTATAGGAATCAAAGAACCTCAAGAGGTCATTTCATTCACCCTCTTTCTCCCAGCTCTAAGTTATATAGTACAGATGATCATCTATTTTATTCTTGAGATCTCTAGGGAAGAAGAAGAAGCCAGACCTCCCTCAATAATGTATCTCAAAGTTTCAGAGACCTTCAGTCATGACATTCTTCTTCATTTTTTGACATTCATCTTTCTGCCTTCATTTCAAGCCCCTGTGTCTTGTTCTGTCCTCAGCAGAGATGGGGAACATCTGGTTACCATCACTCCGATAATAACCCTCATCCCACTCATGCTACTGCTTATTTGTTTCTAGGAATACAATCATACGCTTTTCAAACATTACATTTCAGAGTAATTTGTAAATATGTTATTAGTTTATAAATCTTTGTTATTCAAGTTATTTTGGAGTAACTTGAACATCTTTAGAGCAGTGAACCCAATTACACAGATTTGTATGCACCACAGGTTAAGACATGGTTCTTTACACACAGATAACATGCTGTAAAAGCTTGCTATAATATGCTGAGTTTCCACCTAATGTTAATTTGACCCTGTAGAATATCCATATTTATGTTTGGAATATTAATAAAGTTGCCCTATATTTGTGTTAGAGATCTTTCACTGTACATTTGTTTGTATTATTTGAGGAACAAATCACAAAATATTAAAAACAAAAACTTCGAGATAACTAGATTGAACACAAGGTATTTTGTGCCATGTTCTGGGTCTTGATCTTTGAGAATAGAGCATGGCCAATTCCCTTTCATGCAAGGATTCAGTTTTACATCTGCACTAAATAATGAAGTTTGAAGACAGTTTTTGAAGGGAAAAAGGATGGGACTTGTTTTGCCTGGCCCAACAGTGCAGAATGAGGTATAATAAGTAGAAGTTGCAGAAATGCAAAATTAGGCTCAACATAAAGGAAATTTCCTAATAATCCAAAGTAGAAAGGGCTAATTCGGGAAATGATTTGTTCTCTCTCACTGGAAGTCTTCAGTCAAAGTCTAGATGACTAATTGTTGGGTATAATGTATCCACTGAAGTCATTTAGCTATGAAATTAAGTTTGATTCTATAAACTCAATGGATTAAAGTAGATTTAAATCCAGAATATTAAGTTTAGAATTCTATCTAATTTTTTTTTCATCACTGGGCTAACTGATGAAGTTAACATTAAATTGAGATTAATGGGAAACTGGCCCAGAGGTAGAGAATGCACAACAAATTTTTAGGGTGCCAAGTCTCAATATTTATTTCAAAAATAAATTGTTATAACAACAGAAAAATCCACATCTCAGAAGATTCCTTAGTCAATTATGATCCAACAGAAAATAAATTGTATATTGACTGATTATGATAGTTTAATTCCAATACAATGGGAATGTTTCAAAAACATTCCCTATGTGTTTCAGTGTATAACATTTTATTATCTACTTTGGAATTGTTTTTCACGAGAATTTGGTCATAGCACCAATAATAGTTGTTGTTGTCTAATTACAGTTTCTAAGATGAGTTCCCCATAAAAAGGTGCTTACTTTACTCACAAATCATCTACAATTTATCCATTTGACTTACTTTTAACAGACTTCAACGTCTTCTGGAGGCATGTGGCAGTCAAGAATTATACTTTGTCAACATGGTACTTTCCACTGTTGAAAATAGTCCATTTTTGCCACAGTAAAATGTGTGGTGTGATATCACAACCCCTGAGAATTCTGAAAGGGGGAAAAAAGACAAGAGACAAAACTAAATTACATGAAATGCTACAATCAAGAATAATTCTGAAAATTAAAAATAGAATAAAAAATCTGTTGGCATTAAGATGAAGAATTTATCAACTCCCTTTCCCCCCAAAATAGAGTCCTTTTATTTTTAAATTGATCCAGATGTCAAAAGGTATCAGCTGTTTAAATGTTAAATGCCTCTTAAAATGTAGAAACTTATTCAAGTGATTCTATTGTTCAGAGTCAGACTCATTGAATCTTGTTGAAAGGGATTCAGGCCCCAAAAGAAATCAAATTCTTCTGTTACAATATTTTATAAAGCATATACAATACAAGGATTAAAAACATATTTCAGACTAAGTGAACACACATTCCATATTGAGAACTATTGAACACAATAACTCTTTTTTCTAGGACTAGTTCATATAACCATTATTTCTGAAGGCGAGTTTTAATATACCGGCTGTACCAGAAGTATTAAGGGGTAGTAGGCCACAATGGAAAGTAGTGTACTTGGAGCCTGCAGACCAGCCCCTCACATAGTGCCTGGCATACAGCAAATGCTTAATAAAGGCTTGCTGATTAACTGGTTGACTTCAAATCTTTGCTTTGTTACAGACAAGTAACATTGGGCAAATCATAATAATTTCCTGGGCCTAAATGTCCTCATCTGTAAAATGAGGGAATTATGCTAGATAATCTCTAAGGCCTATCTAGCTCTAAATTTATGTTCTTATTTATGTAAAAGAAAACGTTTCTTATACAGTGGGAATCCAACAGGGCAGGAAAGCAAGAGAGGGAAATGTAGCTTAGAAGGAATAATCACCCTAAAATAAATGGGGCTCTTTTTTGAGATTGGGGGAAGGGCATTGGAGAATAAACGAGGATCTACCTCAAAGGCTAATTGTCTGGATCTGTAGTGAACTCGGGTTCTCAGGAATTTATTCTATTTCTTCTATAATAAAATACATATACTTCTTTTTGGCATTTAAAGGTTTTGGCAATCTGGTCCCACATGTAGTAAGCATTACTCCCCATCTGGGCTACATGTTAGTACGTTTCTTATGTAAGACATCCCACCTCTGCTTCCATTCCTTTACATATATTATCTATCCCTTGAATTCACTTTCTTTTGAAATCCTTGCAATCCCTAGTTTCCTCCAAGGCTCCACCTAAACACTGTCTCCTAAATTAGTGTCCTCCTCCACTGAAATTACCTTGTATTTATTCTGTGTTTACTTATTACACATTGTTTTCCTCCAAAGGAATGTGAGATTTGAAGGTAAGACTTGTTTCACTTTTGTCTTTTGTATCTCCAGTTCTTGGCAATACTGGGAACTTGTTGAATGATAGAAAGAATGGATTTTTACCAACAGATTTCAGAGAACCTTTTGGCAGAGATGACCTAGGGATCAAGTACAATTGAGCAACTGGCCAACACTAGTTGAATGATTATTGTGGACAAGGCATTACAGGAGATACAAAGATGAATAAGGTCTAGTCTAGTCTCTACCTTAAAGGTGCTTTTTATCTAGGTAAGGAAATAAAACATATACATGAAAAGACTGACTGCTTTGCAATTAAGAGGTATTCAAAAAAGTTTTGATTCTGACAAGTCATAAGTGTGGTTAAGAATAAAGATGGGACATTGTGGATGGCGTACTTAAGTAAAGGTTCAAGGAGGAAGGAAAAGAAGATAAGGTTGGAAAGGAAAATTGGGATCAGATTGTGGAGGGCCTTCTGGAATCAGGTATAAACCAAGGTTTTCTCTTCTGGTGCCAGCAAGAATCATCCCAGGAACAATATACAGTAGTGCTTTTATTCTTTGTAAGTTTTGTTATTATGAATAAGTTAATAAAAACAGGACCGCCTTGAGATAGGTAAATATTCTCCCATTTGATGGGTTTGAGAGCTGAGAGGTGGAGAAGATCGGTGACATGCCCTGGCCACATCACAAACCATTTGGTAGGGAGAAATTACTGACCTAGCCTCTACAGATTATGTGACATCTTCCTGTGTCTCTAGCTCTTAATTACACAGAGCCTTGAATGGAATCTGTGGCAGAGCAATAAGTAGAAATACTTTCACCTGAGAAAAACAGTTGGAGGAGGATGACAGCATAGAAAATAATCCAATGTGAGGGGAAAGGGTGGCAACACAGAGGATGTGTACTTAAATCAGGAGAGGAAGTAACCCATCACCCATGGGGCCCAGCAAGGAAGAGGGGCTCTAGGAAAGGGGAACCATGATGACTGGACCCTAGTAGTAGCAGTCTGGGCTAGGACAAAGACCATAAGACAAACACCAAGAGAAGCTGTCTTCCTCATGTGTGTGTCCAAGGGCAGCCTCAGTCATTCTTCCCTAGTTTCAGTTCTAACCTGCTCCAAGTTGATAGTTAGATTCATTAACCTAGACAACTGAGTTCTTTCTTATTGGCTATAAGAGGGGACTGACAATAAATGTACATCAAAACAAAACTCAGGATAGCTCTTCTATCCTGTTTCCCAAGTTCCACTTTTAATGAAAGTGCACACAATTCAGTTCATGCCAAGCCTCTTAGGAGAGTGGTGAGATCCTGTCTTTTGTCATGAACTACCTAGAATCACACATCACTGATGTAGCATAGGTGATGTAATACAAATGTTATAATGATGCAGGAAGGAAAACAGGCAGGGAACTGCCAACAGAATGATTAATTCCAAGCACTGAGAAAGTATTGACTGAGATCATGGCAGCCTTTCCCCAAAGGTTGAGTCTATCACAGCTCGTATAAGTAGCTGGCAGAGATTAGGAGCATCTAAAACCACGTGTGAAGGACAGATGGAGTAAGACACAGTCTCTTAGTTAAGGACTGTGGAAAGAAACAGGCAGGTGTGGGAATATCACGGGTCACCATTATACAACTTGCTGGCCATTCTGGTGGTAACTGAGCAATGACACACTGGATGACCTGTCCATGTCCCTAACTATGCCCTAAATAATATTCACCTACCTCTGGTCTTGACCAGTTCCTAGCTAGTCTTTGCTCCACTGGGCTTGAAAATCAGTGGAAAGAGCACTTGATTTAGAGACTGAATATTAAAGGTTGGAATCTTGGCTCTGCCTCTAATGCCAGCTGTGTGATTTTGAGCCACAGTACTTAAGCCCTAAGCTTTGGTTTCCTTATCTACAATAACTCTACCATTTCTATTGAGCTTTAAGGTTTATAAAGTTCTTTCTTCAATAGAAACCCCCTTAGGTAGGCATTCTCCACACAGTCCATTTGCCCGTGGTCACATACAAAAACTCAGTTTTGGAACCAGGATTTGAGCTCCAATCTGCTGCCAATTCCAGCCCTCTTTCCATTACCCCACTTTGTACCTGTCGTGCCTAGCCAATCAATAGCATTATGGTTAGGCTGAAAAGAAATATATAAAATATAAGTGGAAAACATATGAAAGGGCTTTGAGAACCATAAAGTACTTAAACACATGGCACAATCATTTTTTGTTAGTACCGAGAGAGAGAGAGAGGAAAGAGGGAGAAAGAGAGAGACAGAGACAGAGAGACAGAGAAAAGAGAAAGAAAGAAACAGAGAAAGGGGGGAGAAAGAGAGAGAGAGAGAGAGAGAGAGAGAGAGAGAGAGAGAGAGAGAGAGAGAGAGAGAGAGAGAGAGAGGAGAAAAAGCAGACATTTGTCCAAGAAGCTGCATTCTTTATGGGGGCCTCATCAACCTTATGTTTAGTGGTTGAGGATTCTAGTTAGATTCTTGGGATGTCTTATGGAGAATCTATCTGTGCCCCAGGACACAAAGGTCATTGGCAATCATTCACACTTGTCTTCCCTGCTTTTCTAGTTAGTAAAGCACATGACTACAACTTTCCTTTTTTTTGTGCTGAGCCCCTGAAAAATAGGCAAAGGACTGGCTTTCAGCTCCAAGAAAGCTAGCTATAGCCAGTCCTAACACAGATAGTGTTATTTAAGGGCCAAAGCACATGGCCTAGGAATGAGGAGACCTGGGTTCTTGACTTGGCTCAGCCATTGGGCAATTGTGAGAATTGGGCAAGTCATTTCAGACTTCTGGGACTCAGTTTTCTCATCAGTCAAATGCTAGGGTGGGATGAGGTCTTGGATGCATTCACTAGTTCCATAGGATTCTAGGACTCTTGGATGAGGCAATACAGTCTAGCATTATGGAGGCACAGTGGAAAGACCACTGATTCTGGAGTCAGAGGGTTAAACAAGGGTTAAAATTAAGACTCTGATACTTATTGTCCATAAAACTGTATACAATTCACCTAACCTCTCTAGAGTCTCAGTTTCTTCATGATAACAGCCAAAATTCACGTAGCACTTAAAGGTTTGTTAAGTACTTTAGATATAGTATTTCCCTTGATGCTCATAGCAATCGCATGAGAGATGTACTATTATTATACTCATCTTACAGATGAGGAAATTGAGATCCAAATAATTAATGTAAGATACTCAGGACCACATGCCTAGCAAGTGTATGAGGCAGATTTTTAATTCAGGTCTTCCTGAGTCCAAGTCTAGCACTTTATCTACTATCATCAGTAAAATGAGGGGCATGGGTGAGTTGGCTTCTGAGGCTCCTTCCAGCTCTAGAGATATAATCATATGCTACAAATGGGATGTCAAACTACAGCCCAAAAGGGGGGCTGGGGAAGTACCACCATCAACCAGGCTAACTCAGTACCCCCACGAATATTGTGGTTAACTTTTAATCACAAAGACCCAAACAGAATAGTCTGGTATCATCAATGCCAATCAGCTCCCTGAAGAACCTCACTTTGTAAAATAATAACACTTCCTTCATGAAAACCATGATTTTAATGGTGTGAGTACTTTGCTCCATGAAAGAAGAAGGTTTCATGAATTTCTATGGCCAAAGCTATTCATTGCTGGTGGCCAGTCTGGTGAACACCTCTGCACTTAATAGGCTCAGTGTGGACAATGGATAACTAATTCGCTTGTTACAACTGTAACGATCACTTCCACTATATAATAAATAGGCTATGGTGGAGAGGAGAATGCAAAGATTTTCTAAAGGCTCTTTCATGGTGCTGCTGGGCTGATTTACTTTAAACTTTCCAATCCTGCCTGGGACACTTACAAATCATATGATCCTGGGCAAGTCACTTAATCTCTGTGTGCCTCAATTCCCTCATCTGTAAAATGGGGATAATAATATCACCTACCTTAGAGGGTGGGTGTGAAGATCAAATTGGAAAATATATGCAAAGTCCTTGGCAGATATTAAATTGTTTTTATAAATGTTTGCTATGATTACTATTTATTTAAAAAGAAAGAAAGTAGGTCCTAAAGAACGGATGATAATGCCATCTGAAAATTATAAGACAGTAGGAAATATTACAATAAAAAGGCCTTTGATTTGCACAATGATTGTCTAGAGCTGGGTAACTTAATCCTTTTATGCCATAGATATATGCCTGGAATCTTAAAGCCCAAGCTTTGGTTCAGCTGACCGTAAGCTCTGGATGACAATACCAAGTTAGAAAAGCTGCCAGGATGGGCCTGGTGTGTGCCTCTTACCTGAGAAGCAAGCCTCAAGGAAAGAAAAGGTGTGTTACCAGGTTGTCCAAAGGGGAATGAATCTATAGCCTCCTAAACCCTCAATGAATGTCTACCAATTCATAGAGAGTTTCTGATCTGGGCTAGTGGAGAGAGTATGGGATAATGGAAAGAATAGTTGTTTTGCAGTCAGGATACCCAGGTTAAGATCTTCCTTCTGCTACTTGCAACCTACGTGACACTGAGCAAAGGTTAAGTCATTTAACCTCTCTTTACCTCAGTTTCAGTTAAATAAGGAGGTTGGACCAGATAAAGTATAATGTCCCTTTTGCTCTAAGTCTGATTCTATAAAGTATACCCACACTGATGAAATAATGGTTTCTTGAAGAAGTGAAATATAAGATGCCATTTTGGGAAGCACAGAAACCACAGGACCTTAGGGAAAGTCTGCTTTTTTGCTTAGATTCTCATCTTACAATGTCAGGACAGTTGCTGCTGCTATTTTCTTTCTGCTTTCTACAAAGCAGCCTCGGCCGCACTAGAGAAATAAACTTCCAGGGGATCCTAACTCAATTCTGAGAAACGACTACAATTTATTTTTTAACAAGGGAAGGCATCCTATAAGGACCATGCGCTACAGTATGGGATCTCTCAATGCTATCAGTTACAGGATTTAATGTCCATCATTCATTTAAACAACAACAACGACGACAACGACGACATGCTATGTAAAGGTCAGTGAGGATGGAGTCAAATAATGTCCTTCAAATCAGAACTTTTCCTAGGCAGAAATGCTAGAAAATTGCTATTGATTGAAAAACAATTTCAGGAACATGAAGCACGGACAAAGTCCTTCACCTAAAGCTAAAGAAAAGGCTAATGGTTCATATTTGCTCCAATCAAGGGAGGAACAGTGGATTCTAAAATACAAATGGCCCATATTAGGCTGTTACAGTTTTCAAAAGGAAAGAACATAGCTGGATAATATTCAATAATGGTGGTGGCAACTTAGTCCAAAAGGATGAAAAGAACATTTTATTATACTTCATCTGAGCTGCTGAACACAACGCTTCTTGAACTTAGTTTCCTTTGACTTTGTAAAAGGGACTAGAAAGAAGGGTCTAGAACAATTATAAGCTATTCATTCAGGAAGTTTCTGGGTATGAGTTATATTAAAGTAAAGGGAAACTATTCAGAGGCTACTCCCTACTGAAATGGAGCAATAAAGCTCTTTGGAAAAACATGTAAGCCAATAGTTAAGATAGAGATGAAATACGCATCTGGAGCATTCTCAGGATCTGACTGAATTGGGAGAGACTAAGGGTACGAAGTACTTAATCCTCTTTGCCTCAGTTTCCTCATCTGTAAAATGAGCTGCAGAAGGAAATGGTGAACCATTCCAGTTTCTCTGCCAAGAAAACCGCAAATGCGATCATGAAGAGTCAGACATGACTGAAATAACTGAACAACAAAAGAATGCAAAGTAAGATCAGTAAGATCACAAAGTCCAACAGCTGCAGAGAAGACAGGCCAGAAGTCCCTGCCTGGATGGAGTTCTTCATCATTACATGGAGCTTCTCCACAGCAGAAAGGGAAACAGGGTCTGGGACAATTCTTCCTGAGTTCAAAGCTGAGTCCAAGAAACTCAGAGCCCAAGTGCAAAACAATCTATTTATGCTACAGTATGATGGGAAAATGAAAGATAACAAAAGAAAAAAAAAGTATTGTCTGATGCCTAGAGGTCAAAAGGGTAAAATTCCCAATGAAGCCGACTACTGATTAACAAGGCTCCTCAGGAATCCAAATTCATTAGCCTTAATTTTTTCTCTGTAAACTTAGCCTGTCCAACCTGAACTCTCTCTTATAATCAAGCTGCTGCACTTGCCATGCACATTTCTGTCTCTTGTCCACACTAACAACTCTCTTGTGTGAACTCTTCCATAACTTATAATCTATGCCATAACTGTAGTCTTTTCCATAACTTATAGTCTATAACTTACAGTTTATCCAGAATTTAGCATATAACTTACAGGCTCTTCTATTGTTTTATGTGCATTAGCCTTCTTTTTCCAGCTAGAATGTAAGCTCTTTCAGGCCTGCGACCATCCCCTGTATCTCCTTCATAGTATCTGGGACCAAACTGGGCACATAGCAGTCTCATTGGATACTTGCTAACTCATTGATTCTTAGCTTATTTGTCTGGCTTTGAGGCCTCTTTTTTGTTTCTTTATTTTGTTCTTGTTAGTTCTCTGGAACCAAGTTCTTGACCTTTTTGTCCCATTCTGTTCATTAATCAAAGCATTCTGAATTCATTAAAGAGACTGGAGCTGCAAGCTGCTGTTCTTTCTTACGATGATGCCAATGGTACCTTGCAAATGGCAGATCCGAAAACAGGATATGGTCATAGTTGCTCAAGTTTATAATAAAGCAGGGGTCTGATTAAATAGGGCAGAGTACAAATGGCTATGAGTTTAGGGATGTCCCCTACTCCAGAATCTGCTACTGAAAGGAAAGGCTCTTCTCAGGAAGTATGTAGCTGATAAACATCATAGGCATCACAAGCACCATAAACAAAATGGATGAGGCCCCCCTCTGAAGGACAGCCCAGCTTCTTGGGTCAGTGTCATGTTCACCAATACTTTTTGTCTCCTCACTATTTCTTTTTTTTCCTGTTTCGTATTTTAAACTTTTATTATTTATTTTTTAACATTCTTTTTGAATTTTGAATTCTAAATTCTTTCCCTCCTTCCCACCCCCTCCCTCACCCACTGAGAAGGTAAACAATATATCAATTACACATGTGAAATCATGCAAAAGATAACTCTATATTAGAAATATTTCCAAAAAAGAGCAAGAAAAATAAAGAAAATGAGAAAATTATGCTTGAGTTTGCACCCAGACTGCACCAATTCTCCCTCTAGAGGTGGACAGCATTTTTTCATTTTGAGTCCTTTGGAATTGTCTTGGATCATCGTATTGAGCAGTGACTATGAGTTTCAAAGGGAGAAATGAACAAAAGGGGAAAGGAATGACAAATCTAGTCTTATACTTATTTGCAGTGTTTGAGGTTAGGAGAAGGAGAAATCAGACAAACATTCTTTCCCTTTTTTAAGGAACTTCAATTCTACTCCATCACTTTCAAGTGGGTTAAAACTATGCCCCAACAACTAAAGCATCTGCTTTCATAATTTTCTCCACTGCTGCCAGTTGGACTCTGTCCTGGAAGTGGTCAGTTGCAGGTAAACTTTTCTGATGGAGTTAGGAGAAGAGAAGCTTTGGGGGAAAAAACAAAATGAAGGCCTAGAAAGAAACGGGTCAATTAAATAGTAGGGAGCACAGAAGCCTAGGGCTGCACAGTGTTTTCATTAAGAGAAATATGAGAAGAACCAAGAGAATGCTATATACAATAACAGCAATATTGTTTTAAGAAAAACTTTGAGTGACTAATATATATTTTTTACTATTATAAATACCCAAATTAACTCAAAGGTGCTATGAAAGAAGATACTATCTGCATCCAGAGAAAGAAGTGATAAATAGAAGTATGTATGGAATTTCACACACACACACACACACACACAGACACACACACACAGACACACACACACATTTGTGTCTAATGATAGCCATTTTGGGGAGGGGAGAAGAAAAAAGGGAAAAAAAAGTTATGTGATAACTTTATTACATATTTAAAAGGAATAGCAAGTTGTACATAATAAATTTGCAGTTTTGTGTATAATCATCTTTTCTTACTCTACCATGTTATGGAAATGCTGGCTTTATTTCATAAATTAAAAATAAAACAGGGTTTTTTTTAAATGGCAAGAGAGGCCCCAGTACTAAAGCCACAATTCCTGATGCAAGATCAAGAAAAGTCAAAGTTCAGTGTTGGTAAATACGTGGAACATTTGTCTAAAAAATGGCACCAACAGCACCTTATGAAGCTGGGGTCAATGAAATGGCATGAACTGCAAGCTGTCTGTGGCTTCTAAGGTCTTCCAAATAGCTTTTCTAGCTCTTTCCATCTTCATTTATAGTCTTTCTTTTTTTTCCTATTATGGAAAGCCCAGACTAATCAGCAGTCAAGGGAGAGAAAAATCAAGGCTGGAATATAGGATCTTTTCTAGGGTTTTTTTTTCTGATTCTAGCTCAGCTTATTTGTCTCAATACTACTGACATTAATTTTCCTTAAATCCTGCTTTATCATGTCACTGTCCTGGTGATAGATGGTGCTTAATTTCTTAGGACAAGTCTGTCAAAGTAGAGAAGGTTCATCACCAGGAGATTCACCATTAGTTGCTTCCCATTGCCAATTTCCAGTTTTTTCCCCTACCTTTGTAACACATCAATCTCTCTCCCTTTAAGGTTCATGCTATTCATATCTACCACTCAATCAAAATATTATTATCTGTTGTCTACAGATCTGTTCGTCCACAGCATGACCTCCAGTCCCTTGACCTATCAATTATCTCCCAGGCCACCTCCCCTCCATTAATTACTTTCTCTTCTTTTCCTCATCTTGAACCCTTGGTCAGCCAATTCAATTCTATATTGTCCTTTCCTCTTGAATCCCTAGTTCCCTTATCATATTGCTAGTTAGGGCCAGTCAAGCCTCAGCCTTGGATCACTCCCACCAATTGCCACCTTTGCTCCTATACATGTGCTGCTGAATGAAGATGGAGAAAATCATTCTAACTGGGTCCACTACAAATTTATGTATACAACTGCAACTCGATCCTCACTGCTGCTGGCCAATCCTACTCTGCCTCCCTTATCAACTCACTATCCCACACTCTACAGTGGCTCTTCCTAACCTTTTAATACCTCCTCAAACATCCTAGGGCTCCGCCTTTGCCCACTCTGTCAGTCAAGAACCTTGCCTCATAGATTTTACAGAAAAAAGTGAATCTCTTCACCATGAGCTCCTTCCCCCCTCTTCTTCACCTCCTATCACTCAGATGCCTTCTGCCACTTCTGTCATATATAAAGTAGCCTTACTTCTTACCAAGGCTAACTCCTTAACTTCTTTAAGTGATCCTAATTCCAGCCTTTCTCCTCCAACAGATGGCCCTCTCTGTTATCCCCACTCTATCACTTATTTCCAAATTCTCCCTGTCTACTGGTTCATTTTCTTCTATTTACAAACATGTCCAAGTCTTTCTCATCCTGAAAAAAAAAATCTTCAGTTGATTCTCCCATCCCCACTAACTACTGCCCTCTATCTTCTGCCCTTAGTAGCTAAACTCCTTGAAAAGGCCATCTGCAATAGGTTCCTCTATTTTTTCTCCTCCCAGTCTCTTATTAATCCCTCACAATCAAGCTTCTGACCTTATCGTTCCACTGAAACCACCCTCTCCAAAATTACCAATCATCTCTTAATTTACAAAGCCAATGGCCTGTTCTCTATTCCCATTATCCATGTGGTCTCTCCAGCCTTTGACACTGGTGATCACTCTCAAGTGATACTCTCTTCTCTCCAGGATTTTGGTACATGACTCTCCTGGCTCTCCTCCTAGCTATCAAACCACTCCTCTTCTGTCTCCTACGCTTAATCCTCTTTCAGATCACTCCCTCTAAGTGTAGGTATCCCTCAGGGTTCTGTCCTGGGCACTCTTCTCTTCTCCTTCTATATTTCTTCATTTGGTTATCTCATCAGCTCCCATGGATTTAAAGGTACCTTTCCTGCCTAAAACTCTCTGCTGACCTCCAATATCACATCTTTAATCAGACATCTTAAATTGGATGCCCAGTAGATATCTTAAACTTGACATGTGTAAAACAAAACTATCTTTCCTCTTAAATCTTCCCCCATCTTACCTTCCCTATTACTACAGAAGGCAATTCCATCCTCCAGTTCTTCAGGCTCACAACCCAGGAGTCATCTTTGATGCTTCATCCCCCCCCCCATATCCAATCTCTTTCCAAGGACTTTGCAACATCTCCCTAACATGCTCCCTTCTCTCTCCTGTGCCACTGTCACAACTCTGCTGCAGTCCCTCATCACCTCATGCCTGAACTTCTGCAACAGCTTGCTGATGAGTCTGCTTCCCTCAACTCTCCCCATTCAACCTCATTTCAGCAATTAGAGTGATTTTCCTAAAGCACAGGCCTGCTCATGCCATCACCCTACTCAGTAAACCCTAGCGGCTTCTCATCGCCTACAGAATCAAATACAAAATCATCTGTTTGACGTTCATAACCTAACCCCCTCCTACCGTTCCGGTCTTCTTCCACCTTACTCCCCAACACATATTCTTCAGCCCAGTGACACTGGCCTCCTGGCTTGTTTCACAAAGAAGCCACTCCTTCCCTCTGCTCTGAGCATATTCTCTGCCTATCTCTTCTTCCCGGAATACTGTTCGTTCTCTGTTCCTCCTACTGATCTTCCTAGCTTCCTTTAAGTCCCAACTAAAATGTCTTCTTTTATTGTAATCCTTCCCCAAATCCTCTTAGTTCTAGTGCCTACCCTTTGTTAATTATTTCCTATTTGTCCTATACATAGTTTGTTCTGTATACATCTGTGTGTATGCTGTCTCCCCATTAGATTGTAAACTCCTTGAGCGTAAGGACCATCTTCTGCATTTTTTGAATCTCCAGTGCTTAGCACAGTACTTAGAACATAGTAGGAGCTTAATAAACGTTTATTCATTGAATGACTGATAGTTGACAAGTTATATGGTCTTGAAAACCCATTAAAAAAAGGCTAGAGGCTGGGTTTCACTACCACAGGAAACGTCCAAGTGAAGAAATTCTGTTTGCCAATAGAGATTAGCATTGTCTCTGCAACTTCTACTTTTAAACAACTGCCTGTAGCACTGAAACATTAAGTGATTTGCCCAGGATCACAAAGAATATGGGTCAAGAAGATGGGACTTGAACCCTAGGCCTTTCTGGGTTCATGAAACAAAGAAAAACACAAAATGTTGCTCAGTCTTATCACCCTCTTCCCCTTTCACAGAGTGGCAAAGCAGTAGAAAAGGGGACAGAAAATGTTCAGACAAATCCTCTAGATTGAACCTGGTCCATGTAAGTTCAGAGTTTTTTGTTCTATAATATTGGTTACATGTATGTATTGCTATATAGGTTGTCTCAAATGCCTTAATGCCATTAAGCACAATAAGACTTTTGGGATACTGTATTATGAATCTATAGATATCATTGGGTTGAGCAAATACAAATTCACAGCATGTAGTAATGCTGCATTTAAGAGTGTTAACTGAATGTATATGGATTTTTCTCAATTGAGGACTATTAGTAATATGATTATTATTATTTAAGGACCCCTGAATTTTCTTTTTATTTTATAAAAGGGGTCCTCATACTCAGAAAGGTTAGGAACCACCGAATGATACCACACATCAATTATGTTTTAACCAAATTTCTAGGTCACTGACCACCCAGTTTGTTGATTTTGTCCCGTATGCATTTGGATGACTGGCTGAATTAAAGTTTGGCGCTATACAGGCCTGCCCCACAAGAATTCATAACAGGAGGTATGGCTTTGTATGATACCTATCATTCCCCGCCCTTTGGTCTCAGAGCATCTGAAATTTTCACATAAGTCCAATGGGTTTGAAACATTAAGACCCTTATAAAAACTGCCATTATGTTATCTGGAAAGGGAAACATATTTATGTTTTATATATCTCAGAGTTAAACTTAAGACTCCTTCACTAAAGAACTCCTCCAATGCCTCACTGTGATGCGCAGAAGAACTATTATCCTTTCTTTCCAAAAGTACCTCTCTTCAGAAATTCCCTATTGCTGTCAAGTGCATCCTTATCCTTTCAGTCACCCAGATCTGTAACCTCAGCATCACTCTCAAGTTCTAACCCTCCCCCTGCCTACATTTCCAATCATTTGCCAAATCTTGTTATTTATCTCTCTGCAGCATCTCTTAGATATAGCTCTTTGTCTCCATTCACACAGGAACCATCTCTCTCCTGGATGACTGCAATAGCCTGGCAAGCGGTCTCCTTGTCTCAGGTCTTTCCACACTACAATCCATCTTCCACACAACTCAAAATGTGATTTTCCTAAAGCATAGATCTGACCACATCACCACTTTACTCAGTATTAGCTTGCTCTACCCTCAGAATCAAATATAAATTCCCCTGGGTGGCATTCATAGCTTTTTGAAATCTGCCTCCTTCTCCTGCCAATCTTCTCACACATTAATATCCTCCTTGCATAGTCCAGTGATACTGGCTTACTTACTTTTCCTCATACACAACCCTTGACCTTTGATATCAATTATATTTGTACTATCTGTTTCTCTGTACTTGAGATATTTTTTCTCTTCACATTTACCTCTTAGAATCCCTGAGCCAATACTTGGCTCACACACCACCTTCTATAGGAAACTCCATACACCACCCCCCAATCTCAGTGCTGTTTGCGTAGGCTTGTGATAATTATATAACTTATGCATTCCAATTTACATACATGTTGCCTGCTCACCCCCCAATTAGAACATAAGCACCTTGAGGGCAGGGAGAGTTTTTGTTTTCTTTTTATCCCCATTGCTTAGCACAGTATCCGGCACATAATGCTTAATGAATAATTAAGTATAAACCCTGAGTCGGAAAGGCTTCAAGTATGAGACTATTAGTTGAGTGTATACCTATCATCCAAAGATCTGTCTAGCTAAGTTCAGAAAAGCTTATCACCAAAAGGCTGGGCATTGTGATGATTTTTAAAGATGATCTACTAAGACATAAGGAGATTATGATCTGTGCCAATGGAGAGAAAACCACAACTAATAAAAGCATGGTTCCTTGAAGGATTAAAATAAGCAAGGCAAGATCCCTCAGGATCTCAGAGGAATTCAGCTCAAGTACCTAAAAGAAAAGCAAAGGAAGTGAAATGTGTCTGTTTTTAATGATTTTTCATCTCCTACCTTAATCAGTGCCTTTATAACAAAAAGCTGGTCTCAAGGAAAGATCTGAAACTCATTCATACTTTTCTTTTCCCTGTCAACAATTGCCAGCTATATCATATCTAACTTTTCTAAAATTCCATTCAGGTCTTTAACTCTTTATTGTTTTATTTTTTGGTAAGATTTATCTAGGGCTAAAAGGGGCACATTGAGATCTTCCACAATTGTAGTTTTATTATCTATTTTTCCTTTTAATTCATTTAGTTTTTCCTTTAAGTATTTAGCTACTATGCCATTTGGTATATGTATGTGAAGTATTGGATTTAATTCATTGTTATCTTTTCCAAAAAATGTAGTTTTCCTGTTTATTCCTTTTGTCTATTTTTGCTGTTGTTTCATCTGAAATCATAATTGCTACCCTTGTTGTATAGTGTTCAGCTGAGGAAAAATAGATTTTTCTTCAACTCTTTATTGTAGCTTTGTGTGAGACTTGATATTTCAAGTATGTTTTGTTGTTAAAACATTTTATTAGATTTTGTTTTCTAATCCAATATGCTGTGCTCTTCTGTTTTATGGGTGAGTTGATACCATTGATATTGACAGCTGTTAAGGACAAATAACTACTACCACTTAACTTGGGGAGATTTACATTTTCATAATAAAAAAGGAGTCTGAAATATTTTATTAAATAAGCATTTATTGAACGCCTCTTACATTTAAGGCACTGTGCTAACAGAAATGAAGCTTTTCTATAGTAAAACTCTGAGCATCAGTAAAAAAGTAACAGGAATTTTGGAAGTACAGGGGAGATCTTTCAGTTCCTAACATGCCACCTAAAATGTAGAGTTGGATTCAAAAAGATCACCTTCTATTGATGATCTTAGAAGGAAGGTGAATGGAATTCACATCAATTCTTGGAATTGCGATTTTTTTTCTATCATGAAAACGTCAGAGGGATTTTGGTCCAAATTTTGTTAGCTAAAAGGCAATTCCTAAGTTATTGTGGTAAAGATGACTTTTCAACCACCAGATAAAAATACATAGACTAGAGGAAAAAGCATCTTCTCCCATAGACAAATTTTCTGCATCACAAACACATGTCCTTCTGGCTAGTTGTAGGTTTCCTGGGAGTTAAATCATTTGTACTTTATACTGGAAATGTCACTACTTGCTTTTATGGGTGACACATCATTCACAAGGGTTTTGGCTAAGGATGGTTGATTATCCTGCCACAGAAAATGTTCTTTAGCAGCAATTTCCTTTGCTCCCAAGGTAGCTGAAACAACTGTGCTTTAATATGACTAGGACGGCTGGAACTGTCTTATAATTAAACAATCAATGAATCAGTCAACAAATAAGCATTCATTGAATTATTATTAGGTGCCCAATGAAGAAGTATAAAACATAGTTCATATAGGTTAGGTAAAGAGACATAACTGATCATCATGGAAGAATTACAGGGGTTTTCAGCCTGAAGCCCATGAGCTTTTTTTTTTTAATACTGTGACAGCTACATTTTAATATGATTAATTAGATTTTTTTGTAATCCTATATATGAGGTGTACCAAAAGTCTCTTACTACAGTTTTAAATTTAATAGCTTAAAACTGCACTAAGAATTTTGGAATACCCTGTATTTTATTTGATGCATTTAGAAATATCATTCTAAGAAGGGAGGCTTCTCAGACTGCCAAGTGGATCTATGACACAAAGTTAAGAATCCCTGCAGTAACTGATAAACATTGGGTTAGGAAAAAATCAATCATTGTGGGTTGTAGGAGTCTCAGAAGGCTTCATGGCATAGATACGTGTGTAGGATATGCTGGGTTTACCCAGGTACATGCTAATGTCTTTTTTTTTTAATGATACATATTTCATTTTTTTTAAAAGGTAAGTTGTTTACATTTATTTAGTTTGTTTTATGATGAATTTCCTTTATGCTCAGTACAAATGTACTCAGTTTTATACATTGAATATGAGATGAACTCTATATAATCTAAGAGATAATGTTAAGACCAGGGGCTCTTAACCTGGGGTCTATGAACTTCTTGTGGTTTCTTAAAAAATTGATATATTTATTTCAACAGAATTCCTTTCTTTTGTAATCCTAAGTATTTTCTGCATTTAAAAACATCATTCTGAGAAGGGGGTACATAAGCTTAATCATATTACCAAAGGAGTTCATGACAGAAAAAAGACCTCCTGCTACAAATACTTTCCTCACACAAAAAACCTTTCCCTTTATCCCTCGCTATGGTCTTTGACTTTCCAATCATATTTTTACAGTTCTCCAGTCTAGACCTATAGTGTTATCCTAAGTCTGAGAGCCATTCCTGTTCTCCAGCTAGTAGAAAGCACTCGAGATTGCTAGAGTAAAGATATCCACCCCTAAGTGAGCCCTACCTGGAACCTATAAAGGTCTGTAGATTTATAGCTCTACCAAAGCAATGAGGTTCCCTCATAAGGGGAAAGTACTCATCAAGGTCACTAGGGATATGACCTCTTTCCCCAAGACTGGCAGGGTTCACATAATTCATAATATAAGTTAAGGGCAAGGTCTGAGTTTGTTCTTCCCAACATGATGGCACAAGTTGCTTGACACTGCTTGGCTCTGGGTTCTACTTGAGCTAAATATTTTTCCATTGGTCTAGAAGGCTTAGTCCAGGAAATCTATGTTATATCTAAGTTCTTTTGCTTGTCCAAGAATTCTTCGTTTCCTCCATTCCTGCCAGCTCAAATTCCAGCAGCTCTTGAACTTCCCCAGGAATTCCTCATTCAACCTCTAACTCCATGGCCTGCCATCAGTGGGGCCTTCTGCTTTCTTGATGTTCGTAGTTTCCTAGAAGGGTTGTAGGCCATGGAGACTTCTCTCTAAGGTACCAGAGACATTGTAGTGTGTGTGTGTGTGTACATACATACATATACATACATATATACATATACACATACGCATACACATATATAAAAGTTATATATGTGTGTATGCATATATATATATATATATATATATATATATATATGTATGTATGTATGTGTATATGTGCGTGTGTTACTGGTGTCTCTCTGGCCATCTTAAATTAATTTATCTTCTTCTCATTAGCCTGCCTTTTGAAGGTTGTAATTTATATGAATAGCCTTTACTCAGTCTTCCCAGTCATTCAGGCTCAAAATATTGTCAAACTGATTTTCCTAAATCAAAGACCTAACCATGTCACACACACATATACCCTCACACCTATTTAGTAAGTTCCAATTGCTCCCTGTTCCCTACAGAATAAAATGTAAAATGGAATTAGGAAGATTTGAGTTCAAATCTAGCTTCAGATACTTTCCAGCTATGTGACCTTGGACAAGTTACTTAACCTCTATTTGCCTTAGTTTCCTCTGTGGTTTCATCTGTAAAATGGGAATAATAATTGCACCAACCTCCCAGGGTTGTTTTAAGGACCAAATGAGATAATAATTGTAAAGTGCTTAGTACAGAGCCTAGCACATAGTAAGTGCTATATAAATGCTAGCTATTATCATTATTGTTATTATTATGCATCTAAAGCATTTCATAACCTGGTACCTTCCTATCTTTTCAATCTTCTTACACTTTATTCTGCCCCACCTCCCACATACTCTACAATTCAGTCACTCTGCTCTCTTTCTTGTTTGTCAATGAATACACTTCATTTCCAAACTCCAGACATTTTCACTTACTGTCTCCCATGCCTGGAACTTTCTCCTTCCTCATCTCTGCCTCCTGACTTCCTTGAAGTCTCAAGTAAAATCCCACCTTCTACCAGAATTCTTTCCTAGTCCTCTCTAATGCTAATGCCTTTCCTCTGTTGAATACCTCCAATTTGTTTTGTGCAGATCTTGTTTGTACTCAGTTTTATGTCTCCCCATTAGCCTGGGAGCTCCTTGAGAGCAGGGACTATTTTTGCCTTTCTTTATAACTATAGCAAATAGCACAGTGTCTGTGGTAGGCACTTAATAAATCTTTGATTTGACTCAAATCAATTATCCTCAAGTAGGATGTACCCTGGACAAGGAGCCTTCATAATGCCATAAGGAAAGCTTCATTAGTGGACAACAAAAACTTTTACTCTTTTTATTGAGAAATGATTATGTTTGTCAAGCCTCAGTTTCTTCCTAGGAACTTTAGTTAAAAACTTCCTAAAAACTTTAAATTATTCCTTTAAATAGGGATAATAATAGCACCTACTTCACATTGTTGTTGTGAGGACTCAGTGAAATATGTGTGAAGCAGCTGGCAGACTTTAAAGTGCTACATAAATGTTAGCTATTATTACTATTTATATATAAATAAAAATAATAAAGTCAATCTTAAAGAATGGATTAAATTTCAACTCATTATGCCATCTAAGAATTGTAAAAGAAGTTTGGATGTTCTAGAAAAAGGCTTTCACAATTGTCCAAAACTCAGTCACTTAATCTTAGATATGCCATGGAAATTAATCATGCCTTTTTTTTTTTTTTGCTGAAGCAATCAGAGTTAAGTGACTTGCCCACAGCTAGTAAGCATCAAATGTCTGAGGCCGAATTTGAACTCAGGTGCTCCTGACTCTCAGGCCAGAGCTCTATCCATTGCACCACCTCACAGTTCCAATCAACCTTTTTAAAGCCCAAGCTTTGGTTCAGTTGATCCCACACTTTGGATGGCACTACTAAGTTGGAAAGGCTGCCAGTATGAGCCCACTGAATGAGGACCAAGCCTCAAGATGAGGAGAGGCTCATCACCAGAGGGGATGCTCATAGGTGGATGATTTTTTTAATGGAATGGGAACATCCATATTTGAGAAAAGTATTCAGCCTTTCAGAAGATATATTTGATGATTATATTATTGCAGTCAAATCAAGAGCAAAAAAAAAAGGGGTGTTTGGTACACATAGGAAATTTGTAGGTTTCTTGTACTATCTCATCAGCCCCCAAGGTGCCAAAGTCACACAGATTAGGAACCACTATTATAATGGTAAAAGCATGGGACTTAAAGAGTCAGAAGACCTGATATCAAGCTCCAGCTCTACTTCTAACTAGTCAGGCTATCTTGGACAAGTCACTTTATGTCTGTGGGCCTCAGTATACTGTGTCCTCACTTGCAAAAGGAAGGCATTGGACTAGACATTCCAGCCCTGACGTTCTGTGGTTCTATGAATAAATATGCAATTATTCATTGACAATACAATAATACTAAAACTACTATGTATCCTGACTCAGTTTTCCAGTAGCAGGGTTAGATTACAATGACAGTGCACCTCCCCCATAACTAATGTTATAACTTCTGAGAAAGCTAGCCAGGATTGATTGAGAGGATTGTTTGTAGCTGTAAGAATTTGCCGTAAAATGTGAATCTGATATGGATTTTTGAGCGTCTTAGAAGTCTTTTTTGCTGTGGAAATGATATGGCTTATGTAAGTATACTACATGTGGTACCAATGTGGGTTTTGTGAATTCTAACTTTGTAATGACCCAGAGATTGTCTGACAGGAGAAATAGCTTGTGGGCGGTTTGGTTCTAGAGTACCTATTATAGTGTTGTTCCAGGAACAAATGCTCAAGAAAACATTTGGTATTTGTTTGAAGTATGGAAGAAAAAGAATGAAAGGAACGATGGGAAGAGAAAGAAAAAAGGAGAAAGTAAGAGACAGAGAGAGAGAGAAAGAAAAAGAAAGAGGAAGAAAGGAAGGAAGGAAGGAAGAATAGTTAGAAAGAGACAGAGACACAGAGATAGATATATAGATATAGATATAGATATAGATATAGATATAGATATAGATATAGATATAGATATAGATATAGATATAGATATAGATCTATATATCTATATCTATATCTATATATCTATATCTATATCTATATCTATATCTATATCTAGAGAGAGAGAGAGAGAGAGAGAGAGAGATCTGAGAAATCCAATGAGGAAATGAGGAAGGTGGGCAATGAGGAGGATCAGAAAAATAGAGTTAATCAGACCAGGAGCTATGAGAGTAGTTAGTAACATTTGACCTAGGCCCCTAGGGGAAAAATTCCACCAAAACTAACAAGTTTTTAGGTAGATACAGCAACAAATTAGCTGTCTGGGACAGTAGGGAGAACAGTTGAGGTCTGTACCTGGCAGTTTTCTTTATAGAACTGAGAAGAAAAGATATTAAGAAATAAATCTGACTTCAATTCAGCTTAGCAGACTTTTATGGGTACCCATTAAGTGCAAAGCACTTTGTTAGGTACTGTGGGTGGGAAAAGGATAATAATAATAATAGCTACAATTTATATAACACTTTAAGGCTGGCAGCATGCTTTAGATAGGTTATATCATTTGATCCTTACAACAACCCTGCAAATTAGGGGCTTTATTATTATTATCCTCAACTTATACCCGAGGAAACTGAGACCCAGAGGGGTTAAGAGACTTGCCCAGGATCACACAGCTGATATGAGAGGTAGGATTTGAACTCAGGCTTTCCTGTCTCTAAGTCTATCACTCTATCCATATGCCACCTAGCTCCTTCCCTCAAAATGCTTCTGATCCTGTGGTGCAAAAGGTATTTTAAAAACGGCCCTAGAGCTTTGGTGAAAGGAAAGGACTCCTGGATTTGGGGGCTGTCCTCATGAAGGAATACTTGAAGCCAAAAAGGTAGATTAGCTCTCTGATGGAATGAGTGAGTTGAGGAATTGCTGGAGAAAACTGCTAAGATAGGTAGGAAGAATCGAGATAGTACAATAATACAGTCTCAGAGGGATAGGCGGTTAAAAAAAAGGGGAGAGGAGGAAGGGAAGGAAAAGAGATAACCAACCAGACATGTCAAAAGGTCATTTGGCTTTGTGAGGAGGTCACCACTGAGAGCCTCCATAGAGTAGGGTAGTTCAGGACACTGGAGTTTGAATCCCAGGCCTGTAACTTATTACTTATGAGGCTTGGACAAGTTGTTTTACATCTTTGGACTCCAATGACCTCATTCATAAAATGAAGCATTTAGACCAAATGCCCTGGAAGCCCCTCCCTATTCTAAAATGACGATGCTTACTATGAAAACTGGGCACAGAAGTGAGAGTATAGGGGTTTAGGGATGGAGTTAAAGATGAGGAACTGAGGAACCTGTTGGGTGTGGGCCTCAGGTTAGAGAAGTCTGGTAGTAAAAGGGGAAAACAGGTGCTGTAGCCAGAGGAGACAGAAGTCAAATGATGGGGTTTGGTTTTTTTTTTAGATAAGGAAAATGTGCATATTTAAAATCAGAAGAAAAGTATTAAGATAATAGGATCTTAGGTTTAGACTTAGAAGGGACTTTAGAGGTCACTGAGTCCAACCTCTTTTATTTTACAGATAAGGAAACTGAGGCCCAGAGGGGAAGACACTTGTCCAAAGGCACACATAAAAGAAAGTGCCAAAGGCAAAATCTGAACTCAACCTGTCTCCAGATCCATCTCTATTTCTATTGAACAATGCTTCGGAAGTAAGGATGGATTGAGGTTGAAGTCACAGGTGAATGGATTAGCTTTATAGTTAGGAAAGAAAGAAGAACTTTTTGCCTGAGTTTTGGAAGGGAGGTGAGGAAAGATCTGTCTCCTAAGCTACAGAAATAAGGGTGGAGTGGGGTAAATAAATAATGGCAGCAGCTGACATTTTTATAGTGCTTTACGGCTCAATAAAGTGAATTTTAAAAGTTATAAAATTTTATCACCATAATAACCCTATGAAGTAGGCAGGGCAGGTATTAGCCTAATTTTATAGATAAAGAAACCAAGGCACAAAGGGAAAATGATTGGCCCAAAGCTGGTAAGTGGTAGAGCTAGGCTGGTTGAACCCAGGTCCTGGGACTTAGAGTACAATTCTTTTACCACTACAAAGCAACAGATGCTCATTTAACTACTGTCTTCTTGGTGAATTAGGTTACCTGCTGAAAATGAGAAAGGGTTAAGAACCCTGGGATTGGGGGCCTGAAGAGGAGAGCTCTAGAAAGAATACCTGGCATTTTTAAAGAGCTTTAAGATTTGGAAAGCATTTCACAAATATTATCTCATTTTATCCTCATAACAACTCTAGGAGGTAGGTGTTATTATTATCCCCACTTCACAGATGTGAAAACTGAGGCAAAGAGAGGTGAAGTGACTTGCTCAGGATCATATAGTTAGTTAGTCAATGTTTGGGGCCAGATTTGAACCAAGGTCTTCCTGACATTTGGTCCAGTGTACAAAACAGTAGCTAAAGAGGTAAAAAATGGGTGAAAGAGTATTATTAGACCAAAATATATTTCAGCACCTCAGCTTTGATGCCTTTGACATGAAACTAGAGGAAAACAGACAAAATCCAAGGGGGGAGGAGGGAAGGGAGAAGTTTATATAACTTTGAACTAGAAATGAAATTGGATAGCATGATCTCAATCATTTTAATTTTGAAATTATCCTTAGGAAGGTGAGAATGGGGGATGGAGAAAAAAAGTGTTATTGTTTGAAAGAAGACTTTCTACGATTGTTTCCGATTTAAATCAGTAGGAACATCTATTAGGGAGCCCTAACAAGCTTGTTGATGAAGCAATCAGGAAAGACTGAAGCTGACCAACAGCCTTCCTGAGCCATGCTTGACCTTTCAGTCGATTAAAACGATTCTACAGAGCTTCAGGAAATATAGGGATATTACCACAAAAGTGTTTTCCAAAGAGAGGAGAACATTTTCAGCATTGCAATTTCTTTCCTCCTCTTTATGGACAAACAGAACCTCCTATCCCTTCTTCGCCCACCCAGCTTTAAGAGAAACAAACAAAAAACATCATCTCTCCTGCCTCATTCCTCCTTCCCCCACATACACTGGAAAAGCCTCACAACTTTGCCAGATTCCCAGGCAACTTCATGCTTGACACATTCCTGTGAAATACGGTTCCACACCCACACGTTCTCTGCTAGAACAATTTCACTGTGACAGTGGAGGTCCCAAAATATACAGGATAGCTACAACTTTCTGCAAAGGCCTGACTGGCTTGCTCCACACTCCCCCAGTTCTCTACCTCACACAGCTGGGCCTATTTAATTAAGTAGGCTTCCATATACCAAATGCCTTTTCTCTCACTTCTTCCCCCATACCCCTCAAACACACAAACCTACACACACTAGCAGAGATGCCTGCAATGAAGAAAAGCTAGCGTTTACATAGGGCTTTAAGATTTGCCAAGGGATTTACAAATACGTTATTTTATCCTTACTACAACCCTCGGAGGTGGGAGATATTATTTATTATCCCCATTTTATAGATGAAGAAACTGAAGCACGCAGACCTTAACTGACAGGTCACATAGTTAGTACCCTCGTCCCCTCACTTGATAGCTCCCTGTTAAATACTAATCACTCAGCCTTCTAAATGTATATCACATGAACCACTCCAACTTGTATAGACATCCCGAATCCAGAAAACCATTTCACCCTTTGCTGATAACAGTAGCTTATATTAATACATTTATAAATATGAGGCCAAATTTGAACTCACTTCTTTCTGACTCCAGAGTGAGGGCTCTATGTATCTAGGTTACTGACTAAAACAAACCTACTTGGATTTTGGCTATTACTAAGAGTATTTCAATAGCTGACATTTTCTCAAAAAAAACTCCCACTATTGATAGCTTGTGTTTCTATATCATCTTTATTTCTGAATATATCTCTACCCATCTGTTATAACAAAGAATAAAAAGGGTTGGGGTACTTCAGCACTCACAGTCCTCCCTTAGCAAAGAAGAGATGGAAGCGGTAGTTGGAGATTTAACTTTGCAAAGCATATATGTGTGTGTATGTACAATATAGATATATAGATAGATATATAGATAGATAAATAGAAGTACATGTCTACATATATATGTATATGTATATATACATATATAGGCTTTTCAGTTAGATATAGATGTACATGTATATATATATGTGTGTGTGTGTGTGTGTGTTTGTGTGTGTGTGTCTGTATATAGGATCCTCATAACAACCCTGTGAGGTAGGCACTGTTATCATGCCCATTTTACAAATGAGTAAACCAAGGCAGAGCAGTTGAGCACACAACTAGTGTCAGGTGGGGTATTTGAGGCCTGGTCCTCTTAACTCCCAGGTTCACCACCATACCATATCACCTTATAACTTCTCTAGCATGTTGCAGAGTATTTACCTTAAAACAGTTCAGTGGAAGCTTTATATAAACTGATGCAGAGTGATGTGAACAGAACCAGGAGAACAATTTTAAAAATGAAAGAATTAGGAGCTGTGATCACACTAATGACCAATCAGGATTTCAAAGGGACTGATGATGAAATATGCTATCCACTTCCAGACTTCCTGACAGAGAGGTGAAAAGTTCACATACACAAAACATATACTGTATGTGTGAATATTTCTGCATATATATACATATACTTACAAAATTAGTATATGTATATGTGTATATATACACACATATATCTACATAATCAATATATATATGTGTGTATATATATATATATATATATATGATTATGTAGATATATGTATATACGTGCATGCTTGTGTGTGTATACACAGACACATACACACAGGGTATATGGGGTGTTCGAGGAGGACTAGCGCCTCTGGTGTGAGGGCTTGCTGAGCCCTTTTCAGGGCTGCTCATCCACTTTTGGTATCCACCTGTCACCCAACTCTCACCTGTGGCTCCAAGAAGTTGTAGCATTCACAGAGGCCACACCTCAGTAAAACTATCTCAGCAAGGGGCTAAACCAGGTTGAGGGTAACTGATGGGTCTCAAACTCATTGGTGAATTATGGAGATGTCTACCCCGAAGAGTTCCTCCACTAGAATGGGTGGATGAAAACAATTTGTTCCAATGGCCATGAAGGCAGCTGAAGCAGGCACTGTGGAGCACTTAGCACTTGGTAAGGCACAGAAGACACCAAGGTCATCTACTGCAACCCAGGCCATCACCAGTCATCCTGACTTTTGTCCTGCCCACTGGGCTATGATGACATCAGAGGCTGATGATTTTGCACAACTCTGCCTCACTAAAATCCAATTCATGTACAAATCAAGATATCACCTGTGATATCACTGGTCCTCTTCAAAAACAAAGGATGAAAACAAACATATACACACACACACACACACACACACACACACACACATATTATTTTGGACAAGATCAATCTAGAAATTTGCTTTGCTTGACTATATGTATTTATAATAGGGATTAAGAGAAGGCAGATTTTAGCTAATGGAAAAAATATCAATTGGAAAAAATAGCCCAGTGAGGTAAGCAACATGAGTATTATTCTCTCCTTTTTTACACCTGGGATACTCATCATCCTCCCAGGCTTTAGTACTACTGCTGGACTCTAGGAAGCCCTAGGTCAGTCAGTAGCTCACTGATTCGGCTTCAAGTCAGATCTTCTTTACATTTTGATACCCCACTGACTATATTCTCTGCCATGTCCTCAGTGGATTTTTTTTTTTTGCCTTGGACAGTACCCTAGGCTTTTCACTGGATACTTCCCCATTGCACAGAGTGTCCCAAAAGTCTTTAAGGACCCTGTCTATTGCTCACTGAAGCTTGTCATGCTGATAACCTCATCCAAGTCCACTCTTGGATTTAGATATTTCTCTGGCCTTACCAGGTAACAGAAGCTCCCATTTATACAGTGCTCTATTATTTATAGAATACCTACTCACACAGCTACCAAGTATCAAAGCCAAGACTGGAACCCAATTATCTTAATTCCAAAACCAGTACTCTATTCCACTAAATAGCCCCTATCAATAGCTGAGGATGCAAAGGCTAACAGAGCATCAAGATACTTCAGGAATCACATTAATTTTTATTTGTTTTATATCACCTTCCATTTTGGGTGTATTTTCTCCCCTCCCTTACTCCCCTCCCAAATTCCTCATAATTAACTAAAAAAATTTTAAAGCAGTTCAGCAAAACTATCCAACACATCAACTAATTCCAACATTACATGCAGTCTTGCATGCTCACAATCCACCACCTCCACAAAGAAGGAAGGCAGGTGTGTTCTCATATCTCTTGGTTTGCGGCTAAGTTATGATCATTACTCAATGCTTGGTTTGGATTTTTTTGTTCCTTCTGTTTACATTTTTAAAAAATAATTTTGCAAATTGTTGGTTCTGCTTATTTCATTTTGTATCAGTTCACATAAGACTTCCCATGCTTCTCTGTAGCTTCATATCCATTCTACTTCACAGAAAGTAAAATTGCATTCCATTCATGTACCACAATTTATTTAGCTGTTTCCCAATCAATAGGCATCCATTGGTTTCCAGTTCTTTGCTACCACAAAAAGTTCTGCTATCAAGATTCATAATAGACACAGTTCCTTTGTGTACTATTATTTTTTATGAATTTTAAAAAAAGCTATACAGAGAATTATCACAGATCCTTGAAGATCCATAAAACACACTTTTAGATAACCTCACTCTACCTAAAACTTCTGAGTTGTAGAAGGTAAGACACTTACTGGGCATCGCTTAGTTAAGTTGTGGATGCTTTTGTACTCATGTTATTCTAGCATGCAAGAAAGTACGGAAGGAAATAGAGGCCAAGCTAGAATAAAATCAAGAGAGACATGCCCTTTCTTCTTCTCTCAAGCTCTATTTCTCTCTCTAGAAGCACAGATAAGGTCCAGAAACAGAAATACAGCATTGAAGGTTGGTGTTTATGTTTGTGATAATGTATGTAAAGTGTTTTACAAATCTTAAAGTATAGATATTTAGCTATTATTATTATTGATATTAACAATTATTTTGTGTGTCTCAAGAAGAAACTCGGGGCCATTAAAAGCAATGTATGGTTTCTTTAAAGCAGTAACCTACCCTCCTCCTGTCTAATTCTGGGCCCACTTAATTGTCCATCTTCAGTGTCTGTAGAAGATATGTATACTGATAGACAGTCTCTAGAGGTTCTCCATCCAATTGCATATCATAGCCCAGAGAACACAGACGTTCTTTATTCCATTGATTCTTTCCTTCTTCTAGTATGACTAAATGATAGACTGCAACAATTCCTGAAGAACTAAAGTTGCGGTCACCCAAAGAGGAATGGAAAGGCACACAATGGGTGTGAGTAAGCATTAATAGTATTATTAATGCAATTGACTTTTTTTTTCAGAAATTTGAAACTTGAAAAAGCTTAGGTGTTTTTATGTCATACTTCATGACTTTTTCTATATCTTTGTTAGTAACGTTCCTTTGCATCCTAAAGACTTTTCAAAGAATGAAAAAAATAAAGCACATACAAATACCTATAAAATAATTCAGCTCAGTCCTTCAAAGTATTCTTAAATTCTGAACTTTCTATAACAATCAAGAAGTACTAAAGAGAAGTGGTGTGAAATGTATGTCTGAATAAAAGATGCCTATGAAAGAAGGTAGGCCAATCATTTATCAAAAGTGGGAGGTAAGAGTTAGATATATTCTACTGGTATCCACTCAATGTCAACAGCTAAAGGAAGGCCCTCAGGTTTATGGGTGGACATTGATAAGAGCTGCACAAATGAGAAGGTGTGAATGGGTTATAATTTCTACCACTGGAAGGAGTACCTATGTTGATACGGTCATAAATGCATCAAAGTATGAAAGAATTATTGGTAGTATTTGCAGGAATAATAGTAGTTGTAGAAATACTAGCAATAAAAATCACATTTATGTAGTAATTAAATGTTTGCAGAATGCTTTACATATATTATTGCATTTTATCGTTACAATAATCCTGAAAGGAAGGTGATATTATTATCTGTATTTTACACATGAGGAAACTAAGAGACAGAGAGGTTAAGTAGAAATAATATTGGTTGGACAGCATGGAAATGAAGAACCTGAAAACCCATTTATCTGGGAATAAAAGGTAAAGGGAACCCTTTCTGAGATCTCTTCGGGTGTTGAGGGGAATTTCCTCCCAACTGGAAAATTTTCCATGAGTGACTCTGGGTATAATTTATGGAAATTCACATCCTTTCTCCTAATGTGCTATCTAGTTGGTATATTGTCATAGACTAAGGTATCCACATTTATCACATAAGCCACTAGGATTAAGGAGATCTGTTGTGAAGAATATTTAGTTACTGCAGCTAATCCTTTGTTTTCTTGTTTGATCTCATACCAAGTTGGAGACACAGTGAGAGCTTACATTGAAAAATATCCCCGAAGAACTTCAAAAAGCATTAAAAAAAAATGTCATAATGGATCAAGTCTATTGCTTAGAAGGCTCAGGCCTCAATTTCAGGGAGCAGAACAAAAAATATTTTGGAGGACATTATGGTTGTCTTCTAGTATTCCATTCATCAATTTATCCAATAGCCATTTATTAAGTGCATATATTATATGAAGAATTGTGCTATGTGCTGAACAAAATATGAATATAACTAAGACACAGTTTGGACTCTCATGAAGCTTATAATCCAACAGGGTTCTTATGACATAGGCAGATCTACAGTAAAAATACAATAAGGCTCAACAGAACAAAATGATAAGATGAGAACTATATAATGAGACACCAGGCCTAAGAGAGAAAAGATCCTCCCTGGGGAGATTGTAAAAGTGTCCTTAAGCAGGGCGCATCTGAGTTGGGCCTTGAAGGATAAGCAGGATTTCCATGGGTACATAAGCGTGTAGGGGGAATAGGACGTTCCTGGCATAGGGAATGGCAGGTTTGGAAGTCGAATTTCATCTTCAAAAACCAGAGCTATACCCCTAACATTCTAATTTTCCTTTAATTGTGACAGAACAATTATTTGCAAAGGTAATTTTTCATAGCAAATTTCAGCCTGTACAACCTACTGGGGGAAAGGGGTTCCATGTGTAGTAAATACCACTTTCACTTGCTCTAGAACTATGATGAATTTCAAGAGTATGTCACAGCTACAGGATTCTAGGATTTGGGGAACAAATCTTTATTTATCATATCATCCACAATTTTAATCCTATATGATGCTGACTCCCAATACCAAGAATGATGAAATGCTTTCAACACCACCAAACATCTCCCTAAAACAAACAAACAAAAAAATCAGTTAAAAATGTGAATATTCTTCTGGTGATGCAAGCTCTACACTATAGAGGTGGCAAAGGGAAATGGGGAGAGCTATGGTGGGCCTAAGCAGATGGAAGCATATTATCAATGATAACTTGCCAGCAACAATCAACTGACAAATACCAATTGTATTATACTTCTATTCATATGGTGCTGTGGGAGACATAGAAGGGTAAGATATAGTTTCTGCCCTCAATGATTCATACACTCAACAAATGAAATAAGATGTGAAAAATGAACTAGCAATGCAAGAATGTATGTAAATGAGGAATGTCTTCCAAGCAGCAAAAGCAGGTATAAGATTTCAGAGTAAGGAAAGATCATTGACAGCTGAATAAGTCAGTGAGATGGGATTTCAATTTATCAAATAATTCAACAAGCATTCATTACATGTTTGCTCTGCACAAAGCACTTTGCTAAGTACTGAGGATACAATTTAAAAAAATAATAAATAGCCTAGTACGTGGCCTTAGAAGGAATATGGATAAAATAACTATAATACAAGTAAGAATAAAGCGTCCATAAGGAATGATGACTTCTAGTGTGGAGGAATTAGGAAAGGCCTTAGGAAAGTGATGGTCCTGGAGCTGGGCCTTAAAGGGAAAAAAAAATTCAACAGGAAGAAATGAAGAGGAAGTCTAATGTAGACATTGAAAATAGGGGAGTATCAGGGTATACAAATGTGCTGATATGGGGCACAGCAATATGACTTCAGAGAATAGCAAATGGATATGTATGATTTAGATAGATGGGTAAGAGAATGAATCCAAGCATGAAAAATAGAAATGGAATACATAAGGCATTCTTGAGGTTGCAGAGTGGGGTAGAACAGACTAGCTGGTTGAAATGGAGGATTCATGCTGAAAAGTATTAGGGAGGAAGAGTTGGAAAGTTGGATTGGGGCCAAATTGTGAATGCCCCCACGTATCAAGCTACAGAGTTTAAACTTTATTTTCTAGGCATTGGGGAGCCACTGGTGATTTTTTTAAAAGCAGGACTATGAAATTAAGACAGCCATATTTTAGAAATATTAATTTAGTGATGGCGTGAGACTAATTTAGCAAAGATGAAATGAGTGCCCTCCTTTTTCTAGTCCTAAAAGCTAGCAACTTTAATGTCCTACTAAGACTAGCAATAGGGGTAGAGACATAAAAAGTGAATGAAACTTATGTCCTACTGTCTGCTAAAATCCTAATTATGTGCAATGATTGGAGACTTGGGGGCTAGTTAACAGGGTTAGGAAGAAAACTAGGTGGCACAGTAGATAGAGCACTGGGCCTGGAGTCAGGAAGACTCATCTTCCTGAATTCAAATCTAGCTTAAACACTTACAAGCTGAGTGAATCTGGGCAAGTCACTTAACTCTATTTACCTGAGTTTCCTCATCTATAAAATGAGTTGGAGAAGGAAATGGCAAACCACTCCGGTGTCTCTGCCAAGAAAACCTAAATGGGGTCACAAAGAGTTGGACATGACTGAAAATAATTGAACAACAAATTGTTGAAAAATATGAGATCATAGTTTTAAAGCTAGAAAGGACCTTTAGAGGTTATCTATAATGGCTAGTTGTCATTTATATAGTATTTTAAGATTTGCAAAGTCTTTTACAGATATTATCTCATTTTATCCTCATAGCAATCCCTGGAGGTAAGTGAATAATACTTGTCATTCAATCATTTAGTCATGTCCGATTGTTCATGACAAGTCCATGAGGTTTTCTTGGCACAGATCCTGGAGTGGTTTGCCATTTCCTTCTCCAGTGTTCCCCATTTTACAGATGAGAAACTGAGGCAGATAGGGATTAAGTGACTTGCCTAGGATCACACAGTTAGTAAGTGTCTAAGGCTAGATTTGAACTCAGATCTTCCTGATTCCAGGCCTGGTATTCTATCCAGTGCACCACCTAGCTACCCAAAGTGAATAACAATAGCTAGCATTTATATGGTCCTTTAAGGCAAAGTGATCTACCCATGTTATCTCATTTGATCCTCACAATACCTTTGTTATTGTGCTATTATCACTCCCATTTTACATATGAGGAAACTGAGGCTGAGATAGATCAGGTGACTTGCCCAGATCACTCAGCTAGCAGCTGCCATTGGTGGGTCTTGACCTTAGGTCTTTCTAGATCAGCACCCCCATTTTACAGATGAGACAACAGGGCTTAAACAAATAAAGGGACTCACCCAAGGTTACATAAACACTAGATAGTAGAGACAGGATTTGAACCCTGATACACTCTCTCAAAATTTAACATGCTTTCCACTGTGCCATACATTTGTATGCAGTTGTGTGTATATGTGTATGTGCATATATTTGCATGAGTCTACTTTCTTGTCCTAGTAAAGAAAGTACAAACAACATCATGGACTCCTTCTCTGCTTCAGGAACAGGACCGTGACCATGACAATTCTCATGCTATAGTGCTCTAGTTGCGGCTGTAGAGGGAGGGATTAAATATATTAAATGCGACACTGATACACTCCTAGAAACTGCTTTTTTATTTTACTAGATCCCTTAAACACACTTATTTTTGTGTGATTAGTCTTCATCCTAATAGTGGAATGCAAAATATAAGGGTGGTCAATTGAGAATTACAGTTAGTTAAGTTCTGGTTAACTAAGGGTTTGTTGTTTTTGCTGTTTTCCTCTAGCATGTGATCTCTGAAGTGACTGAATAATAACCTAAATAGATAATAACCTAAATAGATTTAGAATTATAATTTCAGGTTCTTTCTTTAGCCCTCCTCCTATTTCACTGACTTCATGAAAAAATTAGGTGAGAGATTTTCTGAACCAAAGACATGAATGTGGACCTCAAATAAGGTGGACATGGGTAACCAAGCTAGCCGGAAAAGCATCTAGCATGAGACCCTCAAGGTCACCAGGGACAGGGAAGGTTTAGAACGGTCAGATAGGACATCCCAGTACAAATGGAGGCTGACCATCAGATGGAGTAGTTTCTACATCTCCCCAATTTACAATTTGCATTGGTTGACTAGGTATCATTAAACTACTGGCCTAAGCCACCTGCTCCCCTTCCCTCTCCCCTACCCCGCACCAGAAGTATTGCCTGCCAATGGATTGGCTTGCTTTTCCCTCTCACAACTAATGCTTTGGCCCCAGATTTTGCTTTATTCAGTCTGCCACACTGCAGAAAATAAAGCAAGCAGCCTTTACCAGAGGAACTAAGAAGTTATCCAAATACCCACCACCCCTGATTATTTCAGAGGATTTCCAAGCTAAACTGCATTGCGGCAAGGGAGCATTATCTTCTGGACCTGAAGGAATGCGAGGTGACATGAGAATAGGCAAAAGTCAGCACTATGTTCTAGAGCTCCCAGAGTTTCTACCCATCTCCTTCAGAAAGACAGGAAAAAAAAAAGCACTAACCAGGATGAAGTTTTCTGAGAATGGAGAATGGAAAAAAACTGCCTTATGTTCAGGACACTGTGCTAAGCCCATAGGGGATACACCTACTTTCCTCTGAAGTTGGTCATCTCAGCTTCCCCAACTGAAGGGTAAACAGGAAAGGGAGAGAAAGGGTGAGGAGAAGAGGGAAGAGAAGGGGGGGGGGAAGGAGGAGGAGAGAGATGGGAAGAAGGAGGGAGGGGAGGGGAAGAGGAGAGGGAGGGGGAGGCAGAGAAGGAAGATAAGAGGAATAGAAGGGGAGAGATGGGGGGGAGGAAAAGTGTGAGAGGCCATGCGTGTGAGTGTGCAGGTCCTCGAATATATATTAGGGGCAAATAGTGGTAAAGAATGGCATGTAAGTAGAGGGTAAGGAAGCACCTGATTCTTTCAAGAAGCAGCCCCTCAAAAGCAGGTGATTAGGTATTTTCAAGACTGTCTGAGCCTTAATTTGGATACTTGGCAGAGGTCTTGTTTTGGGGTCCTGTTCAGAGCCAGGGCAGATTTTGCTTATAGATCCAGAGTGAAGCAGAATGTCAAAGTTAATAATAAATGCTAATGATTAGTATTACTATGAATAGGGCTAGAGAATGGGCCTGTAATTTCACTGCTACAAAGAAACCTTGGGTGAGGAAGCTCTTTCCACCAAAGCAGGTCAACACCCTCTCTGTGAGATACAGGGATAGTCATGGGGTCTGTAATTTAATTGGTTTAAGGAAAGCTCAGGTGAGAAAACTTCCTCGACTCATACAGATATGCACCCTCTCTGACCTTAGAGAGCTGCCCAGAGAACTGAAATGCTCAATGACTTGCCCACCCAAGGTCATACTACCAGTACATGTCAGAGGGACGACTCAAAACCAGATCTTCCCACTTTTAAGGCCATATCTCTGTCTATCATGTCACTGACTATTCCTATGAATAATGTACTAAAATGAAAACAGTTAACATGGTGGATGAATGTCCCTCCACGCATGACTCCACTATGACTTTCTCTATTCTTCCCATTACCACTGATTAATCTTGACATGTCTTAACCTTGGTTTCTGGGAAAGAGGCCAGTCAGAACAGAGTGATGATGAGGTTAAAAACAAGTGCCATTGAAGCACATTTTTTTCACTTTCTTTATTTTTCTTGCCTTTTTAACAACATGGCTAATATGGAAACATGTTTTGCTTGACTTCACATGTACAATAGGTATCCTATTGCTTGCCTTCCCAATGGGTGAGGGAGGGACTGAAGGAAGGGAGGGAATTTGCAACTCAATAATTAAAACAAAACAAAACAAAACAAGAAGTGCCTTAAAACCTGAGTCACTGGGATCTACCCACCTTCTCAGCTGGCATTCTCTATGATTCACATTCAGCAAGACTCAGCAGGTAGGCTGGTAGAAGGTGAACCCTTACCTTGATCTAATCCCATGGAGCTGAGCTGAACATCATGCCTTTAAAACAATGGCTTATCTCATTTTCATGGGGCCAGGGATCAGAAGAGGATCAGAAGACCTCCTAAGAGACCATTGTTTGTTTACATATGACACTATAGGCCATCCTCCACCTTTCTTCCATTGAAGGAACCTCTTCAAAGGTGAGGGTAATGATGGGCGAAGGGACAGAATGAAGGATGGTGGGAAATGAAAGGGAAGAAGAAGAGAAGGAAGATACTTCATAATTCTGCATATTTCAATACATTTTATTTTCCAGGTATCCAATGTCCGACTTGACCAAGAATATACAGCAGTTATTTGAAAAGTAAACTGATTTCACCTTTCCACTAAGAATTTCACAACTTGTCTCTTTCAGCAGTTTGGCAGGCCAAAAGGTCAGCATTATGCTTGCTTAGGAAAAGTGGCATAGCTGTACAGATACCATCTGGGCTTCCACTAAAATCCTGACCTTTAAGTGAATGGGGTGTGTAGATTCAGAAAATCTGATAGAAGAGAGAGGCCATTTAGCATCAAGCTTCCAAATCTCACATAATATAACTGAGAGAAGGAACAGAGATGATAAGACCTGATGCTTAATCAGCAGTGCCTTCTTAGCAGCTAGGAATAGAGTCATCCTCGAAATCAGTAGCCTTGTTTCAGTGGAGAAGTCATGGGTGGAACAAAAGGTCAAGGTGGCATAGCAGCTATAATTTAGATGCCTGAGGCAGGAGGGAGACAGGTTCTTATTTCTACTTTAGTCAGAAATGCTTATTTATATTTACATTTCAGTTTCCTCAAATTGTGTCCTTTTTTATGAAACAGCCTTAGGGTATAAATTTAAGAGAGAAAAAAAACCCCAAAACACTGAGATATGTTTTAAAAGCCTCCAGCAGAGATGATGAAATCATAGGAATAAAAGCCCAGGCTAAATAGTGAAAAGAACTGAAGGCAGCAGCCACCACTTGGCCACCTCCTTAGGTAGGTCAAGCTAGTTTAAAAGGACAGGTATGGTGCAGTATCTTAAGTCCGATTACACAAATGAGATGACCAGACCACTGCAGAGATGAAGGCCTTTTAGCAGAAATACCTTGTTCCTCATAAAGTGTTAAGCGGGGCTATGAAAGAAAGCACCGTACTTATTCAGCATCTTTCTTAAGACCATACCAGTGAGAGAGAGGATATGACATGTTCAGGAAAGAAGGTTGCTAGAGAAATTGTAATTGCCTTCATTAATTCAAGCAAAACCTGGTCCTGTGTATAGACAGAATAGGGGACAGACTGTACAGTATTATTTGAGAAGTATCAATATTTGTAGCTTTACAAAAAATGTTACCCATGCTAACTTGACAAGTTAGCTAAAATACCAGTATTAGCATCATTGTTGTGTATGTCTAGATAGACCCTGTTGGAATGCAAATATATTACTTTAGAAAGGGCACTGGTAGGCCTAAGCTTTCTGCTCCACTCTTAATGCTGAAAGGACATGGTGGGAGAAACACTGGATGATAATGACTGTAAAGATACAGAGAGTGTTATGCTTCACATGCCCCATGCTAACCAGAAAATATCCAACCCAGAGAATACTAAGAGTAAGGTGCTATAACTGACTTCTGAAGCCCCAGAGTATCATAGGATAGTAGATTTACAGCTAGAAAGCACCTTTTAAGTCATCCAATCCAAAACTTTCATTTTACAGATGAAGAAACTGAGGCCCAAAAAGGTTGTATGATTTACTCAAGGTCACATAGTGTCTGAGTCAGATCAACAGGGTCAGGAAAGGTCTCTTAAAACCAGCCTAAAACATCTCTTTTGGTCTGATGACTATACCCAACTGGCCTCATACCCAAATATTCCAGTAAGTAACCACCTTATTAACTAAGGAAGTAACCATAACAACTTACTAGTCTCCAAGAGCTGTGCTAATGTTGCTAATCAGTTTTCTGGAGACTGACTACTCAGAAAGCTTAAAAAAGTCTAGTCCTCTCTTTTCAAAAGGTATCTCTGCCAAACCAATCAGTCAATTTGGTGGAGGCAAAAAAAAAGAAAAAAGAAAAACCAGTTTGGTTTTTGCCTATCACATACCAAAGTTAACTGGTTTGACTCTTCTTCCTCAGCCATCAAATTTATTGTCTGGTTTGATGTTATTCATTCAACAGATATTTATAGTATATTTCTATAAAGAGCTTAGCAGGCATGGTCTTTCATTGTTTTAAATAATCCTGATGTGGTTTTAGGAATCTCAAAACTGTAAGCAAGGAGTCACCAAGTTGCCTGTTCTTTTTAAACATGGAAATGTCTTTTCCTCATCTTTCCCTTTATAGCATCCACAAAGTCTATGGCAGAATAAAAACTCCTAGTTTCCTTCAGGTACAAGAGAGCCTTCAGGAAACCCTGAGTTTTTGGTGAGGTTACATTTGGCAGCTTCTTGTGAAATGAGCTTTTTAATTTATTTTTAATTTATAAAATAAAACAAGCATTTCTGTAACATAGTTTGATTTTTAAAAAAGATGATTAATCACACATGAAACTGCAAATCTATTATGTACAACTTGCTCTATCGGCCGCATCCATGCTTTGAATTCTCCTCTGCCAACAAAGGACATGTGCATTTCATGGCCCCCAGAAATCCACCCTGGGCATTCAACTGCTTTGGACTCTCACAGCTGGTTGTTTCAATCAGAGCTATAAAAAGACTGTTCTAAAGCCAGAGAGCACATGTAAGGATACTAAGTGACTTAACTTTTACTTCTGTTGAATTCCCAGTCTTAGCACTTTAGAAAGCACATGGACACACCATGGACAAACTATGGATCCATACTCAATGTTTTAAAGGAAGGGGTAGAGCATCCCAAGTGCACTCCACCAGTTAAAATACTTGGCAGTGAAAACAAACATTTCTATATCCTAAAAATAAACAAACAAAAAACCACCAAGTACACCATTTCCCAAATGGAAGTTGGGTCCCAATTAAATGAACTTTTCTTAAATATTACATTTGACTTTTACTTTAGGTACCCTGAGAAAGGAAACCTGAGTGTTCTCCACTTTGGACTTCCATTTATCTGACATTGCTGGGCATTATCTCTACACTCTTTAGTTTCTTTCCATTGTCCCTAACCCCACCACATGCCTCGTAGCTCTGATACCTAGCATCTATACATCCTTCATAAGACTGGAATTTGTTCCTCATCATTGTTGCTGTCTCTAAGCTTTCACTCTAACACATGCAACTTTATCTCACAAAACATCCACAAACCAGGCACAGCAGAAATTTCTGGTGTTACACAACCAACTCTGATGACTCATTGTAGAATGGAGACAAAAATGGGTTCTTTAAGGCTATGTCAGTAGAGAAACAACCCATCCTAAGTACTACCAAGCTGGGAAGGTTTTAAGTAAAGTCTCAGTTACAGACTGTTCTTTCTGACAACTACCAATCAGCTTAAGACAGAGAGTCTCACTAGCAGTAAATTGGACACAATATGATGAATTATTTGGCCATGGCAACCCATGAAACAAAATGGTAAAAAAGATACCCTGGTTGCATACCACCTCCCACCCCGGCAGGTGTCTCTCTTGTTCTGGTTCTGACATGTTATTCAACTTCTTTACTCGACTACAGGCCCAAGAGAAGACATTTTGCTTAGCTTCCAATTTTTCAGCAATTACAAGTAGACATAGCTTTGCTAGCAACATGTGATGAAACATCAGTAAAAAGAATTTGTTTAATTGAGAACTGACTTATATTACTCCATGTGCTCTCCATCTTCTCCCCTCAGACCTATCTGCCAATGATCAGTCAATGATTTACTTAAATTAGCATTCCTTGGCCAAAAAAAAAAGGCATTAGGCACAGTCAACTTTCAACACCAAGGACAAGTGAAAAAAAAAAAGAAGTATGCTTTTATGACACTTTAAAGATGATAAAAATTTTTACAACAATTTCCTGAAAGGCAGGTGGTCCATATTTTGTCATCCCCACTTTACAGATGAGGAAAATAAGTGTCACAGAATACCCTTGGTAACAAAGGGTCTAGGGTAACAAAGTTTAATAAATATCAGAGCCAGGACTCAAACCCAAGCTTTCTTGACTTTGTGGTCAATACCACTCGAACTCTTTCCTAATCCGAATGATCACATTTTGCAGATGTTATGTTAATTATAAATATATATTATTTTATACATTATATCACATATCATATATCATATCATTATATTATATATTTTACTGTATCATTTATTATGTCACATAATCATATTATATATTCTTTTGTATCATGTATTATATCATATCATTATATTATATAAACTTATTATAAGTTGTATTATTTATTATATCAAAATACCTTTTCTCAGGATTCTAGTTGGTAAGATACCAAATAATAGAGTTAGGTATATTTTCAATTCAAATATGATCCAATAGTTTTTTTAAAAATTACTATTTCATTCAATTCCCAGTTCTCCTGGAATCCTGGAAAAGCTAATGCAGCTTCAAGAATTCACTAATTTCCTTCCAGATGACTGGGAGAAACTAGAACATTTGGTCTGGAGCAAATGATCTGCGAATCCTTCTAAATGGTATGCACATCATTTGTGGTATCATTTGCTATTTTCAGAGCCTTTCCCTGTGTATAGATCTGGCCTCTTTTCCTTATGGGCTATTTAGTGCTTGAATTCAATGGTTTTTGAATGGTGTGCTTATATGGTATAGTTTTCAATGGAGGAAATATCTTAGTAAGGATTAACCCTCCATTTTCTCCCTTAACTACCACAGGATGTTACATTAAAGCCACCTCAATTTTAATTAGAATAACCTACACACATTTTGCTGTTGGAAGGTAAAGGTATTTTTGCAGATTAACACTAGGCTTTGTGCTTACCCACTTAAGATAAACACCTTGTAGACATCAAGCTGGTGGTCTACTATCTGGTAAGCTACTGCCTGCCTCCATTTCTACCCCTCAATATCCCCTCAGTGATATTAGTTGAGCATATTGCCATGCCTGAAGTATAAGATCTTCTCCCACCATTTGACCCAGAGATATCACTGCTAAGCATATACCCCAATGAAGTAAAATATTGACAAAGAAAGCTTCCATCCACACCAAAGTGTTTCTTGTAGCCACTATTTTTTTTATAGTAACAAAGAACTGGAAACCAAGTTGATGCTCATTAGTTGAGGAATGACCAAATAAGTAGTGTAGTACATGAGCCTAATGGGATGTTACTGTGCCATAAGAAATGATAAATAAGAAGAAAACAGAAATACGGGAACGTGTATGTGAATTGAGGCAAAGTAAAATAAACAGAACTAGAAAAACAATAAACATAATGATTAAAAAATGTAAATGAAAAGAAACACTTTAACCCCACCACCCAATTAAACCGAACACCATGTAACGACTAAACTTGGCCCTGAAGAAAAAGTATGAAAATTTACCTCCCTCCCTTCTTTGTTTGAGTGGGAAGAGATATGTGCATTAGTGTGTATTCTGTCAGACCCAATAGCTGTGTTGATTACTTTTCCTGAACTATTCATTTTTTCCATGTTTTTTATTCTTTGTTATAAGAGATGGATCTCTGGATAGGGCAGGGAAAAGGGCATATTAGAAAATCAACAAAATAGAAGCTAAAGATATCAACACATTTTTTTTTAATATTTGAGATCCCCTCCGATCTCATACTGAACTATATTCTGCACTTTTGTAATGTAATTAATAAGTATTACTTTATATTTTAGTTTATAAATTTATATCTTATTAGGCTATAGGCTCAGTGAGGATTGGGATAATGGGAAGGTACAGACAACTGATTTACACTCATATAAATTTTATTATACTTATCTAATCTGTCTTCTCATCTTTTCCAGGGTAAACATGTTCACTTCCTTCAACTAATTCTCAGATGACATAATCTCTAGCTCCTTTCTGATTCCAGTCACCCATCTCTGGGCTCTAGCTCATCAATGTTCCTCTTAAAAGACCATTCTCAGGACTGAAGTACTCCAGATATGGTTTTATCAAACACAGTAGTCTATCGCCTACCATGTTACGGTCACTATCTTTGCTGTTGTAGTTGTTGTTTTTCAGTAGTTTTTCAGTCTTATCCAACTCTTCATGATGCCATTTGGGATTCTCTTGGCAAAGATACTAGAGTGGCTTGCCATTTCCTTCTCCAGCTCATCTTACATTTGAGAAAACTGAGGCAAACAGGATTAAGTGACTTACTCAGAATCACCAGGTAAGGAAATGTCTGAAGCCAGATTTGAACTCAGAAAGATGAGTCTTCCTGATTCCAGGCCTGGCACTCTATTCACTGCGCCACCTAGATGCCCTATGGTTACTATGCCTCTCTTCACTAGCCTAAATTTGCATTAGTTTGTCTGGCTGCCATATTGAGTTTTTAGTCCAGTAAAATTTTTCAGATTATTTTACACTCAAGCTGTTGTCTAGTAATGCCATTTTCATCTTGAACTTAGGCAGCTGACTTTTTATTGCAAGAATACTATATATATATTATATATATATATATATATATATATATATATATATATATATAATGTATATATATGTATATATGTATATGTATATATGTGTGTATACATATACACTATATACAGGTACGTGTGTGTGTTTGTATATGTGAGTATGCATAATGTTATTAAGCTTCCTTCATGATTCTATTCAGCCAATTCAAAAATTTCAAGGAGGTAGATTTTAGTTCAACATATGGAAAAATGCAAATGAAATGGAATGCCTCAGGGAACAGCAAATTGCCCACTGGAGTTCCTCAAATAGAACTAGTTGTTGACTTGTTGGAGAGAAACTATAGATTGGATTCATCATTTGAATCTAAATATGACATTCCCCTACTCAATAAACTCCAATGGCTTCCTATTTCCTCTAAGATCAAATATAAACTCCTGTTTAGCTCTAAAGCCCTTTACAATCAGGCCTCAATCTACCTTTCTAATCTTAGGAATACATTATGCCCCTTCTGACACTCTGAAATCCAGCAAAACCATTCTTGTCATTTCTCACGCGTGACACTCTCTCTCTCCCTATGTTTTGCAATGGCTATTCTCCATGGCCAGAATGCACCCTCACTTCACCACTTTCTCTAAGAAGCCCTTGTTTCCTTTAAAACTTGGCTAAAGTGACATCTTTGGCACAAAGTCCTGATTTTCCCCAGGTGCTAGTACCCTTCCCTATAAAAAATTGACCTTGTATTTATTTTGTATGAGAGGGAGTACAGCATAGTGGATAAAGAACTTGACTCAAAGCCAGGAAGATCTACTTCTGACACATAATGACTGTGTGATCCTGGGCAAGTCACTTAATGTTTCACTGTAACTGATAGTCTCAGAGAAGGTACTGACTTACATAGAGGAAATACCAATGATCCATTTTTATCTTACTTATTTTATATATTTATATACATGTTGCCTTCCCTGATCAAATGCTTCTTGAGGGCACATAGTTTTATTTATGTTATAGCCCCAAAGCCTGGCACATAGTAGACATTTAATAAATACTTCTTAATTGACTGGTTGAATAGTTGAACAGATTACCTCAGAAGTCTTGTCCATATCTAACATTTTTGTTCAAAGTAATCATAGGATCTTAGAATTGTTAGGAAAACTTGAAAATTATCTAGGTCACCTGACTTATAGAGATCAAGAGACTTTCTCACAAGTAACAAGAGGCAGAGCCAATATATGAGCTCAGAACTTTTAACTCCAAGTGAGAGCTTTTTATTCTTCTCTCTTTGATGCTATAATTTCTATGAGCTTTAACCCAAAGTACATGACATTAGTTAAAAAAAAAATAAAACCACATCTGTGATTTCATCAGTGTGGATACCAACTTGTGTTTGAGTAGGTAAGTCATAGGTTAAGTAGATTACCTAAAAGTTAAGTGAACTGTCCAGGGTCACATGCTTAATAAAAGTCAGAATCAGGATTTGAACCCAGGACTTCCTGACTCCATGGACTCTCTTCACTACAGGGTATACTGGTTTTGCAGTTAGAGTAGCTGGGGTCAAGTCTCGTCTCTTGACTTTTATTTGTTAACCACCCTGGGCCTCAGCATCCTCATTTATAAAATGAGGGCATTAGAAAAAGACAGTGTATAAGGTCTCTGCCAGCTCTGGATCAATGATCCTAAGTGTTCGATAATATTTAACAGCAGCTTTTATTTGCTATTGAGAAGAAACCCCAAAAAAGTGTCAATACCAAACCAGAATTCATTACCCAGAAATGGCTGAAATAAAGGTGGATGTTCACAATATCAATTTCCTTTGGAGAAAAACTCTTAAGGCTAATTACTATATTGTACATCCACACAGGAAGTCTCCAGCGATTTTGCCCCTGAGTCTAGGAAAGGTCTACCAGCCTTCCTGAGGCCAGAAGTTTGTCATTAAGCACTGAATTTCAATGAAAACTAAAACTATGCTACCTCCTTCATTCTTAAGGAGAAATTTCAATTTGGGGTGAAACTGCACTTAAGGAGGGTACAATCCTGGATCCAATGAATTGAGCAGTCTTTACTCCTTGTCCTAAGTTCTTCCCAATGTGGAGAGTTGTAGGGTACTGTTGGTGAAATAGCTGTCATTTATATTGAAAAACACGTAAAGAAATTATAATGCCTTCAGGATAACAAATGCAGTGTGAGTTTAGTTTCAGAAATAATCATTAGTCATGTCTTGAACACAGCATCTATACTATTTGGAATTATTTCTCTAAACATAATATGAACTGCATGGGAAAACAATTCCATGGTAAGATGTCCTTAATTTTGCCTGTTTGAATTCATCATTAAAATCCCCATCTGGCTAAAGAATAAGGATAATGAAGTCAGTATATTTTAAAATTGATTTTTATAATTTCTTTCTGTTCCTCACTTCTTCAAAAATGGTACATAATAATTATATGGTAAAGAAGGATATGAGTAACTTAACTTCAGGAAATTGTTTTCCATGTGTTCTTAGCACACTCCTTACTGATGTTTTGCAGCTTCCTATTTTTTACATTATTGTGACTTCCTCATACTTCCCTAGCCCAACAGAATTTTTCTTTGTTATCAAAAAAATACAGTTAGGTAATATAGATTAACCTATTAACCATTTCTGATAATGGACACTCCATTTTTCACTTATAGTCCCCATCTTTCCCATGTATTTCTCATACCCAGTTCTTTGGAGTAAGGACAAGTCATTCAATTGATCTGAACTGTGAAGCCTTTTAATGTTATTTTCCCTAGTATGGTCATTGAGCATCCATACATGGAACCATTGGCTACAACAAATGGAGAAGTTTTGCATGCTGTGGATAAGTTCACTTTCCAGGGAAGTATACATTGATAATGAGATTGATGCACACATTGCCAGAGCTAGCTCAGTGTTTGGGAGGTTCCAAACAAAAGTGTGGGAGAGAAGAGGCATTAGACTGACTACCAAACTGAAGGTCTACAGAGCCGTTGTGCTGACCTCATGGTTGTATGCCTGTGAAACCTGGACAGTATACCAGTGCCATGCCAGGAAACTGAATCGCTTCCATTTGAATTGTCTTAGGAAGACTGTGAACATCACCTGGCATACCAGACACTGAGGTTCTTCTTAAACTCAACTGCCAACCATTCAAACTCTGCTTCAGAGAGCACGACTCTGATAGGCTGGCCACGTTGTTCGAATGCAAAATGTACACTTGCCAAAAAGAATATTTTATGGAGAGCTCACACAGGGCAAGCGTTCATGTGGTGGTTAGAAGAAGCCATACAAGGACACTCTTAAGGTCTCTATTAAGAACTCTGGAATTGATTGTGTGACTTGGGAGACATTGGCACAGGACCCTCAGCCTGGCGTGCCCACATCAAAGAAGGTGCTGTGCTCTATGAACAAAGCAGAATTGAAACAGCTCAAAGGAAAAGCAGGATGCGAACATTTAGAGAAACCACCCCAAATGTTCCCACAGACTATTTGTGCCTGACCTGTGGTAGAGCATTCCGAGCTCTTATTGGTCTGATCAGCTACAGTCAGACACACTGAAAATTCACTCGAGCATGGTGATGTCATTTTGGTCCTCTTCAAGAAAGAAGGACACCAACAGACCGTTCCCCAATTAAGAGATATCCACTTTGTTTCCATATTTTTGCTACCACAAACTGTGCTGCTGTAAAAATTCTGGTGTACAAGGCATTCTAAAAGCTTTAATGCAGTTTTAAATTCTAATTTTTTTAGGGGGGCGGCTAGGCAATGGGGTTAAGTGACTTGACCAGGGTCACATAGCTAGTAAGTGTTATGTGTCTGAGGCCAGATTTGAATTCAGGTCCTTCTGACTCCAGGGCCAGTGCTCTATCCACTGCACCACCTAGCTGCCCCTTAAATTCTAATTTTTAACCCTGTCTCTAGGATTTCCTTGGTGGAGGATTAAATGGGTTAAAAGGTATGAGCAACTAAGTCAAATTCTTCCATAATTCCAAATTGCTTGCTGTAACAATAGTACTAATTCATAGCCTCAATAGTATGTTAACATGATGAAGGTTGGGGGGAAGTGATACAATCCCCTCCACAGAAAAGTATTGCAAGATGATTTCTAGAAAGGCATGATGATGTACAATGGAAGTGCCCTGCTTCTTAATCTGGAGCAATCATAGATATTCTGTAGCTGGTTCTGGTCTGCTAACCATGAGATGAAGACAAATTATTGATTGGTCACATAGCCAGGCATGGGTTCATTAAAAAGGCACTAGGTCAGCCAGGGATGCTCTCTTGGCTCTGAATTTTTTCCTGCCTAACACCATTTTAATGAAAGAGGCAAAGCTGTAAGGAGAGAAGCCTTGGGCCCTTCCGATTCAAGGTCAACATGTGGCCTGTGAATGTCTTGTGCCTTGGTGCTTATTATTTCCTGCTTTTAGGTGAAGGATACTGGAGAAGACTGTGACTTTAGTTGCTCTGAAAAGTCAAGAGAATGAGCCCCAAGAAGTCTGGGAGCAGAGTGCCTGCCAGATTTGCCAGAAGCCAGACAGTGAAAAGGAAATACCAAGTGAACACCTGGCCCAGTTCAGTAGTAGTAGAGATGCAAATTAATTCACTCAACAGTTTGGCTGCATTTGGAGATGAACTTTGAAGAGGGTAAATGCTATTCAGAAACTGCATGGAGTCTGAGTTCATTCTCACCAAGGTGGTATGGGGAAGCCTGTTCCCCTCTGTTCTCACTGTATTTTAGAAGTAACTATCTTTTCATAAAACATCACTGATTTTAATTGTTTAGTTGTAACCACAGTATTAACCCCCAGCAGCTAATAGGGGAGGGTGGGGTAATGTAGGAATAGGGGCTCAAGACTCCCCAAGGGTACCCCTAGAGCTCTGAGTGGGGTGACATAGCTGGCCTCACAGAGTACAAGAACTATCACTACATCAGTTTTTCCACAGATCTTTCAGAATTGATTATTTCTGTCTTTGCACTGGCTAGCTCCTATTCCTGGAATGCTCTCCCTCTGCCGTCTCTTAGGGCTCAGCTAAGAAATCACCTTTCTCTGGAGGTCTTTCCATTCTCTCCAACTGTTAACTATGACTTTGTATCCATGCTATTTCTCACATTGACCTATTTATGTACCTAATGTCTGCCCCGTCAGAATGTAAGTTTCTTGAGGACAGAAACTGTTCTTGCTTCTTTGTGGCCTCAGAACATAGCATGGTAGTTGGCACATAGCAAGCGCTTAATAAATGCTACCTGATTGTGCTGGGTGTATCATTTAGTATTTTTATAGTGTGTCACTTATTTTGATATTTTTAATGATCTGTATTTTCATTGGTGTGGCTACTGTTTCTATTGATGCAAATCAGTCACAAACCTTACAAACATTTAGAGGTTGTTTGGAGGGAAAAATTCATCATTTGCCAGTAGAGAGTTAATTTTTCATTTGTTTTGTTCTTCGAGACTTTCCAGTTTGGTAGAATTTACCAGAACTTGTGTTCCGCTGGCATTGTAGGAAATCATACTTCCATGCTAATCAGTTACCGAAGTAAAGTTTCAATAGTCATGAATTTAATTGTAAATAATTCAATAAACAGATTTTAAACTGAACTGAAATTATAAACATAAAAAGAAAGAAAAAATCCATAGTGTCTTTGTTCTCAGTCAGTCCAACTATGCTAAAACATTCCTATTACATCTTGGAAAACCAATATAAACCATGTAGCCAACTTCTATTACAGTTTGCCAAATATGCTAAGAAGATAAACAGCTTCCTCTAAAAGGTATTAAGAAGTATGGCATGCTAGATAGAGAGCCAGCTTTAAAGCCAGAAAGACTTGAGTTCAAATCAACTTCTTATATATTCTACCTGTTCGACCCTGGGCAAGTTACTTAATCTCTTAATACTAAAAGTAACTCTCTAAGATGATAAATCGCAATGAAATTGCTACCTTTTATTAATAGAAAATTTCCTTACTTATACCAATGAAATCACAAGTCCAACTCCTATCCCTAATTAGGCATGAGGGAGGATGAAAGACATCCTATCTCCAGGATTTGAATTTTTTCCATCTTTAAATGCACCATATGTATTACAGATATCATTATATATTTCTCAGTTTGTTTTTTTTTTCCTCCCTAAAGAGTAAGGCAGTTTTCAAGGTGACTTACAGAAATCAAAGTTTGAAAAATCATGGAGAGTAGAGATAAGGAATAAAGTACTATAAGAAATGGAAAGTCGAAGAAAAAAACCATCTGAACAAGGACAGACTCAGAAGTAAGACGTGGTTTGAAGTTTAAAGAAGAGAGAACTCAGAAACAGATTTCACACCAAGAGAAATGCACATATGGAACAGGTCCCTGGGAAGTCGACTGAAGCAAAGAATGTAAATGAATTCAAGACACAATCACCTAGTTTTGCCCCTAAAGAAATAGGTAATTGAGAGCCTGAGGTACATTTCAGAAACATTAGAGAGATGCAAAGATTCACTGGACAATAGGTCCTTTCCCAGTCACAAAACTGCTTCATGATGGACCCTTATCCAACCAGTTTGGAAAGATAAATTTCCACACGATGAGTTCACTTCTCATTTATCATTCTAAAAAGCTGTTCTATACTTTGACTTAATCTCATCCACAAAACTGGAAATTAAATATTTAATTAAAATTTCTGTAAAATGTAAAAATCTCTGTGTTGGTCTCAAAATAACTTGAAAACAAGCAGACATAATCCGGCAAACAAACATCTGAGTAATTTGCAAACATAGTTCATAAGGCTTATTATCTATAAATCCAAAAATCAAAGAATTGGATTGAGCCAAGGTGGTGCCATGAACCAAAACCCTATGTCTGTTAAAGAATAGTGGCTGCACTCATGTATAATTCCTGTCTTTCTTTTTTCTCTAGTTTATCACCCAGATTTAAGCCTAGATTGATTGCACCAGAAAATTTAAAATGGAATCAATTTGAACTGGAGAGTTTCTTTTTTCAGTCTTTCTCCAACCCTTTGCTGTTCACTGAAAAGTAGAGCATGTAATTTGGGGGGGGAATAAGAATCCAACATCTTAAAAGGCATTTGGGGGGACGAGATTGCCTTTAGCAAATTCAGCTTTTAAGAATTCTTACTATCTACAGTGGGAATGGATGGAGCCTTTCTGATGCTTATCTGGAATGCCTGTGAATTCCTCCCACTATACTTGGAACAGTGCAGAGACTTACTAGTTAGGGTATCCACTTGTGGGCTCCACAATTGAGAGGATGTGGCTAACTTGTATGTCTGCCCAGGGCAGAGGGTAAGGGAAAACTGTATGTTCAGGAAAAATTAAGAGGAGAGGAAGAAAAGATTGAAAGGTTATGAGAAGGAACAACAAAAAAAAAAAGCTCTGAAGGATTGTAAGAGGGAGGATGATAAGTAATTGTTCTTCATCTCCCTAAAGGGCAGAAGAGGAAATGGCAACATGGAAAAAAAAAAAGTCAGATATAAAAATGGATTTTTTGATTCTAAGTATTACTTACACTGTTCTACTGATGGGGAAAGGGGGGCCCTGAAGGTGGGCCATGCCAAGAAGCATGTGTCTAGGCACATTGGAGATGACAATTACAAATTCAATTAAGTAAGCATTTATCAGTTCCACATCAGTTCAAATCCAGACACAGATACTTAATAGCTGTATGAGCCTGGGCAAGTCACTTAAGCTCTCTTTGCCTTAGTTTCCTTATCTATAAAATGGGGATGATAACAATAGCACCTGCCTCTCAGAGCTGTTGCAAGGATCAAATGAGATAGTAATTTTAAAGCTCTTAGCAGAATGCTTGACACACAGTCAGCGCTATATAAATGTTAGCTGTTGGCACCTATTATATGAAAGGCAGTGTGGTCTAGTGCATACAGGGAAAACCTGAGTTCAAGACATACCTCTGACATGTACTGACTATAGCAACCTAAATCACTTAAACTCTCAGCCCTACCCCCCCCCTTGATTCTCTAAGATTATAATTTGCAGAATAGAAACCAGTTTTACATTAGTGGAGGGAGTTTCTCCACTGGGAGTTCCATATAACAATGAAGTCATAGGTCTGGTACAAAAAACCAAAAGTTTTAAAAATGTGCAAGACATTGTGCTTGGCACTAAGAATACAAAGACAGGAATAAAACTGCCTCCTCACCCTTACATGGAACTTCAATTCTACTAAGGGGATATAGGGACAGCTAGGTGGCACTGTGGATAGGGTACTGGTTCTGGAGTCAGGAAGACTCATCTTCCCAAGTTCAAATGTGGCCTCAGACACTTACTAACTGCATGACCCTAGGCAAGTCACTTAACCCTATTTGCCTCAGTCTCCTCATCTGTAAAATGAGCTAGAGAAGGAAATGGCAAACCACTCCAGTTATCTCTGCTAAGAAAAGCCCAAATGGGGTCATGAAGAGTCAGATACAGTTAAAAACAACTGAACAACAATAACGACAAAAAGGTGGGAATAAGTGGATAGAACACTGGCCCTGAAGTCAGGAGGACTTGAGTTCAAATCCGGCCTCAGACCAAACACTTGACATTTAGTAGCTGTGTGACCCTGGGCAAGTCACTTAACCTCAATTGCCTAAAATTAAAAAAGTGGGGATATAACATGTAAACAGATAAGTAAATACAAAATAATTTGGGGGAGGAAAGCAAGCAGTTATGACTGGGAAGGGGTCATCAAGCACAGGTCTCATATACAAAGTGGTCCTTGAGCTGACCCTTGAAAGGAGCTAAGATGACCAAGAGGGAAGACAATCCAAACACCAAAGGGACAAGGAACAAAAAGACATGAGGAGACAGCAAGGAGTCCATCTTGGCTGGACAGAGTGAATGCAGGGGAAAATTTGAAATAAGTCGGGGCAGATGAGATGGAGCCAGATGGTGAAGGGAGTTAAATGTCGCTGTGGCTAGTTATGTTTCAGAGACAGAATTTGACTCACAGCACATCCAAATGTGTGTAAAGCCCAATGGGCTTAAATGCACCCTCCTCCTTTAGACATTACACCCCAAAGAGACCTCTCCTTCTTCTGGCTTCTCATGGTTCTACTGTACCACTACTATCACATTCTGTGCCCTCTTGTGGCACTTGCTCCACTTACATAACTCCTCAAATTATAGTTATTTGCATATGCATCTTGTCTTGCTTATTAAATTTTAAACTCTTAAGGTCACTAGCCGTCTCTACCCCATCTGTGTGTTCTGCACAATGCCTAACACAGTACTTTGCTCATAATAGTAATCATTCAAGAAATGTATCTTGAAAGAACACATAATGTACCAGGCTTCAGTGAGATATATTGATAACACTCTAGAAACAGAGAGATGCAATTTTTCCACTTAGCCCAGAAAGAAAACCATGATGCTTAGAAAAATTAGACCTAAAATTTTCCTACGATAACTAGGCACTGAGAGGGAAAATAGCTAGGTGACCTAGTGGATAGAGTACTGGAGTTGGAGTTCAAATCCAAGTTCAGATGTTTACTAGCTGTGTGACTTTTGGGCAAGTCACTTAACCTCTGCCTCAGTTTCTTCATCTGTAAAGGGAATAATAATGGTACTAACTCCCAGGATTGTTGTCAAGATCAAATGAGAGAATACTTGTAAAGTGCTTAGCACAGTGCCTGGCACAAAGGAGACCCTATATAAACACTGGCTAATATTATAAAATATAGATCGAAGTTTATCTTTTGCTCTTTTATTATTGCACTAATATTGTGGGGGGAGGGATTGAGGTGAGATTAGTATTTCCCATCTGAGGTCCATGGTTAACTAACACCTAAAAATGCTATGCTCATCTATAGGAAAAGAACTCTGAGACTAAATAGGAACAAAGTATGATTGACTGAATGAAAATAATCAAATGCATTAATTATGCTGGAGAGACTCTAGAAAGACTGATCCCACGATGGCTAACATACGTAAACCGCTTTTTCTTTATTCATAGAAAAAATGCTTTGAGAAAAATATCTCAAAATCATGAATGCTTAAGTTAAATGGTCATATGAAATGTATTGAGGGGGAACAGTAGGACAACCATTTAAAAAGAAACTTGGATAATCATCTTTGCTTGTCTTCTAGTACTTAAGTAAAATGGTCATATGAACTATATTTGGTGAGAACAGTAAGATAAACATTTAAAAAAGAAACTTGAAAAATCATATTTGCTTGCCCTCTAATGCATGAATAAATGTATAAATGGACCCAGGATTGGATCAAATAGTTCTCTGTTAAATAACGGCAAATAATAGCATGAGATAAACCAAATCTCTTTTTAACCAATTTATTCCATTTAATTCAACAAATACTTATGCCAAGTGAAATGCAGTCTTAAATCAGTTCTGCTGAACATCAGTTAGCTTAACATTCCATTAACAGGACTCTGCCTGGTCCATGATAGTGTGTGTGTGTGTGTGTGTGTGTGTGTGTGTGTGTGTGTGTGTGTATTTGGATCTCCCTTCCTATAGAGTTCTAGCATACTTCAATATTTCAGTGAACCCACAGTCTCACAAGCCTTTTATTTCTTCTCATCCACTGTAATTTTTGTCCTACCTTCTAAAAATCCCTGCTTCTTTTAATAATTTAAGCATACAAGTACCATATCCCATTATCCATCTATTATCTAGATCTCAGTACAAAATAAACCTAACCCCTTTTCCTGGTAATCAGTATTCATAATGATGTATTTTATATCACTTCTCATTCATAAGCTATTGTTGGCAATATCTTGGTACTTACTTATACTCATCACACATCTTTCCATTGTCTTTTAGGTCACCTGAAATTTTGGTTCTTTTGTTTCCATGATTTGCTATCAGGAGCATATGGATATTAAAAAAAAATATCAGCTTTGAGGGGAGGAAGCAACTTGGGATCACTGAAAGTGTAATCTCATTTTCCAAACATTATCCAGTCCAGACTCCTCTTTTGAACCAATATTGAGTTGCATTAATTTTCCAACTATAATGTCTATCCAGGACATAAAAATTAATAGCTTAAATCAATGGATTTCAATACTGAATAAAAGAGATTCATTGTTTCTGCTTTATCCAGGATATTATTTTACACACTTAGTAAATAAGTGTATATTATTGTGAGAATTTGTTTTTGAACCAAATCTAATCTACTAAGAATTGAACTATGTTCAATCCAAGTCAACTCAACAAACATATATTAAGTTCCTATTATGTGCAAGGGACTGCACTAAGTGTTGGGATACAAAAACAAACAAGAAACAACCCTGTCCTCAAAGAGCACGAATTCTTCTGATGAATTCAGCATATACAAAGTTATGTAAAAACAAGGTAAAATGAGAAGGGAGAGAATGCTAAAAATAAGGGTATCGGGAAAGGCTTCATGGGAAAAAAAACACCTAAGCTTGAGTTGTTAAGACAGAAGAGAAAGAAATGAAATCCAAGTTAAACATATGCAATTAACACAGTCACAGGAGTGCACTCCCCATGTGTGACAGTCTGTATGACTGTTGTTCAGAGAAAGGAGATGGATTGATAAGTTTGGGAAGCTGCTAACTGACTAGTTTGGTTGTAATGCAAAGTAATGAGGGCTAATACGAAATGAGACTGAAAAGGTAAATTGGAGCCAAAGGCTTCAGATTCTAAGCTAAGGGGACGGTATTTTATAATTGAGTCAATGAGAAGCTACTGAAGATTTTTAAGCCGGGAATGACATGGCCAGAACCACAACTTGGGAAAATAATTTTTGGCAGCTGTGTGGAGAATGGATTGGAAATGGAATAGACTAGAAGCAATGAGACCAATTGGGAGCTACCATAACAGGCCCACAAAGGGGTGATGGGGGCCTGAACTGAAGCAGCAGCCATGTGAAAGAAGAGGAGACAGATTGAAGATATTTGTAAGGCAGAATTGACCAGACCGGACAATTGATTGGAGTGAAGGAAAGAAGAGTAAAAAATGATTCCAAGATTATAAAGCTGAAAGAATGGGCATATCCTCAACAGAGACAAAGCAGAATTAGGACAAAGATAATCAAATCTATTTTAGACATATTGAGTTTGGAATCATGGATCACATATTTAGAGTTTGAAAGGCCTGAGAGGTCATCTGTTCCAACCTCCTCATTTTAAAAAGGGATTTCCTCAGAGTCATGTAATCACAGAAGGCTCAGAAAGTCATCACAAGCATAAAATAGGTATTAAGGAATTTTCCTATAATTTCACAATAATGTGGACACACATGATGAGTTTTTAATATGTAAACAAGACACATCTATGCTCTTTGATCCTGTTACAAGGCTGAATCTTTTTCACTTGAGTCAAGAAGGGGCACAGGATGATTGGCTGAGCAAACATGTTAATCATATCTTTGGAGGTTTTAAATCGCTGGATAAATTTCAATGGTTTGCAGTTCAGAAATTGAGGAATCGGAAGCAGACCTCTTAACTTAAGCCAAGTATCAAGTTGAAGGAGAGGAGATTTTTCGCTCCCCTCCTGCAGCATTGGTAATGTCATTGGAGCTACTGAACCAATAGAAGGCAATCCAAGCTAAAAGCAGAGACATAGAAATTAAGGACGCTGATGATACAGGGTAATAATGATGGATATGTATACCACCTTAGTAAATGTATTTGATAAAAGCTAATTAACTCTGTTGGCTGATGTAAATAGGAAGCACATTGGTGACAAATTGTGAGTTTTAGGATTAAAAGTAGCCACCTCACAGAGTTTCCTGAAACCTGAGGTTAGATATCCCCCAGGTACCCAACCTTCAAGTGCCAGTGATACCGAGGGGAGCAACTCAGAGAAGTTGTTACTTAATAAGGTAACTGAGGCTTTGAGAGATAACCAATTTGTACAAGGTCACAAAGGTAAGAAGTAGACTCAGGATTTTAACCCAGGTCCTATGATTCAAAATCTATGCAATGGAATATCCAGCTGGAAATGTCCATCAAGAAGTTAATGATTCAGAATTAGAGTTAGGAGAAGGACTAGGACTACAAATATAGATTTAGGAATGATAAATGTTGAGATAACAATTGAATTAGGAACAGAGGAGTGGTACCACAAGATTGTGGGGAAAACTTCACAGCAGTCTGGTATAAATTAGAATTAGACCAAAACTTCACAACATATACCAAAATAAGCCCCCCAAAGATACAAGCTCTAGACATAAAAGGCTATGTCATAAACAAATTAGAGGAAGAATGAAAAAATTCACTTTCAGAACTATGGCTAAGGGAATAGTTCAGGACCAAACAAAGGATGGAGAGGATCACAGAAGATGGATGATCTTAGACAGGATGATTTTGATTGGATAATATTTAAAAGTTTTTGTACAAACAAATCTTCAGCCAAGATTAAACATCATGGAATCCAAGGGAAGAGAACTTGTCAACAATATCTAAATCTGTAGAAAGGTCCAATGACATTTTTCAATAAATAAAAAGCTATTATTTCCCATCTCCTAGAATATTCACCCATCCTAATATATCACCATTCCTTGCAACTGAACTTCGGAAAGTAAAATTGATAAATAAAACGTCCAACTTTAGAAACAGGTGCACTGAAACACCTCCATACAACACTGTAAAGAATTCCTCTTGCTAATTTTTCATTGACACTGGGATACTCCCTTGAAAAGACAGCTCACTACTGAGCCTGCTTGCAATTGATGACTCATGAAGTCTATGCTGAAAGTGGCAGCACAGAAATACTAAAAACTCAAGAGGTAAGAAGAACATGATACTCATTTGCATTGTCATGTGCTGGATCCTTATTGTCTCAGTATAATGCTTGTCTCATAATGATATTCTCTGATTGGAACGTTTTTGTATTGAATGGCTTCTGTGGTTATCAAATGACTCAAGTTCCCTTTAGTATTTAATCATCCAATCTACTCCCTGGCTATGGCTATTGTCTCTGTAATTTTCATTTGTATCCACCCAGAGTGGGGAATTGTACATTTGCTCATGGCCAGCATTTCCCCAATGTTCAGATTTCTTAAAAATTTTTTCTACACATTTATGTAGCAAATATTCTCTTCCTTAAAAAGCTGAATAAATTAGTATAATGTCTATGAATAAAAGAAGAGGTTGGAACTATTCTGGCCTGTTTGCCAAAAGGATCCAACTGGGTAATGTTTCAATTTGCTCAAAAGATAGCTTTTAAAGGTCAGAAATGCATTTTCCTCTTCAGTAGCCACTGCAATTTTTGCAAAGGGGTGTGCTAGACCCAGCTCAAACCAGCTGGTGAGCCAATTGTCAAATTGCCAGTATGCACATTTACATCTTGGAAATTGACGAATGCTACAAATAAGGGTTTGATTTATTATTTTGTTGATTGTCTAGACTTAAGGAAATGATGGAGAAAATGTTAATAATGCTGATTAAACTCAAAACTGTGTCATACATATATTTTTGGAGAGCCAGTTATTAAATATTTACCAGTACAACCCTACATGTACTCTATTACAGAACAGGAAGCAAAAAGATTTGAGCAGCAAACTACATCCCCCCATTAAGAGTAAATATTTCTATCATTGTATTATTGCCACTCTCTGATTTCTCTACATAAGCTCACAGGCTATAAAGAAATGTTAGAATGTGACAAGACATAACATACTATAAATTCAGGCTGTTCTATTTCAATTTGATTCTCTCTCTCTCTCTCTCCCTCCCTCCCTCCCTTCTTATGTTCTTATGTCCCCCCCCTATCCATTTAGCCTATTCCCTTTATTTTCCACCATTCAAAGCTCCTTTTTCTGGTTGACAAAAAAGTGAAGTTTAAATGATACCTGCTTCCTCTATACCTTCCTCCAAGTTCATATATTCTTTTCACTGTCCCCAATTACGAAACAAAGTTTCATCCCTCTTTTCCTCATTTCTTCCTTAATCATTCCTTTTCCACTTTCCTTTGCTTTCCTAAGACAATAAAAACAGAACCAAACCATCTTCAGTCCTGGAGACATTGGGATTTTGAAGAGACACATCTCTTACTCTTAGAATGTAACTTTGACATAAGGGGGGAAGAACAAGGAAGAATTTTCCTTTCAGATTTATAGATAAGAGGAAAGTTCTGGACCAAATAAGGGACAGAGGGGATCACAGAAGATGAAATGGACAGTTGTGATTACATAAATAAAAAATGTTTTCACTAACAATCCAATCCAATGTACCTATGATTAGAAAGGAAACAGTTAAATGGAAGAAAAATTGTGCCAAGTGTCTCTGATAAATATTTCAAGGGAAACAATTTGAATTTGCAGGGATAAGAGCCATTCTCCAGTTGATAAATGGTCAAAAAATATAAATAAGCAGTTTGCAAGGGAAGAAATCCAAGCTATCTATAGCCCCATGAAAAAAGTTCCAAATCACTGATCATTAAAGAAGTGCAAATTAAAAGCAGTTCTAAGGTTCTACCTTACACCCATTGAATTTGGCAAACTTAACAAAAAAGGAAAATCGCCAATGTTGGATAGGCTGCGGGAAAACAAACATATTATTAATGTGCTGTTAGAAGAGTTGCAAATTGGTCCAGCCCTTCTGGAAAGCAATTTGGAATTGTGACCCCAAAGTTACTAAGTGATACCTAGGAGATTAAAGAAAGAGAAAAAACATATATACATATATGTGTGTATATGTATATACACACGTGTGTATGTATACACACACATATATGTGTGTATGTATATATGTACATGTATATGTATAATAGTTCTTTTTGCAGTAGCAAAGAAATAGAAACCAAGAGGGTGCCTATCAATTGTGTAATGACTGAACAAATCACGATATAATAATATAATGGAATACTACTTTGTCATTTAAAATATGAAATGGATGATGACAGTGAAATTTGGGAAGACTTTAAGAACCACTGAAAAGTGAAGTGAACAGAATCAGGAGACAAATGTATATTATAATCACAACACTGTAAAAACAATTTTGAAAAACTTAAGAAACCTAATCAAAGCAATGACCAACCATGATTCCAGAGGACTAATGATGAAGAATGCTATTAACTCCTGACAGATAGGTGATGGGTTCAGATGCAGAATGAAACATTGATTTTTGAATGTGGCTAAATATGGAAACATGCCTATTTGTTAAAAAATGTTTTGGTCCTTTTTTTCTCCCAATATTGGATGGGGTGGAGTGTGGGAGGAAGAGAAAATTAATTTTTATTATTTAAAAAAATTAATTCCAGAAAATATAAGCATTTCTTCATAGTATAGCCTCTTCCAACTGCTCAAATGTATTTATTTTTCTTGTTTTTTTCTTAACTCTTGAGTTTGCAATTCAAAGTTCCTCCTTAGCTCTGGATTCTTCAACTGAATGCTTAAATATTCTCTACTAGCTAGCAATTCTAGTACTTTACATATATCATCTCATTTAATATCATCCCCATTTTACAGGTGAGGAAACTGAGGCTGAGAGAAGTTAAGTGACTTGCCCAGGGTTACACAATTATTAGTAATAATTGCCTGATGCACCCCGACCCCCAACAGATAAATCCTGCATAATCATCTTCTATTTGCATCTGATATAAGCTCCCATATTAACCTTCTTTACTACAACATCTATACTTTTATGTTCACTACCTTTCCAACTTTCTTCCAGCCTTGGAAGAAGGGGTATAACTACTATCTAAACTAATTTCTCAATTCAATGTTCCAAATTTCAACCCTCTCCAATGTCTTTTCTTGCTTTTACAAGAAGTTTTCCTCTTAGCCAGTTATTTAAACCAGGACACAGCTTGTTGGCTCTAGGTGGTGATATTACCACTATAATTCTTCCAGCAGAGATTATGACTATAAAAAAAAAAATTGTGTCCAATTTGGTACCTTACTACTCAGATAAAATACTGAAAGGATTGAGTGAGAAGTAATGAAAATGAAGAGGATTAGAAAATAAGGTCTCTTAATAAAGGACTAAAGACACTGGGAATATTTAGCCTGGAAACGAAAAGGTTGACTACACTAAGTCCAATTCCAATGCCTCATTGTTGTTTAGTTGTGACCTAGGATCCCAGAAGACTATCAGTAGATGGGAAGTTCTGGCAGGTTCTGCCAAGCTGGATACATTTTGAATATGGTCCTGGAAACATATGCTCTCTGGTTTTTCAGAGAACCAGTTTATCTAAGCAAAAATAAGCTCATATCCAGTGACTGGATATTTAGTAATGAATTCTTGTACCATGACAACCCAGGAAACTAGCAAAACAAATATAAAATGGCTCTCAATCCTTTGTAGTCCATTTCTTCCATTGCTATGGCATGGTGGCAAAAAGGTGGAAGAAGATGCTAGAGAATTACAGTTTTTAAACAACTTGTAAATATGAATTGTTAGTATCCTAAATGTTACAGCCTTGCCCAATGACATCCTACTGGAGGAACTTAGTCATATCAATCTTGAAATTTCCACTACAAAATCAGAATATCATAGGTTTGAAAGGACCTCTGAGAACAACTATTCCAACCTTCTCATTTTACAAAGGAGGAAACTGAGGAAGAAATAATAAGTAACTTTCCCAAGGTCAGATGGAGGAAAGAGGGAAAGTTAAGATTGGATCCCTGCTCCTCTGGCACTAAATGATTCCAACAATCTTCCCAGCATGCTTCCCAGTGAAACCAGAAGGTAAAAGAAGGCTGTGGCTAGTGAGAGGGTAGCTTGCAAATCCTCCTCAAAGATTTAAATAAAATTGATGGATTGATTTTATTACATGTTGAAAGACAAGAAGAAAAATCACTTCATGGAACACTTTGGTGACTCCATATTGTTGTGTTCTTGATAAGCATTTCTAAAAAAAAAAAAAAGAAGGGGCCACCATGTAACCTTCTCAAGTCTACTCACTCTATGAGTAGTACAACCCTGGTCGGCTAGGTGGCACAGGGGATAGAACACCAGGCCTGGAATAGGGAAAATCTGGGTTAAATCTGGCCACAGACACTTGCCAACCGTGTGACCCTGAGTAAGTCACTTAAGCAAAGGGCTTAAGCAAAGCACTCTAGTATCTTTACCAAGAAAACTCCAAATGGGGTTGCAAAGAGTTGGACATGACTGAAACAGACTGAACAGCAAAAAAGCACAATGTAAGATGTTTCCCCTGCTTGAAATCTTATTCTAGTTCTCCTCATCCTGAAAAATATAGCTCAATTCTTCTGATTGCCATTATAACTCATTTTAATTCTTTTTTTTTTTTTTGACAAGGCAATTGGGGTTAAGTGACTTGCCCAGAGTGACACAGCTAGTAAGTGTTATATGTGTCTGAGGCCAAATTTGAACTCAGATCCTCTTGACTCCAGTGCTCTATCCACTGCGCCACCTATCTGCCTTATTGTCTTTCTAAAAGCCTTATTGTCTTTCCCATTTATTTGGCTCTTCTCTATTTCTCATACTGAATTTTAAAAATCTTTTTAAAGGTACGTCACAGCTCTCCACCTATAAGCTTTTTCAAGTAAGGGACTACAGTTTAAACATCTTCCATAATCTCCAATGTGAGGCTACAGGGATAAGCAAATATATAATTGGTGCTCAATGATCCAATGGCCTTCCTTTTCCTGTCCTTACTGAGACATCAAAGCAGATTAATGCATCTTACCATTTGCAATATAAGGCTTGAAGAAAAAACAACTTCTAGTTAAACTTCAGGCATAAAAACAAAACAAAAAACAAATCCTTGAATTAATGGTAATACTCTATTCCCTTGCATTATCTCATTCATTAATCACGTCTGCTTTTGACAATATCTTTCATGATGTCAATAAAAACAAAATTATTCATTAGCATAAGTAGAGCAAGCTGGATTTTATGCCAGGGACTTCCACTTTGACTTAGAGATATTAAGAGCAGCAAAAATAATAATCATTAACCAAAGGACAGCTGGACATGTCGTTATTCCAGTTATACTCTCCCACATAGATGACACCAACCTCAAAAGTTACATCTCTAAATGATACACACTGTCACATTCATTTCTCCTTTTTTAGCTAAAGAGGGCTTAACTATCAGACTGAATTTAGGAATCCTGGATTTTCTTTCTAGCTTTGACTGTCGACAACACTTAATAATCTTCCCTATGTATCTTTGCAAAGACCATTATTCTGTGCCCTAGTTTGACATGTCCATGAAATAGGAATGATAAAATCATGGTTCACTTAACAGTGAAATCTTGATATATAGGTCTGTAAAAAAGGCTTTGCAACTCTTACATCAAAATGTGATCAAGCTTGGAAAGATTCAGCTTCCATTTCTGTTAAGCTTTCTGTAGATATCCTTGAAACAAGACAAAATTATGTATATTTAGCACTGATTTTGTGTTGTGCATATTACTAATCCTTTAATTCACTATGAAACATCTTATTTAATCTGTGAACAATGAGATGAGACCAATTTCTATTAGTCCTTCATATGACCTTTCCTGGTTTGTACTTAACACATTATCTTTTCTTTAAGGAACAATGGCTATTCATTTTTGTTTTGGCTTTTAAAAAATTATTAAAGTCTTTTGTTTTTTATTCAACAGCTATTTCTTAATATATCCCTCTATTCCACCACTCCATTTATAACAAAGAAGAACAGGTAAGTAAAAATGACCAGTAAAAGTGACCTTGTTTGACAACACATGCATTATTGCACTCCTGTAGTCCCCTATGTCTCTACTGAGAGGAGGGAAATGTGTTTTGTCATCTGTTTTCTAGCACTAAGATTAGTTATCACGAATAATCTGGTTTGCCTGCCTTTTAGTATTCTTTTTCATTTAAGTAACTATTCTTATTGTATACATTGTTTAACTGGTTCTGCTCATTTTGCTCTGCATCAGTTAATAAAAGCCTTCTGTGAATTCCTCATTTTCATATTTTCTTATTGCATAATAGCATTCTGTCACACTTATTGACCATAATTTGTTCAGTCACTCCTCAGTTAACAGGCAACCCTTTTCCAGTTTTAGCTGCTCAACTGATTGTTTTGGACGGGCCATATTATTGGGAAATATTCTGTGCTCATAGATAATGATAAACATTTATGTATTCTTTTGATTTGTAAAGAGCTTTAAAGTTACATGTGGTTGTCATATGGATGGTATTTCTTAGAAAATGTCTAGAGCAGTCATTGAAAAATCATTTCACTGGTAATTAATCTAACTTTCTAATTTAATAAAACAAGAAATAATTTCCATAGTGCATTTCATGTCACATGTTTTCACGGTTAGAAATGAAACATATTCCATCATTTTTCCCATAGACTAAAACAAGAATTCCTAATAGTAACTTGCCAAGATAATTTGCTGTTAACACTTAAGAACTGCAGACCAATTATTTCCCACTCCCTGGCAAACTGTCCAATTTAATTCAACAAACATTTATTATGTGCCTAACCATGTAAAAGGCAGCATGGATAGTACTCAAGGAGAAATAAGAAAGAATCCTTGCCCTTGAGTTAGACCTTACCATCTAGTATGAGAGATCTTATTTCATTCAACAAATCTTTTTAAAATATCTTCTAAGGGAAAACCACAATGGATGGAAAGGCAAAAAATTAAATAGTCCATGCCCTCAAGTAGCTTATGTTATTTAAGGAGAGATATACACAAAGATAGGGTATTGGGATTTTACTGCATGGGGCAGGCACTTCCAGATAAGAAAATGCTGGTTGGTACTGTCTCTGGAACTTATAAACTTGAAAAGTGGCCTAAAGCATTTGAGAGGCTAAGTGGCTTGCCCAGTGTCACACAGCCAGTATATGTCAGAATCCATTAAACCCAGTTCTTTCTGATTTCTAGGTTATCTCTGTCTATCTGCCATACCACATTGGCTCAAAACCCAAAGGTACTAATAATAACAATAATTATAATAATGATCACAATATTTACAGAGTGCTTTGAATTTTGCAAAGAGCTTTTGTGTGTATTTTCTCATTTGATCCTCACAATTACCTTGTGAAGAAGGTGCTGTCATTATTATCCTCATTTACAGGGGAGGAAACTGAGGTTAAGAGAGGCTAAGAAACTCACACATCTAAGAAATGTCTGAGGCAGGATTTGCACCCACATCTTCCTAAATCAAATCCAGGACTCTATCCACTCAGTAATATAAAAATTCAAGAGAAAATGAGATCCCTCTCGGTTGGGAGAATTGAGGAAAGTTTCAAGAGAAAGTACCATGGGATCAGTAGGTATAGTTAGCAGGGGGAAAGTATTCCAGTTATTAGAGATGGTTTGAGCAAATACATGTAGGTAGGAGAGTATTGGGTATGGTCAAGGAATGAGTCTGGTTAAAGCAAAGGATTTCGCAGAAGACCTTGAAAGCTAGGTTTAGGTGTTTAAGAATTTGGTAAGTCAAGGGAAGCCAGTGATTGATTTTGAGGAGGGGAGTGATGTGACCAAAACTGTGCTGTAAGATTAATCTGATACTATGACATAATAGACAGAGATCTGGCCTCAGAATCAGGATGACCTGGATTCAAGTCCTGCCTATGACACATATAACGGTATGTGATCCTGGACAAATCATGTAACCTTCCAGTATCTCTAAAAACTCTAATGCTGTTCTTTGCAGAACTACTGTTGATCTACATTGATTGAGGGTATTTTCCTCACTAGGAGGAGAGAGATTAGAGGCTAGAGAGTCAGTCAGGATGCTATTGTAATCATTCAACTGAGAAAATGAAACCTGAATTTATGGGAAGAAGGAAAAGGAAAGTACAGATATTGAATGGATACAACAGACAGGATTTGGCAAACTACTGTAAGGAGGACAGAAGAGTCAAAAACAAGCAATCAATAAGTGTCTACTATGTGACAATCACTGTGCTAGATGCTGAGAATACAAATATGTAAGAATGAAACAATCTCTAATCTCAAGGAATTTAGATTTTGAGACTGACTGACTAGGAAGTCTCTAGGGCCAATAACAGAATTGTGGAAGTCTGGAGGAGGTACATGTTTCAGTATAAACATAATGAATTCAGTTTTGGACATATTAAGTTTGAGGTGATGATAGGATATCCAAGTAGAGCTATCCAGTAGGCAGTGTGAAAAAGACATCTGGAAGAGCAATACAGATATAGAAATCATTCACAAAAATCCATGGAAACAGATGAGATTGCCAAAGGTGAGAGAACAGGAGGGAAATAGAGGGTGTCAAAAGTCTTAGTGCATTTTTAAGCTCTTAAAAACTTAGGGGGATACATACATAGCTGTGAGGGAATGCCTACAATTAAAAGATGGGAGAAGGAAAAGCAGAGACAGACAGGCAATGATCAGGAAGGTAGGAGACCCAGAAGAATATATTACCAGATAAGCAAAGGAAGGAGAAATATCAGGAAAGAGGACATGATAGATCATCAATAATGCCCAAGACCAAAGGAGAGGTCCAAGAAGATGAAAATTGAGAAAAGGACACTAAATTCATTAATTGGGAGACACCAGTATTCTTCAAAAGAGACTGTTAGGAGGGGCATCTATGGCACAGTGGATAGAGCATTGGCCCTGAAGTCAGGAGGATGTGAGTTCAAATCTGACCTTAGACACATAACATTCACTAGCAGTGTGACCCCGGGCAAGTCACTTAACCCCAACTGCCTCACAAAAAAAAAATTCAAAAGAGACTGTTAGGGATAAAAGTCAGATTATACAGAGTTAAGGGCTTGGGGGTGGGGGTGTGAAAAGTAAATGGAAGTAGTGTTAACTTTTTTAAAGGAAATTTTTCAGGGAAAGGTTGGAGAGAAGAGAAAGTAAGAGAAAGGGAAGGATTTTGTGGACTAAAGGATAATTGAACATATTTCTAGGCAGACAGGAAGGAACTAATGGAAAAGAAGCAATCAAAAATGTGGACAAGAAGGAGTGAATGATTGATAAGTACCCATAATCAGGAGAGGAAGGAATATAATTAGGGACGTTAAGGGGTAAGTCTAGAGTTCATGTCAGATGGCTTTGACTATCCCAGTAAAGTGTTTTTATGTATCTGTATAAATACATATAAAATACATAGAGTAGGTACAAAGTAACCTTAGAGGAGAAGGTATTAGCACATTTGGGGACCAGGAAAGGCTACCTGCAGAAAGAGATCTTCAAGCTGAAGATACCAGCCAGCCAGCCATACATACATACAGATGGATGGATATATTTTAGTAAAAAAAATCCAAAAGTTCTAATTAGAGATCAAGAAAAAAAAATACATTCATCATGAATTCAGTAGAATTTTATTTTTTTGTTGTTTTCAGCTTAATTTCTAAATATATTTCGTACTCTAGAGTTAATTATCTAACACACCTGTACTCTGCAAAGGAATAATAAAATGTTAAATGCCAATAATTATAATAATGGCAAATTAATTAAAATATTCCTTTCAGAGATGAGGAGCGTGGGTAACATAAGAAGCAGAAACCAGAGTGTTGAGAGAACAATGTCATTTTGGCATTTACTTGCAAAGGATAGAATTATTTAAATGGAGTCTAGTTGATTTAAAAAGAAATTGGCTGGATGTAATATTTCTTCATACCCAATAAAAGAATTCAATCTCATTTGCTTTTTGTGAGGTTGATCCATATTAATTGATCCTGGACTAATCCAGCTACCACATTACAGAGCTGCGTTTCAAATTTTTTTTGACAAGCAGAGGAAAGGGTTTTAGAATAATTTCATCATCTCTCAGTAAAATGCAGGGCAATGTGGCTTAAAATGGTGTGGCACACGATAAGATCTGATGCTACACAACTTCATGTTTTTGCAACATACAAGCATGGTAGGTCATAGACTCCTATGATCTCACTCCTTCCCCTACATGGCCATTTTCTCAAATCCTTCATCAATTTGCCTCCCATTTTAGTACCAAGGAGTAAATTAAAAGGATTTCTTTAAAAATCAAGAATAAAGATCTCAATTATCTATTTTGTTTCACATTATTAGAGAAATAAATTCATCACTCATTTGGTCTAAATGGAAAATATGTGCAGTACATTTTCATTCCCCCATTGGCACTGCGCTGAACGTACTTGGGTGCATTCAAATTCATAACCATATAGCTTCATTAGAAAAGTACGTGTGTTTAAAAAAAAAAAATATATATATATATATATATTTTTTTTTTTTCTATGTCACAGGTTAGTTTGGGAATAGCTGACTTCTTTCAAGACTCATTCCAAATGCCCCTTTTTAAAGGAGGTTTTCCTGCTCCTCCCAGCTGCTAATGCTTCCTCCTCTAAAGCCATCTTGCATCTACTCTATGTATTTTGTACATACCCAGTTATGGACATGTTATCTTCCCCATGAGAATGTAAGCCTCTTGAGGGCATGGAGGATTCATTTTATCTTTATCTCTCTAGCACTTATCACAGTCCTTGGCACATAGTAAGGCATTGATTAATAGAGTGTCTTTTTAAAAGCTGCAGTATAATTTCTCAACTGCAATCTTCCTCTTTTTCATTTCTAGTCCCAGTTCACTGTCCATCTGAGCTGCCCTTTAAATACATACGTACTGATGGGATGCTCATTTGAAATGCATCATCCAAACAGTAAGCGTTCTTCATTTGTTTTATTTTCTTTGGATGTTTAGGTCAATTTTTCTTGAAGCATGATAGATTTGACTGCAAAAATGCTGTAATATTCTAGAGTTTGATGTAATCAGCAAAAAAATAGTCATTCTAAGACTGGAGAACTAGAGAACTTCAATACGTCACTTCCATTTGTATTCTCTGAAGGAAATTCTCCAAGGCAATGGCGAACACATTCTCTTTGTTTTGTGCTTGACTTGATATAGATAACCAGAGAAATGTTCATAAAAAATAAAAGTTAGATCTAATTTTGCATCAATCAATGAATCACAATTGTTTGGGAGACATAAACAATGCCTGACAGATGGATACCCCAGGTGCTGCATTGGTATCCTTACAGAATATTTTTTTAAAGACCTAGAGGACGGTCTCCAGTGTCTTAGGTAGATCACCTATAGAGTATTTATAAGAAATTATGAACTAATATTTCCTTGCATGAAAAGGTGTGGATAGGTTGTAATCTACCTGATTCAAAGGGGTACCTCCTTTAGTAAGATCACTGATCATTGTAATAATCAAATAATGAAATGCCTCTTCTTGCTAATTTCCCTTCTAATTTAAAAAAAATTAAATTATACTGATTTAGAGGGTGGGGTATCAATAGATCCCAATTAACAGTATGTGAAAATATATCTTACTTATACTAAAGACAGATACACAACCTAATGACTATGATGCTGTGACTCGGGTAGTCACAGAGACAATATTTTATAACTTCATAATTTTTCTATTTCACAATTTAATTAGCCTTTATATTTGGTTAGCTGGTTTGATTTTTCTAAGTAACACTCAGCAAGGACAGAGTCAGCAGATCACATTGTCAAGTGATGTGACCACAGGAGCAATGGCACCCAGATCTGAACAAGGATGTCAGAAAGTGGTGAGAAATGCTAATGCTGATGCTACTGGGACCAGGGTAAGAAATATGGAGGGCAACAGATGGAGGAGATAAAATGAGTGGAAAGAGAAGGTGTGAGAGGCTAGAGGGAGGAGAAAAAAGGGAAAGAAAAGTCAGGAAGGAAAGAAGGCAAGCAGAAAGGCATATAAAGAAGAAAGCAAGAGAGAAATGTTAGTTATGGAGTGGGTATAATGTAACAAGAACACGTGGAATCATTGAGTTCTGGCACTGAGTAGAAGAACTTCTGAGTTCCTAGCTCCAGTTTCTCTTACTCAAGCCTTACGTTTTATAGAGGAGAAAACCAAGGCCAGACAATCAGTTGCTGCTATAAGTGGAACTGGAGGCCATCTCTTTACTCCCAGGCCAGTGTTCCTCTCACTATGTCACAAAACCTCCTCAAGTTACTCACACTAAATTGAATATTAGGAACCAAGCCAATCACATGGGAGAGGGGAGAGAGCCAAAGATTAAAAGCCACCAATTTTTAAGAGATCTGAATAGAAAAAATGATAATAATGAAGAAGATATATATACACACACACACATGCATGTGTTTATACATGTATGCGGTGTTTTGTTGTTGTTGTTGAGTTGTTTTTCACGTACAACTCTTTGTGACCCCATTTTGGAGTTTTCCTGGCAACAATACTGGAGTAGTTTGTGATTTCCTTCTCTAGCTCATCTTACAGATGAGGAAGTGAGGCAAAACAGGATGAAGTGACTTGCCCAGGGTCACATAGCTAGTAAGTGTCTGAGGCTGGATTCAAACTCATGAAGATGAGCCTTCCTGGGTGACAAACTGCCTGTTATTCATTTTACTAATTATTAACAAACATTGGAAATGAACAAAGCATAGGAGCTGCTCTGATAAGGTATTCCTTTAATACACCGAGATGCTGTTGCATAGCTAATCAAGAGAGTGGTTTCTGGAGATGAGTTTTCAAAAGTCCAACTGTAGATGCTGGCCTGGCCCTTTATAGAACAAACATGTCAGAAAAAGAAAAAAAAAAGTTTACTTTTTGGAAGAAATATCTCTATGCCAAGTCTCACGTAGACATGATGATGATGACAATGATTACGGTTAACATTTATGTCATACTTCGAGGTGCGCAAATGCCAAACCTGAGTTGGTGAAAGAATATATGAGATAAAATCTGCAAAGACAGGAAGGCACCAAATTACAGAGGGCCAGTTGACACTTTATTTGATAGGCAATAGAGACCACAGTGCCAGGCACCGTGATAAACACATTACAAATATTATCTCATTTGATCCTCACTGCAACCCTAAGGGGTAGGTGCTTTATTATCACCACTCTACAGATGAGGAAACGGAAATAAACAGGGTTAAGTGACTTGCCCAGGGCCACACAGCCAGTAAGGGTCTGAGGTCAGATCTGAAGTCAGCTGTTCCTGACTTCATCCACTGCACCAGCCTTTATAAAAGTCAGTCCACAAACATTTGCTTACTAACTATTGTGTGCAGTATCCTACTAGGCACTAGAGTTATGTGGTAGATAGTCGAAAAGCAGGGTGATGTGATAGATAGAGAACTGGACTTGAAATCAGGAAGACCTGAATTTAAATCCTGTATTAGAAATCAGTGTGTGACCCTGCCACAAGGCAAGACTGCAGGTAACACTTCAAGGTCTTTCCTGATCAAAAAACCTCTCTCCAATTAGCCTATCCTAGTCAGCTAGGGCTGTTGGAATTCTTATTATGGTAGGCAACAGCAAATGTTTCTATAGGCATTTTACATCTCATTGGATTCTTACAAAAAATCCTGTGCATTAGGTATTATGATTATAACCATTTTGCATATGAGGCTGCAAGAGTGACTTTTCCAGGATCACTCAATAGGTAAGAATTTGTTACAGGATTTGAACTCGGGTCTTCCTGATTCTATATCCAGTGCTTTGCCCACTGTACCACTATGCCTTACAACTAGAAGAGTAAATCTTTCACATTCTCTCTTCAAATTATTAAAACAAACACACAGATTGATTGGGAGGAACGCCACTAATCCATGAGCAAGGATTCATTATCTCATAACAGGGATTAGTTCTTAGAAGGAATGATAAGAACATTCTGGTAGACAAGTAGGGGTGAGAACAAGGGCAGTGATAAGAGAAAGCAATCTTTGGTGAGGTAACAAAAGTTTCTGGGGAGTTACTATGCGTGGAGAAATTGCTGAAGACAAATCAGAGTTGTCCAATTCACACTTTTACCAAGGCCTGGTCTTGCTAGGGACCCAACTTAAGAAAAAAATTGGATCCTTGCATCCAACAAAGTTTCAATCTACAAAGGTCAAGTACACAAAAATAAAATCATTAACACTTACTTAGCAAGTACCAACAATAACAAAACAACATTGAAAAAACTGAAAATATACACGCAAGAGATACAGGGGGGAAAGGAGGGACGGACGTCAGGTGACACAGAACGGGGGAAAGGAGGGACGGACGTCAGGTGACACAGAACGGGGGAAAGGAGGGACGGACGTCAGGTGACACAGAACGGGGGAAAGGAGGGACGGACGTCAGGTGACACAGAACGGGGAAAGGAGGACGGACGTCAGGTGACACAGAACGGGGAAAGGAGGGACGGACGTCAGGTGACACAGAACGGGGAAAGGAGGGACGGACGTCAGGTGACACAGAACGGGGGAAAGGAGGGACGGACGTCAGGTGACACAGAACGGGGGAAAGGAGGGACGGACGTCAGGTGACACAGAACGGGGGAAAGGAGGGACGGACGTCAGGTGACACAGAACGGGGAAAGGAGGGACGGACGTCAGGTGACACAGAACGGGGGAAAGGAGGGACGGACGTTAGGTGACACAGAATGGGGGAAAGGAGGGACGGACGTTAGGTGACACAGAATGCGGGAAAGGAGGGACGGACGTTAGGTGACACAGAATGCGGGATGGCGTCTTCTATCATTACAGAACAAAGATTGACAGAATCATCTGCTAACCAAAAGTTAGAATTTAAAAACTAGATAGCCTCTGAATATCAGGGATGAGCAATCTTCTGCAGCTCAAAATTTGCTTCACTAGTCATGTTTAGCTATGATGATACCAGTTTGGAGAAAGGCAAACTGCATATATACTTTGTGCCTATGCATAGAGGCACTGATTGTAAGCTCTGCAGATCAACTATATTCCTCTCCCATTCCTCTCTCCTACATCCTTTATTTTACAGATGAGGAAACCAAGCACCCAAGGAACTAAATGTCTTTCCCAGGTCACATAGCTAGTGAGTAGCCCACAAAATTCTAGCTACATGACCTGGAAAAGTCATTCAATCCAAATGGGCAAATAAATGGCTTAGGAGATACAGCACTGGACTTGGAATCAGGAAGACTCATCTTCATGAGTTCAAATCCTGCCTCAGACACTCACTAGCTGTGTGACCCTGGGCAAGTCACTTAACCCTGTTTGCCTGAGTTCCCCATTTGTAAGATGAGCTAGAGAAGGAAATGGCAAACCACTCGAATATCTTTGCCAAGAAAACCCCAAATGGGGTCACAAAGAGTCTGATACAACTGAAATGACTCAACAACAACAAATTGGTTTAACTAGCTCTTTAGTTAACAGATGATTCCATAAACTATTGTGACTTTGTCCAAAGAATTTCTGTTACTGATTTTTTTTTCATTTTTAGCTGGTTACTCTGATGTCCAGATTCAGCCTGTGTGACTGCCCCTACCAGGATCTTCCTACTGTGCTTGTCCTCAACTGGAAGATGTCATTCATTACTGCCTCCTGATTGGAGTGATGCAGGTGAAGGCTGTGAAGGGGACAGAGGTGGGGTGGGGTGAGTCTTAGCAGGCAAGTCTGTTGCAACCTCATGAAAATTCAAAATGGTGGAAGTTCATTCAAAATGAAAGGCAACATGGTACAAAGCACATAGGATCTGAAGTCAGACCACTTTACTTCAAATCTCAGCTCTGCTGGCTACTACCTATGTGACCTTGGTTGGGCAAGTCCTTGAACTATGCTGGGTCTCAATTTGCTTCCCTGTAAAATGAGTTGGTTGGACCACATAACCTCTGAAGGCCCCATCCAGCGCTGATCCTTTGATCTTAAATGCCCCAAATGCCACTGATTATTAAATTCAATTCAAACAGTACTTATTATGCAGAATGTCCTCAGGGTCTTGCAGAATATGTCAGTGCAGCACAAGTTCTAACGGGTACTACAAAGCTGGAAAGGCTTCAGATATGGGCACAGTGAGAGACTAGTGCCCAAGGACAATTCCTAGTTAAGTAGGAACAGGTTTAAGGCAAGAAGCATTTATCAACCACTTACTATGTACCATGCACTGTACTAAGTACTGGGGTTACAAATACAAACAAACAGATAAATCTCTGCCCTCAAGGAGCTTAAATTCTGTTGCGGAAGACAATATACAAAAGGGAGATCGAGGCATAATTTTAAACTCCAGAAAATCATTAACAGAGCCAGGAGAATGAAGGTTGGCCAGCCTAGGCCTCTCCACAAAATGGACGCCTCAGGAGGCACTCACCACAAGGTGTCTGACCTAGTCAAGGGATATTCCAGGATGAGAAGGCTACAAGGATTGTTGGATGTTCCAAGATGAAGAGGCCACAGGAAGTTCCAGGATGAAATAGCCACTGAGCTATGACTTTGAAAGGCATGAGCAAAGTTCATTACCAAAAGACTGGCCACAGAGTATTATTTCACTTTTTAGACACAGCATTTCAAGATACTTTCTACTAGGTTGTGGAGGTCTGGGTATATTTGTGGGTGTACCCATCTTCAGGAATCACACATCTTTTGGAGCTTGGTTCAGACACATATAATATAAAGACTGGAGGGAGAGAGGAAGCAAAAGGTCATAGTCCCTTTCCTCCAGAAACTCAGAATATAACTGGAGGATATAAAGAATGCTCTGAAGTAGGGGGCAGCCTGTGGGTCATATGGCCTGTTTTTGTATAACCCTGAGCTAAAAAATGGATTTTACTTTTTAAAATACAATAAAACTTTATTTTAAAATGTAAAAGCCATTCTAAAGGACTTAGCTATTGTTTGTAGACCCCCGCTGTAAAGCCTCAACAATCCTAGATCAATGGAAAATTTCACCAAGAACCATATAAACTAGCCCCTTACTTATATTGACAGAGATCTCATTTTCTTCACTTCTGTTACCAAAGTAACTAGGGAGACTTTGGAATGAAAATAATTTGCAAGTTCTGCCAATTTTATGCCTTCGGTAAGGAGTGTCATCTCTGCCTGAGCAATCAATTTGCAACATTTACAAACTGTAAAGCATAGGCCCAGTGGACCAAACAAGATTTGATATAGGGCTGTCATTTCTTTATTTCCTAAAATAGCTGAAATTTAAAGTTTACAAAGTATTTTACATTCATTATCTCATTTGAGTTTGAGAACCAACCAGTGAAATATTCTATTATCCCCATTATACAGATGAGGAAACTCAGACTCAGAGAGATTTGTAGTTTAGCCATTCCTGATAAAAGAGATACTAAGTGTCAGAGGTGGGATTCAAACCCAGGTCTTCCTGATTTCAAGTGTAGCACTGTACTATACTGGTTCTAGAAATCTTCTTTCTCTTTAATCTCTAATATTCACATTGCTTCTTGTCCCAATCTTTGTCCTAAAACTTTCAGGGTCTATTACAAATGGCATTTTGTAATACCAGAGACTCTTTCAGGGAAATGAATTTGGGAAAAAATGTATGGAATGACAAAGCGGAGGGAATCTTAGAGAGAAGATTCAGTTCCACCTGCTCATTTTACACCTGTACCAGTGATATTAGTAACATAGCCAAGATTAAACACAGAACTTCAGACTCACCGTTCAGGGCTCTTTCCACTATGATAATGTTTTCAGTTTTGCTAGGCACATTTCTGTTCAGATCAGCCTTCATACCAAAGCAAACAGCCAGTGGAAAAGGATATAAAAGAAAGTTACAATTACATGTGAAATAAGAGTTCCCTATAGGTAATTGGTCTCTTTTAAATGATAAGCAAATGTACACAAATCAAACTTTTATAAATTCAACATATTCAATACGACTAATATTATAATTTCAAAGACACTTTATCTTCATTTCGGATTGGTAATGGCTCCTAACCATTTAGCTTTCATTTTTCCATGTCTCTCATTTTGCAAGTCAAACATTTAGTGATTTACAAACAAACATTTGCATGTACTAATGATCCAAGCACAGTACAGTGGTAGATGAACTTCAGGACTTGAAATATGGAAGATCTGGGTTCAAATCTCATATCTGATGCATACTAGCTGTTTAATCATAGGTAAAGCATTTAATCTCCCAGAACTTCAGTTTCTAAATCTATTAAATGGAAATAATGATTCTCCTTTTATCTATCTTGCTGGATAGAGTTGTTATAAGAGTCAAATAGGATCATGTACATAAGAACGTAGGCTCTCAAAAGCATCATCATCATCCTTCCAGTGACCCAGGCTAGAACCCTTGAAGCCATTCTTGGCTGTTCCCTAAGCATTTACAAATTCTTGTGGATCCTACCTCCACATCTCTCACAAATATCCTCATCTTTCTACTTACCCAACCTTCACCCTAGATCAAGCTCTTAGTATCTCTCATCTAGACAGCATACTAACCGATCCCCCACCTATAGTCTCTCCCCTCTACACCGCTTTGAGATTAGTATTCCAAAAAAAACACACATTGAATCATTTCGCCCTTTTAATTAAAAAATCTTCAATGTTCCCCATTGCCTCTAAGAGAAAATACAAAATCCTAGGCCTGGCATTTAAAGTCTTCCACATTCTGGTTCTCACTTACTGTTCTAGGCTTATTTCATGTTACTGCCCTTCCCATTCTTCTCACTCCAGTCAGACTGACTTCCTAGCTTTCCTCTAGACACAGCATTCTACCTCCTTCTGGTCTTTGCATTCATGGTACCCCATGTCTGAAGTATACTCCCTACTCACCTCCATCTCATGGAATCCCTAGTTTTCTTGAAAGCACAGCTCAAGTACCACCTTTGCCACAAGGCAAAGGCCTTTCCTGATTCCTCTAGCTGTTAGTAGCTTTCCTCTTGAAATTACGTTTACTTGCCTGCTACACATTATAACCCCCACCACTGGAATATAAGTCCCTTGAAGTCAGGAATTGTTTTATTTTTGTCTATCTTCAGCACCTAACTTAGTAGTACGCAAAGTAGCTGCTTGAAAAATATTTATTGAATTGAATTCAATGTTTCTGAAGTCAGGAAATTAAAGAGGCAGTAAGAAATATTTGCTCTCTCTTCTGTTTTCTACTCCCCACTAAGGAATTGGAAGCTCTGGGCTCATAAATAAGTAATTTCATAGTCAGGGAAAGGTCAGTGAAGTCAGAATGACTTCCACATTAATTTCATCTGCACAGGACCTAACTCATTGTAGGCACTCAAGGATTTAAATATGAAAATATATTATCCTTGACTTCCCCTACCCCCAATCTTGAATGTCATTCTATTATAATTACCTGCTATAGTTAAGGATTCTAAAAAATAATGGAAAGATAAATGAATCAAGAGTCAGTAGAAACAGATTTTATTCTTAATTCTTCCACTAAATAGTCATGTGACCTTGAACAAATCATCTAATTTTTCTGGACCTCAGTTCCTAATCTGGAAAAAAAAATAAAGGGATTAAGGGATTGGATTTAATGAACTATAAAGTATCTTCTAGTTGAAAAATTCTCTTATAGGATTTTCTCCAGTATACTACACATAAAGAGCTTGTTTAAATTTTATTTGGGCTAATAACATACAATTGTTTCCAATTTTTGCTGTTGGAGGAGGGAGTGCTTGAAAAATATAAGAATAGGGAGGAAGGATGCAAAATGTAAGAGGAAAAGTTTCAGCTGTGTGGGTGGTAAAGATAGGAAAGAAGAACGAAAAGATGGATGTTGTCCAATCCCACAAAATAGAAATCGTGTAGGATGGAAAAGGAAGTAAAAGATGATTTTGTATCACTGGTAACCCTCTTCAACCATTCAAATTTGAGAGATTTGGACCTAGCAACTAAATCATCTTTTCTACATAGAGTCTCAGAGGAATTGTCTTTTAAATCATTAGAATAACTTGATGCTATTGTGGGAAACAGTAGTCATCAGGCAACTTCTATAGAAGGCATAATCCATGATAAGGAATGGTACATGACTTAGCTGCCTCCCGAATTTAAAGGACAAGAATGGCACATAGCCAGTTTGCCATAAGCAATGTATTAAAGCCAGCAGGATACTGTTTTCTTGACTTCTTTGATTACATACAAAATAAAATTTTACACCGCAACTGGTTACAAGTAAATGTCCAACTTAACTCTTGTTATATGTTCAAGTATCTTGTACAGTTCTTGAAGACATATGGTGGCTATAGTTCATTTCTGTATCTAATGTATGCATGTCCATTGGTTCTTGCAAGGAAAAAAACCCCAATCTTAATATTCTTTCAAAGAATGACATTGCTACAACTGGATCTAAATATTTTTCTTCAACAATGACTCCTTTATTCTCTCTGCCTTCAGAACAACATGGATTCTTGCTTTCTTGAAAAATCTTTCATTTGATCCTTTTGCTCCATCCACTGAGCATCCTATTTTTCTCCTTCCCTTTACAGTCAAATGTCTCAAATTAATGATCTATACTCATCGCCCTATTGTCTTTTCAACCATTTCCTCCTTAGCTTCTATTGTTCTCTTAAAATTGTCTTTTTAATGGTCTCAAATGTCCTCCTTCCCATTAAACCCAATGACTTCTCTCTTTATACATGGGGTTGTTTTTTTTTGAGATAGGGGGATTTCTCTTTTTGCCCATGGTATTGTTGGCTTAGCTGCTATAATGGAAAAAAAGCAGCACACTTGCTATCAGAAAACCTGGGTTTGAATCCTACATCTGTGACTTTCTGACCGTGTGACTCTGGACAAATCACATAACTCCTTGATCTTTAATTCTCATATCCCCTTAAACACACACTGCACTACCTACCTCATAGGCTTGTCAAAAGGATCAAACGAGATACTTTCATAATTATCTTTATTATTATTAACCACCCACTCTTGAGATTCTCTCTTCCCTTCATTTCCATGACATTACCCTATCCTGTCTATCCCCTACAATTCTGGCCACTTGCCCTCTGCTACCTTTCTGATTCCTGTCTTCTTCCTCTCCCCATTTCAAAAGTCCCTATATAGCTCTTCTATCCATATGCTTTCTCTCTTCAGAGAATCTATCTACATTTAAAGGTCTGATTAGCACTGCTACATTAATGACCCCTAAATCAACATCACTGAGTTTGCCCTTTCTCTGAAACTTTGGTCCCTATTTCTAATTGTACAATGAGCATTTCTACTTGAATGTCTCACTGTGTACTCAAAATGTCTAAAATATTTCCCATACTCACAAACAAACTTACTCTTGTTTACAGCTTACTGACACAGATCCATACATACAAAGATGGAAGCTAGTCCAACCCTTCAATTCCCCCTTTCATAAATAAAGAACTCAGGCCAAGAAGTTAAGTGACTCCCTCAAGATCACACAGCAGAGTCTGGGTTTGAGGCCAAATCTTTCCTGTTTGTGTTCAATCAAACCACTGTTCTCTCAGTCATCCAAGCTCAAATGTAGAAATTTTTCATTCCTCCCTTGCCTTTAGTCCCTATATCCAGTCACCAATTCTAGTTCATTTTTTTCATTCAAAATAACTCTCTCACATCCCTTACTTCCCCTGTGTTTGTATTCCCAGCACCTAGAACCCTATTCTAAATGTGGAACACATTTAGATTATTTCAATAGTCTTCTTTACCTGGTCTCATTCACCTAGGCCTCCCTATTTTGTTTCATCCTCTATCCCAGTTAATAATCTTCCCTCAAAAACCATTACTTTTTTTTTTAGGCAATTGGGGTTAAATGTCTTGCCCAGGGTCACACAGCTAGTAAGTGTCAAGTGCTTGGTCTGAGGCTGGATTTAAACTCAGGTCCTCCTGACTTCAGGGCTGGTGCTCTATCCACTGAGCCACCTAGCTGCCCCTCAAAAACTATCACTTTAAACATTATTTCAGTGCCTGCTAAAAAGCCTCCGAAAGTATATACATCCACACACATATGTGTGTATATATAAGATACACATACACACAAACATCAAATCTCCAATCTTATTTCCCACTGGCCCCTCACCCAGTACTCTATTCTTTTCTCATCAGTCCATACTCACTATCCTCTTTCCTGCCTACATGTTTTTATTCATGTTGTACTCGTTGCTTGGAATATCCTCTCTTTATCCTATGCACATTTATTTGAAACCCACCCCAACAAGCCCAGGAATAAGTTTCACTTTTTCCATGATGACTTCCTGATGACTAGCTCTCACCAATATCCTCTTTCCTTAAATTCCTAAAGGTACTAAGGTCTGTGCAAAACACCTTAAGATAACCTTTCCTCCCCCACCTCCCCATTCTCCACCTCACCCCACCACTCCATACTGCCCTCCCAAGATCTGTGATTTCATTTATATAGGGAGCTCCAGGTGAAGAAATTTCATTTACCAAAGCAGAGAGGCAATTATTCTGTGATTTATGGTTGCCTGGGGGCACTGAGAGGTTAAGTGATGTGGGGAGTTTCATAGTCAGTAGGTGACAGGCCCTAAGCCCACAGCACCTCTCTATCCTCTAAGCCATGTTGCCTTTCTCACTTAATTATACTGATTTCTGTTTCCATCTATGTAAGGCTTGTCCCTCAAACTAGATTGTAATAATACATTTCATTTACATTAAAAGGTCCTTGAGATCAGAGCCCACTTTATACTCTGGAATCTCTATAGTGCCAAGAATAATGGTTAGCACATTATAATTGCTAAATAAATACTTGGTCATTGAATTTTATACATCCACAAAGGATGAGTAAAGAATGGAGCCTAGAAGTTTGACTCACTTTTCTAAGAACTCATTAACTCAGTCAATTTTTAAAAACAATATTTATTGGTAGTAAAAGCAGAGCCAAGTATGATAACACTGCTTATCTGGAGTTCAGACTTCTAGCGGCCTCAACCCTCTAGGCCTGGAATTGTATGGAAAAGTCTTCTGAGCAATAATTTTCACAAAGTCTCTGGAGTTCTCGCACTTTCTGGGCTATTACCCAGTGTATTAATTCAATGCAATTAAGTGCCTTCAATGTGCCAGGCCATATTCTGGTTCTGGGGATATAAAGACATCTGCTACCACCTCTGCCCAGGCTGAGCTTACAAACTCACAAGGGTGAATAAATATGCAGACAATTATTTATGCAAAGGAAGATGCAAAGCACAGGCAAATGCCTGGAAGAGGGGGAGGTCACTTTTACAAGTGGATATACAAACAAGGCTTGATAGAAGAGGTGGTACCTGAATCGTACCTTGAGGGAAAGGAGGGATTAAGAAAGGGATAGTGTCAAGGAGTCCATTCTAAGCCTGGAAAGAGGGGAGGAGGCCCAAGAACTGGAAGAGAGATAGAAGGGGCACACATACAGATGGAATGAAGAGCAATTGGATGTAGCTGGGAAACAAGAGTAGTTGGCTGAAAATTGTATGGGTTAAAGCTGGAAAGGTAGGTTGAGGCCAGAGTGTGGCTCCAACAAGATTTTAATTAGGTTGGTTTTCTTTTTTCCTAACCCACCACAAATTAGAACTAGGAAGGCTATTAGGCATACTGAAAGTAGTGAAAAGTGACAGCTTATTAGCAAAGAATTATGGTGTTTGAAAATTATTGCAAGGAGGTTTGGAGTCTTTATTTCGATTTCCAGGAAGCCAGAAAAATCTGGGCAATGTGTAAATTACAGTAAATAAATTTGCTACCAAAAAAAAAAAGAAGAAAGGGAAAAAAAGAAACATTTATTTGGAGGTGGAATAGGTAGGAAGTAGCTTTTTTGATGATGTAACTAGGTTATGAAATTTATATTACCTTATCTTAATCTGACATGTTTTAATTAAATTTTGTTATTTTAAATTTAAACCAAAGTATTAATCAACAAAGACTTAGATCACCCCAGTTCTTAATCTTTTTTTTTTTTTGTACCATGGACCCCTTTGGCAGGGTGATATAAAATTATGGATCCCCTTCTCCAAATGTTTTTTAAATGTTTGAAATATAATACATAGCAATAAAATCAATTATAATGAAATAATACAGTTATCAAAATATTTGACCTCAGGTTAAGAACCTTTGACTTAAGAGTCATAAATGAATTTCCAGAGCATTGTCTTGGCTCTCACCTGCCCTCCTGGCTGATAACCAGCAGAGGGCAACACTATGGCCCCCTGTTTTCTCATGTGGTTGCCAATCTGCCTTCCACACCTAACATACTGCCTTAGGATCTTAGGAAGTCTACTTCCACCCTCTCAGAACCTCAAATGAACAGAAGCTTTCCCTATACCAAATTTGTTTAACAACATACTAAGGCCTACCCTCAAGAATATTTTGCATTCTTGGAGTACTAATCCTGGATCTCTTGTTTTAGCCTTCTTATACAACGGGGCCTTAACAGAATTCTATGCCTTGCATTTTAGTATTGCTTCTTGTGTTTCTTGAATCAGTTCATATTCTTAGGGAATTACAGCTTTTTTTCAGAGGTGAGAGGGCCTGTAGGAGCTAACTAGTCTAACCTGGACAAGAATCCCTGCTACAATATGTCAGACAAGTGTATTAGACAGCTTTTGTCTAATGGCTCACAAAGGCATCCATCCTGAAGCCTTCAACTTTTAAATAGCTCCAATTGTAAATACGTGTTTTGTTTGGTTTTTTTTTTCCTTTCATCAAGCCTAATATCTGTGTCATTGCAACTCTACCCATTGTCCCCCTGGTTTGACTCCCTTGCACCAAACTGAACTAGTCTAATTTCTCTTTGCCTCAGCTTTTAAATACTTCTTTTCTGCCCGCTAAACATTTGTAGTTACTTGAGATGAATTGGGGCCTCAAGTTTCTTCGGCTATCAAATGAGAAGGGTTGGCCTAAATGAGTTTTGAGATCTCTTCCAGCTTTAGAAATATGACCACATGAACCTTCACCATCTTAGTGACCTTATCACCAGCTCTATGTCCTTCCTAGATGTGGTCTGACCAGGGTAAAATACAGTCGTATTACTGCATTCATATTCCTCTATGCTAAATTATTTAAAGGCCATATGAGGTTGGGTTTTTTTAATGTCACTTCATACTGTTGACTCATTTTGAACTGGCTGTCTACAAAAATCCCCCATATCTTTGTATTTAACTTGCTTCATGGCTAAGCATTCTGTACTTGCAATATTAATTCTTGAAATCATTTAAAATTTATCATTTATTGTTATTTAATTTCATCTTGTTAAGTTCAGTCCACTTTCCTAGCTTGTTAAGATGTCTTTGTATCCTGACTGACATCTAATCTGTTGACCATCCTTGACAATTTGGTATCATCTGCAAATATGAACTGAATGCCATTAATGCCTTTATACAAATCACTGATTAAAAAAAAAAGTTAAGCAGCACAGGATCAAGCACAGATTCCTGGACTATTCCCCTGGAGATCTTCTTCTGAATACAAGAGTTGTATGAATCTGAGGAAGTGATAGAGGGAATATCCAAGTTTGAACAACAAGTTAGTATTTCAGTTTCGGTAGATTGTAGAACAATATACTAAACATGGAGAATAGAAAGCTTATAGATCATAGGATTGGTTTCAGAGGTGTAAGGGACCTCAGAGACTGTGCAGTACAACTTATACCTGAAAAGGTTACTAAGATGGTGAAGGTTCATGTGGTCATATTTCTAAAAAAAAAAAAAACCCTGCAAAGAAGTCAGATTGTGAAGGTCCTTAAATGTCAGGAAAAGGAGTTTGGATTTTATCCTCATAGCAATGAGGAGTCCCTAAAGATTTCTAATGATGCTCCAACAGTAATCAAGAAAACAGTTAAAATAATACTTCATAACCTCTACTTAAGGGGAGGGGAACAAGAATTTATTAAACACCTACTATATGCTAAGCACTATGCTAAGGACATTACCGATATTACCTCATTTGTTCATTTGTTTTAGAAGGCAGAGAAGTACAAAATAAATTTTACAAATATTTCTACACACATGTACATACAAAGCTAAAACAGGTGGTTTTGGCATTGAAAGAGTTACATTTCAGTTATCTGGAATAATGGTGTCAAATAGAAAAAGACCCCTGTGGGGCTGCATATTGGCTTAGAAAACTACAAATTAACATTATCTATGTTGTACTGTATCTTTGTTATCTTGTTAATCATTTCCCTATTGTTTAGGCCTCTCTTGGGAGTTTTATAGGCCCAGAGTTTGACACCTTTGATAGGGAAAATGCATTTGTGGGCAAGCTTGACTAATCCAGTATACTAGATAGTTTAAAATGTAACCAGTTGCACTCAGAAAGATATTGCATTACAGAATCCTGAGAACAAAACAAAACAAAAAGAAAAACCATATCCCTAGAAGCTTGATTCTCTTTTATTTGTACTTTGCATTTTGACTTTCTTTTGTTTCTTTATAACGTGATGTTTTTCTTTGTCCCCTTTTCTTTCATTTGTCTATCTATGAGAGGATTTGTTACAGCAAATCTTAGAGGAAGAGGAGGACATACCTTCACTGGAGATTTTTTAATCACCTAAAAATAGACATGGCTTTTTCTTAATAAATGCTTTGATTTGGGCAAGAATTTTTATATACAGTATTGAAAAAATGGAGCCTCAATTTAAAATGTGATAAGGGAAATGAGTAGAGACTTAGGAAGTTCGAAACAAGTATATTGCAAGCAAGTAGTCTAGACTGGCTATAGAGAGGGAAAGGAGAGGGACAGAAGGAGGCACTTCTTAAAAGATCTAGCTTTTACACACCGCCTTAAGGTTTGCAAGCTTTGTTGGTACTTCGTTGTTTCAGTCATGTCTGACTCTTCGTGGCCCCATTTGGGTTTTTGCTGTTGTTGTTTTGTTTTGTTTCGTTTTTGGCAAAGATTTTGGAGTGATCTGTCATTTCTTTCTCCAGCTCATTTTACAAATGAGGAAGCTGAGGCAAACAGGGTAAAGTGACTTGCCCAGGGTCAACACAGCTAGGAAGTGTCTGAGGCTGGATCTGAACTCATGAAGATCAGTCTTCCTAATTCCAAGTCCAGTGCTCTATCCCCCGCACCATCTAGCTGCTCATGCAAATAAATAGGAATCTCTTTGTGAATGGTCCCAACAAGTGAGCATCTATTTTTGACTTGAAGACCTCTAGCAAGGTGAAATTCAGTATTTCTTGATACTAGTAAAATGAGTAGCCTCCCCATTCTTCCATTAGATATTTCTGCTTTATAGAAAGTTTTGCTTTACATAAAAATCTAAATCTGCTTCTCTGCAACTTCTCTCTAGTACTTTAAGTTTTATCTTCTAGGATCAAGCAGTACAAGGGAAATCCCTATTTCACATAACAAATATTTAAATACTTGCCAATATATATGACAATTAAACCTGACCCAGGTTTAACATCACTAATTCCTCAGACAACCTGGTCTTTAGTTTCATCATGCCTTGGGTTACTCTCCTTTGGACATCCTTCAGCTACTCATTGTCCTTCCCAAAATATGGTACATAAAACTGAATACAATCCTCTAGGTGTGGTTTGACAAGGGAAAACTTACAGTGGCACTGTCACCTCCCATGTTTTGGACAACAGTTCCCTCTTAATGAAGCCTAATAATTCCTTAGCTTAATAAGCTGCAACACCACACTGCTGACTCATATAGAGCTGACAATCCACTAAAACTCTCCATGTATTTATCACATAAACTTGTCTAATCCCATCTCTCCTATCCTGTACACAGGGAGTTGAATTTTAAAACCAAAGTGTAATATTTTACATGTAATTCCCATTAGGTTTCCCCTTATTTGATGCGACCCACAAAATGTTTAATAATAATAATTGTCAATACATTTAACAATGTACATTATATATTTAGATAGCATCCCTCTCTAAGGAGGGACCATAAGGAGGCGGAGGAGGAAGAAGGGGAGAGAAGGTAGGAGAGAAGAAGGGTAGAGACAGAAAGACAGAAAAAGATGAAAAGGATTTGGGTATTCTGTGAAGGTAGGAACCCATGTTTTAACTAAATTTTGCAATTTCTTCATGCCTAACATAGATCTCTGTACATAATAAATATGTGCTCATTTTTGAACACTGAAATAGCCCAAGGACTTACAAGGGTCTTCTCACAAGAGTTAAATAAATCAGCCATTCAATGTTAAAAGCAATAGGACTTTCTTGGGGGGGGGGGCATATTTAACTCATGAAATGGAGGTCACTGTATCTTAACTTGAGTAGGAGCATGAAGGGAGGAAAGTGGGGGGGGGAATGGCTAGGCCACCAAAAAAAAAACTTTCTTAAGGGCTTAATAAATGTTTATTAAATTGAATGTCAGTCTCTTACTAACACCCTCTCTGAGTCAGACCTTACAAAGCACTTTGTACTTTTCTCTTGCCTTATCATGATCTATCTTGTATTAAAGTTATTTGTTATGTTACATATTTCCTACTATTGTACTATAGGCTTCATGAGGAAATTATTCACTTTCATATATCCCTGGCACAGTGCTCTGCACACAGCAGGTGCTTAGTAAGTGCCTGCTAAGTTGAATTAGCATGCAGTGACACATTACAGCATCTTTGTATAATAGAGGTATGTTTTGTAAATTTAACTGCTTGTATGTTGGTTTTTTAAATGGAGACACAGGTAAAGAGGCTTTAACCCACCAACTGGTACATGAAAGAAGAAGAAACATTTAGGACCAAATGGCCCATAATTAATGCCTGCAGATTTTTTCTAACATGGGAAAACAGTTCTATGAAGCTTGCAGGCACAGCTTCTAACACAATGTTAGGCACCCAGTAAGCTCTCAATAAATACTTGTTGACTGATTAATTCCTGCAAAGCGTAGGGATTATCTTTACAAAAAGATCTCTTATGTAGTATTTCTCTCAGGATGTTTTTGTTCCCCAGGCCAGCCCTGAACATATTGGATTCCTTTCCCCACAATAGCAATTTTATATTCACCCTTGCCCAAAGAAACCATCAAAAGGAAATGGTGCATAAATAAAGTTTTGGTTTTTGTCAGTTCCCTTTTTTTTTTAAACTGGGCTTTGCTTCTTCCACAGCAGCCTATTGAGCTGCATATCCTTTAGAGAGCTCAATTAAATACTTCCAGAAGCAGGGTGTACATCCTGAATGACTGGTACATTTGTGTGGGGGGCATGGAGGAAGTGGCATGAAACAATCGCCCGATTCCCTTGTTTGTTCCCACACCAGGAACAGCTGGCTACCACATGAGAAGAGAGCTACTTAGGGAAATTAAAGGAGAAAAAGGATGGGCTGGAAGAAAGGAAAAGAAAAAAAATTGGTTTCATTTTCTATCACCTTCTTATTGCTCTGAGAACAGCACAGGATATTTCTCCGGGGAAGATAATTTCTCGAGATCCCTTGGGAATCTATAAATCTACTGCAGAGCATATGTACTACAGGAGGCACAAAGCATTACTTACTGATAAATGGGCATCTCATAATGCAGGAAAAGATGTCCTCAAATTTGTTCCTAAAGCAAAATTCTTAGATTTGCCCTTCTTTTTCTTCACAGCTCTCCTGATTCTAAATCACACAAGAAGCCATAGGTGCTAATCTTCTAAGACAGAGAGTATGTCCCTGTTCAAAATCCTCGACAGCAGCAGCACAATCAGTCACACAAGGGAGGTAGGGGACATAAATCAAGCAAAATCCTCTAACTAGGGAATGGGCATAAGAGTAGGGAGGTGGGGAAGAGAGAGAGTCTGCGGGAACACAGTTGCTTCAACCTAGATTAAGCAAAACTAATGGTAGGGACATGAGAGGATAATGTCAGATTTTTCAATGTGTCACAGTTGGTTTGGATGCATTTTTTTTCCCTCTTTTAAAAATTCTTTGTTAGAAGGCATGGCTCTCTGGAAGGGTTCTTCAGCTCTCCTTATGCATGGTATTTTCCCATTAGAATAAAAGACCTTTGAGGATATGGTGAGACTGATGAGTATTTGTAATCCCAGGCCCAAGCACAGTAAATGCTTAATAAATACTCTAAGAATAAACATCCATAAATCAAAAGCATTTTCTCAGACATGAAACTGGATTTGTACTCGGTATTAAAAACAATAGCTTGGGCAGGTCTGGTAAGCTCAGATTCTCTTTTTTAATTTCTTTTTTTTTTAATTTGGTCTTCATGGAAATTTATGTCAAAGCAGTGGGGATGGAATAGGAGAAGATGAGGTACTCTGGCTTCATTTGCTGTATATCATTTATTCCATTTCATTTCTCTAGGAAAGGATCCAGGGAATAATAAGAATTATAGATGGTTAGAAGGGAGGAGTAGCAAGGGCAAACAAAAGAAGATTTCATAAAATGTTTCCAGACATAAGCTCTGAAAGCTACTTGCAAAACTGTTTAATCCAGCATGGTAATAGGGTAAATAATTGAGAACAACTGAAATGAGAAGAGTTTGTCTCCTAAACTTTCGACTTTTAGAACAGAGAATAGAGCGGTAAGCTGAAGCCTTGTCTGTACTGCCAAGGGAAATAAATGTCATCAAGAGAAAGTGGCACCTTCATTTATTAATGAATCTCCCAAAGACAATAAGAAAGAAAAAAAATGGATGAATGCCATTCAACCCAACCCAACCAGGACCACAGGTATCAAAAGGCAAACTGTAAGTTTCTTGCCTAAATCTGAGGGGAAAAAATAAGCCAGATGCTGGACTAGGATTCCAGTGAGTCTAAAGAAATATCCAAATACATTCAGTAATTGTGGTTTGCTTGGGATTCTATATATAACAATTTGGCAATTTCCTTTAGGATCTAAGGAAAGAAAAGGGAAAAAGTGATTTGTCCTGATCCATGCAGGCAATTAAAAAAAAAAGCAATGCCTTGTAAAGCCAAGCAGTGATATCTTTGTAAAGAATTGTTACAGCAATACATATTTTCCTAACACTTTTAAGGGTTTACAAAGCACTTGCCACACATGAGCCTGGTGAAGTAGGTAATGCCAGTATCATTTTACAAATAAAAGAACTGAGGTACAGAAAGATTAGGTGACTTGCCCAAAGTCACAGCTAGCAAGAAGGAGACTCAGGATTCAAATATTGGTCTTCTATGTGTAAGTTGAGTGTTCTTTCTGCTATACCCTACTGTCAACCCTTAGAATGTTAAGACCTGGAAGGGACCTGAGATGTCTTGATGCCCAACCTCTTCATTCTGCAAGTAAGGAAACAGATTGGAAGGGACTTTCCCAAAGTCTTGGGAAGTTAATAGCAGAACCAATTCCGGTCTACTAAATTCTCGTCCAGCGCCCTTCCCACAACATTGTGCCAGCTTTCCAGGCAACCACTGACTCAGCTTACCTTCAAGGAGAAGTTGAAAGACTCAAAAACTGTCTTGCATGCTCCCTTTTGTTTACAGGATTAAATACAAATTCTCGAGCAGAGCATTCAAAGATCTTTGCATTTTATCTCCAAATTATTTTTTTTTCAAAGCATTGTTAGTCTCCTATGGAATCTCAATGTTTTAACCAAACTATACTACTCATTTCATTAAATGTAACCCATCATCTACTACTACCTCTGGGCATTCACAGAGGACAGCCTCCATGTTGAAATGTACTTCCTTCCTTCTCATCATTGCCTTTTGGAATCTTCCTTCAAGTTTGAGCTCTGGGATAACCTTCTCTATGAAGACTTCCAGACTCCACATTCCCTTCCACTGAAAAAGATTTCTCTATCTTTAAATTTTCTTAGGGTACAATGCATCTATATCTTTACTTTACTCCATCGTACTCCATCTTGTAATGCACATAAATGTATATACAAATCACATCTCCTCTGAATTGACTATAAGCAAAGACTACCATTTTTCATCTTTGGAGTTCCAGCACCTAGTATAGTTTCTTGCACTTACCAGGCATTTAATATATACATATTGAAGTAAATGAAATATGACAATCTTTTGAAAATAATTTAGGAAAAGACATGAATAAAAATTTCACAGGATAGGAAGGCAAGAATAGACAATGTTTGGAGGGTGCCCACACTGAAGAGATCACACACAGGAGCATCAAGGTATTATAATCAATAATATTATTAATAATATAATCAATAATTATATAATTAATAACAATATGGGCAGTTAGGTGGCACAGTGAATAGAGTCCTGGAGTTAATCCTCTGAGTTCAAATCTGGTCTCAGACACTTATTAGCCATGTGACACTGGGCCAGTTACTTAACCCTTTTTGCCTGAGTTTCCTCATCTCAAAAAATGAGCTGGAGAAGGAAATGGCACACCACTCCAGCATCTTTGCCAAGAAAATATCAAATTGGGTCATAAAGAGTCAGATACAAATGAAAAATGACTCAACAAAATCTGATAAAAGCAATCTTAGTTTATAGTCAAAATGTTGAAGTCCATCTTATCCCACAAAATTCTAGGATGAGGTAAACAAAATATTTGAGATGAATAAAAAAAAATGCATCAGTTAGCAATTCAAATAAGAAGTGAGGTGGATACAAGAGTGTGCTGGAGCCAGCTCATAATGGCTTGTAAGCTGATTGTTAAAATGTTACGAGTAAAGGATCAATTTATTGTCAGATTGCCTAGACTTAATAAGGTGATGGAGAAAATATTAATAATGCAGATTAAACTTCATGGCATGTCTTACATACAATGTTTTTTGTTTTGTTTTGTTTTGTTTTGTTTTATCCAGAGAGCTAGTTGTTCAGCATTTTCCAGCATACCCTGGTTCAGCTTCTCTATCATTCCCAAGCAATAGGTCCAGGCAACCCATGACTCCCTCTTTTACCCCAAATCAAATAACTGAGTGGTGATCTCAACTTGTTAATATGGTTCCAATATTTATACTCTATCAAGTAATTTTGTTCTAGAAGAATCCAGCTACATTCAACACAAAAATACATGTTACAGAGAAGACTAACAAGATATATTCTGCAGTTTTTTGAGCTTCCAGGGAAACAGTCTCTATAAAATATAAATAAAAGAATCTGGAACGGTTACTGCAAATGAGGTTATGTCCTCTGATGAGCAACCAAACAATGAAAGTGTTATTCTTGACCCAAGAAAAACAATGAGCAGACTTTCCCATCTAAACAGCAGCAAAAAATATACAGCATTGAATGGTATGAAAATAGCTTTATAAAGCATAAAAATACAAATTGTGTGAACTTTGATGAATACATGAAAAACAGATTTTTAATAAAACGTCAGTTTATAAAATGATTAGATGTCACTGTGGGCTTTTGGCAGAGAAGGAAAAAAAATCTTTGGAAACCACTGAACTAAATTATAGCTTTCTTTAAAAAAAATTCATTGTGAATGTAAAGATTCAGAAGATATTTGGGATAAAGAAAAGATTGATATACTTGAAATGCACGGAAAATGAGGGAAATCGGTCTCTCATACTAAGCTCTTCATCATTTTTCTAATTTTATAGCATAAGTAGAAAACAATCATTCAATGTTAATCGCAGTAGTTATTTTTTTTCTTGTAGAGATAGAAAAGCTCTTGGTAAAAAGAATTTCAAAACTCCTTTATTTATGAAACGTATATAAAAATATTTAGAGAATGAGTATTCTGCTTAATTGAATATTTTGGTTAATTGAGAGTAATCAAAAGTAACATATATGGATTACCAATTAGCAGAGAACTAAAATACAACTAAATTTACTTCATACAAAAGCCCTACTGAAGACAACATGGTGTACTAAATAGGAAGGAACATCTGGGTTCAGGTCCTGCCTCTGACACATATTGCTTGTGATGATCAAGTCATTTAACCTCTCGTTGCCTCAGGCAGCTCTCTAAGACTGCTCCATTATAGACAAGTTCATGATCTGCATCGGTAGAAGTACTTTCCACACTGAAAGTTTCCTCCATTGATGAAATCACAGGCTCAGATCAATCAATCAAACAAAAAGCCCTATTAAGCATAACTGAATTTTTCTTTGGTGATTCACAGGATACTGTAGGGTATTTCATAGCATTACAGATTTAGACACGGAAGAAGCCTTAGAGGACAGTTATCCAAAATCATTATTTTACATATGAGAAAGTTGAGGCTGAGGATGGCTAAGGATCATTATTTTAGAGTTCTAGAATGTTATAGGTGAATGGGACCTAAGAAACCATCCATTTCAACCATTTATGGAGAAGGAAGCTCATCTATAAGAAGTTGGTAGCTGGCCAAAAAACTACTACTTTATCATTGGGAAGAGGGTATTCTTATTATTTGAGTTTTCTGGCTATTTAGCTTCTAGATAAATGAGAGTCTATTAAATAATATTATGTTTTCTCCAATTCCTATACTGTAGAAGATGGTAAACATGGCTTTTACTTTGCCAATGAAGAAAAAGACAAGAAGGCCTAAAGTAATATAGTGAATTAGTACTTAGATGAAGAGTGATACTAGCATTCCCAAAATCACCAAACCTTTAGCCATTGATTTTTCACAGTGCCTGGCACATGAAAAAGCACTTCCAAGACTCTTTTATGACCACCTCTAGCATACTAGGCTTCCTTAAATATTATGTCTTCCGAAAGGGGAAGATTTCAAGAGTTTCCTCCACCCCCATTTACCTTTCCCTATACTCTAACTCTTGCACATCAACTTATTTTTAAAAAAAAATTAGCTGGATTGATTATGAGTTGGCATGATGTCAAGAGCAATAGAATAAGAGTCAGAAGGTCTGGGTTTGGATTCTAGCTCTACTAGCTACTTGGGGCAGGCCACTTACCCTCTGTTGTTTTCAATCTTTTTTGTTCTCAGTTTACAGATGAGAAGGGTAGGCTGAATGATCTTTAAGGTCCCTTCCAGCTCTAAATCCTGTGATGCTATGAAGTACTACAGAGAAACATAAAATGGAATGGTGGTGGGGAAGGGAGGTTCCATAGCCACAGATGAAAAGGCCAACACTTGTATAAACTGAAGAGATACTTATAACTTAATTCTCTTCCTTGACATCAAGTACAGAACTCCCTCCTGCCTAATTCACTTCAGCCCACTCTGGTTTCTCATGTTCACTTCCCTTGCCACGAATTTGAGTGTCTAAGGTTGCTGTTTTTCAGCTCTCCAAAATCTGCTTTTCAGACACCAATTGCGGGGTGTAAGACACTAAGTTTTCAGCAAGTCCTATGGAATAGTGTCCATAGTTCAGTAATTTTAGAGAATAATAATTCTTGACACCTACTATTGCCTGGCAAAGTTTTTCTAGTACACCCAAGCTTTAGATTAAATATATGTGTGTGTGTGTGTATATACGTGTGTGTGTGTGTGTGTGTGTGTATATATATATATACACACACACACATATATATACAAATACACACACACATATATATACACATACACATATTTTTATATATTTATGTTATATGTATGTGTGTATATATATATATATATATATATATATATATATATATATATATATATATATTCAAATCTTGCCCCCAAGCTGCCTTCTGCTGATATAAGAAAGCATATAGGACCTGAATAAGTAGCTTCCTCCTACAGTACTTGGGTAAGTAGCTTCCAACAGAGGCCTCGGTCTAACCAGTACCATTCTCAACTAGATTTCACATTTAAATGAACTGTTCCAATATACCCCAAAGAGGTCAACAAGAGAAACTTTTCAAATTCTGCTTAATTGAATATTCTGGTAAATTGAGAGTAGCCAAAAGTGACACACATGGATTGCCAATTATTATTTTTAATAATAGCTAACTTTTGTACAGAGCTTCAAGGTTTACAAAGTGCTTTACATATGTTAACTCATTTGATCTTCACATCAACCCTGTGAGGTAAGTGGTATAATTATCCTCATTTGACAAATGAGGAAACTGAGGCTAAGAGCAGTTAAATGATTCACCCAGGGTCACACAGCTAGTTTCTGAGAGAAGGTTTGAACCCCAGCTTTCCTGACTCTAAGTTTAATACTCTGTCTACCTAGCTGCCTATTCACATATACCAAAATGTCCACAGTAGTACTTCTATAGCAGGAAAAATTTTAGAAATGCAGTAGATGCACATATATTTGGGTATGGCTCATATGGGTATGGGTATATATCTCAAACAATTAGCAGCTGGATGATCCTTGTTAAATCATTTCATCTTACTGTGCTTTATTTGCTTCATCTGTAAAATGGGCATAATAACAATATCTACCTACCTCAAAGAGTTGCTGATGGGAGCAAATGATATCATACCTAAGACAGTACATAAATGTGAGCTGTTATTATTATCATTATTTAATAGAATATTATCACAAAATTTGAATTACAAATATGAGTATTTCAAAGAAACATGAGAAGATATGCAAAAATTAGAGGAAAGAAAGCAGAGGAAAGAAGAACAACATAGAAAATGACTATAGTGTAAATGAAAACAGCATTAAGAAACATTAGAGCTCTGATTAAATGCAATAATAACTATTGTTTCCAGTATTCCAAAGAGCAAATACATTTCCCTTCCCTTGGAAGAGAGATGATGGACTGAGGATGTGGAGACTAAGAGTAACATGGGACATTTCTTTTGGTGGTGGAGGTAGTGGGGAGAATGGGATGGTTTAGGGAGGAGCTCTCGAAAAGTAACTTCAGATTAAAAAACAATACTTTAAAAAACCTAACTGGCTTAATAACATTATATAATTTGTCGTAGGTCCCACAGCTAGTAAGTGACAAGGATGGTATTCAAACTTCTAACTCCACATCCAGTTTTCTTTACAGTGAACTCAGCCTCAGTTGGGGACCCAATCACTTTCCCATCTCATAACAATTCATAACAACCCTAGGTTCTGGATGTAGGTCTTGATAACATGTTGTCTTTAGAACAGAACTATGATTTCATTGGTGTAAGGAACTCCAGAGGAGGAAACTCCTTTTGCCAGTGCAAATAAGTAACTATTCTGCAACTTTCATAGTCTTAAAGACTGAGATGTTACAATAGTTGTTCACGATCACATGGTCAGGATGTATCAGAAGTAGGCCTTGAACCTGAATCTTCCTGATTCCAAAGTAATTCCTCTATCCATTGCACCACACTACCTCTTAGACACGTTGCAATAAATAATTTCATTGACATGGAACATTATCAACATTTTCACTCATAAAACCCACAAAAATGACTCTCAGAGCCATTTCATCATTATGTGGCATTCAAGAGTCTCCCTACCCTGGCCCAGAATTATTTCTCTACTTCCTCTTGTCTACCTCAACAAAACTGGTTAACATACTGATACCTGGACAACCTTATGCCTTCTCATTTTTGCCTTTGCTCAGACCACGCCACCGCTCATCTACCCCATCACAGCCAACGAAAAGAAATTTTCATATTAGTCATGTCCAAAAAAATTTGTCTCATTCTGCATTCTGAGTCCTTTGCTTCTCTATCAGGAGGTGATTAGCATGTTTCATTAATTCTCTGGAATTCTTGGCCATTACACTGATGAGTTCAGTGAAAGTATGCCCATGACATTCATATATCACAACTAGTTCATCCATTCTCCAAATTATGAGTACCCCCTCAGATTCTGATTCTTTGCTACATCAAAATACCCAAACTAAATATTTTTGTACATCCTTAAAGTTTGCTTTGCTTTAGCACTAATCTCTCCCTTAATCTACTATCTAATTCCTTCTCTCCACTTCTCCCCTTTCCCTCCTACTTCTCCCTGTTGAGTGAAATGTATTTCTGTACCCAGCTGTGTGTCTGTGTATGGGTATTCTTCCTTCTTTTGACCAGTTCAGATGAGAGTGAAGTTCAATACTCCTAGTCCTTGTTTGTATAGATGTCTACTTGTATACTCCTTAATTATGTGAGATAATTTTCCCTAAGATTCCTTTCCCTTCCTTTGCAGTATATTCCTCTTCACCTTTCTTTCTCTTCTTTTTTAAAAATCATCAGGACATAACAGAATACTCTTAACTCTTGACTAATTGGATTCTTTAGATGAACTCTAATGATAATAGGGTTCAAAGGAGTCACATGAATCATCTCCCATATATGAATGTAAGCAGTTTATTCTTGTTTGGTCCTTTAACCATCACTGTTCCTTTATGTTTAACTTTTTATAGTTCTCTTCGCTCCTACATTTGAACTTTGAAGTTCCTCCTCAGCTCCTGTCTTTTCATCAGAAATGCTTGGAAGTACTCTATTTCATTAAAAATCCATTTCCCTCCCTTCCTCATAACATTGTACTCTGTTTTGCTGGAAAAATTATTCTTGGCTATAAATTCATTCCCTTTGCCTTCTGGAATATCACATTCCACTTTCAAATGTGGGTGATCCTGACTGTGGCTCTTTAGTACTTGAACTGTTTTCTTCCTAGTTGTTTGTAGTATTTTTTGTGGATTTTGGTTATGATGTTTTGGGGCATTTTCATTTTGAGGTTTCTTTCTGGAGGTGACCAGCAGATTCTTTCCATTTTTACTTTGCCCTCTGGTTCTAAGACCTGGGTAGTTTTCTTTTCATAGTTCTTGAAATATGATATCTATGCTCTTCTTGGTCATGACATTCAGAAAATTCAATGATTCTTAAATTTTTTCTCCTCAATTAATTTTCCAGGTCATGGGTTTTTTTGGGGGGAGGGGAGGTTGGGTTGTTGGGATTTTGGGATTGTTGGGTTTTTTTTTTTGCTAAAAGATACCTTATATCTTTTTTTTTCTTTAGCCTTTTGAATTTGCTTTAATATTTCTTATTGCCTCATGGAATCATTGGCTTTTCTTTGATCCATTCAAATGTTCAGGGAATTTGTTGATTTGGCAAGGTTTTATAACTTTTGTGTCAAAGTGTTAATTCCCTTTCCATTTCTTTTCTCCATTGCTTTCATTTCTTTTCCAATTTTTTCCCTTTAAGCACTTTCATTTATTAATTTAAAAAAAAACATTTTAAACACTTTTGCTTCCTCTCTTCTGGGATTTCCAATTGAGTTTGTGCTCAATCTCTGGTTTTTTTTCCTTGTAGATGCTTTGGGGTCATTCTCATCTTCTTTATTTGTGTCTTGCCATCTTATATTATCACATGCCATCATAATAGCTCATTATGGTGAGGTTCTTTTATTTTTGTTTGTTTGGTTGCTCTTTCTTCCAGCCTACTTTTTTTAATTATAATTTTATTTTAGGCCTGGGCTCTGCTGCAAGTCTGGGAGGAAAGTCTGAGTTGGTCATGTTGCTACTTTCCTGGTTATTGAGTGTAATATCAGGGACAGGCTGGGTACCTACTAGCTTTCATTACTCTCAGAGTGGTTTCACCCAGGGCAAAGTCTGTTTGCTGGTTTGAGCTCTGCAAGTTCCTGAACTACGTTTGGGCCTTAGCAAGAATAGACTGCTACTGGACCCTGCCCCATCAATCAGCTGGAAAGTTTTGTTAGCTCAGAGTAGCAGAATTGTAGGTTTCTCCTTGGTCTGAGATTCCTTCCTTGGTTATTCCTCTGTTGGCGGGGCTAGATACTAGAAGTGAAACTCTGCTCAGTGCTTGAGGTCTGAGTAAAACCATTGCTGCCGTTGGTTTCTGAACTTCTTCCTTTCTCCAAAGACAACCTAAGGCCTGCCTACCAGGGAATGCCACTCCTCTGCACAGGTCCCCTTCTCAGTCCACCTTCAATCTCTAACCTGGAACTAGGTCCTCTGTATGCAGACCTTTCTGTCTGTCTCCATATGCTGAGGTAGGCTAGACAAATGACTCACTGTCACTTTTTCTGGATTTCCCTTTCAGGATCCTTTCTGTTACATTTCTAGATCTGTTAGGAGGAGTTTTTGGAGAGGATTTTACCTACTGTTTTCTACCACTTCATCATCTTGGCTCTGCCCTTTCCTCTCCCTCTGATCCTTTTTTTTTAATTTTTAATTTTTTTTTATTTTTAGGCAATTGGGGTTAAGTGACTTGCCCAGGGTCACACAGCCAGTAAGTGTCAAGTGTTTTGGTCTGAGGCCGGATTTGAACTCAGGTACTCCTGACTTCAGGGCCAGTGCTCTATCCACTGTGCCACCTAGCTACCCCCTCCCTCTGATTTCTTGTTGCTCATTGTCTATACCACTCATGAGGTATGTTATCATGTACTGTCTTATGTCTTTCATATTCGTTATTTAATTAATCTGTGATTCATTTCCTCCACTTTGACACTTAGGAGCTGCGGTAATCACAAGTAGCTGTGGCAAATGACTTAGTTACTCTGAATTCTAGGCAACTCTCTAAGACTCATTTATTAAGTTATAGATGGGTTGTGTTCTTCACCAGTGAAAGAAGTTCCTATACCAATGAAGTAACATATCCTTAATGTGTTGATGTGTTTTTAATTTATCATGTGTCTTATACTTATCTCCAAAACAAATGGATGACAAAATTCTGATGGCTTGGATGAGATCCTATAATCTTGTGTATGTCTTATGGAACCTCACATGGTGCTTTACACAAAGGATATACTCAACCAATATTTCCTGACTTTATTATATATCATAGCTAACTAGTTGCTACTGCTATTTTTTTGAAAGACAATTTTATACCAATTCACTGAGACAATCCCTGCTACCACTATCCAACTCCAAATATGATACTGCAATCTACTTTTCTTAATCCCATTGAGTGTAATTGCCATAAGACTGGGAATAATTTTTTGGTGTAGACTTCAGATTTTATCAGCATGGGGAGCACCAGGTACAGAGTCACTCTGCATTGATGAAGATCAGTAATTCATTTGTAACTCATAACCTAAGAAAGTGGCTTGGGGGACCTGAGGTCTCATGCTGTTTTTTCCATTGTGGTCACACGGTAACTGGGTATTAGAGGCAGGACTTTAATCCAGGTACTCTTACACCAATGCTATTCCTCTATCTACAACATCAAGCTACCTGTCTTTCATTATGAACCATGGGGGACATAAAACACAACTTCATTTTGTTCCCATGGGCACACACCATTTCCTTCAAATTTGATAGAAGTTCTGGGACCAAATAAGCAAAAACACATAAGAGCTTATATGAATGGCTGAAAAAAACAAAAGTACATTTTACATAGTTTCTTCAGCAACCCACGACATTCCCATATTTGGTTGGAACTCACAAGGAAAATACACATTGTGGCAAAACTTCCAGACTGGTAACAGTGACTGAAAATAACAGCTCTGTGTTATCTGCATTTCTTTAGGAAAGCTCTGCATAAACTACTTTATTTTATAACTGATTATTTTTTTAGCTGCAGAAAGCAAAGACTGAAAGCTACCTAAATGTTGGTTACTCTGGAGTGTAATACTATTCTTATCATGTTTTTAACCACACAGACTGCAGATGGGAGACGGAAGAAATGTCTAGATGAGTCATAGCTCATTTCATATTGCACATATTGCCACATGTATGTATATGTGGGCTGTGTACTGATGGATATATTGGGGGAATGAATATCATAATAGATAGAGGGCCACACATGGCCTAGGATCAATTCTTCTTACATAAAAATGCTGTGTGATGTTTTAACCTCTCAATGTCCCCCACAACTTTCAAAGATTCTCCAAAAGGAAAGCTGCCGATCTTCATTAGTGGAAGGAGTTTCCACAGGGGTATTCTATATACCATAGAATGTACATATGTGTGTGTGTGTGTGTGTGTGTAATACAAACATAAATATAATACAAAATATAATAAAATAAGTAAATACAAAATAAAAATATAAACCATAGGTCCTAACTAAAACCAAAGCAAAATCCTAAACATACTTATGGACATATATATAGGTATCCTTACTATGTTCATGACATTGGGCAAGACATTTACTTTAAGGTTCCTTCCAGCTCTAAACTTATATCACATATAGATTTGTTTAAAAATACAAGCATTTAATAAAAATACCTCCAAGGGAAGAAAAAAAAACAAATCTTGATTCTGTTTCATAAAAGATTCATTTACATTTAAGCCTACAAAATTTTGCTAGTAATACTAATGACTTTTACAATATATTCAACAAACCAGCACACCCCCAATGGTAGTGTTACGTTAAACTCTAAATCGGGGCCAAGCCCATGCATCTAATAATGTCCAAAATATGTTCAAGAAGCAAGAAGTTCTTTCTTTAATCAACTAATGTAGTTGAACAATCAGTTGTTTGAGTAAAATTAACAATATCCCAAATAGTTGTTACTGTACACTGGATTAGGAGTATGGAGACCTGGGATCAGTGTTGATTCTTTCACTCTATGGCTATGAGTGAGTCACTTAGGCTTTCTTCATCTGTAATATGAGGGAGGTTGACTAGATGAAGTGTAACATTCTAGGTGAACCTTTCCCTTGTATCAGTTTTAGATTCTTTTAGTTAAGGTTGAGAGCAGTGGGCTGAGTTCAACAAGTCTAGCCCCCAAAGGTGTTCATGCATTTCATTAAATATTGTGTATTTAGTATATACATTTATATCAGTCTCTTCCCAATCTTGATGCTGTCATCAATTGAATTCCATCCAGATCACTCTCTACACTTTCTTTGTAATTGCCTTAAGTATCTGATTCATTGTCTCCATCCCACAAGGTTCTTGTCATAATCTTCAATATCTTCAATATTCACATTAATAGCTACCCCTCAACAACCTGACCACATAATCTCTCAATTCACTTTCTGCCACACAGTGGCATGATTCCACCTTACATGTTATCATCTCTCAGAATTCCATAATTTTCAAGATGCAGAAATTCCATTCTCTAAGCCCAGCCACCTATCCTTTCACTCTAACTCAGCCCACTATTTACATTAAGTCTTCTTTTCACCCTTATCAAAACCTATTTCTATTCTCTCAGTTTATATTCCCCACTCTGACTTCACTTACTTTCATATCCAGCCTTGGACCCGTTATCCAACATTTTAATGTTTCTCTAGCTGCTAACCTAGAATATCTTGCATCCCCTAACACTCTACCATCCACACCCAGAAAATCTTTACCCTTGGATAATGACCCATATCATCCATTTTCTTCACTCTTATTTCAAGGCTATTTATTATAGTAATAGAAAATAATGAAATACAGACTGATTTCACCACTATACCTTGATGGTAGATAATCTCAGTTAGGTTCTTGATATTCCTTTATAATACTTCTCAACTCCCTATCACACTTCCCCCACAGTGACTGTTCCAAACATTTTCTTTCTTCCTCTCTCCCCTAACCATCTCCTTTTACAGCAAATGTCAGTCTCCTCCAATATTATAAAGCTGTAGGCCATGACCTCCCTAAACTCCCTTGTTCTATTACCAAAACCTTACCCATAACTCTCTTTCCCTTTGGTGAAAAAAACAAAACAAAACAAAACACACCCCTATTTTTCACTAGGCCTTTTAAAATCTGCCTTTACTTTTCTGTCACTCCTAATCTTGTTTTATCACATAAACACTTTTTCAAGTATATTCAGTCTCTCCCTCTCCCTTGGTATCTTCTCATTAGCCTGCAAATACACATAAGTCTTCCTAACATATGCCCCCCACCAAAAAAAAAAGCCTTTCTTTGAAAAATGTTCTATTTGAATGAAAAACATTGTTCAAATTGCCTGCAATGCCTGCTCTTAGATAAGACACAATGCCTAAACTCAAGGAGTTTTGCACAAGCTATTCCATGTGTCTGGAATGCCTTCCTGCACCCCCTTGTCTGCTTAATCATAATCATCATTTGTAGCCCAACTTAAATATCACCGAGGTATATTCAACTAGGCAGTGCATTGGAATTCAGGAAGACCTGAGTTCAAGCCCTACCTTAGATAACTATATGTTCCTGGGCAAATCACTTCATCTCCATTTGCCCTGATTTCCTCAACTGAAAAATGGGGATAATAATGCCCCCTATCTCACACAGTTATTGTGAGGATCAAATGAAATAATATTTGTCAAGTGCCTAGCACAGTACCTGGCATATAATAAGTGCTCTATTGTTGTTGTTGGGTCGTTTCAGTCATGACCAACTCTTTGTGACCCTGTATTTGAGGGTTTTTTGACAAAGGTACTGGAACAGTTTGACATTTCACTCTCCAGCTCATTTTTACAGATGAGGAAGCTGAGGCAAACAGGGTTAAGTGACTTTCCCAGGATCATATAGCCAAGTAAGTAAATGTTTGAGATTGGACTGGAACTCAGGTCCTCCTGACTCTGAGGCTGGTACTATATCCACTGCACTAAGTGCTAATTTATATAAATGCTAACTATTATTATTACTATCGTGCTTCATGATTTTTTCTTGATCCTCCCCCACTTCAACTTGCCCCTGATTTATAACTTCTTTCTCCAGTGTTTTCTTTTGAAACTTTACAATATGCTTACCATACAATAGTTTATATCAAAGTTATCTCACTGTATTTTATTTCCTTTTCACATTGAAATATCTATGAGGGTAGGCACTGCTTTTTTATTAAGGTCCTGAATCTCTTCCAACAATTTGCCCATTGCTTTTCACTCAGGAGTAGTAATAGTAGTAACAGTAGTAATAATAGTAGGAGGAGGAGGAGGAGTAAGAATAGTAAAAATAAGTAAGATTTATATAGGACCCTAAGGTTTGCAAAGAGGAGTAGTAATAGTAGTAACAATAATAGTAACAGTAGTAGTAGTACCAGTAGCAGTAGTAGTAACAATAATAAGAATAACTAGGATTTATATAGGACTCTAAGGTTTGCAAAGAGCTTTCAGGTTATCTCATTTGACTTCACATATTAAGTGATAAGGGCAGGTTAGGTGGGGTGGCACAGTGGATAGAGTGCCAGGCCTGGAGTCAAGAAGACTCATCTTCCTGAGTGCAAATCTGACCTCAGACAAGTCACTTAAACATATTTGCTCCCGTTTCCTCATCTATAAAGTGAACTGGAGAAGGAAATGGCAAATCCAGTATCTTTGCCAAGAAAACCCTAAATGGGGTCGCAAATAGTTAGAAATGACTTTAAAATGAACTGAACAACTAAGTGAAAGGTGCTCGATAAATGCTGTGTTGATTTGAAGATAACATGGTGCTCATTGCTGTGAGGATTCAAACAGGAGACTTGGTCCCTTGCCCTTTAGGACCTCACAGTTTCAATGGGGCCATCAGACATATACACAATGGAAAGTTTAACATCATATTTAAGCCATCCATATTCCATGTATAATGAGTGGTTCAAAGAAGAGTCACCACAGGAGATACAAGGAAGGAGAGATTGCTGTGAACTGGAGTAGAAAAAGAAGACTTCATAAAGGAAAAGGAAAAGGATGGTTCCCTTTAGGAAAGATCTAGAAAGGAAGGAGTACTTTGTACCACAAAGAGGGTGTAACTCTTTAAGATTCCCTATTGATTATCAATTATCTGAAACTACTGAAAATGATGAATCTGGGAGCTACACACTATTCAAATGAATTTTTTGCTCAAATTTTCCTAACAAATGTGATAACTAGCATTGAAAAGAATGAAAGAAAGAAGGAAAAGCAGAGGAAGAAAAAAGCTTAAGACAAGTTAAAAGCATTGAAAACAGTTACCCCCTTACAGGATAGTAGGCACTTAAGGGGGTGGTGGGGTGGGGTTTTCCTTTTTTATGGAAGAGAATGCTTTGGATGAGTTTCTCTGGAATGTGTATTGGAAGCCATTTTGATGCAAAGGAAAAAATAACCATGGGCTTTAACTAAATTAAGGTTCATCTGTTCTTTAGGTAGAATCAATCAGTTTCTCTTCTTCAATTAGGCAGGAAGCCAAAAGACATTAAGAGAATGGTCCACATCCACATAAGCTCTCCACTTACTTTTCTGCATTTTCTAAGGGATTGTCCTACAAACCTGAAGCAAGTACTGTTTGAGGGATTTCCTGCCATAGAGCTAGACCATAGAGAAAAGTCTACTTCACAATGCCCTTCGATAACTATAATATTCAACTAATGGCAAATGTGCTATAAGGATCTATGTTAGGGCTTCCAGCCCATCCAATTCACTTCTTACTATAGCAGATTTATTTTAAACATTCAATCTATTACAAGTATTTAATATGTACTTATGTGCTAGCATTGTGTCAAGCACTGGGGAATACAAGAAAAGTCAAACAAACAAAAAAATTCCTACCCTCAAGGAGATTATATTCTTTCTAATAACATGGAGATTACACTGTTAATTTATAACAACAATAAGGAGATGACATTCTTTTTAATAACACAACATGTAAACAATAAGTCCATACAAGATATATACAAAGGTGGTGGAGAAACAACCTTAGCTTTAAGAATAATTTATTCAAAAGATAAGCAAGACTGAGTGGGGAAAATAGAGACTTAGCTTAGAATGGATCAGAATTACCCCATCCATCAAAGTTCATCACTTTTTAGCCAGTAGCTTTTGGTCCAAGTTAAAGCTAATAAACCAGCTTTGCCCCTTTGAAAATTTTGATGTCAGATATTAAGCTCTTTGCTCCTTTCTAAGCAAACCATTGAATCTCCTGGGAAGAGAGAGTAGCGGAACCAAAGACTAAAATACTCACTGCTAGTTATTTACTTCAGCAGCAGTGGTTTCCATTTGGTGTCCAGACATCACTAAGCATAACTTCTGATGGAAACCGCAGAATTGATAGCAGCCCACTAGGAGACACTGTCAACCCTATAAATTAGATTGGAGAGAAAAGCATCATTGAAACAGCAGAAAGCTGGTAAACATTTTCTTCCTTTATAAGAATAAACTAACCATGGAGGACACATGGACCACACAAAGAAGAATACTGGATTGTCAGTAACCTCAATGTCCTGCTCAGACTGCTTTAATTATGAAGGCCTGTAGTTCTATTCACTGATGGGGTGGTTTTGATTAGTGGGAAAGTTAAGGAACAGTGATAACAAAGCAACACAATTTATCCCTCCACCCTTTCCCCACCCCGACCCTCCCCCACACATACATACATACTTTATAGGATTAGCATTTAGGGAAAGTAAGGTTCCAGTGGAATTTGACTACAGCAATCAATCACATTTAATGATCTTGTTTCTTGCTGAATTTCTAAGTGCTCAAATAGATAAATGTTCAAAAAACACACTGTGAGCTCTCTCTCTCTCTCTCTCTCTCTCTCTCTCTCTCTCTCTCTCTCTCTCTCACACACACACACCACACACACACACACATACACACTCATTCAAGACACTAAAAGATAAGCCCCAAAACACAGTGGCTTGATTTTCAGAATGGTAAAAAAAAAAAAAAAAGATCCTGCTTCTACCAAGATGATCATTTTTCATAAGATTGTAATACCACTCATCTAGGTCCATCCAAATGAACACAGCTGTGGTTGAAAGGCCATAAAAAAGAGACTTTTTCCAACAGGAGATCATGCACTGGGAGTAGGAAACAGAGAAGATTAATAATATAAAGTATATTTGCTTAAGAGATCAAAATCTTGCATAGCCTGTTAATCAGAGCTTGAACTTTAGCGCAAACATGTTCACTGCTTTCTATTTATCAAAAGGAACACGGGATTCATTAGCTTCTCAATTCAGCGATTTGCTTTCGACTACCAACTCATCAAGAGCTCGTTTTCAGTCTAGCATTCACCAAATTAATATGTAAGGGGTGAAAAAGACGCAAGGTTTCTATTCAAAAATGCTAAATAAACTGTCAGAGGGCAACGATGCTGCTTAGCCCCTGCTATCTGCAGAAGCCTATGCAGAAGTCTGCTGTCCAGTTTCACACTGGGAAATGCCAGCAGAACTACAAGCAAGCTGATTTCAGCAGATGGGAAAAGAGCTAAGGCCAGGACAGCATGGACAGAGAAAATCAATCAACTGGGCTGGCAAAAAGGGTGACTTCACAGCCGACAATGCCAGCCATGCAGAGTAATGATCTTTTAGAGTAGGAGAAATGAAGAATCCAAGTGTCACACAGGGCAGAGGGGGGGATATAAGATTGGATCAGGGGGAGATAGTTACTCACCAAATCTGTTCATTATTTGCAGGCAGAAAATTAAACCATATTTCCTGTTTATCTGAAAGGCTGTGAGTAGGGAGATTCTGAGTGGTGATGAGCAGTTGATTCAGCCCCTGCCCCCTCACTGCTATTACTGCTCACTAAAGCATTCAGAGAGCTCAGCTTGCCTCTGTCTGTTACATTCACAGGCTCAACAATGTTGCTTATCAGCAAGGGCAGTCCCAGTTCTCAGCAGCTCCACAGTGGCTTGGGCATATTTGACTTTATTCCATATAATACCACTGATTTATGAAGCAGACAGTGGAAAACCTATTTTCAAGTTATTTAGACTTTCCAGGGTTCTCTCTGAAAGTTCTGCTGTGTGACCTCTGATTAGGTCACAGGGAGCAGAAACGGCTCCAGCGCCCATTGGCTTTGGGAATAAAATAACAAAAAATCCCAAACTGAGATATCACACAAACAAACCAAAAACCTCTCTATTCTGTAGCCTTGTAAGAGGACTATATAGCTAAACTTGAAGGGCACCGTGGAGGTCATATAATTTAACACCTTCATTTTAAAGATGTAGAAAATGAGGCCAAGACAAGTTAAGTGACTCGCCCAAGGTCACGCACTATAATAAGTAGTAGAAGCAGGATTCAAACCCAGGCTTCTAAGTCCAAATCCACTACCCTTTCCACTGTATTATGCTATTTGAATCACCTTAAAAAGAGTCAAAAATATTTCAAAAGGACATAGAGCTTCATTACGCGACACTAGCAAAACCGTAGTGACTTTTGTTTTGATAATCTAGGGATTTGTTACCTTATTGAGAACATTAAAACTCCACCTAACTAGGGTGGGAGCAGCAAGGTGGCCCAGTGGATAGAGCACCAGGCCTGGAGTCAAGAAGACATGAGTTCAAATGTAGACTCAGATACTTACTAGCTGGGTTACCCTGGGCAAGCCTATTTGCCTCAGTTTCCTCATCTGTAAAATGAGCTGGAGAAAGAAATGGAAAGCCATTCCAGTATCTTTGCCAAGAAAATCCCAAACGGAGCCATGAAGAGTTGGACACAAATGAAAAGACTGAACAACGACAACAACTAACTAGGATGACTTGGGAATAGTAGGTTCTGGCTAACTGAATTCTTGATCAATTCATTCGTTCCCTGCCATTCTTCCTTTTGGAAATCCATCCTCCCCCCTCCCTCATGTGATGTTTTTGTGTAATAACATTTCTATTAAATATTGCACAAAAATGTCAGAAATTGATATAAATAATGGGTTGACTAAGTGGTGATAATCTTTACGACTTTAACTCTTATTGAAAATTTTTCTAAAAATGTATTACTTCAATTTCCTCCCTAAGTAAGTCGTTCAGTGACTATAATGAGCTTTATTTTATGATTTGGGATCTTACAAGGGTCTCAAGATTATTCTGATTACACACACACACACACACACACACACACACACAATCTCACTTCAAGGCTTAAAATATTAGTTGCCGTTGTATAGGGCTACAGATGAATAAGGCATAGGAAGCCAGACTGAATCTATAGTGACCCCTAGGGCATGCCTAAGAGCATGCTTTTTTAAATGAGTAAGATATGAACTTATTTTCCTGTGATTAGAGACATTCTCCTCAAAGAAGCATGTGGAAAAATAAATCTAGTTGAAAGTAATTTGTGGTTCTGATTAATTGAGGTTTTGCTTCAAGCACATTCCCAACCAAGTCACCTGAAACAAGAATTCTACAAACTAAATCCAATTTTCTCTTTAATTGCCATTGAAAAATGGACCTGCTTTCCTATTTGGAAATATGCCTCCAGCATCAATGCCTTTATATCAATATGCATGCAGAGACACGTTACTGGCCTCATAGGACTATCATAGAATTACAGATTTGGAGCTGGAAGGGTCCTTAGGCTTCATCTAAGCCAACTCTGATATTTTGCAGATTGAAGAAACTGAGGCCCAGAGAGGTTGCGATTTGTCCAAGGTCACATGGTTATCTAATAAGAAGCAAAACTGGGTGTTTCTCTCATTTTTCTGTTTCAACTCCCCTCACACTTTACTCAAAGGTTACTATTCTTGTCATTGCCTGGTCCTGGCCCCCTAATGGCTGTGTCTCTCCATTTTGGTAGGGACACATAACTCATGGTATAGTCAATTCCAGCAGGTGGAACAGGGAAGAACCCAACTAAGAATCTTATCACTCAAATTCTGCCACTAGGTTTAGGATCGTGTGAAGAGGACTGGTTGATGCTCTGCCAAGAATCTAGATGTGTGCCATGGACTGCTTCTTGATGAAAACTGGAAACTCCCACAATTGTTACAGCAGAAGAATCTACAGCAACAACCATAGCTTTGGTGGGGCCTCCAGTACCCATCATTATTGCCTAGAAGAGCTATGGGATAGGTCAAGCCAAGGGCTTGTTGAATCCTGTATTATGCTCAAGCAAACCAGTTAATTTCCAGAACTTTCAATATCCTTATGCATGCACCATGATAAGTAACAATACGTGTGCAGTGCTACCTCCAAAGTATCAAAGGCTACTCCTGCTGCTTCTTATATTTGTAGGATTGTGCAGAGCCTAACATTGCTGTGCCTTCTCTTCTGTTCAGTTTGTAGCAATTAGCAAAAGCTAGGGTTGAGATCTCACTTCCATCTACCAGTGCTGTGCCTAGCTTGAGAAGTCAAATCAATGGACTGAGCACTAAAACTCCAAGGGTCTGTCTGCCTTTTTCCTGTTCTAAATCACAGTTTTTCCAAGAGAACAAGAAGGAAGCATTGATTGGTATTCTTTCCTCCTATACCTTGACTTTTGTTGGAATCTTACAAGGGACTCAGAAGGAACCATGCACTCCAATTATTGCTAATTTGTGCAGGCCACTGGTGCATTCAAGATGGCTCCTTAGAAAAGAAATGAATGTTTCATAATAGGAAAGCTTCAAGAATAGAATACTAAATCTGCTTCCTGCTTTGTAAGTTACAACATAGCATAATTTTACAACTGAGTATTTTTATATTAAGAGATATCTTGAAGGAAATGTGGTAGAAGGAAAAGAGCTCAAGACTAAGAATTAGATCTGGGTTTTTAATCTTGATTTTTACACATTTGGCTGTGCAACCTTGAGCAAGTCATTATGAAGCCCCACACAAAGAGCTCAATAAGTATAGTTTGAATTGAAGTGAACTGAAATTTTCTGGCCCTTAGTATCCTTATCTATGAAATGATGATTTGAATGTAAGTGGGCAGCCAAGTGGCACAGGGGATAAAGTGCCACGACTGGAATTGGGAAGAAATGAGTTCAAATCCAGCCTCAGACACTACCTCTATGACCCAGGGTGAGTCACTTAATCCTCTTTGCCTCAGTTTTCTCATCTGCAAAATGAGCTGGAAAAGGAAATGACAAACCATACCAGTATCTTTGCTAAGAAAACGCCAAATGGGGTCACAAAGAGTTGGACACATCTGAATCACAGGAACAACCACAAAATGAATTACAGTATCTTTAGCCCACTTCCTAGCAGTTTTCAATTTTACAATTCTACATATTTTTCGACTTGTATAATTGGGGCAGAAGGAAAGGAGCAGTAATAAAAGTTTTCAAAACCACATTATGGTAGGACAGGCCAAGGACAAACCAGGAATGACCAGAACTCAAACACTGGACAATGAGATAAGACATCTAGGTAGTTAGTTCTTAGGGAGTCTAGCAGTAGATAAATCTCCAGGATAGGCAGGTGATTGATACCTCAGAACTCCAGACATGTGGACTAAAGCTCATGCGCATTGTCATCTCCCTGGAAGGCTTAGGAATAATTCTAGCCCTAAAACAAATGACTTACCAAGTCAGAATTCAAATATACTCAGAAATCGAGTGGGAATCGAGTGACAGAAATCTAGGTCGATGCAATATGTATATCACAGCTAATGATGTTCTTTTTTTCAGAACCTGAAATTGCGGGTCCTTATATTGCCCAGGAGTAAGAATTTGAGGCTTAGTGATATAAGGAGACATATGTTCACTTAAGATGTTTGCCAGAATCATTGAAGTTGCCCTCACAGAGTCCAGACAAAAGATTTTGGCATGCCAATCACCCAGCTGTGCATATACATAAAGCCCTATGTCTGGAATGCACTCCCTTTTCAACTCTACATTTCAGAATGCATCATTAACTTCCTTTAGGACTCAAGTCAGTTTACACTTCCTTTGTGAAGCCTTCCTTGAATCCCCCATTCATTCATGTTCTGTCTCCCTCTTCAAATTCCTTATATTTACTTATCTATATTCATATTGTATCCCTCTAGTAGAATGTAAGTTCCCTGTTCACAGAAACTGTATGCTTTTTGTCTTTGTATTCCTAGCATACTGCCTAGGCCCTACTAAATGTCTGCTAAATTGAATTGTTTGATTGCACATATATAACCTACATCAAATTGCTTATCATTTTAGGGAGGGAGAGGAAAAGGAGAAGGGAGAAAAATTTGGAACTCAAAATTCTTTTAAATGAATGTGAAAAATTGTTTTTACATGTAATTGGAAAAAATAAAATAAATTGAATGGTTGCTGGAGGATTCCCTATTCATGGTGAGATTCCTCAAACAATTCCATTTTTAAAAACTTGGTACTACAGTCAAACCTCAACTTTTGCAAGGGTAAGATTCCTAGAAAACAGCATGAAAGTAAAAAATGTGAATGTTGATACATTGAATTTGGATATATTGGGAAATAGGAGGTTAGGTTCCCTCAATCACCAAAGACTGTAATCTGAAAATACACTTTTCTGCCTATAATTCTCTATAATAAAACAGTAATTCTGATAATATGTGCTTTTCCTAACACAATTACCATGAAATAATGCATAAGATTCAGTATTCAAAATAAAATTACTAATATGCAAAACATTTTTTCACTAGTAATTCCCTCGAATTCTGTGACCTTTTGTACTAACATGTCCATTAAAAAATTAATTTTAGATAATATTCACTTTTCAATATACATGAAATCTATAGGATGTAAAGTTTCCTGTTTTTGTAGATATAATGAATTGCTAATTGGTTAACATCAGACTCAAGGTGGACAGTCACTGTAAGACATTCTAGCATGAAGTTTTTCTAACACCTTTATTTTCTCACTAAGCCACATCACTGACTTTGCACGCTTGGGTTTAGAATCCAAAACACTTGCACTATGCTTGGCAGGCATAATTGCATCACAAAACTTAGGTTTTAAAGGCAAGCAATGAAAAGATACAAAGAATGCATGAAGAAGCTCTGTACCCTACAGAGGTAGGGTAAACAAGAGCACAGAAGTGCCTGGTAGGATACCAGCCACTCCATACACTTGAATACATCACACCATTCATTTTTTTTCTATCATTCATAGATGCAAATGTGCATGGTGGTCAACACAGAAGTGAGAATGAGGTTACTAATAAAACACAAAATGCTTAAAGTCAAAAAGTTAAACACTTGAATGTTGAGAAATGACTGACACTACATGCCTCAGAACCATGATACCAGGAAAATTGAAATTATAAGTAACCCAGAGGGCAATGTAAAGATACCTGCCTTTGCATTAAGTGCAAATATTTTGCAGTATGTTACCTAGATGATCCATGTATGAAAAATGACATGACATATCATTCAAGATATATATGATAAGAAAAAAAAATATGGATCAGTCATCCTGTGAGAAGGAGAGGTGCCAGGTATACAATCCAAGTGTTATAGTGGTGGTGATCATAATGCTGATGATAATTGAAATGTATGTAGATTTTAAGCTTGCAGAAAGTTAACATACATTACATACAGCTGCCCTGTGAGGCAGGTACTTTAGGTATTATCTCCATTTTACAGATGTTAAGTGACTTGTCAATGGTTGCATAACTAGTGTGAGAGACGAGATTAAACCAGGGCCTCTCTAAAGTCTAACACTAGACCCCTCTATCCATTCATTATACCATATCCTTGGTATATCCCACCACACACACACACACACACACACACACACACACACACACACACACACACAATGTTAAAAGAATCAAAGGAAGACATTCTGTGCATTGGGTTTCCAGAGGATTTCTGAAAAGACAAGCTTAAAGATCACATAGCTTAAGGAAGCTTTTCTCTTTTGCTGGAAAGAGAGCTCACACTGAGGAAATCACAGTACTAGAGAGAGGCAAAGTACTAGAGAGAGGACTGTTCTCTGGGCTATATCTTCAGGTAGGGAGGAGTTAATTGTCTCCAGGGACTTTGTCTCCAGGTTACAGAGAGTTTGGAGAAGGAAGTCAGGACAGTCACTACAGGGCTACTATTATAACCAGAATATTCAAAGGAAACCCTTAGAATTCCAAGCATCCTTCCTGGTTCTGATAACAAACAAGGAAACTTGATTTTTTTTTTAATGCTTTTAAATTTTTTTAAATTTTTTTAATCCTTGCTAAAAATCCTTTTTAGACCTTGCTAAAACTTGCAGAGACCCCAACAGAACATGTAACTCAGTAATAATTTCACAACTGCGTTTATATTTCCAGAGATCATCTGGATACCAACTCATATTTACTGTGCAGATGTTTATACCAAACACAAAACCTTCAGATGAGAAGGTTTAGACTTTCTCTCTGAACCAGATAGGCTTATTATAGTCTAACCTCTACACAAAGTTGCTTTGGGGAGAAAAGATAGAGTCTTAATAAATCTTCTCTATTAATTTCTCAGTTTCAAGGATCACTTAGAGGAATGGTTTTATAAAGAGATTTATGCTCTGGCCATAGAGACATTCAAGGAGTATGTCCTCCTTCTCTTCAGATGTCCCTTATGAATCATTTATCCTAGTATGATCACATGGTTCTTTTCTAAGAAGTGGAATATCCCTTCCTTGGAGAAATCAGATTTCTTTGTGGCAATTATGGATGTCAATAGTTACTGTCTTAAATAGCAACCAGTCTCAATATCTCTCTTCCTTCCTTCCCCTCCTGCTCTTTGCTATCACTCAGAAGGCCACAAATATGAATACTTCTGTTACTCTGTTCCTCTGGAACCATGACTTTGGAAATGGATACAAGAGCTAACTTGGACACTATGATATAATCATTAAAAAAAAACTTCATTCGTCATTTAGTGAGACTCCAAAGAAGGAAGCTCCAAATCAAACTCTACTCTTTGGACACCAGTGGAAAAAGATACACTAACAAAGTCTTCACCACAAAACATGCAGGCAATCTTTCCTATACCTCCCAACCTAAGACAAATTCACCCTATGTAATTTTGTCTAGTTCCCTTCGAGGTAACCAAGAATCATTTCTTGTATTGCCCCTACCACACAGGAGGCAGATTGTCTTTGCCTTCATTAAGATAGCAGAACTGGCTTGGAAGGCTACAAACCTTGACTTCTTTTAGTTCAGTTAAGGTGCTCTCCATATAAGCTTTACCTTTTCCCTATTGAGAGAGGAGAAAAAGGAGAAGCAGAAAAAATACTCCTTTAATTCTTTTCTCAGACTCAGAGATCTATTACTGGTATTGGTTTGATTGGACTTCCAGAACCTACTCCCCAAGGTTGCCTGCAGTCCAAAAAACACCACTGCATATATTTTTTTTTAAAAAAATGAAGGCCCTAATGTTGCTAACTTGTGTGTAATCTTGGCTAAACATGGCTCAGTACTAAGCTCCCCATGACAGAACATTTCTGATTAGTTTAAACTGATTTAATTTACACTGTCTCTGTCAAAGGTGAGGTAATGGATCTAGACATTTAATTTTGCTAGCCATCTCTCAGAACACTTTCAAATAAAATCACACGCAATTCATTTCCACCAGAAGACCCAAAACCAGGATTTTTTGCCCCCTCTTCCCAAAACATCTAATTCATCTCAAATTAAGAAAATTTATCCTTATGCAGAGAAGGTAGGAGATCAAATTTCAAGGAATTAAGGATTTAGAAATGTTTCCTTAGATTATCCTTCTTATGATTTCACTTTTATCTAATGATAGCTTTGACTTTATTAGACAAAAATAAGATAGAAAACCAATAATGTTAAGTAATAAACCTTCCTTTTACACACAACAATCTGGAGGTGGAGGAGAATCACTGGCAATGTTTTTACTTACTGAACTTTTGTTTATTCCCCCTTTTCACACTACTCTCTGCATAGCCTTATCTATCAGTCACCATTAACCCCACACCCACAGCCAATTCAATCCACAAAAGTATATACCCAACTCCCTTTCAATTCAATGGAAAATCTCATAGATGAAAATCAAGATGGGCTCCAGCTTGGTACCATCTGCTGAAATCAACTCAAGGAGCTTTCAAAGTACATCATAGTCTCTCTAAGTTTGTAGCAAAGAAACTGATCCCTCCCGTCAGAGCATTGACAATTGTGGAAACTATCACTATTACCAAGATATCTACTAGTAAGATAGGCAATCAGAAGAGGATTTTCTTCTATAACTAGAATTCCCATTTATTAACTAAATCAAAGCTAAATTGACCACAGAACTATTCAGTCAGAGAAAGAAAGTACTGTTTTCCTAAAGCATTCTATTATTCTTAAAAATCTTAGAAACTGAAATATATGGTGACTTCCAAGTACTAAGGTAATTGTAGAGTTTTCAAACTGCCTCTTTGAGGTCATCTTTATTTCAAAGATTTGGAAATAAGGGAGATAAATTAAAGTGTCAATCACTTTCTGTAGTAGATCTCATTTTAGAAGCAATGACTAGAATTTCTACAAATCAAAATATTTTATAAAACATACTGAAGAGTTTACTTTTCAAAAAACCTCAATAGGGTATCTTTAAAAAATAAAAATAAAACAGAGACTTCTTGTAGAAAAAAAAATGATCATTGCCAATAGCTTGTAAAATTAGATTTTCATGCTTGACTTGCTAAAGTGGTGGTATCCTTCCTATGTGTTCAAGGTCATTAATAGCAAGTATGTCAATTGACACAAATTTTAAAAATAACTTCACTATAGTTTATTATAATCTCTTATATCTGTATTTATTGTAATCTCATATCTGTATAAGCATACTTTAAATACAATAAAATTATAACAACATATTATAATTTTGTTGTTCAGTCATTTTTGGTCATGTCTGACACTTTGTCATCCCATTTGGGGTTTTCTTGGCAGAGATACTGTAGTGATCTGCCATTTCCTTTTCCAGTTCATTTTACTGAGGAAACAGGGTTAAGTGACTTGCCCAGAGTCATACAGCTAATAAGTGTCTGAGACCAGATTTGAACTCAGGAAGATGAGTTTTCCTGCCTTCAGGCCTGGCACTCTATCCATTGTGCCACCTAGCTGCCTTTTTAATCCATTAAGACAAAGAAAATACAGTAGGATGAAAATTTTTATCATAATTTTACTTTGAAATAAAAATTTTTAACCTACTATATTTTCTTTGACTTAATAGATTTTTTAAAAATGCACAGTGCCAATTGATGCTACTGGGTATTTCCAGGTATTCTTAAATTCTGATCCTTCTAGGGTTAAAAAGGGCAGGAAAAACCAGGAATCACATGAATCCATCCTAGGCTAGAACTTTTCCAACTGGAGGGAGGGTAGGGCAGAGGAGCAGGACCCAGGCAGAATGTTAATGGCTTAAACAAACTAAGCTTCAAAATTTCTAATGTCTTTTTCACAGTGGCAAAGGCAAAGTGTGGGCTATGTGAAATCAAATCTGTGTTACAAAGCACTTGAATTTATATGCATTTGATTCCTACACCATCTCTACAAGATAGAGTAAGGCAGGTATTATAATACCTATTTTAACAGAGGAGGAAATAGAAGGCTCAGAAAGAGATTGAGGAACATGCTCGATATCACATGTGTCAGAGGAAGGACTGGATTCATAGACTTACAGGTGAAAGGACACTTAGAGGTCAGATGCAGTATGGTTTAGTGGAGAAGCTTCTGGACTTAGGAATCTGAAAAAACTAGGTTCAAATACTCCTTCAGACACCTGTTAACTGTGTGACCCTCGGTAAATCAATTAAGCTCTTTGTGCCTCAGTTTTCTCATCTACAAAATTAGGATGGAGAGGGGGTGAACTTAAGGTCCCCTCCATATCAAAATCTATGATCCTATTATGTGATCCAATCCCATCACTTCATCTCAGATGAAGAAACAAGGGAAAGAAACAAGACTTAGGAAATGACTTGCCCAAAGTCACAGATGCATTGAAGGTACAAAGACAGGATTCGAACCCAGGTCCACTGATGCCAGGACCAGGGCACTTTCCACTGTAGCCAGGCTGCTTCCCAGGTATACCAACATATAAATATTATTTAATAAGATATTATTGCTATTGCTCAGCTAAAATTTCTGTTTTCTTCCTTTTTTAAGAACCAAGTTAACTTCTTCTCTTACCAATTTCCCATTCTTCCCCTGGTCACAAAAATGTGGTCCAAAATGGCATGTATTTGCTCACATTCTAACAGATTTGGAAGAAAAATTAAATATTACTGCATAGTATCCCAATAAAAGAACCACCTAAAAAGCAATAGTATACCAAGCAAAGCCATAAATTGGGAGAGGAGGAACATGTATTTTATGATAGACATGATTTTTCTAAAATTATATGAGCTTTGAATGTTTCATTGCCAAAAAACAGTTCAATTTATTTCAAGAACATTACATTTTTAGTTGGTAATTCTATTATAGATGAATTTCAAACCCTTTGCTCCCTCATCAGAAGTACAGCATTTATTTTGGTGGGCCAGATATTCCCCCAGGGTAACTGAATTCCCTTTCAGCTACGGCGCAGTTACACAGAACAAATATCTGGCCCAGTATTCCAAGATTCAACTCTAGGTCAAGCAATAGCCATCTTAGAGCTAACTCATTCCAAAAGGTGTATTTTGTAGATTTTTATTTTCACTCTGGGGCAACCACGAAATGTAAATATTTTCTTCACATTCTGTACAGTCAGCAGGAGAAACATTTGTTTTTCATAAGGTGAACCGATTGCATTACCGTCATCTCACTGATGTAATAAAGGAAATAATTTCAAATGAATGGCAATTGACAATCCACAAGGAATAGCACATTTCCTTTCCATAAAACATATTTTATGGTACAGTGGCAGGTAGGGAGATAGAGATCTCCTGCTTTATCTAGCACCTGCATTAAAAAAAAAATTAATGGATTCAATTTGGGCCAAAAACCTATAAGCAAACCCAATCAATTGCTATTCCTAGAAGGACAGCTCTCATGACTCTGGTGAGATTCCCTGCAGAGAAGTGCAAGGAGTCACTAAATTAGCTGCCTCAAGTGTCCTCTGAAGGATTTATGAAGGGGAAAAGGAGAGAAATGAAAATGAGAACAGGAAAAAGAGCAGAATGAAGATATCATTATTATTCCTTTGTCTTATCCATTTTTCTGGATGGCTCAGTGTAGCCCTGTCCCACTATGGGAAGCATAATTCAAAACTCCAGCCCTAAGCTATATATCTAGTAGTGGGGCTGCATTGCATTGATTAATTCACATTCTCACTTTCATGGCTTTGTGGTACTACCTTCCTTGACTATTCTCTCTTTTATTCCCAATATCTAATTGATTGTTGAATCATGTCCATTTCATCTCCTCAATATTTTCACATCTATTCCTTTCTATCTACTCGTATTGTAACCATTCTATTCCAGGTTCTCATTACTTCTCATTTGGACCACTAAAATAGCCTCATGATTGGTCTGCCAACATCCAATCTCCAGCTTTGAATGCATCCTCTACCCAGAGGCCGAATTGATATTCTGAGATCAAATGCTTACCATAATGTTTTCTTCTCTTAGGAGAATAAAACTCGTCAAATACTGACACTAACAGAAATTTTCTAGGTGAGGGCACAAGCCAAAGAAATTTTCTAAGAGAGTTCCTCTTTCCCAAGTATATCTGGATCTCAGGGCCAAAGTCTAAATGACACATGGCCTACACATCTCTGGTTGATTTTTTATGACCTAAAACTAATAAATGCTTTCCCCCTTTCAATAAATAATTCAAAAACCATTGAGTAAGCACCAATTATGTATAGATTACTGTGTCAGGCATCAGAAGAGATTCAAAGTTCAGATAAGGCACAATCGCTTGCCTTATGCTGCTGTAAGGACACATCACAAATGTACAAATAACTATATACATAATGCATGTGATCAGGAAGGTATAAAGATTAGTGCTGTGCAATCAGTAGGTTCCCTGAAGGGGATGGCAATTGAGATAGGCTTAGAAAATATGAATAGGAACTTAACAGACAAGTGGAGTGGGAAAGAACATTCCAAACACAGAAAATGGTATAAGTAAACATATGAGGAAGAGGGAAATGCAAGATATGCACAGGGGGTGTCAAGTAACCTAGTTTAGCTAAAGGATAGACTATGAAGAGAGGTTTTACATAAGCTAGAAAGGTAGTATGGCACCATATTTTATTGGGCCTGGGAAACTAAGCAAAGGAAGTAGCATAAAGTTTATACAGGAGGCAATAAGAAGACATTGAAGGATTTTTTAAAAGGGAGTTCTTTGGCTAAATTTGCACATACAGAAAATAAGTCTGGCAGCACTAATAAACAGTAGCTTTGAAAGGAATGAGGCTGGGGAAATAGATATGAGGTAGGAAGCCTTGTTAAGAGACTAATGCAACTGTCCATGTGGGTTTTAATGAGAGCCTGCACTAGATTAGTGGCAATTGAAGGAGAAAAGGGTTGAATGTATGAGATATTGATTGCAGAGGTAAGCTCAATAGGACTTGGTAAGTGACTGGTTACCAGAAAGATGGGGGAGGAAAGAGTCAAGGATTGTTCCATGATTCAAAACTGGGAAAACAATCATGCAACTGACAGAAATAGTGAAATAGGAAGAAAAAATTTTGGAAGACATATATTTTCTCCATTATCATTGAACCATAGGGTTGGAATGAACTCTAATAGGTCATTATATCTCTGGATAAAATTATATTTAGAAAAGCAGTTCTTTATTCTTTTCTGAAAAACCCTTGGAAGAAACTCCATAGGTACCCTGTTATGCAAAAAGAGGTTTCTGTTATCTAACTCTGTAAAGCATTTTGATTCACTTTTATAAGAAAGACATTCAAGTAAAATTTTGATTGTATGTTACAGATTTCTCAAAAAGTATTACACACTTGGTTAAGCCAAAGCTTATTTTCCTGATGCTCTAGAAGAGAAATAATTCTTTTTACCAGTATCACTTTTTGGTCAGGGATGAAAATTCTCTAGCTTTAATTAGTTGATCATGTGAAGGTTTCTTCTTTAAAGAATGGAATGATTATTGAATAAAAATAAATGATCCAGTGAGTGTGGCTAAAGCCTGAAACTAGAGCTGTCTATAACTCTAAGTAGCTAGCTCTTAATACTATATGTATCTCTGTTTCAGCTCTCTCTTTACCTTGGAAATAAAATGGATCATATTATAATTGATCTTGGGAGTTATCATCGTCATCCAGTAGTTGGCAAAACATGGGAAGACATGGACACTCAGATTTCCATACATGATAAATAACATTTCCTACACATATGGCATTCTTCCTATCCTTATGATTGACTGTATTGGTCTCTTTCTGGACCCTGTATTGGATGTGCAAGCCAAGATTCTCAGTTCTCACACTCATGAGAAGAGAATGTGTCTTAAACTACTTAGAAAGGAAAAGTAATGATTTTTAAAAACTTTTTTGTTGTTATATTTTGAATTTCAATTTGTCTCCCTCACTCCCTCCCAATCTCACATTAGAGAAAGCCAACAATGGAACTATACAACACATTTCCATATAGCAGTTCTTTCTCTGGAAGTGGATAGAGCTTAGTCATTCTTTGAACAATATTGCTGTTACCGTATACAACATTTCCTTGGTTCTTCTCATTTCACCCTGCATTATTTCATGCAAGTCTTTCCATGCATTTCCAAAACCAACCTGCTTTTTATTTTTTACAGCACAGTAGTATTCCAAGATGGTGATTTTTTTAGAAGATTTATATGCATTCTTATGTTAGGAATGAATTGATATTTAGTAATTAGAGTAAGCTTTATTGATGCTTTTGTTTTGTTTTTCTTTCTACATTTCATGCCCCATCCTTCCCTTTCGCTCCACCCTACCCTCAAGAATTGTAACTTCCTTTGTAACAAAGAAAAAAAATTAAACCAGTAGCCTAGTTTGACTGAAATGTAGAGTACATGAAGTGAACTAATGTGAAATGATGGAAAAGTAGAATAGAATGAGATTGTGGAAGATCTTAAAAACTAGGTAAGAGTTCACATTTTCACTTATAACCAATGGAAAGTCACTATAGGTTCTCAATGTCACAATCACACCTGTGTGCTAAGAAGATTAAATTGACAAAATTTGTAGGATGGAATGTCATAGAGGGAATTAGAGGCAAAGAAACCAGTTAGGAAGCCATTGCAATGACCCAGGCAAGTGTTGATGAGGGTCATGTGAGCGGAGTGAAGAGGATATGTATAAGAGATGTGGTGGTGGAATCTATAGAATAGGGCTTGGCAAATGGCTACATACAAGGGATGAAGGAGTGGAATAGTCAAAGATGACTGGGAAGTTTTGAGCCTGCTGACTCAGAGTGTGGTAGTGCTGACAACATAACTAGAAGGTCTGGAAAGGATGATGAGTTGTCACCTTTGGATAAATTGAGTTTGAGGTGGTAATGGTAATTCCAGATGGAAAGGCATAGCAAATGGAAATGTGAGACTAGAGCTCATAGGAAAGATTAAGGCAAGATATATAGGTCTGGAGTTATCTCCATAAAGATGACAATTAAAAAACAACATCGAAGTAAATGAGATGGCCAGAGGAGAAAATATAAAGAGAAAAGAGAAAGGCCCAAAGACTCAGTCTTGAAGAACACTCACACTTGGGTGTCAGAAGGATGAAGATAAGCCAGCAAAAGAAAAAATGAAGACTCTGTAAGAGGTAGGAGGAAAGCCAGAAGAGAACAGTATTGGGAATATTTCTGCTTCCCTATTCTTGACAATATTATAATTAATTACTAACTGACACTTGGTTATCTTATACTTGGAATGGGGACATCTTCTTGACCTTTTCTACTCAGTTACCATCAAAAAGGAGTTCTTTTTCAAAAAAAATGAGGCAATATGAGTAATGTGACCAGACTAAGAGAACATCTTTGTTTGCTAACAGGACAGGACTCCCTTGCCTAAAAATTGACCTGCTCATTAAAACAGAGAATGACTCCCAAATCTAGCCTCAAGCTTTGAACGTAGAAAGCGTAATTTTGCCCTTAGCCCCCAGGAGGATTTGAAAAGAAGGCTAAAAGCTCAAGCAAAAGGGAACCAGACCAATAGTGACTGGAAGACACACACAGGAATCCCACTATTTCTTCTCCCTTCTCTGTGCCTTCTGTCTTTTCTGGTGGTCATGATAGAGGAAATACACTGAAAGATCCCTCTGCCCCTTTGGTCTTTTCCTATTCTGGTGAGAACTTCTATTTTAAGGTCTTGCACAGATCAGCCATGCTCACTCCTTCTTTCTTCACTAGACTTTCCTTACCGACTTTCTGGACTTCTCCATCATTACCCAGAAAAATATCTCTACTCCTCCTCTGATTCGTGGTTTCTTCCTGAAACATCCGCTTATGCCCTAGATAGCTATACTCATTCCTTTATTCTTCTCTTGACTCTCCAAACTTATCCAAAGTTTCGTGGTGATACATTCTCTCCTCCTCTACTTCAGCTCCTTCTTATGTGCTGTCTTCTGTGTTAAAAAGAGAATTCCTGCCCTCAGCAGCTATGTGAAAGACTGAATGAACCTGATCAAGTCACTTAGCAACTCTTTTAGCTTATATTTTTATCCTCAATGCTTAGCACATAGTAAGTGTTTAATAAATGCTTTTGACTGAGACTTCGAACAACTACAAAGTTATGACCTTTTAAAGCATTTCACTTATTTAAATATAAGCAGTTATAAAGCAAATTTAATTAATGTATTGTGTTCAATACTTTATGGTAAAGCATTAAAATTCTTTTAAAATATGTTAGGAAATGAATACAATGTAGTTTTGGTTCATTTGAGGTCTCCACATTCGAAGCTCCTGAAATGAATTGGGAATTTAAAATATGTACATATACATATGCATACATACATACATATATGTGGTATGTGCATATGTGTATAAAATCTCCCTTCAGAGTATAGTGGTCTCTAGGAAGGGAATAGAACTTTTATTTGTGTTTTTAAAATCCCTTTCCTCACTTCTCTAAAATATAATTATGGGAGACTGGAATTACAGAAGTTTCAGAAAACACTTCTATTATCATTATTGACACATTTATCTATCCTCTATCTTCATGTACCTACAGTCTACCTTCTAGACCAATGGACTTTGCCATCCACCCTGATGGTGAAAGCCCAGAGCTATAGGACTTTAATAGGCCATGTCCTGAGGGACATAACCATCTCACTCTGGAACTCCCACCCTGAGGTCCATGATGAATAGATTGGTGAATATATCACACAGTCCATTGTATCTAGCCTGTCCCTGCCATGATTTGCATTCCACCCTGGCCATTTTGCCATCCATCCTGCTACAGATGAGTAACAGGGAGCAAATTTCTTCTTTTGCTTCCCATTTCCCCCCATTATATGGCTTATATAACCCAAAATGCACAGTTTAACAAACATGTCCCCATCCTTCACCTCACAAAACCTTTCCACTGTAAATGCAATTGTTTTTTCTTTAAGATTTCTATTCCCTTTCAAATCTTGATTTATAAAAATACCAGGTCCCTTGATTCCAAATTCAATATCCTTTCCACTATATTATGCTTTAAAAATGTTTTCTGTCTCTCTTCCACAAATCTGTCTCACAGGATTATTATCACATTGAACAAAATACAGGCAACTCCTAACTTGTGAAGGATTTGTTGTTGGAACTCAGAAATTATTTCTCCATAGAAATAATGCTACACATGGTGGTCAAATTCCTAAGTCTTCACGCAAAAGTCTATTTAATCATTAGTATACCTGAAGGACAGCATTACATTATGTTGTCTTTCCTCCCTCACATAGTGCTTTGTACTTCTCTGCTTTTAACATACATCACTGTGTACGTATCAGTTATAACAATATGTAACATTTATATAATGTTTTGAGTTTTGCAAAGCACTTCACAAATATTTTTGTTTGATAATATTTACAAATATATGTTTGACAATATTTACAAATATTATCTCATTTGATTTCTTATAAGAACATTCACTGTAATGTAACTTCTATTATTATCCTCATTTTATTGATGAGGGAACTAAAGCAAAGAGTGGTTAAGTTACTTGCCCTAGTTCACTCAGCTAGTAAATGTCTGAGCCAGTATTTGAACTCAGGTCTTCTTTACTCCAAGCTCAGGATCCTATTCACTATACCATCCAGATGGAACACCATCAGCACTGAAGAATCAAAATTCCAGGTGACCCAAAGGATAATCAAAACATGCTTGTGTTCAGTACAGCACCAATAATGGCTTCCACGCAAATGGTAGCATTAAAGACATAATCAAGAATATGTGTGACTAAAAAGGAGGTGGGGTGGTCAAACAGTAAAACAGATGACTAGGCCAAGTACGATATTAGTAACCATGGAATGTATAAGAATCAGAGTAAGCCTTCTAGTGCATTTTATAGAGTCAGTCAACAAATACTTATTAAAAATGTACTGTGTACCAGGCATTGTGCTAAGTGCTCGGGGTATAGAGAAGGGCAAAAATAGTCCCTGTCCTCAGAGGCCTCACATTCTAATGAAGACAACACATAAATAACTAGATACATATAAAATACATGAAAAGTAGATGGAAGATAATCTAAGAGTGGAAGGCATAAGCAGCAAAGGGGACTGGAAAGGCTTCTTGAAGTGGAATTATAGAGATTTTCAGAAAGATCTAGATAATAATCATGTAGTATAAGGACCAAAAGGATTGAAATCTGCAAGGGTAGAGGGACCAGCTACACAAAGGAGATCAGGAATCCATCAAAATCACATGTCTATTCTCCCTTCTGGAGTATAAATTCCAGAAGGGCAGGCACCTGAGTATTATCTAAATTTTGTATCTGCCCCAGTACCAAACCCATTGCCAAGTCAGGACATTGGTGACATCTCCCTGCTGACTCCTGAAGTGGAAAGGGGTCTCTTTTTAACACAACCCTACTCACACCTACAAAGCAAGAGGAGCAGGGACTCTCTCAGTACCAGAAAAAAATAACTGTAGCATGATGATGTCACTGAAAATGGAGTCAAATTAGGTAGGGCTTCTAGCAAGCTCAGTTTAAAAGGTGGGAGAATCTTACAAGGAGGCTGGCATGGGAAGAGTCTGGAGAAAAGAAAAATTGCTGCTGTGTCTAGATCATTCCAGGACTACTGGGAGCAGCAGAAGTGATCATGGTGCCAAGAGTTGTCAGAGCACCCTCGACTCCAGTGCCAAGGGATGTCAGAGCACTTTAGGCTACGGCAGCTGCACTGAGACAAGTCAACAGTTATCTCTACAATGCTTTCTAGGTGCTATGCCAAGGAGCCACTACTTCCAAGACTGCAGCCCTGGTGAGTTTCCCTAGTGCCATTCTGTGAGTGAGCTGATATGTCCCTCTCCCACTGATTGAGGGACACAGGGGTTAATTGGGAATCCTATTGTGTTCTTGGGAGACATGTGGGGATGAGAATAAATAATTCAGATGATTAATAGCCGATTTGGTTCCATGTTATTACCTTACTTTTTGTTTTATTTAATACTTCTTGCTTTGAATTCATGTCTCATCTTGCTGGGTCTGATTGGCAGGGAAGTTCAGAGCTTTGAATCTGGATGACAATTGCCCCAAGAGTACTATGAATTTGGATGTAGCTGGAGGAGAGGGGAGAAGGGCACATTGAGGTGGCCCCATTCTTGACTGCCCTTTCTTGTTTCCTTCTCCTACCCCCTCAACACACACACACACACACACACACACACACACATCCCTATAGCTGCAAGTATTTAAAGACAGTGCTTTAAGAACTAAGCAATTAGCTTTGGTGAGTGATTAAAATATAACTAGAGAGGCTGTAGTAGGTTAAAAACAACCACAACAAAGAAATAGAACATTGGAGTTTAGCACAGGGGCGGGGAACCGGCAGCTTCAAGGCCCCATTGGCCCTTTAGGTCTTCAAGTGAGGCCCCTTTGAGGGCCTAGAGGGCCACATGTAGCCTCAAGGCAGCAGGTTCCCCACCCCTGGTTTAGCACATGAAGGACAGACAGTTAAGCTTGAGCCCTCCTTCTTCAACACTAAACAGAAAAGCAGATACCCTGACCAGTAACTATTTAAATGGCAGTGGAAGAAGGTGAAATAATAATAGCTAATAATATTTATTATCATTAACAATATTTATTATTATGAATCTGATGTCCTCTGGAAAGATTTGTAATAATACAAAGTAGCGTCACAAATAGTACTAGATTTGGAATCAGAAGACCTGAACCTGTATGACCTTAATCTCTCTAGAACTTCTTTAGTTTTTCTTACTAGGAAAGGGGTTCTTAACTTTTTTTTTGGTGTCATGCACCCCTTAGGTGGTCTAGTGTGAAACATAACAACTCCTCTTCAGAATAATAGTTTTAAATGCATAAAGCAAAATATATAAGATTACAAAGGAAACAAACCAATTATAGTGAAATAGTTATCAAAATATATTTTTAAAGGACCCCAGGTTAAGAATTCTTGGATTAGGTTATCTCTAAAGTCCCTACTTGCTCTAGAACTCATGGTTCTAGATCAGTAACATACTAATAGAATCCAGGTCAGTGTGGTTCTTGGAAAACAGCTGTCCCGACAGTCCATTTCTGGTGAAGCCACATGCTTAAAACATTTTGGAATCCTTTTTTTGCCATTCCCTCAAAACCAATTTATGGACCGCAAAAGAAATTAGTGGCAATCTATAGTCAAGTATTTTTTGACTAAGAATCATTTTGTCCGGCTTGATCACTTACCTTATTCACTGAATTTTTCTCCAGATGACTTCTGGCTATTTCTGAGAGAAAAAAAAATCTAACCTCAAAGATATTGCCACCACTGAACACACACAAAAGAATGTGGCTATCCTTTACTACTCAATGTAGCACTTTCATGCTTCTTCAAAGTGTTTTCATATACATTTTCTAATTCAATCCCCATAAAAACCCCTTTGAAGCATTTTTGCAGCAGCCTTAGATGAGATAACCAAGGCAACTAAATGACTCACCTAAGGTCAAAGGGCTAGTGGCGGTAGAGCCAGGCTCCCGACTTCTGCCCTTCAACTTTCTCCAGCCATAAACACATCTTTTCAAACACAGCAGTCTACCAAAGTCATAAAATCTGCCTACAGCAGCATCTCCAACTACAGAGCACAATGATCCATTAACAGCGAGATGATGCTTTACCCAACCACTGACTTAAAAATCTCTTCCTCTACACCAAAGACACTGTCTATTCTTTCTGTAAAAGCCCCCCAATCATTTTAGAAGGAGAAGCAAACGAGGACATTTAATACATTTCCAGGAGTGTATTTAGGAGTGAGCAGGTTGAGTAAAGATGAATTACTCAAATGGAAATTTGGCTAGGATTTTTCAAGTAAACTTTCCTTTTACTGCTATATGATCATCCATGATAAGAGACTGTATAATTTTACACTAGACTATAAAAGCAAAATCCCTCATATGGCGTCAGGTCCAATTTGATTTTTTTTAACTTAAGTACTTATAATATGTGCTAGGCATAGTTCCAGGGTCTGGGAATAATATAAAGATAATTCATGACCCCAAGACCTTAAAGTGGGGGTTGGAAAGGGGAAGCAGATAGAAGTGGGAGAATACATTATGTATATGCATAAAACAATATTGTCCAAATGCCACTTAATTATTATAGTTACTATCTTGGTATCCCAGCCTTCCATGCAAAAAAAAAGAAAAAAGAAAAAAGCCATTTTCAGGGGGTTGATCACTTATTACTGCCAACCAGCGGGAATATGATGTAAGACTATTGCTTACTGTGGTTCTGGTTCCAAATATTAGATGAACATATATTTTAGAAAAGCAATTTAATGTTAGGGATTATTGATGCAATGGTTTGTCCAAGTAAGTATTGTTGTCAATAGAAGTGGAAAAAAAACATTATTAAAGAAAAGGATGTCATGCCTTCTCTTATGCACATGTTGTCTCCCTTGAGAGAATATAAGGACCCTGAGAGCAGGTATAGTTTTATTTTGGGTTTTTTTTTCCCCAGTAGCATAGAACCTTGCTCATAGTAGCCTTTTATTAAAGATAAGTAGTTGCTGATTGATAGAATCTTTTTTGACTCTTGGATCTAACAATTATCCTTGTTTTACAGTTGAGCTTATATTCAATTTGGAGGTCCTATTTAATAGAACTAATATTCAAGCTGATTTAAACTATTCATCTAGTCACTATACTATTACAGTGGAAATCTATGGTGAAAATGGAAATTGTTAATGATCTATATCAGTAGACAAATACAGAGAACTCTCTGCATCTATAAGCTATCTTCAGGTCACTGATAACTATTTTTGTGTCATGGATCCCTTTGGCAATATGATGCAACCCATGGACCCCTCCTCAGAATTATGTTTTTAAATTCTAAAACAAAATACAAAAGATTAAAAAGAAAACCAATTATTTTGAACTATGGTTATCAATATATTTTTAAAATCAAATTCACAGATGACAAGTTGCTTGGGAGTTACTTGGAAAAGCTTGTGATCATCAGGGTAGCTGGTTATGTTTAGTGAGGTATAAAAGAAGAACAAGAGTTTCTAGGGATATTTTGATTCCATAAATAAGGATATAGAAAAAGGTTCAGGAGCTTTAAGAAAACTGGAAGAAAAACAACAGATATGAATAAATCAACAAAAAATGAAAAAAGCATTTATTAAGCACTTAATTATATGCCAGGCTCAGTGCTTTATCACAAAGGTGCCTCCAACCAACAGGAACAAATTATGACCCAAACTACAATACAATCAATGAATCTCAGAAAATTTAATTTGATTCAACAAACATGTTAGGGACAGGTTATTGTGCCAATGCAAGGTGAATACAGAAACAAAAGTACCTAATACCTAATACCTAATCTCAAGGAATTTACATTCTAATAGGGAGATTCAATGTACACACAAGTGAGGCATTCCAATTCTAAATCTATGACCTAATAAAGTACAATTTAATAGGGAGAGAGAGAGAGAGAGAGAGAGAGAGAGAGAGAGAGAGAGAGAGAGAAAGAGAGAGAGCGAGCCAGAGCGGGAGAGCACTGACTGAGGGGATCAGAGAAGGCTGCATGGAGGAGGTAGCACATGAGCTGAACTTTGGATTGTGGGAACAGGAGATGGAATACAGGCTTTGGGGGACAATTAGGAGTCCAGTTTGGCTAAAACAAAGTTCACCAAGAGAAGTAATATGAAAATGCCGGTAGATAGCCACACCACTCATCTACAACTTTTTATATCCTTTAATATTCTGTTACACACATATACACATAAACACGCTATCTGGTAGGCCAAAGAAGGATAGACTTTTCAGACAGAGCTTCAAAAAATACATCAGAACTGTCTGCTACCCCATTCCATTCCCCAAAACTACCCAAAAAGTGTCCTTCATAATGACTCCCTTCAACCCAAACTAGTGCTGTGTGGCTGGGTAGACACAGCAGTTGAACAATACAATACAAAGGCACCAAATTTCAAATGACAAGTCTGGCTTTCAGATCAAAGCACAATAGCCCCTCTGTCATCAACATCAAAACTACTGAAATGGCTCAATTTTATCTCCAGGAATAGTGCTCACGGACACATCTTTCCTCTGATGTCTGTGGTGATGTGGGAGGGGGTTGTAGAGAGAAGAGTAAGGACAATGTTGGTATGGCCTATGAAATATTATTCCACTTTTAAGTCAGTGAATGAAAAATGGATCCTTGGATAGCAACAGAAAATATAAGCAACAGAGTGAGGACCTCCCACTGGCCAACAGCAAGTCAAAAAAAGAAAAGGGAAAAAATGTTTTAAGGTTGAAGGTCACCCTGAAGCATGAAGAAAGCACCAATGACAGAAAAACAAATATAGAGTTTTAGTTTAGGTCTTTTTGAACAAAGGTTTTGAAGAGTTGTAAATACCATTAGGTCCTGTGAGTACCAACTCCTGCCACAGAAAACAACAGTCTCTGTCTGAGTCCATGGGGGAAAAGATAACTGGTCACTCACAATAACCATATATACTGATGGTTACTCAGATATAGGGGACTGGGGTAGGGTACTTAACCAAGCATTATTTCATTGGTGTGACAAAGTCACAGAGTAGAAACTCCTTCCACAGATGCAGAGACAACTGTCTGCACTTGAGAGCCCTTGAGAGTTGCCTAGGGCACTTAGGATGACTTGGCCAGGGTCACATAGCTAGTATGCAGCAGACTCAAAGACCAGCTCTCTACGCTCTTTGCTTTTGAGCACAGATGATAAATATACATAGAGATCAAGGGTAGAAAAAAAATGGATATTTGCTAAGTAGCCCTACCCAAACAGAGAGGATGATTTAGGACTAAAGACTATTAGCTAAATCTGGAATAAAGAGAAATAAACTATAAGTTTGTTTCTAGATTCAACGGAAAGAGCTACCAACTTATACTCAGGAAATTTACCTATCCATAATTTGTTAAGAATAAAATAAAATGATATAGTGAGGATATATGTATTTCTGTGATATAGCCACCCTAGGTTTTAAATTTTAGTCCTGATTTGAGGCCCAACCAGGAGCTGATCAATTCTACCAGGACAATAGATCAACCAAAGGGGTGCTATGGATAAATAGAGTTAATAAAGTTGTGCCAGAAATTCTTTTATCTTGAACCAGTTAATTACTTGAGTTAAACTTTTGTAGATCTCAGCTAAATTCCAAAAAGCATCAGCTAAGTACATGCGTGACCTGCTACCTCAGGCAAAATGGTAGTTATATTAAAATTCTCTTATGACATTTGCTCACCACCCCTGTTCACCTGCCAAAGACTGCATACTTCATAAATATTTGCTAATGGATTCATTGTTTTGTTTATTATGAGCAATCAGTGACATGTTTTCCCTTGATAATAGCCATCCTTTAATGTTTTACCGATCTTTCAGGTAACTTTGAATGGCCCTAAAAGGTTCTCTGAACTTGAACAGAGGTCATTGATCACTTACCGATAAGTGAGCCTATGTGCAAAGGGGTAGGTTTCTACATGGATGTAATGCAATCTTGTATTTTTACAGTGTCTTCTACTGTCCAAAGCATTTTTGCATCCATTCACAATATCCCCAATACCACAAGTGGAACAGGAATTTTTATTTCCACTTTATAAGGGAGGAACTTGGTGTCCCAAGGGTTATCACTTTGTCTTTCATGCCCAGAATGCACTGCATGCAACTACCCTTCAGCCAAAATTAGATCTGCATGATTGGGTAGGCAGAGCAGTTGTAGAATATAATACAAAGGCATCACATTTCAAATGACAAGTCTGATTTCCACATCAAAGCATAATGGCTCCTCTATCATCAACATGAAAGCCATGACTCTCAAAACCCTTGTCTTCTTTCAAAGCTCAGCTCAGGCAGCACCTCTTCAGTGAAGTCTTCCCTGACTAATCACTCACTTCCACCTAGTTCTTAGTACTTACTTTCTTCAAATTACTTTGTAGTTGTTTATCTTTGTATATGTCATAGGATCTAAAAGGGGCCAGCCCAACCTCTTATTTTTAAAGATGACAAAACAGGCCAAGAGAAGTGACTTGTCCAAGGTCACTCAGGTGGATAGTGACAGAGATAGGATTTGAACCCAGGTCCTCCTATTCTAAATCCAGCGTTTTTTCCACTGTATAAATTATAATGTAATAATTATATTATTAATGTATAATATAATAATAAAATTTTAATATAAGCCCCTCAAAAGCCAGAACTGTTTTTATTTTTGTCTTTATATTCCCAGCATATAGCAACATGTTTTGAAACATCAGATTAATAAATATTGATTAAATTGAAACTGAGGCAAACTGATACATGGCAGGGTCAGATCCCAAGTCCTTATCTGCATCTTTTTACTCTATACGACATTCATATGTACTGTAACTTTCCCTCATATCCACAGTGTTACTACAAAATAATGAATCGCAGGCAAGAAACAAGGTGGCTACTATATGTACATACATGAATTCAAATGTTGTATATTTTAAAAATACTACAAGAATACTATCGCCTTTATATCAATGAACAATCTTTTTTCCAGAACCCCCCTTTTTAACAGCAAAATGAAAACCCTTTTCAGAAACCCCTAGTTTTTCAAACAAAAGCACAAGCTCAGGTTTCCACAAATAGTTCTAGGAAGTAGACACCAGAAATTTCAAACCTCGATTTGTTTTCATAATGAGCAACCACTAAAGAATTTACTACCAAACATAAATAGGTCTTGTCCCTGAGCAGGAGCCTGGGATTGTGTTAAGCTGAGTCAGGGCTTGAAATTCCAGGTTAATAGTTAACCAGGTGCATAGTAGCAGAAATGCACAAGGTCCCAGGAGAGAAAGATGATCTGTTCTTACACAATCTAACTCGGGAATGGAGGATCAGTTGAAATCCTTAAAGCTCCTGACACTGGTTAGATGCTTCTAACTAGGACCTATAACAGGAAGAAGGACAGGAATTTCAAAGGAAACAGTGTCTAAAGGTCAGAGGTACCCAAGCCAAAAAGTTATAGTGTAGGTTAGCTTCTCTGGGGTGATAGGGAAAAAAAAGCCACTGGAACTAAAAGGACAATGAGAACACAGAATCACCTAGTTCAAAAGCCTCATTTTACAGATGACAAAACTGAGAAACTGACCTGTCTGAGGTCACACAAAAAGTAATGGAATCCTCTATTTTTATGGTCATGGATACAAGTGGGTAAGTGATTTCCTGTTATCTAACTACCAAAGCCATAAATGGCCTTTTGTTGTGATACTTATCAAATCTGAAGTTTTGATCTTTTCTGATATTTCACCAATAAGACCCTACAGTAGGGATTCTCAATATTTTTGGACGTCTAACAACTCACAGAAATTTGAATTTATCACAATTATCCATTAGGGAAACAGAAGAGGAAGAGTAGGGTGATCCCATTTTGTTTTTTTCATTAAACTAAATTTAAATTTATTTTTAGTATTTGGGGGAGGGAGTCCTCAACAATTCTTGAGATAAATGATAGGTATCAAGGTCAGAAATCACTGCAGTAACATATCTCCTGGGCCTATGGAGTGAATACATTTTCTCAACATTTAATTGGCCAAGGCTCAGGGACTTCTTAAATGTCACCATCACAATATACATAACATAGTTAGAAGGCAGCCCAGAAAAATTCTGTTAAGGGCACAACTGGACATAAACACACAAAAACAGACCCACATGGTAAAGGGTTACTTTGCCTTTATTTCCTGTTTGCTACCCTGTGTATACCTTGTATCCTCTACCCTCCCTCAATAGAATGTAGGTATACCTTGTATCCTCTACCCTCCCTCAATAGAATGTAGGTAACTTTAGGGCAGGAGCTCTATCCTTTTTGGCTTTGTATAGCCAGCACCTAGCAGAATGCCTTGCACATCATAGCAGGGACTTAATAAATGTTTGCTTTGTTTTCTTCTTATGAGGTTCAGGGCAGGATTTATAGATGGCAGAGGAAATAAGGGGAACATGAAACAAAAATCTTTAGAGCACATAGGAGTGGAATTAGAACTATACATAACTATATCATTAAAATTGAGTCCCAGTATTTGGCTCTAAAGGATGGTCTCCCTCTAGTGCCTGGAGTGGTTATTGGAAACACTGGTACTGGAGAAAGCCCCAGAGCCACAACACAATGTAAGAACAGCACTTATATTTATTCCTCTTACTGAAATGACATTTTCCCCACTTTCTCATCTGATATTTATACTCTGAAAGTAGGGATGTAGGAGAACAGACTATTTGAATTCTAATCTGCGGTTGACTCAGCAATTTTGCTAACTAGTAAGATTTATTATCCCCGTTTAACCGAAGAAGGTGATTCACCGAGATCTGTATGGTAATCAACAGCAAAATCAATAGAAACCTAATTAGCTGCCTCCTCCTTTCCTTCAGTAATCCCTTTCATGCTAAAGAGGGGTGGTTAGAAAGTTCACTAATTCTACTTTTATGAACTGAGGCAAAGGCAAAGTGAAATGGAACCTGGAAAACAATAGTCACAATCACTCCTACAATATAAAGAGAAAGAACAACAATAAAAAAAAAATCAAAACTGAATCCTGAGTAACCATAATGATCCAGCTTAACTTCAAAGGGAAAAAAATGACAAGGCGTGCTTCACTGCAGAAGTGGGGAGAGGAGGGTGACTCTAGATGTGGAGTACTATGTGTGTAGTTGGATTTCATTGATGTGCTCACTAGTTTTAATGGACTACTTTTTTCCTTCTTTTTTAAATTCTTTTTTTTTTTTGGAAGGATAGCTCTCTGGGTAGAGGAGGTGGGAGGGATATCCTGGGAAATCAAGGTGATGTAAAAAGAGAAATAATAAGAAAAGGAAACAAGAAAAAAATCACTAATTCTGTAAGGCTTGTGCACAGATATTTTTTCCTATGTGATTCCTCCCCACCCCCCAATTCTGCTACACTGACAGCTGCCACTTATCTCAAAGATTGAGGTATAGTGGATCCTGAGCAAAGCTAGGCTGCATGTCTTTGAGGGATAGAGTAAGAGAGAAATACAAGAAGAGTGTATAAAGCGCTTGGTAGGTGGTATTAACCCTTGAGATTATGTTGATCCAATTGGGAAAAGACTAGATAATCTGCTAGAGGTCTAGATAACTGCCTGAGCTTCCCTGTGTCTCTCCACTTCATTTGGGGTTCACTGGGGCCAAGTAAAGAAAGAAAACAAAAACCCCTATACTCTCAGATGAGTGACAGTTGGAAGGAGACAAGGAAGAGAAGGGAAAAATTGATGATGTCTGATTACCAATATATTATAGAGCAAAGAATTGAAGACTAGTAATAAATAATGAACCATATAATTTTTTTAGAACCTGGAAATTAAATAAACCTCCTAATCTAATGCTTTCACTTTACAAATGAAGAAACTGATGCATAGAAATTATGAGTAACAATCAAAATTATCGAACAGAGCTAGAATTCAAAGCCAGAACCCCTGACTCAGAATAGTTTTTCCTTTGTGCTATGAACAAGCGATTGTTATATGCAGAGCACTGCACTAAGAGCTTGGAGAGATCCAAAGACGTAAGACGAAGTCCCTGCCTTCAAAAGTCTTATTATGTAGTAAATGCTAAAGATGTATACATAAATAACTATAACTGTATTCTTTAAGAGAAGTACAAAGAGTTCTTTCCATTACACATTAGCCAAATCTGGCTCTTCATTTAACTAGTTGTGTGACCTTGAATGTATGGATGTAATTGTGTGTATGTAGTTTTGTACCCCTTAAACTGTCTGCGTATCCATTTGGGTATTTGTTTCTTCATCTGAAAAATGAGGTGGTTAGATTGGATGATCTTAGCCCTAAAATTCTATGAGTATTTAAAAGTTCTGCCTTCCTACACCTCCACTATCTCCCCACTCCCCACCCCTGAAAGTAGAATGCTTCTTTCATTTAAAACTTATGGAACCCTCACAAAGGAAAAAAAAAGTTTTGCTCAGAAAAATCAAAGAATCTTAGTACTGGAAGGAAGCTGAGATGTCATTAATCCAACTCATGTTGGATGCATTAATTCTCTCTACAACAGCTTGTATCAAGTGGTCATCTAACTTTTTCTTAGAAAGTTCTAGTACTGAGGAATTTACTGCTTTCTCCTGCAGGCATATTTCATTTCTAGACATATTTATTAGGAAGTTTCTGTATTCATTTAAATCTGCCTTTCTGTAACTTATGCCTATTTTTCCTAATTCTTCCTTTTGGGTCCAATTAAACCAAGTTTTTTTCTCTCTTCTAGCTTCAAAAATTTGAAACAAGCAAAGATGCTCTCCCTTCTTCCCCACCACAATCCCCCAACTACTCTCTTCACCAGGATAACAACAAACTACATTGCTAGCGAGTCCTCACATGGCTTCCATGTGGTTTCCATTCTTCTTACTATCCTGGTTACTTTCTACTGGAAGTGATTCAGATGATCAATGTCATTCTGTTAAAACCTGTCACCTAGAACTGAACATATTACTCCAGACAGTCTGACTGAAGACAGTACAGCAGGATCATAACATCTCTCACAACTTGGTCACTTCTTACCTTTGGGCTCTTCCCAACACTCTATGATCTAATTAAACTGTCCTTCTTGTTCTTTGGCACACACAACACTCCTTCCCAACTCCATGCATTTGTATCAGCTGTCTCTCATGCCTGGAAGGCTCACCCTCTTCACTTCTGACTCACTTCTGAACAGTGAGGTAGGCATGCTGGAGGTTGTACAAAGGAAATTTTAAAAAATTATATAATTTTAAGAGGAATTGACATCAGACTGACTGATGTTTGTATCATCAGACACTAAGGTTTGTATGGTAAAGAAGGGTTTTGAAAAACAGTTGTCTCCCCACAGTCCTAAGGCAAACAAAGCATCATTGTGCTGTACTAGGATCTACTCTGCCTTCATTGAATTAACACTGTTTTCTATATCTTTGTTAGCTTTGCTCAGTGACACTCCTAGTCGGATGCTTTCTTGTATGCCTTCCCCCTCCCCATCCCTACCTATGGTGTAGGGATGGACATTCCCTGTGAAAGACAAGCTAAAGCTGACCTTTTCCTTCCTGACTTTGTGTCGCAGAAGAAGAGAGGCAAAGAGAGAGAGAGGGAAAGGGAGAGAGAGGGAAAGGGGGAAAAGACAGAAAGAGAGAGAGAGAGAGAGAGAGAGAGAGAGAGAGAGAGAGAGAGAGAGAGAGAGAGAGAGAGAGACGGGCTAAGAGACAGAGACAGAGAGAGAAAAAGACAGAGAGACAGAAAGAAGGAGAAATTCTATTGGATAAAAGCAGAATAATTTCTTGACATCTTTAAAATGTATGTGGAGGAGAGGGAATCATAGTGTTAGGGAGTAGTGGAGAGAGAAGGAATTTAAATGCCTAAACACACTATATGAAGTGATAGAGAAAACAGCTTTCCTACTCCTCTAACCAAGGATAACATAATGGCTCCACGGGGAAGTAAAGAATGGGTTATAAGGAGATAAAATGAAAGCTAAAATGAAGCATTACTTTGAATAAGCTCAGTCCTGCTGTCTCTCTCCCTGCACCCTTTCACTCAAAGGGAAGGAAGTAGGAGTAATATTGTACACCCCTGGAAGGTAGCAACTAATAAAACAGAAGGGACAGGGTTAGATACTTGTAATGCAGAACTGAAGAAAAGCAGTGAGGTCACATTTAGACACAGCACATAAACATGACAGAATTTCAGACCTGGGGTTTCCTTGTTTTTGTGGAAATGTTTGTCTTTTAATTTCTTTTGTTCCATACCATGACAAAAACAGAAGTGTGTGTGTGTGTGTGTGTGTGTGTGTGTGTGTGTGTGTGTGTGTGTGTGTGTAATGTTGATCTATTAGGTTTTCCTCTCAGTAGGAAGGCCTTGAAAATGGCAAATAGGCTGAAGTATTTCTGCTGAGCAGTCAGTTCTAGCAAATTTCTGATTATGTGAGATATCCAGCTGAACCACATTCCTATAAGGAAAGTTCCCTGAGATCAATGGACGCAAAGCTCTAATCCATTTAAAATAGTAGAAAAGGCACAGCTTATGCATAATGGATGCATTTCTCTATTGATTTCTCATTCATTACAAGTGTATTTCTTTAAAAAATCCAGAAATAAGTACCAGTTTTGCTTTCATTTAAGAGAGAGGAGAACAGAGGCAGATAAGGAACAGTTGAAAAGTAAGATATATTATTGGCACAGCAATTCTCTGTAGGAAAAAAAGTGCAGGGATCATAATAAAATTGCTTACAGAACCATGACTCATCAGAATCTGAGATCAATACCCCTCTGCAAACTATCCTACTGCCTTGTTTGAAGACCATTCATTTAAGCCCACTGGACAGCTATCTTTTCTTCTTCATCATCTGTATCCCCCTTCAGAGAAATAATTTGATAAACAGAAGTATGCTTAGTATGGTTTTGCATATTTATATATACATATATACAAATATGTACATATATACAAATATATGTATATATACATAGATCTGTGTGTGTGCATATATAAATATATCTACATATCTATAGATATAGATATAGATATATATTTGTGTCAAATGGTAGCCTTCTCTGGTGGAGGGTGAAGAGGGAGGGAGGAAAACAGTTTTGAACTTAAAATGTAACAAGAAAAATTAAATTAAAAAAATTTTTTAAAGACTGTACACTACAGAGAAGTTGCAAATCTTCCCTACATCAATGAAATTTCATATCCAGAACAATAAAAAACAAGTCATGTCATCTCAATATAATCAGATATTATCTTAAGTTATAAAATTACTTTTATATTTAAAAAAGCAGTCCTATACAAAACCATAAAATACAAAACACAGGGTGTTTCAAAAGTCATTCAGTTTTAAGCTATTAATATTTAAAACCTCACTAAAGACTTTTGGGACCATCAGTATAAATTACCGTCACCTAGTTATAGCAATTCAAGCATTTTCATATCTATACTAATGGGCTATAGCATTCATAAAAGTAGTCCTACCTCTGCATGTTGATTTGGGATAGTCTAGGCTTCCACAGTCTCTTCATATATCGGTAAGAATGCAGTCTTAGGTAGCAGAAAAAAGGCCTGAATTTAATTTTTGGTTCCATCATTACTTACTACCTCTGTGATCACGGGCAAGTAATTTTTCTTTTCTGAGTCTCTGTTTCCTATTTGTAAAAAGAGTATAATAATATTGCCAACTTCAAAGGGTTATTCTAAGCAAAGTGCTTTGGAAATCCTAAAGCACTATATAAATGTAAGTTATTAATATTACTACCAGACTGTTTTTTGTTTTACTTTTTTTCCTCAAAAAAAAAAGAAAAAAGAAAGTCCTTGTACCAAATATGCAGTCAAGCAAAAAAAAAAAATTCCCATATTGGCCATATCCAAAAGTATATGTCTCATTCTGCACATTGAGCCTTTAAAAATTTGATTGGCAAAGGATAGTGGGGGAGGTCAGCCAATCCTATAAGGAGAATAAAGGACAACCCTAGGTGCTCCATTGGTATTCATGAAGTCCTTCTTCATCCCCACATGTTTCACAGAGAATTTATGGGGGGCAGGGCTGCACAAGGGTTGTGAGTCAGCAGGGATGTGTGATGATGCCCATCTTTGGAGGGAGCACTTATGTGAATTAAATCATAGATCTAAACTATGAAAGAATTGAATATAAAGAAATAGAAATAAAGCCAATGTTTTCTTTAAAAAAAAGCCTTTGATACTTATTGGCTATACTGATACACAAATACTAACTGAAATAATTATTCACATCATAATTTAGGGCAAAAATACCATAGCTTAAATTATTTATCTTTTTCAGATTAAAGGGGTATTGAAGAAAGAAATTCTTTTTAAATATAAGTGGGACTAAATGTCTCTGTAGTCCTTTCCTCAGCCTCAAATGCTTTGTAGTTATATGAACTTAAGTGAGTCATTTAAACTGTCTGCCTCATTTTCCTCAACTGTCAAATGCAGAAAATAAATAGCACCTATTTCACAAGGTTGTTGTGAAAACCAAATCAGATAATCTTTGTAAAGCTCTTAGCATGGTGTCTGGCACATAACAGGTTCTTAGAAAATGCTCGTTCCCTTTCCCTGTTTTTCTAATTCAGAGATTCAGTAATTCTATGATTCTTCTAAATCGTAGGTTCTTAAAGTGGCCTATGAATGTATGTGTACAGATTCATTTCAATATAATGGATTTTCTTTTTAATCCTATACATTTTATTTTATGTAATGAAAAACATTATTTAGAGAAAGAGTCTATTTACAGGCTTCACCAGACCACCAAAGAGTTCCTTAACGTACACACACAAAAGGTGAAAAAACCATATTCCAAATTGATTACATAATTACCTTAGAAAGACAGACTGACATCTTGGAGTCAGTCAGATGGAGAGCCCTCCTCTAAATCTGGAAGCCCAGGGTTCAAGTCTCATCTCAGATACATGCTGGCAGTATGACCCTGGGCAAGTCACTTAATCTTTTAGTGCCCCAGGCATTTCTCTGAGACTAAATTGCAGAACAATTGCAGAGTAACATTGGTAGAAATAAAGTTTTAATCTTAAATTCTCTATAGGAAATTGAGGGTCAAGACAAAAAAAAAAGTAACTCAAACCTCTATTGTCTATAGGCTATATATACAAGTTTTTTTTTAAACTTCAATTTTATCCATATGTCTCCATCACCTTAAAAAACATAGTGGGGGTGGAGGGAGAAAGAAAGTGGAAAAAAAAACAAATAAAAAGTGTACAGTAGAGAACCAAAGAAAACTTACAAGGAAGCAAAGACGGACAGCTCTCAACACAGTGGGTAGTATTTTTTTTTATAGGCTTTCTTGAAATGGAAATTTATTGCTATATATTTTGAATCCTCTCTTACATTCTGCTGTGTACATGACATTTTTTCTTTTTTCATTTTATATTTAAGATTATAATGCTTCTTTTTCCTTTCTTAGTATGCATTTAAGTTTTAGTATTTAAGTCTAAAAGAAAAAAAAAAGAAAAAACCTAGTATGACAAGCTAAACAATTACAAGTATAACTCTAAAAAGAAAAAAAAAATTGTTGATGGATTGCTAACCTGTAATTTCTGCAAGACTACAGCATGCCCAGAAATAGAATACATGTATAACTATAAACTCCATTCTTATTGGCCACTGAATACAAATAAATCAGATTGCCCAATAAATGTTCCTTCTCCTTCTTTCTTCATATTTTGAACTTTCTAACTGTCTTTAATCTCTGACAGCTAAGTTCACCATTAAATGAAATTGTGTGTTCTGCCCTTGCCTTCTGAATGGATGGCCTGATATTGAGACAGAGCAGTGAGCTTTTATTTTAAGACATTTTGTTCTAGGAAAGACTCAATTTCTTTTCCATACATGCTGAATAGCCTCGAGGCTGAAGTTGGGGCTTTTCAATTATAAATGGAAAGATTGGCTGTCTGAACACCATAACATTGCTCTTCCTAGCTCACTAGGGAAACTGTTCCAGGGACATCTTGATCAACAGTTTATGCAGGCTGTAATGAATCAGCAAAAATCTATGTCTCACTCTCGGTTTATGGTTAGTTAAGCATGGGGTTCCAAGAATTAATTTTTATTATCCTCATATTTTACCAGGGAGACTCGAGGATAGAAGTACAAAGAATGTAGGTAAATAAGGAGACAGAAATTAAGTCAATAAAATGAATTGAAGAGAATAGTTTTTAAATTGCTTGAATAAAATTTAACTTATAAGACCACATTTGCATGAAATAAGGATCATATTTAGTTATATACACAATGCAAAATAATAACCTATAAGCTCTTAAAATACACTAGTGAACAATTTTCCTAGTAGAAAGGTAGAAAGATGTTGATGTTCAACCCAAACTCTAGTAAGGAGGGACCTCAGGGTCATATGAAGAGACATAATAGGTCCCTGTCAGAAGTGAAATATTCTTTGGGGGTGGGGTGGTCTTTATCTCTGGGCCACCCCACTACCTAGCTCCCAAGCTTTTGTCTTTCCTTCCTGCTATAGAAACTTTCTCTCTAACCTACTCTGCCACACTTGGTACCATTTCTCTTCCCAAGGTTCTCACAATTCTATTTAAGCAGTCTTCTTTTGTGCCTGGCACATAGTAGGTATTCTAAAAATTCTTATCCCCTTCCCTCTCCCTACTCTTTCAGACCATGTTGTACCTCCCTCCTTATCTGTTTTAGCCCCAGAGCATCTCTTCCTGAGCATGAATCTTTTTTTCCGACCAGAAGAAAGAGTAGCCTAGGCAGGATGCCACCCACCGTCTTACAAGACTGACAGACTGGTTAAGACACAGCTCCAATTCAAAACTGTCAAAATAACGACCAGAGAGAAAGGCATCACAAAGGGGCCTTGATACAGTGAAACTACCCAGCAAAATGTCGCATTTTAAAAATCCTTTCACTCAAAAAGTCCACAAGATTGACAATAAAAGACGCTTATATCTAGCCAGCCTGCTTAGAACCACTGAAAATTCTCACACTTTGATTCTTGACAAGTATTTTGTGCCTTCAAGTGAAATGGATATGACTTCCATGCTAAGCAGATCAACCATTACGGAGTAACCCACAAGAAGAAAAAAAAAACTCAATGACAAGCATGAAAAGATTATGGACTAGCAACGTACCAAATTAAACTGACAGAAGATTCTGTAAATCATGGTTTTTAAAACATACAAAACTGAACCAATTCACTCTCAGAGGCCTTAGATAAATTACATGACCTTTTCTCCTGCCACACAGCATGGGGGATGGGGGGTTGGGGTAGGGAAGCTGGGGAGACGAAGGGGTGGGGTGAGGTGACCGAAGCCTTCCGAGGGACACTCATGAAAAGGAAAAAGCTAATGTCTGACCCTTACCTCCCCTCCTTTCCCCTCCCCCAGTCAGAGGAGAATATGAGGTACTGACCACTGGAATTAATTGTTTAGGACCAAATCCCAAGTAAACCCAAGCTAGCTCACCACAAAGAGAGTCACAAAGGCTGTGTGACACCCAGTTCAGCAGTAAATTTTGCTACCAATGATATCCAATGTCAAGTGATTCTAAAGCTTCAGTTTGGTAAAGAAACAGCAGGTGGAAAAAAAAAACATTGTGCACTCAAGCTTGAGGACAAGACACATGTAGAAAAAGAGAATCCTTTTACAACTCAGTTCATGTTGATATGGAAAATAGGTTGGTGATAGAAAACTGTGTAGCAACCTGAGAGGGGCTGGAAGTCAGTCAGCGGAGAAGGACATCTTGGCGAGTCCCACAACCCCTCCAGTATCACGCAAAGAGAAATTGGGCCAGAGTTGTAATCTCCACTGGGGGCATTGTTTCACTTGCAAATGTCCAGTCAGAACTCATTCTCCCCTACCCTGCCTCTCTCCTCCTCCTGGTACTGAAGGCAAACAAGAAAGTTAATAGACATTAGTAGTAGATTTCTGAAGAAGAAAGAGATACTTTTATTTCTCTCTACCAAGCATGCCCTTTTGGCACTGAATCAATGGAAGGGATTAAGGGACAACCTTTAGGAAAGTGGGGAGAGGAAGAAAGAGGGGAACAGGGAAGGAAAAAAGGAGAGAGGAAGAGGAGGAGAAAGAGGCAGGAAGGTATAATAAAAATGCCAGGTATGAATAATTCTATCTCATGAAGGTCAAGGATTTGGAACAAATTGGATTAAGGAATGGAGAACTAGCCTAGAGCCTAGGAAGAAATGGTTTCAAATCCTACCTCTGCAAAATAACCCTAACTTCGTTGATTCACCTCTCATTGCCTTAGACGGTTCTCTAGGGTGTCAAGTTGCCGAGAAGATGCCAGTGTGCATTGGGAAAGAGAGTTTCCCCAACCAGGATTTCCCTGTACACAGATCCAGTCATCTCCCTATCCGTTAAATGCTTTTGTAGCTTTGGAACAACCGAACATGTTCAATGCAACAAAACACATCATAAAGAAATTATGCCAAGATTTAGAGCCCCCTGAGTTTGAGCGGCTAAGATAATAAACTTATGTAATTTATGCTAAGTACAAAAATCTCATACTCCATCACAAAACCAGAATTCACACATAACGTTAGTGTGAATTACAGAACTGTAGATTATATTTGGAAGGACAAAGAGCATTTAGCTTTACCTCTACTGAAATCATGAATCTGAAATACTGTGAATTCTACAAGTCACTCTAGTTGGAAATCCTGGAGTCATCCTTGACCCCTCCCTTTCTCTTGTTCATCCCTATGCATCTAAGTTGTCCAGATTTCCTTTGCAATGTCTCACGTCTATCCCTTCTTTGCCAATCCCATCTAATATGCCTTCTCCTATAGCCGCCTATTGAATCTTCCTTCTCCACCTGTAAGAACTGTGCTTAAATGACAGCTCCTCTAAGGCATGTCCCAGAGTACCCCAACTGAAAGTGATTTTTCTGTCCTTCAAATTCTTATCTATAAGATCCTTGATGGCAAGGACTCTTTCATTTTTGTCTTGGTATCTTTATTTTATTTTATTTAGGCAATTGGGGTTAAGTGACTTGCCCAGGGTCACAGAGCCAGTAAGTGTCAAGTGTTTGGTCTGAGGCCAGATTTGAGCTCAGGTCATCCTGACTTCAGGGCCGGTGCTGTATCCACTGTGCCACCTAGCTGCGCTCGGTATGTTTAAAAAAGTCCTTGGCACACGATAGGCTATCCCCCAAAATTACTTGAATTGAATTGAATTACAGCATTTTGGGGGGACTTACAATGCCTTCTATTCAAGTCACACAAAAATATATTTGAAATCTTTTCCTACAAGCTTATAAGTTTCACAAGACTAAGGGCTGTGTTTTTGTCATCTCTGTATGACCCATAGCACAATGACCTGTATACATTAGGCACTCAACAAACAAATATTTCTTAAATTTATTACTAAATCCTTTTCTATAATTAGGCTGATCACCTAATGGATCCCTTCACTGTTTTATGCTCATTTTTACCTTTAAATCTTTATTCATGCTCTTCTCTGACGCTGGGTTGAACTCCCTCACAGCTCTCTACCTATTCAGATCTATCCATCTTACATTTTCCTTTCTCTGACTTTCTATAGAATATGCCAGCAGTACCCCATCTTTTGGCAGCTAATTATATTTTGCTTTGCATTAGTTTATATTCATATTGTATTTGCCCAATGGGTTGGGTGTATGTGCTTCCTTTCTATCTCTCATATACCTTGTAGGCATCTTAAACTCAACATGTCCAAAACAGAACTCATCTTTCCCCAAAATTATACCTTCTTCCTAAAGGTGTCATGGGTACCATTCTCCCAGTCATCCAGGCTCATAATCTTAGAGTCATCCTGTACTCCTCACTTGCACCCACCCCACATTCCCAATATGTTGCCAAGTTTTTTGTTTTTACCTTCACAACATTTCTCACACATGTCCCTTTCTCTCCATTCATACAACCACCATCCTGGTGGAGTCTTTCATCATTTCACATTTAGACTATGGGTTTTTTTTTTTACATTTAGACTATTTCAGGACCATTCTTATTGGTTTCCTTGCTTCAATTCTATTTAGCAGGGAATGATCCTCTTCTCATAAAGCCTTATCATGAGTTCCTAATAATGGACTTTTATAAAATGTATTTCTGCCAGTTGAAAATCAATGCTCAAAGCATAACCAAAATTAAAAGAATGAGACATCTAACTAATACTTCTGGTCTTCCTTTTATAATTTCTGGAAAATTAATCTAATCACATTCTAGAAGTTACTGAATTGTATTCTAATTAGCTTGTTAAAGCAAAGGAGGTAGCTAGCTTTCATTTCTAGCAATAGTTTCTTCTGTGGCTAGTTCTACCTAGAAAACCTATAATACTTTATGCCATTGACTGGCATGAAAAAGTTGCTGCAATGATAATGCATTACTGACTACATTTCTGTGATTTAACTGTTTCTTTGGGTAACATTTGAAATCCAAAACTGCTTTTGCAAAAGATTTCTTTCTTGTTTTTTAGCAAAAAGTGTAATGTTTTTTGAAAACATTGAGATAGTGCATTGTAATGGAAGAATACTGAATTTGGATTCAGAGGACCTGGCTCTATTAATTACTGTATCACCTTGGGCAAGTCACTTAATGTCTAGGACTCAATTTTCTCATCTGCAAAATCCAATCAAATTCAATGAGCATTTATTAAGTACTTACTATGTATGAGGCCCTGGGGAAATGAAGTCATAAAGAAGAACAGCTCCTACCTTCAAAGAACTGGCTGACATTAGGCTATTCAAGTGAGGGATTTGAACTGAATGATGATGTAGGCAACACTGTACAATGGAAATGCATAAGAGTCAGGAAAGCCTTGTGCCCATGGGCAAATCACTTAACCTTGCATAGTCTTTCTCACCAGTAAAATATATGAATAATAATACTGTTAGTATCTCTTTCACATCCTTGTGGTGAAGAGATAATGTTTATAAGGCAATTTGCAAAGTGCTATACAAATGTAAGGCAGCCAGGTGGCACAATGGATAGAGTGCTGATGCTGGAGACAAAAAAGACCCTAGCTGCGTGACCCTGGGCAAGTCACTTAACCCTATTTGCCTCAGTTCTTTATCTATAAAATGAGCTGGAGAAGAAAATAGCAAACCACTCCAGTATCTTGGCCAAGAAAACCCCAAATGGGGTCACAGAAAGTCAGGCATGACTGAAACGAATGAACAACAGCAAAATATCAATGCAAGTTCTACATATGGTCCCTTGCAGCTCTTAAATGCTATGATTTTAGATTAAATAAATCAATCCAATCCAACCACTTCCTGAATAATGGAGGGTGTTCCAGCCCACTTAGACACACTCAGTTTAAGACACAATTAGTTTCCTATTTTGGAGTTAGCTGGCAAAATGGAACCTTAGCACTTGAATAACTAAAAAAGATGCATTGATAACTTAGCTAAAAACAGTCACTCCAATTTTCTGCTCTTCAACTTTACCTACCTTTAAAGTAACTGCAGAAGGAATCATTTTCCTTCTTCAACAGTAATACTCTCTGCTTTGCTCATTCCAAGCTCAGGCACATTGATGGTGTTGAACCATAAATTTGAAGAATGTCCAGGCTTTCCATGTCTTCATTCCTTTTCAGGCTGGCTCTCCTGAGTCACATCCATCCCTGCTCAATCCCCTGCTCCTTGTGGACTTCCTGGTATGTATTGTCTTTCCTCGTTAGAATGTAAGTTCCTAGAGAGCAGTGACTGTCTTTCTTTCTGCTTGCATTTGTGTTGCTTGGGCTTAATTAGCACAGTGACTGGCACATTATTGTTGTTCAGTCATTTCAGTCATGTCTAACTCTTTGTGACCCTTTTGGGATTTTTTTTGGCAAAGATACTGGAGTGGTTTGCCATTTCCTTCTTACAACTCATTTGACAGATGAGGAAACTGAGGCAACCAGGGTTAAGTGATCTGCCCAAGGTCACACAGCTAATAAGTATCTGAGGCCAGATTTGAACTCAGGAAGATGAGTCTTCCTGACTCCTGGCCCAATATTCTATGCACTGGGACACCACTTAGCTGGCATATAGTGTTTAATAAATGTTGACTTTACCTGTATGAAGGTTCAGTCATTTTGGTCCTCAGAACTTCCTCTTACACTTCTTAACCTTTCCATCAGTGAATGTTACAGATGCTCATCTGAGACTACGCTTATCTAATTATTCCTATGTTTCAAACACTCCATCTGAAGACTATGGTTCTTGATATGGTGGCTCTTAAAAAAAAAGTGATAAAGGACCAAATAATATTACAAAGTGATCATGTGTCACTGTGCAAACATAAAGTACTGGATAAATATTAAACAGGAAATTGACTCTCTCAAGGGGAGGTGGTATATGCCAATGCAAGCATAATAATGATAATCTCATACAGAGTTTGGCTTTTTGAAGAATCTTCTAATCCTTTGTATATAATAGGGCAAGGATCACCTCATTTAGCACAGAAATTCAATCCCACTTGCATGGGGAGGATGACCAAATAATGGCACTGCCCATGTTATGCACACTATCCTGTTCACCCATCATCAGTAGAGATCGTGCAGTGAATTTCCTGAGGATGGTTTTGATTTAAACCAAGTCTTCCACGAGCTCTGGTGGTATATAGCCACAACAACAAGCAACAGATTCATTCTACATTTATTAGTGCCTCCTATCAACTCTGGGCTGAGCTGGGTGCTTGGGGAGATACAAAGATAAAGAAAGCTTGGACATTATGATCTTTGAAAGATGATATTATCTCTGGTCATTTTTGGATTGTAAATTTCAAGAGGTCAGGGACCCTGCCTTTTTTCTAACATAACACCGTACACATGGGGCAGTTAGGTGGCACAGTGGTTAAAGCACTGGGCCTGGAGTCAGGAAGACTCAAGTTCAAATTTGGCCTCAAACACTTACTAGATGGGTGACCCCGGGCAAGTTCTTTAACCCTGTTTGCCTCAGTTTTCTCATTTGTAAAATGAGCTGAAGAAAGAAACAGCAAACCACTCCAGTAGCTTTGCCAAGAAAATCCCAACGAGGGTCACCAAGAGGCAGGCACTACTAAAATGACTGAACAATAGATACAGGAGAGTATCTAATAACTATTTTTAATTCTAATTTCATTTAATTAATGTTTTTTTAGTACCTGTAGGGTAACATGTCACTCTATATTCATTCTTTTAGTTCTTTGGTTGCCTCTCAATTTAAAATTGAGTCAGCATGATTCTAGAGATCTGTCAGATGCCAACAAAAGAGTATTGGCATATAGATGTCAGGGTAGGAAGAGAATCTAACCATCTTGAATATGGTTTTGGTTTTGTAACCTGCTGAAGAGTGGAAACAGCATTAGATTTTGAGTCAGAGAGCCTAAGTTGAAATCCCACATCTGTGTTACCTTGGAAAAATCATTTCACTTCTATAGGCTTCATTCTCGTCATCTAGAAAACAAGGAGGTGGAGATAGATGATCACAAAGGTACCTTCCAACTTTAAATCTATCAGTCTATGATTCTAAAAGAAAGTGGATGTAATGTTCTACCAATAAATCTTTTCTCACAATTGTTCTCACATTAAGACTTTCTAAACATTAGCATAATTCATTCACTGGATTCTCTCTTCCACTAATCTTCATACTATATTTAGTTAATGTCTGTAACAATACTGATGCTGTCTTAAGCCAGTTCTTAAATATACCAAAGTGAACAACAGAACCTCATCTCCAGATGTCCTCACCTGTGCTGAGGTAACATTATGTGCTAACTTTTGTTCAAAACTGAAATTTAAGAAATTATTGTCTTTAATGACTGAAACAGAGAAATCATCATGGGATATAGGATATCTTTTGCATGTGTCCAGATTGACCCTTTCAGAGTGGAAGGTCCAAATGTACCCATGTGGATCAAACCCTGTGATGCCAGATCAAGGAATAAAAGACCCAACTCACCAGATGAGTTTAGGATTAAGCTGTTTAGGAAGTGTCTACTAAAGCAAGAGTCACCCATCATCAGATAATGATTCAAACCACCATTTCCTAGATGTAAAGTGGGAAGAGTATAAAGAAAACTAGATTAATTCAGAAGAGTTAAGTTTAAATCTAAATACCGAGATTTAACAAGTCATGACCCTTCTGAATCTCAGTTCTCGGATCTCTAAAATGAAGGGGGTATAATTGTATTCTCTCTAAGGTTTCTTGTAGTTCTAAATCTTATGATCTCATTTTTTAAATCACCCATTGCTATCCAAAGGCTGTGGCACTAAAGTAACAGATAATTAATTACTCTCTACTCTGGGCAACAACTCTGCCTCAATTAAATAGGTCCTAATTGTAGGCATCCACAATTTTTTCTTAAAGTGCATTCAAATATCAATACAAAATAACATCTGTCTCTTTTGCCTACATGAACAAAACACTGAAGAAATGCTTTAAGAAATATGAGCTATGAAAGCTCTTTAGAAAATCTAATTTTCAAATAACTATGAAAGGAACTCTACAGTACAGCACCGAAAAGGCTTTTGTAGTAGGGTTTTGTTTGTTTGCTTTTTCTTTATATACTCCTAACCTGAAAAAATGTTTTACTGGTGTTATTTGTCTTTATATCACAGTTATGTCTCACCTATCCCTTCCTGATCAAACCTTCCTTTGTAACTAAGAAAAAATCACTAAGCAAAAACATCCACTATAGAGACCATATCTGACAAGACATCTTTATTCTATGCTAGTACTTACCTACCTCTCTGACATAAGAAGAATGTCTCATTATCTATTCTCTCCATCCTTCATTGGTTTTCTAACTATTCAGCACTCTCCCCCACCCCAAATCAATCAGAGAATAGCTATTAAAAAAACTGTACCTCAAGGTAATTTAATATTATTACTATGCTGTAAAAAAATACTATAAAGAATATAGAGGTGAATCAGAAGACTTACATGAATTGATGCAAGCAGAATTGGAAAAATATTCCATGCAATAACTAAATCATGGAAATGGAAAGAACAATAACAAAAATCCAAATAATGGAATGGATATGATGCTCTTCCCCTTCTCCTTTGGAGGATTGAGAAACCATAGCATGATGCTGTTGAAACTGATTGATGTATTGGCTTTTTTTACCTATCTTTGTTTTTTCTTCTTGTTTCTGTTTCTTTTTTATACTCCATTATAAGGCTGGCTCTCTGATTAGAGAATGGAGGAGTAATATATCAGGAAATGATCTAGCGCAATCATTTTATTCCATAGAAGAGACAACTAAGCTCCAGGGTGTTAAGTGACTTGCCTGAGGTCACAGGGGTAGCAAACAGAAGAGCCAAGATTCAAACCCCATATATTCTAACTCCAAAGCTAGATATCATTCCACTAACCCCATCCTGACTTTCCTATGACACGTATGAAAAACATTTTGTAATTAAAGAGGTCCCATAGGCATCAGCTTTTCTGAACTAAGAGCCTCTGGGCAAAATGTAAACATTTATCCACATTCACCTTCTTGGTCTCATGCTATGTTTAGACATGCATAGTAACCTTAGGAACTTTTTATTCCGGTGACGCATAAATAAGAAGAACTTTGGACTGAAGACAGGAAAGCCCAGGTTTCAAATTTCAGCTCTCTTATTTACTTATTAGGTGACCCTGTTTAAGTCAATTAACCTCCCTCAGTCTCAGTGTCCTCATTTGTAAAATGGAGATGATGATACCTTGTCTATCCCATACATAAGGTTGTTGTTATGAAAGCATTCTGTATACCTAAAATTACTATGTGTGTATAAATAATATCTGTGAGTAATTATAATGTTATTAAGAGCAACAAATCATGTTTTTATAGTGCTTTAAGACTTAGAAAGCACTTTCCTCACAACAACCTAGTGATGTAATTCATATAACTATTGTCCCATTTTATAGATGAGGAAGCTAAGGCTCTAATAGGTAAAATTACCTGCATAATATTTTATATTCATAAATGTAAAATTTATGAAGCGCTATGCAATTTATGAATTGCTACAGAATTTACATTTACACATATAGTGTCCCATTTGATCTTTATAATAACTCTGTAAACAGGACAAATATTTCCATTTTGCTGATAAGAACACAGAGGCTCTGAGATGTTAAACAACTTGCCCAAACCACATAGCTATTCAACTGGGCAAGTGTAATCTGGAAGTAACGTTTAAGGTTATCCAAGAGTCCACTTCCTTCATTTTATAGATGACCAAGTCATTTAATCTCCTTGGGCCTCAGTGTCCTCTTCCAGGTTTCGCAGTCACTAAAAGCAGTAAAGCCGAAATTAAAACCCAGGCCCTTTCACTTCCAATTTAATCCCCTTTCCATTACATGGGGCTACCGTGATCTTTCTAGAACATCCAGAGCTCAAAGGTGACTAGATAAATGCTAGTAAAACAAATTTAAAAAAAAAAAGGTTTACTCTAGTTTACAAATTATCCTTTCCTGAGTTGAGCTATTTGGGACAAGCAATCAAGGACCAAGATGAAAGGTGAGCACTGGAAAAGAAGAAGAAGAAAGCTGAGAAAGGGAAAACAATAGAAGGCAGTGGCCCAAATGACACATAGGGTAGTAGAATGGCAAGGTGAGAGGTAAAGAAGGAGATGAAAAATTCAACACCAACAGTAACAGCCAAAGGCTCTCAAAAGGTGAAATGGGCTGTAGTTCCATGGTCTGATTCAAAAATGACACATTAACCCCAACTTAACAAGCACTCCTGCTGCCAAGATCCATAACTGACTTCCAGCTTGCTCATGATCCTATTCTCTCTCAACACAACAGATACTACTACCCTTTCTGACATACTCTGGGCCTCTCTCTTTTCAATGGAAATCTTTAGTTACCAGTGTATCCCTGGTAGGCTGAAAGTTCAGTTCAGAAAGCAAAGACAAACAGAGGAATAATATAGACAGGAACGAGCAGTCAGAGAGAGTCTCATTTTCAAATGAGTCTCTATGCCCTGGGTGTTCACTTTTGGAACAAAGCATTTCAGAATCCATCTAATTAGCTCAGCAACTATCATTAACCAAAAGTCTCTAGAAATGAAGAAAGGGGCAGATCCTTCTGGAGTTCCGCAGAATGCAGACAACATATGCATACCAGGAGCAGCTTTCTAAAAGTCAGTACATGCCTGCTGACTCAGATTTATGTCCAGCAGGGGCTGAGCTCATTCAAAGCTTCCCACTAAATCCTAAAGAAAACCAAGTGACGCAGTGAGAGAAGGAAGGGGCTGTAATCACGAAACCAACCAACTGTGGCTGAAACACTAAAATCCAATTAAGTTCAGCTAAAAGCAATCATAGACATACACTAAAGGACCATGGAATAAAGGCTGTCTTTGCATATCAGCCCTAGTAAATATCTCTGAAGTATTTTCTTATTTGAAAGGATATACACATTTTCAAAGTAGGCCACGGACTGTGTATGTTGAAAACCTGGAGCAGAAAGGGAAGGGAGAGGAGCGCACACTCCCTCTCCCCCACTCTTCCACACTGAGGCTAAGGGCTTCTCTTAGAAAATGGGAATGACTTCAGCTCAAAAATTTCTACCTGGTGACTGACTCCCATCCATGGCCTTTAACACAAGAAACAGGAATCTTGATTTTTTTTAAAACTTAGATTCTCAAACCTTATAATTAGAAGCAATTGAAACAAATTCAGTCAAAAAGGATTATGAAGTGGAAAGAGCTGAAAAACAAAGCAGGCTGTTATGTTTTGTCAGAATTGTTTCCATAATTTTAATTGCCAAGCCAAAAAAAACCCAATAATAATAGCTGGTTCGGTGAATTACTCTGTTGAATAAAACTCTAGCACTTATCTATACCTGAGCCTTTATCATGCCTTAAAGGACTGGCAATAAGGCTCTTCTTCTAGAGACTAATCTTTGCGTTCCTAACCTTTTTTAGGTCATAGATCTCTTTGGCAATCTGGTGAAACCTATGGCTCCTCTCTTAGCATAATGTTTGAAAGGTATAAAATACATATAGTTATGAGGAGGTAACAATGATATTGAAATAGAGCTATTAAAATCTTAAAAAAAACAAGTTCATGCAGAAAAATTGAGACACAAATATACTGTTGTACAACTGTGAACTGACCTCCATTTTGGAGAGCAATCTGGATTATACCAAAGTGTTATAAAATTGTGTATACCCTTTGACCCAGCAATACCACTATTAAATCTGTTTCCCAAGGTGATCAGGTAAAAAGGAAAAGAATCTAAGTGTTCTAAAATATTTATAGCAACTCTCTTTGTGGTGGCAAGGAACTGGAAATTGAGGGGCCACCCATCAATTGGGAAATGGCTAAACAACTTGTAGTATATGGTTATGATGGAATACTACTGTGCTGTAAGAAATGAGAGCAGGCTGAATTTAGAAAAACATGGAAAAACTTTCATAAAATAATGAAGAGCGATGTGAGCAGAACCAAGAGAACATTGTATACAGGAATGGCAATACTATTCGAAGAATAACTGTGAATGACTAAGTCTTTCTGAGTACTGTAAATACTCAAATCAACTACAAAGGGCCTATGAAGGAAGATGCTATCTGCTTCCAAAGAGAATTGATAAATAGAAGTATGAATAATATGATTTTATATATATATGTATGTATGTGTATATGCACATGTGTATATGTGTGTGTGTGTGTGTGTGTGAAATGGTGGCCTTCTCCTAGTGAGGGGTAAGAAGGGAAGAAGACAGTTTGGAACTTAGAATGTAACCCAAAAAAATTAAATTAAATTAAATCAAAAAACACAAGTTCATGGACACAGGTTAAGAACCTGCAGTCTAGAAAATTAAAAAAAAAAAGTAACAGCATCCCTTCCCTGAATATGTAGTCCCCCCATCTATTCACGAACCTCACCTTTAAAGAGCAAAATGATTTTAATGTTAGTGATTTTAATGGAGTTCTTTCGGATATCATCTCCTATCTTGTAACTGACTAAGCTAAATCTTAATTGAAAAAGTTTTTCTTTAAGATCCCTGCTAGTGCAGATTTTCTGCCTATAGAGATCATACCACTTTTTATACTTATTGGAAGTGAACAGGGCTGAAGACTCACTGAGTTTCTCTGCACATGTCTGGTTCTTGACCCCCTACATATATTACAGTCCCAAACTAGGAGACAAATCTTCGGTGGGAAGCACAGTGTTTAAATGCATAGCTAGGATTCCCTGGGGACCTTGCCAGTTACACTGACCTTCCCCCATAACATCACCATCAGGCCTTATACTGAGAGGACTGTGTCAATCTCTGCAGACCATGCTGTAACAAAGTCTTTCCAGCATTTCTGGTAACTGAACCTCCTTGGACAGGATCCAAGATGGACCTTTTGTACTGAATCCTGGGCTTCGGCAGATGGCCTTTTAGCTGTGCTCCATTATAAAAGCCAGGAGGCTCATTCAACCATTATTGATTCCCTACTCCCTATCTTTCCCCTCACATCCATTACAGAGACCTAGAAAATTGCTATGATTACATCACTGGCCTTCGACAATCCCAGAAAGCTATGAGGCCCTGTATCACATGTAGGAGACAACTTGTTTTATGAAATAGATACGTTCCTAAAAAGATGCAATATGAACTGGATTTTTGTAAACCCAACCCAAACTGAAGGTCATTTGGAGAAACTCACTATTTAAAAGAACTTCATGAAGTCTTCTGTAAAATGGTGGATCATTTTTTGAAGTGAATTTATCCATGATTTCTCTGCTTTGATATTGTGTTTTCTTAAAGCAGACGACACCTACGAATTCACTTGCTCATTCCTCTTCTAATCAACTTAATTTGATTAAAGAAACATTTGTTAGCCTACCCAGCATAGTGAGAGGCAGCAGCATGGCCCAATGCAGAGGTTCTTAACCATTTGCATGTCATAGACCCCTGTGTAGTCTGGCGAACCCGTTCTCAGAATGTTTTTAAATGTACAAAATAAAACAGGATTACAAAGGAAACAAATTCTTTGGAAATATAGTTTTCAAAATATAAAAGCAAAAAACAAGTTTGTAGACCCCAAGTTAGGATGCCCTGGCCTAGTGGACAGCAGGCTGGTTTAGGAGTAAGGAACATCTGGATTCAGGACTGTCTTCTAACACACACTGGCTGTGTGACTGAGCAAGGCGTTTAGTCGCTCAATACCCAAGTAACTCCTCAGTAACAGATTGCTGGCTATCTTTAGCCAAAGGGCAGTTTCCACAGTGGGAATTCCCTACACTAATGAAATGGGAGGAAGGGAGGGAGGTTGGTTTTTTTGTTTATTTGTTTTGCTAGGCCCTGAAAATCTAAAAAACAAAAATAAACTTCCTACCTACTAGGTGCCCATATTCTACCGCAGGATACAACATGAAAAAACAAGTAAATACAAAATAACTGGAGTAAGGAAAGAAGTCTCACAATTCATTAAACAGCTATATTGATGTCTAATTTGAAAACTTTTTTTCTGAGATGACTTTGGCTGTCACAAATTTCTTTTCCACAAACATTCTGTGTCTCATCAAATGCCAAGCACTGAAGAAATCTAGGTGGCGGGGCCCACGAAAATTCAAAAGCGGCCCTGTGACCTCCTTCACTCAGCGCTCAGACAACCTTTTCCCCTCCAGCTTAATGAGATATTTCACTTTGCTTTGACATTCACAGGAAAGCTAGGGAGGTGTGGGTGAAGAGAGAAAGGAAAAGGTCTACAAAGGAGTTTTTATTCTACCTTAGGCCCTCAAAGTGGAACGTTTCTCTCATTTAGAAACTCACTAATGAGCTTTCTGTGTCGTAGAACATTTATCAAGCCAATGACCTCTTAATGAGTAATGTATAGAAGGTGACTAACCCTTCACTCACTTTATCCTCAAAAGGCAAATGGGAGTTTTTTCACCTAGTGGTACAACTCATACAAAGGCCAAGCTTAACATTTGCTTGGGTTTTTTTGTTATCTCCCACGGCCCACAGCTTAATAGGGTGTGATTCTTTGGAACAATGTTTGGTCCAACATAACTAAATCCCACAAACCTAACAATACCACGACCATCAATTTAGTACAATAAAAACACTGTAGTAAAGGTCCCTTCTCACTTCACACTGCTTTAACACGGCAGCCTAGTAAGTGATTCTCAAACCAGTGGAAGCCTATCTTGATGCAACTCAAGGATGACTGGGAACAAGCATTTCCAGGCAGGAATAAGACTTGATTGGTGAAGTTTCTGTGCCCATTTCTCTTGCCTGCTACAGAGGGGAGTGAACTTTGAATAGGTCACAACTATTTATTAAGCACCTGGGAATGGAAGCATGTTATAGTGGAGGGTGGTCAGGTCTTCAATTAGGAAGACTAGTGTTCATGTATCAGTTGCCTCTGAAACACAATATCTATGTGCCCATGGGTAGGCGAGTCAGAAAAATGTCTAATACTCTAAGTTATAGAAGAATTGCCAAACTAAATTGGAGAAGGGAGTTTCTGCACCAGAAGTTCCCTACACTGATGAATTTATTATGATAATATAGATATATAGTATTATCGAAATGAATATACAAATAATTGTATGTATATTTATGAACATGATAAAGGTTGGAGAACAAGTATGTAGATATTGCATGTTTGTGTGAACATAGGCGTATGTAATAAACATGCAACATATAGATGCAATATATGTATATGTGTATGGTACAATCCCTTTGTCCAGGGATGTGTTGAAGCTAGCTCATACTAGCTCTTAAGAGCCAGTTCTTAAATTTTCAATGTTAAGTGTCTATACCTTTGAAACTGGCAAAAAGCTACAACTCAAGGCTCGAGTCATGGTTTTGTTGATTGTCTAGGCTTAAGAAAATAATGGAGAAAATGTTGATGACACAAATTAACCTTAAAAGTGTTCTATGTGTTTTGGAGAGCCAGTTGTTAAACATTTACTAGCACACCCTGCCTTTGTCATATGGACATTTTTGGTTGCTGAAAAAAAAGCAGAAAAAAAGAACATTTGTGAACTTTAGAAGAAATAGCCCTCAGGGGAAGATTCTTAAGGAGACACAGACTAAAAGTCCATCCATCTAAGATATGCCATCCATATAAATGTTCTCAGAACAACTGCTTGAAAGTAGAGAATTGACTGAGGCAATGGTATCTGTGGTGCATTGTGGTCCATCAGCTCATTTACATATAACTTTATTTTTTGAGTTTTGTAGGTTATAACTGAGAAATTATAAATCAAATAACTGGGGACTGTGAGATGATTATATAAGGACTGTGGGAGTCATAACTGTCAGAAAAGTGGATTTTTTTTTGAGTTTCAAATCATAAGGAAGAGATGAGTCACTAAACATAAGAAGGCCATAATTTGAGATATTAGAAACCAAAGACAACCAGATTAAGATAGCAATGACAAGCCAGAGATCTAAAGAGTGAGAACAGACACCTAAAGAAAGATATTGACAGCAGAGGTTACCCCATGCTACTTGAAATAAGCAAAGGAGAATCAAAGATAAGAATAATGCTTAGGGCTGAGTCAGCTGAGAAAGTCAACTGAAGGCAGGCAAGCTCTGCAACTACTGTCCTCATTAGAGGAGAGAGCTACCCTTGCTAGAAGCTGATTAGAGAAAGCAATATCCTCCTACTAAAGAGCTGGCTGTATTTTTGGCATCATGTATAGCCTGAGAGAAGAAACCCCTTAGTTGCCTGTGTTTCACTTTATTGCCTTCAAGAACTTAAAAGAGTAGGGAGGAAATCTGAGGAGGACAAATTTTGCAGCTGTTTTTTTTGTTTGGGTTTTTTTTTTTTTTTGCAAAAAGAACATAACGCTTTCTCAGCATCATGCCAAGGGTGGATATGTACTAAAAGATCTTGACACTGCTTCAGCAACCTGGATGAAGAGTGAGAATCAGAAGAGCAATAACTTGCTAAGAAATGGCTTTATCTAGCATAGTAATGCATAGTACAAACTGTTCTCTAAAGAGATCAAAAATGTCAAGGCTTGCAAAAGTGTTGTTAAGTAGCCCAAATATATGGACTTCCCTATTAATATGTCTCAGTGCTATGTTTCTATTTCTGCGCACTCTACTCATCCCCTGACACTGTTTGCATTTGTGAGAAAGTGTGACAAGATTTATAGGTAGACTATAGCATTTTGATTATTCCTGCTTTTGCCTTCTACTGAGTAAATTTTATGATCATTATTGTGGTGGTCTTCTCATTTATCATGTTTGAATCAGTGTTGTCATTGTGATTAACTTTTTCACAAATGGGAAGCACACTGGTGGGGATCTTAATGTGGCAAGCAATAGGCATATACTTCCCCCACATACCAGTTACTCATAGGTAAATTAGTGGTTGTCACCCAGGTATGTCACCAACCTATTTGTACTGGTAGTATTACCTGGAGGCATAGCTCTCCTGGTCCCTGCACCTCCTTTTCCTCTCTTTTGACTAACTCACTCAGCCCCATCTGTTGTTAGTAGGTCTGAGATTTTTCCATAAGGGGTGCTGGTCATGGCTACAGCTAACATTCAAACTGTCCTAGGGGCTGTTTCTTCTCAAGCTGATTTTATTAGTTCCTTACAAATTCTTTTCACGCTCCTTTCAGTAACCAAATTGTCCACATGACAAAGAGGATATAAACACACACACATATACAAATATATATCTACACACATATGTAAGTAGAGTGCATCACATATATAAGTATACATACATAATACATACAAATATGTACATATATTATAGAACATGTGTGTGTGATGTACTCTGCTAAATATTGGGAGAAGTACAAAGATAAATAATTTTCATATCCCTAAACCACAATCTTTACTCATCTTATAATCAGAGACACGGTGTGGTGCTGTGGACAAAGCATTGATCTGAGAACTTAAATATTTAAGTACAAGTCTCAGCTGTGCCATTAATTTGGTGACCTTGCACCAGTCACATCATATCCTTAAGTATCAGTTTCCTGTTATGCAAAATAAAGGGATTGAAGTAAGTGTGGGGTTTTTTTTGTTCCTTCAGCCTTGACAATTCTGATTCTAATGAAAAGCATTGACGTCAATGATCACACTTTGAATAGCTATTTAATCACTATACCTGCACACCTGGCCTCAGACCTTTTTTCATGATGGCTATTTCCTTCTGACATCACCAGGCTGGCCCCTTCTCACCCAGCACTGTCCTCCAAGGAATCTGGACAATCAGAGCATAAACTACAATTCTTGGATGGGTGAAGGAATAGTTAATGTTTTCAAAATGTCCAAACCAGGAGGTTAATTTTAATATCACTTTGTACTCTGCTCCTTTCATACAGCTCATATTTAGGCTGCCCTTGGAGGAGAAAGGAGGAAATAGCCATGAGAAGAATGGCATGTGATTTTTAATAACAGCTCCTGAGAAAAAGTAAGGCCCAAAGCCAATGTGTGGAACCACTTCGGAAGGATAGAATTACTCGCTTTTGTGGCAGGAGAGATTCCAGAATGCTTCCTCAACAACAAAAAAATGTATTATTGCATGCATGTAAAGAAAGCCCCAGATTGATCAGCCAAAGCCAAAAAGCATAAAAGAAACATGCAAAGGAGGAAATGGTATCAGCTCAAGTACTATAAACACTATTTCCCCTCCCCAGCCCCCAACCCATGACTAAGTCTCTAATTCACAAGTCCCCATTTATTTTTTTATGTAGAAAAGTAGCATGACTTAGCAGACAGAGCTCCCAGCTTATGATCAGAAAGGACCTGGGTCTGAATCCCACCTCGGTCACCACTAGGTGTCTAGCCAGTAAAAACTGACAACCTCTCAGAGCCTTGATTTTCCTCATCTAGAAAATGTGGTCAATAGTATCTATTGTGCTGACTTGGCAGGGTGACTATGAGAAAACATATGCAACAATGTATGTAGAGGACTCAAAACCTTACATTGATGCCGGCTATGATGACGTTAAAGGTATTTCACACTGAAGTTTCTATTTATTTTGAAAGAAAAAAATACTATGTTCAATAAATAATCCTTTCTTTACAGACTCAAATTTCCAAATACAAAAGTTAGTGAAGCTAATTTTCAAGCTGCAAAGTGAATATTTAATATTTAATTTAATACACATGTAGAATCTTAAAAGTTTGTATCACTAGGCATCAAAAATTACAAAAAAATCCCCTTATATGAGGCCTTTCTGGATCACCTTAGCTGTTTGTGCTTCCCTGGCACCAAAATCCCTTTGTATTTACTTAGCATATATTTATATTTATTTGTTTGTAGATATGATGTTGTCCCCAGTAAAATATCAGTTTGTAGCTGCCAGGAACTTTTTCATTTATGTCTTTGTATCCCCAGGATCCAGCACAATTCCTGGCATATAGTTGGAATGAAATAAATCCTTGGTATCTTCTCCTTCAGGGGCAGCTAGGTGAGGCAGTGGATAGAGTGCCAGGCCTGAAGTGAGGAAGACTCATCTCCTGGAATTCAAATCTGGCCTCAAACACTTCCTAGCTGTGTGACCCTGGGCAAGTCACTTAATCCTGTTCGCCTCAGTTTCCTCATCTGTCAAATGAGCTGGGGAGGGGAATGGCCAACCTCTCCAGTATCTTTGCCAAGAAAACCCCAAATGGGGTCCTGTAGAGCTGGACACAACTGAAACAACTCAACAACAGCAACAACAGCAATCTTACATACTACCAAAGGATTAAATTGTTTGGGTAATGGCAGCCAGAATCGCAAACACTGATATGATGACATAGGCTACAGCATGTTTAATACAGACTGCGCACAAGCCTGCAAATTAATGTGGTGAAGTCTTCCATAAAATGAAGGATCGTACTGTGACACAAACAAGGAAAACGGCAAATGATGGGGAGGAGCTGCAGGAAAATAGGCACACTAATGAATTGATAGTGAGGCTATGAATTTGTATGGCCATTCTAGAAAACAATCTGGAACTGCTAAATTGTGCGTGTCCTCTGACCCAGCAATATTACTGTTAAGTCTATACCCTAAAGAGATCAAGAAAGAGGAAAAGGATCCATAGATAGAAAAATGTTTACAGTAGCCCAGTTCTTCAGAGGTTACAATCCTTGCAAAAAGCATCCCCGTTCAGCTACAGGTGATGTACGGGACCATCAGTGTGATCATCAGTCAAAGGGTACAGTTCCAAATTTCAGTTCCAAGGTAAGAGCTTGTCCTTGGCAATATCTATCTGCTGTCCACACTTCACATTTGAAGCATTTGACATGGACCCAGTACCTACTTTAGATACATAATAAATACCAGGTTGACTCAGAAAATGCTGACTCAAACTTGTTTTTGTTGACAGAATGCATTTGATCCCATTATTCATTCCTTTAAAAGAAAAGAAAGTTGCTTTTTATCATAATTTACAGCTTCAGCATAATTGAAGTAATCCAAGCTCTGTCACTTAGTACCTGAGTGAACTTGAGCAAGTCAACACTCAGTTTCTTTATCGGTAAAAGGAGGGGGTTGGACAAGATGACCAGTGTGGTCCTTTCTTCGTCTAAGTCTGTGATCATAGAAAACCTGAGATACCTGTGTATATGTTCAGAAAAGTTAAGTGACTTTCCCACAGTCACCCAGCTAATAAGGTATCAGGATCTGACCCAGTGGCTTCTGACTCCCAAGTCCAATTCCAATTTGGCCTACACAGGCACAGGATCAGTCTCCCAGAGTTGAAAGGAAACTTGGAGGTCATTTGGCCCATCCCCCAACCCAAAGCTTTATAAAGTTTATCTACAAAATAGATGAGCCTCATTCAGCATCTTCTTGAAAACCTCCAACAATAGAGAATTCACTATCAACAGAAACAAGCCACTTCATTTTAAGGTAGGATTAATTGTTAGAATTTTTTTTTCTTCATATTTAGCCAAAATCTGCCTTTCAGCAGGTCAGGTATGATATATTTTTTAAGTAGTAGGAGGTCACATATTTTGTTCTTAAACAAAGTAAGGCTTAGTTTTGTAGTTGGACTGTCCTGATAGTCCTGTTAGGTCATCTCACTGATAGGAGATATTCAAGAAATTGGGCAAGAGGCTATGGATGATATAATGTAGATCCATCTATGAAACTTCAATATCACTTGGTATTATGAGTAAAGAGCATAATCTTACATAGAAGGGCTAGAACAATGGTAAGAGACACACACACAGATTGAAAGGCATGACCTTAATCTTCTATACACATGCCAAAGGCAAACTAGCTCAAAGAAAGGGCTTTTATTGGCAGGAGCTCTGGAAAACTACCCACTTTAAAGAAAAAAAACAATTATCTATTTTGTTTTTTCCTGAGGGTGAAATTAAACTAATATTCATTTCCAAATATAAATTTCATAACAAAGAGTCAGATTTTAAATCTGGTCAACTAGGGCAGGGGAAGTGTGTGGGAAAAAAAAAAAAGGAACACTTGTTTAAACAAAATTTGCAATTATAGTGATTTTTCCAATAAAGATATCTAGGGTATTTGGACCACACAGGTCTGCTACAGCCAAGCATATAACTTCTTATAAATAGACCACTTAGTTATTAGAATCCCAAAGAGGTTTCTTTATCCTCTATTGGTAGCATTAAGTGCTAATAAAAAGCAAAATATGTGCAAAAGAAAACATTTTGAAGATCTTTAAGACCTTGGTCAATTTTGAGGTTCAAAAATGTGTTATGAAAAGTCATGAAATTTTATTAGCTTTTTAAATATATATATATTTTAACATGAAAAGGTCACCAAATATCAAATCCGAGCATTGAATGAATAATACTTAGCAAGCATAAATTCATGCAGAAATACTCATTTTAAACACAAGACATTTGTCTTATAAATTGGTCTGTTGTCAAGTAATTTTATAACATATTTAAAACCCAGTTGTTAGCTGTCCTGAAAATTCTTGAAATATTTAGTACAATCTTAGGAATTCTTCAATTTTTCTTTGGAACAAATATTACAGAATTTTTAAAAAATGTATTTGGGCAGACTCTTTCTCCTAAATAATTCTTTCTGACCTAAAATGATTTTTAAATTACAGAAGTCTGAAAAACAACCAATTTATCAGTTACTGAATGAACTTAATCCTCCAAAAGATAGATGCTATGCTCTGTTTCTAAGACTTGTAGTATATAAAAAGAACGGTGCTTATATTCAAAATATTTGATTTCAAGCCCCTTCTCTGTCTCTTCCCTGTGTGACCTTGAGCAAATTCCTTAAGCTGAACTTCAGTACCCTCATCTGTCAAATGGATATAACAACCTGTCCTATATTCTTTATAAGGTTGTAGTGAGGATCAGCTCAGATGCATTTGGTAACCTATAAAATTATATGCATATATACCTTTTGCTTTCTTTCTTTCCTTCTTTCTTTCCTTCTTTCTTTCTTTCTTTCTTTCTTTCTCTTTCTTTCTTTCTTTCTTTCTTTCTTTCTTTCTTTCTTTCTTTCTTTCTTTTTTTTTTTTGAGACAATTAGGGTTAAATGACTTGCCCAGGTCACATAGCTAGTAAGTGTCTGAGACCTGATTTGAACTCAGGTCCTCCTGACTCCAGGGCTGGTACTCAAGCCACTGCGTCACCTAGCTGCCCCTACTTTTTACTTTTACAAAGGGATATTTGCTGAGATAAAGCAAGAAGAAAAGTAAAAACTTTTCCCCCAACACCAAAGACACACTCCCCCATACCAACTCAATCCCTAGAAAGGACATGTGCCAATGTATATGACATATGTAATAAGTATGCAACATACGGAAGCAATCTATGTATACGTGTATGGGACTGCCCCTTTCTCTAGGGGTGTGTTGAAGCCAGCTCATACTGACTGCCGAAAGCTAATCCTTGATTTTTCAGTGTATCTAGACCTTTGAAACTGGCAAAAAGCTACAAAGTAGAGCTTGATTTGTGGTTTTGTTGATTGTCTAGACTTAAGAAAGTAGTGGAGAAAATGTTGATAATACAAATTAACCATAAAATTGCTTTTTTCCCATTTTAATTTCCCCATATCACCTCAATCCCTAGGAAGAGTAAGTTTAGACTTACACAGTTTCTATATCACATTCACTACACCAAGCTCACTTCCATATTCAGTATTGCTGACAATGGGCAAGTCCACATTTTCCTATTACTGGAACACGGATAAATTCAAGGAATGAATAAAATGGAATACATTCAAGGTGGCATGATTAATAATGCCTTACACACCACAGGACTAGACTCCTACTTGGGGATCTGTACAGAATGGATTCCATAAACCACAGGTACAGAATCTTCAAATTTCACCTTAGCTACCTGGTTAGTTGGCTTAAACTCTCCTCTTTTTATATTTGCACCAATTTCTGCTTGGCCCTCAAATGATTAATTGTTTCTATCTTTGTTTCCAATCACTTTTTAAAAAAATTCTACTAATCTCTTGTGAACCATATAACCATATGGTTTAAGCTATGCTGAGCAGGTCAAAAGGAGAGAAAGTCAAATCCAGCGTATTGAAGCAATTTTGCACTAAAAAGGATAAGAAGGATATTAACTATACACTTGCCATAGAGCAAATGATGCATTTTTACTTAGAATTAGGGGCCTACAAAATACGTATTACTACTACAAAGATATAGGAGAATGACAGGATGAGAAGAATGACAGAATGACAAAATGTCAGAATGACAAGAAGGTGCATTCTAACAATATTTAGCCTTCTGTTTTCATTATATTTCTTCTAAGGGATGGGAATGATAACAGCAGCATACATTTGGAATTTCCTTGATCCACCCAGCCTCTCTTGAAGTTCTCCTCAAGCATGTTGTCTGACTATTCTTTTGTCCCATCACACTCTACCTCCTCAGCCCCACCTCACCTTACAATACAATGTAAGATCTTTAAGAGACTATATTTTTTTTTAAATCTTTGTTTCTCCAGCAGCTAGCACAGAGCACAGGGATCAACTCTTGTTAGTTCAACAACAGCAACAAAAATTGTTAAATACCTAAGATGGGCAAGTCCCTGTGCTAGGGAGTGGGAATTTTTTTTAAAAAGGATAAAATTCTTTTAATATGGCTTTATTTTTCCTTAATATGGGGCAGGTTCAACCCAAGCCATCTGACATCAAGTCCATAAGGTTCTTTCCACCAAACTACACTTGTGTACATTAAAAAATATCCTTGTTTAGTCCAATTTACATGTTGCTTTCAAATTTCTTACAGTGGACAGTCACACAGAACCACTTTATTATGACCACAGCATTTAATGTTCTAGGCCAAACAGGATAATCTATCCAAAGGCAACTGTGTTGTAGTAGAAAGAACACTAGATTTGGGATCAGACATTCTCAGTTCAAATCTCTGCTCTTTGCAAGTTATGTGATGTTGAGCAAATCACTTAATTTCTCTAGGCCTCAATTTCATCATTTGTAAAATAGGGACAACAATAACCCTTGCACAACCTACTTCAAAGAGTTGTTGGGTGGATTTGTAAACCAGAAATTACTATAAAAATTAGTAGCTATTATATTACTAAACTGGATACATAAGGGTCCTTGATAGCCCAATAATAAAATCTATTTAATGCTATATATATCAGAGGATCTCACAGGTGAAAAGAACCTTAGAGGGCCAATGCATACTTGAACAAGACATTCCACATTTTTTCTCACTGTGTAGTGGAATCAACCGATTGTTTATGTGGGGGACTCCGAGGGACGGCAACCAAAGTATTCGTAGTAGAGGTGGATTTGGAATAGGCTAACTATACCACCTGGAAATTTAGTCCAATAGCCACTACCCCAAAAGATCATTTTCATCAATTCCAAGATTCTACCTGTACCAATACACTATACACTCACATAGGATACAACTTTTCTGTGGCTTAGCAGACAGTCTTTTGAGTTACTTTGGTCAAAAGAATTTTATCACCTAGTGCTGGCCAAGTTTCTAGTCATAAGACTCCCCAGACTTAGGTGGGCTAGACTTTGGAAACAAATATGCAAGCCGTTGACAGTTCATAACTGGAGCCTTTCCAGATCAGTATCACATGCTAGAACTTATGTTCCACTGGCATGGTGGAACCCAAGGTCAAATGTCTCCTATAAGACGCATGGCAATCTCCATCGCAAAAGGGAATTAGTTAACAAATACAACAAAAACTTTACTTATTTATTAAGAGAAAAATGAATGTTGTCTTATTATAAATTCCTTGAGGGCAGAGCGGTAAAGTTCTTGTTTTGTTTTGTATTTTAGTCCATCACATGTAAGGGGATAATTTGATAGAATCAATCAGTTCATTCTCTTGAATGGGCAAGCTCTTGGATAGAAAATTATTCTAAACTTTTTTTCTTTCATCTGAGCCATGCTGCCTTGTTCTAGCTGATTGTGTTGTAGACTCTGTTGGCTGACTCTACAGTAGGAAGCAGATTGGGTCAAGGTCAACAAATTCAGGACCACAAAGACATGGAGTGCAGCCACTAATATTTAGCTATCACAAAGTAAATTCATTGCTAGACTGAATTCTTTGTAAGTATAGGCATTTCCCATAGAAATGGGAACATTCTTACTATGTAGGTGGTCCTAGAACAGCCATCTTCATGGATTAGACATGAAAATGTTGACTGCCTTCAGTGCCTGGCATCTAGTAGCTGCTTGATAAATGCTATTTGACTCACTGACTTCTGATTGTTTCAGTATCCTTCTGGCATTCTGTAACAACAGATTACCCATAATGTTTGATATTAATTGTAGGAAGATTTATTTTTAAGAACATTGTTACTGAATCACATGTGAACAAATGTGTTTGGGACAAAGGAATGAATAGATTTGAAGGGAAAGTACGTCAACAAGCCTTTATTAAGTTTTTATTAAGCTTTGTGCCAGGCACTGTGCTTACTCCTGGGGATACACGGAAAGGCAAAAAAATAAAAATGGTCTCTGCTCTCAAGTACTTCACATTCTAATGGGGGAGACAACATGCAAAAACATCTTACATATAGTCCTAAAGTACAAATACAAGGTTTTCTCAAAGAGAAGAGGGGACAGGGGGAAATGTCTTAAAGAAGGTGGGATTTGATCAGAGTGTTAAAGAAAGGAAGAGAAGCCATGAGGCAGAGGAGATGAAGAACAGCACTTCAGTCACGGGGCCAATAAAAAAAGAACGGAGTTGAGAGATGGAGGGTCATGTGTGAGACAGCTGAGTGAATGGTAGAGTAGAGGAAGAAGCTGGTTTAGACAAAGAAACCAACCAGAAGACTAATGCAATAGTTCAAGTGAAAAGTAAAGAGGGCTCACATCAAGATGTAGATCCCTATAGTTAGTGGGTATGCCCTGGTGAAAAATCCAGCAAAATAGACTGAGATGGAATAGTCAGATAAATAGGAGAAGAACCAGGAGAAAACAATGTCATGAAAACCCAGAAAGGAGAGCACATCCGGGAAAAGATTATGATCCATGATGTCAAGGGATGCAGAGAGGTAAAAAACAAAGAACAAGGACAAAAACAAACCAAAAAAATTGAGGATAGAGAAAGGGCCTTTGGATTTGGCATTTAGAGATCAATGGTCACTTTGAAGAGCACAGATTTTAGCTGAAGGGAGGTATAGGATGATATCTAGCAAAAACAGTCTGATCAAGTGGAAGTTTTTTAAGGATCAGAAGTCATGGGTATGTTTGTCAGCTGCAGAGAAGTAGCTAGTAGATAGGAAGATATTGAAGACTGGTCAGAGTGGGGAGAGGAGTAAAGATATCAGATGGAATGGAATGGGAATCACTTATGCATGTAGAGGGGTTTGTGCCGGCAAGGAGAAAGACTATGTCTTCATGTCAGATGGGTGGAGAAAATATTAGGAAAAGACGTCTGAGTGATGTGAGATGAAGAAAGGAAAAGAGAAAGCTCTAATGAATGGCCTCAGTTTTTTGGTAAAGTATTAGCCACGGCTCTGCTCTGAGAGGGTGTGGGGAAAGGTGCCATGATAGGTTTAAGGATGGATGGAAAGGTTGAGATTAGGAATAGAGTTAAGTGTAGCTCTGTATTTCAGAGATGACAGTCTGGCGAAGAACTAGGAGGTAGAGGATTAGAGGTCATGGTGAGGACAAAGAAGAAGGCTTAGGGTTTTAATGCAGAGGAAAAAATACAATGATAAAAGATTGTGATCAGATAAAGGAATCTGAGAGGTCATGATCATGGAAGTGGAACACTTTCGGGTAATGGCAAGATCAAGAGCATGACCATTTCAGTGTGTGACTGAGATGGAGTGAAAGAGCAGGTCATGGGAACTGAGTAGACCCAAGCAGCCTGTTACACACTTTTGGGAAAATCCTAGACACAAGCTATAACTAATCTATGTTTTAGAATATTTCCCAAAGTTTTATAGAGCCAAAGAGATAAATAGAACCCTCTGGGATCAAGCCTAAAGGATGTCAGTGGCAGTGCGACTAGACTTGGAACCAGAAACATGGGACTAAACTCCTGCCACAGACCCACACTACCTGTGTTTTCTGGGGCACGTTGCTTAATCTCTGTGAGACTTAGTTTCTCCATCTGTAAAATGAGGGAGATTTCCAGTTCTAAATCTATGATCTTATGTCACCCATGACCTGGGACCCCTCCAAACCACCCTGGTTTCAAATAAACTGGGTCAGATCAAGTTGCATGGGTAACGACAAATTCATCAAGAGCTCCCCAATTAACCCTCTCATTACTAGTACTCCTTAAAATTACTTTGTATAGCTTATTTATGTATCTGTTATGACCTCTCAGTTTTAGACAATCATAGTTTCCAGGCTCATAGGATTCTAGACTGAGAGCTGAAAGGCACCACAGAGGTCATCTGGTCCAGTCTTATTTTATAGATGAGGAAACTGAAGCCCACGGAGGCCTTGCTCAAGGTGAGTGAGTCTGCCTATAAGCATCCATTGCATCCTATATACCAGGCACTTTGTTAAGCTCTGAAGATGCCAAGAGGCGTAAAAAAGTCCCTGCTCTCCAGAATCTCCCAAGCTAAAGGAAGAGACCAAAGACAAACAACTAGGTACAAACAAGATAAGGACAGACAACGTAAACTGGAGATAATCAACAGAGGAATGGCACGAGCACTAAGATCACACAGGCAATAAGTAGCAGATAGAGATGTCCTCAAGGGAGAGAGTTTGCATACTAAGGAAATCACAAATCCTTGACTGCACATATATCATACTGAAAAGCAATTAAATTACAATCTTTTTGGCTCTGGTACACTATTCAATTAAGGTAAAAATACTAATTTCAACCCTAAAAGTCACCATCTTAGTTACTGCCCATGTGTAAATGACCCTATCCAAATTGAATCATGTTCACATAAACTGAATTTTAGTCCTTTATGAGACTTTAGAAATCCCTTCATTTTGCAGATGAGGAAACTAAGTATGAAAGAAGGAAGAGATTTTTCTAAGGACAGAAGCCTCCAACTTCCATTCCAGTACTTGTTTTTCCATTAAACTTTACTCAGTTGTGAGGATCAAGCAGGATACTGCCATGCTCAGCAGAAATCTGGACATGCCATTAAAACGCCCCCCAGGTAAATAGCACTGTTTAAGAGGATAACGCTAATAGCTTGGTAAAAGGAAATACCCTAAGAGGCTGTTAGTCTATAGGATAAAAACATAAAGAGGTTTAAGCAGGGTTTAGATAAATCTCAAGGGATTTTAATGAAAGGGGAGTTAAGGATGCTCCCTATCCCTACTGAGGTTAATGTTTTGTTCAGCAACTACAAAGCTTTTCCTTCCCTGCCCCCATCCTTTCTCAGCAAGGCCATTGTCAACAACAGGATGTGGGGCTGCTGCATCAGCTGACTTGTCAGCCCCAGGTCAGGTTTTCAATCATTCTTTGGGTCACTGCATGGCATAAACATAATCTTGCATTTGGATACTTTGGGGGGAATCTAGGCCATCACATTTAGATTTCTTTAAATCAAAGAGAGAATTCTTTGTCCACTATCAGCTAGAGACTGGGAAAGAGCTAAAAACAAGAAACCCATATACACTTATTCTAAACAAAATGCCTTTGGATCAAGTGAATAGAAAAGGAGAAGTTCTAGAAAAGAACTCCTTACAATTTTATCTTCAAAAAAGAAATCCCCAATTGATTACCATTGACATGAATTAACCCCATCCAGCCTTTGTCAATTAGTCTGTCACACATTTAACAATTTTTGGAAGCAGGGTGTTAACGATAACAAACTAACATTACATGTGATGCTTTCAGGTTTATAAATGTTAGACACATTTTACAGGACTGGCAGCTAGGTGGCACAGTGGATAGATGCTGGGCCTGGAGTCAGGAGGACCAGAATTCAAATGCAGCTTTAGACACTTACTAGCTATGTGACCCCGGGCAAATCACTTAACCCTGTTTGCCTCAGTTTCCTCATCTGTCAAATGAGCTGGAAAAGAAAATGGCAAACCAGCCTAGTATCTTTGCCAAGAAAACTCCAAATAGGGTCAAGAAGTGTTGGACATGACCAATCAACTAAACAACAGACAAGAAAACAGGCTCAGAAAGAAAAAATGGTTGGCTCCTGGTTACACACATGGCTAGAAAGCCCTCAAGCTGGAATTTGAACCCTAGTCACCTGATGCTAGATATTATATTGAATTTGGAGTCCGAAAATTTGTGTTTGAATCAAGACCCTGCCATTTTATTAGCTTTGTGACCCAGAGCTAATCACTTCAGCCTCAGTTGTTTCAACCATAAAATGGGGATGGTAACATTTGCAATGAAACAGGGATATTCAGAAGAAAGCACTTTGTAAGCTTTAAAAAAACTATATAAAAAATTCTTTGTTATCTGCGATAGCTTTCTTGGAGGGGAAAAGATGGGGAAGGATACAGGAAGAAATTTAGGCTATGTAAAAACAAATGATATCAATAAAATTTTATTTAGAATAAATAATGAAAAAAGTTTTCAAAGAACTACACAAATGTAAATTATTATTCCTTATCCCCCAACTGCCCTATTTTTCGAATATTAATTTAATTTTTTAAAAACAAAAACTTAGATAACAAGATTAATAGTGTAGTAGTGGTGCATCTTTGTAACTTTCTTACAAGATTATTATGGTATCATAGCTTCAGAACTGGAAGAGACCTTAGATGTTACATAGTCCAAGCCCTTCATTACGCAGATGGGTAAACTGAGAGACAGAAAAAGTGACTTGTCAAAGGTGACATTGGCAGCAAGGGACAAAGCTGAGACATGAATGCAGTTCCTCTGATTCCCAATCCAGCACTCATTGTACAACATCACGGTGCCTCATTCTTCTTCTGTAATGCAGCTATCTCTGCACACCTCATTTCCCCCTCTTTCATATCATCAGATATCAAGCTCCATAAAGGTAGGGACCACAGTGATCTGTGTACTATAGGGGTTTAACAAAAGTCTGTTGAATTAAAGATATCATTTTGAAAAATCTTTTTTAAAAATCCCTAAAATGACTAGGGTTTATTTGACCTTGAGTAAGCCTACCTGATGGATGCAGTCTCCACAGGTGATAACTTTATTCACATTGTAATTTAGGAATGCTTTCTACTTATGTAATCACAGCTGAAAGACCCACTTAGTCCTATATAAGAATCTTGGAGAAAGGACATTATACAACCTGAAGAAGGACTCCTTCATCACCTAACTAATCACCCTTTTGGTTCCTTCGAAATTATGTTGTTGCTCCTTATGAACCTACAACACTGCAGGCTGAGAAGTCCTACTGAATATTTTATGTGACATACCAGTTATCATTCCTTACACAGAAGCACATTTTTTTCAAGGGATGCTAGGTTCTCCACTTTATAAAAAAATAAGTACTGTGTTAATTTTGTAACCCTTATGAGAAATTGGAGCAAACTGAAGGTACATCTCAGAACCTCGTTATCATTTTGATCTTGTAAGTAAATGAAGAAGGGAATAAAGAGAAGCTTTATAGAAAGATTCCTCCATGTATCAAAGCCTCACTAATTCATGGTTCATTTTTCTTGCCTCTAAACTAGCTACGTAGAGACAGTCTGCTCAAAGAAACACCAAATTTTTATTTTGTTTTAAAAAATGCAAAGCAAAACATTTCTTAAAAAAAAAAAAACAGCTGCAGAGCTATAGTTTGTACTTTTATAGGCCTTAAGAAACTGTGTCCCATAGGCAAGAAAACCATATTTAAGTAAAGCTCCTCCATGTATTTAAAAAAGTCCTATGGCTTGTAATACCAGCATCACTAATAATAGTTTCCACTAAACTGTATCATGTCCATTCTGTAGTACAACCAAACTGCATTATGTCCATATCAAATACCTATATTTGAGCCTTACAATAAACTATCAGCTAGGGAATACAAGTATTATTTCTCCCATTTCATAGACAAGAAAATCAAGACTCAGATGGATCAAGTGACCAACCCACAACCAAACAGCTACTAAGTGACAGAGCCAGGGTTAAAACCCAGGTCTTTCTGATTGTCCACGTTCTGCCTACTGTACCATATTCCTTCTCCAAATGCATATGCTCAGCTCATAAATCTCTTCACATGAAAAAGGCAAAGCAAGTGAGGCAGTCCTTCAAGACTTAGCATGTATTTTACCCTTTAATGATTTTTCTTTTTAAGGTAACATAGTCATTTTAAACTTATTTTATCTGCAAAAGAAGAATTTTAAATGGCCATGACAAGAGGTTGGCTTCAGGCCTACATCTCCCGCCTAGGAGCCACTTTTCTGAATATCCGTCCTTGAACCTGTAGTTCAAGGGTTAGATTCAACCTTTGCTTTATATGTTGCATTTTCCCCATTGGAGGGAGATGCCCAATGCTTCCCAAGCAATTCTAAAGGTTACCCTAGCATTAAAGTCAATAGAGGATTCTCTTATTTTTGGAGGGATGTGGGGGAAGGAAAGGGAAAATGCAGGGTCTGTGAAATGAAATAGGGTCGAGGAGTCTTCAGAGGAAGGATTTTTCTCTCTCATTGCCTACAGCTGATTCCACACTTCTGTTTTGAAGCTAATTGTAACAAATATTCTAAAATCCCTGGCAAGTAAATATGAGTTCCAAACTCATAGCTTTGCAAAGCAGGAAATTAGCATTATGAAAACTTTGACATTAGAGGTTTTTTTTAAGCTGATGGCTATCTAGGGGTCACAGAGAGGAATATTTTGGATGTGAGGGATTTCAGGAACTAAGTCCTAATTCTTCTCAGAATTAAATGGAATATTGATAGGTTTCTACCACAGTCTGTTTTGAGGGGAGGTTAGTGGTACAAAACTACACCTGTAACTGGAAAAAAAATTTTAAGTTCAGTGTAACCAATGACATTGCTCTGAATAAGAACCAGATTCATACAGTAGACTACTGTTCAATATATCCAAGAAATGAAAACCCTGGAGAAAGTCTTCATTCAATAAAAACTGCTAGGGAAATTGGATACCAGTATGATGTAAAGTGGGTTTAGACCCACATTTACCACTATATGATGATATAATAAGTTCCAGATGAACCAACAACCTAAATATTTAAAAATATGTATCATTAAAAAATGACTTAATGGGATGTTCTACGTCTTACATTTGTGGAGAGGTGACAATGCTAAGAATAAATACGATAAAAGAACAAAGTACTTTTGCACAAAAAAAAAGTCTGATAATAAGAAATAGGATAGAAAAAAAAATCTTTGTGATAAACATCTCTGATAAAAAGCCAAACATCCAAAAATCTACAAAAAGTTGACATAGATTTATAGGAGTACCATCCTTTCCTTGATGGTTAAAGAACATAAACAAGTGATCCTCCAAAGAATAAACAAATTATCAATAAGCATATTTAAAAGTGTTCAATATTCCCCTCTCGCTCTAAGATACTACCTTGCCCTCATCAAATTGAAAATGAAAAATTTTAATGATTTAATTAAATACTAGTGCAATTGTGGAACTATTACACCATTTTAAATTGGTGCAATCATTTTGGAAAGCAATATGGACCTTCACAATTAAAGTTAAGAAATTTGTCATAGCGTTTGTCCCAGTGATTCCCCATAGGATAGTGTCCTAAGGTTATTTTTGAGGAGGAAAAAAATTGCTTGCATAAAAATATTACTAGAAGCACTATTCCGAAGAGCAAAAACCTGGCAACAATCCTTGTGTACCTAATAATAATAAATAATGCTTGAAATTTATATGGTGCTTTAAGATTTGCAAAGAATTACTATATGTATATACATATACATATATATGTATATATCTCTCTATATATAAACTCATTTAGTCAATAATTGAGTAAACTGTGGTACATGAATGTAACAACATTATGACATAAGAAATGACAAATATGAAGAATACAAAGAAATGTAGGAAAACATATATGAAGTGATACAGAGTGAAGAAATCAGAATCAAAAGAACAATAAAAATATTATTTATAAAAGAATAAACAATAACCAAATCTGGATAAATATCAAGTAAAGAAGTTCAAGAAGGGGACAGGGAACAAATAGGATGTTAGGAACATTTTTAAAAATTAAAATAAACAATACTATCCCAAACAAAACAAACAAAAATGTCATTTGCCAAAAATTTTTCCCATAAACTTTTATGATTAATACTACCAAAACAGAAATTTGCTAAATGTCCCTAGAAAAGAAAGTCTTGATCTAAAAGGATTTTTAATTGACATCAGTGCTGGGGATAGATATTATTACAGGATGCTTGCATAAAAATAACAGCATTTCACATTAACTTACACTTCTCTTTGAGCTCATGGAAATACATGTGGGAATGTGTACATTCAGACAGGTCTAATGTCTCCATATTGAAATTTGAACACGTTAGCTATTCGGTTTTAATTATTTTCCAGTAAAGAGTTTTACAAGAGTTTGTGAGCCTACAGAAGTATAAATGTCTTGAAGGTAAGACAGTTAATCTAAAAATAAAGGCACTGCTGCCTTAAAACATTGGCTTTCTATGCTACAGGAAATGAATAGGTATGGTCAGACCTATATGAAAAACTGGCTTAAAAATCCCTCTGAGTCACAACTATGAGGGATGTCTACTAGTCTTAATAACGCTTTCAGGATACAGGATTACTGACTTTTTTAAAGAATACATTGAAGATAATATGGGAAACTCAGTAACTATATTTCCCTGATCTCTACATCTCTCCCCCTCCTCTCCATCCCCATTTCAATAGAAAACTCTTGGTTCAGCATATCTTTTAAAAGCAAAATGAAATGTGTTCGGGGGTTAGCACACTTCCTGAAGTAAAAGACTTTCTCTGAGCTGGACTGTGCTTTGGGGGTATTGACTTTCTTTCATCAGTCAGACAAGAAGCATTTATTTAGCTCTGACTGTATTCCAGGGAGGGACAGGTAAGTGATACAGTAGATAGAGCACCAGGTCTGGAGTGGGGAAGATCCAGCCTCAGACACTCACTAGCTATGTGAGTGTGACTGAGCAAGTGACTTAACTCCTATTTGCCTCAGTTCCTCATCTATAAAATGGGGACACACTAGAGAAGGAAATGGCAAACCATAACATTACCTTTGCCAAGAAAACCCTGTGGACCATACCACGAAGAGTCAGACACGACCAAACAACAACTGTTCCAGGGAAATTAATTATAAAGTTGCTTTAATGACTCCAAACTTTTTCCCCCTGAAACAAAGGCCCAAATTTTTTAATACCAATAATCTATCTGTGTTGGAAAGTCAGGCAACATAATAACCACCGAAGAATTTAAAATGAATATGACTTAGAGGGCAGTAGAAAGGTGTGCAATGGGCAGGAGCAGACTGCAGCATGTGACAAATGCAGAACTCCAAAGAATGGCTGCAATAAAGCAGGTCATCAAAGAAATGCATCATTGAAAAAAGAAGATGGTCTAGACCCATGGCAAGAGCAAGGGATGCCCAATAGACAACTCAGGGACTTCAACTCTTTTTTTCATGATATCAAGAGAAAGCAAGGTCTCCAGAATGTTGGGTGGATTCTGGAACGTGAAATAATGGGAGGATATGGACAAAAGTCATGGACAGGTATGTTATGGATAGGCTAGATGGTGCAGCAGATAGAGGACTAGGCCTGGAGTCAAGAAGACCTAAGTTCAAATTCAGCCTCAAACTTACTAGCTGGGTGACAGTGGGCAAGTCACCTAACCTCTGCCTGCCTCTGTTTCCTCAACTGTAAAATGGGGATAATAATAGCACCTACCTTTCAGGGCTGTTGCCAGGATCAAATGAGATAATATTGATAAAACACTTAGTACAGTGATCAGCACATGGTAGGCTCTTAATAAATGTGCATTTCCTTCTTTCTGGCATTCTTGGAGGCAATGAGATCACATCAGTTTTAGTGTTTGAGTATATTTTCTTTCATAGACTTCTTCCATTGAGATATATTGCTTACAAGTTTGCCCTACAAGTTTCAAGTTTGCAAGTTTCAGAAAATACCACAGGGGAATATAAAATACTTCTCAAGACCTGAGGCTTCTCATAGTCCACCTTGTACTGCTTGAATTTCCTTTGTCATTAATTATCCAGGCTCAACGTAAAAGCAAAAACAAAGTCAAAAAAAAAAATTAAACATCCCCCTCCAACTAAAATCAAATATTTGCATCTAAAATGATGAAGCTATATTCTATGTATTTTAATATTGATTTTGTACAGATGCATTTTTTTTGCTAGACAAATATTACTCAATTAGTAAGTTAATAAAGAATTAGAGGAGTCCCAATATGCTGAAAACTAATACAAACCATTTAATATGTGCTAAGGGAGGCTGTTGTATCAATTTAAAGAAATCCTGTGGGAAATCAATGTCCTTCCTAATTTGTCTCTTTTTTTATGATATAAATTTAAAGTATGGATTTTGTTTATTGGATCTTCTTTAAACAAAGCATTCATAGAACTCTCTTTACTATAAGCTATAATCTGTAGAACATATTTAACAATTGATAGTGGAAGATTTTTTCTTATTCAATTCGGCCTCCCTATGAGCATCCCTACCACCCAGTCCACACTAATGTACCAAAGGAATGAACTAGGTGGCCTTAAAGATCCATACAGGTAGCTAGGTGGCACAGTAGATAGAATGCTAGGGCTGGAGTCAGGAAGACCTGAGTTCAAATCCAGCCTCAGACACTTATTAGCTGTGTGATCCTGGGCAAGCCACTTAATGTTTTCAGCCTTAGTTTCCTTATCTACAAAATGGGGATAGATAATAATAGCAGAGTTGTTGTGAGGATCAAATGAGACAATAATTGCAAAGCTTTTGCACAGAGCCTAGACATAATAGATGATAAATAAATACTTACTCTCCCCTTCCTCTGCCCCTATTTTCACAGGAACCAAGTAAGAATATAATTACTAAGACTGGTAATAAGAATGTTTGGTTCCTTTCTGGCCTAGCTCCTCTCTCTCTGTCTCTGTCTCTCTCTCTCTTTCAGTCTCTCTCTCTCTCAGTCTCTCTGTCTCTCTGTCTCTGTCTCTCAGTCTCTCTCTCTCTCTCTCTCTCTCTCTCTCTCTCTCTCTCTGTCTCTCAGTCTCTCTCTCTCTCTCTCTCTCTCTCTCTCTCTTCTCTATCTATCTATCTCTACCTCTCTTTCCTTTACTCCCTCATGCCTTACTATGCTTAGAGATTTCTGAAAATTGATGCTTACTAAAGTAGCTCCAATTCCTGCTCCCTCAAATCCATACTAAGGTATTGTTATTGCAGTTTATCTGGTCTATTTGAATACCTAAAGCTGAGATTTTTAGCACATGTAAAGGAAAACAGTGAAAGAGTAAAAGATATTTCCAGTCTTGCTCCCAGAAAGTATTTATTCCCCAAAGATCTTTCATTGGCTACCTCTTAAGGAGCACAATTTTCATCAACCAAAGAGTCCTCTATGATTAAAACCCAATGGAATTCTCTGATGGTCTGATTTAAGGGAAATCATCATTAGAGAAATGGGGGTAGCATCAAGATAGAGGAGAATCATTCAAGATCAAGGCTTGAAATTTAACAATATCACAATTGTTTCTAAATTTTGACAAAATTCGTGACTTTGTCCAAATTTACCAATGACTCACCTGTGATCTTGTCAAAATCCAACTGTGACAAAACTCTGACCTACTTAGTGTTGAGAAAATGACTGTAAAATTAAATCTCTTCTATCCTATGTAAAAGAATGTCTCTCATATTTGATGCAATCGCTGAATATTAAAAAAGAATTCCAATTTCTGCTTGAGTCCTTGGTGTTCCAAGAAACAGGTTATGTCTGCTAACTGAAAGTAAAAAGGCCAGACTATTTTTGGAATTCATCATAATTAATGTTATAAGTGCAATTGGAAAAGATTATAAAAGATCCTTGGGGTGAGGCAGCAAAGCACACTTAGAAACATGGTCTTTACAGTGCCTGGATGTCCTTACATGAGAAAGAAGAATCAGTGGAGTTAAAAATTGTATTGAACAAGACTTTTAAGTGCATATATAGGTACACACCAAGCAATCTCATTTTCTTTTTTTCTTTTTTCTTTTTTTCTTTTTCTTTTTATTTTTTTGCAACCTCATTTTCTTGAAATAAATTCCAAGACATTTTGATCTTGTAAGATACCACTTACACTGTCTATGTAGAGCCTTATTTCTTATTTAACATGCAGTATAGGCAGTGACCTAATTTAACAGAACAAGCACGGAGAGAAATAGAAGGAAAAAGAAGAGTTCACAATAATTGTGGGTAATATCACTCTATTTTTTCTTAGGCAATCAGTGATGAACCACAGAGAATATACCCACTGAAATACCCATGTAGATAGTTCAGCTGCTATGCCTCACCCAAGGCTTATTCCCTCCCCTTCCCCCAGCCCCACTCCCCTTTCCCACTCCACCATCAGCCTCAAGTGACTAGAAAAGCAGCTTAGGAAAGCCTATGTAACATATTGCCAAACTTCTGGGGAACTGGTCTTAGAAACTGCAGTCTTCTTTGCAATAACAATAAAAACAACAACCAAAAAAACCCCAATAAATAAAGGTTAAGATGTATTTCCTGGAAAATGAAAATCATGGATATTCTTCAATTAATTTTGTCTCTTAAAACATACTTCTAAAAGTGCTAGGTTTTTTTTTCCAACTGAAATTTATCTAGCTATTCCTTAACCACAAAACAATAACAAAAATTGACTACAAAATTTCCATTTTAAATGATTAATTTTGTTTCAATATAGTGGTGCAGATATTTTTTAAAAAGTGATAAAGGTTACATTTCCATAAAACATCTGTAATAACATGACAGATAAGCCCTTGGCTCAGCTCCTGTTTATCCTTGGGACAAAGAACAAAACCCCAGTTGTGTGGCATTCATTACTTTTAGCCTGTTTATTTTTTTCAGCTCTGCTGGTGAGGCAAATGTAGCAGGTCACTGGACCTACAGCTACTCGGGGTCTGCCTGGCAGTGATAGAAGAAGGTACTTCGACATATTTCTGTCCTAAAGGGAAATTACGAGATTCTGGGCCAATAAATGGCTTTGGGTTGCTACCAAAAACCAAATGTTCCATGGGCAGCTGGAGGCATGACTCCATCAGAACAATGAGTAGTATTGCTCTGGACTCAGTTTAAGAATCATGTTTGCCTTGACCCCATATTAATCTCCTAGACCAAGGATTCTTAACCTGAGCTCCATGAACTTATTTTTTTAAAAAATAATATGACTGTATTTTATTATAATTGGCTTCCTTTGCAATTCTAGGCATTTTATTTTATTTTGTGCATTAAAAAATATTCTGAGAAGGGATCTACAGATTTTACCAGAATGCCAAAGTGGGACATGACACATAAAATGTTAACTTCATGGTGGAGTGAAAAAAGACTATTGAAGTTATCCAAGTGAGAGGTAAGGAAGGCTTAAATTTGTTAGCAGAGTTGGGAGAATGTGTACATGTATATTGTAAGGATAAAAGTGACAAGGTTTGGCAATGGATTAGATATGTGGAGTAAGAGTGAGGAGTCAAGGCTGACACAGAGGTTGCAAACATGGGTGACTGGGAAAATGGAAGTGCCCTTGAGAGTAATAGGAAAGTTCAGAAAAGTAAACAGTTGGAGGAGGGGATGGGTAGGGAAATAATGAATTCTACTGTTGAGTTTGAGCTGTCCATTTGGTAATCTATAATCAGGGCTCAAGGTAGAAGCTAAGACTGGATGTGTAGACCTGGGGATCATCTACAGAGAGATGATCATTGAAACCATGGGAGCTGAGGAGATTAATCATTGAGTTGGCTCCATGCTTTAAATGGCTTCCCTGGACTTGACCTCTTGACTACCGAAACCTATAGATCTTACCCAGTCTAAACTGGCTAGCTGAATTTCTATCCTTCTGCTTTGCTAAGTCCTGCTGCTGGCTATACTAAAGTCCAATATTCCCTGCTATCAGTCTCTTTGTGTATTCTTTACCAGACTGTTTTCCCCCTGAGATCTCAAATAAACAGGCACATTCATTCTCATATTCTATCAATTGCTTTGAAATTGGAAAAAGCATGATTCTTTGACAGCTTTAAAGCTTCTCCCGTCTTAGAGATTACTATTAGTCCTCTCACCCAGAATAAGTCTATTTGTGCTATTACATTCTGTCTGCTTTCTCTTGTAAACCTCTGATAACTTCATACATGACTTGTTTAGCAGCTGACATATTCTCCTTCCCCATGAGGTCATAGGATCATAGGTAAGACCAGAGATTTAGGATATCAGGGATCTCAGAAATCAGCTAGTCCAATCTCTTCATTTTATAGACAAGGAAACTGAGCCTCAGAGAAGTGACTTGCCCAAGGTCATTCAGGTAGTAAAGGGCAGAGATAGGATTGGAACTAAGGACCTCTCCAGATGTAGCACGCTTTCCACTATACCATTCACCAAGTGAAACATAATGAACAGGCACAGCCCCTACCTCCATCAACATCTAATGTTTTCATTTGCCTTCTTGCTTTTTCTATGGACAGGTCTATAGAAGAAGGAACATTTTTGATGAGCATTAGAACCATCCAAATTCTATATTTTACAAAAGTAGTTGCTGTCTCAATCAAGTCAAACATTGTTTACTTCCTCTAACTATATAGTATCATTGTCTGCATCAAGGACAGACATACTAAGGTCAGAACTAATTGCCCAAAGTGGCACAGGAAGTGTTAGAGCCAGGACTTGAAACCTAGTCCTCTGCCTCCACATACAGCATTCATTCATTCTAGGATCATTTTGATATGTTTGCCTCAGTTTCCTCATCTGTAAAATTGGGATAATAATAGCACCTACCTAATGGAGTTGCTGTGAGGATCAAATGAGATAATAATTGTAAAGCACTTAGCACAATACCTGGCACTTAGTAAGTGCTACATAAATGTTAGCTACAGTTATTACTATTACTAATTATTAATTGAGTGTTAGTTGAGACTGGACTTGAAGGGAAAAGTTCAGAGGTGGATGGCGTGTTTTTTTAAAAATTGATTAAATTTGTAGGGACTTTATGGATGAGCTTTTGACCATTTTATAACATGTTTATGATGCTGAATAATACACATTTGCATTTTAAAACAACGCTATGACATTTTTTCAAGGCAAGGGAGATCCAGCCATAGGCAACCCATTAACCCACATCTGCCAAATTGCTGCAGTCTTGACAGAAAGCATGGATGTGAAGAGGCCAGCTGTTCCATCTCTAAAAGAGCAAGACAGAAAACACTTCACAGCTCCTAACAGTAGAAAAAAGGGTGACCTGAGGTATACTTTATTACCAGGTAATAGTGTAGTGCCCTCCACATAGGATCAAGTTCTGGCGTCACTGAAAACATCTTAAAGCCACAAATGATCCAAGACATTTCTTCCCTGATGAACATCTGACCTTTGCAAAGCTCAAAAGCACAGAAAAAAAAATTCTGTTTCACTATGGATACCAGAGTATAACAACAGGCCAGTCAGCCAACAAAAGTTTATGGAATTCCTGCTAGCAGCAGAGTATTTGCTAAATGCTTTTGGAGTTTGGGGAAGTTTACAAAGACATAGAAGAGAACTGCAGCATAGTATATAAGGAATGTATAAATGTATAAAAGAATGGTAGTGTTGCTTATTAGAGATGCAGCAGGGTCATCAAGCATTAAACATGGGGCCTGGAAACCTAAGCTGAAAACTCAGTTCTTACCTGGGTGGTAAGTGACAACTTCTCTGAGTCTCAGTTTCCTCACCTGTAAAATGGTCATAATAGTATTTGTACTATCTATTTCATAAGGTCATTCATCAATCTAGTGCAAGAAGGGATCTTAGAGACCATCTAGTCCAACCCCCTTCATTTTACAGCTAGGAAACTGAGGCCCAGGGAGATTAAAGGGCTTCCTTAAGGTCACCCAAAGAGTAAGTATCAGAAGTAGGATTAGAACCCAGGTCCTCTTACCCTAGACTAGAACTCTTTTCACTGTGCAACACTGCCTCCATTTTAAAGAAAGCATTTGTAAATCTGGGTAAAATCCAAATTCATAAGACTCACTCTCCAAGCCTTAGGCTTATATCTCATTATTTCCCTTTACATACTCTATGCTCCATTCAAACTATCCTACATTTTTCCCTTGAATTGGGCAGATCACCACTGATCTCAGTGCCTTAGCACAGACTATCTCTTATTTAGAATGCCCTCCTTCCTCACGTCTGCCTCACAGAATTCCAAGTGTCATTTAAGATTCACCTCTTGTACTCCCTCCTATGGGAAGCATTTCCTGATCACCCATCAAATTAGAATAATGATCAACCATATTTCCAAAGGACTCATGATGAAACATCCTATCTGCCTCCAGGTGGAGAGCTTATGGGACTCAAGCTGTAGATTAAAGTGTATTTTCTTCCTTTTCTTTTTCTTGCTTTTTTTTCGGGGAGGGGCAAAAAATATGGCTAATGTAGAAATGTGCTTTGCATGTCTGTACATATTTGTAATGGCCTTTGTTCTTCTTGACTTCTCAATGAGCAGGGGAAGAGAGGGAGAGAATACAGAATTTAAAATAAAATAAAATTGTATTTTTAACAGTTATCCCACATATGGTAACTTGTGCACATCATAACCCTTCCCACCCCCCATCCCCAATAGAATATAAGTTCCTTGGGGGCAAAGATTGTTTTCATTTTATCTGTGTATCCTAAGTGCCTCTTATAAAGTCTTACGCATAGATATTTAATAAATGCACATTACATTTCATTGGACCTAAAGTATGATTAAATATGAGTAGTTGGTCATTTTCAATAAAATATCAGTTTCTTGAGAGTAAGGATATTTCATTTTTGGTTTTGTATTTCCAGTGCCTGGAAAATAACATGTTCTTAATAAGTGCTTGACAGTTAACTGATTCAGCCCATGAAACAGACGGCCCCATTATATCAAGAGCTCCTCAAGGTCATGGATTGTCTTGTCTTTCTTTGAATTCCTAGCATTTAGCTCCAGTACTGAAATGAGCCTTGAAGGACAGATTTGCAAAGACAGAGAAGAAAGGGAAAGGCAGGGAGAACATTTCAAGCAGAATGAGCAGCATAAACAAATGGACAGAAATAAGAATGTGTTTTAAAATATAGCAAATAGATTGGCCTTGCCACACAAGAGTGTGTCACCGGAATCTGGCTTGCCTATTCTAAAAAAAAAAAGAAAAGAAAAGAAAGAAAGAAAAAAAATGTTCAAAACAAAATTTTATCATAATAAAAGGCTGGGAAGAAAGAAAGGAAGAACTTGGTCATCAGTTGCCACCTTTTCCTCTACGAGTGAATGGTAAAGTATCTGAAAATCTAGTAGAAGTCATGAAAATCTAGGATTCAAGTTAGCTCAACCAACCTAAGAAGCCCTTTCAGCAATGATAATCACAGGTTCTTTCCCCACCTCCATTACTAAGTAGCCTCCCCTCTTTTGAGGTTCGTGCTATTCATACCTACCACCCAATCAAAACCGTGGTAATTGCTGTCTATAGACCTCCAGATCATTCTCTTTCCTTCCCCAATGAGCTGAGTATATGGCTCACAATTTTTCTCTCCTACCCAACTCTTGCCGTCATACTAGGGGACTTCAATATACAAACTGACTTTCCCTAACACCCTAACCACTCAGTTCCTCAACCTACTCACTTTCCATGACCTACTCCTCTACTCTACTTCAGTGAAACACAAAGATGGTCATAACCTTAATCTTGTCATCACCCACAAATGTACCACCTTCTGTGTTCAAGAATTTGGAAATCCCCTTTTCTGAACATAATCTGTGCCTTCCCTTGCCAAATCCTACTTCTCATCCATGCCATGTCCTCCAGTCCCTTGACACCTCAATTTTCTCCCCGGCTCTCTCTTCAATACTAACCACTCCCTCCTCTTTTCCCCTTCTTGATGAACCAAATTAACTCTCTATGCTGTCCACCTCTCTTGTATCCCTAGCCCCCTTATTCTGAGGGTTGAATCCTGTCAAGCTTCAGCCTTGGATAATTCCTTCCATTGGCCATCTTTGCTCCTACACACATGCTCTTGAACAAGGTTGGAGAAAATCATGAAACTGTTCTGACTGGGTATACTACAAATTTATGTTATACAACCTCAACAGGGCCCTCACTGCTGCTAGGCTATTTTATTTTATTATATATGTCTTATCAACTAATTATCCCACTCTCCAGAGCAGCTCTTTCCAAACCTTTTCATCACTCCTCAAAAATCACAGCCTTCTGTGCCTCACCCTCTCCACTTGGAACTTTGCCTTGTATTTTACAGAAAAAACTGTGGCCATTCATGAGTCCCCTCTTTTCCCCCTCCTCCTCATTCATATGCCTTCTACCACCATCTCCTTCATCTCTGTCTCACATTATGAGGTGGCATTACACATTAACAGGGCTAACCCTTCTGCCTACTCAAGTGATCCCATTCCATCATGTCTCCTTCAACATACTGCCCTCTCCACCAACCCCATTCTATCACTTATTTTCACTGCTAAAATATTTTATCTTATTTTTAAAAAAAAGTTTTATTGATATTTTCTGTTTCTTACATAACCATGGTATCTCATTATGCTTCCCCCTTCCTCTCCCAGAGATTCATCCCATAGTACAAATAATATTTTTGGAGAAGAAAAAAAAAGTCAGCATAACTTATAAATACATTAAAAACGTCCAAAAACATGTACAATGTGTAACAACTGTGGACCTCCCACCATCACAAAGGGGTAGATTGGGGGTGTCTTCTCATACCTTTTCATTTGAGTCCCACTTGACCTTTATAATTTTGCCACATACCCTTTTGATCTTTTAGTGTCTTGTTCTTTCCATCTACATTATTGAAGTTACTGTAAAAAATTGTTTCCTTGGCTCTGCTTACTTTAGTCTGGATCAATTCATAGAAATCTTTCTACACTTCTTTCTGTTCATTGCACATATTATAATTTCTTATGGCACAGTAATATTTCATTACATTCATATAGCACAATTTGTTCCCCAGTTCTGGTTTAACCATTCAACAATTGGAAGGCATCTACTTTGTTTCCAATTCTTAGCTATCACAAAAAGCATTGCTCTGTGGACTTCAGAAAAACCTGGAAAGATTTCTATGGACTGATGCTGAGTGAAGTGAGCAGAACCAGAACGTTATACACAGTAACAGCCATGTTGTGTGATGACTAACTTTGATAGAGTCAGCTCTTCTCAGCAACGCAAGAATCTAAGACATTCTCATGATGGAAAATGCTGTCTACATCCAGAGAAAGAGCTATGGAGTCTGAATGCAGATCAAAGCCTACTATTTGCTCTTTTTTTCCCGTTCTGTTTTGTTTTTTTTTCTTTCTTCTGGTTCCTCCTATTGATTCTAATTCTTCTTTACAACATGACTAATGTGAAAATATGTTTAATAGGAATGTATATGTAGAGCCTATATCAGATTGCATGCCATCTTGGTGAGGAAGGAAGGGAGGAAGGGGGAGAAAATTTAAAACTCAAAAGCTTATGGAAGTGAACGTTGAGGACTTCCACTTCCGGGAGCCGAGGTGGTGGAGTGAAAAGGTAGTCGCTCTCACTCTCCCCTATCAACCTCTGAAAACCCAGAAAATATCACCCCAGAAAAAAAAAACCCCTGGAACACCTGAACTAGAAGAAAGACGAGGAGCAGCAGTGCAGCAAGCCCAGCAAATGGGTCTCCCAGTGCCTCAGCAAAAATAAGTGAGGCAGAACTACTAGGGGCCCCAGGCAGACAAGTACCCTGCGGCATTCATCTGAAACAAGGTGAGGAAAACAACCTAAAGGCTTCCTAAAGCCCGCCTTGCTGATTCCAACCCAACACCAGGTGAGCTGTAGCAGACCTGAAGCCTCCAATTGTGAAGAAATCCTGAAGCCCAGGTGGTAGAGCAGGCAAACACCAACACCTGGACCTCCAAGTGCCTCAGTGAGGGTGGGGGGAACCGGTGGAGCCTGGCACTCCACCGCAAAGGAATCTCCCGGTGCATTAGCAGAAATGAGGGAGACAACACTGCAGGGGGTGCCAGGCAGATAAACATCCTGCAGCACCCATCTAAAAGGAGCTGAAGAAAGCTAAAGGAAAGGAAAAGCAGGCAACCTAGAATTGCCTGAAAGTTCCAGCCTTGCTGATTCCAGCCCAACACAAGGTAAGCTGCCAGAAACCTACAGCCTCCAATTCCCAGCATAAGAGGCCCCAGCACACAAAGCCAGTGACCAAGACCTAGGCTCCCAACACAAGAAGCTTGGGTCAGCCCTCTGTTCCCCAGCAGGAGAGCTCAATCTCTTTAAAGGCCAGGGAATAAAGAAACACCATGAGTAAAAAGAAACTACCATAGATTCATATTATGAGAAGAGTGAAGATCAAGACAGAAATTCTGAAGAGGACAACATTGTCAACAAACCCACACCTGCAACAACAAAAGGGAATATGAACTGGTCTGAAGCCCAAAAAGCCTTCTTAGAAGAGCTCAAGAAGGATTTTAATAGTCAAATGAGAGAGGTAAAAGAGTCCTTCAAAAATACAATTGGCCAATTGGAAAAAAAATACACTGAAGAAAACAAGTCCCTAAAAAACACAATTGGCCAATTGAAGAAGGAAGACAAAAACTAACAAAGAGTATACTGAAGAAACAAGTCCCTAAAAAACACAATTGGCCAGTTGAAGAAGGAAGTACAAAAACTAACAGAAGAAAACAATCTGTTAAAAACTAGAATTGGACAAATGGAAACTAATGTCTCTATGAGAGAGCAAGAATCAGTCAAACAGAAACAAAAAAATGAAAAAAAGATGAAAATGTAAAATACCTCATCAGTAAAACAACTGACCTGGAAAATCGACTCAGGAGAGACAATTTAAAAATTATTGGACTACCTGAAAATCATGATGAAAAAAAGAGCCTGGACAGTATCTTTCAGGAAATCATAAAGGAAAACTGCCCAGAAGTCCTAGAACCAGAAGGGAAAATAACCATAGAAAGAATCCACCGATCACCACCTGAAAGAGATCCCAAATTGACAATGCCAAGGAATATAATAGCAAAATTCCAAAATTACCAGATGAAAGAGAAGGTGCTGCAAGCAGCCAGAAAGAAAGAATTTAAATATCATGGAACCACAGTCAGGATTACACAGGACCTTGCAGCTTCTACATTAAAAGACCGCAGGGCATGGAACATGATATTCCATAAGGCAAAGGAGCTTGGAATGCAGCCAAGGATCAATTACCCAGCAAAAATGAGCATCATTTTTCAAGGGAGGAGGTGGATATTCAAAAATAGGAGACTTCCAAACTTTCCTGATAAAAAGACCAGAGCTCAACAAAAAATTTGATCTTCAAGTACAGGACTCAAGAAGGACTTAAAAAGTAATGGGACAGAAGGATACAATATGTTGTTAATAAGGGGGGGGGGCTGTTTAAACCCTACAAGGGAATATGAGACTTGCAACCCTTGAGAACTGTATTGTTATTACACCTTGTTAAAGGAGTATACATAAAGAGGGTGGATATTAGTTGACTTTGATGTAATGATAAAAAAAATCTAATCAAGTGGGTTAAATGGATCCAAATAAGTGGATCAATCTGATCTTAGAAAATGTACTGAGAAAGGAGGAGGGCAGACAAGGGTAAATTACATTACAGGAAAAGACACAAAATCCTATTACAGCAGAGGGAAAGAAGGGAGGGGGAGCATTGTTTGAACCTTACTCTCATCAGATTTGGCTCAAGAAGGGCATAATATAATCAGTTAGGTATAGAAATCTAACTTGCCCTATAGGCAGTAGGAGGGAAAAGGGGAAAGAAAAGGGAGGGGGGAAAGAAGGGAGGGAAGCAGCAGTAAGACTAAAGGGGAAGAAAAGGGAAAGGGATAATAAAAGGGGAAGGGACTGAAGGAGGCAGTGGTCAAAAGCAAAACACTAGTGAAGGGGAAAGGAAAAAGGAGAAAGAAAAGCATAAATGGGGGGGAAAGGATGGAGAAAAAGACACAGATAGTAATCATAACTGTGAATGTGAATGGGATGAACTCTCCCATAAAAAGAAACAGATTGCAGAATGGATTAAAAACCATAATCCTACAATATGTTGTTTACAGGAAACACATTTGAAAAAGAGTGACACATACAGGGTAAAGGTAAAAGGCTGGAGCAGAATATATTATGCAGCTGAAGAAAAAAGCAGGGGTAGCAATCCTGATCTCAGACAAAGCAAAAGCAAAAATAGATCTAATCAAAAGAGATAAGGAAGGAAACTACATCCTGCTAAAAGGCACCATAGACAATGAAGTAATATCATTACTAAACATATATGCACCAAATGGTATAGCATCCAAATTCTTACAGGAGAAGTTCAGGGAGTTACAGGAAGAAATAGACAGCAAAACTATACTAGTGGGGGACCTGAACCTCCCCCTCTCGCACTAGATAAGTCTAACCACAAAATAAACAAGAAAGAAGTTAAGGAGGTGAATAGAACATTAGAAAAGTTAGGTATGATAGACCTCTGGAGAAAACTGAATGGGGATAGAAAGGAATATACTTTTTTCTCGGCAGTACATGGCACATACACAAAAATTGACCATGTACTAGGGCATAAAAACCTCACAATCCAATGCAGAAAGGCAGAAATATTAAATGCATCCTTTTCAGATCATGATGCAATAAAAATTATATGTAATAAAGGGCCATGGAAAGATAGACTAAAAAATAATTGGAAACTAAATAATCTAATCCTAAAAAATGATTGGGTCAAACAACAAATCATAGAAACAATCAATAATTTCATTCAAGAGAATGACAATAATGAGACAACATACCAAAACCTATGGGATGCAGCAAAAGCAGTTCTTAGGGGAAGTTTTATATCTCTAAATGCTTACATAAATAAAATAGAAAAAGAGGAGATTAATGAATTGGGCATACAACTAAAAAAACTGAAAAAGAACAAATTAAAAATCCTCAACTAAACACCAAATTAGAAATATTGAAAACCAAAGGAAAAATTAATAAAATTGAAATTAAGAAAACTATTGAACTAATAAATAAAACTAAGAGCTGGTTTTATGAAAAAACCAATAAAATAGATAAGCCTTTGGTTAATTTAATTAAAAATGGAAAGAAGAAAACCAAATTACTAGTATCAAGAATGAAAAGGGAAAGCTACCACCAAGGAAGAGGAAATTAAAACAATAATTAGGAATTATTTTGCCCAACTATATGCCAACAAATTTGACAATCTTAGTGAAATGGATACATATTTACAAAAATATAAATTGCCCAGATTAACTGAAGAGGAAGTAAAATACTTAAATAACCCCATCTCAGAAAAAGAAATTGAACAAGCCATTGATGAACTCCCTAGGAAAAAATCTCCAGGGCCAGATGGATTTACATGTGAATTCTATCAAACATTTAAAGAACAATTAATTCCAATACTATATAGACTATTTGGGAAAATAGGTAAAGAAGGAGTCTTACCAAATTCTTTTTATGATACAAATATGGTGTTGATACCTAAACCAGGAAGAGTCAAAATAGAGAAAGAAAATTATAGACCAATTTCTCTAATGAATATAGATGCAAAAATTTTAAACAAAATACTAGCAAGTAGATTGAGCAACTTATCACAAGAATAATACACTATGACCAGGTAGGATTTATACCAGGAATGCAGGGTTGGTTCAATATTAGGAAAACTATCAGCATCATTGAGCATATCAACAACAAAACCAACAGAAACCACATGATCATCTCAATAGATGCAGAAAAAGCTTTTGATAAAATACAACACCCATTCCTATTAAAAACACTAGAAAGCATAGGTATAAATGGAGTCTTCCTTAAAATAATAAATAGCATATATCTAAAACCTTCAGCAAGCATTATATGTAATGGGGACAGGCTAGAAGCATTTCCAATAAGATCGGGGTGAAACAAGGATGTCCATTATCACCACTGTTATTCAATATTGTACTGGAAACCTTAGCTTTAGCAATAAGAGAAGAAAAAGAAATTGAAGGCATTAGAATAGGCAAAGAAGAAACAAAGCTATCACTCTTTGCAGATGACATGATGATATACTTAGAGAATCCTAGAGAATCAAGTAAAAAACTACTTGAAATAATAAACAACTTTAGCAAAGTTGCAGGCTATAAAATAAACCCACATAAATCATCAGCATTTCTATATATTACCAACAAAGCCCAACAGCAAGAGATAGAAAGAGAAATCCCATTTAAACTTACTGTAGACATTATAAAATATTTAGGAGTCTACCTCCCGAAACAAACCCAGGAACTCTATGAACACAATTACAAAACACTTTTCACACAAATAAAATCAGATCTAAATAATTGGAAAAACATCAGTTGCTCATGGGTAGGCCGAGCTAATATAATAAAAATGACAATCCTACCTAAGCTAATTTACTTATTCAGTGCCATACCAATCAAACTAACAAAAATTATTTTATAGAGTTAGAAAAAATAATAACAAGAAATGCAGGGGAAGGTGGCCTAGCAATTCCAGATCTTAAATTGTATTATAAAGCAGCAATCATCAAAACTGCTTGGTACTGGCTAAGAAATAGGGAGGTGGATCAGTGGAATAGGTTAAATATGCAAGACACAGTAGTCAATGACTATAGTAATCTATTATTTGATAAACCCAAAGACCCCAGCTTCTGGATAAGAACCCACTCTTTGAAAAAAACTGCTGGGAAAACTGGAAAAGAGTATGGCAGAAACTAGGCATAGACCCAAATCTCACACCACATACCAAAATAAAGTCAAAATGGGTTCAGGACTTAGATATAAAGGCTGATATCATAAGTAAACTGGGAGAACAAGGAATAGTTTACCTATCAGATCTATGGAGAGCAGAAGAATTCATGACCAAACAGGAGACAGAGAACACTATGAAAAGCAAAATGGATAATTTTGATTACATTAAATTGAAAAGTTTTTGCACAAACAAAGCCAATGCAACTAAGATTAGAAGGAAGGTAGAAAATTGGGAAAGAATTTTTACAACCAGTCTCTCTGATAAAGGCCTCATTTCTAAAATATATAGAGAATTAAGACAAATTTATAAGAACACAAGCCATTCCCCAATTGATAAATGGTCAAAGGATATGAACAGACAGTTCTCAGATGAAGAAATTAAAGCCATCTATAGTCATATGAAAAAATCTCTAAATCGCTATTGATTAGAGAAATGCAAATCAAAACAACTCTGAGGTACCACATCACACCTATCAGATTGGCCAACATGACAAAACAGGAAAATGATAAATGTTGGAGAGATGTGGGAAAATTGGAACACTAATACATTGTTGGTGGAGTTGTGAAATGATCCAACCATTTTGGAGAACAATTTGGAACTATGCCCAAAGGGCTACAAAAATGTGCATACCCTTTGATCCAGCAATAGCACTTCTAGGGCTATATCCCAAAGAGATCAAACAAATGGGAAAAGGACCCACATGTACAAAAATATTCATAGCAGCTCTTTTTGTGGTGGCAAAGAATTGGAAATTGAGAGGATGCCCATCAATTGGGGAATGGCTGAGCAAGTTGTGATATATGAATGTAATGGAACACTATTGTGCTATAAGAAATGATGAACAGGCTGACTTCAGAAAAACCTGGGAAGACTTATATGGTCTGATGCTGAGTGAAGTGAGCATAACCAAGAGGACTTTGCACAGAATAACAGCCACGTTATGCGATGACTAATATTGTTAAACTGAACCCTTCTCAGCATTATGAGGATCTAAGACATCTCCAGAGGCCTCGGGATGGAAAATGCTGTCCACATCCAAAGAAAGAACTATGGAAGTCGAATCGCTATCACTTATTTTTACCTTCTGTTGAGTTTTGTTTCATCTTTCTGATGGTTCCTCCTATTGGTTTTAATTTTTACTTACAACTTCACTAATGTGAAAATATGTTCAATGGGTATGTAAATGTAAAGCCTATATCAGATTGTGTGCCGTCTTGGGGAGGGTGGGGGGGGGGAAAGGAAGAAAAATTTTCAACTCAAAAGCATATGAAAAAAATTTTTTTTAATTTAAAAAAAGAAGTGAATGTTGAAAACTAAAAATAAATTAATTAAAAAATAAAAAGTCAGGGGCAGCTAGGTGGCACAGTGGATAGAGCACCGGACCTGGATTTGGAGGACCTGAGTTCAAATCTGGCCTCAGACACATCAACACTTACTAGCTGTGTGACCCTGGGCAAGTCACTTAAGCCCATTGCCTACCAAAAACAAAAAAATAAAATAAAATAAAATAAAAAATAGAAGGCATATAACTATTTTAAAATGTTGCTATAAATGTTTTGGAGTAGATAGAAACTTTTTCCCCTTATCTATAGCTTCCTTCAGTTAAAAGCTTAGTAATGGAATCCCTCGTTCAAAGAATATGGACATTTTAGTCACTTTCTTTGCATAATTCCATATTGCTTTCCAAAATGATTGTACCATTTTATAGCTACACCAACAATTTACTAGTGTCTATCTTTCCACTACCCCTCCAACATTGTTGCCACTCTTTGTCATCTTTGCCAATTTCCAAGGTGTGAGATAAAATCTTCAGGTGTATTGATTTGCATTTCTCTCATTAATGATCTGGAACATTTTTTTGTGTGGTTTTGAATACTTTGCAATTCTTCTTTTAAGAACTGTTTGTTCATATCCTTTTATCATTTATCTATTGGGGAATCACTATTAATCTAATATATATTTAATTATTTCTATAATCTTGGATACAAAATCCTCATCAGAGAAATTTGATACAAATTTTCCCCCATTCAACCACTTCCTTTCTCATCCTAGATGCATTAATGTTGCCTGTACAGAAGCTTTTCAGTTTCAGGTTCCCTCTTCTGCTGTAAACACAGTATTACGTTCATTTACTTTAATCTTTTTTTTAAGTTGGTTCTATTCCCACTGGCTCTCTTCCCCTTATCCCTGATCCCCTCTTCTCATTTGACACCCCTTTCCCTTTAGGGTTTATTTATTAGAGGCTTTTTCTTTCCTGCTTTTATCTGGTTATATATATTTCCCACTCTTTTTTTTCTTTCAGATAGTCAAGAAAATTCCCTTTTCTTCTCCTTTCAGCTAGTCCTGTTCCTTAGTTTTGAAATTTCGTTTTTGTGCCCCTTTCCAAAAAGGACTTATCTCACTCTCTTCATTACCCATCTTCTCTTTCTGTTTCCTCTAGACCATTATTCTGTGATTCATGACTCCTCTAATTATCTGGTCTCTCTTTCTTTTTTCTGTACTCTTCATGCAATCCAAGCTTCTAAGGTATCTATTCTAGGCTCTCCCCTCTAGGTGCTTTCTGCCACTACCTTGCAGGGCTTGCTCTGTGGATTCACCTTTTGCATTGTGTCTAACTTCCAGAACAATGCCTATTATTGCAGGTATCAGAGAAGATACTGCCCCATGGTAAGAGCCCTTCCCCCACCACTGATCTATACCTTTTCTTATTGGTTTTTTTCTTCTACATTTGCCTGGAAATCTTTTCCCTGTGTCCATACACTCCCACTCCTCCAGGCAACAGTTGTACCCAGGGGTTCCAACTCCTCCCCTCAGGACAAGCAGACTTTCCAAGAGTCCTAGAATCCTTTGCTGGACCTTCATCCAGACCACTCCTTCTAATTGTAGGTGTCCCATGGAGTTCTGTTCCGGGCCCTCATGTCTTCTCCCTCTATACTACTTTACTTGGTGATCTTATCATCTCCACGGATTTAGTTACCATCTCTATGCTGACAATTTTCAAATCTACTTATCCTGCCTCAGTCTCTCTTCAGACCTCCAATCTCATATTCCCAAGTACCTTTCAAACATCTGGATGTGGATTCCAATAGATACCTTAAACTCAACATGTCCAAAATTAAACTTATGATTGTTCCCCCTATACCTTCCCTATTTCCTTTCTCCTCTGTTATTCCAGAGGGCAATACCATCCTCCCGTACTCAGGTTTGCAACCTAGGAGTCATTTTCTCCTCTTAACTTTCTCTCATCCCCCCACCACCACATATAGTCTGTTGCCAAGGTCTGCTGATTTCACATTTGCAAAATCTCTTGTATAAGTCCCCTTCTCTCCTCCAACCTGGGGCTGGCCCTCATTACCTTATGCCTGAACTATTATAGTTGCCTGCTGATGGGTCTGCCTATCTCAAGTTTCTATCCACTACAATCCATCCTCTATTCAGCCTTCAAAGTGATTTTCATAAGGCCCAGGTGCAACCATGTTACAACCCCCACCAAATTCCAGTGGCTCCCCATCACCTCCAGCATCAAATACAAAATCCTCTATTTGACATTCAAAGCCTTTCATAATCTAGCACTCAGCTATCTTTCCAGTCTTCTTACACCTTACTCCCTGCCATATGCTCCTCAGTCCTGGTCTTCTGGCTGTTCCACAACAAGGCACTCCATCTCTTGGCTCCTAGCATTTTCTCTGCATGCCTGAAATACTCTTCCCTCCTCAACTCTGCCTACTGCCTTCCCTGATTTCCATCAAGTCCCAACTAAAACCCCATCTTCTACAAGAAGCTTTTCCTGGCCCCTCTTAATCTTAGTGCCTCCCCTCTTTTAATCTTTTCCTATTTATCCTGCATATAGCTTATTAGCACATATGTGTTTACTTGTTGTCGACTCCATTAGATTGTGAGCTCCTTGAGGGCAGACACTTCCTCTTGTCTCTTTTTGTATCTTCAGCACTTGGCACAGTATCTGGCATGTGATAAGTGCTTGATAAATGTTTATTAACTGACTTAGTAGCAGAAGACTTGTTTGCTTAAAACAAAAAGCAACATGATACAAGAGAGAAGACACTGGATTTGGATTCTGTGCCTTTGGGTTTGAATTCTTGCTCTGGAACTATTTACCTGTGTGCCTCGATTTCTTCCTTTGTAAAATGAGAAGAGTGGACAAGACAAGTTGACCTTTCTGGTACCCTCTAGCTCTGAATCTATATTCCCACTATCCTAAACTCAGAAAATACTAAATGCCAAGCAAAACCTAGCTCTGAAAAAAAAACCCTATCATTTTCTCTTACATGAAGTTTCTCGAGACAGAGAAATCATATCATATATTCACATTAGAAATAGTAAGAACATAATTTCAGCATCTATACAAATATCCCCTCAGAGGTAGTTTTAAAATTCTAACACACTTCAAGAGAAAAAATATAGAAAGTAAGAGAGATATTTAATACCTTTGTCACTTCATAATCCCTCCAAAACTTGGCAATGAGACAGTGATATAGGAGAGATATATCAGATCTCACATCTGCTCTAACTTTGCCAAAATATAAGGAAACATCTTTCAGTTTATAGAATTAGAGCTTGAAAGGATCTTCTAACTTCACACTTGAAATCTCAAAGGTCACTTAAGGCAACTCATACCCTAAGAGAACTCATCTATTCCATCATCTCTAACAAATAGCCCCCCCCCATCTCTGCTTAAAAACCTAATTTTTATTTGGCACGTATTTTGCGTTTGCTTACAGGTGTACATTTTGTTCCTTATGATAGAACATAAGCTGTCTGAGGGCAAGGACTGTTTTGTTGTATTATCCTTGTGTCCCTAGCCCCGATACAATTACTGGCACACAGGAAGAACTCAAATGATCACTGACTGACTAAATGTCTTCATTCTGACCTTTTCATTGTATAGATGATAAAAATTGGAACTCTGAGAGGTTAATCTACTTGTCCAGTTGATTGACCACAGGACTGAGACTGTAACTCATATCTCCTGACTTGTAGATTCAGTATGCTTTCTATTATTATTCCCTGTTCCCAACTGAAAATGGATTATTAAAAATGATTTCTCACCGACTTTGTGGGAACATGTCAGAACTGAAGCAAAGAGAGCATGGGATTCAAAACCAGCTGTAGGCATTCTCCGTGAAGACATTCAGGGGTGGAGATCATTTCTCAATTTTCTTTATATGGGTATCTAAATATGTATCTATATAAAAATTGCAACTCCTTTTATGAGTTCACCAAAGTTTACAGGAAAAAAAGGCAATTATTTTTTGTACACAGAAGTCCTAAAATCATTAAGGCCACAAAACACTGTGAACTAGAGTAAGGATACTTTTTTCCAAAAGGGGGAAAAAAAGAGAAATCAGACACAAAAAGTCAAGAAGCAGGGAAAAAAAATAAAGCAGCATCCAAACTATCATCAGGGACCTGCTACAGAGAAAGAAGCTATTTCAGTGACAGTTCATTGCCAACATGGTGCCTCACTGGGAAAGGAAGGTCAGTAACTGTGAGGCTTCCATTCCAACAATGTAAATAAGTAAATGAGTTCAACAGCATAGCCCAAATGACTGAATCTAGTCCAAATAATGGTAGTTCCTCAATTAGATTTGGTTGAATCATATCACTTTATGAAACAAAGGCTTCGGTATAAAATAGACATATGGGAGCTAATGGAAGGTGGGCCAGTTGTAGCCAGAATAGTGTGTAGACAGACTGGTGTAGGTGAAAACTGTACTTGGAGCCAGAGGTCCTGAGTTCAAGCCTTGGGACCCCTTCTTGTATGACCTTGTTTAAAAACGTCACTTAAAACTCTTTGAGCCTATTTCTTCATCTTTAAAATGAATTGGTTGGAATAGACAAACACTAAGATCTCTTACAGCTCTAATTATTTACAAGGGACCAACCCCTAACTCAGTGCTGAGCTACCCTCTACAAAAAGGGTGTAGAGAGCTTTAATTCTGTACCTGAGTGATTGCTGGTCTAAATCTACCTTCTACTCTGCCAAGGACTTTCTCGGCTGAGTTTTATAACATTACCCCTAGGTACACCTTCTGGTAACAAGCTAAAGTGTCTACTTTGAACATCTGTTAGCTGTTCTTATGCACCTAGTTTAGTCACTGCTTAGCCATACTATTTTTAACTTAACACCTTTATATTCTACCTCCTGCCAAATTCTTCATTCCTGGAATCATTTTTGCTGAATTTTCCTGAATTCTCTCTCTTTTTTTCTTTTTAAAAAGAAGGGTAGGAAAGATTTCTGAGGGGTCTGAGTAAAACAATACCAATATGATTTCTCTAGGATTGAGTCCAGGGAAGCATTGGCCTCCTTCTTGGTGACATGAAACCCTCAGGCATACAGCCCCAAATAGCTCTGACCTTCTCCCTGGCCATCATTATGGTGCCAATGCTCATCTGCATTGTTGTCTGTTCTCACTCAATCTTACTGAAATTACAATAGCCTAGACAGATATCACTTCATAAAAGACCCCCAAATGTAACATCATTATGCAAGTATAGGCATGTGTGTGTGTGTGTGTGTGTGTGTGTGTAAGTAATTTGGGTCCAAAACTAAATTTAACTGATATAGAGCACTCACACTGAGGAAATTCTTTCCTCCAACGTAGGAATGAAACTATTCTGCAATTTATAGTTACCTAAGAAACTGAGAGGTTGACTAACTTGTCCAAGGCTCAACATAGCCATGTAAGGTTTGAATCCAGATTTTCCTAGTTTTCAGTATAGCTATCTATCCATTATATTATTCTGCCCCTGGGACAGAATACATACACACATACGTATATATGTATGTGTGTGTGTGTGTGTGTGTGTGTGTGTGTGTGTGTATATGTATGTGTGTATATATATGTGTTTATTTTATATAGATAGATAGATAGATAGATAAATAGATAGATAGATAGATCTCCTTTTCCAAATATTAGTATTGAGTATGTTATACCTAAGCTATTGAATACACATAATCAACTAGCATTTACCACAATTTTCCAAACACAGTATTAAACACTATAGATACAAAGAAAGGTAAAAAAAAAAACAGTCCCCTACCCTCAAGGAGTTCAGAGTCTGATGGGAGAGATGACATGAAAACAATAAACAAACCCAAGATATATATGTGATCACTTAGGAAGTAATCTCATAGGGAAAACTCTAAGATTATGGAGGAATAGGAAAGGCTTCTTGCAGAAAGCAGGATTTTAGCTGAGAGCTGAAGGAAGCCAAGGGAGTTAGGAGATGGGGATGAGGAGGAAGAGTGTTCCAAGCATTCAGGACAGTAAAAACGTTCATATTTAGAGTTATCACGTGCAAAGAACAAGCATCCAAGAAGCCAACATCACTGGATCAGAGATGAGGAGGGGAGTTAGGTATAAAAGACTGGAAAGGTTGGAAAGGCCAGGCTATAAAGGGTTTTAAAAGCCAAACAAAAGATTTCCTATGACTATTCATAAAAGGGGTTTAACATATTTGATGATTTACTGTTGATCTCATCTTCTCATTAATTTTTACCTCTCCTCTAAGGAAATTCTTCCTTCTCTGAGGGTGGTCAGATATCACGAATGTGACCTTTACTTATCTTCTCCACATTATTAGTATTCCCCAAGAGAACATAGCTAAAGCTTCTATTGACAAATGACTGTTTTTTACCCAAAGAACCTATGCTATCTTAATAACTATAGACTAGAATGAATGAAATCATACATAAGAAATTGTCATTTTGCTTTTTAAATGCATTAGTCCCATTAAACTTATATAAAAATAATTACCTAACTTTTCTTTGAATAATTCACACAATTTTAAAGTAAGTTATGGTATTAGTCAACTGCTAAGTCATCTGCTATTGTCTCAGCCATAACAGAGCCAGAAAACAAGAGAACCCACAGAACTGCTGATCCATTGGTTTAAATGTCGAAATGTTTCAGACTCATAGTACATAGAATGTATCATATTTCAGAGACTTAGAGAAATTTAACAATCTAAACCTGTATAACTTTGAACTTTCATAATATAATAGTTGAACAATCCCAGAAAGAGAAAAAATCATGTTATATCTCATTTCCCTAAGACAACTAAGAATATTGCATACCATAGTAACTCACTATTGAAATTTAATATTTATTTCAGCCTTAGAAGTTGGTAAAAGATAAAAAGAAAAAACAAGAAATGCAAGTAATAAAAAGTTGTTCTCTTCAGAGGAATGATGGATACTTCCTTGATTAACTAGTTAATGTTTATAGCTACTCCGTGAAATGCAGACTACCAGAAATTGCCCTTGAACCTGAAAGAACAGGAGTAGAAAAGCATAATGTCATGTCTGAACAAAATAAAAATTAACATCAAAATAGGTACCCTGGCTCTATGCAAAAAAAAAATGTTTATTCTTCATTTGTAACTCTAAACTGATGCTATGCTATGGCATATTGAATATTTTCCAGGTTTTAATCAAAGGCCGCAGAAGTTCATCAAACTTTCAAAATAGAATACACTGATCTTATACTAATAAATTCTAAATGCTAAGCAGATTTGCTCAAGTGGGGAGAAAACCAAATAAATTTCATTTCAGAATTGCTATATAATAAGTCACCAAGGAGCCTGAAAGAACTTTCTCTCACCCAAGATCACTTCTTCCATTTTGTACCCTAAACCACCAGACCATTTTTTGATACTGTACTTCAAAAGACATTGCTTGCCACTTTTCTTTACAGTAATAACAATATCAGTAATAGACCTTGGGAAACCTATTTAAACTCATAATAAATTTAATTGATTTCTATATGAAGGAAGATGCATGAACTTTGCATAGTTGACAAAAAATGATTGTAATTGGTAAGTTGAAGCCCCAAATGCTTTAAAATAATCAAATAAATTTAAAGTAAACAAGAAAATTTTGTAAGTCCTTTAATGATTAGCATCTGTAGAATGTCTAATAGCCTTTTCTAACAAGTAATATGCTAACTCATTACAACACAAATTTCAGGCCACATTTTTCAAAAAGATCTAATTCAGTATTTCAGTTTGTGCCTACAATAATCAATTTGTATATACATGTTGCCAAGTTAAACAGATTCACCACAGAACTTCTAAACACAATTTAATAAACTGTAAATGCGACTAATGAATAGTCTACTCAATCCCTATTTCTGTGTTATGTTGAACAACATGTATTTTCAAATTATAGAAGGGGAGTGATCCATTTCTATCACTTTTCTATGTCTCCTCCAAGCAAGGGAAAGGAGAACTTTCCCTGAGTTAACCCTGTCTTTCATTTTTGGAGGATATCTCAGAACAGTATTGGACATATAACAATTCCTTGGTGACTATCCTATCAGTATTGGAGAGTGGGAAAAGACATAGACAGATGTCAGAAGAATACTTGAGAGTTCATGTAGCCACAGGTGGCACAGTGGATAGAATGTTGGGCCTGACGTTAAGAAGACTTGAGTTTGAATCCAGTCTGAGATACTCACAAGTTGTGTGACCCTGGACAAGTCACTTAATGTTTGTCTACCTCAGTTTCCTCAACTGTAAGATGGAGATAATAACAGCACTTACTTATAACAACTTAATAACTTAATAATAATAGCACTTACTTATAACAAAGTTGTTATAAGGATGAAATATACACTTAGCACACGCCTGGCACATAGTAGGTGTTTAATAAGTGTTTATTCCCTCCTTCCCCCTCCTATAGTTTCCAGAAGCTGTTGTTGTTCAGTCGTGTCTGACTCTCCATGACCCCATCTGGGGTTTTCTTGGCAAAGATACTGGAGCAGTTTGCCATTTTCTTCTCCAGCTCATTTTACAGATGAGAAAATTGAGGAAAATAGGGTTGAGTAACTTGTCCAGGGTCACACAGTCAGTAAGTGTCTGAGACCAGATTTGAACTCACAAAAAGGAATCTTCCTGACAACAGGTCCACACCTTACCACTTAGCTGCCTCCATGTTCCAGAAGTAAAGTTGTCTTAATAGTGCTCTCTCTCAAAATCAGGGTGGGATAAAATCTAGTATTCTTACTCTTCCCTATAGTCTAACTAACTCATATGTTAAAAGGGAGAATGTTTTCCCCTAGATAAGTTTAGGTGAATCCACATCCGAAAAGAAGGGTTAAAGGTTAAAGCTCATTATTAAATTTCAAGTTCATTTCTTAAGGAATTGATAGAAAAAGGTAAAAGCAAATTTTATTTTTCTTCTCCATGAATGTTTCTCCTTTAATTTTACTATTCTTTTAAAAATTCTTTCTTAATATAAATTTAACAAACATGGACAATTCAATCTACAAGGAACAGAAAAGAGGTTGTATATGAACCTGTGAGCTCTTGTTATGTACAATTTGTTTTTTACTTATGTGCATATTAAATTTAACACAATAGTAGCAAAACTGCCTCCCTTGTCTCTGCCCCCTTCTGTCTGTTCTCTGTATTTTTTAATGTTTCACTGAAATTCTTTTTTTTTTTTGTTTCACTATCACTACCCACTACCTTTCCTTCACTTCCACAGACAGAAGCTCTCCCTTGTAACAAATAACTATAGTTATGCAAAAGAAAAAAAACACATGGTCATTTCTGAAAACATATGATCTCATTCTGCACCTATATTCCCACATTCTACCATTTTTGACATAGATTCTATATTTAATTCTTTCTTTACTTTGTCCCTAAGTTTCCTATAAAAGTATTACTCCTACATCCAAGACAAAAAAGAAGCAAAAAAAAAAACCAATGTGTAATAATCCCTTTAATTCAACAAGTTATCTACTGAATGCCTACTGGTTTCCTAACACCATGCTAAGCTCTTTGAGAAATACATAAGGAATATGTGACAGTTGCCCCTCAAGGAGCTTACAGGATTAATAACTTCCCATTTACACTATTACTGTTGTTGCTATGACTGTTACAGTCATAGAATTAACATCTCTATTGAAGTTCTAAATCTAAGAAGCCACAAGGAGATCTCAAAGAAAAAGTAACCAACAATATTTATTGAGAAAGTGCTTAAATCAGAGGATAAATGGCTCCAAATAGAGTAAAAGTTGGGGCTTTAAAACTCATCAATACAAGCAGGCAGACAAATTGATGGACAAATTGAAACAGAAAATTGAATGGGCTAAACATTAAGTGATACAAAACTGATCTCCAGGTCTGAATTTGAAGCACCCCAAGTGTGTTTCCAATTATCTCAATGGGCATCATGAAATTCTCTAAAGATTCTCAAGACAAAATTAATCATTGTAGAAGATATTGAGTAACATCTTCTAAGGCTCATAGAATCTTAGAGATGGGATTGTCCTGATCATCTAGTTCAAGTCTTTTATTAAAAATAGAGAAACTGAGGCTCAGAAAATCACAGTGGTATTGCCTATAAATAACAGAACCATGATTCAAACAAGAGTGAAATAAATTAAATTGCATAGACAAATTTTTATAAGGTAATTCAGGAAGACAGACACAAGGAAGTACAGGAAATTTTATATGCGAACATGTAAAGCATACATTAGAGAAGTCCTACAAAAATGTGTTATATAAACCTAAAATGCTCTTTTATAAAAGAAACCCACTGAAAAACAAATTGGGGTTAAACAGTCAACTGAAATGGAATTCAGTTTTTAAAATAAATCTATGTATTTTATAAGGCATATTTATATTCCACGACTTTATATATTGCAAAAGAGTTGCAGGTCTTCATTGGCATAGTAAGTTTGCTCACTATGGGATTTCTTCACCAATGAAATCACAGATCCAGGCTATATTTTCCAAATAGTCTACAAAAGTCAAATGTGATTACTTCATGGAAAGTGCTTTGCAAATTTTAAAGCACTATATCAATTTTAACTATTATTATCCTAATTAAGTCTTCTTATATTTGCTCAAAATATTACATGTTAACAAGAATGCATGACAATAAATTATGCTGAGACATTTGGTATATCCTAGGAAAGTCAAACTCAAAATATATCACAGTCAATAGGGAATGTGTTTTTTCTATGTATCTGCTTGTGCCCAAAGAGACATGTTCAAGGTCTACTTTGAGGAGGATTTGAAGCTTTATGTAAATGAGCTCTTGCTGTAGCAAAGCTCATCTCATGAACTCAAAGAAGACTGGAACTGGAAGAAACTTGAAGGAATACCTAGTCCTCCCCCACTAATTCTGCAAATGAGGAAATTGAGGCAGGAAGGCTACTAAATAATTTGTCCAAGTTCCTGAAGCTAGTTAGTGGCATTCAAGCCTAGAATCCAGAGATCATCCAAGTCTAAGTGAAGTATTACTTCTACCACACCATGCTGGTACTGATTTAGATACAACATCAGTCAACTCAGATGTGAAGACCTCACTCTTCTTTCAAAAAAAAAATGAATTATATGTAGTAAAAACTTCACAGATAAACAATAGGGTGATCAGTCTCATCCTCTACAACTTTATTAAAAAGGATAATCATCTGTATATTTTCAAATTTTGTAAAGCATTTATTGTTCACCTAATATATGTCAGGTGGTAGAGATGCAAAGGAAAGGAAGGAAGGAAGGAAGGAAGGAAGGAAGGAAGGAAGGAAGGAAGGAAGGAAGGAAGGAAGGAAGGAAGGAAAGGAAGGAAAGGAAAGGAAAGGAAAGGAAAGGAAAGGAAAGGAAAGGAAAGGAAAGGAAAGGAAAGGAAAGGAAAGGAAAGGAAAGGAAAGGAAAGGAAAGGAAAGAAAGGAAAGGAAAGGAAAGGAAAGGAAAGGAAAGGAAAGGAAAGGGAAAGAAGAAGGAAGGAAGGAAGGAAGGAAGGAAGGAAGGAAGGAAGGAAGGAAGGAAGGGAAGGGAGGAAGGGAAGGGAAGGGAGGAAGGGAAGGGAAGGGAAGGGAAGGGAAGGGAAGGGAAGGGAAGGAAGGAAGGGAAGGGAAGGGAAGGGAAGGGAAGGAAAGGAAGGAAAGGAAAGGAAAGGAAAGGAAAGGAAAGGAAAGGAAAGGAAAGGAAAGGAAAGGAAAGGAAAGGAAAGGAAAGGAAAGGAAAGGAAAGGAAAGGAAGGAAGGAAGGAAGGAAGGAAGGAAGGAAGGAAGGAAGGAAGGAAGGGAAGGGAAGGGATGGGAAGGGAAGGGAAGGGAAGGAAAAAGAAAAGAAAAGAAAATCCCTGCTGTAAAGCATCTAGGGGTTGGGGGTTGGGGTGAGGAGAATATATTATATTATCTTATACTTTCTGCCTTCTGCCTTAGAAATGAATGACAACTACCTGCCAAGCAATTTCTTGCTTTTTACTCCTCCAATGAGACCTACTAATGCTCATTTTGCCCTTGGTCTGAAAAAAGGCTCCCTCAACTAGAGACCATGATGTGCAAAGCAGTCAGCTCTATCACTTTAAGTGGCTTTAAGACAACTACCTACCAGGGCAATTAGGTGGAGCAGTGGATAGAGCACCAGGTCAGGAGTCAGGAAGACCCATCTTCCTAACTTCAAATGCCTCAGATACTTACTAGCTGTGTGACCCTGGCCAAGTCATTTAACTCTTTCTGCCTCAGTTTCCTCATCTATAAAATGAGCTGCAGAAAGAAATGGCAAAACACTCTAGTATCTTTGCCAAGAAAATCCCAAATGGGGTCACAAAGAGCCAGGTACAACTGAAAAACAACAAAGGCCCCTCCCAGCATTCTGCATCAGTTCCAGCAGCTCTCATAACTGGAAAAGACTTGGTCTTGGTGCTGGTAGTTTCAAGGTTGGAGCTTTTCTGGACTGAGGTCTCTTTCCCTCTTTGAATCTGAAATCCTGCAATCTAATCTGTAGCTAGGAGGAGTGAACTCATTCTTACCAACATGATCTTTAAAACTACATCTACTTGACTCTTCCCTCTATCCCAACCCTCATAAGCAGTCAGTTTTCAACTCTAATCCACTCAACTTCTTCACCATCTCTTACATCCTTCTCTTCCTCTCCCATATACACAGCCACCAACCAAATTTAGACCCTTATCTGTCCCTGGAGATTACTGCAATCGTTTCTTAATTGGTGTCTCTGTTTTCAGCCTCTTCCCTCTCTGATCTCTCCTTCATTCAGCTGCCAATATAACCTTCCTAAAAAAACTCCATGTCTGCCCCCATCACTCTCCTTCAGGAATCTGCAGTGCCTTCTCAATGAGCCTAAGAGAAAATAAAAACTCTTCAGTTTTTCATTCAAAGCCCTCCGCAATCTGACTCTAGACCATCTTTTCAGACTTATTTTATATGCAAGCACTCTACCTTACAACTTCACTAGGCTATCAAACCTTTTCCCAAACTTAGCATTTCATCTCCCACCTCAGTGAGAGAACAGGTTAGGAATCCCCCATGTCTGGAATTCACTTCTTACTCACTACCTTCCTTAGAATGCCTTGCTGCCTTCAAGATTCAGCTGTCAGTCCCAGTTTCCTTCTCTGGAAAAAGAGGGAATTGAAGGGACAACTAAGTGGTGCAGGGGATAGAGCACAGTCCCTGAGTTCAAATCTGGCCTCAGACCAAACACTTGACATTAACTAGCTGTGTGACCCTGGGCAAGTCACTTAACCCCAATTGCCTTAAAAAAAAGAGAGAGAGAGGGAGTTGAGTGAGGTAGCCTCCAGGGTCCTTTCCAGTTCCAAATCTATGATCATAGCGTCCATGGGAGGCCTTTCTTGACCCCTCTAGTTTCTAGCACTCTCTCCTTCCTCAAATTATCTCCTCTTTATGCATCATATCTCCTAGTGAAATTTAAGTCCCTTGAAGGCAGGGCCTTTCCAAATTTACTATGCATTACTACCATTCAAAGCAGTCTTCAGTCTAGGCAAAGGAGCCTTACTTACAGTTCCTCACCCATCATATTCCATTTCCCCCTCCCATCTCCTCATCTTTGCACAGGATGACCTCATTCCCAGATATACTGTCTACTCAACACCACCTCTTAGAATCAATCCTTCATTTCCTTCAGAGCCCAGCTGAAAAGCCACCTTCAACATGAAGTATATACTAATTGTCCCAGCTGTTAGCACCACTCCTATAAATTACTATGTATTTATTGTGTGTCTGTTACATATTATCTCCCCTAGATAAGATGTAAGTTTGTTAAGGGTAGCAATGGTCTCATTTTTGTTTTTGTTCCCCCACTACAGTTTCTGACACATAGCAGGTACTTAACAAAAGCTTTTTGGATTAAATTATGTTCAGAAATGAATATGTGAATATGGATCCAGATTCTATATAATTTCTATGGAAGTTCTATAAAGTTAAAATCAAGAAATCCATCTATCTTTGCTTGACTCTGGAGTCAGAAGACCTAGATTCAAATCTCATCTCTAACATGACCTTGGGTAAGTCATAACCTCTCTGAGACTTAGTTTACTTGTCTATAATTTGAAGTGGCTGGACCAGATGGCCTCTAAGGTCCAATGAAGCTCTAGCTATGGCCCTTGGTATTGAAAAGCCCAAACTTAATCATAGGAATGACAAGCAAATGTTTCACAATTAAATTTCAAAATTTATCAAAAGTTTTAAAATAAAGTCTATTACAAAATGGTACTACAGCATTTATTTATTACTGTAGCATTTACTTCCATTCAAATTTTTGTCACTTTTATTTCCTATGTACTTCTCAAAGTGATAGCTTTGTTGTTGATACTTTTACTGGGAAGTACAGCTTCCAAGAGTCCTTAAAGTCACCTGTTCTTCATCCCCATAACACTACTTTCCAAAGTATGTATCAAAAGTCATTTGGTTAAGTGGAAGATAGAGCACAAGATTTTAAGAGACTTTACAAAGATAGTCTTGTAGATCTACATATAGAGAAATAAATGCTGTATGTATGTATGTATCTATATGGATTTTAAAAGTTAAAGTTTTGGTTAAGAAAAACATTAAAATTATCCAGATACTCTATGTGTGTGTGTAAATGTGATTTCTCTGATTTTGTTATAAAGACTCTTTCCTATTTGTGACTGGGCTACTATGAGTTACATAAATAATTGGGAAGAAGAGGATTTAAGGCAGCTTCTTTAAAATTCTTTAATCAACTATTCAAAGTATTTCCAGTAAACAGTAGCACCTCTTCTTAGCATAACCAGATTCTAATAACCAATCTAAGAAACATAGAAATGTTTTACCATCTTATTTGCTTCTATGAAATGTAAGCAAGCAACCCTACTGTGCCATACTTCATACTGTCTAAGCTCAGCTACTTCGAGAAAAAGGCCTTTTTCTTGCCTAATGCCACACATGGGAACATGCTGTTAAATAAACTGGCACCTACTGAAAGTCAGATTAACTACATTTAACTAAAGAACACAATTGCCTTTTTTTTCTACTCTCTTCATTTTCTAAGGGGGTAAAGTTTTACAGGCTAAATGTTTGGCTTTCCTTTACATAAACACAGCAGGTCTAACAACCATGGTAAGAATGGGAAGAGTGGCCCTTTCTAAGAGACTGGAACTGTTAAGTTGCCAAAACATCTAGCCAATGCATTCAAAACATGTGTGTGTGTGTGTGTGTGTGTGTGTGTGTGTGTTTACACTCACCATTTTTCCACTGGTCATTGGGCCTCTGTTGTCAAACATCTGATTCTCCTAAATACACACACACACACACACACACCCCAGAACACAAACTTTGCAACCAAGTATTTTGGCAGCTTGAAGATACAACCTAAAAAGGAGATTCCACATCTGGGTTACTTCCATGGAAACCTCTTTGTTTCTGTCTCCTTCCCCTTCTCCACCTCTGCAGCACAAGAGTTCAATATTAGAACTGAATTTTAGAAGTATACTAAGCAACACAGCATTCTTCCATCAAGAGCCAAGTAGTTTTCCAGCTCCACGCCCCAGACCTCCTTTTCAATACAATTCTTAGGGTTTTCTTTTTAAGAGTAGTTTGGTCAAAGCCTTCACCAAACCAAGTTCAGCACTCCCCCTACTGGCACTCCAGGAACTGACTCACCTTATTTGGTGGGTCTATAGAGACCCATGACAATGATCTTAGTGCCCAAAGGAGGCAAAAATTAATTAATTAATTAAAGTTCAGGTCAAATTTAGCTTCTCAAAAGTAAAACACTTCTTGTTTTAAATAAAGAAGTGGAAAGGCTGGAAACAGATTTTGACCAAAAAAAATTTAAGAATTAATTTAATTTTTAAAATTAAGATTAGCTGACCCAAGTTTTTAAGAAGCACCTGAAACAACTTTTCTTTTCTGCTTAAAGGACTAAAGTGGTTTTTAAAAAGCTATATGAAATACTATCACTTCAACAAATATGTTAAATAAATATACCAACAAATGAAAATCTGACATTTCCTTCAGTATCTATTAAGGTAGTGATGGCATTCATATGATATTTCTAGGGATCTATGATTTCATCCATTTAGGAGTACTCCCTCCATCAGTTCAAACTGGAATCTAGAGGAATTTTCTTATAGTGCCAAAGAACATCATATTTCAAATCAGAGGGCCTGTGTTCAAATCCTGGCTCTGGCATTTACTTTCTGTCCCTTACTATCTTGCCCTAGGCAATTCACTAAACCTCGCTGGGTCTCAGTTTCTCAACTGTAAAATGAAGAAAATGGTCTCAATGACTTGTAAGATTCTCTACATTTTCCATCCTCTTTTATCTTGATGGACAATTTCAATAAATTGCCATGGCCAAAATGCATTCAGTACTTACTAGCCAGTCTTCTAGAAATGAGACTCTTGATGCTTATCAAGGCTAGGCCTCTGCCCTGATCCGTTCTAGAAACTTTTCCAGCTTTGTAGAACATGGCAGAGGTTGAAGCCTCCAGCTTCATCTCCATGCAGCCCACAAATGAGACTTTAGAAGAGATTAAATCAACTATATGCTGTAGAACTAAATCAACTAAATGCAGCAAGTTTTCAGCCAGCTCATTCACTGTAAAACCTCATCTCTTGTTCATGCTTGAACTATGGAACTGAGTGAAATGAGCACTAGGAATATCCCCAGTTCTGTATATGGACTCAGTGACCCAGTAAGGAGCCTCAACGTTCAGATACAGAAGGGTTCAACTAACTCTCAGGAAACAGCTTGGTTTCCAAGCCTATTTCCATCTTCAACTTTTTTTTAAACTCCGATTGGCAACTCTCATAATAACACTGACTCCCCAGAAACTAGACTGAAACAAGTAACTCCAAATTAAACACCCAAGAATAAAGACTTTTAATTATTACTATCCCGAAAACCATAGAAGCAGAGGTAAAATGTTACTGTGCTGGGCTTTTGCAAACTTACTTTCTGGTCTGGGTCCTACTAAAAAAAATTTACATGTGGCATGAAGTTGATGAGTTCTTGACCACTTCAGCATGATTATAGTAATAACTCAAGGTATGCTCATTGCAATCAATTATGAATTTTCATTCATTATTAAGCATGAATACAGTAATACTTCTGCCCTTATTGAATATCCTTTGTAATGCATGAAAGTTGCTATCCAAAAATTGCCTGGGAATTCTCTTACTTCTGTTTCCATAAAGGCACTATCACAAAGAAGATTATTATCTTCAACATGTTGCTCATATGTTTGGGAAATGATTCCTAGAATACTTGGAATTGTCAACAACCACTGTGGCCTCTTATTTCTCTTTAGGTCTTAAGAAATCAAGGAAAACTGGACAGAAGGAGAAGTTAAAAGAAGGAAGGAGTGAGCAAAAACTATTCTTTTGGTCAATGAGGGGTCTTCACACTTATCATTCCTGAAGTGCTGGGGCTTCAAACCCTTAAAGAGTGAAGTCATGTTGGTTTTGATACAACAATCTACCACTATGGATTTCATTGATGTCACACTACTTTCTTACTAATACAGGCAACTATATGAAATTTGTCATCATTTTTTACAACTTTAGCCAACATCTTAATTTATTTGTTTTTTAAACGGTAAATAGCCAGATGAAAGAGAGTCTGGGTTTTGTGTACATGTGTCTGAAAAGCTTTTTTCCACTGTGAAGCATAGACAAAGGTGATAAGAATCTAACAAGTTTCCATGCAGAACTATTTGGATGGCTTATTAGTCAATTCCTCCACTCCCGTTTCCCCAAAGCACTCATTTTTCACTTGTCTGTCATAGTTGTTGGAGGTCAAGTCAAGAAAGTTGAAAATGCAATGCTTTGGTTTCTGATACATAAAAGGTATTATGGGGGGGGGAGGCATTATGAGACTTCCACAGCTATGTCTAGAGGTGGAGTAGATTCAAAGGGCTGTGCATAGTGAAGGAAAGTTTCTGTTAATGATGACATCATTGACATTTCCCAAATTTAAAGGGGCATTTAAGGCACAGCAGATGTGATTTTTTCCCCTCCAGTGAAGAGACACTAGAGAAGGCCTCTGGGTACACGGGTAAGAAATTTCCCTAATTGCATGGATTCCATTTAGACCAAACCAGAGAAAAATGAACTGTTCGTGTTCAGTTACTGTGGCATATTGCCTGTGACATTCTATGCTCCAAGTTAATGAGTCTCCTAAAAGCTTAGACCTAAAGTGTTTTTCCATTATAAAGAAATACTGAAAGACATTGATCACTGGTAATGTAGCATGTTAAAGAAAATTATAAGGGTCACTAAGGGAATAAAGAATTTACTACATAGAGATTTAATATCTAAATCAAACATTTATTTATATAGGTCCTTTCTGGAATCACATGCTAATCTGGATGAGGGTAGAAGGGAGGGAGATAGGAAACAAGCAAAATAAAGGAAGGAATTCCTGAGTTTGCCTCCTGGCTAGGCAGCACAGGTCTAATATTACACGAACGATGGTTCTAATACCTGCCAACCCATCAGCTCCGGGCATGAGCAGAGATATACACATAGGTCCCAACTGGACCCCTTAAATTGCTACATCAAAAGATCCAACAGTAGCAGCAGCAGCAGCAGCCACAGCAGCAGCAGCAAAACAATAATGAATTCGGTGTGAGATCCTGCAATGCAGAATCCTCTCCGAATCTCATTATTGAACCGAGGTGAGGGAAGTCCATGACATGGGCATCTCATGTATGTGCAAAGAGACTGAGAGGGTTACTACTGCATTTAGCCAATGGAAAAAAAGGGGACACTCCAGAAGTCAACCCTTAACCCCACCACCACCACCTTTAACCTTTCTCCCACCCTCCCGGTCGAGTGCAAGCTCTAACTTCTCTTTCAGTAAGTGGACCCAGGCGTGCACGGGAGGTTGGGGGAGGGGGGCGGTCTCCCACTCTCCCCTCCTTGCCACCCCACGGTAGGAGGAAAGGACATTGAGCGCTCCTGCTGCCGCCTGTCTCTGCCTGCACCACGCTGGGTGGACTGCACACTGGCGATGATTTCGGATTAGCAGCAGCGCACCTGTCCCATCCTCTCTCCGCTGCAGTGACACTCACAGAACCGGGTGACCTGCCTGGCGCCCGCCATAGAATGGCCCCAGCAACGCGAAGAACAGCCAGTTTCTTACCTGCTCTCTACGCCTGCTCCAATCCTTTATTAACCGACTTCCATTTTCTTTTGCTTTAAACTAAAAGGAAATCAAATCAGCTGGTTTGGTTTTTCCCCCCCTCCTTCTCTCTCTCTTCTCTCTCTCTCCCCCTTTCCCAGCTGCCGCTCTCAGTCACCGGGATCCTCCTCCTTCTAGTCCTTCTCCTCCTCCTCCACCTCCTTCTCCTTCTCCTTCTCCTCCTCCTCCTCTCTCCCCGTTGCCTGGAGGAGCAGCTGCTTCCCTCTCCTACACTCACCCTGCAGAAGCTTCGGAGAGATGCCCCTCCCCCTGTCCCTGACGTCACCTGGCTGCAAACTCCCTCCCTCCCCCCCACCCGCCTCAACCCCAACACACCCCCCTCTTCTCCCTTCTTACCCTGCAGAAGCCTCTCAGCAAGAGTGGCCACTGCCGCCTCCTCCTCCTCCTCCTCCTCCTTCCCCTCCTCCTCTATCCTCTCCACCTCCTGTCCCTGACGTCACAGGGCTGCAAGGCCCACCCACCCACTGCCTTCCTCCTCTCCTGCAGAAGACTCGGCGACAACCTGCTGCCTAGAGCTGAGCAGCGCTCCAGACCACTTGTGCTCCAAAGACGTGCCTGGCCGTGGTGGCTCCCCCGCTGTCATCCCGCCAGGAGGGAGGGAAGCCAGGAGGGGTGGCCTGGGAGCTGGAGGCAGTGCCGGGCCAAGGGGCCACTTGGCCACACCTAACGCCCAGGCCAGGATCATTCCTGAAGGGAGAGTGTGGTGATGAGGGGAAAGGCAGAGCCAACTAATCGCAACTTATTTTCTGCTGGAGAAAGAATTTTAAAAAATAAAAATGAATAAGAGGGTTGTCAAAGGGCAAAAGCTTTGGCTCAAGCGCACCGTCTATCCTTCTTAATACTTTTTTCTTTTTTGGCTTTCTGCTTCTCACGTTGCTTTTACTTCTCTCGCCACTACATTACTATCATCTCTAACATTTTCCTCTCTACTCCCCTAACGCCCCCTCCCGTGGATGTCAGTCTAACCTGACAGCTGGTTCTCTTGCCTCCTAACCCGGTTTTCTTATCTTTCTTTCCATATTAACTTATCTGTCTCCCAATTGTTTTTTTGCTCCACTCCTTTCAGACGATGCCTCTTCTCATTCTCAGAGTTCAGAGGATCTTAAATCTAGAGCTGGAAAGGAAGACTGACCACTCTCATTTTACAGATATGGAAACTGAGGCTTGGGAAAGCTAAATGTCTTTACACAACTAGTGTGGATCATCTTCTAAAAGCTCCCTTTTTAAGCACTTCTTGTTTCCAAAAAAGGGGGAGGGGGGAAGGGGGAAGCAGGTTGGTGGTGAAATCTACTTTTGAGATTTTAAAGGACTATTTCAAAGGACTTTGAGCAAGTCATAAGCCTGATTTGTCTCTGTCTCTCTCTCTCCCCTCTTCCCTCCCCTCTTTCTCTCCATATATATGTATATATGTATATGTATATATTCATAAAATAAATGTGAAATGGAAGTATAAGTAGTAACTTTTTTAACCATCTAAAATCTTGCTCTTATGTGTAAGTTCAGATGATTTTGTACCAGAAATCAATAATTGCACAATAGAATTTAACAATAAGTGCTAACCCAACATTTCAGTGAAATAGAGAAAAATGTAGTTCTTGTGTGAGGGGGTTTCTTTTGAAAACAATTTCCTGAATTGGGTTAGTAAAGAGATTTCCCCTTACACCATTATCATTTAAATATGAATCTTCCTCTTTTCAGCCCCACAGCACAGGCAGCAACATATCAAATGCACTGACTAATAAGTATACTTAACTTTACGCCAGTTTGTGCCTATTGGAAAGTATCAGACTAGAGCTAAATAACCCATAAAATTGAATTCACCTATGCTACCTGCATAATCCACCGATGGCAACTGGATGGCGGACTACATGAGTGCCTCAGACTCTACACTTGGCCCTTTCTTTTCTTTTCTTTTTTTTCTCTAACAATATTATCACTGACATCAATTGAAGGCATAAAGGACATATTTGTCAAATTTACAAATAAAACTAGTGGGATAGCTAACATGTTGAAGAATAGAATAAGAACATGGAGCTGGATCTAGAAAAATATGTTTTAAACAGGATAAATGCGAAGTCCTATAGTTGGGTTTTAAAGAATCAACCAAGTACAAGCTGGGGAAATAGTGGCTAAAAACATTCCATGTGAAAAATAAAACAGAACAACAATAAGCCAGCAGGCATTTGTGTATTGCATGTTCTCAGTAAGTCAACGGTGTGGCATGTCAGCCAAGAAAGTCAAACTAGATAACAGGCTGCATTGATAGAAGCCTAGTCTCCAGACAGCTAAGTTTATGGTCCTCCTGCCCTCTACCCTTGTCTGAGCACATCTGGAATATAATAAGAGAACACTTTAGTGTTCTTGGAGTGCTTCACATACATCGTATCACTCGATCCTCATAAAATTCTCTGGGGTAGAGACTAGGGGTATTACTATTGTTCCCTTTTTATAGGAAAGAAAACAGACTGAAAGGGTAAGTAACTTGCCTGAGGTCTCATAATTACTGAACCATCAGTTAGGATTTGAATCCAGGACTCCAACTCTAGCATGCTGTCCACTAGCTCATGAAGTTCTTGGTACACCTTTTAGGAAGAACATTGACAAGCTGGAGCCTTCTACAATCTAGCTTCTACCTGCTCTGCCAGATATTTTGTATTGTTCCCCTTTGTGTATTCTCTGTTCTAGCCAAAATGGACTAATAATTACTGTCATCCTTCAAGGCTCAGATCATGTTCCACCTCCCATGAAAAACCTTTCCTGATCATCTCTCTGACACCCTCCACTCTGAAATTACCACACACAAATTGTTAGTGTTCACTCCCTCCTAAAATTACTTTGGACATTTATTTATTTGTGTACATGTTATATTTCCTGACTTTTTGCGGGTAGTGGCTTTCATATTTTGTCTTTGTATCCTCAGCATTAGAATAGTGCCTTGCACATAATAGGTGCTTTATGAAGGTTTGTTGAATTAACATTAATTTACGTAGCATTCTTTCTGAGTAATAACTGCAGTACAATGAAACATAGCAACTTGTGGTATTTTCAGTGCCAGCTGGTTGGTAGTTACATAGCACTTTCTTCAAAGACCTGTGAAAAGCACTTATCCCAATCCCTGAACTACCAGAATCACTTCTACACGATATACACCTGACAATAAAAAAAAAACTATAGATACAAATGTAATAATGACAGTAAATAATCAGACCAAACTCTTATTGAAAATTCAGTTTCTATTCAGTGTCAGTTTTTCCCATTTCCTTGATGATTTAATTAGTTTATTTTAATAAGATCTTGAGCTACACAATTCATACCCATAATGAAGATAGACTCAAGGGATGTCTATTTCTTAAATGCAGGGAAATTTTATAGACTGTAAGAGAAAAATGATAGCATGTCTACAGAGACATGTGCCTATCAAATTTTTGTACATGGTATTATATTCCCCCATTGGCATAAATTAGTGTAAAGAGACAGTGATCAGGCAGAACCAGCATGCCTTCACCAAGAATAGGTTATTGGGGGGGGGAAGAATAAGTTATGGTAGGCTAACTTAATTTCCTTTTAATAATGAAATAATGAGGGGCAGCTAGGTGGTGCAGTGGATAGAGAACCGGCCCTGAAGTCAGGAAGACCTCAGTTCAAATCCGGCCTCAGACCCAACACTTGACACTTACTAGCTGTGTGACGGGGCAAGTCACTTAACCCCAATTGCCTTAAAAGCAAAAAAAAAAAAAAAGAAGAAAGAAGGAAAGAATGATAATAATAATAGCTAGCATTTATATGCCACTTACTATGTGCCAGGCACTGTGCTAAGCACTTTACAAATATTATCAAATTTGATTCTCACAACAACTTTAGGAGATTGGTGTCATTATTATCCCCATTTTACAGTTGAGGAAAGTGAAGCAAGCTGAGTTGTGACTATTGAACTCGGATCTTCTCAGGTGGAGAACACTATCTACCGTACCACCTACCTGCCTTTCCTGAGAGAACTACTTAACTTTTAAGTCAAGGGAATGCCATAGATACAGTTAATTGAGATTTTGGCAAAGCATTTGGAACAATATCTCATTCTATTCTTCTGGAATAGATGGAGAGACATAAGCTAGTTGGCAGTGTAATTAGATGGATTATGAGATGGTTGATACATCTGAAGACAGCAAGAAAGCATTTACCTGGCTTTGATGAACTTGTTATCATACCCAGATCAACTAAGACCTGAAATGTCTCATACTATTCTTGTAAAGAAGATGAAGAGATGTGGCTTAGATGATAATTTAATCAGATGGATTCAGATCTGGTTGGGTAACTGGACTCAAAGAGCAGTTGTTAATGGTTCTGTGTCAACATGGCCTGAATGAACTGGCGGGTGAAAGATCATGGAAAATGAGCAGTACCACAAGATTGGAGAAGGTTGAATATCCTGATCTTGGGGGGGCAGGGCAGGGTGGTGAAGGAAAAAGAAAAAAAAGAGAATGGAGTCTAAAAACTATAGGCCAATGAACTTGACTTTGGTTCCTGGGAAAATTCTAGAAAGGATCATTAAGAAGAGGGCTGATAAATATCTAGAAAGGTAAGTAATAATTAGAAAGAGCTGGCCTGGCTTCATCAAGAGCAAGTCATGCCAAGCTAACCTTATTTCATTTTTTTGACAGGATTACTAAACTTCGTATATGAGGAGAATGGTATGGATACAGAGTTTACCTAGGTTTTAGCAAAGCTTTTTGTAAAATGTTTCATCTTATTCTTTTTGAGAAGTTGGAGAAATACGGATTTGACGATAATACAATAAAATAGATCTAGAATTGGTGGGTTGGAGGAGGTCTCCAGGAAATATGCCAGACATCTGTACTTGGCACTAAGATGCTTAATATTTTTATCAATGATTTGGCTAAAAGCATAGATAGCACCCTAATCACATTTGCAGATGGCACAAAGCTGGGCAGGATACCTAGCTTAGTGGCTGAGAGTCAGGTTTTGCTGGCATAGTGCAATGTACGTTGGGCTTGGAAGGTGAATCTGAATTCGAATCCAGACTTGAACACTTACTAGCTGTGTAACTCTGGGCAAGCCTCTTAACTTCTGTTTGCTTTGGTTTCCCCATCTATAAAATGGGAATAATACCAGCACCAGTCTCACAGGGTTGTTGCGAGGTTCAAATCAGATAACATTTATAAGAAGTGCCTAGAAGAGTACTGGGCACATAGTAAGCATTATATAAATACTTATTCCCTCCCCCCACCTTTTCATTTCTCCAAAAGATCTTGACAGCTAGATATTGAACTGAATCTATTATATTCAATACAGAAAAATATAAAATCTTGCACTTGGCTATAAAAAAATAAATTCCATAAATATAAGATAACTAGACAACAATTCTGAAAAGATTCCAGGGGTTTTAATGAACTACTAGCTCAATCTGAGTCGGCAGTATAATATGCCAGCCAAAAAAAAAAACAATGCTAATGTGTTCTTAAACTATGTTAAAAGGCACAAGTCTTACAGGAACAAAGAGAAAATAACCCCACTGTACTCCGCCTTTGTCAGACCTCATCTGGAGTATTGTGTTCAGTTCTGGGCACTCAAGTTTAAGAAAGACACTGGTAAACCCTCTGGCTTATGAGTGTCTAGAGGAGGGCAACCAGATAATAAAAAGCCTGAATCCATATCATATGAGGATAAACTGATGGAACTGGGAGTGGACATTATAGCTGGACTTGAATATTTGAAAGACTATTATGTGAAATATTAGACTTGTTCTCTCTGACACCAAAGGGTAGACCCAGGAGCACCAAGTGTGAGTTACAAATAAGCAAATTTAGTCTAGGTGTTAGGAAAACTTCCTAACCATCAGAGCTGTCCATTAGGTGAATGGATTGCTTTGGGAGATGATAAGTTCCCTCTACTTGAAGGTCTTCCAGCAGAGACTATACAATCAATTGTTGGGTATGATATAGCAAGGCTTTCTTCACATATGAGTTGGACTGGATGATTGTTGAGTAGAATCACTGACTCTTAGGAACAGGATGACCAAGACTCCTATGTGACCTTGGGACTTTCTGTGAGCCTCACTTCCCCCATTTGAAGTGGTCAGACTCATGACCTCTAAGGTTCTTTTCACTTTTAAATCCTATGATTCCGAATCCCTAAAATGCCTAAGGAAAGCCATTGATGTCTTTGGACAGGTTCAAGAAGCCATCTGTTGGTTCTTTGTTATAAGTGAGAGTACCATAAGGAGAAGCAGGGAGGGTAAAGTATGTGATGAAATTACTTTGGTGTAAAAAACAAAAGGCATCTATAGACCTTTTTTTTTAATGCAGCAGATTTCCTGAGAGTAGTTCAGACCATAACCACCACCCCACCCTTCCCCTGCCTGCCCATGCAATTGTAAATGGTATTAAAATTGCTTATAATATTGTTTACTGTGGGACTTTGGGGAACAGTACTATAAAAACTGTCATATAAAATCTATAGCTATAAACTCCTTTAGAGTAGGGACCATGTCTTATCTAAATCTTGTATTGCACTGATACCTAGTAGAATATCCTATGCACAGTAGGCAGTTAACAAATATTTACTGTTCGTTGGTCAGTTTTACTGAACTGCTTTGTTTCCCCCTCTTTCTTTTTTATTCATTGTTACAAGGGATGGATCAGTGAATAGGGGATGGGGAAAGATCTCTTTGGAAATGAATGGGAATAAGCCCACTTCTCTACTCTGAAACTGTCACAACTCTAGTTAAGGCCCTTATTGTCTCGCTCCTGGACTATTATAATAACATACTGGTGGGTCTGCCTGACTCAGGTGTCCCCATGCTAAACTATCCTCCATTCAATTGTTAAAGCATGGATCCAATAATGTCATGCCCCTACTGAATAACCTCCAGAGGCTCCCTGTCCCTGCAAGGATCAATTCTGTCTGGCATTAAAGGCCTTTCGTAACTTAGCCCCTCTTACCTTTCCAGTTTTCTTATACCTTATTCCCTACCAAGTAATTTTTTTGATCAGTGACACTGGCCTCCTGGCAGTTCCACAAACAAGACACTCCATCTCTATGCTCTGGGAGTTTTCTCTGGCTATCTCTCGTGCCTGGAATGTTCCTCCTTCTCAACTCTGTCTATTGACATTTACCAGCTTCCTTTCTGTCCCAACTAAAATTCCATCTTTGTTAAGAAGGCTTTCCCAACCCCTCTTCATTCTAATGGCTTCCTTCTCTTAATTATTTCCTATTTATCCTGTCTAAAGGTTTGATATATATTTGTTTGCATGCCATCTCTCCAATTAGTTTGTAAGCTCTTTGAGGGCAGCAATCATCTTTTGCCTCTTTTTTTTTTTTGGCCCCAACACTGAGCACAATACCTGGCACACAGTAGGCACTTGATAATTTTTTTTTGTTTCATTAATATAGGAACAGATGACACCAATAACAAGCTTTAAAATTTTTATTTTATTGTTTTGTCATCCAACCTGTGAATTTACAAATGGATGACTTGTGTTACCCTATTTCAATGCCCAGTATGATCTTTTCCTGGGCACTTGTAAGGGTGGAAGCAGAGAGGAAGTCATTAATAAAAATGTAATATTCTTTTCTTTTCTGTGAGGCATTTGGAATCAAGTGACTTGCTTAGGGTCACACCAGCTAGTAAGAGTCAAGTATCTGAGGTCAAATTTGAACTCAGGTCCTCCTGACTCCAGGGCCAGAGCTTTATCCACTGTGCTACCTCCAAAATGTGATATTCTTAAAAGGTAACTTTTGAATCATGGGAATATAGGACACAGAAGTTTCAGAGATAAACATTCCTTGGTTACACATGGTGTGACTAAGCTTTAAAACTTCCAGTTCCACTCTTTGGCCTACCATTTCCTATGTACTTTTTTCCATGCTTCAAGGATAAACAATTCCACTTAAACATGGGATAAGCAGCATGATCCAGTGAAACAGCAATAGCCCTTAAGTCAGAGGGTCTGGGTTCACATCTTACCTCTGACACTTCCTCAGTGACCTTGGGCAAGTCTCTTGGCATCTCTGGGTCTCAGTTTTTTCCTCTGTGAAAAAGGATAGGCTAGATAGCTTCTGGGGTCCCTTCTGGCTCTCCATCTATAATCTAAGCAGCCTTCAAATTGGAGGGAAGGAAGGAAGGCACACACAGAAGGAAGAGAGTATTACCTTGGTTTAAGATCTATTTACTCTGTAGTTAGCAAAGATTAAGGTAGACCTTTCTGAAATGTTTTCCAAGGGGGTAGTCTCACTGGCCTTTGGCATCTGAAAATTCTTTCCCACTTCAAATTAAATTCAATTAGAGATTTATTTAATATCTACTCTGTGTTGAACAGGATAGAGAGCTGATACAGTAGATACAGAGCTTGTCTTAGAGTCAGGAAGTCCTGGGTTCAAGTCCTGTCTCTGATACATACAGGCTCTGTAATCTTGGGCAAGTGACTTCATTTTTCAGGGCTTCAAGCAACTCTCTAAGACCATAAGTTGGAGGAAAGGAGTAAGTATATATCCAAAGAGGAAGTTTTTCATAGGGAACTCCATCGAAATTATAGGTCCAGTTATTTTGTTTTGTTTTTAATGTGCCAGGCACTAGGGATAAAAAGACAAAAATGGAAGTCTTTGCCTTTAAGAACTTATTATTAACAACTTATTATTCCCTTTTTAAAGGTAAGAAAACTGAGAGTGAGAGGCTAATTGACTTGACCAAGGTTTCAAAGCTGCTGAAGTAAAATATCAATCAGAATTTGAAGCTTAAGGAATTTACCCCTCCCCCCCAATGCAGGGAGAGAACATGTAAATACAAAATAAATATAACTTCAGTTTGGAAGAAAGGGGGCCACTAACAATTGTGGGAATCAGGAAAGGTCTTTTGTAGGAAATGGTGATCTAACTGAGCCTGGAAGGGAGCTAGGAGCCCCAGGAGTCAGTGGTGAGGAGGGCATAGATGAAAACTCTACCCTTGGACTCCAGGAATCCACTTGCACTAGTACAGGATGGACACATTTAACTAGACAATGGTTAATATGAAAAAAGTTCTGGAGTGGACATTTTGGACTGCCAACTCAGTGTGTACAATATAACAGTTACCTTCATCTTAGGCTGTGAGAGAGGCATAATGTCCAGAACAAGGGAAGTATTGACTCTACTATACTCTGCCTAGATAGGACTACATTTGAAATGTTTTTAGTTGGGGAGCCACATTTTAAGAAAGAAAGAAACTGACAGACCTGAGTAATTCCAGATGATGGTGACCAGTTGGCCTAACCTATACCAAACCATATCAGCATTACTTGAAGAACATAGAAATGTTTATCCTGGAGAAGACTGGTGGGAGGCGTGATAGCTGTCTTCCACTATTTGAAGAACTGTTGGAATAATAGGGGCTAGACATGTTCTGCTTGGCTTTATAGTTGAGAAGTAGGAGCAGCTAGAAGGAAGCAGGAAAGGCACAGATCTAAGCTCAATAGAAGGAAAAACTTCACAACATCATTGCCTGAAAATCAGCAGGCTTCTTCACAAAACAGTGGGTTCACCTTCCCTTGAAGTCTTCAATCATAGGTCATATGACCATTTTGCAGGAGGATTTTGTAAAAAAGGAGTCCTGTCCCACATGTGTTGGGATAGAGGATCTAATGGATCCCTTCCAACTCTGAGACTATGATTCTGCTATTCAAAAAACTTTTCTCCCTGTCACCATGAAATTACAGGTGAAATTTATCTAAAATTCAAATATGGCATCCAGGGAATGGTATACACCCACACTGCAAAACCGATTTTACAATACTTTTAATGTAGACTGCAATTACCGTATTTCTTTGCATCATTCCCACCTCCCCCTTACACATATAATATGCATATATATAAAGTTCAAGCATATGTACATATGTCAACTTTAAAATGGGGGTGGAGGATTATGTGCATGGTTTTTCACATAACTAAAAATGGCCCCTGCTGAAATCAGGAGGAAGGCTTTGGTTTCACAGCTGAATGGTTACTCTTAGCAGCAGAAGCAGCAGGTACAAAGGCGGAAGGAAGAAGAAAGCAGCCCAGCTGATCGAAGTAAAAGATTGTCTCCCAGAATCATGGCATTTGCATTTGATCTCATCATCATGAAACCTTCCTATTAGCTTTCAAAATTGATCCTGGCTATTGGTTATGCCCAGTAACTATGACTAATAGACACTGTGGATTCACTGTCAGGAAATGAAGAATTGGGGGAGGGGAGGAACATATGTTCTTGCTGCTAGGGGTTTGAACTCTGAAAATCTTTCTTGCTTTAGGGACAGCCTTTGTCATATTTAAGATGAGGAATTTATGTAGTGATTTTATTTCCTCCTAAAACTGAGAAAATTGGAAAAATACATGTAACGCATTTACCAATTAGGTCTGTGTCCCTGACAGGATGGATCTGAATACAATTGAGGGAAAGGGAGAGTATTGCTCAAATATCTTTCAGGTTTATAGTCCTACCCAGGGAAACCCTGGGAATGACACTCTCCTAGTCTGTTTCTTGAAATCTAATAAGATACTTCCATTAAAGGACACCCTGGGAATGTCAGTTCCTGGGTTGTTTTGTTTTCCCCAAAGGAGAGCTCTCCTTCAAGCATACAGGCTAATAAGACTTTGATTATAGGACAAGTTTGCTTCAACTCAAGAAAAATTCAGAATGGGTTCATACCTAAGATCTTCAACTAACAGGAAAAACCCCCACTTTCTAAAATGCATCAAAGTGACCTTTTCTACTGTTGGTTCTTACTTTGTACTCTTCCTTTATATAGTCTATATGACTCACAGAACCAGGAAAGGTATAAGTCCAGGTTGCTGGTTTCCTTCTGTGCTATTTTTTATCTGATATTAGCAAGGACAAAGTCAATAGCTTAGCTCCTCACCATTGGCACCCATGCCTCATCATTCCATGGGGCATGTGGTTCCTTACTATACCTATATCTTTAGCGTGAGCAAGGGAAAAGGCCATAGAACTGCTCTTCACCCTGGCTCTCTGTCTCCATTTTAGCACCTCTGCCTGGTCCCAGAACCTTAGTGCATGTGGCTCCCTGTAGGGGCCATAGAGGGGGGAGGTGGGGCAGCTAGGTGGTGCAGTGGTGCAGGCTTGGAGTCAGGAAGACTCTTCCTCCTGAGTTCAAATCTCGCCTCAGGAATTTACTAGCTGTGTGACACTAGGCAAGTCATTTAACCCTGTTTGCCTCAGTTTCTTCATCTGTAAAATGAGCTGAAGAAGGTACTGTCAAACAACTCCAGTATCTTTTCCAAGAAAATCCCCCAAAAAGAGGTCACAAAGAGTTGGACGTGACTGAAAAACAACTCAACAACAAAAGGAGTTACAAGGATGGATGTGTAAGTCTCTTTTCAGGTCCCAAGTACCCCTCAGCATCTCCCTTTCCTTCTTCCTTAGGTCCACATGGTTACCTTGATATTTGGAAAGAGATCCCCTCTGTGAAAGACAGCGGAGAATTTACATGTCTCCTAGACACATTGTTGGGGAAATTGAATATTACGAATGGTCAGTAATTTATTAACAAAAACTTTCATGTTTGCTTTAAATTATAATGCCTAGATTTCCTAGTCTTAAGTTAAGAAAACCTTTCAATAATTCAATTTTGTCTAATGAATATTTATTAAATGTGTACTACACACAAAGCACTATGCTGGGCCCAGGGGAGACAGCAAAGTTAGATGAAAGGTATTTCCTACTTTCCTAAAACTCATAATATAATAGAGGGTTAAGACCCTAGAACATGCTAAGTGCATATTCAAAGAACAAAGGAAGTGTCATGTGAGGACCAGGAAGGAAAGCTAATTACCAGCTAGGGAGATTGGGGAAGCATTCATAGACAAAGTAGCATTTAAGGTGAGTTTTAAGGAATAGGTACTTTCAGCAGTGGTAGAGCATTCAGGCATAAGGATCAACATGAACAAAAGAAAACAAAAAGAGAAAGAAAACAGGAGACAACAAGCAGTCTACCTGGTTGTAACTCTGAGTGCATAGACGTTATAAAGTCAAGATTGGAAAGAGGAGTACTGCTAGATTTCAGGAAGGCTTTGAAAGCCAGGTGAAGAAATATGAGCTTGGTTTAATAGGAAATAATGCATCATTAGATGCAGAATAGTTTTGATAAAAGAAGTGATATGACCATACCTATACAGAAGGAAAATTGATCTAACAGAAGGGTGAAGGATGAATTAGAGAGGAAAAGTGGGAAGACCAGTGGAGAGGCTATTATAATAATTGAGGCAGATGGGTAATTAGAGAGAAAGGGTGACAGTAGTGAGAAGAAAGAAGAAAGGAATTCCTGATGGAAGGGATATTAACAAGACTTGGCAAGTGATTAGATAGCAAAGTTGACAGAGATTGAAAGAGTTAATGATAACACCAGCCCTTCAAATAGGAAGCTTTGGAAAAGGGTGGTGCCAATCACAGAAATCATGAAGTTAAGAAGAGAAAAATAAGCTTTGGGAAAAGAAAATGAGCCTAATTTTTGATATTAAGTTCGAGGTAGTGGTGGGACACCCCAGTTAAAATATTCTTAGGCACTTGGAGATGCAGGTCTGGAGCTCAGGAAAGACATCAGGACTGGAGATATGATATTAGGGATTCATCTTAAAAGACATAATAATTAACATCAAGAGAGTAAATGAGATTGTCAAGAGAGAGTATGGAAAGGAAAAAAAGAAGGCAATCAATCAATGAATCAAAAGCATTTATCAAGTGTGTTAATATATGCCAGGAACTGTACTAGGTTTGGGAAAAACAAAAGCAAAAACAAAATATTACCTGCCCCCAAGAAGCTTACATTCTGTTGGAAGGAAACGTGTACTCAGATAAGTAAATATGAAATATGTACAAATATAGAGGTGGGGAGGGATCAAAGATAGATATGTGTACAAATAGAAAGGCTCAGGACTGGCCTCAGTTTCATCTGAGCTAAGCCCTGAGCTAGGGGTTTCAGAAAGTGAAGAGAAGGATACAAGACACCACCTAGGGAAAGGTATGGGGATAAGAAATGGGAAATAACATAAGAGGAAATGCAAGTAAGCCAACATAACTAGTGCATACAGTATGAGAAGGAGAGTAGTAGATCCAGGAGGCTCATGAAGTGTACACCATAGCCACAGCACATAAAAGGAAGGGTCCGGCTAATATTCCTTCTCCATAAAGGAATGTTCTTTTGCATAAGAAAATTGCTTAGGCAAATCATCTTTTTATCAACACTCACTGAAATTCCCTCTCTCACTACTGTATGTTCTCTCTGCATTATCTTCTCCAGTTTGGGCAATTGTTTGAGATTGCCCCAACTTGAGGCTGAAAGTGGTATTCCTGGTGAACTCTGACTTGAAGTGGCACTGCCCCTGCTTCATTCTCTTGGATCATTGCTTTTGGCAGGGCCCCCTTTATCCCGTAAAGGTCAGGACCCTGACAGCAGAAGTTAAGAAACCAGATGATTGAGGCTGAGGATTAGCAGATCTGGATGGAATGACAGGAGGGAAAAGGAAAATAGGATAATGATTAATGAATGATTAGCACAGCAAACCATGAGATCAGGATTGGATATGGATATAAGTGAAGCCATAATGGGGCTGAAAAGATGGGCCAAAGGACCAGATTTCACTACAAAGTTAAAAAAAGCCAACAGATTTACTATGAGTGAGTGAATGAAAGAGGTGGTAGAAGGCAAGGAGATTGTTATTAAAGACTGACCTTTGTGATGATAGGAAATATTTGATACTATACATAGATACAGTGAGACAGGTTGATAATGCAAGGCCTCTGACAGCATTAATCTCACTGCAATATAATGATTTAAGAAATAAACACAATATATTTTGGAACTCATTAATGACTTTGTGATATAACACTATTAGATTGTGGGGTCCTTGAGAACATGGACTATTTTTTGCCTTCCTTTATATTCTAAGCACTTACTTCAGTGCCTGTCACATAGTAAGCAATAAATGCTAATTGACTGACATAGAGATAGACAATCAAACTTGTTTTAGTTAAAATGATAGCTTTTTAAAAAATACTCATTCTACTGTAGGAATATAATTAATATTATTGGGACTGTGAGATAATTTTTAATTTTTTTCTTTGTGAATTATAATTGATGTAAACTATTTCTCTTATGCAGAATTAGAAGTGCTAGTGGTGTTTTCTCTCTTCCTTTCTGCCTCTTTGACTCTTCTCTCCCAGTCTTCTGCAACACACATGAAAATTCACATATACTCTGAAAAAAAAGAAAACAGATGAAGAGAAGGTAGGAAGGAAGGCATTAAGAGTTAGAAGACATTCAGGAGTGATTTCCACCATTTTAAGGAGTGGAATAAAATTAAAAGTCTTGATCAAATAAATGAAATGCTATTCCCCTTCCCACCATCTCCTGATTGTTCCCTCTCCATTTCATGTAGTCCTTCTCAAGACCTACCCAATGGGTAATTTGGAAAAAGATGATTTAACTATGGGATAACTGTCAGCTCAGGAAAAGGTGTTGGACCTGAACCTATCATGAATAAGGTGAACCAATTCCTGTCTGAAACTAATATATTCTGGGGAAGCTGAATTAACTCTTTGGGCATGTCACACAGGGCCTAGCACACAGTAAATATATATTATTATGTGTGTGTTGACTAACATTAGAGTCAAAATACTAAGGGTGTGAGAAGTGGCCCCTCTTTCTGGGCCAAGCTGTAACTAGAGAAGGGCAGCTATAGGGTTTTGCCCTCAGGACTTGGACATTCGAGGGTATGCCGGAGGACTTCTGGTTAATTTTTCCTGTGTTTCAAGTCCTCTGCCAGCTGACTTTGTGCACTACTCTCATAATTCCTTTGCAAATTGTGCCACTTTTCTGCAGAAAAAAAATCTGCTAATATCATCCCCCTTGCCTATTTCTTCCTACCCTTTCGTCTTCTTCAGGGACTATAAGATAGGTGATCCAGAGTTATTACCCTCCCCATCCCCCCCCAACTGAGGTTGTCCCAGATGCCAGAATTCATAGATATTCTCTGCTTCTGGGTACCCTTAGTACCCTTGAAAGTTAACTTACCTTAAGCATGTCTGGCACTATGGGGAGTTTTGGCTCAGTGGTCATTAACTTGGTCCTCTACTGTAATTCATGTATCTATCTAAGTCAGAGACTAGGGAACCCCACCATAATTGCATTATTTCATCCAGGTAACAAATGTGTCTTTTTCCAATTATTTTTTTCAGAGCTATATTCTATGTCTTTAGGCAAGAGTAAAATTTTTTTCTCTATCCCCCTCCCCCATTAAAAAAATGAGATATGTCTCAGAATGAATACTTCTATTTCCCTTTTGATATTGCAAACACATTTGAGGGTAGGAAAGATCTACAATTTAATAGAGATTTTTAAATTAAAATTCCATATCTTCAAGAGTTGATTTCAATACCTTCTAAATATAAAGCAGATGTATTATTCACAAGAATGGAAGGGGCTGAGTTGTATAGGCCACCAAAACAGACAGCTTCAGTAAATGTCAGAGGTGATTACACACATGTAAGAATTTGTAACTCCCATGACCAGAGTTGACTTTTTTTTACAATTTATAGTCATTTATACATTATATTTACATCCAGCAGGAGTCTATATTTTCCATGACTCTCAAGAATAGTTATAATTGCCCAACATTTGCTCAGAAATTATATCGTCAAATCCAATCTAACCCAACAAGTATTATTAACTATTAATCTGGGCAAGGCACAGACTGGATGACTGCAGAGGACCCCAATTCTCAAACTCTGAGATTCGATGATGCTATGAAAACCTGAAAAGATTGGAATCAGACAATGGGGATGCAAACAGATACAGAGCTATTGATTTTGATGAAGCACCCACAGGCATACAAATGAATATAATCACACCCTATGAGCGTTCAGCTGTTCCTGCATGATGTCCCAATTGAGGACACTCTGTTTCAGAATTCAGTCTAATCAAGGCTGGAGAGGAGAATCTATGGTCCTTGCTGCAATTAAAGTGTGCCAAAGGTCAGTAAGTTAGTAGGCTCCATCACTTGGGTTAACACTTCTGTACTTAGCCTCATGGATTATTTATTCAACTATCCCCATGATGGGCTCCAGCATCTTAAAAGTGTTTGATAAAACATCAGAGATTAGCTTTGTCAGAAAGAGTAGCATAAAGTACTAGCAACAATTATCACTTTGCCAGATTCGATAAATATCATTTAGTCCAATACTGAGCATGCACTGGAGGCAGCTTGGAGGTACAGTGGGTAGAATGCTGAATTTGGAGTCAGAAAGACCTGTGGTCCAAGGCAAATCACTTGTGTTTTCTCAGCCTCAGTATCATATCTTTAACTATCAATCTATCTATATATAAAACTTTGAAAACCTTAAATCACACTTGGCAAGCAATAACTTTTTAATTGAAATAGAATTTTTTATAAAATGATGTTTAAACAATTAACTGCTTTTCCCATCTTCTGACATTAGTATAATCAAGTTTGAAAATTCTTTCCATCTTACCTCAAGAAGGAGGTGCCTGGTATGATAGAATGGACTGAGTATGGACTTAATTTCTGAAAGGAATCCAGAACCTGCAATGCAAAATCTTCAAATTATAAATTACTATGGTCTTGAAGTGATTAAGCAGTGGGGCTAGGTTGCTATAAGTGAGAGAAAGAGAGAGAAGAGAAGAGAGAGGAAAGAGAGGGAGGGAGGGAGAGAAAAAAGAAGCGGGGGAAAAAGGGGGGAGAGAGAGGGAGGGAGGGAAAAAAAGGGAGAGAGAGAGAGGACTAGAGACAGTTGATGGGATTTTATAATTTATGAAAATACTTAAAATCATCATTTCTAGGACATTTAGAAATTGTTTTCATGTATAAGGTTTACTATTTTATTTAACCATGTACCTGTTATTTGTCAATATAAATAATTTGAGAGACAGAATAGAGAAGGGGTAAAATTGCCAGATCTGAGTACCAATCTGTCTTTTAACTGAAACCTGTCATCGTGGGTGAGTTGCTAAACCTCTTTTTGCCTCAGTTTAGTCATCTCTAAAATTGGGATGATCATAGAGTTAGAGCTGGAAGAGGCCTTAGAGACCATCCAATCCAACCTCTATTTTAAGGACAAGGACGCTGAGGCCCACAGAGGTTAAGCCATTTATTTGGCCAAACAACGTGGGCAATGAGCAATGGGTGGCATTCCAACACAAGCTTTTTCACTCCAAATCCATGTGCCAACTTACTTTTCAGGGCTGCTGTTGTGAGGCTCAAATGAGAGACTATTTGCAAAGCTCATTGCAAATTTTAAACCATTACATAAATGTCAATTATTGGGTTTATGTGGTTTTTGTTCCTGTGAACTTGGAATTATAAACTATTCTACCTAATGGAAATAGTGGCTAATAGACAACATAAATGAGCTATCAGGTTGGCAAAGGCACCTAGCAATACCAATATACCCATAACATTAGAAATGGAGAAAATCTATTCAATAACAGCAACGATAACAGACATGTATATAATGCTTTAAAACTGGGAAAAGCTTACATATGCAGATCACTATGCTGATGACTAGGGCAGTTAGCTGGCACAGCAGTGGATAGAGCACCAGCCCTGGAGTCGGGAGGACCTGAGTTAAAATCTGGCCTCAGGCCCTTACTAGTTGTGTGAACCTAGAAGAGTCACTTGACCTTGTTTGCTTCAGTTCCTCATCTATAAAATGAGCTGGAGAAGGAAATGGCAAACCACTCCAGTTGGACACGAGTGAAATAATTCAACATAACAACAAAAATGTAGTTGACTTCCAAATCTAGATATCGAACCCTGATCTCTGTCCTGATAAAGACTCACATCATAAATTATTTAATAAACATTTCAAGCTGGATATCTCGTAGGTGTCTCTGATTCAACATGTCCCAAATACAATCCATTACCTTAACAACAATTATACTTTTTTATATTTTTCTTTAAGCCTTCCCTCTTACAACATGTTGCGAGAACTACTATCCTTCTAGTCATCCAAGTTAACTATCCTCTTGTCATCTTCAACTCCTCACTCTCACTTATTTCATACATCCCATCAATTGCTAAGTTTTGTTATTTCTATAGCAATGTCATTTCCTAAATAAACTTTTTTCACCAGACCCCAATCTCCACTCACTCCGCCAGGGTTTTATCACTTACCACTTACCAGACCACACATCTGGCCCACTTCAATGGCCCCTTACTTGGTCTCCCTACTTTCATCTCACCCCACTCTAGTTCATTCTTTACCCATTTTCCAATGTGATTTTCTGAAAGCACAAAGGTGACCATATCATCTTCCACTTAATAAATAAATTAATTGAATTAAATCATTAAATTCCATTTTACTTATAAAATAAAGTAGAAATACCTCGGTTTGGCATTTAAAGCTCTCTACAACCTGGATGGTTTCTACTTCTTCAGCTTTCTTAACTATTACTTCCCTCTTCTTATTCTATGTCCAGTCATCCCATCTCCATGCCTTTCTATGGGCTGTCCCCCATTCCTGAAATGTACTCCCTCCTCATTGCTGGAATCCCTGGCTTCCCTCAAGAATCAGCTCATGAGGGCGAGCCAAGATGGCAGAGTGGAAGTGGTGACTTGCTTGAGCTCTCCCCCAAACCTCTCCAAATACCTATTTAAAAAATGGCTCTAAACAAATTCTAAAGCAGCAGAACCCACAAAAAGACAGAGTGAAACAAATTTCCAGACCAAGACAACCTGGATGGAAAGGTATATCATGCCAGGCTGTAAGAGGAGTGCAGTTTAGCATGGATGCGTAGGCTGCAGTGAACCTGGAGCAGGCCTCCAAAGACTGAATCGCAAGCAGCTGTGGTGGATTCCAGACTTCTAAACCCGTGAATATTAAAGACAACTTAGAAGGTCAGTGGGAAAATCTGTTTCTGCAGTGGTGAGAGAGGAGTGCAGGGTCTCAGTTCCAGTTCCCAAGCTTGGCCCTGGGGTGGTGGCTGCTTCCTGAGCTTCTGGTCCACAGACTGAGGGGGAATCAAGTGGCTGATCAGAGACAGATTGCAGGGATCTCTCTGCTGGTGCAGTATTCTTTTGCTTTGCCCATGCTTGGATCTCAGTCACAGTTCTGGGTGGTGGTCCTGGGGTGAGGAGGAGTGCTGGCATGGTGAAGCTTGTAGTGGCTGTAAAGAGAAAACCCTCACAGTTCCAAGACAGAAAAGAGTGCTAGTGGTCACTCACAGACCAGAGCACAGGACAGGAAAGGAGTGAACACCTCGCCCTTGATCATAGCACCTTGGAAGAACTGAAAATTTACAGGTCCCTAGAAGTATCTCTGAAAACAGCTGCACAAAACCCCTGAAGCTTGGGACAGTACATTCTCCACACTGGAAACAGACTCCTACCTTAACAAAGAGTTTATAACTCAAGTAATTGGCCAGGATCATGAGCAAGCCGCACAAAAAGAATCAGACTATATTATCTTACTTTGGTGACAAAGAAGATCAAAACATACAACCAGAAGAAGACAACAAAGCCAAAGCTCCTACATCCAAAGCCTCCAAGAAAAATATGAATTGGTCCCAGGCCATGGAAGAGCTCAAAAAGGATTTTGAGAAGCAAGTAAGAGAAGTAGAGGAAAAACTGAGTGATGCTAAAGGAGACCCAAAAAAATACTGAAGAAAATAACACCTTAAAAAATAGCCTAACCCAAATGGCAAAAGAGGTCCAAAAAGCCAATGAGGAGAAGAATGCCCTAAAAAGCAAAATTGGCCAAATGGAAAAGGAAGTCCAAAAGCTTACTGAAGAAAATACTTCCTTAAAAATTAGAATGGAAAATTGGAAGCTAGTGACAATTTGAGAAATAAAGGCACTGTAACACTAATCCAAAAGAATGAAAAATTAGAAGAGAATGTGAAATATCTTATTGGAAAAACAACTGACCTGGAAAATAGATCCAGGAGAGAGAACTTAAAAATTATTGGACTATCTGAAAGCCATGATCAAAAAAAGAGCCTAGACATCATCTTTCAAGAAATTATCAAGGAAAACTGCCCTGATATTTTAGAACCAGAGGGCAAAATAGAAATTGAAAGAATCCACAATCACCTCCTGAAAGAGATCCCCAAAGGAAAACTCCTAGGAATATTGTAGCCAAATTCCAGAGTTCCCAGGTCAAGGAGAAAATATTACAAGCAGCCAGAAAAAAACAATTCAAGTATTGTGGAAACACAATCAGGATAACACAAGATTTAGCAGCTTCTACATTAAGAGACCACAGGGCATGGAATATAATATTTTGGAGGGCAAAGGAGGTAGGACTACAACCAAGAATCACCTACCCAGCAAAAACCTAGTATAATCCTTCAGGGGAAAAAAATGGTCATTCAATGAAATAGGGGACTTTCAGGCATTCCTGAGGAAAAGACCAGAGCTGAATATAAAATTTGACTTTCAAATACAAGACTCAAGTGAAACATGGAAGAGGTAAACAGGAAAGAGAAATCATAAGAGACTTATTAAGGTTGAACTGTTTACATTACTGCAGGGAAAGATGATATTTGTAACTCGTGAGCCCTTTGTCAGTATTAGGGTAGTGGAAGGAAAAAAATTACATGTATGCATACATAGATAGAGGGCACAGGGTGAGTTGAAGATAAAGGGGTGATATCTGGAAAATAAAATTAAGGGGTGAGAGAGGATTATACTGGGAGAAGGAGAAAGGGAGAAGTAGAATGGGGTAAATTATCTCACATGAAATGGACAAGAAAAGGCTTTTACAGTGGAGGGGAAATAGGGGATGGTGAGAGGGAATGAGTGAATTTTATTCTCATAGGATTTGGCTTAAGGAGGGAATAACATACACAATGGGTATGGAAATCTATCTTACCCTACAGGAAAATAAGGGGAAGAGAGCAGGAGGTTAATAGAGGGGAGAGCAGATTGGGGGAGGGGATAATCAAAAGCAAACACTTCTGAGGAGGGACAGGGTCAAAAGACAGAATGGAATAGATGGGGGGTAGAATAGGATGAAGGGAAATATATTTAGTTTTTCACAACAAGAGTACTATGGAGGTGTCTTGCATGACTGTACATCTATAACCTGTATCGAGATGCTTGCCTTTTCAATGAGGGTGGGTGGGGAGGGAGGAAGGGAGAAAATTTGTAACCCAAAGTTTTAAAAACATGTGTTCAAAATAAATTTTTTTTAAAAAATTAAAAAAAAAAAAAGAATCAGCTCATGTAACCACCATCTACAGGAGATCTTTTCTGGTCCTCCAGCTATTCATACCTTCCCATTTAAGGTTACTTTGTGTCTCTTTTAAATATAACCATATATGCACGTATTATCTCTCCTGCTCTCTTACGTAAGTTCCTTGAGATCAGAGATGATACCACTTTTGTCCCACTGTTCAGCAAATGCTTTTGAACCTTACAATAAGGCAGGTACTCTAGGCATTATCTCCATAAGAGAACTGCGTGGCCTGGCCCATGGCCACAGAGCCAGTATGAAACAGTATTTGAAGCCAGGTCTAATTCACTATCTACTATCGCTTAAAAAAAACAACAACACACAAACCTGTTTTCATATAAGCAAAATTATGGAATATCCCTGGACCCCCCAAAAGCCACTCTCTTTTCAGTCAAATAGGTCCAGCTATCAAACAAAAATCTAAATAACAATTATAGTAACAAATTACCATGTGATATTTGTAGTTAATAGCGCTAATTGCACAACTACTGTACTGTACAGGTCATTAAATCACCTAATTTCTTGTACTCCATTGCTTATTTGTTACCTACCTTGCATAAAGTAAATGAATGATAATGCCATTAGTGCAATTGGGTTGTTGTTGTTATTTAGTTGCTTTAGTTGTGTCCAACTCTTTGTGACCATCTGGGGTTTTCTTGGCAAAGATAATGGAGTGGTTCGCCATTTCCTTCTCCAGCTCATTTTATAGATGAGGAAACGGAGGCAAACAAAGTGAAGTGACTAGCCCAGGGTCACACTGTTGAGGCCAGTTATGAACTCAGGTCTTCCTGACTCTAGGCCCAGTGCTTTATCTATTATGCCACCTAACTGCCCTCATTGGGAAAATACCATCAGAAAAAAGAAACAGCTGTTTAATATGATATCCAAATAAATAAGAAATAGATATTTTTCATATTTATATTCATATATTATATTTATATATTAATATATAATTATTCATTTGTATATTATGTTTATATATTATTGTATATTTATATATTATATTCAGGTTTATTAAAATATATTTACATTATTGCTTACTTAATAGCAATTACCCCAAAATGAAAAAGACAGCACTTTAGATATTGAGGTAGTAAATGGGAGAATATTTGTCACACAGAGGAATTTATCTATAATGGTAAAAAGTAGGTATATAATATAATAAAAAATTGGCATATACTATTATGTCCATTACAGTAAAAACCCATAAAGTGATTTTCTGTATAGAAATAGATGAGTATTATTTTCATTGCACTGATAGACTCGGTTTTCTTTTTCCTCTAATCACATAGAAAGAATACTAGCTCTGGCTTAAGAGGATGTGGTTTCAAATCTTGCCTCTGATCCTTGTGATCTGCATGATAATATTGAGCAAATCACTTAATCTCCCTGGGCTGCATTTCCAAATCTTTAAAACGGATGGGTTAGACTACATAGCCTTTGAGGTTTGTTCCCAGGGTTAGATATATGATCCTCTAGTCAGTATTCTATTTCTTTTTTCAGAGCCAGGATTGACTCTTCTATGTCTAACTTCAAAAGATAATTTTTTAGAAGGTCATAAAACATTGTAACAAGAAAATGGATTATTTTGGGGTATAACTTCTGTCTACTGACTGGCAAGATGTCTAGCACCCACATAACGTCCTAACAGGTCAAAATGTAATTAGCAAATATTTAACAAAATAAATAAAAATACAATAAGACATAGATAACATTACACATCAAGACTAAGTCAAGATGCAGCCTACAGGGACGGCCCTTGTTTCTATTTGAATTTACTTCCATTTGGTCTATCAAACTTTTGAGAAGGTATTCAACTGGGCACCTGAGAGTAGCAGTCCCATGTAAAGGTGGGAACTATTTGCAGGGCATATTGTGACAATTACAAGAAACTGTATTTCAGAAGAATAAGAGCATTTTAGCACTGCAAGGTCTCTTGGACACCATTTAGTGCATCCTCCTTATTTTGTAGATGAGGCTGAGGAGATTCAGAAGTTCTAAGTGCCTTCCTTCAGTTCTCATCACTAGCTAGTTCCAGAGTCAGCCCTAGCAACTAGGTTTCCTCTCTCTTACTTTAATCTTCTCTCCACAATGCCATGGTATTCTATTCTGATTCTAATATTCTACAGATGAACCCAGGCTGGCCAAAATATGCATTGTTATATTTAGTCAAAGAAACTGTGGGTCAGCCCACACAGTGGAAAATAATCTATCTGGATGAATAGGGAAGAAAAGCAAAATGCTGTACAAAATAATGGCTGAATGCAAATAAAAATAACGCTGAAAGTCTTCTGAGTTCATGTTAAATGCAGTGAGTGACCAACAGTGGTTTCAGAGGAATGGTGTGTGATAGGCAACAGGATGTAGGGGAAATGGTACTGACTTTGGGGTCCCATAATTACAATTCAGAGCTCAGCTCTTTTCCTTCCTACCTGGATGACCTCGGGCAAATTATTTAATCTATCTTGCCCTCAGTTTTCTCTTCTGAAATATAAGGAGGTTGCAAGAAATGATTCCTAAGGTCTGATTTTGGAGGCCGCTAGATGATGTAGCAGTGAATAAAGGGCAAGACTTAAGAATCCAGAAGACTCTCAGGTCAGATCCTATATTATAATAGCCATGTGACCCTGTGTAAGTTATTTAACCTCTCCTAACCTCTGTTTTCTCATCTGGAGAATGGGGATACTAATAACACTTACCCCAGAGAGTTGTTGTAAAGAACAAATAAGATAGCATGAGTAACTTTGCAAACCTTAATGCACTTCTATAAATGCTTACTATTAAACCCTCTTATTGTTCTAAATCTACAATCTATGAAACACACTTCCCTTCTTTTGAGAGAGTGGGCTGGACTGTGGGTTCAAACGATTGCACTGTCTGATGTGGTCTCAGTGTCAGTTGGTTTTGCTTAACTGTTTTTCTTTTTTTATGTGTGAAGATTGTAGATGGGAGATTTATTAGAAAATGTGTTTTAAAAATATGCCTAAAACATTTTTAAAAGAAAGAAAATTAGTCAAGCTAGCATAACCAGAACCTTAGTTTCCAGGACTCCCAAGGCATTGCCCTTTCAAGACATTGTGATGGATAATTGTTTATTAATAAATACCTGATCGCTTATTAATAAGGTCTGTGACACTAGGTCTCCATTTCATTGAAGAACTGATCAGAGTAATGAAACTGATATTCTTATGATTAGGACTCTTGATCACTACTGCACTGTGTCTACATAATGCTTCAACTTCCAAATGGAAAAAAAAATGTTCAGGGCAAACACAACTACCAAGTGTCTTCCAGAAACTGCTGAAGGTCTAGAAGCTTGGCCTCTTGTTTGATCTAGCCACAGACTTCAGTGTATATTTCCGATATACAAAAAGGCGAGAAAGAAAGCATATTCTTGTTTAAGGTCAAGCAATGGCAGACCCCAGAAATAAACCTTATGCATCCCTACCGCACAGTGGTGGTCTCACACCACCTGATTCCCCTGATGCTTTAACATCTGTATAAAAAAGTGGAAAATTGGACAAGGGATGAATGTGTATTATGCCAGACATGTAGCTGTTTGGAAACAGCTGGATGAATGTTTTTCACTTTTCACCCAAATGTTTGACCTTGAATAAATATCACTGAAGCCTGTCTATGTTTGGTCCATTTTGGATTATGATGTGTTATTAGAGATCATGGGTCTAAAACTGAAAGAGACTAGATAGCTATTTAGCCCAACCCCCTCATTTTACAAATGAGGAAACTGAGGCCTGGGTCTGAGACTCAGTGAAGTGATTCTCTAAGGTCCAAGAGGCCAGGATTCACACCTACACTCTGAGACTCTAAATTCAAGGCTCATTCCACTGTCTCATAGCTGCTTCTTTAGTAGAGGTAAGACTGTAACTTCCACCAAAACATTAATCTGGATCTAAGTCAAAGATACAAATTATCTCAGTAGCCCGGGAAGAATCTTGTGCCACTGAAATTTTGATCTGGATATTCACAGCTCTCTGCTCAGTGTTCCGAAGACATCTAATAAGTAATGAATAACAAACACAGCAGGATAATCTGGGGGGGGGGAGGGAAGGTAATCCTCTACCACTGAAAAATCCCTCACTGTGAATTCAAGTTTTCTATGGCATTTGCATATGTGTTTTGTCTTTTTCTCTGTCTATAGAGCTTCTAATTCGAGGACTTTAGCCAGTCTTTTCTTTTTCTATAAACTTCCATAAAACATGAAACAGTAGATGATGGATCCTTTAAGGATCACTCAACATTATTTACCTTTCTCCAATGTTTTCCACCTTCAAACTTGGAGAAAAGCAACAGTGAGTGATTTATTAAGACATGATGACATATGGGGCCAGTCTTATGTCTTGGCAGGCAAAAAGTAAAATAAAATAAAAAACCACTCATCCTCTCCAGCAGAATCACCCCACCATTCCAAGTTCATTGAGTCCCTGGGAATTCTCTTGCAAAATGCAAATACCTCTGTGAGGATTAATTTTATAATGAGTAACACCTTAAATTTAATTAGTTTATCAGAGATTAGCAAGTTAATCACCTACTATGGAAAATCTTAGGCTATATCTATGCAAACAGAACTGGGGAAAAAACAAAAAGCAGCCATCCAGATGTTTCCAGATAGCTACTGTGTTTGCTATGGTGCACACAAACATTTGAATGAATCACTACGCGTTTCATTTTTTTTCTCCTGATGTTAAAGCATCAGAAGCATGAAGGCTGAGAAGAGAACCCCAGTGGAAGCCCTGCATGGATTGCCAGAGTAACCCTAAAGGTACTGGGGGTGGATTTAAAGGGGAGATGAAAAAGATGCATTGAAAATAAATTCCATCCTCTTCACAATTTTGCTTAAGAATAACAATACCACTACTAGGTTATATATATTTTTATGTCTTGGAATTGTGGAGAGGTATGTAAGAGAAACTTCCTGGGGAATTACATATGCAGTGAGTGGTATAAATTTTAATTCTGGTACCCCAAGCTAGATTTTGCAGTCCTGCCACTCTTACTACACTCTGGAAAAATTATTCTTTTATACCCATATATTCAGCTAAGAATTATTTGGGTGGTGACTAATGCTTTCAGTGTGTGTTTATTCACATAGGATTGCTCCAATAAAGTTCCCATTGAAAGTCTCCCTGTTAACTTTTAGCACAGGGCATAGATCACCAACATTTTTGTGGGGACAAATTGCCTTTAATTTCATCAAAACCCTGAAATCACCAACAGAGGTGGAAGAGTAGTGGAAAAGTGTTAACAATGAAATCCCTTGGTCAGGTGAAGACAGTTTCTGACTCTATGCCTTCTTCCCCACAGGCTAAGGCGAAGGGAGGCATGTACCATACCACTAACTGAATCATGCTTCCTAGTCAACCTGTGGCCTAGGACCTGTATTTACATTCTCAAGTTGCTTATTCATTAAACTGAAAATTTTCCTACAGTTGGGTGTCATTGTGTTCCTGACAAGGCTTGAACCTAGCTGGTCAAGTCTTAACAAGAGCCCTGCATGTAGGAAAGTCCTGAATGAATTCTTTTAAATTCTTTGGCATTCTCCTATTTTGTATACCAACATTGGGGGGAAACCCTGGGCCAGATTATTTTTGCTTCAGAAAGATTTATTTGAAAAAAATGGAAAATATGCAAAAGCTGATGGAACCCTAATTATAAGTTAGTTCATTATCTACAGCAATAGCATTCAGCATCTATTAAAAAAAGACAAAACATGAATTTCTGGGAAGCAGCCTTTTTTGTGATGAAGTGTCCTGAACGTAAGTCTTAAAATAATATTACTTACACATTGTAATGTGATTTATAAATACAGAAATTGCAGTCTTCCTTTTGACAATCAATAGGCGAATACTGGTAAATTTCTATGCCCATTTGTTTCTGGAGGATTTTATAAGGAAAGAGTTTGGTCTCTAAGATTTTAGACATTTTTGTGCCTTGCATTAAGGAGTTACAATGAATCACTTTATTTTTTCCATTTGACAAACATTCTCTGAAATATAGTAGTTTTCCCACAACTTGGTAAAATAGTCAATCTTTTGTGAACGGGGAAAAAAGCCCCAGCAAAGTGACTATTAAAAGATAAAAATACAAAAGTAAAACTGTCTATGAGTTCACTGGAACTCTCCCGAGGACTTGGAAAGAGAACCCAGGTCAAAAACAGCTCTTAGCTTTTTCAATTCTATTTAGCAAATACTTACTAAGAGTCTACTATGGGCAAGGTACCATGCAACCTACTGGGGGGTACAAAGATTACCTAGAAGGAATAGGGCACATGTGTGTATGTGCGAGCGCACACACACATACACACACAGGTTTACAAGATCCAGTGTGATAGGGGGAAAGGAGACATTCAGCAAAAGGACTGACTGCAAGAAGTCATGAGGAAGGAGAGAATACTTTTAGCTGGAGTGATCTGAGAAGGTGTCATGGAGGAGGAGCCCCTGAACTACATAAAGAAAGAAGAAGAGCAGTCTGAAAAGTGGAAATGAGGTGAGAGTGCATGGAGGTGAGAGACAACAGGTTGAGACTTGGAAACAACCAGTAATCTAATTTGGCTGTAACAGAGAATATATGTACACTATAGGAATAAAATGAAAAGGCATGGGTCCTCCTGAGTCCAGGCCCAGGGCTCCATCCACTGTACCACCTCACAGCCCCAAAATAAAGCATAGGAGCAGATGATATTTGTAAGCATTTATCACAGTGCCAGGCACATGGTAGGCCCTTAATAAATGCTTCCTTCCTTTTTTACTTCTTTCTTTCCTTTATTCCTTTCTTTCTTCCTCCCCCCTTCCTTCTCTCCCTTCTTCCTTCCTTTCTTCCTTCCCTCCCTCCTTCCCTCCTCCCTTTCTGGATGCCTATACCATGTCCCAAAAGTCTTGGTGCAATTCTAGAGTTTAATAAGCTTTTACACTATTAGCTTTAAATTGCACTACGATTTTTGGGACACCCTGGATTTATTTTGAATCATTTATTAATAATAGTCTGGTTAAGATTAAAAGTGCTACAGTAATTCAACGAAGGGTCAGATAATTGTGAGCTGAAGTAGAGTCAGTGAAGTCTTCTTGAGAAGGTGGAACTTGGCCTGAAGTTTCTTAGGAAATTAAACACATTTGAATAATGTTTTCATTTGTCAAGTAAAGAACTTCAAGAATGTGTGTGAACTACTTCTGAAGAGTAGGTAGGTCTCACATAGGCTTCTTTTGGGCAAGTCAATGGTTTCTGATATCTGCACTGCCCCCACCAGACATTTGCTTTTGCAGAGGTAGCTCTAGCTGATTTTGCATGTGGCATAGTCAAGTTTTTTATCATCTTCCCCTCTGAGCTCTGTACCTCTTCCCCAAAGCACATCTTTGTTGCTTTCCAGATCTTAAGCTGCTACTGCCGCCCCTGCTAAGTTCCAATGCCTTGAAATTACTGTCATTTTCTGTTCCCCTCCCTCTCACCACAGCCTTGCATCCTGGGCAGTCAGTCAGTCGCCTTGCTTATGGCTCTCTGGAAACACTACTGTCTTTCTGCAGATGTTCCCCCATCCCCACCCCCCAGCCGTTAGTAAATAGCAGCTAGCCTGGGGAAATGTTTGCAAGTAGTCTGGAGTAGTCACCACTGGCCTCAAAGCAAATGAGTGTTTTGCCATAATCATTGAAACAAGTGTCTCTGTTGAGGGACATTTGCCAGTGACATAAATGTTTGCTGGAGAAATCAGCACTGGTTATAACCAATTCATGGAAACATATTCGATTCAGCCCAAGTCAATAAAATGTAAATGCAGCAGGACATAGTTAAAACCTGATGGCTTATAGATGTTGTTAATGCACTTTTAGTACCATTTCCCATCACTGTGGTTTGCTGTTCTTTCATTTCTGCTATTCAAGTCACCATAAGTAAGGGAAAAATCATGAGTAGCCCAGGCATTTTCAGTATACCTAGATTTTGATGCAAAAACTGGTTTTTCAATTCATGAATACAAAAGATTCTATTTATGCTTTTTCTATAATAAGTAATTATGGGGTATCTTTTTCCTTTTATAAAAATGTCTGAAGAGTCAACTTTTTTTTTAGATGACATTTTTTTCTAGAAATAGTTCTTTCAGGTTAATTATTTTCTAAAATTCTTTGTGCAGTGGAATCTCTAGGTTTGCAGATGACACTAAGCATTCCTGTGCAGCAAGATGCCAAATTGACAAGTATAAACTACAGGAAAATTTCACAGAGTTCATAAGAGGGCAGAAAACTGGTTAGCTGGTGGGATGATCTGCGTAGCTCCCTGACCCTGCATCTTTGCAGCTGTAGCTTCAGACTCTGGGATCGATCTTGTCCCCTGGTCAGTAAGGTTTTTTGGTTTTTTTAAGTTGTTTTCAGTCAAGTCTGATTCTTCATGACCTCATTTGAAGTTTCCTTGGCAAACTGGAGTATTTTGCTATTTCCTTCTCCAGCTCATTTTGCAGATGAGGAAACTGAGGCAAAAAGGGTAAAACGATTGATCCAGGATCACACAGCTAGTAAGGATTTGAACTCACGGAGATTTGTTCCTGACTCCAGGCCCAGTGCTCTATTCACTGCACTACCTAGCCACCCACCCTGGGTCAGTAACTCACCAATTCTATGTCAAGGAAGCTGTATTTCTGGTCCTGTTCTGGCCTTGGTCCCCAAATTTGATATTTGGCCTCTTTCCTTGCTCCCCCATGGCCTACCTTGTGCTTTGTTTCCTGATTTTAGTCACTGTGTCCATTTTCTCACTGCGTCGGGGTGATTGTTTTGGTTCTCTGTCTGGCACCCCAGCTCTTCCATGCTTGCTTTGTCCACTTCCCCATCATGAAACCTAGTAGTAGAAGGAGTAGGAATAGGAGAAGTAGGAGGAGTAGGAGTAGGAGTAGAAGTAATTTCTTCTTCTCTTCCTCCTCCTCCATCTTCTTCTTTATCTCTGGGTTCTGCTACCTGTTTTAGGCTTTCCAACTGGCAAATGTCCATCTTCCTGTACCTCCATCTATTGTCAGCTACCAGCTACCTTGATACTGTTCTCTGCTCACCTGTTTTGAAAGTTTTCATTTCTTACCAATTCTTTGACTTCCCTGATATTGACTACTCATTTTCCTGGATGCCTTTGCCTGGTGCATGGTTTTCCCTCTGGCACCATTGCAGGATCTGTCTTGTTTTTAGGTTTTGGGCCATTATCAGTCTGGGCTATCACAATGATGACTGAGCCACAGTTATGACAAATGAGCTTCAATGAAAGCAGGTATAAAGCAATGTATTTAAAGGAAAATAACCCAAGCTCTGCTATAAAAATGGTCTCTGAATGATCAGTTACAATCCTGGAAAGGGATCTAAGGTAAACTACCTCATAAGAAAGGGTTTTGAAATTTTCTTTTAAAGCATTGTCCTTTCCCAGCATTAAAACTTGGTGTGCTCTTGCAAGGAATACTGAATACAATTCTGTTTCCCATGTCTCCAGAGAGAACTAGAACAGAACCAAGAGAATGTTGTATAACATAACAGCAATATTGTTTTAAGAAAGACTTTGGGTGACTAAGTCATTTTGACTATTATAAATTCCAATATTAACTACAGAGGACAGATGAAGGAAGATGCTATCTGCGTTAAGGGAAAGAACTGCTAAACAGAATAATGAACAGAATCACACACACACACACACACACACACACACACACACACATTTGTGCCTAATGGTAGGACTGAGTGAGAAGGGAAGGAAAAAAAAGAGAGAAAAAGGAAATTTATGTGATAGCTTTATTATATATTTAAAAGGAATAGCAAGTTGTACGTAATAGTTTTGCAGTCTCAAGTGCAATCATCTTTTTTTATTATACCATGTTATGGAAACACCTGTTTTAGCCCAGAAATTAAAAATAATTTTTTTTTAAAAGAGGGGGAACTAGGCCTAGTGAAATCCACAAAGGAGCAACAGGACCAATAAGGAGCAGATAAAGTGACCAGGTAAATGAAAAGACTTTCCCCATAAGAGTAGACTAAAAAAATCAGGCCTCTTTAGGTGGGAAAGCTGAGCCTGGAGTCAGGATGAATCATCTTTGTGAGTTCAAATCCAGCTTCAGACACTTACTAGCTGTGTGACCCTGGGCAAGTCACTTAACCCTGTTTGCTTCAGTTGCCTCATCTGTAAAATGAGCTAGAGAAGCAAATGGCTAACCACTTCAGTATCTTTGCCTAGAAAATCCCAAATGGGGTCACAAAGAGTTGGATACAACTGAAACAACTCAACAACAAAGTAAGTTTAGAAAGATGAGATCAGGGGTTTAGAGTGAGAAGGGTCCTTGAAGATCATCTATTCCAACTCTAATTTTACACAGGCCCTGAGAGGCAAAGTAATTTGAAAAATGTCACACAATTTGGAAAAAGAATTGAACCCCAAGATCTCTGACTACCAAACCAATCTTTTTTTCCCTCCATTGTACCACAATGGGTTCTAATCAATGTGTCAATCCTAATATTAATCATTGGGAGCAAGAACAGGCCATTCCCATAGAGTCTCATGTCATGTTATTTCTGGACCTTTCATTGCAGGTAACTACAGAATGAAAGCAGAGCAGAAAAAGCGATGCCCAGCAGGCCTAATGAGCCTTTGGTTGTTTCATAGATTAAATGTGCATTAAATGTACATCAGATATCAATGTCTATCTTTAAGTATATAAAGCTCCCAGTCCTAGTTGTCAAAGTTGTGATTTTCTAGAGCTTGCTGTGACAAAGGCACATACAAGAAATCAAATGGATGGCTCTGATGATATGGGAGGAGGCATATTTGCTATTGTTTAGTTGTTTTTCAGGTATGTCTGACTCTTTGTGACCCCATTTGGGATTTTCTTGACAGAAATACTGGAGTGATTTGCCATTTCCTTCTCCAGCTCGTTCTATAGATGAGGAAACTGAGGCAAACAAGGTGAAGTGACTTGCCCAGGATCACACAACTAGTGAGTATGTGAGGCCAGATTTGTACTCAGGAAGATAAGTCTTTCTGACTCCAGGCCCAGCACTCTGTCCACCGCACTGCCCAGTTGCCTCCATTCTAATAGAGTGTTGAGGCAAAGGTTACTTTCAAAGGATGCTTGAGTAGCCAAGATCCATAGGAAGTGATCTTTCTTCTTTGGTAGTATAGCAATGTATAGTATGACATGAGACATGTCCTTGTAAGTTGCATGGAAATTAATGAGGGTCCAGACTTCTTTGATACCATCCACTTACCTGTCTGAACAGTCTTACCTATTATCCAGGCACTTAGCACAGTACCTAGAATATAGTAAGAACATGACAAAATCACATTGATTGATGGATTATCTTATGCTAGACCTTACTTGAATCAAAATCACTTGATTTTCTGGGTTTGAATTTTGAGAATTTTATTTAAATTGATTTCCTTTGTAATTCTATCTACTATATTTTATACATTTTAAAATATTATTCTGAGAAGGGGTCTGTAGGCTTTACCAGACTACCAAGGGGTCCATGATACAAAAAAGGTTAAGAACCCTTGCCTTAGAGGGTTTATAGGGTGGATGACAGAGGGGCACCTTTAATGTGTCCACCAGAACTGAACTGTTCAAAAAGTTGAAGGAGACCAGGAGGCCTTAGAGGCAATAAGGACCATACCTACATGGGGATCATTTCTCCAAGAGGAAGGAAACACCATAACAAGGTAAGAGGCAGGAATGTACCAGTAACAGTCCTGTATTAGGTCAAATGTTAGTCAGCTTCAAATCAGAAATCAAAAACAGTCTGGGTGAACTCACCTTAAAAGACTGAGTTCAGATAAAGTCAAAAAGGAAAGTGTGGCATGGTCTCATTCCACTGCTGTGGGCCACCCACCCAGTAGCAGAATTCTACAAGCTCTGGGGTTCTTAACTTACTTCAGTGCCTGAAGAGACACTTCATCTTTGTAGTTCTTATTTATGTACCCAATGATAAGGGTCTATAATGCCCCAAATAAGGTTGTTAGTCTCCAGTGGTGAGGAGACCTAGGCCAAGAGGGGCCCCAGTGCAAAAGTTCAATGTGAGGATGAGCCATGTGTTCTGGTAGATAGGCCTGGAAGACATGATAAAGGAACCAAGCCAGCATTTGTTCAGGAACCCCTGTAGTTTAACTTACGATCAAATCATTTAAATAGAGGAAGTATAAAAATGGGGAGGGAAAACAAAGAGCAAAGAAGCTACGGCTATGGTCCTTCCTCCTGATTCTTGTTTTTGGAGGTGTTTTTTTTTTCTTTTTGGTGAGGCAATTGGGGTTAAGTGACTTGCCCAGGGTCACACAGCTAGTAAGTGTCAAGTGTCTGAGACCAGATTTGAACTCAGGTACTCCTGACTCCAAGGCCGGAGCTTTATCCACTTCGCCATCTAGCTGCCCCAACACTTCCTGATTCTTGTTCATGTCTTTCAATAATTCTCCATAGAGCATCTTCTCAACATACTGGTCTTTTTAATAGTTATCGGCTGTAGGAGTCAGGATGTCTATCTGTTATCTCTTACTCTTGTTACATGACCAGATCACCTCCTTATTTATAGATTTCCTTAAGTGGATACTTTTGACCCAAAATCACTGTTAATTTGTTACTACACACTTTCAACCAGTACTTATATTTCTTTGGGGTGCTTCCCATTTTGGTTTTTTCTGAGCTTGTGGTGTTCCATTATTAGTAGTCATTTGGCATCAGAAGGAAAATATTGATGTTGAAAAGATGGCCTTTGTGTTAGGGAGCAGCTTGTGATCAATAAAAGCATTATAAAGTTCCCAAATGTAACCAGCCTGCTCTTCTTTTCCTATTCAATTCTCCATCCAGTGCTCTCTCCCTGCCTTCCCCCTCCTTGCATTCTTTCTGCTTGTATTTATATTCCCAGCACTTAGCACAGCGCCTGGAACTTAATAAGTACTTCATAAATGCTTCCTGACATTGTCTGCAAATGACACTGAGAAAGCCCTACAGTATGTCAGGTCTTGGTATCATTAGCACAATGTCATCTGCAAACCTCCTTGTTGTAGTAGTGACTCTTGCATTAATTAAATTTGAAAAAGAAATGATGATAGTCAGAGTCAACATCTTCACTTTTGTCCATTTCCCATTTGTCAGCATTGAAAACTTTAAAAAAAAAAGTGGGGGGGCGGTATTCGAAGCTACAATAATCCAATGCAACATCTTATTTTTATTCCTTTTTAAAAAATCTAATTTGGCCTTTACATGGACTCTTATACTAATTGGTCAATAATCTGCATAGAGAGAGTTGATTCTGAAATGACTGCTGCATCTGGAGCCAATCATTTCCTATCTGTTAAGAAATAATCAAGGGGGGCAGCTAGGTGGTACAGTGGATAGAGTACCAGCCCCAAAGTCAGGAGGACCTGAGTTCAAAACTGGCCTCAGACCTGACACTTACTAGCTGTGTGACCCTGGGCAAGTCACTTAACCCTAATTGCCTAAAAGAAAAGAAAAGAAAAGAGATAATCAATATTATTTTTTGAAATATCTTTCAGTGGGTACCTTACTATAGCTCTATTTTTTAAAGAAAACATGACTGACATACAGAATTGAGGCTTCTGCAGAGTCTACAAGCTTTTGTCTTCTTTCACTTTCCATCCCAAACTACATTTTCCAACATGTAGTTTTCACTATCCACCCCCTCCCACTTCTGTACTGAAATCAGCAATACTACAGAAGTATGTTTTGTGACAAACACCAGCCTAGATGTATCTTTTAAAGGCCAGAATGTAGAGTTATCAGCAAAATGTCTTCACATATGTCTTCCAGTGTATCTGAGTCACTTCAAATCCCTAAAAATTACTTTCCCTTTCCCCATGCTCTGCCTACAGAGCTTGGTCCTTCTTAGAGGACTGGACTAGATTGGGTAAGGATGGAGGGAGAGGAGAAGTAGGCAGAAAAACCTTGAAAACCTGTCAAAGTTCATCTATGAGTTATTGATAAGTTCCCTGGAGAGCAATAAAATGGGCTCCCCTGTGCCCCATCACTTATTTTATCTTACTCCCCCACAACACTCCTTACCCTTACCAGCTGGGAGAAGATAATAAGATAATTCAATTTAGCTTTCTCTCTCCTACCAGCTGGAGAAGGGGAGGAGGAGTTAGTATTTTTTTTTTAACTACAAAATGTTCTCCTAGTGGTAAACCTTGTTGTGGAGCGGCAGAAATTTCATGACAAAACAGGCCCTCAAGAAGAGACAGAGGGAAAATTTAATATGGAATTAAAATCCCAAGTAGTGTTTGGGTTTTACACTGCAGATTACAATCAGTACAGAGGGTAGCTGGCCCTGCCCTTACCTTTTTCTGAGTCCGTCCATAGCAGTTCAGTTTTTGGCATTCCCAAACAAATTGGGAATTCCCACTTGGGGTTATAAACAGTAACTTCCTTACACGTCAGGCAAAGAGGTTTCTCAGGGTGTGGGGGTGGGGGAGGAGTAGATTTGGAGATGACTTTGCAGAATTAATTTGGCCCCTACATGTATTAATATAGCTTTGCGTCTAGCAAGGACACAAGGAATCCTAAGGAGTCACACATACATTGACACTTGATACTTTTGACCAAACAAAGGCTGTCTTCTTAAGGAACCCTAGAATTATTTATTAAGTGGAAATGAATTTAAAGAGCATCTAGTCCAATATTTTCCTTTTACAAATGGGAAAACTGAGGTACAGAGATGCAAAGTTACTAACCCAATGGCATATACTCTATACAGATGACTTTCAGGTCTATTTCTCCATCCTTAATCTCTCTTCTAACCTCTCTAGTCTTATATCACCAACTGCCTCCTGGATATCACAAATTGGATGTCCTGTAGGTATTTCAAACTCAATATTTCTGAAACTAAATTCATTGTCTTTCCCACCAAATGTTCCCCTCTTCCTAACTCCCTATTGCTGCAGAGGGCACCACCATCATCTGAATGCCTAGGTTCACAACCTTGGTGTCATCCTCAACTCTTCACTCATACTCACACATCCAGCCTATTGCCACATTTTACTGCTTTACCTGCACAGGATCTCTCATATAAGCCCCCTTATCTCCACTCACACAACTGCCACCCTGATGCAGGCCCTCATCACCTCTTTCCTGGACTCCCCTCCAATCCACCCTTCACTTAGCTTCCAAAGTGCTCTTCCTCAAGTGGAGATCTGACCATATCATCCTCTAACTCAACAAATTCTAGTGACTCCCTATTATCTCCAGCATCTCAACAAATTCTAGTGACTCCCTATTATCTCCAGCATCAAATACAAAATCCTCTGGATTTTTTTTTTAATTAAGGTTTTATTTGCTGTCTTTTGTTTTTCCGTCATCATAGTTTTCCTTAGCATCTCTCCCTTCCTGTATACCTCTTAAAGTTCTGTTTGGCTTTTAAAGCCCTTCGCCACATGGCCTCCCTCCAACCTTTCTCGTCATAAACGTCAGTCTCTTTCTCATATTCTACAATCTAGTGAAATGCGCAATACTCCTTTTCATTGGCTGACCCCAATCCCTGAAATACTTTCCCTCCTCACCTCCACCTCCTGATTCTTCTGACTTCCCTTAGACTCAACTCAAGCCCACCTTCTTCAAGAAGCCTTTCCCAGTTTCCCCCACTGCTAGTGCTACCTTCCATTTACTGTATATGTCTTACACATACATAGTTACTTGTATGTTGTCTTTCTCATTAGGCATAACCATTAAGAAGGCACCCAGTTTGGAGATGATTTACAAGAGGAAAAGTAGGAATAGGCCAGGTTAATGCTTACTGACTGACTAGCTAGAAATGGAGCTAGAACTGGAACCCAAGTCTTCTCACTAGTGTTCTTTCCACTACACCAGCCTTCCTCTCATATTGCCTCTCACCAGGAGGACTCCACAGAGTGCAGTATTGATCAGTCTCTCAGTTTAATTCAGTCCGAATTCATTTAATTTAGTTTAAATTAAAGTGAGCCAAACTCAATAATTCTCTATATTTCAGAGGTAGCTGGGTGGAACAGTGGATAGACCACTAGGCCTAGAGTCAGGAAGATCCGAGTTCAAATTCAGCCTTTCACACTAGCTATGCGACCTTGGGTAAGTCACTTAACTTCTATTTACCTCAGTTTCCTCATCTGTAAGATGGAGATAATAGCACCTACCTCCCAGGATTTTTGTGAGGATCAAATGATATAATAATTGTAAAGTACTTAGCATATTTCTTGGCACATAGTAGGTGCTATAGAAATGTTAGTTATTATTATGTAATAAATCTGGGTTATTTTAAGGTGGGGGAATTAAAATTACAAAGCATATATTCTAAAAGGTTTTTTTTAATTGAAAGAAAATCATGAAAGCATCATCTCTAGTGAACATGGGTTGCCTAGGGAAAACTGTGACATTTTCAAAGTTTGTCTTTAATGCCCCTTCATCCCTCCTTTCTGGTCCCTCTAACCCATTTTGTGACATTCCTCAAATGCTGAATGTCTTCCTGCTGCTCCCTAGATGTCCAGGGAACCCTATAGGCTACTTGCTCCCATTAGCTCTGAACATGACCTCATGCTTCCCACCTCTACTTCTCTTCAAAATTTAGTAATCTTAGAGTCTTGTTCCTTCAACCGCAGGATGAAATAGTAATAGGTTCAAATCAGAGAAATTAATTTTTATTAGCTGACTTCCAGGGAACATAGCTCCTTAATCCGGTTAGTTGATAGATAGACCTCCTTTAAAAAGATATTTAAGGAATGTACTGGAAAGGGGGACAGAGAGGTGATCTCATTCTCATCCCCATTATTTGGAATCCCACTTAGTGTGCAATCATACTGGAGAAGTAAAAGAATGACCCTATGACACAATTCATTTACCCCAATAAGCTTTATCAAATGTAATATCCTACCTGATGAAAATTTCGAGGGCAAATGTTATGGTCTATGACACCTGAATATCAGGGGAATTGAAATTCCATCTATGCCTCCTGAAAATGAAAAAACATCACATAGAATTTGGCATTGTGGATGACAGTTGGCAGTCCATGGAGCTTGAGTGGAAGAAAGACCATGGAACTTAAGTGGAAGATGGACTTAAGCTGGAAACACATCATAGCTGAAGGAAGGAGGAGCCAAGAACCTTGAAAATAGGGAATTGGGGGCAGCTAGGTGGAACGGTGGATAGAACACTGGCCCTGAAGTCAGGAGGATGTGAGTTCAAATCTGGCCTCAGATCAAACACTTGACACTAACTGTGTGACCCTGGGCAAGTCACTTAACCCCAATTGCCTAAAAAAAAAATAGGGAATCAGCGCAGAGATTAATCAATTTAGTGCAGAACAACTGGACTTCTCCTGGGGCAATCAACCTGAAGGCAAGTGGGACTATAGCAATTCAACTGGAAGAGAGACCTGAGCAATATTAGACTTCCATTCCTCTCTGGCAAAATCCAGTGGCTGAGAGGAATGAAAGAAAGACCCCAATATGTCTATTTTTTCCTATTGCCCATTATTGATGGAATTTTGTAAGCCTTTTTATAAGTGAGTTCTCATTTTCTACAAGTATGTTGTTATTTGAAGAAGGGGATTGGTCCTGGAGGGTTTTATATTTCACAGACTAGCTGAACTAAAACCTTACAGTTCTGGACTGGGAGATTAAACAATCTGGGGGCTATTGAACTACAGATGATCCTGTAGTTTTCCCAAACAGAACCCTAAAACCCAAACTTGAGGCTTACTGAGATTTTCCCTGGAAGAATGAGCCAGTTGGATCCATTGTGCTGCTAGAAAATATAAGAGCTATTTGCAGAAGCCAAACTCCGTGCCTTTTACCTGAAGGGAGAAGGGAGGCTAGAAGGGACTAGAGGAAAAAGTCTTGCCTTTGAGTTAAGCAGTAGGTGCGGTCTATGAGGATTTTGACTCAGTTCCTTTCTGGAGCTAGGAAAGTGAGGATAGCACAGATGCCAACCTTTTAGTGTTACAAGTCCTTCTGTCCCTAGATATGTGTTTGTATGTACTGTCTTATACAAACATAGACTCATAATACCATACATTTAGAGCTGGAAGGGACCAATCCAATTCCCTTTCTATATTTATTTAAAATCTATTTAGGAGCATGTGCTTAGAGTCAACACATACATAAATATACATACATAAAAGCATTCCTCTACATGAGCTTTAAGATAGATGTTTGTATCAGAATGTATATTCATACATATATCGATTCAACATTGCTCACTAATTAACTGTTTAAATGACAGAATTCATGGCTGACTGAACAGTCCGTCATCTGAGTTATAATCCTCTTCAATATGAGGGGTGACAGGGTGGTGAGTTTTTCACACTGCATGGCAGGTTTAGAAGGGGAAATATTGATATGTCTGTCTTTTTGAAACCTTAAAATCAAACTAAGTAGGAGCATTGCCTACTTGACCTAACTATACATTGTGCTATCAGTACATGGACAGAGAAATATACACTGTGATTTATATGATCTTCCTTAAATCCAAAGATTGGATTTTATCCCCTTTCTGCTCCTATAATACTTATTTTTAATCTTTTCCATAGCACTAATTAGCTTCTACTTATTATAATTATTTATGTTTGTATTTACTGCCTACTATACTGTAAATTCTTTTATAATACTAGCTGACATTTACATAGGGATTTAAGGTTTTCAAAATGCACATTATCTCTGATCTTCACACACAACCCTATCAGGGCAGGCATTATTAGCCTCTTTCTTAGAGATGGGGAAACTGAGGCTCAGAAAGGTTAAGTCCATATATACGAACACAGTAATAGCTAATAATTCATACAGCATTTTAAGTTTATCCACACACACCAAGAATGCAAGCTTCTTTCTTTAAGTCAGAGATTGTCTTGCTTTTGTATTTGCATCCCCAATTTCCGACACAGTGCCTGGTAACAGTAGAAAATGAACAATTATTTGTTGATTTATTGATTGAATCATTTGTTCTCTGAGCTAAGTGGTTAGAGGGGTGTATGGGGTATTCAGGGAAGACTAGCACCTCTTCTGTGAAAGTTGCTCATCCACCTTTGGTGTCTACCTTTCACCTCTTTCACGTGGCTTCAAGAAGCTATACCATGTGCAGCAGCCACACCCTGGTAAAACCATCTCAGCAGATGGGCTAAACCAGATTAAGGGTAACTGATAGGTCTCAAACACGTCAGTGAGTGAGGGGGACATCTACACCAAGCACATGAAGACTTTCCCTGGCGGAATGGTGGGATGAGAACATTTTGTTCCAACAGCCATCAAGATAGCTGAAGCAGATGCTGCGGAGCACTCAGAATTTGGTCAGACATCAAAGGTGCCAGGGTCATCCACCGTATCCTAGGCCATTGTCAGTCATTCTGACTTTTGTCTTGCCACTGGACTTCAATGACTCTAGAAGAGAGAGTGAGGCTGACAACTCTGTGAAACTGCCTCACTTAAATCCAATTCACTTGCAAGTTAAAACATCTCCCCATGATGTCATTGGTCCTCTTTGAAAGGAAGGATGAACAGCAGCAAGTGGTTAGAGTGCTGAACCTGGAGTCAGGAAAATCTGAGTTCAAATCCCGAGTCCAACATATTAGTTGTGTGACCCCCGGCAAGCCGCTTAACCTATGTTTGTCTCAGTTTCTTCAACTATAAAATGGGGATAATAATAGCATCTACCATATAGGTTGTTGTTGTTGGGAGGATCAGATGAGTTAATATTTGTAATTATGAAACATATTGGCTTGAAAAGGAAAGGTTGAGTTTGTGTATTAAAAGCATTTACTTTTTTCTTGAAAAAAATCTCTTCTTTTGGTAATAGTTATCAAAGTTTCTGTTTCAATTCATTAAGTTTCCTTTCCACCAATAGCGGTACTTGTGTGTTAATAATAATAATAATAATAATAATAATAATAATAAATACAGTGGTTTGAAATTTCTGCTTTTGTTTTGCTCTGCTTTCTGTGTCTCTACTAACTGTCTCCATTTTGTCTTTGCTGGTCTGTCCCAATTTCAGCTACTTCATTGGATTATCTCTTCAAACTAGTTAGGGCTATCATTTCATTTTTTAAAATTAAAGATAAAATTTTTAAAAATAAAAATTTAATTTAATTGTTGAAAATTCAGATTATAACTATTCTCAAGTTATTTCAATTTTTTAAATTTACAATTTTTTTAAGCAGCCAACTTAGTATATTGAACTTACCAAAATGATTGACATTGAGAAACATAACAGATACTGTGGTACTTTTAATTCCCCACACAAAGATTGCTTAACTATGAGTTTACGTATTTCATATTTAAAGGCATCAAGCAGCATGACAACTGAAGTTATCTATGTCATGAACCTATGCTGATTGATAGATGATGGTTGCAGATTACATACCCACATTGAAATTCAACACACACCAACTCAAATTTTACCTTTTTTGTGCATTCTGTACTGAATAATTGATGCTTTGTAATCACTGTCACTTGGAATGAATTCACCATATCAGTCCCACTTTTGTTGACTTTGATTTGGCCTCTATTTTAATTGAAAAAAGAATGGATGTATTTATGTGGAAATTGTACTTGAAAATATCTATTCATTTTAGCAATGACTTCATATCCCTCCAGAGAAAAATTCTGTCTTATAATGAGTTCCAAATGAGTAAAGATGTGGAAGTAGGAATGCCAATGGGTATTTGGATAACAATGAATAAACCAGTATTTGTTCTTGTTGTTCAATCATTCAGTCGTGTCCAGCTCTTTGTGACCCTATGGATATGTGTAGCACACCAGGCTCTTCTATCCTCCACTATCTCCTGAAGTCTGTCCAAGTTCATATTCATTGCTTCCATGACACTATCTATTCATCTCATCCTCTGCTGTCCCCTTTCCTTTTGCCTTCAATCTTTCCCAACATTAGGGTTTTTCCCAATGAGTCCTATCTTTTCATTACATAGCCAAAGTATTTAAGCTTCAGCTTCAGTATTTGACTTTGTGGACCTTTGTCAGCAAGAGACATCACACCTCTGCATTTTAGTATGCTGCTCAGATTTACCATAACTTTGCTTCCTAGGAGCAAGTGTCTTTTAATTTCATAGCTGCGATTTCTGTCTCCAATGATCTTTGAGCCCAAGAATGTAAAATGTGACACTGCTTCCATTTCTTCTCCTTCTATTTGGGGAGCAATGGGACCAGATGCTAAGATCTTGAGGTTTTCTATGTTAAGCTTCAAGCCAGCTTTTATACTTTGCTCTTTCACCTTCATCATCTTCTTAATTCTTCTTTACTTTTTGCCATCAAAGTGGTATCACCTGCATTTCTGAAACTGTTGGTATTTCTCCCCTTAATTCCAGCTTTGGATTCATGCAGCTTGGCATTTCACATGATGTACTCTGCATCTAAGTTAAATAAATAAGGTGACAATATATAGCCTTCTCATACTCCTTTTCCAATCTTAAACTAATTAATTGTTCCATGTTTGGTCCTAATTGTTGCTTCTTGTCCTGCATACAGATTCCTCAGGAGACAAGTAAGATGACCTGGAACTCCCATCTCTTTGAGGACTTGCTACATTTTGTTGTGTGAGCCACACAGTCAAAGGCTTTAGTGTAGTCAATGAAGCGGACATAGATGTTTTTCTAGAACTCTCTTGCTTTCGCCATAATCCAGCAAATGTTTTGCAATTTGGTCTTTAGTTCCTCTGTTTCTTCGAAAAGCAGCCTGCTCTTGTGGTAATTCTCAGTTCACATACTGCTGAAGCCTAGCTTGCAGGATCTTAAGTATAACCTTACTGCTATGGGAAAAGAGAGCAATTGGTAATTTAAATATTGTTTAGCATTGCCCTTCTTTAGGACTGGGATGCAAACTGATCTTTTCCAATCCAGTGGCCACTGCTGAGTTTTCCAAATTTGCTGGTATATTAAGTGCAGTACTTTAGCAGCAGCATCTTTTAGGATTTTAAATAGCTAAGCTGGAATTTCATCATCCCCATTAGCCTTATTGTAAGCAATGCTTCCTCAGGTCTGCTTGACTTCATTCTTCATGAGATTTAGCTCTAGATTAGTAATCATACCATACGATTATCAGTGATACTAAGGTCTTTCTCTTACAGTTCTTCTGTATATTCTTTCCACCTCTTCTTCTTCTGTTAAGTACCTGCCATTTTTGTTTTTTATGATGTCCATTTTTTGCATGAAATGTTTCCTTGATAGCTCTAACTTTCTTGAAGAGATCTCTTGTCTTTCCCATTCTATTGTTTTCTTCTATTTCTTTGCATTGCTCATTTCAGAAAACCAAAGGCTTGTTGTGTTGGGCCATAAAGGGAAATTAGATAATGATCATGCTGCTCAGGCTCTTGATTACCAGGCTAAGGAACTTGGACTTTATTTTGTAGGCAATAGAGATCCACTAAAACTTGTTGAGCAGAGGAGTGACATGTTCAAAGTTTCATGACGTTGATTTTAATAAAAAGTCCAGTCTCCTCAACCAAACCAAAAATATCATCTAAATATATAATTTAGTTCTTGGTACATTTCATTTAGCCAGTGTGAAATTATGACCTTAACAGCTAGACTTCATTTCTAAAAGATATTGAGTTCTTGGACTTTAAAAACTTATCTAAATAGAAATGAGTACAAATATTACCAGTTGATGTTTCTTAATGATATGTGTACACAGAAGTTGCTCTTTGTTTTTTAAGTTTACATTATTTTCCCAATATCACCTTTTCCAATTGTATTTATTTTTCAAACACATTATTTAATGATTCCTTTCTTTGTATTCCTCTTACTCTGTTAGTCCATTAAAACAAATATTTCCTGCCACAAAAACTGAGGCTTAAGAGCACAATAGAAAGAAAAATAATTAGTCCGTCTCCAACTACTCTGTTTAGTCTAATTTAAGGGTCTAAAGAAGGCTTGCAATACAATGAAAAGGAAGTACACAAGGGCAATGCTTGAATTAACAGCTGCTGCCAGAGACCCTGGGACCAATCCCTTCCTTAACATGCAGCATAACTTCCATTAACATTAATGGAAATTCCAAGGAGTATGAACTGACCCCATTGTGTAAGCATCACTGAGAAAGATGAATGAATTTTCAGTGCTTGGGTGGTGGAGCAGTGCATAAGCATTCATTGATGATAGAAAAGGTGAATGGATGGAACAAAAAAAACCAATGTCTATATCATTGTCCTTAGATTTGGAGACACAGGTAGAATTGTGAAGGGGGAATAGTTTGTGGGGAGCATCCTCCTTTGGCCAGTTTTCTCTTCATCCCCACTCCTCCCTCTGTTACTGAAAGTACCCTTCCTAAGGGCCTCTCAGCCACTGTTCTTGCTAACTCTTTTCAAGTGATAAGTGTTTGGGGTGGAGCTGAATTTTTAAATGGTACTCTTAATGACAAAAAGGCAGCAAGTTATCCCAGTGGATAAATACTGGACTTGAAGTCAGGAAGACTCATCTCCCTGAGTTCAAATCTGGCCTCAGACACTTACTAGCTGTGTGCCTTGGGCAAGTCACTTAACCTTGTTTGACTCAGTTTCCTCATCTAGAAAATGAGCTGGAGAAGGAAATGGCCAACCACTCCAGTATTTTTGCCAAGAAAACACCAATAGGGTCATGGGATCATGAAATCAGACGTGATTAAAAATGACTGAACCACAACTTAATGACAAAATATTGCTTCTAAATCCAACGGATTTCCCCACCCCCTCTCCTGCCTCCTTTTGTGTGTTGATTCCCTCTTTTGATTGTAAGTTCCTTCAGAATAAAAACTGTCTTGCCTTTTATTCGTTGTATCCTCAGCGGTAAATCACTATTGAAATTTCAAGCATTGCTGCTCCAGGGTGAGAAAAATATTATTGAGCTGTTTGTGTCTATGAACGGGAGGGAGTGATTTCGTTTTCCTGTACCTCTGGTAAAGCAGCTACATAGCTCAATGTATAGAGCCCTGGTTCTGAAGTCAGAAAGACTTGAGTTCAAAACCAGCCTCAGACACTTAGTAGCTTGTGACCTTGGGCAAGTAAATTAACTTCTGTCTGCCTTAATCCACTGGAGAAGGAAATGATAAACCATTCCAGAATATTTGCCAAGAAAACCCCATAGACAGTATGGTCCACAGGGACACAGTCAGATAGGACTGAACAACAACATCTGGTAATACCATAGAGAAGCATTGCCCCTTCTGGCTAGGAAGTGTAGTTTACATTTTAATAAAGCACTCAGAGAGTCAAAATATGTCTTCCAAACTGAAAGGAATGAATTGAGTATTGCGTACCAGGGAGGGGTGAATATTTTTGTTTGGTTGATTGTTTGGCGGTATTCCATTTTCTACCTGCTGCTTTGCAGTGATTTCAGATTTGGAGAACAAGATGCCTTTCCTCCGATAAATTCTTTGATTCTAAGCTTACCACCACAGCTAGCTCCAGCCGTTATTGATACTACCTCCCTCAACTTCTTCTCCTCTCTGATTGGAGGGCTACAGGGTGGAGCACCAAACTCCTCCTAATGCCTTCCTTTTTGGGGGCAAAAAGTGAACTTTCAACTCACTGATGTCCCCCACCCCACTACTCCCTTTCCTCCTCCAGCCCCACATTGTTCCCCATCCCCTTTCCTGTCTCCTTTTGTGTGTCAACTCCCTTTTTTGATTGTAATCTTCTTGAGAATAAAAACTGTCTTTCTTTTTGTTCATCATATCCCCAGTGCTAAGGCACAAAGCCCAGCACATAGTAGGCACCTGATAAATATTTATTGGATTGGATGGGAAGGGGCTTTTCTTGTCCCCCAAGTCATCCCTCTTAAGATTTTTCAACTTACTTTAACACTGGCCTTGAAGTCGGAGACAACCTCTTGTTGACATTATTAACACCCGGCCACCATCACTACCACCAAGCTGTAAAACTCAGTCAAGTAGGTGTTATGATTCACTTGGTGATGTGTATAAATCATTTCCCTCATTAAACTGTACTCTGAGGATTAATCTGGAACCTTCTCTGGCCAGCCCACCATTCCCCTATTACTTACTCATAGCTATAGTTGCTTTAGGTCACCTTTTGAAAGTGTGGCACCAAAAAACTCATTATCAGACTGAGGTCATATAGCATAAGAAGAACTTTTTTTAAAAATCAAGAATAATAAGATTGAGTCAAGGCAATGTATATAGCTATATGCCTGTGTAGTAGGAGGTGAGAGTTGATCAAGAGAATCTCTGATCAACTGATCCCCTACAACCACCACCCCAGCCCAGTTGAAATAACAAGATAAGAAGCAGATAACAGAGTTTAGGTCTCAAAGGAAATATAAAGAATACTTTGCTACCCCTTTGGAAGGTGTGAAAAAGTTCTCTGACACATAGAAGGCTCATAATAAATGTTTATTGATTGATTGGCTACTAAAAGGAAATAAATACATTAATAGTACCTTGAATCTGAGGCAGCTACACCGTGGGGAACCCAATTATGATTATTAGTTGGGAAATAGGCCAAACAAGGTCTACTATACTTGTTTATGTACTTTGGTTATACATATATTATATATATTTTTATGTACGTGGCTCCCTTTTCCTCACTTGGTTTATAAAAACATTTTACATTCATGACCTCATCCTCTGAACCATCCTGTGAGGCAGGTTCTAAAGGGATGCTTATCCCCTTTCTATCAATGAAAAAGCAGAGGTCCAGTGATATCCCCCTGGTTACAATAAGTGTACTCCTATGGATCATTTCATATGCCATTTCTGGTGCACACTGCCTCAATTTAGACACTATCTTTTTTGGTAATAGTCGACCAAGGTACAAATGTATAAGATTAAATGAATTTGTGCCATTTTCCATGGCTAGATGCCAAGAAAAGAATGGCCAAAAAGTCAATTTGAGTCAATACAGGTTTACTTCAGAAGTTCAAACTTGAGCCATTTCCTGGTGACATGTGACAAAAAAAAAACACCAAATCCAGAGAAAGAACACTCAGAGCCAAAGCATCTCCCTTTCTTGCAAAGGAGAGGAAGTCAGAGAATACAAATAGGAAAGGAAAGGGGGAGTGCTAAAGGTGAAGAAGAAGCTGGTTTTCATTCTGAGGATGTACTTCAGCCAGGCAAGGGTTATAGAAAAAATGCACTGGTATAAAGGTGGGGAACCTACAGCCTCAAGGGCACATGTGACCCTCTAAGTCCTCAAGTGCAGCCCGAATCCAGTCAAAGGGCCACACTTGAGGACCCAGAGGGTCACATGTGGCCTCGAGGCTGCAGGTTCCCCACCCCTGCAGTAAGCTCTATTTTCCCAAGCAGTCCCCAGAAGAATCATTACTAATGTAACTCCATTTGGGGAGGCAGTATAGCATAAGAGAAAGAGCATGGGACTTGAAAGGAGAAGACCCAGATTCTGGATTAGAGTCCTGGTCATCACCATTTAATAGACTGTGACATCAAATAGGTCACCACCTTTTTGTACCTCTGTTTTACGTCTGTAAAATAGAAGTAGTATAAATGCCCTACTAATCTCACGAGGTTGTCAAGCTAAGTGCTTTGTTATCTCTGACATACTTTATAGAGTCAAGCTAAAATTAGATATGAAAAAGTCATGATTGTAGAGGCATATACCTGTCCAAAAATACACACACACACACACACACACACACACACACACACACAGGTACATATATAAGCTAAAAAACAATTTTTAAAAATGAGTCCTGTTTATAAGAAAGTTATTTAGGAGCCTGAAACAGAACTGTGGTCATTACCATTGAATAGATGTAGGTAGGTCATAGTGAAAGGGTGCAAGGCATTGCTCCCTATTTATTGGGTAGTGTAGTTGATAGAGCTCTGGGCCTTGAGTCAGGATGATTTGAGTTCTAAGTTGACTTCAGACATTTACTACCTGTGTGACCTTGGGCATCTGATTTTTACCTCTCTAGCCTTTACCTTAGTTATTTGTTTGTTTGCTTGTTTTGTGTAAAACGAAAGATTTGGACTAGATGATCTCTAAGATCTTAGAGCTCAAATGCCTATAATAATAGCTAGCTAACGACAATAATAACAGCGCCAGGAGGTGCTGTGCTTTACAAAGTCTTATTTGATCCTCACAACAACCCTGGGAGGTAGGTACTGTTATCATCTCCATTTTGTAGATGAGGAAACTGAGGCAATAAGTGGTTAAATACAGGTCATACAGCTAATAAGTGTCTGAGATCAGATTTGAACTCATGTTTTCTGACTCTAGGCCCAGCATTCTACCCACTGCACCACCTATTTTGTTTGTAGTTTTCCTACCATTGAACTACACCTGCATTTCAGGTATAAAAACAGTGTTATATTTATACAGTTGCCCTTAATATGCACACATTAACATTGGAGCACCATTTTTACTGTAAACCCTCACTGAAGATATATTTTTTCCCAATAACTATATTTTAATAATTCAATCTTATAGGGACCCAGTTTCCCTCAAAACTTTCTTTTTTTCCCCTGAGGCAATTGGGGTTAAGTGACTTGTCCAGGGTCACACAGCTAGTAAGTATCAAGAGTTTGGTCTGAGGCCATTTGAATTCGGGTCCTCCTGACTTCAGGGCCAGTGCTCTATCCACTGCTCCACTTAACTGCCCCTCAAAACTTTCTTAAACTGACACTTTTCAACAAATATAAAGTCAGGGGCAGCTAGGTGGTGCAGCAGATAGAGCAGTGGCACTGGAGTCAGGAGGACCTGAGCTCAAATATGGCTTCAGACACATGTGATGCTCACTAGCTGTGTGACCCTGGGCAAGTCACTTAACTCCAATTGCCTTGAAAACAACAAAAAACAAATAGAAAGTCAGAAAATGCCAACAGTTTAAGCTCATTGAGAGCAACAAAAAGAGAGTGAGTGATGAATGTCTCTCCAATTGTTTGATTTCCATTATTTCTATAATTAAATTTTAAATTATGTTTGTATAGTACTAAGAATTCATACTTTTATAAAATTTAAGGTCAATATTTTGAAAAATGCTTAAATAAATTATCTCATTTGACCCTTAAAATAATCCCATGAGGTAGGTACTATTATTATTCCATTTTGCAGATGAAGAAATTGACCTTCAGAGGGAGTGACTTGCCCAAGGTCACACAAAGATCTAATATATTATTTTAAAATCTATTAACTCATTTAATTAACTTTTTGGGGGGGTTCTTAAAATGCAAACCATTTATCATCTGCAAATAGAAATAATTTTGCCTCTTATTTGCCTGTACTTATCATAGAATCTCTTTGTCTGCCCTCAGCTAGCATTTCTAACACTATATTAGATAATAGTAGAGATCTTAGAGCTAATTGAAAAAGTTTTTATCACTTTTCCATTACAAATAATATTAGTTCTTGTTTTTATTTGACTGATTCTCACTCTCTCATACAGTCATTAGTTTCCATTTGTCCAATTCTAGTTTTTAACAGATTGTTTTCTTCTGTTAGTTTTTGTACTTCCTTCTCCAATTGGCCAATTGTATTTTTAAGGGATTTGTTTTTTTCAGTGTACTTTTTTTCCAGTTTGCCAATTGTGTTTTTTAGGGACTTGTTTTCTTCAGTGTACTTTTTTTCCAATTGGCCAATTGTATTTTTTTAAGGACTCTTCTACCTCTCTCATTAGACTTTTAAAATCCTTCTTGAGCTCTTCTAAGAAGGCTTTTTGGGCTTCAGACCAGTTCATATTCCCTTTTGATGCTGTAGATGTGGGTTTGTTGACAATGTTGTCCTCTTCAGAATTTCTGTCTTGATCTTCACTCTTCTCATAATATGAATCTATGGTACCTTTCTTTTTATTCATGGTTTCTTTATTCCCTGGCCTTTAAAGAGATTGAGCTCTCCTGCTGGGGAACAGAGGGCACTGACCCAAGCTTCTTATGCTGGGAGCCTAGGTCTTGGTCACTGGTTTTGTGTGCTGGGACCTCTTATGTTGGCAATTGGAGGCTGTAGGGTTCTGGCAGTTTACCTTGTGTTGAGCTGGAATCAGCAAGGCTGGAACTTTCAGGCAATTCTAGGTTGCCTGTTTTTCCTTTCCTTTAGCTTTTTTCAGCTCCTTTTAGATGGGTGCTGCAGGGTGTTTATTTGCCTGGGGCCTCTTGCAGTGCTGCCTCCCTCATTTCTGCTAATGCACCAGGAGATTCCTTTGAGGTATCGTGCGGAGGCACCTGGTGGTTTTCTGAGCTGGTTTCCACCAGCTTCCCCACCCTCACTGAGGCACTCAGAGGTCCAGGTGTTGGTGTTTGCCTCCTCTACCACCTGGGCTTCAGCATCTCCTCCTGGTTGACAGCTGGAGGCTTTAGGGTTATGACAGCTTACCTGGTGTTGGGTTGGAATCAGCAAAGCTGGGACTTTAGGAAGACTCCAGGTTGTTTTCTTCAGCTCCTTTCAGATGAATGCTGCAGGGTGCTTATCCACCTGGGGCCCTTTGTAGTGCTGTTTCCCTTATTTTTGCTGAGGCACTGGGAGACCCATTTGCTGGGCTGCTGCACTGCTGTTCCCCATCTTTCTTCTAGTTCAGCTGTTTCAGGTTTTTTTTTTCTGGGGTGATATTTTCTGGGTTTTCAGAGGTTGATGGGGGAGGGTGAGAGTGACTACCTTTTTACTCCGCCATCTTGGCTCCTGGAAGTGGAAGTCTAGTTCTTATTTTTAGATATATACTTTTGAGCATATTAAGAAGTGATTTTTTTTCCAATGCTTTTTAGTGTGTTTTTTTTTAAAAAATAGTGATTTATTTTCTCAAGACTTTTTTTTCATCTATTGATACAAACATATGATTTTATTGTATTATTAATGTAATTTATTAAGTTTATAGTTTTCCTACCATTGAACTGTATCTGTATTTCAGGTATAAATATGTCACAACTAACTTTGAATGTTAATATAGCCTTTTTGCTAATATTTTATTAACCATTTTTGTATCAGTATTTGTGATATTGGTTTATATTCTTTTTCTTTGTTTTATCTCTCCTGGTTTGGGTATCAGGACCATATTTGCCTCATAGACAAAGTTTAATCAGCTGCCTTCCTTATCTGATTTTGCAAATAGTTTATGTAGCATTTTTGTTCTTTAAATGTTTAATAGAATTCTCTTATGAATCTATTTGATCCAGTTTGACTCTTTGGGGTCTTATGTATGGCTTACTTAAAGTATCTTTCTAAGATTTAGTTATATAGATTCTCTAGTTCTCATTCTACTACTCTAGGTTTTTTATTTGTTTTATGTATTCATTACTCTTTTTCAATTTTCGGATTTGTTGGCATATTATTGAATATAATTGTTTAGTCATTTCAGTTGTGTCCAAGTATTTAGATTCCCATTTGGGGTTTTCATTGCAAAGATCCTGAAGTTGTTTGCTATTTCCTTCTCCAACTCATTTTAGAGATGAGGAAATTGAGAAAGAGTAAAGTGATTTGCCAAGGGTCACACAGGTAGTAAGCGTCTGAGACCAGATTTGAACTCACGAAGATGAGTCTTCCTCTGTCATCCATTGCACCTCTTACCTGCCCATTGGATATAACACTTTGGGATAACTTTTTCTGCTCATTCATTTAGAATTTTCCTTTCTCTTTCTTTATTTTTGTAATTTAGTTTTTCTCTTTCTGTGTTTTAGGGTGGGAGAAGGAGGGAATCAAATTAGCTAATGACTTATCTAGTCTGTTTATATTTTAAACAAAGAAATGATGAATGAACTGAGCATAAAGCTAAAAAAATTAAAAACACAAGAAAGCATAAAAATGAAATCCTCAAAATAACAGGTCATTACATTTGAAAACAAAAGATCATTGAAATAATAAATAAGACTTTGACACAGTAGTCACCGTAGTGACCTATCCAAGCCAAAAGTTCATAATGAGGTCCCCCTCTTTTGGGCCTTAGGTAGTGGTAGTCAGTGAGGAGCAACGAGTAGAGTAATTACAATTAACTCTAGTGTTCTTGGTGAGGGTTTTTAGTGATGTTCCACTTCTCCCTTCAGTTAGCTTCAAGCTTTTTCTGATTCCGTAATTACTGCAGCTCCAATTGAGCAAGAAATTCACAAGAGGGTACAGATGGGGATGGGAAAAGTATGGGACCAATAGTTTAGTCTCTATTTTTGTTTTTTAATTTAATTTTCCGTAGGTGTGACCTCATCAAAATTTCTTTTCCTTCTTAAAGTTTGATCATAGTTCTTTTACTTCATTTGGCATATTTCTCACAATTTTGAAGGAGAAGAGGTGACACATTGGTTTGACCCCAAACTTTCTCTCTATCGTCTTGGAACCTGAAGACCAATGAATCCATTTCCTTTGGAATGATTCACCTTTACAGCAGCATGGAAAACTAGAAATAGAGCTGTATTTGGAGTCAGGGACCTAGTTTGAATATCAGCTCTACCATTTACTAACTATGTGACTTTGGGCAAGACACCTGACCTCTGTAGACCTTCACTTCATTATCAGCAAAATAAGAGGGCTGTATTAAAGAACATCTAACTCCTTTCCAACTCTAGAAGTATTAGAATATGAAATATACTTCTTCAGACTCTCTTATCTTCTAGACAGGCCTAGTCGCACCCTAGGACATAGAATGGAAAGCTCTCAGAAGGTCAATCATGTCCTTGGGCCAAGTTCTGGGGCTGGAGGAAACAGGAGATTAACTTGGATCTTTACTGGAATATGTAACTTGGCAATGATAAACAAGGCATCAACCTTTTCTTTTCCTATTTTCAAGGGTAAGAAATAGAATGTACCAACATAATTAAACCCAGGAGCATGGTGAAACTTATAAAACATTTTTGTTTCTATATACATATTCATTTTAATTAACTGTAGACAAGTATTAGCTCTCTGAAAAATTGCCCTTGACCTCAATGGATCACTGGGAATACATGATGATTTGAAAGTAAATATTTAATATCCATTGAGATACTTTCGTGTGATTCATTTTTTAGAACTTTAAGGCAAACACTTTGATCAACTTGCATCTGGGATCAATATTAGTGTCTGCCCAGGGAAAAGCAAATCTCTTGCTTTAAAGGGCCGGCATTAACACACTTCCTACTAAGGTACTGCTTATCTACATTTAAGAATTCTCTTCCTTAGAAGTTTCATTGTCTTAGTTTAAAATAAATGGATCTGAATGAAAATACCACTAGAAATTTATAGCATTGAATTTCTGAAGTAGGACCTTTTAGAGAAAGAAAGAGAAGGGAAGAGAGAGAAGAAGGGAAGAAGGGAGGGAGGGAAGAAGGAAGTGACAGTGGGAGAGGGAGAGGAGAGGGGAGAGAGAGAGAGAGAGAGAGAGAGAGAGAGAGAAGAGAGGAGAGAGAGAAGAGAGAGAGAGAGAAGAGGTCAGATTTATTTACCCTGAAATGAAAAATTGGGAACTGAAATTCTGGATAACTCAAACAAATTCAGAAAAATTTAAGCATTTTTCCCATAACAATTGATAAGAAATTTCAGGAAAAAAGTATTTTACCTGAATTATTTATCATTTTTAGCTGAATTATTGATAATTGTCTTTATTCTCCACTTAAAATTACTAAATGAGGAAACCTGGCGCAGTGAAAGGAATCCTGGATTTAGAGTGAGAAGAAAGGTTCTAAATCTAGGCTGGGGGCTGTCACACTAGCTGAGTTGTATGGCCTGAGGAGGCATCATGATACATTAGAAAGGGCAGTGCTTTGGGTGTAAAACTCCTGAGTTCTAACCCTGCCTTTTGTGATTTGGGGTAAACCATTCAACCTTTTGGGTTTGTTATGAGGAACAAATGATAATAATGCCAATAAAGTATGTGAATTACAAAGCTCTAAATGCTTGTGTCACTCTGGTCTTCTGAGTCTGTTTCCTCCTCTCCAAAATGAGTAGTTTAGACTCATTGACCTCTAAGACAGCTTTACATTGAAGATTCTATGACATAAATAATAGCTATCACTATTGCTTTACACAAAGACCCAACTTTAAAGTATTTCATCTTCTCCCCCCCCCACAATTGGGGTTAAGCGACTTGCCCAAGGTCACACAGCTAGTAAGTGTCAAGTGTTTGGTCTGAGGCCAGATTTGAACTCAGGTCTTCCTGACTTCAGGGCCAGAACTCTATCTACTGCATCACCTAGCTGCCTCCAGGCAATAAGTCTTAGCCCACATAGTTAAAAAGCTACTTACAAAGGTTATTGGCAAATATTTACAGCATATTTTACTATATGCAAGATACATGGCTAGGCACTCTGGTGATAAAGTATCACTTGCAGATTAATTTCTAATTAACCAGCCACAACTGTGCCTCATGTTTTTCAGGTTCTCTAGGAAGATTAAATATAACCTTTTTGGTGGGGGAGTAGCTGGGAGGAAAACCTGCTAGCTCATCAGTCTGAGGAACTCCTAGTGAAAAACTCCTTTTATCAACGCAGATTGATTCATTTTCTGCAACTTAGAATCTTAACCTAAGACACTGAGAGGTTAAATGATTTATCTAGAGTCATATAGCTAGGATATGTCAGGGTAGGATTTGAACCCAGATCTTCTCACCTCCAACGGAGGCTCTCCATCCACACTGCCACACTGCCTATTACAGCATTTAGATATGCTAAATCAGCTTAAGTACATTAGTGGGCATCCTTCATCATTACCAAATTGCACTTATTAAGTATCTGACCAGGTATGGCTTTGTTCTGCACAGGACTCAAAGAACAAAATGAAAAAGGTTTAGTCACTGCCCTCTAGGACTTTGAGGTATCAGAATAATAACTGACATTTATCTGTTGTTTTAAAGTTTGCAACACACTTTATATGATAGTTCATCTTAGCCTCACAACAAGCTTGTAGGGCATGTATCAGAAGTATTATTATCAACCTTATTTTAAAGATAAGGAAACTGAAGCTTGAACAGTGTTAAGTGACCTGCCCATGATCTTATAACTAATAAGTGCAAGAGGCAGGTTTGGAATCCAGGTCTTCCTAATGCTAAGTCACATTCTTTCCACTATCTGCTGTATAAATTCATTCAGATTTCCAAGCACTCAAGTCAGAATTATTCTTACTTCTAGCCCAGTTATTGGAAGGAAATGTCTGGAGAGAGTATAAAGGAAATATCATCCTGAGACCAATCATTACATTAGTAGGAATCTACAGCTTTGACCCAGGATGACAAGAGGGATAAAAATCCTTCTAACTAAAACTCCCATCGCTGCACCGTAACCCCATTTCCTTTTGTTCTGTGCTCAGCACACAGGAAAAGCAGCTGGTTCCCATCACACCCATAGAGACCCGTGAATATAATTAAGCAATAAGGCATGATATTGCAGAAACAATAAACCCTGATGTAGATAGCTAAGTGCCGGAGGCCCTTTATCTGCACGATGGCAGAACTAATCTCCTAATCTCTATGGCTGTTCATTAAGAGACCAGAGAGTTGAACTCAGATCTATTTTTTCCCCCTCTCTAAGCCAAAGAAATGAAAAGGCTAAATGCCAATCCTATGTTTAAGCATTCCTATGTTACAATTTATCCTTAAATGCTTCCCACCTACTAATTTTGTGATCTCCATGCAGGCATTTAATCAATCAGCAAATACTTGCTGTCTACAAGGCACTGCGGCCAGGGGCATCTACTTAAGGAAAGAACTAAGGTTAGGAAAATGAGATTTGTAAAAAGAGCATTTCTACCTATTGGATTTGAAGATGGGAAATTTGCACAAAACTGACAGAAGTTGGCTTTTACAAGAAGCTAAATTCAATGTAATTTTGGTAAGCTGACATAGTTTGCCCTGGATTTTATAGTTTTTTCTACAACTTAAGGCCTTTTTCCTTACCTCACAAAAAAGGTGATCTTTCCGTGAACCACAGTAAAAGGTGGATTCCAGACAAGCTTATTTGGAAAATAAGAAACCTAACACGTAGAAGGAAAAAAGAAAAGTGATTACTTGGTGTCAGAAAATCTGAGAGAATTAGTAATGTGTTTGACAGAGAACAATGCATGCTGTCACATGCCTATTTGTCCTCTGTTCCCTGAAGAACATGTCATTCAAATTGTCGCTTTTGACACCACATGTATTTGGTTTTCTGACACAGAGAGTATAAATGAAGAAAATTCATCTGGGAAGTGAGAGTTGGAAAACTAAGTTACTATGAGTATTATTAACCTCCCTGGGTTGGGTAAGGACTTAGCAAGCTTTATGATCCTAGATCAGGAACTAGAACAGACCTCAGAGACCATCTAGTTCTACCTATCTCATTTTGTAGATGAGGAAACTGAGGCCCAGGGAGATTAAGGGACTTGGCCAAAGTCACATGGGTGGTTGGTGTCAGAGGTGGGATTTGAACTCTGTCAATACTCTTCCCACTGTCCCATGATGCCCTAAAGTATACCATATGCATGGGTTGTTATTTTTATTTATTGTCATTACCTTTCCTGTGGTAGTTTTCTATATGTGCAAAATTAAATGGAATTCTATCCAAGTGATTGAAGTAAGCATGATTTTGCAGTGTCTATCATCTTAGATAATCTCTTCACATCTTCGTTTTATAAATAAATTCCCAAGACCTCTTCACATTTTTGGAACTCAGAGATTTAAGTGATCTCAGAGGCTCACACCCAAACAAAAATCCCCTCCACATAATCCCTGATAAGAGACCACCCAGCCTTTATTTGAAGACCCCTTGTAAGGGTGAACCCCTAATTTCTCAAGCAACCCATCTCACCTCTGTATAGGACTAATTGTCATCACTATAACTTCGACCCATTGTCCTGAATTCTTTCCTTATTCTTGTAATTTTTCTTCTCTCCCTTTTCTTCTGGGAAACCAAGAAGGATAAATCTAATCCCTTTCCACAGGACAATCATTGGAACTCCTTGAGATAATGGATCATGTCTCCCCTCATTCTTTTCTTCTCCAAACTAAACATTTCTCATTCCTTCAAGGGATTCTCACATGGGATGATATCAAAGCCTCCCTCCAGTAGATTGCTGTCCTCTTAATGTTCACCGGTTTGTGAATGCTATTCTACAAATATGGTGACCAAAACTAAACACAAAACTCCATATGTGGGCTAATGAGAAAAGAGAAATGATTGTCTCTCTAGTTCTGGACGCGATACATCATTTAATACAGTAGAAGTTTGCATTAGCTTTTTTTTTTTTGCTACTATATCATAATGATATATAAGGATATGTATGTAATGATTATATATGATATATAGATATATAATGAATATATAATGAATTTGCCAATAATGAACTTGCCGTTCATTAAAATCTAGTTATTTGATTTTAGATAAGTTTGCCTTATTAAGTTCTTTTTATGTTTCTTAACATAAATGCTGTATTTTACCAAAGGCTTATTTCTGCCTTTATAGATACCTGGGATTTTAGCTAAACTAAAATGCTTATAGTTTGCCTAATATTGTTGGGAATAGAGGTATTGCCCTAAGCCAGTGCCCAAAAAACCTTTTAAAATGTTTTTGTAGGCATGTTTCCGCTATGTTATGCTTGTGAAACAGATTGCTTTATCCCAAATGGTCCAATGTACATTTACTTCTACTGTGTTTCATCTTTCTCAATTCAAACTAATAATCTAGCTCAAAGGTTGGCAAACTATGGCCTTACAAGCAGTTGGACAGTGCCTAGGGTCACACTCTGCAAACAATAACTAATAATAGCTTTAATTTATATAATGCTTGCTATGTGTCAGGCAATATGCTCCTCAACAACTCTATAAGGTAGGTGGTATTATTATCACCATTTTACAGATGAAGGAACTGAGATAAACAGGGGTTAAATGACTTGCCCAGGGTCATACAGCTAATAATTATTGAAGGCCAGATTTGGACTAAGATCCTCCTGACTTCAAAGCCCAGCACTCTATATACTGTGCCATCTAGCTGCCTGGATCCCTCCTGGACCTCTCCCTAGTTTGTTATTATCTTTTTTGGATCCTAATTCCTGCATCCATCATCCCACTTAACTTTCAGGAGCTGTCCCTCTAAACTTTGAGTCATTTGAAAACTTGATACCATCATCTTGATGCTAAGAAAAGGTCAATCAGCATAGGACCAAGGACAGAGCCCAAGGGCACTCCCTGAAAACATCTTTCCAAGTTGACACCAAATCATTAATCACTACTCTTAGTGTTCAGCCATTCAACTGGTTTTTAATCCACTTAGCTTATTCTGTTATCTAGCTCACACCTCTTCATCTTGTCTAAAACAGCTCCAGGGACCTCACTTAATGCAGTTATTAAAGTACTAACTATACACTAAAGGCCTTTTGTTGCTTGGACCAAACCTCATAATCCTTAGTAATGAGTGCAGATTTTTTTTTCCTGGCAGCATCACTCGTACCCATATAAATCGCTGGAAATGAGGAATATTCATCAAGTTTGACAGGACTTGGGAGGTTCTCCATCATGTTCTGGATGAATGCAACACTATCAAATGTCAGACATTCTCAGCCTTCTAAACAGCTAAAGATCAGAAATAAGTGGTAGGGAAAAAAGGAGAGTTCTGTACACACAAGGTAATAAAAGTAGATTATATGCACCAAAGCCTTAAAGATTATAACTCATGATTTGTTCCTTTGGTTTGTTGACTAGAAGGAAAGGAGGATTCTCCTTTCAGTTAACTGTAAAAACCAAGACCCGCCAGTACTGTAACTAGGAACCACTGGAGAAATACCAAGAAAGGAAGCGTAATATGTGTGTAAAGAGAAGGGTAAAGGAGAAGGGACTAGATGATCTCTGCAGTCCCTTCCAACTCTGACAATCTGTGATTCAATGAAAAGCTCAAGAGGAAGAAGGAAAGGGAACAAGTATTTATTAAGGCCCTACTATGTACTAAGCCCTGTAAGGTAAGTGCTATTGGGATGCACATTTTCAGTCAAGGAAACTGAGGCCAACTGAGGTTCAGTGATTTGTCCAAGGTCACACAGTTGGTAAGGCCATATTTGAACTCCAATCTTTTTGACTCAAAGCCCAGTGCTGTATCCACTGTGCCACCTGACAGAATGAATGAAGAAGAATGAGAAATGAGTCTGGAAATATAGGTTGGAGCCAGATTGCAATGTACTTTCAATGTCACATAAAGGAATGTGTACATTACTCTAGAAGTCAAAGAGAATCACTAAAACTTTTTGAGGCATGGAGTGCTGAGTCATTCCTATTCTTTAGTAAAGCTGAGGGTTTATCATTGGGCTTTCATACATCATATTGCTCTGTATTTTTTGTAATGTTTAACTTTGATACAGCATGTAAACTGAAGTAACGCCCTTAAATTTTGTTCTTATAAATAGGTAATTTCGGTATGGTATTTCCTTGAAGTTTCTGTCACAAGACCCATATAACTAGCTGAGGGTTTAGTCAGCAGCACCAGCTCCTCACTGGAGCTAATAAAAGGGGAAAAGGCCCATTCACAAGAGGGATCCAAAACACCCTTCAGGACTTGTCACAATACAGAAACAATGACAAGAAAGCTATGCCCAACGGGCATCAGATTTAAGGAGAGTGAGACAGGTGACACAGAGAACAGAAGAGAGAAGATGGAAACAGCCACTAGAAGAAATGGAGCCATGCATAATGGAGACAGAGAAGAAGTTATGGTGGAGAACAGAAACATGTGGTCTACTTAACCACAGTGAAAAATAACAACAGAGAAGGAAGATGGTCTTAAGGAAATAAACCAAAGAAATACCACCTAGAACAGGAACTCTTAACCTGAGGTCGGTGAACTTACTTGAATGAGAGTGGGGGGAAATATGTATGTGTATACACACACACATACATATACACACACACACACATACACACACACACACACACACACATATATATATATATATTTTTTTTATTATTCTCTCTAACTTCTAACTGAAATTGAGAGTTCCTTCAGTTCTAGATCTTTAGGAGTCTATAAGCTGTGCCAGGTTGTGAAACAAACAAATAGAAAGGTTAAGAACCCTTCAATTAGAAGAACAGAGCAAACTGGGTGAGGTCAGGTCTTTCTAAGGCCTCCTAAGCAAGGAGTCAATGTGGTACAATAAAAAGAGCACTAAAGCCAGAGGATCTGGGTTCAAATCTCACCTTTGATGATTATTAACTCTCTGACCCTGGGTTAATGATTTAAACCCCTTGGATTTCAGTTTTTTCATCTGTAAAATCAAGGGGTTGAACTAGAAGGCCTCTGAGGTCCCTTCTTATCCTTCTAATTCTAAATCTATGCTTTTAGATATCGTAATATTTCCTAAGGCTGACAAAACATCAATTGAAAAGTTCTCAGTAAAATAAATGTCCACAATGAGAATCCTGAGCTACCAAGGACAGACGAAATCATGTTCAATATAGTCTATTTACTATGGCAGGGAAACTTTTAATGAATTGTATTAAACCACAAGGGGCAACCAAGTGGTACAGTGGATGAGTGCCAGGCCCAGAGTCAGGAAGACTCATCTTCTTGAATTCAAGTCTGGCCTCAGCCACTTACTAGCTGTGTGACCCTAGGCAAGTCACTTAACCCCTTTTGCCTCAGTTTCCTCATCTGTAAAATGAGCTGGAAAAGGAAGTGGCAAACTACACCAGTACCCTTGCCAAGAAAACCCCATATAGGGTCATGAAGAGTCAGACACAACAGAAAAGCACCCAAACAACAGCAATCAGACCACAGGCTTTTCATCAGTACTTATGTGTCAGACATGGTGCTAAGAATCAGGAATATAAAGAAAACCCTAAAACAGTCCCTTGCTGTCAAGGAGGGGCTAGCTCTCATAGCAGAGACAAGATATATCTTTGTGGTTTTATACAAGATATATACAAAATAGAAACGAGGTAACTTTAGAGGATAAGGCACTAGGAGACGGAACAAGAAAAGCATCCAGATGCGGGGATCCAGGCTGAGTCTTGAAGGAAGCCAAGGAAATTAAGAGGCCAATGGGAAGTGGGCAGAGCATTCTAGACCTGGGGGCCAGCCGATGCAAAGGCACAGAGAGGATTGATGGAGCGCTGAGTCTGAGTGAGGAGTCTGTACATAGGCCAGTGTATGTGGATAGAAGGATGGTTGGAAAGGAGTAAAATATATAGAACACTGGCAAAGTAGGAGGGAGTCAGGTGATGAAGAGCTCCAAATGCCAAGCAGAAGAGTTTATATCTGTCCCTGGAGGTAAGAGGGAGCCAGTGGGGCTCACTGAGCTGGGCAGAGACATGATCAGATTTAGAACTAAACTTTAGAAAAGTCACTTTGACATCTGAGTGAAGGATGAATTGGAGTAGGGAGAGACTTGAAGCAGGGAGTCCAGGGCAAGGGCTATTGAAATAGTCAAGTGAGGGATGGTGAAGGCTTGGGCCAGGATTGTGGCTATGTGATCAGAGAAAAGGAGATGTGTAGGAGAGAGGTGTAGTAAAGGTAGAAACAATAAGATTTGGCAATGGGTTAGTTCCAAGTGTAGGAACCATTGCCATATAACTCTTTCTAAAACATTAGGATCTGTTTTCTGGTTTGTATACTTAAGAGGGTAGTTCTAGAGATCCAAGCCAAATTAATAATATTTATACAATGCAAACTGGAATGCACAAGGATTACTAGTGTTGGGTGGTGATTTTCTATGTAGCTCTGAAAAGTTAAGATAATGAATGCATAAGGCACTTCAATCATTATACGAGTACTCAAGACCAGCTGTGAATTTTACTGCCACCCAAGTGAGAATTTCAAAACTAAGTTTGTTCAGTAATTTTAATGCATATGAAATTGATTTCCCTACACTAAATAATTAAATCTAAAATTGCATTGAACAAACAGGCATTTGTATAGCTGGACATGAAACAAAGAGGATGGAGAAAAAGGGTGATACTTTAGGCCATCTCAGATACAAAGCAAGAATCAGACTCAGTAATCTAAGTAGAAACCCTACTCCTTACTCCCTCCCTTGTTCATATGCATAAGAATGCACACAAGCACACACACACACACACACACACACATTTGTGGAAACAATAAATGAGTCTTAAATTTAGAGGGCTGAACTCACAAGTGCTTTCCAGAATAACGTTTTCTCCTATGTTGGGCTGCACAATAAAGACTTCACTCTTGTGTTCTATTTATTCTTTAAAAAACAGAAAAGTAATCTTCTGCCCATTGAGGTTGAAATGGGCCTGATGTTAATCATTACCATAGGGAATAAATATTTTAATTCTTTTGGTGGCTGCAATTGTCTGTGAAGCATTCTATAAAATTTTGATTTGAGTGATGCAGTGCAAAAATATAGCAGAAGCTTACTTATTTGCATTATCACTTGCAGGTTACAATATTCTTTCAAATATCCAGTCTGCTAAAAATTAAATAAATTCAACAAATGTTCCAGAGCATTTACTACAAATTCAGTGATTTTTCCTTCCTTAAGTATAATTCTTTTCAAAAGAAGCTCAGTGCTTTTCATTATTAATTTTAACTCAATTCAATTTCACATTTTTGTTTGTGTTCTTTACAATTCACCGCTAGTCAGTCACTGGAAATACAAAGATGAAAAACAACATAGTCCCTGTCCTCAAGAGGTTACAATCTGGTAAGGATAAAAGCTTAAGTGTGATTAAGAACCTGGGAGATTGGAGAAGGAGGGATTACTTCCATCACAAGCCTCTGGACAAGGCTTTTGGAGGAAATTTCAAAAGATGAAAATGTAGAGTCAGTCCATTTCAAGCATAGGGACAATGGCTTGCAAAAATGTATGGAAGTAGGGGAGAAGAGAATGAAATCAGGGAACAGATAATAGCCAGAGTGAAATGGCTGAACATAGAGCATATCAATGGGAACAATGTAAAATGAGTTTAGAAATGTAGGTTTAATTCCAGAAGGAAGAGGATTTTGAAGGCCAGCATAAGAAGCTTTGTTTTTGTTGGTTTTTTATCACCTAGACGAAGAGAGCTAATGAAGGTCTTTAAGAAGTGGAGGGATGTGGTCAGATATACACATCATGAAGATTATATAAAGTATAGATTGGTAAGGGAAAAAGTTAAAGACAAGGAGATGAATTAGGGGGTTTCTACTCTGAGAGGTCTAAATGAGAAATAACAATGACAAGCTTTGAGGTGGTAGAAGTAGAGAGGAGAGATATGAGAACTATTTTATGGATAGAATTGACAGCATTTGGTACCTGATTTAGTGGCAATAAATGAGGGGAGACCAAGAGGGAAAGGGAAGGCTCACCTCCAATTTTTCTGGTAGAATTTTAAATTTGGAGCTAGAAAGGACCTTGGAGGCCACTGAATCCAACGCTCTCATTTCACAGTTGAGAAAAATGAGTAACAAAGCTAGTAAGTTTCTGAGACAGGATTTAAATTCAGGTCTTCTGCAGTCTGTGTCCAGCAATTTATCTACTAGACTGACCTTAATTTGAAGTGACTGGGAAGGTGGTGATGCCAGCAAGAGAGATACGGCAGTATATATAAGATTAGGTTTAGGGTTTAGGGGTGACGATAAAATTTGAGGAAGCCATCAAGCTCAAGATAAGGTGTTTTTTTTAAGGATGGAGAGAATTAAGCATGGATAGAGATAAAGAAGCCCATAGGAAGGCATAAACTGACAATGAAAAAGATAGCAGGGATGATGGATTGAGAAAGCCCCTATGGAAAAAGAAGAGTGAAGGGAGAAAATGGTTGGGTTTAGCCTTGGCTGCTTCATTGCTTGAGAATGGAGGGAAATAGAATAGATGGATCAGGATATAGAACGGTTTAAAGGAGTGAAGGAAGCTCAGATCATTATCAGTTTTCTCAATAAAATATGTTGTTAGATCATCTGCTGAAAGAGATGACAAGTGGAGGTGGAATTGTGGGCTTCAGAGGAAAGAATATTTAGACCAACTGCTTTGGTGAATGCAATAAATAGACTATAAATCAGACTTAATAACAGGATTGCCATAGATGCATGAGGGCCTAGTAGAAGTTAGATGTGGATTTGTGGTGGACTCATCAAAGGTTTGTAATTTTGTCTATCAGTCCAAAACAATTTGGGAAGAGAAGCTGAGAAGGTGGATGGTAAGGGTTACCTAGTATTAGGGATCTGCGGGGCAGGAACATGCAAAAATCAAGAGGACAAGGGATTTAAAGATGGAAGTGAGTAGGTCATTGAAATGGATGTGAAGGGACGGAAGCAAAGATAGCAAAGGATCATTGGACAAGAAGAAAAGGGAGAAATTGAAGAGCTAGAGGTCATGACGAGGAAGAAAAGCACACTGAAGAGCTAGTATGTGGAAGAAGTGGAGGGGCAGAAGATTGTAGTTAGAGGCTGGTCAGTTTTGAGTGACAACATTCAAGCGGAAATGGAGGACCTGGGATTCAGGAACTAAAAGGCCACGGTGGGAGAAGGAGCAGCAAAATAAATGTTGAAATTGTCAAGTGACTGTGACAAAGAGAGGAAGACAAAGAGAAGAGAGGAAGACTATCACCCAGCTAACAAAATCTTAGAGGAATATAGGAGGCAATAACTTGGAGACAGGTACCATAGAAGCAGCATCGAGAAGGAAGTGAGAATGGAATCACTGGACAGTGTGAACTTCAAGGGAGGCTGGGGTTGTTGAGGGATGGTTACAGAGTAAGGTTTTGGAAGTGACAGTGAAATTCAAGAAGTATGTTGACACCTCATCCTGGACCATATGTAACTCTAGGGGTGTAAAATCAGAAGCACTCAGCCAATGTTGGAGACTGCAGCAAGATAAAAAACAGCTTTCAAAGTGAGTGCCAGGAGACGGAGAGAGTACCTAAGGAAGAGATTTTGTGAACCACCATATGGGTATCTATCTGCACGTGTGTTTTGGTGGGAGGCATGATTGTAAAGGGTACAATGGAAGGCAGAGCAGAGGCAGAAAAAGACAGGAGAGATATAGGCCTGGATAGAAACATAACCATTTTTCTAGAAAAAAAATACCAAGGGTATATTGGATAACTTATGCTGACTCTCCTTATACTTAAGGGAAGACATCAATCTTTAAATTGAAATGAGAAAATAAGAAAGAACTAATCCTTTCTCCCTTCAAATAACCATGGAGAGTGGCTTTCCATTTTTTTCTAATGCCCTTTGAAGAGACACCAGGCTATTTTTTTAATAAACCAATTTTGAGATTTCCAATGATTAAAGATAGCTGCTCAATAGAACTTTCATTTTCCCTGCATAAAACACTCCATTGACCCATTACATTTATTTCAATTCAATTAAGCACTTAATGAGAACCTACTATGTGCTGGGTACTATGGTATGCACTGGGTATGAAAAGACAAAATCAAAACAAGCCCTTACCTCAAACTTATACTCTGTTGAGGGTAGGGTTGGGGAATGACAACACGTACATGGAGAAGTATACCTTCATACAGATCTACATATTTATACAAATATATATGTGTGTATATATGTATGTGTATATATATATACACACACACACACACACACACACACATAATATATATTTAAATTGTTATTGTTGTTGTCCAGTTATTTCAATAGTGTCTGACTCTTCATGACCCCATTTGGGGATTTCTTGGTAAAGATACCTGAGTGGTTTGCCATTTCCTTCTCTAGCTCATTTGACAAGTGAGGAAACTAAGACAACCAGGGTTAAATGACTTGCCCAGAGTCACACAGCTAGTAAGTGTCTGAGGCCATATTTGAACTCAGAAAGATGAGTTTTCCTGACCCAGACATCTATCCATTGTGCCACCTAGCTGCCCTCTATGTATATATGATTGTATATATATGTATGTATCTGTATCTATCTATCTATCTATCTATCCATATATATATTGAAGTTGTAGTTTCATTAGGAGCTCCCAGTGAAGAACTTCCTCTACCAAGGCTAATTGTCACCTTCTCTTCAACTCATAGTCTTAGATAGTTGATTGGGGATACTGAAAGATAAAGTGATTTGCCTAGGGTCACACAGCTGGTATGTGTCAGAGGAGAAACTGAATGAGGTATTCATCGCTCCAAGGCCAGCTGTCTTTCCGCTATCCCAGGGTTCAGGAAACTACACCTCATTTCCAAAGCCAGTCTGTTGCTTGTTTTTGTATCCCCTTAGAGCTAAGAATGGTTTTGCCCACAAGCTATGAAAACCATTCTTAGCTTATGGACCATATAAAACTAAAGGAAGGGCCAAATTCAGCCCATGAATTGTATGCGGTTTGCCAGATCCCTGAACTAGTCCATTTGCTTTTCCTGTCTTTATATATGCAAAATAATTACAAGGTAATTTCAAAGGGCTGAGGGAACTTGGTTCTAGATGCTATAAGGAGACATACCAAAAAGGTAGTCAACTGAGGGCCATGCCTTCAGAGTTTTTCTAATCTAATTGGAAGATAGGATAAACATAAATGCAAAGCTTATGCCAAAAACCTTATAGAAGAGTTTGAGTACAGCTGTGCAAATTTACATAAAGATAGTCCAGGATTTTCACCACAATCTGCATGCAGTATTCCTAGAAACTGCATCCAAAAGCAAATCATTAGCCAGAAGTTTCATTTCCTTTTAGGAACAATGCTATAATCAGGGGATATCCTCTTGACCAGTACTTGGCATCACATAAATCACAGACATAATCAACAATATATCTTAAAGAGAGATATACAAGAGTTCCTGAGCATCCATAGGAGTTTAAAACAGTGAAGTTATGCTCCAACCCCCACAAAATGTGCACAAATATGCTAAACCAGGAGTGGGGATGTGGCTTCAAGGACACATGTGGCCTTCTAGGTCCTTGAGTGCTACCTTTGACTGAGTCTAAGTTTTACAGAACAAATCCTTTTATTAAGGAGATTTGTTCTGTGAAGTTTGGGTTCAGTCAAAGGGCTACACTTGAGGACCTAGAGGGCCACCTGTGGCCTCAAGGCCTCAGGTTCCCCACCCCTGTTAAACATGTTGTTCGTAGAAGGGGTTCCAATTTACCATAAAATATATGCAGTACAAGTAAAAAGCACAACTCTACTGTGTAATGGATTTGGCCAGAAATTAAAACCCCAAGCAATAGCAAACATTTGTTAAATATTTAATTATCAATAATTCTGCTTGCCTTTTCAAAGTTTAGGAGAGTTTTAGAGGAACAATTTAGATGTTCCAAATCTCTTTAAAAAGTTATCTAGGGACATTTGAATGTAGCCCTTTTTCATATCTTAATCAATTGTTCTGTATCAAGTAAGGTCATTCATAGACCTGGTGAAGGAAAGGACCTCTGAAGCTAACTAGTGAAACCCACTTGTTTTACCCATTAGGATTTGAGGTCAGGAAGGTTAAGGGACTTGATTAGATTAGAATTACAGAGGTAGGTTGTTGTTGTTTAGCTATTTTTCAGTCATGTATGACTCTTTGTGACCCCATTTGAAGTTTTCTTGGAAAAGACTCTAGAGTGGTTTGCACCATTTCCTTCTCCAGTTCATTTTACAGGTAAGGAAACTGAGGCAAACAGGGTTAAGTGACTTGCTCAAGGTCACACAGCTAGTGACTGTCTGAGTCCATATTTGTACTCAGGAAGATTAGGTCTTTCTGACTCTGGGCCTGGCACTCATCCACTGTACCACTTTGTTGCCTGTTGCGGTTTGACAGCATTCATTAAATGCTTCCCTGCTGTAGTAAATAGACTATATTGAACATGATTTAACCTGTTCTTGGTAGCTCAGGAGTCTCATTATGAACATTTATTTGACTGAGAGCTTCTTAATTGATGTTTCTTTTGTCTTGTTCCTGTCACTATAGTGAAGTGACTTGCCTAAGGTCACAAAGCTAGTAAGTGTCTGAGGCCACATTTGAATTCAAGTCTTCTTCCTTTGCCAAGAAAACCCCAAATGAGATCATGGAAAGTTGGACACAACTGAAATGACACTAGCATAACAAAAAGTTTTCTGACTTTAAGACCAGTGCTCTATTCATTGCTCCACTTAGGGTAGTCAAAAAGACCTGAGTTGAAATCCATTCTCAGACACTTCCTAATTTCCTGAGGCACAGGAGAGAATCCTGGGCTTTTCTCTCTGAAAAATGGAGATAATAATAGCACCTACTTCCTAGGGTTGCTGTGAGGATCAGATGAGATAATACTTGTAAAACACTTAGCACAGTGCCTAGGGCAGAGTAGGCTCTTAATGAACGCTTATTCCCTTCTCTTCTTCCTATTTCCTTTCCTTCTCCTTCCTTCCCCACACTGCCCCAAGTATTGGGATGGTCCCAGTAGGAAGATCCCTCTTGGGTTTTTAGTCACTCTTATACACCCTAGTAGGCAGTCATTAGTTACTTCCATAATTCCAAATTTGGACATGATTTTTTATAAAGGCCAGAGAAATTAAGTTACTTGCCCAAGGTCACATGGTGGGAAGAGTAGGTAGAGAAAGGGCAAGAGTTGAGGAGGTCAGAATGATCCAGATCATGAGACACGGCTGAAGAAAGCAGGCTGGAAATACTACCCAAGTGCTTTTGTGTCCAGTCATGGACAGACTGAGCTCAGAGTTAGGTGAAGATATGTATCCTGGGTGCTTGAGGGGCAGAGAAGGAAGGAAGCAAGCAAGCATCTATTAAGCACTTACTATGTGCCAGGCACCATGCTGAATAATAACAACAACAAATATTATCTTGTCTAATTATCACAACCCTAAGAGGTAGCCATTTTTATTATCCCCATTTTATAGTTGAGAAAACTGAGAGACAAACAAAGGCTAAATGACATATGGGGGGGGTGTCACACAGCTAGTGAGCATCTGAGCCTGGATTTGAACTCAGATCTTCCTGCCTCCAGGCCCAACCCTATTCACTGTGCCATTGAGTTCCCTGAGGTGCTGAAAGAGAGGAAGAGAATGAGAAAATGGCAAGGAAAAATAACAAAGATAAAATTGACTTACTTCTCATTTCTGGCTACTGCTGGATGTGGAGTCAATGAATCTAGGTTTCAACTAAAGCTCTACTGCTTGATATCTGTAGCTTTTCTGGTCCTCAGTTTCCTCATCTGTAAAATGGAAAGATTCCTAGCAGTTACGTAAATTCTATGATTTCTTTTGTGTAAGGAATTCCCAATAATGAAATCCCTTCTATTAACAAAGATCAGCATCTGCTCTGAAATTTATGGGCTTAGAGATTTGCATGAGACACAGAGAGGGGGAAATGACTTGCCCAAGGACCCACTGCCTGTATGTGTCAGAGGGAGGCATGAAACCCCAATCTTCTTGACTTTGAGGCTAGCTCTCTCTCCATGACACCATACTGCCTCTCTCTGATAGCCTTCCCTATTTTAAACTGAAGATGATCGATTCACAATGCAAGAAAGAGCACGTAAAACACTTCAAGCCCAACGCCTTTGTCCTAGGTTCTGACTGGTGCAAGGTTCATCTTAGTAACAGTGTGAAGTCACTGGAGGCCTGGACTCCATCAAGGATGGTAGAACCTAATCCAGGTAGTGCTTAGCACAATATTTGTTACATAGTAAACTCTTTGTTTCATTCGCTCCAGCCAAACTGGCCTCGTTCAGCACACACCAAACTCCTTTTCCATCTCTGTACTTTCGCTTTGGCAGTTCCCCATACATACCTCATAAAAGTTAACATTTATAGAGTGAGTTAAGCTCTGAAAAACACTTTACATATTTTATCTCATGTTATCCTCATAACATCCCTGTGACTTAGGTGCTATTATCATCCCCAGTTTATAAAGGAGGAAACTGAGGCTGAGGAAAATTAAGAGTCTTGCCCAAGATCACACAGTGCATAAGTATATGAGAAAGGATTTGAACTCAGGTCTTCTTGATTCTAAGTCTATCACTCTATTATGTCAGGCTCAGCTCAAACACTACTGTTTACATGAAGCTTTTCTTGATCCTCCCAACTGCTAGTGTCTTCAACTCAAAATGATCTTGAATCTATATTGTATATGCCTATGTCTATGCATATTGTCTTCCCTCCATAGATTGTAAGCCCCTCGAGGGCAGAGGTTGTACCACTTTTCTTTTCTTTTTCTTTCTTTTTTTTTTGGCATCCCAGCACCTAACACAATGCCAAGAACATATGAGGTACTTAACAAATGCCAGTTAATTGACTGATTATTTTCTTCATTCATTCAAAGGTAGTAGATTTAACCTAACTTTAAACATCCATTTCCAGGAGAAAACATCACTGATGGTACTTTAACTAAAGAGTCTGAAAGAGAGTCAGCAGCATATTTATGGAGTAATGGAACCGGTCTACTAACACTGGTGATAAGCCAGACATTCTAAGACATTTGTTTCAAGTTTAAGAGGAAATGAAAGATATTATTTCAATGCCTGCACTAGTGAAAGCAAACTAGCCAGTTCTCTAACTGGGACCTGTAGAAATCACTTCTCATAAGAAATTGCAAACTCTTTGTAGACTTCTGACTAGGCCCTAGAGAAATGAAGTACCCTATTCCTGTGTACTTCCTTTTTTCAAAAGAACTTTTGTTCACATCTCGCCAAGTTTATTTCATTCTTTCAGGAAATAACAGTATTTTCAGCTGGTGGCTCAAGTCCATTTTTGCCTTAACCTCTTTTCCCTAGATACACATATGCTTTACCTTCTTGTACCTGCTTTATTTTTTTTTTTACAGTAAAACATGTGCTACTTATTTTACTAGATAACCAGACAGTACTGGTTAGGAAACCTGGGGTAATTAGTTTCAATTCCTCAAGGAGCTGAGAAGTGCCTCTAATGCTTGAGAACTACAGCAAATCCATGTTGGAGCCCTAGCTGTGGGTACTAGGGTTTCAGTTTTCATGATTCTGGATATTAACAAAGATATCCCTCTAACCCCAGATGCTGATGTTGTAATGGACACTATTGCTAAGCAGAGGAAACCTCAGAAGCAATTAATGGAATAACCTACCATTTCTTTCTGAGATTCACAACCTCTGTTCTTAGATATATATATATATAATAAAGCCATGGACCACAGTTGGGGGATCCACAATTGGAAAAGGAATACTGGGGAATGTAGCCAACTATGGTATTAGAGTGACTAGGGTCACTTCTGGACTATCTCCAATACCAACATGCTAAGGATATATATGGTAGCAAGAGCACAGGAATGGGAATAGTCCTGGCACTTCTGCTAGTTAGCTCTGTGACCTTGAACAAGTCCCTTTAATGTTTGTTGTCTTAATTTCCACACTTATTTTTGTTGTATTTGTTGCTATTATCTTTCCCATTAGAATGTAAGCTTCTTACAAGTAGGGATTATTTCGCGCAATGTTTTTGTATTGCTAGGACCTAGCACAGCGCTTGGAATATAGCACGTGCTTAATAAATGAACATCAAATCACAGAATTTGAGAGTTGGAAGGAACCTCAATGACCATCTTGTCCAACGCCTTGCATCTATACCCAAAGGAATCCCTCACCATCTGGGAAAGTGCTTGTCTAGAATAGACATCTCCAGAGTCTCTCCCAGTCCCCATTCCCACCTTCTCCAAGGGAGACTTTGATTCCTGCCTAAAGGGGAAGCAGGAAGTTGGGGCCAGAGTCTGGCCACTCAGTTCTACTCAGAGAATGGGAGTGCCAGGCTAAAATTATATCTATTGACTCCCTTAAATATTGTTAGTCTAAGGGAAATAAATTTTAGGTTCAAGCTGTACTCCTAATCACTATCCGTTAATGGGAAGGGGTGAGCCAAGCAATGTATCCAAGGTTTGACTCCCTTCCCACCAAATGCTAATTTTGCAATGAAAACATATAGTGAATAATAAACAAACCTTATTTAAGTTGGTAGTAAAACAGAAATCAAGGATAGTATACATAGGAGAATATATGCCAGATAATACACAAAATAAATAAAGTCTCCCAAAGACAACAAATTAAATCATTTTAACAAAGAGAAAGTTTCAGATCATACCTACAGTGAAATTCCCTGAAGTCTCTAGTGTAGTAAGTTGGGTATAGGACATGGGTGAGGTTGATGGCTCCTTTACACTATGGGCTTCTTCCTAGTGTTTTTCTCTCCCCTCTGTGCCATGAAGAGAGTCTGAAACAGTGTACCTTCTCTCTCACAGCTGGAAGCTAGAAAACCAGCATCTGTCTTCTCTTGAGCTCCTACCAATTTTCCCCCTCACAAAGGTGTGGAGCATTGAGTAATCAGTCTCTACCAATGAGGAAAGCCTTATGCAAATGAACTTTGAGCCTAGGATTACAATAAAATCCCCTTTGGTTTTTAAAATCTTTCAGCAGTGGACCCCAATTTATCATGCATTTATCTTTTTTGATTGTCTTTATGTGCATGTTGTATTCCCTATTAGATTGAACTCCTTGACAGCAGGGACTATATTTTTGGCTTTCTTTGTATCCTTGGTGCTTAGAACATAGTAGGCACTTAATAAATGCTTGTTGACTTGATCTGACTAGTTACATGTCAGAGGCAGGACTTGAACCTAGGTCTTCTTAACTCTGAGGCTGATACTTCTCCACCCTACCATGCTACCACCCAGGAGATAATAGCTCCCCAGAGCAGGGATAATAGTTTCTGCCTACTTATCCCTCCCAAGTTTATAGGAAGGCTAAACTACTTCAATATCTGTAAAAGTTCTTTGGCAAGTAAAAAAAAAACCCATCACCACAAAATATTAATCGTATCATCATTTCCATAAGACCCACATATGTATTAGTGTGGCCTTAAGCAAGGCACAGCTCTTGAGATCTCAGTTTATTCCTCTATAAAAAAATGATGGGGTTGGATATGATGGCGTTTTAAGTTTCTTCTAGTTCAAAGCATCAATGATTTGGTGAAGTGTTAGAATACTTGTGTTGCCACAAAACTGAAAACCATTGGGCTTTCATTGCTGGGCCTTGCTTCAAAAATATTTCATGGCCATCAGCTAGAGGAGAACTGGATGAACAGAGTGGTTTCTTTGAAACTAATTCAGGATGGATGAGAGCTAGGTCCCTGGGCTCGCTCATTTGAAATGGTCATCTCTCAAATGACAAATGTCAAACTATGTAGCTCCAGTGAAATGGTATCAAGTATTCTGGGACAGCATCTTTAATTAGCATAATACAAAAAATTTGATTGGGCTATCACATACCCCAATAATGTATTCCTCTTCCACATTTTGTGAACTCTGATGATAGAAATGGTGGGATGGTGGTTCTTGGTGACTTTTGGGCTCACCACATCATTAGTGAAGATATTCATAGTACTATCTCACATTTCTTTTATAATCTTATGTTCACTGGGGAAGGCAAGCATGTAGTATTTGTCAAAGAGGCATTTTGCCCAAAATTCCTCAAATCTTTTTTATTTCAGTGGGTTCTTTAAATCTCCTTTTCTAGAACTCCAAAACCCTTTACTTTCAAACCTTCCATTCACACTACGTCAGCTGAAACAAGCTCCACCTTCTGGTTAACTCTCTACCCATTATTTTCTCATCCCTATTTGCTTAAACTTTCTTCCTTCTTTTCTTTTTTTATCCCTTCAGTGAACTTTGATTAAAGCCCTTAAAAACTGCGCCTTCCATATTCTGAGCTGACACTTCTCTTACTTTCTTCTACTTGCTTAATTCCTGTAGTTTTTATTTCCCAATCATATGCAAGACTGGCTAGACTTAATTTTCATTCTAGTGAATTTTCCTTTACACTGTAGTGCAAGTTTTTGTCTCACCAAATCAATTCAACGCAATAATGTCACATTTTGAGGTTCTTAAAGGCTTACAAAAGCACAGTTCTTTCTAATTTCTTTGGTGCCTTTGGGGCACTTATAATTGGTTACAATCACATAGTTTTCATAAGTGATAGTCAAATAAATCCAAACACAACTCACTCAGCACAACTGCTAAGTTTAAGGTTCCTAACTTAAGGCAGGTAGGTAGCATAGTACATAGGTGTCAAACTCAAGGTGGAACTCCTGAGTGGGCCTAAACCAGATTAAAATGTAATTGGGAAATGTTTAACAAAATAAATAAAAATACAATAATAGATAAAATTAATTTGTGATCTTCTAACTCAACATGTAATCCATGGTTTCTCTTTGAGTTTGATACCATGGGAATATTAGATAGAGGGTTAGAGAGGAAGACCTCGGTTGAAATATGGCCTCAGACACTTATCAGCTGTATAACCCTTAGCAAGACACTTATCCTCTCTGTGTCTCAATTTTATCATCTGTAAAATGAATTGGTCAGACTTAATAACCTTCCAGCCCTGAGTCTGTGATCCTATAACTTGAAAACTTGGAGAAAAACCTTCTCCCTCCCTTTCATTCCTTGCTGTCTATCAGTTGTCAGATCCTTTTGATTCTACCTCTGAAATAGCTGTCACCTCTCTCCCCTCCTTTCTCCTTCTCACGTTCCCCACCCAAGGCCATGCAGCTAGTAAGCTGCAAAAGTGTGGACTCAAGCTCGGCATTCCACCAGTAGGGATCAATTTGCACTGAGCCGTCTATACCCTTGCCTTGGTCCACCTAGCTTTTGTTAGAAAACTGGTCAGGATTACTGTAGATTCTGACTGTGACAATGAAATCAAGTTCTTGTTTTGTTTTGTTTTGTTTTGGGTATGAAGTTAAGTGACTTTTGTGGGACTTACACCCACAAAAAAGCTCTTTGACTCATTGCTGTTAATACTGCCCTCTGGGGCCAAGCTGAATGCGTTTCATCATTTTCAGTATAAAAACTACTCATGCTACTCAAAGACAATTGTTATGGTCTCTCTGAGTCTCCCCTTTCCCAGGGGAAACATCCCCAATTCCTTCAATCATTTCTCATATGTTATAATCTGGCACAGAGCTGTCATACATGCCTGCTGGTCGGTCTGTGTTCCACTTGCACCCAAATCCAGATTAAAATGTAATTGGTAAATACTTAACAAAATAAAAATACAATAGAGCATAATTAATCTTAATATGTGGTTTTCTAAATCAATGAAGGGAATTTTATATAAGGTTTAGTGGCTCTACTTCTATTTGAGTTTGACATTACTGATCTTGAGGCCTTTCACTGTCCTGAGTGAACAGGATAGAAAACAGAATGGAGTAAGTTGTAACAGTTATTTCCAAGTATTTTAAAAGACTGCCTTGTTGAAGACGGGGCAACTAGGCCTGGAGTCAAATCTAGCCTCAGGCACTTAACTAACTGCGTGACCCTGGGCAAGTCACTGAATTGTTTGCCTCAGTTTCTCCATCTGTAAAATAAGCTGAAGAAGGAAAAGGCAAACCACTCCAGTATCTTTGCCAAGGAAACACCAAATGGGGTCACGAAGAGTCAGAAACAACTGAACGACAATAATAGAAAAAGAACTAGGTGACAGCTTGCTGAGGGGTTGACAATAGCTGACCAAGGGTAATAGTTTCCGGCTACCTAGAATAAGAAAGTAATGAGATCAGTTGCTGGTGAGAAACAAAGGAGAGCCAGGTAGAGTCGGATATACTGGAGTGGCAGGGTAGAAAGAGGCATTCAGAGAGAAGGCCTCTGAGCTGGAAAACAATGAAGATCACAGTGCCAAGGAGCAAGTGTGGGTTGAGTCCAAAGCCAAACATCTCTGAATGCTAGGAAGTGCCCTGAGCTCAGAGGAGGGGAAATCAACAGCAGAGTTCTGCAAAGCCGTGGGGCTTGTTCAAAATCACCTCCCTCGCAGTGTGAGCATTGAGCAGGAGGGCACAGGGCCACCTATGCTGTGTCGCAGGCAAGCTGCTCTGGTCCTAAAGAGTCCCTGTCTTCTAAGGGAGCTAGGGAGTCTTTGCCTGCCCCTCTGAGTGATGCATAGGATAGGCAAGACCTCATCTTTGTGGCAAACAGTGAGTCCCGCCCAGGTGTCCCTGCAAACTCACGGTCCTCACTGGCTGATTTCTTTCTCATTAGGGCAACCAGCAGATCTTGAGATCTGGCACTCTAAGAAACTAGGATATATAATAGCTCACACTGAACACAATATTCCAGATGTAGTCTGACGGGAGGAGGGTGCAGTGGGGTGATAATCTCTTTTTATCTGAACATTGTCTTCTGGTACTGTAAGCTAACTTTACATTCGCTTTTATTTATTTATTTTTAAAGCAGCTACATCACCCAGTTGGCTCATATTAAACTTGTGGTCAAGTAAATTCCCCAGAAATTTTTTACATGAAGATCTGCAAGCAAGGTTTCATAGTGCAGTGGAAAGAGTATTGGATTTGGAGTCAGGAAACCTACATTTGAATGCCAGCTCTACTATTTATGAGCTGTGTGATTCTGAGCAATGGTCTTTCAAGTGTCTTCCAGCTCTAGTTCTATAATCTATGCCTTCACTTCTGTGGATCTCGGTTTCCTTACCCATAAAATGGGGATTATACTTACACTACTGACCTTACATGGTTATTGTGGGAATCAAATGAACAATGTATGTAAAGCACATTTTTAGCCAAAAGACACTAAATAAACATCAGGTCTTCTATACTAGACCAGTAACCTCTCACTATGATGTTGTTTTTTTAAAAAAAAAAATAGGACAAACGGATGATTTCATTTATGTTATATCTTATATTATAATATCACATGTTATAATATACTATGGTATTATATTTTATGTTATTTTTTTATTTACCTAGGAGCCTTGACCTGGGGGGAAAAGCTCTGCTGGAAAGAAGACAAGGATCTTGACTCTAAAGCTTTAACATTTCCCTGACCCTGGAATCCCCTCAGCTGGACACTAAAATCCAATTCTGATTGTAAGAAGTGGCCCTGCCTTTCAACATGGAGCCTCAAAGTTCATAGACTCAACACTCAGTGCACTGCACAATTATGGGCAATTAATAAGTATGTATGGAATAAATGTAAATGTTTGTTGAATTGAGCTGCTGTAGGTACAATTTCATAGTTCAAAGGGTTCTAGGATGGGGTTAATGTTCTCAGAGTCCCTTTAAGACCAGAGAGTTGTGTGCTGGTAGGAGAAGCTAACCAGAGAGCGCTGGGTTCCTTACAGGATATGGGGCCTCAGAAACATCCAAAGAAGCAGCTTTTTGGCTAAGCTCAGCCTTCTGCTTGGACCTCTGACCCTGATTGTTAGACTTTTCATATTTATCTATACATGTTGAGGCAGGGTGAATAGAGAGCTGACCCTAAAGGAAAACTTGAGTTCAAATCTCACACTGGCTTTGTGACCCTGGGCAAGTCATTTAACACCTCTGTTCTAGGCAATTCTCTAAGACTCAGTGTTGTAAAGAAAGTGCCGACCAGGACTGGCAGAGGGAGTTGGCCCTCACCTGGTGAATTCCTCATACCAATAAAATTGCAGGGGAAGTCCCTATCCTCTATATGCAGGGGTGTGCTGAACTTAGCTGGAAAGACTTCAGAGAGTTGATTGTCAAATTTTCATTGTGAGAATTCACACCTTGGAAATTGCAAACACAACAGATCAGGGTTGACTTATTGTTTTGTTGATTACCTAGACAAGAGAGTGATGGAGAAAATGTTAATAATACAAATTAAGCTTAAAAGTGAAACTTGTGTACTTTTCTCCCAGAGAATCGGTTGTTAAACATTCCTAGGTTATCCCTGCCTATGTGTAATCACCTTCATTAGAATTTAGGCTCCTTGAAAACAGGTCCGTGTCTTATCTCCCTTTTTTCTGTCTGGTACTCATCACAGTGCATTGCACATTGTAGGTGATTAATAAATGTTTAAATGAATGAAGCAGCAAATCAACAAGTATTTATTGATTCAGTACCAATCACATGTCAGACAATGTGCTTGGGGCTGGGGTTGAAACTCCAAAGAATAAAAAAAAAATCCCAAATGAATAAACAAATGAATGAGAGGAAAAATACCTCTTGCCTTGTCCTTTGGTTCTACCTGAAACCCTGACTGCCTTACCTCGTTATAGAGTCTGATCTGTTCTGTCCTTCTCGTCCAGTTTCTGGGACTCTCTGTTCCCCTGTCTGGCACAGAGCACTTTACCTTTCTCTCTGTTAAATTTCATCTTGTTTGCTTCAATCCGCCCTTCCTGCCTGTTGAGGTCATTTTCAATCTTGATTCTGTCATCTATCTCATTAGCTATCCTTCCCAGCTCTGTGTCATCCAAAAAATTTGATAAGCATGCCGTGTGCACCTTCATCCAAGTCTTTGACAAAGTCACAGTGATGTTGAACAGGAGAGAGCCAAGGACAAATGGTTAAACAGTAGTTAAATGGCATTAAATAGCAACACAAGACATGCCACAAGACAGTGTGCATGAAGTGCAGATGAATGAGACAAAATATAAATGGAAGGAAGAAAAAAGAGGAAAAAAAAGAAATTTATGTGCTAACTTTATTATATATTTAAAAGGAATAGCAAGTTGTACACAATAGATTTGCAGTTTCACGTGAAATGATCTTTTTTTAATTCTACTATGTAATGGAAATTACTATTTTATTTCATAAATTAAAAATAAAACAGATACATTTTTAAAGAAGGATTCAGAGGAGGAAGAGATCATTGTGCACCAGACTGGCCTGGGTAGGACACTGACCTTGAAGTCAGAAGGCCTAAGCTCTAGTACTGGCACTGTCTAGCACCATGTGTGACCATGGACAAGTCCCTTCAGCTCTCTGGCGTTCTCTCTTTTTGTCTGTAAGATGTAACATGGGGGAATTAGACTAGATGATCTCAAAAGCCTTTTCCAACTTTAATTAGATTGTACGATCCTAGGAACCTGATAGAGAGCTGGCTTCAAAGTCCCACTTCTAACAAATGCTAGCTGTATGACCCTGAGCAAGTCACTTAACTCTTCAGTACTCTAGGAAACTCTCTAAATGGATAAATCTAAGCTATTAATAGCTATGTGAAAAAAAAATTCCAAATCACCAATAACTAGAGAAGTACAAATTAAAGTCACTCAGAGATTCTATCACATACCTATTAGATTGGCCCTTCCAGAAAAGGAAAATATATTGATGTGCTTTTGATGAACTGGTTCAGCCATTCTGGAAAGCAACTTGGAATTCTGCTCAGGAAGTAACTAAACCCACAGATGCCACTACTAGGTATATGCTTATAAAGGAAAAGGAAAAGGATCCATATGTGTGAAAATATTTGTAGCAACTCTTTTAGTGGTGGTAAATAACTAGAAACTAAAGGGGATTTCTACCACCTAGGGAACCCTCTAAGACTAAATTAGAGAGAAGATACTAAAATGCATTGGTAGAGAGAATTTCCTCAACAGATACCAATAAAATCACAAGTCTAGTTCCCTATCTCTTATCCTCTACTTATACAAGTTACTACCCACAGGAACTGAAGCACTACGGTAACAACCCAGACAGCATGACCTGAGAGGCAGAAACATCAAGGGTACATGGATGATGATATCAAATGGGAAAGGAAACGGAACAGCTTGATGAATTCCAAAGGAGTGAATTGTGCCTTTTTCCCTATTTAACCTTTACCAACCACATCTGTGATATTGTCCATTAAAGAGCTCAGTGCCAGCAGCCATATGTTTGAAGTGTTCCTTTTTGTTATCATCTTTGACATGGAACAGTAACCTGTCATTGTAATTGTTTGGTAGCTAAACTGTGTGTGACTAGTCTATGCTTTACAGGGTCAGCTATTGGAGTTTGATGACTATTTTTCACTATTTTTGCTATGGATATTTTCTTTTCCTTTAAAACCCTAAGAAAAGATATAGAAATCTATTTAGTTTTAATCTATCTATCCTTTTTGTTACACATTCAGACCAGCTGACCAGGGATGCTGGGCAAAGGTCACATAAACCCAAAGGATTCTGCATTGCTCATGAGAGGACAAAGCAATGAGGTGACCAGACAATGAGTTGGTCCTTGGGAAGCCAGGGAAGGGGGCAAAGTTGAAAAGATGTCATTATTAGCTAGAAGGTCTAGAGTCCTGGGCAGTGTACAGAGACTAATGGGGATATAGCAGAGTACTGTGAAATCTTTGATGCTAGAACACTAACAGCTAACAGAGATCTTCTGCAGCTTTTTCATTGAGAGAAATTTGGGCTGTGCATTGGTCCCGGCCCCTTAGGTATAAAAAAACTCTTGCTGATTTCTCACCAAGTTCCCTGGATGTTGATATCTGCTGACAGGAGCACCTTCTCTGGAAGGATGACTGGTTAGATGGATGACTGGATGGATGGATTGCCAAAACAGTCTTGAAGGGAATCCAAAAGCCCAGGAGCCTTTGACTTCTCTTCTTCACTGCTATTTTCCTCTGACTGTTAACTAGGGTCCCTGGACACAAGGATTCTTTTTTCTAAGTAATGGCAAACTATTTTGTAGACAAATTTCTTGTGCTGTAGGCTAATTGATTTGTCAGACTTTGGAAATTGAGTGCCAAGTTCCCACAAGTATAGTTTGAGATTTCCTTAGGGAAAAAATATGGTCATAGCAACCATTTTCATTTAAATTTTTATTTGCTCTGGGCTCAGCCAATATATTTCATGTGGAGTTGAGCTCACATGAGATGAAAAACTGAATGAGCTTAAACATAAGGAGTAATGTAAACAAATTAGAGGAGCAAGGAAGAATATATCTTTCAGACCTATGGATGGGGGAAAGTTTATAACCAAACAAAGGATGAAGAAAATCACAGAAGATATAATGAACAATTTTGATTATATAAAATCAAATATACATAAATATATAAAATACAAAATACATATTTAAAAATTTTTGCATAAACAAAACCAATGCAACTAAAATTAGAAGGGAAGTAGGTAAATCATTTAAAAAATCTTTTCAGCAAGTTTTTCAAATAAAGATCTCATTTCTAAGATATACATATGGAACTAATTCAAAAGAATAAGAGCCATTCCACAATTGACAAATAGTCAAAGGATGTGAATTGACAGTTGTCAAATGGATAAAGCTAAACTATTAATAGCCATGTGAAAAAATATTCCAAATAAGGAATAACTAGAGAGATAAAAATTAAAATCACTCTGAGGTTCCATCACATATCCATTAGATTGTCAAAAGTAGCCCAAAAAAATGCTGGAGGGACTATGAGTAAAACCAATTTATTGGTATGCTGTTGATGGAGTTATGACCTGGCCCAGCCATTCTGGAAAGCAACTTGGAACTCTGCCCAAAAAGTAACTAAACCCACAGATATCACTACTAGGTCTGTACTTCCAAAGAAAGAGGAAAAGGACCCATATGTATGAAAATATTTATAGCAACTCTTTTTGTCGTGGTAAAAAAAAAAAAAAGAAAGAAACTAAAGGAGATTTCTACCAACTAGAGAATGGCTGAATAAGAAATGATGGAAGGAACTGCTTCAGAGAAACCCAGAGAGACTTGTACGAACTGATAATGAAGTGAACAGAACCAGGAGAATTAATTTATATAATAACAGCAATGTTGCAAAGACAAATAATTTAAAAAGACTTAAGAACTCTGATCAATGCAATGATCAACCATGATTTCAGAGGACTCAAGATGAAACATGCTACACACCTCTTGACTAAGAGAGGATGGATTCAAAATGCAGAGAGACATTAATATTTTAGCCAATGTAGGAATTTGCTTGATTGTGCATATTTTATACAAGTTTTGGTTTTGGAGGGATTTTTTAATGGGAGGGAAAGATTAGAGGGAAAGAAAATAGATTTTTGGTTTGTTAAAAAATAAAATTTTATTCAAAAAAGAAATATGCAATTAACATCACATCCATGAATGTAAATAGCACAAAGTCATCCTTAAAACAGAAGAGGATAACACAATGTATTAAAAAGCAGAATCTAACTTTAGGTTGTTTACAAGAAATATACTTGAAACAGAAAGATTAACACAGTGTGAGAAGCTGGAGCAGAATTTATTATATTTTAGGTGATTTTTTTAAAATCAGAGGGTAGCAAAATGTGATCTAAAATGAAGCAATAATAAAATTAGACATATTTATAAGAAATGAAAAAGCAGTCCTATTATGCTTAAAGGCCCCATGCATAATTAAATGATGGCTCTCTGTCTATTTCTATCTATCTATCTATCTATCCATATATATGTATATGTATATATATATATATACACACACACACATACACATATATACATATATACATACACACACATACATACATACATATACATAGAGGAAGAAAGGAAGGAGCGAAGGAAGGAAGGGAGGGAGGAAGGAGGGAAGGAAGGAAGGAGGGAGGGAAGGAAGGAAGGAAGGAAGGAAGGAAGGAAGGAAGGAAGGAAGGAAGGAAGGAAGGAAGAAAGGAAGGAGGGAGGGAAGGAAGGAGGGAGGGAAGGAAGGAAGGAAGGAAGGGAAGAAGGAAGGAAGGAAGGAAGGAAGGAAGGAAAAGGAAGGAAGGAAGGAAGGAAGGAAGGAAGGAAGGAAGGAAAAATATAATGAAAAAGCCAGGAACTGAATTCTCAAAGAAAAAAAGGGTTTGTTGGTTTTCTGAATGAATTCTATGAAATTTTTTTAAAAAACCAATTAGTTCTAATATTCATAAACTTTTTTAAAGACTAGAAAGAGAAGGGATGCTACAAATTCTTTCTGTGATACAAGTGTGGTCTCAATACCTGAACCAGACAGAGACAAAACAGAAAAAGAAAACTATAGACTGACATCTCTAATGAATATTCATGTAAAAATAGTGGACAAAGTATTAACAAAGAGGCTATAATAACATATTAAAGAGATTATATATGATGACTAGGTTGTATTTTTACCGTGAATGTAATTGGTTCAATATTGGGAAAACTATACAATAGGCTATACTAATGAGAAAAATAATTTTAATATTACACTATAATGTCCACATATCCAGAAATAGTCTTTAACAAAATAAAATGCTCTTCTATATTAAATACATTAAAAGCATAGGATTCACTGAACTTTTACTTGATATGGCAAATTGTGTTTATATAAAATCAGGAGCCAGAATTGTGTTTAATGAAGAAATTATAGAGATTTTCCAATAATATTAAGGGTAAAGCAAGGATCTGCATTATCACCAACATTTGAAATAGTTATAGAAGTGCCAACTATAGCTACCAGACAAGAAAAATTAAGGAAATCAGCATAGGACAACAGGAAATGAAATTGTTGCTTTTTGTAAACAATATGTCTATTTAGTGAATACTACAGAGCTGAAAATTAGCTAAAACAATAGCTTCGGGAAAATATTAATTTATTACTATAACAAACCAATGAGCAATTTGGAACTATGCCCAAAAAGTCACTAAACTGTATGTATACTTTGACCCAGAGAGACCATTATTATGCCATTCCAAAGAAACAAATGAAAGAGGGAAGGAACCTATATGTAAATACACACAGACACAGACACACACACACACACACACACACAAACACCACTTTTTGTTGTCGCAAACAGCTGGGAACCCAAAGAGTGTCCATTAATTAAGGGAACGGCTGAACTAATTATGCTATATGAATATAATGGAATATTATTTCACTCTAAGAAATAACAAAAGACAGCTTGAGAGAAACCTGGAAAACCTGTATGAACTGATGCACAATCCAAAAAGAAAAAAATGTTGAAAGGCTCCAAAACTCTGAATAATGAAATGACCAATTGTATCTCTAGAAAACTGATAAACATGCTTCCTACTTCATGACAGAGAAACAATGGACTAAAGGTGAAAAGTAAAACATACATTTCCAGTCGTGATCAATGTATGGATTGTTTTTTCTTTAAGTTTATTTGTTACAAGTAGGATTGGGGGCAGCAGGTAGGGAGGAAAGGACCTAGTAATGATGACCAAAAAAAAAAAAAAAGTAAAGAGCATCACTGAAAATGTACAGAAAAGAGCAGAAAAATGTTCAGAGTGATACAAACAGGACAGCTTTGGAATAAATAAGATGAATGTTTTGTATACTTAAAAGCTGTTTATAGTAGAGACTAGTGGTTTCATATATAATCCCCTTTTCCTGTTCTTTGTAAATGAAACTGTTCATGTTTGTTGATGTTTGTCAAGCTCAGAACAGCAAAAAGAAATTAAAATTAAAATATTTTTTAGAATCATAAGTAACATTTAAAATGAGAATACTGCATGCAAGAGAAATCACAATTAAAGTACTCACTCACTAGGAGAAATGAGAGTGATAGATTCATGTTAAAAAGTGACTAATAATGACAGGAGGGGGACTAGATGTTAGAAGTGAGGAAAAAAGCACTGAGGCAAAAAAGGGGAAGATAAAACAGAGGTTAAAGAAACCAATGAACTTCATAATGCTTTAGACTTCTCAAGTTTTAAACTATGTGCCTTGGTTTCCTCATCTACAAAACAATGCAATTGGATAAAATGATCTCTAAGAACTTTTCTTCCAGCTCCAAAATTATAGTATTCCATGGTTTTTACAATTCTATACCTTCTCATTCCACTGAGTAGAACATAGGAAATTCTGGGTTGTTTTTTTACAAAAAAAAAAAAAAAAAGAAAGCATATTCTTTACTAAATTTGGATTTAATTTTTACAGACCCATTATCAATTTTAATCCAAGTTAATTTATAATCTTGCCTAACCTTTGTCTGCTTCAGTTTCCTTATATGTAAAATGGGGATAATAGCACCTACTTCCTGGGGTTGTTGTGAAGATAAAATGAGATAGTATTCATAAAGCACTTTGTAAACCTTAAAATGCTATATGAATGCAAGCTATTATTTTTAAAATGTGGCAATAAGTTGTCAACAGCATACATTAATAAGATTTACTAAACATCATCTAGGAACATAGCCCTAAATGCCTGGCATTGTTTGAAGCGCTAAGGAATATCTTATCTATGCACTCTCCAAACTTGACCTCCTCAAGAAGAGCTTCCTGACCATCGGTCTTCTCACTCTGGAGATGGATCTTCCCTGAGGCCTATTCTGTTTGGTGAGTCCCTAACCTGGATCACCTTTTTATGAGAGGTCCCACCTATGTTCACTTCACTTAAAGGTCAGTGCATAGGACTCTTCTACTTCCTCATCAGTACCCTTTTATCTCCCTTTTCAGTTCCTCTTTATGTTTTGTCTTCCTTATTAAAGTGTAAGCTGCCTGAGGACAGGGACTGCTTCATTTACTTACATTTATATCCCCAAGACTTAGTACAGTGCCTGGCATAGAGTAATCACTTAATAAATATTTTATCTGCATATCTATATAAATACAATAAAGTCCCTGCCCTAATGAAACTTATAATCTAGGTGGTAAGCATAAAACATTACTTATTAAGGACTTCTGTGAAGTGGTACAATTCTTGGCACATTCTCTTTTTTCTCCAAATACAGTCTATTAGAAGTTAACCTTGCTTCTCCAAACAAATGTTTTCTCTTCTCTTAGATATTGCAAGGACGGGGATCGTGAACATAAAAAGACACTGTCTTGCCATTTGAGACATTTGAGAGTTGGCTAGTTTGTGGATGTAAAATCTTTATTGTGTTTGTTTAAGTTTGATGAGAGTGTTATAAGAGAGAAAGCATAACTGAGGAGCTGCTTTTCTTAGGTATAGTCAATGTTCAGTTGCTCATGTCTTGTAATCTAAGGAAAAATTATATAAAGCCCTATGTCAAATCTCTATTTCTTATTCTCTTTGATTGGAGAAAAAATTCTAGCAAATTTTTCTTGAGATAGTTTCCCAAACCAAAACCAATAGAAAAAGAGGAATAAAAGACAAAAATATTGTGTGGTGGTTTGCTATCTCTTGATGTTATTAAGTAGAATGAAATAGAAATGTTTTCTGGAGCTGATACCTAATTTGTATTCCATCCATATGTAAAACTGTGGGAAACAGGGTGAGGGATAGTTTTTCACTCTAAGAATAAATCCTTTTTTCCCAGCTTCCTTTCTTTGCTCCTGCCATCTCACTGTCAATACTTTGTTTCCTTTTTAGAATGTAAGCTCCTTGAGGGCAGGGACTGTTATCACTTTTTCTTTGTGTTCCCAGTGGTTAGCACAGTGGATGGCACACAGTAAGTACTTAATAAATGCTCGTCGATTTAATTACTTTCCCTTCTCTATTCCTTCTCTATTTCTCTGCCCCTGATCCTTACACTTCTGCTCCCTTCCTCTCCTCCCTTCAATCTCAATGTGCTGTCGGAGTCTTGTTGGCCTGGCAATAAGGTCTACCAATTGCTTTCTCAAACTACCTGCCATTGTTCTGAGAACCATCTGAAAGCTTTGGTGATTCAGCACTGAATGGAAACCAAATGGGGTAGAATAGAAGCCACATAAGCAAATGGGGATTCGAAACCTACTTACAAAATGGTCAACTGTCCTAAGGTTCCTTATCAACATCAAAAAGTACAGGAAGATTACAAGAAGCTCATTTAACTTGCCTCAAGTCACTGATCATTTTGTGGCATTGCTTTTGGTTTTTGTCCTGGCCTTCCTAGACAGAGCTCTAGGATCAAGCATGAGGAAGGTCAAAGGAGGGTGGAGTGGGGATGGAGTATGGCTCTTCAATTGATGGAGGAAGCCAGGGTAGGGGATTTTAAATGGAGACTGAATATAAAACTTGAGAGGAGAGATTGGGGAAATGGTGCTCTGCTTCCTAAAACCTATGCCTTCCCCCTAACTCTGCCTGCTTTGAGAAGACTGGGAGAGCTAGACAGTATATATCTCCTGTGGATGTATGAAAGTGGTAGACCCTCAGATCCCTGAACCCCTTGCATGACAGTTGAGGAAAAGAAACAAAATTAAATGCACGTTACTAAATGGAAGACAGCAAGAGATTGGGGAAAGGAACTGGGTTAATCTAGAAATGAAACCATGGACTTAATTCTCCTGCTTGTTTGACCAATGCTGCCTTTAGGAGGAACCAACCTTAGGTAGGTTTTTGGGCTCCTAGTTTGTTGCTCTTTCTATGCAATCAATGTATGGTTAATACTTAACAATCACTGGAATAGTTAGGAAAAGTTTCCTAGAGGAGGCAAGGTTTGAGCTAAGGCATTGAAGGATGGGTGGGATTTGCATGGTCTGAAGGATAGGGGATGGTCATGGAAACTGTGAGTAAAGGTGAAGAGCTGGGAATTCATAGTATCTTCAAGGGAAAATAGTAGCCCAGACTTTCTGGAACACTGGGTTCATGTTGGTGAATAGGGTTAAATAAATTTGGAGAGGTAGGTTGGACCAGATTTTGGAGGGACTTAAATCTAGCTAGGATAAGGAATAAAAATCCAGCTGAGGAAGCAAACCTCATGAATAGAGAGGGGGCCTCTTAATCAGGAAGGCCTGAGTTTAAGCCTGACACATACTGGCTTAACTTCTCAATGCTCTAGGCAACTCTTTAAAACTATAAACCAGAGAACTTGCCAACCTGAATTGGTAGAGGGAATTTCCTCACCTGGAAGTTCCCTATATCAAAGAAATCACAGACACATCTTTGGCAATGAACAAAAATTCATTTGAAGAAATACAAAAAGACTCATTCACGACTTCTCTTATCTTCCTCACTTAGATGTAGGGTATTGGAGGGTTTGTAGAATTTTTTTTGTTTGTTTTTGTTTTATGAGGGGGGAATAATATATTCCAACTTTCCATTAAACAGAATAATTTTGCCGTACTTTGCTTTAGGAGAAAATGTCAAATAGAAGGGAAAATAGTGAAATCAAGATCACAGAATTGGAAGGGCTTTTAGAACTCCATTTTGTACCTAAATAGAAATCCTTTCTGTAGCATTATTGGCACATGCTACCCATAGCTTGCTTAAAGCATCTCCAGAGAGGAAGTACCTGCTCTCTCCTGAAACAATCCAGTCTATTTTTCCTTAGCACTAATTCATAAAATCATAGACTTAGATCTGGAAAGGACATTGGAGGTCGAGTCCAGCCCCCTTATTTTACAAACCTAAATTTCGGATTGGTTACATAACTTGTCCAAAATCCTACAGTTGGTAAATGGCTGAGGGAGTTTCTGAACTAAGGTTCTTCCTTATTCCAGGGCCTACACTCTACCCTGCTCTACCTAAATACCTCGATTGTTAAGTAGTTTTTTCCTTACATTTTTCTTTTCTTTTCTTTTTTCTTTTTTTTTTTTGCATTTGCCATCTATAGCTATCTTTCACCTACCTTTTTCTTTCTTGCCTTTTTTTTTTTTGCATCTTTCATCTATTATTATGTACTCTGCTTTCTGGAACCAAGAAGCAGCTTAACCTCTCTTTTACCTGACTTCAAGGGCAGTGATTGAATTTCATGAGGTCCAGTCATTACCAAGCTTAACATTCCCAGCTTCTTCAATTGATCTTCATTTGGCATAATTGTGAGGACCCTCACCATCAGGGTCTCCCTTTTCTGAATGCTTGTCCATATCTTTCTAAAAATGTGCTGCCCAGAAATAGATACAACACCCTCGGTGTGATATCTAACAGGTATTCATTAAAAACACATATACTAAACAGCAACAGCAAAAACCAAACACCTTCCGGGAGACTGCCAATGTGTAGCATGTATTCAGTCCATCGTCCTGCAGGCACTATCTATAGTATGAGAGTACACTGAGAGGTTTTCAGGATGATTGCCCTGAAATCCTAAAGGGTCCTTTAGCCATCCAAAAAAAAAAAAGAGAGATTCAATTATTTTCATAGTGTTCCATTTATCAAAGTGGAAAAGTGAATCCATAAACTTTGGTAGCATCTTTAGCAGAGAGTTGAAACCTAAAGGCATTTCTGTTTGACTTTAAACTAAGTAGAAGATTCGATGATTTACAACATACTCTTCATTGAGCATTCCAGTTAATTGAATCTTACAGTATTTTGAAAATAGCTGTTTGAAGTCAAATGGCTATTTTTCCCTCCCTAAATCAATTTCGAAGGGTGAGCATAGATTTACTTCAAAAAAAAAGTCTCAGGAAAAGGGAAAATGTCAGCAAACAAGAAAAAAGACATATCATCATCATCATCATCATCATCATCATATCATCATCATCATCATCATCATCATCATCACCTTATCTGTCTTAGCTGTACTGTGGTACTAGATAAATGTTTGATAAGGAGAGGGTACCAGATATCCTACATGGTGACTTAATATTAAGGTTTGGAAGAACATTCCTCGAGTGTTTCTGCCTTATTCTTTTATGTAACCAATCAATTAATCAATATTTACTGAATGAATAAGTGAATAACATTGTATTGATTGATTGAAAGCTTTTTGTGTGCAAGGTAAGGTTCTAAGGAGAAGAATTTTGGAATTAAAACAAAAAAGAATAAGACAGGATCCCTACCCTCACACTACAGCGTTGTAGTTGTAGGGAGATGACTTGTACATATGAAGAAATTGTTGTTGTTTGTCCTTCATTTGTAAAGAGGACCATACGGGGAAATAGCTAACCAGACAAGGCAGTAAGTCTATGAGAGGTGCGGGTGGAGTAGTAAAGATACCAAGGGTAGGTGAGAGGCATTAGAATTTGTTTCAGGCTGGTTTGGTCAAGGGAGGCTTCAAAAACAAGGTGGAATATGAACAGAGCCTTTGTGTTTTGAGAAGGAGCCCTCCTCCGTTGAAAGTTTCCAAATGATCTTGTAAAATTACAGAATAGCAACATGCCTGGAGCCTCTTCTGAGAAAAAGCTTTAGAAGACTGGGTTGAATGCTCTCCTGAGGCACTTTGTATTTAACAGTAAGAGTCAAACATTGCTCTCTTTGTGCCGATGGGGGAAAAAAAAAAAGAAATCTGAGATTGTCACACCATGAGTCCTTTCCCTCAATTCCCTTAGACATCTTGCTGAAAACAAGCATGTGCCATCTTGCTGAAAACAGTCATGTGCTTTGTAGCAACAGCATGGTGAGACTTTAAAGTCAGCAGAGACTTAAATGAACTTTTATCTAATTCCTTATTGCATATGCTTGCTAAACTTCATCTGGAGCACCGTGTCGGTTCTGGGGGCCACATTTTAGGAAGTTGGAGAATGTCCAGAGAAAAGCAATTATAAAGATGATATGAAGATTGATTGATTGAAAGAAAAGCAGACTTAAGGCGCATGTGATAGTTGACTTTGCATATTTGATGGGCCGTCAGATGGAAGAAGATTTGGAAAGAAGATTTCTTTCTTTGTTCAATCATGACAGACTCTAAATGACTCCATGGACTTTTGTCCATGGGGTTTTCTTGGCAAAGATAGTGCAGTGGTTTGCCATTTCTTGCTCTGGTTTGGGCTTGTTCTGCTTGGCCTCAGGGAGCAGAGCTAGGAGCAATCAGTGAAAGTGGCAAATACACAAATTTAGGCTCGATTTATGGAAAAGCTTCTAAACTCACTAGAGCTACCCGAAAGTTGAATGAGAAGCCTGAGGGGAGTAAAGGATTCTCTATCACTGCAGGTCTTTAGGTACTGGTTAGAATAGATGGTCACTGAGTCTCCTTAGAATTCTGAAACTCTCCAATCCTTTATTTCTTTAGCGCTAGACTTATTTAGAGGGGGAGGAATTATCTATTCATGTGCTGAGAACAGAGAAGTGCTAGAAATAATCCCTGCCCATTTAAAAATCTCCCTCACTGGTCTATTACAGTTCCTAAGATTCCTTCAGGAATTAAAAAAACATTATAGCTTCACTCCTTTGGGTTAATAAAAACTTCCCCTGTTAAAATACAAAATTTCCCCAAAGCATTAACACCTGAAGCCAACTTAAGTCATTTGTTCCTTTTTTTAAAAAAATTGTTCATTTTGAACTTAAATGCAAAATAAAAAGAGAAAATTTTCATATCACAGCACAACATAAAAAGAGGGGCCAAGCTAGGTGGCACAGTGGATAGAGCTCCGGCCTTGGAGTCAGGAGGACCTGAGTTCAAAATCCGACCTCAGACACATAACACTAGCTGTGTGACCCTGGGCAAGTCACTTAACCCCATTGCGTCATCAAAAAGAAAAAAAATATAAAACCATGAATTTCCATTTCACACTGTTTACTTTTTTTGGAAAAATTATGTAATAAATACTATAAATCATTTTCAAAGCTACCCTGCTTTTCTGTGCTTCCAAGTGTTTTTTTTTTTGTTCTCTACTGTGCACTTATTTTTCTTCCTCTCCACTCCTCCCTAGAGAAGGCTACACATATATCTATATGTGCGTATGTATGTTTGTATGTGTGCATGTATGTAAAACCATGCTTTACATACTTCTGTTTGTCAGTTCTTTCTCCAAATGTGGATAGCATCTTCATAGTTCCTTTGTGGTCGATGTGAGTATTTATAATGCTCAAAATTACTTAGTCTTTCAAAGCTGTTCTTAGAACAATATTGCTATCACTACATACAATGTTCTCAGTTCTGCTTAGTGTGAAGGATTTTCTCAGAGACTTTTCAAGTGATATCTAATGGAGAGCAGGAAGAGGAGAGAGATCAAATCTCTGGAGGAGATTTCATAATGCTTTGAGATGGGGATGGGAGTCAGGCAAAGGAAGGAGTAGCTAGAAGATGCTAGAAAAAACACATAGTCTTGCTTAAGCTTGGTTTTCAATTCCAGGTAATGGGTACTGGTCAATAAGCCCAGTCCTTATGAGCCTGTAAAGAGCACATCAGCGAATAAAAAAATTTGTGAGGGGATTGTGGATGGAAGGATCACAACTTCAAGGGTTCCAAGTCAGCCAGTTTGTTATCACATGCAATCCTATGGCTTCACAGCCCTTCAGTCCAACTGACAAACACAGACAGTGGTGAGGGCATAAAATGGGATGCAGTCCCTGCTTGAGAACACAGCTCTGGATCTGTGCCCTTATATCTTACGGTTTTTGCTGGGCAGATTGATAGAGATCAAGTTGGAGGGAGACCAAAGGGCCAGTCATTTTTTTTCCCTTAGGTGAAAGAATTAGAGATTACAACCTTGTGAGTTTCAAAAGATCAGGAGAACAAGCTGTCCTGGCATCCAAGCATGCTGGACTCTAAGATTCCCAGGATTCTGGGAGTCAGTTCCAGGCTGGGTTTTGTAGCCAGCCCAGTCAATGGTGCCCTGGACTGCAACCCTTTCTATATCTGGTGAGACCAGGGCTATGACAAAAGTTTGCCAAGTCTGAGGCCCCTCTTTCCAGAGACTGAAGTAATATAGGGGAGAACGTGCCCTTGAAGTGGTAAGGGAAAATGTTTGTACTTTTGTTATTATTCAAACTTCAAAATAAAAACTAATTTTGAAATTTTGAAAAAATTTGAAGGAAACATTTGATGTTAAGTGGTTAAAGGGAACTGGGGTGCTGGTCACCTGTAGCTAATGGCGTTTAAGAATAAATAATCCAATCCCTCAGGATACTTCTAGAACCCTAATGGGGATGTGTAGCAGTCTGGCTTTAGGCTAGTAAGGCCAAAACACACTTGCTACCTTCATAAATGGAAGAAATAATTGGTTCTTGACAATAGGAATATACCCAAAACCTAGCCCCAAACTAAATATTCAATATGTTGACTTTTAAGTACTTTGGAATTGATTTAGGGCAATGTCACCATAACTGTACTGTTAATGAGAAGATATATATAACTTGCAATGAGCGTACCATTAACACTAGAAAACAATCTTAGCCCCTTGCCCCCGATTCAAAGTTCACTCAGACATTTTTTCTCTGTACAAACATTGACTGTAGGAGCAATAGCTCATCTTTAGAAATGAAAGCTTGATTTTGTGGTGTAGGATGAGAAGGTAAAGGAAAAGTCCTGAATGGGTGGGTTTAAATTACAAACCCAGGTAAAAGCCAAACAATTAAAAAGTCTCATTTGGGTCCTAGAAAGGGCTGATGTTAGAAATAGACATTAAAGTGACATTAGATAGGTTTTGTGGTTTGTAAATCCATTGCCTTTTGAAGGGAGGCATAGAACAGTGGTAAAAAAAAGCCAGGAGTCAGAGGAGGTGAGTTCTCTTTCCCAGTTTCACGAGCTATATGACCATATGCAAGCCATTTAACCTCCTTAACAATTGACTTCCTTGCCTGGCAAAGAGGAATGATAGCGGTCATACTTACTAACCTCATCAGACCGTTATGTGGACCAAGTGAGATAATAGCAAGAATATTCTGAAATGTTTTCATGTTATATAACATGCCACTAGATGGCACAGTGAATAGAGCACCAGGCTTGGAGTCAGAAAGTCTCCCTGAGTTCAAATCTGGCCTCAGACACTTACTAGCTGTGTGGCCTTGGGCAAGTCACTTAACACTGTTTGCCTTCTGTCATCTTTATCTGTCAAATGAGCTGGAGAAGGAAATGGCAAACCACTCCAGTATCCTTGCCAAGAAATCATGAAGAGTCAGGCATAACTGAAAAACAACTGAACAACAATAACATACAAAAGTAGTTCCCCATCTGGGCTCACTCTTTCAAATCACACCACACTAGCCATTTAGGTTCCCCAGGAAGAAATACTTACTACTCCCTTAAAAGTTTTAGTAGTGTCTCTGAGGAATTGGAATTTCTAACACTAACTTTTAAAATCTTATCTTCATCTGGTGTATTCCTCAGGATTATCAACCAGTTGATATCCATTCGCTTTTACAAGAGGATATTTATTGGAAAAAAGTGTAGTAAGTACTTCCAAAATATTCTCCAATCTAGGGGTACAGTCCCTTTACACACACGTGGTCCCTGAATAGAGTGGGCACAAACCTAAGGCATAAAGGGAGTGAGGCACATACCGAGAGAATGTCTATTCAACACTTTTGTATGTGAACGTCATGCTCCTCAGCTAACCAGAACAGAAGGAGAAGAGAAGGGAATCAATATCTATACAGCATCTTCTATGTGCTGTATAGCACATAGCACAGGCACTGTGCTAAGCACTTTTTTTTTTTACAAATATTGTTCCATTTGATCTTTACAGCAGCACTGGTAGGTAGGTGCTATTATTATCATCCCCATTTTACAATTGAAGAAACTGAGCAGACAGAGGTCAAGTGATTTGCCCAGAGTTGCACAGCTGGCATCTGAAGCCAGATTTGAACTGCAGTCTTCCTGACTCCAGGCCAGTGCTCTAGCCACTGTGCCACTACTTGGCATTATCATGTAGTATTGAGTCATCATGTCTGAAACTGGCTTCTAAATTTCTATATGTCACATTGGCAGTGGAGCCAAGGAGTGTATCATGACTCCTTACCCTGGGAGTCCTTTTCTTCCTTCATGGGGCACCCATCTCAGGGCAAGGGCCCAGCAGTGGACCATTTGCTCCCTTCTTCATCTGACTGGTTTCTTGCTTGGTTCATTGGGAACAATGGGAACCAATGGGAAATTCTGACTCAGTAGCTCATAATCGTCTTCCTGTTTGGAAAGCCATCAGGGAGAAAGAGACTAAGAGATAATCTGCTCAAACCTTTTGTATGCATGCTCAGTTGTGTCTCAGGTCTCTACAGTCATTAATCCTTCCAACTCCTCAGTCAACCAGAAGACTTTTCATTGTCATGTAGGACTAACACTCAATCATAATGGCTGAAACTGGCTTCCCAAATTGTCTATGTTGGATTAGAAGTAGGCATAGAATATTGTGAGTGCAGTATGTAATTCATCAGGACAGGCAAATCCGAGCATGCCATGAGTTGAGCCTTGAAGGAAGCTAGGGATTCTAATAAGTGGAGGTGAGGCTGCAATGTGTTGAAGCCGTGGGAAACAGCCTATACAAAGTCCTGGAGGTGGGCAGGCAAAATTCTGAGTCCAGAGAATACCAAGTAAGCCAGTTTGGCTGGAATGTAGAGTGTGGAGAAGGGAGGAACGATAAATTTCTGAAAAGTCAGGGTTGAAGCAAGATAGGAAAAGGCTTTAAAAGCCATACCGAAGAGTTTATACTTTATCTTCAAGACAATGGGCACCCATTGACAAGTCTTGAGCAAGAGATTGACATGGTAAGACTTGTGCTTTAGGGGTATTATTTTGAGAATTCTGTGGAGAGTGGATGAGTGGATTAGAACAAGAGAGATAAGAAACCAAGAGTCCAATTAGGAAATTGTTCCAAAAGTCCAGCAAAAGAGATGATTATGGCCTGCACTAGGATGGTGGTCATGTGAGTGAAGAGAATGAGGAGGATTTGATATGTGTTATACATGTAGAATTGGTAAGACTTGTCAAGACAAAACAATGTTGATTGATAATCAGAGGACACTTGAACAAAATTATCTATGTGGATGCACAAGTTGAATGTTTTTCTTATAATCCATAATCAATAAACTCAGCAGCACCTTGTATTCTTTCAGTAAATTGTGTGACTGTGAAGATTTGGCTTATGTTTGGAAATCCCTCTTGAAAGCTGGGTTATTCCCTTTCATATTTTCATCCAGAAGATCCTTTAGATACGTGCAGCTCATCATCAATATTTTTAGTAATAAAAAAGTGGGCATATGGATTAAAAGGCTTTATTAATCTCTTACTCACCCTTTTGGTAATGATACAATTTGTACTTTTACTTTCTCCCCCCCCCCTTTTTCATACATCTTGAAAATTTATCCTTTGGTGATTTAAAAATAGTTTCCAGTCTAGATTTATTCCATGTTATCCCACTTATTACTGTATGCATCTCTTTTCCTGAGCTCATTTGTTTTTTTTCTTTCATTCCTTTTCCTTTTGCCTTTTTTATTCATATTTTCTTCCCCCACCCCCACCCCTTCTCTCTTCCTAAAGCTTAGGCCTGTGCTAGAACCGGTAAAAGACAGAGAAGGACAGAGGCTGCTTCTCTCCAAGAAAAATGACCAAGCTACTCAGCAAGAGTGATGTCCTTCATTTAGTTGGTCATACAATTAAAAAGCCTTTATTAAGTGTCTGCTATATTTCAGGCACTGTGCTAACTACTGGGGGGAGGGAGGGGGAGAGAGAGAGAGAGAGAGAGAGAGAGAGAGAGAGAGAGAGAGAGAGACAGAGAGAGAGAGAGAGAGAGAGAGAGAGAGAGAGAGAGAGAGAGAGAGAGAGAGGAAGGAAGGAAGAAGGAAGGAAGGAGAAGGAAGGAAGGAAGGAAGGAAGGAAGGAAGGAAGGAAGGAAGGAAGGAGAAGGAAGGAAGGAAGAAAGAAGAAAGAAAGAAAGAAAGAAAGAAAGAAAGAAAGAAAGAAAGAAAGAAAGAAAGAAAGAAAGAAAGAAAGAAAGAAAGAAAGAAAGCCTCACTTCTTCATAGACTGCACTCCCAATTTCCTCTAACATGACCCTTCTGGGTATGTTTGTCCCCCAGCTTTTCAGCCGTGTTATGTGTATGGTCTTGCTCTACCTGAGCTTGTAAGCTCCATCCATTCTTTCTCCTTGTATCTGTATTTCCAGTGCTTAGCACAGTACCTTGGAATATAGTAAGTGCTTAATAAACACTTGATGATTTACTAAAACAATCTTTGTTCTTAAGGAGTGCACATTCTAGAAGGGAAACCATGAATAAATACAAAGTGTATTGAGAGGCAGCACACAACAAGCATTTATTAAGCAGTGTATTAAGCATTCTGTTAATAAATGAGATGATGATATTGATTGCCATTGGCTTTCAATATAGTTCTACTGACCAGTCATATTGTTCTGTCAGTTATGACAGGTAGATACAGTCAAGACATAAAGACAGAAGAGATAATTGGAAAGTGTTTCTGTGACCAATTATTACAAAAGAAACAAAAGGCAACATAAATTACATCCTGTAATATATAGCTTTCTGGGTGGACACAGACACCTTAAAATGTTTACACTCTATTTTAAAAAAGAAAAGTTACCAATCTATGGTAGAAGATATTTTCTACTTATTCAAATGAAGAATTCGCTATAAATAGACAAACTCGTCATCAACACTTCTAACTTACGGGTTTCTCTGCCCCTTGGACGATGACTTATTTAGTTAAGAGTAAAAGAAAGTAAGCATCCTGAGTCTGCCCTCAACCCATATGATCTTGGAACAAGTCACTTCAACTTCTCTGGGCCTCAGTTTCTTCTTCTGTAAAATGAGGCGAATGGAATAAATGATCTTTAAGGTACCTTTTGGTTCTGGATCTATGGTCTCATGATCCACTATCCCACCCCCAAATGAAGTTATTTCTCTACCGTTGCTAAGTCACCAGAGTACACTCCTGCCTCGCGTTCCATTGTTATCTAATGATTTGGGGTATGTAATTCTTGTCTCCCTACCAAAACGCATTAGCAACTTGAGAGCAGGGCCTGTATTCTATCCATACTCTAAAGCAGTCATGTCAAAGTCAAATAGAAAAGAGGCCACTAAACCATAAATAAGAATCTTAGAAAGCCACATATTAACATTATCTATTGTATTTTAATCTATTTCATTAAATATTTCCAAGTTACATTTTAAGTGCTGTTCAAGCAGCATTCAAGAGTGTTGTCCGAGCCTCGGTTTTAGAGCACTGACTTTAGCTGCAGGCAGAGAAGACGAGAGCTTAATTCCAAGACAGAAACATCATCCCTTTGGCTCTTGCTTTCTGGATAGCAGGCTTGGCTAGGAAGAGAGCTTTAAGTACCTGAATGGGGTGAGAGTGGGTGTCACCAGGAAAGGATAAAAGAGCAAAACGGAGAGGCTCTGAGAAATGAAAAACAATTTTGCCTAAGGCTGCCACTATTCTGCATATTCTAGAGCAGGGGTGGGGATCCTGCGGCCTTGAGGACCTCTAGGTCCCCAAATTTAGCTCTTTAACTTCACAGAACATAATAATAATATTAGCCCCTCAATAAAAGGATTTGTTCTGTAAAACGTTGACTCAGTCAAAGGACTGCACTTGGGGACCTAGTGGGCCACATGTAGTCTCAAGACCACAGGTTCCCCATCCCTATTATAGAGAACCTAGCACAGTCCTGGGTTCCCAGTGTAGAGTTCAATAAGGATCTGTTGAATTGGATTGCTTACGTGGCGGGCCTCCTTTTACAAATGGGTTGTTTTTGAAAAGTTAGTCTTTAGGGTTTTTGGGGGGGTTTTTTTAGGCTCAGAAAGCACTTTCCCATTAAAAAAATGCTATAAATGTTTAAGTCCCCTAGACAATCCACAACAGTCTGTTTAGCCTATAATGTGCTGGAATTATAATACTAATAGGACTATTTCAGTTACATTACGGGTTTAATAGGCTTTTGTGGATTATTATGGAAACATACCCATTGTACTGCTTCCTCGGCGAAAATGAAGTCCTTTGCATGAAGCGGGCAGAGAACATGATGACCCTGGGAACTCATCCTTTCCACTCCCTTCTACTCTCCACTCCTTTCTTCTCCCTCCAGTAGTGGCTGTCTGGGTAAAGAGAGAGCCCATCAGTCCAAGGAATGCATCTTCCTCTCTCCTTACAGCTGTGGCTGTATGCTAAGTAAGGAACATAGGGGCTTGGGGAACACTTTTTGCTTCAGGCAGGGAGCCTGTCCCTGCCACCAGTTTGGATGTAAGAAACATTTATAAGACCAGCAATGTCAATGTGAAGTACTCTATTTACTTAGGACATATTTATTATGTATTTGCTTATTTGCAGGTTGATTCCCTCAGTAGAATATAAGTCCCTTGAGGGCAGACTTTTTTTTAAAACTTTTTATCTTTGTATTCCTAATGTCTAGCAATGTGCCTAGTGCATAATAGGTATTTAGTAAACACTTGTTGAACTGAATAGACTTTTCAGGAGATATTATATCTTTGTACCTCTCATGGCATTTACCATATTCTACATTATGCTAGTTACCTGTGTATGTATCTCAAGTCTCCTATAAAAGTATAAGTAGACTGCTCTTGTTCATTTTGGTATCACTAACTCTGTCTTTCATATAGTAGGAACTCAATGAATGATTATTATACTAAATAGAATTTTAAAAGTTAAATCAAAGTCAATGAAGTCAATCAATAAAGTCAAATAAAGTGAATGAAGGCTAAAGGTGAAAATGTCCTAATATACTTATGTCCTAAAGCTTTGGGGGTCATTGACAGTAGCCAGTTGGCAAGGATAATTTTTATTACTGAAATGACTTTATCCAACTTAGGATTGACTTCATGCATGGGGGGGAAGAGGGGGTAGCAGGGGAAGAGGGGAGCAGGAAGAATGTTTTTCATTAGTGGTTCATGTGGAGACACAGCAGTAATAAGGATAACTTTGTTTGCTTGGGACTTTTAAAGGTCTTTCAGAGAGAGGGAGGGAACAGGAAAAAAGATTTTAATGTACTTGGGAGAAAAATGACATTTTTTCTTCCTCTGTCCATTTATCCTGATGTGGTCATATGTGACCACTTTACAATATAGAATGTGAGTCAAAAACTCATGGCAATGTATGAATTTTTTTTTTCCTAATCACTGCTGAAGTAAGGGAGGTTTAAGAATCTGTTATGACCTAAAAACTGATCCCTGATCCTATTTATGTGACCACTCAAATAGTTTCCTTTATCATTTGTGATTTAAAAAGAAATTTAAGATTTTAAAAAATCAATGCAAATTAATGAGCTATGATAATGAGCGCTAAATCTATATCTACAAAGTTAATATGAAGTATGAGATAACTGTCCAGATAATACATTCCTATCATGAATTTGTCTTTTTACCTGAATTTTTTGAATGTTTCCTCATAAGGGCATTTTTTTTTGGCCCAAAACATTCAGAAAATTGCTCCAATTCTCCATTTCCCAATCTCCCAATGGAAATTACATTAGTTGACAACTGACTATGGTTGCCAAATGCACTCCTCAAGATGGAAGTATGGGAAGATTCTATAAAATTTCCAGCCTCTGGTAGAGTGGAAATAATGCTAGAATTAGAGACTGAGTCAAATCCTTGCCTTCCTATTTACTACCCATATGACCTTGGCAAGTAACTTGACTTTTCTAGGCTTACTTTCCTCATCTCTAAAATAAGAGGTTTGGCCTACATGACCTTTAAGGTCATTTGCAGCTTTAAATCTATGACTCAATGAACCTAATTCTCTTACCTGTGTGCCAGAGACAGATCTAGAAGGAAGTCCTACAAAGCAATGCCTCTGTTTTGCATATACCAACTTCTACACTTTTGCTGACTACCTAGGAACCCAATGAAAGACCTTTGTGAAGAAATTCAAATTATTCTTTTACTATTTAAAATTTTACTTTAAAGGTTGGCTATGATCAGATTCAGTCAAATGTGTTTTGAAATGTTCAGAGAAGTCCCTTTAAGAAATCTTTGGAAGAAGAAAGATTTAGGGAACTAAGTATTTATATAGTCTCTACTACTTGTCAGATACTAAGTACCCATTATCTCTTAATGATTCTCCCAACAACTCTAAGAAGTAGGTGCTGTTATTCTGCCAGTTCGGAGGTGGGAAAACTGAGGTAAATGGAAGGGTCACAATGCTAATAAGTACCTGAGTCTAGACTTAAACTCAGGTCTTTCAGATTTCAGGAAGAGTGCTCTATCCTCCATACCACCTATCTGCCCCAAGAATGAAAATAGGTTAATTGCTACAACATTTTATAAATGATAAAATGAGTAGAATATTGGTGACTAGAACTGCTCATGAGTAACAACAGACCATCAATTATAGGGGAATAGCATACTGCAGATGAAAAGGTCTCTTCATTCTCTCCCGGACAGAAGTCCATAATTCAGCTTCTGCTGAAACAAGACAATGCAGAAAAGGTGAACTGATGAAAGGGAGGAAAAGTCAACTTAGCACCTTCTCCCTACCAAGTATAAGCAATGAAGGGTTTTTTTTAACACCCAAGCTGCTGGCCACAGGCCAGCAGAGCAGAGCATAAGCCCCAAAAAAGAGGTAGGAAAAATTTTATTTGATTTTAATAAGCAGAACTAGAGTCAAGTAACAATTACAGAACTGTTGAAATTTAATAGAAGACACTTAGTGTGTACCTAGGTGTTCAAATTTCTCTTAATCTTGCTTAGAAACATCTGGATGGCAAAGCAGATAGAGTGCTGAGTCTACAGACAAGAAGATCTGAGTCAAATTTGACCTTAGATGCTTATAGCTGTGTGACCACCGGCAGGTCACTTAACTTCAGTTTCCTAAGGATAACAACAGCTATTACCTCATGGGGTTGTTGTGAAGATCAAGAGAAAATATTTGTAAAGCACCTAGCACTGTGCCTGGCATGCAACAGGTGCTATATAAATGCTTATTCCTTTCCCTGTCCCAATGTACCAGATCTCTCACTTCAGGATTTTTAATATTTTTTGGACCCAACTGTCTTTTGGCAAGTGATTGAACCTCTCTGAGACTCAGTTTCCTTACCTGTCAAATTAGGGCTGTTGGACAAGATGATCTCTAAAGTCCCTCCTAGTTCTATAGACTATGAACCTCAAGAAAACAAAATCATTAATTTTGAGCCTTCTGACAACCTTTTGATGTAGGTTATTTTTGTCCAGGGTCACAGAGCAGTCAAATATCCAAGGCAGGATTTGATCCAGGGTTTTATGGAATTCAAAGTTGGCTCTGTTGGGATCTGGGCTCCAAGTTCAGCTTTCTGCCTGCTGTACTATGTTGTACTCCCTACTTCATCAGCAAATGCTTTTGTTTTGAGCATTGGAGATGGGGTCCAGGGTCCCAACAACCATCAGTATATACTTCACTTTGGGGTGGAGGAGTAGCTCAGAGAATGTTCAAACCCAGCTGTGTGATCCTGGGCAAGTCACTTAACTTCAGTTTTCTGAGGGTATACAATGGGGATGATTGCAGCTACCTCCCAAATTGTTGTGAGGATAAAATTATATAATATTTGAAAGAGTTTTGCAAACCTTAAAGTTCTACGTAAATGTTTATTGTTGTTGTTCAGCTGTGTGCAATTCTTCGTGACCCTGTGGACCATAGCACCCCAATATTGTCCACGGGGTTTTCTTGGTAAAGATACAAGAGTAGTTTGCCGTTTCCTTTTCCACTGGATTAAGGCAGACAGAGAGGTTAAGTGATTTGCCCAGGGTCACAAAGATAGTAAGTGCCTGAAGCTGATTCGAACTTAGATCTTTCTGACTCCAGGTCCAGTGTTCTGTGCATTATGGCACCTCCCTGGTGCCTCCCAGGCAAACAGATTAAATGACTTGCCCATAATCACACAGATAGTAAGGATCTGAGACCCTTTAAACTCCAGACATAGTATTCTATCTACTGAGCCATTTAGCTGCCTCATATGTAAATGTTAGTTATTATATTATTGTTATTATTAATGATAGGGCACCAGAGGACATCGGACTTGTCTTATCATCATATCCCTTCTTGATAGATATAGGCATATCATCTTCTAGGTTTTGGGAGCCACAGACACAGAATACACACAGCACCTCAGTAATGCAGACGCTACCACTCCCCCTGATGCTATTCCCAAAGCAAGGACAAACAAGAAAGGATGAAAATGCCACACATTAGGGACATGCCCAGAACCTAAATGTGGGTCCTGAGCTGCTTGGTCACATCCATAAATCTTATCCAGCTTCCCCTCTACCCCCACCACCCCATCCACTGGTCCATTTTCTCCAGGTTGCCTCTTGGATAAAACACAGACTCTTCACCTTGGCATTTCAAGCCCTTCCCACTCTGCCTCCAGCCTATCTTTCCAGGCTTATTTCACATTATGCCCCTGCCTGCACTCTGTGTTCCAATCCAGCTGGCCTACTTACTGTTCCCATACTGTCCATTCCATGTCCTATCTCTGGCCTGTGCACAGAGATGTCCCTCTTGGCCATAATGCCCTCCCTCCTCCCCTCCAACTCTTAGAATCCATGGTTTCCAACCTGATCATTCCAATTTCTGTCACCTTCCCCTCCACCTCACCCCAAATTACTTTGTATTACTTATCTGTGAATATGTTGTGTCTGCCCAGTAGAATGTAAGCTTCATGAGGACAGGGACTGTTTCTCATTTTTGTCCTTGCATTCCTGGTGGTTGATACATAGTAGGTGATTAATAAATGCTCATTGAAAGAACCAATGAGCAAGTTATCATCATACACAGACTCTACAATCTGTAGGAATCCAGCTGTTCGCCAAAGAATAAACCAACCCCATCCCATTGTATTCTCCCCCTTAAGCACTTTGGCCATAATACCCTGGCAGAAGTGGAGAGGAAATCAATCAGCTGCCCTCCTGATAGCTGTTGTCCCATTTCTTGGCATTCTCCCCCCTTCTGCCTCTAACTTGCTGTGTTTCCCTACACCTTCTTTTGATAATGCTTATGCTAAGCAGATTTGCTAGAAAAGGAAAAGAAAGCTAAGGATGGGAATTAAGTTAGATTGTGTAAAGCATTACATGAAAAAGTCTTTCCATCATCATTGGCACACCTTTATTGAGTTGACCACATTGTATCTGGTATGGCTATTTGCCAGGGGTTATGAATATAAAAGCATTTTGCAAATCTTAAATCATTATGTAAACTCTATTATTATTATGGTATTTGTGTGTGTGTGTGTGTGTGTGTGTAGAGATGCTACAAGAGCTTTGTCTTGGGAGGGTAGGAAATGGACAACCAGGAACGATTAGTGCCATAGGGCCAGTGCCCTGATCTGCAAAGACATCAAAGTAATTTTGCGCTAAAGAGAAGAAATGAGGTGGTTCCCTAACCCAGAGTTGTTAAAAAAAATACACAAAAATATATATAACCATTTTACATATATAACACCACCACCAACCACCCCTTTTCACCACCACCATCCACCAAATACATACATATTCTCCTTCCCAGAAAGTCACTTAACTATGTGCTTGGATTAGAGGGTTAGAGGGAGAGAGAGCCTATATAGTATTACAACCTCATGGCCCCATTCTTCTGAGGATCTTTGTCCCAATAATAATGGAAGAGATTGCTTCTAAAGACCACAGGGGGAACCATTTCTATTTCCTGCTATATCTATAAACATAATGCAAATTTGCAATTTATAATTCCACTTCAGCTCCAAATAATTTGCATCTAATTCAAATCTGAAAGAAGTTATTTATACCTGCTTCCTCAGCAACACCTGCATAAGCACTAAAGCTAGACATACAGTTGGTGTCTGAAAGATTGGCGTAGTAGACACCTTTGTCCATAACCTACCACTCTTGCAAAGAAGACACTTTTTTTCAACCAAGTTAAAACACCATGGTTTTTAATCACAGTCTGTCAGACCCAGATACCTTCCCTTAATTTTACCTGAATCATTTTCAGGTAAGTTCCTGGCCCTTGCCTTCATGACTTAGAACCTAGAGCACCTATGGGCATTTGTTTTCACTAATAGGAGTCTCCTACTTTGACCTCGTCCCTAAGATTTGGTGATTGCTCCAGACAAACTTGATAAGGAATTACAGAGCTCCCAAAGCAAGGCTATACATGCATGTGTGTGTACATATATACGCACACATGTGTAATATACATACGCATACATATACTTGTATGTGTCTATATATACATACATATGTATGTGCACATATATACCTACATGTATGTGCGCACATGTGTATGTTGGTTGCTTGGTTGTTATCCTTGGTGCTCAAAGAGGACCAAAATGACATCATGATGTTGGGGTCAATGCACAGTGTATTTGACTAGCTGATCAGACCGATACAAGCTTGGAAGGCTCTACTACAGGCTGAATACAAATAGTCCATGTGAACATTTGGAGAGGAGATGTCTTTAAATTTGTGCATCTCACATTTCTTTTGAGCTACTGTGATTCTACTTTGCTCATAGAGCACAGCGCCTTCTTTAATGTAGGCACGCCATGCTGGGCGGTAGGGTAGTATGTGTTGGGGATGAGGGAGTTAATCCTGCCTGATTCCCAGTACCTGATCCAAACATGGCTCCCAGTATAAGGTTTTGCTATGATAACCAAGCTGACAAACAGAGACAGATAATCGGCAAGGGTAACATTGATTTAGAAAATAGACTCATTTGTAGAACACTTCAGAAGTGAATGTTGGAAGTATGAGCAGTATGACTTAATAAAATAAGAAAAAAGAGTGGAGGTAAAAACAAATCTGTGGAAAGCATGATGTGAGACCAAATTTTAAGTCTTCCAGTTATATGGTTTAAATCTCCCAGTTGGAAGGTAATGAGTCATTCAATCCTATATATACCTCAGCAAAAAGCCCCTTTACGATATCTTCACCTGGTTGTCATCTAGCCACTACTGGAACACCTCGTGGGATGGGGAACTGACTACCTTTTGAGGAGTTCTGTCCCTTTTTGGTAGGCGCTAGCTATTAGATAGTTTTTCCCTATATAGAGTCAACTGCTGGCCTCTTAGCTGCTGATCCAGGTTTACCATCTTCAAACATCACTGAATTACTACTACTCAAATCCTTTCAGTTTTTCCATATAATTTTCTACTTATTTCAGAGGTCATACTTCCAGTGATCTCACCAGAACCTAAACCTAAGCCTAAACCCAGCAATAAAAGAAAAAGGTCTCTGGATATCTGAAATACCTAGCACAAAACCCCTGCATTAAAGCATTTTATGTGCTTGCTCTTTGATGCCCTCCCTCAGAACCCTATTGACTTATTTGATAGGCAATTCTAACAAGCTTGATCATGTTAGAAACATATTAGAAGTAACATACTAGCCCAGGGGTGGGGAACCTGTGGCCTCGAAGCCACAGAACAAATTTTCTTAATAAAAGGATTTGTTCTGTGAAGTTTAGGTTCAGTCAAAGGGCCGCACCCATGGACCTAGAGGGCCAAATGTGGCCCGGAGGCCTTATGTTCCCCACTCCTGTATTAGACAATACTCAAGTATTCATGAAGAAAAATGCTATTCACCTCCAGAGAGAGAACTGATGTACTCTGAGTACAGACTAAAACATATTTTTTTCATTTTTCTTGTTTTCTCCCCCAACATGTTTAATACGGAAATATGTTTTGCATGACTTCACATATGTAACGGGGTATCAGATTGCTCACTTTCTCAATGGGTGGCAAAGGGGCTGGAAGGAGGAAGAGAATTTGGAACCGAAATTTAAAAAAAAATTTTTAAGTAATATACTAGAAAATAGAAGGACGAATGCCAGGAGTGGGCTTGTGGGAGGCTCTACCCCACAGCAAGAGAAGTGACTTCCAGGTAAGAGACAGAAAAAATAAAAAGCATACTAGAGGCTCTCTGCAGCCTTTTTCAGCTTCAACATTTTATGATTTTAGGAAGCAGACATAAAACTATGCTATAACATTTTATAATAACTGTTCATAATGATGACCCAAAGTCATCAAGAAAAGGTTAAATCATCCTCAGTTTAAAAGTTAGAGAAGCATGTTTAAGGAGATTTTCATCAAAATGGTTATTATAAAAATAGATCTGGCCACAGAAGGGGCAAGTGAACTTCAGATCTCTAGAATTTGACTTACAAAGGGCAGTTCATATCAAAATGATGACAGGTAAATGAAGCGCCTCTGCCTCTGACCCATTATTTGTTTGCTCCTGTTGCTAATGTTGATAGATTTGGGACATACTTTTCCCCCTAACAAAAGATAATTCTGCTCATGTTGTTTTTAGCCTACTCCTTTGCTCTTGTTTCAGTTTGTAGCTGCATTTTTTTCCTAAAATTGGAGATCTGTCTTCTTTAGATTCAGCATCAGAGATCTAGGAAACATCACTGGCAGAGAGATCCACACCCCCATGCCTCCTGTTAGTAGGGAGATGCAGGGCCTAGGTTGGAGAGATGGACAAACAGGCGAAGACGTGCTCTCAGAATTCAGTGTTATTTCAGTTTTCCCCACACCTCCCCCCTCCAACCCCTGCTCTGATGGTGAGAAAGCAGCTTCCCTGAGCAGGAAATGCCTGGCAAACACCAAGTGAAGATTACTATTCCCAAAGGGCTTCCTTGCAAGTATCCAAAATACAGTCTTAAAATTGTCTAAAGAACTGATAAATAGAAGTATGTATAGAATGATTTACATATACATACATATTTGTTTCTAATGGTAACCATCTCTGGGAGGGGAAGAAAAAAAGGAAAAAAAATTTGCATGATAATTTTATTAAATATTTAAAAGGAAAAGCAAGTTGTACATAATAAATTTTGCAGTTTCATGTACAATCATCTTTTTATTATACTGTTATGGAAATGCTTGCTTATTCCATAAATTTAAAATTAAAAAAATAAAAATAAAAAAGAATTGTCTAGGTGACTATGGCCTTCTCACATCTAGGTTTTCTGTACATCCACGGCATTTGATTTGAGATGCAAACCAAGTACAGATATCCAGGATACCCTCCTCTTCTTCATGCATCCTCCTCCAGGCATTCAGTGCCCTCATGCTTCTGACACTGTTTACTCAGCACTCTCTACTCATTCCAGTTCCTGTGCCCAGACCTTTCATTTTTCTTTACTTCACTCCCAGCCTCATCAATATTTCTCTAATTTTATCCCACAGCTTCTCAAGGAAGCCATCTCACCTTTGGAAAGCTCTGTTAGAAAGTTTTTCCTTATATCAAATCTAAGTTGGCTTCTTTGCACTTGCCCTTTAGGGAACTGGAACCTTTTACAAATATACCAATCTAAGCAGGAACAGACCCTAGGTATTTCTGAATCATACACACAGAGATCACTAGAATGAATGAATGAAAAAGCATTTATTAGGTGCTTACTAAATGTGATAAGCCCTGGGTAATATATATACAAAAATGAAAAAGACCCTGGCCTCAGTGAGATTATATTCTAAAAAGGGGTGATAGCACATATAGGGGAAATTCAGGAAATTTTATGTTAATGTTAATTCAGGAAAGAATATATTGATTTGGGAAGTCATCAAGATGGTGAGTGAAGACATGACAGTTTGTTGAGATGCTTTTTCCAATAGCGGTAGCAGTACTGACTTGATTATGGTTTTGTGGTTCCATTATGGAAGGGTTAGGGGACAGGAAAGGGAGAGAAAGATATCTGCTTGACATCTGAGTAGATGGTAATATCTGGTCCTCCAGAAGGTGCAACATCAGGCAGGATGGTGGGCAAAGAAGACAGCCAGGAGAAAAGTATAAAGCACTGGTGGGCTGGTTAATTATGGTGGGCCTGGTTGAGAATGTTGAGTCCCCCAGGGCATGGTCTCTGTTCTCTGTGTTTGTCATTGGATGGCAACATTAGGAGGTAGGGAAACTGTCATTGTTGTGAGTGCCTGAATTAATGGATTCCCCAGGCCTTCTACTTATTTATGTCTGCCTGTCCTCCATCCTCCCTTTGGGTAAAGGAACCCAGTCTGGCTTACTATTGCATAATAGTATTGCCTAATATTGCATCTATTGCTCAGCATTCAACCTTTGGGATAGTTCCCAAACCACAAATTGATAAACTTACTTTAGAGGGCCGAACCAGGAGTAGAGAGAAGAAAGAGAATTGGCATGAGAGAAGGTCAGAGCAAGATGAAAAGTGAATAGGGTTGGTAGGCAGGAAAAGCTTAAAGTATACAGCAGGTTTCTGAGATCAGGGCTGGGCAATCAGAAACCCAAATCGACAGGCAGAGTGTATCAAGAATCCAGGAAGAGAAACTGAAAGGTGGTAGGGAGATCAGGGACCCATGCAGGCAGGGGGACTGGGCAATGGAAGGAAAGAGGATCCGGGTAGGGAATCTGAGCAAGAAGTATAAGAGCTGGTTGCTTGAGAAGCAGCAAGCAAGGAGGCTGTCACATCATCAATCCCTGGCTTCAGGTCAGGTGCTTTCATGCATTTCCTATAAAGAGAGGACTAAATCCCCAAGTTTAACCAACTTGGTACTAAAGATAAGTGAAAACACATGGCTGCAGCAGTGATTGATTGATCAGGACAAGGCCTTAGGAAGGAGCCCAGCTCCCATTTCCCAGCAGCCTCTGCTACCTACACCTGAGGGAAGGAACAAGACTGAAAACTGTGACCTTATGATGTCCTAAGGAAATTGGCTTCTACTGTGTGTGAGTGGAGATAAACAAAGACAGTAAGTTTGAACAACCATTCCCTGAAAGCAGTTGCTTTAAACAGAGATCCATAAAGGCCCAGGAGCCTTTCTCTGCTGTCTTGGTGGGGAAAGAGGTAATTGGGAATGACTGAAATATTTTTGTAAACATGGGCTTTGGTTTGTCTGTCTTCACTTTTTTTTTTTTGCAAGGCAATTGGGGTTAAGTGACTTGACCAGAGTCACCCAGTTATTGAGTGTTATGTGTCTGAGGCCAGATTTGAATTCAGGTTCTCTTGACTCCAGGGCCAGTGCTCTATCTACTGCGCCACCTAGCTACTCCTATGGGCTTTGGTTTGGGAGGGGGGAAAAAAGGTAAATAAATTGGTAATATGGTTGAAAGAATATTGGCCTCGTAGTCAGAGGACCTGGCTTCAAATTCTGTCTCTGGAGCTTACTATTTGTGGGACCTGGCGTAGACCGCTTAACCTCATCAGGCCTTGGTTTCCTCATCTGTAAAATGAGAGGGCTCACTGGCCTCTAACGTCCCTTCCAGATCTAGATGGATGATCTCTAAGTCCTTTGTACTTTAACAGAACCACTTCCCAACGTTTAATTTTTATTTTTAAAAATTTGTGTGTTTAAAATCTTGGTGCCATTTTTTTGAAGTAGAATTTTTTTTTCCAGCATAATTATGGTAATGGCAACCTAGAGTCATATGAGGTAGGGAAGAGGTCTAAAAGGTCAAGATACATCTCTTTAGTTCAGAAACAGCAAACAAAAAATGAATAGGCTAAACCCACAAGAACCATTAATTCCATCCACCCACTTTACATAGCAGTGAATGAGTCCTTATTGGTGAACTTGAGTACATCCAATATTGGCTGACCCATTTGGTTCTGGAGACACTAAAGAGGGTTCAGAGAAAAATAAAATAAAATGAAGGGAAAGAAAACCAGGCTTATTAAAAAGAGATGCAAGAAAATATGATGAGTTGGCATAGAGAAGAGAAACCTAAGAGATTATATAGCTGCCAAAACTGTGCAGGATCTTACATAAAGTACAAAAGAAATTGGAGAGGGTCAGTGTGTATTATAGGTGGGGAAAATATAACAATGTGAAAATTACCCTCTTGTGGACCAGGTCTGTGCCTAATACAAGCCAATGTACTGCCAGCCACAAAGGGGCCAAAGGATATTTGATGGAGGGGGGGATGAAGTTTTCACCTTGGCAACAACTATAAAAAGATATAGATAAAAGGGAAACCAACTGAGAACTACCCAAATCACATTAGGAAACCTTACAGAGATCTTAAAGGCGGTGTCATCCAATCCATCAAAAGCCTATGCTTGTATGTCCATCCCTGTGTTAGGTGCCATGATGAAGAAGAAAAAATGAAGGTGTGAAGAGAGAGAGAGAGAGAGAGAAAGAGAGAGAGAGAGAGAGAGAGAGAATGAATGAATGAATGAATGAATGAATGAATGAATGAATTATTTTGAGAACAAGCTGACATTTAGAGAAATCAGTGCCTTGATACGTGCCCTGATTTTCAGCTTACCTCACTAGAGACTTCAGGGAATTTTTCCTTGGTGAGATTAGGGACTCTCTTGGTTCAGCTGAGACCTGGCTCAGTGGGGGAGTTTATTTTGCTTTGTGAATTGTCTGGTTTATTCTAATAACTTCTCTGACTTCTGTTATTGACTCAGATAAATAGGTTGATATACTTATTCAGTATTTGTGATGATCTTTTTATAACATTTGATGGGAAGAGAATCAAACATTTGGATACAGTTTGGGGTATTCCTTCCCTGGTAAGCAATAGCGACCAAGAAAGTAGTTTGAATTTAAAAATCATTTCCTCTAGACAAGCAAGACTTAAGGGGGTCAGATAATTCTAGACTGATATCTTCTCTGTCAGAAGAGCAGAGCAGACCAGCCTCATGGCTCTAGTCTCTTACTCCACTCCAGGCAGGAGGAATCAAAGCCTTTCATTTGACAGGGGTGATCGAGCTTCTAGCAGGGGTGAGGAGCCTTCAGCCTTGAGGCCACATGTGTCCTTCTGGGTCCTCAAGTGTGGCCCTTTGACTGAGTCCAAGTTTTGCAGAACAAATATTTTTATCAAGGTGATTTGTTCTGTGAAATTTGGATTCAATCATAGGGCCACACTTGAGGACCTCAAGGCCTCCAGTTCCCCACCCCTGTGTCTAGAGTTATCTATTCACACCTCATTTAAGCCCCATTTCAGTGAACCCACATAGACATAGATATAACCTACACACACCCTATACATAGAAACACATCAAGGCCCAGAGAAGTTAACCTGGTTTACTTAAGACCACACAGCAAATTAGTGGCAAAGCTGAGACTAAAAGCTGGGTCTTGTGCTCTTTCCATATCACCATGCTGATGTTTTGGTATCTGGGAGACTACAAATGAGTGGGAAAGACACTCCTATGTCTGTACTGGATTAGGGGTCTTTATGAAATAGGAATGTTTACAATGTCATCATTTATAATCAAGACAGTGACTGGGAACAGACCTGGTCAGGGAGAGAACAGTGATGCTAACCAGTCTAAGGACAAAGGACAGAGAGAAATGAAAAGGAAGAAAAGCTGAAGCAAAGTCTATTTCTAATGAGCATTGGACAGGGAGTCAGCAGACCCGCTTCTGACCCTGACTTTTATACTGCTAGATGTGTGATGTTAGCAAGTGGTTTAACCTCTCTGAGCCTTGGTTTCCTCATCTATGAAATGAGGTTGGACAAGATGATCTCTAAGATTGTTTCCAACCCTTACATTCTATGAGTCTAATGAAAGTGTGAGTGCTTTGTGAACATTTGTGGGAGATTAGTCATCTTATGCAAAACAGGCTATATCTGTCACTTCTCTGTGAAACCCTCGCTTCCACGAAATTTATTTTAAGAACTGTGTGAGAGAAGAGAAAATGTCATGGGCAACCCTGTGAAAATTCAGTCATCCCTGAGCATGTGCTCAAGTAACCTGGGCATCTTGCTGGCTGTTTCAGGGGTTAAAAATGGTTGCAAATGGCACCTGCCCAGTAGCACCTGTAGAAGACTCAGTGCCCTCAGATTATAAATCAGGGTAGGTAGGCTGTGCACTTGGCCTCTCCCTACCTCAGTGTTCATTGATTGAACCCTAATCCACTGTTGTTAAGGCCTTTTGAAATCTTTTGCTGAAGGAGGCAGGTGGGTGGCACAATGGACTGGACCTGGAGTGATGAAGACCTGAGTTCAAATCCAGCCTTGTGTGACCACCTCACCCTCAGTTCCCTTATCTATACAAGGAGGATAATAATAGCATCTACCTCCCAGGTTGTTATGAGGATCAAATGCGATAATATTTGTAAAGAACTAATCAAGACTAAAAGCATTATATAAATGTTAGTTATTTTTGGATACAAAGCTTCCAGCTTACTCCCCACAGTCTATAGAGGAAGGAAGATTCTTCTCAGGTATTGGGGTGGAAGTGTGGTATAATACAAAAAACTTTGAATAAAAAACAAAAAAAATTCAAGGTCTGCTTCAATCCCTTTTTAACAATGTGACTTGAGCAAAGGCACTTAACCTCTCTAGGCCTGTTTCCTCAAGTAAAATAAGGGGGAAGGTACGGAATTAATGAGATTTAGAGTCCCTTGCAGTATTAACCTTCCATTATTTGATTTGCCTTAGCATGGGGTTCTGCTTGGAATGATTTTCCTCTTCTCCTCCACCTCTTGGAAATTGAAGTGCCATTTAAGGCTCAGCTAAGAGTCCCCCTCTCCATGAGGCCTCTCCTGATTTCACCCAGTTTTTAAGGCTCCCAGCCCCCACCCAAACTACTTTGTTTATTTGGTTTTTACCTGTCTATATAATTATTGTTTCATCCAGTACAATAAAGCTCCTTGAGGACGTAGACTTTTATTTTTACCTTTGTTTCCTCAGCACATAGTAGTAGTTAATAAATGCTTTGAGAATGGAATGGAAGAAAAGAGAAAAGAAGCAAAGAGAATAGAATAGAACAGATTGGATTGGAATGGGATTGGTGGATGGTCTCCCTTTCCTATCTGAAGAAGGCTTTTGAGAACAAGGGAAAACATAGGTGAGTAACCCCCCATGGGAGCCTGAACTAATTAAAATTAAGAATTCCCAGCCTATCAACCCCAAGACTAGATGTTTCAATAGCAAACTTTCTGAAAGGACTTCATGGTGCTTTATAGCCACCATCTTATCAATCCATTGTTGGTGTTGTTGAGTTATTTCAGTCATTTCCAACTCTCCAAAACCCCATTTAGGGTTTTCTTGGCAAAGATGCTGGTGTGGTTTGTCATTTCCTTCTCCAGTTCATTTTACAGATAAGGAAAGTGAGGCAAACAGGGTTAAGTCACTGGCCCAGGGTCACACAGTTAGTAAGTGTCTGATGCCAGATTTTAACTCAGGGAGATGAATCTTGGTGCAGATATGACTAAAGAGCTGAGGCTATGATATAAGGATCATAGTTTTAAAGCCAGAGGGAACCTTCAAGATAATCTAGTCCAATGCCTTCATTTAATAGATGAGGAAACTGAGGCCCAGAAAAGCAAAATAACTTTCCCAAAGTTTCACTGTTAGTAAATAGTGAAGTTAGGAACTCAACCCAGGTCCTCCGACTCTAAATGGAGCCCATTTTCCACTGATTAAATGATATTTGTAAAAAAAATTTTAAATAAACAGTTAACATAGTGTGTGGAACATACTATGCCCTTTCTTGTTCCCATATATAAAGGCTGCTTTACACAGAGCCATTATGGGGCAATAAGGGAAAGGTAGAAGACCTAGGAGATGATTGAACAAGACCCCAAGGAACACCTGGAAGCTAATGGTCAAAGGAGTGTAGCTACACAGTCAGGTGGCACAGTGAATACAGTGATGGGCTTGGAGTCAGGAAGACCTGAGTTCAAATCTAGCCTCAGACACTTACTAGCTGTAGGACCCTGGGCAAGTCACTTAACTGTGTCACTTAAGTCAGTTTCCTCATCCATAAGACAAGGAAATGGCAAATCACTCCAGTATCTTTGCCAAGATGAAACTAAATATAATGACTGAACAACAACGACAATGGTCAAAGCACAATTCAGGTAACAATGGAAAACAGTTCAAGTTGAAGAGCCAAAATGAGTGTGTAGATAGACTCCTCCTCTAGGAGTTCTGAGAAGGGAAAAAGAACAGGGAGAGCTGCAATAATTGGGGGAAGCCTTCAGAGAGTGGGAGTGACGAGTAGAAAATAGGTAAGATGTGAATGTGTAGTGAGCAAAGAGAAATGGAAGAGGAGGACAATGGATTGAGTAGGTGAGAGGGAGAGGAGTAGAACATCATGAACAAAACCACAAAGTGGGGATGCACAAGACATGCTGGGAGATGGATGAGGTCATGAAGCAAGACTCCCAAGATGGAGCTTTAGCTGAAACCCTCAGTAACCATCCGCAAGTCTTAAAACCTCCCTCCCTCTCTCTCTCTCTCTCTCTCTCTCTCTCTCTCTCTCTCTCTCTCTCTCTCTCTCTCTCTCCTCTCTCTCTCTCTCCATGTCTCCCTCTGTGTCTCTGTGTGCCTCTCTGTGTCTTTTTTTGGTGTATCTCTCTCTGTCTCTCTTTGTGTATCTGTATGTCACTCTCTGTCTCTGTCTCTCTCTGTGTGTCTCTCTGTGCATCTCTCTGTGTCTGTGTGTTTTTGTGTGTGTCTCTCTGTTTCTTTCTCAGTCTCTGTCTATCTGTCTGTCTGTCTGTCTGTCTGTCTGTCTCTCTCTCTCTCTCTCTCTCTCACACACACACACACACACATACACACACACACACACACACACACACACACACACACACACACACACACACACACACGAAAGGAAAAGTAAGTATAAATTAAGTGCCTGCTTTGTTCCAGGCACTGTGCTAAGTACTTTAAAAATATCATCTCATTTGATCATCGACATTATTATCCCCATTTTACAGTTGAAGAAACTTAGACAGGATTAAGTGACTTGCCCAGGGTCATACAGCTAGTTAGTGTCTGAGGACAGATTTGACCTCAGATCTTGCTAACTTCAGGCTCAGTGCCACCCAGCTGCCCAAAGATGCAGTAAGTATGGTGTAATTGAAAGAACACTTGATGCTGAACCAAAACTAAGTTACTGTGGCAAGTCATTTTAATTTTTCTGAGCTTCAGTTTCCTCATCTCTAAGGTAAGGCTCTTTAATTTGTATTAAATACCTCATGAGTGCTTAAGTATTTTATCTGTCTGAATAGTTCACTAAATATAGATTTAGTGTGTGAAGGGGTAGGAAGGGAGGGAGTATGAACATGTAGTCAGTGAAAAATTCGACAAACTTTTTCTTCATTTAAAGAATTTTTTTTTACTAAATCTCTTTCATTTCTAAATAGATACCTTACTTTCCTTCACCCATAGAGGAGCCCCTTTTAACAAAGAATAAGAAAAGAAAGAAAAAAGTTCAGCCAAACTAACCAATACACCAACCTCATCTGACCATACTGTATATGCAATGTTCCATCCCATATTACCCAAAGAAGGGAGGAGGTATGTTTTCTCTTCTCCTTTGTGGAGGCAAAACCTAATTATTAAGTACCTACTATTGCCAGGCCCTGGGGATACAAAGACAGAAACAAAACATCCTGCTCTCTAGGAGAGTATATTTGGGTAGAGGCATCAGTGATCCGGGCTGCTAAAATGTATGGGAAATTCAGGGACTGGGTTGCTTTCAAAGACATGGTCTTTTCCTTTTAGAGGTCCAGGTCCTATCAGCCTATCATTCCCCCTTCAAACAAATGGGACCCAAAATCTTTTGGGGAAAGAAGCAAAGGTCTCGGCTTCTAAAACTGCTTCTTGCTGGCAAGGGGCATAGAGCTATCCCTGACTTGAGAGGATCCCAGGGAGGAGATTGACTAAAACCAACATAGGCTACATCCAGGGAATGATGGATGGACGTGGGCTGGTACCCACTGTTTGCTCCCAACTGTAGATAAATGGCCTGTAGTCTGGAGGACACAAATCTGACGAGCAAGTTTAATATGTAGGGCCCAAATACAGGGAGAATTAAAAGTGATGTCAGAATGGGGGAAAACAAAGAAAGAAAGCAAGAGCTCTATTAGAATCATTTACATTTGACATACAGCATTAACTGATCTTGCTACTTTCTCAAAAGTTTCCACTCTGATCCCAATTCCTTTGGGAGGATCAGATGCTATGGGGATTCAGTCCTATACAGGAAAATATAACTAACAACATTCTTGTATGTACAAGTTTTCTACCCTTGGGTTCAATGGTTACACAAATGAATTTGCTTATAAGACATCTGAGAAAACTGAATACAAAATATATACAAAGGAATTATCAGAGGTAGAATATCAGCAACCAAAATGATCAATACAGGCTTCCTGTAGGAGGTGGCACTTAGGCTGAATTTTCACTGAAGATAAGGATTCTTAGGAAAATAAATGTATTCCAGGCAAAGACACAGAAAATAATACTAATTCTAGGACACACTTTTTGTATGAGCAAATCTGGAGGAGAGGCGTAGCTTATTCAGGCCAATACGGTAAAATTGAGTTATTATTATATCCTGACCCTCCACAATCTGGTGCCACCCTTATCTCAAACTATTCCTTGCCATGTAGTACTCAATGCTCAGGACAAACTGGCTGTTCTCTGTGCTGTTACATACCCTGTGCTTTCCTGCCCCTGTTAGTAGTGTTCTCCATTCCTGGAATGTACTCCCTCCCTTTCTCAGACTATTGAATCCCTGCCCTTACTTAAGATCCACGTAATTAAATGCTGTCTCTTTTAGTCATTAATAACTTCCCTTCCCCAGACCTCATATAACCCTTTGTTTTGCATTTCTCTTATGCACTTATATGTGTGTATGTATCATTTCCATCCTGCAACCTTCCCATACCCCACTATCTATAACTTTGTACCCCAACAGGGTACAAGCTTTGACAGGTCCTACCAGAATGGAAAAGGCTTGTGATAGATAGAAGGTGTAATGGTTGTTTCAGGGCCAGCCTAGATGTTCCAAGGCCCATGTCTTGGCTCACCTCACAATGAGACAGGTGAAGAAGGGAGGTGTAGCAGAAGAATGCTGGATTTGGAATCAGAATATAATGGATATAGAGCTAGAAGAAACCTCAAGCTCTATCTAGTCTATACCTCTTGTTTTACAGCTATGTAAACTGAGGCTCTGAGAGGTTAAGCAACTTGCCCAAGATAGCACAGGAAATGTCTTTGGTGAGATTTGAACCAAAGTCCTCTGACTCCAGAGTCAGTGATCTTTCTGTTGACCATTCTTCCTCAAGTCAAAGTACCTAGATTCAAATCCTAGCTTTGCTACTTACTGTGTGACCTTGGACAAGTTGTTTAACCTCTCTGTGCCTCATTTTTTCTCACCTGTAATGTGAAGCATTTGAATTAGATGATCTTGAAAATCCATTCCAGCTCTAAATATATGGTCCCATGAGGTTGGCTGTAAGACAGTGAATTTTTCAGTCCAGTAACTCAAAGCCAAGCTACTAAACAATAAAGGAATAAACCTAAATGGAGGGAGTATTTATCCAGAGGGAAATCATAGAACCTATTGGAAGTATTGAAGTCATATTCCCCTACTGACAGAAAAAACCATAAAGGTAGAGACACTTGTCTTATTTAACATTTGAAAGTTTTTCTCAATGCCTAGAACAGTATTCTGCACACAGTAGGCACTTAATGAATGTTTGTTAAATGGAACTGAGTTGCAGAATAAGTACTTAATACTTGATGGTAATGTTTGAAATGGGGGAAGTGTATCAACTTAAATATGCCTCCCCAAAATGTTGCAGGAAATACTTACTACCTACGAATCCCTTCACTGATTTCAAAAAACAGTATGAGACAAATCTGAACATACACAGAGGCTGCTAGGTAGCTCAGTTGATAAGAGAGCTGGACATAATAACAGGAAGACCTGAGTTCAAATTCAGCTTTTGGGCACTTATCAGCTGTGTGACCCTAGGCAAGTTACCTTTCCTGTGTCTGCCTGTTTCCTTATCTGTAAAATGATACTAATACTAGTATCTACTTCCCGGGTTGTTGTGAGGATAAAATGAGATCATTTGTAAAGCATTTTGCAAAACCTTGAAGTGCCACATTATTGTTGTTCAATCATTTCAGTCATGTCTGACTCTCTGTGACCCCATTTAGGATTTTCTTGACAAAGATACTGGAGTGGTTTGTCATTTCCTTCTTCAGTTCATTTCACAGATGAGGAAACTGAGGCAAACAGGGTTAAGTGACTTGCCCAGGGTCACACAGCTAGTAAGTGTGTGAGGCCATATTTGAACTCAGAAAGATGAATCTTCCTGACTCTATCCACTGCACTGCCTAGCTGACTCAAAAGTGCCATATAAATGCTATTATTATTATTAGCAAAAATTTTCGTGTCACTCGCAAGGAGCTTTGCCCTACATCTTTTCTCCCCCTCTTATTCTGTAAATTAAGAAATGTTGTGGAATAATAGGCATGACATAAGTTTGGGTAGAAATTTTCAGCCTGCTTTCCTTGAGAGCCCAGGGAAAATCATTTACCTAGCAGGTTTATGTAACTGGCAACGGAAAATAAATTCATTAAGCAACTGAAGAAGCCAGCTTGCTGAACTTCAGCTTCCAAGTCTAGAAATACGTAATTTTTTCAAGCTTGCTTAAAGAATATAGCCAATTAGCAGCATCTGCAGCATTCCAATGGACCGATGGGATACACTCTCTCCCTAAAGAAAATTGGCCTGGAAAGTCCCTAGTGGTACAGTATTTGTGGAATCACTAAAGAGTGTGGTGTGCTGCAAGTTTTGTGTATTTACCCTAAGTTGGATGGAGGAAGTTGAGTCTGGGTATGTTATTCCCTCTCCAACCAAAGAGAAGGCAATTCTGTGAGGTTTCTCATCTACCTTTGCAGAAGAATTGAGGGGAGGGGGAGAATGGGGAGGAGGTAATTCAAAGTTAAATTGCACATTTCAATGACAAGGGTGTTGGGTTTTTTCCTCTTACAGAAGCACCATGGAATTATTAAGGCACCTTTGGAGATTCTCCTTTAAAACAATCTGACTTGAGTACCAATTAGTTTCTAACTTGTCAGCATATCTGCATTTATTAAGAATTTATAACCGAACAATACCACTTTCTAGGGTTATGTCTCAAAGAGATCATAAAAAAGGGAAATTGACCCACATGTACAAAAATATTTATAGCAGCTCTTTTTGTGGTGGCAAAGAATTGGAAATTGAGGGTATGCCCATCAATTGGGGAATGGCTGAGCAAGTTGTGGTATATGAATGTAATGGAATATTCTTGTGCTATAAGAAATGATGAACAGTCTGACTTCAGAAAAACCTGGAAGGACTTACATGAACTGGTACTGAGTGAAGTGAGCAGAACCAGGAGAACATTGTACATAGTAACAGTCACATTGTGTGATGACTGACTTTGATAGACTTAGCTCTTCTCAGCAATACAAGGATCTAAGACAACTCCAGAAGACTCGTAATGGAAAATGCTATCCACATCCAGAGAAAGAGCTATGGAGTCTGAAAGCAGATTGAAGCAAACTATTTGCTCTCTCTTTTTTTGTGTGTGTTTCTTCCTTGTGGGTCTTCCCAATTGTTCTAATTCTTCTTTACTACATGACTAATGTGAAAATGTTTAATATGAATATATATAGAGCCTATATCAGATTGTATGCTGTCTTGGGGAGGGGAGAGAGGAAGGAGGCAGAGCAAATTTAAAACTGAAAAGCCTATGGAAGTGAATGTTGAAAACTAAAAATAAATTAATTAATTTGAAAATTTAAAAAAAAGAATTTATAGTATGCTGGGAACTGTGCTAAGAATTAGAAATTCAAAGAAATGCAAAAGCATGATTCCTGCTCTTAAGGAACCCACATTCTAATGGAGAAGACAGTATGATAGCAGCTAGGTATTTAGATGATATATACCAGGTAAACTGTAGGGAATTTCAGAGGGAAGGCACTAGCTGTGATAGGTCGGAGAAAGGCCTGTTGCAGAAGGTGGGATGTGAGCTGAGTCTTAAAGAAAATCAAGGAAAAAGCCAGGCAGTGAAGGCTGAAGGAAGAGCTGTCTTAGGATGTCAATAACTATCCCAAGGGTGGTTAGCAAGGATATTTTGAGCAACCCCAGTGTACTGAGTAGGGGCCTAGGCAACTGTGTGAAGTGGACAAAAATGATTCTATCATCCTATCCCACATTTTCTCTACCTTCTCATCACCAACCTCCTCCCTGGGTATTGGCCCAAATTATAGGTCTTTCTAATCTCTTCCTTCCCCCATTAAAACCAGCCTGGCCACAGTCCCTTTCCCTTGGGGCCAGGCTCTCAAATTCTCTGAAGTGACAGTTAGTTATCTGATAAAGTTATCTAGGATAAACTATTAATGGCTGATAATGGAAGAAAAGGTTTCACCTCCCGGGGAATTTGCATTTCAACAAATGAGGCCTAGAGGCAAAGACAAGCCACTATTTCCCAAATTAACTTGATGCAAAATTATTGAGGAAAGCCACAAGTGCCATTCTAGATATTGTCTTGGGCTGGCATACCCTTGATACCAAAGGTTTGGGAGGACTTTGAGATAAAAATAGAGGAAGTTAAGTCTATTTTCATTAATGAAATTGCTACATCATAAGTATTTTTTAAACAAAATTTCATGTTTGTTGTTTCAGAGGGAGAATTATTGTTAGCATTGATATTTTTTCATGGTGAGCACTATTTCCATTGCCTAGGACAGAAGGGCATACCGTAGAGCAACATTTGAGAATCACTGCTTTAGGCCAATAGGAAGGATTCCCCAATAATAGGAATTGCAGATATTCTGGTCTATTGGAAGAAATATTTCTGGGGAAGATTAGCCCCTTCAGGTCTTGCCATCTAGCACAATGAATACAGTGATATACCTGAAGTCAATAGGGTAGGTTTGAATCTGATGTCAGACACTTACTAGCTTATAAGATCCTGGACAAGTCATTTAACTTCTCTGGGTGTCAGTTTCATCATCCAAAAAACCATGATAATAATAATATGTTATATATAGATATATATTATATATTTATAAACATATATAATATACATATATGCATATTATGTGTTTATAAACATACATATATAATATACATATATACATATTTATATATAATATATATAATTTCTTAACAAACCATGCATAAATGTGGGTTGCTATTGTCATTGTTATTATTACATATTATTATCAGAGGCTGTGTAGTTTAATGGAAAGTATACTTGGTCAGCCAATAGGCATTTATTAAGTGCATATTATATGCCAGGCATTGCATTAAGTGCTAGGGACACGAAGAAACTAAAAAGATAGTACCTGGTGCAGCTAGGTGGCACAGTGGATAAAGTACCAGCCCAAGAGTCAAGAGGACTTGAGTTCAAATCCGACCTCACAGACTTGCTAGCTGTATGACCCTGGGCAAGTCACTTAACCCTTGATTGGCTCCTCACCTCCCCACACACAAAAAAGATAGTACCTGGTCTCAGGGATTTCACAGTTTAGTTAGAGACAGCATTCAAAAGACTATGTAATAAGATATATACAAGATAAATTAGAGACAATAGCATTAAGGGGGATGAGGGAAAGCTTCTAACAGAAGGCAGGATTTTAGCTGGTAGTTGGAGGAAACCATGGAAGCCAGGAGGCAGAGATGAGGAGCAAGACAATTCCAATGATGAGGACAGCTAGTGAAAATGTTCACAGTCTGAAGATGGCATATCTTGTTTAAGGACAGCAAAGAGGACAGTGTCACTAGATCTCAGAATATGTGGTGGGAAAACCTGGCAAGTCAGTCAGCCAGGAAATGTATTAAGGGCAGGAGTTAGGAAGGGGCCAGGTCTTGAAGGGTCTTGGATACCAAATAGGATTTTATATTTTAGCCAGGAGGTGAAAGGGAGCCACTAGAGTTTATTGAATTGTGTGTGGGGGTGGGGAATGACATAGTCATATTAATCTGACACTTGAGTAGAAGATGGACTGGAGTAGGGGAAAGACTGGAGACAGGGAGACCAACCAGTAGGCTATTGCAATTGTCTAGACCTAAAGTGATGAGGGCCTCCACCAGGATGGTAGCAATATCCGAGAAGAGAAGGGAGCTTATAGGAGAGATGTTATAAAGGTCAAATCAATAAAAATTAGCCACAGATTAGATATGGCAGGTAGGGGATGAGAGAGAGTAAGGATTCAAGGATGACACTTAGGTTGTATGGCTGGGTGACTGGGAGGATGGTATTGCTCTAGACAGTAATGGGGAAGTTTTGAAGTGGGTGGGGGGAGAGTTTGAATCTTGAGTCAAAGAACTCTATTCTCACTTCTGATACTTACTACTTCTGTGACCTTGGTCATTTAACTTCCTGGAGTTTCAATTTCCTCATTTGTAAAATGAAAGGATTGGTCTAGGTAGCCTCTATGTGGTACAGTTAAAAGAGTGGTTCTGCTATGCGCATAGGGCTATAAAACTGTGCACACCCTTTGATCCAGCGATACAGCTACTAGGTCTGTATCCCAAAGAGATCATAAAAAATGGAAAAGGATCCACATGTACAAAAATATTTATAGAGGTTCTTTTCATGATGGCAAAGAATTGGAAATTGAGGAGATGCCCATCAACTGAGGACTGGCTGAACAACTTGTGGTATATGCATGTAATGGAATACTATTGTGCTATAAGAAATGATGAGCATCAGATTTCAAAAAAACCTGGAAAGACTTACATGAACTGATGCTGAGTGAAGTGAGAAGAACCAGGAGAACAGCATACACTGTGACAGCCACATTGTGCAAAGCTCAGCTTTGATAGACTTAGCTATTCTCAGCAATGCAAGGATCTAAGCGTGTTCCAAAAGACACATGATGGAAAATGCTGTCCACATCCAGAAAAAGAACTATGGAGTCTGAATGCAGATGGAAGCATACTATTTTCTCTTTTATTTTCCCTTGGTTTTTCCCTTTTGTTCTGATTCTTCTTTCACTACATGACTGATGTGGGAAATGTGTTGGATATGATTGTACATGTATAACCCATATTGGATTGTTTACTGTCTTGGGAGGGGGACAGGGAGGAAGGGAGAAAAAAAAAGTTGGAACTCAGGATCTTATAAAGGTGAATGTTGAAGACTGTCTTTACATGTAATTGGAAAAAAATAAAATACTGTTTAGTGAAAAAAAAAAAGAAAGAATGGTTCTGGGGTCAGATGACTTTAGTTCAAATTCCACCTCTGATACTATATGACCTTGGTCATTTAACTTCCCTGGTGCAAAGTTTCCCTATTTGCAAAGTGATGGGTTAGACTAGATAGTCTCTGAGGTCCCTTCCAGCTTTAGAGCCATCATCCTATGATCCTTGCTAGGCTTGGAGCTATGATCTTATAGTGTGTCTATGAAAAAGGAATTGCCTTGCAACTGGGTGGTGTAGAGACATAACAAATGTCAGGGGGAAACTATCTCAGAGAACAGTAATTAATCACTTAATAATGTGAACTCTTTGCCCTTTTCCACAGTGAGAGATAAGAAAGGAGAACACTGTGACCTGGCATTCTGAGAATTTGCCCACTTGTTTTGAAGAGGTGCCTTGCACGTAAAATAAATAGAAGAGGGGGCTCAATTGCAGTTGGAATTTGAACTCAATCTTTCCTCCCATCATCCCCCAGCCCACCCACACTGCAAAAAGTGGGGCTGCAGAGGAGATGGAGGTTCTACTACCCTCTATTTGGTCATCTATCTAATGGAACAAGAGAATAGCCATCCCAATTATGGGCAGCTCAAAACAGCCGTTTTCTGAGGCCCCTTAGGCACTATGAGGAGCAGATTCCTTTGCCTAGCAGGAAAGGTTGATGTTGCCAAGTTCTCCTTCTCCTAGATGTTTCTCCCCCACCCCTTCTTTCTCCCTCCCCTACATGTGCTAAACACACTCATCAACAGCTGCTGTAGACATCTCTGATGTCAGAGGCCTGCTGGCAGTCTTTGCTGTTGGCCAAGAGAGGCTGGTGATTCCAGATTAAAGGTAAAAGCTCTCTCTTGTCCCCAGTGATTTCAGGGGCCTTTCTTGAAGTCAATTTCACCAAAACCCACTTCCAATGTGAACAGTACAGTATTCTCAGGGAGGTGCCCATCTCAGGGGACCTCATGACTTCTCCCACATTCTTTATGGTCAGATCCTATGACAATCCACAGTTGGCTATAGGAGCCTACTTAAGTAGTTTAGAGAGGTAAACAGATAGAGACCCAGTAACTAAGATAAGCAATTTAAACAGGCACCACTGCTCAGACCAACCCTGATGAACCCTGGCCATCCCAAACAGTGGCTCACAAAGCAAACTTCATTCCATTCCTTCAGTATAGTAGCGACCTTTATACTGCTACCCAAATACTGGGCCATAATGGCTGTCATAAATACCACCTCCAGTTAATCAGAGGAGAATGAATTGGCTCTCAATTCCCAAAGTGAAGTTTTTTGTGGTCATCATGCCCAGAAAAATTCTAATAAAATTTTCTTCTAATTCTATCTTTAACACGGAGATACAATAAAACAGACTGCAATAAATAATAACTGATGTTTCTGTGGTCTGGTCAGCAGACTGTTTTCTCCAGTTCATTGTGGGCAACAAATAAGCAGAACCTCATGGTAGCTAATGAATTCTTCCTGATTTAGGGAGCAGAGATTCATGGAGAGAAGGGGTTCCTACTTAGAAGTCTTCATGCAGATAGTGAGGGATCAGAATTATTTTTCAAACCACCCAAGATCAAGAAGATGGGCAGAAGAGTCACAGAATCAAAGAGTCTCAGGGTTTGGAAGCACCAACCAAGCATTTGTTCAGTGCCTACTGTAGTATGTGCCAAGAATTGCAGTTGTCAAAGGGGTTACAAAGATAAAAATGAAACAATCCCTGCCCTAGAGAATCTCCCATTCTAATGAGGGATACATCTTTGAGACTGTATCAATTTTATCTTTATCTTTGTAACCTGAATGCCTAGCATAACACCTGGTACATATGTGTACACACTCACACACATACATACACAAACATGATTCCTCTGACCCCATTCTTTGAGGTCCGGGCCTATTACATTCCACCTCCTTCCCCCCAGGGTTCTCCAAGAGAAGCCTTTTGCAGAAACGGAGGCACTTAAGCTGAGTCTGGAATGAAACCAGAGGTTCCAAGAAGTAAAGTGAGGATGGAGAATATTTAAGGCATAGGCGACGTCAGTGCAACATGAAGGGAACGGGAAATGAAGTGTTGCGTATGAGGAATATCAAGTGGTCCAGTATGGCAGGACCAGAGAACCCATGAAAGAGAAGACTGGAAAGAGCAGAGCAGGTCTGTGAAGGGCTTGAAATGCCAAATACAAGTTTTTATTTTACCCTAGAGACATAGGAAGCCATTAGGGTTTACTGAGTAGAGAGCAATGCGGTCAGGCTCGGGCTTTAGGAAAATCACTTTGGCAGCTGTGTGGAGGATGGACTAGAGTTGGGGAGAGGTTTGAGGCAGGGAGACCAGGTGAGAGGTGATGAGGGCCCGCGTCAATGGACAGAAGGGGTCCTAGAGAAGACGCAGAGAAAGAAATGACGTGATTTGGCAACTACTTGTCTCGGGGAGGGGAGGAATCAAGGACTAAGGTGATGGGAGAGACAGCACAGTAATGGGAAAATTCAGAAGATGTGAGGCGAAGGTAATAAGTTTGGTTTTTATCTCACTTCCACTTCTTGGAATCTCTGGTTTCATTTGAGACCCAGCTCAAATGCTTCCTTTTCTCCAGAAGTTGATGAATTGGTTTCGAGAGGCCCATGGGACAGCCAGTTTGTGAAATGAGCAGAACCAAGAGAATGTTGTATACAGTAACAACAATAGTGCTTTAAGAACAACTTTGTGTGACTCAGTCGTTTTGACCATTATAAATATCTAAATTAACTACAAAGAACATATGAAGGAAGATGCTATCTGTATCCAGAGAAAGAACTGGTAAATGGAAATGTGGATAGAATGGTTTTACACTTACACACACACACACATACACACAGAGCATATATGTATGTATGTATGCATATGTATATATATGTATATGTAAATGTATGTACACACATATTTGTGTCTAATGGTAGCCATCTCTAGGATGGGGGGAGGGAAGAAAAAAAGAAAAAAGTTATACAATAACTTTATTATATATTTAAAAGGAATAGCAAGTTGCACATAATATACTTGCTGTTTCATGCACAATCATCTTTTTTCTATTCTACTATGATATGAAAATGGTCATTTTATTTTTTAAGCTCAAATAAAATAAATAAAATTGAAAACAAATCAAAAAAAGAAATGTCTAGATGATATGAGGCCTCCAGTCTAACCTGTACATAAAAAGGAATCATTTCCAAAAGATCCCCAGTAAATGATCATTCAGCCCTTACATGAAGACCTCTAGCAATGGAGAACTCACCATACTCTAAGGCAGCAGCACATTCAGTTTTGGATGATTCTCATTAAAATGTTTTCCTTATTCCAAAACTAAATCTGCCCCTTTGCAACTTCTAATCATTGTTCCAAATTCTGTTCTATAGAGCCAAGCAAGAAAAGTCAAATCTGTCCTCTGTGTATCAGACCTTCAAGTATTTGAAGACAGCCATCATAATTTCAGACTTCCTTTCTATAGGTTAAATATCCTTAGTTCTTTCTTCTGATCCTTGAGTGGCACACATGATCTCTCTAGTCCTCTTGCTGACCTGGTTGACCTTCTCCGGCTATACTCTAGTATCCTTCTTAAAACATGATCCTCAGAACTGAGCACGAAATTCCATATGCATTCTGACCAGAGCATAATACATCACTGTCATCTCTCCTTTATTCTGTTTGTAGCTTTTAATGCCATCTAAGATCATGGTAACTTTTTTGCTTGCTACACAACCCTGGCTACTCATATTTACAATGAATCTACTAAAATGCTCAAGATTATTTTCCATGGGAAATGTTGCCTAGACTTATGAAGCTGATTTTTTGGATTCAAGGGGATGATTTTACATTTACCTTATTAACTTTCTCTTATTAGGTTTAGTCTACCAAGTTAGCCTTGAAGAACTTTTTTGTATCCTGATCTTTTTTTCCATTCAGTATCTTAGCTCTCCCCCTGATTGTGTCTTGAGCAAATTTGATAACAATGCCGTCTGTGATTTCATCTAAGTATTAGACAAAAATGTTGAATAGCATGGGGTCAACGAAAGTTCTCTAGGATATTCTAAGGAGACCTCCTCCCTAGATAACACCGAACCATTCATGACTGCTCTATAAGTCTAGTCATTCAACTAGTTCTAGATCTACCTAACTGTAGGATTATTGAAACCATCACCCTCAAAATTATCATTATCCTCAATAACAATAGCTTACATTTCTGCTTTATGGTTTTCAGAGCAGTTTCCACAGATTACCTTAACATTGTTCAAAACAATAGCATGATTTTGTTAAATAATTCCCTGAAATATTGTTACATATATGTACGTGTATGTGAATATTTATATCTATGTGTATATAAAGCATTTCCCTGATCTATCAGTTGCAGAACTGTGTAAAAAAATGCAGTTAAACTGGGTTTAAATGCTCATCCATCATTTTTTTTAATAACAAGTTTGAAGATGTTGCTAGAAAGCAAAATTAAGTTCACCAATCTATAGTTGGAAGACTTTCTCCTCTTCCTTTCTTTTTTGAAAATCAGCATAATATTTGCCCTTCTCTGGCCCCATTGCATCTCTAGGATTTTCCAGATAGCTGTGACATTTGAAAAGTGCAAGAGACATAATTTCTGGGTAATTAATCACTTTACTAATAATACTACCATTTCATTAATAAAAGAGGTCAGTAGCACTCTTGAATGCCAAAGACCAATCATGGCAATGGGCTCACAGTTTATTTATTTACCCTTGGAAGAGTGGATGCTCCTGAGGTGGAAATCAACTCTGATTGGTTAACAATGAGAGAGAATGAATATTACAATGAAAGTGGACTCATTTCAATAAGGGGCTGAGGAATGTAACTTTATGTCATTTACCTCTATATTGCACAGCCTGATGTGGGCAATTTCTCAAGTTCTGAGAACTTAAGCCTGAGCAGAACACAATGAGCTAGGAGTTTCACCTTAGATTAAATTCCTTGTAAGGTTGAGTGGGGTAGCAACACCTATTGAGGACAGAGTTACTTTAATCTCATTATCAGTATCATCCTTTAGAGACTGAACTTTGAGATAAGAACTTTAGAAAAAGGGGAACTCTGGATCTCCCAAATCATTGGTTATTAATAATCATTTCTCTCACAGGAATCACGTCTCTCAGTCCTCTCAGTACTCTGGGATGTAGTTGACTGCTGCATGGTGATGTGAACTTATTGAGAGAAGAGAGGTTCTCTCTTATTTTTGCCCTCAATTATCTTTGGTTTCAATTTCCATTAAATATGTTTCTTCTAGTCCACTGAATAGTCCCTATGCTACAGAAAACAGAAGCAAAATAAGAGTTGAATAGTTTTTCCTTCTCATTTATTACTATCAGTTCTTCCACTCTTAGCCAAAGTCCTATTGCATGTATGAGCTTCCCTTTATGGCCTATGTGGCATGTTCAGCAGAAGGCCTTCTACTTGCTAGTGTCTTCCCTTCAAAGGTTACTTTGTATATAGCTTGTATATGGCTATTTATATACATGTTGGCCTCCCTCCCCCCCATTAGAAAGCCCTGCTTGGTCATTGTTTGGGTCCTGATTGGCTTAGAATGACTGTAAATAACAATTGTTTCTATTTTGGCCAGAAACCGCTCAGGTCTTCCTCTACAGATCCCTTTTTTTTCTTTTTTAAAGAGGCTATTCTTTGCTTCATTTCTTATTAAGCTTTAATCACGAAATGGGTACTGCCTCAGTCAAACTTAGACTTTAGCTTGTTAAAAACCTTAGCTAGGAAAGTCCAAGGTCTCCCACTACATCCTGGGCCATCTCCAGTCATCTTGATCCATGTCTGGCCACTGGACCTAGATGGCTCCAGAGGAGAAAGTGAGGGTGGAGACTTTGCACAGCCCTCCCTCACTAAAATCCTATTTACTTGCAAGTCATGGCATCACTTCCCTGATGTCATGGTCCTCTTCGAGATCAAAGGACAAACAGCAGCAGTAGCCCATTAGAAAGTAAGCTCCTTGAGGCCAGGAATTTTTTTGATTTGTTTTTCTTTGTATCACCAGTGAGTTTAGCACAGTGCCTGGAACACAGTAAGCACTTAATATTTGTTTACTCATAAAATTTAAAAGTCATTTTAGTTCTCTTCTATATTTATCACCAGTTTCATCTCATTCTGAGCTTTAGCACTCACTCTTCTTAAGAGAGCCACTCATTTTCAGTTATAATCCATTCTATACTTCCTTGCTTTCATCTTTTATATACACCTTTTAAAAAGAGTCAAAGATGGTCAATTAATTCCTTCTGCATACACTTTTATTCATTTATCTTGGAGACTGAATTGTCTTATGGTACAATTCTAGGAGCTAGTTTGCTCCCAAATCTCCTCTGGAAACTTCGGGGGTTTCCAAGGATAGGGTGATATGTTACTTGAATTTTTTAGGGATGGCAAGCTTTCTGGACATGTGCCATATGGTGGTCTACCATTAAAAGCTTTGATGTTTTAGAATGAAATGATAAATCCTGAATGGCTTGATTGCCTGGAGTAGAGTCATGGATTAGTTAGAATAAGAGAGCTTCTAACAGTCCATCTGTTGACTGCACCTCTCTCTTGTTGTAGGTAGGCTCTTCGCTTTGATGCTGTCATACAGGGGATTAGAGGATGTGTAGTGCTTTTTTCCTAGCCCTGCTTCCCTAGGCCCTACTGAACTAGGTGAGTTTGCACCTGGGTCACCTCTGGTCTTTTCCATTTTGTGTTTCCTTTCCTGAGGGTTGTTTCCTGAGCATGGAGCTCAAAGTTGACCTGTCCAGGTCTATACACAATCTTGTGAGTATGAAAGGTCAAGGGATCTGGGTGCAATGAGAGGGGCCAACTTGGTTGGACCAACCAGTTGTATGTGGAAATGGAAGTTCAGGTTTAGAATGGAGTGATAGTACAGAAGCAAGATGAAATTAAAATGCTGGGTGGAGGAGTGGTGTCCAGAGCTGCACAGACTTGGTCACTGTAACGAAGGACACTGAATGCTATATCTGGGGAGTTCTCCAAGCTGACACCAAATGAACTTTCTGAGTGGCTGTTTAATTCTTTGTCTGGCTCAACATCCTATTACTTCAGAAAATCATAGAGCCTAAGGGTTTGAGGGGATTGAAAAGTTCATCTAATCCAACCTGTACTTGAATCATAATCCCCTCTATAGCCTCCTTGACAACCTAGGAAGGAGGATATCAGTAAAGAAGACCAGCAAGAGGAAATAGTAGCCAGAAGTAAGCCAACATTAATACCGACGGACTCATAACCATACAGAAATGAAAAAAAAAGTATTAATAGCAAATAAATAAACTAAAAGCCCTAAATCAAGTAGGCAAATTTGACCTTATAGGTTCAATTATGGCTTTGTGAGATGGAGATTCATGTCTAGAATATAGGTATAGAAGGCTCTATATTACTCAAATGGGACAAAATAGAAAAAAAAAGGCAGGGGGAGGCCATGGAATAACATTATATGCTAATAAGATACCCACCTTCTAACCTGATGACTAGGCTTGCCTATTTAGGGTTTTCTCTAAATTTGTTGTCTTTGTTCAGTCATTTCAGAACTGTCTGACTCTTCGTGACCCCATTTGGGTTTTCTTGGCTAAGATACAGAAGTGTTTCCTTCTTCTAGCTCATTTGACAGATGAGGAAACTGAGGCAGACAGGGTTAAGTGACTTGCCCAGGGTCACACAGCTAGTAAATGTCTGAGACCAGATTTGAACTGAGGAAAATGAGTCTTCCTGACTCCAGGCCTGGCACTCTATCCACTGTGCCACCTAGCTTCCCCTTCTCTAACTTAAGCTACCCCATTTGTTTACCCTCTGTCATTTATTGGATCAAGAGGTTAGAAACTATTCCCTAATTGTTTTCTTTGTTGTTTCATTTTGGGCCCCTTCTTCCATCCGTAAGTTTTTCCCAGACCCTCCATTTTGAGGAAAGATCCAGATCAGCCAGGCTTCATTCTCTGGAGTTTGGCACTATGCTTCAGTTTTCTCCTTTCTCTTGCCTTGTGGCCCCCTTCTCTCATTAATGAGCTCCTCCTACAATCTCCATTTTGAGGAAGTACTGATGCTGGAGTGACACTAGGATATTTGGGTTTGAAGAGGCAGCCTGGGATGTGGCCTCTCAGAACTTTACAGCCCCTGCCTCCCAAGAAATAGTTGGATTATGTTGAGTTAGCTCCTTAAAATCCAGGACGAGCCAATATATATATATATATATGCAACTGGGTAGAGTCTAGGGTGAAACATTTCTCCATGGTCCCTCAGCCTGAGCTCTTAAGGGTTTTATTTCCTGCGTCACTGGCAGCTATTAGAGGTTTTGCTATCACTGGTTTCACTTGGGTTATAATGGGGCTGTGTGATAGAGGGTAAAGAATACAGGCTATGGACTCAAAGGGCCTATGTTTAAATCCTGCTTCTGGCACTTACCACTTCTGTGACTCTAGGCAAGTCATTTTATCTCCACAAGCCTCAGATTCCTCATCTGTAAAAAGGAGGTTGGATTATATGACCTGTGAGATGTCTTTCAACTCTACATCTATGATCCTGGTGGGTCACTTCTATATTTGAAAAAAAAAGACTGGACAAGGTCCTTAAAGTTACCAAAGCCTTAACCTAGGTATGTGGAGACTCTGCTCTAGGTAGTTCCAGGTCAAGGGACAAGAAAAGTCAGTATGATGTTCTTAATTGATAAAGAGCAAGGAGATAGGTTGGTTCTGGACTACACAAGAACCTTGATATTTCCTTGCCCCCTTGGGTCATTGGTGTGATACCAATACATGCTGATTGCTGTTTGCCAGGTCAGCTTGAACCCGAACCCTCCCCTCTTCAAATTCCATTGGATTTTCTGGGTTGAGCTGTAGGGGTTATAATTGGTCTAAGTAAGAGAGGAAGGTGAAGGAGGCGAGATAGCTATGTCTCATGAGGATCATAAGGATTGACCTAGCTGAGAGTTGCAGTGTATCTCTAGTGAAGTGCATTATTTGAGGTCTGGTGTAGTGAACTGGGCCTGACTCAGGCTGGTCCAATGTGGAACAATAGCAGACACTCATGAAAAGAGGTTTACTTTGCCATAGTATTCAGGTGGATTAGACTCAGCCCCCTTGTCTCTACACAGAAACCTATCTGATTAGCAGGGCAAGGTTGACTTACCTGGTTTCAGAGAATCTCTAAAATCCAAGAGGATCCAAAACCCATGTGAGTAAGCCTTTTTGTTTACCTTAGGTGAACAGGAAGCTATATGACTATGGTGTGAGGTCACCGAGAAGCTGCCCAGCTTAAGCCTTGGCCTCCTAAATCAGTCAAGTCTTGGGAACAACTTCCTTGATTTTTATGGGGAAAAAATGACTAGAGGGAGGGGGAATGTGGCTAAATATACCTGGTAAGGTTTCATGTGGATCAATTCTCATGAGTTTATCATGGATTAGACTTGCCAACCCTTCTGTTATTTGGTGTGTCTAGGTCAACTGGATCCACTAGAGGTCCTGTGCCATTACACAGAAATTACTGACGTAGTCCCTAAAGGAGTTCTCTCTTCTACCAGAGCTCTCAAATCCTTTTGTTCTCAAGTTCAATTCAAGTCAGGCTGTCAAAAACCTTACATCAGTCCTGAAGGATGTCTTCAAAGTCTATCATGTGGGGAGTTTTACTCACTGGATGCCGTGTGACACCTCTGGTGCTTTGCCCTACCAGTTGAGAACTCAGAGAAGCTATACAGATACACTCAATGTAAACATCTAAAGATTGAGGTTAAAACAAATTTCAACAGGACAATGAAGTCAGAAATATCCCAGATCCAGCCAGAGAATTTCTCAGCAATGTTTTCTGATCTGCTCCATACCTTCCATGGAGGTATCCATCTAGGCTTACCACTAAGCACTCTTCTTGGGAAGGATATGTGGCTACTGGTTCTCCTATTGGTGGTGAAGGATTTCCTGAGTTCAAATCATGCCTCAGATACTCATTAGTTGTGAGACTTTGGACAAATCACTCAGCATCTCAGCTTCAGTTTCTTCATCTGAAAAATGAGAATAATAACAACACCTCAAAATGAATAAAAATTTTAAAAATGATGACAACACCTACCTCACGGGGGTTATTTGGGAAGATCAAGAGAGATAACATATATAGATAACATATATAAAACACTTTGCAAATCTTAAAGTCCTATGTAAATACTGATTAGCAGAGCAGCGTTGACTTACCTGGTTTTGGAGAATCTCTAAAATCTGAGAGGATTCCAAACTCATGTGAGTAAGCCTTTTTGTATACCATAGGTAAACTATATAGCTTTTATCATTGTTATTGTTATTGCCAGGAGTGAAACAAGATTATATTATGCTCCTTGCTCTGCCATGGGCCTGTCATGGAGTAGAGTACTTTGTAATATTGGTGAGACCAACCCTGGTTTGGAGAGGCATTGAGAGAGAGGGGAATGAGGTAATAACACTTGTTGCTGAAAAGTTCCTGCATGGACCAAAGTCAGGATCATAGGTAATTTGAACCAGCCAAGATCAAGAAACAAGCTGGGAAGAAAATCAACACAAGGTTTCAGAAGGGACTGGCAAAAGAAGAGGTCAAGAGTTCAGGGTCCGATAGCTAGTACTTGACTGGGTGTTGAGAAGGACAAAACAATATTCTTAATTTGATCCACTCATGGAATCATAGATTTAGAACAGAGGGAGCTTAAAGAACATTTAGTCCAACCCTCTAATTTCACAGGTGAAGAAATTGAAGCAAAGAGAGTTTAATTGACTTGCCTAGGCTCACACAGATAGTTAAGTGTTTGATGTCAGGATGAGAAGGCAGATCTCCTGACTCCAAGTCCAGAGTCCTGTCCTCTGTCAGTGCCTCTTAAACTGTGGGTTACAGGATCTCGAAAAAATTTGGCAGCAGTAAAAGGTTTTTGAACAGACAACAACCAAAAAACTCAAACCTGTAATGAATTTGAGGCATTTCTGGCAGTGCTTGCCTGTGTTCCATCATGCAACTTCACTGCAGCCTTGGTTCTGAACACAAAGCATGACCACTTTACACTGTGTATGCCCTCAGGCCCACAATGCCAATGAATGCTGCCAAAATGAGAAAAGGGGTCACAAGTGGAAAAAGTTTAAGAAGCCCTGGTCTAGAACATTTTCTTCTTTATTATGATTATGATTATGAAGATGATCAAGCCCAACAAAGATTTTTCAGCCTCCTTCATAAAGTTGCTATTGAAAAAAGTTTAAGAAGCCCTGCTCTACACTATGCATCCACTTAGTTGATACAGTTGCTTTTATAGACAGTCTTGACTTTCACTTTCTTCTGAAATCCTTCCAGGTACAGAGCTCCTGCTGCCACCACCCAATTTATTCTCCATGGTAACAGCCAAGTCCATTTGGCATGGGATGGTTACTCAGGTAGCTTTGTGCTTGTCAAAACACCGTCATATCATTTTCTCATTTAGTTCTCAGAATGTTCAATGAGGTAGAGCAATTGTCATTATCCCCAATTTATAGATGAAGCAGGAAATGGTTCAGTGAGCTATGTAAGATTCCACACAAGTCAATGCCAGATCCCATTGATCTGCCTAGAACTAGAACTAAAACCCAGCCCATTTCTCATTCCTCCATGAACAATACCTCCCATGCCAACTAAATACAAAACCAAGGGCAGTCTGGGTAAAATCCATGCTATGTTTCTGATGGGATTGAAGTGTACTCCTTTGAAGACATCATTATTCCTTGGCTGTCCATCACTTACAGAATATTACACCTTGATGAAAACCATATCACATTCGAAACATGCTTCCAGAGGGCCTGCTGAGATATGGTTTGAGGCCTTGGTTCCTCTCTCTCCCCAGTTCTGACTGTGATGGCTGGTACATCATAGGAGATGGTTGCCAAAGAACCATGAAATTTTTCCATGAGCCATGGCCAACAACACCACCAAAAATTCTTTGTGTATAGAGAGACCAAGAGAAGAAAAAAAAGGTTTGTTCTCTTTTCTTCTCCCTTGTCTATTGGTCAAAAACATTTTAATGTCTCTCTTTCTTAATATTTTCTGTTTTTCTCTCCCAATACCACTTGTTCTTAGGGCACAGTTACCCACCAATCCCCCAAAAGAGGAATTGACAATCACAGCACCATATAAAAGGAAACAATGGAACACATGAAACTGGCAGGCTTCCAGCCTAGCATTCATGATTCTTGCCGTGGAGGGGAAATTTATGGCAACTGCTCTGAGCCATAATAGACCAATCAGAATTCGGACAATTCTGCCTAGGAGGAAGTCAAACTGTCACAGGCCAATATACTAGCAACAGGTCAAGTCTGCATGACTGATTCAAACAAAAGCTATTGCTTGGGCAGGCAAACATAGGAGATAACACTTTTAAAATAATAAGTGACTGCACCAGTGATTTCCCTTGGCCTAAAGTAGAGGAAGAAAGCAGAAATTTGGGCTTTTAGGACTTTAACTTACAGGAGAATCGATTATTGTATAACAAAGTCTCCCCAGGGGTTAGAGAAACTATTACAGCCTTGGTCACATGCTAAGTCTTTTAGTAGCTTCTAGCAATCATGTCAGCATGTTCCAAAAGACAAGTGTCCTTGACTGGAAGTCTGGTACCTCAACTGTCTCCCAAAATCTGCCAAAGAGTTATTTACTATGTGGCCTGGAGCAATTTGCTTAATCTGCCTATACTCTAATTTCTCCTCTTACAATAAGGATAATTACAGAACCCATGGCCTCAGATGTCTATACACAGTTTTGGAAAACATTCAGTAAATAAGCAAGATGAACAAGATGTCCTAATAGAAAGAGGCAAGTTTGACTTAATAGGGTCATAAATCTAGAACTGGAAAGAACCCTCCTGCTTTTCGGATAAGGAAACCATGGTCCAGGGTCTATGTGACTTTCCCAAGATGACACAGCTAGTAAGTGGGAAAGCTAGGATTTGGATCCAGATACTCTGAATTCAAATCCAGCACTTTTTCCACTGGATCATAGGTATGACTAAGACCTGGTGGGATAACACATGTACCAGGAATTTGACTGTAGAAGGATATACCTTACTGAAAAGAAACAGAACAGGTAAAGGGAATGAGCAATAGGCATTGGATATTAAGAAGATACACTCATATGAGGAAATCTAGCAACTAGAGGGAGAAAACGTTTGGGTGAAGATAAGTGGAGTCAGAAATAGAAAAGGTTGTCAGAGTATATGTATACTACATGCCACCTGGACAGAAAGAAGAAATAGATATTCTAGAACCAAATCACAAACCAGGAATGGAGGCATGATTTAGAAGTGATGATGGCTCCTAAAGAGATATTTTAAAAGGGCAGGACAGGGGGAGGAACCCATTTGTACAAAAATGTTTATAACAACTCTTTTTGTGGTGGCTAAGAATTGGAAATTGAGGGGATGTCCATCAACTGGGGAGTGGCTGAACAAGCTGTGGTAAATAATTGTGTTGGAATATTATTGTGCTATAAGAAATGACAAGCAGGATGATTTCAGAAAAACCTGGAAAGATTTACATGAAGTGATACAAAGTGAATTGAGCAGAACCAGGAGAACACTGTACACAATAATAGCAATATTGTGTGATGAAGAACTGTGAATGACTTACCTATTTTCAGAAACACAATGATCCAAGACAATCCCAAAGGACTTAAGATGAAAAATGTTATCTGCCACTGGAGAAAGAACTGATGTTGTCTGAATACAGACTGAAGCATACTATTTTTTCTCTCTCTCTTCCTTTCTTCCTTCTTTCTTTCCTTTCTTTGAATTTTCCTATTCAAAATGTCTAATATGGAAATATTTTACAAGATAATACACAGATAACCTAGATCAGATTGCTTACTGTTTCAGGGAAAGGGTGGAGGAGGAATAGAATTTGGAGCTCAAAATTGAAAAAGAAAACAAATTTTTAAAATTGTTTTTACATGTAATTGGGAAAAAATCAATTTTTTTTTAAAAAAGTGATGGTGGCATTCAGTTATTTGGACATCTGCTTGAGCTTTCTCACTAACAAAAGCAGAGCAACTAATGATTTATTGAAACGCTAATTATGATTTCATTATAATCATAATTTCATCCTTCAAAAGGTGAGGAGAACTTCAATCCCAAACCACATTCTTACTAATTAGGAAGATTATATTATTGGAATGGAAATGAAATGATGAGAACTTTGTGAATAAGTGACTGGCGCATCTTAGAATTTGTGATAGAGGAGAAGAAGACTGGGTTTGGCATGTATCCTAGATTTGGGGAGAACAGATTTCAAAGGAGTTGAAGCACTGGTTCATAACTTTTTGTGTGCCATGGACTCACTTGTCAGCCTGGTGAAACTTATGGACCCCTCAGAACAACATTTTGAAATTCATAAACTAAAATACATAGGAATACAAATACAAATAAAATACAAAGGAAACTAATTATATTGAAATTCAGGTATCAAAATATACATTTTTTTAAAAAAACAAATTCATTGTTTTCCTGAAATCTATGCATTTACCAGTGATTTAGATTGGAATCCATGTACTTACTCTAAGGGAGATGCATAGCTCTCAAGAATAAAATCTTGAGGGGCAGAGCCAAGATGGCGGAGTAAAAGCAGTGACTTCCTTGAGCTCTCCCCCAAACCCCTCCAAATACCTGTAAAAAATGTCTCTAAACAAATTCTAAAGCAGCAGAACCCACAAAAAGACACAGTGAAACAAATTTCCAGCCAAAGACAACCTAGATGGTTGATTAGAAAGGTATGTTGCGCCAGGCTGGGAGAGGAGCATAGTTCCACGTGGGCATGTAGGCCACAGTGAACCTGGAGCAGGCCTCAGAGGACTGAATCACAGGCAGCTGTGGCAGTTTCCAGACTTCTCAACCCATGAACACCAAAGACAACTTAGAAGGTCAGTAGGAAAAGTCTGTGCAGTGGTGAGAGAGAAGCGTGGTGGAGTCCCCGCCCCATTTCCTGAGCATGGCCCTGGGGTGGCAGCTGCCTTCTGAGCTTCTGGCCTACAGACTGAGGGGGAATCAAGTGGCTGATAAGAGGGGGATAGCAGGGATCTCTCTGCTGGTGCAAGATTCTCTTGCTTTGCCCCTGCATGAATCCAGGTCACAGTTCTGGGTGGTGGTCCTGGGGTGAGGAGGAGTGCTGGCATGGTGGAGCTTGTAGTGGCTGTGAAGAGAAAATCCTCCTCACAGTTGCAAGACAGAAAAGAGTGCCTGTGGTCACTCATACAGCAGAGTGCAGGCCAGGAAAGGAGAAACACCTCGCCCTTCATCATAGCACCTTGGAAGAAGTGAAAATTTTCAGGTCCTTAGAAGTATCTCTGAAAACAGCTGCACAAAACCCCCGAAGCTTAGTTCAGTACATTCTCGACACTGGACACAGACTCCTACCTAAACAAAGAATTTATAACTCAAGTAATTGGCTGGGATCATGAGCAAGCAGCGCAAAAAGAGTCAGACCATAGAATCTTTCTTTGCTAACAAAGAAGATCAAAACATACAACCAGAAGAAGACAACACAGTCAAAGCTCCTACATCCAAAGCCTCCAAGAAAAATATGAATTGGTTCCAGGCCATGGAAGAGCTCAAAAACGATTTTGAGAAGCAAGTAAGAGAAATGGAGGAAAAACAGAGTGATGCAAGAAAATCATAAAAAATGAGTCAACAGCTTGCTAAAGGAGACTCAAAAAAATACTGAAGAAAATAACACATTAAAAAACAGCCTAACCCAAATGGCAAAAGAGGTCCAAAAAGCCAATGAGGAGAAGAATGCCCTAAAAAGCAAAACTGGCCAAATTGAAAAGGAAGTCTAAAAGCTTACTGAAGAAAATACTTCCTAAAAATTAGAATGGAGCAATTAAAAGCTAGTGGTTTTACGAGAATGCAAGACACTGTAAAACAAATCCAAAAGAATGTAAAAATAGAAAACAATGTGAAACATGTCATTGGAAAAACAACTGACCTGGAAAATAGATCCAGGAGAGATAATTTAAAAATTATTGGACTATCTGAAACCCATGACCAAAAAAAGAGCCTAGACATCATCTTTCAAGAAATTATCAAGGAAAACTGCCCTGATATTTTAGAGCCAGAGGGAAAAACAGAAATTGAAAGAATCCACCAATCACCTCCTGAAAGAGATCCCCAAAGGAAAACTCCTAAGAATATTGTAGCCAGATTTCAGAGTTCCCAGGTCAAGGAGAAAATATTGCAAAAAGCCATAAAGAAGCAAATTCAAGTATTGTGGAAACACAATCAGGATAACACAAGATTTAGCAGCTTCTACATTAAGGACTTCAGGGCTTGGAATATAATATTCCGGAAGGCAAAGGAAATAGGATTACAACCAAGAATCACCTACCCAGCAAAACTGAGTATAATCATTCGGGGGAAAAGTGGATATTCAGTGAAATAGAGGACTTTCAAGCATTCTTGATGAAAAGACCAGAGCTGAACAGAAAATTTGACTTTCAGATACAAGACTCAAGAGAATCATGAAGAGGTAAACAGGAAAGAGAAATCAAAAGAGACTTATTAAGGTTGAACTGTTTACATTCTGCATGGAAAGATGATATTTGCAACTCATGAGTCCTTTGTCAGTATTAGAGTAGTTGGAGGGAGAAAAGTTATATGTATTTATGTATGTAGATAGATAGATAGATAGATAGATAGATAGATAGATAGATAGATACATAGATAGATAGATGATAGATAGACAGACAGATAGATAGATAGATAGATAGATAGATAGATAGATAGACAGACAGATAGACAGATAGATAAATGCAGGGCACAGGTGAGTTGAAGATGAAGGAGTGATATCTGGAGAATAAAGCTAAGGGGTGAGAGAGGATTATACTGGGAGGAGAAAGGGAGAGGTAGAAAGGGGTAAATTATCTCACATAAAACAGACAAGAAAAGTCTTTTTACAGTGGAGGGGAAACAGGGGAAAGGTGAGAGGGAATGAGTGAATCTTATTCTCATTGGATTTGGCTTAAGAAAAGAATAACATACACACTCAATTGGGTATGGAAATCTATCTTATCCTGCAGAACATAGGGAAGGAAGGGGACAAGAAAGCAGGAGGATGATAGAGGGGAGGGCAGATTGGGGGAGGGGATAATCAGAAGCAAACACTTCTAAAGAGGGACAAGGTCAAAAGAGAGAATAGAATAAATGGGGGTGGGATAGAATGAAGGGAAATATACTTAGTTTTTCACAACATGACTGCTATGGAAGTGTTTTGCATGACTACACATGTATAACCTGTATTGAGTTGGTTGCCTTCTCAATGAGGAGGGGTGGGGAGGGAGGAAGGGAGAAAATTTAGAACCCAAAATTTTAAAGACAAAAGTTAAAAAAAAATTGTTTTCACATGCAACTGGGAAATAAGATACACAGGAAATGGTGTATAGAAATCTATCCTGCCCTACAAGAAAATTGAAGGGGAAGGGAATGAGATAAGGGGGGAGAGAGATAGAAGGGAGGGCAGAATGCATGCCATTTTGGGGTGGGGGAGGGACGAGATGGGCAGAAAATTTGGAACTCAAAATCTTGTGGAAATGAACATTGAAAAAGTTAAGGTGCTTCAAAAAGTTAAAAAACAAAAAGAACAAAATCCTGAGGAGCAACTAGTTGGCACATGGGATAGAGTACTGGCCCTGGAGTCAGGAGGGCCTGAGTTCAAATGTGACCTCACACACATACCAGCTGTGTGAACTTGGACAAGTCACTTAACACTTAACCCAATTGCCTCCAAAACAACAACAACAAAAAGACTAAAATCCTGAAGTTACAAAAAGAAACCATTCTTATAGGGAGGGAAAGGAGGAGTTGTCTAAAAAACCAAAAACACATGGATTTTAAAAAGGCATGTAAAAAAATGGAAGAAGGGCAGGTAATAGAAGATGAATACAAATGTGATGCATATTCTTTGGGAATAGCACCAGAAATGCTAAGATTCATTTATGAGTCGATGCTGCCAAAGAAAACTAAGGAACAGAAAATCAGGGAAGGATAAGATTTAAACTACATTAGGGAAAAGAGGGAGCTCAAATAAGGAATAAGCACATTATTCTGAATAGATGGGATAATGAAGGGGAAATGCTGGATTTGGAGATTAAGGGCCTGATTTTAGACTCCATCTCTGCCACTTATCAGCTTCATTATGTACACAATTTTTCTGGCCTCAGTTTCTTCATCTGTAAAATGAGGGGGTTAGACTAGGTGACTTCTGTGGTACCCTCTAGCTCTAAATCTCTATATGATATTATGAACTCTTATTTTTATTTTCTCTATGGATTAGGATGACATTTTACCTGGAGAGGACAGAATAAAAATTGCTAAACATGAATTACTATTTAAGATGAGTAGGTAGATAACAAGACATCCCCTAGCCCTTGATAAGTTTGTTAATAGATTCAAATAAAGTACATCCTAAGGTACTGAAAGAACTGGCCAATGAGACTGATGAACTGCTATCAGTGATCTTTGAAATATCACAGAAAGTCCTTCTTTGCAAAGATGAGGGACTATGGATATGAAACATTGAGTGTACTCTCAGACTCACTTCATATGTTAGTTCTGCTGAATTTTTTTTTCCTCCTTCATTTTTAGTCTACTTATAAGAGAAAATTCTCTGACTAGACAAGGGACGTGGGATATATTTTGAAATGAAGGTGCTTCAAAAACAAATTTTGTTCAGTCATTTTTCATTTGTGACCCCATTTCAGGTTTTCTTGGCAAGGATACTGGAGTGGTTTGCCATTTTCTTCTCCAGCTCATTTGACAGATGAGGAAACTGAGGCAAACAGGATGAAGTGACTTGCCCAAGGTCACACAGCTAGTATGTGTCTGAGGCCTGATTTGAACTAAGGGAGATGAGTCTTCCTAACTCCAAGCCTAGAACTCTATCTACCATAACCTAGCTGCCTTAAAAAAAGATATCAATAATTTAAAAAAAAAAAAGAAATATGGAGAACAAAAAAAGGCACCATGAAACTGGAAAAGAGTAAATGTTCTGGTTTTCAAAAAAAGGAAGATGAAAAATGTAGGCTAATAAGCTTGATTTAAATTCTTATTTCTGATTCCGCTAACTGCTAGCACTTCCACCTCCAAAAATACTTAGTATATAATTTGTACATATTTTGTATTCACTTATCCGTCCACATATCATTTCCTACCAGTAAAATATAAGTTCATTAAGGGCTGGGAATGTGTACATTTTTACCTTGGCATCCCAGTGATGACTACAATGCCTACCAGAAAACAAGTGCTTAATAAATGCTTGTTGAATTTAATTGAATTCCTTTTTTTGACATGGTCACTAGAGTGGTAAATCCAGGGAATATTGTAAATATCATTTACCTAAGTCTTAGCAAATATTTGACAAAGTCTCTCACGCTGTTTCTAGGGACAAAATGGAGAAATGTGGAGGATTTGAAACTGACTGAATGACTCTACCCAAAGAGTAGGCATGAATATTTCAAAATGAAGGAGGGAGGAGATATTGAGTAAAGAGCTCCAAGGATCTGTGCTTGGTCCTGTGCTATTTAATCTTTTTTTTAATCAACAACTTCACAAAGCATAACATCATTGTTTTCAATTTTGTGATGACAAAAGCCAGAAGGACGGTTTACACATGGGATGATGGAGTTAGATTCAAAAAGATCTCAACATTGGGCAGAACTTATAATAAGCTAAAATCTAATATAGGTAAATGTAACATCTTATACTGGATTTGAAAAAAGTCAAATTTATAAGTACAAGATGGAGGATATGTGATGTGATACAGCATCTAAAAATGATAATATGAGCACTTATTGGTTGTGTGACCTCTAACAAGTCTCTTAACCATCTTTAAAAGGGAAGTAATACTTGTAATGGTGTTACTCAGTCGTTTCAGTCATGTTCAACTTTTCATGACCCCATTTGGAGTTTTCTTGGCAGAGATACCAAAGGGGTTTGCCATTTCCTTTTCCAGCTCATTTGACAGATGAGGAAACTGAGGCAAACAGGGTTAAGTGACTTGCCCAGGGTCACACAGCTAGTAAGTGTATGAGGCTGGATTTGAACTCAGATTCCTAACTCCAGGCCCTATGTTCTGTCCACTGTGCCACCTAAGTAATACTCACCTCAAAAGGTTGTAATAGAGAAAGTTCTTTTTAAAACTATAAAGTACTATATAGGTTTGAATTATTATTATTGTCATCAAAAAGAGATTAAGGATCATTAAATAGTAGGGGTTTTCCATTTTTAAAAATGCTAATGAATTTTTAGATTGTAATGAGAGAGATGTATCATGTTCAGGACTAGGAAGATGACAGCTCCACTTTATTCAACAGCTGGTCTGATCACATCTTAGTACAGTACTATATTCTGTTATACACATCACATTTTAGGAAGAATGTGGAGTACATCCAGGGGAAGTTGGCCAAGATAATGAGGAGGCTAGAGAGACCATGCCACATGAGGATTAATTGAAGGAACAGGGGACATTTAGCCAGTAGAAGAGATGTGACACAGAGGTGACGTGATAACTGTCTTCAGCTATTTTGATGAACTTTCATCTGAAAAGGAAGAATTGCATTTGTTTTTCTTGGTCCCGGATGGCAGAGAAAGAAGCAATGACTTGCAAAGTAGTAGACGCAAGCTTGAGTTAGGGAAAAAAAACTGACTGATAATTAAAATGATCCCAAAGTGGAATGGCAGCCTTGGGAGGTAGGGAGTTCCCTCCCCCTCATTAGAAGTCCTAAGCAAAAGCTCGATGACCATTTGTCATAGAGGGTATTCTTTTTCAACTCTGGGTTGAATTTGATAGCTTTTTAAGTCCCTTCCAAGTTTAAGACTCTGTGGTTCATAACCTATCTCTTCTTTCCCAACAATATTCAGAGCATTAAAAAGGAGCCTGGTTCTTTGAGTTAGAAAGTAAATCTCATAAATCTGTAAATCCCCACTCTCCATATATATGTATTACTTACTCCGTATATGTATTACTACCATGCATTTTCTCAGTCATGTGAATGTGTGTGTTTTAGCACCGTATAACTAAAGCATTGAGCCAGTAGCCATCCAGGACAATAACAGTGGAAGTTAAATTTCTGTGAATGCTGGCCATGAGCCTGATTTTAATGGAGAATCTTGGAGGAGAGGAAGTACTGGTTTCCTCTCACTCTGTGGCATATGCCATGTGTGATGACTTTTGAAGAAAGAAATTAGATGAAGAGAAATAAGTGCGTTTGAGTTTCTCACAAGAAGACATTTTACAAATTTAGGATTTTAAGAATATCTAAAACATTCACTCTCTGCAGGTTTCTTGAACTGGGGTTTTGCTTTCTAGGAACTTTTCTTCACTTGGTAGTTAAGGTGAGGGGGCTTGATTTACAGTCTCCAATGATTCTATATGGGTAAATCACTTCAAGTCAACTTAGAGGCATTACTTTGTGGGATCAATCTCATTGATTTATAACCATTCCCTGCAATTCTTGAGTGCTAATGCACCTAAAACTGTACTGCTACTGTGAGGACTATAAGAAAAAGAAATGTGATCCCTGCCAACAAGATTCTTGTCAAGATGTTGTAATCTTAGGGAAGCAAAAAGGAAAAGCAATGAAATGATGCTAGGCTGTGCGAGTGATACAGAGCATTAAGTGCTATAAGAGTTCCAAGAAGGAAGCTTCAGTATCAAGGGAAGACTACATAAGGGAGCTGGGCAGTGTGGATGGGCTTTGAAAGATGGGTAGGATAGGAATATGGGGCAATAGTTTTCAAAGGCAGAGAAAAGTATGGCATAATGATAATAATAATAATAATAACTGACATGTGTATAATGCTCTAAAATGTGCAAAGTGCTTTACAAATGAATGAATGAGTAAATAAATGAATGAATGGAAAAAACTTTTATTAAACCCTATGTGTCAGTTATTGGGCTTAGTGCTGAAGATACAAATACAAAAATGAAATAGTCTCTGACCTCAAGGAGCTTATATTTTAATAGCGGTAGATGATACCTATATGATAGTGGTCAAGGAGTCTTGAGAATGATGAACTGAAAAAAAAAGACATTTAAAAAAAGAAAAAAGAGAATGACAGATTGATTCACAACACAGTTAACTGACATGCTTTTTCCAGGAACAATGGAAACATGGTAGTGTTGGTTTAACTATTTAATTATTAAGACTAAGAGGTGGAAAGTGGAGTGTTGGCAATAACAAGGCAAGGCAAGATGGCCAGGATGGATGGCTTGATGGGATGTGACTGGAATGCAGATTTTCCTAACTCCATGCTATTTCTCACGAAAGAGAGAGAGCTCTGAATGTGTAGTTGGAAGATGTGTGCTTCAATCCCATCCCTACAGTTGTTCACTGAGTAACACAGGGCAAATTAACTTAGCCTCCATTTCCTCATCCATAAAATGGTACCTGTGAATATTGCCTGTGGTTTTTTATGAGGATCAAATGAAGTGTCCCAGATCAGACCATCCTTACCATTCCAATCAAGCTATCTACCTTGGCCATTTTGCCATCTACCTTGCCTAAATGTGGGAACGATGATTGGAACCAGGTCTTCATGACTCCATGTTGCCTCTTGTGAAATCAATAAAGCTCTGGACTTTCAGTTTAGAGGAACCTCATTAAAATTCTGCACCTGACACTTACTAGCTCTATGATCTCAAGCTGGTCTTTTATTATCTCTGAGCCTCATCTGTAAAAATGGTATACTAATTCCTGTGCTACTTATCTCTCAGGGTTGTAGTGAGGATCAAATAAAATAAGTAAAGCATTTTACAATCCTTGAAGCACTAGTCAAATGTCAACTATTATTAGGTCCTATAGTTATGATCTTCTGTATCTCTTCTCACCCTCCTCATCCCCTACAATGGCCAATACAGTTCTGGGCATAGTACTCACAATAGTGGCTATTAAGAAACTCTTATTGATAGGACTAGTGTCTGATTCATGGCTACTAAAAATGCAAAAAGTTCCTTCCTCTCCCTCCCCCCAAATTCAAATTCCATTTGGGCCACATGCCCGCTGAGGCAGAATTTTCTATTTCAAATATAGGATGTGGGCCCATACCACATACAACCCAGACATACAATCCAACCAGGGGCTAACCATTGAAGTCCCCCATCCCCACCTACATTGGAAATTTTGCCCAAGCTGAGGGGAGGCTGACAAGGTGGCCACTAATCAAATTGAAATAAGGCCAACCCATCAGCACTAACATCACATCCCTGTCTTGTGTGAAGTGCCTTGGGATATGTAAGAAGCACAAGTAGTTTTATGTCTTATCCAGAAAGAAAGGTTAAGAAACCATTTGAAGCTAGAAGGGGGATGGGGGTGGGGGGCAGAGTAAAAATGGAAGGAAAAGAAGAGGAGAATAGGCAGGAAATGAGTGTGCTAAAGCTTTGTATGGTTCCTGGCTCCGACTGCTTGATACCAAGCCAAGAATTCCATATTCGGCTGAAAGGAAGACTGCAGTGTCATTGCTGCTCTGAGAATGGATCAGTTATAAATACCACGAAGGGCGGAGGAATGGAGAGCAGTGGGAGAGGGAATACAGAGGGCCACATTACCCCTTCTAGGACGGAAACGGGTGCGTTTTGTCCCTGCTTCTCACACACCTGCCTGGGTGGCCAAGGCCAGCTCGCCTCTGTAGCAATACCCAGGCCCTGGACCTCCTCTCTCAGCTCCGGCTTCAGGGACATTCAATTGAAAAGAAAGGTCTGCTCCTACTGAGGGGAGAGGGGAATTAAGGCGATTACCTGGAGAGCTCAATTTTTGAAAGATCTGTGATTTTGGTTGGTGGGGGTGCTCCCCCACTGACGCAGATTGCAGCCAATATACAGTCATAGGAGACAGTCTCTGAGAGCTGCTGGGACTGAAAATGGTATCATCCTGCAGCCAGTCTGGTGATAAGCCTCTCTAAACTTAGCTAGGCTGGTACTCGATGACAGAAATATAGTACGTCAGGGAGCCTACACCTCAGGCTTTTATAGCTTAGTAGGACCTTCCAAAACTTGAGTTCTGATGATACAGCCTTGCAGAGCCCTGGTTCCGCACCCATGTCACAATGAAGCAATGAGGCTTCAGGGTGAGACTTTAATGGGGAATAGATAACTCAATGGAAAAAAAAATTCGCTTTTTTAGTTTAGGTAGAAGTGATTTTAAAAAAATGAATCAATTACCTAATTACCTCAATTCTCCTTTTCTCTTTGTATGAATGAGCTCATATATGTAAAATACTTCGCAAGCTCTGAAATGCTATATAAATGTTAGCTATCATTATTGTCATTATAATTCTCAAGCCAAGAATAAAATTCTAGCTAATACTTCCCAAAAAAAGAATATTTAGCAAAATTATGAACTATGGTCATGTTAATATCACTCCTACATTGGCACCATTAGTTGGGTTTATAAAAACACTCCAGAAGTCAATTGTAGGAAGTACCATAAGAAAGTGTTGATTGGGCTTCCTCGCTGTTAAGTGAGACCAAAATTCAAACAGCTCACAGAAATTCACAGTACATTTTCTTTTATCGGTGGTGATGAGTGGCATTAATTGAAGTAAACCTTTTAAAACAAATAATTAGGCTTTAAAATGGAATTCACACCTAATTCGTGAACTTGTCAATTGCTGTCTCCTCAGCCCCCAGCTCCCATTGCCCACTATCACCCCATGTTTTAGGTTTCACTTGAAATACAGATACTATTAACAAGCTAGGGAATTTGCCTGATATGAAGGCAAAGGGAGTGGGGAAGGAATAGAACTCAAGATTGTGTTGTATAACAGATCACCTCTGGAAGCTGGAAGGATTTAATGAGAAGAGAATTTATAGCAGAGTTGACCAACTCAAGACAACAGGATGACAGGAAAAGCTTCCTGAATCAGCCACCTGGAAACAAAAAGGGGTGCAGGCTGCTAGCTCCCTAACACTTGACAGGAGCTCCCCCTAGGATAGTCCTGGTGGCCATCCATATTTTGGCTGGCCGTGGAATGTGCAGGTTGATACTGAATGCCCTCCAAAGATGCTTCTTTAGGACAATCTACGTACACGTCTAAGTAAGACTGAACTGACATACCTGTGAATCAAGAAATGGCTCTATTCCAGATGCCTGACTCGTTGAATCCTGGACCAAACACAAACAAAGTGCACCTTGTTACAGGTCCACCTCACTTTGCAAAATGGATAGAATCCAAGGGAAGTCACAAAATCTAAAGATTTAGAGAAACTTTTAAGATCATTTAATCTAAAGGTTCTTAACCTTTTTTTGTGTAATAGACTTACCCCTTTGGCAGTCTGGTGAAACCTATAGTCTTCTTCTCAAAATAAAATAAAATACATAGGATTACAAAGTAAAATAATTCTATTTAAATACAAGGATTAAAATATATTTTAAAAAACAACTTCACAGACCCCAGGTTAGGAACCTTTGGTCTAATCCAATTTCCCCATTTTATAGAACAAGAAACTGACGTCCAGAGAGATGAAGTCATAGCATCATAAATTTAGAGTAGAAGGGACCTCAAAGGCCATCAAGTATGACTCTATCATTTTACAGATGAGAACACTAAGGTCCATGGAGGCTAATTGACTGGTCCAAGGTTATATAGGGATACCAGGTTAGTGAAGGGTACAGGAAAAACTTGAACTCAGTTTCCCAGTCCAATGTTTTTTCCACTATACCAGGTGCTCTCAAGTCACTTAGCCCTGTTTGCATCAGCTCCACATCTGTAAAATGGGCTGGAGAAGGAAATGGCAAACCGCTCTAGTATCTTTGCCAAGAAAACCCCAGATGGGGTCATGAAGACTCAGATGTGATTAAAACAACTGAACACTAATAGTAGAAAATTGATTCTTAATAACTTTAAACCAACAGCTTTAAATCAAATCTAATTTTTCTTCCACTACCTTTAGAAAGCTGTAAGTCTTTTTCCCATAAAGATCTGCAAGTAGACATTGTTGAAGGATTCTGATAAGGAAAGGCATTTTGGGTATTGTATTATGGGAGAGATTTACAACAATTTTAAAACCTCTTGACATTATCCACTATTTATTTCAACTCTGTGATCAAGTTTCAACCAGTAATAATTTGAATGTCTATCATGTACTCCATGTTATTCTAGATGGTGAGGAATTTTTTAAAAGTGTGAGACCTGCTCATTGACATGATGGACTTGTCTAGTTGGGCCTGTAAGAAACAATTAACATTTAATAATACAAAATATAAAATTGTATGGTATGGCTATATGTACTGTAGAGAAGGATAATCAATAAAGTTAGGAATAGTCAGTGAGTTCTCCATGAGGGAGGTAGAAATTGGGCTAAGCTTTGAAGGATAGGTGGAATGTAAAGAGGTGGAGGGATAAGCAAAGGAGAAGAATGTGAGCAGGAATTACAATTAGGAGTCAGAGAACAACCTGACAATAGGTTGGGGTCAGAAGGTGTGAGTTGCGGAGTAGATAGAGATCAAAGGGGGGGAATAGATTAAGAAGGGCCTTGAAATAAGGGTTGGCATTTATATTTGATACTTTTGGAAACATAAAACCTTTGAAAATTTTGGGAGCAGATAGTGAAATGATGAAAGTGGTGTTTGGGGAAGATTAGTTCCAAATAGAGCTATGACAGGCATTATGAAGTCCATGGAGCTGGGAAGCCAGCTTAAAACCATTTCCAATAATGAAGACATGAGGTAACCATGAGAATAAAAAGGTAGAGTAAGACATAAAAGCTGTTTTGAAGGGAAAATGGACAGGACTTGTTGACTGATTCCAAATAAGAATGAAAAAGGATTCAAGCTTTCATGGCCAAGTAACCAAGAGAATACTGATGGCTGAGAGAGATAAGGAAGTGTGAAGGGGACCTGACTTAGTAGGTGATGATGTCAATCTTAGAGAAGTTTAACGTGAAATCTCAGGAGAGATTTCTCCCACACTTGAAGATCTTTTGACTCAACATTCAGAGATCTCCTGTTCCTTCTTTTTGAGTATTTATAAAATCTAATATGAGTTAAACTACAATATCACACTCCACTGCTTATTGTCACTATAGAAAATGGTGACAGCTAGATAGTGCAGTAGATAGAGCTCCAAGCCTGGAATCAGGAAGAATTGAGTTCAAATCTGAGCTGAGACAATTGCTTGCTGTGTGATCCTGGGCAAGTCACTTTACCTGTTTGCCTCAATTTCCTCAACTGTAAAATGGGAATGATAGATAACAACACCTACCTTTGTAAATGCTTAGCACAGTGCCTGGCACATAGTAGGTATAAATGCTTGTTCCACTTCCCTTCACCCACAAAAAAAATTTTATCAAGGCTGAAAATTTCCTGAATTTGAGCTTTCAGGTTATGACAAATTCTTATACTTTTATCAATCCTCCAAGCTCTAAATTTTTTAAAGTCAGCTGAACAAAAGACCTTTTTTTAAAGGGGCTACTAGCAGTGATGTGTTGGAGTTGGTTCATACTCTATTGAGAGTCTATTATTAAATTTTCATTGTGAGCATATAAATCAGTGAATGATTTGGGGGACTTAATTGTTTTCTCAATTGCCTAGACTTAAGAAAGTGATGGAGAAAATGTTAATAACACACATTAAACTTAAAAGTGTGTCCTGGGTACATTTTTTCTGCACTCATTGTAAACAATGGCACATCCCTGCTGTTATGTGCCAGTCACCGGTGATACAAACACACAAAGTGAAACAATTACTACACTCAAGAATACTTCTGAGTTTATTTAGAACAAGGATACCTGAGGGTCTTTTTCATGGAAAGCCAAAGATTTTTTTCCAGTGGGTTGTACTGTACAACTGAGGGCAGCTAGGTGGCATAGTGGATAGAGTGCTAGGCCTGGAGTCGGGAAAAGTCATCTTCCTGATTTCAAATCTGGCCTCAGACATTTATTAGCTGTGTGATCCTGAGCAAGTGACTTAACCTGTTTGCCTCATCTGCCAAATGAGCTGGAGAAGAAAATGGCAATCTACTCTAGTATCTTTGCCAAGAAAACCCCAAATGGAGTCCACTGTCCCCTATTAAAACTGACTTTTAACTGTTCCAAGCTGATTCTCCAATTTATGGAATGTCTGAGTCCCTGACTTAACCTAATGACCGCCTGACTTTTGGGCATTTTCATTTCTTATTAGAACGTCCACGAAGGTACTTTGGGAAGAAAGAAGGTAATGAAATAAAATGTAAGAGAGATGGCAAGTTATTTAATTACATATTAGGCAACTTTATTAAAAAGTTTCTGGGTAGGGAAAAAAATTGAAATTATTGTTGTAAAACAAGGCTTGGGAATGATCCCTTGCCATGTTCTCTGACTGATTGTAACCATGAGCATCACCTCCCCCTCCTTCATCTCTCTGATCTTCAATATTTTTCTCTCTAACTCTTCCTTCCCTGTGGCCTATAAACATGTCCAGGTGTTCCTAATCCTTTAAAAACACAAACAGTATAAGGAAGCAAAGAAAAGATGGACAGCTCTCAACACAACGCGTAGTATTTATTATATGGGCTTTCTTGAACTGGAAATTTATCATTTTATATTTTGAATCCTCTCTTATGTTTTGCTGTGTATATGACATGCTTTTTTTTCTTTTCTTATTTTGTATTTAAGTTTCAATATTTAAGTTTCTAATGTTTCTTTTTCTTTTCTCTATTGTGCATTTGTTTTAGTATTTAAGTCTAAAATAAAAAATAATAAAAAAAACCACAAACAAAACCAAAAAACCTCACTTAGCCATACCATCCCTTCAAGCTATTGTCCTATATCTCTCCTCATTTTTGCAGCCAAACGCCTAGAAAAAGCTGCTACACACACACACACACACACACACACACACACACACACACACATCACCTCTGTTTTCTCTCTTCTCATTTCTCAACCTTTTGCAATCTGGCTTTGGACTTCATCATTCAACTGAAACCTTTCTCTCTAAAGTTACCAATTATCTCTATGTTGCCAAATCTTACAGTCTTTTCTCAGTCCTTGTTCTTAGTGATTTCTTGGCTATATTTGACATTCTTGACACTCTCTGCTTTTGGGCACTCTCTCTTCTATGGGTTTTCATTTCACCTCCCTCTTAGTTTTTCTCCTCCTTACAAATTTCTCCTTCCTCAGCCCCCTTCACTACATCACCATCCTTATCCTGCCCTCTAAATATGGTTTTACTCTGTCCTAAGACGTCTTTTCTCTTCCCTCTCTTTCTTGGTGATGTCATCATTCCCCACCCATATATAGATGACTCTTAATTCTATATATCCAGCCTCAATCTCTCTTTTAAATTCCAGTCCCAAATCACTAATTACCTACTAGACATTTTGAACTGGATATCCCATAGGCATCAAAATCTCAACACACCCAAAGCATTAGCTTCCCCCCACCACCATCAACCCAACTCTTCTTCCATACTCTTGTATTTCTGTTTGAACACTAACATTTTTCCAGTCACTCAGATTGATAATCTCAGAGTGATCTTTCAATCTCTCCTTATTCTCCCTCACTCCACATATAGGAATCACTTGCCAAATCTTGTCCATCCTAATTCCAAAACATCAGTCCTTTTTTCTTTCCTCCCACAGATAGTAGAAACCACTCTAGTTTAGACCCTCATCATCTCTCACCTAGACCCTTGCCTAGACTAGTGCCCCTGCCTCTGCTGTCTCCCTTCTCCAATGTTTCTTACACGCAACTATCAAATTGACTTTTCCTAAAAGACTGGCCACATTGTTCCTCCGATGAGCAAACTCCAGTGCCTCCCTGTTGCCTCAAGGATAAAATATAAACATCTCTGCTTAGCATTTAAAGTTCTTCACATCTGGGCTCCAACCTATCTTTCTAGCCTTATTATGTAGTATTTCCTTTCATGCACCCAGTCAATCAATCCTTGCTATTCCTTGTACATGACACTCTGTCTCCTATCTATATGCCTTTTCATTGATAATCCCTCATGGCTTACCTCTACTTCTATGAATCTCTACTTTCCCTCAAAACTCAGCTCAAGCATCACTGTTTAGATGAAGCTTTACCTGATCCTGCCAGTTGCTAATTCCTCCCCTCCTCCCCCCATAAAAAACACCCTACTTTATTTTTTAATTAATTAATTAATTTTTAGTTTTCAACATTCACTTCCACAAGATTTTGAGTTCCAAATTTTCTCCCCATATCATCCCTCCCTCCACCCCAAATGGCATGCATTCTGAATACCCCTAATCCGCCCTCCCTTCTATCTCTGCCCCCCCTTGTCTTAATGACTTCTCCTTCAATTTTCCTGTAGGGCAGGATAGATTTCTATACCCCATTTCCTGTATATCTTATTTCCCAGTTGCATGTGAAAACAAAATTTTTTTAACTTTTGTTTTTAAAATTTTGGGTTCCAAATTTTCTCCCTTCCTCCTTTCCCACCCACCCTCACTGAGAAGGCAAGCAACTCGATATAGGTTATACATGAAAAACACCCTATTTTAATTTTGTATATAATACACATCCTATTTCCCTCTATAGAATATAAACTATTTGAGGGCAGGGACTATTCATTTTTTTCTTTACATCTTCAGTACCCGGAACATGTTTCTACTAAGCATGACTGATTTTTTAATATATATTTTTATTAATTTATTTTGATTTATCAACAATCACTTCCATAAGCTTTTGAGTTTTACAGTTTTCTCCCCCTCCCTCCCCACCTGCCTCCCCAAGATGGCATGCAATCTGATATGGGCTATAACATATACATTCCTATTCAACATATTTTTACATTAGTGATGTTGTAAGGAAGAATTAGAACCAATAGGAGGAACCACAAGAAAGAGGAAACAAAACAAGAAAAAAAAAAGCAAATAGTATGCTTCAATCTGCATTCAAACTGCATAGTTCTTTCTACGTGGATAGCATTTTCCATCATGAGACCTTTGGAGATGTCTTAGATCCTTACGTTGCTGAGAAGGGCTAAGTCTATCAACGTCAGTCATTGCACAACAAGGCTGTTACTGTGTACAACGTTATCCTACTTCTGCTCATTTCATTCAGCATCAGTACCTGCAAGCCTTTCCAGCTTTTTTTGAAGTCTGCCTGTTCATCATTTCTTATCACACAATAGTATTCCATTACATTCATATATCACAGCTTGTTTAGCCATTCCCCAATTGATGGGCATCCCCTCAGTTTCCAATTCTTTGCCACCACAAAAAGAGCTGCTATGAATATTTTTGTACATGTGGGTCCTTTTACCATTTATATGATCTCTTTGGGATATAACCCTAAAAGTGCTATTGCTGGGTCAAAGGGTATGTACAATTTTATAGCCCTTTGGGCATAGTTCCAAATTGCTCTCTAGAATGGTTGGATCAGTTCACAACTCCACCAACAATGCATTAATGTTCCAATTTTCACACATCTTCTCTAACATTTATAATTTTCTTGTTTTGTCATTTTAGACAATATGATAGGTGTGATGGGGTACCTCAGAGTTGTTTTGATTTGCAATTCTCTAATCAATAGTGATTTAGAGCATTTTTTCATATGACTATAGATGGCTTTAATTTCTTCGTCTGAAAACTGCCTACTCATATCCTTTGACCATTTATCAGTTGGGGAATGACTTGTATTCTTATAAATTTGACTTAATTCTGTATACATTTTAGAAATGAGGCCCTTATCTGAGACACTGGTTATAAAAATACTTTCCCAATTTTCTACTTTCCTTCTAATCTTGGTCACATTGGCTTTGTTTGAAGCATGACCGTTTAATAAATGCTTGTGTATTGATTGTTGATCTGTGGGTTTCAATTCTACAATCTTAAACTACATTAAAAGAGACACATTATCTAGGATCAGGATGGTAACACTCCACTTTGCCTTGGCCAAATAATGCCTGGAGTACCGTCTTCAGTTCTGGGCCCTCATTTTATTGATATTGATATTGATATTGATAAGCCGTAGATAGGATATTGATAAGCCAAAGAGTGACCAGACAAGGACAGCTAGAGTGGCAGAGGGCCCTGAGATTCTGCCATATGAGGGCTGGTTGTAGGTGCTCTGGGATGTTTAACCTAGAGAAAAGAAGGATTGATAGTGACACAATAACTTTCTTTAATTGAGTGGAAAGGCTGTCATTGTAAAAGGGGGATTAGATTTGTTCTGCTTGGCTCCAACATGAAGAAGGAGAAGTAATGGGGAGAAATTGTAGAGAGGTAGATTGAGGTTCATATAAGGGAAAACATCCCAGCAATTAAGCCCACCCAAAAGTGGAATGGGCTACTTACCCCAGAACATAGTGGATTCCTCATTAGAGGCCTTCCAGCAAAGGCTAGATGACCATTTGTTGGGTATTATCATAGCAGTGATCTTTTTACAGGAAACAGTTGAGTTAAATGGTCTGTGAGATCCTTTCAAACTCTGAAGATCTTTTTTTCTTCTCCAAGTTGCTAGGGACAACTGGTCCTTTTAAAGATGGGGAAACTGAGGTGGAGTGCGAAGGGAATGACTTACTCAAGCTTCCACAATCAGTAATGCTTGAACTCAAAACAAGGTACTTTGACTTTGTGGCCAGTTATCTCTATCACACCACATTGTTTTTCCCACCAACTGGGGTAGAATGGAACAATTGTGTTTTGACTAAAGAGATAAAACTCCTTCAGAAACGCTCTAAAACGGGCTCCCTTCCACATCTACATAAAAATGTGCTCATGCAACCATTTGCCAACATAATTTGGACATTAAAGATGTATAGATGAGCAACTCACAGAGCTTTAGGGTTTAAAGACAAAAGCTGATCTCTCTGCTTTCTGTTACCAGTTAAAGATTTGCTTTCCCAGCTGCTTCTCCTGCAATTCTCCAAAAAGAAGGTTGAGAATAATGAAAATCTTTTCTGGAGCCTGAGCCTCTTAGCCCTAGTACTGGAGGGCAAGGATGAGATGTGTTCTTTCATCTTCCTATTGCCAACATCTCACACTGGGCCTTGTATATAGTAGCTGCTTAATACATGTCTATCAGCCTGAATCTCATTCAATTGGTTTGTCCAGTTTTACCACAGGCAAAGTTGAAGCTAGAAATTACCAGTGTGGTGAGATTCAGCTGAGGGACGTCACTGAAAATCCCTTTCACTGGCCTGTTTCCATTCTATTAAATTCAACCAATAGTTATAAAATGCCTACTGCATATAAGGCACTGTGTAATGTGCTAAGGAAACAAGAGATGAAAAAGAAGTGTTATCTGCCCTCAATGATCTTAGAACCAAGGATACAACCTATCCACAATTAAGTGTTATCTAAGAGAGAATGTGATGGGGTCAAAGGAGAGAACTGGGCAAAGTATTCTAAGGGAACTGGAAGAGAGGGCAATCATATTCATGCTCATTGATTTGATCTGCGTTGTTGGAGAGTTCCCTCACCTGGAAGTTCTTTATGCCAGTGAAATCACAGATCTAGTCCCTGCCCCTATTACGAACTCAATAAAAATCAATAAGCATGAATATGATTGCTCTCTCTTCAAATTTTCTTAGAGTACTTTACAGTCTCAGGGAGATGCCCAGACTACTAAGAGATACGGGAGCCTTGAGGGAACTTGGGCAAAGAACCCTAAGGGTATTTCAGAGCCAGGTAGACCAGGGCCAAGAAGAAAAGCCTGACCTCTTCTAGATGAAAAGATCTCTGGCAACTGCTGGAACAAACACTGCTTGAGGCCCCTCCTGGCTGCTAAAATCAAAGGCTTCAGAGAGCATTGCTGATTTAACCTTCTGACTCTTGTTCCTAACATTAGCTGACCCATAGACTCCCTAGGTGTCATCATAGGCTTTTGGATTAAAGACCACACTCTTCATCTTTTTTCTGCTATCTAGTTCCCTGGGGCACCCCCTAACTTGCCTGACCATGCTATTGTTTTACCTTTAGCATCTAATATCTCAATTCAAATGGCAGCCTTAAGACTGTCTTATCCAGGGGTGGGTAGCATGCGGCTTTGAGGCCACATGTGGCCCTCTAGGTCCTCAAGTGCAGCCCTTTGACTGAATCCAAACTTCACAGAACAAATCTCCTCACTAAAAGGATTTGTTCTGTCAAACTTGGACTCAGTCAAAAGGCTGCACCTGAGGACCTAGAGGGCCACATGTGGCCTCGAAGCCACAAGTTACCCACCCCTGGACTTATCTATAGCCATTAATCCCTCAGCTGGTAGGTACTGACTTTCTGGCCCAGGAGAAACAAGGAGAAAGCCAAATAAATAAAATGAACATGCCAATATACAGAGTGGTCACTAGATGACACAGGGGAAAAAGTGCTGGGCATGAATCAATAAAAGACCTGGGCCTCAAATTGCCTCAGTTTCCTCATCTTTAAAATGAGTGTAATAATATATACCTTACAGGGCTATCACGAATATTAAATGTGATAATGTAGATAAAATGTATTGCAAACTTTAGAACACTATATAAATGTTAGCTAGCACCAGAAATTTAAAGAAAAAGGGTCTTCCTTGTCTTCCTTGGAGATCAATATAGATTTGGCACAATCTCTTGCATCTTCTGCTTCTAAAATCAGAATTTATGTTTTTAGAGATGACCCAAGATTCTCAGTCAGTGCGGGTATGGGTGTGGAGGGCTACTCTTTAAGGCAGAAAAGTGGGATATTCAGTAACAGTGGCTGAAGCCAAAACAATTTTGTTGACTTGACTCTTATTTGGCCAGAAAAGCAAACCATCCAGAACCTTGTGTTTTTTGAACATTGTAGTTTCATTGTGTATACATGAAGAGGCCTAAAGCAGGGCAAGTCATTTTGTGATGAAAATCTGGTCCCCAAGTTCCATGCCATTTCCCTCTCTGCTGGGGTATAAAAGAGAGATGTGTGTGTTTCAGCTGTGCTGTAGGATTATCAGACAAATTAGAATGGAAGATTGTCTCATTCAGCCTGGGCAGGGATTCTTAACCTGGTACCTGGGAACTCCTCTAAAAAAAAATTTTATAACTATAGTTCAATATGTTTGGTTTACTTTGTAATACCATGTGTTTTGCCTTATCCATTTAAAAACAGAATTCTGAGAAGAGGTCCATAAGTTTCACCAGACTACCAAAGGGCTTCAGCCCACCAAAGAAGATTAAGAACTTCTGACCCAAAGTCTATACAGAGCAAGTGGGCCACACTGGAGCCTAGCATTGCTTTGTATGTATCTAGCTTTTGGGTTGCTTTCTGATTTAATATGAATGGCCACAGTCTTAATCAGTGGTGTGATTATCCACAATGCTGATTAAGGCTATTTGCCCAAAGACACCTCACCTTGCCTAGTTTTACCTAGGACCTCCTCTGTGCTGAGAGAAAAAGAGAATTTTTAAAAAAAACTTCTTTTGGAGGCAATCAGGATTGAGTGACTTGCCCAGCGTTGCACTGCTAATGTGTCTGAGGCCAGACACATTATCCTCCTGATTCTAGGGCCAGTGTCTATCCACTGCACCACCTAGCTGCCCCCAAAAGAAGATTTTTAAAATAATAAATAAGTCTGGGAGAATTTGCTCAAAGCTCAGTTAACTTAGGCATATTCATATAGAAAATGGCAAGAACTCTCGGCTTTCTGACTCAAGACCTGCTTGTTATCCACTTTACCACACTACTCTTTCTCTAGATGTTCTCTCTGTGATCAATCTTACAAAATTCACAAAATAGCTCCTTACTCACTTCTTCCTCTTCAACCGCATACAGACAGTTTTAGGAACCCTATAATTCTTTTTTTCCTGTTCCACCTGGATCATAGCTTAATAATCACTCAGGACCTTGAAAAGGGAGATTTTGGCAAAATTTCTCCTGTTGTTCTGTCTTATCTGGTCAATCACTTATAAGAACACAGATATTGAACTGACTTATTTTAAGCTGTACCCCTTACTCTTTAAGTTTCATTTTCTGGTAGAATTGTCGATTTCCTAGTCTTGATTTTGCCTGAAACATCTTACTACAGAAGCCTTTCCATAAATAAAAGATGTTTCTTGGGGGCACATTGTCTTCTTAAGCAGCAGAGATTTGTTAGACAACATCTTCATTTTCCCTATATTAGTTTGTCAACTTTCATAGGCAATTTGGAGGCCAGGAGAAACTCTAATAGGCATTATGGGAAGGAACAAATCCACCATTGATTTTAAGAAGAGATACAAGACACATACTGAAGAAATAAAATTGAGAGACTTTTTTTTCAAGCTTTTGGTCTTGTACAGTTACTTCCTCTGTGCTTAACATACATTTATCCCCCCAACACTACTGTATGGAGACAGCTAAAAATACAACTTTTTTTTCCTGCAGAAAAACCTAGCTATGCTTGATTTGAAAAAAAAAAAAGATGCAACTGATGAGTCATGGCATTTTCTAAAAAGTCTTCATTTTAATCTTGTCTCTTTAAGAGTTGAGGGCCTCATATAGCTATTTCTTATTGAATGCTCTTCCATGTCTTGAATATGTAAGATAAAATAGAACACACTGAGAAAGCCCTTTCTCTCTCTCTCTCTCTCTCTCTCTCTCACTAATGCTTTCTGAGACTATAGAAGTCAATTCCATTCTTTATAATTTCTCTGGAGTTTATTTGCAAAAAGAAATGCACCAGCAAATATAGCAGTCTCATTCCACTCCCCCATTCCACTCCCCCACTGAGGAGAAAAATGTTTAGACAAGTTTTGGAGTTTTTTTTTATTTTTTTATTTTTTATTTTTCAGCTTCAACAATCCTTCACTGATGCTGACAACTCCTGAATTGTGCATGCAGATTCAAAGGCTGTGGGTACACCATGCTGGGTAGATGTGCTAAATACATTGAAAGGCTTTGCCAGCTTTCAGTGGTGTAGATCACAGATGATTTGATATTAACTGGGACATCAGAGTATAGCAACTGGGGTCCCTGTGGTTCCTTGTGAGCTCCACTCTAACTATCGGTGAAAATTTAGCATGAAAGCCATGTGCTTCCCATTATGACTGAAGCTTCCAAATAGAAATAATCAACTCAGACTATCCCTTATATCTGAATCTTCAGAGAAGTCATTTTATAGGGTGATCCCTAGGGGATAGCGTGCTGGACCCTATCAGCATCAGAGAGCTCTGGGTTTGAATCTCACTTCTAACGTTGAGTAGTTGTGTGACCTTGAACAAATCACACCACCTCTCTGAGCCTCAGTTTCTTCATTGGAGCATAAGGATGACAGCCCCATCTCTCAGAGTTGTTATGAGCATTGAATGAAATAATGTCTGGGAAATATTGTGCAAACCTTAAATAGGTGCTATATAAAGGTCAGATGTGGTTGTTGTTATGATCATTCTTAACTAGGCTTTTCAGATGCAGTCTTAGAATTCATTCTATTTAATTAATTAAATTAATTTAATGAATAAATCAATTCTGTAAAATAGTATAATTTTAATTAACTTTAAATCAATTAATTAAATCATAAACATAACATAGGGGTTCTTGACATGGGGTCCTTGAAATGTACTTTTTTAAAATTTTCTTATTTTTAGTTTTCAACACTCACTTCCATAAGATTTTGAGTTTTAAATTTTCTTCCCCTTTCACTTCTTTGCCCCAACCCCAGATGGTGTACAATCCAATATATACTCAACATATACATTCATGATAAGCATATTTTCCCAATAGTCACAATGTAAAGAACAATTAAAACTAATGGGAGGAACCACAAGAATGAACTAATAAAACAAAACAACAAAGGAAAAGGAGAACAAATAGTACGCTTGCATCTGCATTCAGACTCTATATTTCTTTCTCTGGGTGTGGATAGCAATTTCCTTCATGAATCTTTTGGAGTTGTCTTAGATTCTTGCGTTGCTGTGAAGAGCCAAATCTATCAAAGTCAGTCATCCCATAATGTGCTATTAGTATGTACAATGTTCTCCTGGTTCTGCTCATTTCACTCTGTATCAGTGCATGTAAGTCTTTCCAAGTTTTTTTTTCCAAAGCCTACCTGCTCATCATTTCTTATAGCACAATAGTATTCCATTACATTCATATACCACAACTTGTTCAGCCAGTCCACAGTTGATGGGCATCCTCTCAATTTCCAATTCTTTGCCACCACAAAAAGAGCTACAATAAATATTTTTGCTCATGTGGGTCCTTTTCCCGTTTTTATGATCTCTTTGAGATGCAGAACTATAAGTAGTATTGCTGGGTCAAAGGGTATGTACAATTTTATAGCCCTTTGGGCATAGTTCCAAATTGCTCTCCAGAATGGTTGGAACAGTTCACAACTCCACCAACAATGTATTAGTGTTCCACATCTTCTCCAACATTTATCATTGTCCTGTTTTGTCATATTAGCCAATCTGATAGGTGTGGGGTACTTGAACATTGAAAGAAATGTTTTCATAATTGTATTTCAAGAGATTGTGTTTCCTTCGTAGCGGTATGTGTTTTATTTTAGATTATTAGACTGTGAGCTCCTTGAGGGCAGGGATTGTCTTTTGCCTCCTTTTGTATCCACCAGGCTTAGCACAGTATCTGGCACACAGCAGGAACTTAATAAATGTTGATTGATCGATTTTATGCTTTTAAAAATATTATTCTGAGGTCGCTAGGCTTCACCAGATGGACAAAGGGGGCCATGGCACAGAAAAAGTTAAGAACCCCTTACATAAGCAGAAGGATATGGTTAAAAGAACATTGACTCTAGTGTATGTTGCAGTTCTATCTCTGTCACTCGTTGCCTGTGTGACCTTGAGTCAATCACTTACCTTCCTCCTTGCTTTCCTCATCTATGAAACAATGACCTCTGAGGGCCCTTACTGCTCTAGAACTGTGATCCTAATAGAAGGAGATTTATGGTGTCCATAAAGAACAAAGTAAGAATTACTATGTAACAGTACTCTATGTTGGTCAGACCACACCTGAAAATGATGCTCAGTACTAGATGTCACATTTTTAGAGTGATATTGAAAAGCTGAAATATGTCCAGAGAGTCACCAAAAGGTCTGGAAACCATGTTATGTGAAGAATGTGTTCAAGGAACTGGAAGTGTTTTAGAAATAAAGACTTCAAAGAGAAAAGGAGTTGGGTGAGGAGGGGGAAGGGCAAACAGAGATTCAAATATGCAAATAGTTGTCAGATAAAAAGAACTGACATAGTATCTGCTGCTACAGAGGGCAGACCTAGAACCAGAGAGAGTGTGGGTTCTGAGAAGTAGATATCATCTCAATATAAGGAAGATGTTTCTGAAAGTTAGACATATCCAGCAATGGAAGAATCTCATATTTTTTAAGTAACGTCCTTTCTGTAGTTGGAGCTGACCAAGCTGGATGACCACCTTGTCAAGGATGGTATGGGAAAGACTCTTGCACTGAGTTAGAGATTGGACTAGATCACACTCCAACCTCAGATTCTAACTAGGGTTTATTTATTCAGCTCTCCAATTACTGCCACCAGAAAATGAAGATACCAAGTGTTTTTTACCTTACTGATTTTCCCTTGAGGAGGAATATTCAAGACAACTCAGATCCCATCTCCTTCCTATATACATATACATATACATACATACATACATACATACATACATACATACATACGTACATACATACATATATATGCACACACATATATATATATACATATATACATATACATATATACATATACATATATATATATATATATATATATCCCAGAGGCCTTTCCTGGTCTTCCCCACCCCACCCTCCACTGCTAATGTTTTCCTACTAAAAATACCTCCCATTTACATTACACCACACACACACACACACACACACACACACGTATACATATGTATATATGCAGGTATAGATATAGATACAGATAGCTTACCTACACATCATTGTTTGCATACTGTCTCCCCCATTAGAATCTGAGTTCCCTGAGGGAAGAGATGGTGTTTTTGTCCTTCTTTATATCTCTGGTTCTTAGGCAGTGCCTTGCACTTAGTAAGCATTTTAATAAATGCTGATTGACTGACTGATCAATACCTCTGCAGTTTAAGTGCTGCTAACCCAGATGCTCTCTGTGCCTCTCAAAATGGCCTCTTCTACAAAACTGACATTTTTATAAGAGCTGTGTGCATATATTGTAATGACGATCAACTGTGGAAGACTTAGCTACTGTGATCAAGACAATGAATCATGACAGCTCTCAAGGATCCATGATGAAAATTGCTTTCCACCTCTAGAGAGAGAACTGATGAACTCTGGGTGCAGACTGAAGTATATTCATATATATACATATATATATATACATATATACACATATATATATACATATATACATATATATATACATACATACATATATACATATATATATATATATACACACTCTATTTTACTGGGGGTTGTGTATTTTCTTTTATAGTATAGCTAATATGGAAATATGTTTTGCAGGACTTCACACATATAGTCAATATCATATTGTTTGCCTTCTCAAGGGGTGGGGAAAGGGTAGAAGGGAGAGAATTTGAAACTCAAATTTAAAAGGAAATGAATATTAAAATATTTTGCATGTAATTGGGAAATATTTAACAAAAATAAATTAAAATATATTTAAGAAATAAGAGTTGTATGCATGTTTCTTCAACTCAGATGCTGAAATGGAGCCATAATGTTGTCAATATGGGTATTCCCTCCAGCAGTTTAGAACATCACTTACTTGTGCCTGTCCATCCTATAAGACTCTAGTTAATGTCCTTCTCTTACCACAGAAGGTGCACTCAATGTGCTGGTGGCCTTCCTTAAATCCACTTAACATTTGAGAATACCAATGGAATATGACAGTTGTTTCTTATTCTTGCCAAGTGAACATTCCACCTTTTTTTTGCTCATACATTTCTTTGGCATGCCTTATATCACCTCCTCTTTGGAATTCCTTGTTCATAATGTACTGCAGACTGCTCATGATCCACATATTTTTCTTATCCATTTCATTTTATTTTGCCTAGACATGTGATTTCATTGATATAAGGAGCTCCCAGTATGGAAACTCCCTTTGTCAATGCAGGCTGCCCAGCTAGATATAACTTAGAGTTTCAGACAGTGTAGCCTAGTAGAGAGGCTCAAACATGTGACTCAGGGCTGCCCACAACACTCTTAAGTGCAGCCTTAAACAGATTAAAACATAATTAGGAAATTTTTTTAAAAATAAGTAAAAATACAATAAAATATAGATAATATTACCTGTTGTAACTACATCAGTATATAGCCCACAGGCATCCTTTTGTATGGATTAGTGGTTTGGATTTTAGAGTTTGACACCAGTGACCTAGGAGATAGAGAGCTGGCTTCAGGACTAGGAAGACCTGCTGTGTGGGCATGGTACCTTGGACTACTCTCTCAGATCTCTCTAATTATATACAACACAGGTGTCCATAACACGAATCATACTGAACATGGAAACCTAAAATTAAATAAACATTTTCCCTCCTACCACCTTAACATCATACAGCACATCATACTTTTAAAACTGCTTTTATACCTAGGTTCCTTATCACAAAACCATAATATGGGACAAATATCATGATTTCCATTATATGAAGAAATTGAAGATCATCAAAGGTTAAATGACTTGTTCAAAGTCATGCAGCTAAGTGATGGCAGAACTGGATCTAGTTTCCACTTCCTCTGACTCCTGCTCCAGTATTCTCTTTCTCTGTCTCCATCTCTATCTCTGTCTCTGTCTCCCTCCTCTCCCACCTTCTATCTGTCTCCCCCTCCCCATCTCTGTACATTTATATACATATTAGCATGTGTATACATGAATTTATATGCATGAATTTCCTTTCTGGGAGAATATATGTTTGGTGGCATTAGATGCCAAGCTGAATGTCATTAAAATATCTATTCTGAGTCTAAAATGACAAATATCTGCTATGGGCTTTAATGTTAAATATCATTACATATGTGACTTTTAGAGACAATGAACTCCAGATATCCTCTAATTAGAAGCAATGTCTTATATGACATTTCTAGAGAATATGGCTGATTTAGCCTTACACTATATTCCATTCTGTATAGGAAGTCGAGGACAAAATTGGTAGTTTCCTTTTTTATGGGACAAAGGGATTTCCCAGGCAGTGGAAATAGAGTCGTTGGCCACACCCCTTTGATAATGGAACCTCAACTACTAAAGGCATTTGGGCACACTTGAGTAGAGCTTCCAGTAGCCAAGTTTCATGAAGGGTAGTGTTGAAGACATTCCAACACTGCCATAGGGGATTCCATTTACTCCTAGAGGATTACATTTTTGTGGGACTAGAACAGGGCAGGGTTGTGCTTTCCGCAGATGCCAAATAAATTAAGTGAGGAGAAACTCCAAGGTGGTTAACAAGATTACCATGTCAATCCTCCCAATGTCAGCCATTTAGATCAGGCAAACAAAGCTCTCTAGAATACTCTAAGCTGTTATGGGAGAGTTCTGCATTTGAAGTCAAAAGACCTGGATTCAAATCCTGGCTCTGCTATTTACAACCTGTGTGACCTTGATCAAGTTACTTATCTTCTCTGGTAACCAGTTCCTTATCTGTAAAATCAAGGAAGTTGAATTAGATGCCCTCTAACATCATTTCCAGCTCTAAATCTATGACCTTATGATCTTATGCTCAGAGCCATCCCAAGGACTTGGTGAATCAGGACAGCCACTCTAAGGTCTCTACTTCATGTTGAGCGGGGACTGTTTCATTTTTGCCTTTGTGTTGCCATGCCAAGCACAGTGCTGGGCACATTAATAAAGGTGTAATGAATGATTGGTTGATTCAGGAACATAGTGCAAGAGAAGGTGTCCAGTAGACACCTTAAACTAAGCATATCCAAAACAGAACTCATTATCTCTCCCCCTAAATTCGCCTCCCACTCCTACCTACCATCACAAAGGCCAAGAGCCCCCGTACTCCACATATAACATTCTATCTTTGTGTAGCCCTTTTGTGGTTCCCTGTCTATTGTTTCCCTCAACTAATGTTGCCTTTGCCTTTTCACATTAACTTGACTTTACATTAAAATATTCACAGGGCTTGGAGGACCCCATAGTATCGCTCGATACTCTGTCCCCTTTCACTATATTCCTTATCCCTTGATATTTGATGCCTCCTTTCACTATCTCTGACATTCATTGAATACTTTTACATATTTAAAAGATGACCAAAACTGTCCCTTGAATACATTTAGCCTTCAGCCATTGATCATGTCCCCACCAGTGCCTTCCCTAAGAGGTTAAGAACCTTGTCAGCAAGGTGACAATGTGAGTTATTGCCAATATTATAGACTATCTTGATTCCTAGCCAAACCTGCTGCATTAGGCTTCATTGTCCTTTTTATTGGTCAATAAAGGATTGAAGTTAAATATCAAATCAACAGAAGGGAGAAATATTTCCAATGCATATATCCACAAACCCCCTCTAAAGACATATTCCAAGACTTGGCACAGAATAGGTAATTGGTTCTTGAAGACTCCAGTAGCAGAGTAGAAACTCAGTCAGATCCTAACAAACTAGAATGGCTTCTAGGGTGAAGACCAGCCTAGTGAAGTTCAAGAACAGTCACATCCCCAAAGAGCTGTCCACCAATGATCAATTTCTTTGGGCCTAATGAACCATGCAGCTGTTTACTAAAGAGTGAAGGGATTCATTTTGGAAGGTGGAGTAGTGATGTGAGGGGAGGAAATCATGGGTCTTTTGTAATGTTAAAGCATTTTCTCCAAATGATGAACTTTTCCCCAAATCTTTCCTGACCTAGTCCCAAAAACCACCCCAAATAACCCTATTCTAGAGTATATTTACTTTCTTGAGAATTTCAGCAAAATAATATTCATTGAAGAAAAGCCCTAGTCTGATGCTAACTCATCATGGCCTGGAGATGACCCTGGGTTCTTATTATGTAAACAGTATTCAAATTCTGAACCATCTGACAAGCTAGCTTGTAATGCCTTGAGTAACAGGGGAAGAACAGGCTGCATTGCCTATCATCTGGGGACCAGACAAATTAAATTCAGAGAGGCTCAGTACCCAGTTGACTCCATCCCAGGTTGACTTCAGAGTGATAATTTTTTTTGGTCACAGCAACTTTCAAAGACCATCTACTTTAGCTTGGGCAGGTTATTTCATCTCTCTGGGTTTCTTTCCTCCTCTTTAAAATGATAATGTATGCCTACGTGGTTTCTGAGGTTGCTCGCAACTCTAGATCTGTGATTTTATTATCATGATTCAATAATAAGAGCTAAGATTTAAATAGCACCTTAATAGTCTACAAAGTGCTTTACAGATATTTTCTCATTTGATTCTCACCAGCAACCCTGTGAGGCTGGTAGTATTATTATCTCCTCCCCTCCCCCATCACAGATAAATAAACTAAGGCTTAAGAGAGGTTAAGTCACTTAGGAGCTGAGGATCATAGATTATGAACTAGAAGGAATCTTGAAGACCATCAAGCTTAACCTCCTTATTTTACAGAAAACTGAGAGGTTGAGAGAGGAAAATGGCTTGACCAAGATCACACAGCTAGTAAGTTTCTAGGGCAGGCTATGAACACAAATTTTCCTGACTCCACATCCAGGGCTCTATACACTGTGCTGTCTCTTTAATTTCCCTCTTTGATAAAATGAATGATTTATAGCCATTAAGTTGAATAAATCCAGCTCAGGTCTTAGCACTTAGCCCAATGCCTCGCATATAATAGGCACTTAATAAATATTGATTGATTGATTGATCTTCCAGGTCTAGATTTATGATTCTGGGGTCCTACTTAGAGGTAGAGGGGCTACAGTCTGAGTCAGTAAGGTGAATGAGAACCCATACAACCAAAATCACAGCTCCTTGAAGAATTGAGATACTCGCTATGAAGGGAAGGGCATGAACACAGTAGACATGCTGAAACTACTGTTCTTTGGAGCCCTCTAGAGCCCATGGGTTTCAACTGACGACCAAAAGGTTGGTTGGGCATGCTGAATTGCTCAGCATTGTCTTTGGGTTAAGAAACAGGTAGGGTTTAGTTTAGGTAGCCTAAGAAGAGGTAATTTCTGAAAGCTTTGGAGTTTTAGGGTGAGAAGGTGACCAGATTTCAGCATTCCATTAGAAGCCATCAGGGCTCCTTAGCTTTCCCTAACTGCTACTTACCCTGAAATTACAGGAGACAGATTAGTCTTACAATCATTATTGCTTATGGCAGTGCCATTTAGAAAGCTTCATAATAGAAGTGCATTACTGCAAAGCTAAGACCAAGTGCTTAACTTTGCCATTTATTAAGCTTAAACTTTCAAGTAGGTTAATATGGTCTGTCGTTCTGTCTTTTCTCTGTCATTGTCTTTATTTTACTGTCTCTCTGTCTCCAGCCCTTTCTCTGTGAGTATATGTCCTACAATGCGCATGCAAATATATATGTACATGTGCACACAGACGCAGACACTCAGACATAAGCACACCCACACAAACACAGGCACACAGACACACACACACCAAACACGCCCTATGACAATCTGTCTAGCTAGGTAGGTACCCCATGTCTTTTGGGCTGCACATCTAGGGGACAGAGGGGTCCTTAGGATCATAGAACCATAGATTTAGAAGGACCTTAGAGGACATCTAGTCTAGCCTCATTTTACACATTTTATGAATAAGGAAACCAGGACCAAGTAAGGGGAAGTGACTCACCCAAAATCACATAGATCTTAAGTCCCAGAGGCAGGATTTGAACCAAGGCCCTCTAATTCCATATCCAGTGTTCTTTCTATTGCTTCAATGCAATGTTTCTCCTCTTCACTGAGTTATTAAGTATTAACATATGAGGGTGAGATTGCTTCTCAGATCAGGGCAAGGGGTTAGATATTCGGAAATGATGGTTATATATATATATATATATATGCGCATATATATATATATATACATATGTGTGTGTGTGTATCTATCCATCTATCTATCTATCTAGGTATGTATGTATATATTTTAAGTTCTAGGCAAATAGAAAATCCAGGGAGGAGGGAAAAGAAAAATTGAAGACAGATGATAATTTCCAATTAGTAGCTACAAAATATAAACTATAAGAGAATGTCTACAATAAACTTTCATGTAGCAACACCTGGCTTCTCTTAAAGTCCTGGATGGAGCCAGTATATAAGTGATGCTGCAAGGGCATCTTGGGAGGCAGTGACTCAACCATAAGTATAATGCTCAGATTATTATGAAATAAATGCCTGCCTTAGGACCCCTTACCATTTAGAGCCCTAGGAAACAGAGTAAAACTATAAAGACTATAAAAACTATAAAGAAAGAAAGTGTGTACATACATATTATATATACATACACACACACATATAATATGTATGTATATGTGTATATATCATCGCATATATATACACTATTCACCAGCCAAGAGCAAAAACTTTATCTTTTCAAAAGAAATTAGTGATAGCCTTTATTTTAACATCATCCTAATTTCAAAGTATATCCTTTCCTCCTCTACCCAGAACACCATCCGTTTGCAAGGGTAATGGGTGAGAGCCCAGTCTTTAGAGCATGCACAACATGCCCTGCTTAGTCCCCATCCAACACATGTCAGCTTCTGGATCTGCACAGTGGAGGAGCCCTTTAGTCCAGTGGTGTCAGATTCAAATAGAAACTGATCCTTGTGGACTGCGTATTGACTTAGAAAACCACAAATTAACATAATTTATACTGCATTGTATTTTATTTATTTATTTCATTAAGTGTTTCGGAATGACATTTCAATCTAAATTGGGCTGTCTTGGGGAGTTTTGCAGTAGCGTGGGTAGTCTGACACCTCTGCTTTCCTCTACTTCAGAGGATGTATAAATACCCTCTGAAAGTTTTCTGTTTATGTATTATGTAATTTTTTAAAAAACCCTTTAATTGGCTACTGAGCCAGAACTGAGTGCGTTTACAGAAGGTTCAAGTGGACAATGTCTCCCTCTCTTCCCTATCAACTTCAAACAAGGACTGTTGTGAGTTTCAGGTAGTGGAGGAGCAAGCTTCCCTCTCTCTTTCTGCCCTGGGGGGCCACATGTCCCACGGAACCTTGGTAGCTATTTCTTTTGTGTCTCTTTTTTCCTGATCATCATGAATGACTGTTGGGAGATGGGAATTGAACCATCAGAGGTTCCCTCAGCCCCTGAAATCAGTAACAGAGATCACTGGAGCCAGTAGCTGGTGCTGCTGAGTCTGGTGAGGAACCAGCCAACTCTGAGCAACAAAGTGCTTGACCCAGTCTAACAGTGGATAAATTCTGCAAAGAGCTAGCCCGGCTGAGCGAGGGAGTGACTTATCCATTGGCAGTGCCACACCCAGAAATGAACTTGGTGGGGACCCAGAAGGGAAGAAAGGACTCTGAAGGTCAAGAATCAGGAGGGATCTCTTAACCCCATATGTTCCTACAGGTGGGTGTCTGTCACTTTGTGCTTTCAGTTTGAGTCCACTCTCCCCTGGGAACAAGTTTGCACAGAAAGGAGAGTATGTCTCCAGTTTAGGGGATTTTTTAGTAATTTCTCTCCCTGTTACACTGCTCTCATCTGCCCATTCCACCAGGCTAATTTTGGCCTAACAATTAACACCAAGAAAACACAGGTGTTCCATCAGCCACCACCACATCATCCATACCTGGAATCATTGGTTACAGCAAATGGAAAAACTTTGAATTCTGTGGACAAGTTCACTTACCTTGGTAGTGTACTTTCCAGGGATGTACACATTGATAATGAGGTTGACACACACATTGCCAGAGCTAGCTCAGTGTTTGGGAGGCTCCAAAGGAAAGTGTGGGAGAGAAGGAGTATTAAGACTGACTACCAAACTGAAGGTCTACAGAGCCATTGTGCTGACTTCATTGTTGTATGCCTGTGAAACCTGGACAGTATACCAGCACCATGCCAGAAAACGGAATCACTTCCATTTGAATTGCCTTAGGAAGCTTCTGAAGATAGCAGACACTAAGGTCCTTTCTCAAACTAAACCGTCAAGCATTCAAATTCTACTTCAGAGAGTGCAACTCTGATGGACTGGCCACATTGTTTGATTGCAAAATGTACTCTTGCTTGAAAAACTATTTTATGGAGAACTCACAGGCAAAGGTTCACATGGTGATCAGAAGAAGCGACACGAAAATACTCTCAAGGTTTCTCTTAAGAACTTTGGAATTGATTGAGTGGCATGGTAGATACTGGTAAGCCTGGTAGGACTGCTTAGCATGGCATGCCCACATCAGAGAAGGTGCTGTGCTCTGTGAGCAAAGCAGAACTGAAGTAGCTCAAAAGAAATGCGAGATGGGCAGATTTAGAGAATCCACCCCAAGTGTTCACATGGACTATTTGTGCCCGACCTGTGGTAAAGCATTCTGAGCTCATATGGGTCTGATCAGCCACAGTAAGACGCACTGTAAGTTGACTCTAGCATAGTGATGTCATTTTGGTTCTCTTCGAGAATGAAGGACAACAACCTACCAACACTTTCCCAGTCAATATCCCTTTGAAAAAGCCAGTTGGTATCAACTAGTTAGTTGATATTAGGAGAAGTACACTGCAAGGGTCTTACAAATTAGAGTATTAAAAATTCCAGACCCTCAGGGCTACCCAGTACCTTGAACCTTGAGGGGAAAAGTACTCAGCCATCCCCTCAGGACCCAATCCGCCAGTGCCAGTGGGGACTGGGAGGGTGAGACCAGGGGGGTCCAACATAACAAATATAAATAAAATTTTAAAAAAGATGTTTTTAAAGCAGGTTAACAAAACTAACCTGCACATTGATTAAGCCTGATAGTACACACAATGTTCCATACCCTTAGTCCCCCATTTCTGTAAGGAAGAAAGTTAAGTACATTTCTCTCATCCCTTCTTTAGGGACAAGTTCGATCATTATGATTACAAAGGTTTCATTTTTTGTCATTGTTATTTTCATTTATATTGTTGTGATTATTACATGTGTTATTTTGGTATGAAAGATTTTCAACACTTCTTCTCGTTCTTTCTAAAGGTGCTACAGCGTAAGAAAGAACAATGTACTTGTAATTGGGGTCCCATCTCTGCTACCAAGTAGCCAAATGGCATTGGACAAATTATTCAACCTTCTTCACATATAAAAAGGAACAATTAGACTAAATAAGCTCTGCGGCCCATTCCAGCTTTGTGACTGTAGTCCCTACCCTTCCCCCTTGTTCACTGCTTTCTCCACTTCTTATGGCTTCATTTCCCAATCTCTGATCCAATGCAGTCTGATCGGAGCCAGGCACATTTTATTACCTCCTTGCTTGTGTTGAATGCTTTAAACTTTAAACATTCATGTTCATTATTCATTAGATCTTAGCTAACAGCAGATGCTACGTTCCATAGCCATTACGTAGAATGCACTCAGTTGTATGAAGTGTTGTTCAGTGTGCCAGGGTGCCTATAGCAGGAAGGGCCTAGGGTCACAAGCTGAGTCAGTATATCAATCAGTAAACATTTATTAACCTCCTAGTATGTGCCAGGCACCGTGCTAAGCACTAGGGATACAAAAAGAGGCACAAGATAGTCCCTGCCTTCAAGGAGTTTATAATACAATGGGAGTGACAACTAGTAAATAAATATGCACAAGCCACGTAAATAGGGTAAATAAAAAGTGACTAAGAGAGGGGAGGCACTAAAATTGAGCAGTTAGGGAAAAACTTCCTGGTAAAAAAGGGGGAATTTTATTTGGGAATCAAAGGAAGCCACGGAAATCAGTAGACAGAGTTGAGAAGGGAGAGAATTCTAGGCATGGGGGACAGCCAGAGAAAATTCCCAGATCTGAGAGATGGAGCATCTTATTTGTGGAACAGCCAGAAAGCCGGTGTCACTGGATAGACGAAATAAGGTGTAAGAAGACTGGAAAGGGTAGGAGGCAGCTAGGTTATGAATGGCTTTGAACACCAAACAGAAGATTTTGTATTTGATCTGATAGGGAGCCATTGGCATTATTGAGTAGGGGAGTGACACGATGGGACCTGTGCTTTAGGAAAATCACTTTGGTGGCTAAATGGAGAATGGGTTGGAGTATAGAAAGACTTGAGGCAGGCAGACCCATATATAGGCTATTATAATAGCCCAGGTGTGAGATGATGGGAACCTACACCAGAGTGGTAGCTGCATCAGGGTTGAGAAGGGGACATGTTCGAGAGATGTTGCAAACATGAACTCAACAGGCCTTAACAATAGATTGGATGGGTGGGAGATAGCAAGGAGTTGAGGATGACACCTAGGTTTTGAACCTGAGAGACTGGGAGGACACTGCTGTCTTCAACAGTAATAGGAAAGAAAGAAGGTTAGGAGGGTTTAGAAAGAAAGATAGTGAGTTCTATCTTAGCTACATCATGTTTTTTTAAGATGTCACTGGACATCCAGTTCAAGATGTCTGAAAGACAGTTGAAGATGTGAGTTTGGAAGTCAGCAAAGAGTTTGGGACAGGTTAGGCATATCTGAGAATCATCAGCATAGAGATAGTAATTAGATCCTTGGAAGCTGATAAGATCACCAGTTGAAGCAGCATAGAGAAGAAAAGAAGGATCAGAACTCCTATGTCCTATGGGACATCTATGGTTAGAGGGCATGCCCTGGTTGAGGATCCAGCAAAGAAAACTGAGAAGGAAAAGCCAGATAAGTAAGAGGAAAACCAAGAGAGAGTGGTGTCCCAAGAATGTAGACAGAGGAGAGTATTAAGGAAGAGTAGATGATCAACAGTGTCAAAGACTGCAAAAGGTCAAGAAGAATAAGAACTGAAAAAAGGCCAGGGGATTTGGCAACTAAGAGGTTATTGGTAACTTTGGAGAGAGTAATTTTGGTGGAATGATGAGATCAGAAACAGGATTGTAGGGGATTAAGCAGAGAATATGAGGAGAGAAAGTGATAGTACTTTTGTACAGGGCCTTTTTAAGGAGTTTAGCCACAGAGGGCAAAATATACATAGGATAATGGTTAGCTGGAATGGAAGGATGAAGTGAGGATTTTTTTTTTTTAGGATGGGAGAGACATGGATATGTTTGTAGACAGGAGGGAAGAAGCCGGAAGAAAGATTGAAGATTAATGAGTGGGAATGACAGGGGGCTGTCTGTGGGAGGAGATGGGTTGGATTTGGCCCATTTGAATAGGCAGAGGGATTAACCTTGTTAAGGAGTAAGGGCGCCTCATCATATTCTACTACTTTTGGTTGAAAACTCTTCCTCCAGACAGAGGTGGCTGGCACCAACTCTCCACTTAAAAGCTGGCTGGCCACAATGTATCAGGGGAAGATTTTATTAAAAGGAAAAGAAACCAGGGGGCATTATATATTCTGTAACAAGCAATTTACGGTAAGGCCCAAGTTCCAAAGATCCCACAAGGAGAATTTCCCAGTGTTATTGAGGATCCCAGCCTGCAGTGATATCTCATGCCAAGGCCAACGTCAGCTGTTTTCCCATACCTACAACATACCCATTCTCCGCTGTAACACTGTAACCACATTCTCTGTTAGCTCCTCCTAGCTGGCATCCTCTCACCACCATAAAGCATATGCAGTTCTTCCCTTTAGATGCCAATGAGGAAACCCAAATGTTCTTTTCCTGGTCTGGCTAGTAGTTATAGCTCTAGTAAAAACAATGCCGGGGGAAGCATTTCCCCCTTACTGAGGCTTATAACCTTTGTCTACAACTCATTTATCTGCCTCTGCATACACAGCCTCAATCAAAAATAAGGTCTATGTGGTTTCCCTCACCCCCACCCATTCACCCATCAGTGACTGCACTCTGGCACCTTTTCTAGAACTTGGAGAGTTTTCTTCAACTTGTTACCGACTCTGACGCCATGCTTGGTTAGAGCACCTTACTGAAATGGCGCTCTCCAAAAGACTGCTCTTACTCTCCAGACGTTGTCAGAACAGGCAGCTAAGTAGCACAGTGGGTAGAATATGAGGCCTGGATTCAGGAAGACCTGAGTTCAAATCCTATCTCAGACACAGACTAGCTGTGAGACCCTGGACAAGTCATTTGACCTCTGTCTGCCTCAGTGTCCTCAATTGTAAAATGGGGATAATAATAGCACCAGCCTGGGAGAGTTGTTGTGATGATCAAAGGAGATAATAATTGTAAGGCACTTAACACAATGCTGGCAGATAGTAAACACAATGGAGCTGTTAGTTGTTATTGTCATTATCTCAGCTTGTCCTTAGCGTATTAGTATGAGATGGAGCATATTATGGAAACTTAAGAAAAAGAGAAAAGGAGTTCCTAGTAATCTCTGTGGGTTACACTTGAAAAATCATTTATTTATTTATTTGTTTGCTCGTTTATTTATTTGTTTGTTTGTTCATTTATTTATTTATTTACATGCCACTTTGAAGTTTACAAAGCACTTCACATACATTTACACACTTGTACTTTACAATAACCTTATAAGGGGCATAACATTCCATTTGCAAACTGTTTAGTTATTAGAAGACAGCTTGAATGTCTCCCCTTCACCTTCTGTTTTATAAGCAAAACACTTCCCAGTTATTTCAACCAGTCTTTAAATGATGTGAATTCAAGGCCCTTTATCATCACATTTATCACCTCCTTTGAACAAACTCTAGCTTATTAAATGTTCTTTATAAATTGGAGCTCTCAAAATTGAACACGGTATTCCAGAAGGGGTCTGACGAGGTGTGAGTGCAAAGAGTCTATCACCTCTTTATTCCCAAAAGCTGAACCTATGCTAATGCAGCCCCAAATCACAGTAGCTTTTTGGCCTACATGTTACACTACTGACTCACATTTAATTGTGATGCAGTCCATTACAATCTTTTGTAAATATTTTTCAAACAATTGTTTAATCACATCTTTCCCCATCTTATACTTGTAAACTTGACTCATCCTGTAACCCAGTTGTTAGACTTTTACATTTATTGAAAATAATGTAAGCAATCACAGGGTAGATCACAAAATTCCAAGGTCCAGTATACTTTAAATTATAAGCAAGATGACATTCTGTACCAGTCTATACAGCCATCAAATCTGTGAAAACATTAGGTGGTGGGATCCTTTAGAATGCTAGTGAACTCCTCTCAATCCCAGCTAATTAATTATAGAACTAGGAAGCTGTCTTTATAGTATGACTTCAGGGACCCCAGGAAGAACCACTTCAGCCCCCCAAATTATATCTCCCCACTGTTCACTAATACATAGAATTACTTTAACCAAAAGACAAAGCCTTTCATTTCATAATCAGACATACCATTCTTGGAAGAAGAAACACAATGACTTAATTTCTTTTTATGGCATAAATAACTAATATCAGATACTTTCCTGAGAGATTTTAGTAGGAGGAAGGAAGGAGAGAATGCCTTTTTTCCTATCAAAATCTGCTCAAAAAAGAGTACTAGACCCCTAAAATTGGTAAAGTAGATAATAGACAAAAAGGGAGAAAGATTCAGTAAATTGGAAGTTGGAGGTACTAAAGTCCAACTTTGCCAACTTTACAGTTTTGTTGGGGGTCAGGGGGCTTCACTCTGACTTCATTTAACATTATGATTTTACTATAATGTAATTATTGTGTTTATAGAGAGATGATTTGACCCATGGTATATAAAAATTTGTATAATTCCCCTAGTTGTGATAGGATGCTACCATGTTACTGGATTCCACTGCCACACATTTTATCTCCGAAAATGAGCTCTTAGGAGTAGGTAGTTAATGATGGAAATCCACTCTGCTAAAAAATAGTAGAAGTTAGAACACTGAAACTGCAGGTGGGGGAGAGTGACGAAGTGGAAAGTACCACGGTGACAACTCATATCCAGCCTTGTTCTTAGGGAAGATAAGTTGTCTCATCATAATAAAGCAATGTCTATTTTAAGATTTTAATATGTAGTCTATAATCAGAATCAGAATATCACCCAGGGAAAAGATGAAAAATTAGACTTACCTGCTACAAAACTGGCATTTCCCCCTAAAGACTTAAAAAAAAACCTCTAAGTAGGAGGAGGAGTTGAACAAAACTTAGCAAATAGGCAGGGCAGAGCTGTGTAAAATCCACTGAGGTTGAATATTACCATAGATTTAGACCTGGAAATACCTTAGAACTCACTCCCTTTCATTTTACAGTTGAGGAATCTAACTTCTAGAGATGTTACCCAAGGTCATATAGGTAGTAAATGCCACTTCTTTTTACCTGTCCTTTTCCTTTTGAATAAGATATGCACTTCAGTAATCATATATCAGGCGTTGATCTTATCCTACCAAGACTCAATGATTCTTATGTTTAATTTACCTCCTTATGTTAGAATCTCTAGTTTATCTTCTTAGCTATATTTGTGCATTGACATCCAGGGCCATGGTCTTTATTGATTCCTCCTTTCTTGAATTTTATATTCTACTATATGAATTTCTGAGAGTACTGCTATTCTTCTTCCTATATTCCAGCCACCATCTATCAATTATGGCTTTGTCAACACACATAGAAAATTTTCTTTATTCTTTTTCCTTTTCCACTTAAATGAAATTTGTATGAAGAAAGACGGGCAAATGTAGGTAGGTAAGTAAGGAGAGAGAGAGAGAGAGAGAGAGAGAGAGAGAGAGACAGACAGACAGACAGACAGACAGACAGACAGAGACAGAGAGAGACAGAGAGAGAGAGACAGAGAGAGAGAGAGACAGAGAGAGAGAGAGAGAGAGAGAGAGAGAGAGAGAGAGAGAGAGAGAGAGAGTCCATTTTAGGTTCACACCATCCTTGATCAGAAAATCATCATTTCTATATTTAAAGGTCTACTACAGAATCCAAATCTTAGCTAGCTTTTCATAACCTAAATCTACCTTTCTCTTATGAAGATTTTTCCTTCTGATGGGCAATTTTGATGATAAGACCAACCATGTTCCTAAGATCTTTAGTTTCTTACCCAAGACTTTGTAATGCTTAGAAATGCTTCAGTACACCTCAGCAAGGAATCATTAACCATTACTACACATTTCATTTCCCACATTCCTCCTTTCATTATGTACATGCACATGGCCAGCAACAAAACTATCAGATTTTGAGAGGAGGGAGATAACAACCTGGAGGATCAAGAACAGCTTCCCCTAGGAGGTAACCCATGAAAGACACCTAGAAAGAAGCCAGTGTATTTAAGAGGTGGAAGTAAAGAGAGTGATTGTCTCTTCTCCTCTCACTTCTGTATCTTACCTCACATCTTTCTACTTCCATACACAGGCTAGGATTCCCCTCTAGCTCTTCAGAACCCTCATCTTTGTTTTCACACAGAAGCTCTTTTTCCATTTGTTGTTTTACTTTAAAAAATAATATTTCTTAATTTATTTCATTAAATATTTCCCAATTACATGTATGAAACTTAACATTCACTTTTTAAAAATTTAAATCTCTCTTCTCCTTCCCCTCCCCCATTACTTTTGAAGGCAAGCAATATGACATCAGTTATATACAAGAAGTCATGCAAAAGATATTTCTATATTAACCATGTTACAAAAGAAAAACCCCAAGAAAAATAAAGAAAGTTTTAAAAGTATGTTTCAATCAGCACTCAGAGCTCATTAGCTCTCTCTCTGGAGGTAGATAGCGTTTTTCATCATGAGTCCTTTGGAACCACCTTGGTTCCTTGTTGTGATTAGAGCAGCTAAATCTTTCACAGCTGATCATCTTTACAATGTTGCTGTTACTGTGTACAATGTTTTTCTGGTTCTGCTCACTTCACTTTGCATCAGTTCATGTAAGTCTTCCCAGGTTTTTCTGAAACTGTCCTGCTTATCATTTCTCATAGCACAACAGTATTCCTCACAGTCATCTACTGCAACTTATTCAGACATTCCGCAATTAATGGGCATCCCTCAATTTACAATTCTTTGCCACTAGAAAAAAAAAAGCTGCTGTAAATATTTTTGTACATATAGGGCTTTTTCCCTTTTCATTGATCTCTTTTGGTATTCCTGGGTTAAAGGGTATGTACAGTTTTATAGACCTTTGAACATAGTTCCAAATTAATGTCCAGAATGTTTGGATCAGTTCACAACCCCCTCACCAGGAATGTATTAGTGTCCCAATTTTCCCACATCCCCATCAGCATTCATCGTTTTCCTTTTCTGTCATGTTAGCCAATCTGATAGGTGTGAAATGGTACCTCAGAATTGTTTTAATTTGCATTTCTCAAATCAGTAGTGATTTAGAGCATTGTGTATGTGTATGTGTGTGCGTGTGTGTGTGTGTGTGACCATCGATAGCTTTGATTTCTTCTTCTGAATACTGCCTGTTCATATCTTTGATCATTTATCAATTGAGAAATGGCTTGCACTTTTATAAATTTGGCTCAGTTCCCTATATATTTGAGAAATGAAACCTTTATCAGAGAAAATTGCTGTAAAAATTTCCCCCAGTTTCTTCTATTTATTTTTAAAGGAAAACTTCATTCCTCCATGATAACCTAATAATCACAGATCTAGAGCTATATCACAGAGACTATCTAGTCCAACTCCCTCATGCATTTGATGAAAATGAAGCCCAGAGTGGTTAAGTGACTTGCCCAGGGTCACACAGGTAGTAAGCATCAGAGGCAAGATTTGAACCCAGGTCTTTTGACTCCAGAGAAAGTATTCTCTTCACCATGCCACATTGCCTCCTAGCGAGGGGAGGAATTTTCTGAAAACTATTGTCTTCTCTATGAGGCAGACCAGGCTGCATGGATAACTCTGAGTAGCAGCCACTTAGCTGTGATAGATGACAAAATGGAGGTTCTAAATGTGTCCTGCTCCAATCACACTGTTAGATATGACAATAGATTCCAAAGTTCTGGCCTCCCCAGCTGGTATTCATTCCCTTGTACAAGGCCCCACCTTGTTCTAAAGCAGGGTACATTCAAACATTAGGGGTAGTCCTTCGAGCTAAGATGTTGGTTGTTACTTTGTTTAGACAAACTGTGAAAGTTCTTGTGAAGGAAATGAGCGGCCTCTGTGGTCAAAATATGAGCACTTAAAAAAAATTAATCTCTTGGTGGGGGAGACTTGGTAAGGTGGCTGAAAAGGAATAATTTATCTTCTAAGAAATAGCTTTAAAAATCAAGAAACTTAACCTAAGAAGTTGATCTTTAAGACACTAAAGAAAACCTTCTGTCCTCTCCTGAACAGGTCATATGTAAATGACCACTAGTAATAAACAGGGCAAACTACAGCGATAACTAATTTCTACAACCTTGCATATTCTCTATGTGTTTATGCATGTTAAATTTATCTCCTCACAAATATTTCTTCCACAATAGTCAATAAACAAGCACTTCTTAAGTACCTCATGCGTGTCAGGCATTGTGCTAGGCACAGAGTAGAAATCCAGCTCTCATTATTCAGCCCCAGAGCTCAAGACCTGAACTTTTTAGGACTTTTAGAACTTTGAGATGATCACAAGCCAGAGATTAGAATCAGAATCAACAAATGTTTTGAACTGGAAAGGACCTTAGAGATTATTTGGTCTCTTCCCTTCAAGAGTCCCTAATTTGTCTCTGTGAGGATTAGCCTCACAGATCAGCTAGGCCCTAGCTGACAGAAGCATGACCATATTTGACCACTCGTTGACCCACCTATGTCCTGGGAAGTTCCTACATGTCCAATAGTTGATTTACTCAGTTTTGTTTAGGCAAGGAAGGCAAGGTTCTCCTGATCATAATCAGTTTAACAAATGTCAATTATCCAGGTAGGTAGAGAAAACAGAGAGATATCAGTTAACAACAATAATGTCAAATGGATGCAGACCTGGTTGGATAGATAGCCAGACTCAAAAAGTCATTGTTAATAGTTCACTGTCAATGTGGCAGATCAATAATGGGAAATCCCTAGGATCTGTGCTTGGCACTGTACCATTTAACATTTTTATCAATTACTTTGAAATAGGGGCAGCTAGGTGGTACAGTGAATAGAGCACTAGCCCTGGATTTAGGAGGACCTGAGTTCAAATCCAGCCTCAGACACATAACACTTACTAGCTGTGTGCCCCTGGGCAAGTCACTTAACCTCATTGCCTAGCCAAAAAACAAAAAATTACTTTGAAATGATACAAAGCTTAGTGGGGATACCTAATGGTAGATGATGACATCAAAGTCCAAAAGGGTCTCCACAGCCTAGAACAAGTTGGTAAACTTTTTTTCTTTATTTAAAAACCATTCTTAGCTGTGGGCTAAACAGGTGGCAGATCAGATTTTGCCCTTGGGCTATATAGTTCACTGATCCCTGGACATTGAGCAGACTTTAACAAGATGAATGCATTAGGGATAAATGTAAAGTGTTGCACTTGGGTACAAAAAATCAACTTCACATGAATAAGATGGGGAGACACAGTTAGACAAGAGTTGCTCTGAAAAAGATCTAGGGTTTTCAGGGGACTGCAAGCTCAATAGTCAGTAGTGTACTATAATAGCAAAAAAAAAAATCTTGGGCTACATTAAGAGAGACATAGTTTCCAAGAATGGGGATGTCATTGTCTCACTGTACTTTGTCCTCATTAGACCTCATTAGAATATTTTATTCAGTTTTGGGCACCATCATTAAAGAAGGACATTAATAAACAGAAAGTGCCCATAGGAGATAAATTGATAATTGACTTATGACATTATAAATTGGGGGAAAGCATACCTAGTTCTTTAGGTACTCACTGGCAGTGGAAAATGGGGCTATGATCACATGTTAATAATTATAGAGGACATGGAAGTAAATAGCACAGAAAACACAGAGACAAGCAATGAAAGGGGTAGATGGTATGGGGATGGAAGATGGAATAGAGAAGAAAGGTAGGCAGTGGTGGGCAGGAGTATGGTGAGAGGGAGAGGCAGAGAGCATCATTCATGTAACCGTGGATCAGAGTTGAAAGCACCATGCAGCATGGACCTGATGGAGATAAAAGAGTGCTCAGGGGCAGGAGTTTGAGATCTCATTTTTATAGGGTTGAGGTCGACGACAAACTTATCTCTACCACCTTGGGGTTAGTTCATTAACATATCCAAATTATTTCAAAGTTATCAGTAAAACATTAAAGTTAACATGTCTGAATCATCTCAAAAGTGTCAGCACCATTTGGCGATCTGATGGTCTTTACTGTAGAGGTCTGGAATTTCTCTGGGATTTACATGTCATAGGACCAAAAAGCCTGACCACAAAGTCTGAATGGCTTCCCCCTTCTACACAAATTACAGGAAATGATTTTTGGTTGATCTATGATGTAGTTTGCAAATTATGTTCCTTTGATCTTTGGGATGGTTTGTTAAGTGACTTGCATGTCCTCCTTTGTGAACTTGCTTCCTGATATTGCCTCTTTATGCTGGCTACTTATAAATTTAGTATATGACTAGAAGGGGAGATAGTAAGGGGGACCAGAACAAGATTCAGCTTTTAACACAAGAGGGGAACTGAGTTGGTTAAGTCTATAAGAAGGCAGGGTGTCACTTTATATATTCAAAAAGGAATTACTGAGGCATCCACCAGGTGGCACTGTAATCAAGCCACCAGCCAAAAGGTCCTGTCAAAGTGGCACTAATGAGTGCCTGTGTGGAATAACCTTCTTAAAAGTTGCAATATCCCTAATGACCACCAGAGGACACTCAACTAGCAGACTCTCCAACTACTTCACCTCCACCAAAGCTGAACTGTGTGTTTTTGAACAGTTGGCAAAGCAAAAATTCACACTGCCATAGTATCTAGTTTAAGTTAGTGTATGATGTAAAAAACATGGCCCCCCAAATACCAAATTAATTACTTAAATCTATGGCTCTACCCCAACCCATTGACTGAATTTTCCTCTCTCAGCCAAAGAACACCTAGACTCTCACTCCCTCCATGCTCCCCTCCCCAAAATTCATAACACTGGCAATTAGCGTTCTGTGGTCACTTACTTTATTGGAGATTAGCAAAGATGAAAATTAACTGGTTAAGAGTTCCTCCACAGAGCACCCTGTCCAATTATCTCCCCAAAGTCCTTTCAACTACCTTCCTAGCATCTGACTCTAAGGTATCTGGGAAAGGCCCCACACCACTGGTGTCTACTGTTCATGTAACTGGAATAAGGGGTGGGGTGGTATTTGTCCAGGGTCCCAACTCTGGACCTTGGGAAGTATGAGCAGTACTGAGAGAGATCAGGGTCCTGGGTCCAACATACTAATATTAAAGGTTTCACGATAACTGATAGTCTCTAGACCCCAACTCTAGACTCCAACACTAACTAGTCCTTGTTTCTACTCACAGTCTAGTTTGGCGTTTCCATCGCTGGTTTTGATAATCATAGGTAAAAGCTTGGGCTCAGCCTGCTGCTATCCACAGTCTGATCTCAGCTCTCCAACTACTGGTTCTGATCACAATAGGTAGAGGCACTAATCACAGTGCTTCTGACTCCAAATTCCATAACAGTTACAGAGTACCACACTGCTTTGTGGGTCATGCCCAAAAATAAAATCCACCCTCAAAGGATTAATATTTGCTAATGTTGAAAATATTTTTTAAAAATGTCTTAGACTCTGAGCCTTAACTAGAAATCCATTTACTATATAGCTTTTTTAATCTCTGGGGATCCTTATCGCAATGCCGAGTTGAGTTCCCAGATGAAGACTACATCTTCTTCACCTTAGTGTTCTAGGAGTACCCTCTCAGGTTAGGGATCGTCTTTCTAATGCTCTCTTCAGCTGTAAAATGAGGGTAACAATAGCATCTCTGCCCCGGGCTGTTGTAAGAACCAAATGAGATAATATTTGTAAAGCACTTAGTACGGTTCCTAGTGCCTTATTGTTGTCGAGTCATGTCTGATTCTTCGTGACCCCATGGACTATTGCATGTCAATTCTGTTCATGGGGTTTTCTTGGCAAAGGTATTTGCCATTTCCTTCTCTGGTGGATCAAGACAAACAGAGGCTATGTGATTTGCCCAGCATCACACAGCTAGTCTCTGAGGCCAGATTTGTACTCTGGTATTCCTGACTCCAGACCTGGTGTTCTATTCACTGAGCCACTTAGCTGCCTCCACCTAGTACATAGGAAGTACCTAGTAAACGTTTGTTCTCTTTTCTTTTTCCTTTCTTTCCAATATAAATCACCAATGAGAAGTGTCTTAATATCATTTAGACTTTTGTTCCATCATCTCAGTTGTATCCAACTATTCATGACTCCATTTGGAGTTTTCTTAGCAAAGATATTGGAGTGCTTTGCCATTTCCTTATTCAGCTCATTTTATAGATGAGGAAACTGAGACAAACACGGTTAAGTGACTTGCCCAGGATCACACAGCTAGTAAGTGTCCGAGACCAGATTTGAACTAAGGTAAATGAGTCTTCCTGACTCCAGGCCCAGTACTTTGTGCACTATGGCGCCACCTAGCTGCCCATCATTTAACTAATGCACAACAACTAGTTTTTGCAAAGAGATATTTACTAAGAAACATAACAAGAACAGAAGTACAAATACATTCCCTGGAACCAGGAACATACTGTCCCCTACAAATCTTGGTCTCTGGGAAGAGTAAGCTCCAACTTGAAGCAGTTGTTACAAAGCATTGGCCCTACCAGGTTCACTTCTGAATGAATGGGACATAGCCCATAGATGAGATTACTCCAGGAAACAGCATCTAGGCTGCCAAGTGCAATTTGCTGCTGGGTTGGTTCCCAAAGCTCATTCTTTGGGACTATGCTGGCAAAGAACACTGGCATGGACTCCCAACCCTAGACTTTTCAAGATATCTCAAGGTCATAGCTTTGCCTGTTTCAATTCTAACACTCCACCTAATAGCAGAAAAGAACAAATATAGTGGCAAAGAAAAGAGGGCCCCATGTTCACTCATAGACGTTTGTTGACCGTGGTTGGGTGATAGGCATCTGGCAATGGTAGACTCCTAAAGACACTGCTGTTCTCTGTGTCTCTCTCTAGCTCTCTGTCTCTCCCTCTGCCTCTGTCTTTGTCTCTCTGTCCCTGTGTCTCTGTCTGTATGTGTGGGTTTCTCTTTCAGTATCTCTGTCTCTCTGTCTCTCTCTCTCTGTCTCTGTCTCTGTCTCTGTCTCTCTCTCTCTCTCTCTCTCCCCCCTTCCCCCTCTCTCCCTTCCTCCATTCTCTCTCTCTCTCTCTCTCTCTCTCTCTCTCTCTCTCTCTCTCTCACTATCCATTTATCTATCTCTATCTCTCTCGCTCTCTCTTCCTCCCTTCCCTGGAGGCTTACAATAGTCTTTGCTTCACTCACCACCAGCAAAGAGAGAGATGGACTTGTTTTCACTGGTTAGGGCCTCCTGAATGCACAGCCCATTTTGGCTCAGCAGCAAATCAAAAGACTGTTTCTCTACCATGTGGTTAGCAGAGTAGAAACAGTCAGAATACCTATGCATGTCCTGAAGTACTGAGCAGGTCTCCATGTCATCAAGCACATCTAGAAGCAGACTCACCAGATGTACACATTCCCAGGATTGAGCCCTCATTGTCAGAAGCCCATTACAAATACTTCCCCACCAGTTGTACTAATAGATGCCTACTGCTGTCTTCAAATCTAAGATGAAATAAAGAAAACGAAGTCCATGAGGAAGAGTAGAAAGGATTCTGAATTTGGAATCAGTACCCTTGGGCTTATCTCTCTGCCCATCCTCATATTGACTGTAGGCAAGCATGAGATCTCTGGGTTTCTATTTTGTCATCTGTAAAATGGGTGGCCTTAGTGATCACTAAGGTCTCTTCTAGCTCCAAATTCTGCTTTCTTTCAGGCTGCTAAAAAACTGGAAGCTGTGGATTTTTTTTTCTTCTTAAAATGCAGGTAACAGAAATCCTTACACTTAACAGACCATGTGATTTATTCAGTACAGAACTAAGTGCTATAGACACAGTCTGCCACTAGATGGTACAACAATGTAAAATATTATGCGTGCTCAGTAGCTACAGAGATTTTAATTGCTTAAAATGGGAACAACTCTCAAGGAAGTCAGGGAAACACAAGGAAGACATTAAGAACAAACTGCATATACTTCAAAGTTTTTCCTACAGCTAACCTTGACCATATACATTTATTAGAGATGATATTTTCATAATTTTTTCCTGATGCTTTGCAAAACTTTGTTGGACTTACACATTTCATCATTTTAATCTCTACCTCCACTTTAGAATAATGTAGAGTCTTCCCCTTTCCTTGCTTCATGATACAATAAACTCATGGGTGATTCAGACAGACACATTTTGCTGACTTCTCCCTACAATGGAGACTATTAAAGATTGTGGTGAAACGTGAGAGCATCCGTCTGAAAGTTAGGAGACCCAGGTTTTCCATAGGTTCCCATATCTACAGCAAGAAAGGACCTTAGAGGTCATTTACTCCAACCACTTCATTTCTACATGGGGGCACTGAGGCCCAGAGAGGTTAAATAATTTGCCCAAGGTCACACATGTGGAGTAGGAATTTGAATTCAGTTCATTTGACTAATAGTAAAAGAATGGATGGATGGATGGATGGATGGGTGGAAGACTAAGCAAATGAATGAATAAGAAGATAGATAGGTGAATAAATAAATAAATAATAGAAAACCAAGAGCCCTCACTTCAACTTCTAGCTCTAAATATGATTCCAACCGGCTACATCACATTGAATGAGTTATTTTTTTCTTTCAAATCCTCAGTTTCCTCATCTCTAGGATAAAGCAAGTTGAGGAAGGATTGATCTCATCTTCCACCATTGCCACCTCCATGCCCTCTGGAAAGATAGGTGTGACAACTATTGTCTTAGGCATATAAATCCTACTGCCTGCCACCATCCCACTTGTTCTTTGGGCAGCTTCCTATTACACTTCTCCCTCTAACCACTATTCCTTGTGTTAATACCCTTGTTGTGTTAATAAAGTCAGAATATTTAGAGCTGGGAAAAGCTATCTTTGCCTTCTTCCACCCCAGCAGCATAATTTGCCCTATGATATATATTTCACATAATATTCTTTCTAGAAATTTTAGTATGTTATTTTTTGATTAATAACACCAATAGTTGACATTTATGTAGCACTTTAAAATTTGCAAAATACTTGGGCTACATTATTTTATTTGATCCTCCTGATAGTCTTATGAGGCAAGATCTACAGGTATATCATCCCTATTTTGTAGAAACTGAGGCTCAGAGAGATTTGGCTAATTGCCCAGGATCACACAGCTAGGAAGGTCAGAGGGAAGGATTCCAAACCCAAGTCTCTAGACTTTAAGTCAAGCAATGTTCCAAAGGTAGAGCTAAGTCATGTGTGAGGAATTCGTGTGATAGTTTTAATTAGATGGAGAAGAGAAGAAGAAGAAGAAGAAGAAGAAGAAGAAGAAGAAGAAGAAGAAGAAGAAGAAGAAGAAAGAAGAAGAAGAAGGAGAAGAAGAGAAAGAAAGAAAGAAAGAAAGAAAGAAAGAAAGAAAGAAAGAAAGAAAGGAAGGAAGGAAGGAAGGAAGGAAGGAAGGAAGGAAGAAAGAAAGAAAGAAAGAAAGAAAGAAAGAAAGAAAGAAAGAAAGAAAGAAAGAAAGAAAGAAAGAAAGAAAGAAAGAAAGAAAGAGAAAAGAGCCTCAAGGTACGATTATGTATAAGAAATGTTATATATGTAGTGGTCCTTCAAAGGAGACTCAGAAGGTAGCCCAAAAGGTATGAGAATCTTATCACAAAAGCCAAAAGAGCAGAGAATGTCCCACAGGATGGAATGGTAAGCAATGTCAAATGCTCCATAGAAATCAAGAAGGATGATGATTGAGAAAAGACCATTTGGGTTAGCAATTATTTTTTAAAAATTATTATTACCTTGGAGAGATCACTTTCAGTTGAGTGATGGGTTGAGTGGTAGGGTTGGAAACAGGGCTGCAAAAAGTTGAGAAGTGAGTTGGATGGTGTGTATAGATAAAACTGTGATTTGGGATTTGAAAGGAAAAAGAAACTGATTGAAAGTTCAATGAGATAGCAAGGTCAAGTGAAGTTTAAAAAAATGGAATATATTTGTAGGCAGTAGGGAAGGAGACAGTGGATAAAGAGAGAGAGAAGATGAAGGAGGGGGGAAGAAGGAAGAAGAATGCTTCTGGAGGAGTTGGGTTGAGGGAAGAGAGGATGAAGGATATAAGAAAGGCAGCTGGCATTGCCAAGGAGAAAGACTACTTTTTCCTCAGAGAATGGAGCAAGGGAGAAGAGAATTGTGGAAGATGTTGAGGAGATTTTAAGCATAGAACTGGAGAAAAAAGAATTCATACTTGGTTGCCTTTTCTTTTCTCATTAAAATCTAAATGCAGGTCCTCTGCTGAGAGGTATGGGAGAGAAGATCATATAAGAAAGTTGAGAAGAAAAAAGCAGGGTGGGAACAGCTGTTATGGAGAGCGTTATAGAAAGCTACTCTGGAAAAAAGGAAAAGGATTGTGGAACCACAACATATATTGATATTAAATAACTTAAATTTACAGTAGACCCAATCAGACTGGTTGGGTGACTACCCCAAGATGTTTAGCATTATGAGAGCAGAGAAAGCAAATGTCGGTAATTTGACAAAATGTGCATGATGATAGGGTAAGGGAACAAAGGTTCTGCAGGTAGAGGATTAACAGAGAGCTGATTTACTATAGAATAGCATAGCAATAATTTCTAATGAGTTGGAGGAGAGGGGTAGGCTTAGCACAAAGAAGAAAGTTGGTGGGGAATGGGACTTCTTTGTCTTGCTGTGCAGATTTGTCTTCCATCTCCAGCTGAGACCTTTTCCTGCCTAATCTCCAGCTTTTAGAGGGAAGGGTTGTGAAGTGGGCCTCCTATGTGCTCAACTGACTGATCATTTTGCACTTGCCTCCAGACCCGCTGGGAACATAAGTGATACCCTCCACTCAACGACGAACATTCTCACACTTGATCATGCCCTTCACATCCCAGACTTGCTGAACCCCTGTAGACCATCATCCAAATCCTATTCCAGACTTCCTACCACTCAACTCATTCTCATTCCCCTCAATCCCCCCACCCCATTGCACTCTCTAGAATACCTGTTCTATAGACAACAAATTTTCCTTCATCTTAAATCTCTTCTTCTCCAGATCTTTCCATCTACTAGCTATCATGGAAACCTGGTTCCCCTGTGATAACACAGCCTCCTTGGCTACCTTTTCTAGTACTGTCTTCACCTTCACTCATTCTCCTTGGCTCACTGGTCCAGATGGCCTAGTGGGAATATTCCTTCCTTCCCATGGCCACTTCCAGGTTCTTCCCCTAATCGATCTTCTTTTGAGGTTCATGCTATTCGTATCTGTTGTTGTCCAATCGTTTGTCATCATGTCCAACTCTTTCCGACTCCATTTGAGATTTTCTTGGCAAAGATACTGGAGTGGTTTGCCATTTTCTTCTCCAGCTTATTTTACAGATGAAAAATCTGAGGCAAATAAGGTTAAGTGACTTGCCCAGGATCACACAGCTAGTAAATGTCTGAGGCCAGATTTGAGCTCAGGAAGATGAAAATGATGGAAGGGATAAGTGACAAATGTTGGAGGAGATGTGGAAAAAAATGGAACATTAATTCATTGTTGGTGGAATTGTGAACCAATCCACCCATTTTGGAGAGGAATCTTGAATTATGCCAGGGATACTAAACTACTTACACCCTTTGGCCCAGCAAGATCACTACTTGGTCTATTTCTGAAGATAGTTAGGGGAAAAGGGAAAGAACCTGTATGTTCTAAAATGTTTATAGCAGCTCTCTTTATAGTGACAAAGAATTGGAAATTGCAGGGATGCCCAGCAGTTGGGGAATGGCCAAACAGTTGTGGTATATGATTCTGATGGAGTACTACTGTGCTATAAGAAATGATGAGCTCAATGATTTAGAAAAACATGGAAAGACTTGCATGAAATAATGAAGAGCAAAATGAGCAGAACCAGAAGAACATTATATACAGTAATAGCAATATTGGGGGGGGGGTTTGTTTGTTTGTTTGTATTTTGCTAGGCAATGGGGTTAAGTAACTTGCCCAGGGTCGCACAGCTAGTAAGTGTCAAGTATATGGGGCTGGATTTGAACTCAGGTCCTCCTGACTTCAGGGCCAGTGCTTTATCCACTGTGTTACCTGGCTGCCCCAATATTCTTCTATCTGGTGGATTTTTTTTTTATGAGGCAACTGGGATTAAGTGACTTGTCCAGGGTCACACAGCTAGTGAGTGTTATGTGGTCTGAGGCCGGATTTGGACTCAGGTCCTCCTAACTCCAGGGCTGGTGCTCTATCCACTGTGCCACCTAGCTGCCCTGCAACATTGTTTTACGAAAAACTTTGAACAAATAAGTTATTTTGTCTGTTATGAATACCCAAATTAACTATAAAGGACATATGAAGATAGATACTATCTGCATCCAGAGAAAGAACTGATGAATAGAAGTATGTATAAAATAATCATATGTGTGTCTAATGGTAGCCATCTCTAGGGTAGAGAAGAAGGAAAGAAGAAAAAAGAAATTTACATGATAATTTTGCTGCATATCTGAAAAGAGTAACAAATTGTGCATAGTAGATTTGCAGTTTCATGTGCAATCATCTTTTTTCTTTGTACTATGTTATGGAAATGCTTGTTTTATTCCATAAATTAAAAATAAAATTTAATAATGAAAAAAAATTGAGGCCATTCACCACGCACTCCCTCATTTCCCTTCTTCCTGATCTCCTATTACTCAAATGCCTTCTGCCACTATCTCCTCCTTCATCCATTTCTGACCTGATGAAGTGGCCTTACTCCTTAGTGAAGGCTAATCCCTCTACTTAAGTTATTCTGTTTCATCCTGTCTCCTGTAATAGACTGCCCCCTATGTCCTTTCCACTCTTTTACTTAATTTCAGTCTCTCCCTGTCTATTGGCTCGTTCCCTACTATCAACAAACATGCTCATGTATCCCCCATCCAGAAAAAAATATAACTTACTTAATCCTTCCATCCCTGTTAATAATCATCCTATATCTCTCCTGCTCTTTGTAGCTAACCTCCTCAACAAGGTCATATACAATAGGTACTTCCATTTTCTCTCCTCTCACTCTCAATTCTTACAATTCAGCTTCCAACCTTATCATTCTACCAAAACTGCTCTCCAAAGTAACCAATGATCTCTTAACTGCCAAATCCAATGGCTTTTTCTCTATCATTCTACTTGACCTCTCTGGAGCCATTGATACTGTTGACCATTCTCTCTTCCTTGAAATTTTCTTCTCTCTAGGCTTTTGGGACACCACTCCTGGTTTTTGTCCTACCTATCCTCTATCTCCTTTGCTGGATCCTCATCCAGATCAAACCCTTTAACTATAAGTATCCTTCAGGGTTCTGTCCTGGGCCCTCCTCTCTTCTCCCTCTATACCACTTCACTTGGTGATCTTATATCAGCTCCCACGGATTTTATGATCCCAGGATCTCTATGCTGATGATTCTCAAATCTACCTATTCTGCCCCAATCTCACATCTCCAACTGCCTTTCAGACATTTTGAATTAGACATCCAGCAGGTATTTTACACTCAATTTATTCAAAATAGAATTCATTATCTTTTCATCTACACTCTCTCCCACCACACTTTCTTTATTACTGTGGAAGGCAACACCATCCTTACAGTCCCTCAGGCTAGAAACTTAAGTGTCATCCTCAACTCTTCACTATTTTTCACCACCCCACTTCCCATATCTACTCTGTTGCTAAAGCCTACCAATTTCACATTTGCAATATTTCTCTTATACACCCCCCCCCTACTCTCCCTATAGTACAGGCCCTCATCACCTCACACCTGGACTATGGTAATAGTCTACTGGTGGGTCTGCCTGTCTCAAGTCTCACCCCATTCCAATCCATTCTCCATTCAGTCACTATGGTGATTTTCCTAAAGTATAGATCTGATTATATCACCCCTATTCAATAAACTCCATTGGCTTCCTTTTGCTTCCAGAGTCAAATATCATCAATGGTCTGTTTGGCATTCAAAGTTCTTCATAACCTACTCCCCCTCCTATCTTTCCAGTCTTTTTACACCTTTTTCTTGACATGTACTCTTTGGTCCAATGGCACTGACTTCCTGACTTCCGCAAACAATACACTCTGTCTCTCTGCTTCAGGCATCTTTCTCTGGCTGTCCCCCATGCCTGGAATGTTTTCCTTCCTCCACTCTGCCTACTGACCTCCCTGGATTCCTTTAAGTGCCGACTAAAATCTTTTTTTGAGGTGGGGGGAAGCCTTTTACTGTAAGCTTTCCTTAACCCCTCTTAATTCTAGTGCCTTCTCTTTGCTAATCATTTCCTATTTATCCTGTATATAGCTTGCTTTGTTTATAATTGTTTGCATGTTGTCTCCCTATTTAGGTTGTAAGCTCCTTAAAGGTGAGTACTGCCTTTTGCCTCTTTGTGTATCCCTAGGGCTTAGCACAGTGACTGGCATATAATAGGCACTTAATAAATGGGTTTTCCCCCTAGACCATAGTAAAATAAAAAAAAAAGATGATTGAACATGAAACTGCAAATCTGTTATATACAACTTGCTATTCCTTTTAAATGCGTAATAGTTATTATGTAGATTTCTTTTTTCCCTTTTTTTTTCCCTTCCCTTCTCCATTCTCCCCTCCCTCAGCCCTAGAGATGGCTACTGGAAATTGCTAAAATGCCCATCAATTGGGAAATGGCTGAACAAGTTATAGTATGTGATTATGATGGAATAGTGTGGTGCTACAAGAGATGATGAGCTCAATGATCTTAGAAAAACTTGGAAAGACTTAATAAATGTTTATTGACTACCCAACTAGGTACTGCGTGTTGCCAGTTCCATAGGATCATAGATTAAGAACTGGAAGGGCACTAAGAGGTAATTGAGCCCAGCCCTCTCATTTTATAGATGAAAGTACTGAGTTATAGTAGAGCTAAATAACTTGTCCATGGTCACACAGCTAGTGAAAAATCTGGGGTGAGATTTGAACCCTTGTCTTCCTTACTTTAAGCCCACTTCCCTATTCACTGGCAAGGAATCTCATGGGATTTTGGAACCAGACCTCTCCTATGAAAGAAGGAAGTTAAGAAGGACTGAGAGGAGAAACAGCCCACTGTGGCCTTGCCTGGACTATGGAGATTGGCAGGTATTATCTCTTAATTGTTCCTTAAGATCCAGTGGCTCACTAAGGTTCCCGTGAAACAAAGACACATCAGAGAACATCAGGGAAAACCGTGGTATGAAGCCTTAGGCTAGCAATTTAACCAGTACAACGGGACTGACAGCCCATCAGTTAGACTGCATACTAAGTTCCTCAATTTGCTAGATATTTAGGATAATACCAGATTGCCAACAGAAGAAAAAATAAAAAGAAGAGGAGATAGTTTTCTTCTTTCCACTTCACTCCTTTCCTGATCACCTTCTACTAGATGGATGTCAAGAAACTTTTATAGAAGCAAAGGAGATGGGAAAGAGAAGGAAAAGAACAAGGTGGGAGAAAAGGAGGGTCGACAAGAGCAAATTTCACCCATTCAGAAGTGGAATGAAATTAAATCACTGCCCAAATGAATTTGAGCACGAATTCTATCTCACCTCAGACCCAGAAAATTAAAAAAAAAATAACCCTGCTGTGAATTTTCTAAATATTCCTTAACACTATAATTAATATGTGCTTAAAATCTCAGGGATCCTAGAGCTAATCTAGATCCAATTGTTACTTTACACATGAAGAAATAGATTGAGACGTTGTGACTTATCCCAAAGGATCCACCTAATAAATGGTAGATTTACTAGAACCAAAGACAAGACAAGAAATCAGGTCTTCTTATTCCAAGTCCAGTATACTTTCCATTATTCCCATCTCAGACAAGGAAAGGTGATTTCTTGCTTAGCTCTTGTAATCTGTCAGTCAGTCAACTAGATTTTGTTAAATGCTAATAGCCCAATAGCCAACTATGTGTTAAGTGCTGGAGAGACAAAGAAAGTGAAAAAATAGTACCTGCTATAAATGAGCTCATAGTCTAATGGGGCAAATGAAATACAAATAATTATGTACAAACAAAATATAAACAGGATAAGCTGGATACCTTGAGGTAGCTAGGAAAGATAGGAGATAGGATTAAGGAAGGAGAAAAGTGTGAGCATGGGGGACTATCAGCAAAAACACATAGTCTGGATATGGAGCATCTTGTGCAAGAAACAGCAAAGAGGCCAGAGTCACTGCATCACAGAGTACAGGGAGGATGGTAAAGTGTAAAAAGACTGGGAACATAGGAAGCGGCCATGTTGTGGAGGGCTTTAAAAATCAAATAAAGAATTTGTATTTGATCCTGGAGGTAAGGGTGAGGGGGAATGAGGAGGAAAGGATGAATGAAGGAATAAATGAATGGATGATTAAAGCACTTATTAAGTGCTTATCATGTATAAAGCATTATACTAGGTGCTGGGAATACAAATTGAAAAGTAAGACAGGTCCTGATCTCCAGCACCTACTCTAGTGGGGGGAGACAACACATGTGGAAGGTTTCAGCTGCAAGTCAGATGGAAAAGTCCTATGGTCCTTGAGGTGCAGTGGGAAAGCAGTTATTAATGCCTGTTATTTTAGTGTAATTTTCACTGGTAAAATGATGCGTTTTGATATTGTCAAATGATTGCTGAACCATTTGACAATGCCAAGGACTTTGATGGCGAGAACTTTCTTTTCTGGGTCTTCAGTACTTGTGACTATAGCATCTATAGAAGTTGCCAGGCTATACCTCCACAGAGATATTTTCCCATGATGATGCCTGAAGACAGTGGGCTGGAAGCATTAGTATTCACAAGACTCTTGGACTTAGGGTCCTAGGGTGTCTTCATCAGGATCTGAGGGAGATAGTGGTTAAGGTGGTCATCATAGTTTTTATTTGCCTGGCATGTGCTCCCTTCTGTCTCTCCCTCAGGGTGCCTTGTTGCTTCAGCTAGGGTGGGTTGCTTGCCCTGTGTCTGCCAGTTGGTTGACTATCGATGAGATTGGCTAATCCCTTTGCCATAAGAGTTGCTTTTCCTGGTGACAGTTGTGACATTGTGAGCCTGGGTGATAGGAAGATGTACACTTGATAATAAGAGGGAAGTCAGGAAGAGGGGAGGATTTGTGGGTAAAGATAATTAGTTCAGTTTTGAACATAATGTACTAATTCATGTTTGTTGGTTTGTGATTTCACGAGCATTTATGTATCTCTACATGTGTACATGTATGAGAGAGAGAAACAGAGAGACAGAGAAAGACAGAGAGAGAGAGAGAGATGTACTGTTAAACTTCACCTCTGCTTTATTGTTGGTCATGCATATTGGACTTGGGCAGCCATGACAACCAAATGGCCACAATGTTCTCACATTAAAGATTACTTATTAAAATTTTCACAATATTAGGTAAACATTTAGTGTCTTATCATTGTATTTCATATTTGTGGGAAGAACATATGGGTGGTACACATAGCTATAAAACTGACAGCACTCTGTCCTTTGATTCAGTAGACCAATAACATTGACAAAATCAAATATTGATTTAATATTTTATATTTGCTTCCATTCTGTAACAGTCTAAGCTGTGTTTCTTTGTCTCTGAGTTAAGTTCAGAAGTTATCCTGTTGGATCAACCCAGTTAATCCGGAGAAATTTGATATTTACCTCCAACTTCATTCTGATGAAACAGGAAGTGCCTATATAACTCTCCCACCCTTACCATACCACTAATGCACTTAACTTGTACACAGGGTAAATATTTAGTCTTCCTTATTTTATCCTGTTTGATATGTATTTATTCAGCATTTCATGGCATGAATGTTCCACCAGTTACTTCCCAAAGGGCTATAACACATACAGGGAGTACCTCACAGAGTCCACACAAAGCTAAGTACTCACATCATTTGTGAGGATAAAGAAAATACCAAGAATTTATGTATGACTTGTGGCTGGTCTCATGTAGATGCTTCTAACTAAAAACTCATGTTTTTCCGTTTCTATATAAGATCTCATTATAGTTCTTAACTCATTACATTCTCCTCGAATTTTTTTTTTTGATACTCATTTCTCTGGTCTACACACACACACACACACAGAGAGAGAGAGAGAGAGAGAGAGAGAGAGAGAAGAGAGAGAGAGAGAGAGAGAGAAGAGAAAGAGAGAGAGAGAGAGAGAGAGAGAGAGAGTTAATCAAGTCCATTAGTTCTTTTGTCTCTCCTTCTGACATGAACCTGAGTAACTATGTTAATGTCATCTTAGCTGCCTGTTCCTAGTGTGTCTTGGGCCAGGTTTGTGATACTATTTCATATCCATTTATTGATTTTTGCTTTAAGCAATTTCTGCATCACAAAATTAAGTAAATTTAAGATTGATGGTTAAAATTAACAAGGACATCATACATCAATAATTTGGAGTACAGCCTTCTGAATACTGATCACTAAGTTGTCAGGGAAAGTTTTTTTAGCAACATTTGTCCAAAGTAGATAAGGAACAGGGAATATTTAGTTGTCACCGTGTTACTAAGAAATAAATATGTAGGGGCAGCTAGGTGGCACAGTGGATAGAGTGCCAGCCCTGGAGTCAAGAGAATCTGAGTTCAAATGTGACCTCAGACATTTACCGGCTGTGTGACCCTGGACAAGTCACTTAACCTCTATTGTCTCAAAAAAAAAGAAACGAAAAGAAATAAATATGCAGAGGTCTTTATCTGCTTTTTTTTTCAGGTATTACTAACAGCTGATACGTACATAGCACTTTGAAATTTACAAAGTGCTTGACGTTCTACATGTTGTTGTTCAGTCTTTTCAGTCATGTCCTACTCTTCGTGACACCATTGGGGGTTTTCTTGGCAGAGCTGCTGGAGCGGTTTGCCTTTTCTTTCCCCAGCTCATTTTATAGATAAGGAAACTGGGGCGAACAAGGTGGAGTGACTTGCCCAGGGTCACACAGATAGTGTCTGAGGTCCTGACTCCAGGCCTGGCACTCTATCCATTGTGCCACTCAGACATTCTACATATGGATATTATTATTCCCATTTTACAGATAAGGAATTAGAGAGATTAAGTGACTTGCCCATGGTCACTCAGATATTTAGGGTCAGAAGTCCGATTTGAACCTGAGTCATCCAGAGTCTAAGTATAGCATTCCATTAACTGCATCTCTCATGTTTCATCTTTCACATTAAGAGTATGTTCTCTTTTAATGAGAGCTATCATCTTTGTAACACTGTAAGGTTTACAAAGGTCTTTTCATGTTATCTCATTTTACCTTCACAACATCTCTGTGAGGTTATTACTATTATTATTCCTATTTTTACATGTGGGAAAACCAAGGCTGAGAAAGATTAAGTGATTTGCACAGGATCACACAGTTAGCGTCTGAGGCAGAATTCAAACTCAGGTCTTCAGAGTCCAAGTCTCAGATGACTCATTATACCATCTAACAGTCTCTTTCTCTCTTTCTCTCTCTCTTTTTTAAATAAAATGCTACAGTGTGCTATAACAATAGTAATAGAATGTTATCTAGTAGAATATAACTCCTCAGGGTCAAGGTTTTTGTTTCTTTTTAATTTTGTTTCTTTTTGCTGTGTTTTGTCTTTGTATCCCCAGCACCTGACAGTGCTTTGTACCTAAGCTGACATTTATATAGTGCTTTAAAATTTGCAAAGTAGTTTTGTTTACCTGTATCACCTAGTGGGGAAGAGGACTCCCTTCATACATGGACCTTCAAAATAGGTACCCTAGGTTTGTGGTTCAGCACCCATCCAAAATCTAAGCTCATAAGCCCTCACCAGTGCTTATTTTTAGCAGTCAACTAGAGAACATATTAATTCAAAGCTAAAGGCATTTAATCAAGTAGCCAAGCAAATAAAAAGACCAAAAAGAAAAAGATTCTGCCCCCCCCACACACACACCCTACATATACTGTCTTTCACATTCAATCACTCTATTAGTTTGGGAGAGCACTTACGCAAAAAATAAATGTGACCAGTGAACACACATAACAGGCACACATATGGGTAACGTAGACTTCTGCGGAACATGTACAAAAGACCATACATAGCACTCTGTATAAGGAGGCCATGCATGTAAAAATATATGCAAGCAGGACACATGCAACCCAGGGAAATTCACACTTTCAACAGTGTCCTCCAACATCGGTTTGTAAAGAAACTTCTTCAGTTTTACATAATCAAAAATATCTATTTTATCATTTATGAGCTATAAACTGTGCCCTCAGCATTAGATCTGAAAGGAAATTTCTTCCTTTCTCTTCTATTTTTTTTATTATGTGACCTTTTATATGTGAAACATATATCCATTTATAGCTGAGCCTGGTACGTGTTGGTCTAAACCTATTTCTACCAGATGCTAACCAGTTTTCCCAAGCAGTTTTTGTCAAATCATGAATCTTTCTTGTAGGAGTTGGAGTCTTTCAATTTATCCAACACTAGGTTACTGTGTATACTTAACCTGTTCTTGTAAATAACATATTGCTATATTCTTCTTTCTTTCTTTAAATAACATTTTTTCCCAATTACATGTCAAGACAATTTTTAGCATTCATTTTTACAAGAATTTGAGTTCCAAATTTTTTCCCTCTCTCCACTCTTCTGAAAATGGTAAACAATTTGATATAGTTTATACATGTGTTATCATGTAAAACATATTTTCATGTTAGTCACAGTTGTGAAAGAAGAAACAAATCAAAAGGGAAAAAAACATGAAAAAATATAGTGAAAAAGATGTGCCTCAATCTGCATTCAGAGTCCATCAGTTCTTTACCCAAATGTAGCATTTTCCTTCATAAGTCCTCTGTATTTGTCTCGGATCATTGTGTTGCTGAGAAGAGCTGGGTCATTCACAGCTGGTCATCACACAGTGTTGCTGATACTGCATACAGTGTTTTCCTGGTTCTGCTCATTTCACTCAGCATCAGTTCATACAAGACTTTCCAGGCTTTTTTCCTCTGAAATCTGACTATCCATTATTTCTTATGGCACAGTAGCATTCTATTACATTCGTATACCACAGTTTGTTCAGCCATTCCCATATTGATGGGCACCCCTTCAATTTCTAATGTACTGATGCCACAAAAAGGGCTGCTATAAATATTTTTGCACACATAGGTCCTTTTCCCTTTTTTATAATCTCTTTGGGATACAGACCTAGTAGTGGTATTGCTGGATCAATGCATAGTTTACTTGCCCTTTGGGCATAGTTCCAAATTGTTCTCCAGGATGGTTGGATCTGTTCACAACTCTACCAACAGTGCATTGGTGTCCCAATTTTCCCACATCCTCTATAACATTTATTATTTTCCATTTTCATCATATTAGCCAATCTGATTCATGTGAGGTGCTACCTCAGAGTTGTTTCAATTTGCATGTCTCTAATCAAAACTGATTTAGAGAACTGCTTCATATGCTTATAGATAGCTTTGATTTCTTCAACTGAAAACTGCCTGTTCATATCCTTTGACCATTTGTCAGTTGGGGGCATGGTTTGTATTCTTATAAATTTGACTCAGTTCTCTATATATTTGAGAAATGAGGCCTTTATCAGAAATACCTGCTGAAAAGATTGCTTCCCAGCTTTCTGCTTTCCTTCTAATCTTGGTTGCATTGGTTTTATTTGTGCAAAAGCTTTTTAATCTAATGTAATCAATTTCATAATGCTGTCTATCTCTTGCTCGATCATGAATTCTTCCCTTCTCCATAGATCTGGCAGGTAAACTATTCCTTGCTCTTCTAATTTGCTTGTGGTGTCATCCTTTATATCTAAATCACACACCCATTTTGACCTTATCTTTGTATACAGTGTGAGATATTGATCTATACCTAGTTTGTGTCATACTGCTTTCCAGTTTTCTCAGTAGTTTGTGCTAAATAATGAGTTCTTATCCCAAGGCTGGGGTCTTTGGGTTTATCAAACACTAGGTTATTATGGTCATTTACTACTTTTGTCTTAAGTACCTAATCTATTCCACTGATCCACCATTCAATTTCTTACCCAGTACCAGATAGTTTAGATGATTACTACTTTTTAATATATAGTTTGAGACCTGGTATTGCTAGGCCACCTTCCATTGTATTTTTTTTTCATCAATTCCCTTGATATTCTTGATCTTTTGCTCTTCCAGATGAATTTTGTTGGTGGTGGTTTTTTTTCCCTAGCTCTATCAAATAATTTTTGGTAGTTTGATTGGCATGGCACTGAATAAGTAAATTAGTTTAGCAGAATTATCATTTTTATTATATTGGCTAGGCCTACCCATGAGCAATTCATATGTTTCCAATTGTTTAGATCTGATTTTATTTGTGTGAAAAATGTTTTGTAATGTGTTCATGTAGTTCCTGCATTTATCTTGGCAGTTAGACTGCCAAGTAGTTTATATTGTTTAGACTTATTTTAAATGGAATTTATCTTTCTATCTCTTGCTGCTGGGCTTTGTTGGTCATATAAAGAAATACTGATGATTTATGTGAGTTTATCTCATATCCTGCAACCTTGCTAAAATTGCTAATTATTTCAAGTGACTTTTCAGTTGATTCTCTAGGATTATCTAAGTATACCATGATACTATCTCCAAAAAGTGATAGGTTTGTTTCTTCATTGCCTATTCTAATTCCTCTGATTTCTTTTTCATCTCTTAATTGCTATAGCTAATATTTCTATTAGAATATTGAATAATAGTGGTGAAAACGGTCATTCTTGCTTCACCCCTGAGCTTGTTGGGAAGTCTTCTAGCTTTTCCTCATTACAGATAATGCTTGCTGATGATTAAGATAGACATTACTTATCATTTAAAGGAATGATCCTTTTATTTCTATGCTCTCTAGTGTTTTTAATAGGAATGGGTGCTATATTTTGTCAAAAGCTTTTTCAGCATCTATTGAGATAATCATACGATTTCTGTTGGTTTTGTTATTGATATGGTCAATTTTGTTGATAGTTTTCCTAATATTGAACCAACCCTGTATTCCTGGTATAAATTCCACTTGATTATGGTGCATAATCCTTGTAACATATTGCTGTAATTGCCTTGCTATTATTTTGTTCAAAATTTTTGCATCAATATTCATTAGGGAAATTGGTCTATAATTTTCTTTTTCTGTTTTAGTTATTCCTGATTTAGGTATCAGCACTATATATATATATATATATATATATATATATATATATATATACATACACATATATACATACATACATATATACATATATACATATATACATATATACGTACATATATACATATATACATATATACATATATATATATATACATATATATATATATATCATAAAAGGAGTTTGGTAGGACTCCTTTGCCTATTTTTCTAAATAGTTTATACAATATTGGAATTAATTGTTCTTTAAATGTTTGGTAGAATTCACTTGTGAACCCATCTGGCCTTAGAGATTTTTTCTTATGGAGTTCATTAATGGCTCATTCAATTTCTTTTCTAAAATGGGATTATTTAGCCATTGTATTTCCTGATCTGTTAATCTGGGTAATTTATATTTTTGTAAATATTCATCAATTTCATTCAGATTGTCAGGTTTATTGGCATGTATTTGAGTAGAATGTTTCCTAATGATTGCCTTAATTTCTTCATTGGTGGTGTTTTTTTTTATTGGTGGTGGTACTTTTACCCTTTTCATTTTTGATACTGGATATTTGGTTTTCTTCTTTCTTCTTTTTTTAGTCAAATTAGCCAATGACTTATCTATCTATTGTTTTTTTTTCATAAAACTAGCTCCTAGATTTATTTATTATCTCAATAGTTTTTTGTTTGTTGGGTTTTTTTTACTTTCAATCTTATCTCACCTTTGATTTTCAGGATTTCCAATTTAGCGCTCAATTCAGCATTTTTAATTTGTTCTTTTTCTAGTTTTTTTAATTGCATGCCCAATTCATTAATTTGTCTTTTTCTATTTTTGTTGTTGATGTTGTTGTAAGAATTCAGAGAAATAAAATTTCCCCTAAGTATTGCTTTGGCTGAATCCCATAAATTTGGGGATATTGTCTTATTGTTGTCATTCTCTTCAATGAAATTATTGTTTCTATGAATTGTTTATATTCTTTCTAATCCATTCTCATATCCTTTTTTTCCTGTTTTATGGTCAAATTCATCCAATTCACCTTCACGATTATGATAGTTCATTGCATATTTTTCTCCATCCTATTATCTCTTCCCTCTCTTTGCCCATACCTACCTCCCAGAGTTGTTATGAAGATCAAATGAGATAATAATTGTAAAGCACTTAGCACATAGGAAGCACTAAATAAATGTTAGCTATTATTACTAAAAAATAAGGCATGACTACAAAATTCTAGGCTTTCCATTTCTTTTTTCTTAAGTTGAATGGAATACAACAAACATTTGCTGTTGGGTGCTCTAATTAATCATTTCAAATGAAGCCTAAATATAAGAAGAAACTCTGCTAACTTACTGCCACATCCTGCTTCCTCAGTACAAGGAAGAACAACTGAGCCAGCACAAACATAATGCAGGAAGAAGGAAATCATGATAGTGAGCTGAAAAAATAAACATGAGCCATATTGGTTTTCATGATCATGTATCTTTTTCAAAAGATTATGCCACTGCTGTCATTCCAATTGCTCACAAAGCTTATATTTTTCTTTATGCATGCTCTTCCTTCTTTGAATTTTATGACCAGGTAGTTATTGGAAAGGGTGGAAAGATTGCTGTGCTACTTACTGATAAGAAATTCAGGCATGATAAGTTTCTTTGACGTATCCAAGGTAGATAAGGAACTGATTCAAATGTCTAAAAACATGAATAAGGAATGATTAAAGGGTAGAAATAGTTAATTCTTAAAAGAATTATTCCAAGCTATCAGCAGCTCTGCGAATTTTTCCCCCAAATCAACAATAATTAGAGAAATATAAAAGAATTCATCTCTAAGGTTCCATGTTGCACCTATCAGATTGGCAAAAAAAAATTTAAATGAATAAATAGAATAAAAGGACTATTGTTGGAAGGACACATTGGTGAATTGTCATTGGTGGAACTGGGAAGTTGTCCATCCATTATGGAAAGCAATTCAGAATTAGGCAAAGAAGTGGAAACTAAGTGGAATGACTAAATTATGGTATATAAATGAAATGGAATACTACTATGCCATTATAATGATGAGAGGGATAGTTTCAGAGAAACCTGGTAAGATTTATGTGAACTGATAGAGAATAAAGTGAACAGAACAGGAACAGCAATTTGTACCCCTCTTTATAACACACTGGACACTGAGGTCCTTTCTCAAGGTAACCTGCCAAGCATTCAAACTCTATTGCAGAGAGCACAACTTTAATGGGCCAGCCACATTATTCAAATGCCCAAAGTACATTTGCCTACAAGACAATTTTATGGAGAACGCATGAAGGTGCTCACATGGTGGCAAGAAGAAATGACATAAGGACACTCAAGGTCTCACTGAAGAACTTTGGAATTGATTGAGAGGCATAGGAAATGTCTGAACCCAAACCTCACAGAACAAATCCCCTTAATGAAAGGATTTGTTCTGTAAAACTTGGACTCAGACAAAGGGCTGCACTTGAGGACCTAGAGGGCCACATGTGACCTCCAGGCCACAGGTTCCCCATCCCTGACCTAGCCCCTCCTACCTTCCCAGGTTTCTTATACCCTACTCCATCCACATCCTCTTTAATTAGGCAACCAGGTGGCATAGAGGATAGAGCACTGGACCTGGAGTCTGGAAGACCTGAGTTCAAATCTAGCCTCAGATACTTACTAGCCATGTGGCTTTGGCAAATCACTTAATCTCTGTCTGCCTTAGTTTCCTCAATTGTAAAATAGAAATAATAATAGTACCTCCCTTCTAGGGTTGTTATGAGGATAAAGTGAGAAAACATTTGTAAAGCATATAGTAGGCATCATCATCATCCAGTGTCAGTGGTCCATTTGCCATTCCACAAGAAGACCCTCCATGTCTCAGCTCCATGTATTTTCTCTGGCTGTACTCCACACTTAGAATGCTCTCCCTCCTCATCTCTACCTGCTGGCTTCCCTCATTCCTTTAAGTCCTAACTAGAAATCTCCATTTCTACAGGAGCCTTTCCCAATCCCTCTTAATCATAATGCCTTCCCTCTGTTGATTATTTCCTATTTATCCTGTATATGTAGCTTGTTTGCACTATTTGTCTGCTTATTATCTCCCCCATTAGACTGTGAGCTCCTGAAGGACAGGGACTATCTTTTGTCTCTTTTTGTATCCCAGGGGCTTAGCACAGTGCCTGGAACATAGCGGGAACCTAATAAATGTTTACTGACTGACTCAATGACTAACTACAGGGGTTTGGGAAAGACCTCTTGCAGAATGTGAGACTTTATCCAAGACTGGAAGGAAGCTAAGGAAGCTAGAAGGTGGAGAAAACAAGGGAGAGAGTTTCAGGAATTAAGGTAAGCATATAAAAATGTTCAAAGTCAGGAAATAGAGTGTCTACTAGGAGATAAAGAGGCCAGTGTCACTGGATCAAAGTTTAAGAAGACTAGAAAGAAAGGAAGGGACCAGGTTATGCAGCAGTCTAAAAGCCAAACAAAGGATTCTATATTTGATAAAAATATAAAAGAATGTGAGAAAGGGAGTAATTTATATTTTTAAAAGACTGGAAAGGAAGGAAAGGCCCGGAAATGTGAAAAAATATAAAAGTCAAACAGAAGAGTTTACATTTTATTCTAGATATTCTATATGTTTTATACATCTATTAGGTAGCAGGGAACCACTGGAGTTGTTTTTGTTTGTTTTGTTTCTTTAATAGGGCAACATCTTCTAGGGAAATCCACTTTCCCAGCTCCTTGGAAAATGAATTGGCCTGGGGAGAGGCTTGAAGCAGAGGACATTGTTTCAATAATCAAGGTGAGTGGTGATGAGGATCTGAACCAGGGTGGTGACCATATGAATGGAAGGCAGAGGAGTATTTGAGCAATAAGGAATAAGAAACAAGAAAATTTGGCAACTTGGAAGTAGGGGAAGCTTCTGTTGCTTCTGTCCCCAACCCTGCTCCCTTCCCTGAGCCTACTCTAACACCCAGAGCTCTTGCATTGAGTGGTTTATAAGAACACTAAAATGAGAATCTCAAATCGGCATTTTTGATCTGGAAAGGCCCTTAGAGATCATTGACTTCAGCTCCCTCATTTTCCAAATGAGGAGATTAAAGCACAGACTGGCGCACCGATGGCCCAAGCTCACACACAGCATTAGTAGCATTCAGATCCTGACCTGAATTGATAGAAGGAATTTCTTTACCTGTAAATTCTTCTTATGAATGAAGTGATCAGATTGTGTAAGAACAAAGTGCCACAAAACAAATATTCTTTGTTCAGAGTTGCCTCAAACAACATCATTATTCAATAACCTTAATGTAATTAAATTCCACCATTGCTGAGAAACTGCCTCCATGGCACACAGCCAATCCATTCATTTATGACATTCTTCCCAGACTGCTAATTACTCCTAGAATATTGTTTTATCTTCTGTATTCTTCATAGATGAATGATGTTAGATGTGATACCTCATAGTCTGCATCAATGTATGATACCAAGTGCAGTTGAATCATGAAAAAAAACCCTACTCAGATAATAAAATGTAATAGAAATTACCAAAAGGAAACATGAGTTACTTAGAATCAAATTGTTTCCTAAAGAATACTAAAAACAAGTCGTTATTTTTATTAACAAGTAAAAATTCTTTTGCTTTTGGTGCCCCCCTTAAAATAGGATTAACCAGTGACCTTGTGCCCAATGACCCCAAGGGAGTGCCCCATCTAATGTGTTTTTCATACCAGCAATTCCCTGAGTGAAGGAAGGTAAATTACTCCATGCTCAGGTGTCAATAGCTGCTAATGACTTACTATTTCTAAATAACCTGTTTAAATTTTAACAAATGTCTTCTGGTTTAACCAAAAGAAAGTAATTCAGAATGGCAGGAACTTCCAGTTACCAGTGCAGATTAATAGACATATGATAGGCAGAATGGGCAGGTCTTTAAATGTACCTCACCATATGTCTTACTTCATTTCTATGTGGGACCAGCCCTGGGAAAAAGATGAGCAAATGGGCAGATTTTTGTTTAGTGGCCCAGAAGTTAACCTTATGCCATCAAAGTAGACATATTTAGAGTTGTAGAGTTCAAACATAGACTGTAAAGATGACTTAGGTCAACATTAGCTAATATTACGCTATAGATCAGCAGAATATCTAAATTTTCTACTGTAAACCATTTTGCTTAGTCGCCAGATATCAGAGGTTCAATAAAGAAGGACTTAGGATGGAAATAGGTGGAGGAAGAAGCAGGGGCAGGAGGATCAGGGGTAAGAAGTCAGCTTTCAAAGTTTCCAAAGTTTTTTTTTTAAACTAACGAAAGGTCATGTAACTTTTGTTTAATGATCCCTTTTTTTGTTGAGGCATTTCAGTTGTGTCAGACTCCCACGAGCCCATTTGGGGTTTTCTTGTCAAAGACATTGAAGTAGTTTGCCATTTCCTTCTCTAACTCATTTTATAGATGAAGAGCTGAAGCACACAAGGTTAAGTGACTTGCCCAGAGTCATACAACTAGCAAGTATCTGATGCTAGATTTGAACTCGGGTCCTCCTGACTCCAGGCATAGTGCCTTATCCACTGTGCTGCCTAGCTGCCCACTAATGATCTCTACCAAGGAAGAAATTACTATTTATCAAGGCTGCTCATTCTGCTTTTGTATAGCTCTAATTGTTAGGATGTTTTCCCCTTACCAACAAGCTTAAATTTACCTCTTTGCAACTTCTGCTCATTGCTCCTGCTTCTCCCCCTGAGGTCCAACAGTTGATAAAGCATTGAACTTGGAGTCAGAAAGATCTGAATTCAAATCCTGTCTCGAGCACTTCTATCTGTGTAGCTTTGCCATTTAACTTCTCAGCCTCAGTTTCTTCATTTGTAAAATGAGGTTAACAATAGCACATACCCCATAGGATTGTTGGGAGGATCAAATGATATAATACACAAAAATGTATATTTTTAATGATTTTGATTGCCGGAAAAATCATTTTCTAATTGTGCAATCATGTAGCCCAAATCTCTCCATCTTGTCAACAAGATGAGAGATTTTGTAAAAATGCTTTGCTTATATTTAGGTAAACTGTATCTAAAGCATTCCTATAATCTATGCATTTAGCAACTCATCCAAAAAAAGGACATGAAGTTAATCTAGCAAAACCCATTCTTCAGGTAAACTGTATCTAAAGCATTCCTATAATCTATGCATTTAGCAACTCATCCAAAAAAAGGACATGAAGTTAATCTAGCAAAACCCATTCTTCATGAAATTCTGCTGGCTCTTTTTAGTTGCCACTTTCTTTTCTACGTGTTCATGAGCCTTCCCTTTGATAATGTGTTTTGGAATTTTACCAGCTATCAAAATTAATGCAGTTTGCCTTGAGCTAAGGCAGAATTGATAGGAAAAAAATATTTTTAGATGATACATGAAATGATTCTTTTTAAAGTGAAGTTTCATAAGAGGTTCAACAATGCCATTCACTTATCTATTTGAGATAAGAGACAGAAACAGAGAGAGGCAGGAAGAGGAAGAGAGAGAGAGAGAGAGAGAGAGAGAGAGAGAGAGAGAGAGAGAGAGACAGAGACAGAGACAGAGACAGAGACAGAGATTCCTCCATTCATGATACTGGGGAGTTGTCAGGAATCATTCTGAGAGCTTGGGGTATTTCCAACTGTATCCATTTATAAGACATACCCAACTAAATTGCTTGGTAAATGGAGATAAGGCAATCAGCTCCCTTCTGCATGTTCCCCTCCTACCCCCTACACATACCTCAGACTTCACAATTCTCAAGAAGTGAATGGAATAATTCCACCTTTAAAGATTGCCACTGTGAGAGATAAACTTGCCAGCAGGTCCTAAAAACAGGGAAAACGGTCCAACTACCCATGAGTCTAATTTATCTGTGTTTCATTCACAAATAATAATAATACCAATCATATTGATCACATCTTATCTACAACAGGATATATTTAGCTCCCTTCCATCATATTTGCTTTCTTTAGTATTTTTCTTCTATTAAACTAACTTAGAGAAATTTCTGTTACACTCTTTAAAGGAGTGAGTCACTCTCAACAACCCTACATCTCTCCTCCATGAGAAAGCAGAGTGAGGGGCCTGAATATCTTCCCTCTCTTTATGTGAGTGATTTCACCTTTATATTAGTCTCCATTTTAGTATCAGGTAAACAGGTATATATTCTCCTGTGTGTTTAGGTTCCCTTTACCCCAGTTCTTTTGCAAGGCTGGTCACAGAAAAACTGGGCCTCTCCACCCTGGGGCAACTACCAGGTGCCGATAAAGCTTCTTACTGATTTGTATTCCAAACTTTGAACCTTGGATTCTTTTATAACGACTTCTCAAACTTGGATAATAAAGTGATTATCTTTTATTATGTATGCATTATATGTATTATTACACATATATTATTCATTATATCTGTAATTGCATGCAATTATACACATGATGTATAATTATATTGATTAAATTAGAGGTCCCAAGGTTCTTTCCAGTCTTGTGATTACGTGAACCTACTAGATTTTGTCTAGACTGACATGTAGATCCCACAGAATTTAGTTTGCCCTTCATCATGCTGGTAATCAGTTGTTGTGGCAATAGGATGTTTTGAGAATGATTGACTCAATGGTTTCTTTCTTCCAGCACTCTTTCACCTTTGAGATGACAAAATATCACCTTATTGACCACTGAGCAGGAAGAGCATGTGTATGACTTGTTGGACTTTTGAAGCAAGAGTGACTCCATGTACCTCGAACTCTTCCTTTGACTAGTGTATGACAAGTAGTGCTCTCTTTCACTATTATAATGATGATGATAATGATGATGATGATGATGGTGATGATGATGATGATGATGGAGAAGGAAGAGGAGGAGAAGGGAAAAGAAGAGGAGGAAAATGAACATGTATTACAGAGCTTTAAGGATTGCAAAGCGCCTTACAAATATTATCTCATTTTATCCTGACAACAACCCTTGGAGATAGGTGCTATTTTTGTGCCCATTTTAGAGGTGAGGCAGACAGCAGTTTGAATTCATGTAACTAGTAATCGTCTGCGGTTAGTATTGAATTCAGGCCTTCTTGACTCCAAAATCTTTATGCTGACCCCCAGCTATCCAGAGACTTCGCCTCATTGAAATAACCCATATGGATTACTCCTCTAAAGGCTGCTTACACTACCATCCTTCCTTGGCTCTTGCCCTCCATTAAAACCTGTTTATCCTATATCCCATCCTTCTCAGGTGCCTGATTTCAGCTTTCAGAAAGGCTAGCCAGCAACAACAAATCTGTGATAATATATAAATACCCCCAACTGCCCCTTGTCACTCAGGTAACAAATACATTTAAACAATGATGTCCTCTGACGATATTATTTAACCCATAGGATTGACTCTAGTGTGAAGGATTTGGACAAAATATCTTTGGATAAATGGAGCCTTGAAGTGCCCCTTAAATCCTGCTCTGGAGGGAGCCACATACTTTGCCCAACACTGGGCAGCTCAAAGATGATTTTTAAATGCCATCACACCCAACTTCAACTATAAATCTGGGTTCTTCAATTTAACAACCTCTGTTGCTTACAATATGCTTTCTCCTTGTGCATTTAGGCAACTCCTTGGTTGTGATTCTAAAAGAAGCACATCTGGATAGGGAATGTACTCTCCCTAGAAAGCCACTGGCCATTCACTCCTGACCAACACAGCTTTATGATGATGGCTTTTATTTTCTGCTTTCCTCTTATGCTTACTTTCTCCTTTCTCAGAAATAGTTCTCAAACCACTTGGTTTCCCTGGCTTCTTTCAACCCTTAACTCAAATCCCACCCACAGGCCTTTCTCTCTGCCCCTAGTTCCCAATGTCTCCGCCTCCCAGAGTTCCTCCTATATATGCTCTCCCTCCTCACCTCTAGCTCCTGGCTCCCTTGGCTTCCCTCAAATCCTGCCTAAAATCCCACCTTCTGCAGGAAGCCTTTCCCAACCCCTCTTAACTCTGGTACCTTCTCTCTGTTTATCTGTCCTGTATATAGCTTGGACTGAGAGATTTGCATGTTGTCACCCCTCATTAGATTGTAAGCTCTTGGAGGACAGATTCTGTCTTTTGTCTTTCTTTGCATCCCCAAGTCTTAGCATGGTGCCTGGCACAAAGTTGTTGTTCAGTTGTTTCATTCATGTCTGATTCTTCATCACTTCATCTGGGGTTTTCTTGGCAAAGATACTGGAGTGTTTTGATGTTTCCTTCTCCAGCTTATTTTACAGATGAGAAAACTGAGGCAAACACAAACAGGTTAAAGTGACTTGCCAAGAGTCACACAGCTAGTTAGTAGATGCAGCACATTGTAGGTATTTAATAAATGTTTATTGACTGAGTGTCTATATATCTTGAATAAACCTAGTTATTTATACATTGTCTGTCTCATTAGAACATGAGTCCCTTGAGGGCAGGAACCATCTTCCCTTTCTTTATTAGCACAGTGCCTGGCACAGAATAAGCACTGAATATATATTTTTGTTTCATAGCTTTCTCCTTCAGTGAGCTGGCAGGTAACTAAAAGTGCTGGTAGGCATGCCAATCGTGCTGCTACCCAAGGTGCCAGGATTCTGAGTTCCAAATTTTCTCTCTATCTCTCACCTCCTTCCACCCTAAGATGACGTACAATTTGATATAGGCTCTACATATACATTCATAATGCACCTATTTTCACATTAGTCACATAAAGAAGAATTAGAACCAATGAGAGAACCCACAAGAAAGAAGAAACAAACAAAAAGAAAGAGAAAGAAGAGAGAGAGCAAATAATATGCTTTGATCTGCATTCAGAGTCCATAGTCCTTTTTCTGGATGTTGATAACATTTTCCATTATGAGTCCTTAGGAGTTGTCTTGTATCCTTGCATTGCTAAGAAGAGATGAGTCTATCAAAGTGAGTCATCGCATATTGTGGCTGTTACTATATACAATGTTCTCTTGGTTCTGCTCACTTCACTCAGCATCAGTACATGCAAGCCTTTTCAGGTTTTTCTGAAGTCTGCCTGCTCATCATTTTTTATCACACAATAGTATTCCATTACATTCATACACCACAACTTGTTCAGCTATTCCCCAGTTGATGGGCATGCCCTCAATTTCCAATTCTTTGCCACCACAAAAAGAGCTGTGTAAATAATTTTATGGACATGGGTCATTTTTCCATTTGCATGATCTCTTTGGCATACAGACCTAGAAGTGGTATTGCTGGGTCAAAGGGTATGCACCATTTTATAGCCCTTTGGGCATAGTTCCAAATTGCTCTCTAAAATGGTTCTTTTCCTGTTTTCCCAAATACTCTATATAGTATTGGAATTAATTGTTCTTTAAATGTATGATAGAATTCATTGTAAATCCATCTGGCCCTGGAGATTATTTCCTAAAGAGTTCATTAATGGCTTGTTCAATTTCTTTTTTCTGAAATGGGGTTAATATTTTATTTCCTCTTCTGTTAATTTGGTAATTTATATTTTTGAAAATATTCATCCAATTCACTAAGATTCTCAAACTTATTGCCATACAATTGGGCAAAATAGTTCCTAATTATTGTTTTGATTTCTTCTTCGTTGGTGGTGAATTCACTCTTTTTATTTTTGATACTGGTAATTTGGTCTTCTTTCTTTTTTTCAATCAAATCAATCAAAGGTTTATTTATTTTATTGGTTTTTTCTCATAAAACCAGCTCTTAGTTTTATTTATTAGTTCAACAGTTTTCTTAATTTTAATTTTATTAATCTCTCCTTTGGTTTTAAGTATTTCTAATTTGGTGTTTAATTGGAGATTTTTAATTTGTTCTTTTTCTAGCTTTTTTAGTTGCATGCTTAATTCATTGATCTCTTCTTTCTCTATTTTATTCATATAAGCATTTAGAGATATAAAACTTACCCTAAGTTTTGGTGTGTCGTCTCATTATTGTGTCATTCTCTTGGATGAAGTTATTGATTGTTTCTATGATTTGTTATTTGACTCACTCATTCTTTAGGATTAGATTATTTGGTTTCCAATTAATTTTTAGTCTATTTTTCCATGGCCCTTTATTACATATAATTTTTATTTCATCATGATCTGAAAAGGATGCATTTAATATTTCTGCCTTTCTGCATTGGATTGTGAGGTCCTAGTATGTCATCAGTTTTTGTGTAGGTGCCATGTACCACCAAGAAAAAAGCATATTCCTTTCTATCCCCATTCAATTTTCTCCAGAGGTCTAGCATATCTAACCTTTCTAAAATTCTATTCACCTCTTTAACTTCTTTCTTGTTTATTTTGCAGTTAGATTTATCTAGTACAGAGAGGGGGGAGGTTGAGGTCTCCCACTAGTATAGTTTTTCTGTCTATTTCTTCCTGTAACTCCCTGAACTTCTCTTCTAAGAATTTGGATGCTATACTACTTGGTACATACATGTTTAGTAACAACATTACTTCATTGTCTATGGTGCCTTTTAGCAGGATGTAGTTTCCTTCCTTATCTCTTTTAATTAGATTTATTTTTGCTTTTGCTTTGTCTGAGATTGCTACCCCTGCTTTTCTTACTTCAGCTCAAGCATAATATATTCCACTCCAGCCTTTTACCTTTGCCCTCTGCATATCTCTCTGTTTCAGATGTGTTTCTTATGAACAATATACTGTAGGATTATGGTTTTTAATGCATTCTGTTATCTGCTTCCTTTTATGGGAAAGTTCATTCTCTTCATATTCACAGTTATGATTACTATCTGTGTCTTTCTCTCCATCCTATTACCCCAACCCCATTTATGCTTTTCTTTCTCCTTTCTCCCTTTTGCTTCCTGCTAGTTTTGCTTTTGACCACTGACTCCCTCAATCTGCCTTTCCTTCTATCAGCTCCTCCCTCTTCTTTGCTCTTTCCCCTCCTACTGCCTATAGGGCAAGTTAGAGTTCTATACCTGAGTATGTTATTCCCTCCTTGAGCCAAATCCAATGACAGTAAAGTTCAAACAAGGCTCATCTCCCTTCCTTCCTTCCCTCTACTGTAATAGGTCTTTGTGCCTCTTCATGTGATGTAATTTACCCTTTTCTGCCTTTTCCTTTCCCCTTCTCTCATTACAATTCCTTTTCACCACTTAATTAGGTGGGGTTTTTTTAATCATCACATCAAAGTCAACTTAAACCCACCTCCTCTGTCTATGTATATCCCTTCTAAATGTCATAATAGAGATACAGTTCTCAAGAGTTGTAAGTATCATCTTCCCATGTAGGGATGTAAACAATTTGGGCCTTTTTTGAATAACTTTTTTTTTCATTTCCTGTTTACCTTTTTATGCCTCTTTTGTGTCTTGCATTTGAAGATCAAATTTTTTGTTGAGCTCTGGTCTTTTCATCAGGAAAATCTGGAAGTCCCCTACTTCATTGAATATCTATCTCCTCCCTTGAAAGATTATGCTCACTTTTGCTGGGTAGTTGATCCTTGGTTGTAATCCAAGCTCCTTTGCCTTACAGAATATCATATTCCAAGCCCTCTAATCTTTTAATGTAGAAGCTACAAGGTCCTGCATAATCCTGCTGTGATTCCATGATATTTGAATTGTTTTTTTCTGGCTGCTTGCAGTATTTTCTCCCTGACCTGACAATTCTGGAATTTGGCTACAATATTCCTTGGTATTTTCAATTTGGGATCCCTTTCAGGAGATGATTGGTGGATTCTTTTGATGACTATTTTACCCTCCAGTTCTAGGACTTTAGGGCATTTTTTCTTGATGATTTCTTGAAAGATGCTTTCCAGGCTCTTTTTTTATCATGATTTTCAGGTAGACCAATATTTCTTAAATATCTCTCTCCTGGATCTATTTTCCAGGTCAGTTGTTTTTCCAATGAGGTATTTTGTGTTTTCTTCTATTTTTTTCATTCTTTTGATTTTGTTTGACTGATTCTTGATGTCTCATAGAGTCATTACCTTCCACTTGCCTATTCTAATTTTTAACAAATTGTTTTCTTCAGTTAACTTTTGTACCTCCTTTTTCATTTGGCAAATTCTACTTTTTAAGGAGTTGTTTTCTTCAGTGTACTTTTTTTCCATTTTGCCAATTGCATTTTTAGAAGAATTATTTAATTTTTCTTCCAACTCTCTTATTTGACTTTTTAAATCCTTCTTGAGCTTTTTGGGCTTGAGACCAGTTCACATTCCCCTTTGACGTTTTGGATGTGGGAATATTGAGAATGTTGTCATCTACTGAACTTGCATTTTGATCTTCCCTGTTATCAAGATACCTCTCTATGGTCATTGTTTTTCTTTGTTGCTTCTTGCTTATGTTGCTTGCCTTTTTTCTGGCTTTTAAAGTTAATCTCTGCTTCTGCGGCACAGGGGGCACTGTCCCAGGCTTCCTGTGCTGGGGATTAGGGCCTGGTTACTAGTTTTGTGTGCTGGGGCCTCAGGTGTTGGCAGCCAGAGGCTGGAGGCATCTTGTAACTTACCTGGTGCTGAGCTGGAGCTGGTGGTTGTGGCTGGTGTGTGCCTGGTATTGGCACTTGCCTGCTCCACCACCCTGGGACTCAGGATCTCCCACTGGTTTGCTAAGGTGGGGCTTGCCACTGGCTTGCTGGGTTGCCTCTGATCCTGGTCCCCTTCAGCCACAGCAAGAGGGACTTTTCCTGTTAATCCCCCTAGCCTCCTGAGCTGCACCTTATCTTTCTACTGGCTCCACTACTTCAGGGTTTTCTCCCGGGGCAATATTCTCTGGGTTTTTCAAGCTCAATAAGGGAGGGTGAGAGTAACTTAACTGCTTACTTTGCCATCATGGTTCCCAGAAGTCAAAATAATTGACTTTTAGACATTCTGTCTGTGGGCTGATAGTTCCAGGAGCAGCTGCTGCTATTGCTGCACCACTGCTAATGCAGCTGCTGATGCCAATTCAGTCACTCCCAAGGCCTGCTCCTGATTTACTGGGGCCAGGGCTATATTGGCTTCTCTCTCACCCAGCTCCAGCAGACCCCTCCCACTGACCCTTTAAGTTGTCTCTGGCATCTATGGGCCAAGAAATCTGGAAAGCGCCACTGCTGCCAGTGATTCAGTCCCACAGGCCTGCTCTGGATTTGCTGGGGTGGGGTCTGCACTTCCCTGGCCTATGCTAAACTGTGCTCCTCTCTCAGCCCAGTGAAACAGACCCTTCCTGTTGACTTTCCAGGTTGTCTTGGGCTGGAAATCTGCCTCATTCTGTCTCTTTGTGGGTTCTGCTGCTCTAGAATTTGTTCAGAGTCATTTTTTAAATGTATTTGAAGGGATTTGGGGAGAGCTCAGGTAAGTCTCTGCTTTTACTCCACCATCTTGGCTCTGCCTCCAAGGTGCCAGTTTTATTGAGGGCACAATTAAAACCCTAGGAGTTTGATCCCTGCCTCAATACTGATAATTCCTGTGGATGTAAAAATTTGCCTCACCTTTCCCCCATTCTACATTCTTTTCATTAACTCATTTTTTTTTCCCATTCCTTCTTCTTCTCTTACATGGAAAGCTGACTCCATGATGAAATTAGTCTGGTTCCAGAAGTAATGCCATTAAAGGTGGACTGAAGCCTTAAAAAAATCCAACTTGCAAAACAGAGAAATAAGGGAATGAAGACTACTTCGCTTTATAAGTAAATTCACTGCAGGATTCCCTTAAAGAGGCACTGACTCTGGTGCATTTGAAATTCTAATTTATTTAAACAAATTCCAGTTTCAAGTTCTTAGGAACATATCTCCCATGGGAAGTAAAGCTCATTGGATTGAGTAACATCCACATCATAGTGACAAAGGAGATTCTAAGAGGAAAGAAATTTTTTCCTCTTCACCTACTATATGATTATCATCTCAGCTGATTTGTACAGTCAATTAATGCTCAGATATCTGGAATAATCTCTATGATATAATGATGTGCTGAAAAGAGGATGGGAAAACAATGTAAAGAAAAAAATTTGAATGACTTTAGAATCACAATCAATGCAGTGACATGGTGTGACTTCAAAGTACTAGCAATAAATACCATTACTAGGTCTGTATCCAAAGAGATCATTAAAAAGGGAAAAGGACCTACATGTACACAAACATTTATAGTAGCTTTTTTTGTGTGGTGGCAAAGAATTGGAAATTGAGGGGATGCCTATCAATTGGAGAATAGCTAAACAAGTTGTGGTATATGAATGTGATGCAATACTATTGTTCCATAAGAAATGATGAGCAGGCAGATTTCAGAAAAACCTGGATAGGCTTACATGAACTGATGCTGAGCGAAATGAGCAGAAACAGGAGAACGTTGTACACAGTAATAGCAGCACTATGTAATGATCAACTAGGATTGACTTAGCTCTTCTCAGCAATACAATGCTCCAAGACAATTCCAAAAGACTCATGATGGAAAATGCTAGCCAGATCCAGAGAAAGAACTATGGAGTCAGAATGCAGAGCAAAGCATATTATTTTTAGTTGTTGTTTATTTTTTTTTCTTCCTCATGGTTTTCTCCTTTTGTTCTGGTTCTTCTTTCACATGACTAATGTGGAAATATGTTTAACATGATTGTACATGTATAACCTATATCAGATTGCTTTCTGTCCTGGGGAGGCAAAGACAGGAGGAAGAAAAATTTGGAACTCAAAATACTACAAAAATGAATGTTGAAAACTATCTTTACATGTAATTGGGGGAATAAAATACTTTCAAGAGAATGAAAAGTACTGGCAATAAAGCATGCCTCTTAGAAGAGAGGCAGAAATAGAAAGGTGGTGGAAGATAAGGCATACATTTTCAGATATGACTGTTTTTCTTTATATATATTTGTTACAACAGAGTATTCTACTGGAGAAAGGGAAAATTAATTGATAAGTGAGTAATTAAAAAACAAAAGCACATCAATAAAGTATTTTTTAAAAGGGAAGTAGTGGAAAAGAGGATGGAGGTAGCTTGAAAAGGAGGCAGAGGGTCCAGAAAGTTCATTCATTCATCCATCCATTCAACAAGCATTTATTATACACTTAATGATCAATAAATGAATAGATCAGTAAGAATTTATTAAGAACCTACTCTGTGTTAGACTCTGTCCTAGGCACTTGGGATACAAAAATAAAAATGAAATAATTCCTGCCTGTAAGGAACTTATATTCTCTCAGGTAACATATGAATACACAAAAATATATGAAATATGGTAAAAAGTAATTTTAGGTTGATGGCATTAGTTGTTGGGAGAATCATGAAAGGTCTCATGGAAGAGGTTGCATGGGAGCTGAGATCTGAATGAAACTAGAGATTTTAAGAGGTATATGTGAGGAGTACATTTCAGCCATAGGAGACAGCCATGCAAAGGTACAAAGATAAATGAATGAAAAAGCACTTACTACATGAAAGAGCTGAACATACAAACATAAACAAGCAAGACAGTCCTTGCCTTCAAGGAGTTTGCATTCTAACAGGGAAAATAGCACGTAGAGTTGGAGGGGAATGGGGATGTATGTGCACACAGCATCCTGGTTTTGAACTGGCAAGGAAGTGTGTAGTGGCAAACATTCTAGGCAAGATGAGGGATAGGCTCACCTATCAGATCCCAGGGTGCCAGGGACAGCGTCCAGTTTCTAGTGGGAGAAGGATGATTAGGACAACTGGAGCACATGCATCACAGTTTGGAAATGGCCAAGAAGTTCACATTATGAGGCCTGGGAAAGGGGATATGGAATGCTGTCTTAATAACAAAAAGGTCAGTTCGGCTGGACCATGGAGTGTGTGAAGGAGATTCAAGTATAAAAAGCTAGGACTGGTAAATTAGAGACATGTTTTAAAGATCTTTAAATGCTAAATAGAGGGAATTATATTTGATCCTTAGGAGTCATTGGAGTTCACTGAGCAGAGCAGTGACATGGTCAGACCCGTGCTTTAGCTATTTCAATTTGGCAACTGAGTGGAAGATGGAATAGAGAAGGGAGAGACTTTAGTCAGGGAAACTAATTAGGAGGCAATATTCATAGTCCAGGTGAAGGAGTGACAAGTATCTGAGCTATTGGGGTAGTCAAAGGAAGGAAGAAAAGGGGACAGATTTTAGAGATGTTGTGTGAAGGGAGAAGGAAATAAAAAAGAGTTCGACTACTTTCCATTGACTCCTCTCTACCTTCCCTTTCAGATTTGCCACAGATCAGTCAATCAACATTTATTAAACACCTATTTCTATGAGCCAGGAACTGTTCTAAGGGCTGAGACTACAAAAAGAGGCAAAAGACAACCTCTTCCCTCAAGGAGTTTACAATCTAAAACATGCAAGAAATATGCAAACAAATATATAGAAAGCAAGATACACACAGGATACATAGAAAATAATGAACAGAAGGAAGGCACTAGAAATAAGGATTGGGGAAGGCTTCCTGCACACCACTTTTTCTTTTTCCTGCCCAACCAATCTCAACTGTGTTGGCTGTGAAGCTATATGGGAAATATCCCAATAATGTCAGCAACGTGGAGGACAAATTAAAGAAAACTAGGACTCTATGATGGATTAAAGAGAGGAGAGACTTGAGGCAATTAGGAGGACATTGCAAGAATCCAAGTGAGAGGTAATGAAAATCTGAACATGGTAACATATAAGTGGAAAGAAGTAGATGGATTCCAGAGATGGAACTCTGGACTTGGCAACTGAATGGGTATGTGAGGTGAGAGAGAGTGAAGAGTCCATGATGACTGACTAAATGAATGAATGAATGAAAATAATTCTGGTAAGCATTTACCATGAATTAGGCACTGTGCTAAACAGTGGAGATACAAATACAAAAGTGATGGGGCAGCTAGGCAGTGCAGTGGGTACAGCACCAGCCCTGAAGTCAGGAGGACCTGAGTTCAAATCCTTCCTCAGACCAAACACTTGGCACTTACTAACTGTGTGACCCTGGGCAAGTCACTTAATCCCAATTGCCTAAAAAAACAAGCAAACAAACAAACAAACCACAAAAGTGAGACAGTGCTTGACCTCAAGGAGATGTCATCATCTAATATGGTGAGACAGCTAATAAGCAAATGGTAGCTAGGGAAAAGTGCATCAGTCTGGGAATCACAAGGATAATGAATGGAACAAAAAGGGAAATTAGTTGATTCACCCTTTTCAGAAGCAATATACTCCATAAATGAGAGGAAGGGTGTTGGGGGAAGAGAACAATACTTATGGGATGGCCGAAGTAAAGGTCACTTTGCGGTCTGTAGCCAGCTAGATATAGTGAGGACTCATAAATCAGGAAATTCTGGCCTTTTCAATCAGTCATTCAACTAACATTTATTAAACACCTACTTGGTATGGTCTTTGGAGGTCTGGAGGAAGGTATCAACAGCAGTACTGGCAGGTCAGCAAAATACAAATTTGGATGGCTGAAAAGATAATGGTGTCCTCAACAGAAATAGGGAGGAAGAAGAGTGCGTTTTGGTGAAAAGATAATCAATTTACTTTTGGACAAGTAACTAATGCCTTTTCATATTTCTCATAAAACGCTGTCTCCTGCTTCCCCTTATTACATTCTCCCTTGGCATCATACTTACATGAAGGCAGGGGTAAGTATCAGGCCCCACAGTGCACCCTGGTCACTTACTGAGTCAGTACTGCAAGGATTTCCTACCTTGGTATGTCCAGCAAATTCTGGGGGATCTCTTGGTCCTTTCCCACTCCATGATGCTTAGTAGCTTTGTGACCCTGGGCAAGTCTCTTAACTTCTTTGATTCTCATTTTCCTTGGTGATCAAATGGGAGGGTTAGATTAAATGGTCACCAAGATCCTTTAAATTCTAAATCTCTGGCCCTAAGATTCCATAATCTTATGTTGGGAGTTGCTTGAATTTTCTTTCTTCTTACCTAGAAATGTATCCATATATTTATCCATTCTTCTCTCCTTCCTTCCTGTCTCTGAGGAAGTGATGTCTTCTACTGAAGGCTAAGCCGCCTGCCTGCACTTCTTCCCTTTAGACTTTATTAAAATATTATTAACATACAAATCAATCAAACAAAATAAAAATAAAGCAATATATAGGTATTTGTAACAAATAAAATAATAATGAGTTAAGTGGGTTTGGTTTTTGATTTAAAGTTTCTCCAAAAATGCTATTTTTGATGATGCTACTACTCATAATTATTTTTCAATTTCTTACCTTTTTTTCTTTTATTAATCTGTCCTTTTTTCTACCCCCTATCCTCATTCCTCTCCCCATTGAGCAAATATTTAAAGAGAAAAGGAAAGTCCTCAGTATGTACTTGCATAACCTAGTAAACAAATCCCATGCTAGCCACATCTGAAAGGTATGTCTCTTTCTGCATTGTAAGTTAATTCTTTTTCTGGCAGGAGATGAATGATGATTTTCATCTTCATTCTTTTCAGCTTGTGGTTTATCATGCTATCGTTAACAGCTCTAAAGTCTTTCAAAGTTCTTTTTCTCTACAATGTTATCATTGAATGGATTGTTTTCCTAGTTCTGCTTATTTTGACCCAGCTCAGCTCATAGAAGCCTTCTCAGTCTCTTTTTAAGTGTCCATTTAGTCATTTCTCATGACACAATAATAATCCATTGCATATACAACAGTTTATTTAGTCATTCTCCAATAGGATGCCCTCTGAGTTTCCAAATTTTGGGTACTATGAAGAGCCGAGCTATTATAATATTTTTGTCCCTGCTAAGTCTCTTTTACTTCTTGGGAGTGTTGATTGGGTCAAAGGGTATGCACAATTTAGTCATTTTTTAGGAATAGTTCCAAATTGTCAGAATGGCTAGACCAATTTGTAGCTCCACCAACAGTGCACTAATGTACCTGTTTTTCCACAGCCCTTCCAACATTGGTCCTCTTTTGTCACCTTTGCCAGTTTGATGGGTGTGAGGTAGAACCTCAAAATTGCTTCAGTTTACATTTCTCTCATTATTAGCGCTCTTTTTTTAAATATGATTGTTGATTGCTTGTATTTATTCCTTTGAAAACTACATGTTGGGGCATCTAGGTGGCACAGTGGATAGAGTACCAGCCCTGAAGTCAGGAAGACCTGAGTTCAAATCTGACCTCAGACCAAACACTTGACGCTTATTAGCTGTGTGAGCCCGGGAAGTCACTTAATCCCAATTGCCTAAGAAAGAAAAAAGAAAACTACCTGTTTACATCCTTTGACCATTTTTCTTTTGGGGGAATTGCTTAGACTTACAAGTTTGAATCATTTCCTCACATATCTTGGATATGAGACCTTTTTAAGTAAAATTTTCCATTATGATTGCTTTCAGTTATCTGTTTCCCTTCTCATTTTAACTACATTAGAATGTCAAATGTACCAGTTGGAGCCTCTTTAAAGGAATTCTGCAGTCAATTCATCCTTAAAGCAAAGTAACCTTCATTTCCTTATTTCTCTTCCATTCCTCCTTCTTCTTTTATATGGAAAGCTGACTCCATGACGAAATTACTCTGGTCCTGGAAGTAAACCTATTAGAGGTAGACCAAAGTTTTAAGAAAATTCATTTCTCCAAAATCCATTTTGCAAAAACAAAGAATTGTCTGTGTAAAAAAATGTTATTTTATGTAATCTAATTTGTGCGTTTATCTTGTATGATTCTCTCTATTGCTTGTTTAGTTATAAATTATCCTATCAATTGATCGTTGTTCCTCTAATTTATTTATTAGACAAGGAAGGAAAGAGAATAAGCATTTATATAGCACCTACTATGTGCCAGGCATTATGCTAAGTCCTTTTTTTTTAACAAATATCTCAATCAGGAAGCATTGCTAATAATAAAGCTAATGGAAGTGACGGAATTCTAGTTGAGCTACTTAAAAGTGATGCTATTAAAGTGCTGAACTCAATATGCCAGCAAATTTGGGAAACAATAGTGGCCATTGGATTGGAAAAGATGAGTTTATGTCACAGTCCTTAAAAAGGGCAATGCCAACGAATGTTCATATTACCAAACAATTGTGCTCATTTCACAAACCAGCCAAGTTATGCTTAAGATTCTGCAAGCTAGGCTTCAGCAATATGTGAATTGCGCATTACCAGCAGAGCAGGCTGGTTTTCAAAGAGGCAGAGGAACTAAAGACCAAATTGCCAACATTCACTGAATTATGGAGAAGGCAAAGGAGTTCCAGAAAAACACCAACATCTGCTTCATTGACTACACTAAAGCTTTTGACTGTGTAGATCACAACAAAATGTGGCATGTCCTCAGAGATGGGAGTAGCATATCATTTTATTTGTCTCCTGAGGAACCTGTATGTGGACCAAGGTGTAACAGCTAGAACCAAACATGGAACAACTGATTAGTTTAAGATTGGAAAAGAAGTATGACAAGGCTACATATTGTCATCGTATTTATTTAACATATATGCAAATTACATCATGCAAAATGCCAGGCTGCATGAATCAAAAGCCAGAATTAAAGTTGCCAGGAGAAATATCAACAATCTCAGATATGCAGACAATATCACTCTGATGGAAGAAAACAAAGAGGAATTGAGAAGCCTCCTGATGAGGGTGAAAGAGGAAAGAGTAAAAGATGGTTTAAATGAAAAAACTAAGATCTTGGCAGCTGGTCCCATCACTTCCAGGAAAACAGAGGGAGAAGAAATGGAAGCAGTGTCAGATTTTATATTTTTGGGCTCAAAGATCACTGCAGATGGCGACTGCAGCTATGAAATTAAAAGATACTTGCTCCTTGGAAGGAAAGTTATGGAAAATCTGGGCGGCCCATTAAAAAGCACAGACATCACCTTGCTGACAAAGATCTGCAGAGGTAGGGAACTTGCAGGGATGAGGCCCTTTGACTGAATCCAAATCCCCAAAAGAGGGTCTAGAGAGCCACATGTGGCCTTGAGGCTGCAGGTTCCCCACCCTTGGAAGCTATGGTTTTTCTAGTAGCAATGTATGACTGTGTAAGTTGGACTGTAAGGAAAGCTGAGTGTTACAGAATCAACACTTTGGAATTGTGTGCTAGAGAAAACTTTTGACAGTCCCTTGAACAGCCAGGAGGTCAAATCAGCCAATACTTAAAGAAATTAATTCAGGATATTCACAGGAAGGTCAAATACTGAAGTAGAAGTTTAAATACCTTGGCCACAAAAAGAGAAAATAGGACTCATTGGAAAAAACCTTGAAGGCAAAAAGAAAAAGGTCAGCAGAAGATGAGATGGATAGTTAGTGTCATGGAAACAATGACCATGAACTTGGACAGACTTTGAAAAATAGTGGAGGATAGAAGGGCCTGGAATGCTATGATTCACAGGGTCACAAAGAATCATTCACACCTAAACAGAAATAATTAAAACACCTTGCACCAAACTTTTTTTAAAAAAAATATGTTGACATCCTATCAGTCTTTAAAGGTCCAGGTCTTTCACAAAACTTCCCATGATCCCTAAAACAATTATTAATCAGTCAACAAGCATTTATTTCTTAAGTGTTCATTTTGGCGATACAAAAATGGCAAAGAACAATTTCTGGCCTCAAGGGGTTCACATCCTAATGGGAGAGAAAACAAGTAAACAACTATATACATACAAAATATATAAAGTATAAATGAAAGGAATAGGGCTAGACAAATAGGTCTGGGAATTATGTGTATAGAGATGAAAACTGAATCCATGGAGCTGACAGTATGACCTAGTGATATATTATCAAAGGAAAAGAAAAGAGAGCCTAGCTATGAGGGTACGAGGCAAGCTTGCTTAGAACATTAGGAATTAGGTTGGTAGTTTGTTCCTAGAGGGGTTGATGCTTGAATTCTTGAAGAGAAAATAGAGTTTGATTGCCTGCATTGATGGCTGTCTTATTTATGTACCAGCAGCCCTAATAACCATACATAAAGGTAAATCAGTTTTACATATTCACCATGCATTACAGTTAGTAACAGTTAATTTACGGTTAGTAGGCATGATTTGGAGGAAGATCCAGCAAAGGAGACCGAGAAGGAACAGACAGAAGAAGAAACATTCTCTCATCTGATCTCAAAGTAATTTACATTTCTTATGTCATTCTAATTTATGTTGTTATTATCTGTGTGTGTATCTTATTACCATAACTCTTTTGTAAACTCCAGAGTGGAAGGACCATGTCTTGGTTTTTGTTGTATTTGCCAAGTGACATTGGGCTTAATTAGTTCGTGTTTAATTAGTCCTTGCTGAATCAATCATGGTAAGTGTTATTTTACCCCTTTTATAGGTGAAAATATTGTTGTTGTTCCATCTTATCCAACTCTTCATGACCCCATTTGGAGTTTTCTTGGTAAACATACTAGAGTAGTTTGCCATTTCCTTCTCTAGCTCATTTTACAGATGAAGAAACTGAGGCAAACAGAGTTAAGTCACTTGTCCAGGGTCACACAGTTAATAAGTGTCTCAGACCAGATTTGAACTCAAGAAGATGAGTCTTCCTGTCTCCAGGCTTTGCATTCTATCCACTGTGCCCTTAACCTTTGCCTCAATTTCCTCCTCTATAAAATGGGGATGATAATAACAAAAATTACCTCCCAGGATTGTCATGACAATAATGAGATAATATTTGTAAAGCACTTGATGTAGTGTCTAGTAAATAGTAGGCTCTTAATAAATGTCTGTTATAATATTATATTTATATGTGTGTGTGTGTGTGTTATATGGGTGTACATATATCATATACATATGTATGTATGTATGTATGTATGTATGTATGTATGTATATGTATATATATAAAGGCTCCATAGTTCCACCCTGTGATAATAGGCCCATTGAAAGATTCCCTAGATTAGTCACCACCTCAACTGTCCAAATCCACCCACCTCCACAGAAGCCCAGATTTGATTCTTTGTTGGCAGTTGAGTCAGATTGACTCAACTTTGTTGCAATATTTCATCTCTCTTCCTAGCTCTTCCTAGCTCTCAGTTTTAAAAACGAATTTCCTTTGAAACATTTGCTTCATAATTGACAAAGCAATCTTCTATAGTACCATCAGAAAGACAAAATACTTGAAGAGAGCCATGCCAGTGCTTAGCTTGGCATTTAAGGCCCTTCACTTACCTTTTTTCCAATCCAGCCAGGTTGGCTTACTCACCATATTTGGGAGACTTCTATCATTTCAGACTCCAGGTCTTTGTTTTTCCTCCTCCTTTCCTCCTGGGAATGCCCTTCCTCTTCTATCTAAATCTTATTTATACTATGAACGCACAGATCAATTCCGACTTCCTCTAGAGAGAGTCTTCTCTGCCTAATGATTATGTTACGGAAGAAATAGACACAATTTTGTTTTTTTGTTTGGACTTGTGATTTCATTATAGCATGGAATGTATTCAAGAAAACTCCCTCTACCAATATAGGTCAGAACTTCTTTTGCAACTTAAATTCTTTGACTTGCCTAGGGACACTAGGTTGAGAGGTCAAAGGACTTGTAACATAGATAGTATGTATCATAGCTAAGAGAAAGGTATATCTATATGTAACTAACCTGAAGGCCCACTATGTTACATTTTACTCCTAACCCTTAGGGCTCTCTGGTACCCCTGGGGTATCAAGAGAATTGATCGGGGTATCTAGGCTCTCTGCTATTGGCTCCATTCCTCACCAATACTGATTATAGAGAGTGATCCCCTGTACTCCAGTTCCATTTAGTCAATCTTTCATGTAGGAAATATTTACTTTGAAAGGTATGTATAATCATAAATATGCAAATTTATTCCCCCCAAATAAACGAAGGCAAAATCTGCCTCTTTCCCTGAACTATCTCAGTCTCTGGACAGGAAAAGGGGATTAGATTGATAGTTTAGCTTAGTTCCTCTAGAGCATAGTCCCAGTTCCAAGTCCCTTGGGCCCAAGTCCCAGGCACCCTGACTTCTCAGGGCTTCCTCGCTGGGCTGGGTTAGCTGTGCCCCACTACCTGCAATCTTGATTCCAGGGTCACCATAGCTCCACGAGCCTGTGTAGATCATCTTGGGTACCTGAAACTAAGGAGGACAAACAACACAGAACAGAAATAAACACCCACAGGCCTATTTCTTGGAACCTAAGTAAAAGAGATTGAGCAAGGGAAGGAAGTCCTTCCCCTTCCACCAGTTCAGGTCATGACACTTGATGTCAAATCAAAAAACTGTAGTCTGTGGAAAATCTGCGTATTGTCTGTTAGCAATGTAATTGATAAAGACCTGTGGATTTGGATTTTTCAACCTGAGTTGGAGAAGGGTTACTACCCATGAGGAGATTCTGATTTGAAAGGCTGAAGAAGGTAGGGACAAAAAACAGAAGACAGAAAACTGCTTACAGAAGTCATGGCATGAGAAACTAAAAGCAAGGTAGAGAAAATAGCAGCTGCTTTCAGTTAAGACAGCTGCTGGGAGAAACAGACAGGCTTTTTGGCTGCTTTGCTAGGAACTTATGCTTATTTGAAGAGACCCAATGCTTCACTGAAAGCTGGAGAAAACAGTACTGGCCTTTGTCACTATCTGTAACTTAAAAGACAAGGGAAAACCTCTCAGATTCCCTGCATTGCCATTTACTACCTTTTACTGCTTAACAGAAGGGAAAAGAGAAGGAGAAAGAAAGGCTTTGTAGCCATTTTGCTGTTATTTATGATGTTTAGGGGAAAGGTGTGTTGCTGGGAGTTAATTGAACAAAACAGAATCTTGCTATGTTAGGAGCTGGCTAGGCTACTCTGTATTGTCCTTCAGCTTTCAGCTAACAGAGCAGACCTGAAAATCTAAAGATTCTAGGCTTAGAACTGTGGTTTCCATGAAAAAGTCTAATGTTAATGTGCAGGGTATCCCAAATGTCAGTATTAATTTTTAAACTTCTTTAAGATTTTTGGAGCCTCCTGCATTTTTGCCAAAAGAGCACAACACTTCCTCAGCACCCTGCCAAGAGTGTCCAAATATTATAGAAGCTTAATGCTGCTTCAGCAGAATTAGAATAGAAGAGAATCAGCTTTTCCCAGCAGGAGAGCTGTAACAACCAGAAGGAGAGTAGATAACAGAGAAATAGTTTTGCCCAATAGGTAACATGTGGCACAGTTATTGATGTTGAGTCATTTTTCAGTCATGTCCAACTCTTTGTGACCCCTTGGGATTTTCTTGGCAAAGATACTGGGGTGATTTTCCATTTCCTTCTCCAGTTCATTTGACAGATGAGGAAACTGAGGCAAACTGGGTTAAGTGACTTGCCCAGGGTGACACAGCTAGTGAGCTCAGGAAGACAAGTTTTCCTGACTCCAGGCCTGGTGTTCTATTGACTGTACCACTAACTGTCACATGTGACAGACTGCTCCTTAAAGAAGACACCAAAATCTGCAGTCCAGGGTCATGAGTTGCCCCGGGCATTTTAGTTTCCCTACTTATATGCCTCCCTGCTAGGTTTCAGTAAGTGTGTGCCTATTCTTCCCCATGAACACTGCTTTTATTGGTGGAAGGGTGTGTGTAGCATAGGAAAGCTCAGATGAAGAATAGTAGAGCCGCACCGGAAATGAAGTTAACAAAACTTTATTACTACTCACTGGGGAAGAAAGAGAACAGATTCCAATAGGGAACAATATTAGTGTGTAGCCTCCCTTGTTCTTGGCTAAGGGCAGCACATAGTAGGAGCTTTCAGAAGTGAAACCATGCACTGGCTTCCACACTGCAGTCAAAGTACTAAAACTATTCAAGGCCCAAACTTATATAGAATTTTAGACAAACAGCAGGCCTGGCACACATAGGAAACTGCCCTGTCATTCATAAGGGAATATAGTAGTATAGTTAAGTTAGGTGAAATGAAAGTATTTTCTAAGTTACCTAATAAGGTGTGAGGAAATAGGAGCAGGGCCATAAGGAATTAAACTCTCACCATGCCATACTGCAAAGGTGCGGTGGTGGTGGTAATTTCCAGTGTCTGAGTTTATTGGTATTAGCATAGATGTATCCTGAGAGGGTAGGGCCATTTTAGTCAAACCAGGTTTTCAGTAGTGTTACCCAGAATCATGGGTGAACTGTGATAATTTAATTACTCGTGCTTTTTCCTTCTGCTGAATAAATGTTATGTTACAATTATGCTTGCTTTGCCCATCCCCCCAATTTAGGAAATGTTTTATCTTTAAGAATTAGTGGCACCCAAAGGGCAATCAAACTGTCCATACCCTTTGATCCAGCAATACCACTACTAGGTCTGTGTCCCAAAGAGATCATTAAAAAGGGAAAAGGATGCACATGTACAAAGATATTTATAGCAGCTCTTGTTGTGGTGGCAAAGAAATGGAAATTGAGGGGATGCCCATCAACTGAGGAATGGCTGAACAAGTTGTGGTATATGAATGTAATGGAATATTATTGTGCTATAAGAAATGATGAGCAGGTGGACTTGAGAAAAACCTGGAAAGACTTACATGAACTGATGCTGAGTGAAGTGAGCAGAACCAGGAGAACGTTGTACGCAGTAACAGCAACATTGTGTGATCGTTAATTGTAATAGACTTAGTTCTTTTAAGCAATATAAATGATCCAAGACAATTCCAAAAGACTTACGATGGAAAATGCTAACCATACCCAGAGAAAGAACTATGGAGCCTGAATGCAGATACTATTTTCACTTTTTTTGTTTTTTGTTTTTTCTTTCTCGTGGTTTTCCCATTTTGTTCTGATTCTTCTTTCACAACATGAATAATGTGGAAATATGTTTAAAACATGATAGTACATGTGTAACCTATATCAGATTGCTTGCTGTCTTGGGAAGAGAGGGAAAAAAATTTGGAACTCAAAATTTTACAAAAATGAATGTTGAAAACTTTTTTACATGTAATTGGAAAAAAAAGATAAAATACTGTTAAGGGGGAAAAAAAGGTTGATGATATCTTACTGATTTGTGTAATTGGGAAGCACCTCTGTGGGTAGGGATGAAGGGAGGGAACAAGCATTTATTGAACACCTACTATGTGCCAGGCACTGTGATGAGTGCTTTATTAGTATTAGCTCATTTGATCCTTAGAACAATCCTGGAAGGTTGGTGTATAACTATCTCCATTTTACAGTTGAGGATACCGAGGCAAACAACTTGCTCAGGCTCACACAGTTAGCAAGTGTCTGAGGCACGATTTGACCTCAGGTCTTCCTTACCCCAGGCCTAATGCTCTATTCAGTACCCCATCTAGCTACGTGAGATTTAGCTCAAGAGTCACACTGGTATCAAGAATGTATCCCACCCTACCGGAATGACTGCCCAGGACCCTGTGAGCAAACAGTGGCCAAGTAGTCTTGGCTGTGGTTGTCTGTCTTTCTGGGGATACCCCTCTGATCTGTTGAAGTATGTATAAGGGGTGAGCAAGCCAACTCCACCTCAGGAAGAGAGAGAGACAGTGGAGAGTTAAGGTTGATACCAAACTGATGGGCTACCCTAGAAACCCTGACCTGACAAGTGGAAGCAAAATGAGGCCACTCTGGCAGTCTTGTTATAATCATGAATTAGGACAAGCACTGAAATGCAGTTTAGGGCTCTCTATGGGAATTCTAGGACATGTAAAATGAAAAGGAGATTTAATTCATTTCTCTTCCTCATTTCTGGACTTAGGGAAGGGAAAAAAGAGAAAACCTTTTCACAAGATTTCTGTGTCCAAATGAGATTTGTTCAAAGATGTTCTATACAGATGTTCTTGTCCAAGGCTTCATGAAGCCTGGTTGCTGTCCCCCTAAACCTGCATCCAGATGCACTAGCTCCCAAGATGGTTTTCCAAGCTCTCTTCATTTGTACATTGTTGGGGATCTGTAAGGATATTGAGGGCCACAGGCTGTTCATGAGGTCTCACTGAGGGGCGGAGGCCCCTCTTGGGTGACTGATCTATGCCCAAAGGTCACCTGGTTCGGTGCTCCATTCTATGAATTTTTAACAATCTTTAACTCCCCTAGTTATTGTATGGTCATTAGCAGTCTATTCTGGGATTGGAGTCAGATAAGTGCACAGGACGTGCATACACTGTCCTTAGCACAGCGTGAGCTCTACGTCATTGTAACTTGATAAGAAGTTCCTGTTACTTTACTACTTAAGGGGATGCTTTGAAAAAATAAAATGGAGTTGCTTCCATCTTGTCTCCCGCCTCATCAATGCACATTCGAGATAGAAGGTTAAGCTGGCCTTATCCCTTCAAAGTTAGTGTAGGATCCTGGCTCTTGTGGTGAGCTGAATTAGTTGTGCACAACAGTACATGACAAGTCCCATCTCTGACACAAAATAGGGTTGCTGTCTCACTTTGTGGGATTCCAGGTGTGACCATGGTGAATACAGGGTGTTTTACTATATCCATTTCCAGTTCTATACTTGAGGATCTTTGAGCAGTGGTATTAGCATTGCCCCTAAGCAGCACAGGTTTGGAATGTCCTCCTCTATACTCCAGGCCTGCTGACCCGGGGATTGTGGAAGATCTTATTTAAGGTCACAGGTCAATGTACACACACACACACACACACACACACACACACCCCTCTCTTCCAAACTTCTCTATTATCATTGAGGATACCATCTTTTCAGTCACTCAGGCTCCAAGACTCCTTACCTCCTCGACCTCATCCCACATATCCAATCCATTGCTAAATCTCATTTCTACATTCACATCTTTTCTTTATCTCCTCTCCTCTCCACTCACACAACAGCCACCTTCCTTCAAGTCCTCACACTTCTCACCTGGACTACTGCAATAGCCTTGTGGTTGTTCTCCCTCATTCAAGTCTCTCCCTACTCCAATCCATCCTCCATTCAGATGCCAATGTGATTCCTCTCAGATGTAAATCTGACTATGTCACACTCCTACTCAAGATGTTCCAATGGCTCCCTGTTACCTCTAGGATCAACTATAAATTCCTATGTTTGGCATTTAAAACTCTCCATAACCTGATTCCTTCCTGCTTTTCTAGCCTTTTTTATACATTATTTCCCTCTACAAATTCAATGATCCAGCTACACTGGGCTACTTATTGTTCCTTGAGGTCTCTGGGCCTTTGTACTGGTTATCCCCTATCCCCAAGCCACACCTCTTAGTTTTCCTAGCTTCCAAGACCCAGTTCCCATCCCACCTTCTTCAAGAGGTCTTTCCTGGTTTCCCCCAGGTAAAAGGCTTTCCCCTTTGAGATTGCTTTACATCTATTCTGTGGGGATCTTTTATTTACCTGGCTATTTACTTGTTGTGCATCCCATCAGAATAAAAACTTTTTGAGGGCGTGGACTGTGGTTGTTGTTGTTTCGGGGTTGGGGGTCCCTTTCCTTATGTTCCAAGTACTTTGCACAGTGCCTGGCACACAGTGTTTAATAAATACTTGTTGTCTAACTGGCCCACTTGGATACTTGTTGATGATGCTATAATTAGGAAGATTGGGGGAGATATAGCTAGATTTAATGGTTAAAGCAAAAAAAGAAAAGAAGAGAAAATAAAACCACATAGGTATATAGGAAAGTAGCCAATGAGTCTTCCTGAAGTGTTATGGCTCTAAATTACCAGGAAGATGGCTTTGAATTGTACTCTCAAGAGAGAATCAAAGACTCTTTGATGGAGATGCTCCTAGCATTTTTCCTTGGAATTATTCTTTACTGGACATTCTATACCTTAGATTCCATACTGGAAATGCAATATACTTCCAATACATAAGAATTTCTACATGAAAAGCCTCAATTATTCAAATAGATACAACTATTTGTGTATATAGGTAGCACAGTGGATAGAGCACTGGGGCTGGAGTCATGAAGACTCATCTTCCTGAGTTCAAATCTAGCCTCAGACACTTCCTAGCTGTACGACCATAGGCAAGTTGATTAACCCTGTTTGTTTTGGTTCCTCATCTCTAAAATAAGCTGGAGAAGGAAATGACAAACTAGTACAGTATCTCTGCTGAGAAAATCCCAAATGGGGTCATGGAGTCAGACATGACTAAAACAGCTGAAATAATAACAACAAATATATGTGCACATGGGTATTTTTTTTTCTAGCAAGGAATATAAATTCTTCATTTCCCATAGAAAATACGGGACTGGCAGTTGTAAAACTCTGGATAGCAAACATGAAAACATCATAAGAAAGGCAAGAGCAATTATAAACAAGCCCCCTTCCCCCCCCACACACACACCTCAAAATGAATCAGGGCATTCAGAGTTCAGTAAGTCCTACGATAACTGCCCCTCACTTGGGTTTTAAAGCACAAAGCCATGACAGGAGCCCTTGGCCTCCTGTTTGGAACATAGACATTCTAGCTGTGCTGAGCATCACCACTCTGCTTCCTTCTCTGCTAAATGCACATGGCCAAGTTTCAGCTCTGAGGCACTGGGCATGGTTTGCTTTCATAATATCCTTGCAACAGAGCCTGGCCTAGCTCCATTTCACCCATCTGGCACAGGGTATGGAAAGAGGAAGAATAGGTTGGTTTCAAAAGGTGAGGGAAGCAGCTACATTAACCAAGGTGTGGGTGTTAATGGATTGCTTTGTTCCCAAAGACACCTTGGCTTCTCTGGAAGTAGGAAAATCATCACCCGTGCCAAGATTGAACAATTTAAGACTCTTGACTGAAATGAGAGACAAGGGTGAAGGAAATTTTTGTTTATCCTAGAAAACCACATTAGAATTGTTAGCCTGGGAACAAATTGGGGCATGCAAATGTAATTGAAATATTGTGAGAAACAAGGCCCATGAAAAATTCAGAGAAGCATGGGAAAACTAACATGAATGGAATTAAGACTAGGGAAACAATATATGCTGCAATTGCAACAATGTTAATGGAAAAAAGAAAAACATGACACTGGATGCTGTGTAATTATAATGCTCAAACTTACTCCTCAATGCGGAGAAAATGAACCCCTGCATTTTAGAAGCAGGTGTGTAACATAATGTTAGACATATATTATCAGACATATTTGATGTTGGTTGGTTTTGCAAAATTTCTTTTCTAATCTTTGCTACAAGAGATGACTTGCTAGGCAGGGGAAGGAAACATTTGGAAATAAAGGTGATGCAAAAAGAAAAGATAATAAAAGTAAAAGTATTGTAAGCCTGAGTTTGCAGAAGGCCAAACTGAGGCATTAAGAGTTAGATATCTTTTCTCGGGGCTAAGGTTATTTAAAGAAACAGGTTAGTCTTTTGGTGAAATGGAAACTCTGAAGAACGGATATCATCAAGTCTCACTTATCATTGCTATTGAATCCTGGTAAAGAATGAAGAAAAGGGGCAGCTAGGTGGTACAGTTCTAGAGTTAGGAGGACATGAGTTCAAATCTGGCATCAGACACTCAATACTTACTAGCTGTATGATCTGGGCAAGTCACTTAACCGTGATTACCTTTTCAAAAAGGGGGAAAAAAAAGAATGAAGAGAAACTGAAAATCTTTCAGGTTTCCCTCTCCTGTCCTCCCTGACTTTGTTCAAATCCTGCCTACAATCCCACCTTCTACAAGAAGCCTTTCCTGATTTCTTCATTCTGCTTGTGTCTTACCTTTGTTGATTATTTCCTATTTATCCTGTTTATATCTTGTTTGTATATAGTTGTTTGCATGTTGTCTGCCCCATTAGACTGTGAGTTCCTTGACAGCAGGGACTAGGTTGGGGGAGGGAGGGGCACATAGTAGATACTTAATAGATGTTTGTTGACTGAATGAATGAAGCTAAAAAAGAAAATTACAAGATTCATTCATGAATACAAAATTTTTCAGTAAAAATATTGGCAAGTAGAATACAAGAATATATTTTTAAATTGCTTATTATGACCAAGCAGCATGATCCAAACCATTCCAGACTTGCTGACATCCTGGACAAGCCTGGGCTATATCATCCTATCAGTCCTCACGGGGGCCCATCCATCAGGCTAACAGGCTCTTCCTCGATTCCAATAGAGCGCATCAGCTGTACATGGCATTTTTAGACTCTTGCTAGTTGGCAACCAGATGGGACAGTGGATAAAGTGCTGGGCCTGAAATCAGGGATATCTGAGTTCAGATCCAGTCTCAGACACTGACCAACTCTGTAACCTTGGGCACATCTAGATTTAGGTGAAAATACTGTCTGCCCCAGTCTCCTAAACTGTAGAATGGGGATAACAGCAGCTTTCTCAACAGGGTTGTTGTGATGATCAAATGAGATATCTACAAAAAGACTAGCACATAGTAGGCACTATATGAATGGTTATTCCCTTCCCCCTCATTCCCTTCCCTTGCTACATGACCAGCCCATGTTCTTTTCTGGTCATACAGCTTTCTAATAACATCCTTCATGCTGTTTTTGCTATGGAACATTTCACTATTAATATATTACAACCTATTTACACCCACCACATGCCTCTCCACTGCCCTTTCAATTTTTGGTGACTTTAGTATCCATGGCTCCCAGGCACTTATACTTTTTTTTTTCTTGGTGGACTAGACCTGTGATTTTACAGATAGAGGATATTCCCAGTGAGAATATTCCCACAGTCACCAATCAAGATGACCTTAGGGGTAGGACTTGAACTGAGGTCTTCCTGACTCTGAGACCAGATCTCTATCCACTATTCCAGATGCAGGTGTCAAACAGTGATAGCCTGATGAAACCAGATTAAAATGTAATTGGGAAATATTTAGCAATAAATAAAAATACAATAGAACATAATGTTAATATGTCATTTTCTAAGTCAATCCTTGTAGCCTGGAGAGATCCTTAGGTATGATTTAGTGCCCCCCCTCCAATTTGAGTTTGACACCATTATGCTACAACATGGTGCCACTGGAAGAATATTGACATTAAAATTGACATTAAAAAGATAAGCCTTTGTCTTAGCGTAAAGCTTGGAGTTATTAAAAACTTGGCATACTCTTCCTAAGATAATTCAGCTCATTTTCCTCCTATTGTTCAATACTGGGCCCATCTCTTTGTTCATCCACAGTGTCTACTGAAGATGTTTGTATTGATGAACTAGCTCCATGGCTTTCCAACTCATAGTCACCATCCACTTGATTTTCCTTTTATAGATGTTCGGATGAAATTCTTTGGTTGGTTAGGAAATTTGCAGACTATGTGACCCTGAAGAAGTTATTAACCTCTCTCAGCCTCAGCTTTCTAATCTTTAAAATGGGAATAATAATGGCATCTTCCCACACACACACATACATCTAGAGTTGCTATGAGTTGCTTAGAGTTGCTTCCCCCCAGCCCTCTTCTTCCAAAGTTCAGTTTCTTTTTCAAACATATTTTACTGACAATGAGATTGCATTGAGTCTCCCTATCCTGGTCAAACCCCAACCCAACCTCAAAAGTAATTTAATCAAAGATATGGAAGTGGAACTCAGGCTTGAGTGGAGACATGTTCTTTTGTCTAGCTAGCCCTAGGCTGGGAGCTGTCTGGTGTGGTTGGGGGGTGGTCTGATAGAAGAGGTATTTCCTCTGTCCAGAAGTAAAAATGATGGGGCGATATCAGTCCCTGCTGAAAAGGTGTATAAACTGTGCACCCTAACCCCAAAATGGGCTCAGTTCCAACGTGCATATGCATGCCACCTGCTTTGAGAGAAATAAATTGACTCGGGCAACCTTACTGTTTGTCTTTCTTAGACAAAACTCTTAGAGGTTGACAATGCTTAATAAATACTTGTTGAATTGAACTGAATTGAAACATCAAATAGGCCCGGTAAGGAAACTACCTGTTCGATGGAGCTCTGTTGTTCCTCTCTCCTCTAACACAGCTTATTTCTATTTCTGTTTTGTGTCCCATGCCTGTCTTGTTTCTGCATGATCTTATTCAAACTCCTGGTTTTATTGCCATATTTCACCATACTTAGAACCTCCAGGCCTGAGGAAGCAGCTTGGTACAGTCGATACAGTAGTGCACTTGGAGCTTGCAAGACAAATGGTGCCTCTGACATTTCCTAGGTGTGTGATACTGGGCAAGTCAACCTTTCTAGGCCTCAGTTTCCTCATCTATAAAATGAAAGAGTTTAACTAGCTGCCCTCTAAGGTCTTTCTGGTCCTAAATCTACAATCTATTACCTTGTCTTTGGCTGAAAGAAGGCTTGGGTTGAATTCTTTCAGACAGGACCTACATGTCATGATCTTGGGGTCCCAGCACACCTAAACCTCTAGACCTCATCAGACTTACCTGTGCGCTTTCACAACGCGCCCCCAATTTCAGAACGACTCTTATCCTCCCCCTTCCTGTTTCTTTTGCTTATCCATATCACAAAGGCACCTCAGGATTACCTGATATCCCAGGCATTCTGGAATTGTACTTGCTCCTTCTCCTATTCTCTTAACCCCTTTCCCCTATTCTATAAAATTGTATTTAAACTAGACCTTTAACCTGGTCAATTGGTCTGCCTCTTACAAGAAGTAGGGCCACTCTGCCTCCCTTAGGAGAGCAGGACCCGCCACCTGTGCTCTGTCTTCCCCATGTGGAATAGAGCCCATTGGAGCTCTGCTTCACTGGGAACAGGCTCGTTGGGTGCAATACCCAATAAATGCCTTTCTTTAACTTGGAGAACTATCTGAGTAAATTTCTTTCAGGACAATAGAATCTACATGCCTTTATTTTATCATTTCAGGTGGCACCCCAATATTCTTGGGGTACCCCCTGAACTCATCAGTATCATTTCTCATAAACCTCTGAGAGTTTGGTCTAAGAAAGACAACCATGAATAGGTTGTATCCATCTACACATTTATTCTTCTACAAGTGAGCAAGCGCGCACAGGGGTGGAGGGGCGCTCTAGTGTTGGAACTGATCTCATTTTGGGGTTGGGTGCATAGTTTGTATACCTTTTCAACAGGGGCTGATATCACCCCATCATCATTTTACCTCTGGACAGAGGAAATATCTCTTCTATCAGACCATCCCCCCAACCACACCAGACTACTCCCAGCTTTGGGTTAGCTAGACAAAAAAATCTGTCTCCACTCAAGCCTGAGCAGAACACAATGGAGCTTCCATATCTTTGATTGAATTACTTTTGAGGTTGGGTTGGGGTTTGACCAGGATAAGGAGACTCACTGCAATCTCACTATCAGTAATATCATTCTGAAGAAATTGAACTTTGGAAGAAGGGGACTGGGGGAAAACTCTAAGTCTCCAAGATAACGATTACTAAGAAAAATAATTTTTCACATTTCCCCGTCTGATTCTAATGAGAGGCATAACCTTCTCAATTATATTACTAGCTGATATGGTCAACAGTTCATCAAAGGTTTTGGGACTTATGATGGGTAACAATATGGTGGGGGGGAAAGAAATTGATCGATGCACTGACAAAACCAAGGGGGCAGTCCCCTTTTAGTAAGTAGACTGTATAGCTGAGGGACACGAAGTAAAAAAGTAAACAATGAATAAAATTGTCTATTTGAGGCTCAGAAGTCTCATCTCATCTCTGTCTGGTTTTCAGGAAGTCATCTCATGAAGTTTTCCGGTCTCAGTGTGGTTTCAGCAGTTTCCAGCAAAGTGTCTTCTTAAGACTCCTTATAGAGATCCTCTTTTTTTTTTTTATTAAAATCTCCTACAAAATCAAATTTAACACAATTTTAAATTACTTTGCCAATAACCAGGTCAAATAATGAGAGTTCACTCAACCCTTATGCCTTTATTATTCTAAAATCAAAATTTGGAACCTTGACTAATTGTCATGCTGGTATATCTAAGGAACTCAAAGAAAAACAGAAAAATTAGAAACCAGTTTTTATACTTCGCATTAATTTGTTCCTCCATTAGGAAAATGAGATTCCACTAAAGAATTAATAACAAAATATCTTTTACAAGAAGATGTACTCCAAAACATACATAAATACATTGAATAATCAATTTTAAAACAGTACATATTAAATAAGTTATTTATAATAAAACAATTCTAACTTCTAGCCATGTACAAATAAATAACCCCTAATTAAAGTGGATGCATCTTTTAAGGCATTTATAAGATAGACCACAAGCCTTTCTTCTAAAATTAACTAATTGTAACAGAACTGAGACAGTAACTAAATAACAAAATCATATCCTGGTTTCACAAGTGTTTGACTTGATTATCCCCATACCATTATGAAGAATTAAAGGATTCTAACTTATACAGGAAAATATAACTAGTAACAGATGTCAAGGCTAAATACTTAGTTGTTTGGACAAAAATCCTAGGCCAAAATAGCTTGATCTTATACTTAGATGTTACTATAGTAACTCAGATGTTCCAGTATCAATTATTTAATAGATTTAGTGTTGTACTTACAAAACTTTTAATTATAGAAAATTGCTATAAAAGAATAGGAAAATAACTATAGTAAAGGAACAATGTTTCCCTAATTTCATGGTGATTCCCAGGCAAAAGTTATGTGGATGGCCAATTGTATTGACCCAGGCTTAAAGTCAGCCAGGTGTCATATTGGAGAAATTGAGTCAGGAAAATCTACCTCAGCTCATGCAGAATAGTCATTCTCCCAACTTTTCTCATGAGAACACCCCCTGCAGTTCATAGATGCGGTTCATAGACCCCACAGAGTTGTTGGTTTCAATAATCAGAATTTCAGGCATGTGATTATAATCCCACATTGATAACAGTAAAATACTGGGGTTTTTTTTTTTAGCTTTTTGGTGAGGCAGTTGGGGTTAAGTAACTTGCCCAGGGTCACACAGATAATAAGTGTCACATGTCTGAGGTGGGATTTGAACTCAGGTCCTCCTGATTCCAAGGCTAGAGCTTTATCCACTGCGCCACCTAGCTGCCCCTAGTAAAATACTGTTACTCTCAGAATCCCTTTAAACAATGGTAACATCTTTAAGGTGAGTCTTAAGTAGTTTGCATACATTCCTACATATGTTCTAGTTGCTGATTAAACATACATAAGTATAATCAAATTTTTCATTAAGATAACACAAGATAGTTCATAAGTTACTACTCTTAATAGATTTGCATCTCTGTTTTTCAAGCTTATTTACCTTTCTCTAATCATACTCAATATGAAAGAACAAGATATTTCAGGAATTGAACCTTATACACACGATAAGTTCAAACAGTAATTTTAACTCTTGTTTAGGCCAAGGAATGAATTCAGATCAGAACAGCAAGATCCTTCCCACTTACAGCTCATTGCAGTAATTCAGACGCTTTATTAATCACTAGCCTGAGATCTCTGATGCTGCTTCCATTGAGCTTCTGACTCTGACTGTTTCTCTGAAAGCATTCATTTAAGGCCAGTCCAAGAACACAACACACCTAGGAATGAAACTTGAAAATTCACAGTACATTTGGACATAATTGTTATCAATATCAAATTATTATTGCAATAAATTAGCTTGCAAATGAAAATTTAGTAAGCCTCCTAAAAAATGTTTTGCAAAACATTTCTTCATAAAAGTATTTCCATTTCTTAAAAACAGCTTATGATTTATCCTGATGTTACTATAACAAACTAAATTCTTAATTACCACAAAACTCCTAGTTACCTTAAAATCTCTAGTCAAAAAGATGTTTGTAATGAGGAGATTCAGCTTTTATAAGCCAAGAACACACCCAATTAAATTAGCCTTATCACAATAACAGAGTTTAGCAGGTCTTTAAAAATTTACTCAGTAGCTTTTCTTCCCTTTGTCTTTAAATATATCACTAGAAATTAAGAAAACAGTTACATTCTGGAATGTCAGATAATGAACATGGTAGTTCACAAGCCTCCAAATTAACACACACAACCACACATACACACACATATACATACATACATACATACACACATACATATATACATACACACACATGTATGTATGTATCCTTAGATGAAGCAGATTTGGAAATCACACCCCTATTTTGTGCAAGGATTCCCCTTTACTCCATAGAAATTCCATAACACAAAACTCTTACACAAAGTTGTTAAGAATTACAAAGGATATTTTACAAGGTCTTTTCAAATACCTTTCTAATACTTGATTAAAACAATAACTCCAAGTAGTTTAGTTAACAGTCTCATAATTTTCATAAGTGATAGCCAAATAATTTTAGCTGAAATTTCCTTTTAAATATAAACAAAACTTGGAAGTTTATGCTTTCTTAAATTATAGCACTTCAGAATATTACAACACATGGTCAGACAGAATGACCTAAAGCTTCCTAATCCACTCGTTTTTTTCTTTCTTTCTAACAGTACAATTCTTAATCTAACAACACCTAGATTATGAGAGAAATTGCTTATCTAACAACATAGGTGATGCCATTGTTTACCAAACTACACAACATAAGAAAATTTAGGAATGTAACAGTACTATAAACAATTATCATGTATGTAAAACTTGAAATAAAACCAATTACCAATCAGGTGACCTTAATTTAGTTAGATGTGCTTCCAAATTACCTTCCACAGAAAATCATTCATCTTATCACCATTGGCATTATATACTTATCACATCTAAAAACCCATATAAAGTTAACATTTAACATTCTGATGGCATTTGTTCTACACCAAGCACTTTACGATCATGTGATCCCCACAACAGCCCTGGGAAGTGGGTTTCAACATTATTATCTCCTTACAGAACAATAAACCAAGGTAAATAGAACAAAGTTCTTAATGCCAAAAAACAAATATTTTTTCCTGCTAGGTTGTCTAGGTTGAAACCCTAAGACTCTGAGTTGTGTTGCTGCTTTTGACCCAAGCAGAGACCTAAGGAATTTGATTTAATGCTGACAGATGGGGCCAGTTTCCCCAGACAGAGACCTCCAGAACTTCCAGAGTTAATTAATTGAATAAGTAAACATTTTAAGATTATATATATATATATATATATATATATATATAATTTTTTATATATATATAATATATATATATAATTTTATATATATATATAATTTTATATATATATAATTTTATATAATAATTGCAAATCACAATAACCAATATCTTTACCATAGCCAATATTTATGTAGTATTGAGTTTAATAAGGCCTTCCTACAGATTTATCCTGTAAAGCAAGTGGACATAATTTCTTCTAACCCTCTATAACTTTGTCTATTGGTTTTCAAATCAAGCTATAAGATTTTCATTTTCAAATCTTTCTACTTAAGATAAACTCAAACTTCCTCACACCTCATTTCAACTGTATCCCAGACTGCACATATATTGTTAAACCAATGACTTACAACAACCTGACTTTTCCCAGGCTATAAAGCTAATTTCAACCCAAGGGAGGCTCTTTTTTAATCTGCATTTCACAAAATTCAAGTGTTCTCTAGAAGATCAAGGGGCTCTGAATCTCTTGTTCTCCCAAAAGGAGACAGAAACATGCGCTGTGTATTCCTAGTCCCAATAAAGGAAGAAGTTTGTGGGACAAATCCTTAAAAAGAAAAAAAAATCCATTTAGAAGTTTCAGTCATTAAAAATTTCTTTAGGAGACATGCAATGGCTTACATTCCTGTTGAAACACAAGAGTGGGGTTTAGGCTATTCTCTGTCCAGTAACAGATTGAAAAAGGCTTGGCTGCCGATCACAGTTTTCCAAATTAAAAATCATACTCACCCTCCTTTTTGTCCTGCTTGTCTTCACCTTTTAGAATCTGGAGGGAATTAATGCTTAATTTACAAATCAAAAGAGCTGTATTTCTCTCACATCCTTCATAAACATTACATATATATATATATATATATAATGTATGTATATGAAACAGCTTTTATTTTATTGACATACATTTTAAACAAATCACTGAAATCCTAAAGTTAAGGCTATGATATAAAAGCCTTGATCAAAGTGTCTTAAAAGACAAAAAAAAAAAACCCTTATTTTTGTAGTTTTAAACACATTGCCCTGATGTCAGATATATTGGGGGAAGGGAACAAAGACGGTCCTCTAGATTTAATTTAAACATAATTCAATACAAACATGACATTTATTTTACAAACACATAGACAAGGACAGAATGACAAGACAAGTGTACACAAATCCAATTTTCTTGTCGGCTTTTTAGGCTTAGTTTGGTTTTAAGATAAACCAATTTAGAATTAGAATTTTAGATTTTTAGACCAGTCAAAATTCAGGGTTACCTTTAGTCAGGTGTGTTGAAAAGCTTGGAGGGGCTTGTTAGCAGCCCCACTACCAACAGGCTATAGTAGTAGGGGAGGACCTTGGTGTTCCCAGTGTCCCTTACTCCGCATAACCTTGAGGCAAGTCCTACAGTCAGATTTCCAATGCCCAGGCCTTTTGCAATACTGACAAATGCCAGGCTTTTTAGACTGCCACTCTAGGCAGTAAGACTGGAGGGTGACCCTGAGTTGGTTAGCAAAGCTTATGGGGTCCTGATGGAGGTCTGGAAAGTCCTTTTTGATGACCTGTAATTCACCTCATTCCCATGGCCTAAAGTTATAAACAATTTTGATGGTGTACTTAACATGGCCCTCCTTATCTACAACAGAAGTGGTCTGAGGGCTTTGCTTGTTGTCCACCTTAAAGGGGTAGGTTCTGACAGGATTGATGGGGTTGAGTTTGGGGATCTGGTCCAGAAGCAGGGTGGAAGTATCCCCATCAGGCAGAGCCCTCATGGGGATGGGGGGAGAGGTGGGGGGGACAAGTAGAAAAGGGGGAGAGGGCAGACAGAGGTAAAAAGAGGTTGATGGTACCAAAGGGGGTAGTGGTGGGGGTGGTGTTGAAATAGCTTTGCAAGCCCTAATGGAGGCTTTCCTTTCCCTCTGCTTTCCACTCTTGCTCAGCCATTTCAGCAAACCACTGATGGAAACACTTCCATTCAAATCTAGACATCTTATTAGCCTTCTGACAACTTGCTTTTGAGATACATTAATCCGTACCTATCAAAGGAACCCCAAAGGGGCCAATATAATTGAGGATGATCTTTGGTCAATTGACACCAATGCTGGCAATACTTATGGTCATCAGACTGATAGTGACTTGACATATAAGAAGTGGTGGTTTTGTTAGTCTGATCCCCAGTTTTGGATTTTGACTGACCCACAGCCAAATTATAAAGGATATCATTTCAGAGGAGACTTGTCTTGAGGTCTCCACCCCCCAGAGCCAGCACGGAGAGAAAAGTGGACTGCAACCAAATAAAGAAAATCCTGATGTGGTTTAGGGGTTCAGGGGTCCTGGGACCCCAAAATCACAACTCATGGGTTCTGCCCAAAAGAATTCAACCCAAACCTTCTTTCAGCCAAAGACGAGGTTTATTAGAACATTGTCATATTAGGCTGACTCTTAAGAAATCTGAGACTTGATGGACCTTATATACAGAAAGACTGTGGGAGGGATCTAGGAGTGGATCTGAATTGGAAGTAGCCAATAAGCAGAAGTGAACAGGACTCCTGGGACCAGGACAATGGAGTTTAGCTAGGATTAAGTGTGGCAAATGGGCAGGGGCCATAGGGAGGGCTAGGCTAGGTTAAGGGTAACAGAATTGGGAGATTGGGTGTAGCCACAAAGAAAGGCTAGTTGGTGGGATTATAGCCTCAGGAGAATGTCAGAGATTTGGCCATATGGGAAAGTCCAGGACTTTTCCTTTCTGGGATCTAGATCCCAACCCCATCAGTCCCAGAGATGGAAGCAGGGATTTGGGGGATAAGATTCAGCCACCCTTCAGGGCTGGAACTTCAGGAGAAAAGAATCCTGTGGGCTCCTAGTCCCAGCATTGTCAGGGGAAGAATACATTCTCCAGGCTCAGTCCTATCCTGAGTCCACAGCACCAAATGTCAACCACTGAGAGTTTGGTTTAAGAAAGACAAACATGATTAGGTTGTGTTCATGTACACATTTTTTTCTCTTCAAGTGGGCAGGCATGCACGGGGGTTGGGGTGGGAGGCTGCAGTGTTGGAACTGAGCCTATTTTGGGGTTGAGGTACACAGTTTATATACCTTTTCAACAGGGGCTAATATCACCCTGATGTGGTTTAGGGGTTCAGGGGCTCTGGGACCCAAAAATCACAAGACTCAAGTCCTGCCCGAAAGAATTTGACCCAAGCCTTCTTTCAGCCAAAGACAAGGTTTATTAGAACATTGTCATATTGGGCAGACTCTTGAGGAGTCTGAACATGGGTAAGCAGTGGCTAGATTATAAGAGTCTGACCAGTGGCTAAATCTTAGGAATCTAAGCAGTGGCTAGATTTTAGGAATCTGAGCAGTGGCTAGATTATAAGAATCTAAGCAGTGGCTAGATTTTAAGAATATAAGCATCTTAATGGAGATAAGATGGACCTTATACACAGAAAGCCTGTGGGAGGGATCTAGGAGTGGCCAAGTAGTCTATGAGGTAATAAAATTCCAGGGACCTGGACTATAGTGGCCAAGGGAGAATGGAGTGGACTTTAATAGCAATGTCTAATACAAGCATGGGTCAGCTTAACTATAATAAACCTGAATATCAAATCAAATATCATTCCACTAGCTGTTGATGAAGGATAGTACTGTAAATTACTCAGGCAACCTACCATCTGGGGATGAGAATGGGAAAAGCTCTTAGCAACTAAACCAAGATCTAAAGACCACAGGGAACTATAAAAAAAATCTCTTAAATCCCAAAGTGAAGCTAAACAAAGAATTTCTTTGAATTGATCATAACTAAACCAATCTTTAAAAAAAAAACTTCATCAAAACAGACAATTCAAATACTATACTGTGTGACTTATGCATGGGCATGTAGACCATTAGGAGCAGAACTTGGAATTATAATCAGGTTCCCCTAAGCCTTAGCTTGCAATCTTTCTGTTACATTAGGCCACTAGGTTCACTTCTACTAACAGACCTTGGTCTTTTTTTTTTCTCCCAAGAGAAAACATGTAAAATGAATTTGTATTTTTTCCTTCAATATATTTTTTCTTTCAACTATTTAGAGTATTCCCTGGAAATAGTTAAGCAAAATAGCATCAAAATTATTTAGATGTATAATGCTTGCCAGTGTATATCTTCTTTTGTTTGGTGTACCAACCCATGAAGGTTGTCCCATAATTGGATTCATTGCTCCTGCAGCAATGTGTCTCGGAATATTCACATGCCATAATTTATTCAGGAACTTCCCATTCATTAGGCATCTTGATTGCTTCTACCTTTTTACTAATATTTGCAAATAGTGCTACTATGAATATTTTTATAGAGTTAGGTCTTGTCTTTCTATCAATAGCCTCTTGGAGTATATAATCACAGCATCATTGGGTCAAATGGAAGGGATGATTTTTTAACTTTTCTTGCATAATGCCAAATTGTTCTCCTAAACAAGTGAGCCAGTGTGTATCTCTGCTGACAGTTAATTAGAATGAACCAGGTCTCAGTTCTGCTTTGTCTCTCTTTGACACACCTTGGAGCCCAGCAGTCAGTCACAGATCAAAATGTTCCTGAATTAAACCTGTTCTGAGCCTGTTAAGAAAACAACTCCAGAACACATTTCAAGTTTCTGATCCTTCCTCTCTGGTATCTTATAGGGAAGTGTTAACCCTCTGCTCATCTCTGATGTTTATAGGGGAGGAAGAGAAGGTCATGACCAGTCTGTGAATGACTTTGGTCACATGACAGAAGCTGAGAATCTCAGGCACATGGACTGCCAGAGCTTCCTGGTTTAGTCATGCTTACTCTTACCATCATCCTCTGCTTTCCCTTGGACCCTACTAGTCACAAAGATATAGTGAAGGAAAAGGGGAGTTATTTAGAGCTTAGCTTTATTGAGAGGCCATTCTGCACAGAGTCCCCAGAATTGCGCATGGTAGGGTTCAAGTCTCACAGTCTTAATCTTACTGAATGTTAGAGACAATGGAAAAAGAGAAATGTTTACCCAGAGCTTCAGTGGGAAAGCAAGTACTTGCTGTCACTTGCTACCCGTGTAAACTTGGGTAAGTCATTTAACCTCTGTGGGCCTCAGTTTCCTCATCTGTAGAATAAGGGATTGGGCCAAACGACCCTCTCAGATTTCTTCTAGGTCTGAATATAAAATCTTATATTTCTCAGTTCTATTTCTGGCTATCAGAAAGCAGCTTCAGGCTAGTGCTTAGTCTTTGGAGCTTAAGAGACAACTCATCTGAGAAAGATGTATGTATGGAGAGCTAAGATTTGTATTGGGAAAATGCTCTGGTTGGATAAAGGTGCTTGGAAAGAGTGAGAGATTTAGACAGTATGGTCTAAACCCAGAGTTCTACATTTCACCACTATGACTCAGTAGCCCTGGAACTTCCCTTAGCACCTACTATCTTCCCAGCCTCTACCACATCAGTCCCATTCTATTGGTGAGTTGCTTCTGGGTTCTTTATTTTAGACTTGAGCTCAAACCAGTTATGCTTCATTCCCCTCTCAGTCGTGTTATGATATTACAGATTTTGCCACCATGACTCAGTCACCTTCTGACTCTGAAATTTCCCTTAGGATCTAGAGCCTTCTCCCTGGAACATCCCTTTACCATGCCAGCTTCCTTCCACAATTGGAGAATTCCTTCCAGGGCCTCCATTTTGGGGACAGCCAACCACGTTTCATTCTCCTCCCGACTGTGCTTCTGAGTCTACAAACTTCATCATCATGCTCCTCTCATGTAGGTACCTTCCCCTCTCCCCACTGCCTTTTTTTAGCTCCTTTTTATGTTATCTTCCTCCATTACTATGTAAGCTCCTTGCAGACAAAGACTGTCTTTTTTGTTTTCCTTCTATTTTTATTACTAAGTGCCGAACACAGTGCTTGGAACAGCACTTAACAAATGCCTGTTGCCTGTTGCTTGTTGCTTGTCAGGACAATACGAAGAGGATTAGGTTCTGATTCAATGAATGCACCTAGGGCAGTGAGGGAACAAAAGAAGAGGTCAGTGAGTGACAGGCACTAATGTGCATTGAATTGAGTTTGAGTCAGTCGTGCTAAGGACTCTCCCACCTTGATTCCCAGCATAACTACTAATGAGGTACACCAGATCAGATTTTGCCTCCTATAGAATATCTTAACTGTAGATTTTTGTGTTCTGTCTTTTTGGGGAAGGAATCTTAGAAGTCCCAGGGGCACAGGGGGACCTAGGAGTTTGGGGCAAGCACAATGAGTTATAATAACGACAATTTTACAACAATGCCAATCCCTCTTTCTCCCTTCCCTCTGACAGGACAGCCACTGAATTACTATGTGCTCCTGCAGGACCACAAAGAGGCCTTTGTAGGGCTGGTTGCCCTGTGTTTTCAGGTTGTTTGATTGCATATATAAACCAAACCAAAGGAGCTCATCTGCACTGATAAACAAATAGAAAGGAGCAGGCTGGTCTAGTGAAAAAAAAATGTGGGACGAGAAATTTACTAAAAGTAGGAAGGAACCTTAGGGATTATTAAGTATAAGTTTTCTCTCATATAATGAGGAGGCCAACACCCAGAGAACTGGAATGTCTCATTTAAGGTCATATGTTCAGTTAGTCACCAAGCCCCAAGTTGAATTCAGATCCCTTGACTCATAGCACTATTCTAGGCTACCAGATTTTAAGTGGCCTCAATTCTCTGGTGTCTATGAAAGATCCAGTCACTCACACATCACAGCTGCCTGAAGCTTGGAGAACTTGGATTTTCAGGCACCAGGACCATCTCAGGAACCAAACCCAGGCCTGGGTAGTAGGAACTTCTTTTCCTGAGAAGAGAATGATTAGAATTTTCACTTCCCTAACACATGTCATATTTTATGTTGTCTGAGATTTAACCATTGGAGAATCATTCCTTTGGGTCTTGTGGGCTTTACCATGTGGAGGAGTCTCTTATATAAATGAAAATATCCCTGAGAGGGGTCACATCCTAGTTCTTTATCAAGCAAAATCTTACAGAGACTATTGCAGGTAGCCTGTGGTAAAGAATGTTCAGAATTATGGCCTAAGAATAGGGCCAAAAAAGCCAAAAGGCAAAGTGAGGTGAAGTAACCTCAAAGACAATCATCTGGCCAACTTCACAAATTTGCCTGGAAACAGTTAGCCCTTAAGGGTCACCCTAGAAGTGGAAAAAAACAAAGCTTGGATATAGGTTTAGGATAGGAACGGAGAGGCCAACTCATGGGTAGGAAAGGATCTACCTTTATAGGTTTGGTGTATTCCCTAAGGTCAGACCTTCCCCCGTTAAACATCTCCCCCACAGGTTGGCCTTAGTACTGCCCTCTTTTTCTCCCCTTTCACTGTGGAAAACAATTCTTCTTAGAGACATTAATAGTTTAGATAACAAGGAAGAAGGATGTTGTCTGTAGAAGTTCATTATCTGTTATTTTTTGGGTTTGTTTCTGTTTTGCTTTTTGGTGAGGCAATCGGGGTTAAGTGATTTGCCCAGGGTCACACAGCTAGTAAGTGTCAAGTGTCTGAGGCCACATTTGAACTCAGGTCCTCCAGAATTCTATCCACTGTGCCACCTTGCTGCCCCCACATCTGTTATTTTGAAGGAACCCTCTGACCTTTGCTCATCAGCACATCAGTTGATCGGTAAAGCACATATTAACTACGCCTATGTTCAAGGCACCACGATGGGTGATGTTTGGAGACAGAAAAATAAAGCAAAAAATAATTCCAGCCCTCTTGGTCCCAGCTTGCATCCTACTAAGAGAGACAGCACAGATCACAATTTTCACATACAGAATCACAGATTTAGAGCTACCATGGGCTTCAGATACTATCTGGTTCAACCTCCTCATTTTATAGATGGGAGACCCTGAGTCCTACAGGGGACAAGTAACTTTCCCAAGACCATTCAGATTGCAAGTGACAAAGGAAGGAGTAGAAGCCAGGTCCACTGATTCTATAGCCAGGACTCTTCCCATACTAGTACCACACTGTTTTTTTTAAACAGGCAGGTATATATATGATAACTTAAAGAAGGTGAAAGCTCTAACAACTAGGGAAATCAGGAGAACGTTGCCATAGCAGGTATTACATGAGCTGAAGCTTGAGAGGAGCTGGGGAATCTAAGAAGAATCGGGACAGAAAGAGTATAGTTCAGGGGAGCCCTTTTGTCCCCTGGAAAGCAACAAGACACAATATGACCTGAGCAAGTTTGAACAGTGTGGGAGGTAGGACACTATGAGGCCATAGATGGCACTAGGGTAAGTTTCATGAGACTTCTTATGTAGGGATAATATGTCCTGGGTGATGTCGTATCCAGAGTCCCACACAAGGCAAACAGTTTTGCCTGAGCCCAGCCCAGTTCCTATTAACTTATTGTTGGAACCTACAGAGAGGCCTCAGTTTGCTAAGCTAGAGTTGTAGACAGCTGTGGTCTTGAGACCTACTGCCCTGGAGGAGTTTCTTGTTTGAGACTTTCCTATATTCCTTCTAATTGATTCTTAAAATAAACCCATTAATTGGATAGCATGAACTTTCCCGTGATTTCCCAATATTGAGTCATTGATGTGGGGGTGGAGATAAAGATTGTTTTCAAGGTATACTTCCACCCTAAATCAACAATTTTAATTTTGAAGACAAATCCAGCAAAATAAAAGAGTGAACAAGATTAATTCACTTAAAGTAACAAGATCAGATCTTCAATTTTAACCAAGTAAAACCTGCTAAGTCCTACATAAATTGTTTATCCTAATTTGTTACCACCAAAGAAATCGTGCCAAACTGAGGAGGCTAGAGTTTAAATTGCTGTGTTTGTCAGGCAGGGACAGGTCTTCTTTGTCAGGTTGCAGATTAAAACAAGACTTCTTTGTCCTAGGGAACTCACTGGTACAATACTTTGGGGATTGGTTAGAGCTAGAAATAAGGAAAAGGTATGCCAGAATCAGAGCCAGCCCTAGGCAAAACTGTGATACCCACAAAGTTTGTCTTTGTTACTTTCTCAACTTCCTTTTCAGTATCCCCCTAGACAGTATGAGACAGCACGAGATAGTGGAAAGAGCATTGCACTTTTTGGTCAGGTAACTCCGGGTTTGAATCTTAGATCTGACACAAAGACAAACCAAGAAAGAGTTCACACCCTCAAGGAATTTATATTGCATTAGGAGAAACAATATATGCACAGGTAAATAAATAAAATATATAATTTATTTATTTTTGCTAACCCACCTGCATCAATCCTTTCAAAGGGTGTTTTACAAGGCATGATGCAATACCTCTCAGGGAACACACTAACCCTCTACCCCTCAGCCTCCTTCTTTCCTATTGAATTAATAGGAATCTCTCACTAGGTTCAAAGACAATCCAATAGGTATGAATGGGAATGACTTCAGAAAATAGTCAAAAATTCAAAGTGCTTTTAATAAATTAATTTGTGATGAGGCCTTACCTTGGTAAAAACAAAGGAAACTTCTATTCCTATAAGCTTTCTCTCCTCTCTCTGCCTCAAACACCAGTTTACACTTAGACAAGCATCAATATTACTGGCCCTCAAATATTTTCATGGTAACAAGTAATTAAAAAAAAAAACTTAGAGAAACATTTCAACACTATACCATCTATGAGGAAGATCATAGCCAAAGTTGCCTTTGTGATCTTCAAAAGCAGGAGAAAGAAGTTTAAATTATAATTCTCTAACAACTTCAATTGTGGACTCCTTCAGAACACTGGAATCATAGAGTAGGCATTTAGGTGGCACAGGGGATAAAACCTGAACCTGGGTCAGGAAAACCTGAATTCAATTCCTTGCTTAGACACTTACTGTATGGCCCTAGGAAAGTCACTTAATTTTTGTTTGCCTCAGTTTCCTCATCTGTAAGGTGGGGGTGATAATAATAGCAACTACCTGCTGGAGCTGTTGAAAGGATAAAATGGTATAATAAAATGATAATGTCTGCATAGTGCTTTGCAAACCTTAAAGTGATGTGTAAATGTTAGCCAATACTACCAATAAAAAATCAGTTCAAATATCTCAATTCTCTCAAAGCAAATCTTCAGACTCTCTCAAAGATGACTTGACTTTCTAAATCTCTGATAGATGTTTTTTCATGGCAATCAACTGTAGTGTCTCACAGAATCTTTCCCCCCAACAGGTAATTCAATAAATATCCTCAGGATAAAGTTCCCGTAGTCTTCTCTCAATGCCTCACACAGATTCCCTTGAGCCATGACTGATAACTTTCAGTTGCCAAGGTTCTATTCCTCCTCTCTTAAAAGTATAGTAAAAACATCCAAAGTCTCTAAGAGAGGCTATTTAAGGCAAGATTACACATACATTGTAATTCTGGGGATAGAGGGTAGGACATAGGTCTAATAGGAAGACTAATTTGTAAACCATAGAGCAGGAATTTCAGAAGACACAATGGAAAGATAGGGAACAGGTATATGGGAAACTGGGTCAGAGGGAGAAGACTTCTTATAAGACGACTTAATGAGATGTTATATGTAAGCCTATATTCCCCTCACAATTCAAAATAGCTAGAGATGCACCAAATAAGCTCAAATATAGCAACAAGAACTAAAAAGATAAAAGAAATAAATCCCAACAAGAGTGTTCTACAGACAACAAAAAAAAGGCAGAGAGACTGAGGAAAGGGACAATCAGGAAAAGACTCCTGATACATTTTTTATTTAATGTAGAGTAACAGACTTTCAGTAAAATAGAAATTATTCCCCAGATGAAGAGAATGCTTTTGCAAAATAGTAGCTATAATTGGAACTCCAGAAAAGAAAATAGTATGGTTGAACAAAGTAGTTGAAGGAAGAGATGAGGAGTGAAATAAGAGCTTTAATTTTTAAAAATACTTGAAAGGAAAATAGATGGCTGAGAACAAAAGTTGGAAAACCTTAACAAAGCAATGGATACCCTGAATAAAGAATGAAAGAAATGAAATTAAATTCTAACATCCTTTCCATCTTTAAACTTATGAAACTATAATTTTTTAAACCCTCAAATACAAGCAGAATTAGTAGAGCAAAATCAAAAGAACATAAAATTGAAAGAATATATTTAACATCTCCTTTCCAAATAGCTTCCCAGAAGAACATAACAAAAGAAAAAAACTGAATACCATATTTCAAGAATTCACAAAAGAATAACCCCCAGGAATATTGGAGCCAAAACATGTTGATAGAATCCACAGGTTGCCAGCAAAGTTCCAATCCAAATTGTCCAGAATTTTACAACAGCAAAATAGAAAAAGATTGAAATATGACACACTGAAGAGTAAGGGAAAATGACTTGCACTCTAGAATAATTTATCTTGCAAAGTAAAGCATAATCCTTCAAGGGAACAAAGATTTACACATGGATTCTATTATAATTTAAGGACCAAAACTCCTACACTGTTTGCAAATATAAAGAAAGAAGGCAATTTCACAAACTGTCTTTGGAATAAACATTTAATCCAAATCAAAAGAGACAAAATGAAGAAAACTATTGACAAATAACACTAATAAATATTGATGCAAAAAACATTAAATAAATTAAATAAAATAGTGATAAAGCAATACATTTTTAAAATTCACTATGGTCAAGTTAGATTTCTACCAGGAATGTAAGGATATTTCAATGTTATGGGAACTACAAATATAAAAAATTATATTAATAACACAAAATAAAATCATGTAATTATATCAATAGATGGGGGGGGCCTTCAACAAAATAAAGCATTTATATTCTAACAACTAAGGCTCTGTCCTAGACCCTCTTTTCTCTCTCTATAGTCTGCCCTCTTGGTGATCTCATTGGCTTACGTGGGCTCGATTACCATTTATATTCAGATGATTTATAATTCTCTTTATCCATCCCAATCTCTCTGCAGAACTCTAGACCCAAAAGTTATCATCTACTTGTTTAACATCTTCACCCAGATATCATGTACTCATTTCAAACTCAACATGGCCAAAGCTAGTTGTATTCCCCTCCACCAATGTATTTTCCCTAAAATCTTCCCTTTTCTACTGAGACCACCAACTTTTCTGTCACCCATGTTCACAAACATGAACATATGTTTTTTTTTTCTTCTTTCTACTTCATCCCCTGTCTATCCAATCAATCACCATGTCCTCTCTAAAACATCTCTCATATCCATCCCCATAGTCCTGCTCACACAGACTCTACCCTGGTTCAGGCTCTCTTTACCTCTCACCACAGCCATTGCAATAATATCCTTAACTTATCTCCCTACTTCCATTCTCTTTTCTTTCCAATCCATCCTCCACATAACTCCAAAATTGTTGTTCCTAAAACACAGATCTGACCACATTTTCACTGTATCCCTATTACCTCTAAGATAAAATATAAAATTCTCAGCCTGGCTCTTAAAGCCTTCCAAAGTCTGCTTCCCACCTATATTTTTATTTTCATATTCTTTGCCCTCACACACTCTCTCATCCAGGTAAACTGACCTACTAGCTATTACTTACAATAAATTACATTCCATTTCCCACCCCCATGCCTCTTCTTAGGGGGTACACCATGTCTGGAAAGTACTATATTCTTACCTTCGCCTTGTGCAATTCCAAGCTTCCATCAAAGAAAGCCCAGCTCAGTTGCAACCTCCTACATACATTTTGTATTTACTCATCTGTGTTCTTCAGATTGTATAATTCTTAGCTTTCTTCAAAGCCAAGCTCAGCTAGCATCTGTCACACAAACTTTATATTTACCTATCTATATGTATATATTATATTTCTCTATTCTCTGTTCCCAAGTAATACAGCCTTCTAGATGGAAGGGTTTGTTTCATTTCTGAAATGAACTTTGTATCCTCAGAGCCTAGAACCATGCCTTACACATAAGAATTGGTTAGTAATTTTTAAAAATTGAATTAAATACTAACTGATGTTAAAAAGCATAGAATAGGACTTCTGGTGCCAAGATGGTGGAGTGAAGAAGGAACCCTCTGAAGCCTTCCCAAATTCCTCTCCAAACAACTAGAAAACCACCTCAGAACTGATCCACATTGGCCATATCCCGAAACATTTGTCTCATTTTGTACATTGCACTCATCACCCAAAGTGATTTTTCTGAAGTGTATATTTGCTCATGCTACTTCCCCCTTTTCCCCTCCCCACTCAATAAACTCCTGTGACTCTCTATTTACCTCCAGGGTCAATTATAAAGTGTTCTGTTTGGCATTTAAAGTTCTTCATAACCTAATATCTTCTTAGCTTTCCATTCTTCTTCCATTTTACTCTCTTCTCCACACTCTAAGATCCAATAATACTATTCCTTGAATGGGACACTTCATCCCCTATCTCCATGCTTTACTTTATCCATGCCCCTACTGTTCTGCCCCCTCCCCTCCATCTCTTAGTATCTCTGACTTCCTTCAAGTTTCAGCTCAAAACCTTCCTTCTGCAAGGGACTCTTCTAAGTACCTTCCACTACTAGTGTCTCCCTAAGATTAATTCCCAGGAGCAGCGAGGTGGCACAGTGGATCCTGCCTTAAAGTCAGGAGGACCTGAGTTCAAATCCCATCTCGGACGCACAACATATAACACGTACTAGCTGTGTGACCCTGTGCAAGTCACTTAACCCCAACTGCTTAGCAAAAAGCAAAAAATAAAAAATAAAATTTAAAAAAAGATTACTTCCCACTGTCGACCTGAAAGTTGGTTAAAGAGACAACAAGCTACATGATATGTAAATCCACATTGTTTTATTCTCTTAAGGTAGCAGCATGTAACATGTTACATGGAGGCAGAGGTTTACCTCTGACTGCACATGAAGCTGCCAATCTACCACATATAACTTGCTATTCCCTCCAAATATACAGCGAAGTTATCATGTAAATTATATTTGTTCCTTTTTTTTTCTTCCCTTCCCCCCATCCACCCTAGAGATGGCTACTATTAGACACAAATAGGTATTGTTTTGAGCTTTGATTACAGGGCTAGTTGTCTGAGTTGTCATGAAGCCAATAGTAGAATGTCATGTGCTGCAGGCTGAGAACTGACAAATGTGGATTTCTGTGCCTTAGAAGAGTTTTGAGGATGAACTTGGACACAGCCTAGGTAGGATCTTCCTGACTCTATTTCCCAATTGTGCTATTTCCTTTCTGAAAAGGAAAATTCCCCACCTGATTAATCTTGAGCCCTACTTTTAACATCCAATGACTACATGATTGGCTATCGGATATTACTCATGCCTGGAATCAAACAGAGCTAAGGGAGCTCTTTCCTTCTGATGTGACATATGACATTGTCCCTCCTTTCCTTTTATAACAAATTTCTATTATCAAGAAGTTCTGTAAGTATAGTACTAAATTTATTAAATAATAGATGGATATTAGAACATCTCTGAGTTACTACAATAGGATGCAAGTATGAATAGCTTACAATTTTAACTTACATTCATGGCCAAATAATGATAATATAGGGATAACATCCTCCTAAGGAGGAAATGATTAGACAAAATAAGACAAAGACGTAATATGCTAGATTGTTGGGGATCTGTAAGGATGTAGAGGGCCACAGGCTGTTCATGAGGGCTCACTGATGGGCAGAGGCCCCTCTCGGGTGACTGAGGAACAGGAGTGCTTGGTAACTCCTAAGAAAATAAGAGAGTTTCTAGATATTATTGATATAAAATCTCCATGGCACCCCAGAGAAGGGAGTCTAGATTTAGAACAATGGAAAATAGTGGGAGAACAATCGACAGAATTTTATAACACCAAAGGCCCCAAATCAGTTCCTCTGGGTACTTTCACTATCTATAATCTTATAAAAATGGGCTTGTAGGAGCTGTGAGAACAAAGGAAGCTCCCGCCATGTGCCATGAGGAATTTCAAAAATCCCGCCATGAGGAATTTCAAAAATCCCCAAGGGGAAGTAGAAAAGAAACGTGTAGTCACAGCACCATATTGTGGACATTGTGGAGCATTACAAAGTGAAAAAGTTTCCTTTTATAAAAATCGAAACCTTAAGAAAGATTTTGCCTGGTTTTAGAATACCATGAAAAGAAAAGATAAAATAAAATAAAAATAGTATTATTTCTTTTGTGTGGGGAATTTCTAACAAGTTTCTTGCTTTTGGATTATCCCTGTCATTTTGTTCTATGTTTGTCTGTGTCTGTGTGAATGATGGTCTGTAATTAATGTCTGTGATCTGTTTAATCTTTTACTGCCAGGCAGCCAAGGGCTGCAACTGGATTTTGAAATGCTGTTAGTGACTTTCTCCCCTTCCCCCTCCCTAATACCAGCTGCATTTCCCGGGAGCAGGTGGATGGAGGAGAGAATGGGAGAAAAAGTATTTCATTATTTAGGTTATATAATTTGATAAAAGGCAAGAAAGTTTAAACATACAGGAATAAGAAAAGTATGGGTGGAAAGAATAGTATAATCTGTTTGCATGAATAGCAGGAATAGATGATTTGAGAGTAAAAGATTTGGAAACTTTTGGAGAAAAAATTCACTTTCTTTTTTGCATTCTAAAGCTCTGGCCAAAGCTTTGGGTGTAAGATTGAAAGATTATGTTGAAAAATATTCTTTTCCTTTCTCTCAAATTCGAACCCTGGCCAGTTTGGGGTGGGGGAGAAAGAAGGAGGAGATAAGGAGGACAGTTTTCCTCTTTTAGATCAAAAAAAAAGTTTTTAAATATTGGAACACAATCTAAAGATAATTTAGTTCATTCACATTAGCAATATGCATGTTTCAAGTTTTAAAAATCTAGTCTCATTACAAATTGGTACACTTTTATGTGTTATATCAAGCAACTTTTAATAATTTTGATGTTATTAAAACATGAACTAAAAGAAACTGAAAGGTAGTGAGATAACTGTGTAAATCCAGCTAAATTATTTTATCAAGTCCAGTTAATCTTGTTCTATGATGTTTTATAACTATCATTTAGAAAATCAGATATTTCTATCTTTACCTATGATTAAAAGAACAGCTTAGAGCTAAAATAATTTTTTAACTATCACTCATGAAAATTACCAAAATTGTTAACTAAGTTATTTGAAGTTACTGTTTTAAAGCTAAAACCTAGAATTCTTAATTGCTTCTGAGTGAAAAGGAGGGACACAAGGCAATTCTCTTAACTTTGTAAGCTTGCCAAAAGCTCCTACCAACTGTGTCAAGGTCGTCTGCTCTGAGAGAAGGATTTGTTTATATTATTGAGCTCCTAAACAATTCATTTAGCTTACTGAGAAATTGCAACTTCATATAATGATTTCTGATAATTGGCTTTTTCACCAAGTCAAGTTTAAATGTGGGAAAGAAAGGATGTTAAGTAAAATTTCTTATATATGTGAGTCCTAGTAAATCTTTATTGATTATTACACTTCTATGAAAACAATTAACTGTATCTGGCTTTAAGCCATAATTAGTGAAACTTACTGCTTGAGGTAAAAGACTCTTAGAACTATGATTAACTTTGGTTTGAGCTTGAATTTCGGTGTGGTTGTCTTATTAAATCAGTATTTCCCATTTTCCCTATTATGATCCTTTAAGGAGGAATGTTTCTTACCATGTGCCGAAATTTTGTTCATCACACTATTAAACTTGTTAGTCAGAAATATTCCCAGACAAAAATAATTTATTGTATGGATGATAAACTTTGCAGTTGTCCTACTACTACCAAACTTTCCTTATTAATGCCCAAGTTTTAACAAGCTTTTCAGTCAACAAGCCTTTCAGTCTCATAGATTTGTAATTACCCCTGAAAGGGTACAGAGGGTATCACCCTTTGCTTACTTTGGGTGTATTGTTCTGCAGTCTGCAGGTATACCACCAAAATGTCACAAATTAATCAAGATTCCTTGATAATTTTTAATAAGTTTCATATGACGTTTTATGGATATTAATTACTTTTAGCTTCCCTAATAAATCACCACTAATCAATTATTTTAAGATGAAGTTAAACTACTAGGATAATAGCTAAAACTCAATTCATTTCCCCTTAATTTGTGGGCACGATATTTTACATTTACTGAGAGCTATTATTTTCTCCCGCCCACTGTTTCTGCTTTTTCTATCCATAAAACTGAAAAAATACAAAATGAAATCCAATGAACTTGTTTGGGTTCCTTAAAATTCACCTGTTTTTATTATTGCAAGGAAGTCAGGAAAATTAATTAACAAGGGACTTACACCTAACAGCTTATGGCAAATGCATGTTACTCATTATTCTCCTTTTGGAAGACAAAAATATGCTCATGTTTCTATTGATACTTATTCAGGCTTTATTTTTGACACTGCTTAAGTGAGTGAGGCTGTTTGCAATGTTGTTACTCATTTGCTTTATTGTTTTTCCTTCACTGGCCCACCCCAATGCTTAAAGACTGATAATGGTCCTGCATATATTTCACAGGGTTTTAAAAAGTTTTGTACTGAGTTCTCTATTAGTCACACTACTGGCCTTCCCTATAATCCTCGTGGTGAGGCCATAGTTGAACGTGCCAATCATACCTTGAAAATGGTGCTTCAAAAACAAAAGGGGGGAGCTAACCCTTGGCATCAATTGAACACTGCACTCTACACTATAAATTATTTAAAATTCGATAGTTGTAACCTCTCCCTTGCAGTGAAATATCTGGCAGGAAATAACAACAGTACTAGTGATACCACTAAATCAAACAGATAGATTCCTTTCTCCTAAACATAATATGAAAGTTATGTGGAGAGACATTGACGGTGTCTGGTAGGGCCCAGGGCTAGTGCTAACCTGGGAGCAAGGGTTTGTTCTTATTTTCACAGGTGATGGAGAACTCTGGGTCAGAACAAAGGATGTCCACATTATCCATTCAGAAGGAACAAGGCAAGCAGAAGAGAAAACACAGGCCGGCCAGGAACTGAAGGAGCCAAAAGAATAAGAAGGCACTACAAGAACTTTTAACCAAGCTGTGCCTCTTGTCGTTATGGTCAGCAGGGATACAGAATACAGCAGCAGCAGAGACAGGAAATACAACACAATGGGCCTTTGTGACAAAACACAATGGCCCAGACTAGATACATGGGGAGAGACAATACCTGAGGTCATTCTGCAAAGAAATGCCTCCACAGGTTTTGGCAAGGAATTTCATTTCATATCACCTAAGAACTGCTCTCAATACACTGTAAAAATGAACTTTACTGGTGGGGCTTTGGTGCCGCTTATTTGTGTTACAAAAGGCAATGACACCAAAAACTCCACATGTTTACAATTATTTAATGTCACCACCCGTTTTGATGGGTATGTGTTTAATAACACAGCACCCCCTCCTTATACTATTGTCTCTTTTGAATTTCATAAGGTTACTTATGCAGTTATCTTGAGGTCACAGTGTGTTAATGACACACCTATCCGACGTCCAAGTAATTCAAAGCAATGCTATCATGTGACACCAATTAGCAAGAGCTTAGGGTATCCTCCTTGGTTATCTTATCATACTTCAGAAGTCATGTTGTATTACAAAAGAATTTTACATTACAATCCTGGCACAATTATACTAGGGAGAAAAACAATCATACTTGGGCTTTTGGCAGGTTTCCATTTCCTCAGTGGGTTTCCCTTCATGACAGAGGGGTTGAAAATCAGTTGTGGAAGGTGTGGGCAGCCTTAAGTCCCATAAACATCATGAATTTGCAAGGGACCATCCATGATAATATGACAATGCGAGCTTGTTTGACTGGTAATCATGCATTTATGTGGGGAAGAGCACAGGATGTTAATATAACGGCCATGGATTCAGGAGAATATAATGTCACTTGTATTAATTGCAGGATGTCTGAATGTATAGGAACCAAGATTAGAGACTAAATTATTTTTGTTATTACACAACAAAAGTTTGCCTTGGTGCCTGTGAAAAGGAAAGATTGGTATGAGTCATGTTCTGATCATATTTTTGGAATAGTAGACCAAAGTAATCAATTAGCAGTTGCTAGGAAAAAGAGATGTATTTCATGTGTAGCATTAGGAATTGTTTCACTTATAGCTATCATAACTGCTTATGTATCTTTATCTCAATCTGTATATATCTCAAAAAATGAAATGGTTCAAGCTGATTTTATGGATCAATTAGCTCACAATGTTCTAAAGGTTTTCAAACACAAAAGAGGATAGATGATGAATTTTACCATATGCTTGAGGGAATGAAGGAAACCATTATTGAAATAAGTGGTTCATTGGACATTTTAGAATATAGAACACATTTGAAATGTGATTATAGGTATAAATTCATTTGCCTTACCAATGTTAAATACAATAAATCTCAATGGAATTGGCAAAGAATACGTAGACATCTAAATGGGCTGTTTGGGAATTCTACTATTGCAGTGGATATTGATGACTTATATGAAATTGCTAACAATATTGCAAGGGGGGCTAATAAAGATTTGATGCCAGAGGTGGAGCCAAGATGGCAGAGTGAAAGCAGTGACTTGCTTGAGCTCTCCTCCAAACGCCTCCAAATACTCATAAAAAAAATGGCTCTAAACAAATTCTGAAGCAGCAGAACCCACAAAAACAAATTTCCAGCCCAAGAAAACCTGGATGATTGATCAGAAAGGTGTATCATGCCGGGCTGGGAGGGCAGCGCAGCGTGGGCACGCAGGCCACTGTGAACTTGGAGCAGGCCTCAGAGGACTGAATCGGGGGCAGCTGTGGAGGTTTCCAGACTCCTCAATCCACCAATGCCAAAGACAACTTAGAAGGTCAGTGGAAAAGTCTGTTTCTGTCGGTGCTGAGAAAGGAAGGCAGGGTTTCAGCTCCATTCCGCAAGAGTGTGGCCCTGGGGGGGCGGGGGCAGCTGCTTCCCGAGCTTCTGGCCCACAGACTGAGGAGGAATCCAGTGACTGATCAGAGAGGGATTGCAGGGATCTCTTTGCCAGTGCTGAGACAGGAATCTCTTGCTTTGCCTGTGTTTGGATCTGGGTCACAGTTCTGGGCGGCAGTGCTGGGGTGAGGAGGAGTGCTGGCTTGGTGGAGCTTGTAGTGATTGTGGAGAGGAACCCCTCCTCACAGTTAGAGGACAGAGAGGAGTACTTGTTGTCACAGGCCAGGAAAGGAGTAAACACCTCGCCCCTTATCATAGCACCTTGGAAGAAAAATTTATAGGGCCCTACAAATATCTCTGAAAACAGCTGTACAAACCCCCCGAAGCTTGGAACAGTACTTTCTCCACATTGGAAGCAGATTCGTACCTTAACAAAGAGTTTAAAACTCAAGTAATTGGCCGGGATCATGAGCAAGCAGTGCAAAAGGAGTCAGACTATATTATCTTACGTTGGTGAAAAAGAAGATGAAAATATACAACCAGAAGAAGACAACAAAGTCAAAGCTCCTACATCCACAGCCTCCAAGAAAAATACGAATCAGTCCCAGGCTTTGGAAGAGCTCAAAAGGGATTTTGAGAAGCAAGTAAGAGAAGTAGAGGAAAAACTGGGAAGAGAAATGAGAGTGATGCAAGAAAATCATGAAAAACAAGTCAACAGCTTACTAAAGGAGACCCAAAAATATACTGAAGAATATAACACCTTAAAAAATAGCCTAACCCAAAAGGCAAAAGAGGTCCAAAAAACCAATGAGGAGAAAAATGCCCTAAAAAGAAAAATTGGCCAAATGGAAAAGGAAGTCCAAAAGCATGAAGAAAATCCTAAAAAAGAATGGCCAATGGAAAGAAGTCCAAAAGCTTACTGAAGAAAATACTTCCTTAAAAATTAGAATAGAGCAATTGGAAGATAGTGACTTTATGAGAAATCATGACACAGTAGAACAAATCCAAAAGAATGAAAAATTAGAAAACAATGTGAAATATCTCATTGGAAAAACAACTGACCTGGAAAATAGATCCAGGAGAGAGAATTTAAAAATTATTGGACTATCTGAAAGCCATGATCAAAAAAAGAGCCTAGACATCATCTTTCAAGAAATTATCAAGGAAAACTGCCCTGATATAGTAGAACCAGAGGGCAAAATAGAAATTGAAAGAATCCACAGATCTCCTCCTGAAAGAGATCCCCAAAGGAAAACTCCTAGGAATATTGTAGCCAAATTCCAGAGTTCCCAGGTCAAGGAGAAAATATTACAAGCTGCCAGAAGGAAACAGTTCAAGTACTGTGGAAACACAATCAGGATAACACAAGATTTAGCAGCTTCTACATTAAAGGACCAGAGGGCATGGAATACAATATTCCGGAGGGCAAAGGAGATAGGATTACAACCAAGAATCACCTACCCAGCAAAACTGAGTATAATCCTTCAGGGGAAAAAATGGTCATTCAGTGAAATAGAGGACTTTCAAGCATTCTTGATGAAAAGACCAGAGCTGAATAGAAAATTTGACTTTCAAATACAGGACTCCAGTGGAACATGAAGAGGTAAACAGGAAAGAGAAATCATAAGAGACTTATTAAGATTGAACTGTTTACATTCCTGCATGGAAAGATGATATTTATAACTCATGAGACCTTGTAGATCAGGTAGTTGGAGAAAAAAAATATATATGGTATATGTAGATAGATAGATAGAGGGCACAGGGTGAGCTGAAGATTAAGGGGTCATGTCTGGAGAATAAAATTAAGGGATGAGAGAGGATTATACTCTGAGAAGAAGAAAGGGAGAGGGAGAATGGGGTAAATTATCTCACAAAAACAACCAGAAAAGAAAAGTCTGTTACAGTGGAAGGGAAAATGGGGGAAGGTGAGAGGGAATGAGTGAATCTTATTCTCATAGGATTTGGCTTAAGGAGGGAATAACATACACATTCAATTGGGTATGGAAATCTGTCTTACCCTACAGGAAAATAGGGGGAGAGGGGACAAGAGAACAGGGGGATGATAGAGAGGAGGGCAGATTGGGAAAGGGAGTAATCAGAAGTAAATACTTCTGAGGAGGGACAGGGTCAAAAGAAAGAATAGAATAAATGGGAGGGCAGGATAGGATTAAGGGAAATAGAGTTAGTTTTTCACAACATGTCTACTGTGGATGTGTTTTGCATAACTGCACATGTACAACCTATATTGAGTTGCTTGCCTTTTCAATGAGGGTGGGTGGGGAGGGAGGAAGACAGAAAATTTGAAACCTAAAGTTTTAAAAACATATGTTTTTAAAAAAATGTTTTCACATGCTACTGGGAAATAAGAAATATAGGAAATGGGGTACAGAAGTCTGTCCTGCCCTACAGGAAAATAGAAGGGGAAGGGGATAAGAGAAGGGGGGAGAGATAGAAGAGAGGGCAGACTAAGGGAAGGGATATTCAGAATGCATGACATCTTGGGGTGGGGGGAGGGGGGAGATGGGGTGAAAATTTGGAACTCAAAAACTTGTGGAAGTGAATGTTGAAAACTAAAAATAAACAAATTCATATTAAAAAAATCTTTGGAAAAAAAAAGATTTGATGCCAGATAAAACTGCCCAACATATACTTGATTGACTAGATAAACTCCATATCAAAACTCCATTTTGATAACCTTGGACATTGGCTTATGTCTCTATTGTCTTCTTTATTACCATTATGTTTGATTTTGCTGACCATGCTGTGTTTTGGACCGTGTTTGCTCAGGTGCATAGCTAATCAGATAAAGGACTTTGGGACTGAGCTTCATATGCTCCGTCTCCAGCAAAAACAAAAAGGGGGGGTTGTTGGGGATCTGTAAGGATGTAGAGGGCCACAGGCTGTTCATGAGGTCTCACTATTGGGCGGAGGCCCCTCTTGGGTGACTGATCTATGAGCAAAGGTCACCTGGTTCGGTAGCTCCATTCTATGAATCTTTAACAATCTTTAACTCCCCTAGTTATTGTATGGTCATTAGCAGTCTATTCTGGGATTGGAGTCAGATAAGTGCATAGGACGTGCATACACTGTCCTTAGAACAGCATGAGCTCTACAGCAATGAGCTCATTATAACTTGATAAGAAGTTCCTGTTACTTTACTACTTAAGGGAATGCTTTGTAAAAATAAAACGGAGTTGCTTCCATCTTGTCTCCCAGCTCATCAATGTGCATTCAAGGTAGAAGGTTAAGCTGGCCTTGTCCCTTCAAAGTTAGTATAGGATCCTTGCTCTTGTGGTGAGCTGAATTAGTTGTTCACAACACTAGATGTCTACATGGGATAGCAAATTTTGAGAAAAACAACAGGATTAGACTGATTTCTCTAAGAATTACATACAGATGTATATGATTGGTTTCCAAAATGTATCTATCATGGAAATCCAAGCTTTAACCATGTTTAGGTAATAAGATCTCAAATTTAGATTTTTACACCAAAATTGCATAGGATAGTGGTAAAAGTAAGTGAAATTATTTTTCCTCTATTAAAGTATCTGTATGGTAATTTTAAAAAGCTGAAGAGCTCCTTTTATGGTTGGACCCTCACATTTTAAAAAGATTCTTATACCAGGTACAGGATTTAGGTAAGAATAGAAGCAGCAGATGATATCAAAAATGGAGAACCAAATTTAAGTGATTGTACTAATTTATACTAAGTCAGAATTATCTGGGAATTTCTAGATCTAAATCAGAGAAGCAGAACTCCCTTTTTGAACTGCCTAAGAACAAAACCTATTGTACATGATCAAGGAACTTAATGTTAGTTAACATTGGTAATAATGATTGTATTGATTTGTATGGTTCATGTTTAAGATTTTCTCGGTTATCCTGGTAACATGTAAATCTCCCTTCTCAAAACCCGTCTATTGTGAGCCGTCTAAGTAATTCATCTGTACCTGACTTGATGAAATTATGCAATTTTGTGAATTATGAGAAAAACTTTGTTGTATTTTTTAAACCTAGCCCTCCCTGGCTGGGAAACTGAACCATCTTTATGTCCCTTTAACTAAGGACTTATTCTGTTATTCTGCTTTCTCTCAATTATCAGTTCATACATCTTCTAAGAGTCCCTATCAGGTCTGTGTGACTACTCTCATAGCTCCCAACTTCTGGATGTGGACTTCAGGATCATGTGAAGATGCCTATTTGAAGTGGACATCTCTTCCCACCACCTAAGGAAGAAGAAGGTTTTCCCCACACGTTTCTTTGGTTTACAGGTGAAGCCTTAAGCTTACCTTTGACCAAAAGGAGGAAATGATAATCATTTAAGATCAATTGAGGTGCAATAAGGGCCAGAAACCTGAATTAATCTTTTCTTTCTGAGTGAGCTGAGAATGCCCCTCCCTGAGTCAACAGCTAAAGCTGATCAAGAGCATTCTTCCGTTTATGACCACTAAGGTGCCTTTAACCCAGACACTACCTTGAAGAAGGGGACTTTTTCGTCTTGATATTCTATGGTGGTAAAGGAAACACAGATATTCTGGATCTGACATTTGGCTGTCAATTAACACAGACATCCTGAGTCAGGGTTTAAATGTCCTGCTAAAAATTGCTTGATACAGTCAGAGATAAAGCTCTGCCTCCATGTAATATATTACATGCTGCTAACTTAAGGGAATAAAACAATATGAATTTACTTATCATCTAGCTTGTTGTCTCTTTAACCAACTTTCAGGTCAACACCACCTACTCTGTATATGGGTGCAGACAGGTGGTACTGTGGATAAAGTGACATCCCTGGAGTCAGGAGGAAGGGCCTGAACTCAAATCTGTCCTTCGACAGTAGCTATGTGACCCTGGACAAGTCACTTAAACCCTGTTTGCCTCAGTTTCCTCATCTCTAAAATGAGCTGGAGAAGAAAATGGCAAACCACTCCAGTATCTCTGCCAAGAAAACCCCAGATAAGGCCACAAAGAGTTGGACATGACTGAAACAATTTAATAACTCTGTATATGTCACGTATGTACCTAGCTATTTACATGTTGTCTCCTCCATCCAGCAGGAACAGTTTTTACTTTTCTTTGTGACCCCACTGATGAGCACAGTGCCTTGCATATGTTAAGAGCTTAGTAATTGCTCTTTGATCGAAAGATGGATTTTAAAGATAAAGAAACTGAAACTCAGGCTAAATGATCTCCTTAAGATCCTACATCAGCCAATAGTGATTTACATAACTAAGATGAGGCTATGTAGAACATAAAAAGTATAGTAACTCCTCACATTTGCACAGTATTTTATTTTTAATATCATTGATAAATATTTATTCCAAAATGCTTTCAGTAGAATTCTTTTTTTGTGCTTGCAGACTGTATTTTTTTTAATTTTAAGCAGTACTTTTATTTTTTCCAATTGCATGTAAAGACTGTTTTTAACATTCATTTTTTAATAAAATTTTGAATTCTGAGTTTTCTCCCTTCCTCCTTCCCCTCCCTCCTAAGATAGTAAACAATTTGATATAGGTTATATATTGCATAGCATTTTTTAAAATTATTAATAAATATGTATTCAAAAATCTTTCAGTAAAATTCACTCTTTTGGGGCTTGCAGGCTATATATATATTTTTTAAACTTTAAAGAGCATTTTATCTTTTCCAATTACATGTAAAGATAGTTTTTAATATTCTTTTTTTTTAAATAAAATTTTGAGTTCAGAATTTATTCCCTCTCCCCCTCTCTTCCCTCCTAAGACAGTAGGCAATTTGACATAGGTTATATATTGCATTTCATTTTAAAGTTTATAGCACTTTAATAAACAATATCTTATTTGATCCCCATAATAATCCTATGAGGAAGGCAGAGTAGCTCTTAAGATATGCATTTTGCAAATGAGAAAACCAAGACTTGAGTATGGCTAAGTTATTCACCCAGTCACATAGCTAGTTAAAAATATGTAGAAGTAGAAAATTAGTTTGAAGATATCTGCTGACAGCTAGAATATAACTTTATTTTCTTATCAGCTTTTTATGAGAGGCAGTATGGTATAATTTATAGAGCCAACCTTGGCATTAGGATGAGGTTGGTTCAAATTCTACCTGTGACAGACACTAGCTATTTAACGGTGAGCAGCACACTTATGAATGGGATTGAGACCACCCGCCCAAATAAAAATTCAGAGGTTCCTCTAGGTAGAAACAGAAGTTTTACTCTAGCAAGTCTCGAGCGAGAATTGGGCATCACCTACCCAGGGCAGACTGGAGTAGGGAGGCAGGATACAAGCAGCAAGCAAGCAGTTATATACCCCTAGACAAACAATTCTAAGAAAACCCCACCCTCCCACCTTTTAACCTGAATCTCTTTATCCCCATTGGTTGAGGTAAGAGACCTTACATTCTACCCAGAAACTAAGAGATATATTTTACCCAAAACAAGCTTGGAAGCTAGAAGATTGCCTTATTTGGCAAAGACAAGGCTAGGGTGGTGGTTACAAAACAAGGGAGGGGGTGGGCAACAGGTGTATGGCTCAATCACACGATTTACAGGAAAACGAAACTTAGGCCCAGCTAATGCTAAAGCCTTAACTAAATTTTGGGGCATAACTTCCATTTCATATGAGGAACTTTCAGTTGTCCCACACACTTAGTACCCCCAAACAACTTTCTAAGAGTATAAATTTCAGATGAGTTGCCAATCATCAGTGAAGGGAGTTTCCACATAGAAAGTTCTCCGTACTGCTGAAACCTGCAGGTCCAGACCAAACCCCACCATCCATGGCCACATACAAAAGAGCTTCATATATTTTTTCAATTGTCTCTTTCTCCAAAAACAGCACGGGGTGGGGGATTTTAGTTAACTGCGGATCTCATTTAGCTAAACTCTAGTTAATTCAGGATTCTCTAGTTCAGTCACCTCTTCTCAGACTACCATGCTTGCTTTTGCCTCACTGTACACAGGTCCTGAGCTTGCCTCTGTTTTTCTCCCTCTGATTCCCTCATTATTTTTGCTTGAAGTTCATTTCACGTTCTACTTTTCTTCTTGAACTGTTTGGATTTCTACTCACCCATCCTTCTACTTTTATTAGTACTATCTTTTTGTTGTTGTTCTTGGGGGAGTTGGGGGGAAGAGCAGGCAATCGGGGTCAAGTGACTTGCCCAGGGTCACTAGTGAGTCTGAGATCACATCTGAACTCAGGTTCTCCTGACTCCCTGCCTGGTGCTGTAGCCAATGAGCCACCTAGCTGCTTCATTAATACTATCTTTTAAGCTCTCTTTCTTCCTTTCTCATTACATTATTCTCCATACAACTTTCTTTCTCTATCACCAGTTAATACAATCACTTAATTTTTTTTATTCTATACCCTCTAGCATTATTCAGGCAGCATAGTATTTGGACATAGCATTGAACAAACAGTGATAACAATCATTTCCTCTCCTTTGAGACCTGGACCTTGATCACTACCGTACAAAACCGGCTTATTTAGACAACTTCTAAGGTAACCACGCAGAGTGACGCCAAAATTGCTTTTAATCATTATGATCAAATCTATTCTTTAGATTGGGTTTGCTTGATTGAAATTCTATTCACTGAATTGTCAATAGCATGTGGCAATTTCCTTGAGGGCTTTCAGAGTCACTGACAGGTTTCCTATGCAAGACAGAATGCATCTTGACCACAAATGGAAAGAATTCAGAAAAACGTGGGCAGGTCTGTATGAAGTGATGCAGCACAAAATAAGCAGAGCTTGGAGAAGAAGCTACATGATGACCACAATAATGAAGGAAAACCCTGAAAGAGATCAGAGCCCTGGATCAATGTACTAACCAACCATGGTTTCAGAAGACTGTCAGGGAAGCATGTCTCCTTTTGGTACTGAAGCGTACATGTGGCCAGTAGCTTCACTAGACTTAAAAGAATAATAATAGCTAACATTTATATAATGTCTACTAGGCACAAGGCACTGTGTTAAGTGCATTCCAAGTATGGGGTTTTTTTACTGATATTATTTTGCTTTACAAATATTATCTCATGTGGTCCTCACAACAACCTTGGGAGGTAGGTACTATTATTATCATCCCCATTTTACAGATGAAGAAACTGAGGCAAACAAAGGTTAAGTTGACTTGGCCAGGGTCGCACAGCTAATAAGTGTCTGAGGCCATTTTTGAGCTCAGGTCTTCCTGACAGCAGGCCCAGCATTCTATCTACTGCACCCACATTGGGATCTAATGTATCTTGGAAATTTACCTGCTTCTAGTATTTCTCTCAGGGGCCCAAACAAATGTTAAAGGAGCATTTGATCCAAATTCCAGGCATTCAATAGTATTACGGCTTTCCTTGTTGTATCCTCGGAAAAGAATCAAGAGATCTGGGTTCTGCTACTAACTATATGACTTTGGAAATGCCTCAACTTGTCCAAGGTTTCTTCCTCTTAAAAACATTTGAGAGGGGATGTTGGAGGGTGAGCAAGGTATGCACTAGATTATCGTTAAGGTCCCTCCAACTCTAAAATTCTGCAGATGTTGTGACCACCAGAAGCCAATGGGAAAGGACAAAATCTTCAAACTATTAGATAGAACAGGTCATATTAGACTAACTTCATTTCCTTTTTTGACAGCTTGAGGAGGTTGGTAGGGAAGGAGATTTTCATATATACAATATATCTGGATTTCAACAAGGTATTAAACAAAGTCCCTTATGATTTACTTGTGAAAAAACATAGAGATGTGAGCTATGGTACAGTTAGGTTTTTAAAGTAGCTGAAAACTGAACCCAAAGAACTTGCCTAGCACTGAAAAGTTTGAATGAGCAAGAAGAATAGATTGCCTAAGCCATTCTGAACTCATGGAGGTGGGAGGCCATGTCCACTACCTAGTCAACCAGCAGGAGCATGAGTGCAGAGAGAAAACATGAAAGGCAGCACACAGTACAAGGCCCACAGTTAGTCAAAGCCTTCTCCCAATACCATCTCATTAGGACATGAGTTCAAGGTCTGAGGAGGCATTGTGGGATCAGGGGTGAGGATCATAAATCAGTCCACAATCTGAGAGGCTTAACTGAGTTAGGACAGGGCACAGAGGACTCTGCTCCTGACCATTCACAGGGAAGCCACTAGAACAACAGGAGCCACTAGAAAAAGCCCAAAGTTTGGGAGAGACAGTCTGACCTAAACAAATGGTCACCTTCCCAGAACTTCCTGTAGTTTGCTCTCTGATCTGCTATCAACTTCCCACTCCGAATCTCTGTTGCCTCAACTAGTTCTCCTATTTATCTCATCCCACACAATGATGGTCATACCCTTCATCTTGCCGTCACCCACAAATACACCACCTCAGTGTTCAAGAATTTCAAAAGTCCCTTATCCAATCATAATCTATTGAGTTTTGCCCCTCCTTCTAACTTCTCTTAAAATAGGTGCCTCCAATCCTTCTTCTCCAGCTCTCTTCTTAATCCCTGAGAATCTGGTTTCCAACCTTATCATTCCATTGAAACTGCTCTCTCGGGGCAGCTAGGTGGCACAGTGGATACAGCACCAGCTCTGGAGTCAGGAGGACCTGAATTCAAATCTTGTCTCAGACCAGATATTTGACACTTACTAGCTGTGTTACCCTGGCCAAGGCACTTAACCCCAATTGCCTTGCCAAAAAAAAAAAAAGAAAGAAAGAAAGAAAGAAAGAAAGAAAGAAAGAAAGAAAGAAAGAAAGAAAGAAAGAAAGAAAGAAAGAAAGAAAGAAAGAAAGAAAGAAAGAAAGAAAGAAAGAAAGAAAGAAAGAAAGAAAGAAAGAAAGAAACTGCTCTTTCCAAACCCCTTTGCCAGTCTGGTAAACCTCACAGGCCCTTTCTCAGAATGATGCTTTTAAAGCCATGAAATAAAATACATAGAATTATAAAATGGTTCAGTTACATTGAAATACAGTTACAAAAAAAAATTAATTTCATAGACCCTTGGTTAAGAACTGCTATATTATCACCAAAGACCATTAATAATTCACCTAACTACATGGTACTCTCTGAGAACGACATTGAACTGGTCCCTAGCCAACAGTAGCTCAGAATCTGAGATCGCACACTGACATAGACACACAAACATAGAATTTAGATGTGATAGAACTAAAAAATTAAAACAAGACATATATGGGCAGTGAGGTAGGTGTTTATATCACATATAGATCAGTCAATCAACCAATTAAAATTTAACAATTAACATCAAACAATTAACATTAAGCACCTGATATATACTAGGCACTGTGCTAAACTCTGGGGCTATAAAGGCAAAATAAGGTCCCTACTCACAATCATGGGTAAATACATATTAGAGTTAGAAGGTAAAGCTAAGTAACTAATTGGGATGGACACCAGAAATCTGGTCATGTGCATGATAAAGCCAGACTGGACAGGGTGAGACCATAGGCTCTGATATTTATTTGTGACTCCCAAATATGCCTAACACAGGGCCAGGTGCAGAGTAGACACCTAGGAATCACTTGTTGCATGGAATTACTCTCACTCACATAGTTAACACATAAACATCATTGCTTAGGAAACTATAATCTTCTATATAACATTAATTATATAGGAAACCATAATCTTCTATATAATCTTCTTCAAGGACAATTTGCCATTGTTGTAAAATAATTTCTTTTGTGGTTTCAGAGTATTTCCTGGCAGTAAGTTTTGAGTTAAGGGAGACACATTAACTTCTTAGGCTCCATGAAGATAAATTTCACTCTTGTTCATATTTGTCATTATAAACACCATGCTTTTGAATTTCATCACATTATCATAACATGATGATGTCTAAGCCACCAGCATTTAGCACAGTGGTCACATACTAATCTCTTAATAAATGTTTATTGTCTGATTACAGCTTAGTTGTTATTGATTCCATTTGGGGATTTCTGCTTCTTGATGGCATACATGGAGTCGGACCTTCAAAGTAACAGCAAGCCGCTAATGAGTCTTGAATATATGATCAAAGGAAAGACTCTCTCTTGCCTGAAAAACAAACAAACAAACAAAAAAAACCCAGTATATTCTGTAAGAAGTAGCAAGAAGGAGGAGAAAAGAAGGAAACAAACACTGACAAAGTGCTTACTATGTGCCAAGTTCTGTGGGCTGAGAAAAAAATAGAAGTAAAAAGACAGTCCCTGCCCTCAAGGAGCTTACATTCTAAAGAGGATAGATAACACACGAAAAGGAGACGGAGCTCAAAGGCTATGTGGAGAATGGTGGAAAAGTTACTCAACCAAAAGGAATAAAGGTCATGAATCTCTAAAGTATCTCCTGGTTCCAATAGTTTGCAGCTCTATACGACAGATTTTGTTGTGCAATGAACAAGCCATGCTCAAACATACGTGCCTCATAATTTAAGATGAAATGCAATGAGAATCGGAGCCTGATATGAGCTAAACCTTTTGATATGCTCTAGAACCTAGCACAGTGCTTAGCATAAAGTAGGTGCTTAATAAATGTTTATCAAATTGACTTCCATCTCCAACTACCAGTGTATGACTTTAGTTTACTTACTTAATAAATGGGGGCTAGATCATCTCAAAAATCCTTGGCTAAAGTTCATTCTCTAATTATCTCCACTTGAAATATATCTCTTCCTGGTGCACAGCAACGGTGATTGGGGGCAGGGGAACACGTGGCACTCCTGCCTTTCTATAATATTTCCAGAAGGAACCTCTAATGACTGATGACTTGGACCTTGTTATTGTTATTTGTCCTTTGTTCTAGAAGAGGACTGATGATATCAGGAGGGTAATGTCTTCACTTTAAGCAAGGCAGAGCTGTTCAAAGGCATCAGCCTCACCCTCTCCTCCAGAGTCATCAGAGTCCAGTGGCAAGACATGAGTCAAGACAACTGGTGATGACCTGGATGCAGTGAGAGACCCTGGCCTTTCTAAGCTAAGATCTTTGCAGATCTCAGTTTATCTGAGTCAGTGCCCATTCAGTAATTAAAGACTAAGCAAGAATTAATCAAAAGGTGACCTAGTTTGCCTTCATAAAAGAATTCTTCTGACTCAGACCTTATTAGAGGCGTGCTGGTCATCCCCAGTTGCCCTGATCTATATCTTGCCTCTGGACCCACAAGGCTCCGGAGGAGAAAGTGAGACTGGTGACTTTGCACAGCCCTCCTTCATTTAAATCCAATGCACCCCCAAGTCATGGCATCACCTTCCTGATGTCATGGTCCTCTTCAAGAATGAAGGATAGGGGGCAGCTAAGCGGTGCAGTGGATAGAGCACAGGCCCTAAAGTCAGGAGGACCTGAGTTCAAATGTGGCCTCAGAACAAATACTTGACACTTACTAGCTGTGTGACCCTGGGCAAGTCACTTAACCCCAACAGCCTAAAAAAAAAAAAGAACGAAGGATAAACAGTATTAGAGGTGTAAAAGGCAAGCATGCTCCTGATAGCTGGGCATGCTTCTATAAGGTTTGGGGTAAGGACAACATGCAGTACTGCAAGGGAAGGCTTCAGACTTGGTGGTCCTTAGGGGCTGGAGCTACTGTTTGAATTGTGACTCATTCTGCCACAACAGGGACTCTAGAACAATGGTATAAAACTCAAGTAGAAATGGGGCCCCTAAAGTGCACATAAGGATCCCTGCTAGAGCACATTGACTTAGAAAACCACATTACAACATTATCTGTGTTCTGTTGCATATTTATATTGTTCCATATTGCCCAATTACATTTTCATCTGGTTCCTAAGGCACCCATGTGCCTTCGAGTCAAGCTGTGTGTTTGACACATTTGCTCTAAAATACTAAGACTGTAATGCTAGGTTAGGTCCCTGGAATAGGAAATAGTTAGTGCCATCTCTTTAGAACAAGAGAAGATTTTAGGTAGAGTGACATAAGACAAAGTACCCGTAGACAGTTCCTGCCCTCAAAGGGATATATATATATATATGAGGGACATATAAAAGGGAGCAGAAAAGTGAGAGAGGAAGTATCTGCATGGAGACAATATAGAAAAGTCCAGAGTCAGGGATGGATCCAAGAAGAGATTTATCACAGCTGACTTGGGCACTTCCTCAAATAAAGGATCTGGCGAATAATTCAGCAATAAGAGGGGTCAGAGGCATCTTCCAGGTTGAGAAAGTTTCTGGGATAGAGGTGGAGAAGTCTGGAGATGAGATTTGAACTTTATTTTGCTTCCATCATTATTGTGTCTATTCTTTTCTGATCTTAGGTGATGGAGTACTTTGAAAAAGTACCTGCGTTGGAGCAGGGTGCAACCTTGTGACCCACGAAAGGTCCAGAGACCTGGTCACCAGAAGACTGGGAGCTGAAGTCCATGCCAGATCTTGCTGATAGTGGAGCCTGGTGGGAAGCTAAGTCCTGGGTGACCTGCTTGACCTAGAAAGGGATCAAAGGCAGCCAAGAAGGAGAGGAAGGGATTCATATGTTAGGAAGTGAACTTGGTGGGCAAATTCTTCTTAGAAGCCACTTAAAGTTTCAGTCCACTTTCCTCAGGGAGTGAATAGCATAGCGCAGAGCATACCTTTGAGTACTAGAAGGAAACGTTTGTGCTTCTCGCTCTGTTTTCTCAGTAAATATCCCTTTGTAAAAGCTAATTTGCTCTAATTGGTTAAGTGAAATGGGCACTAATTACTGGCAGTCGGGGAGAACACAATGGAATGGGGGCTTGAACATATGGAATTAGAGACATCCCTTCCTGACCCCTAAAGGGTACTTCTAGAACCCTGAGGGGGAGGTGTAGTCTTGCTTAGGGATCCACTTTGTCTGTGAGAGTGAGAGTTGGGATAAAGAGTTGGGCTACAAATGATTGAAAAAAATAAATGCATGAGAATGAATTTATTAAGCACCAATTATGTAGTTACACTATGCTAAGTACCGGAAATACAAATATAGAAAACAAGACATTGTTTCAGAGTTTACATTCTAATAGAGGAAGACAACACCTATAGGGGAGTGTTGGCCAGGGAGAAGTGGCAGGAACGGTGAATGGAGTCACTGGGCAATTGAGTGACACATCTGTCCCTTCCAGGAATGGGGTTGTGACTTTGATTACTGTTTTTCCTAGAGCAAGACAGGAGGTATGTGTGGAAGCATGGCCAGAAAATGGCCAGTTACACCATGATGGATCAGGGAGGGCCTAGATGTGGTGAATTCTCTCCAACTGGAGTGACTGGCTTTAGGAAAGGAGCTAGGGTATCAAGTGGGAGGAAGAGAATGGATCACAACAGCACGTCAAGAAGATGGCCAGAGTGAATCTATAATGGTATTGGAATCCTTGTGGGTAAAATGAGGGAGTTGGATGAGGTGACTTCAAACGTCCTTTCTAGCTGTAAGTCTAGGAATGATCTGTACACAGGCCAGGCTGTATTCTGTAAAGGGGACTGACTGATCTGGAGCCCTACTCTATTCCTTCAAGGGCGTGCTTGAAGGCCCCACACAGTGAATACAAGCAGTTCTAAATATAGAGGTAAAGTGAGTCTGGAAAGTCTTGTGTGAGTTGGTTATTCAGAACTTTAAAGACATTTTCTCACTGAATCAGTTTTATGAATGCTCATTTGCAAAGTTAAAATATATTACTAGTACACAATTATATACTGAAAGCAATGGCATTATTGATTCTTAACTACAATGCTGCCACTTAACTTTTATTAAGGTTTTATTGAGCCTTTTATTAACTATATTCTGCCAATACAACAACCTTAACTGTAGAGAAGAAGACATTTTGACTATTTTTGAATAAATAAACTCCTACACTATTAGAAACATAGTATAAAGAATAATGATTATTTTTTAATTAACAGCCTGTTTCCAATGTATCAAGAGGCTTTTCTCCCAAACATATTTGACAATCGCATGTAACCTATATGCCTTCTTTTGAAAAGCTTCCTTATACTCATGTTATAATGGATACTTTTTTTCTTCCATTTTTGTCACTTTACAAACAAGTGGTACAATTAAATATGTGATCAATCATATTTTACAGGCTTTCACAGTTATGAATGTACTTAAAGGAATCAAAACAGATAATGCTCCTGAGGAGCTTCCATTAGCAAAACATTTTCTTCCTTTTATGCTTTTTATAACATTGCTCTGATCACAAACATTTTATATTATTAAAAACAAAGATATTAAAATTATTCTTTTAAAGAAAAAGAAGGGGGGAATCTGGGCTACTACCCCTCATTGATAATTGGTTATTAATTTTTGACAATTGGCTATTAATTTTTATAATTGGCTATTAATTTTCTAAATATTAACAGAGATGAGTACACTCCAGCCTAAAAACATCCAGAGGACCGGATCCATTACTAACAAGGGGATGAGGGTGTGCTTACATATATTTTCAGAAAACTTTGATAAATCTGTCCAGATACCAGAAAAAGATGTCAGAGCGTGTATAACAACTCACAGCTTGAATACAGAGCATGAGAATTCAGGGAAAGTGAAGAAGGAGCCAATCTACAGTGACAAGTAGCCTTCCCACATGGGGTCCAGTGAAAGCTCCCTCTCATCGAGTGATAAAAGACTCCTGAACTTGTATTTTTAGTAATAGTAGTTTTACTTTCTGCTCAAGTGTGTAATGTACAGACTGCTCAGCACTGGACTTATTGGATGCAACCTCTCACATATATGGACAAATTGGGACTATACATACACTAATAACACCTACACTCAGCTAGTAAGTGTCTGAAGCCAGATTTGAAGTCAGGAAGATGAGTCTTCTTGACTTCAGGCCCAGTACTCTGTCTACTGTACCAACTAGCTGCCCCATATCCGATTTAGCCATCTACCAAGGCCATGCCCTCTGCCCTGATGACTCATGTGATTCTCCATACCTCCCTCAAAGAAAACCACACACACACACACACACACACACACACACACACACACACACACACCCCTACTTTCTACTTCTTTCTCCAGGTACAGACAATAAACAAATATTACCATTGTTGACTGCCCTCTAGATTAGAGTCTTTATGATTCCATAGACCAAAACTCCCTTCCTTATCCACTTCTCCCCCATAAATGTCATCTCTTACATTAGATTATAATGAGGGATAGACAGTCTCACTTTGGTATTTGTATCCTTAGCACCTTAATATGCACATAGTAAGCACTTACTCCATGCTTATTTTTTTTCAGCAATTCACTGATAAGCTATGCTATCCCAAAGCAACAAAATTTCATTCAGCCTCACATCTACTGGATGGAGTAGAACAATCACTCTTTCACCTGCTCTCTATGGCTGGCTTTCCCTCATCATAATGACTACAGTGTACAAGTATTGCCATGAGGTACAAGGGGGATTGTCACTGAATAGCCCAGCCATATGCCACTATGACATCAGAGAACAAACAGATCTCTTCAAGGAAGAACTATAACGGAAAGTACAGAATTGCCACCCCTATTTGACAGGGACTTGTGATTAAGGATAAATAATAGGACAAAGGATAAGGACAAAACATCCTGGGATGAAAGAAGGATATGGCCCAAGCTGTGACAACCAAGTGTCATCAGAATGCCACTCAGAGATCCAGCCAAGGTTAACTGGGTGTAAAAGAATCTAGAAGGTTCAGCAGGATTCATGAAATGGAAGTCAAAGCTGTTTGTTTGGTTTTTTTTTTTTTTTGCAGGGGAGGGAGCTGTGACCCAAAGTCAGGTGGAGAGAACCACACAGAGTAGGTCAGGTTATACTATTCAGGACACAGTAGACAAAAGTTTGTCTCACACAAAATCTCTGGTAAAAATATCATTCTAACTCATCTCCTGAGAGATAGGTGGTGGACTCAGGAAGCAAACTAAAACATGTATTTTTTGGATATGGCCAATTTTGGGATTTATTTTGCTTGACTTTACATATGGGTTATAAGGGTCTCCTTTTTCTTTTTCTTTCTAATGAGAGTGCAGTTGGGGGAGACAGGAAGGAAAGAAAAGAAATCCTTGTGAACTGAAAGAAATAAAACTTAATTACAATTTAAAAAAAGGAAAGTAGCATCCTATTTTAAGGGTATCATGCCTAGCCATGCTCCCTTGCCCCACTCCCCAGCTCACATGTTGTTGTGGATTGTAGGCATCATCCTTCAATTTAATTCAGTAAGTACTTACTATGTGCCAAGCACTGTTCTAAACACTGGAAACACAGAGAAATGCAAAGACCCAAGCACCAACAAGTACCTACTATGTGCCAGTCCCTCAAGAAGCTTAGATCCTATTGGGTAGAGAGGGGCAACACATAACAGAGAAAAGTAAATAGGAGGGATTTGGGGAAATCAAGAAGGGCCTCTTAGGAGGCAGCTAGGTGGCGCCATAGTGCGCAGAGTGCTGGGTCTAGTTCAAATCTAGCCTCAGATGCTAGTTGTGTGACACTGGGCAGGTCACTTCACTCTGCCTCAGTTTCCCCATCTGTAAAGTGAGCTGGAGAAGGAAATAGGGTCACAAATTGTTGGATACAACCAAGCAGCAAGAGTCCTTTCACTAATATAGGGGTCCCCCACATAGATTCCCTTTTGCCCTATTATTATATGTTCCAGAAATTACATTTCCTCTTCCCTAAATTAACATTTCTCCAACATGGCAAAAAGCCAATGTTGATCCAGGAAGCTAGTGAAGAATTAATTCAATGTGCTATCCAGGATCCCAGAAATAGATGACAATATCATGATAAATCACTACCCTCATCTAGCAGATCTTGAAATACAAAATTAGCTAACTTCTGAAAACCCACAGGGGCACTGCACAAATCCATTGGTATACCTACATAGCCATGAAAGTCAAGCTGGATCTGGAAGGCTCACCTCCATTTTTTACCTTTCATTTTTGGGAACAGATTGTATGCTACCTGGAAGTTCAATTCAATGAATAAAACTAACCCTGCCAGATAATCCATCAGCTCAGGGATCAAGAATAAGTTATCCTAGATGGAATCTTAACGGCATGTGCAGCACAATAGATATTGGTTCAGGGTATGGCTGCTGCATTGTGTCTCTCAGACTCAGGACAATATGCCATGACAAGGTGAATCATTACCTGAAAATCCATGAATAGTTTAGTCCAGAAGTATGAGGTAAACTAGGGACCCAAATTAGAGCTGACTTGGGAAAAAAGATCACAGAGCCAGAAAACTTTCTTTAGAATAAGAAGACTGACTCAGCAGTGGTAGTCAGTCCAGCAAGGAAGAGAGAGTGTCACTGTGTCTACTACCAACAGGTGGCATTGTATTTCTAGAACAAGGGAAAGTCTGTGTTAAAATCCAGTGAATCTAGGGACAGAGGAAAACAGCAAAGGTTTCAATAAGCCTAACAATTGTTCAATGGGGTCTTCGACCCAAGCATATAGATCAAAAGATTAGACATAATGGCATAAGTTATTGCATGGCCACAGTCACCATACTGATCATGTGTAAAGTCTGTGATTTTTTTAAAGTATATTTCAAAATTAATGTGTTAGTTTCAACTCCTCCCTGCTTATGTGTCCCCTTCTGAACTTCTTTTTGCTCTCTTCTGAGTATTTTCTCAATGTTCTTTTCTTTCTTTTCTTTCTTTTCAGGGAGGATCCATATTACAATCTCATCCCTACAATCTCCATGTTCTTGAGTTGGCATTTCTCTAATTCGGTAACGAATTGGTGCTGGCAAAGGTATGGGAGTGCAGCTTGGGCTGGCTGTGTATGGGCTTTGCTGGGACATAATCTCAGAGGTTTGCCAATTGACAAGTATTTATTGCTAGGGCAGCTAGGTGATGCAATGGATAGAGTACCTGTCCTGGAGTCAGGAACAGTCATCTTCATGAGTTCAAATCTGACCTCAGCTACTTCCTAGCTGTGTGACGCTGGGCAAATCACTTAACCCTGTTTGCATGTGACTGAAATAACTGAACAAACAAAGTATTCATTAAGCAGCTACCAGGTGCCTGGCAATGTGCTCAAATCACCTTCAGAGGTCAGCTAGCATGTCTCTCTCATTTGTAGACAAAAGAGCTGAAGTCCAGAGAAATGAAGCAATTTGCTCAAGGTCATACAGAAAGAGAAGTCCAGCCTTCTGACTCAAAATTCAGCAGTCTTTTTATTGTGCTACAGGTCCCAGGAGTAGATGAGAACATCATACAAGTAGACTACCACCCCTTGGTCCAGTAGATCTCAAAATAATAAATTTGTGAGCCCATGAAAGATAATAAACAAATAAATAAGCAAACAAATGAAAAATGAACAAACTGAAACGCATATTTTCTTATTTATAAGGCTGTCTGTGTCTAGAAGGCCATCTTCCACTTTTTTTTCCCTTTTCATATCCAGGCTAAACTAACTGTATATCCCCTAGAGATCTGTTTTAGTGAATAGTGTCCCTATCAACATTCCATGCATAGTGCAATGCTCAGAGCTTGGGGGTTCAAACAATCCATTTAATAAAAATATATTCAAATATATCCAGGTAAAGGCAGCTCAAGAAGACAAGAGCTATAAGTTAGAATGTTTCAAAAATATTCAGCAAGAATATTCTCTAGTTTCAGACCCTCCCTCCCAACAAAGTCCTAAAAATCACTTTTATATTCTGCTTATCCAAAAAGGGTACCTATAGCTCAGGCCCAGATCATTTCACTTAGGGGTAAATCCCAAATGCCCCACATCTTCACCAATGCTTTTTTATTCACAATAGTCTTGGCTGGTGATACGGGAGTGCAGGGGGTTAAACATAAATTCGCTGGTAATCTCAATCACAGTATCACCATCAGCAACTGGTTTATCAGGTAAGGTCAGATAGCAAAGACAAAAGGTAATAGTCTCTGACAGAGATGGTAGTAAGGTCTCTCTCTAGCCATGGATCAGCTTCACCATTCTTTATTTTTACAAATAGCACTAGGCTGGAAAGATGTAGAGCGAGATAAGCCCTTTCTTTCGGTTCTCTTGTCCATGTTCTGTTTGTGCATTTAATCCAATGATTTGTGACCAGAACTGTGGCAAATTCTCCATGATGTTGCCAACCTGTTGTAACGCTTATGGATACTGGGAATAGCATAATTAGATAGGTGATATGGAGATAACTTCTCTGTCTTGTCTGTGCAAACACGCTTTTAAAGTCTTTGTAGTAGAGAGCGCTCTCTAGTTCAAATGTGTCCAATCTTTGCAAAAACCAAAGCAGGAAGTCAGCAGGGATTGAGCTTGGCTTAATGTCCTTATCCCCTAGAGATCTGCTACAATTATGGCCATAACCAAAGATGAGACATGATCATCAACAGGCTGGTTGCCCCATCTTCACGGCCGACTGTTTGATCCAGCCCCTGCAAAGACCAAGCCACCAAGACAAGGTGTTTCATGCCAAGTCCCAATTTGAAGTCTGGAAAGAACTGACATATTCTACTATAACCCCTTGCCCTGCCTAATAATAACAATAATAATCTTATTGTTAAAAATTTTGGAGCAAAAGTAGTATGTCAAAAATCTCCTTGGTCTGCTGGAGCAAACAATTTTTCCTATTCAATAGGGGGCTATTTCTTGTGAGACAAGGGTGGCAGGACAGTCCTTGCTACTGGGATTTTGCAAAGGCTACTTAGGGGTGGAATATAGAGAGCCCTGTTGGTAGAGGTCCATAAAAGGTTTGTGTTAGGGAAAAGGACCTATTTGTATAAAAATATGCATAGCAGCTCTTTTTGTAGTGGCAAAGAATTAGAAATTGAGGAGATGCCCATCAAATGGGGAATAGCAGAACAAGTTGTAGTATGTGATTGTAACAGAATAAGAAATAGGTTATAAGAAATGATGACCAGCTTCATTTTGGAAAAGCCTGGAAAGAGTTAAACAAACTGATGCAAAGTAAAGTCAGCAGAACTAGGAGAACAGTGTACACAGTAACAGCAATATTGTACAATGATCAACTGTAAATGTCTTAGCTATTCTCAGCTACACAATGATCCAAGACAATTCCAAAGGACTCAAGATGAAAAATACTATCCACCTCCAGCAAAAGAATTGATGGAGCCAGAATGCAGATTGAAATATGCTATTTTTCACTTAATTTTTTCATGTTTTTCTCCCCTTTGGTCTGTGTCTTTTTTCACAATATGACTACTATGGATTTTTTTTAATGAAAGAAAGGAAGGAAGGAAGAAAGGAAAGAAAGAAAGAAAGAAAGAAAGAAAGAAAGAAAGAAAGAAAGAAAGAAAGAAAGAAAGAAAGAAAGAAAGAAAGAAAGAAGGGATGGAAGGAGGGATGGAGGGAGGGATGGAGGGAGGGAGGGAAGGAAGAAAGGAAGGGGAGAGAGAGAGAGAGAGGAAGGAAGGAAGGAAGGAAGGAAGGAAGGAAGGAAGGAAGGAAGGAAGGAAGGAAGAAAAAGAAAGAATGAAAGAGAAAGAAAAAGAAGGAAGGCTGCATAAGCCTAGAAACCACGTCTTTCACTTGCCTACGCGAAGGAAACTGGGGCACTCACTATATTGCTGCAGATAGGGTAGTTAAATCAATGCACTTCTAAAGTTGCTTTCTTGCTTCACTGTAAGATCAACAAACAAAAAACAAAAATCTCCCAAGAGTGTAATCAGCTCTTCAGTGGTTTAGTCCAAGGTGTTTAAATTCGCAGCCTCTGCGCATTATGAACCATAATACTCCTAAGTAAAGCCCAAACCAGATTAAAATGTAGTTGGGAAATATTTAACAAAAGAAATGAAATACAATAGAATATAGATAATATTACTATATGGTTTTCAAAGTTAATATGCAGCTGCAGAGATCCTTCTGCACAGTTCCATAACATACTCTCCATCACCACCACCACCCTTATGAGTTTGGCTCCACTGGTCCAGTGCACCGTTTAGGCTCATCCTCTTTGAGTCTCCAGCCTTAGCTAGGACTTACAGTATGGCTGGGAGGTTAGCCATTTTCCAAGCCAGGAGATTGCCAGAATCCCTTAAGCTTTGGCTCTCAGGATCCCATGGCCTCTGACACAGAAATTCCAAAGAGAAAAGGGAAGTGCTCAGAAGGAAGCAGTTATTCCTGCCCTCATAGTACAGAATCATCATTATTATTGTTGTTATTATTTAGTCATTTTAATTATTTAATTACCTTTTTAACCCTTTGATGAACAGCTAGAACCACAGTGGTACAACTAGGGCTTTTGTCCAGGGCGCCAGAATTTTGAAGTTACTAATGGTATTCCTACTTCTTTAAGGAGAAAAACTGAATCTTAGCCACTGGATAACAAGAATAGTTTATGAAAATAGGAAATTATCAAATGGCATACTTTCTGTCTCCAGCAGCTACAAGCCAGGCAAACTCCTCCCTGACCAATTCTTGCCCTCCTCCCTCCCCCAGTGATGGTCTCTCCCTTAGTGGTCTCTCTTCTCAAAAGGGTTGGGGCCTTTCTCATGAGGTGGTTGGGGCCTTTCTACCCACAAAGGTTTGTATCCTGAGCACCGAGGTCTCCCCATATTCCACTCAACTTGAATGTCTTGCCAGAGCAGGCACTGTTTATAATGCTCCCTGGCATAACTTATGGTACTTGTTCCAGGAACCACAATTGTTAGTTATGGCTTTACTTTGATACATAAAGTGCCGGAGTATTCATAAAACTTACATTACAGCCTGACTTACAAGGCTTTCTTCATTTTTTTTTTTTTTGGTTAGGCAATGGGGTTAAGTGACTTGCCCAGGGTCACACAGCTAGTGAGTGTTATGCGTCTGAGGCCGGATTTGAACTCATGTCTTCCTGACTCCAGGGCCTGTGCTCTATCCACTGTGACACCTAGCTGCCCCTTTAAGACTTTCTTGAGCAACACAAATCACACAGGGGAGCTCCAGAAGCAGGCACCTGGCAAAGCCCCTCAAGTAGCTGGCCCCTAGGGCTACCACATTCTGTCCTGAAAAGGCCTTTTGCTCACCACACAATCAGCTCTAAAGCCACATTTTAAAAGCCAGTTTAGGTACATTCACCCAAAATTGTGGGTCTTCCTGGTTTCATCTATTGATTGTAGGCTGCCACATAGTGTGAATTAGGCAGATTTCCTCCTTACAGCTAAAAGAAGCAACTACTGCCTTCCTGTCTTGACTCTCTGATCATGATAATAAATGTTTGTTTTGATTTTTATATGTGAAATAAAAATGTTAGTTCCCCAGATTGACTCAGGTTTGTGATTAAAAGCAATTAAGAGATGTGGAGGGCTGCTTCCGGGAGCCAAGGTGGAGGGGTAAGAAGTAAATCGCTCTTATCCTCCCTTATTAACCTCTGAAAGCCCAGAAAATGTCACCTCAGGAAAAACCCTGGAACACCTGAACCAGAAGAAAGACAGAGTGCAACAGCCCAGGTTGCTTGAGGGATTATTGGGAAAGAGGTCTGGAGGAAGTAAATATGCTTTGGAACAGGGAGGGGTCATGGATCAAACTCTAGTAAACTGTTCAGTCATGTCTGATTCTTTACAACCCTAACATTTGGGGTTTTCTTGGCAAAGATACTGGAGTTTTGTTTGCCATTTCCTTCTCTAGCTCATTTGACAGAATGAGGAAACTGAGGCAAACAGGGTCAAGTGACTAGCCCAGGGTCACACAACTAGTAAGGATCTGAAGCAGGATTTGAACTCATTTTCCTGACTCCAGACCAAGACATTCTCTCCACTGTACCACCTAGCTAGTAAACCCAATGCTGTCAACAAATCCAGAAGGCAACTCAAGAGTCATAAAACGGAGATTGGATCCCAAAGTTAGAAATCCACACAGCATAGGTAGCACTAAAGAGGCACCTGCACAAGGCGTTGATTAGTGAATGACAGTTTTTCTCAAAAGAAGTGTCTAGAAGCAAGACTGCCCTTTCCTCACTCTCCTAAATGTTCACCACTTTGGGCCTGGCAAGAAAGCTTCTTGAAGGAGGGAGGACTAAGGATAGGACGACTAAGGAAGGAGGAGGGATAAGTCAGATTTAGAGAGAAGGGAGGAATTTTCTTCATTTAAAAACAAAGGTTTCTGTTTTCTGTTTTCTTTTTCAGTGGTGGTTGGGGAAAAGCCCAGGAGGGAGAAAAAAGATGTTTTTAATTCAAAATTAAAACAAATATTTTTGAATGGATTAATATGATTTTTTTTATTTCTTATATGCCTTTCCATGGCAAATTCTGGAATTTATTTCCATTTATATTGAATAGAGGATATGGGTTTACTGAATTGTGAAGGGTCACAAGGACCCCAAAAGGTTGGGAACTCACATCACAGAGAAAATTAAAGGAAGAAAGGAAAATTAGGAAGAAAGAAAAGGTGAGAAAGTCTTGCTGGCCAACTAAACAAGAATAGTGGTATCACAAAAGGTGAAAATCGGTCTATCTCAGCACAGTCTTGTTTGTCTCCAGGGTTCCAATCTGGGCACAGCCTTTGGACTAAGTGGGGGAGGGGATCTGCAGAACAGGGAAAGTTTACTGGATTCTTCCTCTAACAGCTTGCATCTTTTCATTCCTTTATCCCTGCACTCTATCATCTCCTGCCAGAGTCAGGCTAGCCTAGCATCTAACATGTTCAGACACTTCCAGGAGCTGAGCTGGAAAAATAACAATGAAAAAGAAAACAAACAATTTGATGGAACTTTCTACAGGTTATAATTTTAAGCTGAAGGAAAATTACTTAGGGGAATGACTGCTGCTTGAGAAGCAACAAAGTGCCAGGGGCAACTTGGTATGATTGAAAGAGGACAGGCCCTAGAGTCTGAGGACTTGGGTTCAAATCCTACCTCAGATGCTGTGTGTGACCTTAGGCAAGTAACTTAACTGTTGTGGGCCTCATGTTTCCTCCTCTGTAAAATGGGGATAATATAATAGCACCAACCTTCCAAGGTTGTTTCGAGGATCAAATGAAATAATGATAATTGTAAAGTACTTACTAGGCAGCTGGGTCTGGAGTCAGGAAGACCTAAGTTCAAATCCCGCCTCAGATGCTTACTAACTGCCTAAACCTGGGCAAATCACTGAACCCTGTTTGCCTCAGTTTCCTCATCTGTAAAAATGAGTTGGAGAAGAAAATGGCAAACTCCTCCAGTATCTTTGCCCAGAAAACTCCAAATAAAGAATCAGACAACAAAAAAGCACTTAGCACAGTGCCTGTATGTGTTTTGTAAATGTTAGCTATTGTAATTGAGGATCTCATAGTATAATGTGGGAGACTACATAAATACAGAAGATACATACAGAAGCAATTGGAAATCATCTCAGAGGGGAGGCTCTAAGCCTTTATGTCCCATCCCTCTTCATTTTACCCATGAAGACTTACCCAAGATCACACAGATATCAAGTAACATAGTTGGGCCTCAGGTCCTCTGATCCCCATTCCAACACTCTTTCCAAATTGCATGTGCTTTCAGCTTCTCTGTGCCTCAGTTTCCTGATTGGTTAAGTTGGGGATAATATTTCAAGTGCCCACCTCCTAGGATTACTGTGACAGAAAGCTATGGAAATGAAAATTGAATACTGTGGACGCGGCGTTTGTGGAATGTTTACTTTGTATCGTGAACTTACCTATGTACACCTCATTTTTGTCTCCAGTAGAATGTAGGCTTCTTAAGGGTAGGTTTTGGTTTTGGCTTTTTGACTTCGTGCAATTAGCAGTCTTGCACTACGAGGCACTTAAATTCTTGTGAGGAACTGGATTAATGGATGGAATGAGATGACCTGCTTTTTGGTATGCCCAAAAGCACTAATTCATGATTGTGATTATTATTAATGGAGGAGGAACAATTTGATTTGCATTAAGGAAAAAGTATTGCAAACAGATTAGAGACCTGGGAGAGTGTTTGTGTTGCCTCTCCATCCTAGCAGTAGGAAGAGTAGTTTTTGCCTCCAACCTAAAGGTGTCTGAGTAGGGGTCAAGCAAGCGAGACAAGCTCTAGCCAATTGTTTCCTGTTTTCCTGTTTGTTTTTTTTATCGAAACAGAGGGTAGAGAGTTCAATTGAGGAAGTCTGAGTGAGTTCTCATACCTTTTTAAAGACCTAAGCACCTTTACTGAGCTCACCAGGTTTTTTTCCTCACCACCCAGACTCCAATCATTTTCCACCTGAGAGAGCACGTCTCCATGACCTCCCAGAGCCCAGTTCCTCTTCCCTACCAGGAAGAGCAAAGGACACTGTAATACTCATACCTGCTCCCTCTGTCCCTAGCCAGAAGCCATGAGCATAGCTGTGGAGAGAATTTCTTAAACGGTCTGTGACTTGTGGGGCTTTGACCTAAGATAACAAAGTAAAAAGTGATATTCCTCTGGTAATGTCACGCCTTGGATGAGATGATTTCTCACCAAAAGAGAGAGAATTCATTGAAAATAAGGTGATTTGGTTTGTTTTCCTTGACTTTTAATTTTTCTTACTCTTGGATGTTTGTAAGAAGGTGTTTTGAAAGAGGTTAAGATATCATTTAAAAAAATACGCAATCAAAAAAAAAGACTAAAAGGGTATGTGTGTGTATGCAGAATTCATAGCTAAAATCGTTGATGTATTACAGTCTCACCAAGGAAATTTTGTAACAAACGAGGTGCCCAGACTAAGTAAGTATAGAATGAAATGGCAAGAATGTTAATGGTCCCATGAAGAAGTGTGCTGCTCACTTCGTGGCAGAGAGATCGCTGATTCAAGGTGCAGAAGGAGACATACATTTTGGGGCATGACCATGTATGGATTTATTTTGCTTAATTATGCTTATTTGCTCTAAGAAGTGTGTTTTTCTTTTTTTTTTCTATGAGGGAGAGATTGGGGGAGTAGACAGCAGATGTGGATAGTATTGCCCCAAAAAAGAAAAGTCGTTGAAGCAGTTTTCAAAATTCACAGAATAGAAGGAAGTTCAAGAGGAAACAGACAAAGCAAGACAGCCTTCAAAATAACATGTTAAACTCATTATGTACTTAAAAAAACTATGTAATAGAGATTCACAGTTTCAAATAATCCTTTTTTTTTCCTCTTCTTTGAATGTGAAAATGTTTCTCTTTTTTCAGAGTTTAAAGTTCAGAACCAAAATATTAAAAAAAAAAAATTCAACTGTAGTTGACCTACAGAGCTCATTCAGGTGCTTTAGGTAATTAGACATCATTTTGACAAACAACCAGACTGCTCACTATTTTTTGGAAAATCGTGCAACCGGCTCAGAAGAACCTCTTTTCCATATAGCTCCTCCCAAGTGCTGTGAGTGTGAGTGACTAAGAAATCTAGAAGACGCAGGGTGATTTGCATAAACTTTCCCAATGACTGGGGTGAGGGAGGGAGGAGCAGGTAGGAAGAGAGAGAGCTAGGAATCATTCCAGAGTCCGGAGGAACTTTTTACTCTAGGGAGGTGGATGGTTCGAGGAAAAAAGTGGCGTTCGTATGGATAAAGTTAGGCTCTTGGGAATGTGAGTTCATTCTGCAAGGCGTGTCTAAGATCTCAGATTCTGAGAAACCCACAGAGGTAGCCTAGGAGCAGGTGGGAGCTGAGAAGAAAAGACAGTAGTTAGCTCGTTCACAGTGGTTACCGCTCCGAAGAGGCCTTGTGGGGAGGGGTCTATGGGGTTTGGGTGACCTTTTGATTCTAAATTCTCTTTACCAGATTGACTTGTAAAGAGGGGATTTTGTGTATTTAGGGGAAGGACCAGAAAGAAAGCAGAAGGATATTTAGTTTAACATTTCATTGTTACTATTTCATTGTTACTATTCTAATAAAATTTTGGGACATCACAAATTTTGACTTCTAAATAAAATACATTCTAATAAAATTTTGTGACTTCAATACCTGTCCGTATGTAAGAGGGGAGTTAAATATAGCTAGGACAAAATAGCAAACCAGCATACCCATTTTTCCAAATCTTGGAGGGGTGGGAAGGAAAAGGTATGAGGAGCAGATCCAGACAAGTGTGACAATCCTGAAAAAGGGCCTGGGTCCTTGATGCTGAGAGCGTCTCTGATCCAAAGGTTATATTTTTAAATATGGGTGCCTGAGTTTATGACTATAAATCACATTACCCAAATGATTGAAAAAAAAAAAAACTAGAGGCAATTGTGTGTATCAGAAAAAAAATGTATTTTGTTCCAATGTTTTAAGAATTAGACATTTAAAAGATATTTAAAATGAGCATTCTGGTTTCTAAAACTGGATATAGGAACAAAGGAATAAATTTCCCTGGACTTTGCCCAACTGATTTACCACAAATTCTAGATTATAGATAAGACAGAACTGTGCAATGGAAGAGGGAGGAGGGAGAGAAGAGTGAAGAATGAAGGGTGGGGACTTCCTCTTGCTAATTACATTTATACTCTACCAAGTCACACAGGTCTGGTATTTCTTCACCTTCTGTCTCCTGGAGTAGATGGAGGTAGGATGCCAGGCTCTTGCTCCAGGCAGCATAAATGCTTATGGAGGTAGGATACCAGGCTCTTGCTCCAGGCAGCATAAATGCTTAGTGACAGTTGGAGCACCCAGCCTATACCAAAATTTCCCTTAGATCAACAACATGAGGGTTGTCGTGTGAGGTTTGCTATGAGAATATCTGTCAACAAGAAGAAACTAAGGAAGAAAAAATATCCTTGTCACTGGTTTGGAATGAGAGTTGATGCACTGAGAATATCTGATTGTCATTTGTGCTTTGAAGAACGTTTCTACCTTCTAAAGGCTCAGTTTTCTGCTCATGGACTTCATTTTTCCGTAATGACTATAATGAAAAAATGCTTCTACCGAAAACAGTATATGTTGGCTTTTGTATGTCTCATGCTGTTGGCCACAGGGGTCCTGAAACTTTCTGACACCTGGAAATGTGACTTCAGTGAGTTGGGTGTGGAGTCACTGGATGTCTGGAAGGAATCCTGCAAGGATAAGCTCTATCAGTCCCTGAAACTGCTACCCAAGAACTCCATCGACTGCTCTCTGATCACCAGAGGGAATCCCGATGCTGTGGCCCAGGCAACCTTGATCAAGTTGGAGAAAAAGTTAAAAAGGGAGCCTCTGACTGAAGCTCAATATCTCAACATGACTCAGGACTGTGCTCACTTCAGGGCCAGTCAGAGGTTCATTCAGTTTCCACTGAGCAAGGAGGAGGAGGACTTCCCCATTGCATATTCAATGGTGATTCATGAGAAGATTGAAAATTTTGAGAGACTTCTAAGGGCCGTGTATGCCCCACAGAACATCTACTGCATCCATGTGGATCTGAAGTCTTCAGAAGCCTTCAAGGAGGCAGTCAGAGCCATTAGTTCATGCTTCCCAAATGTCTTTGTGGCTAAAAATCTGGTCCCAGTGGTGTATGCTTCCTGGTCCAGAGTACAAGCTGATCTGAACTGCATGGAAGAGTTGCTCCAGAGTTCTGTGCCCTGGAAATACCTTTTGAATACCTGTGGTACTGATTTTCCCATAAAGACCAATGCTGAGATGGTGAGGTCTCTCAAAGTGTTGAATGGGAAGAATAGTATGGAATCAGAAATACCCACTAATTACAAAAAAGAGCGCTGGAAATATCATTATGAGGTCAAGGATAAGATATTCTGGACCAAAACAATAAAGACGACTCCGCCCCACGGCTTGCCCATGTTCACAGGGAATGCCTATATTGTGGCTTCCCGGGACTTTATCCAACACCTCTTTAAGAACCCAGATGCTCAAAAGTTGATAGAGTGGGTGAAGGACACCTATAGCCCTGATGAACATCTCTGGGCCACTCTCCATCGGATGCCCTGGATGCCTGGCTCTGTACCCTACCATGAAAAGTACCATACCTCGGACCTAAATGCCATTGCCCGGTTTGTGAAGTGGCAAGGCTATGGTGGTGATATCAGAAAGGGGCACCCCTATCCCCTTTGCACTGGAACCTACCAGCGGGGCGTTTGTGTGTATGGGGCTGGAGACCTGCATTTTATGCTCCGAAGTCACCATCTGCTGGCCAACAAGTTTGACCCGAAGGTAGATGACAATGCACTCCAGTGCCTGGAAGAATATCTGCGATACAAAGCCATTTATGGGAGGGAGCTCTGAGAGAGAAGATGTAGCCACCGACGGGTATGAGATGCCTAAGAAACTCTTTCAAGCATGTAAGGAATGCATTAGCACAGTGTGACATGGCAGTGGAGAAATATACCCTGAACTTTTGTGACTCCCCGAGAGATGAGAGATTTCTTCTTTTGGATCAGCATTTAGCAGGACTGATACCAAGAGGTGATTTCTGCCCCATGTGATTTCTGATTATGTTATTTCCTTCTTTATCATCAGTAGGCGTGGGAGGTGGGGCAATGGTAAAGAAGAGTAGGGGGTAGGAGCAGAATGCAGAGGAGGAACACCTCCACATAAGTTACTTCCTTGTGACTGTCCTCACTCAGCTTGTCCCCAAGGGGATGATATTCTCATGGGAGAGACATGGATGAGAATTTGGATGGAGGTCAGAGTGAGGTACTGGTTTTGTCAGCTTGGTGTTGTGAAAAGAATACTAGATTGTTGGAATGCAATGGTCCGGGTTTGAGTCTTGATTCTAACACTTAATAGTTCTGTAACTGTGCATAAATGACACCCTCTCTGAGCTCCACATTCTGGGGATAATAATCCTTGCAGCATTACCTGCTGCAGAGGGATATTATAAGCCAAGTGTTTTGGAAAGTGTCCAGCACAATGTAAATGCTAGTCATTTAAGAAGGTGTAATTTAGACTCCTTGTAAGGACAACCCTTCTAAGAAATCAGTCCTTCCCAAACTCCAGGTTGGGGGTCCTCAGAGAGGGGAAGGGAAAGCTAGATCCAAGAAGTGGTAGATGGAAACAACTTTTCCCTGTCTTGTTTCATTGTTACTTTCTCCCATAAAATGCATTTCCTAATCAACTACTCTAATGCTATCAGTCTGAGAAAAGATAAAAGAAACAGAGATAAGATCAGGTTGGAGGAATTGCCCTCAAGTTAGACTTGGGGCTGTATGGTGCTGTTTGGAAACCCTTGAATTTCGGCAGGCTCTTTCCAGCCAGTCCAGGTGTGCAGGCACTTTGGGAGAGGTAAAAAAGAAAGAGAAAACTCCTTCTTTGGGCATTGAACTGTAGGCTTGGCACTTTTCTATGTGTTTACATGGCCAGATGTGTACATTTACTTCCCCATAAAGGGAAAGGAAGATAGAGTGTTATAACCTGTCTCCTTGGGGCAGCTCCTCATTGGATTTCTTAATCGGAACATGAAAGTTTGAGATCCAAACTGTCTGGTCAGGTTTTTTAGGTTGTAATCGATTTATTTTGGTGGGGAGCTGGGCCTATAAAGGGAAAGGGAGAGAGTGTGTTATAACCTGAATCCTTGGGGCAGCTCCTCATTGGATTTCTTAATCGGAACATGAAAGTTTGAGATCCAAATTGTCTGGCTGGTCTTTTAAGTTGTAACATTTGTTTTGGTGAGTGGCTGGGATGCTGCTCAATGCCTATTAAATTGTCTTTCTCCTGTGGAGACAATAGTGTACACATATTTATTTTTTGAAGTCACCCAGACAAATAATTTATTTTTTTCTGAAGCTTCAGATGATTTTAAAGACATATTAAATTCAAATCCTTTCTTAGACACTTATTAGCTTTCTTGGTGGGCAAATCACTTAACCTTGACTGTCTCAGTTTTCCTCTTCTGAAATAGGTGAAAACAACAGCTCCTACCTCACAGGGTTGTTGTGGGGATCAAATGGGATGATAAGTGTAAATCACTTTATAAATTTTAAAGTAATATATATATATATATATATAAATATATGTATAAGTTATTATTGTTACTACTGGTAATAGGCCTTTGGAGGATAATATTAATGTTGTAACATGTAAAATTTATTCTCCCTTTTATTTATGGGTATATGACATCTTTCTTTATAGTGTCAATTTTTCTAAAAAGTGATATATTTTTATATTGAATAACACATTCACCTTTATTAATATCATAATGGTGGAGGTATTTTTATTTTCACTTTGAAATGATTTTCCATTGGTAGTGACTCCCAACCCTTTAGCTTTCAGTTTCTCTACTTTCCCATTCTTGTATCCCCTAACTCTGTCCTCCAATTTCTTTTCCCCCCACTACCTTCTGTCAAGTGATTAGTTATACAATGAATATTCCCTATTGAAAATAACCATGCAATGAATGTAATGTGTATCATTGCATTAACAGCCCTCCCCCTCTTCTGCTCCCCCCAACCCAATTTATCTGTTTGTAACATTAGGGAAGAGCGGAGAGCTGGCTTTGGAGTCAAGAAGACCTGATTTGAAGTTCTGTTTTTGACACATACTGACTGTGTGACCTCATTAAGTCATGTAACTTCTGGGGTCCCAACTAGTTCTTTAGACTACAAGTTGCAGAGTCCAAATTAGGTAGAGGGAGTTTCCCTGCTAGAACCTCTCTATATCAGTGAAATCAAAGGTCCAGTAAAATGAATGAATGAATGAATGAATGAATGAATGAATGAATGAATGAATAAGAATTTATGATGGGTATTTTAAGCTGGGGCCCACCAGGGCAAAGATGACACTTCTCCCAGCAGAGTGGTCCTGGACTTTGAAGAGGACATGGACTCCAACATGGCATACTACCAGATCTAAAGTCAGAAAGACCTGAGTGGAATCCCATTTCCGACATTCACTAGCTCTATGACCCTGAACAAGAAATTTAACCTCTCACAGTCTTAGTTTCATCACCTGTAAAATAGGAGTGAAAATAATAGCACCTACATCACAGGGTGGTTGTGGGGATCAAATGGGATTGTGTATGCAAAATACTTTGCCCACTGTAAAGCACTATATAAATGTGAGTTCTTATTATTTTTGTGCAATAATGGGTGTGTGGGTTATGCAGTGCATCCTAACAACTGGGAATGTGACTTTGGAGGCCCTGAAAATGGAGTCCATACACTCCTGGAAGGAATATTTCAATGATGAACTCCACCAAGCCCTGAAGCCCTGGGCCATGCACACCTCTCCTTTTGATAAGGTCCAGGTTTGATGCTACCTGAGTACAGAGTATTAGATAGCTATGAAAATTTTGATGTTAAGTAAGTTAGACTTAATCAAGTCATTTGCATTTTAATACTTTTTAATTAAAAAATAGGAGAAAACATCAAAATGTTATTTGTAGTCATTTTTGGTGAACAGGACTCACAAATTTTCAAATGAGCCCAAACCAAGAAAATGTAAAATAGAAATGTCTATTTTTCATACAGATGGCTTCCAAATCTGTATAGACAGCCCTCATTTCTCTCCTGAATTCCAGTCATTAACTAACTTCCTACTTGTACATCTCTACTTAGATCTGTAATCTGCATCTCAAATGTAATCTATATAAAAACAGAACTCATTATTGTTACTCCCCAGACCCAAGCTAGCCTTTCTTCCTCCAAACATCCCTATTTCTGTTGAGGGCACCACCATTCACCCCACCACCCAGGTCTACAATTTTAGTCATCCTTGACTCTTGGCTCTCCCTTACCCTCCATATCCAATCCATTGACAAACCTTGTCCCGTCTACCTCCACACCCTCCTTTCCATCTATTCACATAGCCCCCATCCTGGTTCAGACCATTATCACCTCTTGGGGGACTCTGTAATAGCCTCCTCGTTGGTCCCCCTGCTACTCTCCTCTCTCCAATCTACTATCCATATAACTGTCAAAATAACTTTCTGGCTATTTCACTTCTCTGTCCAAAAAAGCTTCAGTGGTGCCCCATTGCTTCCAAGATAAAATGTAAATTCCTGAGCCATGCCTTTAAAAACTTCCACAATTTGTTTCAACCTACCTTTCCATATTCATTTCTCATTACTCCTTACACACTCAGCATTCCAGCTAAACTAAACTAAAAGTTCTGTTTTTCATCTTTGTGTATATGCCATCCCACATACTGGGGGCATTTCCAATGATCTTGATCTGTATCTTGCCACTGGACCCAGATGGCTCTGGAGGAGAAAGTGAAGCTGGTGACCTTGCACAGCCTTCCCTCGCTTAAATCCAATTCACTTGCAAGTCATGATGTCATGGTCCTCTTCTAGAATATAGGACAAACAACAACGATCCCACATTCCTGAAATAGACTTCCTTCTTATATCTCAAGAATCCCTATTTTCAACTCTGGAACCAGATGCCCCACCTCTCCTTCCCTCTACACACACACACACACACACACACACACGCACACACACACACACACACACACACACACATCACTTGCTAATACTGGTCTCCTTCTCAAATTTCCATATATAATATATGTACATACATATATAGTATATATATATACATATATATATGTATATGTTTCATTTCCTCCAAAATTAATGTATATGTATATATGTTAGTTTCATTTCCTCCAAAATTCTTCCATTTCCTCTGCCTTGAAGACAGAGATTTTCTCACTTTCTATCATTGTATCCCCAGTAGCTAACACAGTGCCTTACCTTATAGGTATGTTATCAATCAATAAACATTTATTAAGCACCTACTATGTTCCAAGCAATATAAATATTGCAGTTCTAACTTTGCTGTCAATAAACATGGGTGTGAATCTTAATTCTTCCCCTTATTCTCTCCTTAAACTTGGGCAAATCACAATCTTTCTATATTTCATTTTCATCTTTGAAGTAAGGAGGTTGGAAGATTCTTTCCAACCCTTAGGTTTCATAAAATAAATAGTTTATATGCTGACATAATTCAACTTGGCACTCATTCACACAATAGGTAGTGTTCAGGGTTGTGAGAGTCTGGTAGTTGACCTAAGCAACACCTCCTTTGAAAGTAGTATCCTTGGCTCTCAGCTCTTCTCCCAAACTGCATGCCAGGATTCAGCCAAAAAAGGAGTTCCACCACTGGTGACCCCTCGCCCCTAACCTATGTTCCTATTCTGGGGATCCCATGCCCCATTCACATCCTTGTCCCAAAGCACCCCTGTAGAAGGGGGAAAAGCCTGCAGTCCTATATTGTGTCACCATATTCAATGAAAAAAAAAAAGGAGCGTCCTTTCTCTCTCTCTCTCTCTCTCTCTCTCTCTCTCTCTCTCTCTCTCTCTCTCTCTCTCTCTCTCACACACACACACACACACACACACACACACAGAGTTCTGTATGCATTCAGTAATACCACAAAACTACACACTCCCTAACTGGACAGTCCACATTAGGGTGAGACATAGTCATCTTTGGATGCCCTTGTGTGTTTATTTGTGCTTCCCTGGGCAAAGGGTGGGGGGTGGGAATGAGAGACATCTCCTGGCTACATGGGGCCCCATATGGACACAAAACATTGTGTCCATGGAGAGAATTAGCTTAAGCTTAATAGTCTATTATTTTACTCCAGTTTGGGGTGTACATCTATTCTCAATCTCTTTGCATTTTTTTTTTGCTGTTAGACTGGTTACTTTCTTATTAATATATATATATATATACATATTTTTATATATACATAATTATATATACACATATACACTATATATACATGTGCACACACTATACTATGTATACATCTATGCCCATATACCATGTATACTACATATATATGTGTATATATATATATATATATATACATATATATATATATATCTCACATATACTATATACATATATGGACACACTGTATATAATATATATCTTTATATAGAAACATACACATATACATTCAATATATAACCTGGGTCTTCATGACATTGGCAAATCACCTGAGTTCCTATAGGATGTAGCCCCTTCCGGAATATCTGGAATAAAGCCAAATGCATGAAGGCATCCCAGGCTTATACATTTATCACTTTTTACTGGAGGTGGAGGTGGGTAGTAGGGGTCCTACCAAGTGATCATTGCCTTGACAGTTACAGCACACAATCAAAAAATACATACTTATTAAGCACCTATTATATGCCAGGCACTATACAAAGTCAAAAGAAACAGTCTAAACCCTCAAGGAATTTACATTCTAAGTGGGGAGATGATGTCAACATGACAGAGCATCCCTAAATCCTTAGTGTAGGATTTAATTCCTCCTAGTGCTATACAGCCTGCATGTAGGTATTTAGAAAACATATACCAAAGAGATTAAAGGCAACCTTGGGGTAGGGGGAGGGAAGATGCTAGCAGCTGAGGGGATCAGGAAAGGCTTAATATAAAGTTAGAGCATGAGCTGAATTTTGAAGTAAAGCGGGGGTTCCAAGAGGGAAGAAGGGAGGGAGGAGGGAGGTATGGAGAGCAGGTATGGAGGGCAGCAGAAGCACAGAGATGGGAGACAGAAGTGTGTGAGGAAGAGCAAGATAGCCAGCTTGGCTGTCTATGTGCAAGGAGGGAGGTAATGGCTGATAAGACAGGAAAAGAAGAATGGGGCCAGGTTGTGAAGATCTTTAAATGCCTAATGGAGGAAGTTTTATATTTGATCCTGTAGGTAATAGAGGACTACTGGAATTTATGGAGTAGGGGAGAGAAATAGCCAGAATTGTCATAAAGATTGACATTTTGATGGCTATTTGGAGTAGAGAATGATTTGGGGTGGGGAGAGCAATTAAGAGATTTTTCATAATCTAGGTGAGAGGAGATGTGGGCATTTAACAAGAGGGTGGCTGTATGAGCACAGAAAAGGGATCAATGATATGTGGAAGTTGTTGTTTGTTCTTTGTTCTCGAAGAAGAACATGATGTCAGGGAGGTGATGCCATGATGTGCAAGTGAATTGGATTGAAGTGAGTCAGGGCTGTGCAAAGTCACCAGCCTCACTCTCTCCTCCAGAGCCATTTAAATCCAGTGGCCAGATATAGAGCAGGACAACTGCAGATGGCCCAGGTTGTGGAAGTAGAAGCAAGATAAGTGATTGATTGGATATATCAGGGACAGTGGGTAAAGAGTTGGAGATGACTGTAATGTCAAGAATGTGACATTACACATTCTTCAACAGAAGAAAAGAAATTCAGAGGAGGAATAGGTTTGGGGGAAAGATGAGTTCTGTTTTGGACATGATGAGGTTGGGTAGACTACAGGACATCCAATCCAAAATGTCCAATAGGCAGTTTAAGATGTAGAACTGGAGCTCAGAGGAAAGACTAGCTCTGGATATGTACATCTGGGAGCCATACGCACAAATCGGTGCCGATGAGATCTCCAAGTGGAGAGAGAGTAAAGAGAAGAGAACGGGACAGAGCCCTGGGGTATACTTATGGTTGTGGACACAATACAAGATCTAAGGAGTGGTCAGACACATAGGAAGGGAACCAAGAGAGAATACAGAGGAGAGAGGAGCCAGGAAGAGATGGTCAACTGTGGCAGATGCCGCTTAGAGGTCAAGAATGAAGACTGAGAAAAGGCCTTTAGGTTTGGCAATTAAGAGATTATTGACTTTGGAGAGAGCAGTCCCAGCTGAATGATGAGGGTGGAAACCAGATTGCAGAGGGCTTAGAGGACAGAAGACCTGGGGGCAGCCAGGTGGCAGTGTATAGAGCACCGGCCCTGGAGTCAGGAGGACCTGAGTTCAAATTTGGCCTCTGGCACTAGAAACTTACTAGCTATGTGACCCTGGGCAAGTCACTTAACCCCAACTGACTCACCAAAAAAAAAAAAGAAGAAGAGAGAAGATCTTGCCAAGTTGTCTTAAATTGCAACATTGCTATTTTAAATTAAAGTGTTAATAGATACAACTGTGCCCAGGGCCATATTCCAGAGAAGAGATTTGAACTCAGGGCTTGCTGACTTCAAGTCTAGCACTTACTTAGTTGCCTTTTATGGGGGCAATTAGATAATAGAGTGGATAGAATGACAAAGTCAGCAAGACTTGACTTTGGCCCTGGGCAAGCCACTTAACTTATCAGCCTCAGTTTCCTCATCTGTAAAATGGGGGCAATAATAGCACTTACCTTGAAGAGTCACTGTGGTGAAGAACAAACAGAATAACCTGTGAAGTGCTTCACAAACCTTAAAAGACCTTAAACCTTAAAATCTCAATGTTAGCTATTATTATTTTGGGGCGTAATCTCCCATCCTAATATAGAGACTAAATGTTTGTTGAATGGAATTATGTAACATTTCCATATCAGAACTGTCAATACTTGCCTCATTTTCTCAGTGTGTTTAAGAGATCTTACTGTTTATTTAATCAATGAACCCATTGCTTTTTCTTCCTGTACACCATATCTTTTCTTTACTCTCCTCTTAGAGTACTCTGGTAAATGAATCAAGAGCGTAACCATATGTATTTTCTCCACATTATCTGCATTTTCTCCATTATGTAATTCTTACATTACATCCACAGTTTCATTCACAATTCCTCTCAATATAATCTCGGGCTATGTATTTTTTTTCTGACAATAAAAGCAATCACAGAAGAAAAGTGTCTCATATTGGATGGAAGCAGGTTAACATAAAGCAAGGGCTGGAGCTCAAAGAGCTAGGTTTTAAAAACATAAATTCTCCAAGTCTGTTGCATCTGATCTGACCAGTATGCAGGGCTACACAGCCTCCACACTTTACATCAGACCTCAATAATCCTTTCATAGGCATTTTTCATTTCCTGGTGGTTCCTCCTTAACTTCATTCTCCTTGCACCTGAGAAGAGATTTGAAGTTGTAGGAAGAGGGCAAACTTTTAAGATTAATTCATTGGGATTATCTGGTTGAATTCTCACCTCTTTACATTTATGTAACTTGACAATGTCACAGAATTACTCAGCACATGAAATAAATCCATTGAAACGTTTACATACACCACGCCTCTTGTAAACTCCTGAGGAGCTCCACCAGCATAGTGTTGCTGTTCAGTCATTTTTCAGTCCCTTCAGACTCTTCATGACCCCATAGAGTTTTCTTGGCAAAGATACTAGAGTGGCTTGCCATTTCCTTCTCCAGCTCATTTTACAGATGAGGAAATTGAGGCAAACAGGGTTAAGTGACTTGACTGAGGTGACACAGGGAGTAAGTGTCTGAGGCTAGATTTGAACTCATGAAGAGGACTCTTCCTGATTCCAAGCCTAGTGCTCTATCCACTGCTCCAAAGTGGAATTCGCTGCCTCAAGAAGCGGGGGCTCCTCCTCTTTAGAGGTTTTCAAAAGGGGGATTAATGACCACTTGTTGGTCATGTTATAGCCATATATAATATAGGATTCCTGAAGTGTGTGGGTTGTACCAGATGGCCGCTGGAGTCCCTTCAGCCTCTCAAATTCTGGGATTCTTTGTGCGGTGAGGAAAGTTGAAATCTGTACTCACAGTCTCCTGACATACGTTCTTTCCCTCCATTTCTTCGATTATCACACACTAAATTTAGGTTGGGTTCTCTTGGAAACTGTAGGAAACACACACCTCTTAGATGGAGTTATTTTTCTCCCAGATGCAAGCAAATTTCTGTGTATAAACACTGTAATATTTTGTTGCCAAGCTTTGGAAAACTTTCAATGAAGTAGGGTAAACAAGCAAGCAGGTCTGAACTGTCCAGGGCTAGCCCTATGCTAGGTTGAGAATGCAAGTGAAACAGAAGACAAACATAGCCTCTGGATTCAAGGAATTTGTAATCTGGTTGGGGAAATCAAGTATGACTAATAGATGTATGAAATAATTAGAAAATCCAGAAGAACTATAATTATGTGATGAGTGATATGGTATGGAGAGACCATAAGAGCAACAGGTACCCTGGAAAAGGAGGCATGACTGAGTCTCCAAGTGCCAGGGAAAGATTTCTGGAAGAGGCATGATTTGAACTGGGCATTAAAAGATAGGAACTGGCAGCAAGATGCAACAGAAACAGTGAAGGACGTGAAATCAAAAGACCAGAGGTCAAATCTGGACTCTGATACTTACTTCTATGTGTCTTTGGGCAGACCATTAAGTCATCCTGCAACAGAAAGTGAAGGATATGAAACTGAAAGACCAGAGTTCAAATCTTGGCTCTGATACTGCTATGTGTTTTTGGGCAGACTATTAAGTCACTCTGTGTCCCAGTTGCTTCATCTGTAAAATGACATGGGGGGAAGGGGGGAGGGAGAGTGTAGGTGTGGACTTGATGACTTTTGAGGATCTTTTAGCCCTAAATCTATGGTCCTATGGCACTATGGATAGGTAGCACACTAGACAGAGCTCTAGAGTAAGAGTCAGGAATACCTGAGTTCAAATCCTGTCTCAGACACTAGCTCTATGATACTGGGAACCTTTTAACCTCTTCTGCATGAGTTCCTACACATTATTCTTTTTTTAATTTAATATTTTATGTTTTCTCTAATTACATGTAAAAACAATTTTTAACTTTCACTTTTAAAAGTTTTCGAGTTCCAAAATTCTTCTTTCCCTTCCCTACCTGCCCCACCCTAACATTGGGAAGGCAAGCAATTTGATATATATTATACATGTCTCAACATTATCCTTAAATTTAAGAACCCCCAAATTAGTCAAGCTGCTTCTTTCAGTTATTAGTTCTTTCTTTGGCAGCTCTAGTCCCTACTAAAGAGTAGGTTTTGACTGTTTTCTCTGCTCCCCCCCCCCACCTTTCCCCATGGCCATTCAAATTATTTATGCTTCCTAGGTACCAAAGGCTCCTAAGCAAACCAGAAGAAATTAAGGGCCGCACCCACTGTTTCATCCCCAGGGAACAGAACCTGTGCACTTGGAAGAGATCAAAAGTTTGTAAGATGAGCATAGAATTTTAAAATAAACTCATAGAAATCATAAAATAAACTCATAGTTTCACAACATTCTCACTGAGAAGGATCTTAGGTCTTAACCAGTTTAATCATCTCATTTTATAAATGTGGAAACTGAACACTTAGATAGAATAGCCCAAAGTCACATAGCCAAGTCAAGTTAGCAAGCCTGTGTAAAGCACCCACTAGGTGTTGGGTACTATGCTAGGCCTGTAGGAAAATATAAAGAAAGCTAAAAAAAAGAAAAAAGAAAAAACTATCCCTGCTTTCAAGGACTTCACATTTTAATGGGAAAGGAAAAAAATGCAAACAATTAGCTATAAAAAAAATACATACAAGGCAGACAAGGTAATCTCAGAGAGAAGGCACTAACATTAATGGGGATAAGGAAAAACTTCTTGGCAGAAAGTGGGATTTTATCTGAAATTCCATAGAAGCCAGGAAAGCCAAGGAGATGAGGAAGGAGAAAATTACATGCATAGGGGACTGCCAATGAAAAGTACCCAGAAAAAGGATCCATATGTACAAAAATATTTAGAGTAGCTCTTTCTGTGGTGGCAAAGGACTGGAAACTGAGGGGAAGCCCATCGATCGGGCAATGGGTAAACAAGTTGTGGTATATGAATGTAATGTGCTATACGAAATGACAAGCAGGAGGACTTTAGAAAAACCTGGAAAGATTTAAATAAATTGATGCTTAGCGATGTGAACAGAACCAGGAGAACATTGCACACAGTAACAGCCATGATTTGTGATGACTGACTTTGATAGACTTACCTCTTCTCAGCAATGTAAGGATCTTAGACATCTCCACAAGTCTCATGATAGAAACTGCTATCCACATCCAGAGAAAGAACTGTGGAGTCTGAATGCAGATGGAAGCATACGATTTGTTCTTTTCCTTGGTTGTTTTGTTTTATTGCTTCATTCTTGTGGTTCCTCCTGATAGGCTTAGGATCTGGGCCCCAGAAAGGAAAAACCCTGAACTTTCCCACATGGCCAAGTCTCTGGTGTTCACCTGAGGCTATAATCCCATCAACTGGCCTTTCATTGTGGCTACACCCAATCTTCCAATTCTGTTAATCTAGCCTGGCCTTTCTTCTCTTACCTCCCTATGTATGGCCCCCGGACATTTCCCACCCTTCTAGGCTCCATTCTCCCTTGTTCACCCCAGTTTACTGGCCACTCCTAGGTCCCTCCCACAGTCTTTCTGTATGTAAGGTCCACCTTGTCTCCATTAAGAGGCTGGGATTCTTACAATCTAGCCACAGCTCAGATTCCTAAAATCTAGCCACTGCTTGCCCATGTTCAGACTCCCTAAGAGTCTGCCCAATATGACAATGTTCTAATAAACCTTGTCTTTGGCTGAAAGAAGGCTTGGGTTGAATTCTTTCAAGCAGAACCCACGTGTTGTGATATTGGGGTCCCAGCACCCCTGAACCTCTAAACTCCCATTAGTTCTAATTGTTCTTTTCAACACGACTAATGGGAAAATATGCTTAATATGAATGTAGAAGTAGAGCCTATATCAGATTGCATACCGTTTTGGGGGGGAGAAAATTTAAAACTCTAAATCTTATGGAAATGAATGTTGAAAACTAAAAATAAATTAATTATAAAAAAGAGAAAGAAAGAAAGAAAGAAAGAGAGAGAAAGGAAGGAAAGGAAGGAAGGAAGGAAGAAGAAAGAAGGAAGGAAGGAAGGAAGGAAGAAGAAGAAGAAAGAAAGAAAGAAAGAAAGAAAGAAAGAAAGAAAGAAAGAAAGAAAGAAAGAAAGAAAGAAAGAAAGAAAGAAAGAGAGAGAATCAGTCCTGGAGTCAGACACTTACCTGCTGTGTGACTCTGGGCAAGTCCCTTAACTTAACTTTGACTGCCTCAAAGAAAGGTACCTAGCTGGCTGGTGGAGAGTTTTGTGTAAGAGCAAGGAGGCCAGTGTCACTGCATCACAGAATGTATGGAGGAGAGTAATTTATAAGAGGACTGGGGAGGTAGAAGGGACCAGGTTCTGAAGTGTTTTAAAAGCCAAGCAAAGGATTTTCTATCTGATCCTGGGGGGTGAGTTGGGGAAGGCAATGGGGAAGGCAATGGAATGGGAGCAGGAGTTTTGACATAGTCAGAGCTTGGATTTAAGAAGATCACTGAGTGGAGAAAAGATGGAAGCGGGTAGAGACTTGAGCTGGGGAGGTTAATCAGAAGGCTACTGTAACAGTACAGGCAGTAGATGATGAGGGTCAAGTTGGCGATCCTTTCAGCCTGGAAGGTTCTCCTCCGACCCCAGGCTATTCTGAGGCACTGATCACTTAGGATTTCTTTCACTTCCCTTTACTACCTCTGCTCTCAACTCCTAACACACCCTTTCACCTTTCCCCAGGTGCAGTGTCCGTCACTGTGCACCATATATACATTTGGCCTTTCTTTTTGACACTGTGTACTCCAAAAGTACTTCCTCCTTCTTCCTCCCTCTTTAGCTCCTCAACAAGTAAAAAAAGAATTCCATGATTAGAGGATTTCAGTCAGGTATTAAGAGAAAAGCAATCTTACTAAATTAATTTGCACTGATGAATCAATGACTCACATATTTAATGCTTCAATAGATCTGTAATCTTGAAGAAGTGGGTTCTCTCTTCCAGAAGTGTGAACAATAATGACCAAAGGCCCTACCTCATTCGGGTTATGCTTATTTTTCCTTTAAAAGGTATTGAAACTGTCCTCAAGAATCAATGAGCTCTGGAGACTAAGGCTCAGGCCATTGACATAGCTTCCTGCTTACCATAATACAAAAACAGGTCCCCTGCCAGCCTTCTGTCTACCGTCTAGCCACTGAACCTGGTTAATCAAGCTTGAGAATGCTTGGAACAATTAAGTAAGTAAAAAGTAGTACCCTCTGTGGCTATCCTTAACTAATTCTGAATGTTCTTCCTCTATTAACAACTAAATAAAACATCTTTTACTGACTGTTGAATGACTTAGGAATGTCTCATTTCATTACTGTCTCAGACTGGAGCCATAGGGTCAACAGGGGCCTATTACACTTCCAATAGTCCAAATCACACCCCATTCATGCTTTCTCATCCCATATGGCCCAGCTATATCCTCCAATAAACTGTTCATAGAAGTTCCACCAAAGGTAGTTAGCGACTTTCATCTAGCTCTCCTAACATAACAGCAGAAATGATAGGCCAAGTTTTAAATAGACAAGTTCTTATTTCAGAGAGAAGCTTAGTGCCACTAACAATTTTATGTAGTTTCACAAAAGTAATCCAATTCACTGTCCTCTTCCTGTTCAGTCCTGGGCCTTGTTCACTGTCCAACTCTATCGTCCAGCAGATTTATGTATACATATAACATCCCCTAATTCAAGAAATTCTCTCTGGATTTTAAAAGGCAATGCTTTTTAAACCAAACCAGTTTCAGATTGGTAGACTGTCAAGCAATCTGTTGGAAGAGAGAGGAAGAAGATATTTGGTGGGTAAAGGGGCATTCTTGTATCTTGGCAAAAAAAAAAAAGATGATATCTTATGATTTTGTGGTAGGCCTGTAGAAGTTTTCTGTAGTAACAGATACACATATGGCCACAAGGAGACTCTTAAAGAAAGCAGCTTCTGCTCACATGGTTTGAAGAAGCTTTCATATGCCCAAAGATATTATTGATGCTATCGTTATTATTCTCATTCTTGTTGCTTTTTCTACCTTTGGGCTATATTAAGCAACCCACATTCATAGCAGATCAGATAGAGAAGCTGCTTTGGGAAAGAGCAGGAAGGGTGTTGGGGGGGGGAAGGTAGGAATGACAGAGGGGTCCTGTCTTTATCTTGCAGTAACAGATTTCATTTTACTTTTCTCCAACAAAATGCCCTTAGATATTATGTAGTCCAACTTCCTTGGGGAAGGAGTGGGGAAAAGAAACAAGCATTTCTTTGTAAGGGCTTTGCAAAAATGATCTCATTTGATCCTCCCAACACCCCTAGGAGGCAAGTGCTCTTATTGTCCCATTTTACATTTGAGGAAACTGAGACAGAGAAGGGTTAGGTGACTTGCCCAAGGTCACACAGCTAATAATTGTCTGAGTTAGATTTGAACTCAGGTCTCTTGGATTCCAGGCCCAGCATTTTATCCCCTGCAATGCCTTGCTGCTACCCACCTGCCTCCTTTGTTTTATGGGTGAAGAAACCTGAAGTTTGGAGACGTTAAATGATGTGGCCAAGGTCATGCAGACAGTAAATAGCAGAGTCAAGATCTGAATCCAGGTCCTCTGACTCCAAAGTCAGGGCTCTTTCTAGTATACCACACTACCTCTTATCTGTCATAGGAAAGACAGGACTCAAGGCTGGAAGTTTTGATTCCAAAGTTCAGTGTTTTTCCACACCACCATATGGCTTCTTCCATTGACAAGGTTGAGAAATAAACCTGTATCACCAGTAACAATGGCATATTTTCTTCTTGGTATAGACAACTGGATGACTGCTGTCTTGATACCACAACAATGAACATGGAATAATTTGCCCGTTTGGTCTAGGAGCAAACCTGCAAGGGGCAGCTAGATGGCTTAGTGGATAGAGTACTGGGCCTGGAGGCAGAAAGACCTGAGTTCAAATGTGACCTCAGATACTTACTAGTTGTGTGACCTTGGGCAAGTCACTTAACCTTGTTTGCCTCAGTTTCTTCATCTGCAAAATGAGCTGGAGAAAGAAATGGCAAATCATTTCAGTATCTTTGCCAAGAAAACCACAGATGGGGTCATGAGAGTCAGACACGACTAAAACAACTGAATAACAACAACAAACCTCTAAGAACCTGATCAGCTCATTGCTGGCTATTTATAGGCCTTTATAAGAAAAATACTTTTTTGTAAAAAATTCTTCTTCACAACATGACTAATGTGAAAATATGTTTAATAGGAATGTGTATATAGAGCCTATATCAGATTGGCTGCCATCTTGGGGAGGGGGAAGGGAAAGGAGGGGAAGAAAATTTAAAACTCAAAATCTTATGGAAGTGAATGTTGAAAACTAAAAATTAATTAATTAATTAAAGAAATAAAAATGAGAATGCCAATCAAGGAAAAAAAAAGCTTCTCATAGGAGGGGTAAGTGAGACACTGATGAAATAGATGTCACAAATGTGTTCTTCCTGTTCTTCCTTGTCATTCTAGATAGAAGTTTCTATTTGACAACGCCTGAGTCAGACAAATCAAATGCAGGATTCATAGCAGGATTAAACAATATCACTGTTGACAATTCCCACCTCAAGAGTATGACCAAATAAATCTTGTACAATGAGAGTCAGTTTCAGGCCCCAGGTCCCAGGACCCAGCCCAGTGGGTCTACACATGGACGTTATGGTGTGTTTACTCAGGGCATGGCCATTGGTTTACATTCCTGTTGCTATTAATTTGAATATGATAGGAAAATTAATGTAAAATTTCCCTTTTATTGGACCTGTGATCCATTAAGTTTTGCTTAGTTTTACCTCTTGTCTGTTGACCCCAAGAAAGCAAAATTGTGCTTTATAAAGCACTGAGGACCGTGTTTCTCTAGACTCATTTGCTTGATGCTCCATGTTACTGCTTTGAATACTGGGACAATTTGGATTGTCCTCATTTCATTGAACAGGAAAATGAAGCTCTAGGGGCTTGATCACGATCACAGCGGTGGGGGAACTCAGAAACTCAGAAGCTTCTGAGTCCTGCTCCAGGATCTTAGGAAACGAGAGGAATTCTCAAATTAACTTTCTAAGAAAAAAATTAAATTAGGGAGGAGGTGACAAAATAGAGTACCTTGGCTAGGGTCAGGAAGACCTGAGTTAAAATCTGACCTCAGATACTAACTGTGTGACTCTGGGCAAGTCACTTTACCCTGTTTGCTTCAGTTTCCTCATCTGTAAAATGAGCTGGAGAAGAAAATGACAAACCGCTCCAGTATCTTTGCCAAGAAAACCCCAAATGCAGTCATGAAGGGCCAGACATGACCGAACAACAGAGACCTCAAGAAAATATTTTTGAAAGATCCTTGAGGCAGTTAGCATTGTGAAGTCAAGGAATTGCGTTTATCTTTCCTTATTCCAATACATTCTCACTCAGCTTTCAAAATGTTCTTCCTAAAAGGCAGCTCTAAACTTGTCACCCCCTCCGTACTTCAACAAAGTATTTAGTGTTCTCCCATTACCTCCAGGATCAAATTTAAAATCTCTTTGGCTTTTAAAGTCTTTCATAAGCTGGTACCAGGGCAGCGAGGTGGTGCAATGGATAGAGCACCAGCCCTGGAGTTAGGAAGATCTGGGTTCAAATCTGACCACACACACTTACTAGCTATGTGACCCTAGGCAAGTCACTTGACCCTGATTGCCTCACCATTCTACTTAACTGCTACTTTCTACTTCCTATACTTTGTTCTCCTTCATGTAATTCATAATCCAGTGACATTGCCCACCTTGCTGTAACTCACATAAGCTACCCCAGCCCTGACTGCATTTGCATGGGCTATCACTCATGCTTGAACCCTCTCCCTCTTCATCTCCTACTTCTGGCTTCCTTAAAGTCTTAACTAAAATCCTCCCTTCCATAAAAAGCCTTTCCTTCTCCTGAGATTATCTTCATGTTACCCTGCATCTATCTTGTGTCTGGGTGGTTATTTACATATTGCCTCTCCCATTAGACTGTGAGCTCCTTAGGGGTAAGGACTATTTCCACCTTTCTTTGTATCTCCCACATGCTTAAGCACCATCCTTGGCACACAGTGGGAGTTCAATAAATGCTAAATGACTTGACTTGTCCTCCATTACCCAATGGTGCTTAGTGTTTTTGGAAGGAATAACATCTTTTCCATATAGGCTAGGCTAGTTTTACAACTACTAGTCAGTTCCTTGCCAAGTGTTGTTGTTCAATCATTTCAATTGTGTCCAACTCTTCATGACCCCATTTGGGATTTTCTTGGCAGAAATGTTGGAGTGGCTTGCCATTTCCTTCTCCAGCTCATTTTACATATGAAGAGACTAAGGCAAACAGGGATAAGTGACTTGCCCAAGGTCACACAGATAGTAAGTGTCTGAGGCCAGATTTGAACTCAGGTCTTCCTGACTTGAGGCCCAGGGCTCTATCCACTAAGCCACCCCTCCCTGCCAAGTAGTCTAGGCTAATTTTTCCCTTAAACAGGTGATAAAAATGTCCACACCACTTGAGTAGACCAGGGAATTAAGGTTCAAATGGTTGACTTGGCTTCCTGATTAGCTATGGACCTCAGGCTTGATGGTCTTCCACTGAAGATCATTTAACCAGTCACATCTCTGTATGGAGACCAGAGGAGATGGATTCAACTGAACTAACATTTCATCTTTGCCAGATATCCTTCTCATGCTATTGTTAAGTAAATTACTTTTTTGTAAAAAGCTATAGGGTCTACAAGTGTCTCATTTCACTCCCTGGTCCCATGTAAAGAGAACAGATTTTTCCAGCCCTGGAATAAGTTGTCACTTCAAAACATTTAGAGAGATCATTTGCCCCAGTTCCAACCTCCTTCTCTGCTCCTCTAGTTCCCCTCCTTCTTAGACAATATTGGGAACTTCCATTCTCAGATCATAGATGCTCCACGGTAAGGCACTGGTCTTGAAGTCAGGAAACCTAGGTTCCAGTCTCCACCATGACTCATGCTTAGCTGTGTGATCTTGGCCGAGTCACTTGCCCTATCTAGACCTCAGGTTCTTAATCTGGAAAATGGGGATAATGCTATTTAGGCCATTAATTTTGTTGCCATAGGAAAAGCCAGCACTTTGTAAATCAAAAGATATCATATAAATACAAATTATTAATGGAGAAGTTGCAGAAAGAGCACTGGTCTTAGAGCAGTTTGAGTCTTAGCTCTGATACTAGCCATGTGTCCCTGGACAAATCATTTTGGGTCTCAGTTTCCCCTTCTGTAAAGTAGCAGTATTAATACTCAAACTCCTTGGATGTCATGAAGAAAACACTTTTTAAACCTTAAGGTGCTATATAAATATGAGCTTTTGTTATTCAGACTCTGAAATTAAGCAACAGAAACACCCACCAAACAGAACTGAGCTCAAAAGTTCAGTCCTTCAGCATTAGCCTCCCACATCATTAGGGCTACAGGTGCAGGGCACTTAGTTTGGTAGGTAAGAATTGAAAATGCATGTCTATTTTCATCTTTACATGATGGCATGACAGGGTGGGGTGAGCGCTGAATTTGGAATCAGAGACTGTCTCTGTAACTGGAGATAAATCCATTCACCTCTTGGGTGAATTTATCTATACAATAATGGGTTTGGACTAGAAGATCTCCAAGGACCCTTCTACTTCTCTGTCTTTCTATATTGGCATGTAAATATCTGGAAACAAGCCAAGCACACTCTGGGAGACTTGGCACCAAGTCAAAAGAGGCAAATTTTTCTCTTTCTTTCCCTGTTTTGGTGTTAAGATAGTATTTGTCCAGTTGTCTAGACTGAAAAGAGAATATTACTAGGCATTTCAGATATACTACTGAATCTATTTCTTTATTTTCTCAATAGAAGTGTGGAGTAGTGAAAAGAACAATGAACCTTGGGAGTCTGAAAGGTTTGAATCCTGGCCCTTCTAAGATCTATGACCCTGGATAAATTGATTAAACTCTCTGTTTTCTTGGGGATCTGTAAGGATGTTGAGGGCCACAGGCTGTTCATCAGGTCTCACTGATGGGAGGAGGCCCCTCTCAGGTGACTGATCTGGGAGCAAAGGTCATCTGGTTCAGTGCTCCATTCTATGGACCTTTAACAATCTTTAACTCCCCTAGTTATTGTATGGCCATTAGCAGTCTATTCTGGGATTGGAGTCAGATAAGTGCACAGGACGTGCATACACTGTCCTTAGCACAGCATGAGCTCTACGTCATTGTAACTTGATAAGAAGTTCCTGTTACTTTACTACTTAAGGGGATGCTTTGTAAAAATAAAATGGAGTTGCTTCCATCTCATCTCCCGCCTCATCAATGTACATTCAAGATAGAAGGTTAAGCTGGCCTTGTCACTTCAAAGTTAGTATAGGAACCTGGCTCTTGTGGTGAGCTGAATTAGTTGTGCACAACACCGCTTCAGCTGTAAAGTGCACTAGAAGCATCTAAGCAGTTCAGTGGATAGAGCACCAGATTGGAGTCAGGATGTCTCTAGTTCAAATGCTGATTGTTAGCTATCTGACCTTGAAGAGGTCACTCAACCTCTGAACCTCAATTTCCTCATCTGTAAAATGGAGATAATAACCTACCTCACAAGGTTGTTGTGAGGACTGAATGAGATACCATAGGCCTAGAAAAGCCCTATTAATGCTAGAGAGGCATTACTATTACCACTATTACTGTTGTTGTTACCTACTTTGGAGGATGGCTGTGAGGTTCAGAAGAGCTAATGGATGTGTTTTGTAACCATAAAACTGTATCCCAAAATACAAATAGTTCTTTTTAAGCATTAGTCATTTCTTCTTTTCCATAAATTTTACACTTATTTTAAAAATTATTTTTATTTATTTCATTAAAAAATTCCCAGTCACATGTAAAAAAAAATTTTAGCAATCATTTTTTAAAATTTTGAGTTGCAAATTCTCTCCCTCCCTCCTGTTATTCCCCACTTCTTAAGAAGGCAAGCAATTTGATATTGATTATACAGGTTACATCCTGTAAAATTTATTTCCATATTAGGCAAGTTGTAAAAGAAAACACGAACAAAATAAAACAATAAAAATAAGTTTTTAAAAAGTATGCTTCAACCTGTATTCTGAGTTCATCAGCTTTCTGTCTGGAGGTGGGTAGCATTTTTCATCATAAGTCCTTTGGAATTCAACCCTGACTTTAACTGGGAGCTTTTTGGTGGGGCAGGTCATTGGGGAGTGTCTCAAACTATAGACTTCCCTATCCTTTTTGTTTAAAATGAGTGGGTCTGGTAATCCAGAAATGTTTGGGGTAACACCTGTGTGAAGACTAGGAAGCCAATACTTTCAATCTAGCTGCAACCCTGTAATGCTGCTAATTATAAATGATACCAGGAAATGTCAGAATATGACAGCCACCCCTCACCCCACCATCCTTCCAGCCAACTCCTCCACCCAGTCAAAAGAGGAAAAAAAGACTTGGGTTTGGCAAGTACTGCAATGCAGTGAACATATTAAGCATTCACCATTGATTCACTGCACAAAGCACAGTCAACATCATTTTAGTTCAGTAAATGTGAATCAAACAGCAAACCTTTAATCAAGGAAAACAATCTGGGTTGACTAAAAACCACTGGGGACATCGAGAACTATTGCTCATTGTGGCTGTTCAATTGTTGTCAGTACTTTGCTGTTTTAGGGGAGGAACTTCTGCCTTTGACATTGGGAGTGGGGCGAAGGAGGGAGAAGCAGGAATTCTCATATTTAACTATTTGCTTTCCATGGAAAGAAAATATTCAATATTATCATTAAAAAAATATGCTAGGGAACTACGATTTAATCAGGGAAGAGAACTCCTTCTACAGATACAGATAGAAACCCTTTAACAATTTAGTGATCAGTGAATCAACAAGCATCTATTTAGTGCCAACATGTATAGATAGATAGATAGATAGATAGATAGATAGATAGATAGATAGATAGATACAGATATAGATATAGATGTATATAGAGAGATATATAGATATATATAGATATAGATGTATATGTAGATATATATGGATATACATGTATATATAGATAGAGATAGAGATAGATATGTATAGATATAGATATAGATGTATATATAGATATAGATGTATATATAGATATATATAGGGAGATATATAGATATAGATGTATATATAGATATATATATATAGATATAGATGTGTATATAGATATATATGTATATATAGATATATAGAGATAGATGTATATATAGATATATAGATATAGATGTATATATAGATATATAGAGATAGATGTATATATAGATATAGATGTATATGTAGATATAGATGTATATATAGATATAGATGTATATATAGATAGATATAGATATAGATGTATATATAAATATATATAGAGATATATAGAGATATAGATATAGATATATAGATATAGATTATATATAGAGAGATATAGATATAGATGTATATATAGAGATATAGAGATAGATGTATATATAGATATAGATAGATAGATAGATATAGATGTAGATATAGATATAGATATAGAGATAGAGATAGAGATAGAGATAGAGATAGAGATAGAGATAGAGATAGAGATAGAGATAGAGATAGATAGAGATAGAGATAGAGATAGAGATAGATATAGATATAGATATAGATATAGATATAGATATAGATATAGATATAGATATAGATATAGATGTCTGTGTGCATGCCAAACACTGTGCTAAGCACAGGGGTTACAAAGAAAAGACAAAATCATTCCCCTGTCCTCAAAGAGCATACATTGGAATGAGAGAGACAACATGTTAATAACTAGACCTATATAAGATATATTCAGAGTAGATGGGAGGCAGCTTGGGAGGGGAAGGCACTAGTAGCTAGGGAGAATTGGGGGGATAGGAGAAATCCTTCTGTATAAGGTGGGACTTGAGCTGACTTGAAGGATCAGAGAAATCAAGTGGTGGCAGTGAAGAAGAAGAGCATTACAAGTATGGAGGTCAGCCAATGCAAAGAAATGGGGATGGAAGATGGAACTGAACTGCAAGTAGGCCAGTATAGCTAGATTGTGGATTTTATGAAGGAGAGTCAAGCACAGGGTTCAGTTATGAAGAGCTCTGGGGCCAGCTAGGGTGGTGACATAGTGCACAGAAAGCAGGGCCTGGAGTCAGGAAGATTCATCTTCCTGAATTCAAATCTGGCCTCAGACACTTACTTATTATCTGTGTGACCCTGGGCAAGTCCCTTAACCCTGTTTGCCTCAGTTTCCTCATCTATAAAATGAGCTGGAGAAGGAATGGCAAACCACTCCAGTATCTTTGCCAAGAAAACCCCAGATAGGGCCATGAAGAGTCAGGCAGGACTGAGATAAAGGGTCAACTACAACAAGAGCTTTAAATGCCAAACAGAGAACTTAATATTGATCCCGGAGGGAGAGGGAATTGCTGGAGCTCTTTGTATGTGTATGGTGGAGGGGAGGATAACATGGTCAGATTTACCTTTTTAAAAAATCACTTTGACAGTTGAGTGGAGGATGGATCGGAATTAGAAGAAACGAGGTAGAAGGCTATTGCAAAAATTCAAGTGAGAGGGGATTAGGGTTTGGACTAGGGTTGTGGCAATGTGAATGTAGGGAGTGTATAGGAGAGACATTTTCAAGGAAGAAACAAGATTGGTGATCTAGAGTGGCAATTCTTAATTTTTGGTCCCAGGACCATTTTATATTCTTGAAAATTATTGAAGGTTGTATCTATTAATATTTACTGTTAGTAATTAAAACATATTAGTATTATTATGAACATAATTTTGAGCTTCTGGACCCCCTAAAAGGTCTCTGGAACCCCCAAACCACACTTGGAGAACCACCAGCATGTAGAGAAAGTGGAGAGTCTGAGGCACATACAAGTTAAGTGAGTGACTTGCCCAAGGTCACAGAGCCTGTGTCAGAGACAGGACTGGAATCCAGGCCACCCAGACATATCCCACAACTCTTATCTACTACTACTCTATTTGCATCGTTATTGCTCTATTGTTTCAGATTTTTTTTTACCAAATATAAGTTATCATACCACTATCAGTCACTCTGAAATGAAAGCAAAACATGGGCTCAAATGAATTTTAATTTAAAAATATACAAGGCATTGTACAGCTAGGTGAATCTACTAAATTCTAGGGTGCCGGCATCTTATCATCAAGCCTAGCACTGGGTTGGGGGGAAGTTGGGGGAGGGGAGGTTGATGACAATCTTCAGATAAATACTCAACTTTGGAAGAGGGAAGTTTCAAAGATTTCCAGTATACAAAACTGATGCCATATACCAACTGCTATCTGCCTAGGTCTGCCTGGGAAAGGAGGGATAAAACATTCCATCATATTCTCTCCATCAGTCAGTCACCTTTCTGGATCAACCCATGGAGATACCTCCCCTCTTTCCTTCCCCCCTTTCCCAACTGTACACTGCAGCCTTAACCCCTGGGAGGTCTCCATTCTGAGGCTGAACTCCTACAGATGCTGATAACCTTCCAGAAAAGCCTATTCCTTAAAGATTAACAAACTCCCACCTCCAGATTCTGACTGGCATTATTCTAACCCTAGTCTCTGTGCCCACTGCCCTCCTTATTCATATTCACTTCAATGAAACCTTCCTTCCTTCCACGTCCCATTCCAATGCTACCTACTCCAACTGAGTTCTTTGGAATGCCTGCTCCGGTTCCCACTCCTTCCACCTTGGAATCCCTGAGACCTGGCTCTCTCCAGATGGCACTGTTTCCCTCACCATCCTTTCCAGCACTATTTTAATTTTCACTCATTTTCCAACTTCCTGGTCAAGGGAGGGGAGTTGGAATACTCTTCTTTCCCATTTGCTACTTCCAGATTCCCTTTCTACCCCACCATCACTCAATAACCTTCCTCTTTTGAGGTTCACTCAATTTATAGTTACCACTCAATCAAAATTCTGGCAACTATTGTCTGCCAACCTCCAGGTCACTCTCTTTTCCTCTTTCCTGGTTCTCCTTCTACCTATCTGACCACTCTTCAGTCTCCTTTGCTAGGTCTTCACCAAGTCACATTCACTAATTATGGGTGTCATACAGTGCTCTGTCCTAGGCCCTCTTTTCTTATCCCTTGATAAGATTTCCATTGGTGATCTCATTGCTCAAAGCTACTGATTCTTAGATCTATTTATCCAGCCCTAACCTGTCTCCTGGCCTCCAAACTGTCTATTAGCATCTCAGAGTAATGTCCTTTGTATAGCTGAAACTCAACATGTCCCAAACTAAACTTGTAATCCACCTTCCCACCCTCACCAAGTCCTCCCCTCTACCTAACTTTTGTATCACTGCCAAAGTTACCACAATCCTGCCAGTCACCCAAGCTCACAACCTACGTGTCACCCTCCTTTTCTCATGCTCGCTCACTCTCCGTGTCTAAGTGGGGAGGCCAAATCTTGCCAATTCCACCTTTTCTAACATCTCTAGTATGTTCCCTCTTCTCTCTTCTGACACTGCCACCACCTTGGTTCAGCCCCTCCTCACTTCACACCTGGATTACTGCAGTAGCTTTCTGTTTGCTCTCTCTGCCACAAACGTCTCCCTACTCCAGCCCATCCTGTCAAACTGATCTCAAAGCACAGGTCTGATCATGTCAGCTTCCTTATCCTGTGACTCCCCTGTCCCCTTCAGGATCAACTATAAAACCCTCTCTTGGCATTCAAAGCACTTCATAATATTAAAGTGGCACAGTGGATAGAGGGCTGGGTCTGGTCAAGAAGACCTCAGTTCAAATCCAGCCTCAGACACTCACTAGCTATGTGACCCCTGGGGAAGTCACTTAACCTCTGTTTGCCTCAGTTTCCTTATCTGACAAATGGGGATAATAATAGCACACACCTTGCAGGATTGTTGTGAGGATCAAGTGAGATAATATTTGTAAAGTGAGTGGTACACAGTAGGCACTATATAAATGCTTCTTGCCTCCCCTCATAACCTGACTGACCCCCTCCCACCTTTCCAGTCTTCTGCAATTTTACTTTCTCCCCCCCCCCAACTCCATACTCTGATCCAGGGCCACTGGCTCCTTGTGGTCCTTCACTGGCTGCGCCTCATTCCTGGAATTCTCTTCCCCCTCATCTCCACCTCCTGGCTTCTCTGGCTTCCTTCCAGTTCCACATAAAATCTCACCTTCTACAGAAAGCCTCCCCACCCCTTTTAATTCTAGTGCTTTCCTGCTGGTGATAATCTCCAAGTTATCTTGTGTATATCATGTCTGCACATAACTATTTTCATGTCATCTCCCCCATTAGACTGTGAGCTTTTGAGAGCAGGGGCTGCTTTTTTTTCTTTTTTCATCCCGAGCACTTAGCACTGTGCCTGGCACATAGTCTGTGTTTCATGAACCCTGGTTGACCTGATTTAAAGGGAGCACATATTGAGGGCTGCCTTTCATACATTAGTCTGTTTAGAAAAGGGGGACCTGTGAATTTAGCAGGAGAAATTGTTCTTAAAAATTGGCCAAAGTTTTGATCACTTGAGTGATTCCTCCTTCTACCCCACCTCTCAGTTAGAAGCCAAGTTCTGTTAAATCCCGCTCCTGTATTCTCTCATATTGGTCCCTTTACCTTCCCACAATCACCATCTTTCCTACTTCTTGCCTGTACTATTACTATAATAGTTCCTAACTAGTCTCTCCAAACTTCCAAACCAGTGTATATCCTGAAGAGATTAATCTTCCTGATGCACAATACAATAGAAAGAGTTTTAGATTTAGAGTCAGGAAGACCTGAGTTTGAATCTTACCTCAGGCACTTCCTGACTGTGTGATCCTAAGGAAGTAAGCCATTTAACTGCTCTCAGCCTCAGTTTCCTTGTTTGTAAAATGGGGATAATAGCACCTTCTTCACAAGGTTGTTGTCAGGATCAAATGAGATAACACATGTAAAGTACTTTACAAACCTTAAAGCACTATAAAATGCTAGCTATTATTATTACAATGGCTTCCCATTGCTGTTTGAGGTAAACAGAGTACTCTTTCTTCTTCTTTCTTTTTGAGGCAATCAGGGTTAAGTGACTTGCCCAAGGTCATATAGCTTGTAAGTGTCTGAGACCAGATTTGAACTCAGGTCTTCCTGACTTCAGGGCTGGTGCTTTATCCACCTCACCACCTAGCATAGTCCTGTGAAAAAAGGACATTTGATTCAGAGCCAGGAGACCTGTGTTTGAATCCCAGGTCTGCTACTTCATGATCTCAGGAAGTCACTTAACCTTTCTAGGCTTCAATATCATCTTCTGTAAAATAACGCAGTCCTATTAGATGGACCCATTTAGGTCTAAATGGTACAGCTCTTGCTGAATGCCTCCAAATTAGCCTATCAGTAGAGGACCTTCATGTTCTAGCCCCTTTCCACTTTTATCACCCATTACTCCCCCTTACCCCCAAGTTCTAGCTACTTGCTCCTTTTTCCTTCAAACACGTCCCATACTTCTCAACTGTTATACCTTGAGTGATGCTTTTTTTCTCTTCCTGAGATATGTTGCTGTTGTCTGCCCTTTGTTTTTGAAGACCAATGACATCATAGGTGATGTCTTCGACTAGTGAGTGAATGGGAGTTAAGTGAGGCAGAGCTGCACAAAGTCATCAGCTTTACTCTCTCTTCCACAGTCATCCAAGTCCAGTGGCAAGATAAAAGTCAAGACAACTGGTGATGGCCCAGTGGATGACCTTGGCATCTTCAATATCTGATCAAGCTATAAGTGTTTCACGATGCCTCCTTCAGCCACCTTCGTGGCCATTGGAACAAATTGTTCTAATCTGCCCATTCTACTGTGGAAAGTCTTTGCATGCTTGGGGTAGTCTTGACGGCTGTTGGTTACCCTCAACTCGGTTGAACCATCTGCTCAGAGAGCTTACCGGGTTATGGTCATTGTGCATGCTTCTTGGAGAGACAGATGAGAATTAGTTGAAAGACGGACACCAAAGGTGGATGACTAGCCCTGAAGAGGGCTTACCAAGCCCTCAAACTGAAGGTACTAGTCTTCCTGGAACACCCCCCACACCACTGAGATATACAGGGAAGAACAAGTGCATGAAACGTGCCCAAATAACAATGTATTTTTATGAACAGCCAACAATATGTACATCTGGGACACACACTACTGAGGCCCAACAGGCCAAGACTAGAAGAAGGAACAATATAAAATGGATTGCTTCTGAGAAATTGCAAAGCTCTTTTGCCAACTCCAAGCAAAGCCCCATCTTTTCAATACTAACTTTTTAGAGGTATTGCTCTCTGGCAGCAAGACATGGCGTACCACGGCTTATGAAGAGAAGATCAATATCAGAATGCAATGGAGAGGCTCATGGTGGGGTGTGGTTGTGAGCAAGGTGCAACACACAGCCAAAACACAATTCCAAAGGTGTAAAGGGTGTCCTAGAGGAATGGTGTGAAGGAAGAAAAGACGGGCTTGGTGAGAGGTGAGAACTAGAGGTGACGGATGATGAGTGTTCCACTGGGTCCAATGAAAGGGAAGGTCTTCAGGTCATTTGGTGAACTTTTGGGAGAATCTGAACAAGAGTTGCATAGGATGGAATTTTTCTAATCAGCATCATTGGAGGGAACTCCCAAATTGAAAAAAAAAAAGTTTGAATAGGGATCCTCATCCTCTATCTTTGCTTTTCTAAATCTCACTCATTATTCATGGCTTGGTTTACAAGCTACTTGCTTCACGAAGTTTTCCCTGATTTTGCCTGCCTACCAGTTCTGTCTTGACTTGAGGGGAAGGACTTTCTATAGTCTTTTCATCCCCAGAGACTAGCACAGTAGCTTGTACACAGTAGACTTGATAAATGTTTGTTTAATGTAATTATTAGCCCAACCCTTCTAACCAGATGTGGTATCTCCTCTCCCTTATCCTCCATAGCATTTTCATGGCATTTGTTACATTGTGCCCCATTCCTACTTATCTGTGTACTTGTCTCATTTTAAAGATCAATTCTTTTATTTTCATATCACCTTCCCTTCCCAAAGCATCCTGCCTCTGTCCCAGACTCAGAAAGCTGCACCTAGCACAAAAAATAAAGGTAAAGAGAAAACAAAAGCAGCCGATCAAAACTAGCCAACACATTCAGCAAATCTGACAACATGTGCAGTGTTCCATACCAGTCTCTCCAATTCTGCAAAGAAATAAAAATAAAAATAAATTCTCTTATCTTTTCTTTGGGGCTAAGTCTGAGCAGTGTAATTAATTCCACAGCACTCAGTTTTGATTTGCTTTTGTTCTTAGCATATTACTGATGCCATTGTGGGCATTGACTTTCTGGATCTGCTGATTTTCTGAGGGATGGAAGGAAGAGGAAAAGGAAGGAAGGATAGAGGAAAAAAGAAGGAAGAAAAGGAAAGCAGGGAGGAAAGGAAGGAAAGGAGGGAGGAAAAAGAAGGGAATGAAGGAAGGAGAAAGGGAGGGAGAGAATGGGGGAGAGGGAAGGAAGAGGAAAGAAGGGAAGAAAGAAAGAAGAGAAAGAGGGACAAAAGAAAAGAAGGGAAAGAATAAGGGAGGGAAGGAAGGGAGGAAGGAAGGCAGGAAGAAGGAAGAAGCAAATAAGTATTTATTAAGGGCTTCCTATGTCCTAGTCACTGTACTAGGTGTATACAGATATTATATCATATGATCCTCACAACAACCCTGGGAGATAGGTGCTGTTATTATCCTCATTTTACAAATGAGGCAGACAGAGGTTAAGTGACCTTCCCAGGGTCACATAGATAGTCAGTGTCTCAAGCCAAATTTGAATTCAAGTCTTCCTGACTCCAGGCCCAGCTCTCTATCCATAGCACCACCTAGCCTCTGAAGACAGGACCAACATATATGAAACAAAGTGCCAAAATATGTGGTACAGACAGCATGATTGTCAGAGGTCAGAGTGGGTTAAGCAAAAGCTCTTTGAGAAGGCTTCTTGAAGGAGGTGAGGCTACTCTAGGATGAGCAAGATATGGATGGGAAGAGAGGTGTTACGTCTTAGAGATGGAAGGAGAACACGGGCAAACAAATAAATCTAATATACCTGGAGAAGCCTTCACTAGAGTCCTATCTCAATACCCCCTCAAGGCATAGAGATGACCCTTAGACTGTCAGAGGCTATGCTAATAAGGCATAAGCCTTGACAGACAGGTTTCACCAAGCTGGGAAAGTTTTGAATTCAGTCCGATTACAGATTGTGTCTGTTACCTGAAGACTGGCCAAGTACAGGTAGGTTGGTCATGATGACCCACAAAACAAAGGAAAAGAGAAAATAGTCTTCAGCACTTATTGCGTGGCCCCTTTTTTTCTTCTATCACAGTTAACAATGGCATACTGGCAGAAAAAGGGACAAAGAGAATTAAGACTCACCAAGTTCTTAAGCCAAGAACATTCATTTAACTATTAGTCCTCTAAATACAAGGTATTTGTCCAGTGACAAGTAAGTGATATTTTATTGGAGGAACTGAAGCACGTTGATATTGACATTCTCACCATAAATGAAACCAGAAGACCAAATTGCAACTAAAAAGAAGGATGACTGACAGGTCCTCCTAGGGAGCAAATAAAGGAGTTGGCAGAACTAATTTCATCATGCACCCCAAGAAACATCCTGGGACACTGGTCCACTTGCTTTTTTGTTGTTCATAAAGAGCATAAGCAATATATTTGAAGATAATTGCTGCTATGATTACCAACATCTGGTGAAGAGGTGACAATATCCTCCAAGAATCAACTTACTTGTTGATTTAAGGGTAAGGTAGGGCAGGGAAGGACATCATAGAACATGTTGAACTGTATGTTCTTGAATTAAAAAATGAGAGACAAAGGTTGTTTGTTTCAGGATTGTTCCAACTGATGAAAATATTTTCTTCAAAAAGAGTCAGTAGGGGCTAGACAGGTAAATACATAACGAGATCACGAAAGATGAAAATGAGATCTTAATGAAAAGGTTACTGACACGAGAAGCATTTCCATGCCTGCCCTTGGTTGATGACAAACTAGTTGCAAAGGTCAAAACCATTATCAAATTAGAAGGGTGAGGATGAGATGTTCCAACAGACAGGCCGAACCTGACCTATTCAAACAATTTGTTGTGCCTAAGAAGTGGATCAAGGTTAAAAACATTGACTGCATTACCATTTCTTATTGGAGGAGTGCATGGAGCACAAATCACCACCTGAGTCAGCAAACAGTTGATTCTCTCACCAAGTAAAGAGACAAAGTGATCAAAAGGACCATGAGGTTGTAGTATAAACTTGCAGCACTCCTGGATCACCCTCTTCTCCCCACACTAGCAAGGTGAATTCCCCGGGGGATGAAATTCTATTAATGAAATAATGGAGCCACTCAAAGGACAATGGTTGAGCCTTTCCCCAAATATTCAGAATTAGGAATATGGACAAATGTGCCCAAAAGACCTTAATGGATTGACCAGGAAAATAAATATTTGACTGAGGGAGAATGTAAAGGGAAGCACAAAGAAAATGAAAAGAATGACTATTCTTAAACCCTGGACACATTTGTCTCTATTCCCAATTCTGGGTGTTTGGGAGAGGCTCAAGCATCGTCCTTTTGAGTGGCTCTCTCATACTTTGGTATAGAGTCTTAGAAAAGTCCTTCTGATACAGATTTTACATAATGCCATAAATTAAGTCCTTTTTTGAGGATCCAGGTTTTATGGCCTGTCCTAACCCCAAAATAATAAAAGGGGGAAAAATGAGCTGCCTCTTATAGCCTTCCCCCCCTCCCAAAGGAAGATTGGTCCAAAGGACCTCTCACAGCATATGGTTAGAAGAACCAACTGGGACTAGGGACCTGAATTCCATTGAAAATTCATTTTTCACTTTCAGATAAGACACCGAAATGTCTTGTGAGGAAAATTCCACTAATGGATTCATGTCATACAAATAGCACCTAAAATTTCTCCAAAAGGTCCCTGAAACATACAGGGCATTACAAATGGAGGTTTGAACTCAAATCTTCTAAAAAACAAGGAGGATAACTTAAAATGAAATAGAACATAGAAAAGCCATAAAGAGGTGAGGGTCTGCTCCAAAGGATTATGCCCTTGGAACCAAGATTTGTATTTCAAGTCCATCAGGTAAACCTTATAGACCTTAAGTCCATAAGAATCTCAGATAAGGTGTCTAGGCTCACAATAAGACACTCTAGTGCTGTTCAAAAGTTTAAAGACAAAATAAAACATGGATGAGCCCTCAGTGTATACTAGATATATTGCTGGGCACTAGTATTTCAGGGATATAACATATGCATTGCTCATTGACTTCCATAATCATAATAAACACAGATATACAACAAATCTAAGTACTTAAACCATTAACTATACAAAAGTTGGCTTTGTAATCTGACCTATAAATGAAACATGCTGGAAAACTGCCTACCCAGAGGGCAGAGCCAAGATGACAGAGTGAAAGCAGTGATTTGCTTGAGCTCTCCCCCAAATCCCTCCAAATACTTGCAAAAAATTACTCTGAACAAATTCTAGAGCAGTAGAACCCACGAAAAGACAGAGTGAAACAAATTTCCAGATCAAGACAATATAGATAATTGATGGGAAAGGTCTGTTGTGCCTGGTTGAAAGAGGAGCACAGTTCAGCATGGGCTGTGAAAGCAAAGACGGGGCCCCAGCAAACCTGGAATAGGCCTCAGGAGACTAAATCACAGGCAGCTATGGTGGTTTCCAAACTTCTCAACCCACAAACACCAAAGACAACTTAGAAGGTCAGTGGGAAAAGTCTGTCAGACCTGGGTGAGAGAGAAACGTGGTCCAGCCCTGGCCCTAGCGCAGCCCCAGGGTGGCAGCCACAACAGCAGTAGTTGCTTCTGGAGCTCTCAGCCCACAAATGGTGGGGGGATCAAGCAGTTGGTCAAAGATGGATTGCAGGGATCTCTTTGCTGGCACTGAGGCAGGATTCTTTTGCATTGCCCATGCTTGGATCTGGGTCACAGACCTAGGTGTTAGTCTGGAGGTGAGGAGGAGTGCTGGTGTGGCAGAACTTATGGTGGTGGTGAAGAGAGAATCCTCCTCCCAGTTCCAAGGCAGAAAAGAGTGCTTATGGTCACTCATAGACCAGAGCACAGGCCAGGAAAGGAGTAAACACCTCTCCTTTGATCATGCCATTTTGGAAGAACTGAACATTTACAGGTCCCTAGAAGTATCCCTGAAAACAGCTACACAAAATGCATAAAGCTTGGGACAGTACACCCTCCACATTGGAAGCAGACCCCTACCTTAACAAAGAGTTTAAGAGTCAAGTAATTGACTGGGAACATGAGCAAACAGTGGGAAAAACTCAGACTATAGAATCTTACTTTGGTGACAAAGAAGATCAAAACATACAACCAAAAGATGACAACAAAGTCAAAGCTCCTACATCCAAAGCCTCCAAGAAAAATATGAATTGATCTCAGGCCATGGAAGAGCTCAAAAAGGATTTTGAAAAGTGAATAAGATAAGTAGAGGAAAAATTGGGAAGAGAAATGAGAGACATGCAAGAAAATCATGAAAAACAAGTCAATAGCTTGCTGAGACCCAAAAAAATATTGAAGAAAATAACACCTTAAAAAATAGCCTAACCCAAGTGGCAAAAGACATCCAAAAAGCCAATGAGGAGAAGAATGCCTTAAAAAGCAGAATTAGCCAAATGGAAAAGGAGGTCCAAAAGGTCACTGAAGAAAATAATTCCTTAAAAATTAGAATGGAGCAAATGGAAGATTATCACCCTATGAGAGATAAGAAATTATAAAAGAAAACCAAAAGAATGAAAAAATAAAATGTGAAATATCTCATTAGAAAAAAAAAACTAACCTGGAAAATAGATCCAAGAGAAATAATTTAAAAATTATTGGACCACCTGAAAACCATGGCAAAAAAAAAAAAGAGCCTAGACATTATCTGTCAAGAAATTATCAAGGAAAACTGGTCTGATATTCTAGAACCAGAAGGTAAAATAGAAATGGAAAGAATCCACCAATCACCTCCTGAAAGAGATTCCCATAGGAAAACTCCTAGGAATATTGTAGCCAAATTCCAGAGTTCCCAGGTCAAGAAGAAAATATTGCAAGCAGGCAGAAAGAAACAATTCAAGTATTGTGGAAATACAGTCAGGATAACACAAGATTTAGCAGCTTCTACATTAAGGGATCAGAAGGTTTGGAATATTATGATATTCCAGAAGTCAAAGGAGCTAAGATTAAAACCAAGAATCACCTACCCAGCAAAAGTGATTATAATCCTTTGCAGGGGAGGGGGAGAATAGATATTCAATGAAATAGAAGACTTTCAAGAATCCTTTTTTTTTGGGGGGGGGTTTGAGGCAATTGGGGTTAAGTGACTTGCCCAGGGTCACACAGCTAGTAAATGTCAAGTATCTGAGGCTGGATTTGAACTCAGGTCCTCCTGACTCCAGGGCCAGTGCTCTATCCACTGCACCACCTAGCTCCCCCTCCTCAAGGATTATTGATGAAAAGACCAGAGCTGAATAGAAAATTTGACTTTGAAATACAAGACTCAAGAGAAGCATGAAAAGGTAAATAGGAAGGAGAAATCATAAGGGACTTTATTAAAGTTGAACTGTTTACATTCCTACCTGGAAAGACGATATTTTTAACTCACCAGATCTTTGTCAGTATTAGGGTAATTGGAGAGAAAAAATTATATGGATAGATAGATAGATAGATAGATAGAAGGGTGAGTTGAAGATGAAGGGGTATTTTCTAAAAAATAAAATTAAGGGGTGAGAGAGGATTATACTGTGAGGAGGAGAAAGGGAGAGGTAAAATGGAGTAAATTATCTCACATAAAACAGACAAGAAAAAGCTTTTACAGTGGAGGGGAAGTGGGGGAAGGTGAGAGGGAATGAGTGAATCTTATTCTCATTGTATTTGGCTTGAGGAGGGAATAACGTACACATTCAATTGGGTATGGAAATCTATCTTACCCTACAGGAAAACAGGGGGGAAGGAGATAAGAGAATAGAGGGGTGATGGAGGGGAGGACAGCTTGGGGAAGGAGGTAATCAGAAAAAACACTTTTGAAGAGGGACAGGGTCAAAGGAGAGAACAGAAAAAATGGGGTTTGGAATAGGATGGAGGGAAGTATAGTTAGTCTTTCACAACATGACTATTATGGAAGTGTTTCGCATGACTACATACGTACGACATATGTCAAATTGCTTGCCTTCTCAATGAGTGTGGGTGAAGAGAGAGGAAGGGAGAGAATCTGGAACTCAAGTTTTAAAAAGGAATGTTAAAAATTGTTTTTTGCATGCAACTGGGAAATAAGATATACAGGCAAAGGGAGATAGAAATCTATCCTGCCCTACAGGGAAATAGAAGGGTAAGGGGATAAAAGAAGAGAGGAGTGATAGAAGGGAGGGAAGACTGGGGGAAGGGGTATTCAGAATGCATGCAGTCTTGGGGTGTGGGGAAAGAAGAGATGGGGAGAAAATTTGGAACTCAAAATCTTGTGGAAATGAATGTTGAAAACTAAAAATAAATTAGTTTTTAAAAAAAGAAAACTATCCAATCAGTCTGAAAACAAAACAAAAATACTAATTTTTCTCCAATGGATCTCTGTAATAACTAGGATATCCATAAAAGACAATCATTCCTGGTAACATTATCCTTCAACTTGCACTAGTGGGTTGGATTCTTTGGGGGATTACTATCTCAACGTTCAAGGTACCCTTTTCGGTCCACATTACTAAAACAGTAACTCATGAGTCCCCACCAGTGCATTCAGCTGTAACTGTCGTCCAGTTCACAAAATCAGCTCAAAGTAAAGGCAGTGGTAGAAATAACATAGAATAAAAGGTAGTGACAATGCATTTCCCCAACTGCCCTCCTAACAGATACACATAACATCAGTGGGTAGAATTTGCACGCACATGGGAAAACCAACTCAGATTAAGCTGGGGGCAGCTAGATTCCACAACAGATAAAGCACTAGACCTAGAGTCAGAAAGATATTGAGTTCAAATCTCAAGACTCTCACTAATTGTACGTCCTTGGGCAAGTTCTTAGCTGGTTTGCCTCAGTTTCCTCATCTATAAAATGGAGATAATAATAATAGTACCTATCTCCCAGGGTTGTTGTGAGAATCAAATAAGATAATTATAAAGTACTTAACATAGTACCTGGCACATAATAAGTGCTACATAACTTAACTGTTATTATTATCACTACTCATACCAGGTAGTACCACATTACTGAGTTTGCTACTGCCATTCTTCCATTACTAGGTTCTTGCTGCTCTCTTCGGCTGCACTAATGCCCAAGTACCTGGTATTCTGCCTTGGACACAGTAAGTCTTTAATAAATACTTGCTGATTTGAATGGAGTGCTTTGCTGATCACCTAGCTACTTCTCAATGACAAGTTTTAATCCATGCCATCTCTGCCAGCTCTGGGCATTAGAGAGGTGGGACAAAAGAAAGCATACAATATCTCCTATATCACAAGCTGAAGGTACATGTGGAAACCTCAATCATCCTGAAACTCCTACAAGTTTGGAGAGAAATGAGAAAAGTGGAAACTCGGAGGAATTTCCAACACAGACAACACATTACAACTGTTCTGACAAAGACTCAGGAAGTGGCTGCTATATATTTGGGTTCCTTGGAGACATATATTTTGCATAGAATAGTAATCATTGGACTATAGAAATATAATCAAGTTCTTTATTACTTCAGGGAATCAATATCTAGTTCTCCTGTCTGAAGTTATTAACTAGTGTCCAGTTCTAGTCAAAGATACAATTCAATTCAACAAATACTTAACTACCGTATGCAAAGCACTGTTCTGAGGATACAATAGCAAAAACAAATCAGTTCCGGCAATAAAGGAGCTTATATTCTACTGGAATAATAACTAAAAGAGAATATCTAAAAGCAGAATTACAGTGAATGGCCTCTATTGCCTGATAATTTCTGACCCTACACAAGTTTGTTTTTAATTTTTTTTTCTGGGGGAGCATAAAGTAATAAACTCATACACCACTGCCAATCAAAAAAATCTAGCTAAGTTGATCAGCTTTAATTTATATTAAGAGCCTTTGTCAATCAGTATATATAATGTAGAGAAAACATTTCAAGTAGAGAAAATACAGTTTTGATGCCATGAATTAATAGGGACAGGCAGTTACTAAAAGTCATCTTCTGCCAGAGAACAGAACAGCAGCAATTCTATGCATTTCCCCAAAATTACAGTGTGATAGAAAAGGAACTGATCTTATGTGACTCAGGAAACTATAGAGATGCTAATGGAAAGCAGCCTAAAATTGTATGCTTATATTCAGATCCCTTGAACCCAAAACTTTTCAGAAAGAAGGTAACTGTTACATGCTCACTAAGGCTTTGATTAGCTTTTGGACTGAAAGCTGGCTAGAATTTACTCATAGAAACCTTTTGGTATACAATTAGAATTTTAAAGATTTAAATCCCTCAAACTGTTAATCAGTTGTTTCAGTTGTATCCTACTCTGTGACCCCATTTTGAGGTTTTCTTCACAAAGATACCGGAGTGGTTTGCCACTTCCTTCTCCAGTTCATTTTGCAGATGAGGAAACTGAGGCAAACAGGGTAAAGTGACTTGCCCAGGGTCACACAGCTAGTACCTGAGGCTGGATTTGAATTCATGAAGATGTGTCTTCCTAATTCCAAGCCCAGTGCTCTATCCACTGTGCCATCTAGTTGCCCCAAACTGTTTGGAAAAGGGTAAACATTTCAACCAATATCTTTTTTTTTTGGGGGGGGGTTAGGCAATAGGGTTAAGTGACTTGCCCAGGGTCACACAGCTATTGTGTGTCTGAGTTCATTTTTGAACTCAGGTGCTCCTGAATCCAGAGCCAGTGTGCTATCCACTGCGCCACCTAGCTGCCTCTATTTCAACCAATAGCAAGGGCTACTTCTCAAGATAATTGTGTCTAGGCTATCTCTTTGAAGGGAAAAAAAAAATGCTAAACCCTACAAAATATAGTGTCTCCGATAATTTGGCAGAGTTCCTTAGCATGTTGTTTCTAGGCTCTTGAGTTTGTTTAGATATTTATTGCTTCCATTTTCAGGAAGACCTGAGTTCAAATAAAGCCTCAGATACTTGCTAGCTGTGTGACCTTGGGCAAGCCACTTAACCTCCATTTGCCTTAATTTCCTCAACTGTAAAATAGGGTTAATAATAGCACCTACCTTCCAGGGTTGTTGTAAGGATCAAATGAGATACTTATAAAATGCTTAGTAGGCACTATATCAATACTATTATTTTTCTGTACCACTATATCAGTCCCACTTTATTTTCTTTTTTAAAAATTTTATTTTTTCCTCAATTACATGTAAAAAAAAATTCTTAACTTTCATTTTTAAAAATTGTTGAGTTCCAAATTCTTTCCCTTCCTCTCCATGCCCCTCCTTGAAAAAGTAAGCATTGTATTTGATATAGGTTATACATGTGCAGTTATGCAAAACATATTCCCATGGTTATGAAAGAAAACAGAGAAAAAAACATAAGAGAAGTAAAGAAATTATAGAAAAAGTATGCTTCAATCTGCATTCAGACTTCACCAGTTATTTCTCTGGAGATGGACAGCATTTTTCATCATAAATTCTTGAGAACTGTCTTGGATCTTTGTATTTCTGAGTCATTCACAGTTGATCATCATACAATATTGCTGTTACTGTATACAGTATCCCTCTGGTTCTGCTCATTGCACTTTGATCAGTTCATGTACATCTTTCCAGGTTTTTCTAAGAGCCTCCTGCTCATCCATTTCTTATAGCACAGTAGTATTCCATCACAATCATATACCACTTGTTTAGCCTTGCTAGAGATTGAACTTGATAGATATCCCCTCAATTTCCAATTTTTGCTACCACTAAATGAGCTGCTATAAATATTTTTGTACATATAGGTTCTTTTCCTTTTCATTTTTTATCTCTTTGGAATACAGATCTAGTAGTGATATTGCTTGGTCAAAGTGTATACAGGATTTTATAACTATTTGGGCATTAATTCCAAATTGTTCTACAGAATGGTTTAATCAGTGTACAACTTCCTCAACAGTGCATTAGTGTCATTTTTCCCACATCTCCTCCAACATTTGTCACTTTCCTCTTCTGTCATTTTAGCCAATCTGATTGATGTGGAGTTGTTTTAATTCACATTTTTTCATGAGTATAAATAACTGGTTATTTTGCCTGAAAACTGCCCATTTTTTCAATTGAGGAATGGCTCTTATTTCTACAAATTTGATTCAGTTCTCTATATTTTTGAGAAATAAAGTCTTTATCAGAGACACTTGCTGTAATATTTTTTTAGTTATGATTACTCCGTATTTCCCTCTATTCTATTTTCCCCATTTATCTTACTCTCTCTCCTTTCACCCTGTCCATTTTCAAGTGTCTCGTTTCTGACTTTTACCTCCCCCAATCTGCAGCCCTCCCTTCTATCAGTACTCTGTCCACCTACCCCCTTTTTTAAATTCCCTTCCCTTCCTACTTTCCTGTATGGTAAGATATATTTTTTTATACCTGAGTGTGTATGTTATTCTCTCTTTGAGCCAGTTCTGATGAAAGGCTCCCTCCTTCCACTGTAAAAGCTTTTTTGTGCTTCTTTTATGTGAGAATGTATCCCAATCTACCACTTTTTCCCCTCTCCTAGTGCATTCCTCTTTCTCACTCCTAAACTTTATTTATGCTTTAGATAATTATTCCATCAGAATCAACTCACACCCATGCCCTCTATGTATACTCCTTCTAACTGACCTAGTAATGATAAAGTTTTTAGGAGTTACAAATAACATTTTCCACTGTAGGAATATGAAGTTTAACTTAATCCCTCATGATTTCTCTTCCCTGTTTACCTTTTTATGCCTCTTTTGTATCTTGTATTTGAAAGTCAAAGTTTCCATTCACCCCTGGTCTTTTCATCAGGAAAGTCCTCTATTTAATTAAATGTTCATTTTTTCCCCCGAAAGATTATATTTAATTTTGCTGGGTAGGTGATTCCTGGTTGTAATCCTAGTTCTTTTGCCTGTATTCCAAGCCCTCCAATCCTTTAATGTAAACCTGTGAAATCCTGTGTTATCCTGATGATGGCTCCATGATATCTGAATAGTTTCTTTCTGACTGCTTGCAATATTTTCTCCTTGACAGCTCTGGAATTTGGCTATAATATTCCTTGCAGTTTTCATTTTGGGATCTCTTTCAGAAGGTGATCAGTGCATTCTTTTGATTTCTAATTAAACCTTTGGTTCTAGAATATCAGAGCAGTTTTCTTTGATAACTTCTCAAAAGATGATGCCTAGGTTATTTTTTTGATCATGGCTTTCATGTATTCCAATAATTCTTAAATTATCTTTCCTGGATCTATTTTCAGGTCAGTTATTTTTCCAATGAGATATTTCAAATTTTATTTTTTTCATTCTTTTGATTTTGTTTTTTGATGCCTCAAAGTCAATAGCTTCCACTTGCCCAATTCTAATTTTTAAGAAATTATTTTCTTCAGTGGGCTTTTATACCTTCTTTTCCATTTGGTCAATTCTGCTTTTCAAGGCATTCTTCTCTTCATTGCATTTTTGTGCCTTTTACCATTTGGCCTATTCTGTTTTTTAAAGTATTTCTTCAGTATTTTTTGTGCCTCCTTTACCAAGCTGTTGATTTTTTTCATCACATCACTCTCATTTCTCTTCCCAATTTTCCCTCTACTTTTTTTGATTTTTTAAAAATCTTTTTTTTTCTAGCCTATTTCTTTACTTTTAATTCTACGCTAAAATGAGGCTCTGTTTCTGGAATGGAGGGGGCACTGTCCTAGCTTTAGGTTTTTTGTGCAGGTGTTTTCAAAGATAATTCTGGGGACCTGTAAGTTATTGATTTTTCCAAGGTGGTTCTAGAAAGAGGTGTGTTTACTTCTATCCTAGCCTGTGCTCTGGTCTGTGAGTAAACATATGCACTCTTTCCCATCCTAGAACTGTGACCAGGGTCCCAGCTTCCCTGTAGCCAAAAACTCTGCTGTGCTAGTGCTCCTACTTGCCCTGGGACTGCGACCCAGATCCAAGCATGGGTAATACAACAGACTCCTGTTCTTGGTGCCAACAAAGGGACCTCTGTAATCTCCTTGTAACTACTTGTCTAACTCCCTTACTTGATGTGGACTGTGAGGTCCAGAAACTGCCACTGATTTGGTCATTCCTAAGGTCTACTGCTAGTTTGCAGGGGCACACTTACACTGCATCATGCTTCACTGTCACTGGTGCAGCAGACCTTTCCTGCCAAATTTCTAAGTTGTCTTGGACTAAAAAATTGTTTCACTCCATCCTTTTGTGGGTTCTGCGAACCCAGAATTTGTTCTGAGGCATTTGAAGTTGTTTGGAGGGGTTTTAGAGAGAGCTTAGATGCATTCATGCCTTTTCTTTGCCATCTTGCCTCCTCCCCTCTCCTTTACTTTCAAAACACTGTTTAGTGAATTTGCCATGCAGAAACTGCCTCCAACTCTCTCCCAAGCAGAGCAAATCATAAGTCTATCAACTAGTACATAAGGACACAGACACACAAAGATTAGGACACCTGTTACTCAGCTATTAAGTGTCACTGGCATTATTTGAATAAGGTCTTCCTGACTTCCTAGCAAAAGCTTTCTCAATCCACAGAATCATGCTGCCTACATTTTTTTCCCCAAAACAAGACCACTTATGCTTCAACTACCAATAATTCAGATTTCCTATCTAATCTAGGAAAGCAATTAGGAATTGTAAGGAAACATTTAACATTGTGTACTTAATGATATCTATTACTTCACACATTTTCCAAACAGAACTGAGCATATATGTTCATTATGACTTTCATATTTGCAGAACAAATTCCAAGTAGTTTGTGCATGGAAATACATTATTAAATGTATTATTACTACCAGTAACATCATGGTAGGAATATTAGTGACATTCCCCTTCACATTCTACAGGAGCTGAAAATGAATCTGGAAGGAAGGAACAGATAGCCTTGTGCTAACAAAACAATACAGACTGCTTTGTTGGGAAAAATTAAGCTGATTGATTCACAGCAATTAGCCAACCTTAATCCACATCCAACACTTTTGAAAGGTTAATATTGGAATTCTCAAGCTTTTATTTACCATAAATTTTTAGAAATATCTCACTTATCTTATTCATGTGTAAAGACACATCCTTTCACCTACCATTGTTGTTGTTCAATCATGTCTGACTCTGCGTGACCCAACGGAACACAATGCATCAATGCTGTCTGTGGGGTTTTCTTGGCAAAGACACTAGAGTAGTTTGCCATTTCCTTCTCTAGTAGATTAAGGCAAGCAGAGGTTAAGCAACTTTCCCAGGGTCACACAGCTACTAGGTGTCTAAGGCTGAATTTGAACTCTGGTTTTCCTGATTCCAGGCCCAGAATTCTATCCACTGAGTCACCTAGCTGCCTCTTCAGCAACCATAAATATAGACTACAATTGATCAATATTAAGACATCTGTTGCAAAATTATCAGCAAGGTATGACTGGTAAAAATTGATACAGCAGACTTCATTTCTAGTTTTCTATTAATGTTGCAGCTATTTAATACCGTTAGAGATTATTTTAATGTTTGGTCTAGATGTTATCTGACAATATAAGCATTTCTAATATCAAGTTTTACTTTGGTAAACAGTAACATTTTACCAGCAGGCTGAACCAACTTGGGTACCTTTGGAGAGAAAAAGAAATTTCTCCACAATTAAAGTGAATTTAACTTTAAATTCTACCCATACTTAATTATGTTAATACAGAGGCTTTCAAAAGAAGTTCCAAGGTATGAAGCTAGGAGAACACTGAAGAGAACTGCAATGTAATATACCTGTAATATCATTTCAGAATGCATATCTGCCCATTAACTTTCAATTATTATATCAACATCTTTCATAATTACTATTTCACACTGAGTTTTTAAATAAGTTTATTAAAGAATGTTCATAAGAAGGCAACAACTTCTGATTTGTCATTTAAAAAAGGTATTTTTCTTCATGCTATATAATAAAGGTGTGTAAAACACTACAGAAATAGGCTTTCTACTAGCATTCTCAGAGACAGTCTAGCACAGTGTAGGCATATCTGCATTGCTAGAATAAATTAAACAGTCTCTTCCTTGCTTCTCTTCACAAGTGCTGCATATTAACAGAAAACGGCACAGACAAACCATCTTTCTATTCATTCTGCAGTATTGGAGCCAGTGTCTAAAAAAAAACAGAGAGGGTTGGGGTAGAAAGTACAAATACAATTATTTTTAAAATAGGAATTAACAGAGCAACTTGATTTTCATGTTTAAATATTTAACTAAGTGCAAAATAAAAAAGTTTTCTTGAAAGAAACAAGTGCTATTAAGGAAAAATGCCTCAAAGCAATAAGAGATGATTTCTACAATTTGTCAAAAACAACATTCACTACTAGAGGTGGATAAAAGGATCTAAATGAGGTCTAATGTGAACATTTCAGTGAACAGTAATTTTGCATTTGTGAAGAACAAGTTCTTTTACGTTCTCCTTCCAAAACTGTGTACTGTTTATATTTTTTAGGTTCTCTTCCCCACATTTTTTTTAACCACAAAAGGCTATAATTGGGGATAAATTCTATTAAGATATGATGGTCCAGATTAGAAGATACACACATACACATGCACACACAATCTATAGATATATAAGATCAACATTTACTTTTTCAACAACTCAATTAACATTTATTAAGCACCTCTTTTGTGCAAGACACTGGGAATATTAGCATGAGTGACCATTCTGGTCATGAGGGAGCTTACAGACTAGCACCGACTAGTAGGGGAGAACAAAAATAACTTAAAATACAAACTAGAATAGGAATAGTAAATAGTCAAGGAATAGACAAAAGTGACGAGAGATTTTAAGAAAGAAAGATCATTTTGAGCTGGAAAAAGTCAGGGAAGTCTTTGTAAATGCAGGGATATAGGAGAATAGCATTAGGAAAGTATGAATTAGAACATGACAGGTAAAAAGAGTGTAAGAGGGTGTAACTGGGAGGTCTTATTCTGGAAAGGTAGGCTGTGGAGGCAGAATGTCAAACTAAGGAACTGAGACTTTATTCAGGGGTAATTAAAGGTTTCTGAGCAGCAGTGATATATTTTTCTTTTAGCCACATTTTTTTAAATGGAGATTTATTTCACAGTAATGCTTCATTTATCTTGCTTTGTCAAGGAGAAAAGTGTTCTACATAAGAGAATTAAAAACACTAACCTGTTTTTATTTGATTAATTTGGATGGCATTCTTTCCAAAATGTATCACATACTTCCTTACCTTCTCAAAAAAAACCTGTTAATCAAAACTTAATCTTTTCTTGAGTACTTAGGATCATTATTAATATCACTTCATTATACTGTTATATGTGAACAGCGACGTCCTCAAGGGTTATGTTAGTGTATGAGACTCTTTATTCCCACAAGAAATAGACTCAAAGTATTTTCTAAAATGTCCTTTTTCCTATGTGTCTCTTCCCTTGCTACTAGTTATCATATATTGAGCTCAGTGTGCCTGTAAGTAGTCCATACAAATTTGTTGTTTCTAATTTGAAAAGCATAATCTTATTTATGTGAAAATGTATCTCATATAATAATCAACAGGCCCTAGGTGAGAAGAAGAGAAAGCATGCTATGAATAAAATACACAATCTTGTGTACATAGGTTTTGGCTACTATTTTTTGCTTACTTTTTGATTCCTCGTTTTTTCAAAGTAGCTGAAGTTGCTGGACAAAATGAGTCTAACTATATCTATATTGTGAAATCATGTTTGTTGTACTAGACTACAACAATAAAGTTATCCTATAAGTTAGCAAAACACTAGAAACGTGATGAGGGAAGAATTATGAGCTAATATTTTTTTTTAAATCCCCTCTATAAATTTAGAAATTCTCTCCTCAACTGTAAGTGTTTACTCTATGCCAGGTACCATGCAAAGCACTGAGGCTACAAAAACAACAATGAAACATTCTCTACCCTTAAAAATTCTACGTTCTATTGAGATGCCAATGTGTAATCAAAGTAATACAAGGAATAAAAAACAAACTGTAAAAATAAAAGCAAACTGTTTCTTAGAACAGCCACATGTCAAGGACATAAAAACCAGAAATTAAAGGAAAGCTACCTGCTCCTATGACTGTTGCAGTGAAAGAACATAAATGTTCTTTCCTATGCAGCTGAGGTCAGAAAGACCTCAGGAAGTAATCTGTTCTTTGAAGACTGCAACTTTATCCTCTCTTCCTTTTGCTATTCAATTATGTACTTACAGGAAGGCCACAGTCTTTGCAATAAAATTATGAGTCACACTTTAGCTCCTAGATTCAGATAAATAAAAATGAGTACAATAAGATAGGGAAACTGACTAATAGGAGAATGTAAAGTAAAGCACTGCAACCTATGGAACACTTAATTACTAAGTTTACTACTGGGAGTAAATCTATAATAGAGGAACAGATTAAATAAGCATCTTTTATTAGAAAGGGAGTTTCACAATAATATAGTAATTACTTGGTTCTAACCAACTGTCATTGATCTTTCTCTTTCCTGATTTATGGGCTCAATGGCTACTAACAACCACTTATAAAAGGAAACCGTATTTGCAATTCAACAGCTTTCCTTTTTATACAAGGGAGTATCATCAACTCTGAAAAATATATTGTCATACTGAAAACATAAACAAGATAAAAGAAGTCACTGGAACTGAAGCATAAACAGAATCAGTGACAATAATGTGATTCATGCAAAAAAACCTATCTAAAATAGATACAAAGGATTTTTGGTGAAGTACAATACAGATTATTTACAATGTGGGTTGAATAGAATGAAGGCTCAGTTATAGTGAAGACTAAACACTTCATCTCTGAACACTGAATGCATTATATGTTCATTATTTCCCCCATTCTTTTCTGGACACACAACTGCCACAGTGGTTATCATAAAGGGCAAGGTGGGGTTTTTTTTTGAGCAACAGTGTTTTTCTAAAGACATATATGAAATATGACATCAATAAGTTAATTATTACAGATAAAATATGGAAGAGTTTTTTTAAGATGTTTGAACACTTACTTTTACCATCACAGGCAACAATTTTCACTTTATCCACTTTAATAAGCTCTGTCACCTCTCTGAATTCAACATCATTCAATACAAAAGTCCATACATTATCGCAGAATCTGTATGTGTTTAGAGAGCCCTTTAAAAGAAAATATTTACATTCACCATGAAAAGACTTTTCACCTTTTTTTCACAAAAACCATTCAGACAAAATCAACAAAAGAGTCAGTACCTGAGTGGTTCAAATATAAGGCCACCCTTTTCCCTCCAATCCAACCTGTAAGAAACTAGAGTACAGCTTATAACTGTACCCAATCATGCATTTTATACATATATATTCTTTTTTTAAACTTCACATAAAGGTCCACTGAACAATGTTAATTGTTCTGAAACCTAGTCCTCAAGAACAGGGCTTTAAACATTTTCTAACTTGTAGACAGCTTTAGGAGACCATTAAGACTCAGCCAATCACTGACCTGATCCACTTTTCCCACTTGATTCCATTCTGACTGATCCATTACATTTCATATCATAGTGGGAGAGAGAAAACAATGGCACCTGGGGATTTAGTGAATTAGGGGTGGAGAAAATCAGAATTCCCTTCAGTCCCATGATCCTCTTTGTGTCTGTTCTTCCAAATGGACTGACCTTTTTGGCCTAGAAGTTTAAAAGCCCAACTACAAGGATCTTTAACTTCTTATTTTAGTCACTAGAAGCACATCTTTGTTGGATATGAAAATTGTGAATAATTAATGTAGTACTCAGAGTAAATAGTTCCTTACAATTCTATCTTCTGGAAAGGAATCTATACCTACATAAAAACCTGAGAATAAATGCAGAATGGAATAGAGAAGGAAAGAGTAGAACTATGGCAAGAACATTTCATAGCAATTTAATTCAGTTAGATATAAAACAAAAAACTGTGTCAATTACTAAAAGCTGCCAGCTAAAATTCAAGGACATGAAATAGCAGAATTGTAAAGTTCCAAAATACTAAGTGCAGACAAAACTTAAAGAGTACTAGATTTAATTGTGTATCTTGAATGCCCTCATGTGGCTGAAATGTGTAAGTTCACCTAAGCATTTGGGGATCTCTCACACACTTTACCTAAGAAAACTACAAATTTAAATTGTATGCATCTGGCTTCTGCAAAGAAGGGATAGGTCCTAATAGAAATAACAGCTAATCTGAATGTGGTGAGTCAGATCAAAATGCACCTGACACAGTGCCTTGCAGAGAGTAGGCAATTATTGCTTTTTTAATGTCTTATACAAGTTGTACTTAATTTCATCATTACAATCTTTTTTTTAATATTTAAAGGATTTTAGTGGACAACTTTTGAAGCATGGTGCTAATATGTGAAAACAATCATACCTTTCATTTAACTTGACAAATTTTCATTTTTGTGACTGAAATAAATTCTCATACTGTATTTTCTAGGGAAAATTTAACATTCACTGGTTCCACTTTCTAAGGCAGCTGCCATAATTATAATACAAGAAACATTTTTTTTTAAATTGAAAGTTAGATATGTAACTGGGCTGAGTGTGAAAAAAGATTTTAAAAAACACTTTAAGGAATTATAGTTGGTAGTTTTGAAGGGAAACTGCAACAGGGATTATGGACCATTATTCAAAATTTCAGAAGAGTGAATACTTACGAAGCGTTCTGTGATTTTTAGTACACCAATTTGTACATACTCACAATTCTTCCCCTTTTAAATGTCCTAATACAAGTTGGATTTAATTTGAACATTAAGTACTTTCTTGACTTTTAAATAATTTTAATGGATAATTTTTAAAGCAGTGTTAATACGTAAAAACAATCATTCCTTTAACTTTATCTACTGACACAACATTTTTACAAGGCGTTGCAGTGGTTTTGTTCAAAGGCAGGACACTAAAGTATTGTTACCACATCAAATTTTTTTTCTCTAAAAAACAAAAGTTCAATTCCAGTCACTTGACAAAAAAGATTTCACCTTAGAGTATCCACTTTCAGCAATTTTGACATGTAAATTATGAAAATGAACTCTAATTCAAGAGGAATAAAACCAACCCTGTTCTAACAGCCAAATGATTTCATTCATGAGATTCATAAAACTGGAGGTTAATTTTTTTTTTTCAAAAATGACTTGAAATCTAGTCAAAAGTACTGAAACAGAAAATCTATGCTTACATATAGGTAACAATATAGTAGGTGTTAAAGTGGAATTTTGACAATAATGACTGAAATTGATGAAATTACCTAGACACTAATGCCACTTCTACCTCTCTCCCCACCAGAGGTGACAGAGAGGTATGTATGCAAATACCTTGAACTAAAAACTGATCAAGCTTGTGGCCAGAAGAACACAATCATTTTAGATTCACCTTTTGTGCGCTTGTGAAGCCATCAAATGAGACTGAGAGGTGATGTGGTATAGCAGTATGGGAACCAAGGAAGACACAGGTTCAACCCCTCTGTGACACTTACTGCTTGAGTGACCACAGGCCAGTGACTGAATCTCTCTGAGCCTCAGTTTCCCCACTCATAAAACAGAGGTCATGATATCTGTGGTACCTAAGTCTGCGCAGTGTTGTTGTGAGACTCAAATGAGGTAACAGAAGGGAAAGTGCTTTGAGATCTTTTAAAGTGCCACATCAATGTTAGCTATAAGGTGGATATTTTATTTCACTTTCTCTGTGATCCACTTAGCTGGTCACAAGGAATACTTATAAGGACTTAATAACCTCTCTGAGCTTCAAGTAATACCCTAAGACTTGTCAACTAAGTTTTATCAACAATCTGTGATCTGCATATGGCCATATTGAAGAAAACAAAGATCCCTGTTATAGTGACATATTTACATTCAAACAACACATATGTAGCTTTTAGGATAACATTCATATGGGGGGGGCCTAACTTGTCATGCTTTCATCATCAACAAATATTTACTGAATATCTGTATGTAAACTGGTATGCTTAGCACCTTTTCATTTAATGGGCTAGGAAATGACAAATTATTTACCTTTTATAACAGCATAACCACAATTAAGACAATTAAGTAAAATACAGATGAAGGATATTTAAACCTAATAGATAAGCAAATTCTATAAAGCCATATTAGTTTTATCTATTAATACTATCCAATATATTGCTTTGACAATATTACATTGTAGTAAAATGAAGAAATACTTCCCCATGTGTTCATTTTGAATCTAGTCAAAATGAACAGAATCATCTCTATTCAGTTATAAATAATCTATGATCTTAACATGTTAACATCAGTATAAAAGATTAGATAGAACTAAACTGATTAAAGAGGGCCACCACTATCATCTGTCTGGGCCCCATAAGTTAGGTGAGAAAGGAATCCAGAAAAAAATAGCAGCTTCTAGAAGCCACATTGTGACTCTCAGCCCTCTTATAATACATAGTGTAGATGTTTGAGAATTACAATTTTTTTTCTTAATTAAACATGAAGTAGCTTTGATTCTGTAGCCACTGAAAGGTATCTGGGCAAATGGTAACTCAGCTACAAAAAGTCAATGTGGCCCCGCCACACACAGAACAAGGCCTAAAAGAAGTGCACCTTGTGTATGCTGGAGGAATCTACTTTGCAAGCTCATCTAAAAGGTAACAACAATCAGAAATATTTCGAGGTGTTACACAAGAGGTTTCAAAATGTTATACAGACACCATTCTATCCTTACTATGGAAACATAAGTGTGTAAGGGCCTTAAAAATATTCCGTGTAACAGTGTGCAAGAGTCTAGGTTTAGATAAGTATCCTTACCCTGAAATTGACTCTGTTCCTGACTCGCTGAGCCAATGCTGAATTTATAGCCTTGTCAAACTGAAGTAGGACTTGAAGGGCAAGCTGGGGGGTGATCTGTTGAGACTGAGTAAAAAGGCCACAATTCATTTCCTTCATTATGGACTCCAAATAAATCAACGTATAGGAATTAATGCTCAAGGCTTATGTGAAGCAAGCCAAAAATTCAACTACAGTGACAGCCTCCCACTGTCCCTCCTGACCACCACCCCAAGTACATTTAAGTTCCTCGTTTCCATGACAACAGTTAAGAAAAAAAGTGAAATTTGAGAATAATTGTGTAGTATCTTCTGACAAAATGTAGACATCTGGATCCAACTATTGATGTGAGAAGAAAACATACAAGGTTATAAATACAAAAATTTTCCCTGGCTCTCCTTTCCTCAAATTTTTTCTAATTCACATTATTAATTTCCCAACTATCATGTTTAGTTGTCAATATTGTCATACACATGTTGTATGCTGGAAATCAATCAAAAAGCATTTATTAAGTGGTTATTATGTGTTAGATGACGAAGATACAAAGACAAAAATCAAAGTTACTGCCCTCAAGGAGCTTACATTCTATCAGGGAAGACAAGTTATATATTTTTAAAAAGACAGAATGATTTTGAAAGGGAAGACACCAGTAGTTGGAAAGCTGGGGAAGGGAGTCAGGAAGGCTGAAGGGGGTATCTGAGATGACTGCTGAAGTGACTAGGGATTTTAAAAGGTGGAGATGAAGAGGAGAGCATTCTAACCAATGAGGACAGCCAAAGGAAAAGTGTGGAGATGGGAGATGTAATGATGTGTAGGAGAAATAATAACAAGGCTAACTTGACTTGCAAACTGACGTTACAATTTGACATTGCCAAAGAGGGGGAGTAATATATAGGAAAATTGGAAAGTTACATGAGGATCAAGTTGTGAAAGGATATAATACCAAACAGAGGGGTTCATACTTGATCCTAGAGGCAACAGTCTATGGGGAGCTAGTGAAGTGTTAGGGTCAGACCTGAACTTTAGGAAAATAAAATTACCAACTGTGTGGAGAACATATTAGAGCGGAAGATGTGATACACTGAAAGTGGAATTGATTCTAGAGTAAGAGGACCCAGATTCAAATCCTACTTCTGATACTTACTACTTGTGTGAACTTGTGTGAACTTAACTTCCCTGGGTTTCAGTTTCCTCATCTATAAAAAAAGGGGAGTGAGGTGGTGTTGTTGAACTGAATTAGATGGCCCTGGAGTCTCTTACAATTCTAGATCTGTGATCCTATGACTGAGTAGTATACTGTAACAGTCCAGGCTAGAGGTGATAAGAGCCTGAACCAGGGTGGTGGGTATATGAGAAGAAGGGGACCGAAAGTTATGGAGGTAGAAATAACAAGAACTCACAATAGAATCAATATGTGGGGTGGGGAAGTGAAAAGTTAACAATCACCATGAGGCTGAGAAGCTCAGTAACTGTAAGGATGGTGGTGTCTTCAACAGACACAGGGAAGTTCTGAAGAGAAGTGGGTGTGACAGGAAAGGTACTGAGTCCAGCTTTGTATGTTTCAAATATTTATGGGTAATCCAGTTTGAAACGTCCAATCAGCAACAGGTGATATGATTGGAGCTCATGAGAGAGACTAGGGCTATAATCACCTAAGAGTTGTCTGCACAGTGATGATAATTAAATCCATGGGAGTTACTGAGGTCACCAAGTGAGGGAATTAGAATATCCAGGTTCCAGTCTTCTGTCTGCCACTGGCAGCTTACGTAAATTATTTAAGAGGATTATGACATCTCTAAATTACTGCTAATCCTATGATTCTATGACAGTGATTCTATGTACATATCACTTAAAGGGTGTAAACAACTTAGGGACTTCCAGATTTATAAAAACAGGTTATGTCAGGGTATGACTGTTCATCTTAGGGATTCCATGGGAATTTCTTTAAATGAAAAAAATCCCATAGGAAGCTTCACCTTCAACAGCTTACGGTTTTAAAACATCCACTATAATTCAACTCTGTAAATTTGATTCATACCAAAATTTTCAGTGACATTTGCTCTAAATTGAGTTACTCATATTTGGTACTATCGGCAAATTCACTTCAATAAGTTAAAGATGAAACTGAGGCTAACATTTGATAAGCTTGCATCAAAACCCCAAATAAAGTCTGAAGTACAAAAAGAACATATAGTTTATCATGTATTTATTATCTAGACTGAGTCTAACCCTTTCATTTTACAGATGAGGAAACTGAAGCCTAGGGAGGTTCAGTGACTTGCCCAGGGTCACAAAGCTTACTAGTAAATATATAAGGCAAGATGTGAATTTAGGTCTTCCTGACTCAAAGTCAAGCATTCTACCTATCTATTAAATCAATTTCTACTGACATAGTTGGTGATACAAAGCTGAAGGGTTACGGGGACAACTTGCAAGCAAAAAATGGAATAAAAAGTATCATCTACAAAATGTATGGCTAGAAAAGGAGATGTACTAATCTTGTAACGAAAGCCCAAGTTAACTGATGGATGGTCCATGGACTGCACTTGGTACCTAGAGAATGTTAAAAAATCTCACAGGAAGAACTCTATACATGAGTTCAATTCTCTTTGCAGGATTTAGGGAGGACAAGAATTTTACAGGATTGAAAGGCATGGCTGGGTTAGGACCCGCATAGCTTGAGGGAATACCCACATCACTGAGATCAAAGATGCATTAAAATAGTGAAGCTACTGACTTGTCTAGATAAAGCTGTGCCAGGTGCTTTGCCAATGAGATGAGATGATGTAAAACTATCTAAACAGAAGTGTTCCATACTTGTTTCTCACCTGTATGAGCTCATCCAGGCTTTCCTGAAGGCTATTTCCCCAGAGTGGTATTTCTATATAATTGATATGCCATGGCTTAAGAAGATAAGTTCAGTTTTTCTTATCATCCAGCTGTGAAACTGCCCACAGACTTCAGGTTTTCATGGATGTCCTAAAGAACATAAAAATTAGCATTAATTATAAAGAACATAAGACATATAATGGTGAAATAGCGTAGCTTAGAGAATTAGAAGCAAGCATCAGATCATGAAACTTTGGGTCCAAGAGTGCCTCTGACATATGCAGCCATTTAAAAAAACTTTTGACAGTGGTCTCTTTATCTTGCCCAGGTTGTGGCTACTCACCAGCTAATCCTACTGCTGACCAGCCACAGAAGCCCTGACCTGGCCTGGTTTGCTGCTCCTTAAGCAGCCTGGTCCCAGTTGCAACCCCCCCCCCCCAATTTTTGTACTGGACTTCATGTGGACACTGGATCAGCTTTAGCCCTACTGGAGGTCAGAACACCTAAGGTCATGCAATCTACCAACTTCAGCCTTCCCTAAAAGCAAAGATTACAGGCATTTGCCATTACACCCAGCACCTCTACACATCAGGAGTTCTGCACACCAATAAAATTATAGGACAGTTTCAAGGGGGAAAAATTAAACAGAACCAAATACCACAAATAATAAACAGAATACATTTCAATAAATATTTAAGTACTCACTACATCCAAGGCACTAAAGACACAAAGACCTTATGCTTCAGATATACTGGTTACCTAAATGTTTGTTGAAATGTTATTCTGTGCCCAAAGGGCTAGAAAAATGTGCATAGCCTTTGACCCAGCAACAGCACTTCTAGGGCTATATCCCAAAGATATCATACAAATGGGAAAAGGACCCACATGTACAAAAATATTCATAGCAGCTCTTTCTGTGGTGGCAAAGAATTGGAAATTGAAGGGATGCCCATCAACTGGGGAATGGCTGGACAAGTTGTGGTATATGAATGGAATGGAATACTATTGTGCTGTAAGAAATGATGAGCAGGAGGAGGTTATCAGAAAAACCTTGAAAGACTTGTATGGACTGATGCTGACTGAAGAAGTGAGCAGAACCAGAACATGTACACAGTAACAGTCACATTGTTCAGTGACTAACTTTGATAGACTTAGCCCTTCTCAGCAATGCCAAAAGTCTCATGATGGAAAATGCTGTCCACATCCACAGAAAGAACTATGGAGTTTGAATGCAGATTGAAGCATACTATTCGCTCTTTTTTTCCCTTCTGTTTTGTTTCCTCTTTCTTGTGGTTCCTCCTACTGGTTCTAATGCTTCCTTACAACATGACTAATGTGGAAATAAGAAAAAGAAAAAAAAAGAAAATTTCATCTTACAAAAAAAATGTTATTGAGTTTTGGTAGGTTTTTAAGCATTTGATCAGATTTAGAGCTGGAAAGGATCTTGGATGTCAGGTTTAAACTAACTTTACAGAGATAACTGAGGCTTTAAGAGTATGACTCACCCAAAAATCACAAAAGTAATAAATGCAGGTTTCAAACTCAAGTCTCCTAATTCCACGTCCAGTTCTTTCTCCATTTTACCACACTGTCTCCTGCTTCAAATTTTAAAATCTCAGGGAGTACAGGTAGAGGGGACACATTACCAATATTGTGATACAGAGAAGTCAAAATTCATGATGAATTGAGATAAGTAAACAGGATGTGTTTAAAAGCTCTGAGTCATTTTTGAGGACTATGCAGAATCATACTTTCTAGCAGCTGAAGCAAATTGTGGGGTAGGGGTGGAGGGAAAGTATTGAGGTAACCTAGATTATGTGAGCTAAGGAAGAAGATCTGGGACCCTAGGGGTTTTTGACTGGGAAGAGTTTAGGGTAGAAAAGATGACTCGAATGGAATAAGCATTTATTAAGTGCCTATTACTTGCTGGACACTGCTAAATACCTTACAAAAATGATCTCACTAAATCCTCACAACTACTCTGCCTTCACCGCCTCCCCCCTCAACTTCGTCCTTCCCGTCTTCCCGTCTTCCCTCCTAACCACCCCCCCCCCACATCAGCCCTTGCCAGGCAGGACATTGCCAGGGATTACAGACACATCCCAAGACGGAGACAGATTTCCCCACTTGGGACCGAAACCACAGATGTTTTTAGGGAGACGTGAATTCACTGAGGGCCCCACATCTAATGTGTTGAGTGGGTATTATGTACAATTATTAACTCATTCCAAACCACGATCAAGGGGGGCTAGGCAGGTTAAGCATGTGTGCAGAATGGGCTGAAGACGGGTGGGGGAGTGTTTTGTAACATCGTAGACACAGAATGATGGCGAAACATTGCTATGGATCACAGACTACAGGCTTGGAGCTGGAAGGGACCTTAGCATTCCCCTTATCCAACTCCTTCATTTTCCAGAAAAGGAAACTGAGGCCCAGAGACATAAGTGGAAAGAGTGCAGGGCTGAAAGTCAGGCCTGCCAAGGTGCCATATAAGCTGCCTCTTATGTAATCTTCATAATGGTGGACAGATGGGGCAGACCACGTCTCTGTTTCCTCTTCTCCAAAATTGAGATAACAATAACTTCAGATGTCACAGTGGTGACAGCCTCAGAAAACTGAGGCTGAAAGACATTAAATGATGTACCCAGACTCACTGAGTTAGGAAGTGCCTGAGGATGGATTTAAACTCAGGTCTTCCTGACTGCAGGATTAGCACTCTATCCACTGTATTACCTAGCTGTCTCTGACTCTAAGCCAAATGCTAAATGTATTAGGGAGGAGAAAGACTGAACTAGCATCTACATATAAGGCTCCAGACAAGATGAAGTGAACTCTAAAGACAGAGAGCTTATTGAGGAGTGACAGCAGGAGAGAATCATGGTAAAAATAGGAGAGCAGCAGCATGGAACAAAGACTATGCCAACTTTTCTCCTAGCCCTGTGTATCTTAAGTGTGAGAGAAGCTCCAGCTAACCTTGGAAAGGGTGCCAATAAATATGCCACAAGGTAGAAAAAACAAGAGGAAGAAATCCCAGATGAAACGGAATTTGTTAAAATAAAGTAAGGTTCCAGAAGACAGAGTGAAAAGAGTGAGCGATGGAAGATAAGGGCTGGGAAAGGCTAAGCCAAAGATTAATATTTGGATGGGGGAGCAGGAGGGGGTAGGAGGGAGACACAGACTGGTAAGTGCCATTCTTGTTGATTTCCACTTTCCTTCACCACCTCTGCTGACATTCTTCATGTTCTTTGTGATGTAGGTTCCCCAGATCAGGAGGTACAGCCTGTCCACATGAGTTGGGAAACAGATCTAGCAAAAGAACTTAATAGCCATGGAACCCCAAAGGGTAGCAACCACGCAAGAGAGTGCCCCAGTCAAGATTTCTTTAAAAAAGACATAACTTCATTCTATGACCCTCTGATTTAAAATATTAAACAAGACATATAACATGGATGTCTGCTTTATTAAAAATGTTCAGTACAAAGTTCAAATTGAAAATGAAGTCCCTATATATGGTGAGATGGTCTTTGTAAATGACATTGTGCCTATTACATCAAGCTTTGGAAATAACAGAAGGCCTCCTAAATTTTGGAGCTTCCTAAATGACATTAAAAATTGTGCCTATCTAACCTGGAAAAAACCTGAGTGAATAAAAAATGCCTGTTGTTCAGACTATAGTATGCAACTGATGGGACAGCTCATTGAACTGGTGCATAAGGACACTATCTTGGACAGATATTTCAGATGGAAACTGAGCTGGGCCAAGAATAGAGGAGGGGAGAGGACTGGACTGCACCTGGAAAGTTAAAATGTTTTTAACGACCCCAAACTTCTTGAAACAAAGACCCATCTTTTTAATACCTATATTCTTTTGAGAGAATTTGCCGAAATGAAATGCTGCACAGTTAGAATTCCTAAGGTTGATGTTCAAATCTTGCCTCTGCCATATACTAACTGTGTGATCACTGGCAACCCAATCTCTCAGTGGCCCAGCAGCTTAGACTGTAAGTTTACAAGGGAGTTATTAATACAAGGGAATTAATAAGGGACTATGCAGAATCATACCTACAAATTATTCTAGCAGCCTCCCAGTCCTTATCTTCCATCGCTCACCCTTTTCACTTTGCCTTCTGGAACCTTACTTTATTTTGACAAATTCCGTTTCATCTGGGATTTCTTCCTCTTGTTTTTTCTACCTTGTGGCATATTTATTGGCACCCTTTCCAAGGTTAGCTGGAGCTTCTCTCAAACTTCAGACACACAGGGCTAGGAGAAAAGTTGGCCTAGTCTTTGTTCCATGCTGCTACTTTCCTATTTTCACCATGATTCTCTTCCTGCTGTCACTCATCAATAAACTCTCTGTCTTTAGAGTTCACTTCATCTTGTCTGGAGCCTTATATGTAGATGCTAGTTCAGTCTTTCTCCTCCCTAATAAATTTAGTCATTGGCTTAAAGTCAGAGACAGCTAGATGACACAGTGGATAGAATCCTAGGGCTGCAGTCAGGAAGACCTGAGTTCAGTGGTGGATGCTTTTTCCATAGCTGAACGGAGATTTTCCTACCTATGAAATCACAAGCCCAGAGGGCTCCTCCCCTCCTCCCCCCAAAAAAAGTTCTTTTGGTGATGCTATATGGCTCAAAGCATGATATCAACCAGCCTCCAAAGAAATAAAGTTTCAGGTCACCAATAAAAAAAACACAGGAGATACGTAGTGTGTATGAGAAATGCATAGAAACAAAAAACTCAGAAAAACGTGCCAATCGAAAGGGGAACTGATTATGAAAAAAATAATAACCTATAAATAGCTCATGTGTTCTAAAGGTACCCTGCCTACCTGCTCCCCTTAACCTCTTCCCCCATCAAGAAATCTAAAAAGGCCTGTTGGGTAGAGGATCTAGTACAGAGCATGGACAAATGTTAACACAGGATCAGAAGACAGGAGGAACTGAAATTTGCACCACTGTAGTGTGCATCTACGTTAAGACCTCAGTTTCATCCAAGTATCTGAGTATTTTATATGCTCACGATAAAATATATATATTATATATGTGTGTATATATATATATATATATATATATATATTATATATGTATGTATGTATGTATGTATGTATGTATGTATGTATGTATATCTTCCCCAGAGCCTGGCTCAGGACTGGTTCTTAATGTTTGTTGAATTGTATCTTGTAAACTTTCTTCCTAAACACTTAAGCCATTTGCTTGTAAGTAAATCTAAGAAAATAACGTTTTGGGGATGTTACTCCTTTCAGCACAATGAAGGAGAAAGACGACGACGACGACACATCAACTAGTCCAAACTGCAAGGACAGAACAGCAGATAAGAGAGCCAGATCCCTCTCCGCCTAGGAATCAGAAATTCTACGATTAAATCTACATCCACAAGAGGAAAAACAAAACAAAACAACAAAACTATGCTGGGCGAGTGAAGAGGCCTGGGAAATAGCAGTTGGGGCCGCTTTATTGTCAGGATGTGACACTGCGCACCAAAGTTGCATTCCAGTACTTTCAAGAAAGAGTGGGCAGCGCTCGGGGCTCCGGACCAGACTGATCCAGGACTCCCAGGCTGCAGGAGCCCACACACACCCAAGAGCCAACACCGGCCGAGGAGGAGATCACACCACCCACCCCGGACAAGGCGTCCCGCACCCTCCCCTAGCAGGCCCGGGACTAACGAACGGGCCGGGCCGAGCCTGGGCGGCGGCGGCGCCACGGAGCCCAGCCCGGAGAAGCCCCGCCGCCCGGACCGCGGGCCCCCTCCGGGATGTGGGGGGCAGAGCGAGCTGGGCCGCCCGCGCTGTTCCCTCTCCTCTCCTCGGCCCGGCCCGGCCCAGCTCTTTCGGTACCTGCGGGGAAACCGCCTTCCACCGCTGAGCGCCGGGAGCCAAAGAGGCGCCGAGACCGGGCAAAGTCCCTCCGGTCGTCCTCCCCGCCTCCTCCACGGCCCCACTCACCAGAAACTAGGGCGCGCGACCCGGATGTGCTCATGCAACCGCCCCGGCGGAAGTGACGCAAACGCGCCAGAGCGTCAAGTTCCCTTAACTCTCCGGGCGTTAGGCGGCGGATTCCTGTGCGCTCTGTCTGTCTCGAATTTCTGTCTCCCAGGACTCAGTGTTGGGAAGGATAAATGGGAGTGTGGCACCTTGACGGTGTAGGAGAAGCGGAGTGATGGCAAAGGGGGGACCTACCGAGGCAGCCCGTTGCGCTTTTGGGGAGGCCTGATTGTTGGGAATTTTCCCTGACATGGAACCATTCGGTGGTTCAGTGGCTAGAGTGCTGGTGTTCGAGTCAGAAAGATCCGAGTTCAAATTCTGCCTCAAATACTTTCTAACTGTGACCCCGGGGAAGTCTCAACTTCTATTTGCCTCACTTTTCTCATCTGCAAAGTAGGGATAACAGAATCAACTTCCCAGGTTTGTTGTGATGATCAAATGAGATAGGTGTAAAGCGCTTAGCACACTGCCTGGCTGTATAATTATTTGTATGCAATTAAAAATCTCTGCTTTTGGAGTTAGAAGACGTGGGTTCAAATCTAGACTCAGCCTGTTTACTACCTGTGTGGCTTTTGGGCAAATCATTCAGTCTTTAGGAATCCAGAAATTTAGGAGAGAGAAAACTTAAGCAAATAGACCATTCACTGAGAGGTCCTTTTTACGTCCTCATCTCACAGAAGGCAGATGCCTTCTGCCACTCTCACTCCCATCTCACAGAAGAGCAGGCTCATCTCCTGGTCACGGCAAACCCCTCTACATGCAAAATTAATCCCATTCTGTTCTGTCTTCTCCAGCAGATTGACCCCTCTATCATCACCTCTTAATAATCTTCAATTTTTCCTTATCCCTACTTACAAGCATGCCCATTCTCTGACCCCGTCTGTTTCACTTGGTGGTCTCATGAGCTCAAATGGAAGAAAAGACAGAAGGAAGGGAGGAAAGAAACAAGCACTTGTTAAGTTATATACCAGCTACTTGTATATATTATGTATGGTACCTATGGTACCATAGGAACTGTGCTAAGCACTTAACAAATATTTCAATTGATCCTCACAACCTTGGGAGGCCCCACTGCAGAATTGAAGAAACTGAGGCAAAAGTTAAGTGACTTTCTCAGGGTCACACAACTAGTGTCTGAAGCTGAATTTGAAATTATTCACTCATCCTACCTGACTCCAGGGTCAGCACTCTATCCACTGACACACCTCCTGCCATGGACTCAATTATCTCTATGCAGATGTTTCTCAGATGTAGTTATCTAAACCTAACCTCTCCAAGGCCTTTAGCTTCCCTTTCCAGCTGCCTACTGAAAATCTCAAACTGCGTGTCCAGCTGACATCTTAAACTCAACAAATTATTTTCTCCCAAATCCTTTCCTCTCCTAAACTTCCTTATTGTTCATCCTCCCAGTCATCCAAGCTCACAACCTAGGTGTCATTCTTTACTCCTCACTTTTTCAAAAACCCCCACTTCTACCCCTTGCAATCCAATCTGTCGCCAAGTCTTGTTAACTCTACCTGTGTAGCATCCCTCATCTGTGCCTGGAACTCTCCCTCTCCTCCTCTGCTTCCACCTTCTTCAAGAAGCCTTTCCTGATCCCCCTTGATTCTAATGCCTTCCTTCTGTTGGTCATCTCCAATTGTTACTGTTTGTATCATTTGTACACAGTTGTTTGTGTTGTTTCCCCCACTGTACTGTGAGCTTCTTGACAAGTTACTGTTTTTTGCTTTTCTTTTTAACCTCAGAACTTACCACAGTACCTGACACATAGTGAATACTTAATAAATGCTTGTTGACTTGACTTTCTCCTGATCATTTTTTAAGTTGTTCCTCAAGGTTCTGTGCAGGATCCTCTTCTTCATACTCTCTCGTTTGACAGTCTCATTTATTCCCATCACTATTCATTCAACGGTCAACTGTATGCAGATAATTCAAAAATCTTTGTAGTACTGACATCCTTTCTGTTCTCCAGACCACAACAGTATGATTGGCACTAGTTTTAAATTCAGAGGATCTAGATTGGAATCCTGGCTCTGCTGTTTCCTGTGTGGCCTTGAGCAAGTCACAGTCTCTTAGGACTTCAGTATTCTCACCTATAAAGAGAGCTGGACAAAAAGATCTCCAAAATCCCTTCCATCTCTAAACCCTATTAGCATGATTCAAAGCTGTCCATAGGGCACCTCTCCTTGCATCATGTGGAGTTGTAAGGGACTTTCCAATCAGATCTCTAAGCCCCCTAAATTACATAGGTAACAAAATTAGGTCCAGCAGGTGACTTGACTTGCCCAATGCTAATACTTTAAGGACCAGTAGGCTGGGTGGCGCCATAGTGCATAGAGTCAGGAAGACATTCCTGAATTCAAACCCAGCCTCAGACACTTACTAGCTGTCTGACCCTGAGCAAGTCACTTAACCCTATTTGCCTCAGTCTCCTCATCTGTAAAATGACCTGGAGAAAGAAATGGCAAACCACCCCAAATGGAATCATGAAGAGTTGAACGTGACTGAAATGACTCAACAACAAAAGTACTTAAGTGGCATAGCCAAGATTCAAAGGCAATCCTCATTTTACTAAATTTACCCTACACTATATCATGACGCCTCTCTGATATTCCATTGGCACTTTTAAATATGACTCATGTCTCCCCTACACCTGCTTTTCATTCTGAAATTCTGTGGAGTTCTAGGGTGAAAGGAGTGCTTTACATGGCAAGCTAGTAATTATTGGTTAAACTTCTTTGTGGAAATGGACTGAAAGGAAGAATTTGTTCTTGGGCAAATTAACAATGCTGATCAGCAGGAGGGTTATTTCAATCATAGTCACAGGATGACCAAGGAGCCTGATCAGGGAACTCCTTGGCTTCCTATGGCTAATGGCCTGCTCAGGCGACCTCCTGGCAAATCTGACCACAGGAAAATTAAATGCATGGGAAAAGGAACAAATTCTGAAAACTACTATAGATTTACCATTGGGGAAGCTGCTCTATTCAGGAAAATGGACTGCATGTTATTGTGTGACCTGCAATCCCTTGGCTTTGCTAGGCCAACACACTATGCTAGATGACAGAACCATACAATCTCAAAATTTGAAGGAACCTCAAAAACAATTCAGTTCAACCCACACACAAGTAGGAATCTCATCTACAGCATTAGTGGAAAATGGTCATCCAACCTCAACTAATCATCAAAAACTCTACCTTTCAAGGCAACCCGTTCCACTTCCATTCCCATTCCAACAGCAAGCCAAAATCTGCTTCTCTGTAGTTTCCATCAATATTTTCTAGTTTCCCTTTCCAGGTTGGGTGAAACAAATCTTCCTTCTACCAATTCTTGAAGACAACTACTATTTCCATCCTCCCTCCCCCTTGAACTTTTAAGTATTTGCTTCTTCAGTTTAATGTCTTCTAGGCAGGCTTTAGCATATTAAGATCCTTCCTAAGTTGTATACCTAGACCAAAACACAATACACTCTCTGACCACAGTTCCAAAAGCACTCTTTCCTGAACCACGACATCTAACAGCCTAAAATAATTTTTTTTAGGGGAAGGGTACCATAAAGGTTCTGACTCATGCTAAGTTTATAGCTCACTAAAACTTCCAGGTCTTTTTCAAATGTATTCTTGACACATGTATATCCTCTATGCTACGAACTCAGATGTAGGACTTTACCTTTATACTTAGTCATCAAATCATTCTAACCTACAGAAATTTCTGAATTTTGATTCTATCGTGAAAAGTATTACACATCTTTTGAAAACTTCATGGCTGTGCAAACTGAATAAATACCTTTTATACCTTCATTGAGGTCCCTGTAGATTGACATTAATCACTGCTTACAACATTTGCATCGCTTTTCAAGTTTTGCAGCGACTGGAGTTTTGAACCACTACCATGACTGAGACCCTAACTCCAAGAGGGGAAGCCACAGGGTAGAAAGATATCTACAATTCAACAGATATAACAAAGTTTACAAATTAGCAGGGAAAGATAATTGTGCACGCTTAGCTTTTCCTAACACATTTACTCCCTTGAAGAATCCATCTGTTTACATGACTCTACTAGCTGTAAACAGATTGGTTGCATTTAAAAACCTGCTCTAAGCACTGGAAACAGACTCAAGTTTGAATCCCAGCTCTGCTGCTTACTGTTATCTTGAGCTCAACACAACTTTGCTATACCCTACTAGACCCATTTCCTTCTCTGCAAAACTGAAGGATTGTACTAGATCAGGTGTCAAACATGTGATCCCCACACATTGGCCTGAACTAGATTATTTACTAAAAGAAATATGTAAATGTGTGGTCTTCCAAGTCAATATGTGGCCCACAGGAATTATGCATGGTTTTAGTGGTGTGATTCTGTTTGATATCCAGTATAGTAGACAATTTCAAAGGACCTGTCCAGCTCTAAATGCTATCAACTAACCCACAATAGAAAAAATTCCCGAGATATGTGAGGAAAGTTTCTTTCACCCAATGAAATAACATAGCTAACACTTTACAAATACCTCATTTTATCTTGAAATCAACTGTTGGAGGTAGCTGCTATTGTCATCCCTATTTTACAACCAGGTCTGTCCACGAAGAGAGATGAAAAAGCATTGTATTTTAAGGCTTGAAACCTGGATACAAGTCTCATCTCCACTACCTATTAACTGTCTTTAGACAAAAGACTTCAATGGCAATTTTCTTATACATAAAATTAGAAGTCAAGATTAGTTTTCTAAAAGTTCCCATTCCAGCTCAAACAGCCCCTGAGGATCGAAAATTACTCTGACAACAAAGATTAGATTGGAACAGAGGGAAAATAAGGGCAGGGAGACCATTTAGAAACCTTCTGCAATAGAGTGGCAACTGGAAAGTATCACATTTGGGAGTCAGAAGACCTGGGTCGAAGTTCCAGCTCCCCCTTCTGAATATATCACTTCATTTTATTCTCTCAAATCAACTGTGTGAGATAGAGATAATAACCAAGTGACTGTTTTGGAAGAAACTGTCTCAGGGAAGTGACTTGCCCCATGTTGTTGTAAATTAAATGCTTTTAAATTTGTAAAGAATTGCATAAAAGGGTGCTATAGATAAAGCAAGATACAAAGGAGCCTAAATGATGGTGCTGGCAATGGGTGTAGAAGGAAAACTGATGTGAGATTGAAGAGAGAATTCAAAAGATTTGGCAACAGAGGGATTGGGGATGGAGGAAGAGAGGAATCAAAAATTCTAAAATTTTGAGCCTAGCACTAATAGCTGAAGCATGAAGACATGGTAATAGACAAGCAAGTTGTGGTATACCTTATCCATCTGAGCATGAGTTTCAGAGATAAATGGCAACTACTTTCAAAGGACTAAGTTTCTATTTGCAACATTTACAACAATTACAATCCTTAGCTGACAATGGTAAAGATCCATCATACTGGCTTTAGGTGAAAAGCGACATGAATGTCAACAGCAATTTAACATTAAGCTAGTTGGAGAGTTAAATGTAGAACAAATGGGAAAAAAAAAGGGCAAACCACAAACACATAAAAACCATACTACCTCCGAAAATATAACTTATCCTTAAGAATCTTTAAGGGTAAGTTATGTTTTCAATTGTGTATGCTAACCCCATGTTGTAAGAAAACAAGTTTGTTAATAGTAAATTTTTAACATATTTAAAATAAAAGGTGAGCTTTACCTTTCTGCAAATAGGATAACATTTTTCAGGAATAGAGATGTAGAGAAATTGATGTGATATAAGAAGAAAGGTTTTAAGATCATTTGAAAAAACTGGTTAACTGACATGCAGAATATATTAGCTTAATGGATCAGGCAAATGAGGTAAAATGAGTCAAATAATACTACTTTTCTAATTAATTTATTTAAGGTTCATTAAATTTGTAATAGTATGAAGTGCAACAGACCACAAATTACCATATTCCTAACATTCCAAAAGAAAACCCCAAAAAGGTTACTTTGGCTGAAAGACTCCTCTATTACTCTTAATACAAACATAATACACTCAAATTGAATTTCTTATACTATAAAATGACAGTGCTTTTTTTACACATTCATCCCTACACTAAAGAACAACATCTAGATAAGTTAGCTATTACAGTGCATTAAATGTTAAATTTTTGGACCTTGTATTAAAAAAAAAATCAAAGTGCTTTAGCGTCAAGCTAGATCATAAAATAATACCAGCAATACTGAAGAGATTACATAAGCAAATATATTTTCCTCTAAACAAACGTGACCACTAAATAATCTAAGAGATGAAGCAAAAAAAAAAATTGGAGATACAAGATATAGATATCATTTTCAAGAAACTTAAAATATTTGGTTTTTTGGCCAGTAAATAAGCTCTATTTTTGAAGTATTTCTAAGTATGTCCTCAATCAATCTGCATATCATAAAAATACCAAAATAGCTTCAAATGCAAATGCACTATAATTCCAAATTGCATGTCTTACAGTATACAATCAGAAATTTATCTATTTTTTAAAAGTGCCTAATATAATTTTGTAAATTTGAAACTTTCCTAGTTTTCATTTTATTGGATATAGCATACTTTACTTGAGAGAATTTTTTTTTAGTATTTAATATATATATATATATGTGTGTGTGTGTGTACGCAATACATATGCAGTAAATTGAGCAGGGAGCCTATTATATTATAAATAAAGCTGCATCAGTATATTTATAATGCTAAAATACTTTGCACTCATACTTGCTGCTAAACAAAGTGGAATATTTCCTATTACTATTTAAGAACCTTAGGGATAAAACTGTGAAGAACTACATATATACCTGTGGCACATGCCAAATTTAAAATTACAGAAAATGGTGAGGCAACACAGGGCATCCCTTTTGGGACAATGCTTCCTAAAAAATACACAGAACACTTAGTAGTACATAAAAATGAATCATACAAACACTCTCCCTGCTTTCCTCTCAGTGACCTAAATGGGATTGTCAGGGCCAGGGTCACTACCACTCCAAGCCCTTGTGGATGCCCGTTTCCTTACCAGCAGCAAGCCTTCCTGTGGAGCTACTTTCTATATACTTCTTCCAAGTATTCTACCCTAAGGTCTGTCAAAGAATTTCTGCTCCTTTTAACATAACAGGACGTTCTGATTACTTTGCTGAAGTTGATTCACTACCACCATATTCTTCCTTTTAACTATTTTCAAAATATGTATTCTTTCAAGTTTTGCTTTGATCAACTTTACAAATAGTTGTGTGGGGAAAAACAGATTTGAATTTTTCAGTATGCCATAAGCTATACACTTCTGACTAGGGTTTATCTCTGTGGGGAATTATGCATTATATATCCATTACATGGAAAAAAGGGTATGGTGAGCAATTAAGTAAAACCCCTAGCCACTCAGTCTTAGCTGTGCCATGTTCTTCCATACATATTAGCACTATGTTTAGAAGTGACCAGATTTTGATAATCCAACGCAGGATGTATGGTTGGCAGAGAAAGGGTGGGCAAACAAATCAGAATTGAGTTCACTGAGCACTGGAAACAGAAGTATGACTGCTGCCCCTCATTTCCCAGCACCAAGTTGCCTCCAGAAAGTATATCAGAGGACAAATGTTAAAGGAAAATGACAAACCCAAACAGGTTTCTCGACATTGTTACTACTTCATCTGATCGTCTCTCATTTCAGTGTGTATGACTGACTGCTTGTGCTCCTCGATTTATTCATATATTCTGTATGTTGACTGCAGTTGCTGGCTAGACACAAGAAAGAGCCTGGTTAATAAATATCATTTGCATCTTACTACCTTTCTGGGTAAGCAGGTCCTACACGACACTGGTCACTGAGTAATACTGGAGGTAAATTGTTCATGGTAACCTATCGTTCATTCTCTTTCTCCTTCACTTGTCTCAACTCATTTTCTCTTTCAGGGACACTAGTCCGTAGGATAAGGAATCAAAACCCTCTTCTGCTCATATAAGCAAATTTTTGCTGGAATCAACACACTGAGCCCAGATATTAAAATTCTGCAAAATAAAAGATCCAACAGAATACATCACAATCACCAAGACAAACAGAACCAAAACACTATCCAAGTCAATACGCGAGTCCCACATGGAAAGGCTAATTCACATTTCTTATTTAAGAACTGAAGTCTATGTATGGACTAAATGATAAAATTTAAAATGCTACATGTATGTACAGCTGCAACCCAAATTAAGAACTAAAGACCAAAAGAAGTGAATTTGTTTTATGTAAATCATTACAATTCCCTAACATACTCGAGAGAAAAAAATGCTTACAGAAATAGCATTAAAAGGTACATCACTGTACTGTAGATTCAACTATGGGTCAAACTTGATTTCTTGTACATGAAGATGATGTAACTTTTTTTCAACAAAACTCTGGTATTATTCTTTCCCCACATCATTGTAACAGAGTTCTAGTGTATTTCCTTTTGGAAATTTAGCATTTTTTTGTATTATGGGGAAGTCCCCTTGTCATTTCTGGAATGACTACTTGCTTTCAGCTTGGAATGCTGAGTAAAAAATGAAGAAACAAATATTTACATATAGCTACAGGTGATTTTTTTTGGAGGGGAGGGGCATTCGGGGAGTCCAGAATAGGGAGAAAACAAGTGCATTTATTAAAATGAACAGTTCGTTCTTGGTGACTACAAAGGAATGAGGCAGTCTAATTCTAAATAAGACAACTTACTGTGCCACAAAGAGAAGAGCCTATTAATTTGTCTGCATTAAAAAAACAAGCTGGTCAGTTACATCTATAGTCTTATCCATATCCTTCAGAGTTACAAATCTGTCTTAAAATAAATACTAAAGCATTGCCATGATCTTGAGACACTGAAATAATTGAAATGACCCATGATCACGAATCTAAGCTATTTAATCCTGGTAATTCAGGAGACTGCTTTCTAATTGTTCCTCTTAGCCCTTTCATGTGAATTTATGATCAACAAAAACACTACGGTAGAGAAGAAGAATTGCCCTTTGCAAAAGAAATATCTGCTATGGGAGTCTCGGACAAATGCCTCACAACACACAGAGTCTGGGAGAGTCTGAAACATCAATTCAAACCCATCCAGGCAGTCTATGAAGAAATGATCTTACAGTAAAGCTGGAGAAATTTACAAAACTCAGACAAATTAGGAATTACTGTGATGGAGATGTTTCTTTAAATTCATCATTAATTAGACAAACTCAAAAAAATATTTTGTTTTTCTAGTTAATTACCAAGTTGTGTGTGTACCATTTCTCATAAGTAAATGTACTTACCAAATTTAACAAGAAGTTTACACATTTTCATCAAATGATTGACAACACAATTTAATATTACTTAGATTTACAGCCAACTTCTATGATAATGTAAAACATGACTGAGCATGAAAAAAAATCTTAAACGAAGTCAAAAACCTACTTTTAAAATGACATAAGGAAGTAAACAGTTTTTTTTAAGTGCCTACTTTGATGGTACATGAAAAAAGTAAGCTTTTGCTCTCTATGGAACAAAAAGTGACAGTGTACAACTTGCCACATATTCTGCAGTGCTATCTAGTACTCAGCAGTCCAGTAAAATGCTACCCTGGACAAGCAATTCATTTCACATTCACGAACAATCCTAAGACATGTGAAAAGTTCTTATCTGTGGCCAGAAGTTGAAAGGTTCTATATATACATGCACACAAGCATATCCACCAATTCCTAGTCCCTTCAAATTATCCAGTTCACGAAATGGGTTTTTGACTTGTTTAAAAAGTGTACAACACGTTGTGTAGTTGAATTTTCATAATGAGGGGAAAAAACACGTACACCAAAGGGGGAAACTCTGTCATGGCATATTCTACATGTATCCAATACATGAGCAAGAATAGTCTTCATGTTGTGACAACTGGTCTAACCAGCCCTCAATACATAAAACACCCTAATTTTCTAAAGTCATAAGAAATGTGTTTAACCCTTTACAAAAACAAAAATTCCATCATGCATTTTACAAAATAATGACTTCTGAGTCATTTATATGGCCTTATTCACCTGCATATTGTTCTATAATGCAGGGGTACAATATTATAAAATATTGTTCAAAAATCATAAAAATATATATTATCTCTTTCCTTTACCATTTTATGCATATAAATAGTTTACTGAAGAACATGCATCACTTAGATAAAACAAACGCAAAAAAACGCCTCATAAAAAAGTGTGGTTCTTTTACATCTAGCAATATAAAATACAAAATGATTATAGTATAATATTAAAGTAGCTATTAAAGAATTAAATTCAAAAGATTTGCAAACCAATACAGCAGTGAACAGTCCCTTATACAAAAGTCCATTAAGGAAAATCAAGTCAACGTTGTAACAGTTACACAGAAATAAGGGCCAATAAATGCATCATAATGCAAAAGAGCATTACATCATTCCATTTGCACATTCTCAGGTCTTTTGTTTGGACTCCAAGTTTACTGTTCACTCTTCTGTTCTTCTTGTTTCCCATTCAATTCCTGGTCAACTCTGCTTAATGAAAAATAAAATACAAAATTAGTAGGGACAGACCTATTAATAAACAAGTTACCCAAAGCAAATGCTTTTATTTTAATCTTAAGAGTTCAGATTAAGAGTTACAATGAATATTTTAGTATATAGATTATACTGTTAAAAACAAAAATTTGCAAAGAAACAGATGCAATTGCAATATAAGTTTATCAAACAATACTATCTCCCAAACCAAGAGAGTCATTTAAATAACAAGAGAAAACCAATTAAAAGAAGGATGAAAGAAATGACACATCTTAAACCATGGCTACTTTTTAAAAAAAGGTTATTAGAGGTTATCTATTTAAAAAGCAAAATAGCCAAAGCCAGTATGAGCATCTTAAAATTAGAAACCATGGCTTGCTGAATCCTGGATCATGTATGTGTAACTGGAAGCAAACTCCTCCTTCTTAAAGGATCAAAGACGGAAAAGAGGAAGAGACCCTAGAGGCCATCTAGTCCAACCCACTCATTTTATTAATGAGGGAACCAAGGCCCGGAGTGATGGACCTAGGGTTAGACACATATTAAGTAAAAGAGGCAAGACTGGATCCTAGAGTTTCTGACTCCAAATCAAATATCCTTTCCATTGTGTGACGGTGGAAGTGAAGTATCTGGCCCACTGCACACAAGTACAGGGCTAGGATCAGAAGTCAGGTCCTGAGACTCTAAGAACACCATACTACCTCTTCAAAGAGCACAGCCACATTGAGTAGGGGCTTAAATGCTGGCACTACTGCTAAATCAGCAGAAAATGTTCTACCTGGATCTATGATTACATTACAATTTATAGGACTAGGGCTACTTCCTGCTAAAATACCGTATAACAGTTTATAATAGGGTTTGGGAATAATATATGAATATTAATATTTTATGCTACATTATATTATGATCTAATGTGTTTTAATTTAGTGATATGTTGGCTTTACTTTGCAAAGTGCGAATAATATATAATTAGAAGTAGAAGGCCCATCATCAAACCATTCTACCATTAAAACATTTCCAGAAGCTATACAGTATATTTAATTAAACTATTAGCATTTATAAATGCCTTTGATGTAAAAAAAATACCCTTTTAATATACCCATACTTCAGGTATTTAGAAAACTTTTTATATATCACTACCTTCCTAGGTATTTTAATAATATAGCTAATAATAAGAATTGTTAACATTTACATAGCACCTCTTATGTGCCAGTCATTGGGCTAAGCACTTTACCTCATTTAGTCCTCATAAGAACCCTGGAGAGACATGTGCTATTATTAACCCTATTTTACACATGAGGAAACTGAAGCAAACAGAGGTTAAGTGATTTGCCCAGGGTCACATAGCTATTAAGTACCTTAAGTTGGATTTGAACTCGGGTCTTGCTGACTCCAGGTTTAGCATTCTATCCACTGTGCCACTAGCATTTACCTAAAATACCACTCTAGAACTAATGGAATACACTGGTGGGTTTCTAGCATTTTTCCCCCCAGTCTCTGTCACTCTAAGTTTTAAACAATATCATAAGCACTTAAATAAACATAATAAATAAATGTTATGTTAAGTACTTATCAGAGCTCCCATCTTTAAAAAAAAAGTGACTCCTATATTAAAAAAAAATCTATGATGTGGATTTTTTAAAAAATTAATTTGGAGGGGCAGCTAGGTGGGGCAGTGGATAGAGGGCCTGAGTTCAAATCCTGCCTCAGCCACTTGACACTAGCTGTGTGACCCTGGGCAAGTCACTTAATCCCACTGCTTAGCTCCCACAAAAAAAAAAAATTTAAGCTAGAAAAACAATGTGAAGTCATTATTCTACTGTAGATGAATAAAATCAGAGCAACAGAACTTAAGGTACGGTAAAATACTACTATATACTTATACATATATACTCGGTACTTTATATCAAACATTCTAAAAAGATTTTTAGAAAGAAAAGTTTAAAAATGGGCTCTTTTTTCCTACATTATCCAAATTCGACCTTGCTATGAAGTTAGGTATTAGCATTTCCAAACACTGCTGTAATATTATCACATACTGGAATGTGAATTCCATGTGAGAAGCAATATCATTAAATATCAGCAATATAATTATACTCTTAAGCTTGGACAGATCTTAAAAAAAAAATTGGAAAATTTTACTGGAAAAACTCCAAGCATATGCAGTACTGATGACATGGCTATAACACTACCTTTGCATATAAAATTAGTCTAGACAATAATTTAGGTAACAGAAAAAAAAATCAGCTTTAAATTATATTACATGAAGAAACAGACTCATAGAAAGAGAACCAAAATGAGTTTAAAATTAGAAAAAGTCCATGACAAAAAGAGTTTAAAACTTGTTTAAAAGCACATTGTTTAGGACCTGTTTTCTCCACACTTTCAACTATTATTAAAAAAAAAAAACCCCACCAAACTTCCCTGATAAAACTGGGTCTCACTAGAACTCCAGGCTAATTCAAATGTTCTTTATTTAACCATAACACCACACTAATCTTAGACTGGGAACTCTATTCTATGGTCTGTTATAGCAAAAACACACCTACCACTTCATGTTTGTACCTTTTCTCTCCTATGACAAAACACAGACAGATAACAGTTTCTGTTATGCTCAAAGCAGAATCAAACTTAAAAGGAAAAGAGGGAATTTTGAATGTTAAATGGTACAGTGGCTAAGCAGTGACTACTGAACTTCAAGGTAGCTTATCACATGTATGATTTACTTGACTGGTTAGCAGGCCATTTAATTTTAAGCATACAAGAGAATTTAACATATTGGTTAGCAAAGGAAAATACACATTGCAAATATAAATCACTAACCCCAGGGGAAAATGTACAAATACACCTAATGTACAATTCGGAGCTATAAAATATAATAGTTGAAAACAATCTGACATTTGGGGATTATTGTACAAATGGCTTTCCAAAATAAAGTCAATCCCAATAAACAAAACTAATAATTTTCTATTTGGCAAAATAGTGATAATTTATATACAAAACATGGTTCCTAAAATACACAAAGACCACAGACCATGTATTGGTTAATACAAGATGAGTCCTATGTCATTCTTGGCATAGATACACAAGAACTCTAAGATCACAATATATTTGGCATCATGAGACTGCCTGGGGTTAAGGGTGGAGAAAAGATAGCTTATTTAACTTCTGGGGAATATTTATATTTACAAATGCTATATCCTTGTCTGCAAGCTAACCAATCATGAAAGAGTTAGTGTGTGCAATGCAAATGGACTAGTCTAGATGCAACCCAGTCAAGGTGTGCATATACCTTTTTTGTTTCTTTTTAAACTTTTCTTCTTCATACCTTGGTAGGGAAAAGTTATTTCAGTAAATACATACAAGTTATGAGCACCAACAAAAACTGAGAACAAAAAATACCTATAAAAATAAATGTTGATATAAAAAAGCTTGCAGACAAAATTTAAAAGAGCTTTGAAATATGGATGTCAAAAGCACAGGTTCTTTAGTAGCTACATACTACATTAGTTTAACAAACATCAAAACTGACTAAAAATGCAACATGTTTTAAATGATAAATACCTATAATAAAAAGGCTCAACAAAAATGATTACTAGAGAACAAAAGGACTTTTTTATTATGGCATAATATTATCTGCTTTCCTGCCGTCACCAAGTCCTCTGCCAAACCTTTTACAAAAAGTCAATGAATTTTGTGGTCAAAGGCATAAATTCATGATAAAAGATTGAAAGTTTACTTAACAAATCAACTTAGACTTCCCTAATAAGATGGCTGTTCACTGTTCTTATAGGTTTGCAGATCAAATTAATTTTAGGGCCTGGAGATTGCTCAAAACTCCTTAGTTCAAAATTTATTTGCCAAAGAACAAGGATCAAAAGTCTACCATCCAGATCATTATGCATTTTCAGCAATGAAAGGGGGAGGGCAGACACATCTGTTTATCTGGCTTGTCAAATACAAGGTTTGGAAGACGGGGAAGTACAAACCCATACGGATGGAGGGAAGCCCTCTGTCTGTTTAAGAAGCTATGGGTAGAATGTAGCTCTCCCTCTGCAAAACTTTCTTTCCTTCCTAAACAAAAGGCAACCAAGGGAGTTTTCCCTTCTACTCGATTTTTGTTGAAATATTATCACACCACACAGACCTGGAAACATGGGGCTAAAAATGGTCTGGGGAGCAGCAAACATGATGGAGAAGCAACATTCACTATCCATCACATCAAAAATAAAAAGGCAAGATGAAAACATACTGTTTTATGCATTCTGGTATGCCAACATATTCCATGGGGACAAGTTCTGCTAGTTCTGCCAGGTTAAAGACGTATTTAATTTTCTGGCTGAATTTTGAGCTATGAAAGAACAAAAACATAAAAATATAATTATTTATTGATTGTGACCACTTGGGTTAATGAAAAATTGATAACAAAGGCAAACAAAGTCATTTCCAAATTGTTACCTAATAAAAGGCCTTGTAATTGCTAGAAGTGTTCTGATAAACCAAGAAGGGTGAACTATTATTAAAGACTTAAGGTTTTTCCGTAACCTGAAAAAAAAAATTTGAAATGTCAAATATTCATGTTAGAGAAAACTTCTAAAATATTATTAATAAAGAAAAGTATCAGTAAACTATCCCCCACGATGACTATAGCTTAAAACATTTCAAATTGAGGAAATTTCCCTTTCTCAAAATTATTTAAGGGCGTTGCTTTCAGAGTCAAGGAAAACGCACTACAGGCTTGAAACTGAATCCCAGTGCTCCTCAACTACCTAACATTAGGCAAGTCACTCAACCTTGGAGTTAACTCAGTCTCTCATCTGCAGCGAGTAGGTTTAGATGACCGATAAGCCTTATATATGATCCTATGTCTTCTTACAAAGTTAAGAAAACAAATAATAAGGGATTCAAGATAATATCCAACACAGACCTCCTTCTTTGTTTGTTTTTCGAGGCAGTTGGGGTTAAGTGACTTGCCCACAGTGACCCAGCTGTTATCAAGTGATCAAGTGTCTTCAGGCAGAATTTGAATTCAGATCTTCCTGACTCCAGAGCCAGTGCTCTATCCATTGAGTCACCTGGCTGCCCCCAGACCTGCTTCTTTAGAGTCCAGTATGTATTAATTATACATATACCCTTAACCACACTTAGGGTCATGTCCATCATCAGTAAATACCGGGAGAAGGAATAGTTAACCTTTTAAGTACCCCCCCACCTCCAAATTTTTGGGGACTACAAATGTCACAAATAGGATAAGTTTAAACTAAGGGAATTAAAACATGAAAAATAAGGGAATTAGTTTATATTGGCAAAATTAACATACTACAAGCAGATCTATTTTCCTCATTATAAGCAACAATTATAAATAAAACTTGAGTGAAAAACATTTAATGCCACTTTGCATAATTCCTTCTAAGACTATAACAAGGACTTAAGAGCTCATGTGAAAATTTTCAAGGATAGTTCAACAGTGAATAATGAATATTTAACTAAGCAATTCTGAGGAGAGTATAAGCACTGGAAATGCAAGATAGCATTGACCACCTCCATCAAAAAAAAAAACCAGTATAAATTGTGTACGGTGTTGATGGAAGTGTAAATGAGAAGTTTTACTATAAAAAGCTTGTTAGAAAGAATTGCACTTGACAGTTTTCAACTAAATTATGTTGTGAATTATTTTGAGAAATAAGAGAACTCTGCTATGTGAATAATAATTTTTTTAAACAAATATATTTAGTTCCTTTCTGAGGGGTATTCCAAAAAGCAAATTTAACCAAATGAGATGCTATTTAAAGTATCTTTGAAGCTTAAATTACCTTCTATCAATTTGCTGATAACATTTCCTGAGCCATCCCAGACTTGGCATTTTTCTCCGTGTTGTAGCACCATTTAAATAAACTATCATGTAGTTCTCTGCTACTAATAACTCCAAAGTGCCAATAACGTATCTGCCGAAACAAAGGGAAAAAATTTAAATCTATACTATGTGGGAGAACTTCACTACTTCCTGAGCTATGCTTTTAGAAAGACAAAAAAAAAAACCCTTAAATTATGGGAACCAGATCCAACACTGATTCTGAAAAATGGCAGTAGTTTAAATAAAATGAATCATGTGGAGAGTATATCCAGAGAGGAGTCTAGAGAACTAGAATCTCTCTAGCCTATTGTCTGCCACTAACTGGCACTATGACTATGAGAAAGGATTTTGATTTCAGTCAATTTCCCCTAAGTAAAACGAAGAGGCTAGACCTGATTATAGATTCAGAACTGAAAAGAAGCTGAAAGGTCATCTAATGCAGTCCCCCCTAAATGTATAGGGAACTGAGGCGCAGAGGGGCCAAGTCATAAAAAGAGGGGGCTAAGGTCATAAAAGAAGTAAGTGGCATAGCCAGGGCTTGATTGTAAATTGGGGGCCTATTTCTATTCTAGCCCCCAAATTCTATGCTTTTATGGTTAGTAAAAAAAATTTCCTTTCATGATAGAACAAGAAATTAAAAGAGGCAGAAAATTGGGAAGGTATACTCTTTATAATTCCCACATTTCTTTAATAGGTTTTGGAAATGAGGGCTAAAATCTGATTACCCTTTATATGAACCTGAATATTACTTACTTAAACAGATTGTCCATTAAATATCGATAATTAGGTTGACCACTTTCAGGCATAAAGCAGACAGCAAACACAACAATTGCATTTAATCCATCTCCATAATAACCTGAAATTGAAAAAAAAAATTCCACCAACATTCTATTCATCTTCAGAAACACCACAGACAGGCTTTTCATTTTTCTTTTCAAAAAAGTATAAAGTATTAATTTTTTAAAAACTCCTCAGAATAAAACTTTTTTAAAATATCTACTATGAAATAACATGGGGAAACAAGCACTACAGTGTTGTTTCATATTCATAAATGGACATTAATTTGAAAATTCCAAGTTCTTTTCCATGGTTTATCACAATACTACAATTTCTGTCAGACAGCTTAGCCAGACTGGCTATGGGTAGGTAAGTTTTAATGAATTTGAAGTAAATACTACCTTATGAAATAGGAAAAAGAAAAATGTATATTATAGATTGCTTAATATTTTGATTTTAAAATATTTTATTAATACTTTAATTTTCATATTATCTCAGTTTGCAATTATATATCCTTTTTCTTTCCCTTCCCCAGAAAGCCATCCCCTGTAACAAAGGATTTTTAAAAAAGAAAGCATTTCAACAAAATTAACATATTGAATGAACCTGACATATCTGATACATTCCCCAAACCCAATACCCTCTACCTCTGCAAAGAAAGGAGGAAAGTGGATGCTCCCTGCCCACCTCCAGGTTTCCTAAGGGAAACGGAATAAGCAAGCTAAAATATGCATGTTTAGTTGTATCAGAACAAATTCTTGATGTCAGTCAGTTAATAAGCATTCATTAAGTGGCTACTATGTATCAGCCATTGTGCTAAAGTGATGAGAATACAAAGAAAGGCCAAAGAAAAATCTCTGCCCTGCAGAAGCTCATAGTCCAATGCTAAAAAAAAAAATCACATCAGGAGTTAGTATTCAGATAATTAATCAACAATTTACTGTCTTACACCTTCCTTACAACAATCTTGTGACATAAGCAGAGCAAGTATTATCCTCATTTATACAGACAAGTAAAAAGGCTCAGAGAAGTTAAATGATTATGATGCAGGATTCAACTCCAAGCATTGTGAACCCACGTCTAAAAACAGTTTAACTGCCATTTTAGTTTAAGTTTTATTTATATAGTTTAACATGCATTAGAATGAATTTCAATGTTCAGAATAAACTCTGTATACTTTGACCATAATTTTTTAAAACTTTAATAAAACAAAAAGATTAAGAAGGACAGCCAGGTAGTTATAATTAATGTTCCTTAAAATTTCTTCTCGTTTCCTCTGAAAAGAAAAATGAAATAAAAGGCCATTTCTAAAAGAGAAGCTTAAATAAAAAAAAAAAGAGAGAACACACAGGTTTTAAAACTTGCTTCTCATGAACAAGTTGTTTCATTTACTATTTCTGCACTTTCTGATCCAGATTATCCAGTTTTTAGCATTTGCAAAAGATCTAACTAAGCAGAAAAATGTGACTGAAAACATATTCAACTGATTTGCTTTCAGAGATGTATGAAGCCTACAGAGCAAGAGGAGTTACATTAAACAGTGAACAAATTCAATAAAATGACTGCAATATGAAAATTTTTCATGGAGTATTTTAATCTCTTTGGCTTACTGCTGTGTTCAAGGAACAGTGGCAGGAAAAGACTCATCACATCTAACCGGTCCCAACATTCCACTCGGCCATCACCTAGGTTCAGAAAATTATGACCTCATTCTTGGACTGGCTACATAGCTTTCTAATTAGTCTCCCTCAGTTTTGAAAGTATAACTCACTGGATCTTCTATTTAGTTGACAAAAGCAGCTTTTAAATTCTTCCTTTAAATATTTTATCACTTATATCTTTCCTTACCATTCCTACTACCATTATCCTAGTTTGAACCCTTATTACTGCAAATACTGTAATAAACTCCTAACATAACTCCTAGAAGAAACATTTTCCTATATTGCTCTAGGTTCAACAAATTTTACTCTTGCCTAGAAAGGTCTAAAACTTCTTAACCTGGTATTCAAGGGCTTCTAAGACAGGCCACTGTATACTTTCTACCTGATCTTACTACTACTTTCCTTCAGTTTGGCAAGGACACAGGAGTGGGTGAAACTAGACATTTTCTGACTACATTCCTCACCTTTCCACCTTTTGTTTCTGTTCAAGCCATTCTTCTTACTGGAATGCCCTCTCCCTCTGCCCCCGCCACCCCTTGCCTTCTCCCTAAAATAATATTAGAATATTGATATCCTGTACATACTTCAAGGTTCAAATTCCCCCCAAAGTCATCTCTGAGATTGTAAGCCACAAGTGATCTTTTCTCTCTCTCTCTCTCCCTCCTGCTAGAGCTCCTTATTCAGAATTGCCTCATAACACTCATTCCATTTGTAAAAATGTCTTATTTCCCCTGCCAGATAGTTCTGCTTCTCAAGGAGCTTACAACGTCATGCTCACCTCTGTATTCCCTACAACACAGGGCAAGCTGTCTCATATATATAAGTGGACATCCAAGTATTCATTGAACTGAATTCACTTTCCAATCACTTTCCCTCATGACCAACAACACATTAATAAGTCAGCTGGCTAAGGATAGATATCTTGTCCATAGTTCTAGAAGACAGCTTTTCCTCTATACTAAATAAAAGGGTGATTCTAAGTATGAAATTGATCTTCTTGGGTGTTACTCTTACCTAATCATGAGAAACAAGATGGACCTGGATAAATAATTTTGATTTCTAAAAACTGTTTCACTAAGTAAATAAAAAAAAGCATAAATAATAGAGGAAAGGGGAAGGAGAATAATAATAAAAAGATAATGTTACATGTAGGGAAAAGGACTCCTGAATTTTAAAAACATATTAAACCCCTCAAATTTTGAAATGTGCATCCAGACATGCTATTTTAATCAATGTATGCCTTCTTTAGCATTTGTTCCCCTCCATGGAAGCCAATCACCACTGCTTCCCCCCTCCAATGTGATTATTCTCTCATAAAAATAATCAATAAATGCTAAGTTCAAACTCTTCATCTTGGCACCCAAAACACGTCTCAACCCCAAACTGCATTTCCAGCCCAATCTCCTAATACCCTTCTATCTATAACCTAACTAAATTAGACTGCTGATATTTGGATTATTTTCTTATTTCTACACCTTTGCTAATGTTATTTCCTTTGCCTATGACGTCTTCCTCCTCATACCATCCTGATTTATCCTCACTTCCTAAATTTTAACCAGACTTCAAAACATACCTCAAATGATACTTCCTCAGTGAAGCTTTTTCTACATATCCTATCTCAATGTAGGGAGAAGCCAGCTCTCTCACCTTTAAATTATGCTAATTTGTATCACTTTTATGGCACTTACAATATGCTTCCTTGAATTTAAGTTACCGATCTGTCTCTTCCACTAGACCAGTCTGTGTGTTATATCTTATTTTTCTTTGCCTATTCCCCTCAACACTATGCCCCATATATCCTAAATGTTAAAATCAGTAATTTCTGAATGAACATACTGAATAGACTTTGTTTCTTTTCTGTAACAGTTGAGTTGTAAGTCTAGAGCTTTAGGGAAAGTTAAAAACCACAATTAGAGAAGAATCTATTATTCCTTTGAGATCATATGACTACTAAAAGGAGGCTTTCCACATCTGAATTTCTGATAATACATCAGAGTTTAATAACCTTCATTAACCCTTACCTCCATGACTGATAACTTTTTTATAGGGTTCAATTGCTTTCATGTCAACCCTGTGATCCTGTTCTCCAATTCTGAACATACGCCAGCGTCGTCCATCTTCCTTTTCCTCTGCTGCTGTGTATTCAGTAATTGATCCTTTCCTAATTACTTCAGTAGTTTTGGGTTTCGGAAGATCATCTGCCAAAGTAAATTTATTGATACATAAATTTTTATTTTTACAATAATAACAATCAATTTATAGGTTAACCACTTTACTATCTATTCGGATTGGCTGGGTAAATTCTTTGTAATAAAATCTGCAGAAATTTTAACTTAATTGCAGAATATGCTCATTTTTTACGATGTGGAGGGCTTTGATTTCATCTGATTTCATGTTTTTCTTTCAGGTCAATTCCTTAAGTGTATTTTTATCATTTTTTTGTAGTCTCTAATCAGAGTGTGATGTACACCCACAATTTTCGTAAGAATAAAGAAAACTATAATGACCACCAAAATTTTATACTAGTATTGGTCCTACATTAGTTTTATAGCTTCTAGTCACAGGGAGAAAAAATGCCCCATTATCCTTGACAGTTCCTGTAGGTTATGCAAAATGACTTGATAGCCAATTTCCTTTTTTTAGATCATGCAAATTATTCCTCAAATGTCAATCCATTAGATGGAAAGTGGTTAACTTGATTTTCTCATTTGATCACAGGTTTATGGGGAAGCAGCAATTAATACATTAATGATATTCTGAAATATACATGCAAATAAATCTATTTAAAATTAACATTAACCAGAGCACAAGCACCAATCAATGAAATTTATATTTCTAGATTACATTTTGGTTGATTTTTTAATAAAGTAGTGATTTTTAAAATTTTAGTATCATAGTCCTTACCGAAAAAACTGAGTGAGTTGGGAAGAAGGGGAAGGGTAGAAAGGGAAAACCTACTGCGTGTTAGTTGTCTGTTTCCAAGACAAAGTTGTTAACGGAAAATATCCTTCCAGGAAATGAATGCAGCAGCATTAAAGGAAGAAAAGACAAAACAAATAGGCAGAAACCTGTTTCAGCATCTTTGTAAAATACTGCAAAAGGGAATACTTCCTGAACCAAGTAGCAAATGTGAAAATAAGCAGGTTCAAGCCCACACAAATTTAACTGAATTTCTGTCAGTACATGATAGGTGTTTTTTTCTCTCTACCATAAAGATCTAAAATCCTTTTTCTCCTACATAATAGCCAGCTTGCTCAGTCGAGTGCTCGCTTCTGTCTCTCTACACAAACACACACAGAGCAAAAAACAGCATTTATAAAATTTTTATTTTTCTATAAGAATGTTGCTGATGGTAGTTAACTGGTAGAAATAAAGTCACCAAACAGAACAGAGTGAGTTTATTTGGTTATATGAAATTCAATATAAGATTCAAAGGACCAAGAAGTCTACTGTTTCCTCCCTGACCCCCAAGGCAATAACCTAACAAACTAGTCTTCCTCAAAGAAAGCCTCTTTCCCTATTCTGACATCAACACAAATGGGGTTGCTTCAGAGGGCTGCAATTTTGGCCACACTAAAGCATGAACCTTTAAGCCTCTTAGTTGGCTAACCTGTTATGATCAACCAGGGGGAAAAAAATCAGTACTCCAACACACCAACCTCCCCCAAAGGGCAAACTCAATTCTGAACTATAAAAATTGGTGAGAAATAAAAAGTCATGAGAAAATAAACTCACACAATATTCTGAAAGTTAAAATGAAGCCACCTAGGCTGATTATAGTAAAATTCTAATGTGCAATATTTTATGCCCATAGATTTTCTATTATTAAACAGTAAGCCAAAAGGTAAATCAAATATATAGGTACAGAGACATGTATATTCAAGGGAAAAGACTAACTTTAAAATATCTCTTTTTCTTTTTGGTTAGGCTATGGGGTTAAGTGATTTGCTCAGGGTCACACAGCTAGTAAGTGTCAAGTGTCTGAGGCCACATTTGAACTCAGGTCCTCCTGACTCCAGGGCCAGTAATCTATCTATCCACTGCTCTACCTAGCTGTCCCACCAAAATATATCTTAACCAAAAAATGGTGGAAATGTATGTAGTGTGTAATTTATCTTCCAACTTCCTTAATTACTTCATTATTTATACATAAAAAGTACAAAAAATAAAATATTTACCTTCCCATTCAAACTCATTACTGTTCTCAGATGGAGTATCTAAACCATCCAAGTCAATCTCTCCACTTTCATCCAAATCATCTGACAAAATGGAACCATCACTCCGATCCAGTGTTAAGCTAATATCTGGAGCCATTAATTTTTTTCTTACTTTATTTCCATTTACTTCTAGTGGGCCTGCAAAAAATAAATAAATAAATGAAAATGTACACATTAATGTTAGCTTAGATGCTCATAACAGAGAAAATGAATTCATACCTCACTGCTTCATTAAAAAATTTGTTTATTGAAAGCTACAGCATACTAAACTGTTAAATGTTTCTCATTACTGTTTTTATAGAATGATTAGCCTTTACCTTTATGCCTTAGTTCTGTCAATATAAGAGCCAATAAGATTTTGTTCCCATGCTGGGTTTTTTCTTCCTGATTTCAAATCTGGCCTCAGACTAGCTGTGTAACTCTGATTCTCTAGGGTTCTCTATCACTTAACTCTGTTTGCCTCAGTGTCCTCACCTGTAAAATGAGCTGGAAAAGGAAGCACTCAGTATCTTTGCCAAGAAAACCTCAAGTCATGAAAAGTTGACTGAATCACAACAACAAAAAATACTATGGCACCTCTATCATTCTTCATTATCTTTCATGGAATGATTCAGAAACCTCATCTGTATTTCAGTATCCAAGGAGGTAGGTTCAATTGGCCCAGGGGACCCAATCTCAAAGGCAATTAGGTTCTATCCTCCTTACTTAGTTATCAATAACCTTTATTCACTTTTATCCTGTCCTTTCCAAGTCTGAAAATTATTCTCCTTAGAGAAAACATAAATTGCTGCCAAAGTAAATTTACTGATACATATACTTTTATTTTTGCAATAAGAGCGGGCCTACTCTGTGCTAACACTTTGACATATTCTATTACAGCTACTCAGCAACCTCTCCTATTTTGGTATACATTCAATCTATATTCCCCAATCCAGATCCTGATTACTCGCCTGATATCTTCTTCTCACCAAAGCCAAACCTATATTTGAGCCCTTTATCTCTGTACCCCCACCCGTCAAGTCTCCTCTAAAAACCTGTTCTTTAATCACCCCCTCCTCTTTAATCTCTCCCCATCTCCTGGCTCCTTCCAAATATTCTCAGGTTTCACCCCTCCCCATCTTAAAAATGAACCTTTCACTTAACACTGCCATTCCCTCAAATTAGTATTCTCCATTCCTGTCCCTCCCTTTCATAGCCCAAAGCCTATTAAAAAAATTATACTCATTGCCTCAACCTGTAATATGGATCCTCTCTCCAGTGTGACAATGGTTTGTTAACTTCTAAACCCAATGCCCTTTTCTCATTCCACATTGTACTGGCCTAACAACCCTTTCCCTGAACTGTATTCCAGACCCCGGTTTCATGCTTTTGTACAGGCTGTCATCCAGGGCCTCTCTTCCTTTCCACCTCTGAGAAGCCTTAATTTCTTCACTGGTTCGGGTGTCACCCATTCCAGCAGACACAGCTTTTCCTCATCTCACATATGCTTACCTGTTTTTATGTTGGATCCCTCTAATGAAGCTCCTTAAAGGCAGAGACTGTTTCTCATTGTGCCTTTGAATCTCCAGGACCTGTACTGTACTAATCAAACAAAAGGTACTTAACTAATGCTTACTGGATTGAACTGTGAACTGACTGGGCCCTTTGTCTTGGGGCAAATGAGGAGAGTAGGTAATTTCACATAAATGCCTAGTATGAGATCCTTACCTGGCTGGTGTTCTGGTCCTGCTACGGCTAATATATCTGCTTCAATGCTGTCATCCTCCGGTAAGGGTCTGGAAGACACAGACACCATAATTATCCTTTCCTCAATCGCAAGGGAGCACATATAGTGGCTTATTGAAATAAAAATGACTGTGAAACTAAGTAAAGGCTATATACATAATGTGGATTGAGCTTTATTGTAAATTTAGCCAATAACTGAAAAGATAACTTAGTTGAAATTATCAGAGGTTAAATGAAAGCAATTAATTTGTGTGTAGATCATATATTTGATTGGAAAAATGGTAGAGATGAAATATCTTTTTTTTTTTTTACCAACAGGAATAACTATTTACAATAAGCAGACAGCTACAGTAAAGTGGAATAAATTCTATATTTAGTCAGAATGCCCAAGTTCCAGTCCTGGTTTACCCTAAGCATATAATTTCTCAGAGCTCATTTCCTGATTATAAAATAGGGATAATAACACTTGAAACATCTACCAAAGGACTGTTCTAAGGTCAAATAATGCATGCAAAAGCACATTGTAAACTATGAAGCACTAACACCTTGTTTTTACCATAAATATAGATGGTAGATGTAAGCAATTATTAAAATCAATTAAGTATCCCTTCCCTCCTTAAAAAAAGTCACAGGATATCTGCCCTGCAAATCCTAAAGAAATTCAACATATATTATTCAGTTAATTTGCAAGCCAGAAGTCATGTTATACAACTGTTTAAAATTTCCTTTTTATCTTGAAGTTCCTTACATTGGGAAGTCTTCATCTTGCCATTCTTCCTTAAGCTCCACACCTTCCATCCTTAGCCTGGCCTCAATATCAACTACAGATTCCTGGTAATCCAGAGAACCACTGACCTATGATAGAGCAAGACAAAGATATTATAGTTAGGATAATCAGTTCATTTCTTCTCTATTCTCCCTTTCTGTCTGCTCAAAAGTTGCACCTACTTAAAAATGAATTTTTAAAAATAGGTTATCTCTCACTGATGTGCCAAGATGTGATCATAACAGTCACAAAGCAAGTTGCTCAGGAGAAAAGATTCATATGTACCAACTCTAACCTACAAAAGTAATACCAATCATTTCCTCAAAATTTTTTTCTATTTGGGCATCCATGATGTTGTTTTCTGCTGATTTTCTTCTCCTACTATTCCAATGCCCTTTACTGGTTTCTCTTCCTCTTTCCACCCCAATAAGTGTAGACAACTCCCAAGCTTCTTTCTGTCCTTAGGGACATCTCGTCAACTCACATGACTTTAATTCAACACATATTTATTAAGTGCATTCAGAATACAAAAACAAAAAAAAACCTAGTCACTGGCTGTCAAGGAACTTCTATTTTATGGGTTTCAATCACCCTCTTTATGTGGATAATTCTTCCAATTTCAATATGCCTACCACTGGAACCTCTCCACCTGGATGACCTGCTGATAACTTGAATATGTCTATAATAGAACTCATATCTTCTCTCCAAAACCTACCCCCTCTTAACTTCCCTACACAACTCAAAACTGACTTTTTTCTATTTCAACCTCTGCAATCCAGTTTCCAAGTTCTGTACTTTCTTTTCCTAAAATTTTATCAGTCCCCTAATTCAGGCCTCTTTAGCACAACCACCTAATAACTACTTCTCCTTGGTTGCAGTTTACCTTTCTCTTTCCAATCTGTTTCCCACTTTATTATAAATTTCTTCAAGGTAAGGTCTGTTGATTTATCTTTGCATTCTCACACCCAACTAGAAAGCCCCACTCACAGAAAGCACTTAATAACTGTTTACTGAACTGGACGTGGACAAATAGGCTCAGCATAAAAGCCAACATTCAGAATTACAACTTTGTGTCAGGATTAGGCACCCAAAGGACTTTTCTTAAAATTCTATATCCACAGTATATTTCTTAATGTGGTGGGGGTTTTACTTTGTAGTTGGTAAAAACCAGAGGGGAACAAAAGCAAAATTTAACATTTTTGCTATTTCACTGCAAATCTTCAGATAAGGAAGTAGACTAGTCAGCCAAGATTAGCCAATTTAGTCAGAATTCTGTACTTGGAAATATTAGCATCTAAAAGATTTAAGAACAGGAAACTAACAAGAAAAGCATAGTATAAGCACAGCCACTTTGATGGGAATCAAAGTACTATTGACTCATAAATTTAACTACTGCCACTAGCTACTTTTTTCTTCAAAAATAATTACCAATTACAAAAAAGGGCTGACAGCAACAATTTAAAAAATTAACACGATTAATCTGATTTGTTCACCTACATATTGGAAGCTGGTACTGGCACGACTCACTTAGGTAAATGCTCAAGATTTATGTTAAGGGGATAGTTGAGAAAAATGTGGCTCCCTCTGCTCAGGCACACAAGAGACACATTAGAAACAAAGCACTACAGGAATAACAAGATCAATTAGAAATGTCCTTAAGAAGTTTACAATCCAGTAAATTAAGGATTTCCTAAAGAAGACACAGCTTCTTTAGAGGATAAGTTGATGAATTCAGTGGAGAAGAAGAAATCAGTATGAGAAGCACCAGCCCACTCCCACTAAAGCTACTGGCTTAATACCTCTCTAGACTTATTTCATGTTTTATTCATGTTTACTATGTTCTAGGCAAACTGGACTACGATTACTTTCCCAAACTTGACATTAAACCATTCTTTTACGTTTTATAGAGACTGCCTTGTTCCTGTACCTCTCTCTGCCATCCCTCACTTCTAAAAGGCACTCCTTGCCCCAGCACCTCTTAGAATAAACTAGTTTCTTGCAAGGGTCTGTTCCAGGGCCACTTATTTTGCAAAACCTTTTCCCAATTCCTCCTACCTCTGTCTTCTCCAGCCTCAAAACACTTCACCTTCTCAACCTATTTCCTCCTCTGTAGTGCTAGTGTTGCTGTTGTTAAATCGCTTCAGTCATGCCTGACTCTTCATGACTCCATTTTGGGTTTTCTCAGCAAAGATATTGGAGTAGTTTGCCATTTTTTTCTCCAACTCACTTTACAGACAAGAAACTGAGGCAAACAAGATTAAAGCGACTTGCCCAGGGACACACGGCTACTAAGTGTCTGAGGGCAAATTTGAACTCAGGTCAGGTCTTCCCGACTCCAGGCCCAGTCCTCATCTGTAAAATCAGGATAATAATAACACCTACCTTACAGGGTAATGTATGTAAACTGCTTTATAAATGCCATTATTTATTATTACCTACTTGGTTTTTGATACCATTAACTAAAAAAGTTCTTCATATCAAGCCAAAATCTGCCTTCTTTACCTCTCATTGAATACCTCTAACTACACTCTCTAAAGCCTGAATGGATGTCGAAAAGGAAAGCACAGAATAGCGTTCTGGGGCACAGGTAAGAGAAGGATGAGGATCCAGCAAAAGAGACTGAGAAAAGGAATGGCCAGATAGGAAGGGGTACCAAGAAAAGTCTCAAGATGGGAGTAGAGAATAAGCAATAAGAGTGTAGTCAACAGTGTCAGAAAATATAGAGGTAAAGAAGAAAGCAGACTGAGATAAAATTCTAGATTTAGCAGTCAAGAGATAATTGTTAATCCGGAAGAGAACAATTTTAGTAGTGTAGTAAGAATCAAAGGTTAGACTACAAGAGGTTTAGTATGTGGGAAAAGAGAAAAGTAGAGGCAAAGAATATAGCCTTCTCCTAGGTTGAAAGGGAGATAAAGACACAGAATGAAAATAAACAGAAATTTTAAAATAAAATAACAAAACAAAGATACAGAATGGTGGCCTTGAGAGGAATCATGAAGATGTTTTAAGAAGGGGGAAAACTTGGGGAAGGAGAGAGAGGCTACAGTAAGTAGGTAAGAACAGACTGATGACTGGAATGAGAGGAAATGATAGATTCTATATGACAGCACATATGAGTCATACAAAGCAAAATATTTAAGCACTTCATGTGCGTAGAGAAAACATGGTGCTTCAAATTAGAGGAAAATAAACTGTTTAGATAAGACCTGGACCTTCCCCCCCTGGTGTGGTTTGTAGACTAGCTAGAGAATAAAACTGAACAAAATAGCTGCGATAAAATTTTTACATCAGATATCTTTGAAAAAATTCTTTGTTCTATGAGATGGCTTTTTGGGAGGGTAAAAGGGAGGTAACAATAGAAGGGAAATTTAGGTGCTGTAAAACTTAAAGAGGTCAATGAAATTTTTTTAAAAATCTCTTTCATAAGGGGTCTAATATTCAAGATGTTTGGAAACTATTACAAATATGCAAGAGAAATCAGTCAATATTCATCAAATGCTTACTATGTGCCAGGGCCTGGGATAAGTGCTGGGGATACAAAAGGAGGCAGAATGGGGAGACAACATGCAAACAAACATATACAAAGCCAAGCTACATATGAGATAAATAGGAAATAATTAACAAAGCAAAGGCACTGAATTAAGAAAGGTTGGGAAAGGCTTCCAGTAAAGGATGGGATTTTTGATGTGACTTAAAGGAACTCAAGGAAGTTAACTGGTAGAGCTGAGGAACACATCTGACGCAAGGGGAACAACCAGAGAAAATGCCCAGGGCTAAGAGATGGAATGTCTATCTCTTGTTCATGGAACAGCAAGAAGGACCGTGTCATTAGACAGAAGACCATATGGCAAGGAAGACGGTGTAAGAAGGCTGGAAAAGGTAGAATGGGGCTAGGTTATGAAGGTTTTGAATGCCAGTGGATTTTATATTTGATCCTGGAGGGTTTTTTGTTTTTGTTTTTTTTGGTGAAGGGAAGTGGGATGACATGGTTAGACCTGGGCTTTGGGAAAATCACTTTGGTAGCTGAACAGAGGACAGATTTGAAGTATGGAGAGACTTGAGGCAAGCAGACCTAGTAGTAGGCTATTGCAATAGTCCAGGCATGAGGTAATGAGAGTCTCTACTAGAGTGGTGGCAAGTGTCAGAGGAGAGGAGACAGATCCAAGGGATGTTGCAAACAAAGGTGAAATCAACAAGCCTTGGCAACAGATTAGATATGCAGGGAAAGGGTAAGAGAAGGTGAGGAGTAGGGATGACTCCTAGGTTATGAAGCTGAGGGGACTGCTCTGTGTTGCCCTCTTCAGTAACAAGAAAGGTAAGAGGGGGGAGGGCTGGGGGGTAAATATGTTTTGCCCATGTTTAGTTTAAGAGTCTGAGTCGTTTAAAGGCAGTCTAAGCTAGACAGAGGTCAGCGGAGTTTGGGACAGGATAGGAAGATTTGAGAATCATCAGCATGGAAAAGATAATTAAATCCAGGAGAGTTGATGAGATCACCAAGTGAAACAGCATTGAGAGAGAGAGACAGAAAGAGAAAGAGAGAGAGAGAGAGAGAGAGAGAGAGAGAGAGAGAGAGAGAGAGAGAGAAGAGCGCCCAGTACAGAAGCTTCAGGGACATCAACAGTTAAGAGGGCATGATCTGGAAGAGGATTCAAACAAAAGAGATCAAGAAGGAGCAATCAGACAGGTAGGAGAAACACCATGAGAATGTTGCCCCAAAAACCAAGAGAGAAGACAGTATCAAGTAAGAGAGGGTGAACAACATTGTCAAAGGCTGCAGAGAGATTAAGGAGAATAAGGACCGAGGAAAGGACACTGGATTTGACAACTAAGAGATTACTGGTAACTTTAGAGAGAGAAGTTTCCATGAAATGATAAGGTTGGAAGCAAAACTATAAGGCATTAAGAAGACAGTGAGAGGAGAGAAAGTAAAAGCACCTATTGCAGGCCTTTTCAAGGAGTTTAGCTACAAAGGGCAGAAAAATGGAGGATGGTTACTGTGGTGGAAGGATCGAAGTAAGGGTTTTTTTTCAGGATGAAAGAGACATGAGAATGTTTGTAGGCACAGAGGATGAGCCAATAAATGGAGAAAAACTGAAAATAAGTGAAAAAGTGGGGGTGACCACAGGGGCAGCCTGTTGGGGGAGACAGGATAGGATAGAATAGGATTGTTTGACTAGCTAGAAGGGTTAGCCTTGGTAAGGAATAAGGCCATTGTGTGAGACAGGGTGACGGAGCAGATAGTGGCAGAAGGCATCTGAGTGACAGGAGATGAGTACGAGAGGAGAAAAGGGAGCTCAAGGAACCAAGAGTCAGCTTTGATCTGCAATTCAGACTCCATAGTTCTTTCTCACACCACAAAATGAGTCGCTATATTTTTGTAGATGTGGATCCTTTTCCCCTTTTTATGATCTCTTTGGGATACAGACCTAGCAGTGGTACTGCTGAATCAATACACAATTTTATAGCCCTTATTGCTCTCTAGAATGGCTGGATCAGTTCAAAGTCCACCAACAATGCATTAGTGTTCCAATTTCCCCCACACTGATGTACTTGTTGATTGATCAATTGTTAAGGCAACTTTGATTCATGCTTAAATGGAAAGACTCATATGAAACCAAAAAAGTGGAAAGAGTATGCTTTGATTTACATTCAGACTCCATGGTTCTTTCTCTGGATGCAGATAGCATTTTCCATCATGGAATTTGGAATTGTCTTGGAACGTTCTATTACTGATCATTAGTCAGAGTTGATCATCACACAATGTTGCTGTTACTGTGTACAATGTTCTGGTTCTGCTCACTTCATTCAGCATCAATTCATGTAAGTCTTTCCAGGTTTTTCTGAAGTCCACTTGCTCATCATTTCTTATAGCACAATAGTATTCCATTATATTCACGTAGCATAACTTGTTCAGCCATTCCCTGATTGATGGGCAGCCCCTCAATTTCCAATTCTTTGCAACTACAAAAAGATCTACTATAAATATTTTTGTATGTGTGGGTCCTTTTCCCTTTTTTATGATCTCTTTGGGATACAGACCTAGAATCAAAGGGTATGCACAGTTTTATAGCCCTTACTGCTCTCCATAATGGTTGCATCAGTTCATAACTCCACCAACAATGCATTAGGGTTCCAATTTTCCTCACAATGATGTACTACTGATGGAGCGGGGGTGGTTTTTTTTGATGAATTGTAACTTTGATTTATGCTTTAAAAGAAAGTGACTTAGACCCTCTTCCTACCACATATTTTAAGGAGGTCAAACATAGAAAGGTTTCAAATATACCAGAATAGTCATAGTACTCCTTTTGGTGTAGTAAAGGACTATAAAAGTGAGTGCCAATGGGTGGGTAATGGATAAACAAACTGGTATATAAGAAAATCTAAAATTACTATGCTATAAGAAACTGTAGATAGGAAGAATTCAAAGAAATTTGGGAAGATTAATATGGATTGATAAAGTACAGTAGAATATGGAAAACAATACACAGAATAACAACAATTTAAATGAAAAATGAAGCAAAACAATACTGTGTAATTATAATGAAGCTTTGCCCTAGAGAGAAATGAGAAAATGTTCCACCCTTTATGAAGAAGTGAGGGACTGTACACACGAAATATATATGTAACTATCATAATCCATGTTTTTTCGTTGGTTTTGTGGAACTTGTTTTCAAAATCTATTACATGGGAAGGCTTACAGGGCGAGGGAGGGATATATTCGGGGATTTTAAAACAAAAAAGGCATCACTTTAAAAACAGACAGAGTACATACTGTACTCACCGCATTAGGTAATATGGGAGGACTGGAGGTCACTATTGACCAGGAGAATCAAGAAAGACTTTCTGAAGGAGATATCACTTGAAATGGGCTTTCAAGAATACACAGGAATTAAAATGACCCAGAGGGCATTCCAAGAACAGGGACTAGAATTGCCTGAGCAAAGATGTGAGAGGCAAGGATTAAAAAAAAAAATCAGGATGGACTAAAACCTGCACAAAGGGGTGAAACCAAACTAAATTTGATATTACTGATAAGGTCTGACCAATTCACACTAATGTAATAATATCAAAGCTAGCTTTTACATGGTGTTGTAAGGTCTGCAAAAGTGTAGTCCTGATTTCTAATCTCATCATTCAATTGAAATTTCTCTCCAATGAGAGCAGTTACCAACAATCTCTTAATTGCCAACTCTAATGGCAGTCTTTGGACACCAGCTTCTCCTTCCTGATTCTCTCTTTTCTCTGTTATTTTGATACTGCTCTCCTGGTTTTCCTCCTACCTGATTACTCCTTCTCAGTCTACTTTGTTGGATATTTTATTTAGGTCACAGGAGTCCTGTCCCTCAAGGCTCTGACCTGGGCCCTCTTTGCCTTTTTTACACTTTCACTTGGTGATCTCATCAGCCTCCAAGGATTATCACCTCTAGGCAGATGATTTTCAGATTTATTTATCCAGCCCTAACTTATTTCCTATTTCTATTTCTAGTCCTGCATCAACAAAGGCTTTGGATATCTTGAAATGGATGTCTTATGGACCAGAAGTGTCAAACACATAGCTCACAACACTCCAAGTACAGCCTGAATCAGATTAAAATGTAGTTCCTATCTTGATTTGAGTTTGACATTACTGCTGTAGATTAAACTCAGTATGTCCAAAAGTGAACTATCATCTTTCAGTTCAAACCTTCCCTCTTCCTAGTTAGCCACACTTGCAACCAAGTTCATGCTTGAGTCATCATTCAAATACATCCCCCTACCCTCCACCGGGATATCAAAGCAAAGTTTCATGTAAAAATGGGCATGATAAAAGACAAAAACAGTAGGGATTTAATAGAAGCAGAAAAGATTAAGAAGAGGTGGCAAGAATACACAAAATGAACCACACAAGAAAGATCTTAAGTCAAGTGAATTTTAGGGAGCATAGCTAAACAATAAGGCTAGGGGAGGTGATGGAATTCCTGCTGAATTATTTAAAACCCTAAAAGATGATATGGTTAAAGTGCTGCACTCAACATACCAGCAAATTTGGAAAACACAGAATAGTGACTACCGGATTGGAAAAAGATCACTTTATGCGCCAATCCTAAAAAAAGGAATGTTCAAATTACTGAACAACTGTGCTCATTTCACACAACAGCAAGGCCGTGCTTCTGATTCTGCAAGCTAGGCTTCAGCGATAAGTGAACTGCAAATTACCAGCAGAGCAGGCTGGTTTTCAAAGAGGCAGAGGAACTAAAGACCAAATCACCCACATTCACTGGATTATGGAGAAGGCAAGGAAATTCCAGAAAATATCTACTTCTGTTTCATTGACTACATTAAAGCCTTTGTGTGGATCATGACAAAATGTGGCAAGTCCTCAAAAGGATGGGAGTATCAGACCACCTTAATTGTTTCCTGAGGAACCTATATATATGTTGCCAAGAAACAACAGTTACAACTGCATATGGAACAACTCACTGGTTTAAGTCTAGAAAAGAAGTACAACAAGGCTGTATATCATCTTATTTAACTCATATGTAGAGTACCTCATGGAAAACATCAGGCTGGATGAATCAAAAGCCAAAATTAAGGCAGCTGGGAGAAATATCAACATATGCAGATAAATAACACTCTGATGGAAGAAAATGAAGAGGAATTAAGAAGCCTCTTTATTAAGGATGAAAACAGGAGAGTGTAAAAAGTGGTTTGAAGCTTAACATCAAACTAAGATCTTGGTAAGTGGTCCCATCATTTCTTGGCAAATAGAGGGAGAAGAAATGGAAGCAGACTTTATATTCTTGGGCTCAAAAACCATTGCAGACAGCAACTGCAACCACGAAATTAAAAGACAATTTGCTTCTTGGAAGGAAAGCTATGGCAAATCTGGACAGCATACTAAAGTGCAGAGACATCACCTTGCTGACAAAGGTCTGAACAGTAAAGCTATGATTTTTCTAGGAGCAATGCATGACTGTGAGAGTTGGACTATAACTAAAGCCAAGCGCTGAAGAATTGATGCTTTTGGATTGTGGTGCTCAAGAAGACTTCTGAGAGTCCTTTGGAAAACAAGGAATCAGTAATACTTAAAAGAAATTAATTCGGGTTATGCACTGGAAGGTCAAATACCAAAGTTGAAGCTTAAATACTTTGGTCAGATGAGAAGCTAGGACTCATTGGAAAAGACCCTGATGTTGGGAAAGCTTGAAGACAAAAGTAAAAGGGAATGGTGGAGGCTGAGATGGATAGAAAGTATCTGGAAAAATGAACTTGGACAGACTTTGAGAGACAGTGGAAGATAGAAGGGCCTGGCATGCTATGGTCCACGTGGTCACAAAGAGTCGGGACATGGCTGAACAAGATAGCATAGCGTAAGTCCTGTTGATTCTACCTTCACAAAAATCTCTTGGCTATACCCCCTCTTCTCCTCCTTGGAATCAGCTACCAGTGGAATAGGCTCTTATTACTTCACTCCTGGGCTATTTCAATAGCCTTCTGGTTGGTCTCCCTGCTTCAAAAGTCTCTCACTACTCCAGTCTATCCTCCATTCAGGTGCCAAAGTTAGCTTCCTAAATGCAGGTCTCATCATGTCACCCTCCTACTTCGTAAACTCTACTGGCTGGCTCTTCATTACTTTCAGAATGAAATATAAGATCCTGTTTGACTTTTAAAGTCTTTTACAACCTGGCCCCTTCCTACTTCTCCAGTTTTCTTTACTAGTCCCTCTCAAGGCTAACTCTTTTCCAGAGATTACCTTGAATTACTGTGCACACACCTTGTATGCATATAATTGCTTGCATATAATATCCCCTATTAGAATGCATGCTCCTCAAGGGCAGAAACTGTTTTTGTCTTTCTTTGTATTCCTAGCACTCTACATAGTGCTCAGCAAAAAAATGCTAATAAGTGCCTGCTGACTAGGAGGTAAAATGAAGACTTTTCAAATAATTTGGATATGTGGGGTAAAGGAGGGAGCAGGTGGGTACAATTTCATTTTAGTTCTGAACTGCAGTGTAATTGCTACAGGTTAGCTCCATTAGTAAAACTGACAAAAGTGTAAGCTCGTATGTTCAGGATTGTTCAAACTGAAATCCATTCTTACCAAGGTCTAGTCATAACTGCTAGAATAGGATTTGATAATAGTACTGTAAGTTTAAATAAATTATATGGTGGGTAGACAGGATATGCTCAGACAAGAGTGTCATTATCTCCTTTTAAATGTTTTCAGACTTCCCCACCTTAAAGTCAACGATTTTGCAACATTTTAGGACATTTTAAATTAGTTCCCAAATTGTTATCACATAACCACCAAGATAAATCTTAAATGTCTGTCTGTCATGATGCCCACTTACATGGCAAGGAACAGTAGCAAAAAGTTCAATGATTTGAAAAGGAAATGAGGGAGTCTCTAATCAGAAACTTTAAAGTCAAAGATGTAGCTTAATTGCTGGAAATCTGTAAATATTCCTAAACACAGTACAATTAAAAGAAAAAAACTAATACCTAAGATACAGCAGGACTTGCCCAGAGTCACACAGCTAGTGTTATGTGTCTGAGTCCGAATTTGAACTCAGGTCCTCCTGACTCCAAGGCCAGTGCTCTATCCACTGAACCACCTGGCTGCCCCTGGTAATAACTTTTAGCAATTACTTTTCTAATCTTTGGTTTTGCAAACATAAACCTTCTGGCTGTAAAATAAAATGCTAATTTTGTATATTGGCAATTTTAAAAGAAATGTGCCAACAGAAATAAAATTGTAGGTTTACCATTCATTACAGGCCAAGTAATGATTAATTACTGTATTAACAGGTAGAAGTAAAGATCTAGCTTAAGTTTTGCATCTGTAAAACTGAATTACCAGGATTCTCTAGAAATTTCAACTTATTAAGTTAGGGAGAAAAAGAATAAAACTTTATATAAACCTAGTACATGCCAGGCACTGGACTAAGCACTTTTTACAAATATCATTTCATTAGACCCTCCCAACAGCCCCTGGAAGAAAATGCTTATATTACTCCTATTTTACAGTTGAGGAAACTGAGGCAAGCAGAAGTTACTTGCCTAAGGTCACACAGATCTAGTAAATGTCTGAGTCCGAATTTGAACCCAGGTCTGACTCTAGGCCCAGTTCCATCCACTGTGCCACCAGCTGCCTCAAAAAACAGGAGGAAAAGAAGTGTAAGATTTCAAATACACAAAAAGGACTACAGGGTAGCTTTGGCTGTAACGCTGTAATATAATAACAGAATAAAACTTAATCTTACAGGAACTACGATTCTGACATAAAAAGGAGGACAGAAGAGAAAGTGATTCAGCGTCTAAGCCTTCCGGCACAGATGGGTCTCTACTTGAGTTCTTTTCACATTTTCGAAAAGGTCTATCCCTAAAGCACTTTCTCAAGGAGCAACGTTACTCATCTTCGGAACATGGGCCATCATTTTTGCGGTTAAGTTTTCCATAAAGTTATGTATGCCACAAAGGTGGCAACTATGTAATCTCCTAAGAAGGGCCTTTTATCATTTTTCGTATTATCCTGGGCATCTCATGTTTGTCTGACGTAAGCTAGAAAGTCACTGACCATAAACGCCTCTTCTGAAGCTATTCCCTAAGGGTACAAGGCTCCTAGGAAACCTGGGGAATTGTTTTGTGGAGCAAACGCATCCTGTTAACGACACACGGCCCTGCTATAGCCGCAAAGACTAGGGATGCGGAGACACGACGTGCTCCTCCCTCTGCAGCTGCCCCCAGCCCCGACAGCAAACAGGGGAAGAACGGTAAGAACAAGCTACGAGAGTCCGGGATGCAATGATCCGGCCCCTCGGCCTAGTTGGACGGAGGAGCACCTCCGAGCCAGTCCGGCCCCGCCCGCCCCACTCCCCGGGCTGCCGGTGTGGGCAGCTCCCAGGCCCTGCCCGGCCCCGTCCGGAGCTGCCGGGGTGGGCAGCCCCTCCCCTCCCCGCCGGCCGAGCCCAGAGCCCGCACCTACCCGGGAGGAAGCCGCCGCCTCCTCGTCCGCTTCGCCCCTCCAGGCCGGCGAAGTCGAGGAGGCCGGCCCGGGGCTAGGCCCTGCGCGGGGCTCCACCAGAGCCCCTAGGTCGGCGGCGGAGACCCCAGCCAGGTCCCCCAGCCGCAGCGGCAGCGGCGAGAGCGCTGACCTGGATGTAGATGGGGGCCTGAACGGAAGTGACAACATCGCTCCACTTCCCTCGCCTGGGGTGGGGAGGGGTGGACTTCGCTGGGGTGGGGTGAGGCGAGCTACGCTAGCTAGGCGGAGGCGCCCAACTTAAAGGAAGGAAGGAAGGAAGGAAGTGAGAGGAAACTCCACCTCTGCAACGCCCGCCCGGACTTGCGCACGCGCTCTTGACACCGAGGCGCGGCTTTCTTGTCCCGTTGCCAGGGTAGCTGTTGAGAAGCCTTGCGCACGCGCAGTCGCCGAAGGCACTCTTGGATTCTCCTCAGCCGCTGCCGCTTAACTCACTGGAAGTGGGAGCTGTTGCTGCTTGACCAAATTTCCCTAAAATTTCCCAGGTCCCTGTAGACCTGGACCCAGACTGCTTGGATTCCTAGAAAGCTAAAACTCCACCCCTCTGAGGCTTTCCCTTGGATATTAAATCAAATCACCACGGTTATCACTAAAGTTTGTAAAATGAGAACAAAATTTTGAATTAATAATAATAGTAATAACAACAGTATCCTGCATTTACACAGCATTCAAGGTTTGCAAAGCATTTTACAAAACGTACTTTTAAAGAATAAAGTATTTTATCTTTTCAACAACCCAGGTAGTTAGGTGCTTATTATTCTATCCATTTTACAGATGAGAAAACTGAGGCAGGAATAGGTTGAGTGACTTGCCCAGCATCACACAGTAATTGTCTGAGGTGGGATTCGTGCTCAGAACTTCTGACTCCCCAAGTCCAGAGCTCTATCAACTACAATCACTTAGCGTGCTTTCCTTTTCCATCATTTTGTAAGTTCCTTCAGTTCACCAACCATCTTTTGACTCTTTTTGTACCCCAGCCCATAGCACAGTATCTGGCACATAGTTATTGTTGTTTGTTCTTTCTGAAAGAGGACCAGGACATTAGGAAGGTGATGCCATGATTTGCAAGTGAATTGGATTTAAGCGAGGCAGGGCTGTGCAAAGTCACTGGCCTAGCTTTCTCCTTCAAATTCATCTGGATCCAGTGGCCAGATACAGAGCAGGACGACTGGAGATGGCCCAGATGCAGTGGGAAATCTTGACTTTTTTTTTTTCTGGCACCTAGTAGGAGATGAATATTTATCGATTGACTTCCTTAATTCCTCCTCATTCTTTCAAAGTCCATTTTAAATGCCTTCTCCTTCAGGAAGACTTTCTAGCTATTATTTAGCCTTCGGGCAAGTTGCTTAATCTTGCTGACTTTCAGCTTTCTTTTGTGTAAAATGGAGAGGATTGAACTATATGTCCTTTAAGGTAAAGTCTAACTCTTAAATCTATGATCCGATCTCCACTTATTTGGTTTAAGGCTTGGCACATGATGGGATGCTTGGGTGCTTGTACTCAGACCCCACTTCCAAACTCATATTTCTCCCTAGCCTCAAAAACACTATCCCTGACAGTTTCCCTACAACCCAAAGACCTTATCTCTGGCAGTGACTCAGTGGGCCCAGTGAGGCAAACTATCTCTCCCTGTTACAAGAACAAGTTGACCTCTGTAGAATTTCCCTTGTACTATTTTGTACCAGCAGAACTAGCAAGTACTTATGCCCACAGTTACCGTATATAATCCAGAGGTCAAGCTGTAGATGTCAACTCCTGAAACTATCTTATTAGACATAACAGATCAAAAACATACCACTTAGGAAAACCCCCTTCCCAATTTCCAGTAGTGAATGACTTTAGTTGCATGTTATCACCTAATCGCACATAATTCACTACTTTTCCTATATAAGCTTTAGCATCATTTCCGTTAGATTGCAAGTTCCCTAGGGAGCTCTGCCCACCATGGCAAGTTCCTTAAGGACCTCTGCCCACTGTATAGTATAACAATAAATCTTTGCCACCTTGACCCAAAGACTGCTTGAATCTGTGAATTCATTCCAGACAACCTGTCCTATACTCTGGTCCTTGAGAGGTCTCTGAATTTCTCAGACCTCAACAGTCATGTCACTCTCCTACTCAATAAATGTAAGTGGCTCCCTATTGCTTCTAGTATAAACTCTTTTTCTAAAAAAGCCATTTATAATTTGGTCTCAATCTGTCTTTTTAGTCTCATTATATATTGCTACCCCCTTTCTTGGACTTTATGGTCTAGCCAAACTGGCCTCTCTTTATGGTACTGCATTTCCCGTGTCTGTGCCTTTTCATTGACTGTTCCCAATGCACTTATTTACTTCTGCCTCATTAAATCCCTCATTTCCTTCAAGACACACCTTAAGGGCTACCTTCTATACCAAGACTTTCCTGATTCCTCAACTTGCAGTGTTCTCCCCCTAACTTCCTTGTGTTTATGCTATATGTATTTATTCTATATATGCATACATATTATATATATATATGTATATATGTATACACATATATGATTACAGGTGTCTCTATCTATACACATATGTATGCATGTATCCCATTAGAAAGTTAGCTACTCTGTGCAAGAATTGCTCTTTTTTTGTCTTTTATCCCCAGTGATTAATATAGTACCAGGCACATGGAAGTAATGGGGTAATGGAACCTGGACCCCTAAAAGGAAAAGACCATGTCTTTCAAAGAAACCCAGTCCCTGAATTTTCCCATACATTTCAGTAGCCGAGGTCATTGGCTCCTCCACCCAAGGTATCTGGCCCACCCCAGGCTACCTAGATCACTTAATGAGCTTACTTGACAGTCCATCCACTTTCACTCTTGGCCCACCCCAGGCTATTTACCATTCCTTAATCCCATCCAAATCTTCTCATTGTCCTTTTTTATATAGATGTATCAATCTCACCCCCATCTAGGCACAGATTCACTAGGAATCTTGGCTGGCTCCTATTGGCCTTACAATAAATCTTGCTACCTTGACGGAAAGAAGGCTTGAGTGCTTGAATTTTTTCCAGCCAGATTCGCCCTAAACATTTTGGAAACATTTCTGAAACGCCCTGACGTTTCAGGGTTCCCAGCAACCCCAAACTGTATCAGTCAAACATCTATCTTAAGTGGTGCCATTTCTCTAGAGTTAATTTCTTGCAGAAATAGTTTTCTAACTCCAACTGGTACTTGATTTTATTTTTAGCAAAGAAATTCACTTTTCCGATTTGGTGGCAAAACAGAAACCAGAGAAAATATACATGGAAGACTATATCAAACAATACAAAAAGAAGTGGCTTCTCCCATTGGGATAGAGGTAACTCATCGAAACCAAGGGAGAGAGTCCCAGAACTCATCCAAAGGGGAAATTCCCCAAAGCTTGTAGGATAGCAAGCTGGGGATAAGGAAGGACATAGTAGAGATTGCCAGCTCCTCTCATACCAACTTTTTCCCAGAATTTACTTGATATTCTAATAAAGAACTGAAAATTAAAAGGTCAATATCATTAAGGTAACAGAGAGGTCAGAGAAGGAGTAACGGGAGAAGAGGGAGAGGTGGAGTTATTGGAAGTTGCAATGAAGAAGAATAGGCTTAGAAGGAGTGAATCACAGAAGAGTTGAAAGATAGGGATTTGTGGCACTTATGCTGATGAGATCAAGGTTATAACCATTTCTGTGTATGGCTGAAGTAGAGTTAAGGTGTGTAACATCAGAGTGACCTCTCTGTACCTTAGTTTCTTTATCAGTAAAATGAGAGTGTTGGGCTTAATGATAATTAAGTTCCCTCTCATCTCTAGCATTTAAAGGATACTTCCAATGGACTTCACTGGATTGCAAAATGCTAGAAATGGAAGGGAATGTTAGACATGGGGGCAGCTAGATGGGCCAGTGGATAGAGAACCAAGCCTGGAGTCAGCAAGATTCAGTTTCCTAAATTCAAATCTGGCTTCAGACACTTACTAGCTGTCTGACCCTGGGCCAGTCACTTAACTCTGTTTACCTCAGTTTCTCAAACCACGTCAGTATCTTTGCCAAGAAAATCCCAGATGGGGTCCTGAAGAGCCAGGCATGGCTGAGACAACTGAACAACAAAGAAATGGAAAGTACTAAGGTCTTGGATTTTTACCTTGCCATATATTTTACCACTGTTCTCAAATATTCTCAGCAATTTCATTAAGTGAATGATGGAGCAATCATATTCAACACAGCTCTAGATGCTTGGTTTCTTATGCAATTCTTCCTAATGAGATCTCCACTGGAAGAAACATCTTTTTCCATGGTCAAGATTATTTTCTATTATTTATTAGAGTCTGCAATGAATTGCCTTGCCCACAGGGTGGCAGAAGATCATTTAAAATCATACAATGTTTACTGATAAATTCAAAAGCAAAAAATAAAAAATGGAATGATTCACCAACAGAAGTATGTCAAATAGAATTTTAAATGTAAAACCCAAGTTTAGAAAACACATTGTTTATTAAGCCACATCTTTTTTGGTGAAATGAGATTAATATTCAGATTATAAATTATAATCAAATAGTAATACAGTTTTGTTTATGCAGTAATAAAGCACCTACAACTAAGAGAGGGAAAATTGTCCTTCTTCATAAGAAAAAGTAAAGTGATAATCCGAGTGTTTTGAGTTTATAATTTAGTACTAGTGCCTGTTTAGGCTATAGTAAGAGGTAAATCAGTTTCAAAAGTTTTAGTCATGAAACTTGTAGTGCACTGAAATAAAAATATTTTATTACATGATATATAACTAAGAAGTACTAAAACTTTATTTTCTCTTAAGAAAACTAGAATAATCCAATAGATTATCGTTTTTCTAAGTAGTTGCCTTTGGAGACTTGACTGACATTTTTAACTATTGATACTATCATTGCTCAAAACACTTTTGGAGCTGCCTTTAGAACTCTAAATGCCACATAATAAAATTAAACTCATTAATTTATAAACACACCTTTTTTTTTTAACGGATAGTGGGAAAAGCACTGGATTTAGAGTCAGAATTTGAGTGCCAGGTTTTTCAGCTTGCTACCTATGTGACTTCAGGCAAATCACTTAACTTTTCTGGGCCTCATTCTCCTTATCTATAAAATCAAGGTGTTAGACTAGAGTTCTCTCCCGTATCTGAAATGATCATATGATTCTTGATTTTCCAACTTAATGACCTTATATGAAGGTGGGGTCATTGCAGTAAGTGCATTGTTTCCCAAAATAACTAGTTTGAAAGGACAGCACTCATTCGACTATATAAGTTTTAATGTGTTTATCAAATTATTTTATAACAAAATAGAAACATTAAAACAAGGAAGTGAATGAAAAATAGAGTATTTGCATAATAAGCAGATAAATTCCAGTTTATTTCAAGGTGGGGTTAGAATTTAAGTGAGTGTATCTACAAGAGTTCCATGTCCAGTTTCTTAATTAGTGCAGAACTTTTTCATGAAGAAGATGGGATTTTGGTAATTTTAAATTATAGGAGAAATATAGCTGCTGGACAATGAGGGAAAAGAATCTCTAGGCTTATGAAATTACTGTGGTAAAATCTCAAATATGGGAGTAAGGATAAGAAATGTAGCATATTTATGATGAGTAACAGCAGTTTGCTTTTAAGAAATGAGACACTCTGATGAAAGAATGTGAATAGAATGACAATTCTGGACTTGATTTTTTAAAATGGGAAGCCCCTGAGAAGCTTAAACATGGTGGCAGCATGATCCAAATGATAGGCAGAAAGAGCACTTTTAGATGCAGCAGTGAGAATAGAATGGAGGAATACAGTACTGGATTGAGGAGGTTCTTTAAAGGGGTGATGGTGAGTGGAGGTTGTTGACAGTCAGGGTCAGTAACCTTCAGGAATCTTAGAGCCTGGGTAAGAAGTTTGCGCTATGATGGATAGTGGGAGAAGAGACAGAATATAATGATAATCTTTGAAAGCAGTGTCCTTCATAAAAGGTGGATAATATGCAGATTGTGTGATTTACTAGGTTAACAGATTTGGGGAGGAACTTGACACAAAGTCAGGTAATGAAGACAGGAAAAAGGAGCACAGATTTAGAGTTGAAAGGGAACCAAGAAGTCAACCAGTCCAACTTCAATCACATTGAACAGAGAGCTTACAAGACTTGTTCTAGGTCACACAGGTACAGGGTAGAGCCAGGATTTGAACTCAGGTCTTTGCAGTCGAAATCTAGCAATCTTTGTACTGTATTGTGCTTCCTCTTAGATGTTGTAGGTGTTATTCATATGAATAAATAATTAAATTTCTCAGTATTATGGACATGGGCCTAGAAAAATGTGAAGTAAGCATAATAGGTATACATATTAATATATCATCTATAAAGGTCCAGAGTTCAATAGATGACTGTGGCTCAGATGAAAAGGAAGACATTCAGACTAATTATATGGGCCACAAAGAAGATGAATGATAGTTAAGACATGTAGTTTGGATATGAAACTTTCAGGGAGGAGTTTTAGCCTGTGCTCACTATTGTTAGTCTAAAGTGCAGATGAATGGAGAGAAGTCATGGAAAAGGTTGGATAGAAATCCAATATCTTTAGCACTTATCTGTGTCTCAGTGATTACAAGTTGTAAGATATTCAAGTCTAATAGAGGCCATTAAGGAAGACTAGCTTATTAGATGTTGAGTGGACATTCTATAGTACACAGCAAAAAGGCCAATCAATGATTGACTTGTTGAAAATATAGTAAATTACGTAAAAGGGGTAATTGCAAAGTGCCAGTGAATGAGATAGTTACTGTAGGTATGGAGAAATTGATTTACAGCCTCATTTGAGAGTCACTTATGATCTATTATAAATAATTTGTAAGTTATCCTCCTCTTTCCCACCCTGCCCTCCAAAAGAAACCTAACAACACTACAATGTGTTAGAATATAAATGTGGCTGGATTCAGCTATGAAGTTAAATGGCTGGACTCAAAAAATAGTCATTAATGATTCTTTGTCAACTTCGAAAGGAATCTCTAGTAGAATGTTCTCTGGATCTGAGCTTGGTCCTGTGCTGATTAACATTTTTCTTTTCAGTGATTAGGATCAAGGCATATATGGTATCTATTCCAGGTTCCAGCTTGGGATTGGAATGAAATGATACACTTTTGGACCATGAAATAGTTAATAAAAGAAGTTTACTTAACAATGGCATGGAAAGGATGTCCACAAAGATGCAGCATTGATTCAGATGGGTGCAGCTCCCCCCATCCCCTCTGCATTTGCCATAGTGGTACACCTGGACAGAATGATGTGTTTATGCAGAAGACAGTGGGATACATTAGTCAATCTTCAGGAACACCAGCTATTCAAGCGCTGGGTATTTTTCATGCCTTATAGGCCTGGGATGCTACATCAACAATTGAATCTTAGTCCCTTGATTCAATTAAATCTCAAAGATAGTTTCCTTGTCCTTTTAGGGGAAACCTAGGTTGACAATTTGGCAGTGACTTTCCAGTCTTAAGAGATATTGCTTATCAGTACAATATCCTTATTGAATTTGTAGGTGACACAAAGCTGGAAAGTCTAACACACTAGATGATGGAGAAAGAATCCAAAAAAAATTTAACATGCTAGAAAATTGGGCTGAATTTAATGATAAAATTTGCTGGGATAAATATAAAGTATTACTTTAGAGTTCAAGAGATTAACTTTATATATATTTTTTAAGTGGAGGTAAAGTTTAACAACAATTTACTTGAAAAATATCTGGGGGGTTTAGTAGATTGCAAGCTCAATATAATTTAACAGCATGATTTGTTGTTATTTAGTTATTTTCAGTCATGCCTAATAATTTGTGACCCCTTTTGGGGGTTTTCTTGACAAAGATACTGGAGTGGTTTGCTATTTCCTTCTCCAGCTCATTTTGCAGATGAGGAAACTGAAGCAAAAGACTTGCCTAAGATGATATGGCAGCCCAAAAAGCTAGAATGATCATGAATTTCGTTAGGTAAGACATAACTTCTAGGAAGAAGGAGATGATGGTTCTGCCATACTTTGCTTTGGCCAGACTACATCTGTAGTATTACATTCAGTTCTGGGGACTGCATTTTTTGAAAGGACATTGATAAGCTGCAGAACCTTCAGAAGAAGGCATCGAGCATGGTGAAGGGTTATTGAGTCCATATCATAAGAGAATCGGCTGAACACCAGAGGTGTTATCCTGGAGATGAATGCAGAAGTAGAAGTAATGCGTAGAAGTTGCCAAAAGACCAGTTTAGGCTTGCTATAAGGAAAACATTCCTAATAATTAGAATTGCCTTGGGAGGTAATGCCTTTCCCCTTATAGTACTTTTTCAGGCAGAAGATGGATAATGATTTGTCAGGTGGGGATTCTTTTTGAGGCATGAATTGAACTAAATGGTCAATCTCCAACTCTGAAATGCTGTCATTCTGTAGATAGATTTCAGTAGGACCAGGGACTAAAGTAAGGATATTTTGGTTCTTTACTGAGTCTTTCCCTGAGACTAAGTTGGGATAACTTGGGGACAATTTAGTCCCCACTTGTAAGGGAAATAGGACTTAATTGTACTATTTAGTGAGTATATTTCCCAAAGCACCTAATTTACTAGTAAAGAGAGACATTTGCACTCAAAAGATTTGAATGCATCTTTACAGAGTATATTTTACTTGAAATGTTCCAAACTATTTTATAAATAATCATCATTAAAGTTGATAGGAGGCAGCATGATGCAGTGGAAAGTAGTAGGACTTGGAATCAGAGGAACGGAGTTTGAATCTCAGCTCTGCTGCTTACCATCTGTATGACCTTGGACAAATCATTTTAACTCTGGGCCTCAGTTCCTCTGCTGAAAAATGAAGGGGTCGAACTAGATAGCCTCTAACGTTTCTTCCAGCTCTAAATCTATGAACATAAATGTGAATGTTACCACATCCATCTCGGAAATGGCAAAATCACGACTTAGCAGTGTTAAATTATTTGTGCCAGTTCAGTGAAACAGAGTCAATGGAAAAGCTGGAAGATGAACTCAGTTGTGTCCTGGATAGATTAGAATAATAAAACGTGTCTGAACATGTGGTCCTAAGTATAGAAAATTATTTTCTTTATGCATCCACACACATGACTTGATGATATTCTGTCTGTCCTCACCTTTAATTGAAAGTTAGGGGGAAATCATTAAGAATAAAATATTTTAGACAGTGCTGTAGCAATACTTGTGTAAATTCAAATTTTAAAAGCCATAAGGTACATTAAACAAAACTGTTGCATGTTGTTTCACTCTGCTGTATAATTTAATCATAAGCTTGTTATTCTTACTGGCAAGCATATAAATTCAGTGATGTTTGGCAGCTCACTCATAATTTTTGAAAAAAACATGAAGTACTCCTTTTACATGGACTGAAGATGTCTTCGCTGGTTGAGCTTGAGGGCAAAACTGGATACAATTATATATTCACTTAATTATTCATAACTTGAGTCTGAAGTGAATGTGTATACATTTTTCACTTATTCACTTTATAAAATTCAAAACTAAGCCCAGCAGCACTTTTATCCTTGGCACTGTGACAAGTTTCCCTTCTACAATGAACCAGTCAAAGGAATTGTTACAGAGTCTGTCTTTTTTCTCAGTTCAGCTAGCGAAGTTCATCTACGTGTAGCTATTACACATCTCATCACAATACATACACCTCATGAAGTACACAGAGGGAAATGGTCAGCTCTTCTGACTCCGAATTCATTTCTCATTTCACTGCCAGATTGGAAAAAAGAATACCATCTTATTTTTACATTTGAAGCCCTAAAAGTATAGAAACATGTAAGAGGTCAAATTCAAATACACTGGCTATAGATGGCAAAGTTACTCTCATTAATTTATTCTGGTAATACATATGGGGGAGAATGCAAACTATAAAGAGAAATAGAATTATAGTAGTGAATAAATTGGAAGTTTTGAATACCTCTTGGAATGGATATGATAATTGGAAATAAAGATTTACACAGTAAGGAACAACATGGATAGAATCATATAATTAGATATTTCAAAGCAGAGATTTGGGCATATTCTATAGAAGAAGAGAGGTGATTTCTTTTTTCTTTTAATTAATTAACCTGCCCTTGATAAAGTCTTACAAGAGTGGACTAATGCTTCAGAATGATATTGGGTTTGTAAGTCAACCAAGGGTTAGTTTTTAAAATGGAAGTAAATATTAGTCATCTGATCTTAAATGTTTTTCAAATATTACTAGGACAGGTTAAAGTGGTTATCTATATCAAGACCTTTGGCACTCTAGTAAAGCCTATAAATCCTTTTTTCAGAATAATGCTTTTAAATGAATAAAATAGAATGCATAGGATTACAAAGAAAACCAACTATATTGAAATGAAGTTATCAAAATATATTTAAAAAATCATAAACCCCAGAACTGAAACCCCTGAATTAGAAAAAAAAAAGGAATTTGGGTGATTTTTTTCCCCAAAAAATACTACAGATTTTTTTCCTTCTTGTTCTGGGGAATTTAAAATGAAACCTAATCAACTCAGGTAAACAGTTCTTCAGTCTGTTAAAGACCCTGTCATCCAAATCAGCATAAAGCTAAGTGTGACACAATCATTTACCACGTCATTAATCATTCATTCTTCCCCTGCAAGTAAAAACAAATTCTTATTTGTTTTAGTATAGCATTCCAAAAGCACACACAAAAAATTAGCAATTGGTGAGCAATTAGGAATGCTATTGTGATATTTAACAAAACAAATCACTGGCAGATGAATACATTTGATACAAGTATAAAAATTACTAAATAGCATCATTTAGCACACTGTTGTAGCAGACTAAATGCTCCACAAGGGTCTGAAAGAGTTAATGTACTTCCAAAAGTGCCTCAATCTCAAAAAGTAATTTATGCAGTGGGATCATCTAGGTGATAATAAATGTTTTAATCTAGTGAGAACTCAGAGAATAGTAACATAACAGCAACTGATTTAGGGATGCTAAAAAGTTTTGAAATTTCTTATTTGCATGGCACTCAGTATTCTGAGTATACTCAAAAAATGGAAATATTGTCAGTGCATTGCGTGAGTGTTTTTTTTTCTTCCTAGATGAATTGACAAAGTACCAAATAAAAGATAGAATAAATGTACTTACTATATAGAGTGGGAATGCTACTAAAAGTAAGACTCATTTATATGTATATAGTTTCATATTCATTAGAAATGTAAGTACAGTTTTAGATGTACTTAGAAATATAGTACCAGAGGGCTGGTGCAGTGGATAGAGTACAGGGCCTGGCATCAGGAAGACTCATCTTCTTGAGTTCAAATGCAGCCTTAGACACTTACCAGCTCTCTGACTCTGGGCAAATCACTTCACCCTGTTTGCCTCAGTTTCCTCATCTGTAAAATGAGCTGGAGAAGGAAATGACAAACCACTCCAGTATCTTTGCCAAGAAAACCCCAAATGAGTTCACAAAGAGTCAAACACAACTGAAATGACTGAACAATAACAATAATACCAGAAGGAAGGCAGCTCAGTATAAGAGAACAAATAGTAGGACCAGTTATCCAGAGACATGGGTTCTAGTTCTGGTCCCTGGACTTTATTTTCTTTATCTCTAAGATGAAAGGGCTGGACTATATGATCTTAAAGATGCATTCCAGCCCTATGATTCTACTACATTTTAAAATTTAGCATAAATCCCTGTTTTCACAAGATGTTTTATTGACAATGTAGTACCAGACTCATAGTACAGAGACACAAGACAAGAAGTTCAAGGAGGTATTATTATTGGGAGTACTAAAACATCAACAGGTCATTACTTAGTATAAAGATGTCAGGTTTCATTCCAGTATGAACTCTGACTTTCCTGGAGTTAATCTGAATAAGTGACTAGGTAGGAACTTATCTATGACATGGTATGATTTTAGGGATCCTGGAAAAAAATTCCTTCTTTGACTAATGGCAGATATTTTACATTTCAATTTTAGAACTTCATTATTTTAGCTTAAGACCTTGATTCTTGTTTAAAATCCAAGTAATCTTAAAATGCAGGAACTTACTAAGAGTTTTACTGATTTTAGGTATAAAATATCAGGAAATTGGCTAGATATAATATTTTGTAGTAAACATAGCATAGCATGTAACAGAATTTTTGACAAAGATACTTCAATAATTCAAAATGTCAAGAATGTGCGATTTTACTGGTGACTATACTCCTTCTCCTGATAAAGATTATAGTCTCTCTATGATTAAGATGATCTTACAGAGTTGATGTAGTAGAAAAGTTCTTCACCATGCAAACAACTTGGTAAAGAATATCTTTCAATTGATGCTATTTAGTAAAGAACAGACATATATGGTCTATCACCTGTACCCATAATAGTTACTGGCATGGCAAAATCTGCTGGACAGTTGGTCATAGCCTTTTTAGAACTCAGGGCTATCTCTATGCTCTGATGAGACATCAGATCAGGACTTTATGATAGCTAGCCCAAATGGATAAACATTATTTTGTAAGATAATGAAATACTGGGATAAATCTGAGAATCCAGAGATTTACAAGTGATATTATTATTTTAAAACTAAAAAACCAAACATCAAATCTACATGTTATCATGGGAAGAACATTTAAGTAGGAGTCAGAAAATTTGGGTTGTAGTCTCAGGTCTTCCATTAATCAGTTGGCCTTGGAGCCTTGAACAAGTCACACAACTTTGTTGTTTTACCTTTCTCATATATAGAATGAGGGGAATGGTCTAGCTTGATGCTATCCAAAGTACGGTTTGTGGCATGACCCCCACAGATGGTGATTAATCAGAGAATCCTAGGAAGATCAGTTGCATCCCACTGTCCCTATGATAGCCAATTGTGGCACTTATCTCTAATACAAGAACACCTAACTTTATCCTCCAACATTCCTCTATTCTCCCTACCCTCTCTGTTATGCAAGTTTCTAACTTCTCATTTTCTGAGTCAGATGTGGTTCCTCCAGAGTGGTTATAACTTAAGGATCCTGAGGGTACAGTATTAGCTGCACAGAATAGTATTTCTCTCCTCTCTTGAGCATGTCTACCTGCTTCCTCCCAGATAACCACAGTGGTAAGTGCTCCTTGGATGATGGACAATATGCTTTGGTGCAGCAACCAGTGAACAAAACCCCCAACCCCTGCCTTTTTCATTTTTAAAAATATTAATTAATTTATGTTTAGTTTTCAACAATCACTTCCACAGGCTTTGAGTTTTAAATTTCTCCCCCTCCCTGTCCTCTACCTTCCCTAAGACAGCATGCAATCTGATATGGGCTCTACATATATATTCCTATTAAACATATTTTCCATTAGTTATGTTGTAAAGAAGAATTAGAATGAGTAGGAGGAACCACAAGAAAGAAGAAACAAAACAAAACCAAAGGAAAAAAAAGAGCAAATAGTATGCTTCGATCTGTATTCAAGCTCCATAGTTCCTTCTCTGGATGTGGATAGGATTTTCCATCATGAGACTTTTGGAGATGCTGCCTTTTTCATTTTGAGTGGCATAGAGTACATCTCAAATGATGAGCAAATATGGATGAGTTGTGATATGCAACCCAGGCCTCTTTACATTATCCTTTTCTCAAAACCCAACCTTCTTCTGAACCTCTCTATTGCTCTCAAGGATACTACCATCTTCCCAGTTAACCATGTTCTCAACCTCAGTGTTCTTTAACTCTTTTCTCTTCCTCTCGTCTTATATATCCAATTTTGTCATTTCCCCCCCCCCATAACATCTGCTCCTTTGTCTTCTCTCTACTCCACTGCCATTATCCTAGTTTAGGACCTCATTACCTACTTCCTGGTCTATTGCGATAACTTCCTAATTTGTTTTCTTGCCATAAGTTTCTCCTCTCTTCAATCCATCCTCCACAAAGCAGAGTGGTTTTCCTAATATATAGGTCTGACCATGTCACTCCCCTACTCAATAAATTCCAGTGGCTCCCTATTGGTTCTAGGATCAAATATTATTTTATCTTTGCTTAATTAAAATTTTCTATTTCTGTGAAATATTTATAAGGTATATAATTGCTGATACAGTGGTATACGCACATATATTTATAAATAAGTAATACACATATTGAGAAGGGTATATTCAAAATGGTGTGTGTGTGTGTGTGTGTGTGTGTGTGTGTGTGTGTTTATTGATGGGAGGCATAATCAAAAAAGCTTAAAGATTACTAGTCTAGATGATCAGTAAGGTGTCTTTCAACACCAAAATTCTATAATAGTGATAATAAGTGATGCATATTGTACTTTACAAATATTATTTCATTTGATCCTCTCAACAACATTGAGAAGTATATAATGGGAGTATTATTTCATTGACCCAATTTTTCAGATAAGGAAATTTGGCCTCAAGGATATGACATGAATTGTCCATCGTCATACAGGAACTAAGTTGAAGAGCTAGGATTCAAACCTAGTACATATAACATGATTTCTAGGGCTTGTTTCACTGTATATCACAGCTGCCATTTCGAAACTTCTTTTCTCTAGACACTTAGATTCCTCCCTTCCCTAGCCCCAAGTTCCCAGTTCTCTAAAACTAGGAAACTCTAAGAACAAATGAGATAATAGAACTTTCAGACATTAATACAAACTGATATTTAAATTGAAGGATCATCTTAAATTCTTCTCAACCCTTAGTTTAGTAAATTTCGTAAGCCTCAGTATCCCCTGCTTGGAATTACATTGAAAAAATATTAAGAGAAAACCCACTAGAAACTTGCTCTGGTTTTTAGTCATAATACTTTTTAAAACTCTGATATTTAAACTACGCTATGGACAACTGACAGGGTGGCTAGCAGTGATTCCAATATAACACTGATCTCAGGTGACAACTAAATGAGACAATAAATGTGAAAAGTCCTTTATAAACCATAAACCATCCTACAAATATAAAATATTATTATCCTCTGTTTTGGCCATTAAAAAAATGGAAAAATCAGATTTGATGATTGTTTTCCAAAGTTGTTTTAAGGACTCCTATGGCTATAAATCTTTACATTATGTTAATTAAATTCATTTTGAGACTTTCTTGATTCAGATATTATTTTGGAAGAAAGTTACTCACTGTAGGGGATTTTTTGGTGCAAATAAACATGTTTCATTTAAAATTATCTTATCTAGAAAATAATTTCAATTTTATATTCTCTATAAATCTTAGTGGACAAATTGTAGTCTTCGAGAAATTGTGTAAATTTGACTTTTCTATTAATCAGCATCAAACTCACCATTTTGGAGGTGTGTCATAACAGAAGCATAAAATCTTCCATATCTTGACAGAAACTTTCATTGGCTTAACGTTGCATTATAGTTATTGAAAAAAAGCTAATTTTTTTGTCCTTTTCCCCTTTCTATCATAAAAGAAGAGTTTCTGAAAATCATGGTACTTTCAAAGGTTTGGAATTTTTGAGCAGGAGATGGGGAGGTATTGCTTTGGTTTTGGTTTTAGACATCAAGTTTCACTCAGTATAATTCTAAGACTATATGAGAATGAGTCATGTGTGCAACCCTATTGTGCCACTGGGCATTCCTTTCAAAGGGGAAATTCATGTTTTTCCTCCAATAAGACTATCTAAGAGTGAATCTTCTATGCTGCACTCTTATGAGAATGAGATAGTCATACCTCATGCGGATTAAAATAAACTGTGTGCTACAAGACAGCAGGATTATGATAAGTAGCTAGTCTTTTTATATAACACGTTCCATCTGGCTCAGGGAAAAAATCACAGTCCCAGATTTGCTACCTAGATAAGTAATTTGTGATCAGAATTGTCCCCCACCCCCACCCACCACCACCTTTGGAGAAACTGGGAAAGACAAGCAAGCAGGTCAGCATCGAAACATTGGAAACGGTATTTTAAAAATACCACTAGGGGTTATGTGGTTTGTATCCCTGTAGATTTTATAATTAACTTTTAAAAAACATACATGGAAGATACAGCAATCTAATCTACTTTTCTTAATTTCCAGTGCATTTATAAACTGACAAACCAGCTATTACTGACCATGACTCATCAAGATTAAAAAAGAAAGATAATTTAGTTATCTGTTGTCAAATCACTACTTAATGTTACTTTCTACATTTGCTGTGATAAGCATTAAAATCTGTATGTTGCTTGATAAATCATTGTTTAGGAATGTCTAAAAGGTTCAGTAAATGGTATGAAATTGCCATAGTGTAATAAATGGTTATTTGATAATGAATGAAATTGTTTGAAAATACTGTTAAAATGTCAAGTTTTAAAATACAGATCATTACTCAAAAGGAATGCAAACACAGAAACCACAGTGACATCATAAATATACTGCAACAAACACATTTATTTGTACAGGGAAAGTAGTAGGTGCTCTGTATAAAGCAGTGTAAATTGATATATGAAGTTAATTTTAGCTTGTAAAAGTAATTGCATTGGTTTAACTTATTTAACTCTCCTTACAATAATATTTATTGCAGAAAAAGAAAGTAAAGAAATAAATTATGATAAATAGATAAAATACATAGGAAATGGGAATTGTTTTTACAATTTAATTACACTGTCACATAAAATTATCACACAAATACAGCAACCCGACAGGAGAAATACATTAAAACTCTATTACCCAATGCCAGCCACAGCTTCTGTGGGTTCTTATTTCAGTTAAAAATAATTTCCGTTCTCTTTCCTCCTGCCCTCCCCCCACCCCACCCCACTAACATTATAAAATGTTTCTCCCACAAAAGTACCACACCAGTGTCTTATTGTAGAAATGCATGGAGATAACACTGAATTTTCTAAAGTTATTTTAGTGATAAGCACTTCTAAAATGGGAAGTCTTTGATTATATGTCTACTTTCTTAGAGCCAACTTAGCTAAATACAGAGAATTTTATCACCAGAAGGCTGGTTACTAGGTAATGGTTTATTTATTTATAGAGGGAGAAGGAAAGGAGGGAGCATACCACTCTGAAATGGACACAAATGTTCAACTTAGTTTTTATGTGGCTTCCTTCTGCCACCGCAATGAGAGTAGCGAAGTGACAGAAATGGGGTTATAAGGTGCTTAAAAATTCACAGTTCTTAGATTGTTTAAGTGCATGAATTTAATTGGTCCCACTTTAATATATAGTCTTTGTTTAAGAAAAAAAATCTGAGAGGAAAAGAAATGTACAAAGAGTAAAAGATGAGATATAGTTAAACCAGATCATCCTGAGACATTTGTAGACGAACTGAAAGAACAGCAAATTGATATGAAATGAAACAGATTTTCTTTATAGTTACAGCATCTCTTATGGATTATTTTCTGCAAGTTGGATTGGGTCGATAAGGGTAGCTGCTGCTTTCAGGTTATAGGGGCTAAAACTATAGCTTATAAGCTTCCACTAATGTGTTTTTCATTAACAGTCAGACAGTAGACAAAATTAGTTCTTAGCACAGGCTTTTACTAAGATGATATAGTGTAAAAAAAAAATAGCTACAAAACATTCCTCCCATACAAGTGCATTCTTCCACAAATACAATATCTATAGGAATAGTGGATATAAATTAAGTAGAAGAGTAGTGAGCCACTTGTTTAGGGAACACATTTGACCAAGGCTACTTATCCTTTGGTACTGCTGCACTTTGGAATACATGCCTGCAGTGTCCTGACAAAATTCTCCTCTGGGCACTTGTGCATTTATGGTAATAGAATGGTAGGAAAGGGTACTAAAAATTGAACATTTTTAATGTAAAAATTAACTTAGATGATGGCTTTCTCAATGTGAGGTTGTTTCCCAATGAATACTACATGAGCATATTACTATAAGAACTGAATAACATCAATCTTGAAATTCTCAATATGAATTAAACCAGAAGACAAAAGGAAATGAAGGAATGAAAGGATACCTCCCAGGTTCTCTTTGGATAAACAAATAAAGGGATGGAAGAATTTTTATTATGTATGAATATATAAATGAAATGAATGAAAAATCATTTATTAAACATTTATGAGTTTACTAAGCTTTTGCAATGTGTTTTCTAAGTATTTACTATATTTTACTAAATTTATTTCCTGCTTATATGTATCCCCTGTGCTACCTAAGCATTAGGGATCCAAAGAGAAAAGTAGCATGATTCCTGATCTCAAGGAGCTCATTCTAACAGGGAGAGACAACATATATAGGAAATTTTAGCTGCAAGTCAAATGAAAAGACTTTGTGGACTTTAAGGTACAATGAAAAGTCAGATAATAAAACATCTTCTTTAATTAATAACTAATTTAATTAATAAAGCCATATTGGTTTCTGATATTGAACTATTTTCAATCTGAGGGACTTTGGTGCTGAGGACCTTCTTTTCTAGGTCTTCAATAGCTGTAACTACTGAGAAGGAGGGGAGTGCTGTACTTGTAGAAGAAGTAACATTTACACCTCAGAAGTCCACAAATAAATGCTTGATTTACTGTTTTGTTGATTGTCTAGACTTAAGAAAGTGCAAACACGCAGATTAAACATAAAAGTTTGTGTGCATCCTTTTTTTTTTATTTTGGAGAGTCTGATGGTTAAATAATTACCAGCATACTCCTGTATTGCTCTACAAAAATTAACTTGAGCTCAGAAGGAGCATGGCATATCTTTAGGGAATGAAGTCATCAGCAAGGCCTTGTAGTTGTAGGCTACTAAGATGACGACGACTACTACTACTAGCTCTAGGGCTCTGGGGCTTACCTGCTCACCAGCAGCATTTAGTTAGTGGTTATTGTTGGTGGGAATACCAAGTCCCTTCTCCACAAGAGATGACTCCTTTTAACGTTGGCTGCAAAGGCCTGGTTGCTTGGATGCATGGTCTGAAGTTATGAAGGTGCTGGATTCTTCCGTATGTGTAATCACTTTGGCTTAGATGGAGGGGGCCTCAAAGCAACCTATAGAGACAAAAACTTAATTGACGTGCTGGAACAGTTCTTAAGTCATATGCCCTAGCAATCTAACTAGTTCAGGCCTGTTCTGGCACCCTTTCCACTTCCCACAGACCAAAACTAGTAAAATTATCGAAATTTGAGGATCGTGTAAGACAAGAAATATTTCTTCTGTGCCAATCCCTAATAGATCTATCCAGGAGGAGATGCACAACATGGAAGTTTAGATCAGTTTTACTCTAGTGGTGGCATTATTGCATCATGTTACTTATTGATTTTTTTTAAAAAAGATAATTTTACTCAGTAAAACAAATGCAGCCTTGAAGATTCTCCTCAAATAAGCCATCTTCCTCATGTAGATTAATATTATACAAAATTCTATTTCATTTGCTACTCTGGAGCTATCTTTGTTCAATGACTCATTGAACATGAACAAAAATGAGGTATAAATAGACACATGCTCATGTAAGGCATCCATGGTGTTTTGGATGATGTACAGAAGAAGGTACAAACAAAAAAGAGATTTCCTATAGCTGGAAATATTTTATAAATCCTCCCATTCACAGATGACATCATGTTAATTGCATCTAATCCTAGGACACTGAAATTCTTCTTTTAATGGTGCAATTTTTTGAAAATTTCCAATCAAGTTTCTGACCATGTTTTCTAATTGTCATAACACCTTTTGTCAAAATTAGATTCCTTTTTCTCATGATTTAATGATCTTGAGTTTATCAAACACTTTTAGTTTTGAATTACTATTATATCTCAATGAAATTCAGATTAATGTATAAGCCGTGCCATACTCATAGAAGATATATATGCATATATTTACATGGGTTGTCTGAAAGGTGGCTTGAGGGAAGCATGAATAGACAGCACCAGAATCTGACCCATCCCTCTCCAAGGGAGACTATGATTCCTGCCTTGAGGGGAGGAGGAGGACTGTGGCTCCTCCTTGCTCTTCTCTTCAATCTCTAAGAAGGTGTATGTCTGCTTTCCTAAAAAAAATTGCTGAAGTCTGGGTATAATAAATTCAAGATACAAACCATTTCTTTGGTGACTTGTGGGAGAGGGGTAGCACAAGCTTATACCCCACAAGTACAATTTGACCTTTTCCCACCAAATACAGGTTATATAAGATGATCACAAATAGCAGATAGTGAGTGAATTCATTTACTTAACCAAAAGTAAACAGAAATTGGAGTGGTTATGCAGATTTGAATATACTAGAAAAATTCCTAAGGATGAATGAGTTCTTCTAATGGGAACAACATAAGATCTCAACTTAAACTGAATATGAGAGAGAGAGAGAGAGAGAGAGAGAGAGAGAGAGAGAGAGAGAGAGAGAGAGAGAGAGAGAGTGTGTGTGTGTGTGACTCTGCTCTTACCCTTAAGGAGAAATTATTTCTCCAAAGTCTTTAGGAAGGCAAACTGGGAATCAAGGAACACAAGGAACTGACTTCTTCCTCTTCAGTTTTCAAAATCTCTCTTTCTCTCTCTTCCTCCTATCCTCCTGATGCGGTTTTGGGGTTTCTGGGAACCTTGAAATGTCAGAGTACAGGGTGGAATCCACCTGGAATGAATTCACAAACTCAAACCATCTTCCAGTCAAGGAGCAGTTTGTCCCAGGGCCAATAGAAGTGGGCAGAGTTCCTACAACTTAATGGAGATGAGACTGATGCTTATATACAAAAAGAACAGTGAAAGGATCTGGATGGGATTAAGAAGTGGTAAGTACTCTGGGGTAGGCTTGGTACAATAGTGAAAGACTATCAAGTAGGCTAATTAGGTGATCTAAATGGGCTGGGGTGGGTCAGTTGCCTTGGGCAGAGGCACCAGTGACTGGGCTTCTGACATGTATGGGAAAATGCAGGGACTGGGTTGCTCTCAGAGACATGGTCTTTTCCTTTTAGGGATCCAGGTCCCATCACCTCATCCCTTCCTCCTCCCTTCCTCTCTTTCCTCCTTCCTCTTTTTTCCTCTCCTATTTCTCTCTGTCCTCTCTCATCTCCTTTCTTCTTTCCTTTCCTTTGTTCTGCTCTGCTCTCCTCTGCTCTGCTCTCCTCTGTTCTCCTCTCCTCTCTTCTCCCCTCCCCTCCCCTCCTCTCCTGTCCTCTCCCTGCCTTCTGGGAGTCCATCTTGAAGAATGTATGTAACCACAAATGTTTATTGCCAGGAAATTATGGCTCAGAGGGTATCTGGAACCAACTCTGCCTCACACCAAGGTCATCATTCTCTCCATCAATTGGGATTCTCCTTCTACATACGCAAAGACATGCAAAATGCCTCAGGCTTGGTTAGAAATTCAGGTTACAAATGTAAAAGGGATTAGTTTAAGCATGTACACTAGAAAAACAGAGCAAATGAAAACTATATAATCCTTGGACTATGAGATAGTCAATGCACATAATATACATGATAAATTGAAGTAAATCCACATCATATGATGATCAGTCAAAGGAACTGGTCACAGGAGTGTGTTGGTAAATGTTTAACAACTGACTGGGGAAAAATGTACATAGGACATACTTTTAAGTTTAATCTCCATGTTTTCTCCATCACTTTTTAAAGTCTAGACAGGCAGCAAAACAATAAATCAAGTCCTGATTTATAGTGTTTGCTGATTTCCAAGGTATAAAAAGATTGTGGATAGTCCCTCTGTCAGTGGACATTTATGCCTTCTCATCCTGCACAATTCTTGTCCATGATTTTTCATAGTTCCTCCATAGGTGCCACAAAGTCTTCCTTTAGGAATATTTCCGTTTTAAGAGTACCAATGGGGCACTTGGGCTGTTTATCTATTATCCCTCACTAACCCTAGATAGGCCCACTCCATTTTCTAATCATACATTTCTATAGTGATATCTTTACACTTTACACTTTAAAAGAGTAAATTGTAGGAAGCCAAGTCCTTATGGAAAATCTCTAAGTCCTTATAGACTTAAAGGGTCAGTACGTATAGAGGCTTGCCTTGGGATAAACACTCCCATGACTCTTGCCCCACTTCTACTTGTTATATGTTTGTTGATTCCAAGTTCTCACTCATGACCAGCCTTGAGGCCAGGTGGCTGACTTGGGCAGATAATATTAAGAACTGGGCAGGGAAACAATAGATATGAAATTTGGCATTAAAACTACTTTCTCATGAGAAAATGAGGATCTTTAGCTGCTTAGCTTGTTTATGTTATTAATTAGCGCTTATAGATCATTTCTCATGGTACAAAGCTATTTTCTATGGGTATATAATCATGAAACACCTGAAATAAACTAGTCTTGAGCATTAATCTCAGATTCACCTAGCCTGACTTTTCTTTCTCTGTTTCCCTTCCACATTTTTCTTCACTGCTCTGTCTTGTACCGCACTGGCTGTTGGCAGTAAGTCACAATTAGAAATAAGTTTCTACTTATTTGTGCTCACCACGTCTCTCTCTCCATTACCACCTTCAACTTAAATACCTCAGAAACTGTGATATTCTAAGATATAAGCTCATTAAGCATCACTGGAAGGGCATTTACATTGAAAAGATGGGTCTTTGTAATACACACTTGGATCCATTAAAGTATTTAATAATTTTCCAAAAACAATCTACCCTACTCTGTTCCTTCTATTCACTACTACGTCCAACTCATTGTTTCTTTGTAATACCTGTGCTAAATATGTGTACTGGTGTACTAAGTCAATGAACCAGCGATTCAACTGTAGGCAATCATCTGTGTAATGGGCATTTTTCATCTGTTTAGTTTCCCCTGCATGGATTGTTAGGTATAACTATCTTTTGAATAATCATGGATCTGAAGTCCATAATACTTTGTAGCTTGATGCAAGCAGCACAATATTACCTACTTACATAAGCATCTAGAGCATCTCACCATCTATAATGGGGGTTTTTAACCTGTTAAAAAATTTTTTGATAACTGCCTTTCAATATAATTGGCTTCTCTTGTCTCATGCATTTTATTTTATGCATTTAAAAACATTATTCTGAGAAGGGGCCCACAGACATTACCAGACTACCAAAGGGGTCCATGACACAAATAAATGTTAAGATTACCTGATCTATAAGGAATTTCTCTTCCATTTAGACCTTTTTCAAGACAGCCGCAATGACAATAAAAATACCTTTGGCATGCATATACATTCCTACTTTATATCTCAACTGATTTTAATAATTAGAAGGGCACTGAACAAGATTGCAGGTTAAGAAAATTTGTATGATTTTAATGCAAGCATAAAAGACTTGTTGGAACAGAGCTTTTCAGACTGATTTGCCCCAATAAGTCAAATATTCTTTTGTGATTAGTAAACAACAAACTCAGTGAGATCTTATATTCTTTTCACTTTTCTTTCAATTATGTGACTGTAAATATGGGATCTACTATTGAGAATCATTTGTAAAAGCCTGTTTGTTTCCTTCTCATAATTTCTTCAGGGATAATTTGATAAGTATAGATCATCCTCATAGAGATTTTATCATGAGAAAGTGGGTATCTGGATCAACAGTTTTTAATATTCTTTAGATTTCAGTAGTAATATCATCTGTGATTTCCCCCCATTCTTTTAAATTTTATTCCTCCCTGAGAAATCTTGTAAAGTGATCCCTCCATAATTGCACAATTGTGTGGCCTCTAGCAGAGATTTCCCAGGTGTGTGTTTGGTTTAGTCTAGCCACTTTCCCCAACTTTGCCCTGTGCAGACAATTCATCACCAAATGGCCAACTCATCTCTCTCACTCTTTAGCTATGTTGATCCTTGGACAGCAGACTTTGTCATCTGGATCTTTCCAGGATGGTAGAACCAATCAGAATTTATGCTTGGCTGCCACAAAAACAAGGCACTGGAATAGGAAAGTTTAGTAACTGAATACAACTAACTATAGAAAATTACCCCAGAACATATCATACAACTTTTGTGTATCAGTGCACTAATTATTCTCAACAAGATTTTAGTTTTTGCTCTGGACCTATGATATCATTGGTATGGAAGCTACCCTACTGGTGTAAATCAACAACTTTTACAGTCGGAGAGAGTTTCCTGGGGCATTGAGAATCAAAGAATAACAGAATCTTAGAGTTGTCATGATCTCAGATGCCTGAAAAGTACCATGATTATAACAGTGATACCTGAGAGGTATCTTGTATCTGAGAGGCATCCTTGTTATAACATTCCTGGCAAGTGGTCAGTTCCTGAAAACTTTCAAGGAGAGAAAAGCCACCATCTCTTGAGGAAGCCCATTCCATTGGGGGGGGGGGGTAGCTGTAACTGTTGGAAAGTTTTGTTTTTGTTTTTTTTTCTAGACATCAAACCTAAATGACTTCTACAACTTTAACTTATCGCTTCTGTTCTGCTGGCACTCTTTGGGCCTAAAAGAACAAGTCTCACTTCTTTTCTACATGATAGGTCTTCAAATACTTGTGGCTTAAAGATCTGAGTACTGAGCTTAGAGTAAAATAGACTCAAGCTTCATTCCTGCTTCTGATACTAGTTGTGTTACTTTGGACTAGTCACTTAGCTTCTATACTCCTTTTCATCTATAAAATGAGAAGAAGAATAACATCTACCTCATAGGGCCTTTGTGAAGATCAAATAAAAAAATCTGTAAAGTATTTTGTTACTTTAAAAAATGTATTTAATTATTTATTTTTAGTTTTCAACATTCACTTTTATAAGATTTTGAGTTCTAAATTTTTCTCTCTCCCTCCCCTTTCTCCTCCCCAAGATGGCATGCAATCTGATATAGGCTATATATGTACAATCATATTAAACATATTTCCACATTAGTCATGTTGTGAAAGAAGAATCAGAACAAAAGGGAAAAACCATGAGAAAGAAAGAGAGAGAGAGAGAGAGAGAGAGAGAGAGAGAGAGAGAGAGAAGAGAGAGAGAGAGAGAGAGGGAGAGAGAGAGAGAGAGAAAAGCATACTTCAATCTGCCTTCAGACTCCATAGTTCTTTTTCTGGGTGTAGACAGCATTTTTCATCACAAATCTTTTGAGTTTTCTTAGATCATAGCATTACTGAGAAGAGCTAAGTCTATCAAGGCTGGTCATCACACAATGTTGCTGTTGCTGTAGTATTTTGTTATTATTAGTCATAGTTACTGCTTTATATAAGTGGATCTTTCTTTAGGCCTCTACTTTTTTGCAATGCAAAATTGCGCCTACCTATCTCCTTCACATAGCCTATATACCAAAGGCATATCCAAAATAATACCTTTATGCAAGTCATAAAATGAACTGAAATGCAGGCATTAAATACTGTACCATGATAATAAACAAAATTATGAAATGAAAGGTAAAGTTAATGATAAAGTATGTACAATACTGTACAATAAAGTTAATATAGGTGTGAAGTATGTTGCTCCTTTCCCACCCACGGTACCTAGCCTTCATCACTGGTGGTTGGCTGTTCATTTTTTTTTTATGAAGCTATTGACAGATGTTTGGGCAATGGCTCTCTTTTCCGCCTCATATATCTGGTGATAGCAGGCAATATTATTCTAAACTAGTCTTTGAACTTTAAAAAATCTTGAAGTATTTGGATCCCTCTTTTCAATATAAGAAAAAAATTCACTCAAATGAGGAAATGCTTTTGCCAGTTGTTTTGTTGTGAACTTTTTTGGTTCAACCTCAGGTTCCGAAGCATTCCTCTCTTCTGTGATCTTTGCAGCTAGCAGCTCTATCAAATCCTCATTTGACATTTCTTCTCCAAGATACTCAATCAACTTCTCCACATCATTCTCATCCACTTCTAGCTCCAATTCTTATGCTAATTTTATAATCTCTTTACTCACTTCTTTGAATTGTTCATCTTTGTCAAATCCATAAAAAATTGGGAATGAACTGCCAGCACACTTTTTTCAAAACTCTCTTCATTCATGTTTCTCTTATATCTTCCCATGCCTTTTAATTTTTTCTTTTTATTTTTAGGCAATTGGGTTAAGTGACTTGCCTAGGGTCACACAGCTAGTACGCGTCAGGGGTTTTGTCTGAGGTCAGATTTGAACTCAGGCCCTCCTGACTTGAGGACCAGTGCTCTATCCACTATGCCACCTAGCTGCCTCATCCCCCATGCCTTTTAGAATTCTTTACATAAAACCGAATTTTGTGGATACAAATTTACTTAGAGTGAGAACTGTCTATACTTGCAGAAAGCTACTATGTCTTTCCTGAGTTTTCGCTTTTCCCAACTAAGAGGTTAAGTGACTCATCCACAATGAGTATGGATGATTCATCCACAGCTAGCATGAGTCAGAGGAAGTACTTGAAGTCAGGTCTTTCTGACTCTTGGGAGACACCATGGCATAAAAGAGTATGGGAAGAGAGCTCACTTTGGAATCCGAGGACTTGGATTTGAATCTCTGTTCTGTCACTTACTACCTCTGTGACTTTGGGCAAAATGCTTCATTCCTCTGAACCTCAGTTTCATCGTCTATAACTAAGGGAGTTGGAGATGAGTTTTATAATATCCCTTTCAGCACTATATCCATGATATTATTACTCCAAATCTGGCTCCCTATCTACTATGTCATACTGCTTCTCAACACAATGTTTGTTGTTGTAAAACCAAACCATGTTCTTTTCTATATCCCCTTTCAAAATTCAAAACATTGAAAACTTTTCCGAGGGTGGAAAAAGATGACCAAATGGAATGGGTTTGGTTTTTTTTTTTTTGCCTAACTGACTTAGCTAGTGAACCAACATACGTATATAGATAGTAAGCTACAAATGCTGTGTCTGAGAATTTCTCTCTGATTTATTAAGACAATTATAATGAGAAAACATAAAGGAAAATTAAAAGCACTTGGAAATTTCAAATGGACCGAGCTAAAATAACCAAGCAGGTGCTAATAGTGTATTGTCTAGAGGTTTTCTTCCAAATGTTGGCTGATGATATTTCCACACAGTCTTTTGCATAAAAGATAAGGTGCATACTTATACTGAAAATAAAATGCACATTTTATTTACAAAGTAAAAACAATATTAGAAATAGAAGAAACATAGAGGAACACAATTATAGGGATTTCCAAATATACCAGAATGCAAATTACTTAATAGTATGCAAATAACAGAAAAGCAATACAATCAGAATTCTCAGTATGTCATTTCCATATCTATTACTGTTTAAAGGTCACTTAATGATTTATTTCCATGAGTAACTTTGAAGTAAACAGGGTTACCATCTGAAATAGAGTGATTTCAAAGTCTCTGAGATGGGAGGATATTTGATAGATAAAATCTATATTTTTATCTGGTGTTCTTCAACAGATAAACTTACTTACAAAACAGATCAACAATGAAATGAATAAAAGAAAATATTAAGAGTCCATTCAGAAATGATGGGGAAATGGAAGTACTGAAAGAACACAGTATAGTCGTTGAAAATAAGAATCATAAAAAATTACCTAGAATGGCTTTCATACTTCCATAAATTAAATGAATGGACTCAATCCAGAACTTTATAGTCTTAAAAATGATATATACATATTGAAGGTATGATCTTTTTTTTAATTGGCTATTGCTATTGGAAGAGTCATAACTAAGGCCAGTTATCATTAAAATTTGAAAGTGATCATTTATTATACTTCAAGATGGCCTATTATTTACTGTAGTTATTAAAAAAATATTGAACATGGAATGCATTCAACTTTTAACAAATTAGTAATACTGGTAATTTCATCTTTGAATTCCTTTACATAGAAAGGAGATAAGATTTATCTGACTTATGGCCAGACCTTGAATTTAAAGCTAAAACTCAAGATAGACAATACATTATAAAAGGTCTGAATATTTCTGAATGCATCAGATGACATCACTTCAAACTAGAGAATTTGTGCCTTTAATTTCTAACAAGTGCTCAAAGAACCTGTCAGATTTCACCCCCTACTTCCTAAATCCCTTCAAAATGGAAATAAAGTCTTCACGTCATGATTTCCTCTTTTTGGTTCTCAACTTCTGTGCTTTCTCACCTGAATATGCAAGGGGACATACTACAGCTTCAGAGGTCCACGCATCCCATGCATAGAATTAGAGGTCAAGAATAGGGTCAATCCTTTTCTTTTCCTCTAAATATAAGTGCTGGTCTTGTAACAGCCCATTCCACTTTTGGGAAGGGGGAAAACAAGGATCTGAATCCATGTAAATTATTGTGTCTGTATTTCATGTCAATAGAAATATGCCAGCAAAGATGTTATTACAAGTCTTTCATAAGGCTTGCCTCACCCCATGCAGCTGTTTAGGGTTGTAGGCAAAGAATGCCTAGAGTATGGAAAATTGAAACAATTGCCTTGTGATTTCAGATTGTGGAAAGGGGCAAGTTTCTTTAGAGCTGCAGTTATACCAAAGGACTGGGTAGGAGAGAAGGAGGTACTAGAACTACTTGGTCCGTGTAGTCAACACAAAAACCCTAGATAGCAGGGGTCTTAACCTGGGGTCTTAGAACTTACAAAAAGTAGTTTGGCAACTATTTCAATATAGTTGCTTTTCTTTGTATGTATTTTGTTTATTTCTATGTATTTTACATTATGGATTAAAAATATTATTCTCAGAAGGGGTCCATAGGCTTTCCCAGACTGACAAAGGGCTTCATGATACAAAAATGTGTCATGTAGGAAGAACTGCCTTGCAACAATAATCTGCTCCTCCTTCTATGAAAAGTAGCACAGTAAAGTTAAAAGAATCCTGGACTTGGAGTCAGAAAGCTTGTGTTCAAATTCTGACTCCAAGACTTAGTTGTGCAATCTCAGGTAAGTCACTCATCTTTTTTGAGACTTATTTTTTTATCTGCAAAATGAGGATAATAATATTTGAATGTTGTAGTATAAAGACTTGGAGTCAGGAGAACTTGTGTCAAATTTCAGTTCTGACATTTACTAGCAAGTATGTCCACCAGCAAGTCACTTACCCTTTCTAACCTTCTGTTTCATCATTTATAAAGTACAGCATTTGCACTATCTACCACTAAGGATTTTTGTGAGGAAAATGCTCTGTAAACCTTAAAGCACTGCACAAATATATTTTGTTTTAACATTATTATAGAGAAAGTAGGAAGAATAGTGGATAGAATCTTTTACTTGGAATCAAGAAAACCTGAGTTCAGATCTTGCCTTTGACACTTTATTTGTTGTGATGTCATGGGCAAGTCCCTTAATCTCTCTAATCACCTTGCTAAAGGGTCAGTGAAATCACAGATTATTAATGTATTCTTCTTCTTCATGTTATATGTTGTTCTTCTATGATACCATCTTCCTTAAAAGCTGTTCTTAAAGTTAACCTTAACCAGATTTCATCTCTTTGAAATGTTTCTCATGAATTCATCAAAGCTTGAAGATCTAGTGTTACCACAAGAAAGCCATGATAAGGTTGTTTTGATGATCTCTTTGTACCTACCAATGACAGTGATGTCATTTTTAGAAACTACCCAATAATACTGTCCTCTTTTTGTATAATATCTAAATTTTTTTTTGGTAAATAGTATTTTATTTTTTACAGTTACATGTAAAGATAGTTTTCAACATTCATTTTTTTGTAAGATTTTGAGTTTCAAATTTTTTCTCCTTCCTGCCCTTCCATTTCCCCTCCTCAAGATGGAAAGCAATCTGATATAGGTTATACATGTGCAATCATGCAAACATATTTCCCCATTAGTTATATCAGTCTTTTTTTCTTCTGCATCTTCACCCAAAATCTTTAGCAAACTAGCAGTCCCATTCCTTCAACATAGACCAAGGTACATAATTCTCTAACAATCTTTCAATATCTAGTAAACTAGAGCCCACTTCTAGGGTAAAAAAAAATCATCCTAAGGTTAATTTCAGGTATAAAATGGTGGGCACTGTCAGCTTTCAACTCTGACCATGTTACCTGTTGCTGTTCAGTCATTTCAGTCATATATGACTATTTGTGATCTTATTTGGAGTTTTACTGGCAAAGATACTAGAGTGATTTGCCATTTTCTTCTCCAGCTTACTTTACAGATAAGGACACTGAGGCAGACAGAGTTAAATAACTTTCCCAGGGTCACACAGCTAATAAGTATCTAAGGCCATATTTGAACTCAGGAAGGTGGGTCTTCCTGACTTCAGGCCTGGCACTCTATCCACTGTGCCGCCTAGCTGTCTACCACATTGCTCACCTGATACATATCTATCATTTCCTTGAATCTTTACTCTGAATAGGGTAACTGCTAGCTCTGGGAGAAAGGTACTCTAACAGAAGCACAGCTCCATGGCTGGCATGGTAGGTGCTTCCCTAAGAGGGCTACAGACTACTTCAATTAAAGTGATTAACGTGCAGACCTTTTCAGAGACAGAGAAAGGGAGTATATCCTGCATCCTGCATCCTGCATCCTGCGTCCTGCATCATTCTCTAATCACCCTAGCCAAAAAAGCTGTTGGCAAGCAAAACTTGCTAACGTTTATCAAAATAATCATTAAATTAGATGATCACCTTTATAAGTTCCAACAAAATTAGGTAGGCGGCGACGTTGTGATCGTATGTGTCATGAACCGGTCCTTGGAGTAATCATCAAGCCCCAGCCTTAATATTTCATGTTGTTCCTTTCATTCATTGCTTGAACAGAACTCAGAGAATTCCATTATAGACTCCTGCAATGGTCACCCACCAAAAGAAGTGGCCAATGGATCCCACAGAACTGCTCTACAATTTTGTAAATGTAATCCAGCCCATTGTCTCCCTTCTGTACAATCTGGGCCTCACTCATTTTCCATCTCCAATGTTTGTCCGAGGGCTATGTGCTGATGGAATGGCTTAATGAGCTATCCATCCACTGCATATCATACTTTAGAAAATAAACATTCTTGATCTACTTTTATTTTACTGTGTGAATTGTTAGACTGACTTTTTTTTTTGAGTAATAATAGATCTCGGTCAGGAGGCTCCATATATATCATGATATTCCTGAGCAAAGAATACACTCTCACCCTCAATTCTACTCTGGTAGGATTTTAATGGGAAAATCTCTTTCCCAAAGAGTCTTGCCCGGGTCAGTCAGCACTTGTCTCTTCAAAGTGAACCACATTGTCCTTATTCAGAAAGTCAAAGAAGTGTGGAGCTCCTCTGAAAATACTTCAGGAGTACCAAAAGGCCTCTGGGAGTATCAGTGAAAGAAGTTTTGTGACTCTGGGTATCATGTGATGGAGGATACTTTTCAAGTAACTGACAAGGTTGAGGCTAGGGGAGACTTTTTTGACCATGTGCCCTGATCATACACACTCAACATATGCATATTTGCTTATTTATAATAACATATTAATTGTCATATACATTAACAATTACATATCCACAACAATTATTATACATATTCATATTATTACAGATATTATAAAATAAATTAAAATAGAAAGCAAAAAAGAATGAGATAAAAGATAAAATAACATTTGATCCTAGGGTAATCACTGGAGTTTATTGAGTAAGAGAGTATTATGGTCAGACCCATAATTGCAAAAATCACTTAGCAGCTTTGTGTTAGTTGAATTGGAATGGGAAGAAACTTGATGCAGTGAGACCAGTGAGGCATGATAAAGGCTTGAACTAATGGTGTGGTTGTATGAGTTGAGAGAAGAGGACAAAGCAAGAGATGTGGAGGTAGAAGCAGTAAGATTTGGCAATTGATTGGATCAGTAGAGTGAGAGAGAGAAGAGTTAAAGGTGGCACTAAGAGCCCAGTGTAGTGGCACAAGGCTGTAATCCCTGCTACTGGGTAGGCTGAGGCGTGCAGATCTCTGGAGCTCAGGAGTTTTGAGCTGCAGAGAGTTAAGTGGATTGGATGTCTGCTCTAAGTATGGCATTAATAATGATAACTATTAATTATTTTTCATAGCTAGCATTTTCATAGCACTTTAAGATTTGCAAAGTACTTTACAAATTTTACCTCATTTGATCCTCACAATAACCCTGAGAGGTAGATGTTATCATTATCTCTATTTTAGATATAAGGAAACTGAGGCAGACAGAGTTTAAGTGACTTGCCAGGGTCAGATAGTTACTAAGTGCATGAGTCTGGATTTGAACTCAGGTCTTCTTGACTCTAAGGGCAATGCTCTATCTACCTACCTGTCCAAGGAGCAGGGAGTCACTATGTTGCCTACAGAGAAACAAACTGGTGCAGGTAAGAAACCTCTTGTGCTGATTATAGTAGGAGTAGACCTGTGAGGAACTTCTGCATTTTCAGCTTGAATGAAATGGGAAGACCCAGTCTCAAAAAAAAGATGACAGCAAGATTGTGAACCTGAGTGACTAGAAGGATAGTTGTGTTCTTTTCATAAATAGGGAAATTTGAAAGAAGGGTGGGTTTGAGGGAAAGATAGTGTAATGAGATCTGTGATGGTTGTTCATAGAAGAGAGATATTTCTTCAAATTTTAGGAATTGGGGAGAGCATTGTGAGGAGGTGGCATTTCCTAGGACCAAAAATTTAGAGCTAGAAACCCTCTCATTTTGTAGATGAGAAAAATGAGACCCAGAGAGTTTACATCATTTGCTCACAGTCACATAGGTAATAAACAGCAGAGACAGGATTCAAATCCAAGTCCTACTTTCATAGATTTAGAGACAGAAGGAACTTTAAAGACCATTGAGTCCAAACCTCTTCATTTTCTGGATGAGGAACCTGAGGATGGAACAATTCATTGAACTGCCCAGGGTCACACAGTTAGTAAGTAAATGAGGAAAAATTTGAACACAAGTTTTCTGGATTCCAGAAAATCATGTCCTGTCCACTATACTAGGCTGCCTCTTGTCTTCCAATTCCAAATCCAATCATCTTTCCACTATACCAGTCATAAGAACTCAGAGTCCCTTATGTTAGAGCCCTCAAAAACCACACATTCTTGGCATGCTCTTCATATAGTAGAAGAAAGTGGACATAGAACTTTTCTGAAAACAAGCCTCACTTTCAATATACCACAAAAAGATGGAGATTAACCTTTCAAAACAGAATGTTCCATAGCCTTGTGGGTTACTGGACAATAAAGTGAAAAAATAAAAAGATAATGCAGTTGTTACATTAATACCAGAGAACAAAATCGCAAGAAAACAAGTAGCATTATTTATACTATCCATATAAAGGACTAATTGCATGAATTCCTTAGCTTCAGCCATCAATGTCAATACATAATTCCCTTTAGGATAGCAACACCAAAAAAGGACAGTGTAGAAATTCTCTATAGTCATGTCCTAATTCAGTCTTATTCACAGCCTACCAATTATCTTCCATAAGCTTATTTATGTCGATGATTTCCTGAAACAGGCTTATCATCACAGACTGAGCCAGGCTCTTCTCTGTTTGAGGCATTAATGTGATTTGTACCTGTTTTGAGGTATCACATTAAGTAAGTTTCCACTTACTACCTCTCGGGGCTCCATGTTGGCAAAGAACAAAACATCAATCTGTGATTCATATGTTAAACAGATAGCTTGGGTTAACATCTAAGCCATTAAATAAATACAATATTTTCTTGAAAATATTTCCAGATGAGTAGCTCTTTATTCTTTTATTATATTCTTATTTCAACTAAAAAAAGTAATAACCTTGATTTTCCCAACTTAAAAAAAAACTATATTAGCGATCAGATTGGCTCAATGTACATATCTGAGAGGGTATACATATAATCCATGATAGTTGGTTTTCATGTTTTTGATTTGCATAAGTTAACCCAGTACCTTGTGGGAGTGAACTGAAGACCCAATGATGGGGACACCTTATCTTCTCCCAAATAGGTTTGGAAGGCTAGCCAGGCAGGGTGCAGGACAAGCCATGTTGAAAATAAAGTTGAGGTTTGTAACCTGCTTTTCCTTACTGATAGGGAAAAGATAAAAATCTCCAGAGATAATGCCAAAGAAAGGTAGAGTTGGAAATTATGGCTCAGGCTATGTGGGAATAACAAAAAGACTGCTCTTTGGTGACTGAGTCCCTGTGTGAATGCAGAGGGAACACTAGGATAGAGCGGTGTGCGTGGAAATAATCTCCAGGGATTACAAAGGCCTCAGCAGGAAACTGAAGGATTTGATGGCGCAGGTGGTGTTTTCATCTCTGCTGCTGATTGAAGAAAAATCATTGCTTCTCTTTAAAAGAGAAAGGCAGATATGGGAAGTGAACAGGTGGCTAAGAAGATTATGTTGGAGAACAGGATTTGGCTTTCTGGACCACAGTTTAAGGTGTAGGAATGATGGACTCTTGGCCAGGGATGAGGTACATATAATGAAGGCTAAGAAGAATGTATTGGCCTGGAGACTTACTGATCAGATCAGGTTTGGCTTGAACTAAAAATGGAAGGGTAGAAAGCAGAAGAGATGTGATCGTCAGACTACAAAGAGCATAGAAAGAAGAATAAAAATGGAAATGTCCAGTGATGGACTGGAGACAATAAACAGAAAAGGGGAAAAACAATCATAATGCTCCTGGCACCAATGTGCAGATGACAGGTAATTTTAAAAAAAGAGGAGCCAGAGATCTCAACACAGACAATGGCAACATTTTAAGGTCAAGAAGCAAAATATTAATTTTTCTAAGATAAAATATTAGTTTAAGTTCAAAATTGATTGAGATATATATATATATATATATATACACACATATACATGAAGGATTAAAAATCTCTCATTACAAATATATATAATATATTTATTTGTGAGATGCAGAACTGGCCTTGGAAGTCAGAAAAAGCCCATTTCAAATCTTTCCTCTGACATATCTTAGCTATGTGACTGTGGGCAAATTACTTAACTCTCAGTGGCCCAGGCAACTGTCTAGGGTGACATTTTGACATGTAAGCTCCTTGAAGGCAGGTACTCTTTCATTTTTATCCTTATATCTCTGCCTAGACAGTGCCTTAGGAAAGACATGGGCCGTCAGAGGGTGCCTATAACTATAAGAGGATGATAAAGAAGGCGTGAGGACTGAAATCTATGCCATGCAGGGATTGGTCAGAGAAACTGGGAATTTTTTTTGGCTAGGCAATGGGGCTAAGTGACTTGCCCAGGGTCACACAAGTGTCAGGTGTCTGAGGTCGGATTTGAACTCAGGTCCTCCTGACTCCAAGGCTGGTGCTCATCCACTGTGCCACCTAGCTGCCTCTTCTCCCCTCCCCCCCTCCCCCCCTCCCCCCCAGGGAATATTTTTTAAACTGGAAAAAAGAAGATAAAGAGACAACTTAGAGTTTTCCTGGGACGCTATTGGCAAGAATGACAAAGTGACAAAGTCAAAGACTTGTACATAGAAAGTATGGCGGTTTTAAGTTTTGCCATTGGCCAAATGACTATTACAGTGATGGCTTTTCTCTCTCCAAGAATCCAGTGAGCTCAACCTCATTCATTTCCTGGAAAAATTCTAATGTCGGGTGGGCTGAAAGTTTAAGAACATTTTGTTGTATATACATACATGCATGTATGTACATACACATATATACATGTACACATGTATATGTGTGTATATATGTGTGTGCATACACATCTGTGTGTGTATGCATGAGTGTATGTAGTGAGGAATTCAGTTAGGTAGGAAAAGAATCATGACCCTTTCCCTTGAATTTAGGTTTGTTCCTATGCTTTTTTTTTTAAGCTAAGTAATTAGTAACTCTAGATTCAGAACTTCAAAGGCCTTTGTCAGTTTACAATAAGAGGACCCTATAAATGGTTGCTACCTGGATGTGATTTAGCCACCAGAAATTAAATGTGGAGTTACATAAACTTTCTGACCCTAAGTCAGAGACTCCTCAGCTAGATAATGCCTTGACGACTAGGAAAAAAGACAAGTGCAAAGATACAGTTAAACACAGGAATATGTTGGTAAATGTTTGACAACTGGCTCTCTGCACATGCATAGTACATTTTAAAGTATAATTGGTATTATTTTTTTTTTAAGGCAATAGGGGTTAAGTGACTTGCCCAGGGTCGCACAGCTAGTAAATGTCAAATGTCTGAGGCCAGATTTGAACTTAGGTCCTCCTGACTCCAGGACTGGTGCTTAATTGGTATTATTAATATTTTCTTCATTACCTTCTTAAGTCTAGAGTCCAGGGGTGAGGAACCTGCAGCCTCGAGGCCACCTGTGGCCCTCTAGGTCCTCAAGTGCGGCCCTTTGACCAAATCCAAACTTTACTGTTTTTACTCTGTGAAGGCCACATGTGGCCTCGAGGCTGCAGGCTCCCCATCCCTGGACTCTAGACAATCAACAAAACAACAAACTGGTTGTAGCACAGTCCTGATCAAACCTAAGGGCTAAAGTTTGTTGGACAGGTTATGGCTCTGTATTCCAAATATCTTAGCTTGGGATGAGGATTCTCCTTATGGAAAAGAAATTCCCATTCTAGCCAAGACTCAGAAAAACAGACCCAGGACTTTTACAGGAAAAAAAGCCACTGAAGATTTTTTCCCCTTTGTCTGTCTCTTTACTATTATAGGACTTTTGTCTTTTTCAAAAGAGCAATAGCAGAAAACTGCTGACCTTCAGCTAAAATGGTGATTATAGTGTTCATTCTTTCTCTTCTGAAGAAGAGAGCATGCCAGCTAAAGCCAGAAAGTGAAAGCAGAGTTTCCTCAATTTTCTGATGCTTGGGGGTTAGACCTGGCAAGATTATGGAAGTAGCCAATAACAAGGCCTGGCAGAAATCACAGGTCTGATAGCAGCTATACCCCACAAGGGGTCAGCAAGGGAAAAAACCCAATAGGACCAGCAATACTAGAAGACACCCATAGCCCTACAGTAGTGTAGGAAGGGTTTGGCCCTCCATATATATAACTTAGCCACGTGTGTTCCTTATGTGTGCTTTTATATCCATATTCTCTACACAGGGCCACTCTTTTCATTGATAGTGTGTGTGTCTTTGTTGGGGGAGTGTGTTCCATGTTTATGGGGCAAATGTTTTATTGCTACTTTTTTCTTGTGATATTTTTTTTAATGACTTGGATTTCAATTAGTCATATGCTCTTGCTTACTAGTAAAGGTAAATGCATTAGGGGGGACTTAGGAGTTTTGAGTGTGAACTGTACTGCTGAATGAGCACAAGCCCATTGAGAACCTTGAAATTAGAGTAGCCTTGTGCAGACGAAAATGCCATGTGTTGGAGGGAAGGTACCCAGGTCACTTACTAGAACTTACCAATAATATATTTATTAGAGGAATGATTAATGAATATCCAGAAAAGGAAGCAGTGATCACAAAGAACTTCAATTTAACATTTTTATCAATGACTTGGATGAAGGAATAGATGCTATGCTTATCAGATTTGTAGGTAACACAAACAGAGGGATAGCCGATACACTGAAAAATAGTGACAGCACCCAAAAAGATCTTGACAGGTTGGAATGTTGGAATAGAATTTAATAACATTACATTTAATAGGGATAAATGCAAAGTCTTACATGGGTTCGAAAATCAATTTCAAGAGTACAATGTAGAGTAGTGTAGCTAAATAGCAGCTCATGTGGAAAAGATCTGGGGATTTTAGTGGATTGCTTCCCTCTTCCATCAAGATTAATAAAACAGTTCCCTCATTTTCCCCAATGACAAAAAAAAACTTGCATCCACAAAGGTATTTAGCTCAGTCTTAAAGGATTATTCATATTGGCCAAGAAAAGCCAATATATCCTCTCTCTATCCCAGGAAAATAAGTAGAAGGAACAATTGTATAGTCCAGTGGAGGGGAAGCTGCTGACATAGGAGGGAAGGGAGGACTATCATAGTTATTTCCAAGGACTGGTACTATTGAGTCAGCAGATAGGATAGGATGTGAAATTCCTATCATTGCACCATTAACCTTTTACTACAACCCTCATATTTTCAAAGTGACAGGGAAAGGGAAGGCAGCTTCATTAGACTTTGTGTATTTGTCATTCTCTGATGTCTACTGTATGGCATCCTTTCTCTAGGGTACAGGGTATTGCGCTTAATTGCAGAGAGTCATATTTGTAGCTCTAAATCAAATCTGCAAGACACATCACCACTGCTCAAATACCTTCTTCAACGTGCTCTGTGACCAAGCCCTTGAGCAGCACAGAATCTAACTATAGAAACATATGCATACATTTGGGGGTAAAATAGACACCCCACAGGATCTCCTGGCATGTGCTCTTTCTCTCTCTCTCTCTCTCTCTCTCTCTCTCTCTCTTCTCTCTCTCTCTCTCTTTCTCTCTCTCTCTCAAAGTCAGGAGTCAGCGTCACACAACATAGACACATATGGCAGCATAAAGCATCTGCAGACCAGAGCAGCCAAGCCATTGGAAGCTTCCCAAAGCCTTAATTGGCCATTCATTCTCACATTCTCCCACTGACTGTATTAGGAATTTTACATACAAAGATGACTGGTTTGGAAATCATATACTGGTACCAACTGCAGAGCTGATCTTCCTTAAATACTTTCTCTTTTATGATCCAGATGTCAGTAAAACTTCTAAATCTGCTTCCCCTCTTCCTAACTTCCCTGTAACTGTTGAGAGTACCAGCATCCTTCAGTCATCCATACTTGCAAGCCAGGTATCATCTTCAACTCTTTCTCTCTCTCTCTCTCTCATACATACATACACACACACACACACACACACACACACACACACACACACACACACATGTACACATACATCCCCCATATCCAGTTGCCAAGTCTTATCATCTCTACCTCATAAAATCTCTCATATATACCTACTTCTTTCCTCCGACATTGCCACTATGTTGGTCATCATCTCATGCCTGGGTTATTGCAAAAGCCTTCTGGTTGGCCTCCTTCCTTCATATTTCTTTCCCCTCAGCTGTCAAATCGAGCTTCTTAAAGTATAGGTCTGATTGTGTTATTCCTCCCTCCCCTCACCCTTTATTCAGTAAATTCTCGTGATTCCCTATCTCCAGAATGAAATGTAAGATCCTAGTTGACTTTTAAATCCCTTCATGACTTGGCTCCTTCCTACCTTTCCAGTCATATTACATCTTATTCACTTCCACATACACTGTGACCCAGTGGCGCCGACCTCTTTGCTGTTTTCTGCATAAGACACTTCAGCTTCCGACTGAGTCTTCACCGGCTGTGCCTCATACTTGGAATACTGTCTCTCCTTATCTTTGCCTTCTGACTTCCTTCAAGTCTCAGCTAACGTTCCACCTTTTGCAAGAAATCCTTCCCAGCACCCTTTAATCTTAGTGCCTTCCCTATGACGCTACCTCCAATTTGTCCTGTCTGTATCTTGTTTGTACAGAGTTGTTTACACGTTTTGTTGTTGTTCAGTCATTTCGGTCGTGTCTGACTCTTTGTGATCCCCATTTTCTTGGAAAAGATACTGGGGTGACTTGCCATTTCCTTCTCTAGTTCATTTTTCAGATGAGGAAACTGACGCAAATGGGGTTAGGTAACTTGCCCAGGGTCACACAGCTAATAGTGTCTGAGGCTAGATTTGAACTCATGTCTTCCTGATTTCAGGTCTGGCATTCTATCCACTAGCTACCCCGTTTGCACGTTAGCTTCCGCCTTTAGACTGTGAGCTCCTTGAGAGTAGGTAATACTTTTAGCATAATGCCCAACACATAGGAAGTATTTAATTAAATGCTTGTTTATTTGACTAAAGCTAATTTTGGTCTAAAACGTATAATGTTCGAAGTGTAATAATATTAATGATGATGATGATGAGTAGCATTAACATAGCACTTTAAGGTTTGCAAAATGCTGTACATACATTGTCTCATTTGTGAGACATTAGGGGACTTGTCCAGGATCACATTACCAGTAAGTATCTGAGGTGGGATTAGATTTCAAGTCTTCTTAATTCCAAGTCCTGTGTTCTCAGATGTGTTCTGTCCCCATGCTCCCACCCTTCAGATCTTTCACATTCACTCCCAAAATATTTCATTAAAATAAGCAAACTGATACAATATTTTCTAAAATAGTATTTTATTTTTCCAATTTTCCAATTTTAACATTCATTTTTTTTTAATAAATTTTTGATTCCAAATTTTTTCCCTCCCTCTCTCCATCCCTTCCAGCATTCTAGCCACACGGTAAAAGGCTTTTTGCACATGACCCAAGCCCCTCTGCTTTGAAGGTACACTCCAAGACTCCTGAGGTATATCTTGAAGGAGGCGTCAGGTTGGGAGCAGAGTTTCAGGCAATAAGACAAGAGAAACAGAATTTTTATCATTATGGATCAGCAAGGTACTAGAGGCAACAGGTCATGAATGGGTAGTGTCTGAGCTCACATGGAGAAGGAATATCAGAGCAAAACTGGGTGAGAAGCTACTTAGGCTAACAGTCTCTAAACTTTTTTGATTATTCACTCCATCAGTAAGAAATTTTCAAGTACTCCCAACCTATGTATGTTTATTTCTGTTATATACATGTACTACTGTGCTAATAATTATGTGCATTTAAAAACCCCCTAAATAGCAGTTTTTAAAGGATGAGATAAAAATAAATTACTTAATCCTAAAGTCAAGAAGAAACCATTGGAGTTTTTTGAGCAAGGGAATGACATGGCCAGACCAAGTTTTAGGAAAATCATTTTTTCATCTGTGTGGAGGGTAGATTGGAGAGGGGAGAGTCTTAAGTCAGGGTCTCGAGAAAGGAGGTTATTATAGGAGTCCGGGTGAGAGGTTGTGAGGACTGCCCTAGGGTGGTGGCTATGTGAATAGGAAGAAGGAGATAAGTACTTGATATGCTGTAGAAGCAGAAAGGACAAGGTTTGCCAAAAGATTAACTAGAGTGAATGAGAGTGATGAGAAGCTGGGGATGATACTCAGCTTGCAAACTTGGATATGACTGGAAGGATCATAGTACCAGTGACCATAATAGGGAAGTTTGTAAGAGAGGTGGATTTGGGGCGGGGGCGGGGGGTGGAGGGAGAGGGGGAGGAAGAATGTAATGAAATCTGTGACGTAGAAAGCAACTCATTCATGCCTGTTCACCTTTTCTGACTCACTCTGTCCCAGAAAATATGTGGACTTTTATCAGTCACTGACTTAGAATATAGAATTAGCCAAAAGGCATCTGCTGTAGCCCTGAAGTGATATAACAGGATAAGATATGGGTACTCTGTGTGTGTGTGTGTGTGTGTATTTGTATATGTAAATTTTCCCAATGACACTTGCACAAATCTTAATGCAGGTGCCTGGATGGTGGTTAGGTTATAACTGCCTGGAGAGATCCATGTTGGGGTAGAAGGGAAAGGGTTGGAAGACTGTACAGCCTTAGGAAAGAGGTGGAATGTGGGAGTTTTGGGAGATAATTGATGATGGAGGTGGTGAGGACAAATCTCGTGATTGGCTATCATAGGAAGGGTAGAATGGGATACATCTTCCTATTCTTCTATTTGGTTGATCACACATGAGGTTATGCTACAGTCCTCAGAGGTTTTAGAGACTACACTTTGGAGACTACCAGCTTAGACAGATAACATAAGTAAGAGAATACAAATGGATAACCTGGTCAGGAGTTTAAGAATGCTATGAACAAATCTTTTCTCTTTTTCATAGATTTAATTCATATAACTTCCATAGTGGAGTTGATAAGAGTACTGAGCTTGGCATCAGGAAAATCTGGGTTCAACTGCTACTTCTTGTATTCTCTAGCTATGTAGGTTAGCCATTTATTTTCTATGTAGGCCAGACTATTTCTTAGGACTTACCCACTATATCAAAGATGGGTTGTGATCCTTTGGGTAACTTACATTAAATACTAGTCCAAGGACCAACAAGCCGATTGCAATGTGGCTAACAGAGGGAAATGACAAGTTAAACGTTTGAAGGTAATCTTATTCTTAGAAATATGAATTTTTGCAGGTAAATGGAACATAGTGCCTAGTTATTGAACCAGGAGATACATAAGGAAAAAAATAATTAAGCTTCATACTCAAAACATCACCTAGGCTATGTCTCCACATGCCAAATGAAATTTATAAAAGTGTTAAAATCATAGACACATTGAAACTAAAAAACATTTTGTCCCACTTATCAATATCTTTCAAGCAAGAATATTTTGGCCTAAATTATCTAGATAGAGAATGACTTTAATTACTACTTTGTTTTGTGAGTGTAGACAAGACCTTAACATTATTTTGACTCTTTCCTGACATGTGTAAATAACTGATAGAAAAAAGTGATAATTTATTAATTAAATTGTGCAGGTGACCACCCAGTACTTAATGGGAACTAGCAATTAGTGTATGTAAATCAGCCAAGCTAAAAGTCTCTCTGTTCCTGTTCAGAATAGAGGAAGAGTTAATTTGTAAGAAGGCTTGTCCCAGGCCCATTTACTTTGCAAAAGTCACGTTTTCTCCTCCAAAAATTCCAATATCGACCATATTTGTTGTGAGCTTTATCATCACTCTTAATGCCCTTGCAAACAGAAGAAATAAAATGCTAACAAACCATCATCCATTACCTAATTATATTTATCTAGACAGATAATGTTGGGGGGAGGGGGAAAAAGAGTCCATGGTAAAAAATATGTTTCTCATTTGGCAAACAAAGATGAAATTTACAGCTTAATTATTCCTCATAGTGCCATAGAGAGACTTTTCTGTTAATCATGCTCAGGTCCTAAGATTCTGATTCTTTTTCCCAAAGAGGCTTAAAAAGTGTGTTGACTCCCAATTAAATCAGCTCCCCCTGCAGTGGGGGTGTTGCTAATGGGATTTAAATGTTGGTGAGGTTTCACTGGGATCTACAGTAGGCAATATTTTTGACACTGATGAAAAATTTCTCCTTAGGTGAAACAAATGTCATATAAGGCATATCATTTTACAACTGTCTTATAGAACTTCATTTCTGGAAAACACCAGCAGTAATCATCTTAATTTTAAAAACATAATTTTAAAAAACTTGGTAGAATTGAAATTGTTGAAATTATTCTCATTGTTGAGCAGCACTAGAAAATTTCAAATAGTCACAGAAGTATTGCATGCATGTACCCCTTAATTCAGTTTTAGTAAGCAATACCCCCAAGGTGGTTACAGTCCTTCCTTTGTGGTACAACAGTAAGGGACCAGTGTTCTATTTGACATCCCATAGTCAGTCATAAAGATTACATGCATCTTGCCTCTAAGGACATTGGGGAACTTGCTCAAATGGCAATCTTCCTAATTTGATAATTACCCAAAGGCACTCTAGCATAAAGGCTAAAGTTGGGCACTTAACCACAGCCAGAACTCCCAATAATTCAGAGACCGATTTCCCCAAAAGGGACCAGATTTAGGGCAGTACCTTGCTCAACAGAGCAACAGGGAATGGATTTATAAGGTGAACACAAAACAGGCAGGAAGCTGAACAGTGGAAAGAAAAGGCTAACTCTGGAGACAGAGGACCTTGGTTCAGAAGCTGCCTCTAACGCTTACTGCCTGCGTGACCTTGGCAAAAAAAAAAAAAAATCGCAACCTCCTAGGGCCTCAATTTCATCACCTGTAAAATGAAGTGGTTGGACCAGATGCCTCTTATGTCTTTCTCAGCACAATCTTTTTGATCCTAAGATCAGAGGATGACAGATTTAGAGTTGTTTCCTCATCTCTAAAATGGGGATAATAATATTACCTAACTCACAGAGTTGTGGTATCAAATGAAACAATACATGTCAAATGCTTTGCAAACTTTAAAGAACTCTATAAATGTTAACTATTATTATTATTATTATCCAATAATCAATCCTAATTACTTAATAAGCGTAACTATTATGTGCCAGGCACTGTGCTGTTGTTAAATCCTGGAGAAGTTCTAAAAGTATAGGATACATACCTGCCCACAAGGAACTAACAATTTAGTGGCTGTACTTAAAAGATTTTGTGAAGGAAAGCAATTGGAGTTGCTTTGAACATTATACCCTGATGATAATCTGAATTTATGCAAAGGATAAGCTAGGGGTGACTGTTCATTTTATGAAAGGATTCACAATAGAATGGATTCCTTCAAACATGCAATCTTTCTGTTCACCTTTAAAATGTGATTCAGCTGAACAAATGTTGCTCTTAATCATAGCGTTTTGGAAATCCATCCATTACATAAAGTGAGATACATAGCAACAGTTATGCTTTGGGATTATCTATGGTTTACTTTGTCAGTGCCTTCTCGGTACCCCTGTTCATAGAACTGGCATTTTTCAAGCAACCTGTTAATGTTATTTAAGGAGCTTTATAATAAGGGTATACATGCCAAGAAGAATCAGAACACTAATTCTGGACACAGAGGACCTTAGTTCAGATGCTGCCTCTGACACTTATCACCTGTGTGACCTTGGCCAAAAAAAATTACAATCTCCCAAGGCTTCAATTTCATCATCTGTAAAATGAGGTGTGGTTGGATCAGATGTCTCTGATGTCTTTCTCAGCACAATCTCGGTACATAATTTTTGTGAATTTAAGCTAGGAAAGGTTGGCAGAAGCATGTCATATATTTGTAGTGAGGCTTTACCCCACCTCCACATGTAGCATGAGGGTGCCATTGTGTGGCTTGAAGGGAGTCAGAACAGCCATCTCTAGCCTCTTCGCTCCTCATCCTTCTCCAAGAGAAACTTTAATTCCTGCTAGAAGAGGAAACAGGAGACTAGGGCCAGAAGCCTGTTCATTCTGCTCTCCCCAGAGAGGGCAGAGTGGGGAGGGGGTGGAAATCCCCGGCTAGAATTATATCTCTCTGCTTCCTTATATACTGTTAGGCTAGTATTTACAGTTTTGAGGTTCAATCTAACCTCCAGTCACTATTCATTAATGGGGACCCCAAATTCTATACCCAAGGCTTGGCCCCTTTCTCAACAAATTCCAGTTCTACAATCAACACATATCTAGCAAATAGCAAAGAGCTTATTTATCCAAATTGGTAGCAAAACAAAAATCACAGAAAGTATACATAGGAGAATCCATAGGAAATAATACAGAACGAAGGAACTTTCCCACAGGGAGCTCACCCAAGAGAAAGAGTCCTGGATCTCATCCAAGTGGAAATTCCCCAGTCTGTAGTATAGCAAGTAGGGGATAAGTACATGATGGAGACTCTTAGCTTTTCTCATGTTAGCTTCCTTCCAGAGTCTTGTTCTCCTTCAGTTACCTGAAGTGAGGTTAGTATCATCCACTTCTCTCTCACAGCTGGAAGCTGGAAGCAAGAAGTGCCAGGAGGGATTGCAGAGACTCTAAGAGACTGAAAGTTTGCAAAGCACTCAACACCTCCTATCTGCCCCTCACACAGGTGTGGGGCATTGATCTCAACCAATGAGGAAAGAGTCCTGTGTCAATAGACTTTGGGATTCTGGTTACATTCCTCCCCTAGGCTGAAACTCTTTGTAGTCCCTCGCAAAAATCAGCTGGGGCAAATCCCAAACCTGTAATTGTACAGTATAAACACAAGCATCAGTGCTTTAAATCCTGGCATTCCAGGAAACCCACCTGCAATATCATTGTAACTAAAATAAAACAAATGCACATTAACAATATACACAGTAGACATAGCACTCTACAGAGTACATAGGAGGACAATATGCTTAACTCTAGACAGGACACATATATGCATTTTAAAAGTACATGCATACCCATAGCACACTGCAATCAGTCAAAAGCAATAAGCATGGCCAACCAATAAAGCCAAGCTAGTTAATTAAGTGCAACAATGACACTATCAATAGGCCTATACACAATCTACAACTTAACTATAGGCAGTAGGGTATACATAAAACAATGAACAGACACAGCTATAGTATGTACACAACACAATAAGAAACAAGCACACGCCAACATGCAGTAATTCACATGCAGAGTTGTAAACATGTGCATTCACATACAAGGCACATTTCACATTGAGAATCTCTACTATTGTTGCCTAGACCGTGTGTAGCTATCTCTTCAGGTTTGCCTGAAACATCACAACTTATCCCAGTGATTGGTCTCATAATAGGCCTAATTCTCTTGTTACTGACTAATCTCTCAGTTTCTACGCTAGAACTAGAAGTGGATACGGATTGACCATAAGGATCACCATAGATCTGTGTGTCTATTCCTGGCCATGTTAGGTTGGCTCTCAGTACCTTCATGTTCTGTGAGTTGAATGCGTACTCTTGGGGTCTCAATAGCAGTTTGGGGCAAGAAAGCAGTTGCCTTTGGATTCAGTTCTTCTGCCTTATAAGAATACCTGAAGTTTCCTTTGCTGGATGTATCACTTTCAGTGCCTATATTGGAATCAGAAAGTCTTTGTACAGCTGATGGACAGTCTGGGTTTTTTTTTCCCCCAGCCCTTTCTTAAGTGAGTCTCCATCAATTTTTCTTCATTTTCTTATCAGAAAGTCCAACTAACTTCCCTTGGACAATAGGTGGTTGGCTGCCTAGTAGACAATCCAGGGCATCTTGTACCCATAGCATAAAGTGTACTGGTTCACTTTAGCCCTTTTGTTCGAAGTTAGGTAATGTGAAAGATACATGCGTATCTTCCCATTTTTCTTAGGTACCACCACTATGGATGATACATAAGGGCTGCTAGATTCTGTGATGATGCCATTAACCAGCATTTCTTTGAGGTGGTTTCTGAGATCTTCTGTTGTGGACAGCTACCTCCCTACATCTTTCTCTAAATGTTCTAAAATCGATGAGCTGGATTCTGTGAATTGTACCCCAAGCACATCCCACTTCCTACTCACACAATGAGAACACGTCTGTCTTCTTTGCTGAGTTCCAGCCACAACCTGTCTTTCTACTCTGGTGATACTGGAGGGTGAACAAAATCGAACACCTAAAGATCCAGTTCAGAGGGTGAACAGTTCAGTCTCCTGTGTCATTCACTGGAATCTCTTGCCTCTATTGTCTTGTAAGTCACTGCACAGTCTTCCTGAATAATCAACATGTGCAGACATTAGGTTTTTGCTTCTTGTTTGCAGTATCCTACTAGAACTTTGAAAAGACTAGAATTAGTTCCTTTCTTTTTTTTTTTGGCAATTGGGCTTAAGTGACTTGCCCAGGGTCATACAGCTACTAAGTGTGTCAAGTGTTTGATCTGAGGCCAGATTTGAACTCAGGTCCTCCTAAGTTGAGGGCCAGTGCTCTATCCACTGCACCACCCAGCTGCCCCTAGAATCAGTTCCAAGAGACAGAATGTCCACTTTTCTGTTGACGCTACAACTTCCTTGGGAAATGTTGAGCTCGCTTGGATGTAGCCCAATGGACAGTGTCCTGTAAACCACTAATTCCAACCCCAGTCACAGGCTTTAAAGTTATCTTACTCAAGTACCTATCACAAAAAGATTAGAAAGTGATGGTAATCTACTCTTCAGGACAGCACTGCAGTTCACATCCTCAATTTTTACCATCAACTCTTCAAGATGTCCTATGAGTCCAAGTGGAATAGACTTATAAAGAATTGATGATGAGGGCAATGTGACTGTCCTTGGGGACCCTTTGCTGGCTCCACTCTGGTCTTCTGAAGCTAGATTAGAGGAAACAACTTCTTCATGACCAAAGCTGAATTCTCTTTGCTGGTACATCTGATAGAAGCACAGCTATTTAATCCACGATTATAACAAAAAGGGGATCTGTTATTCTGATGATTACCTGATGGTGGTGTTGTGATGTCAGGACTTTGTGCCCTCCACTGTCTTAGTCCTCCACCTCTCCAAGAAGAGTAGGATTGTGCCCTGCTCCACCTCTCACCTGACTGTCTCAGGTTCTGTGACTGCAACTCAGCACTGGTGGTATTGTCCTGCTTCGTTCCTGTAGTCCACTTAAGAAGTCCTGGAGTCTACTGAGGCTGATCCCTGTGGATTATATTGATCCTTGAAGCTCAGGAGAATCTGTCCTACCTCAGCCACTGTTGGCACTGTGTCTGCATGGCTCTGATGACATCAGCTGCATGAGGGTCATGTACCTTGTAAGCTCTGAGACAGTCTCTCTGAAATGTAATTTCCCCTAAATTCTCAGGATCCACAGTGCCTATCTGTATCAGTCTCTGTACATGTTGCTCCAGCCTTAAGAAGGAACCCAGCAGGCTTTTCCCTCTTGTGCTGCACAGTATTAGCAACAAAATTAGCACAGGGGTTTTCTGATCTATCCCCTTCAAACATCTCAGCTAACATTTGTATACATTCATGATGGGTAACGTCTGGCCTTTTCTCTGTGAGGGCATCCACTGCCTTGGCAGATATCCCCCTTAGGCCAGGTGGCCTAAGTCAGAGTCACTATTTGTCTGGTTCAGGGGCCGTACAGTGTCCCAGGTGTAGTCTTGCCTGTTAGACCCAAGTCTACTAAGATTTCTCTCCTGGGAGACATGGTTCATGTCCAGAGAAAATGCCAATTTGGTGTCTATGGTATCTGCATACCATAGGAGGTAAGGCCTCGACTTCACTCACAGATGGAGTTGAATTCTTGGGTATTATTGCAACATTCAGTCTCTTTGTAGGAATGCCCTACTTTGATTAGAAAGGTTCCTACCTCATCAAGCAATTCTTCATCCTTGGACAGTGGACAAGTCTGGAATCCCCAGGAATAACTTCCTGTTGTCAATTCCCCAAGTATATCTTCATGGTCAAAATTCTTATGAAGGATTAGAAAAAAAAACCAAATAACAACTTCCTGAGTCATCTCACTTACCTTAACATCAGGGGCCTTAACTGCGTACTCTTAATCCTTTCACTTTTCTTCCCAATATCCTTAACATATATTCATTCTTAGAAGCTTACAAACTCTTCTGGGATTTAGTAGTTACTATTACATTTTGTTGAGGACTATGTTGTTATTGCTGAACAATTAAATGACCTCACTTGTTCACATACAATTGGAGAGGTCTCAAACCAAAAAAGGCAAGAGTGGCAAAATTGTCTTAAAATCTACAAAGCCTTTTGGAGATAAATGGACCGACAAATGTGAAAAAACTTTCAAGGACTTAGCTGCCTTACCCATGTTCTGATATTGACTTATGCAGACCCAAATAAACCTTTTGTTCTCCCTCCTGGAAGGCTTGTGAGTTGTCCTATAACAAGAAAGCAATGGTCACCAGAAGCTGGATCCCATGTAAAACCTCTGTTTGGCTTCTAAAAGTTTGCATAATCTGGTCCCTCCCTACTTTCCTAGTCTTCTTATTCCTTATTCTCCTTCACACAATCTACTTTCTAGTGACACAGGTCTCCTTGCTGTCCCTCATACAAGATGCTTCATCTCTGGACTCCTTACATTTTCACTGGCTGCTCCCCATATCTAGAACTCTCTCCTTCATCTCTTTGTCTTAGCTTCCCTGGGTCTTTTCAGGTGCTAGATAAAATTCTACCTTCAAAAAGAAGTCTTTTTTTAAAAAAAAATCTTACTCAATGGTAGTTCCTTTCCTCTAAGATTACTTGCAATTTATCCTTTCTATATCTTGTTTATACGTAGTTGTTTTCATGTTCTCTTCCCCATTAGACTGTGAATTCCTTGGGTATAATAATGCCTTGCACAAAGTTTTATTGTTGTTTAGTCACTTTTCAGTCATGTCTGATTCTTCATTTCTTGGCAAAGATACTGGAGTCTTTTGCCATTTCCTTCTCCAGGTCATTTTACAGATGAGGAAACTAAGGCCAACAGGATTTAGTGACTTGCCCAGAGTCATATAACTAGTAAGTGACTGAGGCTGTATTTGAACTCAGGTTCTCCTGACTCCAGGGTCAGCATTCTATCTACTACACCACCTAGCTGCCTCATAGTAGTTGCACATAGTGGCCACTTAATAAATGTTTAACTTGAAACAGTGGACTGGTTAAGGGGAAAGGAGTGAGGCAGGGAAGATAAATGCCTGGGTGGGATTCCTTCATTGGCCAATTCAGTATCTGAATGTTACAAAGACAGTTGCAATAGAGTGTGTATAATAAGCACTGACTAATTAGTTTAGTTACCTAACACAATAGTGCCAGGGTGCTGAACTCCATTAAGACAATACCTCCAAACCTCAAACATGACCTTGACCACATATATCTTTTTTTCCTTAAATAATGCCGTTTTTCTCTGCTAAGATCAACTTACAGGAGAAGTATGCAGAGATCTGCGGATCATTCAACATGTCTGATTTAGTAGTTACTATTACATTTTGTTGAGGACTATGTTGTTATTGCTGAACAATTAAATGACCTCACTTGTTCACATACAATTGGAGAGGTCTCAAACCAAACTAAGAAAGGACAGATCCTACTGTAATATTATGTCTACTATGCACAGTTCTTAAGTCAAGTCATGTAAACAAGCATTTATTCAGCACCTGCTATGTGCCAGGCACTGTGCTAGGGATACAAAGAAATGCCAAGGATAGCTCCTGACTGAAGCATCTTCTGCTTTAGAGTTCCATTATATGCTGTGGGGATATTTGAGCATGCCCAGGAGGGGCGCTTCCATACCTAAGAACCTGAGGGTGAATAGTATTCCCTCAAACCCTGGGAATACTACATAAGCTTTGGCGATGCCAAAGTCTCCCACCATAACCCAGTTTTCAGTTTATGCTGGGGCCATTTATAGTGTTCAGTGTTTTATCTTATGCTGGAGGAATCACATTTGCTCCTTTGAATTGGCATAATATCTACCTGGGAAATAGCCAGTGGTGGTGTAGACACTGGAGGAGTGCCCAGACAGTTTAGCATAGTCATAGGGCAGTTAGATGACTCAGTGGATCTCAGAGCCCTGGACCTAGTCAATCAATCAATCAATCAATCAATCAATCAATCAATATTTCTTAAGTGCCTACTACGTGCCAGGCACTATGCTAAATGTTGGAGATACAAATATAAAAAAGAAAGGTGCTGCCCTCAAGGAGCTTACAATTTAAAGAGGGAAGACAATACACAAAAGGAATCTGAAAAGTTGGGGGGAATACCCAGTATAATGGAGAAATACAAAGGAGTGCAGAAAGACCTGAGTTCAAATCTTGCCTCAGACACTTAACTGTGTGTATATCATTTAACTTGCCTCAGTTTTCTCATTTGTAAAATGGGAATAATAATAATACCTACCTTCCAGGGTTATTGAGACAATATTTGTAAAGTGCTTTGCAAATCTTAAAGTGCTATATAAATGTTATCTATTTTTGATACATCTGTCAGTGGGGCTGATTACAGTAGCCCTAAATTCCTGGTGCTGGGAGTTCAGAATTGAACTTTGGGCTTTGAACACCAGCTTAATGAGCTTATACTTTATTCAGAAGGCAGTGGGAACTATTGGACGTTTTAGGACAAAGAGGTTTTCAGAATGGCAATTACACACCAGAATAATGCCCTGTGATTGAACAACCAGCCCTCTTAGTGATTCTTGAAGTTAAGAGTTGTATGATTTATTTTTGAAGAAGTGCTGTGGAAAAGGTAAAAATATTTATCACAAAAATACGTAGGGCTAGGGTTGAGAAAATTCAATATGTGCAAATTCAGATTTATAAAGACCCTAAGTAAAGGGAAGAGGTCCCAGTAGTCTGATTATATACATTAATTGAGATGTCTTTTAATTTTAAAAAGGTATTATTTGTATTGTTCCTTTGGTGAAAGCACCTTAAGTAGATTTAAGATCAGTCAAATGATAAAAATTCTGTTTACACTAAAAATCTCAGATGTGTATATATATACAGATATCTATATGCACACACAGATATACACACACATACATGTGCACGCAAACATACACATATATGTATGTGTCTGCACATATACATAAATATATACACACACATACACGCACACACACAACATCTCTACCGTGGTTTGATAAATTACTCCCGACAGCTGTTAGTTTCAGAGTATGAATGACAAAGTGAGTTATTTGAAAGCATTGTATTTATTGCTAAAAGCCTTTTTACATGGTTATTAGCAGGAACATCAAGATAAAAATAGATTTCATTATGAATTACCAATTCATTTGTGTAATAGGGGCGTGTCTGTCTGACTACACTTTCCGCAGTGCCTAAACCAAGGGAGTAATCATTCATTGCGGGGAAAACCTCCCAGGATTGCATTTCTCCTTGAGGACGGTGTGCTTAGATGCAGGCGATTGAATCTACACACTGAAATAGAAAATAAGGGGTGTGGCCAAGTGGGGAGTGGGAGGGAAGAGAAAACATACCGGCAGTGGGCTGGAGGTCAACTGATTGACAAACACCCCCTCCCTGGATCTAACTGTTGTATCTAACAGACACTGCTACTGCTACTATTGCTGCTGCTGCTGCTGCTGCTACTACTGACAAAGACTCCTACTCCTACTCCTACTCCTCATAATAACTTTTATATAATGCTTTAAAGTTTACAAAATGTTTTTACAAATATATCATTTTATCCTCACAGCAACCCTGGGAGATAGGTTCTATCATTATCTCCATTTTACAAATGATTACACTGAGGCAAACAGAGACCAAGTGGCCTGCTCAGGGTCCCACAGTTTGTAAGTGTTTGAAGCTGGATTTGAGCTCAGGTCTTCCTGTCCAGGACTCTATAAAGTGGCTCACCTAGTTGCCTGCTTCATACTCCTGTAACATTATCCTTTGAACATGCTGATTTGAGATGTCAGTGGGACAACAAGGATGAGATATCCTTCAGTCAACTAGAGGCTGTGTGAATAAAATTCAGGAGAGGTTACAATGCTAGGATTTTCCTTCATTTTCTCCCTCAACCCCTGGTCTCAACTGTTTGCAACGCAACAAAACTTTTATTTTTCATTGATCACATCTCTCTTTTACTCCTTACAGCAACTATTTCAAACCTCTTCTCAAACTCCCAATCTCTCTCTCACCCTCACAATGGCCTTTTCTAGGTCCTCCTTTCTCCTTGACCTCTCTGAACCTTTAATTAACTATTGAATGCCCCTTCCTCTTGGACATCCCATCTCTCCTCTCCCCTGCCTCCAGCTTTTAATCTTTCCTGATTCTCTCCTACTTTTCTGACTCTTTCTTTACTATATCATCAGCCTTTTCTTGCCCTGTCCCTCCCCTCAGTATCTGTCCTGGGCCTTCTTTTGTTTTATATTCGCTCCCTTAGTATTACAAATGCTCCCATGGGTTCAAGCATAGTTTCTATGCAAATAAACCAACATATACATTTGTAATCTCTCTTCTGAACTTCATTCCTACCTTATCAACTGGATGTTCTGTCAACATTTACAACTCATTAAGTCCAGAATTTAACAAATCACTCCCCTTTTCCCTCCTGATCCCCCTCCCCAATCTTCCCCTCCTCAAAACATCCCTCTTGATCCTCCTAGTCAAATTGTTAATCTCAGAGTCATCCATGAATCTTCTCTCTTCATCACCTGCCGAATATTCAATCAGTAGCCAAGTCTCACTGAAACTCTCTGTAACATTTCTCATCACCTGTCCACTCATGCAACCACCATCATAGTTAAGGCCCTGCTTATGGTACAGTGGATAGAATGCTGAGCTTGGAGTCAAGAAGACTCATCTTTCTGAGTTCAAATGTGGCCTCAGATACTTACTAGCTGTCTGGGTCACTTAACCCACTTACCAAGTCACTTAATCCTGTTTTCCTCAGTTTCCTCATCTGCAAAATGAGCTGGAGAAGGAAATGGCAAACCACTCTGGTATCTCTGCCAAGAAAATTCCAAGTGGGTCACAGACATGACTCAACAATAACAAAGACTATTACAGGAGCCTTCACATTGGTTTCCCTGCCTCCGGTCTTTCCCTTCCCTGATTAGTCCTACATAGCTGCCAAAATACTTTTCCTAAAATACAGGTCTGACCATCTCTCTCCTCTGCTAAAAAAAATCTTTAAATGTTTCTCAAGTTCCTCTAGGATAAGGTACAAATTTTACAGCTGGACATTCAAGCCTCCCACTTATAGTTCAAGCCTTATTTGATTCACAAATCCAGGCAAACTGAGCTACCAAGAACTCCCTTAGCTCAGTCTTTTATCTCATCTCTCTGTGCCTCCACACAATCTCTCCACTATACCTGGAATTCATTTCCTCCTCTCCTCAGCTTGTTAGAATCCTGATCTTCCTTCAAGGTAATAGAAATAATAAAACCAGAATTCTTTACTATACAGCAACAACATTTTTGCTGTTGCCATGGCTCTTTGGGAGTGGAATTTAACACAGATAGTAACATCTTCCCTCTGGATAAGTAAGGCTACTGTTCAACTTAGCCTTAACCAGTTCTTTTAAATAGACAGTGTAATAGTGACTCCATCTTGAAGGTTTAAAGCAACAACTGAGGCATAGTGATTGAAAGAGTAAACCCCCATAAAACGTGGGTGTAAAAGTTAGAATTATAATTAGAAATTCCATTCTACTATTGAATTACTGGCCTTGCAGTATAAAATACTGGCTGATATACAAAATACAACGACATGATTAAAGAATATACTCCATGCACAAAGCATGCTGGGAATTCCTGTTTCAGTTAATTGGAGATATGTGTGTGCATCCAGGATAGAATAGATTGCAAAGGACCACCATTCATCTTCCTTTCAGCTAAACTGACCCAAGGGATATTTTTTAAAGTTTGCATATAAAAAGGCACAGTTAGTGTAAATTTTCAGTCAGGGATGTTCTATAGATTAGGTGCACAGTGCCCATAATTGCAAATTTACCCCTCTGAATCTGATGAAGAATCTCATTTTTTAGATCTGCCTTACAAGTATACTTTTCAAGGTCCTTGTTCTGAGAGGCCAGGCCAACATACATATGTGTTACCTCAGCACATGGTAATAACATCAGGCACATTTCATTATAAAGTAGGATTCTGAAGTTCAAGCCAGAGGTAAAACCCTATGAGGAAAAAGTCTCTGCCAAAGTGGCTCATTCTTCCACAACTGGGGGTGTAAATTCTTTAAAAAGAATTTTAAAATCCTACCATAATTTTTGAGTTGGATACAAAAAGCAAGAAAAACAAAACATCAGAATTTATGACAAAAAGGAAAAGCTTCAGTATTTATCTGCCAAGATAACTAGTAGAAATGTGAATCCATTTGACAGGTATCATTGCAGAATTGGTTATAAAGCACCTGTTAGATACTGCAAATTTTTCATGAACATGACCACAGAGCCTTACCAAGTGAGGCAGCTCAAAGGGTGGAGTGATTGGTTAGCAGGGGAAATGTTGTGGGGTCAATACTGATATTTTTCCTTTTTGCTGCATTCAAACCCTACTCCAGTGTCTGCTTTCTGAAACTGACTTAGATAAGTCTACTGGCCTTCACTTCAGAGCTGGCCAAGATTTATGATTTGTTTTTTTCAGCCACAGGAACTCATGAAGACATAGAAAGTACTTAAAATGTTTTTTGACAGATCGAATGACAATCTTCCAAGGACTACAAATTTGTAATTTGTGTTACTGGAAGGAGTATCCACATCAGTGAAACCACAGATCCTTGAAAGTATTGACATAAATATACCTTATGTCTTCACTCGGATCATACCGTGATGACATGGTGTTGGGATTTCCTTCAGTTCTCAAAAACTAATCCAGTAGAGCCCAGATCTGTCAGGTTCTAACAAGCTGGAAATTCTTCCATTACTCACTCAGGGGTGGATTCTATTTCTGTTTTTAAAGGACTAGCCCAGCTAAAATTGAAGACCACCAGGTGAAGGATATTTTTAGCCACAGTTATTTATCAAGACCATCTACTATTAATGGAATGCAAGTTCTTTGGTTAAAAATAATAACTAGCATTTAATAGCACTTAAACTTTGAAAAAAACACTTTACAAATGTTAGCTCATTGAATCCTCAAAATAGACATTATTACTCTTATATTACAGATGAGAAAATTAAGACAGGCTAAATGACTTTCCCAGGATCATGTAGCTGGTTAAATGTCTGAGATCAGACACCTCTTTCTGACTCACGAATACAAGTTCTATCCAGCCCTCTGTCCTCTGGGCCGCTTAGCTGCTTCCTTGAGGGCAGGAGTTTTTCTTTTGTTTTGTCTTTGTATTTCAAGCACCTTGCAGAGAGTCTTGCACATAGGCGGCACTTAATAAATGCTTGTTGAACTGAATTGAATCTATTAAGGCAAAAGGCAATTCTGTCTACCTGAAGGGAGTGTCAACATCAATGAAACCATACTTCTTTGATGTTATATTTGCTTTGTGAAATAGAAGAATTAGCAAGCATAGAGTCTAGCTTTAAACAATATAGCTAATACACAAAATTGAAAATGGAATTATTGGGAGGTACCTTTAGAAGTTATTGGATAATGAGAGTTATTGATGAGGCCACTAGGTGACGCCATAGTGCACAGAGCACTGGATTTGGAGTCAATACTTCCTGAATTCAAATCAGACACTTAGTAATTATGTGACTCTGGGCAAGTCACTTAACTGGTCTGCCTCAGTTGCCTCATCTGTAATACAACAGCAATAATAACAATGATGATGATGATGATGATGATGATGATGATGATGACAATGCCTACTCTACAGAGTAATTCCGAGGACAAAATGAGATAACATGTAAAGCACTTTTCAAACCTTAAACTGCTGTATAAACCCCAGTTATTAATATACAACCTATAACAACCCTTTTGAAACTGAGTCATTCAAGTAGATGAAGCATATATTTTAAACCAAAGTAAAACCTCATTATTTTTGGATTCCACTTATTTCAAATTGTAATAATCATTAGACAGACTGGACTGAAGTTAACTTTTGCAGTCTCTAAGGACAGAGGGCAAATGTATGGTCCAATAAAATTGCCAGAGAGATGTTTTATTTTTTTATTTTTATTTTTTATTATTAAGGTAATTGGGGTTAAGTGACTTGCCCAGGGTCACACAGCTAGGAAGTGTCAAGTGTTTGGTCTGAGGCTGGATTTAACTCAGGTCCTCCTGACTTCAGGGCTGGTACTCTATCCACTGAGCCACCTAGCTGCCCCCCAGAGAGATGTTTAATCTACTGAAGAAAGAAAATGGCTTTCAAATGTTTTTTTTTCTTTAAAGGGTCATTCTGAGTTTATCTGATAAAACAGTTACTTTCTAATATACCAACAGAATGCAAAATTACATACTCTATTGAGAACTTTAATAAAAAAAATTTGAGTGGAAAATATGTAACAAATAATGTTATTATAACAAAAGCACTTAATTCTTAATTTAAAAGATGACTATCACTTATAGCCTGGAATATCTCTTATAGTACTATTTGCTATAGAGTGAAATTCACACACACACAAAAGATAATCCGTCTTGGACATTCAAAGGAGTTTTAGTTTCTGATATCAAACAGAACTCATTTCATCTCTAGGTAGTTCCAAAGAAAAGGAAAGGATTATAATAGGGGTTCAAAATCTTCTATGTATATAACATGAAATCACACTTTTAGGCTAGAAAAAGAATGATTAGAACATGATTAGTTAAGTCCGAATTTAAGTAAGCGACATTTTGGAACAGCCTTGTAACAATGCTTGACTCTTTCACATGTAGAACTACTGTACTAATACTAAAAAGAATATATCTGAGAATACTGAAATCTTAATTGATGATACGTTCCATAGACAACTCTTTCCCACATTTGAGTTTATTAAAAATCGACATGGTAAATAAAACCTGTGCAAAAAAAAAATTCTGACTTTTGGGGCATTTTATAAGTGTTTATGGAAGGAATTATGTCTAGGACCCCCTCTTCCTTTGCCACAACTGTGTCCTCATCCTCTACCCCAATCTTGACCTTGTCCTGGAACAGCTTCTGTTTTCTTAGATTTCGCATTTGGCTCAACACCCACAAAGTGAGGCTGGTGACTTTGCACAACTCTTCTTCACTCAAATCCAATTCACTTGCATGTCATGGCATCATCACCCTGACATCATGGTCCTCTTTGAGAATGAAGGACAAATAGCAGCAGCAGCAGCAGCAATGAGTAGAGTATCCAGAGGTAAGCTGTCTGGGAGAATGAAGTACCAGTGTCATCTCCTCGAATACTCGATGTTTCCAATTGTACAGGCTATCTGTTCTTCAGAGTCATTTTCATAGCTTCAAGATGTGTATCCATACTGACATCCACATCTGAGGCTGTTCCACACACTTGTTTTCCACTCTTCAATTCAGTGTTTACAGTTTTGTGACTCAGCTTCATTAAAAATCTCAAGAGCTTCATCCTTCTTGGCACTACCAATGTTTTGGTCTGATAGGCTGAAAAACCACGAATGCTATGCTGTTAACATGGACAGAGGGAATGAACAGCTGTTTCAAGTGTTCTTAAAATTCCATTCCTTTGTTTTTTCAATCAGCACATATTTACCGAGAATTCACTATGGATAAATCTCTGTACAGATATGAAGTAGAATTCAGGGACATTCAAGGTATAGGTCTTACCTGAAAGAAGAAACAACTGTTTATGTGCAAATAATTAATTTTTAATAATTAATAATTAATTTTGTTATGTACAAATAATTAATACTCTAAAGGATTTTTCTGAGTCTATTCATTAAAGTAGACTTGGTAGAATCTTTGACAGAAGTTCTTAGATTTTGTCACTATTACTATAATAATACTATATTGAGTCAGATACTCAGAGGGATCTCTGACAATATCTATGTGGGTATTCCCTTCCCTCCCCCTTCCCCATACAGATTTCAGCCCTTCTGTGACTGCCCAACTGGCATGAATTTTGTTCATATCCTCCTGTATGTTTGAGACATAAGGTCCACCCAATGTGCTGGGATTCTTCCTTGAGGTCTCTTGACATCTTAAGCCAATGATAGATAAGATGTCCATTTCTCTCCCATTCTTGTATGGACTTTAAAAGAATATTTAAGAAGTATAGTTTTTAAAAATCATTAAAAAATTTGTCACTTTTTAAATATTCAGAACGGCTACCTCCTAAATGATTTTTAATTAGTAAAGGCTTACTATATATTCTTTTTTTTTTTTAATGAGACAACTGAACTTTGTTATGGCACATTTTTCACTTTGGGGTAAAATCTTTTAAGTTGGAAAAGTTTGAACCAAAAGAATCAAAGTCAAAAAAAACTCTTAAGAGTTTATCAACATAGTCATGAATCTAGTTTTATTTCCCAAATGCCAGCCCTGAACTCATCATTTGTTTTCTCTTGAGGACTACACATGGGGAAAAGATTTGAGCATTATTATATATGCTTGGGCTTGAAGTTAGAAATAATAGGCCCATATATGAATTGGCATCTGAGAAGCGTAAATACAGGAAGAATACTTCCGAAACAATTAAGGGAAAAAAATACCAAAAAAAGTTTAAAAATGGAATATTCCAAAATGAGCTAATAGGATTAAAAAATAGTTCCCTTGAGTTAAAAATTAAACTATTTTAACTTACTTTTTAAAAACTCGAGAAGGTGCAATTTTAAATTAAGTTTTATTTTTCAGCTGCAAATTCAATTTCAAGTTACAGGGCTTGGATAGGAATTTACCAATTATGTAGTCCAGTTCTCATTTTAAGGATGAGGAAACTGAGACCTGGGGAGGAAAAGTGACATTTCTATACCTGAGCAGTACCTGCCTGCTACTTGGATGGGTCTATTTGTTAATGGCACAATTCCTGCATATGGACCATAAAACTTCATATGGGCCAATTACTTCAGGGATGAGTTCATTCAGGGATTAGTCACAGAAGTAACTAATTCAGAGCTTGGTCCATTACTAGGCATACCACGCTGATTCTTTGGTTTGGAAATTTAGTGAAATTGGCCTTTACTAGAATGCTTTAGAAACTTCTTTGAAGTTCTCTGATGAATGGCATAATATTACCACATCTGCCAGGTCTCATCTATCATCTCCAGGAAAAATCACTTGGTGTCAGTTAGCCTATGGAGGATCAAACCATGCTTTTGCTTTTCAGATTTCCAAATGAGAAATCTGGGCTTATTCTCCATTTTCCCCTCAAAAACGTGAAGTCAGGAGAGCCTGAATGACAATAGTCATTTCATTGCTTGAGGCAGCTCCCTGCACTCCGAGGACTTGTTGGTCCAGTAATGTTCTTCCCAACTTTCCTGCCACTGATCTGAGCAGAGGTGGGGTTGTGATGCATCCAGCTCTCTAGAGGGGTTTCTCAGCCCACACTTTGACTTTCAAATTGAATTTCACTGGGTCCCAAAGGCTGTCCTTTCTCTAGGTGGACAGCCTACATTCACACTCATTGGGGAAAAATCGTCTTCCTTCAAGTGATCTGCACAAAACATTAACAGAGGAAAAATGTCCCATCACTGTCCATGGGATGAATATTCTATCAAAATTCTGCTCTCATTCTCCTGTATTGAGATTAACTTTACCTGCTGAACATGGTAAAATTTATTTCAGTGGCCTATGACCACCATACATCAGCATCCGACCCTTATCTATATAAAACAATAAGCATGATCTTAAGGCACTCTTAGAGCCTGTCTAAGAGATGTATATTTGCTGACATACAACCTGACTCAAGCCAAACATCATTACCCCTGTGACTGATTGGAAGGCAGCCATAATTTAGCAGTTTTATTTCCCTCTTGCAGCTGAGCTCCTTGACCACGCTGGCTGAGCTGACACGGCATTTCAAGTCCTGTCACCAGCTCAGTGGTTCTCTTGTAACAAAGCACCTCTTCATTTAGCCTCTCCATCTTGATCATTGCTGATGGCCTATCAATAATTTCAAGCTGGTTGAGCAGTTGGCTGAAGGTTAAATAAATTCTGCCTGGTTGTTTGCATGATCGTACCCAAGCGGAAGAATTCCAATTTGAAGCAGGTTTCCTTACGAGTGCTCCTTAGAAAATTCTTCTACAGTCAAATAGGTTAAAAAAATTGTTTGGGAGGCCCAAGTACACTTGAAATGGAAACGTAGGCTGAAGCCTTCTTTTAATTTCTTTTAAAAAGAGAAGAAAATGTTAAAAAAGGATCTCTTGGTATCCTTCCAGCTTTTCTTTAGTTATCAAAACTGGAATTCTAAGTATACATTTAATTCATCAGCAGCAGGAATATTCTCAACATGACAAAGAGCTCTTTTTGGACACTGGCCTCTGTGTTTGTTTATCAAAAATAAGTAACACTTCATTTCAGTAAATTGTGTGCATTGTAATTTAGTTGGCTACATATAGGAGGGTATTATGAATGATAGTGAGTCAAATAAGCTTTTGATTTATTAGATGCAGACTGTAAACTTGATAAAATATAGTGTTCTAGGCAGTCTGATAAAAATGTATCCAAGATTCAAAATGTTATAAAGATATATTCCTGCTATGTGGAAATTATATTTGCGGTGTTTTTTAAAGGTATAAATGAACATTATAAATTTCTTCTTTAGTGTTAAGACAATGGCCTGGCAGGAGGCTGTCCTGACCTTGCAAGTGGGCACCCCATGAAATTAACAACTGCTGGGTTCTTTATGATGCTGCAGCATTATATCTAAGTGATTATCCCATTTCTGAGTCTAAAAATCTATCTGAGGTGTCTGAATCAATGTAAAATTTCTTAGAATAGGTGATATAATTTCCAAAGAATTTTTTGAGATCATCCTTTAAAGATGCTTCCCACATAAGAATGATACTCCTATTTCTATATAAATTATGTGCACGGGCTCCATAGCAGAGTTAGATTTTTCAGGCATGGATCAAGTGTGCTCTCTGGAAATTAGAGCATGGCAGGAAGCAGCGACCATGATAACAACTCCCACAGTCTGCATATGGTCTCCTCAGCCCCTGATTATGTATTTATCCATCCCTTGCATTTTCAATCACTTGCAATCATGAAATGATGAACTGTTTAAGAGAATCAGAGCCATGCTAGACACTTTCTAGGGCACCAGGGCACCACAGCAGTGCCTTGCCTGACAACAGCTCATATTGTCTTCTTTCTGATTTGATAATACATAATGTGCAGCTGTTTGTTAGAGAAGAAAGAGAGAGCATTGGAAAATGATCTACAAGGAAATGGAATAACAAACTTATAGGAGGCAGGTAGAAGGTAGAATGGTAAAGCCCAAAAAGTTGTTAAAAATCAGGTGTTTAAATGGAGACATATAACCTGAAGGTGACTGATTACTCCTTTTATTGTTTTTTCAGCTAATTCTCATCTTTTCCATCCATTAAAAGTAAAGAGCAGTTTTTGTTTCTTTTCCAAAGGGAGGCATAAAATCTGTTCTGGAGATGATGATATTGATTAAAAAACACATTTTAAGATAATTTAAGTACAGTCCTACTTGGAAATCAAGTGATAGATTGCGACCTTTCAAGATTTCTCTAAGCCTAGAAATCACTCTTATCACGTGCCTTAGACCAAGATCAAGCACTGTGGGTTCATCAAAGATGAAATATTTTAGCTCTTCCTATTACCCTGTCACTCTGACTTTTTAAACAAGTCTCAAAGTCTGTCCTTAATGTGTACCATCATCCACAGGGGCTGCAAAATATGCTAGCACTTTGATAGCATCATCTAAAACTTTTCATTGAACCTGTCCCAATTAAAGTCCTACCTGTGAAACATACACCTAAAAACAATACCTATCTTTTATTCTCTTCAGGAGGGACGATAGTGATTTGTACTTCATTAGAAAGTAATATTTCCAACTATTTTTTGAGCTCTTAAAATACGACTATTAAAATACTTGTCTATCATTCAGCAAAGAATTATAGGTTAGCAATAGCTTGTCTTACCCTAAAATGTGGTATGGCAAATTTTTTTTTGTAAAGTTAAAGTGAATAATTCTTTTTGGTGGGGGTGTTTCTTAATTTGGGGAAGTGGGGAAGAAAGAAAGAGGTTGGGAACTATATAACAGTCTCTGAGATAATTGGAGACGTCCTGGGGTGTAATAAAGCCAGAGTTAGAAATCGTTGACATAGTAAATCAGAAGACCTTTGGTGCTCTTTTCATGAATGTATCTCTGCTGGGTAAACCTATGTATGAGATAGTCAATGGAACTGCTGCCTAACCATTGGAATAATCAAATAGGTCTTTTCAAAGTAGAGTCTTGGGTTAAGGAAAAGGAAAGCAATGAGTCCTGGCTTCCTGCTGTTAAGGTGATCACAGAGGCATTGTGGCAATCATTCTCTGTACTAAGAATCATTTTACCATCCACTTCAAGTAAGGACTGAATTCCCCATAAGGAAACAAGTTACTTCTAATCATTTTAAAGTGCTCAGCATATTTATGAACCACAGTAATTAATATATCTGTCAATAGAATAGAAATGTAGCCCTAATAAAACAGAAGGTTATAGTAAGTCAATAATTAAGATTAGCAGTTCGGCAAACCATTTGAATCAATCTCACAGATTCATGTCACAGGAATAGTTAAAGCAGTAACAAAGGGTTCTGTGAGGTGGCAGCCCACAACATTTTGTTATATACACACACATACATATATGTGCATGTACGTATGTATGTATATATGTATGCATTTCTATCTCTATATAAATAAATAAAATCTTGGTTCAAGGTTTTCTGCCTCTGATACTAGCTGTGTGATCCTAAACAAGTCAATTTAACTTCTCTGTCTCCCAAACAATCTATGTCTGCAAGTAACAGAACAGTTACCTATTTGCCTTAGTGATTCCTCACTGGGATTCCCTAATACCAATAAAATCACAGGTCTGGCCTTCTGTCCCTTTTTTGTTGTTTTTCAGTTGTGTCCGACTCTTCATGACCCCATTTGGGGTTTTCTTGGCAAAGATACCGGAGTGGTTTGCTATTTCCTTTTCCAGCTCATTTGACAGATGAGAAAACTGAGACAAACAGGGTTAAGTGACTTGCCCAGGGTCACACAGCTAGTAAGTGTCTAAGGCTGAATTTGAACTCAGGAAGATGAGTGTTCCTGACTCCAGGTTCAGCACTCTATCCACTGAACCATCTAACTGCACCAACCTCTCCCTTAACCCTTGCCAAATACGTACATACATAAATACACACATACATACATACATACAGGTGTGTACATATGCATTATATATATATATATATATATATATATATATATATATATATATATATATATATATATATATATATATATATATATATATAAGCGTAGGCTGAAGCCATCTTGAACTTGCTTAAGAGAGCCAATTGTTAAATGCTCAGAAATAGTCAAACTTATCGGGTCTTGATTAATTGTTTTGTTGATTGTCTAGAATTAAGAAAGTGCAGGAGGAAACATTAATAATGCAAATTAAACTTAAAAGTGTGTTGTGGATACATTTTCCTCCAGACAGCCAGTTGTTAAACATTTACAGACACACCCCTGTGTGTATATCTATAATATATACACATATATACACATATGTATGTATCTACACATACACATGTGTATTGTGTATGTATGTGTGTACATAACTTCTTAATACTATTTTTGGCAGCCGAAAAAAAAATTTTTTTAATGACATTATTATATCCTTTTCTTGCTTCTACCCATTCCCTCTACCCCCACCAAATTTTATAACAATGGAGAATAAGGGTTTAAGGAGGACACAAAATGATTAAATTAGATTAGTTGGGGGAGTGGGTATCACTATTATCACCAATAATAACACACATTTATTGAGGACATTGTATGTGCTACAAGAAAGTGGGCTGGATTCTGAACACTGGGTCCAATAGGACTATCAATTATTCTGAGCTCAAATTTGCCTTTATCCCCCTTAATCACATTTATCAGAATGAATTTATTAGTGAATGTGCATAATTAGCCTACTAGGGAGCCCACTTTCTGGTTCTGCACATGCTTAGTCAAAGGCCTCAGCCATCTATAACCTCTCTTTTTGTCCCACCCTCCATCCCCAGGTCTACCATCTGTCAGTTGTTCTCATCAACAAAGTTTTTGATCTTATGAAGTTTAGAATTTCTAGTCATTCTTCTGGCTGCAGAAGCAGCACCTACAATCTAAAGATGGTTTCTAGCGTCCAAGTAAGTTGATGTGGCAGATGCGGTTTCAATGGAAATAACCACTGTGCTCTGAAACAGTACGGCATAAGGGACAAAGTGGTGACCCCCAGGAAAATCTGAGTTCAAATACTGCCTCAGAAACTTAAAAACTTCAGGACCATGAACAAGTTGCTTCAACTTTGAGCCTGTTTTTACATCTGTAAAATAAGACTAAAAATACCTCCAATATCTACCTCGTGGGTTGGTACAAATGTATTAATCTATGTAAAGCACTTTGTAACAACTTTAACACACTGGTATAGGCCCTCATCCCCTCACATGCACGTGGATGAATGCAGTAACCTTTTAGTTGGTCTCCCTGCCTCATTTCTCCCTTCTCTACTCGATTCTGCACTCCACAGCCAAAGAGATCTTTCTAAAGTGCAGGTCAAATCATGTCATCCTCCCACCTCAAACCCATCAATAAATTCCAGGGGCTCCTTTAGGCTCATTTCAACCTTCAAGATCAAATATAAAGCCCTCTGGCTTTTAAAGAACTTAATCATGAGGCCCCTTTCCTAAAAATTATTCTAGACTTTTTTGCACCTTACCCCCCAGCACTCTATGATTTATGACAGTCTTGGGTCCAATGATTCTGGCCCTGTTGCTCCTACTTACATAAGACACCATCTCTAACTTGTTATATTTTCACTGATTGTCCCCTACACCTGAAATGCTTTCCTTCTTGATCTCTGCTTCCTGGCATTCCTGAATATCTTGAATGGATATCTATATCTATATATCTATCTAGCTATAAATGTAGCTATATATCTGTACAAGGTAAAACAAACAATTCATAGAGGGAAGGCACTAGCACTGAAGGACACCAAAAGGCAAGAGATTGGAGGGAAGCCACAAAGCAGAGATAGGAAGGAAAGCTCTCCAAGTATAGGGGATAGCTATATATAAATACATAGGGTGTGTGTGTGTGTGTGTGTGTGTGTGTGTGTGTGTGTATATTTGTGTGTGTGTGTATATATGTGTATGTGTGTGTGTGTGTGTGTATATATATATATATATATATTTGTGTGTGTGTGTGTATATATGTGTATGTATACACACACACACACACAATGTATACACACATACATATGCATGGAGAAGCTAGGTAGTACAGTAGATAGATTGCCAGTCCTGGACTCAGAAGGAACTGAATTCAAATCTGGCCTCAGACCCTTACTAGCTGTGTGATTCTGGGCAAGTCACTTAATCCTATCTGCCTCAGTTTCCTCATCTGTAGAATGAGCTGGAGAAGGAAGTGACAAACCACTCCAGTATCTTTGCCAAGAAAATCCCAAATGGGGTCACAAAGAGACACAACTGAAACAACTCAACAAAAACAATAAAAATACATAAGCATACACATATACATACACACACATACAGTAACATCCCACTTATTTGTACCTAGTGGTTTACATGTTGTCTTCCCCTGTAGCTGTTAGCTCCTGGAGCAGAGGAACTGTTTTTTGTCTTCCCATACTCAGTACTCGGCACATAGTAGGTGCTTAGTCAATCCTTTTTGACTTGATTGGCTTGCAAACTTTAAAAGACTGTGTAAATGTCAGTTATTCTTCCTACAGAACTTAAGAAGTTAATTTAATCAAAGAATGAGAGCTGCTCCCCCCAGACTACTAACTCTACGGTTTCATTTTGTTTTCTTTCTTTCTTTAATGGTAAAACAAACACATCTGGTTCCCAGGATTTGCAACCACAATTTCCTGGAATCAATTACTTTGACTACAAGAACCTGAACTTGCCCTGAAAGTGGGTCCAAAAGATTGATATATGCTGGGGGGGGGGTTTGGGGGGGAGGTTGTTGTTGTTGGTTTTGTATTGGGAGATTTTTATTGATTTTTTTCTTACAACACCTAAATTTCTCCCTGTATTCCTCCCTATCTCTCTTTGTTGTTTTCTTTTAATCTTTTCAAATCTCTTTATCAGTAGGGCCTAAAGAGGTCATGACTACTAGGTTAAAGAAAGTAACAGAAGATCTATTTTCTAGACATAAAGACAGTAAAACAATTACCTACACTCTTTGATCAATACTCAACTCATTTACAAAACAGTGTTTGACTTGAACAGCCCTGGATGATTTATCTTTCTTTGCTCGTTATGGAAGGATGCAGAATTCAAAGTGAACTTTATCTGATAGGTTGCAGTATTTGTTTTAACTTAATTAAAAATTGTGTGCTTTCAAAGTATTTGACATTTAAAGGAAATAAGTTTATTAAAGGAAAATAATCTAATTGATAAATTGAAAGATAAAATGTCTGCTGAATTGACACTGAAAATACACTTATGTGAGGAAAAAAAACAAGACTAACAAGGAGTGGGAAAGAGTGGGAGATTATGAAGAGTTGTAGAAGGAAACTCTCACAGAAGAGGAATAAAATTAAAGACCTCTTAAAACACACCCGCACACGCACACACTCATTCCTGTAGAATCAGTATGCTACAGAGAGCTAGCCTCAAAATGAGGAAGACTAGGTCCACACTCCATCTTTGATACATACATACTTTCTGTGTAACTCTAGGCAAGTCACTTCACATCAAGGCAACTCTTTAAGGCTATAAGCTTCATAGAAGGTGCCAACCTACACTAGTAGAGAGAATTTCCTTACCTGGGAATTTGCTATTCCAATGAAATCACAGATCTAGTCCCCACATCTTCAGATCCCTATCATTCACTCTAACTGATTCCACCCTACCTCAATCCCAATCCTGTAGAACAAACCTCTGGCTACATAAAATAAATACATCACAGTTAAAATTTGGTGTTAGCATCCTGTCTTAACTATAATTTCATCCTGTACATCTGAATAACTTCTATTAAACTTTGACTTATCCTCAAGTAGATAGCATTGTGTATGGTGCCTCTAAGTACTACCTTAACAGTATCAGGTTTTACTGTTTTCTTATTGGAGATCATGATTTCATTTCCTGACCTTTCCAGATCCAGTGGAAGCATAATACTTTTTATTCCAGTCCCTCACCTTGACTCTATATATGTTGTTATGGCTTACCTATGTTTCCTGTATGCAGCAAATTGTTGGGTTATGTTTTCTAATCTGTTCTGCAATGCTCTTGATTTTATTGGCAGCCTTAGCCCAGTAACATTTAAGGCTATGATTTTACATTTTTTCTTATTCTCTATCAGATATTGATACATTACTTTTATACGTAAAAAGCAGTATCAAGCACCTATTATCTGTTTTTCTTGGGGAAATCCAATGCCAGTATCCTTACTCACATTGACACATACCTAGCCATCTCCTTTACCAAGTCTAAACACAGAAAAATAGAAATTGCCTTTAAAAACCAGCCTTAGTTATTTAAAGCTTGTTTTGTTTGAAGCAATGTGATCCTGCTTCCAATCTCACCTATAGAATGATCTCTTTCCTGGTCCTGCTTATCCTGGACCCAGATCCTTTGATTCATTTACTGTTTTTAATAACAACTGGCATCATATAGCTTTTTAAAGTTGTCACAGCACTTCACATACATAATTTCTTTTGAGAAAATTTTTTTACTCTTCTATGGGCAGGGCAAAGAGTGTGATTCAGGATCCTCCCTCTTTTCTGCTAGCCTTCCTCATCACTATCCTATTGTGTTTCGATATGTTTTTTATCTATGCCACTTTCTTCACTTCCTTTCTCTGGAATATTTCTGCTCTATAATATTACATGGAATTTGACCATAACTGTTCTTGTTTTGTTCTGTCAGTGATATTCAGACAAGATGAGACTTCAAAAAGAAAATGGTCCTATTTCCTTTTAGTATGTAAACATTCATCAATCCTTTCCTACCATAAGAATCTATTTATCTTTATTAAGTTTATTTTATATTTCAAAGACACTGCTTATTTCTAGTTTTCATGAAGGAATAATTGAGAATCTGTCATCTGTCATCCTATTGAATTTCCACTTTTTTCATGTAGGAATATTTTTTGTTTTTAAGGATATGCTTTCTTTGAGTACAAATTATTTTCTTTTGCTTTTGGAATATCATATTCCAACATTATCTTTCCCTTCCCATAGATGTTGATTATTTGTTTCAAATTGACACTATTTGACATGTAAATAGATTCCTCCTAGGTGAAAGACTTTCTTTTATAATGAAGCCCTAGAACTTGGTAACTACATTTCTGGGTGAGTTAAATGTTGAATTCCTCTTAGAAGGCATACTGTGGATCTGCACATTGCCTCCCCTGCCCCCTTCCAATACTTCCATGTTTCTTGGTGAAATATGGTATTCAAGCATTTTGTTTTATCATGTTTTTTCTGAGAAGTCAGTAATTCTTGGATTATCTCACTGAATTCCATGTTCAAAGTTATGGTTTCTAGGGACCTCAAATGTTCTTTCAATTTTACTGTCTTTTGATCATATTCTGAAATATATGTGTTATATATATATATATATATATATATATATATATATATATATATATATATATATATATATATATATATATATATATATATATATATACACATATATGTGTTATATATATATATATACACACACACACACACATATATATGTATATATGTGTGTATATATATGTGTGTGTGTGTATATATATATGTATGTATGTATATATGTATATAACACAAAGGAACCCTGGTCCTATCACAGATTAAATATGTATATATCTTCTGTAATCTGTGATAGGACCAGGCTTCCTTTGTGTCTCCAAAACAGATGTTAGTTTTCCCTTAAAGGAAACAAAGCTGTCTGTGGGACACAATTGACCTTTCCTTCTTTTGATGAAGCTTCCTGGTCACCCAAGGGCATGAAAAATACCACCTCAGTGGAGCCGAGGCTCCTCTAACTTGATAGAATGCTGAAGAGCACACAAATTTCCATACTCTGCTTTGCTGAACAATGTATTTCCAAATGGAGATGAGAGAGGCAACAGAAACTGTAGTGCTACTGTAGCCTTGCTGTGTTGGGGCAAAGCAAACTTCCTTTTTGTTTTAAACTTTATATTAAAAGTTACAAGTGTTTCATTTATCTCAGCATCAAAGTGAAACTCACAGGGTGCTGGCATTAGTCCTACTTTTAACACCATTTCTGCATTTTATAGAAGTTCTATCTGCTATTTATTCTCTTTCTCAGTGTCCACTGACTTGGTAAGATTTTCCACCAAGAATGAGTCTTAAATCATTTATCCTAATGTTTGTCTTTTTGAATCCTTTACCAGCTCTAGTTTCTCTACTTAGATCTTCCTTTAATTCTAGCATCTCATCCACCATAGGGATTCTTTCAGTGTTTCCAGTTTTTTCCCTGGGGTGGCCCTTGTTGCTACTACATTATTGTTATTTTCTTTAGCACTTTTATGCTTATACTCACCTTCATAGATTTAAAGCTAGTAGGACCCCTAAGTCCATTAAGTCCAACCCCCTCATTTTACAGGTGAGGAACTGAGGTCAAGAGACATTAAATGACTTGCCTAGATTCACATAGCTAGAAAGTGTCTAAGGTGGGATTTAAATTTCAGGACTTCCAGAATCCATTCCTAAAGTCTCTCCACTATGCTATGCTGCCTTTCTTTTTGCCCCATAATATTGCTTCATTATATAAGCATATCTTTTTTGTCTTCTTATTTTTAAAATCTCTCTGCTGTGTCTTTGGTAAGATTTTCCTCATGAGAATTTCCTTCCTTTTTCCTCTTTGTTGTTGCCTTTTTTTTACTTTATATTTGTATTTGTTGTGGTTTTGAGGTGATGGGGGGGCACTCACTAATGGAAGTTTCCATCAAATAGAAATAGAAGTTAGAAAACAATAGTTGTAACTATTAACTATATATTATATATTAACCATATAGCTAACATAACTATTTTCAAAGTAATTATCAGCTGGTACTTTTTTTTGCTGTAAAAAATAAATGTGGAAAAGAGGGTGAACCCTATTTTATCATGCAGAAAAGAAGAGACATTAAATAAATCACCTCATGCCAGAGGTAATTCACTTCATTTAGAAGGGAATCAGAGCCAGTGTCATATAATAAAGCTTTCCTAATGATAATGCAATAATAGAAGTTTTAGTTATGAATGAACATAAAACTGGTGTAATTTGAATTTAGTGAAATCCTGAGCACAATAAACATTACTATATTTATTGGGATTTGTCAAAATGGGGTTAACTATTTTCCAATGACTTTAATCACATTCTGAAAGAAACACTTTCTTTTTGAGACCAGCATTTTTGATTTATTGCAAGTTCCATTCCTGGATTTCAACCTATGTTATATTATTCCAAGGGACCAAAATCTCTACTTGATAACAAGATATAAGCAGGACATTGTACAACATAATGGCTGTGTCTACACAGCCTTGACATGAAATAAGGGAATGAAAATGAGTGGTGCCTGAACTGATTATATCTTTTCTTTTCTTTTCTTTTTTTTTACCTTTGTGTTCACCTTTTTCCCTTTCTTTTTTATCTTGGGAGGGTAAGTTATATGTTTTATGATTTTCCTTTTTTCTTTTCCTTCCTTCTTTCCTTCCTTCCTTCCTTCCTTCCTTCCTTCCTTTCCCCCCCCTTCCTCTCTCTCTCTTTTTCTTTCTTTCACTGTCACTTGCCACCTCCAACCACCCTCTTGAAACATATAAGTACAGTAAAACAAACTAATCATGTTTGAGAATGAGTACCTGGGCTGAGTGCAAGGGTAGTAGTATGTGAGGAGTAGGGGGTGGTGGTGGTGGTGCTTCCATTCCCACGGCTCTGTGCTTACCTGCTATTTCATTCATATATTATAACGTGTTCAGTCAATCCCCAAATGAAGGGCACCCACTTTGTTTCCAGGTCTCTACTGCTACAAAAGGTGCTGGTATGACTGTTTTTGCATATATGAGTACTTTTTCTCTGTCTTTCATTTGTAAGAGAGGGTTCCAGACCAAAGTCTTCTGATTGGTTGCCAGGGAGTTAGTATTTACCTAGTATTTAGTATGATTTCCAGTTAGCAGAAGAGAAATACATATTCAGCCAGACTTGTGCAGACCTGATTTTAAAGGTCATAAAAAATAAATTCTTTCCCAGTGATCACAGGCTCATATACTTACAGACTGAGCTGGAAGGGAACCTTAAAAGTCATCTGGTCTAACTCTAAAATGAGGAAACTGAGGTTCAGAGAGGTTAAGTAACTTAGATCTCAGGATCAATATTAATACGTGAACGATATTAATTAATTACATTAATAATCAAACACTTGATAAGACATTCATTTTTGCTATAAAATGGCCCTTTACCAATAGGGATTATGTTAACATAGCTCAAAAATATTTAAAGTAATTTGGGCATTTTTATTCTAATTTTTCTATGAAAGGTAGGGCACTCTATTATCTAACCTAACATTATAAGTATGAATTATTAAAAATAAAACCATGCTGCTGCTTAATTGAAGTTTTCCCACCTGCACTTGCACAATATACAATGTTGACCCTGGATTGACAACATCTTAAAACATAAGAAGAAAATTAAAAACTAGATCTTCTCTGAAAGAAAAGCAAGATCAATATGTAAACAGCAGCAGGGCCTCATCCAGCATGTGTCACATAAATATCATACTATGAAACAAGAAATGTAAATTATTGTACATACCCTGTAATTGAAAATTGTATTATACATTAGTGAAGTCACCCATTTATCTAATCATAATCAGTTCCAATAAAATCTCATTTAGGAAAGTTGAATGTAGTTCAGGGTGATTGGTTATGTGGATTTCAATCACAGAAGTCTCTGGGTTCTCAGCCAGTTCTCATTGAGTTTCTATAAGTAAGTAACCGCTCAAATTCAACACAACCTGACACTTATGTGCCTGTTCTTACATATTAAATTATGTAAGTTCTCACTTGTTTAAAATGTTAATTGGTGGCTCTGTTTAGGGAAATGTGTTTAACGAAGTTCTAATATTAGGGTTTTTTTTAATTCTTTACACCTAACTTAGTTATTCAACATAGATGATGTTGAACTTTTACATGGGCATTCCTTTTTTTTTTTTTTAAAAGATGTTCTCAACGTTGAGGGCATGCTTTTCAACCTGTGTACTAGTCAAACATCACAAACTTCCTAAGTTCCACCATAGAACTAATTTGGAATTTGACTATGACCTGGCCTTTCTCTATAAGAAAAGATGATATATGTTCCCTTCTTTTCCAGCCAAATGATAATATGACACAACCATTCCCTCACTGTTTGGTCTTGCTTAAAAAATTCCAGTTGGTACTTGAAAAAATAGAAGAGACTGAATTGGAGTATGCCAAGGATATAAGCAACACCAGGTTGTGTCCTTGCAAATAAAGGTATGAGATTTTCAGCTCCCACTTATATTTCCTGACCCAATTTATGAGATCTTTCAAATAAAAATCATTTCAATTTAGTTCATTTCAACAAGTATTTATTAAAGTATCATGTTAGGTACTGGGAACACAAAGACAAAAACAAAATAATGCTTATTCTCAAGGAGCTTATATTCTACTCATTAATTTCCCCCAACATTCCCCCCATCCCGGCAACTGTCCTGTTATGGTCAAGGGCAACACCATCATCCAAGTTATCCAGGTTCTCAACCCGTGTCATCCTCGACTCCTCACTCTCTCACCTCCACCCTCCCCCACTCTCAACATCCAATCTGTGCCAGCTCCTATTGATCCGTCGTCCCGTGTAGACCCTCATCACACTTGCACCTGAATTATTATCATAGTTGGCTGGTTGGTCTCCCTGCTTCCAGTCTCTCCCCTCTTAAGTCCATCTTTTATCTAGCTGTCAAACTGATTTTCTAAGGTATAGTTCTGACCATGTCATACTCCTACTCAAGAAACTCCAGTGGTGTCTTATTGCCTCCAGGATCAAATATAAAATCTTCTATTTAGCTTTCAAAGCCCTTCATAGCTTGACTCCTTTCTAACCTTTTCAGTCTTCCTAAATCGACTCCCCTCTACATACTCTGAGATCCAATGACTCTGGCCTCCTCGATGTTCCTCACCCAATACCCTCTATCACTGGATTTCATGCATTTTTACTGGCTGTTCCCCATTCTTGTAAATTTGTCCTTCCTCATCTTTACGTCCTGGCTTCCCTGGCTTCCTTCAAGTCCCAGCTAAAAACCCAACTTCCACTACAGGCCTTTAGTGATCCTCCTCTATTCTAGTCACTTTCTTCTGTTATTTATCTCTAATTTATCCTGTGTATATCTTATTTTGTACATAGTTATTTGCATGTTATCTCTCCCATTAGATTGTAAGTTCCTTGAGGGCAGGGACTGCTTTTGTCTTTCTTTGTAACCCCTTCATTTACCACAACAGCTGGCATAGTTCCGGTGCTTAATAAATCCACTTTGACTGACTTGAAGGAAGCAACCTATTCTCAGATAAGAAATATAAAGTAATTTGAGGACAGAGATTAAAATCTAGGGTTGGGGTGAGATCAGGGAAAGTTTCATAAAGGAAGTAGCATCAGAGGAGAATCTTGAAGGAAAATAGGGAACCTGAGAGGCAGAAATGAGGAGTCAGAGCCCAGCATGTCATGAACTTGCTAAAATAGCCAGGAAGCAACTCTTAGGGTGAATCAAGATGAACTTAAATTCATCTAAATCCACTTCATTACCTCCAATCTCTAGAATTACTCAGTTTACCGCCTTTGGAATGGCCAATTCCTCCTGTATGACAAGATCAACATAAAAATGACTAAGTCTCCAAAAGCCCATCTCATCCCATGATGCAATCTGAACTCTCCTTGGCTCCATCTCCAATTCAGATTTTGTATACCTATCTGTTCTGAATCTTGGCATTCTTACTGCAATGAGTTTTGGTGCACCCACTTACATTGCATCTTTGCTGTGCTTGCGCCTCTAAACAAATGATAACTAGTGGACCATAGCTCTTCCCTGTAATGATGATAGATGGAAGGGTCGGAACCACTTCCCAGCAGTCTGTGAGAGTAGGCTATGAATTCCCTTTTGGAATTTATCAATATAAGATGCATTAATGGATATTAATATTAGGTCATAGCAAATGTGAATTTAGCTGTGTTTGAATCTATCACCAGCTGCCACGAGTTCTTTACTATCTTTCTTTTAAATTGTCAATGGATAAAACATGAACGCATGAACTCTATCTCTGTCTCTCTCTTCTTATTCACTGTCTTGATTATGCACACTGACAAAAGAGCATTTTTTTTAGTACCATCCTGAACAATAATAATTATAATACATTTTAATTTATGGACACCCATGCCTGAAGGCCTCCAGGCATCTTAACAGAAAATAACTAAGAGAATAACTTACAATCAAAGAAGTCAAAATGCCCAAATAAATAAATCCCAGAGTCAGCCTATAAATAAATTCATGGCATCGTGGACTCAGCATGTAAAAAAAAACTATTAATAAAATTCACCACTGGCAAAGATGAAAGGAAAAGTGAAATTACTTGCTCTTTACCCCAATGAATGTTATAACCAATACTAGCTTAGCACTAGGGTGTAGTTTGACTTTTGTAGTCTGGAAAGAGTTCTGATTTTGCAGGTTTAGCTTCTACATGCTGTCTCTAACCCTGAGCATGACCCCTTCTGCCTGACGCCTTCTATTTTTTTATAATCTGCAAGGATCCTTCAAGGATGGGAATTTTCATCACTCCTATGACCTTGCTGATTGTCTTCAACTTGCTTGTAGTATCAGAGGAGGGAACCAGTCAGAATCTTATGAGCCATGCCTCTCCCCTCAAAATAAAGCAACTGGCCCTATTCACTGAACTGTCAGCCACTTACCATTCTGTCAGGGCCTCTGGATACTGATTTCTCAAGTTTAGGACAAGCCTCTCAGAGGACCACAGTCTTCTGATTGGTTGCCAGAGAGTTAGTATCGACCTGATACTTGGTATGATTTCCAGTTAGCAAATGAGAAAGGCATATTCAGCCAGACCTCATGCAGACCCAATTCTAAAGGTCAGAAAAAACAGAAGTTCTTTCCAACGATCACAGGCTCATATGCTTATAGAGTCAGAGCTGGAAGGGACCTTAAAAGTCATCTGGGTAACTTCAACAACAACCCTGGGAATTAGACCAGTAGGGTGGTAGTAGTAGGGGCTATTAGTGTTCCCATTTTACAAACAAGGAACCTGAAGTTGAGAAGTGAGGTGACTTTGCTTAAGGACACACATCTGCTAAGGGTCTGAAGGAAGATTTGAACAGATGTGTTCCTGATTCTAAGGTCCGTGTTGCTCTACCTGACTACTTATTAACTCATAGTTCTAGCTCTCTTGCACTGGATTTGTTTGACCAGCTTGCTATCTCCAGAATCTGCTTTTCTAGCCTTTAATTATTAGTCTGGGATCTAGAGCCTAAGCAGGTACTTTTCCCCCTAAAGCTACCTATTCAAGTAAGTCTCAGTATATTTCATCCAGGTCTACTAGGTATGGCCTGGGGAAATCCCTCCTTCCCTCTTTGCTCCTTCCTAACCCTGACTCTGAGGATGAGGGTGGGATGGGGAACCCTATATGAGCCAAAGAATGAATAATCCCACCCCAGTACTCTTCTTCCTTCTTTTTTCTTATTTGGTTAGACAATGGGGTTAAGTGACTTGCCCAGAGTCACACAGCTAGTAAGTGTTATATGTCTGAGGCTGCATTTGAACTCAGGTCTTCCTGAATCCAGGGCCAGTGCTCTATCCACTGCACCACCTAGCTGCCCCTCTCCTTTCTTCTTCTTTTGAAGGTATCCATGATCTAATATGGAAGATGCTCTATGTTTCACCTTGACCTCTTTGTTCTGGTGGTACCACCTGAAGTAGATTCCACAGGTGGGATCCTTACAACTAATTGGGCCCTAGAAGGTGAAATCTCCCCTTTCCCCTACGCCATAAAGGGCCTCGGAACCAAGGCCCCTTTCTTTCTCTCAACTAGGGATCTGACAGCTTCCTCATTCAGGGAAGTGATTGGCATATTGTGCAGGGCTGGTAAAGGGTCATGTTCCATTGGCTATATGTCTCACCCTATTACAGATTTTAGAAATTTGTGTGACATAAAAAACACTATGATTGTATTTTCATCGACCAAGCTCCTTCTATTATTGAGTAGAGTAAATTTGTCTCACCCTTCAACTCCCTGTAATCTCTAATCTTCCCTCCCTGACAAACATGTTGGGGCCTCTGCTTTTTTTTTTTTTAATATTTACCTTATAAATTCCAAACTCTTCTGCCTAGCATTCAAGGGTTTCTCTCTAATATGAGCTAAACCTACATTTTGTATTTCCCTTCCACTATTTCCTTTCACACACTTAGAGTTTCTCCTTAATTGAACCACTTGCTTTTCCCCAAACATTCCATGGTTTCTGGATTTCACATTTTTTTGATCATGAAGTTCCACCCACCTAAAATGTTTTCCATTAGCATAACTCATCAAATTCTGGCTCATTCTTCAAGGCCCAAATCCAAATTCAATTTCTCCCATGAAGTCATCCCTGTGCCCTCAGCAAGAATTAATTACGTTTACTTCTGTACTAATGTTACGCTTGTACCTAGCCCCATTCTAACGTGTACCTTTACCTCTAACTAAACTTAAGGGCAATCACCATATTTTATTTTTCCTTGTATTCCCCATAGCTGTAAGCTAGATTGTGCAATAAACAAAGGAATGTATTATCTCATCTGATACTTATAATACAACCTTGTGAAGTAGTCAGTGGGTCTTGTCATCTGTCCTGCTGTGGCAATGTTGGGACCTCCTGCCCTTGCCATCCACTATGTAGCTGAATTTCCTATATGTGCTGTCTTCCCCAGTTAGGAAGGAAGGAAGGAAACGAGCATTTTTAAAAGCACTTACTATGTATCAGGCACTCATTTAATCCTCACTACAACTCTGAGAGATGGGTGTTATTATTGCCTCTTTTTAAAGTTGAGGAAATTGAGAAATTGAGGCAGATCAAGGTTAAATTACCTGCTCAGGGGTCACACAACTAGAAAGTTTTTGAGGCCAGGTCTTCCGGACTCCAAGCCCAGCCCCACCTGGTTGCTTCCAATACAGTTGTGAGTTCCTTGGTAGCAGAGATTATTTTATTTTTCTATTCATATCCCCAGAACTTAGCACAGTGCTTAATAAATGTCTTTTCATTCATTCATTCTGAAAGTATTATTTTTCCTATTCAACAGGTAAGGAAACTGAGTCACAAAGAGCTTAAGCAACTTACCCGGTGTCACATCATAACATAACAGCAGGATTCATGTTTTCTAATTTTCAGTTCCTTTCTCTTTATGTTGGATATGAAACTTTGTTTCTACTCCAGATGTGTTATCATAGCCTAGTCCTTAGGCAGTCTTTAGTATTAAACCCTCAGCATCTAAGATCAAGTCTCCAGCGGGGTGAAACTTTGAGAAATTGTATCCTCTTAGTTCCAAGCCACCATTTCATCATCACTGAAACAACTCAACATTCAGGCACACCAGCTGATTGAGAAAGGAGGGGAGGTGGGCCTTGGCAGATTCTATGTCCAATTACCAATTCCCGTAGCTACCCTCAGTTTTTAGTGTAATTGATGTGTCATAGAGTATGTCCTGTGATTTGTTACGGCCTTGTTGATTAACGGGGACACTGACAGAGTCCATTGTTTCTCTACAGTTCTGTCTGCCAGGAATGTGTGTTCAGCAAACAAGAAAAAAGCAGGGAGAAACCCTGGTGGGTCTGATTCTCACTGCTGTCACGCTTCCTTTCCTGACATCGCTTTAGTAGCCATCACTGGTCTCTCTTGATAGTGGCATACTGATGTGTGACCCCTTGCAATAGGCTATTTTAAGACCCCATGACAAGGGGAAGGTTTGGAAGTCCACTCCTGGCTCTTGAAGGTCACAGCAATATGGGTCCAAATATAAGGAGAACAGCCAAAGCTTTGGAACAGTCAGGCAGGCCATTTTTAAAGAAGCTTTCTTCTCCTGTTGAGTTTAAAGAGGCAGCTGGGTATTACTGGAATAGCACTGAACTAAGGAGTCAAAATCCACACATTTAAGAGCTAGCTTTGCTACTAGTTAGCTGGGCGACCTTGACAAAGCCATTCAATAAGAGGGTTGGACTCAAACTTTTTTTAAAGTACTAATCAGGAGAGTTAGTAGTGGATAGAAATAAGGTTCAAGTTGAACCTAGATTCAAGCTCTGCCTCAGACATTGGTGCTAGGACCCTGAAAGAACCTCTTGACCTCTGTGTAGGAAGAACCTAACCCCACCTCCTCCCCTGAAGGATAGGCTAATTTTTCCTTAAAAGGTATTGAGATTTTCCTTAAGATTCGGTTGGCTCAGAGTTTTGACTGATTATTTCTATTTAAACATCATAGAAGATGAGAACAAGAGCTATAATAATAATAATAACTACAAAAGACAAGATGGCATTGTGGACAAAATTGTGGACTAAGACCTGGAAAGACCTGGGTTCAAATTCTGCCTCAAAGGCTCACTCCATTGATGATACCATCTCAAAGCCTATGTACAAAGGAGCTCCAGGAACTCTGATTCTTGGCTGGCGGACCACAATGCATAAGTCAGATAAGGGAACTTCATTCAACTAGAAGTGTCCTCAGTGCTTCTCCTTGTTGAATATCCTTCTTGTACTAAGGCTAAATAAATCTCTTTTCATTAACTGTTGAATGATGTACTAGTGTTTAATTTTGTTACAATATTGAACCTGAACTGCCAGTGGGCTGACCCAACTCAGGTCCAGCCCAGAACAACCTCTCAGTGCTATAGGAAATTCCCCAAGTCTTAAACTGCAGAACAGTTGCTACTTTGGTGTGGTAGAGAAAGCTTTCTCATGGAGAACAATTTACCCCTATGAATCACAGTTTTGTACCCCTCCCCTCCAAAAAAAATATGTAAGGCATTTTGCTACCTTCTAGAGGCATGAAAATGAAAAAGCAGGTAAAGAAAGGAAGATGAGATACAGTAGAGATCATAGTTCAGTTGGACCAGAAGCTGGACTGAGAGAAAAGAGTAGACTAAAATAAGACTAGAAAGGTAGTTTGAAGCCAGCCAGCCTGTAACAAGCCTCCTTTATCCTAATGGGGCACCACTGAAGGTTTTTGTTAGCTGGAGTGATAGATAAAGCATTTATTCAGAACTTACTTTGTGGCAAGCATTATGCTAAGCAGTGGCGATTCAAAATAGATAAGCAAGACAGTCCACACCCTTAAGGAATTAACGTTCTTGTGGGGGGAAAACTACCTGTAAAAGGGAGTTAAAAAGGGAAGGAGATAAAGGCACAAAGGCTACTCAATCAGAGCCAGAAGACTCAGGGATAGACTTCAAGTTTCCATTGGGAGGGAGCCAAGGGTGACTGGAGAACAAATGTTATGGTGAGAAGACTGGGAAGTGTTGTGGAGGACAGGTAAGGGGAGATGTGGAGTGACATGGTTAGAACATTGGTGGATAGGGAAAACCTACACATATTTCTGGATAGAAGGGAAGAGGCCAGTTAAGAAACCAAATAAGGTATCAAAGTTGTTTAAAATTAATAATAATAATAATGACAATAAAAATGTAATAATGTTTTAATAGACATAGTCATACCAAATACTCATAACCTATAAACTACTTGGAATAAAAAGTTCTTGAAATATAGAGACTCAGCAGAAGAAATCAAGTAGGTAGGAAAAGAATAAAGTTCATATTATCCCAAACATGCTGAGTGGTACTGGAGTTGTCTCAAAGATGCCTAAGAGAATAGCAGAAGTTACTTGTCCAGGACTACTTCTATTTAAACTTCGTATAAGATGAGAATAAGAGTGATAATAATAGCTACAAGAGTCAAGATGGTATTGTAGATAAAGCTCTAGACAAGGAGTCAGAAAAGACCTGGGTTCAAATCCTGCTTCAATCACTTACTGTGTGACCCTAAGTAGGTCATTTACCCTTTCTGGGCTTCAGCTTCCTTATGTGATAGATTTGACAACTTCTGAGATCCCTTCCAGCTGTAAATCTATAGCCCCATGAACTACATTTATATATTGTTTTAAAGTTTGCAAGGGATTTTAACATTTACAAAGTATTCTACGTACATTATCTTGAGTCTCACAACAATACTCTGAGGTAAGTACTATCACCTGCATTTTATAGACAGGAAAACTGGGATTCAGAGAATTTAAGTAACTTCTCCTTGGTCACACAGTAAGTACCAGAGGTAAATTTTGAACAATGGTTTTCCTGACTCCAAGTCCAACAGGATCCACTATGACATTTAGAGAAAAAAAAAGAGGTTTAGAAGCACAGTTTACTATATGACTGAGCTATTTGAAGGTCATAAGAATATGTAAGAAAAGAGAAAGGAAATGATTAATATTCAAGCAAGTTCAGTCGACTCATTTTTAAGGACTCCTCCCTGCAGTAGTTGGGTTCAAGAAGGCAAGTTGGTATTATTGAAAGAGCTTTGAACTAGGAATCAGACCAAATTGGTTCAAGAGCTAACTACTATTAATTAGCAATGAAAAGTTGGGCAAGTTACCTAACTTCTTTGTATCTCTATCCTTACAGGCATTCAAAAGCATAAGTCTGAGTTAACCCAGGTCAAGGTCCAAAACACAAGCCAGAACAAAAGTCAGAAGGTGACCTGAGGCTTAGTGCTGGGGGCAGGATGAAATTTAGAAAGGAACCAAAGAACCAACTTGGATTTCTTCTTTCTAAGCTCCAACATCTCACACCACATGCCAAGACAAGGTCAAAATGGGTACATGATTTAGACATAAAGGGTGACATCACAAGCAGATTAGGAGGAAAGGAATAGTTTACCTGCCCAATCTATGGAAAAGGGAAGAATTTATGACTAAACAAGATCATGAAAGGCAAAATGGATGATTTTGATTACATTAAATTGAAAAGGTTTTGCACAAACAAAACCAACATAACCAAGATTAGAAGGAAAGCAGAAAGATTGGAAATAATTTTTAGAGAAAATATTTCTGATAAAGGCCCCATTTCTCAAATATATAGAGAACTGAGTGAAATTTATGAGAATACAAGTCATTCCCCCAAGTGATAAAATGGTCAAAGGATGTGAACAGGCAATTTTCAGATGAAGAAATTAAAGCTATCTATAGACACGAAAAAATGCTCCAAATCACTATTGATTAGAGAAATGTAAATTAAAACAACTCTAAGATACCGCCTCACATCTATCAGATTGGTTAATATGACAGAAAAAGGGAAAATGATAAATATTGGAGATGTGGGAAAATTGGGACACTAATGTATTGTTGGTGGAGCTATGAACTGATCCAACCATTCTGGAGAGCAATTTGGAACTATGCCCAAAGGGCAATCAAACTGTCCATACCCTTTGATCCAGCAATACCACTACTAGGTCTGTATCTCAAAAAGATCATAAAAAAGGGGAAAGGACCCACATGTACAAAAATATTTATAACAGCTCTTTTTGTGGTGGCAAAGAATTGGAAATTGAGGGAATGCCCATCAATTGAGGAATGGCTGAACAAGTTGTGGCATATGAATATAATAGAATACTATTGTGCTATAAGAAATGATGAGCAAGTGGATTTCAGAAAAACCTGGAAAGACTCACATGAACTGATGTTGAGTGAAGCAAGCAGAACCAGGAGAACATTGCACACAGCAAAGCAATATTGTGTGCAGCTATGATTGAATTATTATCGGTAATACAACAATCCAAGACAATTCCAAAAGACTCATGATGGAAAATGCTACCTACACCCAGAGAAAGAACTATGGAGTCTGAATGCAGATCAAAGCATACTGTTTTCACTATTTTTGGTTTGTTTTTTGTTCTTTTCCTTTTTGTTCTGTTTCTTCTTTCACAATATGACTAATGTAGAAATAGGTTTACATGATTACACATGTATAACCTATATTAGATTGCTTGCTGTCTTGGGGAGGGGACATGGGAGGGAGGAAGAAAAAACTTGAAACTCAAAATCTTACAGAAAAATGAATGTTGAAAACTATCTTTATGTGTAATTGGAAAAAATAAAACACTATTTACCAAAAAAAAATAGAAAGAAAAAAGAAAAATGGTCTAAGCTAATGGCTGGACCCTTTGAGCACAGTTAGTGCTAGAAGTTGTTATAGGACGATGAAGGCATGTATCCTCACGAAGACAAGGAAACAGTTTAGGGAAGAGCCCGGGCAGTAGGAAACCTGGCAAAATGGAGGCTATGAGGAAAAAGTCAGCATGACTGCTTTGAAAATTTATAAATACTGTTGTCTTAATCCCAGGAGGTGAGTGACCACTGCTTTTTTTTTTTTGGAGGAAACAATGGATCTTCATTACTACTCAAACCCTCTCCAATGGATATTTCTTTCTTCACCAGGGAGCTGCAAAGTCTTCTTCGACATTAAAAACTTTAAATCATGTGCAAGGACTTCTAAACCTGAAAGCTTATGAAGTCCCCTCATCTCTCACTGGTTGTACTCCTTATTGGCTGACAGTTCTGGCTGACACCCAGCTCTTGGGCTCTGGGCCAGTCCTTTTAATGAATCTCTCTAGTTTAGTTCACACTGTCCAGCCTCTCTGTGAAATGCCACTTGGGCCTATCTTGTCTAATAGTTGAACCAAACATATTTAATGACTGTCCCTTCATTAAACATTACAAGCCTTTTAAGGCCTTGGCAAAGGGGTGGTTCACTTTGTAAGCTAGCTCTCCACAAAGTCAACAGCCAATGCCAAGTGAATCCCTTGCATTTCTTCATGATTACTCTGCTGGGGCCTCTTGGGTGAGACAGTCTCTGTCACTGGGGAAGGAGCAGCTTTTCCAGGCCAATGGATTCCTTGCTCTGGCTATATCTCATGCCTTGACACTAGATGTCAGCGAAGGGTAATTGTTGTCTCAATTTAGAGGCCAGCCTAGGTAGCTGCTAGGGAACCTTTAGTTCATGTTTTATAGCAAAGGTGAAGTATGGCTCCATCCCCACTCCAGACATATATTACAATAAAAGGGGGATATCGGCGTCTAGTGTTTTTAAAGGCAGTCATAAAAGATGAATAACGAGGCAGTTTAAAACTAAAAGACAGCTGCCAAGCTCAATGGCCATGATGGATGCCTGAACACCCAGTGTGGAAAAAACCCGTTCTCCAGAGACCACCATCCAAAAAATTAATTACTCCCATTCAGCATCTTTAAATGTGCCACTTAATATACTGCCACCATAATTAAATTTCCAGCCCTGTGACCTTGAGACCATTTCCTGAGATAATAAATGAGATCAAGGTTTAATCGATGCAGAGCAAGTTGAAATTGTCCAAGGAAGCAAAGAACCATCGTGGTACAAGTCAAGGTTAGGGCTGGGGAGGGGGGGGGCGTGGTTCGGGTGTGTGGAGTTGAGGAAAGGGAGGAATCAAAGCTAAGACTTAACAATCATTCCATTCTTTGGAGAAAGGTGTTGATTTTCAGTTGATCTTATTTGCAAGCCAGGGACAGAGAATAACATAATAGAAATCTGCATGTTAGATGGCCTGAGTTCTAATGGGGGCTCTGCCAATAATAACTACCTGTGTGAGCTTGGGCAAGTCAATTTCTCTAGGCTTGAGTTTGCTCATCCATAAAATGAAAGGGTTCACTGTTAGATGTCTGTATGGTGTCTTCTGATTTAGAAATTCTAGGATCCTGTAGCCTCCAGGTTCTGCTTTGGTTAGAACAGAAGGAGGTGGGTGGCAGAGAGATAAGAGTGTTGAATCTCAGAGGACCTGGGTTTGAAACCTTGCTTTGCCAGTTACCACCTGTGTGGCCTTGGGCAAGTAATTTCTTTCTGGACCTTGACTCCCTCATCTAGAAAGTAAGAGAGTTAGACTAGATGACCTCTTCTCTTCTTGCTCTAAAATGATTTTAAATGATTTTAAATCACAGGGCTAACTGAATGTCACAGGAAAGAGTTTAGTGAAAATGAAGGGAGGAGGGGCTGAGAAGCTTAGAGACCATACTAAAGAGGAGGTCAAGTCTAGGGTAAATTACTTGGGCCGCTTCCCTGCTCTCCCCTGCCAGCATTTTGGTGCAAGAACTTCAAAAGGGCAAAGAAGCTACCAAAGACCAGAAAAGCAGCCTGATAGATGGATGTGTGGGAAAAGAAAGAAGAAAAATTACTTATTCTCAGTCAGTAGGGAGAGAATTGTAGAAGCATAGATCTAGAGAGAGAAGAGACCTCAGATAAAGGCCATTCAGTCCAAATCTCTTCATTTTTCAGATGAGGAAACTGAGATGTTAAGTGACTTTCCTAGGATGACTTCACTATTAAGTGTCAGAAGCAGGATTTGAACCCAGGTTTTCCTGGCTGCAGGTCTAGCACACTATTCTCTATACCATATTGCCTCTAGTTCATATTCTGATTGCATGTATATAAGCCTGTTAATTTTTTTTAATAGTATATGACTGGCAGAGACATCTTTTTTCTCCCACCCTTAAAGTGCCTACTTCCTAGAGTCATTGTCCTGGTACTTGCTTCCCATAGTTGTGAAGGCCTCTCAACTACTGAGGCCAAAGTTGATCCTACTGGATTGTTATATCATAGGTGCAGGTCAGTTCAGTTCATTCAATAAATATTTATTGAATGCATCATGAATATATAGCACTATGCTGGGTGTTGGGTATACAGTGACAAAAAACAGTCTCTGACTTTAAGAAGCTTACATTCAATAGCTGAAATGTGAAATGTTCTGAATATATATGGGACAAATCTCTTTTTTTTCCCCTCTGAGTAACTTTCTTTTCTCCTCTTCTCAACTACCTTCCCAGCCCCTCTACCACACACATATCCTAATACATGCTATGAAGGTTGTCAATGTGACCATTTGAAAACAATTTTTTTGAATGTTATTTCTGGATTGGTGGATGGTTTGGTTAATTTCTATCAATAAAAAGATGTCTAGGTGGTACAATGTTGGACTTAAATTAGGAAGACCTGAGTTCAAATTTTGGTTCAAGCAGTTACTAGTTGTGTGCTTGTGGACAATCATGTAACCTGCCTTAGCCTCAGTTTGCTCATCTGTAAAACGAGAATAATAATGACTCCTATGTCATATAGTTATTGTGAAAATCCATTGAGATATTATATGTGAAGTACATTTCAAGCGCTATATACATGCTAGCTACTATCAATTAATGTGCTTGCTGTTTAGTTGTTCCATTATGTCTGGCACTTTGTGATTCCATTTGGGGGTTTTCTTGGCAAAGGTACTGGGGTGGTTTGCCATTCCTTCTCCAGCTCATTTTACAGATAAGGAAACTGAGGCAAATAGGGTTAAGTGACTTGCCCAGGGTCACACAACTAAGTTTCTAAGGCCAGATTTGAACTCAGGGAGATGAGTCTTCTTGATTCCAAGTTCAGTGCTCTATCTACTACACCATCTAGGTCCCCACAATTAACATGTTGCTTTGGCATAAATTGAATTCACTGTACCAGGATTAGCTATACTAAAGAAATAAAGGACAAGTCAGGTATGGTCCTTTAAGACACTTAGAATAAACTTAGAAATTAATTCATTTAAGAAAAACACACAGAGAGCAATATTTGCATCTATGAAAACAAAGAAAAATTATAAATGATCCTTTGTCTTCTGCTCTCCTCTATAGTTAGAATGGCAGAAGGCAGAAAAGGAGCCAGTGAATATTAAGAATCATACAGCTTTTTAGACCTTCTGTAAACATTAATTTAACTAATGGTACTCTAAATGTGAGATCCTTGTCCAATAACCAGTAAGTTGACATACTACTAGAGGAACTGAATAATATCAATATTGACATTCTCATTATAAATTAAGGCAGAAGACATAAAGAAGCTGTGGCTGAATGGCAGGAAGGCTGACAGGTTCTTCTTTTGAGAGGCAGAAAAAGGAGTTGGTAAAGTTGCTTTTTTCATGCATTCCAAAGCAACAGGAAATGGGTATGCCTGTTGACCTTGATTTTTCAGAGTTCACAATGAACTGAAGTAACATGACTATTGGGAAGATGATTGCAATTTATGCACCAATATCAAATACAGAGGATGAAGAGGCAATAAATTCAATAAACTATTAGAACAGATCTTCCAAAGCAAATCTTCAATGAAACTTCAATGTGTAGATAGACACAGGTGAGGATGGCAAAAAAAATGTGGAAAAACATGGTTTGGAATTAAGAAAGTAGAGGACAAAGGCCTGAAAATTACTCAAGATCCTCACACCTCTGTTTTGGGAATGCAGAGTATCCCAAAAGTCTTAGTGCAGTTTAAAGTTACTAAAGCTTAAGTTATAAGCTATTATTAAGTTTAAAACTACACCAAGACTTTTGGAACAGTCTATACTTTCTTCCAGAAGAGAACTGAAAGGGCAGCAGAATGGTACAGCAAAAGCAATGTTGGATTTGGAGTCAGAGGACCAAGGTTTGGAGTCCTAGTCTTCCACTTTCTACATTCACATCCTTGGGCAAGTTTACCTTCCTAACCAGTAACTTCTCTCATTTGGGTTGTCGTAGAAACAGATTCTAGCTATTCTCCCAACAGATAAATTTGCAAGCAGTTTTCAAAAGAAGAAACACAACACAAGCTATGAAAGAAGACTCAAGATCAATAATAATAAGACCAAAGCTAATTAAAACAACTTCATGTATTCATCCGCAAAATGAGTCAGTTTAGACTCGATGGCCTCTAAGGTCCTTTTCAGTTCTAAATATATGAACCTAATGATTTAAAATAATGGTCATGATCTCTGAAAGGCATTGGCCATACTAAGAACCAAACACTACCACAAAAAACGAAATTGACTTTATCTTAACTGGAAAGCGAAAATGGATTACCAATATGAGAGTTATTTCTAAATTAGCTGTCTGTGTGCAGACAGACCATTACCAATTACAGCAAAGGTCAAATCTAATATCAAACCAGAAGAAAAGAAAAAAATAATGCTGGCAATCGTACCATTCCCAGCCTGACTATTCAAACAAATTATTGACGTAGAAAAAGATGGAAAATGTGAAAGCCATGTCCAGTGATTAGCAAGTTGTCACACTATTGGAAGAACTGAAGGATCAATGTTGGTATTCTCATTAAAAATGAAGATAGAAGACACAAGGATAAATTATTTAAAATTGTAAGTAGACATTGGACCATTCAGAGTTCTGAATTCTTTCAGTACTCTTTTCCTTTATGATGTTGTAATCATCATGTGAATTGTTCTCCTGGTTCTGCTAACTTTTCTTGGCATTCACTCAGAGAAGCCTTCCAGTAAGTAGTATGTTATACAGAAAATGAGGTGATAAAATTTTATCTCTTTTAGACTTGGAGTACTTTTATTTGCATTTGTAAAAAAAAAAAAGGTACAATTCAGACTTTGAGATTATTTTGGACCTTGTAAAGGTTATGAGACTTGAGTGGTTCAATCAACCAATGTGGCTTAATCAATCAATAAGCATTATTAAGCACCTACTATGTGCCCAGGAATATACTAAGTACTAGGAATCTAAAGACAAAATCGAAACAGTCCCTACCCTCAAGCAGCTTCTATTATAACATAAGAGACAACATGTACATGTAAATATCCACAAAATATATACAAAATGAATAAGAGGTAGTTTGGAGAGTAAAGGCACTAATAGCTGGGATGATAAAGAGAAGGCTTATATAGGTGACTTGAGCTGAATCTTAAGGAAAATAAGTATTTGAAGAGGCAGAGGTGAATAGATACTGCATTCTAGGAACAGAAGACTGTCAAAGTCACAAAGATGGAACTTTGTGCGGGAAACAGAAAGTAGGCTGGTATGGCTGGACCATCAAGTGTATAGAGGTGAATAATATGTAAGAAGACTGGAAATTTAGGAAGGGGCCAAGGTGTGAAGATCTTTCAATATCAAAATGAAGAATTTTTATTTGATCATGGGAATAATACAGAGTCTTCGGCCACTTGAGTTTATTGAACAGGAAAACTACTTTAGCAGTTGTGTAAAGGGTGGATTGGCACGAGGAAAGTCTTGAGGTAGGGATATCACAAAGGACATTTTTGCTATCATTCAGGTGAGAAGTAATGAGGCTTTGAATTGAGGTGAGGTAGGGGATCTATGTGAGAGATGTTTGGAGATCAAAATGACAACTGATTGGATGTGTATGGGATGAGTGAAAGTAAGGACTCAAGGATGACACTAAGGGTCGGAACCTGAGTGACTGGAGGAATGATGGTAGCCTTGACCATAAAGGGAGGGCCAGAAGAGGGATTATATTGGGCAGAAAAGATTATAAGTCCTGTTTTGGACATGTTAGCTTGTACTATGGGGCATCTATTTTGAAATGTGTAATAGGCAATTAGTGATATGAGCCTGGAGTTCAGAAGAGAGATTTGGGAGTCATCTGGAAAGAGGTGATAATTGAAGCCTTGAGAGTTGATGAGGTTACCTACTGAGAAAGTGAAGAGAGGAAAAAAGGAAAGCATTAACACAGTCAATGGGTATGACATGGATGATGAACCAGTGAAGTAGACTCAGAGGGAACAGACAGGAGAACCAAGAGAGAGCATCAAAAAGAAAAAAAAAAGAGGAGATATCCAGGAGGAGAGAGTGGCTGACCTCTACAGAAAGGTCAAGAAGGATGATAGAAAAAAAGATCATTAGATTTGGCAAATTAAGAGATCATTGGGAACTTTGGAGAGGGCAGTTTCAGTTGAATGGTGAGGTCAGAAGCCAGACTGCAGAAGGTTTGGAAGATAAGAAACATTTTCAAGAAGGCATAAGAGATATAGGACATTAGCCAGCAATGATGGGAAGGACTGAGCTATGTTTATAGGCATCAGGGAGGAACCAATAGGTAGTTGGAGATTGAAGATTAGAGAGGTGCGAATGATGGTGGAGGCATTCTGCTAGAGAAGACTAGAGGGGTAGGATCAAGGGTACATGTGGAGAGGTTGACTTTGAGGAGAAGAAGGGCTACTTCTTTATGAGACTAGATTAAAGGAGACAATAGTGGTGTATGATGTCAATGTGTTGTGAAATGGGGAGAATTTGGACCCCTCAGCTATGGTATTGATTTTCTCAGAAAAATATGAGATGAGAACTTCAGTTATGAGAGTCACAGAAGAGTGTTATAGGAGGCTTGGTGAGAAGAGAATTTGTTGATTAGCTATTATGGAGAGTGGGATGTCATCAATTAGGAAGGATCTAAGGATCTAAGCCTACAATCACAATGCACAGTAGTAGACTAATTTTCTCTCTTTTATTTCAGTTCAAGGGCTAGCAAATATTTGTTTAAACATAAAATAACTTTGCCTCTTATTTGCATACATAAAATAAAAGAGTTTTAAGTCAGTCAATAAACATTTATGAAGTACCTACTATGTGTCAGACATGGTGCTAAGCACTTTACCATTATTTTCTCATTTGACCCTTATGACAACCCTAGGAGGTTGGTACTATTGTTATTTCCATTTTATAGTTGAGGAAATGAGGCAAACAGAGGTTTAGAGACTTCCCAAGATCATACAGCTACTAAGTGTCTGAGACTAGATTTGAACTCAGGTCTTCCTCTGTCTCCAGGCTCAGCACTCTATCCACTGCACCACCAAGTTGCCTCATAAGGCAAGGCAAAATATTGGTCCTGCTCTCGAGGAGCTCACAGTCTAATGGGGGAGACAACATGCAAAAATTATACAAACAAGCAATATATAGGATGAGTTTAAGATCATCAACAGAGTGAAGGCACTAGAATGAAGGGGAATCCAGGAAAGACTTCCCTGGAGAAGGTGAGATCTTAGCTGAGACATGAAGTAAGCCAGAGAAACCAGGAAATAAAAGATGAGGACGGAGAGCATTCGAGGCACTGGAGCATGAAGATGGAGTGTCTTCTGTAAGGAACAAATGGCAAAAGAGGCCAGCATCCCAGGATCACAGGGTACTTTGTGCCTGTGGGGGAGGGAGGCGTAAGGTGTAAAAGACTAGGAAGGCAGTAGTGGTGAGGGCTGGCAGGTTATGAAGGGCTTTGAACACCAGAAGTATTTCAGTTTGATTCTGAAAGTGACAGGGAGCCACTGAAGTTGATTAAGAAGGGTCATGCCTGTACTTTAGGAAGATCAGGTCGACAGCTGAGTAGAGTATTGATGGGAGGAGGGGGGACTTGACGCAGGCAGCCTTACCAGCTGGCTACTGAAATAGTCCAAGAAGGAGGTGATGAGGACTTCCACAGGGTGGTGGCATTGTCAAAGGATACAAGGGGGCGTATATGAGAGGTGTTGTTTAGGGAGAATTGACAAGACTTAGCAACAGTTTGGATATAGGAATTAAGAGTGAGAAGTTATGAATGACACATAGGTGGTGAGGAAAGTCAATATTATGCTATATCATATCAAATCCTTCATTTTCCTCATTTTATCAGACCCCATTTCTCAGTCTAGTTCACCAGGCAGTTCCTAAAGGGTATGATTGAGTAATGTAATCACTTCCAACATCTGCTTGGGAAGGGTCCCTTCCGAGTGGGACCCTCACTTCTGTTTACCTTTGTGGGCTAGATTTCTTTTTTAAGGACCATGCCTTAAACCTTAATCACTGACTCTCACTGATTGGCCAACAATAGATCTCAGCCCAAACCTGGAGGTTTTTTGGCCCCAATAGCTCAGGGTAAATGTAAATAGCAATTGTTTATATTTTGGCCAAAAACCCTGATGGTCTGCCCCTCCCAGATTGATTTTTTTTTTACTAGGTAAAAGAGGCCATTTTTTATCTCATTTCTTAACTAGCCTTAATGACTGAATGAGTGTTGCCACAGACAAACTGAGACCTGGGAAAGACCTTAGCTTAAAGAGGCCAAGGTCTCCTATATCTTGCCATTGGACCCAGATGGCTCCAGAGGAGAGAGTAAGGCTCGTGATTTTGCAGAGCTCTGCCTCACTTAAATCCAATTCACTTTCAAATCATGAAATCACCTTCCCAATGTCTTGGTCCTATTAGAGAAGAAAGGACAAACAACAAATACAGAAATAAGCTTGGGCTGAGCCCTTCCCTAGGAGATGACTCTCTGGTCCTTGCTGTTCCTTGTCAAATTTAGGAGTGACTTGGTCTCCAAGGGGAAGCCCATTGGGGGAGAGGAGGGCAATCTTGATTGGTATAGTTTTGCTTTCTAGCCAAGATGACTAGACGCAGTTGATGACCATTAAGCAACTAATATTTCTAAATTGCCAGAGAGGGGTGTGATCATCTGCACTTGAAGGCCATCCCACCTACCACGTGGGATTGTCTTACCTTTTGACAGATGTATAGGGTATATGCAGTGTTCAAGGAGGACTAGTACCTTTGATGTGAGGGCTTACCAAATCCTTTTCAGGGCTGCTTGTCTCCCTTTGGTGTCTGCCTTTCACCCAACCTGTGGTTCCCAGAAGCTATGACATCCACAGCAGTCACACCCAGGTAAATGAGGTTGAGGGCAATTGATGGGCCTCAAGTCCATCAGTGAGTTAGGGGTGTGTGAACAATTTGTTCTAACAGGCCACAAAGGCAGCTGAAGCAGGTGCTGTGGAGCACTTTGGTCAGACATTGAAGGGCCAAGATCATCCACCACATCCGAAGCCATCACCAGTTGTCTGGACTTTTGTCCTGCCACTGGACTTCAATGACTCTGGAAGAGGGAATGAGTCTAACCACTTTGTGCAACACTGCCTCACTTAAATCCAGTTCAAGACATCTCCCTGTGATGTCATTTGTCCTCTTCAAAAACAAAGGACAAACAACATCTTTGCCAGTGGAAGTCCAAATGATGTACCAGGCCAGTCAGTGGGAAGACACATCTAGGTTTAAAAGACCTTGTTGACCTTCACTAGGCATCTCTGATCATTGGGAGAAGCCATTGACCCAATTTCTTGATTAATGCTAGCCTAACTAAGAAGCTGACCATACTTAGGTGTCTGGCATTTTGGTGAGGTACTAGTGTGACTCATTTCACTAACATTACATGCATCACTGTTACTAAAATGATATCTTTCCCTGGAGAAAACTGCCTCAGCATCATTTTTACTTGATACAGTTACAATTCTAGATGACTGGAAGATGTGGTACCCCAGACCAGGGGTGTCAAACATCACTCCTGAATGCGGCCCTGCCAGATTAAAATGCAGGTCCTATCTGTTTTCAATGTGTTGATGTATTAATAAAAAAGAAATATACAAACATGTATGGTTTTCTAAGTCAATTTCACAGCCTGGTGGAATCTTTATGTATGGTTTAATGGCTCCCATTTCTATCTGAGTTTCTATCTATCAACTGCCCTAGACAGCAATAAGGAAGTTTGGAGGAGGGAGCTAGTCATTCCAAAAGGTAGAAGTGAAGAGGAAGAGCATTCCAGGCATGGGGAACAGTCTGTACAAAGACTTGGAGGAAGGAGGAGGAAATGTCATGTATAGGAAACAAGTATGCCAGTTTAACTAGACTGGAATGTATGAGGGGGAGCAATTGTAATCAGCCTGTTAATACAGGCTGGAACATTCTGCTTCAAGGATATCTTAAGGGTTCCCTACCATTAAAATCTCTCCTTTGAATTAAGTTCTTAGCTCCAGAAGACTACTATTGAAATGCTAGAAACTATTAAAATTCAAAGAAGAAAAAGGAGAAGAAGAGAGGAGGAGGAGGAGAAGAAGAAGAAGAAGAGGAAGAAGAAGAAGAAGAAGAAGAAGAAGAAGAAGAAGAGAAGAAGAAGAAGAGAAGAAGAAGAAGAAGAGGAAGAAGAGAAGAAGAAAGAGCTTGGGAGTGGGGTAATGTCTGAATGAAGGCTTGAATGGGCCACTGAAAGGGAAAAGGGAATCCTCTGGGCTACAGAAGGACAGAGTAATGAAAGCAACCGAGGACACTCCCCAAAAGAAAGCTTTCTGATGCTCTGCCGAGGATAATTTTCTACCGCTATCACCCAAGAATTACTGTGCTTCTCTTCCAAAAACTGAACCCTTGACAACATGGCCTTCCTCTTTCTCCTCTATGGTGAGTCTTCAACATAACACAAGCTTAATTAGTCATTTAAAATTCACAAGAACTGTTTTACCCCAGTATGAGTAAATCTCAGACTATACACAACTGCATCTCAGAAGGGCAATTAGAGCACACAGTTCCATTTCTCAGTTTCATCTCGACACAGATGGCCAATGATCAAACATTTAGAGTTTCCCCAAATTTTATGTCTTAGTTTCCCCCTTACATCTTTATTCCAGACTGCTTTTCCCCTTTTATTTTAAAGGCAGGGCCATTGAATCCCTAAATTGCCTCAAAACCCAGAAGAAAAGGAGAAAATAAGAAACAAAGACCAGGAACTTCTTCCTGGGTACAAAGGGTGCTATGTTTCAAACCTGCAATTTGAAAGGCAAGAAAATCTCCAACGCAAATACTGCTTTGTAAATTACCTCTGCCTTATTCCCTCACACATAGAAGTGACAGACTTATTTAAAGGATTCATTCCCTTTAAGCAGCAGAGATTTACTAAAGAAAGAGAAAAAAGTTAGATTAACATTTCTATTGACTTTGCTACTGATTAATGTTGCTGGGTGAGTCACTATTCCTTACTAAATAAGGAGAACTTCAAAGATTAGTGAAGGTGGTGGAGGATTGGCACAGGACCAGTACTTAGATGCTTGCAAATCTGCAGAATTTCTATCCTGTCACCACTAACTGGTATATGGGTTCCATCTATTTCTACAGTAAAAATATCACATAAAAAGGGAAGGATTTACACAACTTGGTCAAAAATAACAGTAAAAATACAAAAAGAGAGGCAGCACGTGAGGGATTTGGAATCATTTAACTGGGTTCACATTCAGGCAAATCACTTTTCTGGGCCTTAGTTACTTCATCTATAACATGACAGAATTGGTTCAAATGGCCTGTATAATCCCTTCCAGCACTAAGTCTATAATCTCATAACTAAATTCTACAAACTACATGTAATTCGTCTTGCTATTTCTTGGTTTCTCTTGAAACACTGTCCACAAAAAAAATCCAATAGCAACCTCACAAAAGTACATTTCCCTAAAACAGTTAAACAAAGGTACTACGTTTTGACACTGGTCATTTTCTATGGTTGTATTCACTTTGATAATATGGTACTAACATTGACCATTGGATTTTACTCAAGTTTTGTTGATTCTTAGGGCTGACTTTATTTATATGATTGTAGTCCTTTTCCAGTAATGTCAGCAAACATTTATTAAGCACGTACCATATGGCAGGTACCACATGCTAAGGGCTGGGGATACAAAGAAAGCCTTCCTCCTTCTCTCAAAAAACTGGTCCCTGCTTTTAAGGTGTTCACAGTTTAATGGGGGGAAACAACATGCAAATGACTATGTACAAACAGGATATAGGCAAGATAACATTGGAGCTAATTTTTGAGGGAATGCACTAAGATTAAGGAAAACTGGGAAAGCCATCTTACAGAAGATAGGACCTTCGCTGAGATTGGGAGGAAATCAGGGAAACCAAGAAGCAGAGATGAGGAGGGAGAGAGTTCCAGGCATGGGGGGAAGCCTATGAAGATGCCTTAGAGACGAAGTATTAGGCACAGCAAAGGAGTCCAGTGTCACTAGATTACAAAGAAGAGCTAATGTAGAGAGGAGTAAGGTAGAATGGAACAAGGAATAAGAAGACTGAAGAGGCCAGGCAACCAACTGGTGAGACATTTCTGGGACTTTGACCCAGGGCTCAGAAATTTAGAGTGTGTTGACAGTGCTTGTACTCTTTTAGCAGATAGAAGAAAAAAAAACTAGTTAGCAAGCATAATTAGCTAAATAGGAAGTTACCAGTTGGCTGACTTCCTTCCTATTCCATTATAGAAAGTTCAGACAAGGGCTTAAAGATTAATGCCTGATTGGCCTCAGGTAGGCAGTAGATAGTCTGCAGAAGGGCAGATGAAAATGTATATGAGCATATAAGTCAATCTAATTTGGGGAACCCAAAACACAAGTTTTGAGTGGACCCAAAACAAGTCCAGAATGGACCCAAACCAGTACTGGGTGGGATCTAAGCATTTCTTAAAGCTACAAGGCTTCCCTGGAGTTTCTCTAAAGTCAGCCTGACCTCTACAGTAAGTTTTTGGGTAGATAATTTTCTAGCCATTTAAAGCTAAAGTCAAAGAATATTATTAAAGGATAAATAATAAATATTTTCTTCATAATCCCTCCTTTGGGGTTTAAAGCCCACATTCTCATGCTAGCAAAAACATAATTACAGAAGCAGAAAGCTGGGTTATAATTTCAAAATGAGTTCCCAACTCAGTGGTATCCTCCTCACTAACTGTCTCATCTAGGGTTTGATAGAATTCCTTTAGGGACGAGTAGGGCCAGATTGGTGACAAACTTTTTCAGATGTCTCGTCTTTGGAAGGATCAGTTTGAGTAAGTCTCTGGGGACTTAAACTTATACCAGGAAACAAGTACACTGTGGCCAGGCGTATCACAAAAATCATAACCCCATGCCTCCTTCAGTGTCATAAAAAGTTGAACAAACTTAGGTAGAGTCATAATCTTATACATCCCTTAAGGAGACAAACCTCGTTAAACAGACTTTATAGAGAAACTAAGTCAAATTACAGATGAAACCATATTTAGAGTGTTCACAATGGATTGATTGAGAGGGGAGATTTAAATATCAACAAGGTAGCCAAGAAGACTAGGGTCAGGGAAATTCTCCCTTACAGTTAGGGGAACAACTAAATCATTTTGGGGAGCTCAAATAGACCTTTGGCTTCTACCTGAGGAATGTCAAACAGTTGACATTATTATTCCATAAGTCAAGTTTTGGTCAGGTAAGGTTAATATAAACAGAAGACTTTCAGATAACCACAAAATTGCAGGAGAGATGGCCCTGATCTCCAAACAATAAACAAAAGGATTTTGGGTAGATCTCTCTTACAGGCAAACATTAACACCATGAAACATTAAAGCCAAAATTATACAATAATAATTATCAATATTAAATAGCGCCAAGTCTCCTTGTTCCTGGTAACCCACTCCCAACCAGTGTCCATTTAATTTTAAGTCCCAGTCCTACCATATAGCCATCTGGTCCCTGGAAATATCTTCCCTTAGAAATTCTGGAATAGGAATCATTCTTAGGGTAACCCTGGAGAGGACTCCTGCTAGCAGATCTGTTTCTCTAGTTCCAAATCATTTTCAGAGATTCCCTTGGTAATACTGCTAAAATCTGCCAGTACAATTTAGTATGACCTCCTAAAGTTGGTTTTCCAGTAATTTGTTCTTAAGGTGAAAACCAGCTCAAACTTTATGGAGCTAATCCTATTAGTAGCAGAGCAATAAAAAGAACGTCAAATTAGGAACCCATAATTGACCTGAAGCTTCAGAGAATTTCAGTTTTTACATACCACTTGATTTTTCTATCTTTACTTGAATCCTGTGCCTGATACGGACAATGCCATCCACAAGCTGAAAGAAGAATCTTCTTTTTAAAATTAATCCATTTTTAGTTTTCAACATTCACTTCCTTAAGCTTTTGAGTTTTAAATTTTTTCTCCCTCCCTCCCCAAGACTGTGCAATCTGATGTAGGCTCTCCATATACATTCCTATTAAACATATTTTCACATTAGTCATGTTGTAAAGAAGAACTGGAACCAATAAGAGGAACCACAAGAAAGAAGAAATAAAACAAAACAAAACAGAAGAGAAAAAAAAAGAGCAAATAGTATGCTTTGGTCTGCATTCAAACTCCATAGCTCTTTCTTTGGATGTGGATAGCATTTTCCATCATGAGACTTTTGCAGATGTCTTAGATCTGAAGGAAGAATATTAAAAGGATTCATGAGTGCCTGATTTGTAAAATGAGCCTTTCTGTCTCTTAACTGTATCAGACAAAGACTTCAATATGGGGATGGGGGGTAAGGAACATGATTTTAAAATTTCTTTACAATTATTAATACAATTTATATGTAAAATCTTTAATCCAATTTTGAGAATTTATTTCTAAAACATACTGAGAATCTGCATATCTCATTAGAAACATTTTGAGAGAAATTAATATTATATTAATTATATTAATATTAATAACCAATTATTAATTGTGACTTAATCTTTTTCCTTCTATTGTCTGTAAAGACCCAACTCCTGTTAAGGTCTGTCAGTCTCTGAAGGGTATGTCTAATTGATGAGATTTCTCCTGGCCCTCAAGGAACATGCTTGTCAATTTTGGATGGAACCCCACCCAATGAGGAGACCAAATTTCTGTGGAAAGCATAAACAGAATCCAGTCTGGGTGGCCCTTACCTGGAGGGAGGAACCCCTGTCCTTGATCTTCTCATTAGATTTTAGTGTGAACCAGCTCATGAAGGAGAAAACCAGACAGAGAGATCTAGATGGAAATGGCTTCCCCTGCCCAGATTACTGGAAGCTACTGAGTTCCATGATCAAGCCACATTCCTAACAGGAGGAGCTAAAGACTTTAGCCTACCTCCTCATTAAATATCCATCAATCAGGGTTGATTTTCACTTGTCAGAAGAATTCCCTTTTAGAAGGTATTTAAGGCATTTCAGGGTCTCCCTTGGCATCTTTGGTTACCAAGAGAAACCACTGACCATCAAATTATTGATTGCCAACTAGCTTAATTAATAAATTTATTATTAATTACCCAGAAACTCTGTTCCTCAGAATTTTTATTCATCTCAGTTTGGAAGTCAATCATACGTATATTCTTCTAGCTCTTAGAGAAAACCATCTAATCCTGTTTTCTCAAAGTGGAGTTTACTATTGCATTAAAATTTAAGACTTTCACATCTTTACCTTCCCCTCCCCCTTTATTATGTGTATGTGTGTGTACATATGCGTGTGTATTTACACACACACACACACACACACACACATAATCCTCATATCATCCTGAAAGAATGCGATACATTAAGGACCTAATCTTTTCATGAATATATAACTAATAACAAGGGGATGGAAAACTGAAGAATTCATTTTACCTAGTTGCTTAGGATATGTAGTTGACCGTGAATTCAGATTAAAACAGTGAGATCTTTCATACTTCCATCCTATTATAGTAACTCAGAGATGTTTTAGTATTGCAATGACAAAAACTTTTACAATTCAACTGCTCTGATTATAGAAATTTGCTATGAAAGAAAAAAGGAGAGACATGGTTATAATAATATGTCCCTTTAAGGGCACAGACTGACCTGACATAAGCGTAAGGGGGGGAACCTCCCCCAGCTCTATTTGATTCCCCGTAAGACTCATTGTTAACAGCCAATTGTGCAGCGGTTCTATATCATTTACAGTCTCATAGCCAGGCTCAGAGGGTGAAAAAATTTCCTATTCAGAAAGGAAATAGCATAATAGGTAAAGTGAGTGAAGAGGATCCTACCTTTGCCTATCCAAGGTCATTCCTTCAACTTTTCCAGGCACAGGCACCCACCTGTAGCAGTTCTCATATTGCACTCCCTTTGGGCCAAGTTGGGTATTTGCCTTGAATGGCAGAATACTGGCTTAAGGACAACTCAGACAATCATACCTGAAACTGAAACTCAGACCAATATCATATGATAGTCTCAAGAGATTTTACCTCAAATATCAAAATTTCACTAATCACAGCTTAGGGCTAGGTCATTATTGTTTTTCTCATGCTATTGCAATATTAACAGTATTATTAATGTCCTTTTAACAGTAAGGATATGTAGGCTTTTATTAGGCCTTATCTGACTTATCCTTTCTAGTTTAAATCCATTCTGGAGCAGAAATCAATCATTTAGAAATGAAAAGTAATTGTATTCTGGCATTTCACAATACAGAATATATGATCGTTTATTCAAAAACCCAGGAAAACCATGGCTACTATAAGCTTCCAGACTAAATAAATATCTGTATTGCCAATAACCCCTTAAGGCAAAAATAAAATCTTTAAATCTAAGGTCTGTTGTCACTAAGTTGGCTCAAAGATTTAACTTCTATATATACTATTTATTAACAGATACAATTTCATGATTGTCATAAGTGATAACCAAATTCTCTATCAGACAAAACTTACTCTTTACTATAAATAAACTTTTAAGACCCTTTACTTTAGCTATGACAGGTCATAGTTTCTCATTAAATCATTTCATTTCTTTAGAACTTTACAACATACTATTAGCAGCTTCTTTCACAGAGTTGATATGATCTGTCCAAACAGAAAGTATCCAAAACTCCACAGATGAGGAAAAAAGGTATATGGCACTTTTTTCCCTCCAAATAATAAGTTGTTATTGTTATCCATTTTAAAGAAAAATGTACTCAATTAAGTACTTAAGATTTTCAGACACAGTGATCACATTTTTTTTTAATTCTTAGGCAATTGTCATTAAGTGACTTGCCCAGGGTCACACAGCTAGTTAAACGTCAAGTGTCTGGTCTGAGGCTGAATTTGAACTCAGGTCCTCCTGCCTCCAAGGCCAGTGCTCTATCCACTGCACCACCTAGCTGCTCCTGATCACATTCTTTAACAGCTCAATTCAAACAAAAAGAGCAGTTAATTTTCTAACTATACAACTGTATCACTCTCAGGGTTTCATTTTTCAAATTAACAGCATTTCTTGTACAATGGTTTCACAAAATTCACAATATAAGAAAAACTAGAAGTTTAACAATAACATAAATGGCATATATTTTAAAAACATAATGGAAAACTTTTTGCCAGTCAATGTCAATTCAGTGGAATGTATTTCTGAATCCTTTCAGATAGAAAATTATCTCATCATTCTATCAATTTGGCATTTTATACTACTCACATTCAAAAACCAGTATAGAGTAATTACACTAAATAAAAATAATAGGCAACATTTATATAGTGTTTACTATGTGTCAGGCACATAAGCACATTGTAATTACTGTGTCGTTTGAACCTTATAACAACACTGGGAGATGGGTGCTATTAGTGTCTCATTTTACAGTGGGAAAACTGAGACAAACAGAAGCACAGGACTTAGTCAAGCTCACGTAACAAGTAAGTGTCTGAGACCAGACTTTAACTCAGGTTTCCAAGCATATCACCTTAATGCCAAATATCAAATGTATTTTGCATTAAGTTCTGATTTACCACAATTAGAAAAACACATCTCACTTTAAGTGAGACCACATTATAATTTAGTTACAGGATAAACTCCAACTAATCAGATCTGGATTTACAATTACAAATGGTAACATTCAAAATCCCAATTTTTCCCAAGGGTCATTAGCTGCCAACACCTCAAAATATAGAGCCCACTCTACAATTTGTTATAATCATAATATATACATGTGTATATATAATATATATAATATATAATTATAATATTAAACTGAATTGCTTTCAGTTGGCTCACTTTCAAAGATTTATGGTGGTAGTCTCACATTCCCATCCTTTTTCAGAGCCTATAAGGCTTTAAAGATTAGCATATACTCTCCAAATGGTCCTTCAAAGACAGAATTTTAGTGAGATATACTCAAATAATTCTATGCTGCATATTTATTTCTATAGTTTCCATTTGATAAATATTAGAGTTTAATAGAATATTGTCCACTGAACTCTCTAATAGGCATTTCTCCAAAAATTTCTCTTATTTACCTTTTCTCAATGAGATTAAAAAAAACTTTCTCAAACCTCTTTCCAAAGTTCTAAACCTTTTACTTTCAAACCCTTCATTCATACTGTCAGTACAAAGGGACTCCACCTTTCTTTAAGGCTTCACCCACTTGTGTGTTATCTCTACTTGCTTACTAAATCTTCTCTTGGGGGAAGCTAGGTGGCGTAGTGGATAGAGCACCAGCCCTGGATTCAGGAGGACCTGAGTTCAAATCCAGCCTCAGACATATAAAAATACTAGCTGTGTGACCCTGGGCAAGTCACTTAACCCCACTGCCTAGCCAAAAAAAAAAATCTCTCTTGAAGGTTTTAAAAAATACATACATACATACATACATACATACATACATACATACATATATAACACATACATACATACATATGTGTGTATGTATACACACACACACAGACACACACATACATATATAAAATTTCCGGAATCAATCAAGGTTAAGTGACTTGGCCAGGGTCACATAGCTAGTAAGTGTCTGAGGCTGGATTTGACCTCAGATCCTCTGGACTCCAATGTTAGTCAGTGCTGTACCATCTAGCTACCTTTTGATAGCTTATTTTTTTCCCCTTTCAATAGGCTTTTATTAAATCCCTACAAACTTCAAAACTACATCTTTTTTGTCACACTCCACTTCACTTTACCCTTGCTGCTTTTCTTGAGTCGATTTTGTCTTATTTCAAATCTTATTCTAATGTAATAATCCAATGAATCACTCCTGAACAGATCTTCTTATACAATACCAATTAACTGCTAAACTTTTACTTCTTGAGTTGCATACTCTATTTCAATTTAGGTGACTTTGCTCTTAATTTATCTAAATAATTCAATTCTGTTGAATCATTTCAAACTAGTTTCAGTTCTATTTATTCTCTAGTAGATGAAATAATCTTCTACTAAAAAAAAAAAATATATATATATATATATATATCTCACCCTCCAGGAAGGTGAGAGAGGCCTATGCCATTTGCTCACAGTCTTAATCCTAGTTGCAAACTTCCAAAAATCCACTAAGGTGTGTTTAGCAGCTACAAAAGTTTCAGACCATAATATGGAAATTTATAGTAAAGGTATTATTACATTTTAACTATAAATTTAGTCTGTAGTTAGTTTATAATATCATAAATTTCTACAAATGAGGAGAAAGATTTCCTTTCTTTTCCTATCTGTCTTTATCTCTCTATTCTCCAACCTGGCCAGGCCTTCGACGTCAGATCAAACAAAAACCATGATGTTTTCCTCTTTATCTCCCACTGAAGTCTAATCAATAGTTCCCACTCAATATTAAGTATAGTTTGGAGAGCTGTTTTAGGTATGAGATTTTATTATTCTTCCCCACCCTTCCAAGCTCTCTTTCTGTGCTTTCTTACAGCAGTCTTTGTGGGTTATTAGATTTTGATTGACCTTTAAAGTTCTCCTAGGTAAACAAGACTCGGTGCCTGCTAGAGAAATTCTGAAGTGGAAGCCCCCCTTTTGTGTTTCTGTTACTAACCTAGGGTCATCCTAAGTGAATGAGTGCAGAACTAACGCTAGTTAAATCAGCTAACCAGGATGAGACAAGACCCAGGTAATGTGACAAAGTGGTCCCTTGCCAGCAGGTCACAACATTGAATTGGCAACCTCTGCTGAGAATCCTCATAAATGCCATGTTCACCAGGACATTGGGGTAGTTACCAGTCAGTTGCAGACAAGGTATACGGGAGGGCTGAGAAGAAATACAGGATAAGAAGGAAAAAGAGAGAAAGAGAAATCTCTACCAAAGGTCTGATCAACCTCATTTTAACTAGATTTTTAGCAGTTCCTTACCAAGCCTTTGAGTGAGCAAATCAAGGGGACTACTTTTTTGAGGATCAGCTGGCCTGGACTAATACTAACTCTGCCTGAGTCTTTTCCTGGGCTCAGGCTAGTTGAGGTCAGGATTGTGTTCAACATGAACTTCAGGGGACCCACTGTATCTGATCTGATCCCATCTTAATCAGGTCCCACCTGTGTTCAATCCTAAACTCACAGAGACTAAAACAGCTTCCGTGGTCTCAGAGAGCCTTCTACCAGGGCAATTCCACTTTTGACACTAGAACTGTTGTTTGCAATAATGAATCCCAAGATCTGAAATAGTTTAAAAACAAATCTATTAGCTTGTTTGGTAGCGAGAGGGCCAGAAAGAAGTTGTGGCTCCCTCCATGAGTCTTTGTGAAGTTATATTGCACAGAGTTCAAACAAGGGCTTAGAACATTTGCCTGATTAATCTCAAATAGGTAGTCTCCAGAAGGGAAGTTTGAGCTGTATTATCAGTAGATATGTCAATCTAATTTAGGGAACCTAAAACTCAAGCTTTGGGTTCATCAAAACAAGACCTGAGTGGATCCAAAACCAGAACTGAATGAGATCTAAATATTTCTTACAACCACTGGCCTTCCCCGAAATGTCTCTGAGGTCAGCCCTACCTCTACAATAAGCTTTGGTTAATTTTCTAGCCACATAAATCTAGGGTCAAACAATATTAATGAAGGATAAATAATAAATATTTTCACCATATTCCTTACCGAGCACTAATATTTTATTCCATTCATATACCATGCTTCTGCCAATCCCCAACTATTGGTCATATTTTTTTTTACCACAAATTATATTGCTATAAATGTTTTTGTTCATATGGGCATTTCTTGCTATTAGTATTGCTTGGGGGTCCTGGTATTACATGTTTTCTTTTGATCTTTACTTTTTCCTTCTGTTCTAATTTTTATGGGCACTTTTATTTTGTGACTTCCTGAAATATGCTGGTCAGGATTTTTTTTTTCTTCAAATAACTTTTCTGGGAGGTCAATAATTCTTAGATTATTGAGCTCAGGTCTATTGTCTTTGCTTGTGAAGTCCTTGGTCTTCTATTTTGTTTTCTTTTGACTTTATTGTAATATTTATTGTTGGTTCACTACATTTTTAAAAAAATCTGTCTTCTCCAGATTCTTTTTCAGGGTATCCACTGTTTTGTTTAATTTTCCAGCTTCTACTCAAAACTATCAATTTTTCTGAGATTTTCTTTAAAAGTTCTGATTTCACATCTTATCTTCTTTTTCAATTTGTTATTTTTAGGCTTTTCAGTTATTCCTTAGGATCTTGTGGTCATTTTATTCCATTTTCTGGGGTCATAGTTATTGTAGAAATATGATTTTTTTCTTTTTATTATTTTTTTCTTTTGATTCATTGATCCTGTATTATTTCATCATATCAGCTTTTTCATTTGTTTGTTGGTATACCATTTACTTTAATCTCTTGGCTATTTTTTTCAAGGTAAGTTTCCTTATGAGAATTCCTATCCTTTCCCTTCTTTTTGTCGCTGTTGTTCTTTTTTGAAAACTTGGTACATTTCTAGAAATCTTGAGCTGATGAAGAGGATCAAGACTTAAACACAGCCTCTCTCACGCAACTATCTTTCTGGAAGTCCTTTTACCCCCCATTTCCTTTTTTTAGCTACACTTCAGGTGTCTTAGGAGATGATTCATCTCCAAAGAGATAATTCTTTTCTTCCACATCTTCCTGAATTGTCATACATAGATAAATTGAGTGGAGGAAGAAGCTTCTATAAAGAAGCCACAAGTCTCTATTAGTCACTAAAAAGATCTTCACTAGATAAGCCAATAATAGAGATCTAACAGACATCTTTACAAAAGATCAGTGATTTCATTAACATGGACATTGTTCCCCAGCAGACTGCATTCCTCCTCCACACCTTAATAGATGGTTTCATGAGCTGCTATGATCAAATTAATTCATCATCTTGTAGCCAGTCCCCAAGTGGCAACATGAAATAATTTTGTATTTTAAATTTTTAAAAAATCTATGATTATAACATGTAAGTCCAACCAACTTTTGTTAATCAAAACAACAACAACACATACAAAGAAAAAAAATCTTATGTCTATAAATGCATTGATATGGTTCTAAAATCATTTTCCGCAGCTTGGGTAGACTGTGGTGTTAACAGAAACCCCAAGATGGCATTATTGTCTAGTTTTTCTAGATTGCTCGTTAAAACAAAACAAAAACAAACCTCATTGAAACCCATTTAAGTTAGGGACAACTGAGAAAGGGGTGGGGGATTTGTCTAATAATCAATACCAGAGCAATGGGCAGAATAGATGCTTACGTGTGGGGCACAGTCAATGGAGATTACAGAAAAATCTCTCTATCTAAAAATATCTTCACTTGTCTCCCTGCCCAATGCAGTCCCATTTTGTGAATGAAGAGATTAATCTACCAGAGTCCCCAGTCTAAATGCAAATACTTCAAGAAAGTGGTAGCTTAATAATAGCTGGTTAGCATTTATAATAATACCTACTCTGTGCTAAGTACTTTATAAATATTATCTCATTTGATCCTCATAACAACCCTGGGAGGTAGGTGCTATGAAATGGGAATATAATGAATTTGTAAAATGGGGACATATTTTACAGTTGAACACATTGAGGCAGATGGTATTATGGTTATACCTCATTCAGACTCAGAGCTTTCTGACTCCAGGTCCAGTGCTCTATCCACTCACCTGCCTGTGCACCACCTCGCTGCCTGGAACATCTCATCACTATAACAATAGTTTCTCTACTTCTTTGAAGTATGTAAGCAAGCACTTTAACTTATATTATCTTGTTGGCCACTCATGGCCACCTTGTAAGTTAGATAGTTCAGGTAATACTACCCTGATTTGGCATATGAGAAAACTGAGAGAAATAGAGAGAAAACCCATGGTCATACAGCTAGTAATTATCCGAGGCATTTACCCAGGGCTAGCATTTTACTCACTATGACTTGTTGCCTCCAGAGTTTAACAAAGAACTAGTTGCCTACCAGGGACCTGAAGGAATGGGATGGAAGCCAACTAAACTTTGATTGGAGAATGAAATAAAAAGATAAATGCAGAGTATGAAAGCACTTTCAGGGTAAACAGGCCTCGTTGAAATGCCACAGCAGAGGACCAAAGTAGCCAGAACTCCACATGTGGTCATCAGACATTATAGGGGACAGTGATTAAGAAGGAAGAGAAGGGTACCAAAGACTAACTTCAAGGACTTTATTTTGCCTGGTTGTTGTTCAGTTATTTTCAGTCATATCCAACACTTTGTGATCCCGTTTGGGGCTTTCTTGGCAAAGACACTGGAGTGGTTTACCGTTTCCTTCTCCAACTCATTTTACGGATGTGGAAACTGAGGCAAACAGTTACATGACTTGTTTGAGGTCACATAGCTCATAAGTGTCTAGGACTAGATTTGAACTCAAAAAGATGACTCTTTCTGACTCCAGGCCTGTCATTCTGTCTACTGGACCACCTCACTGCCTCTTATTTTGCCTAAGGCCAATGCTAATAATTGAGCTAGTTTTTCTCATGTAAGAGAAACAAAAAAAAAAATGAGTTCTCTGTGTACATAGTTTGAGAGAATGCTGAAATTATGGACTTGGGGAATGATTTTAGATTTCTCATCCCTATCCCTTTTTTGCTTTGCTTTGTTTTTTAATTTATAAACCATAGTGATTGAATCCCAGCAATAAAATAAGTGAACACACTCATAACCTCACTTCCATCAGTATTACTGGCAAAAACCCTGACAGGTAAATATTTCTCATTCCCAAATGTGGCCTCTGATATATTTTTGCCTACTGGGTTAAAGAGCTGAGGTTAGGTAAGGAAAAGCCAGACATGCTATAGGTGCCTTTTGGAGAGGCCCCAGATTCCAACCTGGAAATGTCCCAGGTCGGCTGTAGCCAATCTCAAGACAGCTGTTCCCTTTAATGTAACACCAAGGGTTTGGGGAATAAAAGAGGATCAAAATACATTACAGCAGTAAAATGAGAAAATAAACTAGTGATTCCTCCCCCTGCAGATTCTGGCTAGGGGCAGTGCCTCTTCAAACTTAACATGGATCTTCAAAACTAAAGACAGCGCAGTGAGTGAGTGGCACATTCACCTTCAAGCTAAACAGTGTCAGATGCAGGAAAATGGTCTCACTCTCTGGAAAATTATACTGTAGCTAGAGAAAAGACACTTTAAAGAACTATAGTTTCAACTGTCAATACAATGTATTTGTTTTCCTTTTTGAAAGTACCTTATGGATCTATGTTTGTACACAGAGGCTGGATTGACAAAAACTAGTGATTTCAAACAGTCAGTGTTCAACTCCTATTCCTGATACTACCTGTGTGATCTTGGGAAAGTCGTTTAATTTCTGTGGACCTCAGTTTCTTCATCTGTTAAACAAAGGTGTTAGGCCAGATGGCCCTTGGAGTCCCTTCAAGTTCTATGAGTGTTGCCAGAATGACTGGATGGTTGTCAGGATTCAACAGACTGCTTTCTTTTTCTCCCCCCAATTTGAGGGTATAGACACAGATTATGGCTTTGTAGATCCATAAAGTGTGTGTGTGTGTGTGTGTGTGTGTGTGTGTGTGTGTGTGTGTTTGTGTGTGTGTGTATGTGTGGGCGTATATATAGAGAGGCAGAGAAAGAGAGAGAGAGAGAGAGAGAGAGACAGAGAAAGGAAGAGATGGAGAGAGAAAGAGAGAGACATGATGGAGGAAGAGAGAGACAGAGAGAATCAGAGACAGACAGAGAGAGAGGGATATAGAGATAAAGAAAGGGAGACAGAGAAAGACAGAGAGAGAGAATTTATTAAATGCTTATTATGTGCCAAGCACTGTGTAAAGTGCTAGGGTTAAAATTTCAAGCAAATAAGACAGTCTCTGTTCTCAAGGAGCTCACATTCTTTTTTTTTTTAATTTTTATTTTTTTAATTTTTTTTCCATATGCTTTTGAGTTGAAAATTTTTCTCCCCTTTTCTCCCCCCACCCCCCAAGACAGCGCACAATCTGACATAGGCTTTACATTTACATACCCATTAAACATATTTTCACATTAGTGAAGTTGTAAGTAAAAATTAAAACCAATAGGAGGAACCATCAGAAAGATGAAACAAAACTCAACAGAAGGTAAAAACAAGTGAGAGCAATTCGACTTCCATAGTTCTTTCTTTGGATGTGGACAGCATTTTCCATCCTGAGGCCTCTAGAGATGTCTAAGATCCTCGTAATGCTGAGAAGGGTTCAGTTTAACATTCTTAGTCATTGCATAACATGGCTGCTATTGTGTACAAAGTCCTCTTGGTTCTGCTCACTTCACTCAGCATCAGACCATATAAGTCTTTCCAGGTTTTTCTGAAGTCAGCCTGTTCATCATTTCTTATAGCACAATAGTATTCCATTACATTCATATACCACAACTTGCTCAGCCATTCCCCAATTGATGGGCATCCTCTCAATTTCCAATTCTTTGCCACCACAAAAAGAGCTGCTATGAATATTTTTGTACATGTGGGTCCTTTTCCCATTTGTTTGATCTCTTTGGGATATAGCCCTAGAAGTGCTATTGCTGGATCAAAGGGTATGCACATTTTTGTAGCCCTTTGGGCATAGTTCCAAATTGTTCTCCAAAATGGTTGGATCATTTCACAACTCCACCAACAATGTATTAGTGTTCCAATTTTCCCACATCTCTCCAACATTTATCATTTTCCTGTTTTGTCATGTTGGCCAATCTGATAGGTGTGATGTGGTACCTCAGAGTTGTTTTGATTTGCATTTCTCTAATCAATAATGATTTAGAGCATTTTTTCATATGACTATAGATGGCTTTAATTTCTTCATCTGAGAACTGTCTGTTCATATCCTTTGACCATTTATCAATTGGGGAATGGCTTGTGTTCTTATAAATTTGTCTTAATTCTCTATATATTTTAGAAATGAGGCCTTTATCAGAGAGACTGGTTGTAAAAATTCTTTCCCAATTTTCTACCTTCCTTCTAATCTTAGTTGCATTGGCTTTGTTTGTGCAAAAACTTTTCAATTTAATGTAATCAAAATTATCCATTTTGCTTTTCATAATGTTCTCTATCTCCTGTTTGGTCATGAATTCTTCTGTTCTCCATAGATCTGATAGGTAAACTATTCCTTGTTCTCCCAGTTTACTTATGGTATCAGCCTTTATATCTAAGTCTGAACCCATTTTGACTTTATTTTGGTATATGGTATGAGATTTGGGTCTATGCCTAGTTTCTGCCATACTCTTTTCCAGTTTTCCCAGCAGTTTTTTTCAAAGAGTGGGTTCTTATCGCAGAAGCTGGGGTCTTTGGGTTTATCAAATAATAGATTACTATAGTCATTGACTACTGTGTCTTGCATATTTAACCTATTCCACTGATCCACCTCCCTATTTCTTAGCCAGTACCAAGCAGTTTTGATGATTGCTGCTTTATAATACAATTTAAGATCTGGAATTGCTAGGCCACCTTCCCCTGCACTTCTTTTCATTAGTTCCTTTGATATTCTGGACCTTTTGTTTTTCCAAATGAATCTTGTTATTATTTTTTCTAACTCGATAAAATAATTTTTGGTAGTTTGATTGGTATGGCACTGAATAAGTAAATTAGCTTAGGTAGGATTGTCATTTTCATTATATTAGCTCAGCCTACCCATGAGCAACTGATGTTTTTCCAATTATTTAGATCTGATTTTATTTGTGTGAAAAGTGTTTTGTAATTGTGTTCACAGAGTTCCTGGGTTTGTTTCAGGAGGTAGACAAGGAGCTTACATTCTAGTGGAGGAAGACTACCCATAGAGAGAATCTGGACAGAGGGCAGGGTTACATGTATGGTATGGTACTGAGATTGCTGGGAAGTGGCAGTGAGGCCTACATCTAGACAAGAAGAGGTGAAAGCTCACCTGTTAGAACCCAGGGTTCCAGAGGCAGAGTTCAATGTTCTGCTTGGAAAGAGTTAAGGATGATGGCTGGAGAGTGGACAGAATGATGTAGATATGGAAATGGCATGAAGACCTGTTCCAGGTGAGATAAGATGAGAGCTCATGGATCAGAACCTGGCTTCCCAAAGAGCACTTACTGTTTGAGTAATTATTTTAATTGGTAATTCCATAGTTACAGATCCTAATACCAGTTAAGGATGATTGGGGAGAAGTGTCTAATAACTAATATCAGAGGCACAGGTCGAGTAGGTGACCATGAGCAAACAGGTCACCTTTTAGCATATACCTCTTGTTTTCCCTTCAAAGTTGATTAACAGGGCTATTTATCACTGAAGAAAGGAATACTGCACATGTTTCTTATAGCCTAATCAGGTTTATTTTTTGGTTCCTTATCACATTTTATAAGAAAAGCCAATGGCAAACCCAAGATTTCAGTGAAATATTTTTAAAGGTGGAGTTTCTTTTCCTCAGCTTAATTTAGGATCTCTGTGATAAACAAGATGTTTTACATATGCCTGCTAGGAATAATTGATAGTTCATGCTTCTGTGTGTTATACTTGTTAAAATATTTGCATTTAAAAGCAAAGTTGGACTTGTAGCTTGGGGCTATATGTATGTCTTTCCTAAGGAAGATCAGACAAAAATAGCATTTTGAATTGTAATTGTTTTTAAATTATAAATTTAAAGGCACAGACCTGACTTGGAAACTGCATCTCATCCTCTTCCTTCAGGTAAGGGTACAAACAATGATTGCAGAAATCCAGTATACTGCTTGGAATTTCTTATTTTTAAAAAGATGTCAATGCTCAGAAATGATAGTAAATAAAGCATAGATTCTCAGATTGCTTTGGTAGTCTTGTAATAGCTTGTAGGAGTCCAGGGGTTTGAAGTCAGCTTGTTTTTTCCTTCTTGCAATGTTTGGAGAGACTTAATTGGAATCCTCCTCCTTTTCCTCCTCTGAACACTTTCTGACTTCTCATGTGTTTCTGCTGGCTTCTCATCCATGCCTCTAAACAATGATTCCTGTGGAGTTTGTCTCAAAAACATTTCTGACCACTGTTTCCTCCTCTCACCTCCAGATGCTTGCTCAGGACTCCAGGTGTTTGCACAATCACTTTCTGATGTGGGCTTTGACACAAAAGTGAAATAGAAAATGAAGCAATTATCTAGAAATTTAAAAAAAACAACAATAACAGTGTGTGAATGTTTGATTTGGATGGCATAAGCCACACATAGTCTTCTAAATAAAAAGTTATTTAGTTATCCAGATAACTGCCTTGATTCTGCAACCCAGTGTTTGTCTCTAGGTAGTCAGGACCTATTTCCATAGAGTGATGGGGGATACAGAGCTGTATGAATGGCTGCCATTGGTTTAGAAATCTAAAGATGCCACTTGGCTTCTTGCATAGAAAGGAGAACCACTTGCTTCTCAGCTCACGCATCTATAAAATGGAGATAAACATCACAGAACAGTTGGAAGACAATTTTTAAAACAATTCAAAATACTCAGCTAGATCTGTGATTTCAGTCATTTGAAACAATGGCACTAAAAAAGAGCTCTGAAATTTTTAGGTGGTAAGTGAAGGTAAATGAAGCACCAAACAAGGAATTAGGACACAAGGGTCTGGTCTCTGCCACTAACTTACTTTCATAGACTCCACAGATACAGCCAAATGAGCCTCTTCGTAGCTGCTGCAGGCTGGAGAGGAGACAGACTGGAAAGTGAGAAAGCCAGTTGGCGGTCTATGACAATAGTCGAGGCAGGAATTGGTGAAAACCTGAAAGGGGAGCTGCTCTGAGTCGAGAAGAGGGTATGCATGGGAGAGAGATTGTGGAGGAAGAGTCCACAGTGCTTGGCAAATTATTAGATGTATGGAATAAGGAAGAGAGTGGATTGAAAATAAATATAGGTTTTGAACCTGAGGTATGGGAGGATTTAAAGAGATGAGGGGACTTAGGATGAGGAGGTAGATTTTGTAGAGAAAATGATGGTTTCAGTTTTGGACCTACTGAACTTTAGGACTATTTTGATAGAAATGTTCAATGGGTATAGTTGTTGGAAATAAATATCTAGACTGAGGAAAGATTGGGAGTAGAGATGTACATTAGTAGTTATCTGGAAAGAAGTGATGGTTAAAGCCTTAGTTGTGGATGAGAACATCAATGGAGAGAGTATAGAAAGAGAAAAGAGCCAAGGTCAGAATCTTGAAAGACACTCTCTCATAAGGGGATGAGAAACACGCAAAGAAGTCAGAGAAGGAACAGCCAAGAGAGGTGGGAGGAGAACCGTAAGAATATATGATCATGGAAGCCAAGTGAAGGGAGAATAACCAGAAAGAGGGGACAATCAACAGTCTCAAATGCCATAAGAAGGTCAAGGAGGTCAAGGTTAAAGGGAATGATAGGGTCAAGGAAAGGAATGGTGATAGTTGTTGTTGTTGTTAAGACTGGGGAAATCTGAGTACATTTTAAAACTGAAGGAAGAAAAAGCCAGCTGTGGGAAATAAATATGGTTCTGCTACCGTGGCCAGCATGTTAGATTTTCAGCATGTTTGTCTGGTAGAATATAAAAGTAGGGACTGCCTAGTTTTTGTGCTCATATCCCTAGCACAGTGGCTAAGACATAATACATGTTTAATAAATGTTGGCTAAATTGGGTTGAATTAAATGGAATCGAATTTATGATGCTGATAATAATTAGCAGGAGAAAAGGTGAGAAAAATGTTAAAACCTAACAAATGTCAGCTGTATTGAATTGACTAGAAAGCACCTTTTAAAGCAGATCTTTATAAGAATCTGTAAAATAACTCTGAAAAGATGATGGCCAAAGGAGTGAAACTGTGTACAGCTAAATGGAAGTTACTTTTCTGACAATGATGCTTTGAAATAATCTTTGTGAACTAATTATCCTCTGCTATTTGTACTATTTACTACAGGGTATTAGGGGCAAGTAGGTGGCTCAGTGGATAGAGCACTGAGTCTGGAGTCAGGAAAATCTGAGTTCAAATCTGACCTCAGACATTTACTAGTTGTGTGACCCTGGGCAAGTCACTTAAGTCTGTTTATCTCAGTTTCTTCATCTGTAAAATGAGTTGGAGAAGGAAATGACAAATCACTTCAGTATCTTTGCCAAGAAAACCCCAAATGGGGTCATGAAGAATCAGACATGACTGAAAAGACTGAACAACAACAAATTATTATTCAACAAGGAAAACTGGTAAGGAGGGGAGAAAGGAAGGGATGGGGGGGAGGGAGGGAAGAAGGGAAGGATGGAAGGAGGAAGGGAGAAGGAAGAGTAGGAGGGAAGGAGGGAAGGAGAAAAAGGAAAAGAAGGGAAATAGGGAGGGAAGGAAGGAAGGGGAAGGGAAGGAGAGAGGGGAGAAACAAAGGAGAAAGAAATTGCAAAAGATAAAATTAGGTTTTATTTATATCTCCTCCCTCATTCTACATTTCCTTTATTTTTCCACATTTTGAGGAGCAAATGTGTTGTTTCTTCTCTGCATGATTTGTAGGCTGATAGTTGTTGATTTTTCACAAGCAATAGAAATTTCTTTGAAGACTTGGTCAGAGTAGTAGAAACATGATCAATTCTGTTTGCAAAAAGGAAAAGGAAGAGTGCTCAAGTGCCCATTCATGACTCCTCTACAGTACTGATCACGCTTTCGGAAGCATCACTACAGAAAAAATACTACTCTAGGTTACAGTGAAATCACTGCTGGTGGTCCTGGAGGTCTGCTGTTAGTCTTGGTCAGTTACTTCATGAAGCCCAATCCCCAAAACCACAATCATTTTCGTAGTAAAGTATCTGCTAAAAATGTGGGTGGAGAGGGGGAGAGCAAATAGCTCAGTAGTGCAATCTCTGTTAAAGAATAAGTCAGTATATCAGCAAAATGAGACTATTCTTTGACTTCATGTCAAATAAATAAACCATGAATCCAAAAAGCAGCATCGTATGAAGAACAGACAGATGGTCTGTCTTTCAGTGCTGCCTTTGACATATACCAGTCGCTTGACCATGGGGAAATCACTTAACCTCTCAGTGGCCCAAGTAAGTGACCAAGACTACGTGACAGGTAAATTTCTACTCTCTATCAATGGAGGTAATTTCCACACCAGGATTACCCAACATGTGTGAAATGAAAAGTCTCAACCTAAAAACAAAATGAAACATACTCCATGGTCCCACAAAACCAGAATCACAAATTGTCATAAGACTGCTTATGCTTTAGTGCATATCAATTGATCAAGAAGACAGGCCATTGTAAGCTAAGCTTACCAATTGTGACAAGCTGGAATTTAGTTCTTATTGTCCTAAAGTCAAAGGTTCTCTTTCTTCTGAGCCTCTGACATTATTTTTCTGAACTTCCCCATCTAAAAGCAAGTGATGATATAAATAATACCTGAAGTATTGAAGTAGCTACCTGGTGGTGTAGATCCAGGCCTGGAATCAGGAGGAGCCGAGTTCAAATATGGCCTCAGATACTTACTAGCTGTGTGACTTTGGGCAAGTCACTTAACCTTCATTGTCTAAATATCCCCATCTGTAAAGTGGTGATAATAATAGCATATACCTTCTAGGGTTGTTGTGAGTATTAGCTAATATTATTAGCTATTATTATGAAGTAACACCACCAGAATCAGTTTATCTATAGTGTCAAAGAGAAGTAATTCATTAGTATTTGTAAGGAAAAGTCAGGATATGAGAATAGACATGATTGCCAATTGGAGAAACATAGATTTTATTTCCTGAACATAGGCAGGGAAGGCTTCATGACTCAGGGAAATGTAACCCCCTCTCCCAAACAACTGGGAGATTCTGAGAGTTCTAGAAAAACAGATACATAGGCTGCTGCTGAAATGTTAAATAATCCCCCTTTCTGTAAGTATTGGTTTTGGCTGATAAAAGTCAAGCATACAGTCATATTTCAGAGAAATTACCATTCCTTAATGAGAACTCTAGGTTGAAGGAAGACATTTCAGTCAAATGATACTGAAATTGATATGATCAAAATGAAATATGTGGCATATTTATCTAATCAGCTAGAGCTACAATCTCTAACCACAGTCATTTACAGTTCAATCAACTCATCTAGTTATTATCAGCTAATGATACAATGAGTGATTACCCCAGAGAGAGTGTAATAAGTGAGTCCATGAAGATCAGTACTTCCATTATAAAGTGTGACAGGTAAGACTGAAAATAAGGACCTGGAATAGTTTGTGCCTTGCAGATGCAACCTATTTAAAGTGACAAAGTGGTGTTTTTGTAACTACAGATGACTTTTATTTCTGTGTACCTACTTTCATTGCAGCTTTAAAAAGCCACAGTGAATTGTGGTTTTTTTTCTTTTTAACAGAAAGGGATTGTGAAGAAATAAAAGTAGTTTGGACATAGGGTCTCATCTTTTTGAACCAGCAAGCTGATGATAATCATTCTAATGAATGAACATGTGCAAGAGGTGGAGGGTGGGGAGTTAGTGAGGAAAATGGCGGATGTTTGCACACTAAACAGTGGGACTCACGACATGGTATCAATATTAATCTATCTCCTGTAAAATCTTAAGACCTTTTCATTTAAGGATAAAATCCTACATAACAATATAATCTGTGCTTTTCTGAATTAGCCACAAACCATCTAGTTTCTCTCTAATTACTTCATTTTTTTTACACTTCTAAATGTTACTGACCTAAAAAAAAGATTTGATCAAAAGCTGTGAAAATTCTAACCCCTCCAGCAAGTATTAAATTGGTCCACTCTGTGTCCTGTGCTGACAAATCATTATACTCCAGAGCCCTACTATCCATGAGAGTTTCTCAATTAAAGAAAAAAATGGAGCACCAGCAATAGTGTTTCAAAGTTATCCATCTGTCTACACTTGACTTGGAGAGCAGAGGAGAGAGGGGAGGAGAGGAGAAAGGTGAGTAGTAAGGGAGAGAAAATAAGTGAAAGAAAGGGGAAGGGACAAAGGAAAGGAGAGGGGAAAAGAGAGAATAAGAACAAGACTAGCCAAAAGCATTATTAAGCACCTACTATGTGTCAGGCACTGTGCTAAGCACGTTATAAATATTGCTCATTAGATCTTCATAACAACCTTGTTATGTAGGTGCTATTATTATCCCCATTTTACAACTGAGGAAGCTGGAGCAGAGGTTAAATGACTTGCCCAGGGTCACCCAGTAGGGTGTCTGAAGCTGGATTTGAACTCAGGTCTTCTTGATTCTAGGACCAGCTCTCTATCCATTGCCTACCAGCAATAATGTTTAAATCACGCATCTGTCTGGACTTGACATGAGGAAAGGAGGGCAGAGCAGAGGGGAGAAGAGGAAAAAAGAAGGGGAAGAGAAGAGACCGAAAGGAAGGGGAAGAGTAAGGAAGGGAGACAAAGAGAGGAGTGGGGAAGAGAGGAAAAGAAAGGAAAAACCCAAGTCCTGTAAATAGCAACTCCATAAACAAGGTAAGTGTAAGTGAACCTTTAGTGTGCCTGGATGCTCTGGATGTCCAAGCAGAGCCAGGTTCCCCAGGATAGTGGTATGAATTCTCTGTCTTAAATAGCTCACACAAGCAATATGCATTTCCTGATGCTCTATCTACAATATTATGTTGCACAGATTTTTTTCCCCCCTGATTTTCAAATTGTATAACTTGCCATGCTACCAATCTTGAGTCCTTGCAGAATCAAAGAGATATGAGCCAGTAAGGGGATAGATTATTCATACTAACTTTACTAGAAATTAGTCATAATAGAATGTAAGCTCCTTGAGGGTAGGGGACAGATAGATAGATAGATAGATAGATAGACAGACAGATAGATTTTTTGTTATTTTTGTATATTCAATACCTAGCACAATGCTTAGAACAAAGATGGCTGGCTACTTAATAAATGTATATTGATTGATCAACTTCTGAAAAAATCCCAGACTATCTATAAAAGGCTATTGGACCATCTACCCAAGGAAATAATGGCAGTGCTTAAATGGTACCAAAATAATAAAGTTGAGAAAATCTTATACTGATTCCTGGTTGTTTCATGTGCATTTAAACCCAGAGCTATAAGTAGTCATTATGACACTACAGATAAATACCACAAAACACATCTGTGCAACAGTAGGAAAAGTGTCTTCAAATCAACATTTAAAGATAAATTCAATTGCTGACCTCCAATCAATAGACATCTTAAACTCAATATGTGCAAAAGAGAATTTACTATCTTTCCCCCTAAATCCACCCCCCCCACACACACACACTCTCACACCTTCCCTGTTACTGTACAGGGCAACACCATCCTCCCAGTCTCTCAGGCTTACAACCTAGGAGTCATCCAAGATTCCTCACTATCTCTTTCCACCCCCCAACCCCCAATCTCTTGCCACAAACTGTCGATGTTTGCAACCTCTCTCTAATTCACCCCCTTCTCCCCTCTGACACTGCCACCACTCCACTGTAGGCCCTCATCACCCTCGTGCCTGAAACACTGCAATAAGTTGCTAGTGGATCTGCCTCCCTCAAGTCTCTCTCCACTCCAATCCATTGACCATTCTGCCACTAAAATGATTTTTCCTAAAGCCCAGGTCTGACCATGTCTTTGTCCTACTCAGTAAGCTCCAGTGGCCCCCTATAGCCTTCAGGATCAAATGCAAAATGTTCTGTTTGGCATTCAAAGCCCTGCTTAACATTTGCCCCCTCCCCTAACCTTTCTAGTCTTCTTGTTGTTGTTCAGTCACGTCTGACTCTTGGGGTTTCCTTGACAAAGACACTGGACCGCTTTGCCATTTATAGGCAAGGAACTGAGGCTAAGTGACTTGCCCAGGGTCACACAGCTAGTAAGTATCTGAGGCTCGATTTGAACTCACGAAGATGAGTCTTCCTGATTCCAAGCCCAGTGTTGTATCAACTACACCACCTAGCTGCCCTTCCAGGTTTCTTACACTTTACTCTTGGCCACATACTCTTCAGTCCTGGCTGTTCCATGAACAAGACACTATTTCTCAGCTCTAGCCATTTGCTCTGTATGTCTCCCTTGCCTGGGACACTCATTCCTCAACTCCATCTACTGACTTTATTTAAGTTCCAAATGAAATCTCATTTTTTATGGGAAGCCTTTCCCAATCCCTCTCAATTCTAGCATCTCCTCTCTATTAACCATTTCCTAGATATCCTGTTTATAGCTTGTTTTGTATATATTTGTTTGCATGCTGGACCATCCATCCCTCCTTCGCCACCCCTCCTGTCCCCTATTAGAATGTCAGCTCCTTGAGAGCAGGGATTGTCTGGCATTTCTGTTGCTGTCCGCAGCACTTAGTACAGTGCTCTGCACACAGTACACACTTAATAAATGATTTTTAAGGAAAGGAGGGAAATAAAATTTCTCATCTCTTTGAAACCAAGTTGTATTCATTTTTAATCAGTTCATACCCCCCCCACACACACACAGAGTAAGATCCTTCCTCCTTCGATGGTGGAAAAGTGAGCTCAGAAAATTCTAATCATAATTTTCAGTTTAAATGATGAACTGCAACCTGACTAAATAAGTAACAGACTTTAAAATGTTGGTTGCTCCAATCACCATGGAGACAGAATGAGGGTGATCAGATTAAATAAAACTCGTCCATTCAGCAAAAATTTGTTCTCCAAACCATTTTATCACTATGCACGCCATACTCACAAAACACTTTAGACAGACTCTTCATGTAGTCTAGGTGGAGTGTGGTAAGAAAAAAGGTTAAGACAGCCAATTTGGAAAGTGGACATATCCAGCAGCTTATTTTATTTTGTGAGGAATATGAAGTATCTCAGCAAAGTAGATGAGGAGTCCTTATTGCTCATATATGGAGCCTCTTGAAGAAAGAAGCTAGTGTTTGAACTGTCTTGAAAAAAAAACAGGGATTTTCTGAGACATGTAAGGAGGGAGAACATTTCAGGTATCAGGCATAGCCATGCTTTTAATGAAGTACCTAGGTGGGCAGTAGATGAAGCACTGGGCCTGGAGTCAAGAAGACCTGAATTCAAATTTGGCCTCAAACATTAACTGTGTGACTCTGAGCAAGTCACTTAACTGCTCTCTGCCTCAGTTTCCTTAACTGTAAAATGGAGATAATAATAATATTTACTTCCCAAGGTTGTTAAGAGGATCAAATGAGATCATATGTGTAAAATGCCTAGCATAGTGCCTGGCCCATAGTAGGAGCTTGATACATACTTGTCTCCTTCCTTAATGATCTTAAACTGCTCATTGGTACAAACACCAACATTCTCCCAGTGCTATTATATGACTTCAAATCACAAACACCACAACCTCTGAAGAATCAGATGATCCAAAGGGCAATAGAAAGATGTATAGTAGGTGAAAATAGACTGTGGCATATTGTCCATAATAAGAATGATAAAAGTAGCATAATAGAGATCATCACAATCAGAAAAAAGGTGATATAGTCACACAATGAAACTGACAGATGTAAAGTCTGAATGTCATACTGATATCCATAAAATACTTAAAGAACCAGAACAAGTCCTGTAGTGTATTGGACAATCCTTTGCAGATAACAAGGCACAAATGGCTTGCATTCTACATCTGTTGTCTTTCCCATTAGAAAATAGGTTTCTTGAGGGTATGGGTTGTTTCATTCTGTCCTTAACGTCTAGTACAATGCCTGGCATATAGTAGCTGCTTAATAAATGCTTGTTGATTGTTCATTGATTGATTAACTGATGGAAGGACTACCCACACCAATACCAATGACATTATAGATCTATGATAGAGTAATTGTGGGGAATCTTAGGTCTTCTTGAAGCCATGGGACCCATCTTAGATACAATCAGACCATGACAAGCATTTATTAAGTACCTACTATATACACGGCATGGTACCAGGTGGTAGGTATTAATAAAAGAGTGCTCAAGGTTTATTTAGCTCACCTTGTTACTTTCCTAATCCATGTGCACTAAAGCCTAGTTGGTCTTGTGAGTAGAGCAATACATTGATCAAAGTCACTAAGGTTTTGTTGGAACAGATGGCCAATCTGAAAATTTCCACCTAAAGCACCTACAATGAGAAGTCACCTCAAGGAAGTGGCAAGAAAACCACTGCTTTGGACTCCAAGATAGTAACCTCCTTGAGATTAGAGATCATGTTTTATATTTCTTTGCATCTTCTACAATACCTAGCAGCGCACTTAGTGCATAATAGGCACTTTGGGTACTCTTCATAGAGGAAAGGAAAGGTTTGACTTAATTAAAAAAATTTCCATTGTTTTACTATAATATGTCATTCATAGATCTGAACAAATCAATATCTGGGCTGCATGGACAGCTGCTGCTTTCTCCTTCATTTCTTTGGCAAATTGTCAGTACATTAAAAGACAACCTTTTGTATTTAGTCTTTCTAAGTCATGTGTGGTGCAATATAAACTTCTGTCAGATACAGTTAATCTAACTTCCAGATTTGACCTATTAAGTCATCTTATAGACATCTTAAACTCAACATGTCCCAAATCGAAGTCATCATCTTTCCTCTCTAAGACTTCTCCCCTCTACACTTCCTTATTACTGTGGAGGATATTATCATCTTCCCCATCACCCAGGCTCTCATCATAGATGTCAGTCTCAAATCGTCTTTCTCTCTCTCTCATCCCACCATATTCATTCTGTTACCAAGGCCTGTTGACTTTAGCTTTGTTATATCTCTTGAATATAATCCCTTTGCTCCTCTGATACTGCCATCACATCACCCCGGCTCCTGAATTTCTATAGTGGAGAAGAATCTGGCCCAACTAAGGGATAGAAAACAGATGGAACAAAATGTTTAACTAGCCAAGGAGGGAATGTGAACTTAATGACATTCTCCAGGGATAGCACTACTCTCTTTTTCATTGACTAGAAACGCATGGACAAACAACAATATTTCTTCGGTCATTTTAATATGCATCAATAGTAAATATAATTAATGTTAATTAATAAATATTCCTGAGGAATTAGAAAAAATTCATGAGTTTGAAAAAAATGAAAACTATGACAATAAATCCCTATATCTATACTTTGAATGAATTCATTTAATGGATTCAGAATCACAATTTCTTCTCAAACTTTCAAATTTATAAAAAATATTTTCTCATGTCAAGTTTAAGAAAAAAAGACTGACCTCACAAGCATGTTCATAATAATGGCTATTGTAGAATCATTATTTTCCTACTGATGAAAATATAGCTTCTAATCACTAAATAATTCAAATAGTCTAAAGTCACACAACCTTATAACCTGTTAAACAAAGTCCTAGGATAACCTCACTTCTTTGCAACTTCCAGTCGTATGTCTATTGGACTAACTGGATCCCCATAGATATCTCGAATTCAACCCGTCCAAAATTGGACTCATTATCTCTCCCCAAGCCTCCCTGCTTTTTCATTATTCCCCAAAATTTTCTATTACTGTAGAAGGCACCACCATCCTCCCACTAATCCAGGCTCTCAAGCTAAGTGTCATCTTAGACTTTTCGCTCTCACCCTTCATATCCAATCTGTGGCCAAATCCTGTTGATTTAACCCTTTCACATCTCTCATATAGGGTCCTGTGATACTGCCACCATCCTAGTCTGGGCCTTCATCACCTCGTGTCTAGACTACTACAATAGCCTGGTTTGTCTCTCTGCCTCTCATATCCTTCCACTCCAGTCCATCTTTCACTCAGTTGTCAAATTGGTCTTCCTAAAATGCAGTCCAGACCACGCCATTCCTTCCCACTCAAACTCCAGTGGCTCCCTGTTACCTCCAAGGTCAAGTATAAAATCCTTTGACATTCAAAGCCTTTTATAACCCAGACTCTTCCTCCTTGCCCTGGCCACCCCACATATCTTCCATTTAGACTAAAGGGGTTGAGACTGGATGAAAAGTCAATTGCTGAATACTTTATTTTTGTTCTTGGAATATTACTTGGAATGAAAAGAAAAACCTCACATTTATATAACGCTTTCCATCTTCTCTCATTTGAATCTTAAAAAAGCTTATAGGTAATACTAATATTTTTATCCCTATTTTACTGATGAAGAAACATACTCATAGAGCTGAAGTAAAATGCCCACTGTGTCAGAGGCAGGATATGAACCAGAGTCTTCCCGAGTTAGTCCAGTACATGCATGACATTGACTATGATGTGATTGGCTGATGCTAGAGTGGGTCCTACACATTTTATTGTTTCCACAGCTAAGGAAACTCCATAGTTGTAGAAAAAAGATGTTTGGGGAATATCTATTGCCTCAGCGTGGGCTGCAGAAAAATCATGTGTCCTGAAAGGATTTTTGTGTCCTAATGTGGCAGTTAAACTTGGATACTTTTTTCTGCCTGTCTGAGAAATCACGCCCCAGCTTGAACTAAATGATTTGGACAGAATCAAAACTACAACAGCTGGAGTTTTCTCACTGTTAAATCCAAACCCTTCCTAAGCATTTCTCTTCTAATTCAGAATACAAACTCCATTCTAATTGGGCCACTAGCTGTAACTGAACAGTGTGATCTCTACTGTGAAATGAGTATTACTAATGTAAAAAATCCCTAGCATATCAATCTTTTTAAAATTTAGTATCTTAATGTGATCCATGACTTAGTCACCTTTTGTACTGCTTTCTGTTTGACTGTAATTTTATCTATTAATCATGTTAATCCAATAGAATCTGCCTTAATCAAATGTGAGTCAATTACCCAGTTCTTCAAATTATATTTTTTAATGAAAGACATTTTTTAAAATTGAATACCAATTACAGTCAGGCCAAACTTGTTCAGAAAAGTTTGGGTTGTCACAGAACAGTATGGGCACTTGACTATTATTGTATCCCCAGGTCTTTTCTTCTAAGGGCTTGCTGTGTGTCTTTGGACAAATCAATTAACCCCTCTGGGTTTCAGGTTCTTTAACTATAAAATGAAGATAATGACACTTACTAGCTTGGGAAATACTTTTATGACACTTGGCTCTAAAAGGCAAGTAGAGGTGAAAATTAATAAAAATGCCCAGTGGAAACTCACACTCAATTCTTTTCATACTCTTTGCTTCAAACACCTTAAAGCATAATAAAAATTTCCTAGTTGGGTTTTCTTATTACTTATGTACACAGACACATTTGAGGAAGGTCAAATGTTAGGTGGGTTCCCAAGAGACAAAATGACTAAGATTGATTGCTAATAAGTAATGCTAATTTATTTATTTAAGTTTGGGATATGAGATTTCACAAATAAAAGGAGTTCTCATTTGGGAAACTCCTTCCACTTGAATGGATGAAGTCAAGTCAAGTCAAATCAAGCCAAGTTATAAAGCTTTTTTATCAAGCCCTTACTATGTACCAGGCCCTTTGTTAAGCAACTATTAAACAATTTAGAATCTTAAGAGCACTGAAAACTTACATGACTTCTCTGTGGTAGAATAATCAGTATGTGTCAGAGTCAAGAGCTGAACACAGTTCTTGATGCTAAAAACCTGGCCTTCTATACTTTGTATCTTATTGTTTCTCTGACATTTATAGGACACTTTAAAATTTAAGGTGTTTAAAAATATTAATGACATACTCTGTTTTAGGCACCGGTCGATCAGAAACATTTTATACAATTGGTCATTGATTTAATATCCAAACATTTCAAGCTTGGAGAGGGACAGAAGTGTCCACATTTGCATGATTTCCTTATGTCCATTGATATATCTCTCTTCCCCACAAAGATTTTAGGTAACATTTACAGAAATCTTGAACAAGGAAAAATAGAGTATGTTAAAATTCAAATTGGGGTTAACATTCCCAAACAATAGTCCCCACTCAGTTCCTTCCTTGATCACTCCTTTAGGTGTTCTGGTATAAATAAAAAGACCTCCCCACTATAATCAATATCCCAATTTTTTTTCCCTCAATGGAGAAGGGTTCTGATAGATCAACAATCTGATCATTTCAGGAGTGGGGAAGGCAATGATTTAAACAACACATGAGTTTTTCTTTACTCAGAATTTTGGTTTCCATCCTTAATCCATCACCCCAAGAAAAGTCTTTCTCTTTTACCTGACATCTTTTTCAAACAGTGAAATATAAAAAAGGGTTTTTTTAGACTAGAGAAATATTATTTCTTAATATCTTTGGTTTTACCAAAAAGGTTTTAAATATGCTTCCATGAAAGCAAAGTGCCTTACATAAATAATTTCATTTGTAAATTATTTCATTTGGGCTTTACAACTACCTTGTAAGTTAGGTACTAAAGGCATTATCATCTCCATTATCATCCCCATTTTAGAGGTGATGAAACTGAGGCTCAAACAGGCCTAACTGACTTCAAATTAAGTCACCAAGGATTTATTAGGCACCTGCTATGTGCCAAGCACAGAGCTAAATGCTAGGAATAAAAAGAAAAGCAAGAAACAGTCCTTGTTTTCAAGGAGCTTCCAATCTAATGGGGGAGACTGTGCAAACAAGCTACATACAACATAAACTGGAGATAGTTTTAGCTGTTCATTGGTTTAGTTGTTTCTGACTCTTCCTGACCTGGATGGCCCCATGCAGACCTTATTTCTCCATTCAGCTTTCTGGGTTACATCCACCTCTTCCCTTCCTGAATTACTACAACACTTACTGTCTACAAGTGTTTTGGTAATTGATTATATCCTATCTTTAACCATTTTATGTGTGTAAGTCTTGTCTGTCCCACTGGGTTGTGTCTCCTACATTTCTTGTATCTGCCATATGTTCTAGCACAAGGTCAGGCACTTATTTAATTGGTGGCAGAACTAATAGAACCCAGGACTCCTAACTCCCAGTCAAGGCACGGTAAAGGGGAAAGAACACTGAATTGTACATCCAAGGATCTGGGTTCAAATACTATCTCTGACCCTTAATGCCACTGTGTCCTTGGGCAAGTCAATTAACCTCCCTTGGTCTCAATTTCCCCATCTGTAAAATGGGGGATTGTGCTAGATGGCCTCTGAGGTCCCTTCCAACTTTCGATCTTAAGATCTTTTCTCTATAATATCCTCACTTCCCAACATCTGCAACTAGGCTGAAAACTCCTCAAGGCTAGGAAATCTTATGACCTCTAGACTTGGACCCAGGAGACCTGGGTTTAAATCCTAAGTCTGTGACCTTGAATGGATTTAAGTCCTAGCTCTATAACCTTGAATAATTCACCTAATTTTTTTCAGGCCTTAGTTTCCTCAAATGGAAAATAAGAAAGTTATATTAGATGATCTCTAAGTTTCCTTCTATAAATAATGGAATCATTGCTATTCAAAAAGGTCTAGTCCTCTTAGGAAAAAAAGAAAAAAGTTTAGAAGGCAGTTCCTTTGAAAAAAACAGCCTCATCTCATGTAGAGTTAGGCACTAAAGTAAACAAGTGAGACAAAGATCCCATATGATTAAAATTACAGTTGAAAGTCGCTTAAATAATCCATAAAGTATACTATAGCATCTTAAAAATTTGCAGCTGGAAAAGGGCTAGAATCTCTTTAAAATAGGCATTCTTAATTGGGGTCTGTGAACTTGCTTTTTTAAAAAATATTTTGATAACTATATTTCTTTTTCCCCCTTTTATTAATTGTCCTTTCCATTAACAATAGCCCCTCCTGTTCAGCATATTTTTAAATGAAAAATTAAAAATGAAGCCCTCGATCAACAAATACAGTCAAGCAAAACAAATTCTCACACTGGCTGTGTCCAAAACTGTATATTTCTTTCTGCTTTTTAAGTTCATTACCTCTCTGGCAGAGCTGAGTGGCATGTTTCATCTACATTTTTATGTTTGTCATTGCATTGATCAGAGTTCCAAAGTCTTTTAACATTGTTTTCTCTATAATGTTGGAGATTTCAATTAACTGGTTTCCTTTTCAATTCCATGTATTTTATGTTGTACCTGGAAGAACATGATTTTGAGGAACCCATAGATTACCAAAGAGTCCATGACACAAAAAACGTCAAGAACCCCTGCTTCAAAGAAAGCAGTCTGTAAGGAGAACAGATAGCTCAGACATGATAGCTAGAGAAACAATTGTATGTTTCATTTCCCCCTCCCTTCTCTCTTTCCTCTCTCTCCTCCTTTCTCTCTCCTCTTCCCCTCCCTCTCTCTCTTTGTCCCTACTCCACTTTTCCCCTCCCTCTCTACCCTTCCCTCTTTCCCCTCCTTCTTCCCTATCTCTCTTTTCCCCCTTTCTCCCCTTTCCTTCCTCCCTATCTCTCCTCTCCCCCTTCCTCCCTATCTCTTCTCTCTCTCTCTGTCTCTCTCTCTGTCTCTGTCTCTCTCTGTCTCTCTCTCTGTCTCTGTCTCTCTCTCTCTCTCTCTCTCTCTCTCTCTCTCTCTCTCTCTCTCTCTCTCTCTCTCTCTCTCTCTCTCCCCCATCCTCCCTCTCAAATTGTGAAGTAACTTCATCCCCACATTGTCAGCATACTGTAAACCATGAACCAAAACTTCACTTTCAGTGCACTCCATAAAAAAGAAGCATTTATAAAGTACTTTAAGGCTTACAAAGCACTTTACAAACATCTCATTTTATCTTCACCACAACCCTAGAAGATAGGTGCTATCCTTATTTTACAGATGAGGAAACTAGGCAGACAAAGGTAAAGTGATTTGCGCAAAGTCACACAAAGTCTGAGGCTACATTTGAATTCCAGTCTTCAGTTCCAGTACTACCCACTGTGACACCTAGCTATATATCTCAGTGACTTTTAAGACTCAATTCACTTAAACAAAATTATTTTTGCCAAGAGCAGGCCCAAGCACCTCCAATTCATTGTTTTAGGGGTTTTTTTATTGATAGCTTTTTTTAACCTAAATTTCTCCCCACATCCTTCCCCTGCCTTCTCCCAGAGGATATAATATATTAATATAATAATCCATATAACAAATAATATTTTTTAAAATAAAAAGGGAGAAAATCAGCAAAAAACTGTTCAAGAAAATGAAAACATCTGAAAATATTTGCAATGTACATGCCTCTAGACCTCCCACCTCTGCAGAGGAGTGGAGTGGGTCTTCTTACCTCTTTTCTTTGGAGCTTATTCTTCATAATTTTACAACATTCACTTTGCGTTGTTTTTTGGTTTTTCTTTCTATTTGCATGCTTTTCACTGTGTTTATTGTTCTCTTGGCTCTGCTTACTTCACTCTGCATCAGATCTTTTAAAGTTTCCCATTCTTTTCTGTATTTATCACATTCATCTTTTATTATACATATGCCATTACATTCATGGACCACAATTTGACTAGCTAATCTCAAATTGAAGGACATCTATTTGTTTCTATTTCAGGTATTTCCCAGTTAATGCTGAAACTATTATTTAAAAATAATTTAATTAACTTCATTCAGAAGTGAACTTTTTTCAAAAGTAGTGAATTTACCCACCAACTCCAATCAATCAATTCACTAGTATTTATTAAGTACCTACTGTGCGCCAGGTATTGGTTATAGGTATATAAAGACAAAAATCAAACAGTGCCATCCCTCAAGGAGCTTATATGTTGTTTAGTTTTGTTGGGGAGAAGACAACATTTATATGTCCTGGCCACCACTGACACTGCATATGTCTGAAAGGTTTCTTCATTACAGTTATGATTTTAATAATATTTTATGCTGAATAACTCTTTCTTACATTCTTGAAAATGGGGAAATGGGAATGCTAACAATATGTGTCACTAATATGCTGTATAGATTCATTTCTGTAATATTAAAAGAATATCCATTGCTTAAAGAAAGTGAAAGCTGATCCTGATTATGGATACAAGTCCTGTTGGAGCAGTCCACGGTTTGGTGTGGTGCAAAGGAGAAGCAGGCCTGGAAAACTCTTCAGTTGCATTTCAAAGGTAAAAATCCCTTTCAGACATTTTTGTTTGGCACCCACATTTTGTTTTCCATATGCTTTTGAGTTGAAAATTCTTCTCCCTTTTCCTCCCCCCACCCTCCCCAAGACGGCTCACAATCTGATATAGGCTTTACATTTACATTCCCATTAAACATATTTTCACATTAGTGAAGTTGTAAGTAAAAATTAAAACCAATAGGAGGAACCATCAGAAAGATGAAACAAAACTCAACAGAAGGTAAAAACAAGTGAGAGCAATTCGACTTCCATAGTTCTTTCTTTGGATGTGGACAGCATTTTCCATCCTGAGGCCTCTGGAGATGTCTAAGATCCCCGTAATGCTGAGAAGGGTTCAGTTTAACAATCTTATCATTCATAACATGGCTGCTGCTTATTGTACAAAGTCCTCTTGGTTCTGCTCACTTCACTCAGCATCAGACCATATAAGTCTTTCCAGGTTTTTCTGAAGTCAGCCTGTTCATCATTTCTTATAGCACAATAGTATTCCATTACATTCATATACCACAACTTGCTCAGCCATTCCCCAATTGATGGGCATCCTCTCAATTTCCAATTCTTTGCCACCACAAAAAGAGCTGCTATGAATATTTTTGTACATGTGGGTCCTTTTCCCATTTGTTGATCTCTTTGGGATATAGCCCTAGAAGTGCTATTGCTGGATCAAAGGGTGTGCACATTTTTGTAGCCCTTTGGGCATAGTTCAAAATTGTTCTCCAAAATGGTTGGATCATTTCACAACTTCACCAACAATGTATTAGCGTTCCAATTTTCCCACATCCTCTCCAACATTTATCATTTTCCTGTTTTGTCATGTTGGCCAATCTGATAGGTGTGATGTGGTACCTCAGAGTTGTTTTGATTTGCATTTCTCTAATCAATAACGATTTAGAGCATTTTTTCATATGACTATAGATGGCTTTAATTTCTTCATCTGAGAACTGTCTGTTCATATCCTTTGACCATTTATCAATTGGGGAATGGCTTGTGTTCTTATAAATTTGTCTTAATTCTCTATATATTTTAGAAATGAGGCCTTTATCAGAGAGACTGGTTGTAAAAATTCTTTCCCAATTTTCTACCTTCCTTCTAATCTTAGTTGCATTGGCTTTGTTTGTGCAAAAACTTTTCAATTTAATGTAATCAAAATTATCCATTTTGCCTTTCATAATGTTCTCTATCTCCTGTTTGGCCATGAATTCTTCTGTTCTCCATAGATCTGATAGGTAAACTATTCCTTGTTCTCCCAGTTTACTTATGGTATCAGCCTTTATATCTAAGTCCTGAACCCATTTTGACTTTATTTTGGTATATGGTGTGAGATTTGGGTCTATGCCTAGTTTCTGCCATACTCTTTTCCAGTTTTCCCAGCAGTTTTTTTCAAAGAGTGGGTTCTTATCGTAGAAGCTGGGGTCTTTGGGTTTATCAAATAATAGATTACTATAGTCATTGACTACTGTGTCTTGCATATTTAACCTATTCCACTGATCCACTTCCCTATTTCTTAGCCAGTACCAAGCAGTTTTGATGATTGCTGCTTTATAATACAATTTAAGATCTGGAATTGCTAGGCCACCTTCCCTGCATTTCTTTTCATTAGTTCCTTTGATATTCTGGACCTTTTGTTTTTCCAAATGAATCCTTGGCACCCACATTTTGAAAAGTCCATAGTTTGTGATTTTAGAAGCAAGTAATTTTGTGTTTGAAAATAGTATCTGCCACTTTGAAGAAGACATCGTAATCTTTCATTTCAGGCCAAAGTCATTATTTAAAGGGATCTCATTTTATTTGAATAGTTTGAGTCAACACCTCACTATCTACCTATCTTTTTAATTATCATTATGACAATTTAATTATTGGTAATTGAAACAGTAGGTATTCTTTTGTGTTTCAGCACAAAAGCATAACTCTAGATTATTTCACATTAAATGTTAAACACCCATCAGTTTTCATTTTCTGATAACAATTCCCATATTTATGAAACTTAAATACTAAAATATTAAGTAACAGAGAAAGCTATTTGAAGCCTTTTGAGGGAAATTATTATTGGCAGCTGGTAACTCTGTTAACTTGGTGTCCTGATTGATGAATAGATAATGTAATAAACAATCTATTTACTAACTCCTAACAGCTAAATAATGTCCATATTCTTCAACATAACCAAATTGCCAATACAATATTGACAACATGTCACTAGGTTAGATTGACCTAAGGTCAACATTTTTCTTTCTGCAGCATCCACTACTGGGTCGTAGAAAAAGTCTCCCTCATTACTTTGATTAATGTTAACTACAAATGGTAGCCAGTTAACTCTTTTGTATGTTATTGTAAGTTTAGGTCTGATAATCTTGAGACCACCATGACAGTTTCCCCTTAAAGGAGGATGTAGCTTAAAGAATCTATGCATGGAAACCATTGTTACAAGATTAGGCCTGGTGGTTTTGAGGCCATCATGACATTTTCCTCTTAAGGGAGGCTGTAAGCTTATAGAATATACTCTCAGAAAAATACTGACAATAACATTTTTGAAGGTTGGTACAACTGTGTCCCTTAAATAATATTTTGTCTACCACCAGCTTGTTTTTCTACCCGATATGCAACCTTTCAGAAATTATATTTTCTCTACCATCGGTTTGTTTTTCTCCCTGATAACAAATCCCCACAATAATATTTTTCCCTGATCCCTGATATACAATTCAGCTAGCTCCACAGAGGCCATCTAAAATTACTCTCAGAACGGCACTCTTTGCTGAAGCACCCCCTTTCTGCTGAATGGGCCCCTATCTCTGTGCTCCCCAAAACAGTGCTGCCCTTAAATGAGTTAACACTCTATGCTAGTGTGTATGCCTGAGTTGTATGTCTGGCCCCACTTTGCTCTTTCCCCTTCCCCCTCTCCCCATTACTTGCAATAAAGCTCTCCATTGAACTGACTCCTATTGTTTTACATGTTATTCTCAGCACCCACACTCATTAAGAGGTTGCTTCCCCTGACATCTCTTGCTGGCCCATGGGCCTTTCATTAGACACAAACTGGATACCTGGATAAGGACTTAACCTATTGATAGCCACACTTAGACTGGCGGGGTATGACACTGTGAACCCAGTTGTAGAAAGCAAGGGTCAATAGGGAAACCCTAGATATTCCCAGGAGGGACTTCTTTATGCCAGAAGACTGTCTCAAAACATACGTACTCATTTTCATGTTTAATTCACTTTCAAGACATAGATGGACGGATTTTACTAGTTAAAGAAAATCGCAAATAGAGAATTTTCTTCATTCTCAGATCTCTAGCACTCATAGGTAAGTAAAAGACTGATCTGCTAGTTGACAAGACGTTTGCTTTGCTAGTTGGCAAGCCAAGAGCTCTTCCTGACTTGTAAATCACAGAAAGGTTATATCACACAACAGAAAACCTCACTCCAATATTCAATAGACTTATTACCTCATTGATATATGTATTTCATTAACCAAGGTAGATTGCCACCTAACTATTCCTGCCATTCAATATGATATTCATGTGTGCCCTTCCATCTTACTACAGGGGCTCCGCTCAACATCCTTCAATTATCTTGCCATTAGAATGGGAACCAATGGAGTGTAAGGGAGAACTGTCCATTGGGTGTCACACTTGCTATATGACCACTAAGATAAAGTGAAATTGTCTGTCCCCTCTACTCCCTCTGTCCAAAACTCAGCCATTGTATATGGCTCAGATCTTACTTCCTACATGAAAACTTCTAGGATCACATTGACCTCTTTCTTTCCTGACCTGTTAGAACCCTTACTGTCTACACCAGATGTGGGGAACCTGTAGCCTTGAGGCCACCCCTGGACTCTACACCATATATTTTGTGTCTTCTGATTATTCATATTGCTCTAATCTCTTTTAGGTAGACTGGCACTATGCTAGATGCTATATAGATGATCAGTAACTATTGAGTTTATTTAAAAAAAAAACCTCTTTCCTTTGTAGTTTAGCTTATGTACATGTTTAGTCTGTGTTTTATATGATACAGAGAAAAATAAGAGCCTGGCATTTCCATGAATTATAAGGCCATTAGAAGCCCAACTTTTAAAACGTTCTCAGTATTTAAGCAATTCTAATTCAACCTCCAGTCTGGGCTCCTTGAAATCATGTATGTCTGCTTACAAATTATGATGCAGGGTGAAAACAATCAGTAAGAATGACATGCTCTTTGAAGCATCATGGAGTCATCATAGACTGAGAAAGCCCAATTGTTTTTTCTCCTCACTGGTGATTAAGATTAATCTGTGTTTTCATATCAAAAAGCAATTTGGTAGCCAGAGCAGGATTTTGGATCTGTAACAAAACAGATTTGTACCCAAAATATAAAGATCATCAATGTATATAATTAAATGGTAAAATATTCCCCAGGGTTAATTGTCAACTGCATTAACTAAGTAATGCACTTATGTTTTAATTGGCTACCTTAGTGTGAGTCAGGTTAGGAATAGAAAGCAATATACTTGTGATATATCAGAAGTACCTTACTGCTGAAATTTTTAGTTCTGTTAAAACCAAAATTCTTTAAAATGTACATATGATGATAAGAAAGTACTTCCCTTCCTTTGATGAATTCAAGTCATCAGCCACAGATAAACAACAGCACAGTGTATGAAAGAACTGCCAGATAAGGTTACTGAGCATGACTACTACTTGAGAAGTCATGGAGAATAAGAGGTGCTACAGGACTGGAGGACACCATTGTTTTTATTTTTTTTTTTACTAGGCAATTGAGGTTAAGTGACTTGTCCAGGGTCACACAGCTAGTAAGTGTCAAGTGTTTGGTCTGAGGCCGGGTTTGAACTCAGATTCTCCTGACTCTAGGGCCAATGCTCTATCCACTGAGCCACCTACCTGCCCCATTGCTATTGTTTTTAAAGGAAGAGACTGTATTACAGGCAGAGGAATTGGGATTCAATTCCTCACAAAATTCTAGAACATAATGCTAAAAGGATGGTTAGGGAACATCTAGAAAACAGATAATAGGAAAAAAGAAATTACACGGCTTTATCAAGAACTGACCTTATCAGACTAAGCTCATTTCCTTTTCTGAAAGGGTAACTGGCATTAAAGGGCTAAATTTTTGGAGTCAGGGAACAGGTTAGAATTATTGAAATTCCTGTATAGTTTCCCAGATTCAGTCTTTTCAATTCAATTCTGGCCCACGCTCACAGCCCATCTGCAGTGCCTGTCCAAAATGTCCTCGTCAACTAACTCATTCATCTCCTCATCCAACTGTATAGTATGGTCTGAACCAGTGGTTTTCCAAGTGTTGCCTACAGATCCCTGGGGGTACCCAAGACCCTTTTGGGGAGGCCCAGGAGGTGAAGACTATTTTCATAATAATATTTTCATAGCTATTTTTATAATAATACTAATACTATTTGTCTACTAAAATATTCTGTCATTTTCCAATTACGTATCTGTGTGAGGCTAGATAGTTTTTTCAAATACTTCAACCAAAACAATTGCAACAGACTGAATGCACAGATTATGCTATCTTCTATTGAGTCAGACAGTAAGGAAATTTACAAAACTATATAAAATAATGCATTATTCTCATTAAATTTTCTTTGTTTTGGTAAAATTATTTATGTAAACATATACTATATTTATCATTGTTATTTTTAATGAATAAATATTTTTAAAATGTCAATTTTAATTTCTAATAAACATTGATAGATGTAGCCCACATAAACAAAAACTCTTTGGCATCCTTAATTTTTAAGAGAGCAAGACCATAAAGTTTGAGAACTATTTGGACAACAGGCATTTTTCATCTACTTGGCTTTTCTTGGGTGCAGAGGAGTTCTACTACTTGTTTTGAGTGAGAAGAGCTTACCTTGGGAGGACTTGGTTTGCCATTGACCAGGTGTTTACCCACAATGCTGTTACTCTAAGGCATCCCTTTTAGAAAGCATGGCATCAGTCCCTAGACTCACTAGTCCTACAATGTAGGCAGGACTCTGAAGAAATTTTGTACCAATGAAGTTGAGATATTCTCAGAGAGGAAATGGCCCACCTTCAAGAGAGTATGGCCCATGCCCCAGGATATGGCTGATGCCCTCTGATTCTTAGAGAAAGACAAGTATCACAGTGAGGAAGTGGACCCGTGAAAAAAGTTGGACACTGTCGGGTAGCAGCCAGGGTCTGGGCAAAACAACAGGGTCAAGTGACTTGCATAACATAATTGTATTGGGTCAGAGGACTGCTATACTTTCTCTAGATATCAGTGCCCTGGAGCAAAGCCTTGACCATAGTACCCTAGTTACATAAGTTGTTAGACCAATCTCTTTTGAATGTCATGAGTCTCACTGAAGGGGTGCCATATTATTCTGCTAGTCTATAAAGAATATACGAACCTGCTAGGTTTATTGTTTGTTGATTATAAAAAAAGGCATTTAACTCAACAGCAAATTACAACCTTAAAGGCTCACCTCTAAAAAAAGATGTCTCTTGTGCACGTGTTAAAATCCTGAAAGGTTCCTTAATAGATTCAATTTGAGAGACTTTTAAAAATGATCTTCTGATAATCAATACCAAGCAAGGCACAAAACAGGAAGAAGTATGTTCATCAATGTTGGCCATTGTTATGATGGATTTCCTGTGAAAAGTTCAAAAGCTCCTACAAATGGTTTTGTTTACAGTTGAAATTGTGATTGCCACAAGTCACCAGATGAATCTGAACAGTGCAAAACAAAAGGGACGATCTGATAAATTTTCAGTTAAATTAAATTATGCATACAACCAAAACATAAAATCAAGACCAAAAAAATTTCTTGGAGGCATGAATTTTCCATTGTTGGTGTTTTTCTTAAAACCACCTATAATATCCTTACAATTTGCATAATTAAGCAATATCTACTTTACTCTATATTTTGTCAATACCCTGAGATAAGCTTTTTTTTTGTTTTGTTTTTACATCATTATATTTCCTACTGGAATTCTCCTTCCACCCCATTTCATAGAGCTATCCCTTATAATAATGCATGAAGTAAAGAAGAGGGAAAAAAAGGCTATGCAAAACTAAACAAAAAATTCTACTGTTATGTGCAGTACCTAAACATTATGGTCCTCCATTTCTAAAAGGTGTGTGTGTATGTGTGTGTGTGTGTGTGTGTGTGTGTTCATGCATGCACATGTGAAGTGTGTTCTTACATCATTGAAGAATTTTTTAGTCTTCCTCATTTATTCTCAAAATTCAGAAAACTTTGACATTTTGCCACTCCAAAATGAAGTCATAGAATTAAGTAGTTTTGGAAAAGAACATGCTATGCATGGCATTTGGCCCATTCCTACACACAGGTTTGAATCTTGCCTCTGCTACATATTATATGTGGGACTTTGAGCACAATACTCCACCTATTCACCTCAGTCTTCTCATGTGTAAAATGGGTGGGTAGGAGTCAATGACTTCTAGGGCCCCTTCCAGCTCTAAATCTCTGACTCCATGATCCTTTGGATTCTTCCAGTCCCTTTATAGGTCACTTAATATTTGTCAGCATCTCACCTGGATGAAGTGGTGCTATTTTCAGTCACATATATTGCAAGCAGGTCAAATTCTCAAAACCATTTCTCTTATAATGCAGGCAACTAGAAAATACAAATATCATTCTGGCCTTAGGAGAAGGTAATGCTAAATAACTCCAAGGTACTGCTTCTCCCAATGTAGTTTGCAAGTTAAGATATCCCTTAAGCTAATACTTAGAGTTTGGGGCAATGTAAAGGGAGAAAAGTATGTATGGTAGTGGTGGGGTAGACAAGATTGGCTTGAATGAGTCCATCATGTATCTTAACACTCTGTAGTTCACAGTTATCAGTTTTTATAAAAGTAAATTAAAATGAACAATGTGCTTTATGCAATCTTGATAATTTTGAAGTACTTTATAAACTTTTTAAGTGTTAAGAAATGTCAGTAGCTATCACTATCATTATTTCAAAACCTGGCTATTGGCATTTTTACCTAATGTGACTATTCCTAAACAAACATCTAAATAAAATCAAATAAGGTCCTGGTTGAGAAATGCCTAGCTATCATTCAGTAGAATTTTATAAGGAACTCTCATTCATATCCAATTTGGAACAGTTACATAGAATACAACTTTAATGCTATGAGGCCAGAGCTACTAGCTATAAAGTGGCCAAAGTAGTAGGATTTGATGAAATCCAGATCCACTTCTATTAGGGCATAATCATATTTAATTAGAGTCAAATGAAACATTTACCAAACATGACTTGGTCAGGCCAAGGAGATTAGTACTGGTCAAGCATAGGGCTTGACTTAATTCTGCTTAGTATTCATTAAAGTATCTCTTGGCCCTCCCTTTCCTCCTCCTCCACCCTTACTGGATGCAACATTTTTATGTACATGCTGACCTTTGAAATCATACTGTAGGAGAATATGCAGCCACCTATAGTTGGATGCTCTTAAAAAAGTTACATTTCATTATACTTAATGAGGTAGTTATGGTTATCATGGAACGAACTCTGAATTTGGAGTCAGAGGACCTGGATTTGAATCCTAGCTCTGCAATTTATTGTATGACCAGGCAAGTCATTTCCTTTCCCTTGGCCTCATTTTCCTAATCTATAAGATGAAGATTTGGGCTAATTGATCTCTAATGTACCTTTTTAGCATTAAATGTTATGATCCTATGACATGGGTTCAAATCCTACTTTTGACATTCACTCCCTGTGTCACCCTGGAGAAGTCACATAACCTCTATGTCTCACAATTACATTTTTAAAATGCTGGGAGTGTACAAGATGGCCTCTGAGGGCCTCTAGATCTAGGATCCTCTGAGGCTAGGATTTGGGGCAGGCCTTCACTTTTCTAAACAAAATGGGGGTCATTGTATTGTTGCTCCCTACCTCATAGAGTTATTTGTTTATTGTTCAGTCATTTCAGTTGTATCACACTTAGCGTGGCCCCATTTGGGGTTTTCTTGGCAAAGATACTGGAGTGGTTTGCCATTACCTTCTCTAGCACATTTTATCAATGAGGAGATTGAGACAAACTGGGTTAAATGACTTGCCCAGGGTCATGTAGCTAGTAAGTGCCTGAGGCCAGATTTGAACTCAGGAAGATAAGTCTTCCTGACTCCAGTCCATCCACTGTGCCACACAGTTGCCCCTCTATACCCTCTATGCCCCCTGCTCAGAGTTATTGTGAGGCTCAATTAAAATAATTCATTTTAAGTTTGAGTTCTAGTTGTATAACTGGCTAATGTTATGATTGTGTTACTTAACATTTCTGGATCTCAGTTTCCTGATATATGAAATGGTGGGGGGTGGGAGGGAGGCTGTGTTGATCCCTTTCAGCTTTAATAAAATGGCAGCTATTTAGTTAAAAAAAAAATCTTCCATACTGCTTCCATTTGGATTATTGTGTTTCAATTTTAATTGCTAAATTTTAGGAATGGCATTGATTATTTGGAAATCATCAAAGGACGCCAATAGGTCATGCCAGATCAAGATCAGTTCAAAGAAATTTGGATAGTTAACCTGGAGAAGAGAAGAGAAGGCTTAAGGAGAACATGGTAGCAGTCTTCTAGCATTTGAAGGATAGTCACAAGGAAAGTAATCAGACCTTTTCTACTTGGCTCCAAGGGGCAAAGTTAAGAACAATGAGTGTTAATTTTAGAGGAAGGAGGGAGATTTAGGTTTAGTAAAAGGAAAATTCTTTTCTTAACATGCAGAGCTATTGAAAAGCTATTCCTTGAGAGATAATGGATCTCCTTTAAGTCAGTGGCTAGATTTCCACTTATTGGATATGTTGTATAGAGGATTCGTTCTTAGGCAAACACACACACACATACACACACACACACACACACACATACATGTGTATATATGTGCACTAGACAAGTCTCTGATGGGGCCCATCCAATTCAGAGATATTGTGATTCTTTTACTCTTTAGGAGAAAAACTATGTCAGCAATAATCATATTTTTGTTCCAAGTTTGTTACTATACAGCCAGTATTTTTATTTTAGTAAAGAGACTAAATTAACAAGTAGAGACAATATAATGTACAACTCTCTATCAACTTCCTCCTGACTAAAAAAAAACCTCTTTTAATAGAAACAAGAGTATATCTTGACAAGTTTGACTCTCTTCCTGAGAGCTAAAATTAATGTTTTTCTAGTGCTTTATTAAAAACTAAGAAATAAACAAATTCCTAATAATAGCCAGTTGAAGTTGAGACGCAGGTGTGGGTAGTCATCAGTACCAAGTGAAGTCTAGATCATTGCCTAAGGCTTTTTGGTTCTTTCATTGATTGTGATTGGATCATAGAATCATAGATTTAGAGCTAAAAAGGACCTTCTAGATCAGGGGTGGGGTACCTGCAGCCTCAAGGCCACATGTGGCCCTCTAGGTCCTCAAGTTTGGCCCTTTGACGAATCCAAACCTCCAGAAGTTCTAGTCATCTAATCCCAAACTCTCATTCTACAGTGAGGAAACTAAAGCCCAGCAGTAAGTAACTTCCCCAAGGTGCTGTAGACAGCAAATGGCAAAGCTGGGATCATAGACTTACAGCTAAAAAAGACACTGGCCATCATCTTGTACATGAAATTGAAGCCCCTCATTTTGTACATGAAATTGAAGCCTAAAGAGGTTTGTGACTTAATGTCTCACAGTAATGTGTCAAAACACTGTCACAGTGACAAAAGAGCCTTAAAAAAAAGCAATGCCATGTAACAGAAGTAAAGAATATAAGCCCTATCAAAAAAGGACATAGAAAGGCTTGTCAATCAAACCAAACTTCTCCTAAGTGAAAACCTTTATTTAAAAAAAAAATCCAGTAACATCAAAGGTACGGGTGAGTGAATTCAGAGGCAATCCAGCCAAACCTCCCAATACCACAAATTAGGAAACTAAGGTTTTAACAATTTTTAAGTATTTATTAAGCAACTACTATATGCCAGGCACTGTGTTAGGTGTGAAAGAAAGGATGGTAGGAAGGAAGGAAAGAAAGGGAAGGAAGAAGAAAGAAATGGAAGGAAGGAAGGAAGGAAGGAAGGAAGGAAGGAAGGAAGGAAGGAAGGAAGGAAGGTAAAAGGGAACAGAAAGGAGGAAGGAAGGAAAAAAGGGAGGAAGAGAAAGAAGGAAAAAAGAAAAAAGAATCAAGGAAGAAAGGAAAAACAGGGGAAAAAGGAGGGAAGGAAGGGAGGGAGGGAGGGGGAATAAGAAAGGAAGAAAAAGAAACAGAAGGAAAGAAAGATGAAAGGAAGGAAGGAAACAGAGGAAGCAAAGAAAGAGAATGAAGGAAAAAAGGTAGGGAGTGGGGAGGAAGAGAAAGTAGGAAAAAAGAAGGAAGGAAAGAAAGAAGGAAAGAAACGGAAGAAAGGAAGGGAAAAAAAGAACAGAAAGAAAAAAGGAAGGAAAGGAGGGAGGGAGGAAGAGAAAGAAGGAAGGAAAGAAACAGAAGGAAATAAGAAAGAGAAGAAAGAGAGGGAGGAAGGAAAGAGGGACGGAAGGAAGGAGGGAGAAAAGGAAAGGGGGAAGTTAGAGTGAAAGAAAGCGGGGGGAGAGGGGGAGAGAGAGAGAGAGAGAGAGAGAGAGAGAGAGAGAGAGAGAGAGAGAGAGAGAGAGAGAGAGAGAGGGGGGGGGAGACTTCTTGCTGGACAGATGTCTCAGATATCCAAATTAGCTCTAGTGCCATTTGCTCCCCTCCCTCCCCCTTTATACCAATGCCAGATTAGCCATTTATGATTTGTAAAATAAAATAAAATAAAATTGTTGGGGCAAAATAAATAATTATAAATGCCAGCGACGTTCCCCTGTTTTCCTTTTGATCTGTAGGTTACCAGTGGATGAGATAATCTTTTATTTATATTGCATGTGGTAAAATTTTGAAATGGGATTTTCGCGTGCATCACACTCTTCCCTCCATAATTAAGCCTGTAGGGCTGGCTGGTTTATTTTTTAATGCAGTGCTTGTCAATTTCTGTTAACACTAATTTAGAGTTCATAGCTCCATATATCATGGAAATGCGAGGGCAAAACAATTTATATAAAAAATATTTTGAGTGCAGTTGAACAAACTGAAGACATTTCTGCACTGACTATTGAACATTTCAGTTCCGGTTATGCCGCCGATTTATACGGCCATGTGGGGGGCTAACTTCTTCTGCTACGGACATTAGATTTTCTCAGGTTCGCTGCCTTGCATTCACTCACTCCATTTTCTTTCATACACTACGGCTCTCTGTCTCTCTTTTTAAACTGTTTTTTTTTCTTTTTGCCTTTTTGCCATGTGTTGTCATTTTAATTGTGCCCCAAACTCCAGCCTCGTCAGTGCAGCCAAGATCTTGCTGCCATTAGGAGAGGAGAAGAAGCAGCAGGCGCCCGTGCTTCCCACAAATTCTTACAAGGGCAGATCAGGGGCTTTCATCTCCTCCCACCTTCAGCCGACAGAACAATAGACGGCAATAATCTCGTGACACCCACAACTAATTTATCCAAGCAGCAGACAGGTAGCACTCCGAACCGCGGCTCTTGCCTTGAATAGGTGCAGTAAATAAGCAGCTTAATCGTGGCCTTTCAGGCAGGAGGGCAACATATCACAGCGTGGCATTTTTATAATCTTCCTGGCATGCCTACAGCCAGGAGCACTGAGCTGAGCGTATGTTCCCTCTTCTGTCGGGCTTAGAATGCATGTAATTGTTAGATTGTGACACATTGTGCCTTTAAGCAAGTTTAACTGTTTTATATCTCCTCTGATCTGCAGCTTTGTACATCTGTTAAGCTGCCTCTTAAACTTCAGTCAGCACATCTGGGGAGCTGCTGCTTCCCAAGCCTCGACTAGGGGCTCGGGTCGGCGCTTGGCAGTTTCTTTGTGATGGCTTCCTGTTTATTCGTGAGGAGTCCTATACAGCAACGTTGCCAGGATGCGTTTCCAGGCCACAGTGAAATAAGTACAGGTTTTCAATGACTTCCCCTCTCCTCCAACCCCCAAACATGGGACGGGATGGGATGGGATGGGATGGCACTTACTTGGCAAAGTCGATTTAATGACTTGCTTTAAAAGGATAATAAATTGAAAAAGCTAAAAAATAAAAACCCTCCTCCCCCATAAATAGGTCCCATCTGTGTTACCTTACAAAGGATTTCAAAAGAGAATTTCTAGTTGAATAGTATCATCAACCTAGAGACCATTGAGAGCAACCCTATTGTTTTACAAGTGAGGAAACTGAGACCCAGAAAGCTGAAGTGACTAGTGATTTGCCGGAGATTCCCCAGGTGATAAGTCACTCAGACACTTACTAGCTGTGTGATCCTAGGTACCTGGCTTAACCTCTCAGTTTTAGTTTCCCTCGCTGTAAAATGTAAATCATAATAGCATCTACTTCCCAGGGTTTTTGTGCAGACGAGATTAGATGATATTTGTAAAGCGCTTAGCACAGGACCGGGTACATTGTAAGCTCTTAATAAATGATTGTTCCTTTTCCTTCCATGATCAAATAGTCTTCAACTTAAAAGTTTTATTCCAGTCAGGAAATCAGGCCCTTAGGGCACCACAGTTCTGGCAGGTACCACAGGGATGGCAAAGGGACACAGTGGGATGGAATTCTTTGCTTAGAACAAGCCCAAGATGAGAAACTCTTGTCTTCCCAACAGCAATTTCCATGTCTCAGTTGTTGGGGGAGAATAAATGCTCAATTGTACACAGTCTCTTATTTGATTATCATTCCTTATTGTGAGCTAAATAACACAAATGCCTATTGTGTTCAGAGCATTGTAAAGGGTGTTACATATTAAAAATATATTCCCATACTCTATCTTCAAAGGATTCATATACTAATAAGAAAACAATACATGTAGCATAGTTTATTTTTGTTTTGGGGGTTCTTCTTCTCTCATTAAACATTGGAATGCTTATGGGGGGGGATTTTAAAATTCCTTAAAGTAATAAAGAGAGCTTCTTTTTTTTATCTTTTTGGTGAGGCAATCAGGATTAAGTGACTTGCCCAGGGTCACACAGTTAGTAAGCTGTCAAGTGTCTGACACCATATTTGAACTCAGGTCCTCCTGACTCCAGGGCTGGAGCTCTATTTGCTGCACCACCCAGCTGCCCTGTAAAGAGAGCTTTAATATGGACAGAACCACATCAAATGATCCTCTGGACCAAAGAGCTTTTGAGAATGAGTTGGAAACTTGTGCTCACAGTACAGAAGCAAACCTCTACTTACGCCATTGCTGTTTCAGGACATTGAGCCTGTGTAGCAGGATGGTCACAACTTCTTTTTACCTTTTTGGCAAATAATTTCTCAAAGAACAAATGGCCTTGGATTGATCAATTCCTTGGAGTGATCTCCCAAAAAACTTGAATGGAGCTTTGCAGATTTAATAGGATTTGGATAGGCAGAGAGACATCCATGGAAGGGTATGATGTTGATAAGCAGAGGCACCAGGGGCATAGAGTGGTACCCTACATTCCACCAGAATTTCAGTCCAGAAGATGAATATTTAATATCTTTAATATCATAGGAACCTTAAAGGCTTGAGTTCAACAACCATCCCATGTCCTTATTTTGCAGATGAAGAAACTGAGGCACAGAGTAGGCCCAAGGAACTTACCCAGTATTATACAACTGGTAATATTGCAGCAGTTTTTGAACCCAGGTCCTGACTTTGCAAAGGTTAATATTATTTGTGGCTCAGTATTGGAATTGTAGATGCATACCACAAAATCACGCTTCCCCCTACTGATCAACCAGCAAACATTTACTGAGGATTTACCATACTAATAATAGCAGGCATTTAGGTAGTAATTTTATATAATGTCACCCTGAGGAGAGATGAGTGGCAGCATGTGGCAGGGGAGTCAAATCACTACCACCTCCTCAGTGCCACCTCCCTTTAGATTACAACGGTTCTAGGATTCTGAGTCCTGGGAATATCACTCCCCACCTCCTTACAACTGGCTTGTTTCTTTTCTGGCCCCCACAGGGGGACAATTCTTGTGGAGAAGGACCCTGCTATCCCCATCACCACCAACCACGACTTTTAGCCAATTTCCATCAATGCACAGGTAAGTATAATAGCTTCAGAAATAGCAGTGTTCCCCCAGACCACCAGCTGTGTTTCCAGCCCAACCCCAAAAGCCATCATTCAGGGAAGAAACCCTGAATGGCTATCCAATCTTGCAACTGCTTCTGTAGATGCTATGTCTCCTTCCTCTTCAGCAGCCAAAGCACTGATGACCTGGAAAAGAAAATTCTCAACACCAAAATTGTTGGTACTGTCAAATGATTCAATATAGTTTAAGTGTCTATGAGGTGATTTGTTTATTTATTTGTTCACTCATTCATTCCTATCACTTTAAAGTTTATGTGTCCATGGGGGCAGCTAAGTGACACAGTGGATGGAGCATGGGCCCTGGAGTCAGAAGGATCTGAGTTCAAATTTGGCTTCAGACACTTGACACTTACTAGCTGGGTGACCCTGGCCAAGTCATTTAATCCCATTGCCTAGCCCCCTCTTCAAAAAAAAAAAAAGAAAAAAAAGTTGTCTCATCTTATGCTCACAACACTCTAGGTTGGCAAGCATTATTAGCCACATTTTACAAATGAGGAAACTGAAGTATAGAGAGGTTAATTGCTTTTCCTGTAGACACACTGTGTCAGAGGCAAGATTTGATCCCAAGTCCCTTTTGATACCAGATTCAGTGCTTTTCCCACCATATTACTAGATAGGGTGAAGGAGATAAAGAATGGACCCTGCCTTTAAAGAGTTTAAAATGAAGTTGGGGAGAAAAGAGATGCACATGAAAAGTGTTAAATAATAACACAAGAGAGCATCATCCTGAGGTAGGACCTGACTGTCATGAGAGGATTATAGACAACAATCATAGCTTACATTTGTAAGCTCAATTTAACAAAGTGCTTTTCTTTTTTTTTCTTTTTCTTTTTTTTTTTTTAGGCAATTGGGGTTAAGTGACTTGCCCAGGGTCACACAGCTTGTAAGTGTCAAGTGTTGGGTCTGAGGCTGGATTTGAACTCAGGTCCTCCTGACTTCAGGGCCGGTGCTCTATCCACTACGTCACCTAGCTGCCCCACAAAGTGCTTTTCTTACAACAGTCCTTTGAGGTAACTAGTACAAGTGTTGTTGTTCCCATTTTACAGATAAGGAAACTACGGTTCTGAGAGATAAAGGAATTTGCCCAGGCTACCACAGCTAATACTTCTCTCAAATGAGATCTAAACCCAAGTGTCCTGGCTCCAAATCAAGAGCTCTTTTCTCTCTACTGCATTGTCTCTGAGACAAAAATAAAAAACAAAAACAACCAAAACAATGGATAAGGCTTCATGCAGGATGTGGGACTTGATCTAGGTCTTGAAGGATGGGTAGAATTTGGATGGGAAGAGAGATGGAATTGGCATTTCAATCAATCAATCAATTAATAAACATTTACTAAGTGCCTACTTTGTTCCTGGCACTGTGCTAGATACAAAAAGAGGCAAAAGACAGTCCCTGCCCTCAAGGAGCTTACAATCTAATAAGGAGTATACAATCTAATTTCAGAAAGCAAATGTATCAGTGATGACCTTATTTCTGAAGAGAAGAAAAAAAACACATTTTTTTCATAAGCAGGGCTACTTAGTGACCTGTTGGTTGGAGACTTCCTGAAAATGGAGGCCAGTCTTGTGCCCTGTGCCAGGCTGCCTCTTTAAATGGTGCTGAGACAACTGGTAAGACCAAGTACTTATTTTGCGTGTGCTGTGGGCCCCTTTGGGAAGCCTCAGACAATGGTTTGTTGCCTACATTCACAACTGAAGAATTGCTAAACGTCAGTTAGAGGTTAGTGAACATCATGTTATTTTCTTCCCATTTATCCATGAACCCCAGGTTGAGAACGCTAGATGCAGCTAGAGGCTGCATCCTTTCAGACAGTTTGCCTCAGAAACTCAGCAAACTGCTAATCTTGTCTCTGGCGCTAACACATCTGGAGCAAGCCAATGATCCTCTGCTTGACCTGGCAATATGCAAGCAGGGCTCTGGAAGAAAAGGGGAGACATGGTGTGCATTAGTGAGAACTGATGGCAGCAAACCCTAAGATTTCAGATGAGCAGAGAGGGCACCTCTATCAAGTTATGTTTAGCCCTTTAATCAGTATTAAAGCTTAAAACTCCATTAAGACTTTGGGGACTCTTTCTCTTCTTTCCACACACATATAGGCAATACACATATGTATGTCTATATGTCTATATGTATGTATACGCATATTTATAGCATATGACAATATACACCTATGATATATACCTATATATTCCTCATTCTTGCTTTATTTTAGTATCTTGATGGAGAAACCCTGGAAAAACAGATAAGATAGAGTTGCCTTCTTTGAGTATTTTTTCTTTTTTGCTGCACAGTTGGACTATTGTAAATACTGTGGTAAGAATGCCAGTTGAAATTAAATAGTCTGCTCTATGGAGCTATGCTGAACAAGCAGTCTAGTTTCTAATAACACACCTGTTAATGATTCTAGGCGAGTTGGCCATTATATACTACCAAACACCCCATAGTAACATCACCACTGAGTCCCCTGCTAGAAAGTACCAGGAAGGCATTAATGTAAGTCCCAGCACTCAATTATTTTCTTGCTCGCAGGACCAGACATTCTGAAAACACTAAATGCTCAATTTCTAGCCTGTCAAAATAGGGCTACCCATTTCTGGAAGGAAAAATAAAAGGGTCCTGCTTCAGGACAAAGCCCTTACTCCTCTCCAGCAGATCCTAGGGAAACCAGCTTGAATAGCCAGCTCAGAGGATGGCCGTCAGCACAGCCTTAGGAAACATGAATATGAACTTGATCCTGGATAAGCCCAGAGAGCGGGAAGGACAATGAGGCTATGTACTTATGTATTTCACTACCTTTACCCAGCTAAGGCCCTTCTCTCTGCCTTCCCTGGCCCTCAAATCCCTCCAAGAGGACTGTGGGATCAGATCTATACATTAAATGACTTCCAAAGGCACCAGTCAATCTCAACCTCAATAATGACAGCAAACGCCTAAAGGAGTAATCAAGTGTGAGAGAAAAAGAGAACTGGCTTCTCTCCCCTTTCCAACTTTAAGCCTGAGATGACTGATTATGTATTTAAGCTTTAGAGCCTTGTAAATCTTTGTTAGGCCAATCAGTGCCACACCATCTTCTCTGTCCCCAAAGTCTACACCCTCTATTTGTACATGATGAATTTTCCAGGACAGCAAGAACAGACTTTTTACTGTTGGCATCATTACTCCTTTGCTTAGCAGCAAGGAAGTCAGGAGCTTGGTGGAGCTGACAGCAGTCTTCACAGTTCAAAAAGTCCCACGGCTGTAATGAAAATCCAAAGACCTGGAAACAATGTACATAGCTTCCCTGACTAATTTTATTATGCAGACACACTTAATAGCTCCTGTTACAATCACATTCAAAGCAGAGAAACAGGATCGGGTTGTGACGATCCCACTAAATCGACAAGGATTATCAGTCATTAAAAAGGAACCAAATTAGCATCAAGCTGTAATATTTTATACTTATCAAATATTCCGCTGGTCAAGGTCCATTACTGTACGACGCCATAAAGTCAGGAAGCATCAGCTCATTCTCCAGAACATTTAAATCTCTATTGTATTTGTGTAGGATATCATTTCTGGGAGCAATAAAGCCTAATAAAAGTTACACCCCGATGAATAAAGTGTTAATAAATTGACCCACGACATTTAGATGGCTAATTATATTTGAGATAAAGGAAGAAGCGCTCGTTTGGGTGAAGAGTTTCAAGTTGTACTCTACCCAACTAACCAACCCTATACAAAATGGCTTTGCAATGCTATATTGTTGCATAAAATATTCATAATGCTGGTAACTGTTTCACTAGATTAATTATTCATCCGAGTTTCTCAACAGTTGCTGTCCATCCAAAGCATCAGCTCTATTTTTAAAAGATTTCCATAAATTACACAACTTGATTAGTGTCCAGATTTCTTTTCATTCCTAAAGACATTTCTGGAGCAATTATTTTTCTTCCATGTGTTATGATATTCTATTTCTCCAACAAAGTTGTGAGTAGGAAGTGAGGAGAATGAAGGAAATGTAAGCAAATGTGTTGTATTGGATCTGCTCAGAAAAATTCAAAGAACGCCACGTATAGATAACTTCTCTTTTACTAATACATTACAGTCAGAGAGTGAATTATTTTCATACGTCAGTGTTTCAATGGGTCTGTGATTTCATCATTTTGGTTATTCCCTCCATTGGGGCAAAAAACAATCCAGGCATACCTTCTTGTCCTGTGCAATTTCTGTCTACTACAGATCCTCCAATGAGGATATACCCAATGTACTGGGACCTTCTTCTAGTTCACTTAAGCACATGAAAAATCTCAACTATATATAGATAGGGCCCCTTCAACTTGGTGACTTTCTGAAGACTATAAGTGCTGCTGTATCTTTGTTCTATGTTCTTACTGTTATGGCAAAGTAAATCTCCTTTTGTTAAGTGTTCAATGATTTGCAAGTGCTTCATTTTGTCCCAACATTGAATCTGAACTTAGAGAGTAATGATGTTAGGCCAAACCCTAAAAGGAAGTATTCCATTAATTCTAGTAGTTTCTTGACTTGTCCTCCCTAATCTGTCTTAACTAGTCACATCCTGGCCAGATAATACATATCACATAGATGTATATATGTATGTGTATGTATCTGTATGTGTACATATGTGTTGTGTATCAGCTTTCTCCACATAATAGACCTATCCTTTTTTTTTTAATTGCAGCTAGATCCTGATTAATATGAATAATGAATCCCAGGAAGTGGTTGCATTATTTAAATTTGCACTATATATTTCCACTGGGCTGGTACCAATGAACATGTTTTAAATAATTATAACTGTAAATAGTGTAAATTCAAGACATATGATCCCTTCACAGGATTCATTATTTGCATTAATTGAGATCTAGCTGTTCAGTTATCCCTTCCACATCCCGGGGGTTAGGAGCTTGGCACCTCTGCAGTCTGGAAATCCATGCAAAAATTTTTGGCCCTCCCTTCCCACCAGAGAAGAAGCCTGAAATTTTTCTTTTTTTCTTTTATGGTGTGTTTACAGGATTAAAAGATAAAACATGTTGACATTATATACTATACAAATATTTATGCATTTCTGAATTTCTCAACTTTTTCTGTCATCTGCTAGCCCTGGTGTGTCATCTGTGGCTTCCACAAAACTCCCTCAAAATTTCCACTTGATTTCTTATGCTGACCCATGGAATATCAAAATCTTGATGAGGAAAGTTGCAATGTGGAAGGGATAATGATCATTTTTTCCAAAAAGAAGTTCTGCCTTCTTTCCCTCTCACCTCCTCCAACTCCAATTAAGAAAGCAAAAACAAACAGCTAACAAACAAAAACCCCACCAAACTCAAAACCAAAAACAAACACACATGAACACCTCTGTCACAAACACATATAGTAAACTGAAACAATTTCTTGCCCTGGCCACATTTAAAAAAAAATGTATCAAGCTAAACTGAGTCTACCTCCTCTCTATCAGGAGGTAGAGGATCTCTATCCCCTCGACCTGCTAGTGCCTTCCCCTGAGATTACTTCTCATCTACTATGTATCTATTTTGTATAAATTTAGTTATTACATGTTGTCTCCCCCATTAGAATGTGGGTTCCTTGAGGGCAGGAACTGTTTTTACTTCTTTTTTTTTTAATATCTCACAGCACTGGGGACATAATAAATATAATAAATTTTGTTTTTTCATTGATGATTGACCTTGCTTTATCCTTCAATAAACCAGGTTATTTTTGCTTATTCAAATGCTTTAACAAGTTTTTACTGTTCCTGCCACAAGCAGATAGGTATAATGGAAAGTGCATGGGGATGTAAAAGATGGTCTAGGATCAAGTCCTGCCATTTGGCTAACTATGTGACTCGAAGGTAAGTAACTTAACACTGTCGAACCTCAGTTTCCTCATCTGCAAAATTAGGGATTTGGATTAGATGACCCCACTTTGACCTCCAAATCTTACATTCTATGACTATATTCTCTATAATGCAAAGAAGTCCTCTGGGGAGAATTATATAGAAAGGGAAAAAGTGTTTTTCCCTCAAAATCTAGCTGGGGGTGAGAGGAGAGATGTGAAGTAGCTGTATATGTGTCAGGATTGTCTGAAGACGGTCATGTCCAATATAGGAATGATAACAGTGGAGGACTATGCCAATACTTGAAGTAACATCACCAAGCTTTTAAACCATTTGGGGGTGTATATGTGTGCATGTGCGTGTAGAAATTAATATTACAGAGTCCCTGGTAATTTTTTAGGAGACTAGACAGTTTTCAGGAGAAAGGTATGCTTTGAGATTAAGGTCACATATCCTTTCAGATTGACCATGTGTAGGTTAATTGCTGATCAGTGAACTGAGCTTGGCCATTTTTCTTATGGCTGTCTACTGCTGTGTATTCTGTGTCCTTCTATTCCATCAGCGGAGTTCTCAGAATAGTACTAGAGATGGTTTTTGCTTTACATAGTTCTGAAGGGAGTGGGGCAGATACATATGGGCAGACATGTGGGGGCCAGACACAGACACAGAAAGGAGAGGACTGGTGACACACGGGGCCAGGGACAGACGCGTGGCACCAGAGACAGACATGTGAGGGCTGAACAATAGGTGGGCAGGTTGAGGCACAAAGGGAGGTCTCAAGCCAAGCCCAGAGGCAGGGTGATGGTCCCTCCTAGTAAAATGGGAATAATAATATTTGCACTAGCACAGGGTTGTTTTGAGGATCAAGTGAGTTAATATACGTGAAGGTTTTTATAAACTATAAAGTATTATATGTGTGGCCTATCATTATTTCTGCATCTCTCTTTGTTTTCCAATCACTGCTCTGGTAGTTCTCACTATGTAAGCATCAGATGGCATTAGTATTACTACTGCTGCTGCTGCTGCTGCTAGCACCTTCAAATAGAAAAAAAGCTTCTCAATAAGAGGTGCCATGTTCTTTATTTCTGTTGTAACTTCCCTAGAAGCTCATGGTGCTGGCATAGAAGAGTTGTTCTATAAAAATGTTTTGAGTTTATTAAATAAAAAATACTGTTCCTCATCCCAGAATATGGTTTGGCATCATTTTTAGATTACAAAATGAGTTCCTGAGGATAGGTGTTTTTTTTCTTTCTGTTTTCACATCTATAATACAGTTTCATGCTTTTGTACGTAGGTAATCAAATTTTCCTACTTGGCTGATTTTGGTGATTTATGTGTTTACCTTTTGAAAGTGTGCAGAGAATTTTGTTATGGTAAATATCACCAGGATTTTTCATCTTGATAACTAATAAGAGATTTATGTACTGATTCACAGAATATGACAAGCTAAATAATTTAGGCTTGTTGACAGCTCTTCGACGGAGAAAATATTTTTCTACAGTTTAGATGATAATTTTACTTAGTGCTACATCTTTTAATAGGTTAGTACTTTTCAAGAATGTACATATATAAACCCTAAATTGGCATAAGTAAAAAAATACTTTCTTCATTTAATATAATATAGATTCTGTAAGTGAATCATAGGTTGACAGTTAATATAATATGTAATATAACATGATATGATATAATTATACATTCCTCGGGTATTCATACATCTCTATATAGAAACACATAACACATACATATATAACATACACATGCACACATGCACATACTCTCCAAAAAGGAGACACCCCCCCCCAAAGACTCTCCTTACTTTTAGACTTTATCATGAATGAAGGTGGCTATGCCAATAGAATTCAAGCTAGCTGGTTCTATCTAGCTGGAAAAGCTTCTATTGTGATCCTTGTAAGAAATGGCTTCTAATTTTTGAAGATGAACCTAGCTTAATATGGAGAGGCTCATCACCAGTGGATTGGTTATTGCAGGTTAACAATGATGAATTCTTTGATCATGGCAACCCATGAAACAAAGGAAAATTTGTAAATTACCTTTAGTTCAATGCAGACCTCTTCTGCTTCCCTAATAATGAGTATCGAGAATCACAAAGCTTTCTTTATAGCATTAATTTAATTGTTGCCATTCTAAATGTGAAACACCTTTCCCCAGTGCCCAACAAGTTGATATAATACTGGTGGAACTGAACAACATCAATATCAATATTCTCTGTTAATGGCAGCAGAAGACATCTTGCAGCAAATGGAAATATAAGACATTTGCAGCTAAGTGGAAGGATCAGACACTTGCAGCAAAATGGAAGGATAGTTCACAGATTTTCCTTGGAGAAGTTAAAAAAAAAGATTGGTGGGATTAATCATGCACACAAAAGTGCCCAAGAGCATCACATCGCAGGAGACTTATGGTCATCTGGCCTGGCAGGTTCATAATGAATATAAACAAAAGAACACCAGAGAGAAAATTACAACTTATGTGCTGATATCATTGCAGAGAAGGAAGAGGTAGAGAATTTCTATGAGGAGCATGAGAAGATCCTCCAACCAAGTCAACTTTTCCCTTGATATTTGGTGACTTAAATGCAAAGGTAGCATAGCCAAACCAAAAAAAAAAAATTTGGAAAACAAGTTTTAGGATTAAGAAATGAAAGAAGCTAAAAGGGGAGGGGAAGAGAGGAGAAGAGAATAAATATGTAATAAGTACGTATGATATGCCATGCACTGCGCTAAGTGCTTTATGAAAATTAAAGGGTTCTTAGAGCCTGCATATAGTAAATATATACTAGCCTCAAAGGATCAAAATTGTGGGGTGACCCAAATGGCAATGGAGAGTTATGCTTCGGTAAATGGATTTTCAAGTAAGAAATGGCAACAACAACTACAACAACAAAGATATCATCTAAGAAATACATTATGAGAAAAGGAAGTAAACCATTCATTTAAAGGGTGGCAGATGGATAGCCAATGGACAACATTGGCTTCTATAGAATATTAAAAAACCTACAGAAGGGGCTCTGGTTCACTGCATCAACACTCTTTCGAGCATTTATGTATAGAAGTATACAGCCCTAAGGTCTCAGTTGTGTTATAAAATATTAAGGAATAATATTATATAAATATCCTACTATGAAGTGCTTGACCTCACTAGAAACAGACTTCATCAGTCTTCTTAGAGTAGAAGACAGTTTCAAGCAAAGATCTTATTTTCCTATATTTAAGATCATAAAAGAAGTTTGTCTTGTTTCTGGTGACCAATTTAACAGTAGATATCTCTTTCTCTGATCTAATAAATCTCTTTGTTCATCTTTGACCAGACTGAAATAGTTAAAGAGGGTGAGGTTGGTTTCAGGAAAGGATGTTTAGCATTAACATTACTATTCTTCCATTTAAATAAAAACAACAACAGAAAAAAAACACACTTTAATTTAAACTAGGTAGCTTTATCTTATTTTGCTACAGAATTTCTTCTTTTGTTCCATGATTAGTATAAAATGCAAGTTGAAAGTTGCTTGGGGAAGAAAGAGAATTTTGATTAGCAGAATGAACTCTACCAGTCTGAACCTCTTTCCCAGCAGATATGCTTGTGTATTAATAAACCATCTTTGAAAGATTTTTTGCTAAAATGGAGGGAGGGAGAGAGGAACAGAGAAAGGAGGGCAGGAAGGGAGAGGGAGAGTAAAGAAAGTAAATATATACGTGTACACACACACATATGTACATCAACTCAGATTTTAGAGTGTAATATATCTAGAAAGTATTTTGCTCTTTTTGTCATAAGGAAGTCCTAGTCATCTTGTTAAGCCAAACTCAAATGCCATCTCCACCAGGAAGACTTCTCTTATTCTCTTTAGTATTCTGTTTCCATCTCTCACGCACTAATCACATTACAATTATCTGTGTACACGTCATGTCCTTCTACTAGATAATAAGCTTCATAATGACAGAATCTATGGTTTGGCTAAACTTTGGATCTTACACACCAGCACCTAACACTATATTCTGGGGCACAGCTGTTATTTAATGTTTGTTGAGTTGACTTAAAATCAGCATGAACTTACTGTGCTGTAAGAAATGATGGATGCAATGAATACCAAGAAGCATGAAAAGATCTATATGAACTGATGCAGAGTGAAGTAAGCAGGACCAAGAAAACAATATACATAATGACTACAACAACATAAATGAGAAGAACAACCACATACACACAACTTAAATGTAAATGTAAGGGGCAGCTAGGTGGCTGGCCCTTGTGACCCAGCGGATCAGCCTTGGAGTTAGGAGGACCTGAGCTCAAATCCGAACTCGGACACATAACACTCACTAGCTGTGTGACTCTGGGCAAGTCACTTAACCCCAATTGCCTCACAAAAAAAGTAAATGTAGAAAAATTATAAAAATCAAGCAGGACTCAAAAGAAGAAATATGACAGGATACCCCCCAACTCACCCCTTCATAGAAGTGTGAGGTACACAAGTGTTATACATCGTGCTTTTTTTCAGACTTTTTCAATGTATTGATTGGTTGTACTGTTCTCTCTTCTTTTTCCTTTCTTTTTTTTTCATTTAAAAATATTATTTGTTATATGGAATGGCTTTCTAGAAGATAGAAGGGGAAAACTGGGGAAAACTATTATTATATAAAAAACAAAAGACATTGATAAAAACTTATTTAAAAACAAACAAAAAGAAATCAAGGTGCAAATCTTGAGTACATAGGGCACAAATGCAGAATGCTTGGGAGACTAATATAATCTCTCTGCTCTTCATGAACTTGACAACTTGAGAAAAAAACTTTGATAAACTGTATTCAGAATAAAAGTATTTTTCTGCTAGATTATAAATTCCTTGACAGCATAGACCACATTGTACTCATTTTTGTGTTCCCTTCTTTGTCTGCACAGCATCTTGCATTTGTCTAGACTCAGCAAATGGTAGTTAAAGGAATGAGTCAATGAATACACTTGAGCTTCTGTTGAGCTAGATTTTCCTTTGCATGAATTCATGATTTTAGAACAGAAATAAACTAGATTCCAACTGACTGGAATCTTTCAAGTAACTGATTTTTTTCCCTAACACCAGCCAGAAAAGAGGCTGATAATATATAACAAGCAAGGTCACATTAGGGATTTAATCAAGAAACTAAATTATAGGCTATACCCCAAGGGCTTCGCAATCCAGTCCAATCTCCTATATCTTCAGTCCTATCCAGTGATGACTGATGTTCATGAATTAGCCCTGAGACTTTGCAAGATCTTTAGTCATCAGAGGTTCATGCACAATCATTATACTTACTAAGTTAGAAAAGTTGAAAGACATTTTATAAAGATTTCAATGAGAGCTGAATAGTAGGCACTTAATAAATGTTTATTGAGTGATTGAATAAAATTTAATCACAGTTGATTTTGAGCATTTTATGGAATTTGTTGTAATTTAGAGCTTTATCCCTTTAAATCTCAGGAAAATTAAAACTCCTTTGAAACTGATTCATTATAACATGGATTTAGTTATATTAAGAATCAAATTTTTCCTTGTAAACATAAGCTACACTGCATTTTTCTCAACAGGATAACATGAGCATTATTGTTTTCCATAACATTGGCATTATATTGCATTTTGCTTTATAATCTAAAGTGTTAACAGAAGATGGCTGAGTTAGTGGTCTCCTGTAACGAGGTAAATAGGTCCATTTAGCATGAAAAGACTAAGGGTGTCAGTGTTTATATACTGCAAGGAGGAAACAAGATTATTATGTCCTTTACAAGCCCTTAACCTTAGGATCACTGAGAAAACAAAGACTAAGAATAATTTGAAGGACATTCCCTTTGATGGGGATCAGAAAGAAGTAAAATACTGGGAAGAAAGCAAGAATTGGAGTGGGGAGGGTGTAAATTAGTACTTCTCAGAATGGGATACCATGGTGATGGCCATTAAAACAAAGAGGTGGAATTGGGAGAAAGGAGAGACTTCTAAACTATAGTCTCATCTAGCCTAGAGGAGAGAAATGTAAAAAATGATGGTAACACTAAAACTAGAACCCAGGGATGTGGCTCAAAGCTTTGAAGGGGAAGGGGAATTGCATATGTATGTAAAGATAAAGACTGAAATTGAATTGTTTCAAGCAAAACAAATTATAATAATCTAGTGATAATAAAAAATGGTCATAGTACTAGACTTATTTGAATACAACTACAAATAATTTTCACAGAAATAATATCAGGGCTTAGACAAGGGCAAGCTATACTTCTCAGTATGCTATGCAAGAAGTACAAGCTCATCTGGTTAGAAACTACATTTCCTTTTTTCTTTTTTTTTTTTTTGGTTAGGCAATGGGGTTAAGTGACTTGCCCAGGGTCACACAGCTAGTAAGTGTTATGGGTCTGAGGCTGGATTTGAACTCAGGTCCTCCTGAATCCAGGTCTAGTGCTCTATTTACTGCATCACCTAGGTGCCCCTAGAAACTACATTTTCCATGAGGCCCCCCGGCCCTAGGAGCTTGGCCTGATTATAATGAAAGGAGGAATGGCTAGATTTGAGATTCTTATGAGTGACTGTGCCAGGGATACAAAGATATCATTTTGGTAATATTAGCACCTAGCACAGTAGCTGGTACATAGCAAATGTTCAATAAATGCTTATTGAATTGAATAGTGAGGAAAGAAGAGGGGGAAAGGGAAGTAGAACTCAAGCTATAGAGTATAGATAATGGTTTGACATCAGCCAGGAGCTGAGGCCCAAATGAGCTAGATTGACACATTCCTGGCCAGACTAAAAGAAGGATATGAGATGATGGAAGTGCAGTAACTTCCAGGGTCTACCTATGCCTTCTAAAGATCTCAGAGAGATGCCACTGGAAATAGAGTGACAAGTAGGAGCTATGAAGATTAGGTATCAGAAAACAAGTGGGAGATGATCACCATGGCTCATAGGAGATGTAGCCAGGTTCTGTGAGGGAGCTGCCCAGACTGAAGAAAAATGTTCCTGGGTTTTTTTTTTCCAGGTTAAAGGAAGAATCCAAGGGTCAGTGGATAGGAAATGTCCTTCTGGGATTGTGCTAGAGAAAAGAAGTATGGGAGGTTGCTAACTTAAGGAATGGGTACTATATTATTAGTGTATTGGTTTGATACATTATGCTTACATCCTGACCATGCAGTGATCAGGCTGAATTGCTAAAAAACAAACAAACAAACAAAAATCAGGCATGATGTATATGCGTAGCTTCCCATCAATGCCTCTGTTGCTATGGGAAGTTTCAGCCTGCAAAAAAACTCTGCACTCTCCCATCACCAACATTTCTCAGTAAATGTTTCGTTGCCTTTCAAAAGCAACAGCCTGGATTTCTTACCGGATGGTACGTAACTTGTATGTAGCTTGTTTGTACATAGCTATTTGCATGTTGTAACTCCTATTAGATTACGAACTCCTTGAGGGAAAGGGCTATATTTCTGCCAGCAGCATGGTACATTGAAAAGAGCACTGAATTAGGAGTCAAGGCAGAAAGATGAATCTTAAACGATAAGAGCTTTCCTGGGTTGGACCTAGTCAGGAAAATGTGTTCAAATCTAGCCTGAGACACTTACTAGCTGTGTGACCCTGGAAAACTCATTTATCCTCTGTCTGCCTCAGTTTCCTAATCTGTAAAATGGGAATAATAATAGTATCTACTTCCCAAGGTGTTGTGAGGATAAAATGATATATTTGTAAAGGGTTTGGCAAACCTTAAAGTATTATATAAATGCTAGCTATTATTATTAGTCCTCTCCCAGACATTTTAAGTGGGAATGGTACTTGTCTCTTCACTTTCTTTTCCTTGAGAGTTGGTAATCTCTGTCTGCTCAACATTTTCTCTGTCATCCATCCTAGATGTCTCTGGTTTACCTATATCTCTTGCTATCTTCTGCTCCTCTTAGCAAGCAGTGGCCTCAGTGGTTATGTGCATTCTCTCTCTCTTTCTCTCTTTTTAAGGGTGACAGATGGGAGAGCAGCTGTAGACTCAGGGCCCCTCTGGCCTGGTCTCTCTTGTGCAAAGAGTCTTCGTTCCCTTTCTCAGGAAGCAGCCTGAGTTTGCACACGTGTGTTCTCACTCTGTTACACTTGTGGCACCCAGCTGTTAGGTCTGGCATCCAGCTTGGGGAGTCTGATGAAGTTTAACACAATTTTATCCTCTTGTACATGTACACGAACAGCTTTTGTGTTTTGTTTTGAAAAGCAGTGTCAAGTCCAGAAATAAATCGACACCATGAGTTAAGTAATAAAGAGTCTTTAATTGAGATAACAGGGTAGCAGCCTGCCACCCTGGGGGATGTCCAGTGGATTTCTCAGCTCCAAGACCCATGCAAAAGCTTTTTAGGAGAGGGTGAGGAGGCAGTATGACTTAGCAAGGCCAGGTCATGAGACCCCAGTGGCCCTTGGCAATCTGGGCAAAGAAAACCACTTCATTCTGGCTGTTTTGCCCTTCATGCCATGAATTCCAATGGAAGGGGGCAAAGACATTAGAAGCTGAGATTCAGCTTAATCTGGCCTCCCCACAAGGTAAAATCCCTGGGTGGGGTGACCCAGGATGGGATTCAACTCAACCTAATCATGAGTAAGTATCTTAAAAGTAGGAATGTAAGGAATTGCATTACTGAAATTCTGACATTACAAGACCATTGAAGGGCGTGGCAGTCCATATTAGATTTGGTATTAACAGTTTCTGTCATTATATTAATAATTATATTAACAATTTTCTGTTAGCAGATTCCTCATTTTTTAAGCTATTTTGTTAGAGCTGCTTTTTTTATGGTAAAGTAAAATTTCTCCCAAATAGTCAACTTGTTCATTAGCCAAGTTAGTTAAATATATATTCCCTTGTCGTTGAAAGTGGCCTGAATATTTGTGAGATTTGGGGAGGGGAAGGGTGGAAGCAGGACAGTTATGAAGAAAATATATATTTGAAATATTATTTTTATAAAAATAATTATAAATGATCTCAAAGAAGAATAAACAATCTAGTTTAGAAATTGGGGCACTCTTCCCAACCAAGCAATCCTGATAATATCCAAGAGTCTAGACTCTTGGGTTCTAGTCCTTATTCTGACACCAACTAGTTGTATGTCTTCAGGTAAGTTATTTAATGAATCCCAATCTTAGTTTCCTCCTCTGTAAAATGAGCATTAAATGATTGGTCAGGTTCCATCTTGCTCTAACATCCTGCATCTGTAGATATCAACAGGTAAGGCTCACCAGCCTGAAAATCAGGAAGCAGAAGATCAAATTCCAGCTCTCTCTTGAACTGATTTGAATAAATTATTTCATAACTATCCTTGGTTATGAGTGGCTACCTAAGGGACATAACAATTTCATGTTATAGATGGAAAAAATACTTTTTAAATGAACAGAAGAAATACTCCTAGGGCCCATCATTTAAAAGTATCTTCAATATTTAATAATGAAAATGTTACGGCAGCTAAAAGATATACAACTGTGTCGAAATTAGACATGGATGCTTCCAGCTGACCCTCCAGGAGAATGTAAGCTTCTTGAAAGCAGGAGCTAATTTATCATTCTTTTTTCTCTGCATCCCCAGCCTCATTTAAATCTTGCCTCTGACACATACTGACTATGTGACCATGGGTAAGTTGATTAGCTCTGAGTGTCACAGGCAATAAAGACAATATTTATAGAACAGTTAGCAACCTGCATCAGTAAAGGATATCCCTGATTCCAATAAAATTACAGTTTTGGACCACAAAAAAATCCCCAGTACCATAGTGCCTTACAAATAGTTAATGCTAAATAGTAAACGCTAAATACGAAATGTTCACTGTAGTGAATGGATTTGAAAATTTCATATAAATTTTATAAAATTTCATAACTGATACAAAGGAGAGTGAGTGAGCTAAGTAAAAAGAAGAGAGCCAATTAAATTGATAACAAACCATTCTATGTAAGCATAAATAATCACGTTTCTACTGAATTTTATCAAAGTTACATAGCTCTTTCTCTCTCTATATATAAAACATATATGTGTATATATGTAATTTGAAAGACTACTCAGTAATAACTCACATTTATAGAGTTCTCTAAAATTGGCAAAGTATCATACTTAATGTATTTCATTTGATCTTTTACAAGAACGCTGTGATGTGGGCACTATGAGTATTATCCCCATTTTACAGATGGAGAAACTGAAAGTCAGAGAGGCCAAGTGACTTTACACATCCTTGGTCCTACAGTTAGTAGGTGTCAGAGGAGGCTTTGAGCTCAATTGTCTGGACCTGGCACTCCATCCACGTTGTCTCTTCTCTGCTTGCATAACCTCTAAATCCAATTCTCTAGACCACAGCTTTGTATGTGGTTAGTCAGAACTTAGCCAATACTCGGGAGAGTCCCTAAATTACTTTATTTCCTATGTCTATATTTATACCCTAATGATAGGACATTAAGATGCAAATTAAATAGAAACTTAGTAAGCAATTCATGCCATCATTTAATGGGCACATCAGTAAAGCCTGTTAGCAAAAGCCCAGAGAAGGTTTTTAAGGCCCACCTGCAAGACCACAGGGTAGAATACACTGGAAATACTACCCACACCAAAATATTTATGGTCACAGCTCTTTTTTAAATGCCTGGACCCCCAGTGGTGTTTCCCCAGCCTTTCCAACTCTGACAAGGCTCTCTAAGAACCTGTTTCTTCAAAAGTAAAAAGTCAGGTTCCTTGTTTTTGTTTTTTCCTGTGGATTAAAGAAGTAACGATCAGAATCAGCCCTGCTTCAAGGAAAAGATTTCACCTACAGACCAGTTCTGGAATTTCTTTTGGTTATACATTTTAAAAAATCTATTTTTGTTGATAAGATCTATTTTTGCGTTGGCCTCATTTTTAGATTTATTCCTCCCTTTCTCTCCTTCCCCTGCCTAACCAGTGAGCCCTTGTAATGAAGATTTTTAAAAAGGATGGGAAGATCAGTAAAACCAACCAACATGTCTGAAATTCTATCTGCTTCATATTTTTATTTTGTTCTCCTACAAAATGTTGCTCTTGTCCTCCGATCCTCCTAAAATCCTGTCTGTGATCCTCATGCTTACATACATATATAAATCTGCCTTGTCAATAGTATTGGCTTTGAATAAAATCATAATTTGTGCCTATCACATCATACATATACTGCCATCATTCTATCACTGTCATCAAATTCTTGCTAAAGCTATCATAATAGCTATTGTATTGAATCCATGATGTCAACTCAAATCACAACCAACTCAATCACAAAAGCTTCCTATTTACTTTATTTACTTTCCTATTTATGCTCCAACCCACCCCCCACCCCTACCTCCACACCACATAGCTTGCTATGTTTGAAGTGTTTCTACATCACTCCTGGGTGCCTCAGGATTGCTTTTACAAACTTGCCTCCCTACTCACTACCAGGGAAACTGATGCAGTTTTGTTTCCTTTCGCTGATCCTGGCTTCCTGGTGTGTTTCTCACCAGGTCAAACGACTAACAAACAGGTGTCTGGATTTTACAAGGGCAGCAAAGACACGTTGCCCATAGGAGGAATTCAATTCAGTGCAAGAAGCATTTATTGTGTCCCTATTGTAAGACAATGCTTGACAACTGTTCAAACAGGTGTGGAGAAAGCAATTTCCATGGGCCTTTGATAGAAAGAAACTATCCTTATTGACAAATTCAGACTTGGGGGCCAAGGAGGACACATCTGGAGTTGCACCTGGATCAGATTTCTGAGGATATGCTCAGTGATCTCTCCTGAAAGAATTGTTTTAACACTTAGCTATATACTACTTTATATTATACTCCACTTGTTTCAGCCAACATGTAACTACTATATGTCAGGCACTGTGCTAACGGCTGTATGTATGGCTTTAGGTCTTAACTCTTTGGACCAGATGGTTTAATACTCTTTTTGTATCCTCCACAGAGCTGGAGGATACACACATAATGGCTGCTCATTGTATACTAAAAGGATTGGCTTCCTATTGACTATCGGAAACATGGTCAATGGCTGCTTCATTTCAGGACCACTCTGGTTAAGACAATTCGATTCATGGGGCAGCTAGATGGTGAAGTGGATAGAGCACCAGCCTTGTAGTCAGCAGGACCTGAGTTCAAATCCAGCCTCAGACATATAACACTTACTACTAGCTGTGTGACCCCATTGCCTAACCAAAAAAAAAAAAAAGCAAAAAACAAGACAATTCGATTCAAATGCTATCTCCTAAGGGTAGCCCTCCTGATTCCCCCTTATTAGGACTTACAACCTCCCCAAATCATGTCAGATTTGCTTATCTTTGTAAATGTTTTATCACCCAGGCATGCCTTCATTCCTCTCCAGGCTGCACTCCAGACTTTCAAAACCTTCTCTCCCTCCTCCCTACCCCTTTGCAATTTCCTTTTACGTGTTGTCTTGCCCCCATTAGAACGTAAGCTCCTAGAAGTCAGTGTTACCTTTATTTTTACTTGTATTTCCAGTACTTAGCACAGTGCCTGGCACATACTAAGCAATAAATGCTTAATAAATACTTGTTGACTTAGAATATAAGTTTCTAATGGGCAGGAACTTTTTTGTTTTATCCTTGTATATTACCCTAGAACCTTGCCTAGTATCTTGGGGTTTTGGGGGGGGGGGGTTTGGTCCAGAAATGTTATTGCCTACATATGAGGATCTCTTGGTTTGGAAACTGATGCAGGTAATCTACTGGTACGGGTGGGTGACTCATCCGTAACTTACAGTCTTAAAGAGTTGTCCAGCACACTGAGAGGTTGAGTAACTTACCCAGCCATTATGTGTCAGAGGACCAAGGTCTTCCTGATCCAAGGTAATTCCATACTTAGAACTGAATTGCACTGAATTGAATTAAATTGATATGAATGAAAGAGAGGACACTAGGTGACTCCTGTCAATTCTCCCAGTCTGATGACCTCTATTAGTTCCTTCCATTGTCTCTGGAGCCCCCCTGCTTTGTGGTAAGTGGAACTGAATGCTAGGGTGCAATGATTTATTGTGCAGGATACAGTTCCAACCAAAGTAGTCATTTCACATTTCTTCTCAGGCAGAGATCATTTTTATCTCGATAATGGGTGAAGAGAGCTGGGAGGAAGGAAGAGTGTGAGGAAGATGGACTGTGATAGCTATGTGAGGAGAGCAAAAACTTTGTTTAGGTTTGCGTTGCACACTCTAGAACTTTGTATGGACGTGAAAGTCTTGAGGATTATACCCATAATCTCTTGTCCTGTTGTCAGAGTTACCAGAGTAAACAGTAATATGTAAGTAGTGATGTATTCTAGTTTTCTTTATTGTAGCATCAGTTATGCATTAGGAGAAGAAATCCAAGGACTCTTCTGGAGAAAGCACTGGATATAGTAGCACCCAGCACAGTTGGCATTCTGGTCCTATTGTGGGGAAGGGGGAGAGACCTTTACATTTGGTGTTGAGAAGAATTAGAAGAGAGAGACAAGAGGGGACAGAATTACTGTAATTGTATTAGTGCCTTCTGCCTACTTTTTGGAGACACATGTAAGAACTGCTAGCAGTTTTCTAAGTTCCTGTAAACAATGAATTTCATTCTCCAAGGAAAGAAACTAAAGTAAATTTTGCCAGGTTACTGGCAATTCCAAGACTGAAATGGTTTCCTTGGCCGAAAACTAACTGCTTGATTGGAACCAACTACAAGAAGTGTGTGTGCACTGAAGCAAGATAGAATGAGAGGAGGAAACCTAGCAGGTTCATATTTGTGAAACTACAGAGTGCTCCAAAGACCCCGAGATCCCAAGTCCATGAATATTGGCAATGATGCTTTATGACTATAAATCATGAAACATCATCATTTCAGAAGAATTCAGAACCAAAACTGCAAGTAACCCAATGGCAATGGTAAGGCAAATGGTAGGCGTGGACGTGCTGCAGCATACTGCCAATTATAACCTCTTTAGGCAACTAAGTAGAATGTTGGGTACTCAGTGAGTTCAAATTCTGCCTCAGACACTGTGACCTCAGATGTATGACCCTGGGCAAGTCATTTAACATCTCTTAGTCTCATTTTTCTCATCTCTAAAATGAGGGAGTTGGACACAATGGCTTCCAGGATCCTGTCCAGATCTAAATTTGTGATCCTCAGTAACAGAAATGGTGAAAGGTCATACACAACCAAAGAAGGAGAGACAACATATGGAAAAACTCCAAGTCAACTTAATAAGCATTTATTAAGTATTTACTATGTGCTAAGCGCTGGAAAGTAGAAAGAAACAGAAGTAAAAGATACAAATAAAAGTAGAAAAGAAGATAGTCCTTACCTTCAAGGAGCCTACATTAATTGTGGCAAGGTAGCACATGAAAGGAAGCTGAAAAGGCTGAAGAGAGAGATGAAGATACTTTGGGAAAGGGGGCATGATAGACAAAGTCCAGAGAGTCAGGAGTGCAATCTAAAGAGGTATGAAGGCATGGCTGGCCTGGGCATCTTCCTTAAAATAAACATTCTATGAGAAATTAGTCAATCATAAGGAGAGGCTACAAGAGTAGAGACTATTTCCAGTGAAAGTTGCCCAGGGGTAGAGTAAATCTTCCAGGGTTTTGGCAGAGAAAATTCAGAGTTGAGTACAGCCTGGAGAAGAATGAAGACATTGCTGGCCTGAGCGTCCTTCTTAAAATAGAGGTTTTGGGAGGAACCAGCCAATCATTAGGGAAAGCTATAGGAGAGTAGGGCTGGGAAAGGACCTCAGACGTAATTTAGCCCAGTCCCCTCATTTTAATGCTATCTATATCTACATTTAGATATTTAAAGATCACAGGCCCTAGGTTAAGAACCCGATTTAGGACTAGATTTATAAAATATGTAATCAAGATCATATTTACAGGCTTTCCTCACTCTTTCAGCATTTGGTTAAAAATCTATTGGCATTTAACACTACTAACAATGCCAGACTGATTGGAATAAAGTCAACAGGTAGTTACCCCAAGAAGGTGGCAGAATGATCAAACAATGCAACTCTAGGTCTTAGACTGAAGCTGAAACTGCAAAGGGACGACAATGGCAGAAGAACACCTTGCAAAGAGAGAAGGTGTGTCATCTCTGCGCTAATCACATTGTGTATAAAAAGTCCAAAACACAAGATACTTTTCTACATTGACTTGGTATGTTAGAAACTTGCCCTTGTAGTCACAATATAGTAGACATGACAATGGTTATCATCCACCCTTCAGCAATGGCCACTGTTACAGCGTTGTGTGCTCAGCCAACACTGGCAATATCAGTTAATGACTGATACCAGTTCTTTTGACTCAGGGACAGGAGCATAAAATAACCTGTCTTTCCTTCCTCCACTTAGGCTAATAGGTATCACAGAGTATGGGGATAACGGACAAGACAGCTTTCTATATGAATATGACAAGACCCCCTTAATCCATATTTCTGGGTCCCAATGTCTTTTTTTTTTTTTGGTGAGGCAATCAGGGTTAAGCAACTTGCCCAGGGTCACACAGCTAGTAAGCATAAAGTGTTTGAGGCTGGATTTGAACTCAGGTCCTCCTGACTCCAAGGCCAGAGCTCTATCTATTGCGCTACCTAGCTGCCCCTGGTCCCAATATGTCTTATGGACTGGTCCAAGGAGGTAGCTTTCTGTTAATGGGTCAAGGTCCCTCTTATTCAAAACTGAATTCTTCTATGTGTATCCATGGCTACTTTCTCAACTCCCACTTGTGCATGGGAGTATTGAATACACAGAGGGCAGCTTACTAGTGATTCCTTCTTGGTTCTAGAGGTAATCCTTAGGGTTGCTGGGGTTTTTATTATTGCCATTTACGAGCTCCCACCACTGTACTTCCCATTTCAATCTGCCAGTAGATCTCAATTAATTTTTTAGAAAGAGGCATTTACTAATGTGTTATAGTAAGAACAGCTGGTATAAAACATTCAATTCTAACCATCACCCAAATCTGGGGCATACTCTTCACAAGTACATATGAGGGATATGAGAGAGTTCTAGCTATAGGACTCTAGAAACTATATGGCCAAAGGTTAAACTCAGAACTACAGGTTACCTCAAGCGCTTTGTAAGTTCCTAGCCAACATTGGTACAAGGGTTTATGCTGCCTGAAGTTAATTATTCCTTCAGGTCACTGTTTTTCTGCATCTGCATGTCTCCCTGTTTGTCCTTGGTATATTCTTCTCTGCTTTTTATTGGATACATTGTCTCCTACCAATCTAGTCTTACTGATGACATGGCCGATGAATGGAAGATCATAACACTCTGGCTCACTGCCCTGCTCTCCTGTTGCCCTTTGGTACAGGCTTGAAGGGCTTCCTCCTCAAGGCCCTCGAGTCACTCCTTGACTATTTCACTCCTTGAATACTTGGACCTCCAAACTGGCTTGCTATTTTATCCAAAATAGCATCACAAGGAGTGACTGACCCTCTTCAACCAATTATGAGATTTCTTGTGTGGCATCACCTGCTTTTACCCAATGACCCAAAGCCCCTATAATCCTTTCAAATTAATTAAGGACTTATTCATGTTTAATTTTGATTAAAAGATTGATCTAATAGTGATGCTGGGACTACATAATTAATTGACATGGGCTCCTATCTTCACACTTGGAAAAGAAACCACCATCTCCATTGACCTTCAATGCTAGCAAAGCATAGAATGTGGGTTAGACATTGCTTTCTCTATCTCAGAAAGGGGAGCTGAGGACCAGCCTTGGGACCCTACAAGTGAACATGATCTGACTTGTTATCTGTATGTGATCTGACTTGATTAGCAGTAGTAGTCACAGCTTCACGAGCCTAGTCTTCAGTCTTCTTGACCTTACTACCTTTTCCCTTGGGTTGAGTAAGAAGGTTTGGCTCTCCTCCAGTGTTATTTCCATCTGTCTTTTTTCCTGTGAGTTGGAAAAGGAAGCAGAACTTTCTCCTTGTCCTTTCTACTCTTCTGGAGGATGGAGCAGTCAAGTGGATCCTTAATTTCTCTCTAGGCAGAGATTCATTGAAAGCTTTTCTTCTTATGGTTAGAGGAATGACCCATTATCTTTTTTTTCCTTTTTTTTCAGGAATAATTATGATTATTGTTAAGAATTCTACTTTTGATATTCAGAAATCATTTTTGATAGGTTTTTATGTTTGGATTGAACAAGGAATTTCCCATGGTTGGACACTTGCTTGATAGGTCTCAATGTATATTAGATTCATATGTTCATTATTAAGCTAAATACTTCCTTCATAATCCTAATAATTCTATTGTGGGAGTTTCCTAACCTGGGTTCCTTGAGAGGCCAAGGGGAATCTTGGCCACCATCAGGTCCACAAGACTAAGGGTAAAATAACATGAGTAGTCAAACTAGAAGGAAAACAAATTTATCATTAGTGTCCTGAGGAAGACTGGTTGGGATGGTAGCAGCTTTAGCTTCTTAGGATATGGCTTGGGTTTTTATGGTCCCATTTTAAGCTCACTTACAGTACGCAACCAATCAGTGGAATTGTGTGACAAAAAAAAGGAAATGGGGGGAAAATATAAAACTCTGAGAGTCAAAGAAATTGATAAGGATCCAGTTTGCTCTTGGGGGAAAATCCTGAGGGTCTTTATTAACACAATTTTATAGCTCTGTTTCTTTGGCCTCCTAGGTTACTTTTTCTGAGAAGAAGATGTTTCCCTAAAACTCATGGTATTCATCCTTCTCCTCAACAGTTCCTATTCTCTTTCTCTCTGTCTCTGTCTCTTTCATATTTCTTTTCTGTAGGGGTCAGTTTCCAGTCACTCTATTGGCCAATGCTAAAAGAGTGCAAGACAAATGTCCCTAGTATTCTATCTTATAGTCAAAGAGAATCAAACTTCCATTTCTTACTGCACATGGAAAATTACAAGCGACTCGAAAATGTATAATTGTAGTAGAAGGTGAAATATCTTCATGACAGATGGATACATTACTAACTATTGCTCCAAACCGGTACTTCTGTCTCAGGTTTATTTCCTGGCCAAACAAAAAATAATTTAAGAAGAATTCTTGGGAAGATCTCTTTATTCGCCAACTGTCATTGCTTTTTTCTCCCCTAGTCTTGCACTGCAGCAAATGATTCCCATGTATTCCTGATGCTTCTACAGAATAGCAGTGAGCAACACTTTCAGTTTCAAGATGAGATAGTAGGTGAACATTATTTGTTCACTTCATGAAACACAGAAAACTAGGCTTTGTTCCCTATAACTTACCTTGGACCATTTTTGATAACTAAATTTGCTCCCTAACTTGACTTCCCTAAGTAGTCAAAACTGACATTTAGATGAAGCTTTTTAAAAAATATTTTATTGACAAGTTAAATTTTTTATATTCATTTTAAACTTAAATACAAAAAGGGGGGGGAAGAACATTTCTGTGTACACAGCAGAATGTAAAGAGAGGATTCAATAGAAAACCATGAATTTCCATTTCAGACTGTACTTTTTTTGGAAAAATTATGTAATAGATACTACACATTGTTTTCAAAGCTATCCAGATTCTTAGTGCTTCTAAGTTTTCTTTTGTCCTCCACTGTGGCACTCTGCTTTTTTTCTCCCTCTATTCCCACCCTGCCCTAGAGAAAGCTACAGTTAAATATGACACACTCTCTTTCTGTATGTATACGTGCATATGTATACGTACTTCTATTTATCAGTGCTTTCTCTGGAGGTGGTTAGCATCTTCCTTCCATAGGTCCTTTGTAATTGGTTTGAGTATTTATGATACTCAAGATGAATTAGTCATTCAAAGTTGTTCTTAGGACAATATTTCTATGACCATGTATGTACATTGTTCTCTTGGTTCCACTCATTTCACTTTTTTCATGCAAGTCTTTCCATGTTTTTCCAAAATCAACCAGCTCATCGTTTCTTATAGCCCAGTAGTATCCCATCACAATCATCTATCACAACTTATTTAGCCATTCCCCAACTGAAGGACATCTATCATTTTAGCCAATCTGATAGGTATAAGAGGATATCTCAAAGTTGTTTTAATTTACATTTCTCTAATCAATGACGATTTAGAGCATTTTTTCTTATGACTATATGCAATTTTTATTTCTTCATCCAAAAATTGCCTGTTCATAGCCTTTGACTACTTGTCAATTGAGGAATGACTCATAATCTTATAAATTTGACAATGTTCTTTATATATTTCATAAATGAGACCTTTATCTGAGAGACTATCTATGAAAAATTTTTTCCTCAACTTTCTGCTTACCTTCTAAATCTTGGCTACATTAGTTTTATTTGTACAAAAACTTTCAAAATTTAATGTAATTGAAATTATCTATTTTATATCTTATACTGCTCTCTGTCTCTTATTTAGTCATATTTATGGTCTCCTATCCATGAGTCTAATAAGTAATATGTTCCATGTTCTTCTAATTTTCTTATATCTCCATTTATATCTAGGTCATGCATCCATTTTGACCTTATCTATATGGTTTAAAGATATTGGTCTATGCCCAATTTCTGCCAGACTGCTTTCCAGCTTTCCCAACAATTTTTACCAAATAATAAATTCTTATCCTCAGAACTTAAATCTTTACATTTGTCAACCATAAGGTTACTATAATCCTTTAGTACTGTTATGTCTATTCTGTTCCATTAATCTACCTTTCTATGTCTTAGCCAGTACAAGATAGATTTGGTATTTATTGTCTTTAATATAGATTGAGATTTGGTATTGCTGAACTCCTTCCTTTGCATTTTTTCATTATTTTTAAAAAAATTCTTGACCTTTTGTTCTTTGAATTTGTTATTTTTTCTAACTCAATAAAATAATTTTTTAATAATTTAATTGGGATGGCATTGAATAAATAGGTTAGGTTAAATTGCCATTTTTATTATATTGGTTTTGCCTACCCATGAACAATTAATATTTCTCCAATTATTGAAACCTATTTGTATAAAGACCATTTTATAATTACATTCATGTAGTTCCTGGGTCTTTTTTTGGCAGGTATACTCTCAGGTATTTTATACTGTATACAGTTATTTTAAATGGGGTGTCTCTTGCTATCTCTTGTTGCAGAGTTTTGTTGGTGATATATAGAAATGCTGATGGTTTATGTGGGATTATTTTTACATCCTACTACTTTGCTAAAATTATTAATTTTTTCAACTAATTTTTTAATTGAATCTTTAGGATTTTCCAAATATGTCACTATATTATCTGCAAAAAGAGATAGCTTATTATTTCACTTCCCATTCTGATTCCTTCGATTTCTTTTTCTTCTATTATTGCTATTGCTAGCATTTCTAAAACAATATTGAGTAATATTGGTGATACAGTGTGGTTTCCATTTATCTCTTTTAACTAAATCTATTTTAGCTTTAACTTTGTCTAGATCATGATTACTACCCTTGCTTTTTTTTACATTAACTGAAGCATAATAAATTCTACTCCAGCTCTTTAACTCTGTGTATCTCTCATTTTTAATTGTTTCTTGCAAACAACATATTGTCAGATTCTAATTTATAATCCATTCTACTATCCATTTTATGGGTAAACTCATTCCATTCACATTCAAAGTTATAATTACTAGTTTGTATTTCCCTCCATCCTATTTTTCCTCACTATTTATCTTTCTTGCCCTCTTTACCCTATCCCTCTTCATGGGTCTAAATTTCCTTTAATCACTACTTTGCCCTCAAATTCTTTAATCTACCCACACCTCTAAGAATCCCTCCCTTATTCTCTCCCCCCTACCCTCCTAATTCTTAATCTACATACCCTTATAAAAGTCCCTCCCTTATCCTGTCCCCTTCCCCTCTTATTTCCTTACAAATTTAGAAGACTCTTCTAGATTTATATATTATTCCCTCTTTAACCCAGTTCATATAAGTAAGGTTCCAGAACTACCAGCCTTCCACCCCCACTTGCATCTTCTTTATCAGCTCTTCCTTTCATGCCTCATTTATATGAGATAATTGCTACTTTTTACCCCTCCCTACCCAGTTTTACTTTTTAGAATCAATTCATCATACTCAACTCAGTCCAAGCCCTTTCTTTCAAATTACCCAAATAATGATGATAGCCTTAAGAGTACTGATAATATTTTCATATATAAGAAGTAAACAGTTTAACCTTATTGAGTCCCTTATAATTGGTCTTTAATGTTTGTCTTTTATTTTTCCTGAATCTTATATGGCAAATTTTCCACTGAATTCTGTTTGGTTTTTTTTTTTTTGGTTAGGTAATGGGGTTAAGTGACTTGCCCAGAGTCATGCAGCTGGTAAGTGCTATGTGTCTGAGGTCAGATTTGAACTCAGGTCCTCCTAAATCCAGGCCCGATGCTCTATCCACTGTGCCACTTAGCTGCCCAATTCTGGTCTTTTTGTTACAAATACCTGAAAGTCTTTCAGTTCACTGAATGTCAGTTTTGGGTTTTGTTTTTATTTTTATTTTATTTTTTGTTTTGTTTGTTTTTATTCTGTTCAAGATTATACTCAACTTTGCTGGGTAAGTTGTTTTTGGTTGCAATCCCACCTCTTTTGCTCTTTGAAATATTATGCTTCTATACCGTCAGTCTTTTCATGTAGAAGCTTGTAGGTCTTATACGATCCTGATTGTAGCTCCACAATATTTAAATTGGTTTTTTTTTCTTGCTACTTGTAATATTTTCTCCTTAATCAGGGAGCTTTGAAACTTGGCTATGATATTCCTATAAGTTTTCTTCCTGGGCTCTCTTTCAGGTGGTGATCGATGGATTTTTTTCTGTTTCTACTTTACCCTCTCGTTCTAAAATGTCAGGACAATTTTCTTTAATAATTTCTTGTAATATTGTCTCAAGACTCTTTTCTTGGTTGTAACTTTTAAGTAGTCTAACAAGTTTTATACTGTCTCTCTTCAATCTGTTCTCCAGATCAGCTGTTTTTCTAATAAGATGTTTCACATTCTTTTCTATTTCTCCACTCTTTTGATTTTTTTTAAAATTTCTTGGGGTCTTATGATGTCATTAGCTTCTCCTTGCCCAATTCTGGATTTCAAGGAGTTATTTTTTCCTTAAGTCTTTGGATCTCTTTTTCCAATTGAATGACTTTTCTTTTAATAATTTTCTTGATTTTCTTGGATTGCTCTTTTTTTTCCCTAATTTTTTTCCCTCAATTTATCTTATTAGATTTTTGAAGTCCTTTTTATGTTCTTCCAAGAACTCTTTTTGGGCTTGTGACCATTTGACATTTCTCTTTGAATTAGGAGTGGCTTTTTAAACTTCATTATCTCCCTCTGAATATGAACCCAGATCTTCTCTATCCCCATAGTAGCCATCTATGGTCAGGCTCTTTCTCCTTTGCTTACTCATTTTTCATTTTGTTTTATTTTATTTTTTAGCAGCTTATTATTGAATTGACTAGTCCCAGGGTTTAGGGAATGGTGTCCCAGCCTGAGCTCTGTCCAGGGGGCCCAACCCCAGGCACTCCTTTCCACCCTGGAGCCATGGCTAGCGTCCCCAGCCAGCCGTCCCTCAAATGCTCTTGCTCTTTGCAGTCCCTCCAGTGGCTGCAAACTTCAGCTCTCCCCTCTGCTTTGAAGTGGAAACCAGGGACTCTGCTCTTCTGCAAGTGACCACAAAAAGCAGGGTTCCCCCCCACCACCACTCTCACCCAGCACGTGCTCAATCCGTTCTCATCCACAGCTGCAGGCCCGGACTGAGTCTGATCCACACAGCTGGGCCTGGCATCCTGCAACAGTGAAGGGTCTTTCAATCTTCCCCTACTCAGTTGTCTGACACCCACACTGTCAGTGAGGTGAAAGTTTCCGCTGCCCAGCTGCCCCCGAGGTTTGTTGTCTGTTGTTTTCAGCACAGTAGGCCTGTACCTCACTGGGCAGAACCTCCACCCCTAGAAGCAGGTCCTCTCAAAATTAGGATGACTTTACCCTAGCTTGTATTTAGTTCTGCTGCTCTATGTTCACATTGAGGCAATGGGTTTTTTTGCGGGGAAATTTGGAGAATTTGGAATTTTCTGATCTACTCCATTATCTTTCCAGAATCCTTACTGATGCATTTTTAAACATTGCTGTCACTTACCTGTGACCTTCTCCCATCCCACAGAATTCTCTTGTAACAATGAAATAGCCAATGATAACAAGTGCATTCACATAGCTTTAAGGTTTACAAAGCACCACATGTGTTATCTCATTTGACCCTCAGAACAACCCTGTGAGCTAGGTGCTATTATTATTCTTCTCCATTTTGCAAATGAGGAATGTGAGGCTTAGAAAGATTAAGTGACCTGTGCAGGGTCATCTAGCCAGTAAGTATTTGAGGCAGGACTTGAATTCAGGTCTTCTTGACTCCAAATACAATACTTTTAGTCCCTGTGCAACCTAGCTGCCTTTCTTTGTATCTGTAGTACTTAGCATAGTCCCTGATACATAGTAGGCACTTCATAAATGCTAATTCATCTGACTTGAAAAAGTAATTAAATAAAACACCAGCACACTGGCCATGCCTGAAAATACACTGTATGTTTAATTCTGTGCCTGTTTGTTGTCCACTACTTATCTGCTGAGGACAGGGGTCACTGCCAGTCCTCTTGCTTTAAGATCAGTTGCTGAATTGATGAAAGTTTTGATGTCTTTTAGTCTTGTTTTACTTTCCATTTGCGGGCACATGGGATGCTCAAGGAGGACTAGCACCTCTGATAAGAGAGTTAGCAAAGCCCTTTTTGGGGCTGCTCCTCCATTTTTGATGTCTACCTTCATACAAGTCTCACCTGTGCCTCCAAGAGGCTATAGCATGCACAGCAGCCACCCTGGTAAACCACCTGGACACATGGGCTAAACCAGGTTCTGCGTAACCAAAGGGCCTCAAACTCATCGGTGAATTAGGGAGATGTCTGCCCCAAACATATGAGCAGACTTTTCCCTGGTGGCAATTTGTTCTGATGGCCATGAAGATGGCTGAAGCAGGCTTTGTAGAGTGCTTAGAGCTTGGTCAGACATTGAAGTAGCCAAGGTCACCCACTGCATCCCAGGCCATCACCAGTCAGGGTGACTTTTGTCTTGCCACTGGACTTTGATGACTCTGGAAGAGAAAGTGAGGCTGAGGACTTTGTGCAATCCTGCCTCACTTAAATCCAATTCACTGCAAGTCAAGATATCACCCCATGACGTAAGTGGTCCTATTTGAAAACCCCAAGGACAAATAACAACTTTCCATTCTGTAATCAGTGTCATATTTTTATTCTGGTGAAATTCCTTTGCTTCAGTTCACACAATTCTTTTCAATTTTCTCTGAAATTACATTAATGTACTATTATTGTTCAGTCATGTCTGACTTTTCGTGACCCCATTTGGGGTTTTCTTGACAAAGATACTGGAATGGTTTGCCATTTCCTTCTCTAGCTCATTTTACAGATAAACTGAGGTAAACAGGGGTAAGTGACGTGCCCAGGGTCACACAGCTAGTGCCTGAGGCCAGGTCTTCTTGACTCCAGACCCAGTGTTCTAGACCTTGTCCCAGTGAGCTGCCCCATATACTACACACACTTAGTTCATCTATTTCCTAATTGATATGGACCCTTTCTCTTTCTTCTCAAGGGAGACTTTGATTCCTGACTTAAGGGGAGAGGTCAGAGATATCTATTCATGCCACCCCAAGAACCTCTTTCAGAGTGGACACATAACCTGCAGTGGTAAAACCACTCCCTACATGTGGGAGTCCATCATCCATAGGAATATGAGAATAATTCTAGGGGCTTATTCTGCAAGAAATTGCTTTTGATAAAAAAAAAAAAAAGCAAAAAAACTTCTAGTCTCTTTTTGGACTTGGTTCTGAGGTTTTGTGGTATTTTGCCTCAAGAGTGGCCCATTTTACATTCTGATTGGTGATACTCAAGTAGCTTCAACCTGAATAGCCTCGGGCAAGGCAGGCAATCAGTACTGAGAGCCCTCAAAGCCATAGGTTTCAATTCCAAGAGCCCTATTCTTTGAGGTTTGTTTATGCTTTTGCTGGCCTTTAGTGACTTTAAATTGGAATGGGTTTTTTGTTTTGTTTTATTTTGAAACTGCTGGGTACAGCTTAAATTAATATGCTTTCTGGTTTTCTAAGAGTGATTTGGAAGGATTTTTTCTTAGCCGTGTTTTTTTTCCCCCCTGACTGTGAAACCTCATGTCACCTCCTCCTGTTTCTACCACTCCTGTCTGTCTACTATTCCCTTGCCCTAGTCTTTGCGATTGAATAGGCATTGTCTTGGGCTAGCAATCTGAGTGGCATTGCTGAATTCATTAAAAGTTTGAATGTATTGTATGTATAATTAATTGTTATATTGATCCTCAGGCTCTCATCCTAGGAGTTATCCTGGATTCATCAATATCCCTCAAGTCTATATCCAATCTGTGGCCAAGGCTTGTCAATTTCACCTTTCTCTCCTCTGGTACTGCCACCACTCTGGTGTAGGTAAGCCCTTATCACTCATACCTGGATTACTGCAATAGCTGCTGGTGGGTCGGCCTGCCTTAAGTCTCTCTCCACTCCAACCCATTCATTAATCAGCCACTAAATTAATTTTCCTAAAGCGTGTGTTTAATCACGTTACCCTCCTAACTCAATAAACTCCAGCGGCTCCCTATGGCCTCCAGGAGCAAATATAAAATGTACTTCATAACCTAGCCCCTTTACAATCTTCTTACACGTTACTCCTTAACAATTACTCTGCTCCAATGACACTGGCCTCCTCACTGTTCTACAAACAAGAAACTCCATCTCTGGGCTCTGGGCTGTCCCCCATGCCTGGAATGCTCTTCCTCCTCAGCTCTGACTGTGGTTACGGAATCCCCCAAACTTGTCTTTTCGAGTTGCTGTATTTTCCAGAAACACTGGGCCCAGAGAATGCAGGAGGCCCTGAATGTGTCAAGGATGAACGTCCCCCTCCCCCAGCTGACATAATTTACCATTTGTACCCCAGGCTGGATCCCCATCTGTGCCAGGCTGGGGAAAATGCTTGTGCCACCGGGGTTCTTTGCAGATAAGCACCCCTTCTATCTTCATAGTCTAGCAGTTCCCAAGGAAAGAGATGGCAGCTTTTGCCATCACCTTGTTCCTCCCCTTTGGGAGGGGTTTTGTCCTTTCTCCAACCTTTTCTGCACCTTTCCCATGCCACGCCCCTTCCTGTTTTCTCCCCTTTCTTTTGTTGCACTGTCGCAAATATGCAAACTTCTCTAAGGACTGTGATCTCATTGGGTTCCACATGCATGTTCATTTCTTTTGTAATAAATCTGGTTTTCACATAAGTCTCATGATGTTGTGATTGCCTGTTGACACTAAGACCTCGCTGGTTTTCTTTAAGTCCCAATTGAAATCCCACCTTCCAAGGGAAGCCTTCCCCAACCCCTCTTAACACCAGTACCTTCCCTCTACTAATTATTTCCTATTTATCCTGTATATAGCTTGCTTTGTATATATTTATTTGCATGTGATCTCCCCTATTAGGCTGTAAGCTCCTTGAGGGCAGGAACTGTCTTTTACCTCTTTTTGTATCTCCAGTGCTTAGCACAGTGCCTGGCACATAGCAGGCGCTTACCAAATGTTTACTGATTGATTGTTTGATACATGAAAAAGTCATGGATGCTGTTTTTATGATTTGAATTTGAATCATGTGTTACTGTGTGTTACTGCATTACTCAAGCACAATAAAGTATGGAGACTGTAATACTGCACATTTATTGTTTGCTTTAATATTTGTGTAGGTGGCACAGTGGATAGAGGGCTGGACCTGGAGCCAGGACAACCAGAGAACTGGCCACAGACACTCACTGGCTGTTTGACCCTGGTCAAGTCATTTAACCTCTGTCTGCCTCAGTTTATTGTCTGCCCAGTAAAATGGGGATAAAAGTGGCACCTAATCCAGGGTTGTGAAAATAAAAAGAGTATTTGTAAAGCACTTGCCAAACCTTAAAGCACCATACAAATGATAACCATTATTATTAATATCGGTACATATGGAAAAATCTCTAAGAAAGATGAGAATTGAGACAATTTCATGGCACTGTTTAACATCTGCAATTGAAAAGTGCAAAGGTCTCCTAATATTAGGAGTAGATCCAGACCCTAAGGATGAGGACATTTGAAGGACATCAGGAAGAAAGGTAAATGCTTGAAAGAATGACAATTAAGGCTTCTAATGTTAAGGCAGGTGAGACAATACAAGATGTTCTTCTAGTCATACCTGAAATTTCTCACCATATTATCTCCGTGATCAAAATTCACAGGTATGACCAGACATCAAGTAATGCCTGAGAAACTGACAGTTAGGAGTTATGCCTAGGAATGTCATACCAGTCTATCCCCTGAGGAAGAATTTCTTTCTTTTTTTTTTCTTTTGGTGAGGCAATTGGGGTTAAGTGACTTGCCCAGAGTCACACAGCTAGTGAGTGAGTATTTTGTGTCTGAGGCTGGATTTGAACTCAGGTCCCCCTGACTCCAAGGCCGGTGCTCTATCTGCTGAGCCACCTAGCTGCCCCAGAAGAATTTCTTAATGAGATAAAAGCCCTTCTAACCAAAGGAGGCATTCCTCTGGAACGTCCAAATTTCTGAAACTGAATAACCCAATGAAATTCAGAAATGCTACTTAATTTGTGATAAAGCTGAGTCCATACCCCTTGTGATGGACAGCTACCTTAGGCCACAAATCACCGTTTTCTCTGGACTTGAACCATATCTCTCAGGAAAATAACATTGGGAGGCTTGAGTTGAACAGGCCAACGATAGGCTTGAGACACTGGAAAGGCAGACAGGGATGAGCTACAAGAGAATCTGCAACTGTGTACATCCTCTCTTGAAGGAAGAAAGAAGAGGAGTGTTACTCTTCTCCAAAGCTCTCCTGTCAACTCTGCTGGTAAACATACAATGTTGAGTCATCATGCTCTCCACCAATGAAGACAGTGCTATGCAAATGATTTAGCTTGAAACCTGGAACATTTATTTGTTCATTCATTCATTTATATACCATTGGAAAGGAACTCTTTGGCTTTCTTGGCAAATATATCAAGTAATGGTATCCTGGGTCAAAGGATTTGAACTTTTCTAATTTTTCTAGTGACTTTTCGAATATGACTGCAAATAGTTTTTCAGAATATAGTATCTGGCTTATAGCAGATGCTTAACAAATGTCTGCTGATGAATTGAGTGAACAGTTGGACCAGTTTTCCACCCCACCAACAGTACTTTTGTTTTCCTATCTTCCCACAGAGCCTCCAACAATGCCTATTTTCACTATGATGAAAATTTGTTATTTCCTCATTAAGCACATGTCATTTTTACTACAAATGAATAGCATCTTTATACTGTTTGTTCCTTAGACGTAATAGCAAAGGGGGCTGTGAAATTAAGAAAGACAAACATAAAAGAAGACCCTTTAGGTTATGAGGAGCTTTGGATAAGCCACCCTGTATGTCCTAGCCCAGGAGTGGGGAACCTGTGGCCTTGAGGCCACACATGGCCTTCTAGGTCCTGGGTGCGCCCTTCTGACTGAGTCCAAGTGTTACAGAACAAATCCTTTTTATTAAGGAGATTTGTTCTGTGAAGTTTAGATTCGGTCAAAGGGCCACCCTTGGGGACCCAGAGGGCGACACATAGCCTCGAGGCTGCAGGCTCCCCATCCCTGTCCTAGCCCCTCATTACTGGTATCATTGGAAAAGAAAAGATGGAGAGAAGATGTTACATACAAAAAGGCATCAGTGGGTCTCCAGGGATGAGGATAATAAGGGGAGAACATATTGTTGTCAGGCAGATAACTTAGTTTCCTACTATTCTACATACTGACCCTATGGGTATGGGCATGGATTTTTATTTTTAAGCAACACTAGTGGGCTCAACTCCCTTCTCCCTTTCTAGATGCCTCTCCGGCTACCTCCTATGTAACAGTGAGGGTGGGGACTTAGAATCCTTCCCAGTCAGTGATATTGTGCTCACATTGTAGGACTTCTTGAAAAGAGTCGCTCTGCAAAGAAGGCCTGTAGGATGTGGTGAATGACAACATGGGGGTAAAATATTATCAATCACCTGCTTTCTCAATATGAAAAATGTATGAAAATATGTATTTTTACTTTGGATGTATAGGAGCATACCATCCTAGTTTCAGTACTAAAAAAATACCTCAGAAGCCATCTAATCAAGGGTCCTCATTTTGTGAATGAGGAAACTGAGCTAGCCTAAGGTCACACACAGGTAGTGTCAGAGGTGGGATATGAACCCAGATCTGCCTCCAGGAACAAATACAACATGATTTGTTTGGCATTCAAAGTCCTTCATAACCTAGCCCCCTCCTATGTTTCTAGTCTCCTTACACTTTACTCTTTTTTTTTTTGTCCAGGCAATGGGGTTAAGTGACTTACTCAGGGTCACATAGCTAGTAAGTGTCAACTGTCTGAGGCCGGATTTGAACTGAGGTCCTCCTGGTGCTCTATTCGCTGCGCCACCTAGCTGCCTCTACACTTTACTTCTTAACACACATTCTTTGTTCTCCTGGCACTGACCAACTGGCTGGCTGCTCCCCACAGGAGAAACTCCAAATCTTGGCTCCCGGCACTCTCTCTGGCAGTCCCCCATCCCAGGAACACTCTCTTTCCTCTTCTGTGACTACTGACCTCTCTGGTTTCCTTTAATTCCCAATTAAAATCCCACCTTCTACAGGAAGCCTTCCCCCACCCCTCTTAATTTCAGTGTTCTTCCTCTTTATTTCCTATTTATCCTGTATATAGCTTGCTTTGTATATATTTATTTGCATGAGATCTCACCTATTAGGCTGTAAGCTCCTTGAGGGGCAGGAACTGTCTTTTCCCTCTTTTTGTATCCCAAGTGCTTGGAACAGTTCCTGGTATACAGTAGGTTCTTAATAAATATTTATTGAATGAATGAATGACTAAAGAGTCTGTGGGTTTTTCTTGGTACCACATTCCCACCATGTTGGTAATAGTGCAGGAATTAACAGGCACAATTTACACTCCGTGAGTCTGGTGGGATACTGGATGTCTCAGAAGGAGCAGGGAAAGAAAAAAGAAGTCTGTATATATGCCCAAGGGGGCCCATAGCAAGTGAGGTTCTCCCTTTAGAGTTCTTCTATTTCATCCCAAATATTGAAACAATGCCTGTAAAACTGCTCAGTATTCCATCAACAATTCAGGAAGTGGAGTCCCTGTTCAAATGCCTCCTCCCTAATTAATCTCAACCTCAGTAAAAGGTAGTAAAAAGCCGTTTCTGCTGGGGCTGCTGCTGTCTCTGGGAGCATCCCCAAATGTATTTGGGGAGACGGGTAAAGAAACTTCACTAGGCTATGAAGAGAGGAGGTTTCTGGGATTCTCAAGGACACGGACTATTTCCCCAGATTAAACAAAATACATTTCTGATCCAAAGCTCAGCTACAAATCTGCCAAGTAGGAGGAAAACTAGCCCTGGTGAAGAGTTTTCTGGGCATGACTGAATGAAGCTCAAGGTTTTGGCTCCCTTAAGGGGTCTGGATAATGAAATCATCTTTAATCTTTGTCCCTCCCAGGCACTTTCAACACCTGTTATCCTGATAGCATCACAGGCAAACCAGTGGGTGAATTCATCTCAGGGCTGGTAATTATTCCAGCTAATTATTCACTTGGGTGCTCCTTCAGGTGGATCGCTGGCCCCTTTCATTCTAGCTGATGCTACAGAAACAGAAGCAAGAGGCTACCATTTCCCAGTTCTCGGTAGGCCCCTTCTGCCACCTTAAGCATTTTCTGGAGGGCAGAAAATCGAAAAGCAAAATCAGAGCCTAGCACTTAAGCTAATTAATAAAGCACCTGGCTCCACACGCTGCAGAGGCCCAGTGGAGAGAGTTAGCTACTCTTCAAATCTTCCCTTACAGGCCAATGAGGGGTCATTTACAGTAGGATAAGAATTGAACCTGCAATTTTAACATTAGAGGAAACTCCTGAATGAAGACAGACCCTCTATCAATGCTGATTAGCACCTTCTCTGAAACACAGTCTTCAGAGAGTTGCCTGGGGTGCTAAGAAATGAAGTGCTTCTCCTAGGGTCACCCAAAAACAGTGTAAGTCAAATGGTATAAATTGCCCAAATAGTTTAAGTCAGAAGCTGGACTTGAAACCTCCCGACTCTGAAGCTGGGACTGCTGTCCATTACACTAACAGGCTGAAAGCAGATGCAAAATTCCCAAGAGCTCCAGAACCAGATCAAAACGTAATTGGGAAATGTTTAACAAAATAAATAAAAATTCAACGCAACATAGACAATGTTAATTTGTAGTTTTGTAAGTCAATATGTGGTTAGCAGGAATTCCTTTCTATTTGAGTCTGATACTATTGCGTTACATTGGTCAAAAGCCTCTCAAGATATTATTAATAGTTATTGTCAATTACTAATTAGTTCAGTTAGTGACTAATAAGGTACATCAAATGACCTGCAAGAATGAATCATAGGTAAAAATTCTGGAATAGAACTGAAAGGGACCTTAGAGATAATATGGCCTAATCCTTTTATTTTATAGGTGATAAAACTGGCCCACAGAGTCATCCACTCTAAGCTGTTCATTTTACAGATGTAGTAACTGAAGGTTAAGAGGAATTAGATGACTTACCTAAAGTCACATGGGCAAGTAACTAGTTACATAGCTTCATAAAATTAGTGCTGGAAGTCACCTTACAAGTCATCCAGGCCAAACTCCTCATTTTTATTTTATTTTCAATCGCCTTTAAAGCTAGTGTCTTCCCTTTAAGATTATCTCCAATATTTTATAGATAGATAGATATATATGCATATACATATATATGGAATCTCCATATGTTATATAATCTGCTATATTATCTCCAATATTATATATATAGAACATGTTATATTTGTATTTATATGTATATATTTGTATATGTAGATCCATTTTCTATATAAGATAGATGTATCAACTTGTACTATACACAAATGCACATAGTACGTTGTACTATGTGCAGACAAGATATAGACACATGTATGTACATACACACATGTATACACATGACATATATACACATATACATGTATGTTATGTATACACATATATATACATACATATATATACACACATCCATCTTGTTATATATATATATGTTATGGGGCAGCTAGGTATTACAGTATATGGAGTGCTAGGCTTGGAGTCAGGAAGACTCATATTCTTGAGTTCAAATCTGGCCTCTGTCACTTACTAGCTGTGTGACCGTGGGCAAGTCACTTAACCCTGTTTGCCTCAGTTTCCTCATCTGTAAAATGAGCTGGAGAAGGAAATGGCAAACCACTCCAGTATCTTGCCAAGAAAATCCCAAAAGGGGTCACAAAGAGTCAGACACAGTTGAAAATGACTTTATAACAAATATACTTATATTATATATCTTATTTGTACATAACACAAAATATTATGTATATTTGTACATAGTACATATGTGTCTTGTATATTAGATGTATGTGAGTGTGTTTATACATACATATATGTATATATCTATAGTCTGAACATAGTTCCTTGCATGTTGTCTCCTGTTAGACTCTGAGCTCTTATACAGCAGGGAGAGTGTGATGTTTTTTTTTCTTTTTTTGCATCCCTAGTACCTGAGATATAAAAGGTGATTAATAAATTCTCTTTGACTTGACTTAATTTGCTGCCAGGATATGGACTCAAAGGATTTGGGAGTTAGAAAGGACCTCAGAGAGCAACGGGTTCAACTTATACACAAAAGGAACCCCCCTGCCCCATAATATCACCAATAAGTAGGCATCCAAGCCTCTGCTTGAAGACCTCCAAGAAATATGAACACCACCCCCACCCGCCCTCTGTTGAGATGGCCCATCCCACTTTCAGATAGTGCACATTTTTAGGAATATTCTCCTAAGGATAAGCCTAAATTTGCCTTTTTTGTTCGCTCCTGGCTGTGCCCCTCCAAAGCCAAATAAAACAAGTCTAATCCCAAGACAGCTTTTCAAATACTTAAAACAGAGCTATCATGTCTTCTAATTCCAGACCTAGTTCTCTTCTACCACACACTGCTTCCATTTACTTGACCTTATCTAATTTCTCCTGGCCACATACTGAGGAAGTAGGCCAGGACTAAGAATCACCGTCTTCACTTTACTTACAGAGCAAATAAGGTGCAGAGAGGCTGGGCCATCTTGGTTAAGCCATTTTAAGTCAGTGAATGGAGGTTTCTTGGCTCCCAACTCACTGTTCTTTCCATGAGTCTCTTTGATGATCAGAAAGTCTTGGAACTATGCAGAAAACTATGGATACCGGGGTTAAGGGTGGAGATGCAGAGCACACCACTTTCATACCAATCTGGCAGCTGCCATAGAAATCTGAAGGGAATTCTTCTTGCTACCCCCAAAGAGCCTAAGGTTTCTGCTACTCTCTCAAAGAGCCTTTTGAAAGAGTTCTATCTGCTTGGAAACTACTTTGCCAAGCTACTGAAGAATAAGAATGAAAGAAACATAAACATGTGGGCCACCCCTGAGCCCAGTTTAAGCCCAGAGAATTAGGTTAAATTTATCCTTCCCATATGAACCCTGCTGTAGGTCAGAGAAGGGCCATCTTTGGTTTGGAAAGCAAAGCAGTGAAATGTTAAGTAATCCGGTGTGTTAATATTTGCAAAACACTTTTCTCACAACAAGCCCATCAAAGAGACAGTACAAGTATTATTCTTTTTTTTTTTTTAATGTGGAAACTGAAGCACGGAGGTTAAATACCTTGTCCAGTGTTACAGAGCTAGTAACTGTTAGAACCACGAAGTGAACTCAGTTTTTCTGACTGTCCATTCCTCTCTCCGCTATATCATGCTGTCTCATTACAGAGGGCTATACTTTACACATTAGAAGCATTTACTCTGCTCAATTCTAACTGCAAAAATTCACGTGGAGAAATTTTCATTTGGCAAAGATTAACTAGGAGTCAATGAATCAAGGAACTATATATGACCAATGGTTCTCTGAAGGTATAGGATAATAATAACATAATAATAACATCAATAATGGTAATATCATGCTCATGATAAACAAGTAAAAAATACAATAATATTTTGGGGACATTCAGACATCACTTCAATGAGCAATAATAAAGGCTGATAACAGATTAACACCTTTGGTTTTGAATATAACTGAAAATGGCTTACATCTAGATACAGCCTACAAAATACCTATGATACAGGATTAGAATCAAAAGGATCTCCATGGGTGACAACCAATGAACCCAGACAACAATAGGCTGAAGGAAAAGCATCAAACACTTGGGTCATATAGATTTCTCTGTGGAAATGAAGATGGAATATGATGGAAATTCAACACCAAGCCATTGCCTGGTTATTGAAGGGTTATCTTCATTGAACTTGGATTTAATAATGACTATGGCTCATGCAAAGAAATGGTGGACATCACTGCAGTCTACACAAATTTAACATCTATTGAACACCTAGTAAAACATGACTTGGTAACTAGACCTACATACCAGAAGCTCACTGTCTTGTATGAGATGGCAGATGACATATCTCCATACTAAAAAAATTTGTTATTGTTCAGTCATTTCAGTCACTCTTCATGACCCCATTTGGAGTTTTCTTGGCAGAGATATTGGAGTGGTTTGCCATTTCTTTCCCTAGCTCACTTTATAGATGAGGAAACTGAGGCAAAGAGAGTTAAGTGACTTCCCCAGAGTCACACAGGTAGTAAGTGTCTGAGGCAAGATTTGAACACAGGAAGACACTAAAAATACGGATTTCAAATATTCTGGAGAACTCAACCAATAAACTGTACTGGAACCAGACCATTATCATTAACTTTGCTATTCATGCCTCATCACCACCCTCAATTGCCTCTGCTCCTGTGGAGGGCTGGAGGACAGAGCAAAAAAAACTCCTCCCATAGCTTCCCTTTATAGAGGGCTCAGAATTTCCAACCCACTCTTAATTTCCCACCAGCTGTTCTGCTTGGCTTTGACTCTACCAACATCATGTCCTCTGGCTTTATGCCTTCTGACTCCCTCCCCTTTTTGGCTTCCTTTTGCATATTCTCCTTTGGATAAGTTCCTTGAAGGACTTACTTTCTTTCTTTCTTTCTTTCTTTCTTTCTTTCTTTCTTTCTTTCTTTCTTTCTTTCTTTCTTCCTTTTTTCTTTCTTCCTTTTTTCTTTCTTCTTTCTTTCTTTCTTTTTCTTTCTTTCTTTTTTTCTTTCTTTCTTTCTTCCTTCCTTCCTTTCTTTCTCTTTCTTTTGTTCTTTCTTTCTTTCTTTCTTTTTCTTTCTTTCTTTCTTTTAATTTTGTCTCCCAGTGATTAGCACAGTACTTGGCATTTAATAAACAGTAGGTGCTTAACAATGTTTGTTATATTGTATTATCACATACTGAACTGTTGCTTGCAATTACCCAGATATAACATTGATAAAAGGAATGGTTTTAAAAGATTTCTCCATCTCAAATACTCATACTCTCTAAGCTGCATGGAATGAAAAGCTTTCAAAGCATAGAGCCCTGCAAAAAAGGTCAAAATCAGGTGGGAAAAGAATGAGGCACATACCATCTCTGTGGTCCCGTCTGCTACTGGAGTTCTATGGAGATGCTTTCAGGGAGCCCACAAAGCAGGAGCTTACATCCTAATACTCTTGTTTAACTACTAAAGGCATTTAGTTTATCCATCTGTGCAAGTATCTATAAAACACTTCATAGGAAGGAATAATGAACTTGTCCCAGGACCATTCCTACCTGAATACTGCAAGAAGAAGAAGAAGAAGAAGAAGAAGAGAGAAGAATATAGTAACAACAACAATAATCCTGTAATTGAAGTCAGCATGGTACAGTGGAGAGAGACCTGGCATCAGAAAGGCCTGTCCCGTCTGTGACACAATACTGGCTGTGTAACCTTGTGCAATTCACTTAACTTCTGGATGTCCCCGGAAATCTCCAAATCTCTAAGACTAGGATTTGCAGAGAAAGAGTTGCTCTGCCTTGGTAGAGGGTATGTTCCTCACCAGGAGCTCCCTTCACTGATGAGATCACAGGGTCAGGTGACAACAACAACTGACACGGAAATAGCCCCTTAAAGTTTTCAGAGTCCTTTAATACATTATTTCATTTGAGCCCCACCACAGTCCTATGAAGTGAGTATTACCACTGGTATTATTATCCCCATTTTACAGATATGGAGATAACTGAGGCCCTATGAGGTTGCCACAGTCAGAGCTGAAAAGGTCAGAGGTGGGATTTAAATCTAGGCCTTCCTGACTCTAAATCCAGCTTGCTAGATCCACATGAACCTTGCTACAAGTTAGAAAAAGGTCACCTCTGGTTTGCAAAGCAGAGAAACAATGAGTAATGCATACAAAGCACCATGCCATGATATAAACAACCCACAAAAACCAGCCCCATCTTAGGCCTAGAACATCGTGGTTTTAATGGTAAAGCGAAAGGTGCTTCATTCTTCCCCCTTCCCTCTGCCTACCCAAGTGCCAGCAGTAGGAAGAGGGGAATGTGGTACCTTGTGCTTTACTTATAAAAGTGTGATGTTAATGAGCTCAGCAGGAGCAGGCATCATAGGGGTGTCCTTCCCCTCCATTGCCTAGCCCAACTGCCCAGTTTCCACTGTTTGACAAAGGGCCCAGTAAACGTAAAAAGGCATCTACAGAAAGTTTGGGGGAGCCCTTTCCCCAATACTTTCTGTAAATGCCTTTTTACCTCCCTCTCCCCAGTTGTTCTCTGACACTGCCTCCCTCATACACACCCCCATTGGAAGGAAAGTAGAGCATTCAGGCTCTGCTCCCCCTTCCTAACAATTGTGAGTAGGGACCCTCCAGATCCTACCCTACCCCCACTGAGGGACAGACATGGATGCTCATATCTCTCAAATAATAGGGAGTGACTGACTATAGTCCTTCCATTAAGATGGAGGACTACTATTTCTTACCATCCACCCTTCCATTGATGAGGTTTAGGGGTTCTGGGACCCCAAGATCATGACATGCAGGTCCTGTCCAAAAGAATTCGACCCAAGCCTTCTTTCAGCCAAAGACAAGGTTTATTAGAACATCCATCATATTGGGAGACTCTTAAGGAGTCTGAACATTAGTGAGCTATTGGCTAGATTTTAAGAATCATAAGCATCTTAATGGAGACAAGATGGACCTTATATAAAGAAAGGCTGTGGGAGGGATCTAGGAGTGGCCAAGTAGTCTTGGAGGGGGAGAGGGGCTCTGGGCTGTGAGGTAACAGAAAGCCACTTGGCCAAGAGACAGTGGAGCCTAGATAGGATTAAGGGTGGGAAGTGGCCATAGGGAGGTAAGACAATGGAGGGCTAGGCTAGGTTAAGGGTAACAGAGAATTGGGAGACTGGGTGTAGCCACAATGAAAGGCTAGTTGATGGTATTATAGACTCAGGCAAATGCCAGAGATTTGGCCATGTGGGAAAGTCCTGGGTTTTTCCTTTTTGGGGTCTAGATCCCACCCTCATTACCACTATACCTATACAACCTCCAGGGCTTCATTTACTGCTCTAGAACGTGCCAATGTCCCCTGAGCATCCCAAGGTTTTGCCATTAACCCTGTAATTGAACCCTAAGAACTAAGAGTCCTTTATATCCACCCATGGCTAAAGCCTCCAAACAGTGTTGTCTTCCTCAATTAGACTATGAAAGTGAATTCCTTAAGAGTGGGTACCATCTTGCTTTTCTTTTTGCATCTCCAATTCTTGGCATAATTTTTAACCCTTAGTATGCACTAAATAACTTCTCTTCCATTCATTCATAGTAAGAGAAAAAGGAGAAGACCGGAAGTCTTAATTTGATCTGAAGGCTCTCTTCTGATATCAATCTCCTCTTTTCTTCCAAGCATAAGCACTTAAGTCATCCCAATGAATTATCTGGCCACTGGACCCAGATGGCTCTGGAGGAAAAAGTGAGGCTGGTGACCTTGCACAGCCCTCCCTCACTAATATCAAAGTCAGTTGCAAGTCATGTCATCATCTCCCTGATGTCATAGTCCTCTTCAAGAATGTAGGACAAACACAACAAGAAAAATTACAGAATGACTTTCCTTGGAAGTTAATGTTTTCACTCTTGTTTACCATATAAACAGTCAGTCCTTTACATGGAGAGTAACATGGGATTTGTCAAAAATTGATAGAAATTATTTACCTGCCTCCACTTCCAAAGCAATGTCACTTATTCTGAACAGCAATGTAAGCGTTTCGGATCATAGGTCAGTGTTCTTTTCTATTTCTTCTCCCGTGTTTTTCTGTTCACTGGATGGAGACCTTAACAAAATGAGCCGGTTGCCAAAGGCTAGTCACTTGGTTACCACTGTGCTTTGTGCCAAAAAGAGCCAAGGCACCTCCCCTCCCAAATGGTTTGAGACATCTTGGCTGGCAAAGGTTGTCGGGGGTTAAATGGCTAAGGGTCCTGGTCTACTCTCTTAGCTTTTCCCCTTTTATCTCCTCCCCAATCTTTTAAGATATTAGAGGAATCTTTGAAGGGCTAAGGCTCATCATGTTCTTGATTGACAGGATAGGGCAGTAGATTGAACAATTTTCAGATGTACTCTGTTCACTTAATGATTAGTCTTCGGGGGGGGGGGGAAATGAAGTCTTATTGCAGTGAGGCAAGGTTTATAAAAGCAGGGCTCATCCATAGAGACATGGAACCCTGGGAATAGGAACAGGTCTAGGCAAAAATATGAAGTGGGCCCCTCCCCCGGCTTTGCTGCCCTTTTTTCCACTCCTGAAAACATACTGCCATATGTCACTGAAGAAAAGGGAGCTGGAGAGTTGATAAAGTGTTACCTTGTGTAGGCCTGTTTGCATTTGAAAAGAAACCCAACAGAAGAATTCGATGAAGTTTTAATGGTAGCAGAACTCAAGCCCCAAGCCCACTGGTGTGGGACTTTCTCTTCACTGGTGGAGATCAACATCCCAAGTAGAGTAGAATTGGAGAGGAGAAGAGAAAAGAGAGATCTGGTCTCTTCTATCTCTTTGGGTTCTTCTAGCATCCAGTAGTTTTTCTGGCTTCTGTTGCTGTTGTTCATCCTTTGTTCTCAGAGGACCAATAACATCCCAAAGGTAATGTCTGGACTTGAGTGTGAATTGTATTTAAGTGAGGCAGAGCTGAATTAAATCATCAGCCTCACTCTCTCCTGTAGTCATCAAAGTCCAGTGGCAAGACTTTAGAGAGAAGATGGGAGATGCCAATTTCTGTTCAGGTTACTAAAGGGGATTCAAAACTCTGAGAAGAAGGCAACATGTAGATCTTCAATCATATCCTTGTTCTCAGCTTGCTACACTAGAGATTTCAAGGAATTTTCCCCTTGGGTGAGATCTGACACTCTCTCTCGGTTGAGCTGAATTACCTTGCTCTTAATGGGAGAATTCCTTCAATCTGTATTGTCTAGCACATATTCTCATATACACATATACACACACATATATGTATATATACATATACACGCATATATACTTTCTTTGATTTCTATTTTGTTACTGACTTGAATAAATATGTTTCTTTGATATTTGGTACGTGTGTTCAGTATGGAACTGGCATTTAGTGGGAAGGGAGTCAAGCCTTGGATATAAAGATTGGGACCTCTTTTTCCCCCTTAAAGAAACAGAGATTGGGAGTTTAGCTTGGACCTAAAAATTACATCTCTTAGATAGATATATTTTTAGTCCTGTACCCTCCCTCTCTGAGGAGAAAAGAGTGGCAGCCAGCCTGTGGCCTTCAACCTCCTGCTTTCCCCCCGCCCTTCCCCCCCCCACAGGAATTAGAGTCTCCCTTGGAGAAGGGTTGGGGCAGAAGACTCTACTGATGTTATCTATTCCCACTTTGAGCCACACATGACATCAGAGGGGAAGGGAAGGCAATAAGCATTTCTAGAGTACCAACTATATCCTGGTACTATGTGGCAGGCATTGTGCTAAGCACTTTACAAATATTATCTCATTTGAGCCCCACAACAATCCCACAACACGTTGGAAGTGACGTATTAGGGAAGAGACATCTTCGGGGTCCTTCAAATTACACCACATAAGCAATTGCCTCTTCTTGCCTGGATAATGAAGGTAGAGCCTTACACGTAGGAAAGAGGGGTAAAGAGCATAGAATGTTGTTTCTGTTCCCTCCCTCTCTCCCTTTTATGCGTACCCCTCAGGACTCACCATAGGGTCAAGAAACAGCATATTGCCATGTAACATAAACCAGTCCAATTTGAATTTATAAGAACTGAGGAAGAGCTTAGTAACTAAATAAAGCCAGTCAAGGAGAATTAGTCAAAGAAAGCAAGTAAGCTTTGGAGTAAGTTAGCTTTTGGCTGAGTCTTGAAGGAGTATTAGATGTGACTTAATGGTATGGGGGGAAATTTATGGGGTAGAGAATGGCAACAGGAAAAGCAAAGGAAACTAGTAAGTCATATATTTATCTCATCTTTTCATAGCAAGATCCTGTATCATATATTTAAGGCATAGTGGATGAGGGGGTGGGGTGTCCGTGGAATTAAGAAATTTGCCATTTTCATTTATGAACCCTTTTTTCTGCTCCCAAATCAGTATTTTATTATTACATGTCAATTGTATCTGCTGACTGTATCCTTATTACATCAGTAATGAACAGACATGCTCTCAATGCATCACATAAAAAGTTGTCAAATGAAGTACCAACAGCTGGCTGTGCAGATGTCAACAACAGCTGCATTTTGTCATCTTGAGCTGTTTGAGCACCAGTTAATCTCTCTATCTTCCTTCCTCTCAAAACTTTGACATTTATGCTTGAAATTATTCTTTCATCCTAGATAAGCAAATTCTGAAATTGCACCCAAATGCACCTAGTCCCTTTTACAAAGTTAAGTTGTTTGGGGTTTCTCTTCCCTCAGAAATTTGACATTAGAAAAAAAGAGAGAGTATTGCCTCCAGATGATTAGCAAAAGAAATCTCAGCTGAAGGGAAGATCTAATCTGTTAATTATACCACAACAAAAGATCTAAATGGTACGATAACCTTCCACATTGTTTGATCACCTATAAATGTATTTCATTAGGAAATCTGGAAATAAAATAAGTAATTCACCCAGCCTTTTCCTTGCAACTGACTTCTATGATCTAATCACCTTTTAGGAGGTATAAAAGGTCAACTTCACTGAATTTGAGCCCCAAATTGGGATTTCCGCTTGCCAAGTAGTAGCCTCAAAGACAATATCACTGTTTATCTGGTCAATTAATACAATTACTGCTTTGAATGTTTGTTTCATTCATCCTAGAAGACCTAACATCACAACACCCACTAGGTACTATTCAAAATGAAATCAGAAACATCAAATTGAAAAGCAGAGGCTACATTCAGAGCAATGTGTCCCAAGAGATGGAGTCTTCGACTAAATCACTGTAAGGTAGAATCGTGACTGTAACCTTCAAAGGGCTGTGTTCTAGCCTACTGGTAGTAACTGTGATAGAAGCATAGATAGGAAGCAGGAAGTGCAAGCACAGTCCCAAATACAAAGCAACAAAAAGTGGGGCCCTACCTCTTCTGTGTGTTATAAATACACTTAAAAAGTCACAGCATTTTCTCCAAACTTCAGCTGCCCAGGCAGCCAAAACATGATTTAATGAGGAAAAGAATACCTGTGAAAAGCATCCCTAAATAGTCTTCAAATTAGAGCTCCTTATTGGAGAAGCATTTTGCATTTTACTTGATTTACAGAGAAGTTATTACCTAATCAGTTTGAAGACTGATATACTTACACATAACGAAAGACAGTATGGCCTAGCGGACAGAGAGCCAGCCTTGGCATCAGGGAGACATGGGCGAGTCCTATCTCTAATATACAAGGCTTAGTACAGTTTTAAGTCATTAAAGCTATTAAAGATTATAACTGTTCTAAGCCCTTTGGGACATTCTGTACATTGGCGATGAGCCATGGACAACTCATTTCAGCTCAGTGCTCCCAGACAGCTCTCTAAGACTCCAAATTACAGCTGGTATGCTCTATTGGTACAAGTTTCTCTCACCTATGATCATATATCTGGACCATTTTTTTAAACCTATGTGTAAAGTTGATTATTCATAGTGAACCTTGCTTTCAGTTTCTTGTTGATATTAACCTCTGCCCTGATTAATTAAATAGCTTATCACTGAGGTGCTGACCTCTGCTCTTAATGCAAACCCTTTTAAACTTATTTCCTTCTGAAGGAAAGTGAACTTATCAAAAGAGGGCAACCTTGACTAGGTTAACATTTTGCATTAATGTGGGAAGTATTGCTGTCTGTCCTCAAGATTGAGCATGGAATAAGCATGAATTGAGCTCAGGGAAGGGGACCTCGAATGTTCACCTCCTTCCGAATTAACATGGGGCTTCGTCATTTTATTTACAGTGCTACAAACTCTCTGGACAATGGACACACTCATATTCAAACACAAAAGTTAAACAAATATGATTTTCAGATCACCTATACCATGAATTAAGTGAAACACAACATAAGGATATAACAGCAATTAAGACAAAGGAGAAAGAGGAAACAAGAAGAAGGGGAGTTTTAAAGAAGAGTCTAAAATGCTTTGCTAATGAATTTGGAGTTGGCTACAGGAGAAAGAAAAGACATGTAGTGATCTATTATTATCATTAACATGTAGCTATCTACTGTCTCTCATTTATATTATACGATAAGCACTTACTCAATCAAATCATCACTTGCCACTAGTTACACTCACTCATGACCTCCTGTCCATTGACTTCTCCCACTTCCAACCTTGTGACCTTGGGCAAGACACATAACTATGCCTCAATTTCCTCATCCGTTTAAAAAAAAAAGAAGGGGTTGGTGCAGCTGTCTTCTGAGGTCTCTTTCAGTTCTAGATTTATGAACTCTGAACTCTGTAGGTACTCTCTTTTCCTATGCAGAGCTCCTGGAAAGTTCAGAACTATGTCATTCAGGGACACAGCATTTGTAAGAGTTCTCAAATAGACTTCCAAAATATTGGAACCACTCTGTGGACTGACTCTAAGACTCAAAGTTACATAAACTCTCCATCCAACTTGCATAGGCAAGGGATTCCTGTCCTTGCCAGACTTTAAAATCCACTATCCCCACACATCCACAACTCAAGACCTTTTCACTCATAAATGGGCCCGAAGACAAAGGGACAAAAAGACATGATCTATCCCAGCCAAGGGGAAAAGGAAGAAGGAGAATAAATTGAGGCTTGGCTTAGGAAGAATATTAAGAGTTACAGAGATCCACTGCTCTTCTGGCCAGAGACCGAGGGCTTAAGGTGGAGGGAAAGAGCTATAGCTAAGCCACCATTTAGCCCACTAGAAAAAGGAGTAGAAGTTCTACGTACATCTTCCTTATACCCTTTCCGCTACTCCTGGTCTAGCCAGGTAACATGGTGGGGTCACACCCTCTAGTCCATTCATTACCTTTCTTCTCTCTAAAGTCGTCAGGTCTTTATGGGGGCTGTCTCCGGTTGTCCTGATCTATATCTTGCCACTGGACCCAGATGGCTCCAGAGGAGAAAGTGAGGCTGGTGACCTTGCACAGCCCTCCCTCACTTAAATCCAATTCACTTGCAAGTCATGGCATCACCTTCCTGACACCACGGTCTTCAAAAACGGAGAACAAATGACAACAATGAAGTCTTTATAGACTATTCCTGAGATCCTGAAGGATGGAGACAAAAATGTTCCTTCTTTCCAAGCTCTTTACCCAATCTGAGGGTCATTGGTTGTGCCTTTCATTTTCTTTTCTTTTTTTTTTTTTTTAAGAACAGGCTACTTTAGAATCCTAAAGATCCTGCCGTGTTAACAACAGAAAGGCACCTCCTTAATTGCCACATGTCTCACTTCAGCTCCCTTTGCTGTGAATTCAGGATTATTCAGGGGAAGGATGATTATGTATCCTTTCCTCTACATAATACTCAAAACAGCCACAAGGTAATGTAATGAGATTTATCAGTTAATAAGTCTAGATGTGTGACCTTGGACAAGTTAAACTGTAGGTCTCAGTTTCCTCCCCTGTTACATGAGAGGATTTGACTAGATGGGAAGGCATCATATTTCACTGGAAAGAATATTGCATTTTGATGTCAGAGGAACTGGTTCCAAAACCAGGCTCCAATACTACTTACATGACAAGTCATTTAACCTCTCTTAACCTTAGTTTCCCCATCTAGAAAATGGGGATGAGAATAATAGCACCCACCTCTCAGGGTTGTTGTGAAGATCAAATGAGATACTATTTGTAAAGTGCTTTACAAAACCTTAAAGTACAATATAAGTGCTGGCTATTATTATTTTAATAGTAAATAAGGACTCTCTAACTTTCAAGTTAAAACCAACCCCATTGTTTCATTCATCAAGAAGCCCAGTATATAGGTAAAGCACACTGTTTAAAAACAAAACAAAACGTCTCTCCAAAGAATGAACTTATTTTGATGTACAATGTTGCTGATAACTTTCTCCTCATCGTTGATCTCAGTCATCCTGCTGCCTTTCCTCAGCCAGAATATGAATAAAATATCAGGCTGCTGATTAACGACCCTATATACATACACCACTTTGAGATGTCTGAAAGAATTATCCAAAGCCTCAGACAGCTCTATAATGTCACATCTAAATTAGTGGCAGCATTTTAAAAATGTGTCCTCTGTTATATAGGCCATGCTATCAGGATGAAAACTAGACTTAATTTCCACTGAAAAAGAAGAATAAAAATTTGCCTGGGATTCTAATATGATGAAAACGCTAGGTTCCTTAATATCACCACACATGGACCACGGCACCAAATAAACATCAAAATTTTGAATTCAGTTGCATTCACACCTCCCATATTATTTTTTCTAGATTGTCAGAAACATCGGAAACAAAAATCTACTACAGGAGTGAGTGAAGGAAAGCCTTTATCGAGAGAGAAGCGGGCATGTGGGAGTTGGTTCAGTGGCACAATCAACTTTTAAATAGTAAGATCCATACTCCACCCACTAGGGCTACGATTGGTCTAGTTCATCTGAGTCACACTCTTTCTGGACAGTCCATCCCATGTTCTTCCATGCTCTGTTCAACTCCTCTCACTTCATGCGGTCCCATGGCAGCGATCTCTGCCCTTGGACTGTGTCAGTTGATCTTCAATAAGCTTATTAAGCAAGTGAAGGAGAGAAAAGCCTTTGCCCTGGTGAGGCCCCCCTTTTTGACCCCGATGGGTTGCAACCAGTTTAGCCTCGAGGGCTCCTTCTTAGGGAACTAGTTGCTTGTGAAATGTTTGGGGCACTTTCTGATTGGTTGAGGGACTATTCACAAGGTCTTGGAAGTCCTCAGAATCCCCTTGCTCTGTTGTGAAAGCCTAACTCCTAACTAATCCTTTTTCATATAGATCAATAATAAATATCACAGAGTATTGTCTCTCAGAAAGGTATGAGCAATGTACAAGAGGTCTTTTGTATTCTTGTGTGTGTGTGTGTGTGTGTTCTTATCCGGAACTCCAAAGAAATGTGTGTTCTAGCCCTTCTCCCCAACCATCTCCATCAGGTTCCTGCCCATGGATCACTGATCACTGACATCTATACCCTGTTACGGACATTTGCATTTATTTCTCAGTTGTGTCTGACATTTCATGACCCCATCGGGGTTTTTTTGACAAAGATTCTGGAGCGGTTTGAAATTTTCTTCTCCAGCTCATCCTACAGATAAAGAAACTGAGGCAAACAGGGTTAAGTGATTTGGCACAGGGTCACACAGCTAGGAAGTGCCAGAGATCAAATCTGAACTCGGCTCTTCCTGACTCTAGGCCCGGTGCTCTATATACTGTGCCACCTAGCTGCCTGTTAACAGAAATATCTGCGGTCTATTAGGGTCCCAAAGTCATCATACTGGCTTCCCGAAGCAGACTGTGACCACTTATTCATGAGGTCACAGAGCTAGAAGGGACCTTCATTTTAAGAGAAGAAAGCTGAGGCCAAAGGAGTTTAAGTGACTTGCCCAAGACCACACAGTTGGTAAGCGCCAGAGGTAGGATATGAACACAGGTCCCCTGGCTCCGAGGGCTCTTTCCTAGTCTCCCAACAACTTACCACCAAATGGCACACTACCTATTTATTCTCAGTCATTATATTTACTGTATTAGATCTACTGGAGAGCTGAGTTCATTAACTATACAGAAATTAAGTTGGCAGGAGAAACAATAACAATGACTTCATTAAAAAATAAGTTGAAATCAATTCTAAAGGCTTCCTCCAGGATAAAACACAAAATCCTCAGCCTAGCATTTAAAGTCCTCCACAATCTGTCTTTCACCTCCCATTCCAATTTTATTTTGTATCATGTCCCTTTATGGATTAGAAGATTTAAATATGCCTTTAGTACCCTTCTTTGTTTCAGTCAAACTGGACCACCAGCTATTCCCCAAAGAGGACATTCCATCTCCAACCTGTGTGCTTTTGTGAAAAGAAGCAGTGCCCCCATTTGGAATGTGTTTCCTTTTTACCTCTGCATTGCACAATCCCCATGTAACCTGAGTCCCAAAGCCCATGGGTATGGGGCCTGCCTCATAGGTGGAGATCAATGCCCTGCACTTGCCGGGGAGTGGGAGGGGGAGGAAGAAGAGTTGGTAAGCTGGAGTCTCTTCAGAGGTTTCTTCCAGCTCTCCTCATTCTGCAGTGGCTTCAGGCGCTTCTGGCTTCCAGCTTTGCAAGAGAAGATGAAAGATGCCAACCCCACTTCATACTGCTGAAGGAAAAGACTCTGGGAAGAAGCTGACATGAGAGGAGCTGGCAGTGTGCGCAAGGTCCCTATCACCAACTTGCTACACTACCTGAGAGTCTTTCCTCTTGCAGGAGATCTGGGACTCTTCGGTTGAGCCGAGTTGCTGTTTAGTTATTTTTCAGTCATGTCTGACTCTGTGACCCCTTTTTAGTGTTTTCTTGGCAAAGATACTACACTGGTTTGCCATTTCCTTCTCCAGCTCATTTTGCAGATGAGGAAATTGAGGCAAACAGGGTTAAGTGATTTGCCTAGGGTCACACAGCTAGTAATTGTCTGAAACCGAATTTGAACTCATGAACATGAATCTTCCTGGCTCCAGATTCAGTGATCTATCCACTGCACGACCTAGCTGCCCTAAGATGAGTTACCTAACCCCAAGTTGGAGAACTCCTTCAATCTGTATTGTCTGGCAAATATTCTGTGTGTGTGTGTGTGTGTGTGTGTGTGTGTGTGTGTGTGTGTGTGTGTGTGTGTGTCTTTTCCGATTTCTATTTAGTTTTGGAATTGGATAAATGGGTTTCTTTTCTATTTGCCATATGTGTGTTCATTGTGGAACTGATATTTTATGGGAAAGGAATCAAGCCTTGAATACTGAGCCTGGGTTTTCCTTCTCCCAAATAATGAAACAATGATCAGAAATTAGCTTGAACCTGAAAACCGCATTCTCTAGATCAGTTAATATTTAAAGGAGCAGACAGATATAATTGTATCCCAGAATACTTCTCTCTCTGAGGAGATAGGGTGGTAGCCTCTGACCTCAACCTCCTGCTTTTTCTCCTGGTAGGAAATAGAGTCTCCCTTAGAGAAGGGTGGGGAGAGAAGAGGCCACACAATGACACCCCCATGCTACATGTGGGGTACAGCCTTCACCACACGCAGTTTCCCTTAAATAACAGTTCAACTGCAATCTCCTACCGAAGGCCTTTTCTGATTCCCCCAGTTCCCTGAACTCTCTTGAAAGTGCTGTGCATATAACTTTGTAGATAAATTATATTTACTTGCTTGTGTACCTCGTCCGTTGCTTCACTAGAGCATAAGTTCCTCAAGGGCAAGATTACTTTTTGTTTTTGTCTTTGTATATCCAGTATCCTGTACAGATCCTTGCCCTAAGTACACTTTGGCCTTCTACATTGAGGGAGACACAGGTGTTAGAGGGTGGCTCCCCAGCAATCTAGAAAATCCATGTAAATTTTTTTGGCCCTCCCTTCATACCAGAGAAGAAATCTGAATTATTATACTATTAAAAGATAAAATATGTTCATATTATGCAATACTATACACATATTTTGTGCACTTCTGAGTTTCTAAACTTTTTCTGTGTTGCCTGTGGCTTCCGTAAAACTCCCCCCAAATTCTCATTTAATTTCTTATGCCGACCCAGGATATCAAAATCTTGATGGGGAAAGTCATGATGGAAGGGATAATTGTAGCTGTTTAGGAAATTTTAGTAGGTAGGTGCTCAACAAATGTTTGTTAAACTGAATTGAATCCAGTGGCTTACTGGCCTGAGCTGGTATGGAACATCATTCATTCAGTTCTCCTCACAGACAGTCTCTGCCGAACAAGGAACTCAGACAAGGAGTAACTCGCTTCCATTGTTAGAGTGGGTCTTAATTGGTCTATCTCCAGTCTCCATTGATGCAGGGGCATCACACGTTAGAAGTCAAGCTATATAGAACGCCAAAGTCTGACTTCAGTGCCCAGCTTTATTTTTGGTAATCGTTTTCTCAGATAAATGCCCCATTGTAAAGCAAAGGGATACTTAACTTCTTGGAACTGATAGGGAATCTTGTGGCATCATGTGGATATAACACTTGGGGGAAGGGATGTGTTTGTATAATTAGGGGGTAGCTCCTATTAACTAGGAGTTTGACCCTGCACTGTAAAAAGCACAATAAGCCTTTTCATTTGGGGGATCAGATTGTACATTTCTTTCAAAATTCTCTAAAATACGCATCTCACTCTCCCAAACTGTAATTATTTACTAGTAAGTCCATAAAGTGAAAGATTTACAAGGAAACATATCGTCCTCTCTCTTTCTTCCTCCCTCCCCCTTACAGGACATAAACACAGACATATATGTGTATATATACATACACACATGTGTATGTCTATCTTTGATCCAGCTATCCATCCATCTATACATATGTGCATATATATATACATATATATGTATATACACACACACACACACACACACATATATGGTAAAAGCAAATCAGGGTCAATGCATTCCTGTGTAGGTATTAGATGTGAAAAATACTCTCTGGCAATCTTAATGTCTCTTTCTTCCTTCATAATGACTCGATGCATAAAAATGAGTATTCTTCCTCCACCTTGATCCCTGAGCTCCTCAGTGAAGATTTCATCTTGCTCTTACAACACATGATGAAGCATTTTCCCCATTATAATGTGACAATGGCACTACTGAGCACAACAATTTGAGCCTGAATATATGACAGCCAAAGAGGCAATTTTAAGAGGCAATTCCACCTAGAACTATTTGGCAAAATGCATATATAAAAAAAAGACTCAGAGGTATGATTAAAGAAGACACATTAACACTGTCTGAAAACAGTGCCCTTAACAAAAGAACACTGAAGGCATTTGCATGGGAGGGGAGAAAATGGGCAAAAAAAGATGAACAAAATGATAGATAGGTGGGGGATTAAAGCAATTTTATCAGAATTATTATTCAATACTTGAAATGTAGACTAACCTAAGCAAAAAAACATGAAGACTTTCAATATGATATAGAAAATGTTTGGCAAAGCTAAAAAAAGACTGTGTAATTAGTTTACTCAAGTATTAAATCTGACATCTAGAATCTCAATATTAACAAAAATGTGATAATTATAGCTAGAAGGCTTTTTTTATTGAATGTAAATTAATATGCAACACATTAAGCATCTTTCCTTAGCTATTGTTTTCTCCCATACAGTGTTCACACTTACAGGAAGCCTTTGGGCTGAACTCTTAAATCTCTCTTCAAATTCACAGTCACCTCCTTTTTACATTTCCAATCAAATGAGAAGCAGATCAACAGTGAGCTGGGGGGGATGGACATATCAAGCCAGTCCTGAGGCCATTTCTACAAAATTACATTACCTTTTGCTAGGATAATCTCATACCTCAGAGAGCTCAGATCTCTAGGAAAATCTAGGTTGCTGTACTCCTAGAGAAGTATATTGAATAAAAGGGAGTCCACATACCACATTCACATCATTGACCATTGTCTGTATTCACATGTATCTGCCAGATAGACTGTGGTGATTGAGCTAAGCAGCTGATTCAGTTAAACAACCTGTCAATTAAATCTAGTCACTGATTTTGGCTGCATTTGTGTCAGTAGATTAACCAATATGGTTAGTCAATGTATAATTTAGGAATATAGTTATGGTCTAGTCACATGATGTAGACCTAGCCATGATCAGTTGGGTCCATGAACGGACTGACCACACATCGGAGAAACTTCACCATCCTATACCCCACGCAGTTCCCAAGCTTGCTCGCTCAAGTGTCCTGCATCATCACTTAGTAAAGTAGAATGGCTGTGTTCCATCACAGAACCCTGCCCTTTTTGAAGCAACCTATTTATAGCATTCTCTCCTAGTCTTCATTGCTGTTTTATTCTGACCTTCAGGCCACTCTCCCAATTTTCTTAATGACTCTAGTACTTAATTTCCTTCTAGTACTATACCTTCTTTTTCAACTGATCCCCTATCATTCTAGTTTACTCCAATATTCATGTTGATGATGTTTCTTAACAATATAACATTATTCCTCAACCCCGACTTCAATGACCCCTTTCTCTGCCCTACTTTAGTCATACACTAGCACAGACTTCACCATCTTTTTAAATTGTACCACATCACAGATTTGGCACTCTGAGTTTCTATTCTTTTAATGTCACTGCCCAACCATCTATTCTACCATGTCTGTCATTCACAACAGACCTACTACCTGATGGGGGTGGGGCCCAAGCCAAGATCTTTGCCCTTTGCCCCAAAGGGAATCTGACTCACAGGCCCCAGACCCTCATCTCCCTTTGAAAGCCTTAGGCTCCCTTCTGTCTCAAACTGTTCCTTATCAACTTCCTTTATCTCCTTTTGAAAGTCCTAGCCCCACCTTGATTTTGTGCAGATGCCTTTCAAACTTCTGCCTTCCTGTTCCCTCCATTATCTATTCCCATTGTCTATTCAATCTCTCTGACCTCCCCAATTAGAATTCTTACCTAGACCCTTTTCCCAACCCCCTTCTCTGGCCACCCAAAGTTACTTTAGTATTTAAGATCCACCTTGGCCCTCATTCAGATGCTGAGAATCTCACGCTCAAAAGGCTGAGAACCTCTCATGCCCGCTCATCTTTATGGGCGTCACCTGGTCAACGTGATTTATCACTAATAAACTTTTTCTCTGGCTGAAGAAGATTTGAGGTGAATTCATTCAGCAGGGCCCAGTACTGTGATCTTGGGGTCCCAGCACCCCAAAACCCCTAGACCTCTTCACTACCCACCCTTATGATGACCTTCAATCCCTTGGTCCATTCCTATTTTCTCAGTCTTACTTCCTTACTCTGGCTCTATCTGCTTCCATACTTAGCACTGATCTCATTATTTAACACTTTAATACTTTCCTCTTTCCTTACACCATTGTCTGGCCTACAGTATTTCATCCCCAAGTAGCCCCAACACTTGATTTCATAAGCCTTCCTTTTGACAATCATTAGAAGAAGTTATTAAGTTCAATTTATTTTGTCCACTAACTTTATGGTATGTAACCTAAGCCTGAGCTCTTACTGCTGCTCAACCATCCTCCCTACCTTCACTGACTCCCCATATCATTGACTCCAATGACCTTCACTCATGCCCTAGATTGCTTGTTATAGCAATCATTCTAAACTTCTTCCTCTCACTTTGTGTTACTCTAGCTCTACGGTTACCTTGTTGAGAAGGTTAAGGTCATCTGATGTGAATTTCCTCAGGCCCATTCCTCTAAACTTCTCAGAATCATCACCCAGTCTCTTCCTTCCCTCTGGACACAGAAGAAGAGGTATCCATACTCATCATGAAGGCTAATTCTTCCCTTGGACCCCCCTGACTTTATTCCCTCCCAACTTCTCCAGGCCATTGTTTCAGCTATCACTTCCTTCTGACTCTGTCTCTCCTTACACATATAGTTTTAATCCTTGCTCCATTGGTTCTTACCCATTTACCTATAAACTATGTTCCATTCTCTCTAATCCTAAAGGAAGAAATCTCTTATTCTTCTACTCTATCCTTCTATAATCACTGATTAACTTACTGAAAAAGTAGTCTATTCCTAATGTCTCTATCTACCTGTTATCCATTCTCTCCCTCAGTTCTTCAGAAGCACTGCTTTACTGGCTCTCTCTCAAGTCACTGGTGACCACCAGACCACCAAATCTAGGAACGTTTTTCCAGTCTACATCCTCTTTTAATTCTTGGAAGCTTTGAACACTGTTAACTATTTCCTCACATAGGATATTTGCTTCTCTCTTGGCTATAGAGGTATTTTATGCTCTTTTGGTTTTCCATTTATTCTTCTATGTACTCCATCTCTGGCTCCCTCATTGACTCCTCATCCTTTTTATTTTTTTTTTTGATTTCTTAATATTGGTGTTGCTCCACATAAGCTCTTTGTGGACAGAGACAGCAGTCTCAACATTATTTAGCAAATGATGTTCAGTTGTTTTTCAATAATATCTGACTCTTTATGATCCCATTTGGGGTTTTCTTGGCAAAGATAGTGGTTTGCCATTTCCTTCTCCAGCTCATTTTACAGATAAGAAAACTGAGGCAAACAGAGTTAAGTGCTTGCCCAGGGTCACAAGCTGCTAAATGTTTGAGACTGGATTTGAACTCAGGAAAATGAGTCTTTCTGAATCCAGGCCCAGCACTCTATCACTGTGCCACCTAGTTGCCCTTATTTTAGCAAATATTAGGTGCTTAGTAAATGTTTGTTGATTGATTTATCAATTGCCTAGGAGAGAGAAAGAGGTTATATGAAATTGTCATCCTAGTCTGTCAGGATCCTTTTTAGGATGGAACTGCCCTCCAGAATGTTCTTGTCCCTCCAATATTATGTCATCTAAAAAAACGATACACATTTTATCCTCACTTTCATCCAACTTACTGATTAAAATAAAAGTTGAACAGCACAGAGCAAGAGTTAACGGCAACTTGGGACACTCCATTACAACCTCCCTCACAGCATCATAAACATATACAATCTCCTTCACCCTAAAACAGGGAAGAACAAACATGTAAGATTTGTCTTGCTCATGTACATTAAGTATACATCCAAATGGATTGTCTAAATCTGGCTTTAAGTGACTCATGGTTAGAGATCTCTGGAACTTCCCCCCTACCCCACCTCAGACTTTGATTACTCCCCAGAAGTGAACTAGAAGGAATCATGAGGCTAGCTAATCTGTACTCCTCTGAGAAGGTGTATTGGCCTAGAATTATATCTATCTCCTTCCCCCACCCCCACATATTGTTAGACTAGAAGGATAATGTATAGGTACAAAATCAACAAAGCCACTATCTTCCCTAATTACTATCCTTTAAAGGGGAAGAATACTCTAAGCTTGGATCCATAGGCTTGACTCTCCCATCAAATGCTAGTTACACAAAAGATCATCACAAATAATGAATAGTGAGTAAGCCCATTTATACAAGCAGATAACAAATGTTAGAGACATTCTATAGATTAGAATATACCAGAAAATACACAAAGTGAATGAGTTCTTCCACTAGGAGTGAGATATCTCAGTTCAACAAAGAGAAAGGCCCTTATCTCACCCAAGGGGAAAATCTTCAAAATCTCTAGTGAAGCAAGCTGGAAATCTGGGACACATTGAGGCATTGGCTCAGCCACATATCTACAAGAGAGTCTTTATCTTTCTCCTCCCTAGAGTCAACCTCCAAGAAATTCTGGAAATGCATGTATCTCTCTTGAGGCAGAAATGAAGAGTGTCTCTCCTCTTCAGAACTTTCCCATCAACCCCACTCTTCATGCAGCCACTCAGCATAGAGTAATCATTTTCTTCACCAATCTGAAATCATGCCTAAACAGCAACAAACAAACAAAACCCAGGTTTGAAATCCAGGTTACAGATGCAAAGAGGCAAAGAACAGAGATCTGTATTCTTGAAAAATGGCAGCCTCAGATGGGAAAGGTCTGAGGCCTTCCTCCTTTACATCATTGTCTCTCTTACCTGAATAGCTGCTGGACAGGAAAGAGCCAAATCAAGAGCCCCAACCCATCCTTTCAAAGCCAGCACAATTGCTACCTTCCCCAGGAATCCTTCCCTGATATTGCCCCCTAAATAATAATGCTATGTAGAAACTTCATTAAGTCTGAGACCATTCTCCCTAGGGACTAAGATGGTATAGGTCAGAGGATACTCTTAGATGATGGGGGTGGGGGGAGTGGGTAAGAGGGGTAGGAAATGTTTGTAATGTTTGCTCTTGCTATGTCTTCAACCTTATTTTTTTAACTTCATTTAGTACTTGTTTTTGAGACCCTGTGAAGCCTTAAAAAAGTAACCTCTAACATGTTTATAATTTGAAAGCTTAAGTGTTTTACACCTACATTACTACATTTGAACCTCACAGTAAACCAGTGAAGTAAGTAATAAAAGAATCATTATCAGAGAAGGAAACTGAGACCCAGAGAGTTTAAGCATCCATGACTTAAGACAGTTAAAATCCATGGTCTCAAAATTATTTATTCTCAGAGGAAGGATTATAATCCAGGGCTTTCTGACTCCAAATCCTACGTGACAATGCTTCAGTATTATACTTATTCTGTAATACTGGGCACCAGATTTATCTCTCTCTGTCTTGTCTCTCTACCAGACTGTTCTATCTTTGCAGGAACTATATTGTATATAAATTTCATGTCTCCTGAACTTCTAGAGTAGCACTCTTGTTGTTGTCATGACATCAGAGAGGTAATGCCATGACAGGCAAGTGAGTTGGATTTAAGTGAGGCAGGGCTATGCAGAGTCACCAGCCTCACTTTCTCTTTCAGAGCCTTCCAGTGGCAAGATAACAGATCAGGATGACTGGAGATGGCCCTGCAGTACTCTATACATAGTAGGAAGAATATGTGAACAAACGAATGAATGAGAATTGAGAAAGAGCTGTCCATATTTTTCTGACTGGGTGAAGTTTACTGGGTCATGTCAAATTAAGCTGTAAGCTCCACTCTTGAATGAATAGGGTTCAATTTAACAACTGTGATAATGGTTATATTTTTTAAAGGTATTCAAATATCTAAAGGCAGAGGTTATGCTGCCCCCCTCCCCTTTTTTAGGGGAAATTCTTGACTAAAAATAAGTCATAGTCAAGCTACCTACAAGGACAAGTCATCAGATTTCCTGGCTGAATTATGATTTTTTTTCTTTTCCACAGGAGGGCATTCCACCTCATTTCCACCTTGTTTCTCCTAATACCAATTTAATTCTAGGCCATTTTCAGCAGCCTTTTATTACTTAAATCCTCCCATTGCAAATGAGGAAATCAGAAGTAAAATATTATTTCTAGCTCCCTGCCATGATGACCCAGCTGCAGCATAGTACTCTTTAAACAGCCTTCACATTTAGTAAGATAAGGGATCTCAAACCCCTAAAACAATGTCCCCAAAGTAATTGGAATACCTTAGGTGAACGCACTTCAGACATATTTTTGCCTTAGTAAAAGTCCATTTACAATGAAATCTCCAGAAGCTCTAAGTATAAAGGGTGGGTGGACAGAATGTAGTTTTGAAGTGAGACTATAGTTGTGGAAATGTTTTGAAAAGTTAAAAGGCTTATATAAATGTAAGGTATTATTTTGTTGTTGCTCTTCAAAATTACTCTTGCGTCTGAATGCTACATTATGGCAAGTTAACTGGTCAAAATAAGAGTGAAATAAAAAGCAATTCCTTTTAGATTAAGATGGGATTAAAATTTTTGGGACATCCTGTTGTTCAGTTACAGAGTCATAACCAGGAATTCTTGTTTGTGGAGGAAATTCGGTTGTGGGCATGGGTAAGATGCAGGAGGAGTGGAGGAGAGGGACAGTCTATCCCAGTCAGGTATAGTTGTATCAAGCCTGGGAGGAGGCTGATGGGTTAGAAATTAAGAAGTATGGAGAGGAGGAAGAAGGTAGGCACCAGGCTGTCAGGATTTTGGGGGACAGCCTAGGGCCAGGCAAGTGAGTACAGGTGGTCAAGCATGTGATGCAAAACCAATGAAGGGCCTTGAGATGCTGAAATAGCAGATGGACTACTCCTTCAGGGAAGGAGGTAGCATGCCTCCTTTCAGAGAAAGACTACCCTGAGCTACCTGGGTAGCTCATCTCTGCTTTTTTGGCCAATTTTGACTGTTCAATTACATTATGTTTCGCAGAGTAAATGAATCTATTCTTTTTTCTTTTTTCTTTTTTTCTGAGGCATTTAGGGTTAAGTGACTTGCCCAGAGTCACACAGCTAGTAAATGTCTGAGGCCAGGTTTGAACTCAGGTCCTCCTGACTCCAGGGCCAGTGCTCTATCCATTGCACCACCTAGCTGCCCCTTAAATGGATCTATTCTTTAATTTAATTTAATCTTTTCTTTAACATTTAATGGACTGCACACACACACACACACACACACACACACTTATACACATACATACTCACACACGTACATGCATACCACCTCTAGCCTGACTTGCAAACAGAAGCTATAGGCAGAGTATCTTGTTGTCAGGACTGTCAGCAGCCCTGCCGTTAAAGGCACAGGGCAGTCAAATTTGTCTGACTACACATATAAGAAGGGTTGCTCATGAAAAGAAAACTTGTTGACCGGAGAGGCAATGGCAGAAAGTTTTCTTCTGAAGGGGTGGTAACAGGTTTCAGGGTTCATAATGGAAGATCTGTAAATAGGACTTGGTGATGACTTTGTACATAAGCTGTTTGACACTGGTCTTCCCCATTAGACTAAGAACTCCTTGACAGCAGGGCATGCCTTTTGTCTTTCTTTGTATCCCCAGTGGCTGGCACAAAGCAGGCACTTAATAAATGTTTCCTGACTGACTGATTTCGGAAATTAGTTCCTCCATCATTCAGCAGTGAGGCACTTAAGGCAGTAGTCTTTCTAGTAGAAGAAGCAGCCCCACAAAATACCATCAGTCCATATTCCTAATTTCCCATACTCCCATGTGGCTTTCTGTGGCTTTCCAAAGCATTCAATCAGCTCAATCAAATGTTCAGTTCAATTCAGTTGGGAAATATAAACACAAAATTCTTATCTTAAGGAGCTTACATTCTACTAGACGGATACAACATGTATCCAGAGGCATAGAAGTAAATGGCATTCAAAGTACTGGAGAAAGAGAGGAAAGGAGATAGAGAGGAGAAAGGAAAGGAAAGGAGAGGAGAGGAGAGCAGAGGAGAGGAGAGAGAGAGAGAGAGAGAGAGAGAGAGAGAGAGAGAGAGAGAGAGAACTAATAATAGGAGGAAGCTAGAAAGGCATTACATAAAATATCTAAGTAAGAATTTGAAGGAAGGTTGGGATTTTATGAACAGAGGTGAGTAGGGAGTCAGGTCTAGACATGAGGGACCATAAGTAGGCCAGTGTGACTGAACAGAGAGTGCCTAAAGGAGCATAAAATGAAAAAAGATGGGAAAGGTGGGTGAGAGCCAGACTGGGGAGGACTTTAAATGCTAGGCTGAGAACTTCTGTATTTTATCCTAGAAGTGATAGTGATAGCAGTATGGCAGGCCAGATATGGACTTTGGGAACATCAATTTGGCAGCCATTCAAAGGATAGACTGTCTAACAGAAAGACTAGAAGTTGGGAGTCCAATTCAGAGGCTATTGTCTAAGTGAAAGGTAACGTCCAATGGAGAGGTTGTGCGAATGAAGAGGGTGAACATGAAATATATTTTAGAGGAAGAATATATAAGACCTGGCAACTGATTAGATATGAAGGTTGAAGCAGAGCTAAGATTCAAGGATAATTTCAAGGTCATAAGCCTGCGTAACTAGAAGGATGTGGTGCTGTTAAAAGAAATAGGGATGTTTACAGGAGGGATGGGTTTAGGGGGAAACACAATGAGTTCTATTTTGGACATGCTGAGCTTGAGATGCTAATGGGACCTCTAGATAGAACTGTTCAACAGGCAGTTAGTGCATGACTGGACCTTGCTACAAATGTTGAGATGATAGAGAATTTTAACCCCTTGAGAAGTACTAGCTTTAAGGAAAGAGATAGAGGATGGAGGGACGGAGGGAGAAAGGAAGGGAGGGAGGGAGAAAAGAAGGGAGAGTTAGAGAGGAAGGAAGGTAGCATTTATCAAGCATTCTGCTAAAACTGAGGATACAAATTAATGAAGAGAAATACTAGAGAAGGTGGCCTAGCCACACCAGATCTTAAATTGTATTATAAAGTAGCAGTCACCAAAACTACTTGGTATGGGTTAAGAAATACAGTGGTGGATCAGTGGAATAGGTTAGGCACATAAGACAGACACAACAGTCAATGACTATAGTAATCTACTGTTTGATAAACCCAAAGACTTCAGCTTCTGGGGTAAGAACTCATTATTTGACAAAAACTGCTGGAAAAACTGGAAATTAGTACGGCAAAAACTAGGCATAGGCCAACATCTTACACCGCATACCAAAATAAAGTCAAAATGGGTACATGATTTAGATATAAAGGCTGATACTATAAGCAAACTGGGAGAGCAAAGAATAGTTTACCTGTCAGATTTATGGAGAAGGGAAGAATTTATGACCAAACAAGAGATAGAGAACATTATGCAATGCAAATGGATAATTTTTATTACATTAAATTGAAAAGCTTTTGCACAAACAAAGCCAATTCAACCAAAATTAGGAGGGAAGCAGAAAACTGGGATAGATATTTTACAACAGTCTCTCTAATAAAATTGGACATACAATAGAAAAGCAAGACAATCCCTGCTCTCAAGGAGCCTGCATTCTATTTGGAGAGACAATAAATAGAGTATTGGATACTCACCCATGCACATCTTTTATATGTGTTATGGTTGTGTGAAATTACTTTTAAAAGGGGAGTAGTCCCTTATTCCACCATTAACTGTAAGGATTGAAAATGAAGTACCCCAGGAGATGTTCAGCAGTGACAATAAGATGTCACCATTGGGAGTTTCTCCCCCTTCAGAGGGCAGCTTTTCAAGGGGGCAGAGTAACAGAAAGAGCAGGAAACCACTGAGGACCAGAAAGAGAAGCAGATGGGGAAGGAGGAGAAAGCAAACAGAAAGAAGGTCAGGGAGCTGTAGATAAACTCTGTCACCTTCACAATTTTGCTGTCAGTGCACTCTGTTTTGCTATAATAGAGAGTGAGAAAGCCATCCTTTTTCATTTTTTAATTTATTCATTGGCTCATACCTCTGGAGGCTATCTTTCAATTCAACAATTCAATTCAACATTTATTCAATAGACTTCACTCTCTTAGTTGATCTCTTGGCCATGCTTACACACACACACCAGTAATCACTATCATATGACCACCTTCAAACACAAAGAGAACAGAAAGACAGGAAGGCCTCATTATTTGGGGCTCTGAAATTTTGCAATCTGCAATCCTCTGCACAGGGGGCAAGCTACAGTTTCCCTTTGCTTAGCAAAACTGTCTCTATAGATAATGCATATTGATTCACCTAGGAGCTCAGAATCATGGATTGTTAGAGGTGAAAGAGATCTCAGAAATCATCTAGTCCAATCTCTCCATTTCACAAATGAGGAAACTGAGGTCCAGAGAAGTAATGTGATTCATTCAAGGGTTTACAGTTAAGCTCTCTTTGAGAATATTCAAAGTACTTAAGAGAACAGGCTATTGTCCAGTCCTCTAGAAATCTCCATTTATCTACAATTGGTATGTTAAATACACATCTTTCTTATCAATTCATGAGTCAATCAACAAGCATTTATTAAGCAGCTTACTACATGCCAGGCACCGTGCTAAGTGTGAGGGATACAAAGAAAGTTTAAAAAAATGAAAAGCTCCCAGTCTAACGAAGGAGCCAATATGCAGACAACTATGCACAAAGATCCACACAGGATAAACCATAATCTCAGAGAGAAAGGGGATCAAGAAATGCTTCTTACAGAAGGTGGGACTTTAGCTAAGACTGCAAATCAAAGAAGCCAGGAGGTGGAGATGGAAGGCAAGAGTTCCAAGACTAGGAATGTCAGAGTACCCACAGTGGTAGACATGGAGTGTCGTATTTGAAGCAGGAGTCACTGGAAATCATGGAAATGATTAAGGTATAGGAACACTGGAATGGTAGGAAGGGGCTAGGTTATGAAGGGTTTTAAAAGCCAAACAGTGGATTTTATATTTGATCTTGGTTGTAACAGGGAGCCCCTGGAGTTTACTGAATGATGGTTAGGTTGAGGGGTGGGGATGACATAGTCAGACCTGTACTTAAGAAGGACCAATTTCATAGCTAAATGAACGCTGGACTGGAGTGGCAATAGGCTCAAGGCAGGGGGGACAACGTAAAGTTAGTCCCTTTATTGAGGAAAAGTCCTAATTCAGACTCTTCAATCAATCATTTAGATTCTTCTCTAGTTCAAATGAGGTTTGATTGTATGATGATGTGTGCCTATGTACAGAGAGGAAAGGAAACATTTCTGCAGCCCTTTGAGATTTAACCTCCCAAACCCTGTGAAGTAGTTACTACTCCCTGAATTAGGATCTAAGTAGCCAGAGAAGCCTCTGGTCCCATTTTCTCAGACCTGGCTCCTCTTGCACAATTCTGGTATCTGGTGTGTTTACACCCCCCCCCCCAAAGACCTGTCTTCTCACCTAAGATTTTAATCCTTTTGTTCTGAACTCATTTTTTCTTGTTCTTAACTTGTTTTGTCTGGGTGTCCTTCACTTGGCTGAAACCCTGCTAGAAATGATCTAGTGAATAAATTCATGCTATGGTGGTAATGATTCAGGGCAGCTTAATAAGTTATTCCTTCTAAGGGTGTCTGCTCTTGGACTGATTCTCCAAAAAGAGAATTTCAGGCCAGCTAAGGAGGCTGTAATTTCTCCTGAATTCAATTTAATAAACATTTATTATGTTTATTAAAAAACTACTATGCACTAGGCACTCTGCTAAGTGCTGAGGCTTCAAATAAGAAAAAAATAGTCCCTGCCCTCAAGGAGCTTACAGTGGAATAGAGGAAGACAACGCCCACGAGAAGGCTGGAAAGGGGGTAAGGAACACTAGGGGGTACCCAGTGTGGGTGCATCTTGTTCATGGAGTTGAATACAAGCACAGCTGCAGATGAAAAGTGGAAACCTCCCTGCTTCCCCTGGTGAGCAGGTCTTTTTGGCACCCCTCCCTTCCAAACGCTCTGCTTAGGTGGCCACCCACTCTGCTCATCTATGAGGCTAAGCACGCTTAGAATGGTCTGCAATGGGATCTGGAGCTAAGCCATTTGCTAGATTTCTCAGTCAGGGTGATATGGATCTTTCCCATGGAGGCAGAAACATTATCAGTGACCCCATCAGATCTGCCATTCCCCCACTACTTTTTTTTTTCTCTGAGACTCAGGACAATTGACCTGGCCTATCCATCTATTGGGTGAGGTGGATGGATGAAAGGATGACAGAAACCAGAAAGAAGAATGGAAAAGTAACAGCCACATCTTGTGATGACTTGGATAGACTTAGCCCTTCTCAGCAATGCAAGGATCTAAGACATCTCCAGAAGTCTCATGATAGAAAATGCTATCCCCATCCAGAGAAAGAACTATGGAGTTTGAATGTAGATCAAAGCATACTATTTGCTATTTTTTCTTCTGTTTTGTTTTATTTCTTCTATCTTGTGGCTCCTCCTCTTCTTTACAACATGACTAATGTGAAAATATGTTTAATGGGAATGTATATGTAGAGCCTATATCAGATTGCATGCCATCTTGGGGAGGATGGTGGGGAGGGAGGGGGAGAAAATTTAAAACTCAAAAGTTAATGGAAGTGAATGTTAAAAACTAAAAATAAACTAATAATTTAAAAAAGAAGAAGAATGGAAAAAGTGCAAGGGGTTTTGCCATACTTTCTGAGGCCAGAAAGAGGTGAATGAAATGTAGTTCTCCTAACTGAACCAGGAGGGAGAATCAGGGATCTTTCCATGTCAGAAACAAAAGTTGGAAGATCTTGATCACTGCCTAAGCAATCTTTTTGTGTGCCCACCAATCAACAAGTATTTATGAAGCATCTCCTTCATGCCAGGCACTGTGCTAGGTGCTGAGGATACAAGTACAAAGAATGAAACCAGCAATGAGTGTATGTTCTAATGAGAGACAAATATATATGTATATAAATATACACATACACATATATATATACACACACACATACATATACATATAAACATACATATGTATGTATACATATATTTATAGCATAGAACTAATAGATACAAACATATACAAAGTCATTACGTTCAGGAGGAAGAAGTCCACACACCTGGAAATGTGCTGAGTAGCTCTGACGCCCATTAGCCCAGACTGTGGCCCTTTCGTGAGGAAGCAGCTGCAGCAGGAAGGAGACAGCAGATACAGACTACAGTGACAGCAGAACTTCAAAGTCTTGACAAGAGGGGACAGATAACCTGGAAAAGTAACAAGAGAGTTCCTGTATCAAGGAGGGTGAGGCCAACCAGAAAGGAGAGATGCTGGACTCTCTGGCACCCTAAATTTCTCCCAATTTGGAATGGGAAAACTTAGCCTGAGAGTGCTACTACTCTGGGGTGACAGAATAAGCCCGTGGGAAGCTGGGCTTTGTCGGGGGGGGGAACATTTTCTTCACTGTCTATGGGATCAAGTCCTTTTGTATTCCTTGTTGTGCACAATCAACTTATTTTGTGTTCTGTACATGGTTAGTTTGGTGCTGGTAAATGAACTGAGGAGACTTGTAAGAGCTAGAAATGAGAGAAAACCAGACATTGCCAAGGGAAACTAGAATGGGGGCACAAGCCACAGAGCATGATGTTATTATTGATTTCTACCATTCTTTCTGTGTTCTACTGACACACAGGCAACACATTAATTCTTCTACATTCTATTGTTTTTCTCAGCATTTCTCAGCTTCTACCAGAGGCCAACATTGTCACATCCTACCTCTTCCTTGAGGCAAACATCTGTGTGTTCTGACAATCTCAAACTTAACCGAACAAATTTGGAAGTGGAAAGCAACTGGTTTCCTAAATACAGACTTCACTAATATCCATGGTTTCATCTTGCAAGATATTGAATTAAAATTGGGTAAAAAAGAAGTCTTCATAAAGAAATGAGAAAAGAGGGAAAGTATCTCTTTTTAAAGGCCTTCATTGTCTGATTCAGGGTAACAGATGTGAAGTTCACCACTGAGAAACAGCACAAAGGCACAATAATGCAGAAAAATGAAAATTTCAGGCCTGATTCATTAGTAAGTTCTGCATCATTTACTTGGGTTTTCTGCAGAATTAGCTTGCAAAAAAAGTGTATAAAGCATCCCAAATGATTAACTGCTACAGTCTTCTGAATCCCTGATGTGCTGTATGAATGACTCTCACCCCCAGAATCTCTGAGAGAGGCCCAGCCAAGCAAGGGCTGCAGGACTGAATCCATACAGGTCTGAGCTTTCACAGTGTCAACTTTCATGAAATTATAGCTCTGTATGTTTGTATTGCTGGAATGATGCCCCCTAAGAATTAGCTCCCATAGCCTTCATTCAGTGAAAGTCACTGAGCACAATGAGAATCCCTTTACTATAACAAGAAGAAAAAAGGTCTGGAACCGAAATATTCCCATTCTCAAAAACCTTTTCTAAAATGAAGTAATGCTTAACAGGGTGGGAGAATTGACTCAATTGCTCTGCATTTTCTGACTCAACCAAGGCAATTTTATTATTTGTGACCACAATGGGACAACTGGACTATGAAGATACAAGTAGGTCTAAGCTGTGTTCTTCAGCCATGTTCTCCAGCCAAGGGGAGGATGGCTCACCAATTTATAGTCTTACAACTGGATTCAGGGTGGTACAGAGTTGGAAGACAAATAGGGGCTAGTATAATGCTGGAAGAGAGAGGTACATTTTAAGGAGACTGGTGAAGATATAGATAAGGGGACACAGGGATCAAGTTGGAATTGGAATATTTTAGGGACAAATATTGCAGGTTGAGGAGGTGCTGCCCATGGCTCCGCCTCAAGATAGCCTACTTTCCCATAGGAACACATTCTCCTAGTTTCTTTAGGTTGGCCTACCCATAGGCCTTTTCAGTAATGTCAAGGTCTCTAGAAACATCACAACATAAGACAAATCTGGGTCCCTATTCCACAACAGTACACATGCCTCTCTCTGCTCTCCCTATGTCACCTCTTGCCTCCTCAAATGATGAGGTATGTTTTCCTCACCACCTAAGTCACTCTCTTATAGTAAGCTATATGTTTTAGGAAGTGATTAATTAAATCTTTGGTGATGAATGAAATGGCAATCTAGTGTCCTGAAAAAAAATAATGTATCTTCCTAAGTACCTGACTCACCCTCAAGGAATCATTTAGCTACCAGGAAGTATAAATCATAAATATGTGTTAAGGTTTTCTGAATCCATATGCCAAATGAATAACCATCAGAACTGGTGACTTACTCTCACTCCCACCCCCAGCCACATGCAACCTCTACTTCTCAGGAGCAATTCACTCCTTCTCTAAGGTATTCATGGCTCCTCTTCCCATCCCTACTGTGGCCCAGACTTACACATGCACATAGTTAAGCTAGTAACACTGGTTTTTGCCCTGAATTGTTTGGCTTGTATATTTTAAAAGATTCTGCTTTACCGTACACACAATCAACTAAGCCATCATAATCATTGTGTTCCTTATTTTTTGATCCCTGTCTTCTAAATCTTTCAGTATCAATACTCATTTGCTAAATGCCTACTATATTCAATTCTATTCAACCCAATAAGCATTTATTGAGTGCTTGGCATGTGTGCTGGGTATTGTGGAGCTAAAGATAAAAACAAAACCATGACTGCCCTCAAGGAGCTTACTTTCCACTGAGTGGATACAATATTTACATAAGTAAAGAATTAACAAGTTAATAAAATATAATTTCAAGGAAAAAGTGCTTAAAAAAAAAAGGATGGGACAGAGATACAGGGGCAGTAAATTCCTAGTGTAGACGGCACCTGCACTTTGGTTTGTAGAAAGACAGAGATTCTTCAAGGCAAAGACATGCATTCTAATTTTGTAAAGATATGGAGGTGGGACATAGAATGTAATGTCTTAGGAAGAGCTAGAAGGCCATGGAGAGTGCATGCCAGAGAATATCATGAAATAAGACTAGAAAGGCAAGTAGAGACAAACAGGGGGAGATTCTGCTCTAGGCATATGTCAACAGTGTCATAAAAGCTAGTGAAGAAAAGTAGGAAGAGGATGTGGTAGAGAGCTTCAAAAAATGTAGAACAGTCAGATAGGATGAAGTTTTTTTAAAAAAAGGAAACTGAATTTACAGTTAAGAAATCATTGGTAACCTGGTAGAAAACAGTTTTAGTAGGGTGTTGGGGATGGAACTAAATTGCAGTGGATTGAGAAGTCAGTGGGAGTTGAAAAAATGGACACAATGAGTGTGGACAACCCTTTTTAGGAGTTTGTTATAAAAGGAAGAATAGCTATAGAGTAATAATTTAGAGGATGGCAGGGTCAAGTGAAGGTTTTTGAAAATGGCAGAGACCTAAGCAAGTTCATAGATATGCTTGGTATCAGTGGTTATTTGATAGAAAAAGAAGATTTTTCACTTTCATGACACTAGAACATTGTTAGTAAGCCAATAGTATTTCTTAGTAGTCCAAAGTTGGTTAATAGGTTCATATGGTATTCAGGGTATAGAGGAAGGAGCCCCTGAGGACCTACTATGGGAAAAAAAAAGATAGGATTCCGGGAATATTTAGAAGACAGTTTAGGGCCAAAAGGTAAGGAAATCATTGAACTGGGGAAGAATTCCAGGATGAGGTAGATGCTGAGGTGTGAGTACTGAAAATGGGAAGTTACAATTTGGTACACAGGTACTTTTTTTTTTCTTTAAGTCAGACATAAAGGAAAGACCAAGGGCAGAGGGTATTGAGAAGGAAATGTTAGATAAAATGGATGAATCTGTCTGTGACAGAATTTCACAGTTTCTTATAAAATCTTCTTTCTTGTTCTTTCAATAATATTGGAAAAATTTTATGGCTTTTGGTGATTGTTAAGACCATAGTAAAACAAAAAACCAAAAAAGAAACAATAGAGAGGACTGTGTTTTAGGAGACAAAGACAAATATGCCATGTGGGCATTAATTTGGTTTGAACATTTTATTCAGTTGCTCAAAAGGGTCATTAAAAGTAGGTTTGTCTCTTTTAAGACCAATATTCTTATTGAATATCACTGAAAAAGATTTAAATAAAACATCAGCAAAGCGACTATAGCAACATATCAAGAATATCATGCACTTCAACCAGGTAGGATTTATAAGATGAGTACAAGATGGTTAAATATTAGGATAACTATGAAAAGATTATATTAATAACAAAATAATATCACATGATCACTCAATACCTACAGAAAAGGCTTCTGACAAAATGCAACACCCATTTCTTTTAAAAACACTAAAATACATTACAATAAATTAAGCTTTCCCTAATAAAGTAAATCTCTTAAACTAATGATAGTAATGATGACTAGTTTTTACATAAAGCTTTTCATCTCCTTTTATCCTCACACCAACCTTGCAAAGAAGATGCTGTTATTGCTCCCACTTTACAGAGGAGGAAACAGAGGCTGACTTGTCCGGGGTCACATAGCTAGTAAGTATCTGAGGCCAAATTTGATTGAACTCAGGTCTTACTGACTCCAGGTCCAGAGTTCTGTCCACTGTGCCACCTAGCTGCCAAGAACAAGCATTATATGTAATGGAGATGCACTAAAGGCTCTTCTAGTAAAATCGGAGATAAAGCAAGGATGTTCATTATCACTACTATTATTTGACACAGTGCTAGGATGGTAGATGTATCAATAAGACGAGAAAAAGAAATTGAGAGAATAATAGGCAAACGACAGATTTCGTATACTACTTTATACAGATTTCAAGAAATCTCTGAGTCTGAAACAGGTTATCATAGGAGATAATGCTATCTCCATTCCTATAGATAACTAGCTAAATGCCTTTTGCATGCTTTGACGGATCTATGAACTCACTGATGTGGGTACTTTTTTTTAAATGAAGATCCACGACTGCCAATCCTGTACACACAATCCTTCTTGTCCATTTTCTCTCATAAATCTACCATAGACGGTCCAGCCAACATGATGAGGGACTCATGCAGATGCCTAGACATTCCCTGAGCACTAGTAGAGAATGTGGGCTGCCCATCAGTTATCCCTTGCTCATTTTTCCCAGTCATAAATTTCTCTGATGATATCCTTTACACAACTTTTATGGCATAATTCTGAATTTATAATGTGTTGCAGCCTGCTCTTGCCCACTATGTGTTTATTGCAGCTTGGCTTTTGACTATCAAATTCAGTTCTTCCGAGATTGATATTCCAGAGTTTAATCCTTTCTTAGAGGCAGAGCCAAGATGATGGAGTGAGAGCAGTGACCTGCTTGAGCTCTCCCCCAAACCCCTCCAAATACCTATAAAAAATGGCTCTAAACAAATTCTAAAACAGCAGAACACACAAAAAGACAGAGTGAACCAAATTTCCAGACCAAGACAATCTGGATGATTGATTGGAAAGGTATATTACACCAGGCTGCAAGAAGAGCGCAGTGTGGCGTGGGCACGCGGGCCACAGCAAACATGGAGCAGGCCTCAGAGAACCTAGAGCAGGCCTCAGAAGACTGAATCGCGGGCAGCTTCTCAACTAGGCTTCTCAACCCATGAACGCCTAAGACAACTTAGATGGTCAGTGGGAAAAGTTTGTTTCTGTGGTGAGAGAGGAACTAGGTCAGAGCCAGTTTCAGAGCACAGAGCACAGAGTGTGGGCACCTGGGCACTGTCTGCATCCTGAGCTTCCGGCCCACAGACTGAGGGGGAATCGAGTGGTTGATCAGAGGGGGATTGCAGGGATCTCTTTGCCAGTGCTGAGGCAGGAATTTCTTGCTTTGCCCGTGCTCAGATCTGGGTTACAGTTCTGGGTGGCGGTCCTGGGGTGAGGAGGAGTGCTGGCGTGGTGGAGCTTGTAGTGGCAGTGGGGAGGAAACCTTCCTCACAGTGTCAGGACAGAAAAGACTGCTTGTGGTCACTAATAGACCACAGCACAGGCCAGGAAAGGAGTAAACACCTCGCCCCTTATCATACCACCTTGCAAGAACTGAAAATTTACAGGTCCCTACAAATATCTCTGAAAACAGCTGTATAAACCCTTCGAAGCTTGGGACAGCACATTCTCCACATTGGAAGCAGACTCTTACCTTAACAAAGAGTTTAAAACTGAAGTAATTGGCTGGGATCATGAGCAAGCAGGGCAAAAAGAGTCAGACTATATTATCTTACTTTGGTGACAAAGAAGATCAAAACATACAACCAGAGGAAGACAACAAAGTCAAAGCTCCCACATCCAAAGCCTCCAAGAAAAATATGAAACAGTCCCAGGCCTTGGAAGAGCTCAAAAGGGATTCTGAGAAGCAAGTAAGAGAAGTAGAGGAAAAACTGGGAAGAGAAATGAGAGTGATGCAAGAAAATCATGAAAAACAAGTCAATAGCTTGCTAAAGGAGACCCAAAAAAATACTGAAGAAAATAACACCTTAAAAAATAGCTTAACCCAAATGGCAAAAGAGCTCCAAAAAGTCAATGAGAAGAAGAATGCCCTAAAAAAGAAAAATTGGCCAAATGGAAAAGGAAGTCCAAAAGATTACTGAAGAAAATACTTCCTTAAAAATTAGAATAGAGCAAAAGCTAGTGACTTTATGAGAAATCAAGACACTGTAAAACAAATCCAAAAGAATGAAAAATTAGAAACAATGTGAAATATCTCATTGGAAAAACAACTGACCTGGAAAATAGATCCAGGAGAGAGATTTAAAAATTATTGGACTATCTGAAAGCCATGATCAAAAAAAGAGCCTAGACATCATCTTTCAAGAAATTATCAAGGAAAACTGCCCTGATATTTAGAACCAGAGGGCAAAATAGAAATTGAAAGAATCCACATCTCCTCCTGAAAGAGATCCCCAAAGGAAAACTCCTAGGAATATTGTAGCCAAATTCCAGAGTTCCCAGGTCAAGGAGAAAATATTACAAGCTGCCAGAAAGAAACAATTCAAGTATGTGGAAACACAATCAGGATAACACAAGATTTAGCAGCTTCTACATTAAGGACCGCAGGCATGGAATATAATATTCTGGAGGGCAAAGGAGATAGGATTACAACCAAGAATCACCTACCCAGCAAAACTGAGTATAATCCTTCAGGGGAAAAAATGGTCATTCAGTGAAATAGAGGACTTTCAAGCATTCTTGATGAAAAGACCAGAGCTGAATAGAAAATTTGACTTTAAACACAAGACTCAAGTGGAACATGAAGAGGTAAACAGGAAAGAGAAATCATAAGAGACTTATTAAGGTTGAACTGTTTACATTTCTGCATGGAAAAATGATATTTATAACTCATGAGACCTTTGTCAGTATTAGGGTAGTTGGAGGAAAAAATTATATGTATGTACAGGTAGATAGATAGATAGATAGAAGATAGATAGATAGATAGATAGATAGATAGATAGATAGATAGAAGATAGGGCACAGGGTGAGTTGAAGATTAAGGAGTCATATCTGGAGAATAAAATTAAGGGATGAGAGAGGATTATACTAGGAGAAGAAGAAAGGGAGAGGTAGAACAGGATAAATTATCTCACAAAAAAACAGAAAAGGCTCTTACAGTGGAGGGGAAATGGGGGAAGGTGAGAGGAATGAGTGAATCTTATTCTCATAGGATTTGGCTTAAGGAGGGAATAACATACACTCAATTGGGTATGGAAATCTGCCTTACCCTACAGAAAAATAGGAGGACAAGAGAGCAGGGGGATGATAGAGAGAAGGGCAGACTGGAAAGGGGGTAATCAGAAGCAAATACTTCTGAGGAGGGACAGTGTCAAAAGAAAGAATAAATGGGAGGGCAGGATAGGATTAAGGGAAATAGAGTTAGTTTTTCACAACATGTCATAACTGCACATGTACAACCTATATTGAGTTGCTTGCCTTTTCAATGACGGTAGGTGGGGAGGGAGGAGGGGAGAAAATTTGGAACCCAAAGTTTTAAAAACACATGTTTTTAAAAAAATGTTTTCACATGCAACTGGGAAATAAGAAATACAGGAAATGGGATACAGAAGTCTATCCTGCCCCACAGGAAAATAGCAGGGGAAGGGGATAAGACAGGTGAAGGGAGAGGATATAAGAGAGGGCAGACTAGGGGAAGGGGTATTCAGAATGCATGCCATCTTGGGGTTGGGGGAGGGGCAAGATGGGGTGAAAATTTGGAACTCAAAATCTTGTGGAAGCAAATGTTGAAAACTAAAAATAAATACATTTATATCAAAAAAAAAGAAAAGAAAAAATATCCTTTCTTAGACACTTACTAGCTGTATGACCCTGACCAAGTCACTTAACCCTGTTTGCCTCAGTTTCTTCACCTGTAAAATGAGCTGGAAAAGGAAATGGCAAACTTTGCCAGAAGAACCCTAACAGGGTCACCAAGAGTCAGACATGACTAAAAATGACTGGGCAACAACAAAATAACCAGAAAAATATTGGTGTTAAAAATATGGGTCTTTTTGTCAGCATTGAGTATAGTGAGTTCTTTTCATATTTTTTCTTTCTGTAGAATTGAGTAGGAGAGATAACATCTTTGTGGGTGAGCCAAATGTAGATATGTTTGTATTCACCATTCTGTGGAAGTCCCTTCTGGTACTGTGATATTATAAATATTTATCTTTGAAATTTCTTCTTTGTCTTTTTATTTTAAATCCCGGCTTGCCATTTTTCCTTTTATCTTTTCCTCCATGAATCTCTCCTGTCACTATTCATTCCACAAACACTCTCTTTACTCTCCCACCACCAGTACCACCCCTCCAGCTGAGTAGTCAGGCATTCCTTAAGAAAGCTTTCAAATTGTTCCCCCCCATGGTCAGCCCAAGACCTTTTTGGTGCTACGCATTAAAAAGATGTGACCTATATCTTTCATTTATGTTTCAGAACCAACAAGGCAGCAGAAATTAGCTACTGAAGCTGAATGCTACAGAAAACAGTATTGTTTGTGGTACCATTAAAATATCACAATCTTCATAGCTACAACTCAATTAGCATAATAGGATTTTACTATACAAGTCAATGAAGTATATGAACACAGGCAAATAAGCCCATTTACTAACTTTTCACATGAAGAACAAGGTGCTGGAGCCAATAACTTTTTCTTTAGCAAATAAACACACAACAATAGTTTACATATGATGTCTATCTCACTACTATTGAGTTCTAACGGACTCACTTCTGTTCTAGGGGCCCACAAAGAACGAAATCATTCTTTTGATTAGAATGGAAGCAACAGGCTAGTTGGGTAGCTCCAGATGGTTTGGGTAAAGGCAACATCAATGAATTGAAATACTGTTTGGCTTGAAGTTGGAGGGAAAATGCCAAGCAATATTTGAGCATGTACATATTGACGTATTTCCATATGAATAAAGTACATTAACAATCATATTTAATAATACATATATTTATGCATGAATATGCATCTACACTTGTACAAATAATGAATTCACAGTGTATAATGCATAGCTATAAATATGTATGTAGAGGATGTACAGAAGACCTTATCTGGTAGCTACAGCTGTGGACTGAGGTAGAAGACAAATACCCATTAGATACCCATTTATTATGTGATCATTGACAAAACCACTGAGGTTTCTGTGCCTTGGTTTACTCACCAGTACTAAGGGAGCGGGCAATCAGGGAGAATCACTGTACTTGTTTCTGACCATTGCTATCTTAGGAACAAACTCTTGCAGTCTATTCCCACGTTCTCATTGCAATCCATCTCAGCTCTACTCTTCCCTGGTCCTTCTTCCCATCTTCCTGTCCTTTCTACTAGGTATCCCTTGGAAATCCTGCTCTATGGTCAACAGGTTCCCTTTATTCTTGATGTCTTCCTCTGCTGCTCCTTCTACCCCTTCAAGTGAACTGTAACCTGCTCGGATTTCCCTTAAAGATACCACATCCCTCACCACACTCTCCAAAGGTGGACATTCCTTCTTTCATTCAGGACCAGGAGAAGGCAACAACTTCAGCCTTGTATTTCCAGATCTCTGCTAGACAACAACACTTCTCCCATGCCCCAACCTTATGCCTCAAGCTCAACGTGTCCAAAACTAAATTCATCATTTTCCCTCCCAAACCTACCCCTTTTTCCTCTAGTCACCAAGACTTAAAAACTCATGGTAATTCTTGACTTTTCCTGAATCTAACCATTTGCCAAGTCCTTCATTTATACCTCCAAAATATCTCTCCCTTTTGTTCCATCCTTTAAAAAGATACGGCTGCCACCCTACATCAGAACCTTATCATCTCTCTCACTTAGACTATTATAATGCCCCTTACACAGTCTGCCTGCCTCAGCCCTTCCTTGATCCAATTCAGATTTCACTCTATTGTCAGACATCTTCCTAATGCCCAGATTTGACAATATTACCCTTCTTTAAAAAAAAAAAAGAATTAGTGGATCCCTATTGCTGATATGTGTGTATGTATGTATTTATTTCTAAATTTCTTAGTTTGGTTCTAAGTTATCTTTCTAGGCACATTCCACAATAATTTTCTTTGCAAACTTTATGCTAATTGTTTTCTAATCTTGTCATTGTACTCTCCCACCATCATTTCTTTGTGCAAGCCATCCATCATGTCTACGATAGATTGTGCAAACTGTCTGCATGCCACCATCACCTACTGAAAGTCTTCTCTTCCTTCAAGACCTAGTCATGTACCACTTTCTCCATGAAGCCTTAGGGTCAGCTGGGTGGCACACTGGATAGAGTACTCACTCTGGAGTCAGGAGGACTTAAGCTCAAATCCAGTCTCAGACCAGACACTTGACGCTTACTAGCTGTGTGACCCTGGGCAAGTCACTTAACCCCAATTGCCTCATCCCCCCCCCAAAAAAAAAAAACTTTCTGTGCCTCAGTTTCCCCATCTGTAAAATAGGGATGATACTACTTCACAGTGCTGTTGTAATCCTTAAAGTGCCATGTAAGTACTGGCTATTGTTTTCATTATTGTTGTTATGATTATGATGATGTTTATTATGCTTTTTTGTACCTCTGAGCTAAGTTGGAAAGTTGACAGAATGCTGGAACTGAATCAGGAAAACCTGAGTTCCTGGACACTTACTGGCTGTGTAACCTTAGACAAGTCATTTGACTTCTATAAGCTTCAGTTTCCACATATGTAAAATGGTAATACTGACAGCACCCACCTCACAGGGTTGTGGCTCAAATGAGATAATGTATGTAAGGGACTTTGTAGCCCTAATGTACTATATAACTGCTAGCTATTAATACTATTCCCTGCCCGCTGCTATGCACTTTGATATTTTTAAACTTGTATTCAGTTATTTGTGCATATCTCATTGCCTCGATTAGATAAAAGTTCCTTGAGGGTAGGGACTGTTATTTTTCATCTCCACATCCCTCATGTCTTGCACAGTCTAGCATACACTAGATATTTAATAAGTGTTTGTTAAATATGGCCCAAGCATCAATGTTTTATAATGCTATTCCAGGGAAGCTAAGGATGTTTGATTCCTAAATGCCTCCTATTTCTTGGAGGTGAACACAAGTTTTAAGTGAGGCAGGATGTCACTTCCTTAACTTTTTGTAGACTTTCAAAACCCACTCTTTTAGGAGAAGGGAAGACGACCTGGAAAAATGTACCCTTGGAAGTATACTCTCAGCTGATAAGGGAGAGAAGGATCAGCTATTGCTTACTCATTTTCTCCTTTTAAAATACTGCTGGATTCATCATAAACATGAATCGTTATTGCATTATGTGCTACTGTACATCCTTAAAAAAGATGGCCACAGCTAGCAATTTTTGTCCCTAGTGTGAGTGACGTAAAATGTGTTTTTAATTCTGTTCAGTGGCAGGGGCAGAGAACAGCTGGAACCAGACCAGGGAAGAGCTCATCTGGGGTACTGTAACAGGGAATAGGAAGGAGCATTTCTTCTACTGGTTTCTTATTTCAACTAATTATTCTTGTCAACTGGATGCTAAGCTCAATTATGACTATACTACTGTATAAGTGCTATCAGCTGCCTTTAAATTTAAGCATCCTGAGAAAAGCCCCATTCACCTTGTCCTAGTTACAGCTCTTCTATTACAGCCATATTCACAGTGTAATGCCAATTATGTATACATTGTAGATAATTCCTATTCTTAACCTAAAATTCACCTAAATCAAATTTTCTAATAAGGAAATCTTTACTATTGAGTAATAAAACTTTTTCATTTTAGAAATTTTCTGATGGAAAATTTCTGTATAGAAATTTTATGTACTTCCCTTCCTTCTTAAACAGGATACTGAGCATTATTCCATTTGGGGGGGATGACTCAGCATCTCCCACAGATGTATCCATTGCTATACTGGCCTAGAGGTCTTTCTGCCTTTCCGTTTTTTCTGCCTTTCCCCTCACAATCAGGCTGTTAGCTGTCACTTCTTCTGCTGTCATCCTGCTGGCCTTTAACAGCTGTCCCCAACCCCCTTCTAATTTGTTGCTTCTGATATTCTGGGATCTGGGAAACCAAGCTTATTAAGGATCATATGTTAAACATGAGTCAATGAGGCTGTGACTGAGAGCCAAAAGAGGAAAGCCCTAGTTTAGGAGATTTGTGACCCCAATTTCTTAGGGTCCCTCTGAGACATTTTGCAATAGTTTGAGGCAAGGTTCTAGAGGATTTAAGGTCCCTGGAAAACTGACCTCTGGATAAATGGGACATTACTGTATTACAGGGCAGCTAGGTGGTACAGTGGTTAGAGCTGAGTCTGGAGGCAGCTCAAATCTGGCCTCATATATTTACTAGCTGTGTGACCCTGGTTAAGTCACTTAATCCTGTTTGCCTCAATTTCCTCATCTGTAAAATGATCTGGAAAAGGAAACAGCAAACCACTCCAATATCTTCGCCAAGAAAACTCTAAATGTGGTCACAAAATCATCAGATATGACTGATGACTGAGCAATAATAAATTATGTTAAATGTCATATATATGTATACATGGTATATATAAACACATAACGAGATTTACTCATACATGAATGAATTGGGAAGCATGTCACCTATTCAGGGTGACTCATGGAAAATAATTCCTATTAAACTCCTATTGCCTTGAATGAGTTTTGTTTTTAATGAAGCTGCCTTGAGTGCTAACCAGATTTGGACACTGAATTTGTTAAAGGTCTTGAGCTAAGTCAAATCCTGATTCAAATTTCAAGTCTAATAGCCTGAGTCACTATCATGGGAACTGTTTGGGGCTGGCATTTATAGGAGAGAAATGCTATCTTTTTTTCTCTACCCCATCCAAAGGCTGCTGCCTGAAGGAACAAATACTAAAACTTTAACGGTCTCTCAAGATTCTTTCCACCCCCTTCGCTTCTCACCAACTACTGACAATCAATGTAAAAGTAATCCTAGTTTTTATTTGAAGCTGTCTTGGCTTTAAAAGAACCTTCCAAAAAATGATTGATGCGATGAATTAAACCCATAGGTAACCCCTGAAATCTGCTTTGAATAGCAACAAATTCCTAACAATATCTTGAATGCTGGCAGCGATGAAATCTAATCTCTGAACTCCTAAAGGTCAAGATTTACTGTCTGGTAACATGGCTCAAGTGTAAATGCTCAGTAATGCTGCAGTAGGTGATTGCTTTGCTCTCTAGACAATGTCAATTTTGTCCAAGTAGCTGCAGATGTGTCTAGCATTAAGTCAGAATGGTGTCAAGGGCCCTTCTTGAACACTGGCGCCTTCTCAGGGAAACTGGTCCTAAAGCCCTAGTCTATTACAGTCCATGCCCCAAAGACAGACATTTAAGGCTTAAAGGAGGTTGGAGAATAAAGCTGCATTAGATTTTTAATGTTTCTGAGGCAGGAGACCCAAGAGAAGAAATTCTCTGGTGATCCAAATGTCCTTCCCCTCCCCACCCTCCCTTCTCTACTCCCTTGATTTTTCTGATTAAGGTGCTGCCACATCATCTATGAAATTCTACCCTAGAGCTACTATCTTGATAAACCATTCATCAGCGCTCTGACCCATTCAAGCTATGGAAAAGCTATAATAGACTAATGAACTCATTAAATTAAGAAGTGTATATGTTACAGGAAGTAATGTGCCCAGGGAGAATAAGGGGGTGGGCTGCTGGGGAGGGTCAGGCAGAGAGAAAAACCAAGCCAAACTCTGAGTCCCAGGCATAAAGAAATGTGCATATCAGTCAGCACCCACTCTTCCTTCCCATCAAAGAAACCCCACTTTTAGATACATCTTTTTCTTAAAATGTCAGGTAATAATGAAAGTTGACTTGAAAAACACATAAATTAGGAGAAGACCAATAAAGTATCTCAACAAAAACATATCTCATTTGATCATAGATTCTGAGTTGGAAGGGACCATAGAGATCATCTAATTCCACTCCCCCTGTTTTTTACAGATGGGGAAATTGAGGCCCAGAGAGGTTAAAGAGAGTTGACTAAAGTAATATAGGTATAGTAAATGGTACAGATAGGATTGGAGCTCAGTTCTGACTCTAAATCCAGCCCTCTTCCTACTTAAAACTGAGAGAAAACTTTGCTGTATTGTTCTGAAAAAAACTCAAACACTATCCCTCTCCACGCCATCCTTCTAGGTCCTGCCCCAGGCTCCAGAAATCTACTCTTCACTCCTTTTTCTCATACTTTCTCTGTATACACTGAGACCTTGATGCAGCAAATTTGTAATCTGGGGTGACTGCTATCATTTCACAATTCTTCTGCCCCTCTTGGGTCTGGTTAGCAAATAATTCAGTAGTGAAAACCAAATGAGGTTTTTTGGGGTTTTTTTTTTGATGGGAGTGTCCCAATGGCTCTACTATCCAGCAAAATAGAAGATGGAAACATACAAAATCAGAGAAAGCCTGGGAGGGAGATGTTAGCTTAAAGACAATCTGCTCCTTTCACTCTGTTTCATCATTAAGAATGAGACCTAGAAACCTTGAATTGCCCAAGTTGTTTCTAAACCTTTCCTGGTTTCCTGATAAACGACACAGGGAATTGGGAACACTAATCTGTGTTTCCTACAGTAGTGGGCAACACTTGAAATTTAATGATGTTACATAAATAGAAAACCCTTATCCTCCCCCCCCCCTTATTTGGAAAAGCAGTATTTGTTAGAAAATAGTTACTATAGTTTTGGCTTTCCCATCTTACCTTATTGTCTTTTATACAGATACAAGGAAACACTGTATGTTTTAACATTAGCAGCCAGAGAGGCTGCAGAAGGTAGCATTTGAGGTGAGTCTTGATAGAAGTCAGAGATTCCAGTAGGTAGCCTTACACAGCCATTTTAGTGTTGGAGTGGTGGTGGAATGGATCAGATCAGACAAGGCTGCGGGCAGGAGTGAAAGTCTACTGCATGGACAAGTGACAAGGTTCTGAACATAGGAGCCTAATTAGGGGTCCATTATTTTGTTGATACAAACATGGATATGGAACCAGAAAGGAGATGTAGAAGCCAGGAAGAAAGTAGAGATGAATATTGTTAGTCAAGGTCTACATAGTATTCAAAATTCCTTAGGTGTAGATCTGACCGCATGAATCCCATAATCAACCAATGACTCTGTTTTAGCCCTGTACAACTGGCCCCCACTTACATTTCCAGCCTGACTATTACCCATTTCCTCAGTCCTCAGCACTCTTTGGTCCAGTCAAAGTGGCCCTCTCTCTGTTCTTCACATGCAACACTCCATTTCCCTAACTCTGAACCTCTGCACAGGCCTGGATTCATGCGTGGATTGCACTCCCTCCTTATCTCTAGTTCACTGAATCCTTCCTTTAAGACACAGCTCAAGTACCGTCTTCTTCATGAAGTTTTTTCTGATCCTCACAATAACTTGCTCCTCTCCCTTCTAGCTATGCTGTATTTATCTACCTTGTACATATTTGTTTTAATTAGCTTTACATGTAAGTGCTATATATTTTATGTGTATTATGCTGTGTACCCTGTTAGAATGCAAGTCCATCATGAGCAGGGATTCTTTCATTCTTTTTACTTGTAGCCCCAGAACCTAACACCTAGAACATTGTTGCTGCTCAGTTGCGTACAACTCTTTGCGACCCCATGGACCACACTGTCCATGGGGTTTTCTTGACAAAGATTCTGGAGATTCTTCTCTAGTGGATTAAGGCAAAAAGAGGTTAAGTGACTTGCCCAGGTTCACATAACTAGTAAGTAAGGATGCATTTGAACTCAGGCCCAGAGCTCTATCCACTGTTCAACCTAGTCACCCTACCCAGAACACAGTACATACTTAAAAAATACTTGTTGGTGGATTGACTGATAGCTGTGTCATTCATTTCAAGAAACACTTATTAAGCACCTATCATATTATATTCAAGGAACTATTATAGAAAAGCTACACAAAGACAAAATCTAAAGTAGCTTACATTCTGCTGGAGAGTGGGGAGGGAAATACAACTTATATACATGTAAATACAAGTAAAATAATTCAAAGGAGAGGGTCCTAGGAATTAAGGGTGGGTGGAGGTCAGGAAAGGTTTGGGAAGAGATGATAACTGAGATGAGTATTGAAAAAAGCCAATGGGGACAGGTAGGTGGCGCAGTGGATAGAGCACCAGCCCTGGAGTCAGGAGGACCTGAATTCAAATCCAGCCTCAGACACAAAACACTCACTAGCTGTGTGACCTTGGGCAAGTCACTTAACCTCATTGCCTGGACAAAAAAAAAACCCAATGATTTTAAGGGCCAGACTTGAGAAGGGCCTGGACCCCAGGAATGGAGAATGGGTTGTACAAAGGCAGGAGATGTTGCATCAGCTTGGTGAAAAGCTGTAAGCTGGGTCTCGTTGGAGTGTGTGAGAGGCAATATGAATTAAGTCTGAACAGCTTTGTTAGAAATAAGACTATGGAAAGCTTTAAATGCCCCAATGAAGAATTTATATTTCATCCTAGACACAAAAGAAAACCACAGGAAATTTTCGAGCTGGGCAGTGACATGGGCAGGAACCTGAGTCCTAGGAATATCAGTTTAACATCTTTGTAGAATGTGACCTGAAGAAAGAAGAGACTGAAGGCGAGGAGAGGCTACTGTAATAGTACAGGTGATAGGTGACAAAGGCCTGAACCAGGGTAGGAGCCAGGTCAGTGGAAAGGAATGGATTCAAAAGATAGAACTGACAAAACTTTGCAAATAATTAAAGGAGAAGATGGGAGTGGTGAGGGAGAGAGAAATGTTGAGATTACAAACTTAGTTGACTTTCAAGATAGTGGTGTCAACAGAAACAGGGTGATTTGAAGAAGAGATGAGTTTAGGGGAAGATGTAATAGTTTGGTTTTAGACATTTTGAATCTGAGCTGCCTAAGAGATATCCAGATATCCAGTAGGCTGTTGAGAATGTCAGAATGTTCAAGAAAAATATAAGAAGTATGTATACTTCTTATATACATGTATATGTGTGTATGTGTATGTACATATATAATATATACACACATACATATATACATACATACACGTGTGTGTATACATATACATATGTGTATATATACACATATACGTGTGTGTGTACACACACACACACACACACACACATATGGAGAGAGAGACAGAGAGACAGAGAGAGAGATTGAGATTTGCGAGTCATCTGCGCAGAGATAACTGAAGCACAGGAACTGATGAGATCTCCAAGGAAGAGAATGTAGGGAAAAGGAGAGGGCCCAGGAGAGAGCTGGGCTGACAACCACACTTAATGGGGAGTGTGTGATGTGTGATGATTCAGCAAAGGAAATGAAGAAGGAGGGTCATAGAGGCAGGAGGAGAAACAAAGTACCACAAACAACAAAGGAGGAAAGGGTTTTCACTGGAAGGAGTTTGACAGGATCAAAGGCTGCAGCATGGTCAAGCTGAATGAGGACCATGAAGAGGCCTTTATATTTAGTGATTGAGGGATCACTGTTAACTTTGGAGAGAGCACAGTTTCAGCCAAATAGTGGGGTCAGAAGCTATTACAAGGGATTGAGGAGTAAGTAGAAGGTAGGAAAATACATGCACTGGGTGTAGATGACTCTAGGAGTTTTACTGTAAAGGAGAAAAAATATCAGGTGGTGATGTCACCACCACCACCTTGAGGAGATGTCAGGGTCAAGTAAAACTTCTGTTTTGTTTTGAATGTAGGGGTGAGACCTGGTCATGTTTATAGGTGGCTGGGAAAGAACCAGTATATAAAGTGAAATTAAAGGTGAGATAAAGAAGCGACATGATTATGGGAAGTAACCCCTAGGGATGGAAAGGACTGGGATTAAAAGAACGAGTGAAGGGGCTAGCCTTGGTGAGGAAAAGGCCCAAAAACATCAAATTGCCACTGTGTAGAATGAGATATTCAACTAGGCAAAAATAAAAGGATTTCCATGAAACTGTAAAGTCCAAGTTGAGAGTAGGTAGCATACATTTGTAGTAGACAAGTCAGCATGACCAAGTGTAGTGCTCATTAACAAAACGATAGAAGCAGAGGTCGCTGCTAGAAGCAACCTAGGGATGAGGTCTGGGAAGGTATGACTGGCAGGAAGGAAAGGGGGCAAGAGATTCAAGGTTGATCCAATTAGCCAGTAGGTTGTGTCAGTGGCTTCAGGTCGTAGACGCCACTGAAAGACTGGAGTTTGGGGGCAACCCCCCCCCAAAAGAAAACCCTAATCCCCAGCAGAACTAGTATTTAAGGTATAAAGTCCAGCCACTTGGGTGCTGGGATACATGCTAGGTCCCAATTATTGGGGAAACTTGGAAATAAAACAGGCAAACCAATTATTGGCAGCTGAGGCATTGAGGTCAGAAGCAAGACAGTATTTCAGGCATGTGGGTTGGCATTCAATGAGTTCAACTGCCAAGGTAAGAAGCATTGTCATAAGGACCTTGAGAACCTGAAGAAGGGATGAAGTGATAACCAAAAGAAGGAAAGAATGCAGATAGCTGGAGGGAAAGATACAGAAACTTCATGTCCTTCCCAACTTTGTGATAAAGTCTGTTATTCCATGCCGTTTGGTAAGCAGGAAGGATCTGTGACAAGGGAGGGAAGAAGGGGGGGGGAGAGAGAGAGAGATTAAAGAGATCAAAGCCTTCTTGTTCCACCAGAATGGAAATCATTCAGATGATTTCAAATCCCATGCTAGCAATGCTTAGTTGAGGCCCCTGGAACATATAATTTCCATTTCTATCATTACAGGAAAGAGTGCTTGGATTTGGAGTCAAAGATTCTCTAGGGCCAGATTCCCACTGTCACTTACTAGCTGAGTGACCCCGAGTTGGTTACTTAACTTTCTGGGCCTCCATTTCCTCCTCTGCAAAATGAAGGGGTTAGACCGGCTGATTTCTAAAATCCCTCCCAGGTCTACATCGATGATATATTTTATCTTAATGCATGCCAACTATTTCCAATTATTCTGCAGAATGAGACAGAATCTAGGGTTCACATTATTCATTTCAGATCCAAAAAAGGATGTTTTGCAGTGAATAATTCAAAGACAAACACTTTAATGTAAGAAACTCAATCTCTGGTAATAAAAAAGAACAATCTGATGATAAGAGGAGTATCCAGTGAGCAGCATGATATAGTGAGAAAAGAACAGAGGTCCCGGGTTCTAATCCTACTCTGTCACTATCTTTGTGAACCTGGGCAAATCACTTAATGTCTTTGGACCTCAGTCTCCTAATCTGTAAAATGAGGAGATTAGACTAAAAGGCTTCTAAGGTCTTTTATAGTTCCAAATCTATGATCCAATGATCCAATGTAGATATGAAAACCAAACACAATAACTTCCTAAAAACCTCAACATCTAAAGGTATACATGTTCTTGAATAATAATAATACATGAAAATAATATAATAAATGAAATTAGCATTTTTGTGTTTGATGAAATCTTTTAAAATGGTTTTCTCTGAAAGAAATGTGAAACATATCATATAAATCATAGGAATGGCAGATATTTCAAGCCAGGTTTAGTAAACCTTCTCCATAATACAATGATCTACCATGTTGTAATAAGGTAGAAATTGCATGGAGTTTGAGAACCAAAATGTTATGTATGTTCAAGAAAAAAAAGAAAACATACAAGTTTCAGGACAATCGGCTTTGTTAATGGTTTTAAATTTTTAATGATTAAACTTTATTCAGCAAAAAAAGATCTACATTAGTATATGACAGCAGGAAATGTACACTAGAACACAACAGTAACAAGAATATGAAGGACTAGCATTTAGATGACGCTTTAAGGTATGCAAAGCACTTTATAAATATTACCTTATTTTAACTTCAGAACTACCTTGGGAGGGAGGTATTATTATCCCCATTTTATAGATGAAGAAGCTGAGGAAGACAAAGGTTAAGTGATTTGTCCAGGGTCACACAACAGCTTGAAAGTGTCTGAAGCTGGATCTGTCCCCCATTTCAGGCACAACACTCTACCCATGACACCATCTAGCTGACCAGGAGGGCTAAGCAGAACTATGAAGAATTTCCTGGACACAGGAAGTCTAACAAGTCTGAACACAATGATACCTCTAGTGGCAGAGAATGTGTGTAGGAAATAGTTGGTCTCATCACACACATGTGAGATCAGAAAAAGAAGTGGGCTGGCCATAGAATGAGGAGGAATAACAGATGGAGAAACCTTTGATTCCATCACTACCCACAAGATGTCAAGACGCCTAGAGGCAGGTCATCAGCATGTTGAGTGGACCCCAGTGGAGGATATACAAGGTTAAGAAGGCATGGAAAATTGTGATTTGCCTAAAGTACCCACCAATGATGAGCTCACAGACCCATCAAAGTGTTGAAACAAGCATTCCAGTGATACGTTCCTTGCAGAAACCTTAAAATTAGAAATAATAGAGGAAGAAGTGCTAGGACAGCAGATGAGGAAGTGTCCTGATTAGTGAGAATAAGGAATCTGATGAAGCAGTGGCATTATTCTAATTTACACTATTCAAAGTTATAATTATATGTTAAGTATGGCAATTATTACTAGCTCGATGGAAATATGCAGGAGGAATCCAACTGTGACTACTTCAGAGGAGATTCATTATTCGCACTAATCAGGACCTACCTGGACTAATTGTGCACAAAAAGAAGAAAGAAGGGAAAATAAGGTTGAAATCAGGCAGAGCAGAACTAAGATTCCCAGCTCTTAGGGTAAATTCATTTGTCTGGGCTGGATGAAGTGATGAGAAAGAAGGAAGAAAGAGACCCAGAGATACTTGAAGACCTGTCCATACCAGCCTCATCACTGATCCCAGTCACCATCCATGGAATGGATCTTCAAGTCATCAGGCAATATAAGCACGGGCCCTATGAGAACGGTGTGATGACAATGAGAGCCCAGGTTGGGAGCGGTTCCCTGGAGCCAGGGAAGGCACATGGGGGAAGGGATGTTGAAAGCAGTCATACTGAATAGGGTGGGGCTGGCAAAGTACCACTAAATACAGAGGACTGCTAAGTGGATATCAGTACCTTGGAGCAAAGCCCATTCACGCCACTACTCTGAAGTGAGGGGTGCTGGAGAGGAGGATTGACCTATGCTCAGACAGAGAATGAAAAGTCTTGAGGAAGATCTCCTGGTACAGATATGTCTCTAGGTCTTGGAAAAAGGGCATGAGGGAATGGTACAGAACATCCACTTTTGGCAGCAATCAAGACTAGGCCTTCAGGAATATCAGCCAATTGCCCTGGTGGAGGAGGAGATGAACAGATGTAGGATAGGAGGGATCAGACCATGACCTGCCTCTTTCAGCTTCTCCGCACTACCACTAAACCATTCTAAAGGCACTATATCAACAGTAGAATAAGTATGACTTTAGGAATTCTTCTGTCCAAATGAAAATTTCCCCATTTCCTTGTTGGTGACTACAAGTCCTTCAGGGATGCCTTAGTTCTTCAAAAGACATACAATCTCCTCAATGTGTACATATCACCCATTGGTACAGATTACAACCCATCTATGCCTTCTCACCCTTTTTTTTTTTTGGTGAGGTAACTGGGGTTAAATGACTTGCCCAGGGTCACACTGTTAGTAAGTATTAAGTGTCCGAGGCTGGATTTGAACTCAGGTCCTCCTGACTCCAGGGCCGGTAGCTTCTCACCCTTTTTGATCTTTGTCCACATCTTACCATAAATCCTCCCCTGACAATCCACCTAGCACATTGAATGCCTTATTCTTGGTCTTTCAACATTCTGTAGGTAACCAGACAATATGTAGCATATGTGTGTGTATATACATGTACACATTTATATGTGTACATGTATATATGCATATATGCATTTATACATAATCACACATACACAGTATCCCTCACTTTCACTGCATGACCATTCTATCTCTTTTTCTGATCCCACATCAACCAACAAACAAAGATTTAGTAAATGTCTACCAAGTGCCAGGTATGTTCTAAGCTCTTAAACTACAAAAACAAAAGCAAAATGAAATAGTCTCTGCCCCAAGGGAGCTTAGCTACTACTGGGGGGAAGGGTGACCTGTGCATAACCAAGTATATTCAGAATAAATGCAAGTAAATTTTGCTGGGAGCGGAGAACTAAGAATTGGGAGGATAAGAAAATACTTCATTTAGAAGGTATCATTTAAGCAGAGTTTTTAAAGAAATAAGATAGAGGAGTTTGGAAATAGAAGAGAGGCTGCCATATATCCTAGGCAAGAGAGACAGCCAATGAAATGATATGGAGACACAGACGCAGTGTCCTATGTGATGAACAGCATAAAGGCCAGTTTGACTGGAGAGTAAAATGAGCAAAGGGGCAGAATATATAGTAAGGTTGTAAAGATCATGGTAGTATGGGAGGTGGGGATGGGGAGAACAAACATTGATAAAGAACCTACTATGTACCAGCACTGCGCTAAGCACTTTTTAACAAATATCTCATTTGTTCCGCACAATAATCCTGCGAGGTAGGTACTATTATTATCCCCTTTTTACAATTGAGGAAACTGAGGCAAGTGGAGGTTAAATGAACTTCCCAGGGTCATACAGCAAGTAAGTGTCTGAGACTAGATCGGAACTCAGGACTTCCCCACTCCAGGCCCAGCGTTATATCTACTGTCCTACTAACTACCTCCCAAGGTAAGCCAGGGCCAGGTTGTAAAAAGAGCTAAAAAATTAAACAAAAGAGCTAATATTGGATCCTAGAGGCAACCAGGGGCCATTAGAGCGACATGGTCAGACTTGCACTTTGGGAAAATCATTTCAATTCCATCAACCAACAATCAATCAACAAGCATTTATTAAATGCCTATAATTTCTAGGTTAATGTCTGGCTTAATAGAAGTCAGCTGTATTCTCATATTTGCTTCTGTGTTCACTCTGTTGCATTGTTTTGGTTGAAATATATGAAGAAACGTCAAGCTCACATAACTATGTAATTGGAAAGGGAAGGAATAATTTAATAGGCAAATACCATATTAGTAGTATTACGAAAATAATTTTAACCTTGTGGATCCCATAAAAAGGTCTTGAGGGGCTGAGACCACATTTGGAGAACTTCTACTCTAGACAGTAGGCATTCTTCATCCACTTGGTCTGTTCCAGGTCAGCTGTCAGGTTGATGCCTTCTGAATGATCAATGGCTTCACTGAGGAATTGGGGTTTCATGCATTCATATCATCCACAAATAGAAATATCTGAAGGACCAAAATGTCAGTAGGGAATCTGTCTTCCATTTGGAATCTGAGCACTCTGTCCTCCAAAGCAGAAGGAAACACCTTTGGCAAGCACTTATCTGGGAGCTTTATGCCTCATCTGCTGTTATCAGTCAGAGGCTCCCTGAATAAAGTTATCAAGGAATTATAGTAGAGATACACGGAGGACAAACTCTAAGAGCATCTTTTGCTCTAATGAGTAAGACGCTTTTACTGATACTTTTAAAATAACCACCAAAAAAAAAAAACCAGCAGGATACTCCATTCTCCACATTTCTCAGCCAAACTGAAGGAGTATCCTATAGAAATCTTTGAGAAAACCTGCCCATTCTTTTCTGTTATTTTCACCAGTTACTCTCAATGAACTCATAGATTGTTCTCATAATAGATCATTTTATAAACCACAGCCAGTGACTGATCAACAAACAAAAACAAACTTTCGGACAATTCTAATTGTTAGAAAACTTTTCCTAATATCAAGCCTAAATTTGCCTCTATATGACTTCTTCTCATTGCTCCCAGTTCTGTCCTCTATAACCAACAAGTACAAATCTAAAACCTCTCCCACTGATGGTCCTTAAAATATTTGAAGACAGCTCTCATGCCATCTCCCCCACGTCATCCCCCTTCCATCTTGGATCTTTTCTTTTTTTTTGTTCACTTAATTGTATTTCATTTTTTCCAATTACATGTAAATATAGTTTTCAATATCCATTTTTATAAGATTTTGAGTTCCAAATTTTTCTCCCTCCCTGCCTCTCCTCCCTGCTTCCCACTCCCTAAGACAGCAAGCAATCTGATATAGGTCATACATGTATAATCATGTTAAACATATTTCCACACTAGTCATCTTGTGAAAGAAGAATCAGAACAAAAAGGAAAAATCACAAGCATGAAAAAAAAAACAAAAAAAGTGAAAATAGTACGCTTCCATCTGCATTCAGACTCCATGGTTCTTTCTCTAGATATGGACAGCATTTTCCATCATGAGTCTTTTGGAATTATAGATCACTGTATTGCTGAGAAGAGCTAAGTCTATCACATCACACATACGTGATCATCATACAATGTTGCTGTTACTGCATACAATGTTCTCCTGGTTCTGCTCACTTCATTTTTCATCAGTTCATGTAAGTCCTTCTAGGTTTTTCTGAAATCAGCCTATTCACCATTTCTTATAACACAATGGCATTCCATTCCATTCATATACCACAACTTGTTCAGCCATTCCCCAGCTGATGGGCACTGATTCTTCTCTTTAAGAAATTAATATTATTTTAAGGAAAATAAGAAAGTGACATTGTAAAGATATGATGGCAGAAATGGCAAGTTGCCCATCTCGCCTTTCATGTATTTCTATCAATCACAAAGGCAGATATGGCGTCAAATTGACAAATGACACAGAGCTGGGCCAGATGGCTGACACATTGGCTGACAGTAAGGGCCCACTGAGGCCTTGACAGACTTCAGTACTGGGTTGAATCTAACAAGATAAAATTCAAAAGAAAGTAATGGAGGTATTACATTTGTTCTAAAACAAAACAAAAACAAACCAAAAAACCCCCCCAAAACCACCACCACCAACAAAAAAAAAACTTCACAAGTATAAGACAGGGAATTGTGATCAGAAAGCAGTTTATCTGAAAAAGATCTGGGGGGAGGGGTAGTAACCTGTTTAGTAAACTGCAAGCTCAATAAAAGTCAGCACTGTGATGTGACTGCCAAACAAGCTAATGGGAGTGCATTAAAAGAGGCGTAACTTTTAGGAATAGGGAGGTAACAGTCCCATTGTAGGCAGCTAGGGGGTGCAGTGGATAGAGTACAGGAAGACTCATCTGGAGTTCAAATCTGGCCTCGGACACTTAATAGCTGTGTAGTCCTGGGCAAGTCATTTAATCTGTTTTCTGTAAGATGAGCTGGAGGGGAAAAAAATGGCAAACCACTCCATTATCTCTGCCAAGAAAACCCCAATGGGGTCATGAAAGAGTCGGACACAACTAAACAAGTCCCTTTGTAATCTGCTCTAACAGGCTACATAGGGAGAATTGTGTTCAGCTCTGGGTGTCACATAATAAGAATCCTGACAAGCAGGAGAGTGCCCAGAGGAGGGAAATCGATATGATGCAGGGCCTTGAGCTCATGTCATTTGAGGAGCAGCTGAAGGAGCTAAGGATTTTTAGCCGAGGGAAAAGAAAATGCAGGGTGGGACATGATGGCTATGTTCAAGCATCTGAAGGGCTGTCATGTGTGAAGAGGAATCAGACATGTTCTGTTTGGTCTTGGAGGACAGAACTGGAGGCAATGGGTGGATGTTACTAAGAAGCAAATTTAGGCTGGGTAGAAGGAAAAACTTCCTAAAGATTAGAGCTGCCCAAAAAACGAAATGGGAAGCCTCAGGAGGAGATGAGTTGTCTTTCATAGGAAGTTCTTAAAATAGGAACTGGACAACCATTTTTGGGGTGTGTTATAGTGGTGATTCCCTCTCCATTCTGGGTTGGTCTCAATTTCCACACAGGTCCCTTCTGAGTCTGAACTTTGTGAAATTAGAACAGGAGAGGAATCCTTTGCTGTTTTTTGTTTGGTTGGTTGGTTTTTTTGCGATTCTTTGCCTGAATTCATGCTCTATTAATGCCTCTTCTCACCTTATTTCAATCATTACCTAGTATACACACAACTTAAATTGCAAATCCTTAGAGCCGGAATCCTGTTGTCTCTTCTGGTTCTAAGGCACCAAGACGTAATGATGGGACTTCTGTTTCATTAAAACAAATCTTCCATCTGCCTTCCATTGAGCTTGTTATGAAGATGCCTGCTTTATATTAGGTATCAAAAAGTGACATATGGTTGCCTAGATTTCTAGGGAATTTCAAGGACTTTGTTTGGAGCCAATTAAGTCCACCTGCTCTATCTCCCCCGCAGGAACTAGGACAGGCAAAAAGGGTTAATGTGCTTTTCTAAAGCAATATTACCCACCAGCACTTCTCAAATGTTACTTTCACCTAATCTTTGCCTCAACTTATAAATGTTAACTAGGTAGTAAAGGGTTTACATTGACCAAGATAAATCAGGATTCCATTTTTGACAAGCAGAGGAACGTGGAGTGCTCTGGGCAAGAAATTCAGATATTCTGCAGCTTGGAGCTATAGCTTTTCCTCTAATTTATGCTGGTGTTACCCAGGGATTTTTACAAGCACACCTGTATCTCGGGACAAAGAGAGGGGCCCTGAGGTGCCTTGCTGTTGCTGTAACACTGTTATCTAGTCATTATTTTGGAGTCCTCTCTATGCTAGGACTTTGGAATGCTTATGCACTTCTCGATCCACCACCCCCATCCTCTTAGGTTCTTAGGATCATTTTCTTGAACTGAAGCTGAGCTGCATTATGGCCAAATGGGCCTCCCTTTATATTACATATATTTAAATCTGCAGTTTGCATGTCATGATATCTACAATTACGGGTATCTGTTTTCACAAAAAATTACTCGAACATTTCTTATGATGGGGGGATATTCTGAATTATGCCTGTGTCTAGGGAAGAACCGCTTGGGATTTTTGGAATGACCCTGTGGTCAGAAGACCACCTAAAGTTATTGAGTCAGAGATATAACTAGAAGCTTCGTGCCTGGGACAAGAGGGCTGGGGACCCAGCCTGGGTGTGGTCACTTTGGAGAAGAGGGCATATGCTGGGATGGTGCTGTTGGCAGCCTCTAGATTTCAGCACCATCCCTGTTATTCTGCTTACTAGCTGTGTTACTGTGGGAAAACCAATAAATCTCTGGGTAGCACAGTGGACAGAGTGCCAGGCCTGAGGTCAGAAAGATGTGAGTTCAGATCCAGCCTCAGACACTTAGTGGGTAGGTGATCCTGAGCAAGTCACTTACCTTTTGCTTGCTTCAATTTTCTCATTTGAAAAATGGGGACAACAATAATAGCATCTACCTCCCAGGGTCGTTGTGAAGATAAAATGAGATAATTATCGTAAAGCACTTAGCACAGTACATGGCACATAGAGCTATATAAGTGCTAAGACCTATTATGCGGCTTATGGAATTTCCAGAATTTCCTAAATCTCTATATTGGTAGAAGGAATACATAATCCTACAGACCTATACACAAAGAAAATCACAGGCTTTTTCCGCACATTCAAGGTTAACTGCATTCATTCTTCTTGGATGACCTAATTGTGCTAATGCCTTTTATTTCTCCAGCGACAGCTAAATGAGATCGTGGACGAAGCACTGGACTTGAGTAAGGAAGATCTGAGTTTGAATCCTGTGCCTTGATAATTATTAGCTGTGTGATCTGGGGCTAGTCACTTAACCTCTCCCAGCCTCAGTTTCCTCATCTGTGAAAAAAACAATTCAAATGATTATTGTATCAAATAATATGTATAAAAAGTACTTCATAAAATTAAAAAGGGCTACATAAATATGATGATGATGATGTCTACTGTACATATAACACCAGAGATATTAGGACTGCAGTAAAAAGAAAATCTTCTTCAGCTAAGATTACTTAAAAGATTTCTATTCCCTCTTTGGCCACCACAACCAACCACATCTATGCTATGTTATTTTACTTCTCTGAGAGTTCAGGCACAAGTTAACAAAACAGGAAGGAAACACTTGAAAATTGAACATTTAATAAAGGGTTGGAAGGCTGCCAAAGAGAAAAAGGCCTGAGAGCAGCCTTATATAAATATCGGATTCCAAGACTAAACATTTTCCTGGTAGTTGTTCCAGAACAAAAAAATCACATAAAATCATTTATTAAGCACAAACACTAGGGATACAAATATGAAATAGAAATAGTTTCTGCACCCAAGGAGTTTATATTCTAAGAAGAACAGACAACACACATAGGAGAGTGGTGGGCCAGGGAGTTTTGTCTGGGGATGGTAAATTGATCTACACCTTTTCCCAGAGCAATGACAGTATTTTTTTGTTTACCTTCCAGAAAGAAGAACAAACCACAACCTGTGAGTAGTCTGTGCTGCCCAGATGGGGACTCTGCTGGCCAGTTCCAGTTGGGCAACTCAGCCCCTCCCCTTCCCTCCTCTCCTGCCCTTACCTGAGGGTGTTCTGCCCAAAAGAATGTAAATTTTCATGGCCAAAACCTACCTAGTTAACTTTGGGTTTACTGGCTAGATTTCTTTCTCAAAGAAAATACCTTAAACCCAATTTACTCTGGATCTCATTGACTGGACAACCACCTAATGGTAATTTTTTGGGCCCTCCTGGCTCAGAGTGAATGTATATAGCAACTGTTTCTCTTTTGGACAACAATCCTAAAGGTCTTCCCCTCCTACTTTTCTCTTTCCTTCCTTCTTTCCTTCCTTCCTTTCTTTCCTTTTTTCATTAAAAGGACCATTCCTGGAGTAACTTCTTAAAGAGGGCTATTCACTGAATGGGATGTTGCCTCACTCAGAGTGAGAACCTGAAAAGACCTTAGCTTAAAAAGGCCAAGGTCTCCTACTGCATCCTGGGCCATCTTCAGTAGTCCTGATCTATATCTGGCCACTGACCCAGATGGCTCTGGAGGAGAAAGCAAGGCTGGTGACTTTGCAAAGCCCTCCCTCCCTCAAATCCAACTCAATTGCAAGTCATGTCATCATCTCCCTGATGTCATGGTCCTCTTCACAAACCACATGAGATAGAAAGCAGGAAGTGGGGTGGATCAGGGAAGAGACTCTACTTACAAGATAGCCAGGTAGCCAGGATGGGATATGTGAAGCCAACTAGTTAAAATGAACTAGATGAGTTTCAGAGAGAATGGAAATAAGGAGGTGTTATAGTGCCGGCAAATTATCAGCAAAAAGTTCTCAGCAAAAAGCCATTTCTCCAGTGGATAGAGGACCGGCCCTGGATTCAGGAGGACCTGAGTTCAAATCCGGACTCAGATACATAACACTTACTAGCTGTGTGACCCTGGGCAAGTCACTTAACCCCATTGTCTAAAATAACAACAACAAAAACAAAAAGCCATTTCTCCCATGTGCAACACTTACCTTCTTTTTTTCCCCTATTTTTTTTGCAAGGTAATTGGGGTTCAATGAATTGTCCAGGGTTACACAGCCAGTAAGTGTCAGGTGTCTGAGGTCAGATTTTAACTTAGGTCCTCCTGACTCCCGAGTCAGTGTTCTATCCACTGTGCCACCTGGCTGCCCCTAGCACTTACCTTCTGAGTAGGTGGGGGGGGGTCACCTCTCTGGGAGAGCTTCAGAAAGCCTCCTCAGTTACCTAAAATTATCTTTTCTATTGCCCACCATGGTGCCCAAAACTTCCACCATTAAAGTCATTCCTTTGAGTTAAGGGCTGTGTCTCCAGAAGACTCATAGTAAAATGTCTATATCCTAAAAACATTTTACCTTCAGGTCTTCAAGACACATTTGCATTTTAACTGGATTAAGAAAGTAGGCAGAGTGGCAGAGTAGAAAGATACTAGGCTTGGAGTAAGGAAATATGGATTATAATGCCAGTTCTTATCAGTTACTAAATGTGTGGCTTTATTTTTAACCATTATTTTCCAAGTTTATTCGAAATAATAATGCCTGACCTATCTAAGTGGTTGCAACAATAAAATGAGAGCCTAGAAGTGATATCAAAGCACATGCAAAAGCAGAAAACAAGATCATAGTTATCTGGAATGGACCATGTAGCATCAGGGGTTCATTTATTGGACTAACCAATGAATAGCATTGGCACATATCACAGAATAGGGTCTTGAAAAAAATGGAACAGGTAGAAAGTTGCCACAAGCAGATCGTGAGAAGAAAGAGGAATTTGGGGAGAGGGGAAACTTATTGATGATAAATTTTGATGACTACAATTACCTCTAGAACTAATGTTCTCAACGCAATGTTTTAGTCTTAGTCAAGGATTCTGCCCTCAGTGATCCAGGAAGGATTTGGTGCCCAAAGACCAAAAGACTTTAGGAACTGTTCTAAAAGGCACATCAGAAAAACAGGGAAGTTATGGAAGCCCCCTCCTCCTCACAGGTTCTGCTTGTTTCTTCAGAGGTCATCACCTTTTTAAATTTCCTCATCTATAAAATAAGAGGATTGGACTGGGCCATTTGTCCCTTTCAGTTCTAAACCCATGATCATCATCAAAACACATTTATTAAAACGTCTCAATTCAATTCAGAAGATATTTTTGTGCTTACTATGAGCAAGACATAGTGTGAGAATATGGTTTTGAGCCAGGTGTTGAAAAGAGTTGAACAGACACGGCCCCCTTGCAGTTAGGTGACACAGTGTGGTTAGAGTGCTGGGAGTAGAGTCAGAAAGACCTGAGTTCAAATTTGGCCTCAGACACTTACTAGCCATGTGACATACTGGGCAAGTCACTTGACCTCTTAGTTTTCTTATCTGTAAAATAGGAATAATAATGACTCCTAGCTCCAGGGTTTTTGTGAGGATAAAATGAGATATCTGCAAAGCACTTATCACTGAGTCTGTTACATTTTGTTGTTCAGTCATTTTCAGTCCTATCTGACTATCAGTAACCCTATCTGGGGTTTTTTGGCAAAGATACTGCAGTGGTTTGCCATTTCCTTCTCCAGCTCATTTTACAGATGAGGTCACTGAGGCAGACAGGGTTAAGTGATTTGCCCTGGGTCACAGCAGGTAAGGGTTTGAGGCCAGATTTGAACTCAGGAAGATAAGTCTTCCTGATTGCAGGCTCTAACCAGTGTATCACCTAGCTGCCACATAATAAGCAGGCACTTAATAAATGCTTGTGTTGTTTTTTTTTTCCTTCTTTCCCATCCTGGAGGGGCTTACAGTCCAGATAGTTTTCCTGGAACAGTTTTCCTGAACTGAAGCAGATGGTTACAATCTTGATTATGTGGCACTGACTAGAAGTACTGCCAAAGTTCAGAAGTCAGACATCCATAAGGGCTCAGGTGGTCAGGAAAACTTTATGACACGGAGTGGACCGGAGGTGGCCTTTGAAGGATGGGTCTGACCTGGACAGGTAAACAATATGAGGGACAAAAGGGACACAGAGGAGCATAGTGTATTGGTGACACAGCAAGGAATTTAACCCAACTGAGCAGGCTAGGGAGAAACCATGAACGTGTCTTTAATCAGTCCTACAAGAGTGTCCACTTGTCTTCAAAAGGAACTTCTGGTGAATCAAAGAAAGGTGATTAGTTATCTTCATTCCTGGACTCCCAGTCACACCAGGACACTCCAAGTGCCTGGCATGTCCAAAATGTCCTTTTAGAGTTAAGCATTTTCACAGCAGTTCAAAGTTGAGTGACATTTTTAAGCTCCAATTTGTCCTAAGTGAATCAATTCGAAGAACTAACGAGGTCATAAATTTTTCTTCCAGCTAATGTACTAGGCAAGAATAGGGATGGGTACGTTTCAGAGAAATGATGAGACGAAAGAGTCTGACCAAATCTGATTACACTAATTTCATCTTCATCAAAGGCTCAGACCCATAGCAGAGGCCCCATTATTCAGTGGAAAGCGATAATTTGCTAGGGTGTTTTGTCACCCTATTTCAACTTACATAGGTAAAAGATGGGGAGGGGAATAGGTGACTTAACCCTACCGCTTAACACACACACAACTTCTTAAATCTCACAGCCATTGAGGGCAAATTTACTAGCTGTATGACCCTGGGTAAATCACTTAACCTCTGCCTGCCTCAGTTTCTTCAACTTCATAATGGAGATCACAATAGTTAGGACCCACCTCACAGCACTGTTGTAAAGATTAAATGAGATAACAGAGAGCACTTTGAACATTGTCAGGTACTTAATAAATGCTCATTCCCCTTTCCTTATTACTTGAAGATTTTGAGCTAGAAGGGAATTTAAAGTGCTACCTCCTCATTTTACACACAAGGAAAAAGAGGCCCAGTCAGGCAGTACGAGTGGTAAAGTCAGGATCTGCACCCCACTCCTCTGACTCAAAATCCACAATCCAAGGCTGCTTGCGTACCACATTATATTCATTTCAAACTGTTTTGGAATTGTGACCACATCCACTATATCTGAATCTCTCACAACAAGAAGAGTCCAGGTTCACTTCCAGGGATTTCTCACTTGTCAGATTTACAGCCATGATCCGGAAAACGTAGAAAATCATTATCTGACTCTACCTTGTACAATTGCTGTCAACACCTTTTACAAAGCCTAGTTCACAGATTAAAGAATGGAAGTTTTGTTAAGAGATGGGAAGAAAACAGAAACCACCATTAAAAAAAAATTTTAAGTCAATTGGGGTTAAGTGACTTGCCCAGGGTCACACAGCTAGTAAGTGTCAAGTGTTTGGTCTGAGGCTGGATTTGAACTCAGGTCTTCCTGATTTCAGGGCTGGTACTCTATCCACTGCGCCACCTAGCTGCCCCTCAAAAAAAAATCTTAACAAGCATTTGTTAAATATGTATTTCATACCAGTCAGTAGCTGAGCATAGAGCATACAAGAAAGCCACAAAACAGGATCCTTCCCATCAAGGAGCTCTGATTCCAATAATGGAGATACGATAGAAATAATTATGTACATACAAGATATACACAGTGTAAATGGGAAGTAATCTCTGAGGAAAGGCTCAAAAACAGTGGACCGCATACTTCCCCCATATCAGTGGGATGCCCTGAGAAAGCATTTCTACTGCCCCGACCCTGAGCAGAAAGGGAAATGCCAATGTAAATGCTCCCGCAGGGCGTGTTGCTACTCACTCTGTATACTCCTGGAGTAACACAGATGTTTCAGGTTTCTTCTATAATTTTACATTGTGTCCAAAAGGCAGCATATCAGGTATTACATTCCTACTAATTCCTTCCCTGCTGCCTATAAACATCTTTCCCAGCTAAAAACAAACAAAAACAAACAAAAAAACTTCTCTAGACTCTAACTAAAGTTATTATCTTATATTTCTCTTCTTTCAGCCAAATTCCTAGAAAAAAAAATTGTCTACACTCGCAGCTTCCACTTCACTCAATCATTCCTCAAACCTCTGCCATCTGGCTTCTGACCTCATCCTTTGACAGACATAACTCTCTCCAGTTATCAACTGACAGATCTCAAGGCCTTTTCTCATTCATCATCTATCTTGACTTCTCTGTAGCATTTGACATCATTTGACAGCCTTCTCCTCCTGGATACTCTCTCTCCTTTGTGATCATGACACTTAATTTTTTTTTTTTTGGCTAGGCAATGGGCTTAAGTGACTTGCCCAGGGTCACACAGCTAGTAAGTGTCAAGTGTTTGAGGCCGAATTTGAACGTGGGTCCTCCCGACTCCAGGGCCGGTACTCTATCTATTGTGCCACCTAGCTGCTCCTAATTTGTTTTTATTATTAAAAATGCACACAAACTGTAATTTTTTTTTTACAGGACCCTTCCTCCCTTGCCTCCTCCCCACCTGAGGCCAAGACCTGGAGAGTAGGTAGGCAGTGGTAGGCTGATACATTGCTGTCTCTGTCTCCTTTCTGTCCATTTCATGGCCCCTAATTGCGGATGTTTCTCAAGGTTCCATTCTGGTCCTTCTTCTACCTCTATACTTTTTCCCTTAGTGACCTCAAACATTCCCATTAGCTTAATAATGATCTCTATGCAGCTAACTCACCAGACTGTGTCCAGTTAAGTCTCTATGTTGCCAAAGTGAATTTATAAATACAACCAGAGATCCAGATGTGCTGGAAAAGAGGAGGAGAGGGAAATCATCAGCAATTATTTACTGAGTTTCCTGAAATGTCTACTGTGGGGAGTACAAAAAGGTATGTATCTCACTGTATATGTATAATCTATAATTGCTTGCTTTCTCAAGGAACAGGGAGAGGGAAAGAATAGGGAACTCAAAATTTAAAAAAAATGTTTAAAAATTCTATTTACATGTAATTGAGAAAAAAAAGTTAAACATAAAAACAAAAGTATGTTTGACACATGGCCTATCTTTAAGCAACTTACAATTTACATGGAATGACAGTACTTGCTCAGAAAAATATCATTTACCTCATACTTCTCAGACAACTGCCAAATGAATAGTTCAGACAGTGAATGGCACAAGATCTCAGACAAGAGAGATCACTGCGGTACACAGGGTACAGAGAAGGCTTTACAGAGGAATCTGAGAAATGGGTTGGCAGGCAGACTGGCAACAAGAATTTATTAAATGCTGACTATGTGTCAGGCACTGTGCTAAGTATTGGGGATACAAAAACAAGCAAAAAGAAGGATGGTTCCTGTTCTAATACAATAACACACAGAAAGAAGCTGAAAGGGGAAGAGGGGGTGAGGCATGGGCATGAGATGGCCCATGAATCATGAGTAATGCTTAAATAAATGGAAGGAAGAAGCAAAGGCATCCCAGGTCCATAAAAACAAAGGCCTAAAAAAGGGAATATATTTTGGGTACTTGGGGGAGCAAGGGGGAAGGCACTAGTGTTGGCATAAGTTTTGTGTATCCGTGAATTAAACAAATATTTAATGGACAGTGAATTTTGTGTTAGGTACTACTGAGGACATAAAGAAGCATGACATGGTCTTTGCCCTCCAGAAATTTACAATCTGGCTGGGGACATAAGGGGGCAGCTAGGTGGCTCAGTGGATAGAGTACTGGGCCTGGAGTCAGGAAGATAAATCTTCTTGATGTTAAATCTGGCCTCAGACACTTACTGGCTATGTGATCCTGGACAAGTTACTTAACCCTGTTTGCCTCAGCTTCTTCATCTCTCAAATGAGCTGGAGAAGGAAATGGCAAGCCATTCCAGTATTTTTGCCAAGAAAACCCAAATGTGGTCATGAAGACTCAGCCACGGAGTTAGGGGAAGTGGCTTCGAATCCTACCTCTTACACACTGTCCATGTAACCTTAGTCATGTCACTTAATTTCTTTAGGCCTCATTGTCCTTATCAATAAAATGGAGGCAAGAGATAAAATGTTATGTGTACAGGGAATGGCAAACAGGCTAGTTTGACTGGAACTCGGAGTGTGTGAGGTGTGTGAAACTAATTCCAAAATAACAGATATATTTTATCCTAAAGGTAACAGGGAGCCATCAGAACTTCTTGAGCAGGGAAATGACATAGTTAGACCTGAGCTTTAGGAATATCAACTTCTCAATTGTATATGAAGGATGACTGCATATGGCTCCATATTTTCCCCCTTCCTTCTGATGGGGTAATTTGTAGGCCTATCCTACAGAAGTATTTATGTTTTGGTCAACATACTAAATACATTTCATGGAAATGAGGTCTGTGCAAATTATGTTTATTTTTCTTGGCTATTCCTTTCACATGTTAATATGGTTGGTTTTCCACATAGCAATTCACAGTGGTTCTAAATTCTGACCAGACTCTAAAATAACCTGCCTCACCTTAGAGATATCATTTTCCTGAAAATACCCCTGACTGTATTTTGTAGGTCTGCCAGTAGGTTATTGGCATTATAATGTGAATCTCTCTCCATTAGAGACTGAGCTAAGATCACTAAACTATTTCCCATCCATCCTTTTTGGGCTTTGAATCACAAAAGTAGTAGAAGGCTCAGCATGATATCTTAACTGAAACAAGCAATTTCTTAATTAAACAGAAGTAAATAGAGGTTACAACACATTCCTTAATTAAACAGATGTAAATGCCCTATCACTCTGCTCTCAACACACATCAATTGTACATCATTTCATATTACCATTCACCCAGTAGAAGTGGAAATTGGGATATTCCACTTTGGTCCAATTCTCCAGCACCTGCCTGCTGGGCTGGGTGTTCCATCAAGAATATTTACTTACTGATTAACAGACTCTTGTCACCAGTGTTCACATGCCCTTCTTTACCACTGCTCTGGAGCAAGGTTTTGCCTTTGGCAGGTTGGTGTAGAGTATGTGATGGAAGTGGATGAAACAATCTCATCAGAGGCAAACAGTCTTGCCTTTGCCCAAGCACTGTGTCTTGGAACCCATCTTAGTCGAACGGCACACAGATGCACTGGGTGGATATAATGAGCCTCCTGAGCCTTCTGCGTCAATGAGAGCTGAGTGATGCTCCAAGCTGAAGAGCCAAATGCATACTTTTTTTTTTCCAATCCGATCTTGGGTTTGACAACTTCCTGGATCTGCAATTTGGAAACAATCCCTGGGACTGATCTAAAAAGGACAAAATCTACCAGATCCAAATGTTGGTCCTTCTGAAAAGTGGTCACTTCCAATCCTAGAATGAGCTGAGCAACTGACCAGGCAATTGACCTTAAGAAAACATCAGAAGAGGGAAAAAATTGACCTGTAAATAGGGGATGCTGTGAACACATTTAGACAGGTTTCTGCTTTGTTTCAGGCCCTCTATGATTTGGATAACTAGCTGTTCCAGGCCCTCTATGATCTGGATAACTAGCTATCGATGACTTTCAGTGGATTATTGTTAATATTTTAACTGTCTTATTCTTAATTGGACCAGAATCCATCTCAACCTGTTTCTAGAAATTTTAGTCCTACTTTCCTGGGGTATTAGGAATAAATTGAGACAGATCATATTCTAATCAGAAATTCTGATTAAGGCAATCATTTTCGTAGGACAATCAAAATGAACAAGGTTAGTTGCAGAGGGGAATGTCATAATAATTCACCTCTCATACCGTTCCTCTTCAACTTCCTTCATAGGAATCTATCTATTTCTCAGAGCTCCTAGAAAAGCAACATATACTTAGGAAAATGGGTTTGGGGGATTTTTGTTTTTGTTATCATATATCAAACAAAAACCATAGATATCCATATTTTAGATGTTTTTTTTTTAATGTACTTTAAAGAAATTTGTTTTCTTTTTTTAGATAATATTTTATTTTTTCCCAACTACATGCTAAAACAATTTTTAACATTTGTGGGTTTTTTTAAGTTTTGAGTTCTAAATTCTACCTCTCCCTCCCCTCCTTCCCCTCTCCCCTCCTTCCCCTCTCCCCTCCTTGGGATGGTAAGCAATCTGATAGGTGTTATACACGTGCAATCATGTAAAATATGAGACATTTCTGTTTTCATGAACTGCTAAAGGAAGCCCAAGAACTTAATCCTATCATTTCCATAAGAACCCTGAACTTAGTGAACTAGGGACAAGTTTTCTAAAGCCCAACACATTTGAGGATATAAGCTCTGGCTCCCATTCTCCCCTCTCCACAGAAGATTCTGTTTTAATCACATATAAACATTAAGCCAAGAATTAAATCTCAGAAAATCAATTTCCTAAAGTCATCTGTGTGAGTTAAAAGGAGTAGCAAAGCAGAAGGGAGCTCCTCCAAAGAGCTAGGTTTAACAGAAAATTAGAGGAGATTATATCAAGTTGCCTAGGAAAGGTATCCAGGGGAGCATCATTGCTAGAATTTTTTTTTTTAACAAGACATAGAATAAAATACTAGGTTTATCTTCTTGAATCTTGGTTTTGTTTTTTGGTGTTTTCTTTTGTTTTTTTCCCCACGGATCACAAATGGTAGTAGCCATGTGTTATAGAGCATAGAATTTGGATTCAGCTCCTTATTCTGCCATCTGCCTGTGTGACCTAGGTCAAGTAAGTTGCCTCCTCCGACACGTAGTTTCTTCATCTTTAAAATGATGGCATTAGACTAGGTAGCTCCAGCTCTAAGCTGATGATTCCATGATCCTCTCTATATGACTCTGGGCAAGTCACTTACCCTGTCTGGGTCTCAATTTCTTCAGGTGTAAAATTAAAGCTTATGCTAGATTACATCCAAAGTCTCTTGGAGCCCTACATCATGATCCTATAAAATATTTTCTTTTTGGCTTTATAGATGCTTTTTACTCTATGTTAACATTTTCTTCTGAATATGCCTCTCCCTCTTCTTTCTTAGCAAGGCTTCCCTTGTAACAAAAATTAAAATAAAAAAAATCAAAGCAGGAAACCGTTTAGCAAAACCAATCAACATATCCACCTTGCCTGATGGTGTCCATAGCATCCCACACCTATTGTCTCCCACCTCTCGAACTAGCGAAAGAGAAAGTAAGCTCTTCAATGGCAAGGCTGTTTTCATTTACACTTTTTATTTCTAGCACTTAATAAATGTCTGTAGATTGGCTGGCTGGTTGAAAGCAGAGAGGTACATTTTCTCATCCCTTCTCCAGGGCCAAGCTTGGTCATTATAATCCAGAGTTTACCTTCCTCCAGGCACTATCTACCCAGTCAAACTGGCCTTTTTGTTGTTACTCACACATGACCCTGTCTTCCATGCCTAGAATGCATTCCCTACTTCCCTCAACCTCTTGGAACACCTAACTTCATTCAAGTCTCAGCTCAAGGGCCACCTTCTACATGAGGACGTTCCTGGTTCCCCCAGTAATTAGTACCTTCCTCCATCTTCCCCACAAAGTTACCTTGTATCTGTTTCGTATGTGTTTTGTATATGTGTATACATTTAGGTATTTACCTATACCTATGTATGTATGTATGTATGAATGTACATTTGTCTCTTCCATTAGAATGGATGTTTTTTGAACTAAGGGACAGCTTTTAAATTGTATTTCCAGCGGGTCTGGCATAATGCCTTGAATACATTAAGGACTTAATAGATATTTAATGAATTGGATACTGGCTCTGCTGAGTAAATGTGGAACCTTCGGCAAGTCACCTCTTTATGCTTCAGGTTTCTGCCTCTGTGACATAAGTGGGTTAAGCTACAATGAAAAGTAATGCGATATATTGGGTAGGACACTGGATTTGGAGTCAGGAAGACCTCACTTTGATAATATACTTATTAGCTGCATGATCCTGGGAAAGTCATAACCTCTGTCAGCCTCAGTTTCCCCATCTGTGCAATAGGTATAATATTGCCTATCTGGCAGAGGTATAAGGCTCAAATGGGATAATGTATGCAAAGCATTTTGGAAACCTTAAAGTGCTATAGAAATATGATCTGCTATTGTTAGGGCTTTTAAAGTTACTTCCAGCTCTGATATTTTATTATTTCCTTCTATTATTTTTTTTCCCACTTTTCTTGGCTGTGACTGCTACAGCTGCCCAATGTTATCCCACCATAGCTTCCTGACTTCCTACCCCATAGCCTAGGCTTTCCACGTTCTAGCTGCATGTCTTGCCGAGGCTTCTTAAGCAAGGGGCACTGTGGGATACTCTTTCTGCTAGGAATTACATTTGGTCAAAGAGGTTTAAATATAGTAAAATCAAGCCCTGCTACCTTGCATTCTAGGGATGTGATCAACAACAATGATGAGCAGGGTTGGCATTTGAAGGATTTAGGGATAATTTCTTACAGGTTGTTATTGGATTAAATTTCATCTACCCTCATTGCTTCATCTCTCACACTTCCAAGTGGCTGATTTCCAATTCCTCTCACTCCAGTTCTGCATCTTCAACTGCTTGCTAGACAATGATACCTTCAATGTCTTATTGGTACTCCAGGCTAAACAAGTCCAAAACTGAACGGACTGTTTTCTCCTCTCCCCTCCTGATTTCCCTATTTTTTTCTATCTATGGTACCATCAATCTCCCTATCAGCTTTGGACTCTTGAAAATATCTTTGACTCCTCCCTCCCCTGATCTAATTATATCCAATTGGGCACCAAAGCCTATTGATTCTTCCTTCAAAACATCTCTTTTATACCTTTCTAATACCACTGCCACCACTCTAGCCCATACCTGGAGTAGTGAAATACTTCCAAACTCATCTCCCTTTCCCCAGTCTCTACTTTAATTACAGAATTACTGACTATCCTAGCTATCAAGGACCTTATAGATTACCCAGCCCTTCCCTTCCCTACTTATCCCTTGTACAGATGAAGAAACCTGAGGCTTTGAGAGATTGACTTGCTAATTGACTTGTCTGAAGTCACACAGCTAATTAGTAGCTGAGTTGGGATTCAAACTAAGGTATTTTAACTACACATTCAATATTCCTTCTACTAGATTATCTCTCTCCTACTCACTACCACCTCTTTAATTTTGAGGTAATCTGGTTTAAGTGACTTGTTCAGGGTCATATTGCTAGTTAAGTGTCTGAGGCTGGATTTGAACTCAGGTCCTCCTGACTCCACAGCTAAGGCACTATCCACTGTATAATCTAGCTGCCTAGACCTCTTTAATCTTATTTGATCATACCACCTCCAGGTTAAAAAAATTCCATATGGAACAAAGTCCAAATTTCTTAGCCCGGCATTAAAGGCTTCTTCCCACAATCATATCCCATCCTACTTTTCCAACCTTATCTTCTACCATTCCTCTATATCAAGCATTCTTAATCTGGAAGTCCATGAACTTGATTTTTTAAAAATTTTTATAATTGTATTTCAATATAATTTGTTTTCCTTTGTAAACTTATGTATTACATGCATTTAAAAACATCATTCTGAGAAGGGGCCCAAAGGCTTCACCAGACTGCCAAAGGGGTCCAGGGCACTAGAAAGGTGAAAAACCTCTTTCCTCACGTTAATCCTCTGGCTCTCTCCAGAATGATCTCAACTGTTCCCTGAATTTGTCCTTCATATTCATAAAATCTAAAAGTTAGAAAGGATCCTAGAGCAGGGGGTGGGGGGTAGCTGGGGGGATGGGTATATACTTAATTTCAAAATTTCTTTGTAATCATATTTTAATATAGTTAGCCTCCTTTGTAATCCTATGCATTTTGTGTCATTCGTTTAAAACCTTTATTCTGAGAAAGGGTTCTAGGCTTCACCAAACTACTATAGAGCTCACGATGCAAAAATGGTTAAGAAACCCTGACTTCTAGGTGATCAAAGCCAATCCATACCAATCTAAGAATCCCTACTATAACACTGTCTCCTCAACATGTACTTATCCAGCTTCTATCTGAAGGCATTCACTAATGGGGACTCTGCTACTTCCAAGGCAACTCACCACCTTTGGATAGCTCTCATGCCTAGAAAGTTTTTCCTTACATCAAATCTAAATTTGCCTCTCTCAAATTTCTGACCATTATAGCTAATTCTTTTCTTCTAGGTCAAACAGAAAAATCTATTTCCACAAAATAACCCATCAACACTTAAAGACATTTGCCAGGTTCCCCCTGAGTCTTTTCTTTTTTCCAATCAAACATTTCCAGTTCCTTTAAATAATCCCCATATGGCATGATATTGAAGACCTTAACTGGCTCAGTTCCCCACTTCTGATGTTCCCCATTTTATCAGTGTCCTTCCTAAAATTTTACCAGGGTCTCTTCTGAACACAACATATCTGGTCTAACCAAGGCATAAGAATATAGTGGAACCATTACCTCCTTAGTCCTAGACACTTTTTTGAATGCAGTCTAATAGCACAAAAACTTTTGTGGCCACCCTCTACCACTGAGAGGCAATCTGGTATAGCAGACAGAAGACTAACCTTGGCATCAAAAGGACCGGGGTTCAAGTTCCAATACATACATATTAGCTACGTGACCCATGAGCAGTCAACCTCCGATCACCATAAGCAAGTCTAACAGTATAGGTTAGAAAAGAGCTGCTTCTGGCCAGATATATACTAAGGAAATTACAGGTCCAGAGAAAGAGAAAAAATCATACTGTTGATTCCTATTAAGTTTACAATTTATTAACACCCCTTATCTTTTTTTTGTGCGAACATTTCTTTACTGCTTCCTGATCATGTCCTTGTGATGTTGACTTTTCAATCACATGTTCAAAACCCCATTTCCCTTTTAAATGTCATCTTATTAGGTTTTAGCCAATATTCCAGCACCTTTCTACAGGTCTTCCCCCTCTTCATCTATTTTATTCCTACCCGTTCCTTTTAAAAAATATTACTGTAATTTTAATGTCAATTATTTTCTAATACACCACCCCAATTGCACCTTGATTCTCTTGTAACAAAGACAAACTGGGAAGCAAAAGCAACTCTCTAATAGTGTATGCAGCATTTAATCTTCCTAGCCAGCCTCCTTCTGCTGAGAGGGAGTGAAGGGGGTTTCATCATCCATTCTTTGAGACCAAGATTGGTCATTTCAGGTATTCTGAGTTCAACTGCTTTTTAGTGCTGTGCTCAATTATCATTATCATAGTTCTTGTTTATGTTGTTGTCCTAGCTCTGCTTTCTTCACTCAATTCTACCCATTCTTCAAATTTCATCTCTTTTTCTAACTATTCCTAGCCTTTACTAAGCTCCCTCTTAACATCTACACTCACTCATTCAGTTAACGACTCTTCAGTGCTTTCTGTGCTCATAGAATTGTAGAAGGCATTATCTTACACATACTATTTAAACCAATAATTTGTCCCATATCATATACTGTGACTTACATGAAAACTCATGTCATGAGTTATCTTTTTAGTATATGAATGCCTATGCCCTTATATATAAATAAAAGTTGAGTGGGGGCAGGAATTGTCTCATTTTTGTTTTATCATCCCTAGCACCTAGCACTGGGCTAGGACTTAATAGGTACTTAATAGATGCTACTGATTGATTGACTGATTGATTGCTTTGTCTGCTTCCCCCAGCAGGCCTACCTTCAGATATATGGGGGGCTAAAGAGCAGATGTTATTACTAATCCCTCCCTTTCTTTCAGACAGCATCTGCCACATGGCCTTGCTCATCAGAACTGATCAAAAATATATTTGTTGATAAATTGATTGAGTTAGCTTCAAAATAAAAATTACTATTCAAGTTCATAAGACAGATCTCTCCCTCTATGTATATTCTGCTGGGGCAGAAATTTAGGCATCTATCATTTAATTCATTTAGCAAAGATGTTATTGCTTAGTGGGAAGAGATCTGGATTGCAGTATCTCTCCAGCCATGAATAGCCACATGACTTTGGATAAATCTACACTCTCTAGCACCTAAAACTGCCTTATCTGTCAAATGAGGGTGATCACACATTTCCTTTCTGAGAAAAGAATATAAGAAATTTTCATGCCCCTCAAAGTTCTAGGATCTATATTTACATGATATATTTCACCACTATTTCACTATAGCTCCATCCTTCAGGATCATGTAATGGCTAAGCATTTCTGATACTTTATCTAGCTTGAAAACTCTCAGATTCTAGGTCACTCCCTAAAACTAGGGCTTCATGGATAACAATAATGATACTGATGATAGCTAGTATTTATATAGTACTTTAAGGTTCACAAAGCACTTTAATCTCTTTTTCTTTGTAACTACACTGAGAAGTAGGTGCTATCATTATTTTTCAGATGAGAAACTGAGGCATGTTGAGATGAGATGAGAAGGAAGCCAGGGAAACCAGGAGGCAGCGATGAAGTAGGAGAGTTCCAATCATGGGAGAAAGCCAGTAAAAATCCACGGAGTGAGAGTGATTAGTCTGAGAAACAGCAAGTAGATCAGTATTAGGGTCTATGGAGGGGTGAAGGCTATAAGAAGACTGGGAAGGTAGAAAGGGGCCAGGAATAAATGGCTTTAAAAGCTGAGTAGAGGATTTGATATTTGATCCTGTAAGTAAGAAGGAGCCATGGGGAGTGTCATGGTCAGACCTGCACCTTAGGAAGATCACTTTGATAGCTGAAAGGAGAATGGACTGGAGTGGGAAGGGACAGTAAATGGTTTTCATGTGTTGCTGTGGCAAAAAAAAAAATCCATCACCTGGTGTCCAGCTCTTTGATAACAATCTTCTCATAATTTAGCCAGGTTGGTTCAGGTATAGCAATCCCCTACATTACATCTTCTCAAGTTGTTAAATCAATAAACATGGATCAAGCACCTACTTGGTATCATAATTTGCAGTCCATGAGCATAGCCATCAAGAACCCAGAGCCATCTCCATTCCTCCGTGAAACATCAGAATAGGATCTATAATAGCATTCTGGCACACTGGAAAGGCTTCAAGCATCCTATCTGCCATAGGCTGTATGTCTGGCATCTGAGTACCAGTCTTGGTATGTTCAGAGAGGCTTATCCCCAGAGAACTGGTCACTAGGTGATAAATTGTTTTTAGGCCATAACAACTCATTAAATTATTTACTAAGGAAGGTACGAAGGAACTGTAATCTGCATTGGTTAAGGGAGTGTCTATACCCATTAAGGCTGAAGCGAGGCAAATGTCTATATTTTTTAAATGGATTCTGAAACCTCAAGACTATTCCACATCCAATTTTAGAACAAGTGATTAAAAAAGATGGTTTGTGAATGCTTGGAAAGGGCAACAATGATCACCAGTAACCATCATGAGTTCACAGAAAATAAATTGTTAAATTAGCATCATCTCCTCTTTTAAGAGAATTACTAATCTGGTTAGTAAAGACTGCTAGACTAATGATTAGGACAATGCTGGTCGATATAGTGTGTCCGTAGTTTAGCAAACCATTTTACAAAGTCTCTAATATCGTGCCTGTGGACAAGATATAGAGATGTGAACAGGGGGATAGTAAAGTTAAGTACAGTTATCACTGGTCACATGATTGTGCTCTCAAGAGAATCTGATTCTGAATCAGTGTTAATGAGACCTTCCTAGTAAATAGACCCCTCTGGGTTGTCTTGTGAGGTAAAAAGTTTCCCATAACTGGAGCTATTCATGTACAGTCTTCTCAGTTGTGTCTGACTCTTCGGGACCCCATTCGAGGTTTTCTTGGCAAAGATACTGGAGTGGTTTGCCATGTCCTTCTCCAGGTCATTTTACAGGTGAAGAAACTGAGACAAACAGAGTTAAGTGACTTGCCCAGGGTTACGCAGCAAAGTAAGTGTCTAAGGCGAGATTTGAACTGATGAAGATGAATCTTCCTCATTCCAAACCCAGTGCTCTATCCCCTGCACCACCTCGTTATTTAATCAGAGGTTAAATGACCATCTGTTGGTGATGTCATCAAGGGGCTTCCTGCACAGGCCAAGGATTAAACTAAATGGTCTCTAAAGTAGCTTCAAACTCTGTGAATTGAGGATATTATGATAAATTCTCTCTCAAAAATTGTTAGTAATTTGGCAGATACCATCCAAAACATCAAGATGAAAATACAACATTCTCAAAAAGAAAAAAAATTGTAACATTCATTTTTTTGCTTTACTACTTCATAGACGCCAAAGAGATGAGTCAACCTAATTATAGCATAAAACGTCTTATCTGGGCATATGATGCGCTTCATTTCACTGAAACTGATTTGTAGAGGACAGTTGACAGAATAATTGCTTAAAATATATAAAATCTGTCTTAAATATTAGAAAGCATCCTAAATATTTTTTGGTAATGACAGTGGTATAGGCCAAGAAGTTGTAAAAATTTCTTATGTACTTCCAACACTGAACAGAAAGGAAAACATCCAGTTTCATTCCCTTCTGTGGTAAAAATATCAACAGCTTGCCACAGCCTGCTTTAATTTTAAACGATTTCATTTTGAATTAATTGGCTTCTCAGCTAGCACTGGCTTCATGGAAAAAATCAGCTTCAAAACATGTATTCACAGATATCTTTCCCAATAGAATAAAAGCTGCTGGAGGGCAAGGGGCCGTTTCATTATTCTGTCTTTGTAACCCTATGGCCAAGTCCATGAGATAGGTGCTTAATAAATACTTTGTGAGTCAACTTGACTTGAATGAATACTTCATGATTTTATAGCTTTGTTCTGCATTTGGAACCTGTAACCCCATGCCCAGGTCCAAGAGATAGGTGCTTAACAAACACCTGGTAAGTCAACTTGAATGGAATAAATGCTCAATGATTTTATAGCCTTGTTCTGCATTTGGAATGCAGACTACCTGGCAATCTAAGATACTTACTTATGTCAGCCAGCCCTAACAAATTCTCCTCTGGCCCCTGTCTGGTGATGTTGCCAGTGGAGGATAGGGCTGGGACTCCTGTTGTTAAACTTGATCACCAGCCGCTTTGTGAAGGAAGGAGCGTGTAGCAGCCAATGAACTTTCCACAAAGACAGTTGGCTTCCCATAGATGTCAATCCATAACCTTTACTGGTCTCTGTAGAGTCATTACATCCATTAGACTGTGGACTCAGCACTGCTTTAGCTCTTAAGTTAATACAACTGAGACTTTTTTTACTTTCCTATTGGGAAGGAGCATGTGCAATTTTAGTGATTTCTTAGATCATTCCATAAGTAAATCAAATATTCTTTCAAGCCCAGTTATCAAAATTGTGTCCTTTGATACCACATCTTCCATCAAACTGCAGTAATCCAGATCAACACATTTTAAACCTCCGCTATCTCCTAATATCATCCCAACTAGATAGAGTAATTAAATTTGTACTTTTTTTTTACAAGTCGTACTCAATAAATCTGAATAAATTAACAACGCATTACTAAGGCTGCTACATTAAATTTGCATAGTGCCGTTAATGAATATGCAACTCCAAGTGAAAAAGGTCTGCTACTGTGAACCTTCTACATTAGCATAACTACTTCCAGCATGTTTCTTAAATAATGCACTCATTTGCACATCACTGAGTTGGCTAATTCTAACTTCAGTCAGGGTAGCCTTGTAATTAAGACTCTTGCTTTAATTTTTAATGAAGTTTATGTTACATCAATCCTGACAGTAATGAGGGGACATGGAAACAAAAAGGCTGCTAATAATTAAATTCACAAACCAGTTTGAGGGATAATAATTCCTGAGGAGAAATTACATGACTAATTATTAATTAAATATTCATACTATTGCAGCACCATCTCACTTAACTGCTCTTCTTGTTGGTAATAATGTTGAGATGCGAATGCCTTCCTCTAGCCATTCGGAGTTTAAGGTCTCTGGTTAATTTTAGTGCGCCATTAATCAATATGACACCAAAAAATAAAATTGTTTTAATTGGTATCATTTTATTGTGTCTAAATATTACTACAGTTGGTTTAGTTTGTGTAGAATTAATCTAGTTAGTCGGAGCCTATTTTATGGAAACATAAATCCACTTTATATCCATAAACATCTAATGGTGGGACAACTTGACCTTTTTTTTTTTTGTAACATTACTGTTTACAGATAATTACACCAACTCTTTAAAAGGTTATTTAATAGCTTTGCATTCATCACAGTAAAATGAAAAACATGCAATATTATTTAACTCCAGCCTATTCTAAGGAGGTCTCTGAGACCCTCATTTACCCCCGCTGAAAAGTAAGCAATATTAATGTGTGTGTTTTAAGAAATGTATGAGAGCTTTTCTTCAAATGTGTACAAACAGATTTACATGTTTGGGTACACATCTTCCTGGCATCTTCTTCCTAATCTCTGTAGGATCCTGCTAAGAAAAATATGATTTCTGAAGACATAACTTTTGATGGCAGGAAAATCCAAGACCTAGGTCTTGGGCACCGGGGCAATTTCCCTATAAAATCTGGTAAACAAACATTGCAAGCCAGAGGAATTACCATGATTAGGCCTAATTTGCTGAAGTATTTATGATAGGCACACTTGGTTTTTTTTCATTTTTCAAACTGGTATTCAGGAGCATAAATGTATATTACAAGAAACTCCACATTCATGAGCAAGTTTAGCGACGGTGAAGAAAAGATCTACAATATTTAAACGAATAACATTAATCATTAAACTAGAACGGATCATGACATTTGTTTAAAGCCAGGATAAATTCAGGACAAGATGCTTTATGGAGAACATTTTGCATATTATAAAATTAAATAGACACAGAAAAGAGACCTTTTTATCCTGCAGGGGCATTTGGAAATTCTGAACCAGGGCAAACATTTCAGTTCATTTTTCTAATAAGTCAAACTACTCGATTCATCAAAGTGAAACAAGTCCATCACCATAAAACATGGGGCAATGATTCATTCCCCTCAGCTACCGCGTGTCACTTTACTATAAACTGACAGGTTCGTAGGGCATTATTACCAGGTCTGATTTGTACCAATCTCTCCCTTTTACGAAATCTTAAAAATCTTTTTAACTTTTCTTTTTTCTCTACTCTCCTAAACCAACACCTGAAGGCAATTTGAAAATACCACTCATCAGGAAATAGTTCTTCGGTGCTCTCCAGAATTAAGATGTCATTATGTGCCATCTGCTCCTGGTCCTGCCTTCCATTCCTCCCGTGGAGGAAATAACGCCAGGCGCATAACATTTCACTGGAGCAACCGTCCCCCCCAAATCAGGTCAAGGATGGTGTTCACATGGAGGCCAACCATGCCTGCTGGGAGAACTTCCACCAAGGAACTTCATGAAAGCTGGGTCATGTTTCGCTTCTTTTCCTCCTTTTTGTTGCTTGGGGTATACAGGCTACACTGGGTAGGCAGAATAAAGAATTATCATCTGTGTGGTGTAACTTGAGAGATACTGGGAAGGCTCACCTGCTCTCAAACTGCTCCCTTACTTAGGGGTCCACTTTACCTGAAATTCCATCAAGAGACACTCATTCCTTTGGATTAAACATCATCCCCTCTAGGCTTCCTCTTTTCTGTTGCCAAACTGGCCTTGTTCCTCATGTGGCATTTCATCTCTGATCTCTAAATCTTTGTACAGCTGCCACCATGCCCAGAGTACATTCCTTCCTCACCCTCCTTATTTCTTAGAATCCTTTTTCCCCCCCAGTCTCTTTGTGACTCCGTTTTTTCAGACTCTTTGTGATTCTATTTGGGGTTTTCTTGACAGAGACACTAGAGTGGTTTACTATTTCCTTCTCCAGCTCATTTTTACAGATGAGGAAACTGAGGCAAACAGGGTTAAGTGACTTGTCCAGGACTGCACAGCTAGTAAGTGTCTGAGGCCAGATTTGAACTTATCTTCCTGACTCTAGGCCTGGTGCTCTATCCATTACACAACCTACCTGGCCAAACATTATCTCCTCAACTCCCCAGCTATTTGTGCCTATATGTACCTATACATATATGCATGTGTGTGTATGTATGTATGTGTATATATGTGTGTGTGTATACACATATACCTATACCTATATATATGCATATATATATATTTATTTTATATATATATATATATACACACACACATATATACATATATATATATATATATATATATATATATATATATATGTATATAATTTGTCTTTTGCTTCCCCAAAACCTACTACACTGGCGTATAGTAGGTACTTAATAAATGCTTAATAAATAAAAAACCCTGAAAGCAGGGATATGCTGTAGCAGACTCAAACTAGCTTTTGAGAACCAAGTATTAAATGTTCAATGTGAGCATTTATACTTCAGAAAATATCATCCACTGCAAATCAGGGCTTAATTTACTATCTTGTTGAGTAACCAGACTTTAAGAAGTGATAGAGAAAATCTTAGTAATATAGATTAAACTTGCATAATTTTTCCCCCTAGAGAGCCAGTTGTTAAACATTTACCAGCATACCTCTATCTAAGAGGGGTAGGTGGCTCAGTGGATAGAGTGCTAGGCCTGGAGTCAAGAAGACCTGAATTCAAATCCAGCCTCAGACTTTTACCAGCTGTTTGACCCTAGGAAAATCACTTAACCCTCTTTGCTTCAGTTTCATGTCACCTATAAAATGAGCTAGGGAAGGAAATGGCAAACCACTCCAATATCTTTGCCCAAAAAAACTCAAATGGGGTCACGAAGAGTCAGGACTGAAAAACGACTTCACAAAATCACAACAACAACAAAGCCACTTGGGGATCTTGGGGATGGGCACGGGGTGGTAGCCTGTGGAACCCTTATTTCTAGGAGTGTGTGCCAATAAATTACTCAGTATAATAAATAAGCAAATATACCTTCTATAAGCTGAATAAATATCTCACGCATATAAGTATTACCACTTTTCAAAAGTATATTCACAAAAGAATAGTCACATACTCAAAAGTATAATCACTGTTGTGATTAATAAAATGCAAGATCATTTTAAGGCGTTCCTGAATTATAGAATTCTTTTATCATTGTGTTACTTTTTTAAAAAATTATTTATTTTTTAAGCTTTTTTGGTATTTTATTATTAGTATTTAAGCTTTTTTAGTATTTTATTTTCCCCAGTTACATTGTGTTATTTTCTTAAGCAGAAAACTAACAGCAAAATAATTCATAGGAGCAGGAGTTGGTAGTCCATGAAATGTTTGGGTCCAAATGGTTAGGACCTGCTGCCTTAGATTGCATTAATTTTTCAGATTCCTTTCCTAGAAAAGGTCAGGAGAGATGGACAATTTACAAAGAACTGTTAAGAGGGAAAATATGGGCACAGGAAGGAACCACTGTTGATAAACCTCACACATCTGTGTTACTTAGTAAAGTAAAAATATCATTTTAGAGCTAAAAGGAAACTTACAGATCAACTTCAGCTCCATTTTACAGATAAGAAAACTGAGGCCCAGAGAGGGTTAATGACTTTCCCAATGTTACCCAGGTGAAATGGCCAAGCAGTGATTGAAACTCTGGTCTTGTTTCCAAATCTTACATTTTTTTACTCTTCATCACTCTGCCTCCAATAGGAGCAATTTAAAAAAGTTGCAAAAGTTTATTTCGTGAGTAATTGCTGCTTCATATACCATTGCTGAACAGGAAGAAATCCTTACCATCTTATAGATTAGAGACTGGACTTGTGGTTTCACTGGTACAAGGAACCCCCAGGTGAAGAACTTCCTTCTATTAATGCAGGTAGGCACCTTCTCTACAACTTAAAATCTTTAGAGTTACCCAGAGCAGGGGTGTCAAACTCAGATAGAAATGAAGGACACTAAAGTGTGGGCCTCATATTAACTTAGAAAACCACTTATTAACATTATCTAGGTTCTATTTATTTTTATTTATTTTGTTAAATATTTCCCAATTACATTTTAATATAGTTCAGGTCACACGCTGGAGTGTTACCATAGGAATATTTCCACCCCAAATGTTCATATGGACTATCTATGCCCGACCTACAATAGAGCCTTCTGAGCTCGTACTGGTCTGATCAGCCACAGCCAGACACACTATAACTTGAACGTAGTGATGTTATTTCCATCCTCTTCAAGCGCAAAGGACAGCAACCAACAGACCAGCCATCAGAGTGTAGCCAGCCTACTGTGTGTTTGATGCCTCTAACCTGAAGCACTGAGAAATGAAATTATTTGCCGGGATAAAATGTGAACTCAGATCTTCCTAGCTCTAAATTCGCCTCTCTGTCCAATGAACCATGTTGACATTTATAGCCAGTTTGTGTCAACTACAACCCAATTTTTCTAACTTCAAGACCAGTCTTTTATTTACTACACCATGATGACTCTTATTACCATTTCAAGTGAATTTGCAATGAGCAAAACCACAGGATGTGCTTATCATGTCAGTCACAAAGAAGATGCATAATTAGCTGTGTGACCTCAGTTTCTTTACTTGAAAAATGGACTAGATTACTTCTAAGTGAGATTCTCTTCAAGTTCTAATATTCTCTAATGAGTTATTTGCTGGAAGTTTCTCAAATTATGACAAGCACACACACAAACCACCAGAGAGGTAAATGCTTATAGCCACATCCTGTTGGGTTGGCCCCTCGGAAGCAATGTCTATTTCGTAAGGGCACTCTACCATGGGTCTCAGCTCAGAGCCAAATCTACTAACAAGAGCTAAAGGCATGTGCTGCAGGAAGGACTATCTTGTAATCATTGTTGTATCCCCATCCAGCAGTTAGAACTGGGCCTTGTGCACTTTGTAGATATTCATCAAATCTTTTTTTTATTGTTTGATGTATAATTATATTCCAAATTTACATGTAAGGCATATGTCAGGGCATGTATACTGAGGGAATACCAAAGGAACCTTCTTCCTGCAATGCTTGCTCACATACCCAGAAGAGGATTTTGTATGGAAGCTTGCAAGATTGAAGGCAGTAACTGCTAGCAACTTTAGTTTTTACAATATTGCCTTTCATAGCTCTCAAAGCTCTGGACCCAAAAACTGACATTTATAGGAGACCTTTCCTACTGCTCCAGGCTATTAAAGCTTCTCTTCTCTTTTTTCCACATATATCTTTGAATGTACTTAGTTATTTTCATGCTTGTGTTTTCTAGCACAACATGAACTTCTTGAGGGCAGGAATTGTTTTTGCCATATTTTTTTTTCAATTCTCAGCGTTTGACACATTGTATAACACCAACTAAGTACTTAATAAATCCTTATTGATTGACTTTCAGAGGTTTGAAATAGACAACCCATTAGGCTTTTTTTTTTAAAGCCTAACCCTATGGAGTACAAATACAGCTTCAAGTTACAAAAGTTAGTATGAGATGTATTTGGTATTAGACGTGTGGGCAGTGGATAGATAGAGTGCTGGGTCTGGAGTCAGGAAGAATCATCTTCCCGAATTCAAATCTGGCCTCAGACTAACTAGCTGTGTGACCCTGGGCATGTCACTTAATCCTGTTTGTTCCAGTTTCCCCATCTGTAAGATGAGCTGGAGAAGGAAATGGCTAACCATTCCGGTATCTTTGCCAAGAAAACACCAAATGGGGTCATGAAGGGTCAGACACAATTGAAAAATGACTGAATAACAACAAAACTTAGATGTTTAAGAACATAGAGACTCATTAGATTCTAAATCCTATGCAGCTAAGAACTACGTCTTTTCATCTTCCTAGTGCCTAATACAATACTCTGTACATAGTAGGCACTTTAAAAACTGTTTGTTGAATCTGCTAAATTGAATTAAGAAATCAGTGGGAATTCCATACATCTGGACAAAGTCCAAGGTGGAAAGTTTGCTGGTTTCTCTTTCACAGTGTCTTGACCTTGGTGAAAGACTCTCAATTTACCTAGCAAAGTTTGGTCTGACATGCAAAATCAGGAGGCTGAAAATACAAATGCAATGTAAGTAGTTTATTACACTTTTATGGCTATTATTTACAAAGCTTAAAAATTAGGAATGCCTCTTATTACTTAAACAAGTATAATATGTAGCATAATAAATACCTGAAGAACCAAGTTGTTCTTTTTAACAAATGGTAAGTAGATAACAAAAAGTGATTCACGCTCCATAAATTATCTTTTAATAGGTTAGAAATAATTTAAAATCAACCATTCATTGGCATTTTAGGGTAATAAGTCTAAAATACCTCTCTCAATCTGAATTTGAATTAAAATGATCACCAAGTGTCCCAATTGGCCATATGCCTTCAATCTTGTCTTGTAAGTATAAAATTATCCATCATGTCTAGAATCCATAGAACTCAAGGACGTTTTTTGACTAAGATTCAGAATGTCTGACCTTTTAATTCATATTTTGGAAGGCTGGGTGAGTAATAAAGAAAAGCAACTTTCAGGAAACAAAATGTACATCTTGTGGCAAACATGGCCAAGCACTATTCTAAACACGTTAGTCAGGGTTGATGGACATGATGAATGCTATGTCATGCTAATGTTAATCTGTGAAACAGCAAACATGTATTGCTATCTACTACTACCCAAAGGCCATGCCTTCAAAGAACTTACTTTTCATTAAATTGTAAGCTCCCTAAAATCAAGAAACTCTGCTATTTCTGCCTTTTCAATGCTTAGGACAGTACCCGCACATCATAGGTTCTCTGAGTAAATGATGTTAAATTTATTTTGGTAGAATTGTCCAGTTTGAGAGAAAAGACCCATATAAATTAAATATCATGGTATTTCAAGGACACACGGGGGTTATTACACTGACACTAATGGCAATCGTTCCATGATTTTTGGTAATTGTTATGTCTCCCCCCTACCCCAATGCACACACACAGTCCAAGCCCTAATCACCACTTGATAGCCAAGATTCTAGGGACAGCCTTCTTCAGACTTAATTAGGCCGATCTTCAGATAGTATGCCATTGTGAGCCATACCCACAGTATTTCCAACTTGGTAGTTACTCTCAGAATCAGCTGATTAATCACTGGCCCATCTACAGAGGCAATTCACATTTTATTTGAAAAGCCTAGATTTTTAATATACGGATGGATAAAGAACCTATTTTCCAGGTACAAACATGTGTGGCCCTACTCCTAAATTAAAATGGTTAACAGAGTTCTCTTATGATAATTCAATTCAATTCATTTAATATTTACTAAACAGGTAGGTAGCGCTGTGGATAAAGTGCCAGGCATGGCATCAGGAAGACACATCCTCCTGACTTGAAATCTGGCCTCAGACACTTAACTAGCTGTGTGACCCTGGGCAAGTCACTTAACCCTGTTGGCCTCAGTTTCCTCATCTGTAAAATGTGCTAGATAAGGAGATGGTAAACTATGCCAGCATCTCTGCCAAGAAAACCCCAAATGGGGTCACGGAAAGTAGGACATGACTGAAAAAAGACTGAAGAACAGCAAATTTACTCTCAGAAAACCCATCATTCTACTGGCATCCCCTTCGATAACCCAGAGTCACAACAAGGCATCAGAGTAGGTCTCTGGTGGAGGCCACTTTCAGTTGAAGTAAACTGTGGTGGCCCAGAACCCAAATGTTCTACATCAAGAGGATCCTCTTGCCAACAGGAATGGGATTTATGCTTTCATGAGCTAACTTCATATGCTAATGAAGTTCCTCTATGAAGGGAAACTACATATACTAATGAATTTTCCTAATGAAACTTCTAAAGGGAAATTATAGAGAAGGGAACTCCCTCTACCAACACAGGTTGGCAACTTCTCTGAAACTTATAGTGTTAGAAAATTGCTTAGAGAACTGATAATTTACATGACTTGTCCAGGGTCACACAATAGATATGTGTCAGGGCAGAATCTGAACTCAGAGCTTCCTGGCTTTGAGGCCAGCTCTCTACCCACAATGCACATTGTCTCTCTGTACCATAATGTCGCTGCTAAAATTAAAAAAAAAAATTGGGAATCCAGTACAATCCCAAAAACATTTATTAATCATTTAATATGTGGAAAGCATAAAAGTAATATGTCATAGGGGATAGAGATGATCTCAGAGCCAGAAAGACCCAAGTTCAAGTTTTGCCACTGATTCTTACAGGCTGTGTGACCTTGAACAAGTCTCTTGACTTCTCAATGCTGAAGGCAACTCTAAAACTAGAAGTTGCAAGGAAGATGCTCCTCTATTTTGGTGGAGGAATTTCTCCACCTAGGAGTTCACTATATCAATACAATCACATCTAGTCCCTGTCCCATGTGTAAGATGCTGTTCTAGGCAATGGGGATACAAAGACAGAACTGAAGAGTAGTTTCTGTCCTCAAAGAATTTAAATTCTGCTGGGGAGGTACAACATGTGAATGGAAGTAATTACATGAACATTTTAAATAATTATTTTGTGTGTGTGTGTAGGTTTGGAAAGTGCTTTACATAAGTTAACTGATCTGGTCCTCACAAAATCCTGTGAAGTGAGTGCTATTATTTATCTCCGTTTTAGAGGGCAGCTATGTGGTGCAGTGGATAGAGCAGTGGCCCTGTATTCAGGAGGACCTGAGTTCAAATACAGTCTCAGACACTTGCTAGCTAGCTGTGTAACCCTGGGCAAATCACTTAACCCCCATTTCCTCCAAAATTTAAAAAAAAAAAAGTAATTATCCTTGTTTTACAGAAGAAGAAACTGAAGCACAGAAGAGTTAAAAAGACTTGCCCAGAGTCACACAGCGAGGGAGTAAATGAGGCAGGATTTGAATTTGGGCCTTCCTGACTCCATGACCTGAGCTCTCTTTATATGCTTCACCACCTTGCTGCCTACCCTGTCACCTTGATGCCTATTTAGATACAGAAAGAGAGCACTCCCAGCTAAGGGGGTCAGGACAGGTTTCCCATTGGAGCTGGAACTCCTTGAAGAAAACTATGGAATGATCCTACAACTTGGCCACTGTAGGCCTCAGTTTCCTCAACTATAAAATAGGTTGCACCAGATGACCTCAGAAGTCCTTTCCAACTCTAAACCTATGATACTGTGATGAAAATTTCACTCCTATATGGTTTAAGATGAGGCTGTGTCCTAAGCTTCCCCTCCTCTGCAGACACACACATTTTAAAAAAAAAAAACCCAAAACTTCTATTTAAATAACTTGGTACAGCAATTAGATGAAATGGATGCATATCCTCCAGCTATAGCAAACGGGAAGATTAGCATCCTCCTTGTGCTGATGACATGGTTTTATTATCTGTAACTAGCAGCAGATTTAAGAAGCAGCTGAACCTGTTGGCTAATTATTGCTGGAAAGAACAGATAAGCATTAACCATGCACAAATGAAAATTATTATATTAAGTAGGCATTTTCCAACATTCAAAGGGATACTAAGTTTAAGTCTCACAACAACCCTGTAAGAAAGGTAATATTATCATACTGATTTTATAGCTGAAGAAACTAAGGCAGACACAGTTTAAGCAATAATAATAGCTAAACCCTTACATAGTGCTAAGCACCAGGCAAGAAGCAGCTGGGTGGTGCCATGGATAGAGCACTAGGCCTAGAATAAGGAAGACTCATCTTCCTGAGTTCAGATCTGGACTCAGACACTTATTAGTTGTATGACCCTGGGAGTCACTTAACTCTGCTTCAGTTTCTTCATCTGTAAAATGAGCTGGAGCAGAAAATGGCAAACCACTCCAGTATCTTTCCCAAGAAAAGCCCAACTGGGGTCACAAGGAGATTAAGGACAATAAGTGCAGGCCACATACTAGGAATTATTTTCTGAATAAATACCACCTTTTTAGCTTGCCATCTCTCTCTCCTCAAAATTTAACAAAAAAGAAGAAATCCTATTTAACTGAAGATAATACCATAATTCATTTTTACATTAGTAGCTGTCCTAACAGGAAGACATAACATAATTTCAGAGAAAGTACTTTGAGTTGTTCAGAAGAAAGGTGTTGTGTAAGCCTCAGGGGTCATTGTCTTTATTTTAGCCTTCAGTAGTCATGTTGGATCTAAGACTATATGGGATATCAACTTCAAAAAAACCCTCCACTTTATTTCATCGACTATTGAACCATCAGCATGGGAAAGAAATCCATATTGGTGTATTATTTCAGAGCAAAGTCTTTCCCATTGTGCCTCACCACCCTTCTTCATACTCAACAAACAAAAAAACCCCAGTGGAATCATGCCCTCTCCTTATCATGCCCTTTTCATTTCCTTCCAGTCAATCGTGTGATTTTACAGATGTGGTCTGATGTGGAAGATCATTTCTGAAAGCCTGCTGGTTACCTTCTCTTACCTTCATCCAAGATGCTCATAATATATGTCTAGATTATTCTCATAAAGACTTTATAGAGCTATGCAAGCAGGTATTTCAGTCAATAGTTACAGACATTCTCTCAGATCACCATTGTTTCAATAATAATAAGGTACATGATTTTGTTTATAAGCCTGTCTTCGGCTGATAAAATCCTTCCCTTTTATTAAGGTTCAATTCAAGTGATACCCCCTCCATCAAGCCTCCATTTCTAAATTTATTAGGGTGGGGGGGGTTGCGAGGGAGGTAAGAGTCATCTCAGAAAACGATCTCTTCTTTCTTAAGTCTCTCATCATATTTTATCTGAGCCTCTCCCTCGCACTAATCATGGTCTGCTCTGTACCATGATTACCAGCACATAGGCTTTATCCCACCTATTGAGGCAATAAGCTTCGGGCCTTATTTCATCTTTGTGACTTAAATGTTCAGCTCAAGTACTGCAAGGACCTTCTTGATCTCTGAGGTCACTAACACTCTCCCACCAATTCCTGAAATTACTTGGCACTTAATTTGTATACACTTCATATTTACTTATCAGTACGCATGTTTAGGGGACAGTTAGGTGGTGCTGAGGCTGCAGTCAGGATAATTCATCTTCCTGAGTTCAAATCTGGCCTCAGACACTTGCCAGCTCTGTGACCCTGGGGAAGTCACTTAATCCTGTTTGCCTCAGTTTCTTCATCTGTAAAATGAGCTGCAGAAGGAAATGGGAAAGCAGTATCTCTGCCAAGAAAACACCAAATGGAGTCACAGAGAGTCGGACATGACTGAAATGACTGAAAAACATATATGTTTACAGGATCATAGATTTAGAAAACAAAAGGACTTAGGGACCACTTAGTTCAACCATCTTATTTTATAGATGAGGAAACTGAGGCACAGAGTGGTGATATGACTCATCCAGGTGGCCCAGCTAGTAAGTGTCTGAGGTCCTAGGGGAACCCAGGTCTTCTTGACACCAGGCGTGGCCCCATCGATCACTCTCAGATGCTTCTTAGGAATCCACAAGCACTTTAAAGGCAGGGACTACTCCTGTTTTTGTTTTTGTCCCCAGTGCCTAGGCCAGTGTTTCTCACATGGTAGATTCCAAATAAATACTTGGTGGATTAAATTGAATTGATAAATGTTTGTTGCTTAATAAATGTTTATTGGATTGGATAACTCTTCCCCAAATTCTTGCTTAAAATGACTTCACTCCAACTTGAAACCAAAGGACATAACACTAAGTCCCAATGACAAGCTGCACGGGAGTTTCTTGTAGGCATGCATTTTAAGCAGCAGTCTTGCTGGAGCCTTCTGCTTAGAAAGACTCTGAATTTCTTCCAGTATATCTTCCCTGTTTGGAAAGCTCATAAACTCGTGGAGTGTGAATCATAATATGCCTTTTGGTAAAGTATGTCACTTATATAACTCTTCCTAATGATATCTAAAAATATGGCTTGGTTTTGTTTTGTTTTTCAGACTTAAATTTACATTCAGCACTTCAAGTGTATCATGGTAAGCCCAACGGAATGTCAATGTAAAATCTCGTGAATTCTAATAAGCAGTAGACTCCACTCACAAACAAAAAACTTTCCTTCAAATCCCCTATTAACTTTCAGAATATCCAGCAGCCTTGAGGTTGACAGATTCAAGGAGGATAACTACAGAGACGGGGAGAGAGAGAGAGAGGGAGAGGGAGAGAGAGAGAGGGAGAGGGGGAGAGGGAGAGGGGGAGAGGGAGAGAGAGAGAGAGAGAGAGAGAGAGAGGGAGAGGGAGAGGGAGAGAGAGAGAGGGAGAGGGGGAGAGGGAGAGAGAGAGAGAGAGAGAGAGAGAGAGAGAGAGAGAGAGAGAGAGGGAGAGAGAGAGAGAGAGAGAGAGCGAGCATAAAGTATTATACCAAACTAGGATCTGAAAGATTTTCATAAAATATTTTTCACATTTACACCAAATATCTCATAGATGTTACTTACTCTCAGGGAGTTTATCATTACATAGGGATAGGTGAGACATGTAAATTAATAACTATCATATAAGCCAGAATGCTCCTATGTATGTGTGAGGAGAGATCAGAGGAATATCCTTTGTCTCAAGAGTACTGTACTCAATTCTGAAAATCAATTTCTGATAAACACTGTCAAGCTACATACATGGTGGCCAAGAAGGATGACCCAGGTCTGTGGGGGGGGGGGAGGGCTAAAAACAATAGCCTAAGAAAATTCTTAGAAGGAAGTGGAGATGATTAACCTAGATAACACTTAGTTGGGGTGGAAGGAGAAGAGTATCATAGCTATCTTCAAGTATGTAAAGGAAGTCAGGTGAAAGAGTGTTTAGATATACTCTGCTTGGCCCCAGAATGTAGAACTGGGAGATATGAGAATGGCTTTATAGCTTTCAGATTTGCAAAGAATTTTCCTCACAAAACCCCGTGTGGTTGGTAACATACTAGAGAGGAGATTTACTGTTTAGATAGGGTTAGATTAGCTGTTAGTGTGTGTGTGTGTGTGTGTGTGTGTGTGTATGTATATATAATTTCATTGACCTCATTCTCTACCCCAATAAAATATGAGTTCTTTGAAAACAGACTGCCATACTTTTGTCTTTATATCCTCTAGCATCTAACAGAGTACTTGGCGCATTTTCTCACCGGCTACACTCCTTCGGACCTTTTCATCATACCATCAGGAACCCCATCATCCTGCAAAGATAACACTGGCCTTGATATTCACACCTCATTAGCACCCTCTTCCCTGGAACCTCTCTGATAGGAAGATGGAGCAGAGAGGTCCTCCCAAACTCCATTTAAGGAGGGTTCCCAAGCCAGCCAGCCCTTTATTTCCTACCCTGTCCCAAAGACCTTCTCTTCCCTCCCGCCATCCCTTTTAGCTTACTTTTGTGTTTTGTCTTCCCCCCATTAAACTGGAAGTGACTTGAGAGCAGAAACTGGTTGTTTGCTTGTACTTTTAGTACTGTAGGTTCCCCACCCCAGCTTGGACCAAAGGGTCTCTGAGGTCCCTTCCAGCTCTAACAAGTTGTGATCCCGAGTAATGCCAGGCATTATACACCAAGCCAAGCAATATACTGGGTTGGACACTGAACACTTTCCTCCACTGTTTTTGAGGCATCATAAAAGTGTCAGAGCCAAGAACTATGGAGGGGGATGCTAGAGGTTATAAAACAGACACTAACAGGACTATAAGCTTGGTTTGAGTAGACAATACACATGTGGTACTGGGGCAGGCCAGATCTCCCCTGGAAGCTCTGCATAATATACGTTTGTACAGTTCTGAGCTGGAGGAGGGTGCACAAGTCCTACCAGGTTCACTGAAGGTTCTTTCATGTCTAAGGTCCTAATGCCTGGGATCATAGATTTAGCTGGAAGGGGCTGCAGAGACCAAACTTCTCATTTTTCAGATGAAGAAACTTGAGACTAAGAGAATTTAAAGTGGCTTGTCCAACGTCACAGATGTAAGTAAGCGGTAATGCTGGGTTTCAATCCAGGTCTTCTAAAATGAAATCCGCTGTACCAGAAGAGATCACAGATTGGCGTATTCAGATTGCCCTCAGCTCAGAATCAGGTAACTGAATGGATTAACCAGATGCCCAGCCTGCCTTGTTTGCCTCTAGGTTGGCTTCACTCTATGACTCAGCCATCTTTTCCTCATCGGTCATCCTGCCTAGGATATAACTCCCTCTTTCCATCTATAAAATCATGCTTATATTCAAATCAAAATTTCTATTCCCTAAATAAAGGGTATGTCAATCTACTCCCCAATGGCTCCACTGTTGGGTATACTTCCAAACCTAAACATTCCCCTATACCCTTCTCATCTATGTGTGTGATCTCTCCCATTAGAATGTAAGCTCCTTGAGGGCAGGGACTATCTCATTTTTGTATTTGAATCCTCAGAGCTTAGCAGAGGGCTTAATAAATGTTTTTTCATAGTTTGTGCCCAGTCAGGAAGTTCAGGTGGCTTAGAGATTCAGTCTCTCACTGCCCAGCAGAAATGTTTAGACTAAATAAGATCCCTGTGCAATCTAAAGTGGTTTATCTCTGCCTCTTTGGAACAGCAGCTCTCAAACCTCTTCAGTATACAGACTACTTGCCAAAGAGAAGAACACCTACCCCAAACCCTGCCCGTCCATCAGCATTTGAACCACTCAGAATGAATGGCAGAATTGGCACCATTTTTGTAGAGACTCGCATAAAAGACTGTCACAAACATATGATTATTCATGCATGACAAACACCAAAGAATTATCATGTGAGAAATGACATGGACAACTAGAGGCTGGGGCAGGGGCATGCAGGAAAAAGTTCCCCATGGGCCACATCATCAAAATCAGCTACTCTGTGGCAATGTTTAAGAAAACGAATCATCTGATCAGATAACCACACAGGAAGACAAAGGGATTGTGTTCCATCCACTAAATTAGCAAAAATAGCCTCACCAAAAGAATAGTTAGTCCCCTGTTGACAGGGCTGCAGGGAAATACACAATCTATTATACTGCTAGTGGGACTATGGACTAGTACAAACTTTTTGGACAGCTATCTAGCAACATACAATAAAAATAAAAAAGCTGAACATGTCTACCAAGTTTCCACTGCTGGGTTTTATTCTAATGATATCAAGAAGAGAGATAAAAGCATCATACACACACACACACACACACACACACACACACACAACACACACACACACACACACATATATGCTTTATTTGTAACAAAATAAAATTAATCAAAGTAATCTGTCTAATAATTGGGAAATGGATAAATAGTGATATATTAATGTGATGGAACATTATGGTGCCTTTAAATATTAAAAATATGAGGAACAGAAGGAAATGTAAAAAGACTAAGTGAAGGAAAGCAAACTCAACAGAACCAAAAGAATAGCCATCACATTAACTATAACTGGGTTGGGGGAGAGAGGAGGGCTTTGATTTTAATTTTAAAAGCCAAAATTAAACAGAACTTTAAGGATACATATGTTCAGAAGAAGACATAGAAAAAACACTTTTTCATTAGTTTGTTTTTACTTTTTTAAAATGTACACTATGGTTAAAAGGTTACTATAAAATATAATATATTATCATAAAATATAATAATATGTTATTTATATAGGTAAAAGATAACAAATACCTAACAATAGACTGATTGCATTAGAAGTGAAAGAGAAGGAAATAGTACTAGAGACACTGAAGAGAAAGAGTCAAAGGGCTTTAATAACAATCATTGGGAATGGTGGGGTATGAGTAAGGGGGAGGGAAAATTGACAAATGATTAAAATTATAGTCTATGTAACCTGGAGAATGGTGACACCATCAAAAAAGACTTTGATAAGTGAGGAGCAAACACAAGCTAAGAAGAAAGGATGCCCTGAGTTTTGGACACACTGACTTCCAATTGATGGTGGAATAGCTAGGTAAAAATGGTCAGCATATTCCAATCACTGATCCCTACAGGAGAAAATTAGCTTTCGTTTCTGGTAGCACTTCATTTTCTTTGCATTTGTTTCACTCCCTTTATACTACATCTTTATACGCATCTGCCAGAGATAACTCATTCTCAGTTTTCTCATGATTTTTTAGCCTGTTAGGGGATTCTCCAATTAATCAATGGACAAAGCCTAGTAAATCAGTTTGCCGGATAACTTCTTCATACTCCTGAAAGGAGTAAAGAAGTAACATCTTTTCACTTCCTTTACACTGAAACCTTAACAAGGTATGCATGGGCCACTCCTGTGTTCACAGGCTTTACATTTTCACACGCAAAAAGTCCTTTGGGTATGAGTTACTAAGAATTTCAGACCCTTTAAAAACAGTAAACGCAACCACTTAAAGACTGAAAGACCAAACCCTCCATTACTCCATTACTTTGTTACCTATACCTTACATACTATAGTTTCATCAACTAGAAGGGTCTGGGAGTAGAGAGCTCAACTGAGCAGGGGTGACCAGATCAATCCTGACCCCCCCCCACACACACACACACAATTGCATATTCAGAGCTGGAGAGGAACTTAAATAGCATCCAGTGTAACCTTTATTTTTATCTATATTATCTATCTCTTTTATACCTGTCTCTATGTCTATAGATATCTAGTAGATATACACAGAATACATTTACTAAATATAGCCATGATTTATTTAAATTTACAAAAGAATTTGACTGCATCTCCCTAGACTTGGAGTCAAGAAGATAAAATTCAACTCTTGCTGGAGACACTTTCTAAGCTGTGTGTGACCTTAGGCAAATCACTTAACTTTTATCAGCCTCGGTTTTTTCATCTTTAAAGGAGGGATAATGATAGCACCTAAGTACTATATAAAAATATTAACTATATTGTTGTTGTTATTTTAGAAAAGAGGAAAGATGAAAGCTAAATGACAGTATAATGAAAAGAATTCAAAATTGCCTCAATGACTATATTCAAAGATGGGAATTAATGGTCTAATGTCAACTTAAAACCTCCAGTGGAATGTGTCCAGCTTTCTACTCGGCACTGGTAGTTTAACATTTCTATCACAGACTTGGATAAAGTAATTCTCTGGAATATTAAAAATCCACATGACTAAAAGGAGAAACTAGCTAACAATTTGAATAATAAAGTCAAGATACAGATAAAATTGTGGCAATTTAGAGCACTGGATCAAATCCAGTGAGATAAACTTCGACAAAATCAATAGTTGATGACTCTCCAACTAGGTGACTTCATGGTGCTGGGTGTGGAGTCAGGAAGACTTGACTTCACATTGTCCTTGTTGACCTACTACCTGTGTGACCCTTGGTAAAACACATAGCCTCTGTCTGCCTCAGTTTCCTTAACTGTGAAATGAGGATAATAATGTCACTTATATAATAGAGTTTTGTGACGCTCAAATGAGATCATGTTTGTAAAGAAATTATTAACTGTTTGGCACATGGCCGGTGCCTAATAAATACTTGTTCCTTTTTCCCCATGACAAAATTTTCTTATACTATCCTCTTTCTAGTCCTTTGTATACTGAAATGGTTGTTGATGCTGATAAAGTTTACAATAAAAATGTTTCGTCTTCATAAAAAAAAAACCATGGACTATGGTCATGTTTATTTTTGCTTCATTGTACGATTAAATTAATTATTTAATTACCAAGCATCTATTAAGCGCTTGATATAAACAGTTCAGATTTAGAGTTTTGGTTGAACATTTGTCTCATTTTATTTAATTGTAATAATAATTATCATATTCAATTCAATCCATGATCATAATCAATATGGGCACTTCTTCCAATGGATCTTGAAGACTTGGAATCCTATACCTTTTCATCCTGTAATATTTTAAACCATACTGTCCCACAAATCCTCCACATGTTGTGGATAAGACTGCTGTCAATAAGCATTTCCTAGGTGCCAAGCACTGTACTAAGCACTAGTAATGCAAAGAAAGGCAACAAACAGTCCCTGCTTTCCAGGATCTCACAGTCTGCTGAGGGAGAAAACATGAAAATAACCAGGTGCAAATTTACATATGTGTGTATGTGTATACATGCATGCATACATACATACATGCATGCATGCATGCATACATACATACATACATACATACATATACTGAAGGAAATCAGAAGTCAGGAGGTAGAGATAAAGAGAGAAAATTCCAGGTATAGTGGACAGCCAATGAAAACGCTGAAAGTAGACGAACAGCAAGGAGACTTGTGTCACTGAATTGCAGAGGACGTAGAGAGGGAATAAGGGAACAATGACAAGGTGGAAAGGGTCTGGGTTACAAAGAGCTTTAAAAGCTAAACAAAAGATTTTAAAATTTGATCTTAGACATTAAAAGGGAACCACCAGAATTTATTAAACAGAGAGTGACATGGTCATACTGGTACCTTTGGAAGATCAGTTTGTGGTTAAGTGGAGAATGGACTGGAGGTGAGAAGAGTTAAGGGTCTGCACCAGGGCAGCGGCAATGTCAGAGGAGAAAAGAGGGAAAATTCAAGAGGTGTTATGAAGGTAGAAATGATAGGACCTGATAGCCGACTGGATGTGGGGGTGGTGTGAGAATGAAGCATTGAGGAGGACACCTAAGTAGCAAGCATAGTTGACTGGGGGGATGGTGGTGCCCTCAACAGTAGTAACAGGAGAAGTTAAGAAGAGGGGAGGGTTTAGAGGTAAAGTCAAAGAGTGCGGCATTCAGATTAATCATCTCTTTTTCCTTGCTCTTCTTACCTTCTCTGATCATACTTTCAGACTACACCCTCTATATTACTTGATTAGAGCCAGAAGGAACCTTAGCAGTCATTTAATCCAACCATTTTACAGTTGAAGAAACTGAGGTCCAAAGACATTAAGTGATTTTCCCAAGGTAACACAGGTAGTACAAGGTAAAGGTGGGATTCTAACCTAGGTCTTCTGAGTCTAAATCCAGCTCTCTTTCTACTATGCCCCATTGCCTCCAATTGGCAATATGCTGCAGCCAAATGGAAGAGAGATTTCCTATGAATGGTAAGCTATTCCAGATGCTTCTGTTTTGGGATGACATTTTGCCAATTAAATCAAGCCCCAGAATACTGCAGGTTCTCTTTAATTGATCTTAAAGCATTTAATAAGAATTTACTACATACCAAGCACTGTGCTAAACGATGAGAGTTGCCCTCAAGGAGCTTAAAAGATCCACTGTCACTCAAGGGATTGGTTCAACAGTCCAGACAGGGAAAACCAAAAGGATGGAGAATGCCTATTGCCCAGATTATGACACAAAAGTGGTTAGGCAATCCATTGAAGCACACATATTAGACAGGAACCACAGACAAACAATGAGTTGGGCCCAGAATCAAATAAGAGAAAGAAAGCACGTTGGTTTGCCTTTAAACATTCTCATGCTGCAACCTGGCACAAAAGCCCAGCTTTTAAACACCAATATTCTTCTAGTGATGTTGTGTGGCAGGGAACATCACAGTCTCTAAAGAATCAAAATTGAAGGTGACTCAAAGGGCAGTAGATAGATTTCTGGTGGACAAAAGTAGTAGTAGTAGTAATTAATAGTAACATAAATAGAATTATCAGCCATTAGGGGTCTGGAAAAAAATTTCATAGATTGCTAGAACTGGATGGAGCTTTAAAACCATCCTATGAAATAAAAAACTGAGGCTGAGTCATTTTCCCAAGATCACGTTATAGCAAAAGCTGAGACTTGAATCCCAGTTTCCTGACTCCAAGTCTATAGCTCTTCCCACTAAATGAGAGGTTTTTAATCTGGGGCCCAGAAATCTTTTAAAGAAAGACCTCCTCTACTTTCTGGCTTCCTTGCTTCCTTCCTTTGCTGAAATCCTACCTTCTATAAGAAGCCCTTTCTAGGTACCCCCTTAATGTTAGTGCCTTCCTACTAAGATTATTTCCAAATTATCTTGTAATAAATGTTTGTCGATGACTTAAAACCAAGTATTTGGGGTTTTTTTTTAATCAAATGAGAGGTCTCCATCCCATTACCCTCAACACAGTCAAGAGGAGGAAGGTAACTTTGAAAAAGAAAACAAAAAAAACATCCAAACAAATTATGAGTTGACAGTTATAAAATGCTGAAAATTGAAATTTAGGGTCAAGGAAGTAGTTATTTGCCAGGTTAAGAATTACATATTCTCCACCATGCTAGTTGAAGTCCTCATAACCTGTCACCAGAACCATTATGATAGACTTATAATTGGTCTTCCTGCTTCCTCGTCTTCCCTTCGCCAATCCACCCTCATCCCACTTGCCACAATTATTTTCCAGAGGTACAGGACTGACCGCGTCACTCTCCTGGTCAAAAATATTCAGTGGCTCCCAGTTTCCTATAGGATAAAAGGCAAATGAGCATTTAAGTCCCCATCTCACTTGCACCACTGACCTACCTTTCCAGCTTTATATCACATTATTTCCCATCCACTTCACGCCAATCTGCACCACAAGCTCTTCCGGGAGCTCGACATTCCACCTCTAGCTTCTGTGCCTGCGCATATCGCCCCTCCCAGACCGCAGTGCTTTCTCACTTCATCCCGGTCTTCTTCCATCCAGGCCCAGCTCAGTAACACCCTCTTCTCTGAATAAAGGCTCATTGATTGAAAGATTGATGGACGCCTCATCTGTTCTCCCCAGGTGTTGAGTCCTCCTCCTCACCTTATATTTACATATCTCTGCAGCAGAAAGTATGCACTGTATATTCAGCCATCTCATTGGGTTTATGAAACCTTCTTAGATAACCAGAAAGCAAAACAGACTAGAAACAAAGGGGCTTTGCAGCTGTTTCTTAGGATGAGGTCAGTCCAGGGTAAAATGATGAAATGGGTAACGTCTCTGGGAATCTTTGGGCTCTTCCCTTTTTACCGTTCTTGTCTCTACCAGGCTTGATGGTCTGTTCATTCTCCGTTGCCTAGACCCCCTCCCCCAACGCCCCAACACTTCCTTTCTCTAGTTCTCAGGAAGCTGTAGCTTAATCCCCTACTAAGGTGTTAGTTGTGACCGCATTTAAGGCTTTCTGCCTCTCAGGGGTATTTGCATTTTAATAGGGGGCACTTGAAGACTGAACAACCTTCTCTAACCAGGTGGGCTTCTGTTGACCTTTAAGCCTGAGTATAAAGCAATGTAGAAAGGAAATAAAGGTTCCGCAAAATAGCAAACCTTTAGATCAGAAAGTTTACAGTATTTTGAAATCAAATGACTTTATACTTATATATAAGTATATATTATAAAAATATATAAATATATTTATAGTTAAACATTTGAACCTTCATGAAGCAGAAAAACTTTGAGTACAAATACACACACGCACACACACACACACACACACACACACACACTCACTCACAGATGGAGAAAATGGGCACCTATCTGCAGCCAGCGCTCAGAGTTAAGAGGTGGGGTAGGGGAGAGAGCAAGAGTAGGTCCTGAATAATAATTAACTGAAATATACACAATAATAGACATTAAAATAAGTTCCATTTTGGTCCAAATATAGGCTGTGTTTTTTACTCCTACTTGACTTGCATAAAACCTAAGGCCTAGAAGGGATTTCTTTTCCCAGGGTACACATTATATACTTTTTTTTATTACTATTTTAAAGAGATCATAGGATTGTAGATAAAGAGTTGGAGGAGAATTAAAAGCCATCTAGTCCAATCTCCTCTTAACAGATGAAGAAAATGAGGTGGAGAGAGGTGAAAGAGATTAAAAGACATGCTCGAAGTCATAGGTAGTAAATATTTTAGAAATGTGGCCTGTTAACTTGGATCAATACAATAGACACTAGGGTGGTAACATTGGGTGGGAAGGTTGTAGGGGTGATGATTACATTTCTATCTTTCATTTATAAATTTCTTAAGTGGGCCATGTTCTGACAGGTAATTTGTACTTTTTAAAATAAAAATATAGGCATCGCAGAGAATAGAGCATTGGATTTGGAGCTAGGAAGACCTAAATTTAAATCCAGCCAAGATTCTTATTAGCTTTGTGACCCTGGGGAAGTAATTCAGACTGTGTGTGCCTCAGTTTCCTCATCTGTAAAATGGGAATAATAACAGCACCTACCTTTTAGTACTGGGAGAATCGAATGAGATCTTTGTAAAATGTTTTGTAAACCTTAAAGCACTACATAAATGCTAATTATTATCATCATTTCATTTGTTAGGAATGAATGTTTATCCTGTAAGTAACAATTGTACTTGGGAACATTTGTAGCACTTCAGAGTGCAGAAGAGCTATTGTAGAAAAAGAGGTAAGGACTAGATTCAGAAATAATTTTTATACATGAAATTCAAATATTTAAAATTCAGTAAATTCACAAAAATAGCTCTGCTACTTAATACCTGTATGTCCTTGGTCAAGTCATTTGCCTCCTCTGTGCCTCAGTTTCATATTCTCTTTAAAATTAAGGAGTCAAGAGGTAAGGGATCTATGGGTGTGGAACATTGCCTATTGATCAGTTTCACTTTTTTTTTTTGCTTTTTTTTCCTTTAAACATATACATACATACAACATACATGCATAAATTGTTATAAGGGATGAACTCTGGGAGGGGGAGGAGAAGGGATACATAGGAAATTTAGGAAATGTAAAAAACCCAAAGATACCAATACAAATTTGTTTTAAAACTAATGACTGGGTTAGATTAATTGATATCTAAGCTCCCTTCCAATTCTAAGTCCTACAAGAGTTCCAAAGCTCCTGATTTACAACGTGATAGGAAGTGACCTCGGTAATTTTGACATAATGGATATGAAGACTCCTTGAACCTAACCAAAACAGCAGCTATCTTCTGCCCCTCTCTTCTACGTCAAAGAGTGGAAGCATTTTTCCAGAAGGATTGTTTTACTCTGCTGCTTGCCTGGATTCTTAGATCCGCTTCAGCATTCACCTAGATTTTTTCCTTTCTTTGGATGGAGACTTTTTACAAATAATTTTTCTATAGATTCAATCTTATCTGTAGAAAACCAGGCAGGTAGTACACAGAGCAAACAGGAGTCACAAAGGTCTGAGTTTGAGACCCACCTTAGAAGCTTTTGTCCCTATGGGCAAGGTAGTTGTGCTGGGGCAGCCTTAGTTTCCTCATCTATAAAAAATGGGCACATTAATAGCATCTACCTTGTACGGTTATTATAAAAATCAAATGAGATAACATATGCAAAGTGCTTTGTAAATCTTAAAGTGCTATATAAATCAGAGCTTTTATTATTAATAATTAACTGTAAGTTCTCTGTTGGCTTTGAGAAACACACACACATACAAGGAATTGTATTTTTTGGATCTCACATATAACCTAAAAAAACCCTTCATTTCACATCATTAATGAAAGGTGTTCCTGCCCTTGGAGAATGGCAACACTGAACAACACAAAAACCTTTCTGTTTTAATGGTGAAACATTTCAGTTGCAAAATATGCTCATCACTGGTGTGTTTAATTGAGCTCCTGAGAGGCAGATTCCATAAGGCTTGGGGATGAATAACCAGCAGTCCCATTGGTCTCACCAAGAATCCATTGATGTTTCATAAATCCAAGTCAGTACAAATCTAATTGAGTTACCATGCTGAATTAGCTTACATCTAAATGGCATTCATGTCTACAAATGCAATAATTAGAGTCTAGAAAATGGGATATATCAAGTGGCATCCCAAGTGACAACACTGAGACATTTGTATTCATTCAATCAACTGCTTTTAAAAAAAAAAAGCAGATGTAGCACTTGATATGGAGGGGGTGGAAGTTAGGGGGAAGGCAGAAAGGCAGGCCATCACTTGCTGTATTTGTAGATATGTGGCATGCTGTTTCTTTTGTTATATATATTTATATTTATTTCCAAGAGGCTCTTCAATCTTTTCAGGTGCATGAAATGGATGACAGGCCCACAGTAAATTTAAATGAATTGCAACTACCTAATTTAAAATCCCCCAACCCCCCCAATCAATTCTGTATTAGTTAATATAATAGCAATAATAATAGTAATGATAACAATCATAACAACTGGCATTTGTGTAATACTTTAGGGTTTGCAAAGCACTTTATTTACTATTATCACTATATACATATGTATATATAATTTGATCTTTACAACAACCCTGTGAGGTAGATGCTATTATTATCTCCATTTTACAGATGAGGAAACTGAGGCTGAGAGAGGTTAAGTGTCTTTCCTAGGGTAACACAGCCAGTTAAGCGTCTGAGGCAGGATTTAAAGGAAGGTCTTCTGGACTCTAAGAGCCGTACTGTATCCACTGTGTCACCTAGTTGCCTGACCCATTTGCTTTCATCAGTTGGTACTGTTGGAAATGATTACTTGCATAATTTTGCACATCTTTTTAAATTTCTCTTCTACATTAGATTCTAAGTACTCTAGTGGCAAGGAAATCATATCTTGTGATTGGGAGAGGGGACAGGCAGGAGTAGAGAATGATTCATCCCTGAAAGCTGGATCAGAGCTGTTCTCAAAGTACCTAATAAATAAGAAAGGAAAAAAAAAGTTTCATTTAAAAATTATTTCAGTTGTGAATTTCCTAGATGTTTGATATTAAAATCATTGTTGATGAATAGTTTAACTGAATATTAAGGAATAAGGAAGGGTGCTTTTTGACGCGGCAGGATAATGGCTTCCTTTTAATTCACAGTGCCATCTTCAATCTAATTTACATGCTTAGTTTATTTATTACCCCAATTAAGTTTTGCAAATAGTTTGCAATGAGGTCCCCCTGACCTCATAACTCACAATTACTCCTGGGATCTCCTGCCCACTTTGGCACATTTTGAATAATACTGCAATATCTTCCAGGAAAGGATTCCATTTAAAAAATGATGGATGGTGATTGTAAGTACCTTGTCCATAAAAGACAACACCTGAAAGTCACTCTTTGGGTCTGTCAACACTGGCCCCTAATTCACAAACCTATCTGGCACCAGATCATACCAGTTAACTATTTTTCTCTACCAGTTCAGCTAACCTTTCCATCCAAAGGTGGTCTGTGAGATTAATGACTTATTTATCTACTATAGAGCCAGCGATGAGAATCCCCTTAGGTGGTGTGTTTTGATGGGTGCTGGGAAAGACCTCCTACCTCCTGTCTCCCTACTTTGTGGCTGAAATTCCACTATTTGTTCCTTTGGAAGGAAGTTCTAGAGGGCAGCTGGTCATTAGCTAACCAAAGGCTTGGCCCTATCTTTGGCAGTCCTTTAAAGAGCAAGACATACACTCTCTCTAGGGGGTCAGTCAAGAAAGGAGCTCTGGTAGCCAAGAGAGCCCAGATACAGAGTCCAGTTGAGCTATGGAGAAGATCAGACCCTGGGAGCCCCAAGAAGACTGTGAGGACATCATGAGAAGAGGGACAGAGAATAAGCATTGATAGAACACTTACTATGTGCCAGGTACTGTACTAAACTTTTCTTTTTTTTGGTGAGGCAGTTGGAGTTAAGTGACGTGCCCAGGGTCACACAGCTAGTAAGTATCAAGTGTCTGAAGTCATATTTGAACTCAGGTTCTCCTGACTCCAAGGCCGGTGCTCTATCCACTGCGCCACCTAGCTGCCCCTAAACACTTTTTTTTTTAATAAAAACAAAATTTGATTATCATAACAAACTTGGGAGGTATGTGCTATTATTACCCTCCCTGTTTTACAGAGGAGACTGACGTAGATAGAGATTAAGGAATTTGCCCAAGGGCACACAGCTAGTAAGTGTCTGAGGTGAATTTGAATTTAGGTCTTCCTGACTCTAGCTGCTAGCTGCTAGCTGCCCCAGAAGAGAAAAGACAAAGTGGTACTGTAGCAATGAAGCTGACTTAGCCATGTGTGTTCCCTATGTATGTGAAGTGTTCCCCAGGTTCATGGGAGGGAGGAATGTTTTACTGCTGTTGTTCATGCTCTGCCTGAATTTCAGAAAACGCCTTTGATTTGAGCTATTTGTGTTAACAGTACATTTGTGAGAGTCCATGGGTTAAAAGTTTTAGGAGTGTAGACCACAGAGTACCTTGAACTTCCTTCCCAGGACGGGACCTGCAAGTGTGAGTTGGAAGAGTAGAGAGGGAAGATTGGGCAAAAGCAGTGCTATAAAGGAAAAAAAGCAGAAGTAATAATAATAAAAATTAATAGAATAAATTAATGAAAAGAGCACAAGGTGGGGGGCAGGGAAATTTGGACTCTAGACCTAGCTCTGCTACAAACCAGCTGGGTGACCTTGGACCTATCATTGAACCTTTCTGATCCTCAGTTTCTTCATCTGTAAAATAGGAATTATATTATGTTAGCCTTCCTCTTATAGAGCTATAGGGAACAAATACTGTAGTTGATCAAAGTGCCTTAGAAATTATACCTACAAAAAGATGTTAGTAAATATTTCTGGAAGGGTAACTATTTAATCAACATTACTCAGAGAATTATCACAAGGGCCACTAGAATGAAACAAGAGGTAGGCTAGGGAAAGATAACCCAGGGCCCAACAGAACTTGGAATGGTTCAACCTCCCTTCCTTCCCCAAGGACTCAAGGTGACTGACAACCATATCCTTCTTCTGTTAAGCCAGTCATTTTTGGACTCTCAAATTAAGATCGTTTGCTAATAGAAAACCTCAAAAGAATCATAACTGGGAAACAGTACAATAGGGACCAGACAATTGTTTTCCATGTGGAGGGAGAGTAAATTAAGCGTAGAATCAGAGAGAACCTTGAGAGGAAGGGGCCTTGGAGATTTAGTTTAATGTAAGTGAGAGAGTAAGAGACTTTTCCACAATTATTCAGTTGGCCAGTGATCTGGTCTAGTCTAAAACGTAGTCCTCTTAACTCCCAGGGCATAGCTTTGTGGGATGCATCATGCTGGCTTGTTTCTCTTAGCCTTTTGGTCATGTGGCTATCAATTCATATGATGTACAGGAGAGGGAGGTGAAAAACTGCAATTCAACACAGGGAGAGAAGATGACAAAACTTCCTTACTGCCTGAAGAGAGGAGGAGAGCAGACGCCAACAGAGAGCAGTGTTGGAGTGCGGGCCCCATTGCCCCACACCTAGCTCCCCCAGCCAAGGGCAGCCCACAGTGGAGCAGCTTCCACACAGGGAACCTTGCAAGGGCTTTCACATTGAGAAGGGCCAGAACCCTTCAGGCCTCAAACATACACACATATACCGAGTTTTAGACACTCAGCTGCCATGTTAGCTCTAGGATCAATGAAATGAGAATATTTTCTAAATGGCCTAATAAGGAGTGAGGAATGAGGGTCAAGGATATGAGGAACTTAACCCTAATTGTACCAATCCAGCAAGAGGCTGAGGGTAGGGGTGAGAAAGGGGTAACGTTTGGACCTTGGCTTATTAGCCTTCGCTAACACACATCTTGGGTAGATGGGGGCCGTACCAACCAAATCCGTTTTCACCTCAACATCAACTCCATAAACATTTATTAATGTTTATGCATGGCATTGTGGATTCTCCTGAGGATATGAAGATTTTTTTTAAAAAAATTGCTTCCTTATAAGGGGTTTTCTTTCTATTGTAAAGTACATGAGGATGGAGAGCTGATTAGGAAAGGATTCCTAGAAAAGGCAGCTCCTGAGCTGAGCCTTGGAGTATGGGAGGGATTCTTGGAGCTGGAGATGAGGAAGAAGTGCAAGAACGGGAGAAGGAATGCCAAGTTTGGAGAAGAGTAAGTGAGCCAGCTTGGCTGGGATATAGATAGGAAACATGAAGTAGTGAGTGAGCTGATAGGCAGCCCAGAATGACCTGGGTTTAAGGCCTGCCTTTGACACATGTAGGTAGGGTGACCCTGGGCCAACTGTTTGACCTTTTAGCATGCTGTGTAACTCTCTAAATACAAAGGTTTCAGAAACTCTTTTTTCCAGGCACATGTGGCCTCCAGAACTCCTCATTGTGGTTTGAATCAGATTAAAATGCAGCTGGGAAATATTTAACAAAAATAGTATTAAAATTGTATAAAAATACAATAAAACACAGATGATGTTAATTTGTAGTTTTCTAAGTCAATATACAGACTGCCTGGAACTTTCTGTGACTGCATTACATGTCTGGGTTCCCCAGGGGGTAAAGGTTAAAAGAAAATGTGGTTCTTACCCTTCACAAAAAAAGTATTAACTTTATGTATATTTTATTTTTGCTTATTGATTCCCATACTGTTTCCTCCTAGGGACCTGTAAAATCTTGACCACAAGGATTTTTTTTTTGTCTTTGTATCCCAAGTGCCTGGCACATAGTAGGTGCTTAATAAATATTTTAAATTTGCTTTCTTCTGCTGCCACATCAGTGTTAATTCATCGAATTCTTAGAAAACTACAGGCCTTTTTTAAAAATATGAATGGCTTTTTCTTTGCCTAATCCCCACCTGCTCTGATTCAGCATAAAAGAGTACCACCTGAGTTCTGACTGGCACAGTATAGCTGTGTTCTAAGACAAGCTACAGCAGGAGTGGGGAACCTGTAGCCTCAGAGCCACATGTGGCCCTCTAAGTCCTCAAGGGTGGTTCTTTGACTAAATCCAAATTCACAGAACAAATCCTCTTAATAAAAGGATTTGTTTGGTAAAATTTGGACTCAATCAAAAGGCTGCATCTGAGGACCTAGAAGGCCACATGTGGCCTTGAGGCCCCAGGCTCCCTACCCTAGATTATAGGATTGGGTAACAATAATGACAATCATACCTTAGATTTGCACAGCATTAGGGCTTAACAATTCCTATTCATTTGCATTTTCTCATTTGATCTTCATAAACACCCTGTAAAATAGGCAGAGCCTATTTTTTTCAGATGAAAACACTCAGAGGGTGACTTGGCCAAGGTTAGTGGGAAAGCCGGGACTAGAAATGCAGGCCTTCTGGCATCAGATGCACTGTTTTCCATCACCTCAAAGCACCTTAAGGGACACTGTGGTAGAGTAGATAGCATGCTGTACCTGCAGTCTGGAAGATGTGAGTTCAAATCCTACCTCTGACTCTCCCTTAAGAGCTGTGTAATAATGGACAAGTCACTTAGCTTCTCAGAAGTCTCAATTTTTCTCTGAAATGAGCAGGTTGAATTCAGTCCTTTACCTCTAAGATCCCTTTCAGCTCTAAATGTATGATCCCATGACTTTATTTAGAGATCTGGGGTACATAATACAAGGAAGACCCCAAAAGAAGAACTGTCTCTGAGAAGAATGTTCCCAGTTATAGAGCTAGACGACTGTATATTGTGAATTTTAAATATCCCAATTGTAGGTTACCATAAAGTCCATTAACTGGGTACATGTTTGCTATTCTAATCTATAGATATGTCCATTTATCCCCATATTGTAATTTTCCTGGTGCTATTTACCTTGCTTGTGTTAACATCTCATATTGGTAATTCAATTCCTGAACGTATACTTTTAAAAATAATAAAATGCAAATTGGCTTAACATTTTGAATGCTGTACCCAGCAGAAATGCAGAGGTGTGGAAAAGTATCTTGGAAGGGAAGAAGTGATCTGTTTTGAAAACTTAATTAGGCTACTTTAGCTTCAAACTGGCCGGGAGGCAAGAGAGGGCTCTCACCTGGGCAAAAATGAACTTGTCCTTTCCCTGTGTTCTTGCAATCACGAGACAGACACATTAACACTGGCTTTACTTAAGAGCTCACTGAGGGCTTCCATCAAGGAGAACTCACAGCAGCTCAGGTCTGGCAAAATTCCTGAAATACAACCTTGGCTGTCAAGGAATTAAGCCATTCTAGCACCCTTCCTTTCCTGACCACTAAAGTGGGGGTGTTAATTCATTAGAAATATTCAAGGACTTACTTTGTAAGGAGGCTGTGAGGACCAAAGGAGATTGTGGATGTTAAATGCATGGGCACCTAATGTTATTATAATCGTTGCCATCATCAGAGGGAAAAATGGGAATTAGAAACTGGAAAGATGATGGAAATCTCAGCAATCATATACTACAAAGTCAGAAATTGTGAATACTGTTCTAAGACCAGGGCTGCTTAAGACAGAGGTGTCAAACACATCACAGAGGGCTGCATTGTTCCTGAACCCGATTAAAATGTAATTGGGACATATTTAACAAATAGAGAAGAGTGCAATAGGACATAATGTTAACATGGAGTTTTCTAGGTCAATATGAAGCCAGAAGGGATGTTTATCTATGGTTTAGTGGCCCCCATTTCTATTTAGGTTTGACACCACTAGCTTAAGAGATTGTTTTGGATTTAAAAGCAAGTTCCTTTAATGTTGAACAAAATTCTATGAAATTAGTGGTTCTAAAACAGGGCTTAACTTAATGCAATTATTTCCTTTTCTATAATAAGCTCCATTGCTTGATTGCAAGAGAATCAGTGGCTCCGTTTTTTGCTGGAAATTTTCCCTTTAAATTGGGATGAAAGAGTGTTGTTAGCATTGTACTTACCAAATGTCACCATCATTTGATTTATATAATCTCTCTTTACAGAGATTGCCAGGTGTGCCCTAACAATCCTAACCTTGGAGGACTAAGAAAATAACTAATTTTGTCACACATTAATTCCTATAGATACTATATGCTATACTTCTGTATTTAGTTCTGTCTTATTTGACTAAAAGATCCCAAATGGTCTTGATGGACTGGAATAATTGCCTGACACTAATAAGGTGAAGTATATTAAGGATGAATGTAAAATTCTACTTTTGCATTCAAATATCTATTATCACAATGACAAGAATTGGGGAGACACAAGTAAACACTAGTGTGTGTGGAAAAAGAGAGGAGTCAACATCAGAACTAGGGTTTTTAGTAGCCTGCTAGCTCAGATGAGTCTAATGCATTTGCACAGGCTAACCCCTATAACTGGATCATATTCCTATCCAATCAGAGAGACAGATATTAAGCATCTATTGTGTACAAGCCACTGCACTAGATGCTAGTAAGAAAAATACAAAAAAAAAAGAAAGAAAGAAAGAAAAGAAAAACAGTCCCTACCTTATAGGATTCTCTATTTTACTGGGGTTGAGGACAGATGCAAGATGTAGTAAACAGATAAGTGTATACATGATTATCGGGGGAGCAGGAAAAGGGAGAATGTATTCATTACCAATCATTGTCTTGTCTCCTCTTCCCAGGATTCTTATTTTCCTTCAAAGCTTAATGAAACACCACTTCCTCTGTGAAACTTTCCCTGGTCTGCCATACTTCCTTCCTCCCCCAAAGTACACAGTCTTATGTTCATTTGTTTTGTGTTGTATTATTGTCATAGACTAGAAGCTTCTTAAGGGTAAGGACCATTTTATTTTTGTCTTCGAATCCCTGTCACCTAGTCTCTTGCACATAGTAGGCACTTAATAAGTGTTTGATGAATTTGAGTCTATATCATAACATGAAGGCTAAAAAGCTAATGCCATCTTAGTTTGCACTGATATCAAACAAGCAAGCAAAAACATTTATTGAGTGCCCACTAAGTGCTGTGCTTGATTGAAAACACAGTATCAAGAACAAGGGAGATCACAGTCCCATTGTACACTTTCCTGGACAGGTCATATTGTGAAAAAACAGGGATCCATCCTAGGTGCCACTCTTTTACATAAGATATCAACAAGCTGAAGTATGGTTACCAGATAGCAACCAGGAGGGTGAGAGGGAAAGACACAGTGCCACATAAGGATGGAGTGAAGGAACTTGTAATGCTTAGCCGGGAGGCATGTTTGGTATCTTCAAGTACTGGCAAAGGGATTAGATTTGTTCCACATGGTCCCAGAAGGCAGAATAAGTACCAACAGATGAAGGTAGAATAAATGCATTTCTACTTGATGTAAAGAAAACTTTCCTAAGAATTACAGTTGCCACAGAGTGGAATGGGCTGCCATGGAATATAATGGGTTCCCTATTCAGCTGAGATTTTTGAGCAGAAGCTGAATAACCATTTGTTGGGAATATTGCAGAGAGGATTCTCGGTTAGATCTGAGTTAAGGAGGACAACTGAAGTTCCTTCTGTCTCTGAGACACTATAAATCCTCCGAATATAAAGCTTGCTACAGTAACCTTTGCTTGTGTAACCTTTGGCTCAGAAGGACAGTCTCATGGGACCCTTTCCTCACTGATGAAGATTGATTACTCAAATGCCCCAAGCCTCTGTTAGAAGCAGGCACAGTTGGTGAGAGCTGGAGAAAAGAAAGATCCAGACTTTTCTGACTTAACGGCTTTAAGAGAGAAGGTATACCATTCTAACCTCTCTTCAGGTCCCCATTGGGAGAGAACAATGCTGGGAAGAAGCTGGAAACCTTTATAATGTCCCCATCACCAGCTTGCTACACTAGAGACTTTGGGAAATTTCTCCTTAGGTGAGGTCTGAGGCCCTTTCTTGGTTGAATAGTGTTATCTCACTCCCAAAGGAAGAACTCTTTCACTCTGTATTGTCTGGCATATATTTCCCTTTGTATACTTTGTCTAATTTTTATTTTGTTATAAACTTGGATAAATGGTTTTTGTTTTTTGCTATTTACTATGTGTGTTTATTGTAGAACTGACATTTGTGGTAAGGAAGTCAAGCCTTGGATATATAGGTTGGGGCCCTCCTTCCCTGTTAAGGAATCATAATAAGGAGTGGTTTGAACCTAAAAATTATTTTTCCCAGATTAACAACATTTAAGGGATCAGATAGAAATAATTCTAGCCCAGTACCCTTTCTCTCTGAGAAGAGCAGAGGGCCAACTTCTGGCCCCAACCTCCTGCTTTCTCTCCTGGAAGAAATCAGTCTTCCTTTGAAAATCTCATCTTGCTTTCCTGCAAACCACATCCAGACAGACCCCAGTGAACACATGTAACCCATATGGACAAAAACATCATTGTACTCTTACACTTGATTAACTGGAACCCTAATGGAGTTTTTTTAATTTTTAAACTTTGGCTTTTAGAAAGAAGAATCAGAACATAATAAGTTGAAATTCAGGATTTATGTGTTTAAAACTTCTAATACAGATTTGTCTAATTGCCTGTGTCTTCCCATTGCCATCTCTAGTCCTGCAGAATAAGAATTCATTTTCAGAATGGAAAGCTTGGAACCTTGCTCGATCCTTAGAAGAAAAACACACAAATACATTGAACAGTAAAGAAAAAAAATATTCAATCAAAAACCATCATGATGGATTCAAAATGCAAAATGAGATATTTTAATTTTACATTATTTTCATTTATTTCACTAAATATTTCCCAATTACACATATTAACAATCTTTTTTTTAATTTTGAGTTCCAAATTATATCCTAAAGAGATCATAAAAAAATAGAAAAGGACCTACATGTACAAAAATATTTATAGCAGCTCTTTTTTTTGTGGTGGCAAGGAATTGAAATTGAGGAATTGAGGAATGGCTGAACAAGTTGTGGTATATGAATGTAATGAAACACTATTGTGCTATAAGAAATGATAAGCAGACAGATTTCAGAAAAACCTGGAAAGGCTTATATAAACTGATGATGAGTGAAGTGAGCAGAATCAGGAGAACATTGTACACAGTAACAGCCACATTGTGTGATGATCAACTATAATAGACAACTCTTCTCAGCAATACAATGATTTAAGATAATTCCAAAAAACTCATGATGGAAAATGCTATCCACATCCAGAGAAAGAGCTGTGAAGTCTTAATGCATATCAAAGCATACTATTTTCTCTGTTTTTTCTTTGTAGTGGTTTTTCCCTTTTGTTCTGATTCTTCTTTCACAACATGACTAATGTGGAAATATGTTTAATATGATTGTACATGTGTACCCTATATCAGATTGCTTGCCATCTTGGGGAGTGAAGAGGGAACGGAGGAAGGAGGGGAAAAAATTGGAATTCAAAATCTTATAATAGCAAATGTTTAAAAATATCTTTACATGTAATTGGGAAAAAATAAAATACTATTAATTTTTTTTTTTAATTTGAGTTTCAAATTCTCTTCCTCCCTCTTGCCCCTCCCCCCTCCTTGAGAAGGTAGGCAAGTTGATATCAATTATGTATGTGACATCATGCAAAACATATTTCCATATTAGCCATGTTGAAAAAGAAAACAAAAAAAATAAAGAAAATTTTAAAAGTATGCTTCAATCTACATTCAGAGTTCATCAGTGCTCTCTCTGAAGGTGAATAACATTTTTCGTCATGGGTCCTTTGGAACTGATGAGGCATATTTTTAGACATGACCAAGGAAGAAATTCACTTTGACTAGGCATATTTGTAAAGGGGTTTTCTTTTTCTTTTTTCTTCTTCTCTTTTGTTGTTTAATTGGAAAGTAGTTTAATTGAAAGAAAACAAATGTTCTTTTCCATCATAAGATGAGATATGAGAAGACATTCCAAACCACAAGAGGTGGGAGGTCTACAAGTATTATACATTGCACATATTGTCAGACTTTTTTTGATGTACTGATCAACTATACTGATTTTGTTTTCCTTTCCCTTTTTAAAAAATAGTATTTGTTATGTGGGATGACTCTCTGGAAGGGGAAGGGAGAGGATAGTGGGAGGGAACTATGGTGATTTTTTTAAGACAATACATTTTTTAAAACCTTCACAACATTAAAAGAAAAGAAACACTTGATAATTGAAAAATAATTTTAAAATTAAAAAAATCATTGAAACTAAAAGGAAGTAGTTGGTCAAACAAAACATAAATAAATAAATAAAAACCAAAAAGAAGGCATGAGTTTCCAAATATTCTTCAATGCAGCAACAGTTCTTGCTGTTCCTCCCACAGGACGCTATCATTGCCTGACTCCCTGCATTTTCACTGGCTGTCCTATATTGCCTGGAATTCTTTGCCGCCTCATTTCTGCCTCCTGGCTTCCTTTAAGTCCCAACTAAAAAGCCTTCCCTCCAATTTCTCTCTCTCTCCATATATATGTATATAGACATATACTGTACAGTGGTTGTACATTGTACAGTGGTTTCATATTGTTTCCTCCATTTGATTACAAACCTCTTAAGAGTAGGTACTATCTTTTGACCTTTTTTTATTATCTCCAATGTTTAACATAGTGCCTGGCATATACTAGGTGCTTAATAAATGCTTGTTGACTTCTCTTGACTTGAAGCCAAACAATCATCGGGCATTTATTAAGCACCTGCTTGTGCTGGGCACTGTACTAGGTTCTGGAGATACAAAATGAAAATGACCTTGTCCTTAAACAGCTGTTCCATTGAAGAAACAAATGCATAAAAGCATGTGCAAAATACTAAGTAAATATATGGTAATTTTGGGGAAAGGATTGTCATTAGCCAAAGGCCTCCCGCAAGAAGTAGCACTTGAGTCGAACTTTAAGGAATTTAGAGATTTTAAGAGGTAGAAGTGAGGAGGGAGAGCATTGAGGCACAGGAAAGAGGTTGTGCAACAGCATGGACACCAAAGGGGAATGCTTTGTCTGAGGAGCAGCAAGAAAGCCAATTTAGCTGAATGACAGAGTACATGAAAGGAAGCAACTTACATGAAGCAAAAATACTGGGAAAGCCCAGTAAATGTCTATTTCATCATATGGAAGATTCTTCCTTGTGTCTCCTAGCATTTCTCTTAGAATACCTATGCCCTTATTACGTTTACCTTATTTTTACACTGCCCAGAACCAAATATGCTTCAAGTATGGTAATGAATAATAATTTTTAAAGATGATTGATAAAATTAGTTAAATAAAAAATAAGTTTATCTGTTTGGATAAATGCCTCACACAAAGCATTATCTGTCTTTAATGATAAACCTTCAACAAGCAGAAGACCAAATCTCAAAAAAAGAGGTCTTTGATTATGTGGGCAAATTCAATTTTTCAGTGGCCCAAATGAGTACAATATTAGGAACACTGGAAAAATAAAAACCATACTATCCTACACCACAATCTTTCAGTATTGCTGCTGTATGAGACTGGGATTTTTTTAAGGTGACTTGCTGAATATCCCTGTTATCTCCTCCTTCAAATTTTATATAAAATCAACTTCTTAATACTCTGATTTTACAGTACCCTGCATGAACAAAGCCTGAAGTCTTTGTCAAATTTAATTTGTTACTTCAAATACCATGCATGTGTAAATCTAAAACCAAGGCAAAAGGACTGAGATCTGAAAGCTCAGTGGTATTTAAATTAGCAAAATGGCAGAGCACATGCTCAACTGCATTCGCATTCTGTTAAGATGATATGCTTTTAAAACCAATTAGTAGAGTGCATTATTTATGGACATAAATACTCCATTATTAACTCAACTCCTCCTCCTCTTCTCTCCCCCCACCCCACTTCCCATGAAAACTGTTCTGCTAAGCCCATACTATCTGTAGCAGTCACTGAACAAAACTGACCACCCCTCAGTGGGTGAAAGCATCTTTAACAGGGCCCAGCTGTAATCCGTCAGATTTAAGAACCATGACTTGGACTACATTTCCCATCATGCATCATTAAAACCTTATTTTGATAATTTCTTTAGCAGGATTCCCTGGTTGAAATGCATGCCGGGGCAGTACATGTCACTCTCAAAAACAACAACTTTGTGTCAATGTACCTAGTTGTATTTGGCTGCCCACCAAACAAGGCACGCCAAGACTGTTTATCAGTATACAAAATGCAGAGTGGGAATTTCCCAAAGGAGGAGCAGCCTGAATAGTATTAACAGTGCTTTAAACTGTAATGAATTCCCAGTCTAATTCACTATGAGGTTTCAATTTATACCACATTTAGAGTACTCCAGGTTCAAGTAATCACTGCAGTAATTAGCTTACTTCCAGTCCTCCAAAATAAACCCACTAATTTTTGCAATCAGCCTTCATTTGGTTAATCACCAGTTTAATTGATTTAATTAGTTTGATCTGCAAAATTAGTCAAGTGTAAATACTGTTTTGTAAACAGAGTTTAGCTCCAAGCTGTAAGATAGAGAATTCTAATTCGAACCTAGAGTTAATAATAAAACCAACACATACATGATTTTGCTGCTGTATGCAGCAGTTATAAGCCCATGCAACATAGCGCTCTGGTGAGTGTTTTGGAAATTTGGTGTTCTAATGGCATTGACAGAGCAGAGATACCTCCTTCTTTCCAAGCTGTAATGAATGCAGACATTCCCAAGAACATGAGGAACTCTTTGCCTTTTTTTGAGGCTGTAGGTGGAACTTCTCCAATCTCTAAACATATTTGAATTTTATTTTAGTTTTCATATTTCAAAGTAGGGCATCTGAAATAACATTTTTCAAAGTTTTCTTAAAGCAGTTTTTGTTTAATTTTGGAAACAAACATGTCTTCTGCTAATAAAATGGGATTTTGAAGGTGAAGCTGATATTACTCGGGGCAAAATACTTCTTTGTACTTTACTGGTCCTCATCCAATAACTTCAACAGGATGTCAATTCCTACAACACTTCCCAAAATGAATCACATCTGAGTATGAAATTCAGTAGATTCCCAGTAGGATGTAAGAGCTTTTCAATTTAAAGTCTTTGCTGGTATCTTATCAATGAGTGGGTGGAATCAGGCAGGAGAGTAATTGTTTGGCATCTTTGAAACTGTATTTTCCCAAATTGCTTCTTGTTACTGAACCATTGTTAATGTCATATTCATGGAATTCTCTACACCATTCTCTGACCTCTTTTTCTGGTACAATTTTAATACCCAAACTGAATGCTGTTAGTTGTGGTATGGACTGAAACATTCTAAATCTCAAAAATAAATTATATCTGTCCTATACATAATTTAGTCTAATGTAATCATTAGTCATGCAAAATCCCCAACTTCAAGTATTCAAATAGCAAGGATTTTTCTGTTTCTATAGAACTTTTCATTGTGGCAAATGCTGAAATAGACAAACCAAAAAAAGGTTTTTAATGGATATTTTCATTTACATAGAGGAATTTGCAACCCAGGAATTTGTGCCCTCTTAGCCAATACCTGGAGGTGGGAGGGTGGATTCATTCCTGCATCCTAAAAGAAGTGAAGGTTACGATCATCTCATTTACAAACATGATTTTCTATTTTTTCCACAAAGCACAATATTACCATGTTGTGTTCCTCTTATTGAGAGTCATGGAGATGTCTGAGTCTCATAGACAGGCCCCTTTCACTTGACCTTGGCAAGATTGTCTTCTTTCTGTAAGAAAACAGGTGGCTGGCAACCAGGTGGTTAGTGATTATCTCAGTAGAAAGATTCGTTTCAGCTATGCATTTCAAGGGGCATTTCATTACCCATCATTGGTAATTTCACATTGTTTGTTAAGGTTCAGAATGCTCACCTCCTCTGTTGTGCAGCGAGAGGAATGCAGGCCTTTCAATAAGGGGATCTGCTCTGCCACTAACTAGCTTTGTGACCTTAGACTAAAGTCACTAAACCTCTGGGTCCTACTCTTCCTAGCTGGAAGATGAAGGCTTTGAGCTAGGAGCTCTCCAAGGTCCCTACCAAATCTATCATTCCATCATTAGATCTTCATAGGATCATAAATTTAGGATTAGAAGGGACCATTTGGGCAGAGTGTGCTGGTAAATGTTTAACAACCAAGTATCTGGGGGGAGGAAAATGTGTGCAAGACACACTTTTAAGTTTTATCTGCATTATTAACATTTCTCCATCACTTTCTTAAGTCTAGACAATCAATAAAACAATAAATCGAGCTCTGATTTGTAGTGGTTGCCATTTTTGAGGTATGAATGATAACACAAAAAACTTAACAATCAGATATCTTATGAGCTAGCTCACCAAAACACTAGATGACTACAGTTCATCTAGTCCAAACCTCTCATTTTACTAGTAAAGTGGGGAGGTGAAATGCCCCACCCTCCTCATACAGGTATTAAGTTGGCAGAGCCAGGATTTGAAGTGAAATCCTCTAATGCTAAATCCAGGGCTCTTCCCACTGGAGCATACTGCCTCATCTTCTCTTTATTTCTCCCCTTCATCTCTATAAAGTGTAAAAGGAAGTGAGTGGCCTCACAGTGGAATTTGTCCCAGCTCCTACTCCTCTAGGGTAAGATGGATCTGGTCCTCCACCCTATCAGGGTCAGCTTGGATCATATAACGAGATTTATACCCAAACTCCACTGTTCTATCCTAACGAAAAATTCTAGTTGCTTTAAAACTTTAAAAGATCTTCCCTTCTTGACAAATTCTCTGTAGGTAAAAGATTACAAATCTAAAATAGAATTATGTCAAATTACTCCATCTGTACTGCTTAAAAATTCAAAACTCTGTAACATTACCAAAAAAAAGATTCAGAGACTCAATGTATTACTCTAATATTTCATGCCATCAACAACACATTTATACTGTATCACATGTGCTAGATGCTCAGGGTTATAAGACACCATGCGTATCTTCAAGGGATTTATAGCTAAGTTGGGGATATAGGAAATACATATAAAAAGATAACAAACCAATAAAAGAGAGTATATGCTAAGTGACCAAAGAGTAGTACTCAAAAAAATATAAGTGAGGAATTCTGGGGTTCTAGTATAGTCAGAAAAGGTTGGATGGAAGCAGTGGTATTTTAGGAATGTCTTCACAGAAGAGTACGACTTAGACAAATGAGGGACAGGAGGAGGAGCATTTAGGTGCAGAGATGGGAATGTGCATCCTGTATATCTCTGTTCAGGGAACAAAGAGGAGTACTTGACTAGAACAAGTTTCTTTGGTAGGATACAAAAGGAGTGGGCAAATTGTGGAGGGCCTTGAATCCCAAGCTGAGACTTTTGCATTTTAACTTGCAGATGAGGAGGTGCTAAGAGATTCTGAGCAGGAGGGTGACATGCAAATCAGTGTTTTAGGAACATTATAGTGGCAAAAGCAATGGAAAATAGATTGGAATTCACAGGTCATGAAATGAGAAGAGGCAACAACTTCGCAGAAGAAAAATCACAATATGTTAAAGTACAGTTTGGGATAGTATTTCCGAATAGTCACTATCCCATTCCTTCCTAGACCACTTCCCTTGAAAATTGAAAAGGGACTCCTCCTTGGCTGAGATCATTATCGATAACATAATCCTTTCTGAACTGAGGTCAGATCACTACACCAATCATTTCAGGGGATTGGGAAAAAAGTAGACTGTTAATAACCTAATCATTGGGGGTAGGGGAATGTTATTTTTCTTTTAAAGTAATTTGTATTGACATATTTTTTTAAAATCACTGAAAATTTTCCCAGTATCCCTCCTCTTCTCTCCCTCCCTGAAAGTCTTCCAATGTAACAAATAATATTTTTAAAGAAAAAAAAACATGAAGAAAGGAAGAAAAAGCAGCAAAACTAATTGATATAGTGAAAGAGTTTGAAAATATATGTAACACACCACATCCATGGGCTCCTCACCTCTTCAAAGGACATGGATGATGTCTTTTCTCATGTCTCTTGTTTGAGGCCATGCTTGTTCATTGTAATTTTGCAACAGTCTCTTTTGATTGTTTAATGGCTGTTCTTTCAATTCACATCTTTTGTGGTCCTTGTGGGAGAAAGCAATATTCTCAATCAGTCAAGAGGTACTTTCAGTTATAAGTTCAGTTACCACCTTTAACCTATTTCCCTAAGAAAGGCCTTTTGTCTTCTACCTATCCCACCTAAGGAGATAAGCATGGAAAGGGTTTGTTAGATTAGAGAAAAGATTATTTCTAAATATTTTCAGTTGAACTATAAAGTGTTGTATCTTCTTCCACAAGTCTGAACTGTCTTGTAGCCCACTTGAAACAAGGGCCTAAAGTTGGAGAGAGAATTAAAGATGCAGATTTAGGTCAGAATTAAAGATGCAGATTTAGGCATTGTCTGTGTTGGAACAATAACTAAAGCCATGAAAATGGGTGGAATTTCTGAACTTTGTGGAGATTTGTTTGTTAAACATTTGCCAGCACACCCTAGGTTAGGAGGAATGACTGGAAAACTACTGTGCCTTATGCATTGAAATTAGTTGAAATGCAAAATAAGTTTTGTTCATCATATTAATTTTCAATGTTAAGTGTTTAATACATTTTTTTTTTTAAAGAAAGAGGTGAGATAGCCAATGGACTATAGAGCAAGACTAGCAAATGTCTAGAGGTAGGGAGTAGGAGGAGGCAGAGAGGCCAGTAAAAGAGATAAGAAAGAAGTCAACTCAGAAGTAGGAAGAAAACCAAGACTATACAGTATGGTGTAAAAAAAAGAGGAGAGGATTTCAATTATTCAATATTTATAGGGGATACAAAAAGAGGCAATCTACTGGGAGAGACAACATGCAAACAAATATATACAAAGTAAGCTATATACAGGATAAATAGGAAATAATTAATAGAGAGAAGGCACTGGAATTGAGAGATTGGGGGAAGTAACAGTAATGTTTTAAAATAATGTCAGTAAAATAGTTATTTAAATTAAAAAAAATAAAATCACTTCAGGCTGCTTAGACATGGAAGTAGCCATAGTATTCAGGGGCCTTGATTTTTATCCTGAAAATATATGCCAGAGTATTATCTAAATGAGGTCAACATACGTGCTGTCCAACAAATCAGGGGCTCAATAAAAATTCCCTAATGCTTTTCCAAGAAGTATATTTTTTTTCATGGCGGGAGCTAATCTGTATCATTTGAAAAAACAACTCTAAAAACTACTTTGCGCTAGCAGTGCAATTACCACTAAATATGTTTTGGGGGTATTCACATTAAATTGGGTCCCAGATGTTTTTGCCCCTGTGATTTGTGCTGATCTGTTCTTTGTCAGTTCTAATTATCAATCAGGATGAAAGAATGAGTCCATCATCCACTCAGTGAAAAGCCTATTTATGCATATTATCAGGACCTGAGCTTAAAAAAGGGCCCTTGATGCTATCTGGGTTACTTTTGAAAGGACCTATGTAGACAAGTAGATATATCAATACATGCATATATACATTTCATATATACACAAATATATGTGTGTATATATATGTATATACATAAACATATACAACACACATAATTCATTCCTTTTCTAGCACAATATTTTAAAATCTAAGAATCGCATAAATAATATTTCCAGGGGGGAAAAATCTCTAAGTGTTGAGCACTAGAAGAATAAGGGGGGTAGCGAGGGAGGAAGTAGTGCCCTTAGGAATCTGATTACGATATTTTAGTATGTGAGTTTCATTTGAAATAGCCACCGGTATGCTCTTAACAGTGATGCAAACTACCCAGTGGGCACTCATTACACGGCACAAGAGAGTGGGATACCTCCTGAATATGTATTAAGCGTGGGTTCTATTTACCTCCGCTGCATGCTGTGCCTGAGCTCAGACACTGGAAAGCATCCTTGAAAGCAATATTTGTCGTATCAGACTGGCATGATGCCACAGCTCGTGAAATATGTGTCTCCTTTTGCAGCTGTTTCCAGTGCTTTTGGGAACAAATTGCCCGTCTAACAAAGATGCTTTGAACTGGGAATTCAAGTGGATATAGATGGAAAAGTAATATATGCCTAAGAGGCATATGGGGAAAAATTGTACCAAGTAGCAGGTTGGGTCACTGATTAGCAAGTCCTGATTTTTCAGTTTTCCCTATAAAAGAAAGGGAGATACATGCTGCAGCCACTTTTCTCATTCAAAGCAACCTTTATTTCTTAAAAAAAAGCCACACTAAAAACTGGCATCTTATTGGGAAAAGGAGAAGTCCCATGTTTCATAAGGATCCCAGATGTCAAGACTAGTTAATGTGTATTTTGCTTCTGTATTTTATATCTTTAGTTGTTTTGTTTCTGTTTATGATGTCTATATCTATAAAAGGCAAATGCTCTGCTTTTTAATATTTCTGTTAAAAAAATAACCTTCCTTACCTTCTTGGCAGATGTAGGAAACTGAGTGTGGAAAGAATGTTAGACTTGGTTAATGTGCTGGTTAGTTTTGCTAAAACACTTTTTTTCCTCTTTGTATCCTTTAATATAAAGGATGGCTTGCTGGGTAGGTAGAGGAGCACGGATATATTCAGAAATTATATATATTATCATATTATATTATAATGTATAACATTACATAACATGTGTTATAAATTAATTGCTTTTTCTTAAAGATGCCCATTCTTCACATGTCTAGAGGAGGTCATTGTTATACGTGCTAATAACATCCATGGATGGAGGCTGCAAACAAGTGCCTGCTTCTTGTTTTTCACACAGGGAAAACAGCTCAGGGGAATTTTGAAATCACACAAGCAGGCTTTTGGTAGCTTGGCTTAAAGTTAATTTTTCGTTAGGAATGAATGAAGCCAGTTGTTGTTTGGATGAGTGACACTGATTGCAGGGCCCTTTCCTAATGTTTGCAAAACCCTGAGGTATCTCCTGCTCTGGCTTCCTTGAGAGGAGAATCTTTCCCATGAAGCTAAAAGCTTCTGCCAATATACAATGGTTTTCTTAACCCCCTGTAAATATGGTCTAGGAGAGCTAGCATAGCACTGGTCAGGCAGAAATGAGAACACAGTTAACTTTGTGAGTTCCTGCCATATCACTTTTCAGGACTGGTTGAAAGGGTTAGGAATTTACTAAAAGGTGATATAGTGTATCGATAAGAGTACTGATTTTGGGGTCAGAAGATGTGGGTTCGAGGCTTGACTGACTTTTATAAGGTGTATGATTCCAGGTAATTTAATTTAATCTCCCTGACACTCCATTTCCTCTTCTTTAAAGTGAGAGGCAATGTGGCTTAGAGGACTTAGACTGGCTGTGTGATCCTAGGCAAATTATTCAATCTCTCAGTGCTCTGCTCAATTCTCGAAGACCATAAAATGTTCAGAAATCATTGACTTGCCTTAAGGGTCCCTCATTTGGGAGTTTCTTATATACCAATGAAATCACACATCCAGTCCCTATACCCTATACCTAAAGTGAGGATAGTAACAATAATAATACTTAATACTAATCACTGGGATATTGTGGAGAAAATGTTTTGAAAACCTTAAAATCATTTTGAAATATGAGTTCTTATTATAATAGCAGCTCTAAGGCTTCAAAACAAGGTGGAAAGACAAGTATGACTTCCCTATATTTAGCTGCAGAAGGCATGCCTTAATTTAAAAAAAAAATTGTTTTTGGGGAGGCAATTGGGGTTAAATGACTTACCCAGGGTCACACAGCTAGTCAGTGTGAGGCTAGATTTGAATTCAGGTCCTCCTGACTCCAGGGCTGGTGCTCTATTCACTGAGCCACCTAGCTGCCCCACTTTAATGATTTTATAACAGCTTATCATTACAGGCAAATGGAAATTAAGTCAATTGGATCTTGTGTTTGCTGTAGTAGGGAGTGCAATGGATTTGGAGTAGGAAGATATGGGTTTGAATCTCAGTTCTACTATTTACTGCCTGAATGACTATAAATAAATCATTTAACCTCTCTGGATCTAGTTCTTGGAAAATGATGGGGTTGGGATATATAGTTTCTAAGGTTCCTACTATCTCTAGATCCTATAAACTTTTTTTCTATAATCTTTTAAATAAATACTATTACATATAATGGGGGGAAACAACTTAAAGTATTTTATAGGCTCCTTTTTCATGTTTCTATGTTGGGGGTCATGGACCTGGGTTCAAATTTCAGCACTGCCATTTTCTCTTTGAGATTAGGCAAGTCATAACCAATGTGGGCCATGATTCCTTCTTCTATAAAATAAGGGGGTTGGATTGGAGGATCACTTAAGTCCTTTCCAACTCTAAATCTGTGGTCCTAAGTATAAAGAACTAGATAGCCTATGCTTTACCCGACGTGATTGTATTTTAAATCTACCAGATTTGGAATTTAGTGCACAATTCATCACAGAGGATGGAGCACTGGATCTGGAGTCTGGTAGATGAGTTCATTTCTTGCTTCAGATGCTTACTATGATATGACCCTGGGCAAGTCATTTAACCTCCCAGTGACAGTTTTTTCGTCTGCAAAATGGGAATAATAATAACATCTAACAGGGTTATTGTGAGGATCAAATGAGACAATACACGTAAAGCACTTCATAAGCTTTAAAGTGGCATATAGATGTTAATTATCATCAGTAATTAATTCCAATACATTCCACAAAATGAACAAGAGACTTCTTTCATATTCTAGTTGAAAATCTCCCTGGACAAAATTTCCCCATAAGGTTGCAAACTCCTTAAATCTTAGGGCATAACTTCCTCTTAACAAGCTATCTTTTATTCAATAATTATTTCTTATTTATTTCTTCCCTATTCTTTTCCTGTGTGTGCCAGTCTTTCTATTCCCCCTTGAGTTGCTTACCAATTAACTACCAAATTCTCTTGCTTGTCACCTAATCACTCTAGAGTGGTAATGAACGTGGAATAAGATTTATTCTATCTATAAATACTGAATAAAGGAGCTCATGTGACCTACCTCTGATTAGAAGGACAAAGAAAGCCCAAGACATATTAAAAAATATAAGCAAATATAGGGTGGCAGCAAAAATGTGTGACTTTAATTGTCCTAATGTTGTATTCAGTAAAATAGCATATTGGGGCATCTTTGGGCAATTTGTGTTAGAAATTACCCCTAGCTCTGCAAAACAAAATCAAGAATCCATTGTCTTCCATAAATGTTACTTGTCTGAATTCTAAAAAGAATAGAGTTAAGCCAAAATGGAGGGAGTATGAACTCACAGTTCACCCCCCTCCTGAGCTATGCAAGATATTCCTGGTATAAATAGTTTTAATATCTACAAAATACTCTTCCTAAATGTTTGGTAAGAAGGAGGAGTTAGTTCACCAAGTAATCATAGTTGGAACATCTCCAAAGCTACAGTGATCTCTGCACAATTAGTCATCAACTTGTAATTGAGAATAACTCCCTGAGGATTCACTTACTGATGAATTTCAAATAAGCTGACTTCAAAACTCTGAGCAAAGGGCTAATTATATACCAAAGGGTAAAGGGGGGAAATTAATCTATTGAATTGGATCAGTGACTTTAGTAAGAGGCAACTAAAAAAATATACAAAAGTTGTGTTACCTCAAAAAGAAGTGAGAATGAACAAGGCCAATGGACCAAAACAAAGTAGTAGATATGCTGTTAAAACTGTGTAACCCTCAATGGGAGCTTTGGGGAATAAAGGGAAAAGAACTAGATATATGGTTTCATTTGTACAGGGAACTCCCGGCTAAGATAATGCCTTCTACCAATGCAAGTGGGAAACCTAAAATCTAAGGGGGTTGCTTAATGTTAAGAGGTTAAAGTGAACTGCCTTAGGTCAGAGGTCATACACTGCTAATATGTATTGGAGACTTGAATCTGGGTTATCCTGGCTTCCAAGCTGATTCTCTCTCCACTACATCTGGGTAACTTTTGTTATGAGGTGGAGGTGTGGGGGAGAGCAGAAGGGGATAAATACATTGTATAAATATAAACATTTACTGAGATGGTTTTTCATAGAATCATAGAGTATCAGTGGGAAGGAAAGAAGGAAGGAAGGAAAGGAAGGAAGGAAGGAAGGAAGGAAGGAAGGAAGGAAGGAAGGAAGGAAGGGAGGAAGGGAGGAAGGGAGGAAGGAAGGAAGGAAGGAAGGAAAGAAGGAAGGAAGGAAGGAAAGGAAAAAGGAAGGGAGGGAGTAGGGAATGGAAGGGGAGGAGGGAGGGAGGGAAGGAAGAAAAAGTAGAAGGAAGGAAGGAAGCGAGGGAGGGAGGAAAGAAGCATTTATTAAGCACCTGTTATGTACCAATCACTGTGCTAAACACTTTACAAATATCTCATTTGATTCTCACAACCACCTTGGGAGGTAGGTACTTTAATTATCCCCATTTTATAGTTGGGGAAACTGTAATTTTTTTTTAAATATAATGTAATTTGTAATATAATTTGCCCAGGATCACACAGATAGTAAGTGTCTGAGGCTGGATTTGAACTTGTCTTCCTGAATCGAGGCCTAATGCTCTAACCACTGCACCTCCTAGCTGCTGAAAAGATAGGGGGAGAAGATTATGGATTAATAATATCAATAAACACTATTGAGATACTGAGGATCCAGCTCCAGGGAAATGGAATGGGCATGTTACAAAGAGCCAGAGGTAAGCAATCAAGATTGAAGAAGACGGCCGTTGGAGCTGCCCACCTGCCCATTCACTAACTTTGCCCCTTATGTGTCCCCAGGCATGGCTCCTTTTGAGTCTGGCTGTGCAGTGAGAGGAGGAGGGGAGAAGAGCTTCAGTCCTAGGACCCTGGGGTCAGAAGGTCACTGAATCTAGACCTGGAGAGGACTATAGCAAGTGTCTCATCCCGCACCAAGCTTCCAGTTCTAGAGACGATAAAATGGGTCTAGAGAAACTGAACAGCATTCTCATCTAACATGAAGAAAGCAGCTCCATGCATTACTGATCATGTAATACGTTTCCGGGCTCACAAAATCTCACCTAGATTTAGTGTCACATCTAAAAAGGTCACGAGCAGATAACCACATCACACCGACAACACACGGTGAGGAAGGTAGTAGCTTGTGGAGGGTTCAGCTGTGCAGAGAGCCCCCTTATCCAATCACTCTCAGCCTCCCATAAAGCAAGCTCTCCAGTCCACCAAATCCTTCCAACCAGGGCAAAACTAGGGCTGTTAAGTGGCTTTCGTAGGTTAGAGTTCTGACTGTTGGATTGGTGGGCTTCCTTCAAAGTTCTGTCCTACACGCTCTTCTCCTCTCCCTCTCTATTATTTTACTTGGTGATCTCATCAGCTCCCCTGGATTCAATAATCGTCTACATGGAGATGATTCTCTGTTCCTTGTGTCAGGCCTAACCTCTCTCCTGATGTCCAAATCTGTATCTGTAACTAATAGATATCTTGAAAAGGATGTCTTATAGATATCTTACACTCAACACATCCAAAACTAACTCAACATACTTCCCCCCAAAAGTCTCCCCTCTTCCTAGCTTTGAGTTGCTGTTGAAGGCATCGCCATCCTCCCAGTCACCCAAGCTAACCTAGGTCTCATCCTAGATGCCTTATTTTCTCTTACTATCATATCCAATCAGTTGCGAAGTCCTATCATCTCCACCCTTGCAACATTTCTTGTATAGGCCCCCTTCTTTGCTCTGCCACCACCCTGGTGGTCTTCACCATCTTGTGCCTGAACTATTGTAATAGCTTACAGGCTGGTCTCCTTGTCCCAAATCTCTCCCCACACCAATCTATCCTCCTTTCAGATGTCAAACTGCTCTTCCAAAAGTGCAGGTCGTCCCACCTATTCAAAAAGCTCCAGTGCCTCCTAATGACTTCCAGGATCAAATATAAAATCCTCTGTTTGGCTTTTAAAGTCTTTTAAAGTCTTCCTACCTTTCCAGTCTTCTAACACATCTCTTCCTTTCATGTAATCTATGTATGATTCTTCAGTGATGCTGGTCTCAATACGATTCTCACACAAGACATTCTGTCTCTTAACTCCAGGCTGCCCTCTCAGCCTGGAACTACCTCCTTCCTCATTTCTACCTCCTGACTTTCCTGGGTTCTTCAAGTCTTCTGCAAGAAGCCTCTCCTGGTCTGAATACCGATGGAAGCATACTATTTTTACTTTATTTGTTTCATGGTTCTTTTCTTTTGGTCTGTTTCTTCTTTCACAACAGGCCTAATATGGAAATATGTTTTCCATGATTGCACATACACAACCTATATCAAATTGCTTACCATCTTAGGAAGGGGGTGGTAAGGTAAGAAGGGAGAAAACTTGGAACTCAAAATTGCTTAAAAAATAAATGTTAAAAATTGTATTTGCTTGTAGTTGGAAAGAATAAGATACTATTTAAAAAAAAACAACAACAAAAAGCAGCCTCTTTTGATCACCTTTGATGCCAGTACCTTCCCTCTGAGATCATCCCCAATTTATCCTGTATATAGCATATCTTGTTTGTACATAGCTGTTTCATGCTGTCTCTCCATTACGCTGTGAGCTCGTTGAGAGCAGGGACTGTCTTTTGCCCTTCTTTGTATACCCAAGTTTCTGGCACACAGTGGGCCCTTAATGAATGCCTGTTGACTTGACTTGGTCTGGGTTTCACCAAGGATAATAGCTTGAGGAAACAGAGGCACTAGAGTCTAGTGACTAGACTGAGCCAGTAATGGCTGCACCCTAGGAAGATACAGGAACATGGGGACTGGATCTAGGGAAGTGGGGGTGCTAATGAGGGAACTGAGACGGAAAGAACGTTTCTTGGAATTAATATAGAGAGCAGGGGGATAGGAATAGAGAAATAAGTGAAGTCAAAAGCCATTATAGTCTTCTAAAAGCTCCCAGATCCCTATAACAGAAGGTAGACCTCAATGACCATGCCTCCCTACTTATGTGGAAGGTTGTCCATAGCCTAAATATTTCTAAAAACTAAAGAAGCGATGTGGTACAGTGAGAAGGAAAATGGCTCTATCGTCAGAGGACTTGAGTTCAGATCTTCCCTCTGTCTCTCACTTATCTGTGCAACTTTGAGTAGGTCAAAAGATCTCCATTTCTTCATATATAAAATGAGGGGGTTGGATTAGGGATGCTGTCTAGTTCCAGATTTACGGTCCTACAACATCTCTACCCAATATTTACTGAGTATCTCGTGTATGTGCTATGACCTAAGAAGACAAGGGGGTCTAAGAGATGGCCCCTGCCCTCCAGGGCCATATCACCATAATATAGTCGAGAAAGAAGGTGTATGTAGATAAAAGCTAAATACCCACATAGAATAGGATATACTAAATACCATATTAGTTGATTAGCCAATAAATGCTCTAGGAGTTCAGAGAAGTCTGATGTGATTCAGAGAGGGTTTCATGGAGGATGTCAGTCAGTAAGCATTTATTAAGCTCCTACTGTATGCCTGGCATTGTGCTAAGAGCTGGAGATACAAAAGAGGCAAAAGACAGCCCTTGTCTTCAAGGAATTCACAGTCCAATGTGAAAAAAACCAAAATATGCAATAAGCAAACAAATATGTACAAATAAGCTATATACAGAAGAAATAAAAAAGAATTAAAAGAGGGATGGCACTAGAATTAAGAGGGGTTGGGAAAGGCTTCCTGTAGAAGAAAAGAATGTACTTAGGACTTGAAGGAAGCCCGAGATGAGTTGGCCTTAAAAGAAAAATAGGACATAGGTGAGAGTATACAAGGGGAGAGCGCATTCTAGGCAGGGGGAATTTTCTGGTCTGCGATCACATCAACCACTAGCTACATGACAAAAGTAACAAGAATTTAAGCACTTACTGCGCGCCAGACACAATGCAACATTTCTTTTCAGGAGATAAAGATGAGCTCCACACAGAGGGGATTCCTGGGAGAGAATGGAGAAAACTTTGTTCTCTCCTCACCAAGCTCCTGGCTTTTGTGTTTCCTCGTATGGATGGATAATCAAGAGAAGTTAAAGATCACATATCACAGGGAAGAAGTGTATTGATTAATTAGGGTCTTGTGGACACTTCTAGGCTAATTGTACGTTAGGTTTCTTTTCTTTCTTTTTTTAAAATGGTTTGCCTTTCTTACAGACAAAAGAACCATAAATAAACAACAGCACACATAAACTTCACGTTTGACTGTCACTGTATAGCAAGGCCCCAAACTAAATCAACATAAATATTCCAGGGCAAGACCCCAAACTAAATCAATTCTCCTTAGTACTGAAACCTGTAACAAGGCATAGATTTTTAACTCAAACTAATGCTATTCTTTAAACAGAAGTATAAACAGAACCTTCCTTTCCCCCATCACTTTGTTCACCATTCTTTCCTGTTGCCACAATTAGCCATGACCATGATATAAAAGATCACAAAATCTTTTAAGCAAAGTTTCCATTTTTAAATTTTTTTAATCACAAAAAGACCTATTCTTTTCAATTTTCCTCCATGTCAATCTCAGTAAATATTGAAGAATAAGTCAATCAGCCTAGAAATACAAGTGAATCTTCTCAGATTTGTACAGCCATCCCTTCCACATCATGGGGATTAGGGGTGCAGCACCACTACGATCTGGAAAATCCATATAAAATTTTTGGCCTTCTCTTTGTACCAGAGAAGAAGTCTGAATTTTTTCTTTTTCTTTTATAGAGTGTTTACAGTACCTTACTGTAAAATTTGGGTTGATATTATACAATATTATAGATATCTTTTAGGCATTTCTGAGTTTCTATACTTTTCTGTGTCATCTGCTGGCCTTTATGTATTGTCTGCAGCACAAAACACACAAAAAGTTCCCATTTAATTTCTTATGCTGACCTGCGATATATCAAAACTGTGATGGGGAGAGTCACAATGTGGAAGGGATAACCATATTGTGTTTTATGGCTGAGATGTTCACAGCTCTGTTAAGATGCTCTAGCTTGTGAAGATATACATGCCACAATTACAGAACAAGGAGCCTTATCATTATTAAACTCCTAGAAGAAAACATCAGAACAACTCATTTGTTCTGAGTCTGAGGACCTGGGCTCCAATCCTGGTTCTATTACTTACTATCTGTATGACTTCGGACATTTGATTCACTTTACTAGGTCTCAGTTTCCTCACTTGAAAAATGAGGAGGATAAACTAGATTATCTCTAAGGTTTCTTCCAGTTCTTAATCCTATGACACACACTAGATCAAAAAGTTATGATGGCTTAATGCATAAAGTGCTGGACTTGGGAGTCAGGCAGACATGAGCTCAAATCTTGCCTCAGACATTTACTAGCTATATAACCCTAGGAAAGTTATTCAACCTTTCTCAGTCTATTCCCTCTCTATAAAACGGGGATTATAATAGTACCTACTTCAAAAGGATGTAATGAGGATCAAATAAGATATGTACATATATGTGTGTGCACATGTGTGTTATGTCTATATATGTAAGTTTGTGTGTGTATATATGTGTATATATGTGTGTGTGTATATCTATATCTATATTTATATAGATATAGATATCTTTGCAAACCTTAAATCTCTATATAACAGCAAGCTGCTATTATTATCATTATCACTAATGGGTGTGAAAGGTGTCCACAATGGCTTATCTATAGCTTAGAACAGCAGTTCTCCAACTTTTCAGTCTCAGGACTCCTTAATTCTCCTAAAAATTATTGAAGACCCCCAAAGAGTTTTTATGTATGTGGATCTGACAAACAGATAGACAGATATATGTATAGAGCTATGAGATATCTACATACCCATATCTATGGATAATTATAATATCAAAATTAAAATATGTTGGTGTTATTGTGAAAATAATTTTGACCTTGTGGATTCCCTAAAACAGGTCTTCAGACCATACTTTGAGAACTGTTGATTTAAAAGATACATCTTAGAAAGTTGTCTGAAATTCAGAAAGCTTTAATTCATGGTCATACTAATAAGTGTCTGGTGTAACATTTGAACCCAGGTCTTCCTAAACAAGTCCATCCCTCTCCATTATGCTTCCTTTCTTGGCCTATAGCATCATATGTGTGTGTGTGTGTGTGTGTGTGTGTGTGTGTGTATCGACTGGGTATCGACTAGCTATGTGACTGTGAGCAAGTCACTTAATTTTTCTGAGCCTCAGCTTCCTTCACTATTAAATGAGGTAGTTGGCCTTTATGACCCCCAAAGTCCCTTCTAGCTCTAAGACTATGATCCCATGATGGATAACCCATTTTGTAAATACTACTACTTAATGCCATAGCCATAACCCGGAAATACCTTATTTTTAAAGTTCACTCAACTGGTACTCCTTATACAGAAGTGAACAAGGGAATAAGTAGGAAAATACTGGGGTGGGGGTGGGGGTGGAGATTTACTTTGATTTATGCTCAGGCCACTTTCATTTAGCTACGCTTCAAGAGAAACATTTTAGTTGTTGTTTATTTATACAACATCAAAACATTTGATCAGGTATGCAAAAAACAAATGGGCTACCTGTTGCTATTTAGACAAAATAATTGGCTGGTTACTCAGGTTCTTGACTTTCCAACCAATTGTTTTAGCATCAACTGTACAGGCAGTTTAAATGTCTTTGGGTACTTCTTGCTTCTTACCAGTACAGCCTGTCCTAGATTGAAAACTCCGAAAAAGCAATTGGGATCACAGCTGCCTAACCTGCTTTATTCAGTGCCCACGTGTCGATACCTAATAAATACTTTTGTATGATCATGATGGTGTTCCGAGTGATCCAATTATTTCCAGCCCTCACAATCATGCCTGAAATGACTTGAAACTTCTTTTTCTCACTGAAGGGGCTGCAGGTAACAAGTCCCTGTCTTTTCCTCCCTAATGGCTAGATGGGGGATTAGGTACAAGTGCTCAATGGTCCAACATTCTCAAGCAAACCAGGGAACCTAGAGGTTGAGAGATTGTTGCCTTAATTGAAAACAAGGGGAAAAAAAAGAAAACAAGGTCAAGACGTTTCACATCTTCTACCTCATCCAAGAGAGGACAAAATGGTAGCCTCTCTTTAGGCTTGGGAAGGGAGGGAGGGAGAAGCGGTGGCATAAGAAAGTAAAGAATTTTTACCTTAGATATAATCTTGGAAATGATATTTTAAGTACAAAAGCAAGGAAAATGAAATGCCATTATAGCATGAATATAGTAGAAATTACATATGACTGAGATCAACATATGTGAAAATAATTTGAGCCATATTAAATGATGTCATTCATGTTTGTATGAAAAGTAGAAAAAGCAGGGAACTGGGAATCACCATAGGGGATTTCTAATTCCACTAAATGGCAGTGTCACCGTTTGAGAAAGTCTTTTAATTCTCTGGGCTTCAGGTTCCTCATTTGTAAGATGAGGACATTGGATTAGATGACATCAAAGGTGCCTTCTAGCTCTAAAATTCTGTGATTTTAGATATTAACTAAGGTTCCATATTCCAAGAAATCTACTAGAAAGAGCCGAGATTTTTTGGCAAGAATCAAATTCAAAGAATCAGAGAATTTCAGAGTTGAAATGGATTTCAGAGGCCATCTAGTCCAAGCCATGCCTGAACTGGAATCTCCTCTATAACACTGCAGAGAGTATTGCAGTTTGCATTTCAAGCCTCCAGTTGGTTATGAGGAAGGAATGTCCCACACAGCTTCAGAGCGTCTGCAAATGTGGCCAGCATGCTACCTACATCCTCATCAGAGTCCTTGATCAAATGTCAAACAGTAGAAAGTCCAAGCACTGATCCTGGAATCACCCCCCATTAAATGACTTTCCGAGAAAACCTCAACCCATTCATGTTTATTCTTTGCATATGGCTTTTCAACTAATTCTGAAACCACCTAAATGTATTATCATCCAGTCTATGTCCCTATCTTGTCCACAAGGGTGGCAAAAGAAACTTTGTCAAATACTTTTCTAAAATCTAGGTATTATAGGGTCATTGATTCAGTGGTGGAAAAGACCTTTAGAAGTCTGAGAATAAGTAAGGTGGCACAGTGGATAGAGAGCTGAGCCTGGAGTCAGGAAGATCTGAGTTTAAATCTCCTCAGACACTTAACAGCTGTATGACCAGTCTGGCAACTTCAGTTTCTCAACAGTAAATGGGAATAATATCACCCACCTGCCAGAGTTGTTGTGAAGATCAAATGAGACAATATTTGTAGAGTACTTATCATGGTGCTAGGGCCAGGGACATAGTTGTTGTTTGTCCTTCATTTTCAGAGGACCAATGACATCACAGGTGATGTCTTGACTCCTGAGTGAATTGGATTTAAGTAAGGCAGAGTTGCACAAAGTCCTCAGCCTCACTCTCTCTCCAAGAGTCATCAAAGTTTAGTGGCAGGATAAAAGTCAAGACAACTAGTGATGGCCCAGGGTGCAGTGGATGACCTTGGCATTGTTGATGTCTCACCAAGCTCTAAGTGCTCCACAGGGCCTGCTTCAGCCACTTTTATGGCTCTTTGAAGACTATTCTTGTCTGCCCATTCTGTAGGGGGAAGTCTTCATATGCTTTAAGTAGACAGCCCCCCCCAACTCACCAATGTGCTTGAGACCCACAGGTTACCCTCAATCTGGTTCAGCCCGTCTGCCAAGATGGTTTATTGGGGTGTGGCCACAGTGTGTGCTACAGCTTCTTGGAGCCACAGGTGGGAATTGAGTGTCAGGTAGACCCCAAAGGTGGATGAGCAACCTGAGAAGGTCTCACACCGAGATACTAGTCCTCCTTGTACAGAGTAAGCCAGTAATAACTGCTTGTTTTCTTCCTTCCTAATATACCTCCATATTATAGATGAGGAAACTGAAGACTAAAGGGATTAAGTGATTTGCCAAAGTCACACCAGTAGTAAATGGCAGAGCTGTGATTCAAATTCAGGTCCTTTGACTTCAAATTCAATATTCTTTTCATCATACAATAGTCAAATGTCAATGGCATTCCTAAATTAATAACCAATCCCAGTCTAATAACCCTGACAAAAAAAAGGAAATTTGTTTAGCCTGGAATCACCTGTTCTTGATGAAGCCATATTGATTCTTGGTAACAACACATCCAGTGCTTAGCACAATGCCTGGTACATAGTAGGCACTTAATGTTTATTGACTGACTTCACAAACTCATTAATACTAAGATAAAGGAAAATTAAAATAATTGATTGTTGAGATTCCACTTCATGCCCTGTAGAATGTCAAAAGATGAAAATGGCTGATATTTTGAAGGGTTTATGGTAGGGCAGTCACATTAATGCACTGTTTGGTAGAGCTATGAATTGGTTCAACCATTCTGAAAAGCAATTTGGAACTATATCCTAAAAGTCACTACACCACATATATCCTTTGGCCCAACAATGTCACTACTACATGCACACCACAAAAGGGTCAAGGAAGAAGGGTAAGTGCTCATTTGTGTAGATAGATTCATAACAGTACTTTTTACTGTAGCAAGTGGGTCCTCGTAAATTAAAGACCTGATGAACAAATGGAGGCATGTGAATGTAATGGAATATTATTTTGCCATAAAAATTAACATGATGAGTTCAGAAAAATTATGGAAGATTTGTGTGCACTGATGGAAAATGAAATGAGAAGAAGCAGAAAAACAATTTATACAGCCATGATAATATGAAGGGAAATAACTAAGGAAAAGACAGGAAGGAAAGAGAGAAAGAAAGAGAAGAGAGAGAGAGAGAGAGAGAGAGAGAGAGAGAGAGAGAAGAGAGAGAGAGAAAGAAAGAAAGAAAGAAAGAAAGAAAGAAAGAAAGAAAGAAAGAAAGAAAGAAAGAAAGAAAGGAGGGAGGGAGGAAGGGAGGGAAAGAAGGAAGGAAGGAAGGGAGCAAGGAAGAAAAGGAAGAAAGGAAAGAAGGAAGAAAGAATTTTGTTTTGGATATCATGTATCCTATTTTAGTTCTCAACCATTTTTATTCTATAATTCCCAATATAAAGATCATTCTCCTTGTGAAAGAAAACAGAAACAAAATAAGAAATGAGTTTTTCAGCCTTTTCACTGTTGTCCATTATCATCAACCCACCCACCAAGAATAGTCCTAACACTTCCTTGATTTCCTCAACTAAAAAAAAAACCTTTTTAAAAAATGCCATTTTGAAGTCATTGGCATTCATGCCCAACTTTAACTCATTCTGGGTTTTAGCATTCCAGATACTTCTTAAAAGATTATGCCACTCTTTTATATTTATCCTTTATCACCTTGATTTGATCTTCTAAGCCTGTCCTTTTAAAAATCTGAATTGGTTTGATGAGATCCTCACAGAGTCTCACCAGTATCTTCAGACAGCTGCTCTTTTTCTCCTTGCTGTAATCATTTCTATTTGTGCTGCACAATTTTATTTTTAAAAGCATTCATTCTTCTTAGCCTGACTCCCCCTGTGAAATCTTTGGCAATTGTATCCTACCTCTCTTTTCTCCAAATCTGCTCATCAAATGCATCTCTAGTTCATATGTAGGAGAATGGAGGCTAGTAACTTGGGGCCAGAGACGGGGTCGATCTCTGGTGCCCATTCCTCATAATTTGGATGACTGTGAGGCAAGCTTTTGGCCACACCATGTTGGCATGGGGGTTGTTTTAAGAATTTACCCTCTGCATAAGTTGTGTGTCCTCAAGAATTTTATTCAAGGGGACCATAGGTCTCAAGATGAACTAATAGTACAGAAACAAGACTGCTTAATGGATCTTGAGATATCTTTTACAAGGCATGTGTTTCCTGAGGGCCTGTGAGGCAGAATACAGTGGCAAGAAGGTACGGGAACAAACATTTATATAGCACCTACTATATGCTGCCAGGCATATTATCTCATTTGATTCTCACAGTAACTCTGCAAGACAGGTGCTATTATTGTCCTATTTTAGGAAACTGAGGCAAACAAGGGTTAAGTGATTTGCCCAGGGTCACACAGCTAGTAAGTGCATGAAGCTGGATTTGAACTCAGATCTCCTTGACTCTAGGCCCAGAGCTCTATCTACTATACCACCAGCTGTACACATAAAGTGGCACTCTATACAAGTGTAACTGTTCATTTCTGTTATTTTAAATTCCCTTCTCTTAACCTCACTTCTAATCTCTCAACTTTGGACTTTCCAGTGTTCAAATACCTATTAACTTAATTAATGAGGAGACAATGCACTTTCTTCTACATTGCTTCTTGGTCAGGTCCTTGATGATTTGGAGAATTTTTTATTTTTTGTATGCCCAGAACTATGATTTGGGGAGGGGGTGGGTGATTACAGTTGATCAAGGGAGCAAAAAGTAAGGATGGGTCAGCCTATGGGTAGCCTTTCAGGCTTCTCACACAACTATAGACTCATTTACAATAGTAGGCTGTTATTTCAGGAGTGACATTGCCCACAAACTCAGGAATGTATTGTTGTTCAGTCGTTTTTCAGTCACATCTGATTCTTCATGACCCCATTTGGGGTTTTCTTGGCAAAGATACTGAAGTGGCTTGCCATTTCCTTTTCTCCATCTTATTTTGCAAATGGGGAAACTGAGGCAAACAGGGTGAGGTGACTTGTCCAGGATCAAGAGTTAATAAGTTCCTGAGACCAGAATTGAATTCAGGAAGATGAGTTTTCTGACTCCAGGCCTGGCACTCTATCCACTACACTGTCTAGCCACCCCAGGAATATGAGAGATAGATAGATATAGATAGATAGATAGATAGATAGATAGATAGATAGATAGATAGATAAATTCAAATGCATATATATGTGTGCATTTCAGCATTCATCAAGGAAGTAAAAGTGTTTGGATGGTCTGTAATAGCTTCTGAAGAGAATTTTACTTCTGTTTCTCCCTCTATTAATTCTCATCCAAATATTCTCCACCATCAGCTACCTATCAGGTTCCTAGATTTCCTCAGAGGATTATAGCTCCTAAATATATGTTGCTATTTTAAACTATTTTTTTCAATTAATAAGCATTCATTTCTCTCATCCATCCCCACTCATGGGAAAAGAAACAGAAAAGAAAAAATATGCATAAAACAAATTCCCACTTTGGCTATGTCCAAAAAAGTATCTTATCCAAAAAACAAATCTCTCTCTCTCTCTCTCTCTCTCTCTCTCTCTCTCTCTCTCTCTCTCTCTCTCTCTGTGTATCTCTTTCTCTTCTATGGGTTCAAATTTGCTTTCTTCCATTAGAATCAGCAAGTAACTTAATTTATCTTCCCTGAAGTGTAGATTTGACCATGTCACCTCTATCCTGACGCCTCCCCCCAATTCAATAAATTTCAATGGCTCTTTATTGCCTCCAGTATCAAATATTAAATCCTGTTTGGTTTTTAAAGCCCTTCATAATAACCTGGTCCCTTCCTACCTTTCCAACCTTCTTATGCCTTATTTCTTTCTACCTACCCTGAGATCCAGTGACACTGGTTTTCCTGCCATTCCTTGCACAAGACATTCTATCTCCCCACTCTCATGCATGGAATTCCCTTCCCTCCTCATCTCTGCCTCCTGGCTTTCCTGACTTCCTTTAAGTCTCAATTAAAGTGTCACCTTCTGGAAGAAGCCTTTCCCAACTCAATTTTAATGCCTTCTCTCCAATATTAACTTTAATTTATCCTGAAAATATCTTGATTATGCATAGTTACTCACATGTTGTTTTCCCCATAGAGTACTGTCAATCCCTTGAAGGACTGGTTTTTGCCTTTATTTGTGTGCCCAGAACTTAGTATAGTTCCTAGCACACAGTAGATGCTTTTTCACTATACATGACTTCCTCCACCCTTCTAGGGACTTTGCCAGTATAGGATTTGGGTTCTTCCCTTCTTGGAAGGAGATGACCTAGCTGGACAAGATCTAGCTAGGAGAAGGAAAGGGCCTTACCATCTGCCCAAACACTATGCCCTCCAGACCCTCAGGAATTGCCATCTGACATCTAATGCAACATAAAGACCCCTGGGTTTTCCAAGCCACACTGGAAAAGGATGGTTGCACCCTTAGAACCCACAGACCCTTACATCTACTTTGCAGATGAACCCACCTAAATATGTTCTTGCATCCATTTAAAATACAAACTCATTCAGAGCAAAGGCTGTTCAGATTTTCTATTTGTATCTCCTATGCTTAGCACAGGGCTTGGTACATAGTAGTTGCTTAATAAATGCCTTTCTCATACTTTCATTCATTAATTCATCTGAAACTCTGTTTTTCCTCTTTAAAAGAGTAATAATAACACCTATAGTACCCACCTCACAACATTGTTCTGAAGCTCAAATGAGATAGCATGTGTAATGCCCTATGAAAAATGTTGAACTCCTAAGTATCTACTATTATTTTAATTATTATTTTCTCCAATTTACCTACCAAGTACATATTTTTTGTACATTTGTATACAGGCATCTAAAGTCACAGGTTTTAGTGCTGGCTATCCCCTTAAACGCTGCCTTCTGTTAGCAGTCCTCTGTTCTGTTCCTCCTCTTGTGCCAGCTCTCTGGTATCTGGCTTAGCAGATAGATAAGTATTCTCCCTCTTCTTTATTTTTCTCTTTAAAACACTCTTTATCAGATTCATGAGACTCCAAGAAATATGTTTTAGCCAGCTCTCATTTGGAGCCCTCCATTCCTGGCTGAGAGCTCATCATTCTTTATCTATCTATCTATCTATCTATCTATCTATCTATCTATCTATCTATCTATCCATAAATCCAAATCCTTCTCTCAGATAGCATTTTCTTCAACAGCTATTCACTTTCCAAATTTCCTTTTTCTTCTCAAGGCCTTATCTTCTATCAGTAAACATGGTGAAAACATTACCAATGGCCCCTTAAGTCTTCAGTCTCTTCCATAGGATTTCATAATTCTTACTTAGCAATATTTTCTGATTTCCTTCCAGTGGCATCATTTGTCTCTATACAAATCACCAGATGCAGAGAGCAGTCACATTTGATAAGTCTTGGACAGATCTTTCATTTCCTAGGTACGTACCTCAGAAAGACAAAAGACTTCTCTATTGTTTATGTTCTGGAAAAATAAAAATTGCTTCCTTGGGCACCTATCATCAGTACCTGTTCCTTCTTCCTCACTGTTACTGGACTTGAATTTTCCATCTCTCAGGATAGACATTGTCATTCCTTGGAGCATAAGAAGCAAATTCTTCCTGAAAGGGCCCAGTTCCCCTCTCCATGGGAAGAACCTTATGCCTAGTATTTATTTCACTTTAGATGTTCAGGGGGCCTTCCCCTCCCGTCCTTCTCTGGGGCACATTTTTCTACCCCAGACTTCTTAAAAGAGGTTAGAATTCTCTGTTTCCTCCAACCTCCCATTCTTAATTTTCTCTTAATGTTTTTTCCATTTTCTCAAGAAAGACTTTACTCTCCCCATAACCTAGAGTGGATATTTGTGCCAGACCCTTTCATTTTTCTTTTATGACAGACAGCTTTCATTTTCTATCTACATAGATGTTACTGTATAGTGGCAGAAACACAAATATTCCATGTTCTTTCCTTACCCTTGCCCTCCACACATACTAAAAGTAAGCTCTTTTGTCGGTAGCTCTGGCGTCTGACCCCTGTCCATCTGGTATGGCAACTTCCTTTTTGCCCCTTCTTTTCATTTCTGGAGCTCTAGTTAATTGCGGGCTCCTGAAAGAGGTTTGGGCAGGTAGGTGGTGCAGTGGATAGAGCACTGGGATGGAAGTCAAGAAAACTCCTCTTCCTGAGTTCCAATCTGGCCTGAAACACTTACTAGCTGTGTGACCCTGGACAAGTCACTTAACTGTTTGCCTCAGTTTCCTCATCTGTAAAATGAGCTGGAGAAGGAAATGGCAAGCCACTCTGGTATGTTTGCCAAGAAAACCCCAAATGGGGTCACAAGGAGTCAGATAAGACAGAAATGATGCAACAACTTGAAAGGGGCTGACTTCGCTCATGGCAGATGTCCCACCTTTTCTCAGGTATGGTACTTGATTGAAAATTGGTATTTTTCTACTATTAGAAACAGAGATTACTCTGATTTTCAAGCAAGGCTTCCCTGGACAGCACAATCAATTAAAGCTAATTAGCCACCTTTTTTCTTCTCTTCCCATCAAAACTCACATCTTCCTCGAATCTCAGATCTTCTGGCACTTCATGCTAGCTAGAATGTCACCCACAACCACTGAATTTCAGGGCTAAGAAATACTACTTAGATTCCAAATGAAAAAGCAACTCAGGAATTAAACTATAAGTTTTAAATTGAAGATCAGAGCAGGGAAAACTTTGTATCTTCTCCTGCTTGGGCACAGATTTAAGCTCCTGTGGGCAACTTCTAAGCAGTAGTAGATAAAGCCCAAAAGTCCTGGAGGCCTGGGAGCATTCGATCAGTCCTAATTGATTTCAAAGATGATATGATGTTGGTAATAGGTACTATTTTGTTTACAAGTTTGCAAATGGCCTGTAAAATGCACTATACTTCAGTTTAAAATGTTTTATTGAGCATCCACTCAGAACTAGAAGAGAATTTAGCAGCCTTTTAGGAAGAAAGGAAGGAAACAAACATTTATTAAGAATCTACTATGTGCCAGTTACTGTGCTAAGCACTTTATAAACATTAACTCATTTGGTCCTGGGGGCCAACAACCCTGGGAGGTAGATGCTATTACTATCTTCCATTTACAGTTGAGGAGACTAAGACAGATAGAAGTTAAGTGACTTGCCCAAGATCACACAGCTAATAAGCTAATAAGGAAGGCAGATTTGAACTCAGGTCTTCATGACTCCTGGCCTGCTGTTCTATTCACTGGGCCAGCTAGCTTCTCTCACCCCCTCATTTTAGTGATGACAAAACAGTCTCAGAGACTGAGGCTTGGAGAGATTAACATACCCAAGGTCACACAGGTAAGAAGCAGCATCGCTGAGAGCCCAACCGAGGCCCTTTGACTACATATTCATGCCTGCTGCCTCTAAATCCAATATTCTTCCCACTGAACTACAAAGTCTCCATTGTGCCAGATACAAGTAGCTCTCCAGATACCGTTCGTTCACTGAAGAAAGACGGTGAACCTGCCTTTTTCCTAAGCCTCCTACGGCTGTGATTTGTCTCCAAATGAGCAAATCCACAATTCTCAGAATAAATGCCCTGAATAAAAATCAACTCCTCTCCACTCTACTCCTGTTTCACCTTGCTCAAAGTGTCGGGGATGCTGCCTGACAGGCGCAAACCTCCCAGACTCCAAGCCTCCTCATGTGTCTTGTGACCTATACCTCTGGCTCTCGAGCTACCCAACAGTCAACTCTGCTAGCGGCATCCTGACGATTTCCCTTTCAGATGCTACCTTGAGCATGAAAGAGTCAACATCAAAACCGAGCTTGTTGTACCCAGAGGGACACGGCAGCGGTGGCAGTCTGAAGGAGTGACTGACACAGATCTGAAACAACTTTGATACCTGGAGCGGCGGCGGCGGCAGCTGTGGCGGCAGCAGGAGCAACAACAAAGGATTTCCTAACAGCCTATAGGAACTTGCACATACTAGCATCACCCCCGTCTGAGCTTGTCAGCGTCAAAGGATGCCTCTGTAGCCCTGTCAAATCTTTCGCCCAACTGAGTTTCTTGTGCTCTCGTTTGCTTTGCCACAGAGCACACCAGCGGTGGCAGATAAACATGTTTCCCCAGTGCTGGTACCCAGACCCGCCTGGCTACGAAGCCCCCAGTCAACCTTTGCAATATCTTCTTCCTTTTTTTTTTTTTTGCCTGGCAACAGTACATAGTCTCCAAATGTAGCCACTGTGAATATTCAAATACTGTAATTGGAGATGATTTACATTGTTTTGAATTAACTAAAATTCCATTGTTAAGCACAAATACTGCTTCACTAAATCATCATGCTTTTAATAGGTCCACACGAGCAGGTTACTGAACGCATTAGGATTTATAACGCTCCTGGGGAGCTGACCACTGTGTTACGCTTCCTGCTGCTAGGTAATATGCATGACACATTTCTGGACACTAATTCATTTATTTAATAGTAACAGTATGCAAAAACAGAGTTCAAAATGAGGCTGACAAAGAAGGTATAAAAGTTTTATTAATCCATAGCTAATCAAAGGCCAGTGGAAGGCATATAATGGTGGCATTTATAGACCATATCGAATGTGAATAAATTAAATTTTTGTTTCCTAAAATCTTACTAATGGGATGTATTCTGCTGGAAACATTTATACTTTTAATTACAGAGCAAGGAAATCTGGAGCAGGTTTCCAGTTGCACTTTACTTAAAAGCTGCAACTTCCCATCAAGGATTCCCATAAATCCTTTCATCAGCTGTTTTCTTAAATTCGATCTATTACTGCATGCCCTGTGTCCATGATGGAAATAATGACATTATTTACATTATTTCTGGCTTAATTTTAGGCTTGCAGGTTGATAAAAGTTATTTTCTCTGGATGATTGAAGAGTCTGAGTTATTTTTTTTCCTCCTGTCACCTTGAATGCATACACAATGCACGAAAGCACCAACTGGTGTAGTTTGATGCCTTCCAAAGTATGATGGCATGGTTAAATACCAAATCACAGTCAGGAGCTGGGATTCCACAGGATGGAATATAAGTGCAGAAGACTGGTGAAAATCAGTGACACTGAAATATAGGAGAAGACAAAATTCATCCTTCTGGCTTATGGTAAATAGTAGAAAGAATTCCCTCAGCTATACTAAAAAGCAAGCAATAGAAAAAAAAACTCAGGCCAAAAGAAAACGTGAACCCATAAAACTTGGTATCACATTATTCAGTGGGTCCTTCTAACATCAGATTGGCCACCCTCTAAATTTGGACATAAGAACTCTCTCAATTTATTGAAAGTGTGGGTCCCCCACCTTAATAGATTCCAAAGTTTAAATAGGGTAGCTCTCTAAAATAGTTGTTGCTGCTATAGAGCTTCTTCTTAGGCAGGGGGTGGAGTAGGAGTAGGAAGTGGATTTCCATCAGGAAAGGAAGCAGGCTGCGGTAGAGTTACCCTTTTATCCATTCCATTGCCACATTATAGCACTTATCTTTCCTCTCATTCCCCAGGAGCGTAGTAATTTCATGATCTACATCCCCTCCCCATCTCCTACCCCCAAGTCATTCCAAGATTTGGAAGAAATAAATGAGGAACCATGTAATTTTTATAAATTGGAGACTTAATTTAAGGTTGCATTGTGACTTTGTGGCAGAAGAAGACCTAGAAATCAAGAGGGTCCAAATCCTACTTTCCCAAGCCCAAGACATTGAAAATGACCACTACTCTTCTCAGTCCATTTGCCTGAGTCAAAAAGTATCAATTTTTGATCAAGCATAAAAGATTACTAATTTCATGTTTTATTCTTAGGCGTTGAAGAGCCAGAAAACAAAGTTCTTGCCGCAAAAATCCTTGGCATTGTCAGAAGGTTCAAAATGAGAAAATGATGTTTTATCAGTGGAAATGACATTAAGATGATGAGTTATCATATGCTTTGTGGTCCTTAGGACTCTCAGACTTTGATCTGACTTGCAACTGAAATCTGCTATATATGGTCTTCCCCATTAGAATGGGAGATTGTGGAGAGCAGGGACTCTTATTTTGTATTCGTACCTTCTTCATTTTCACATCTGGTCCCCAGACCTGCCTGGCTAAGAAGCCCCAGTCAACCTTTGCAAACCTTCTTTTTCCTCTCTCTCTTTTTTTTTTTTACTTTGCACATAGTAAACACTTAATAAATGGTTTTTCATTGATTAATCTTCAGAATTATCAAAATATTTGCTAATATTCTTCTATGTTCTCTCTCTGATCATCTCTTTATTTCCTTTAAAACTCTTTCTCTTCCTAATGCCAAATATGAGTGCCCTTCCAAGGATGTGTCCTAGCCCTCTTCTCTCTCTAAATTCTCTCCACTGGCCACTTTGTTTGCTCCCATAGCTTCAATTATCAATTGTTCAATTCTGTTCAACAAAAATGTTATTAAATGCCTACTATGTCCTAAGCACTATTCTAGGTCTGAGGATAGAAAGAAAAAAATTAAATAAATTCCTGCCCTCTAGAACTTACATTCTCCTTAATACAATGTGTACACAGATAGGTAAAGATGAGGAAAAAAACATTGCTGTAAGCACAGAGAAGAGAAAGATTAGAGTTTGGGTGCCAAGGAAGAGGATAAACACCATAAAAAAAAAGATGCAGGTATTTAGAATGCATAACTGTCTGGTTATTTGACACTAGGACAAATAAATCTATACATTTCAATAAGTTTTGAGAGCATCACAGGATCATACAAAACCCTTCTTTCTATTCAAATGGCCACCATCCTAATCTAGGCCCTCATCACCTCTTTCCTGGACTTTTATAAAAGCTGCCTGCTAGGTTACTCTACTTCCAATTTATTCTCTCTCCAATCTAGCTGCCCCATAGTTGCTAAAATAATTTTCCCAAAGCTTAAGTTGGATCATGTTACTCTCCTGCTCAAGAATTTTCAGGGGCTCCCTTTTGGATTCCAGGATAAAATACAAACTCCTCAACTTGCCACTGAAAGCCTTTCACAGTCTGGATCCAGTGTGCCTTTCCAGTCTTAATTCACATCGCTCATCCATACGCACACTACGTCCCAGTCAAACAGACATCTGCCTACTGTCCCTGAATTTTGCCTCCCACCTCTTCCCTCCCCCACACCAGACCTGGACCATTTTGCTTTTATCCAGATTTATCCCCTCCGCTCTGCCTCTCATGACTCAACTCAGCTGCCACCCCCGAGTGAATCGTTTCCTGATTTCCTTAGTTGTTAGTGTTTTATCCCTCCTCGTATTGTCATTTATTTATTTTCTTGCTTTCTTGTTCATTTATTTATTTATTTGTTAATTTATTCATTTGTTTGTTTGTTGTTTAATACTCTGAAGGGAATATAAGTGTCAGGAATGATTTTGCTTTTTTGTTTTTATATCAATTAATCATAGATTTGAGAAGGGACCTTAGAAGTCATTGAGTCTAACTTCTTCATTTTACAGATAAGGACAATGAGGTAAAGGAGGTTGATTACTTAACCAGGACCATGCAGCATAAGGGCCTGAGATAGGACTTCAGCTCAGATCTTCTTGACTCCAAGATCAACACTCTTCTACTATCCCACCTAGCTGTGTCAACAGATCTTTATTTTTGGTAATCAATAAACAATAAACACCATAGGATCTTCTGCTCTTCTGGACTGATTCCGTTTACCTTGTGGCTCCCTGTAATCTAGGGAGGGAGGCATTGTGGTACAGGTAAAATTTAGCATCAGAAGACATGGGTTTGAGTCCCATCTCTGCCACTTACTACCTGTGTGACCTTGGACAAATCACTTAACCTCTCTGGATTTTAAATTCTTCATTAGTAAAATGAGGGATTGGTTGAGATAGCCTCTGAGGTCCCTTCTAGCCCTAGGTCTGAGAATCCTATGAGCCTTTATGGTCACTCCCAGCTCTAGATCTGTGATGTCTTTTTGAAAATAGAGCATCATAGAAGTGTTGATGAAGTTCTGCATTTTATGTATACCTGTTTTCATCCTTTGAGTTTCATCTGTAAATATTTTTGTCACAGCATGGCTTATTTGGATTTTGTGCCAAGTTTTCTGTAAACTTATTTTTACTTTATGATTTTTGCTGTTTTACAAAGGCAACATGTTTATAATCTTCCCATTTCTTCCTATCAACTGAGACAATATTTGTAAAGTGCTGAGCACAGTGCTTGGCACTTACTAAATGATCGTTCTCTCCTGACTCTCCCCAAGCCTATAGCTCTATCCATTACACCACCTAGCTGCTTAAATAATCACTGCTCCTTTGCGAGGTCTTTCAGAAAATTCAATCCCTCATTGTCTTGCTCTGCTTCTACCTGTTTCCCTTCCTTCAACCTAGATCAGCCAGTCCATTTTTAAAGCCAAGAGTTTTCCAGAAATGCTAGGAAACTGAGCTGGGTGAACTGGAAAAACTGTCATTTTATTCTGCCCTACCATCCATTGGGGGAGGGTCCAGAAGGGGAGAAGGCAATGGACTGAGTGGATAAAATGGGAGGAACAATCAAGCTGTCCTTCAGACATCTGAGCTATCAGATGAGAATCAAAAATAAGCCCAGATATTAGACGTTCATTATAACACTGAAAATTATTTTAAGTAATATTAATGTTTACAAGTACACATGATTTCCTTATAATTGTGTTATCTTAAAAGACATAAATATGTATATATATATACACTTATATATGTTATATATGCATTTTATATATATATATATATATATACAATTATATATGTTAAATATGGTATTATGTGTGAGGGGTCAGTTTTTCTGAAATAATAATCTCCAATTTTATAATGAAAATCTTTGGGAAAAATAGGATTCAAACTGTAGAAATTCTCTTTAGAGGTAATTATCTTCCTACCAACCAGCTAGCAAAGTGAATTCCAACTTCTGTTTGATTTACTTAGAGGTACAAAATTCATATTCCTAAAAACAACAACAATAAAAAGGTAAGAAAAAGTCTCCATTTCTTTCTTGGTTATGTTATTGCAGATAAGGAGTCTAGCATGCAAACATAAAAATCAAACAAATTCCAAGAAAATTCCTGAGTGTGAGCCTGCTCTTCTAAGTTTGATTCTACCTGTGTAAATCTAGGCTGAGTTAAAACACAGAATTCTAAAATTAGCAATACACATCCATGTAGCTAGCTGTTGAGTAAACAACTTTAAAATAGCTTTTAAAAATTTTTAAAAATAAATTTAATAAATTAATTTTAAGAAATAGCTTTCTCTGAGATTTCAATGATTTTTACATGTACAGGGGTGCAGCTAGGTGGCACAGTGGATAAAGCACCAGCCTTGAAGTCAGGAGGACCTGAGTTCAAATCTGGCCTCAGACCAAACACTTGACACACATTAGCTGTGTGACCTTGGGCAAGTCACTTAACCCTGACTGTCTCACAAAAAAAAAAAGAGCAGGATTCCTACATGTATAGAATGAACCGTAAAATACTGATTTTGAGACTCATACTTACTTTTCCCCACTTGAAATGAAAATTTATATGTGTGGGCTATGTAAGACAATGAGTAAATTCAGAATAATGTGCAGTTCTATCTTTGGTTCAATTCTTCTCCCTTGGCAATATCATTCTCTTCTCCCACTACTTGCTATCTGTTGATGATTTCAGCAGATCCCATGGATTCAAATATTCTCTCTATCAAGAGAACTACTTAATTCGTATTTAACCAGAGCTAATTTCTCTCCTGAAATCTATTATCAAGCCACCAGCTTGTTTGCTAAATATCTTCACCTGTGAGTCCATGGGTATCTCAAACTTGAATTATCCAAAATGGAGCTCACTATATTTCTCTGCAAACCCATCCTTCTTTCAGACTTTGAAACTACATTGATGTTGATGGCACCACCATTCTTCCAATTACTTAGCTTCTTCTTTGACTTCTGCCTTCCTCAATCCTCAAATCCAATAACTTGCAAAGTCTTGTTCATTTTATTTCCACATCTCTCACATTTATCTCCTCTTCACTCATACCCTCTATGCTAATTCAGATCCTCATCCTCTCTTGCCTAGCCTATTTCAATATGTTTCTGGTTGAGAGCTTTGTCTTCCATCTCTTTCCTCTTTAATTAATCCTCTACATGGCTGTGATGTTCCTAAAGCACAGATATGATCATGTCATCCCGTATGAAAAATCTTCAGTGGCTCCCTATTGCCTTTTGGATAAAATACAAAATTCTCAACCTGGCAATTCAAAATATCCACAGACTGTATTGCAACTGCCTTTGCAGTCTTATTTTGTGTGTTACTCCCCTTAACCCTCTGCCAGTCAAATCAGCATTCAAGCTATTCAACATATCTCCACCTCTGTGTTTTTACACAGTTGGACCCCTATGCCTAGAACTTCTTTCTCTTTATCAACTCTGACTTCTAGATTACCTAACTTTATTCACAGCACACATCAGGTATGACCTCCAATAAAAGTCTTTTTCTGATCCTTTCAGTTATTAATACTCTCTTCCTTTCTGAAATTAGTTTGGATTATTTTGTATATCCTTTGCATTTCCTCACGGTACCGCTTGATATATATATATATATATGTACCGTTTTGTAAAAGGGCCGGTAAGGTGGCATCTGTTCTATTGAGTCTAATTTTAAAAAAACTATATATATATATATATATATATGCATATATATATGCATATATATATGCATATATATATATATATGCATATATATATATATATATATATATATCACACACCACACACACACACACACACACATACACATATAAAATGGACAAACAATAAGCACAGTGGTACTTTATTATGTATCTCTACATGTTTCAGTCCATGGTGAGATGGTTAAGTTATGGTACATTGTTGAATATTATTTGAAAAAAGTCTGCTCATTCCCTACTAATACCCTCATCAAAGATGCCCTCAATTCATATATAGATGACTCTCATAAAAAACTTGTATAGATGAGAGAATAAGCACAGAGCTCAATAGTTGTATATATTTTCTTGATCTCTTTTTTAAAAATGAGTTCATTCTGAGTTTTTACACACCTTTGATATATTCCTCTCCTTTAGATACCTTGAAAATCAGTCCCTATATGCCCTCACAACTGTATTGCCTTCAGCACAGATACACTTAATATCAACTTGATACCATACACAAAGTATATACTTTCTAGGTCTTTATTCTCTTTAATATCATTTCTACTTCCTCTATCAGTATACCTTAAGGGCAGTGATGTTAGGGTCCAAATGTGGTGGTTTCACCACTCTTGATAGTGACATTTGTGGTAATAATTTTTTCAAGTCATGTCCATTTTTCTTCTGTTGTTATCTTCTTTCCATTTCATCCATGAATGGCTTTGGGATGACTTTGCTTAGTTGGGTATCTTCTCAAGCTTTCTTATACTGGTTTTACTCATCACTGCTTGTTGATGCACTGAAATAATACTACTTATAACAATTATCATCCTTCTCAAGATTATTTATGAGTCTTATGTTTTCACCCAGTATTGCCTTTGGCAGCCATCTTTCCCCATTTTGCAAGCAAAAAAGTCAAACATTTACAATCTTTAAGAAATTTTCTGGGTCTTTTTCATCTCCTAGTTGGAGATAATACATATTGGTTTGTTCAACTTCTAAATTAAATCATTATACTTTGCTTCAATGTCATTTCTGTTGTCCATTTCCCATTTCTTATTTTCAATAGCTTTTTAAAATAATTCAGGGTTAAGTCTTCTTAATTGTGTGCCTTTTTATCTCATTATTATTCTTTTATCTTGCTCCTTATAAATTCTGATTTTAGAATTGATGAGTTTATAGTCTGATGGTGCACAAAATAGTGAGTTTCAGTATAAACGTAGAAAAAAGTTACTGAGCACCTGCTTTATTCAGGTATTGAAGTTTGACTCTCTTTGGTTCCTGCCTTCAAAAAACTTCAGGCTAAATTATTTATCACACAGGTTAGAGACTAATTATTTAGCTCTTCAGCAGTTTTTCAAGTTGTCTGTTAAAGGTCAATTTTGTACTAAGAGTACATTCATTTAATGCAATTTTGTTAAGAATTTAAACAATTAGAGTAAAATGTATTTTGCGTACCTAGCTAGAACGGTTGAAATATACATATTTTTTTTTACTAGAGCCAAGCCAAGACTTCAAAGAAACTACCCAAGTAGAATTAAAATTTTAAAACTCCTTATACTGCTTGTCATTTGCTCACTCATTCATTGCTATACAAATATTTATTAATTTCTCCATTTCAGTGCATGGCCCTAAGCTAGGTACCTTGAGGAAGACAAAAGTAGTAGGTATCTTGAGTTCTTGTGCTAGAAAAGCTTACAAATTAATTGAACTGTAAAAAGTTTATTTAAGTAGTCACTTAAGACAGTTAACTTTGACCTACTATGTATTTATTATGCTTAAATAGAAATAATTGTATGTAACTTCCTTGAGGGCCAGAACTTATTGAATTTTTGTCTTTTAATCCCAAGCATCTAGCATAGTGCCACGCATATAGTTGTTATTTAATAAATGTTTGCTGAATTTAATTGCATTTTTAATTGGTTGGCATTGAATTAGGTGATTGGGGTTTTTCTTTCAGTGAAATATCCCTTTACACTGTCTATTGAACACTAGACAAAAAAAATCATGTGAAACTCATGAACTAATAACTTCTGTTCTTTGTTGATGCTACAATATTTTTCTGAATATAGAGAGCAATTGTCAAAACTGGAATGGCTTCTGAAACAATCAGGGTCCCATACCTTTTGTGAGCTGTCTGAATGAAATGAGAGCTAACTGGATTCATGTATTTTAGAACATGTGTAATTTTAAATGAGCAAACAAATATCAAGTGTATCGATTAGATGTTGCCTCAGGTCTACCACTAATCACCTGCATAACTTTGAGTGGCCTCTTCTCAGAGCTTCAGTTTGCTTCTCTGAAAAATGAGATAAACACACTCCCTACTTGGAAAGCATGTGTTGAGTAAAGGGCTTTGTAAAACCTCACTTTTGTATTTGACTTTGTAATCCTGGTGCTTAACAGGAAATATGGAACATCATAAATACATAGCAGCTGCTTTCCCCTTCTTTCCTTCCCTCTTTTCCACCTTTCTTTCCTTCTGTCCATCCTTCTCTTCCTCCCTCTCTCCCTTCCTTCCTTCTTTCTTTCCTTCCTTCCTTCCTTCCTTCCTTCCTTCCTTCCTTCCTTCCTTCCTTCCTTCCTTCCTTCCTTCCATACAACTAAAGCAAAAGCCAGGTCATGCTATATGCCAAGTCAAAAGCAAAATCAAAAGTATTATTGGGATGAAGGTCTACATATTTTTATAGGTTGAGAGAAATTTTAAGAATGAATATATGAAGAGCAGGAGAAGACCTGTTCCCTTAAGCTGACTACGTGCTCAGTAACTGCTTATGTATTAAGTACAAAATGAGGAATTGCTGCTGGCTGTTCAGGGAGGGAGGGGGGAAATCGACTAAGGAGAAGCCACTATGGATTTGTTCAACATTTATATGTAACAGCAGTGAATGTCTGTGAGATCAAGTTATCACTGCCCTAAATCCCCAATCATGTTAACATACACTTCATAAACCAGCTGGGCAAGTAGACAACATGGAAAGCCTAAAGGTTAAGTACATATTATTGACCTTAAAGAGTCTGTGTTCTCCAGATCATTAAATATGTTGTCCTCTTCTGCTTTAGCTGGCCACCCTGGAAAGTGCCCTGGGAACATTATTTAAGGCTTTAGATGTACTACCCACATCACCGTGACACAAAATCAATACATTCGCCCTGTCATTACTTGCCTGGATTATGTGTCACTATTAAATGGCTTTTACACACTAATCAGATTAACCATCTCATTTTACATATAGACAAAGGGGTATTTATACAGAAAGGAAGAATAAAAATATTTTTTCTTTCTTTGCCTTTTTTCCTTCTCAATTTTCATCCTATAAAACCCAAATGATTTACTGGGATAATCTATTTATGTATGTAGCTTTAGGTAGAGCTGATTAATCCAAGACATGCCATATCCTACCTATGTGACTTTGGGCTAGTCACTTCCCCTCTTTAAGTCTTGGTTCCCACATCTGTAAAATAAAGGGGTTGAACTAAATGGCCTTTAAGGTCTCTTCTAGCTATAAACTCACTGATGGTGCAGTGACCCTATGACTCACTCTTTAACTTCCTTAGCTATAAAAGGAAGAGAGTAATAGCACCTACCTCACAGTGGCTGAGGGTCAAATTAGATCATGAAAATAAAGTGCTTTGCAAAGTTTAAATTACTATGTTAATGTCAGCTATTATTATTGTCTTTCATTGTTATTCTTTTTTAGGGAAGAGGTAGAATTATTCCCTTGAACCTAAATAATCTTTGCAATGGCTGTTCTTTAAATAACACTACATCCTAATGCCAATCCAGTGTAATTCTAAAATGGTGTTTTGGGGGACTTGCCCCCTCCCATATATGTTCTATATTCCCATTCACTAACATGATTCAAGTTAAAGGCAGGATATAATGGAAATTAGATCCCTTTGAGAGAGAAAAAAAAATGTTCTGAGCCGGATCATTTATTCAGCATTATAAAGACAGTCCCTGGACACTTTGGAAGCAGCCCAAGGCTGCTGACAGCCTCATCTCTTTCCTTCTGTCTTCCCAGAGACATCTAGGCAAATGCCCTAGGAATAAAAGAGGCATTTCCACCATAATTAAATAGAATTATATCATTTTAGAGTTTAAAAGCACCTTAGAGATCATCTAGTACAAGACCCTTATTTTACAGATGAGGAAATTGAGGCCCAGAGACATATTGACTCAGCCAAGATCACACAAGTAGTAACTGGTACAGCCAAAATTCAAATCCAGATCCCCTAAACTAAAATCAAAATAGAGGAAAAAGTCTTTCCATTAAATCCACTATCTCCCATGGTAAAGCAACTAATGAATATCTGAGATGGATTGAAAGCCAAGCTCCCCTATCATGAAGTAAAGCACTCCATTCACAATTTCACAACAATTTTGTTCCTTAATTTTTATTCCTTTTCCTCTCCTTCAGTGGGTTCTTGTTCTTTTCCAGTTTGTGAACATGAATGCTCCTCAATATCTTCACGGTTCTGTCTTTGGCCCTCTTTATTTTTTCTCCCTACATTCCCCATTAAGAATCTCATTTAGCCTCAATCAGATTAACCAATGATTTATTGTTCTTGTTAGTTATTTTTAAACAATAGTTCCTAGTTTTGTTAGTAAATTTTGTGGTCGTCTCATATTCAAGTTTTATTTCTTCCCTACTTTTCAAAATTTCTTCTTCATCATCTTTTTTTTTTACATCTTTTAAGGATTGTTAGTTTGTTTTCTGATATTTTAAATGCATGCTCAAGCCACTGAGCTTCTTTTTCTATATTATTAAAATATAACTAACAACTGTTTTAGCAGTGTCTCATAAGTTTTAGCTTATTTCATTGTGAGCATTATCTTTAATGTAGTTATTTATTGTTTCTAAAATTTATTCTTTGCCCCACTTTCTCTTCAGAGCATTATTACTTTATTTCCACTTAGGGCTGCTATTTTTTCTTTGGAATTTCCATTATTTATTACTGTTTTTGTTACAGTGTGATTTGTAAAGTATACATTTATTATTTCTGCCTTTTTTACTTTTGTCTTTTATTCCTTTCTGTCCTTGAAACAACTTCTGTAAATTTCTGGTGGGACACTTAGACGTATTTACACTCTTTAATATTACCATTCAAAAGTCACCATGGGTCAGTCAAGTTTTCCAACAATTTGTTTAGTTCTATATTTTCCTTCTCAAGGCTACAAGTATAAGTAATCAGATGGCCTTTAATATCCAGCCATAACTTCACTTTTGAGTACTGATCAATTATTATCCCCAATTCTGACAATAGCATCATTATAAACAAAATTCAACAGCTTTTTTTTTTTAACATATTATGACTCACAATGGGCATGTGGATAACTAAGACTTTCAGAATAATCTCACGTGATTTTATGTTTAAGCCCAGCATTCTCCATCATGTCCTTATATAGTTCATTTTTTTGGTCCCAAGGAGGGCATTTAAAATTGACTCCTACTAAATTATATTCCAATGGATTCAGCTCATCCTCTAGCTGCAGTCTTCTTATCAGCTGACTTGTCTACTTCTGGAGGCTTCACACAGCTCCAAAATAGTTTCCGAAGGTGTGCATGACACTAAAAAGGTTAAGTACTCTTGCTTGTCAAGATGATTTGATCATTTTTATTCATGCAACAGATAATTTTCTGTCTCACACTCTTTATATTCCATTTGAAGACTTTCTTTATGCATTATTTTAGCAGTGTTTATTAATCCAAAGTTGTTTTTTCCTACACCTTTCAGGTACCAAACTGTTCACCTAGCAACAGGACAATACATTACATCCTTTATCATTTGATTTAACTCTTTTTTTGGTGTGCAAAAATGCTTTTTTCTGTTCCTTTCAGCACCAGACTATTCCATATTAAAGAACAATACCCTAAAAGGGACATTACCTTACACTATTTTTAACCTTCTACTCTCCCTTTGCTCTCAAATCCAATAGGCTTACTGGCCCTCCTTTTTTTTTTTCCTTTCTGGGGTATTAAAATAACCAAATTGTAGGTCTTCTTTTATCTATTTTGTTCCCTCTCCCATCTGTCCTCCATGCCACTCCCAGGCTATTTTTCTGCTTGATTTAATCATAGAACTCTTACGCTTAACCACCTCTAACACTTTCCTACAGCTTACAGAGTAATTTTCAAAATCCTTTATCTGGTATTGAGAGCCCTCCAAATCTATCACCAATCTACTTTTGTGTGTTTATTTCATGTACTCTTCTTCATGTCCTCCATGGTCCACCAAACTTTCACATCTCCAATAGACCCAGGATCTTTTTGGCTTCTCTGTGATCTGGCCTAGTTTCCCATTACTCCTATCCTATTGGGAGACACCGAATATTAAACAAACAAGTAAATGCAAGATAATTTCACAAAAGAGAGATCACTAACAATCAGCTCAAGCTTCTCTCCATATAACCTTCCTTAATAAATGCTTATTGAATTGGACTAAATCCTATTAGAGTCAGTTCAGAAATTTGAATTTGAAATATCTCTAAGCATCTTACAAATACTGTAAAAATGCTGACAATTCTACCTAAATTAATTTACTTATATAGCAGCATACCAATCAAACTACCAAAAATTATTTTATAGAGCTAGAAAAAGCAATAACAAAATTCATTTGGAAGAACAAAAGGTCCAGAATATCAATAATGAAAAGAAATGCAAGGGAAGGTGGCCTATCTATACCAGATCTTAAATTGTATTATAAAGAAGCAATCATCAAAATTACTTGGTACTGGCTAAGAAATAGAGTGGTGGATCAGTGGAATAGGTTAGGTATGAAAGATACAACAGTCAATGACTCTACTAATCTACTATTTGATAAATCTAAAGACTCCAGCTTCCTGTATAAGAAATCACTATTTAACAAAAACTGCTGGGAAAACTAGAAAATAGTACTGCAGAAACTGGGCATAGACCAACATCTTACACCCTATACCAAGATAAAGTCAAAATGGGTGCAGGATTTAGATATAAAGACTATATACAATAAGCAAACTAGGAGAGCAAGAAACAGTTTACCTTTCAACTCTATGGAGAAGGGAAGGATTTATGATCAAACAAGAAATAGAGAAATGCATTATGGATTATGAAATACATTATAAAATGCAAAATGGATAATTTTGATTACATTAAATTGAAAAGTTTTTGTACAAAGCCAATGCATCCAAGATTAGGAGGGAAGCAGAAAACTGGGAAAGAATTTTTACAACCAGTATGTCTGATAAAGGCCTCATTTCTAAGATACACAGAGAACTGAGTCAAATTTATAAGAATACAAGTCATTCCCCAGTTGATAAATTGCCAAATCATACAAACAGGCAGTTTCAAAGGAAGAAATTAAAACTATCTATAGTTATATTAAAAAAATGCTCTAAATCACTATTGATTAGAGAAATGCAAATCAAAACAACTCTGAGGTACCACATCACACCTATCAGTTTGGCTAACATGACAACACAGGACAATGATAAATATTGGAGAAGATGTGGGGAAATTGGAACACTAATGCATTGTTGGTGGAGTTGTGAACTGATCCAACCATTCTGTAGAGCAACTATGGCCAAAGGGCTAAAAAATTGTGCATGTCCTTTGACCCAACAATATCACTTCTAGGTCTGTATCCCAAAGAGATCATTAAAAACAGGAAAAGGATTCATGTATACAAAAATATTTATAGCAGCTCTTACTGTAGTGGCGAAGAACTGGAAATTGAGGGGATGCCTATCAATTGGAGAATGGCTGAACAAGTTGTGGTATATGAATGTAATGGAATACTATTGTTCTTTAAGAAATGATGAGCAAGCAGACTTCAGAAAAACCTGCAAAGACTTATATGAACTGATGCTGAGTGAAGTGAGCAGAACCAAGAGAACACTGTATACAGTAACAACCACACTGGGTGTTGACTGACTTTGACAGACTTGGTTCTTTTCAGCAATGCAGGGATCTAAGACAACTTCAAAAGACTCATGATGGAAAATGCCATCCACATCCAGAGAAGGAACTATGGAGTCTGAATGTAGATGGAAGCATATTATTTGCTCTCCTTTTCTTTTGTTGTTTTGTTTTGTTTCTTTTTTCTCGTGTTTTCTCCCATTGGTTCTAATTTTTCTTTACATCATGACTAATGTGAAAATGTGCTTAATATGCATGAATAAGTAGAGCCTATATCAGACTGCATGCAGTCTTGGGGAGGGGGATGAGGAGAGGCAAGGGAAGAAAATTTAAAACTCAAAGTCTTATGGAAGTGAATGTTGAAAACTAAAAATAAACAAATAATTTTTTAAAAACACTGTGACTCAATTCAATGTATTCTTCCTTAAAACAGTAGTGAACAGAGATAATTACATGTCTGAGGGTTAGAAAATTTCACCCTCATCATCCCACCCTACCCCAGTTGAGGACTGCACATTCTACCTATATCAGAGATTTTGAAGCTTTACTTGTCCAATCTCCTCATTTTACAGATGAGGAAAATCCTCAGTTTCCTTATCTGTAAAATGACAAAACTGTATTAGATGACCTAACTGAAGAGGTTACCCACCATTTATGTTAATTCCAGGAATACAGCAGAGACCCAGTCTGGGATGGTTCAGCTTAGAAGCTAAGGGCCATTTAATATTGTAGGTCAGACCTAACATAGTTAGACCTGGTGGTTCAGATTTGAGATTAGAACTTGTAGACCATATAACAGTAAACAAAAAAATCTTAACCTAGCCACAGCATGGAAAAGGATATTCAGCAAGGAAATAGTGCTAGTACATGAAGCCCTGCTTAGCCTCTAGACAAAGATACATTTGGTCAGAAGGGTCCATTGACTCTTAATAGGGAAACATCATCAAGTTTGAAGAACATTTACTCCTCATGGGCTGGCCTTCTTATGCTCCAAGTGACCGGGAAGCCATGGCAATTGCTAGAGCCCTAGCCTTCCAGACCTACCAGATCTCAGGGACCACTCCCCTGCTTCTTAAAGGAAAACAGACGCAGTGCATGCAGCTAAAATCCTAGTAGATCCTCTAAAGCTACATTTTGTGTTGCAAGGCCAAACCTTCTTTAATATAATGGTCAACAACTAGCAAATACAGTGAAATCACCTACTCTGTACTTTTCAGTCAACTATATGACTATAATATGTGGTCACCAGGAAAACACAATTTGCAAAAACATGTCCCTGTCTAGTATTTTCATCAAGATAACACAGAAAAGAGAGATGAAAGTGAATGAGGAGGAGAAGGAATGAGCACAGGGGTAGGGTGACTAAGTTCAGAGAACAAAGAATGGTTGGTCTGAGCCCCTCCACAAAATGGAAGTTTTGGAAAGAATTGGCCAGCGGGAAAAGAAACCTGCAATAGTAGAATCAGAAAGAAGCTGAATCATGGTGGCATAGCCTGGAGAATGATGAGTGGCTGATTCACAAAAACTTTGAAATTTTTAGTGTGTGTGTGTGTGTGTGTGTGTGTATACATATATATATATGTATACACACACATACATATATATTTATATACATATGTATATGCATTTATATATTTCTGTTGGTTTCTAAAATATTCAATAAAACACAAAATCTCTTTCTGGGAATAAGAGCCAATTGTTTTTTCATTCAATTATTCTCAGAGCCATGACTAGCGTTTTTGTTATCTGTGGCAACCAATGCCCAGAGCAAGCAGACTGAAAAATGCACTTAAATAAGTTGTGAGATCCACAGTATGAAAATAACACAAGTAAAAAAAGATCAAGTCAGTTGAGTGAAATTATTATGCTAATTTAAAGGATGGAATCTCAGAGTTGGAGGGAACCTTAGAGGTGACCTATAAGAATAACCGACATGAGGTGACAGGGCTTTTTCCAAGAGTGAACCTTTCCCTCCTTCTCCCATGGTACCAAGATCCTCCCCACGGCAGTTGTCCTGGGTGGCACAGGGCCAAACAGAGTCTCAGGATGGGAAAGATCACCCTGCATGTATGGACTAAGGACACCCCTCCACATTGGTACGCTATGGAAAGGAAGTTTCCTATGTAAAATATTATAGGTTTCCTATGTAAAAAAAAAATATTTGCTTCATCCATCAGGATGTCTATACCTTCTAAGGGTTGGCCGGTTTGGTGAGGTTACTTAGAGCACAAGACTCCAACAGGGCTGTAAGACCCTGGGCCTGCCCTATCAGACAACAGACAACTTGGAGAGTGGGAGTGGAGTTGAATACCCTGGGCTTCTTCCCTTTAGCACCAGGATTATTACTTGTCTTCCCTAGGGGAAGCGTCACATGCTTGCTGTAGGAGGGAAGAAAGAGGCTGGTTCACCTGAAAATGAAAGAAGGAGGGAGAAGCCTTAAGGGGAAGGAGACGGGGCAGAGGCAGATTAAAGAGTTCTTTAAGAGACAGAAGGAGAGAGGCAGGGAGCAGACAGGCAGTAGCCCATGTCTTAACAGTCCCACTCTTCCACCCCTCTGTCCCCTGCCACTACAGCTTCTGACTCAGCTCCCCAAATGGCCCATTGTCTGCATTCCCACTATCATCACTTGTTTCTACTCTACTGAAGGAATGAGTTCATATATTAAATTCATCTGCCCTCTCAGTTTTCATCCTGGGGCAAAGTCCCAATAGCTTCATGTAAGTTATGGCTCTGACTATACACTCCAGAGAACAAGAATTTGAGCTGAATGTTAGTAACAATTTCTCAACATGAAACAATGCTTCAGGAAACTGGATGATACGAAAATCCTCTCATCTGCCCCATCTCCCCAAAGAAGTGGACTAGATTGTTCGTTTTTAGCTCTATTCAAAATGAAATATTGTCAGTGCCACTGCCTAATTGAGGTCCATGGCAGAGTGTTTCTGAGGGTCTCACTGGACACAAGTAAAGAAGGCAATAAAGCACATAACAATAGAGCTTTATCCCAAAGAGCAATCCACCATAGTTAATCCATGGCTTGTAGACAATAAGTCAGAACCAAGTGGGTGAACTCTCCTTTATCCACACTTACTTGGTTTCAAGTTAGAGCTGTATCTGGATTCTATTCATAACTGCATTTCCCTCTTCTTCCACACGCTTTTCAACCACAGTCATAAAATGGTCCAAATAAGGAGCTAAGTACCTACTTACTAATCTCCTGGGTAAATGGGCTAGCTATACAAGTTAGATAGACGACCTAGCACAATGACAGTCCACCTTCATAATAAAGCTTTTTATCTGAAGCCTATTTGATCACTGTATTTATTTCTACATACACTCCCCAATATGCATATACATATATATACATACATGTACGTGTGTATATATATGCATGTACACATATATACATAAACATATACACATATATATACAAATATGTATATATCTATATCTAGATAGATAGATAGATAGATACACACACACATACACATACACACTAATCATCCTTAGCTATCTACTTGTATTTTAGTCTCTAGCACTCCAGCTAGAAACCATAAAAGCAGTACTATAGCTACTCATCCTGAATAATTTCCCATCACTAGGTGCACATAGTTATGGTAATAACTTGGTTCATCAAGATAAGAAGACTAGACTTGACTATCTTCATTAGGTACTTGTGTATATTTCCACAGCAAATTCCTTTCTAGAGTGTTGATCTAAGGCCATAACATTCCTCTTTTTAAAATAGATGTAGGAAATAGAGACAAGAACCACCCACCCATAACCCAATCTCAGGGAGTCATTACACACGTCGTACAGCACACAATGTTGGGAGAGGGTGTACAAATCATACAAAGCAGCATCTTGCCTATGACAGCTCTGGATTCACGTGGAGGTTATGTGAAAGAACAAAACAATAATTCAAAGTCAAGTAAGGGCATAAACAAACAAGGAGTTCGGGAGTCAAAGCCACTCAAAATGAACACCAATGGAAAATATTAATGCATAATAATTTCAAGTGGCATTAATAGCTAGAATAAAGTTGGAAGAAAATGCAGGTCTTAAACAATATGAGCATCCTCCTCATTTAGTCATTTCCTATTTTTTATCAGCTTCTTCTTCAATGCAGTGATGTTTTAGAATATGACTTTGAGAGAGAGAGAGAGAGAGAGAGAGAGAGAGAGAGAGAGAGAGAGAATATCTAGTGCAGGATTATTGCCCCCAAACCCAAATGCTGGCCAAGGTACATTCCATGTTTCTAGTTGATATTGAATGCAGGGAAGTAGCCACCAAATATGGCAATCAACATTCCAGATCACAAATATGTTGCATTCTGATAACATTTTCCCCAATAAATTTAGGAATCCTACTTCTACATACAACCCCAGTGTTGTACAACCTTTCTTTTAACAAAAGAAACATAGGAGGTGTTGTATAATAAGTAAGTTGAGTCTACTACACATGGACATGTCTTTAAATAATGTTTGTATACTCAGATTATTTAAAAGAGAGTCATCTCCTATAACATACCCGGCTCCATTTCCCTAAATGACACTTCATTTATGGCTCTTTAAAATGAACTGTTTTCACAATCAATCAACAAATTACTGAGTCCCTACTATGTGTAAAGCACTGCTAGGGAGGGTACTTTTTTTTTTAATATATAAAAGATATGGTCCCTGTCCTCAAGAAACCTCCCCTTTAACTAAGGAATCAAGATTTGTACATGAAAAAATTAGCCTTTACTTCACAGAAACATAGGACAAAGTACTAACCCAGAGGAAATTCTTGGTTCTTTTCTTCTTGTCCAGATGAATGCAGTTACATCATAGGGGTTATATATGATCTTTTGAGTATTTGGAAACTATTCCAGACAACCCAATGAACATCAATTGTCTCAATTCAGTTCAGCCATCTTTCAAGAAGGGCCATTGGTCAAGCAAATTATTGGAGGAGTCTCCAAACGTTTAGTGTTTCGTACACTGGAACCTCATAGACAAGGTTATGTGCCTTTGGCAGGCACTTAAGGTAAGACAGGCTGTGGTAGCATATTAAAAACCTATTTTTCATTTCTCTAGAAATATTAAGAAATCAATATTTCTCTAATCAAAAAACACTTAACAAAATTTCCCCTGTTTAAAAGGGTATAAAAAGTCAAGAACTACAGGGTAGAAGCCAAGCCTTGAATAGTATCTCTTGTCATTAGAATCATCTTCTCCATTCCTTGAAGAGATTTGCTGGACTCACCTGCAGAGGATGCCTTCTTTCTAATTGGAAAGGATTAATATATCAATTTCACAGCAAAGCTGTCCCTTTCAGTCCTTAAGGTCAAGGTGAAGAAAGGAATTGAGAAGTTACTAAGTAACAACTATTCTATTTGTTGAAGTAGGATGTTGACTCAAAACTGTACTATAACATACTGTGACATTTTCCTTGTTCGAAATCACTACAAATGTTAACTACAAACTGTTTTGTGATAGAGATACACATCCAAGGATATTGGGAATGAGGCAGGGGAATAGTTTGGACATTTGTCTTTCTTGGCTAAATATGCTTGGATTTATGCCACTAAATAGCAGAATGAATGAAATACTAGACTTGGAGTCAGGAAGATCTGAATTCAAATCCTGTCTCTGACACTTACTAGCTGTGTGACCCAGGGCAAGTCACTTAGCTTCTCTTGGCCTCAGCTTCCTCAATTATAAAATGAGGATAATAATAGTGCCTGGGGCACAGGATTCCTGTAAGGATGAAGTGAGATAATAGGAAAAGTGCTTACAAACCTAAAGCACTATACAAATGCTATTAACGATAATGTGAAATTAATAAAAAAAAAATTTCTGGCAGACTTGTGCCTAAAATTCAGAGTATAGTATTAATATTTTTTCTTTGACAAAGCCCTACTTACCAAAGAGGGTCCTTGTGAGGGAAGTGCTTTGCAAATTTTTGCAAAATTTTGCAAACTTTGCAAATACTATGCAAAGGTGAGTTATTATCTGGAGTACACTAGAACCAGTTCAAACTAGCTCTTAAAAGCTGATTGTTAAATTTTCAGCATGAACACCTCAGAAATTGGCAAATGCTGCAAATCAGTGTTTGATTTATTGTTCTGTTGTTTGTCTAGGCTTTAAAAAGTGATGAAGAAAAAGTTAATGATCCAGATTAAACTTTTTAAAAAATGTATCATGCATATGTTTTTTCAGACAGCTTGTTGTTAAAAATTTATCCAAACACTCCTGGCTATTATCATTAAGTTTGCAAAGCACTTTGCTCACAAAGACCCATAAAGTAAATATTGTAGGTGCCTATTTTGCAGAGAGGAGAAGTGATTTGTCCAAGGCCATACAATTAGTGAACGTCTGAGCCATGATGTGAACCCAGGTCTCTCCTGATTCCAGATTCAGCACTCTTTACCCCGCACCACAATGACAGTCATAGCTCTGTTCTCTACAGATTGGAATTCACTATTTGATAGGTTCATCTTGGCACCATGCAAAATTCAAAATGGTCTTATATGGCTGTCCTCACAGCAGAGACTCTGAGGTCATGTATTTTATGTATTTTCCCAGAACATATCCTAGAACTTAGACATGAATTAAAAAAAATTTTCCTTCTCCATTTCAGGTCTGCACCAGCTTCTATACCTACTTCTCTTGGCACCACAGCTTAGCCCACACGCTTGAGAGCAAGGCCTGTTCCTTTGAAATGTGGCATTATTTATTGACTATACTCCTCACCCACATCTGTCAGATATGAAAACTCACCAATGGTTTACACCACCATCAGTTTTAAGGAACACCATCCATCACAAAATGGAAAGGAGTGATCAACACTTCTCCAAATGCAATGTATTATACAAGGGTCAGCAAGTGTGAGTCATGGTTGGCCACACAACTCAGGCCTCAGGAAGCAAATCCAACTTTCCAGCTGTTCTCATCCATATGGATTCAGTGAACTGCAGAGAGTACAGGCCTTGTCTTATTGAGAGTATCTGCTGTAACTATTTCATTTCAACATCATCATAAAACAACTCTAAGGTAAGTTGATGGCCATTTATCTAAAATTCATCTGGTAGCCAACTGCTGACAAAGAGGAAAATGTACACATTAGTGGAATAGACAGATGTGATGAGGAAAATGCAGGTGTTCCTATCTTGAAGATATTCAAAATATAAGATATTTTAAACTGGAAATGATATACCAATTAAGGCTAAGCCAGATGGAAGCCAACTCACATTGTTTTCAATAGCAAGCAAATTCTAGAGCTGTCCTCAATTGTACCACTATCCAATTTCTCACATACATAGAAATTTCATCAATATCTGTATAATTATTCAGTCTTACAAACCAATTTTTTTCCTTTCAGTTCTAAGACTAGGAACTTAATAGCATTTATATCCCTTCAAAAGAAATAATTCCACATTCCTTGTAGCTTTGGTCATGATTTTAATTCCAGAGTAGCTCAAGGAAGGATTTTTCCCAGCCAAGAGTTCTAGTTAAAAGAATGATCTCTCTCCTATTCAGCTACAATGCCCTATGAATTCCACATGACATGTCAAAAACAACTTATTTTAAAGACCTTAATTTGTACCCTGGTTTCATTTTCAAACATCTGCAACCAAACTTTACTGAAAAATCATAAAGTGGACAAAACCAGAGAAAAATTTAAAAAAAACCCTTTCAATAGGAAAGGCAGTGTGGTTCAAGGGAAAAGAATGCTGGTGGATTTGGACTCTAGGTTCAGGTCCTACATCAGTCACTTGTTATCAATGTGGTCTTCAGCAAGATACTCTCTTGATCCTTCCATATGTATAATGAGGAGATTGGGCTAGATAACTTCTGAAGTTCCTCCCAGCTCTAAAGCTATGCTCTATCTTCAAGTCTAGAATAACAGTGTTTGTATCTTTACAACTTTCCATTTCTCCTGGGCTAAATTCCACCGTGAAATTTTAAGCTATGGAATCCTATCCATCCTTTTTCTGAACCCTTCAATGTCCACAGTCCTTATAATTATACAATATATCTCAGACTTTTCCAAACATTCTTCTCCTCCATCCCAAATTCTAAGATGACTATTCACATTTGTCAAGATCGTAATAAAAAAATAATTTAAAATTTCTTCGAATCATTATTTCTTGCTTTGGTTCCCACCATTTCTCCTTCAACAGCTAATTCTTCTTTGTTAGCCAGAATTAGATTCAGAAGAACAGTCTTTGTTACTTCTAGCTAGGTGGTGTAATGGATAGAGCACTGGGTCTGGAGTTAGGAAGACCTGAGTTTAAATCCAGCCTCAGACACCTACTAACTGTGTGACCCTTGGCAAGTCACTTAACCCTGTTTGTCTCAGTTTATTCATCTGTAAAATGAGCTGGAGAAGGAAATGGCAAACCACTCCAGTATCTCTGCCAAGACAACCCCAAATAGGGTCACAAGGAGTGGGACACAACTTAAAAAAACAACTACTATGTTTTAAGTATGAAATTATCATTTCACCTTTGAAATTCTATCCCCTAAACCAGAATTTATCACTTGTGTTATTTTCCACATCATGAATCACAAAATTAGTTTGAGGTACTTTTCTGTCTGCTTGTTCTAGGTAGCAATTGCTCCAGGCATCAAAAGTGCTAGTTATGGCTCTGAGTATAGTTAAACAGAAAGGATAATTTGCTCTTGCTCTCAGAAAGAGATTTTGTGCACCATTAAGGTAAATTAAGAATTGGTTAGCCAATCTGCTTTTGTAAGAGAGAGAGGTTTAGCAGATGTCCTTTTAAGTAAAGTTCTCCATCACTACTATACCATAACTCCATTCTAGGTTTCATGAAATCAACTATTTCCTACCTTTGTTAAAGTAGTATATGGCATGCTACCACAATAACGTTGCTTCTCTTTTCTCTACCATTGATTCACATTCAAATTTTCTCCACTATTCTCCTCCATCACCAGAATGTCAACTCCTTGAGGCAAGAAGCCATTTTATTTTGCCTTTGTATCCCTAGTATTTAGCACATGCCTGGCACACAGTAGGCCCTTAATAAATGTTTATTTTTTGATTGATTGGTTTATTTTCTGAATTCCCTCCTAAATATATATTATCTTAATATACACTTCCTCCTTTTTTCCACTTTGTTTATTTCGAATAAAGTATATTCTTCTATAGACATACTCCAATCATGATTCCCATACTACTAATACTAAGTGATACTTCTGATGCTGCAAATTGCTTTAATTCTGCTTCCTAAAATCTCTGGCTTCCTACAAAACATAATTCATAGCCTCATAGACTTTGAGCTAGAAGGGACTTTAGATGTCATTGAATCCAACCCCTTCATTTTACAGATCGGAAAACTGAGGCCCAGAGACATTAGGCGATTCACCCAAAGTTACACAGGCAGCAAATGGCAAAGCTAGCATTGGGATTCCTGTCCTCTAACTCCACATCTCGTGCCCTTCCTCCTGTAAATCTCTGCTCTTTCTAGCTGTCTACTCCCAGGTGCTTATGTGCTATTTCCTATGGGAGCGCTTTCCTGATGTCCCATTTGTTTCTGTGCTTCCTCTTTCTTAGAATTGTTTTAAATAACATTGAATTTATTTTATATTCATTTGTCTGTGCACATATTCTATCCTTACAGTAGAATATAAGTTCCCTGAGCGCAGGAAATACTTCATTTTTGTCTTTATACCCCTCGCACTTCGAACAAAGATTACTTCTGGGTCATGGGACCAATCCAAACCTCACTTCTTAAATCTCTTCAAAATAAGAATTCTGCTCAAGGGAGAAAGCAATCTCAGCTGTCTCCATGGTCTAGGACACCAAAAACCCAAATAAGGTAACAATTCAATGAGCTAATGCCAGAGAAGTCTACAACTTGGTCTCTAATGAGCCCACTCAGCACTGCCTCCCCAACTCCCCACCAAGCTGGTTCATGGGCTTACAACAGCTTTCAATTCTATCCTACACACACACACACACACACACACACACACACACACACACACACACACACGGAGAAGCTTGCTCAGGATACAGAGGTCTGAGGAACAGTGGGAACAGAAACAGGATATGTACGTATGGTTGTTTGACACTCCATTAAGCCAAAGTGAGCCTTGCATCTATCTGGGGCTAGTTCTGCCCCTGTTAATGAAGGAAAATTAAGGGAATTAGGGCAGCTAGGTGGGGCAGTGCATAGAGCACCAGCCCTGAAGTCAGGAGGACCTGAATTTAAATCCAGCTTCAGACCAAACACTTGACACATACTAGCTGTATGATCCTGGGCAAGTCACTTAACCCCAACTTCCTAACACAAAAACAAAAAAGAAAATTAAGGGAATAGAGGGGATTAGGACAACAAATGGTTAATTGTGGGAACTGAGTAGACCACATTGACTCCATCTTGTGACTTTGTTCTGGAGTCAGCTCAGTTCCCTTCCTATTCAGTTATGCATCTATTCCAATTTATGTCTTCTGAGAAAACTTTAGTCAATTGTGGGGACTGGGAGAAAACCTTATTATATTGTTTGAACCTAGCCCTGAATGGCTGGGAAACTGGACCATCTCTCCCTGCTGTTTAGAGACCTTTAACTAAGGACCAATGTTATGCTGACCAGAAACCCATTCAGATTCAAAGACCGATGCAAAAGAGTTTTCTCAACAATTGCACATATCAAGCAACCCATATGTCTTATCTGAAAACTGGCCCAAACTGATCAAGCAATTGGTATTTCCACACTCCTTTGGTTGTTTACAGATACTTTGGATGAGTAGGACACCTCTTTTTCTGAACTCAGGGAATTGCACCCATTTACTCTCCCCCTCCTAACTTGGAAAGTTCCTAATCTTCCCTTCAATTAGAAATCATATTATCTAATGTATTATTTCCTTTTAATTAATTAGCCATAGTTGATTACTTGTTTTTAATATCAAAAAATCTGTCCCTCTCCTGTATTTGGGGTCCAGCTCTAAGCTGAGAAGGCCTGGTCCCAATTTGTTGAACAGTTGGCATGCCTTGTTTAATAAATTGATATGCTCAGAAGTCTGAACCTTTGTTTCCTCATTCATTTTGTTTTTCACTCACCACGGTTTTTGTTGAAGCCAGCTAGGTCTAGTGAGAACTCCAACCTCCAGTCTGACAGTCTTCCAGAAAAACTCCCTAGAGATCTCTAGTTAATCTTTACAAGGGAATTTTTCATGGAAGATTGCCTCCAGAGGTCAGACTCCTGCTCTTGATCCCTATTTCTTCTGAGCTCAGATAAGGTTTTAATTTTAGATTGTTTGCCCTGGGAATTGGGATGGTTTAGGATTTGGATTAAGTTAAAGGTTAGGTTTGCCTCCAAGAAAGGGGAAGTTTAGGAAGTTTGCCCCAGGGAGTGGGGTGGTTTAAAATTAGGATTAAATTTCAGGTTTCTTTTGTAAGTTTTCTCCCATGGGTTATAAAGGAAGATGGGCAAAAAAAAAAAAGAATTAAAAAAGGGGACAAGCTAGGTGATGCAGTGGATAGAGCACTAGCCCTGGAGTCAGGAGGACCTGAGTTCAAATCTGGCCTCAGACACTTGACATTTACTAGCTGCTAACCTTGGGAAAGTCACTTAACCCTGATTACCTTGCAAAAAAAAAAAAAAGAAAAAAAAAGGAAGATGGGTTCCAGCAGTAGTAAGATACCTGTGATTTCCTCTTGGATAGATTTTAAGCAGCATACAGTTGAATTGTATGACATCTGACACAAACATGCAAGACACTCTGCTGATAATTCATTTTGGCTAATTCAGTTCTTTTCCTTATTGTAAACTGAAAAAATGAAGGCTAGCAAGTATGTGTTTGTCTTATTTATTAAAGCCTGTGTTTTTCTAGAAAAATCTTTGTCTTGAGCTTTGTTTAGTGTTTGTAGATTCTGTTGCCTTGAAAGATTTTAGAGGGAAAATTCACCCAGCCAGAAAGATGGCTAAAAAGCTGCAGTCAAAGAGTTTAGAATTCTGGGAAAGATGAATGCAGTTGTCCTAGTAAGGAGAATTCACTCCCACTTTAGGCTTTCAGTGGAAGATTAGGTTATAAGAAAAGAGGGGGGGGAAAAACCCTGCAAAATACTTTTTTCCCCTGTCATTTCAGCCTTGGCCACAATGGAATTACAGAAATAAGGCCAGACAGTAATAGAAAAAAAATTTCCTAGTTTGCAAAACTGATAAAAAAAAATCTTAATAGATTTTTAGAGGTTGGGAGATTAATCATTTTCACTTAGCAAAATATGCTGAAGTAGCTTAGTGAGTTTTGAGGTACCACTTTGTACAATTTGTTTTAAGGAAAAATAAGAATTAAATTTTGTAAAAGTTTTAAGGATGAATAGCACCTAAGACAACTTTCCCCTGAATATTGATAATCCTATTCTTTTAGTGTAATAAAGGAAGACTATATCAGGTAGCATACTGTGTTGGGGTGGGGCAGAAGAAGGAGGAGGAGAAAATTTAAAACTCAAAATCTTATGGAAGTGAATGTTGAAAACTAAAAGTAAATTAATTATTAAAAAAAGATTCATATATCTGTTACAGCATTTAGGTAAAGAAAGAAACAGCAAGTGGCATGTAAAAACTGAAATTCTCTGAAATGTCAGGTTCAGAGAACCAAATTTAAGAGATTGCACTAAATTGTATTATGTCTTGTTTCGGGCACATTTTGCCAGATTTTAATCTAGAAGTGTCGACGAGTGATTTGGGACTGCCCTTCATAGCTGTGCTGAGAATAAAGAAGCTATCCAGGGACCAGACAACTACATGAGACACCTGGAACTCAAAATTTAATGATTAAGTGGACATTGGGAGTAGGTCAGTAGGATACAAGGAGACTTGAGGTTAGTTAATATTGATGATCATTATTGCAGTGCTTTTGTCTTTTATTCCATGGTGTTTGTATTTAAGTTTTCTTGGTTACCTTGGTGACATGTAAATCTCCTCTTTCAAAATTAGTCCATTATGGTCCCTCTAAACAGTTTGATCTGTAACCTGACTTATGTAATTCTGATTATGAATATATGAGAAAAGCTATGGATTTGGCTTATAGATAAGTGATTCATGGGAGAGAGGGCAGCTTACTCCCCTACAAATCAAAAAGACGAATTGAAGAAAAATTGAGGGAATTGAGGGGATTAAGACAAGAAGTAGTTAATTGTGGGACCAAGTGAACCACATTGACTCCATCTTGTGACTCAGTTCTGGAGTTAGCTCAGTTCCCTTCCTATTCAATTATGGATCTAGTCCAATTTATGTCTTCTGAGAAAACTTTAGCCGATTGTGGGAACTGGGAGAAAACCTTATTGTATTGTTTGGGATGGGAAAATGGACCATCTCTCCCTGCTGTTTAGAGACCTTTAACTAAGGACCAATGTTATGCTGACCAGAAACCCATTCAGATTCAAAGACTGATGGCAAGGAGTTTTCTTACAATTGTACATATCAAGCAACCCATATGTCTTACTTGAAAACTGGCCTCATACTGATCAAGCAATTGGTATTTCCACACTCTTTTGGTTGTTTATAGATACTTCAGATGAGTAGGACACCTCTTTTTCTGAATTCAGAGAATTGTACCCATTTATTCTCCCCCTCCCACCCTGGAAAATTCTTAGTCTTTCCTCCAATTAGAAATCAGATTACTTGATGTTGTATTGTTTCCTTTTAATTAATTGGCCTCATTTGAGTAATTGTTTTTAATATCTGAAAGTCTGTCTCCTCCTGTATTAGGAGTCCAGCCTTAAGCCGAGGAATGGGCCTGGTCCCAGTTTGTTGAGCAATTAGCATGCATTGCTTTATAATTTGATATGCTCAGAAGACTGAACATTTGTTTTCTTTCAGTGATTTCATCATTCACTTGCCACATAACCCCCCTAAAATCATTTGGGGCAGAGATTGAGGCTGGCAAACTGTGAATTACCCAGAGTGGGAGGAGGATGAGTAGTTTTGAGATCGAAGCCCTAGGCAAACTACGATCCAAGGTGAGGAGTCAGAAAGTAAGCAATAAGAGGAAAGACTAAAATTATTAAATATTTCATGAGGAAGAAAACTTAATTAAAGGCATTAAGCAGATAAACCATAAAGGAATATATTAGTAACAGAAGGGAAAATGGCCTCCAGATCAGACAAAAGAGTGAAGATATCTAAGAAATAAATAAACATTGCAAGACAAAGGAAAACAAAAGGAAAACTTGATGAGGCAGAAGATACTGTGGATTCGGAAAAGAGCGCAGAACCATAGCAGGATGTTCCTGCATGGTTTAAAGAGAAGTAAGAAATGTGAAAGCAGAATGTATGGCCTGCATAATCAAAATAATTGGTAGAAAGAAAAACTTGACTCTCCAGTGCCAAGACTCACTAATGAAATGAAATAGAGGATAACTTATTGAAAAGGCAAATATATAGGAAGTTAAGGACTATCTGGAAGAAGGGAAGCAGAAAGCAATAGAAAAAGAAAACACGCTCTCCAAACAAGCAAAACGTATTGATCTTGAAGACAGAATTTGTAGAGACAACTTAAGGATTATATAGAAGAATAACATAACAAGTAAAAAAAAACCCCAACCCTCAAATACCATAATCCCTATGAGAGTAGGGTTCACGCATTGTCTGCTACCACCATCCCCATTTTCCTCTCCACTGTAAAAGCTCTTCCTTGAATGTTTCTTTTATGTGGGATATTTTTTCCCATTCTTCCTCTCACTTCTTCCTTCTCCCAGTACATCCCTCTTTCTCACCTCTTAACTTTTTTTGAGATCATCCTAACACAATTGACTTGTACCCATGCCTTCTGTGTATGTTGACTCCTCATAACTGCCCTAATGATGATAAAGTTCTTAAAAGTTACTGTATCATCTTTCCATATAGGAATGTAAACAGTCTAATCCTATTGAGTCCCTTCTGATTTCTCTTTCTTGTTTACATTTTTATGCTTCTCTTGAATCTTATGTTTCAATGTCAAATTTTGTATTCACCTCTGATCTTTTCAGCAGGAATGCTTGAAAATCCTCTATTTCATTAAATATCCATTCTCCCCCCCAAAGGATTATACTCAGTTTTGCTGGGTAGGTTATTCTTGGTTGTAATCCTAGCTCCTTTGCCCTCTGGAATATCATATTCCAAGCCCTCTCTGCCCCTTTAACATAAAAGCAGCTAAATTTTGTGTGATCCTGACTGTAGTTCCGTGATATTTGAATAGTTTCTTTCTGTCTGTTTGCAATACTTTCTTCTTGTCTTAGCAGTTCTGGAATTGGTTTCTAAATTCCTGGGAGTTTTCAATTTCAGATCTCTTTCACCAAGTGATTGGTGAATTCTTTCAATTTCCATTTTAACCTCTAGATATATGATAATGGGGCAGTTTCCCTTTGTAATTTCTTGAAATATGATGGCTGGGGTGTTTTTTGGATCATGACTTTCAGGTAGTTCAATAATTCTTAAATTATCTCTCCTCAATCTATTTTCTAGGTCAGTTGTTTTTCCTATGATATAGTTTATGTTTTCTTCTTTTTTTCATTATATAACTTTGTTTTCTTGTTTTTTGGTATGTCATGAAATCATTAGCTTCCCACTTGCCCAATTCAAATTTTTAAGGGAATTCTTTTCTTTTTTAAACAAACTTATGAATCACTTTATTCTATTGGGATAAAGGGATATAGATAATGAAAATTTCACTAGGTGATAGAAAGAAGGAAAGCAAACAGTAAAAATCATTTCACTTTTTATTCATTTCTCTTTTTTTGCTTTTTACTCTTTTTTGATATAAATTTATTTTCAGTTTTCAATATTTACCTCCACAAGATTTTGAGTTCCAAATTTTCACCCCACCTCATGCCTCCTCCCACCCCAAGATGTCATGCATTCTGAATATCCTTTCCCCTAGTCTATCCTCTCTTATATTTCCTCCCCCCTTCTCTTATCCCTTTCCCCTTCTAACTTCCTGCAGGGCAGGACAGACTTCTGTACCCCATTTCCTGTATTTCTTATTTCCCAGTAGCATGTGAAAACATTTTTTTAAATATATTTTTAAAACTTTAGGTTTCAAATTCTTCTCCTTCCTCCCTCCCCACCCACCCTCATTGAAAAGGCAAGCAACTCGATATAGGTTATACATGTGCAGTTATGCAAAACACGTCCATAGTAGACATGTTGTGAAAAATTAACTCTATTTCCCTTAATCCTATCCTGCCCTCCCACTTATTCTATTCTTTCTTTTGACCCTGTCCCTCCTCAGAAGTATTTACTTCTGATTACCCCCTTTCCCAATCTGCCCTCCTCTCTATCACCCCCCTGTTCTCTTGTCCCTTTCTCCCCCTATTTTCCTGTAGGGTAAGAAAGATTTCCATACCCAATTGAATGTGTATGTTATGAGAATAAGATTCACTCATTCCCTCTCACCTTCCCCCATTTCCCCTTCCACTGTAAGACACTTTTCTGTTTTTTTTTGTGAGATAATTTACCCCATGCTACCTCTCCCTTTCTTCTCTCCAATATAATCCTCTCATCCCTTAATTTTATTCTCCAGATATGACCCCTTAATCTTCAACCCACCCTGTGCTCTCTATCTGTCTGTCTATCTATCTATCTATCTATCTATCTATCTATCTATCTATCTATACATATTTTTTTTTCCTCCAACTACCCTAATACTGACAAAGGTCTCATGAGTTATAAATATCATCTTTCCATGCAGGAATGTAAACAGTTCAATCTTAATAAGTCTCTTATGATTTCTCTTTCCTGTTTACCTCTTCATGTTCCACTTGAGTCTGTATTTGAAAGTCAAATTTTCTATTCAGCTGGTCTTTTCATCAAGAATGCTTGAAAGTCCTCTATTTCACTGAATGACCATTTTTTCCCCTGAAGGATTATACTTAGCTTTGCTGGGTGGGTGATCCTATCTCCTTTGCCTTCCGGAATATTATATTCCATGCCCTGAGGTCCTTTAATGTAGAAGCTGCTAAATCTTGTGTTATCCTGATTGTGTTTCCACAGTACTTGAATTGTTTCTTTCTGGCAGCTTGTAATATTTTCTCCTTGACCTGGGAACTCTGGAATTTGGCTACAATATTCCTAGGAGTTTTCCTTTGAGTATCTCTTTCAGGAGGAGATCGTGGATTCTTTCAATTTCTATTTTGCCCTCTGGTTCTATATATCAGGGCAGTTTTCCTTGATAATTTCTTGAAAGATGATGTCTAGGCTCTTTTTTTGATCATGGCTTTCAGATAGTCCAATAATTTTTAAATTCTCTCTCCTGAATCTATTTTCCAGGTCAGTTGTTTTTCCAATGAGATATTTCACATTCTCTTCTATTTTTCATTCTATTGGATTTGTTTTACAGTGTCTTGATTTCTTATAAAGTCACTAGCCTCCAATTGCTCTATTCTAATTTTTAAGGAAGTATTTTCTTCAGTAATCTTTTGGACTTCCTTTTCCATTTGGCCAATTTTTCTTTTTAGGGCATTCTTCTCCTCATTGGCTTTTTGGACCTCTTTTGCCATTTGGGTTAGGCTATTTTTTAAGGTGTTATTTTCTTCAGTATTCTTTTGGGTCTCCTTTAGCAAGCTGTTGACTTGTTTTTCATGACTTTCTTGCATCACTCTCATTTCTCTTCCTAGTTTTTCCTCTACTTTTCTTATTTGCTTTTCAAAATCCCTTTTGAGCTCTTCCAAGGCCTGGGAATGATTCATATTTTTCTTGGAGGCTTTGGATGTAGGAGCTCTGACTTTGTTGTCTTCTTCTGGTTGTATATTTTGATCTTCTTTGTCACCAAAGTAAGATAATATAGTCTGACTCTTTTTGCCCTGCTTGCTCATGATCCCAGCCAATTACTTCAGTTTTAAACTCTTTGTTAAGGTAAGAGTTTGCTTCCAATGTGGAGAATGTACTGTCCCACACTTCGGGGGTTTATATAGCTGTTTTCAGAGATATTTGTAGGACCCGTAAATTTTCAGTTCTTGCAAGGTGGTATGATAAGGGGCGAGGTGTTTACTCCTTTCCTGGCCTGTGCTGTGGTCTATTAGTGACCACAAGCACTCCTTTCTGTCCTGGAACTGTGAAGAAGGTTTGCTGTCCACAGCCACTACAAGCTCCACCATGCCAATGCTCCTCCTCACCCCAGGTCCCCCATCCAGAATTGTGACCCAGATCCAAGCACAGGCAAAGCAAGAAATTTCTGCCTCAATACCAGCAGAGAGATCCCTGTAATCCCCCTCTGATCAGCCACTCGATTCCCCCTCAGTCTGTGGGCTGGAAGCTCAGGAAGCAGCTGCCCACCCCAGGGCCGCATTCTTGGGGAACTGGATCTGAGACCCCGCCTTCCTCTCTCAGGACCAAAGAAACAGACTTTTCCCACTGACCTTCTAAGTTGTCTTTGGTATTCATGGATCGAGGAGTCTGGAAACTGCCACAGCTGCCCATGATTCAGTCCTTTGAGGCCTGCTCCAGGTCGCCTGTGGCCTGTGCACCCACACCATGCTGCGCTCTGCTACTAGCCCTGTGAGATATACCTTTCTGATCAATCATTCAGGTTGTCTTGGGCTGGAAATTTGTTTCACTTTGTCTTTTTGTGGGCTCTGCTGCCTTACAATTTGTTTAGAGCCATTTTTTTTTTTTAGGTATTTGGAGGGGTTTGGGGGAAAGCTCAAGCAAGTTGCTGCTTTCACTCTGCCATGTTGGCTCTGCCCCCTCCCCCCTTTAGGGAATTATTTTCTTCAGTGAGATTTTTTACCTCTTTTCTATTTGCCCAATTATACTTTGTATGGAGTTGTTTTCTTTAATGATTTTTCATACTTCCTTTTCCATTTGACCTATTGTACTTTTTTATAGCATTCTTTTCTTCACTGAATTTTCGTACCTCTTTTGCCATTTGGCCAATTCTGTCTTTTAAGGTGTTATTTTTTTTCAGTATTTTTGTGTCTCTTTCAACAAGCTGTTAATTCTCTTTTTCATGATTGTCTTGCATCACTCTCATTTCTTTTCCTACTTTTTCTGCTACCACTCATCTCTTTAACTCTTCCAGGGATTCTAGTTGGACTTGTTTCAAATGAGCATTTTCTTTGAGGCTTTGCTTGTTTTCATCCTTTGTTTTCATGTTGTTAGTGTTTGAGTTTGTGTCTTTGTCTTCCCTGACACTGTAGTATCAAATTATGGTCAAGTTCTTGCTTGTTGTTTGCTCATTTCCCAGCCTATTTCTTGACTTTGAACCTTATGTTAAAGTTGAGCTTCACTCACCTAAGGATAGGGAGGCATTGTCCCAGGCTTCAGGCTTTATTGTGCTGCTGTTTTCAGAGCTAGTTTTTTTCTTTTTTTCTTTTTGGTGGGTGGAGAATTGTGCAAGTTATCAATGCTTTCAAGGTGGAGAGATATGGTCACTTCTTTCCTGATCTGCATGCTGGTCTTCATCCAGAAAAGGGTCCTGCTCCCTTGCAGCCAAGTGCTAGTGCTGCTCTTGGCCCCGGAACTGTGACTAGGTTCTGTTTTCATTACCAAACATAAGCACCACTCTCCACTCTGGAACTTCAACTTGGAACTGTGACCCAGAACTGTATGTGGGCAATATAGTTGCTAAACAGAACCAGGTCCTACATCCAGTGCCAACAAAAGATCCTCTTCAGTTTCTTTCTGACTAGTTGTCCAACTCTTCCTGTCTTTGGACTGCGAGCTCCAGGAGCTGCTGCTGCTGTCACAGCCATTTCCAAGGCCCACTTCTGGTGTTGCTACTGAATGTGTTCCAGGCCAGCCCCAACCCCAGTATCACAGACCTCTTCTGCAGACCTCCTTAGGCTGGAAAAAATGTCTTATCCTGAGCTTTTTGGGCTCAGCTGCTCCAGAATTTGATTTGAAGGGTTATTTTAAAGTTGCTTGAAGAATGTTGGGAGAGTTCAGCTAGGTTGCTACCTCTACTCTGACATCTTGGCTCTGCCTTCTTACTCTCGTAGAGGAAGGAGAAAATAACAATAGTGCGTCATCTTTTAAACTCTGCCTAGTGGCTTAGCATCAAGGGAGTTTGCCCAACCAGCTTTATGGAATTCACCCAAAGGGACAGATAACAAAGAGGGAAAAAGGCAAAAGGAGAGAGGGTCATGGAGGGAGGGCAGAGATGGCTGACACAATGCAACTCTGATATGATGCTTCTAGGAATTCTAGCTATTAAATAAATGTAAGAAAATGCAGACATTCTTTTGGTGAAATAATAGCTGAGCTATGTTCTGCTTGATAATATTTTGAACAGCTAAGTTATAATGCCTAAGACTTATATTTCTTAATATGAACCACATTAAGTTGTTTTATCAGACACCAAATTCCTAACCAATCCAGGAATCTGTACTATTCTTTGAATGAATGCAACATAGGCAAAACTTCTTTTCTAAGTGGTCCTTTTATTTAATAGAATAAAGAAAAATGTTATTTAAATTAGAGGTTTTCTGGATGACCAAGTGATCTTGTTAGGAAAATGGTTATATACAGATATTTTTGTAGGAAAAGAAAGTACCATTTTAACACCTTACCTAACAACTGAAGACAAGAAACACATTCATCTGGGGAGCTGCTTTCAAGATATATTTAAAATTAAATATTAGTTTAAAAACTAAATTACTAAACCAAAGGAAATTCAGAGTCAAATCGAATTCTTAGACATGTGCTTGTTACTCCTGGAAGCTACAGGAGTTGCATGGATATCTGAAGGCAAGATATTTACATATTTTTCCCCAGGTCTCATTTGAAGTAATTTTTTTCCTATAGCAGTAATTTAATAAAATGGAACAAAAGTTCTAATAATAATAATTTCTCTTATTTAAGATTATTCATATTTGTTTAGCTCCATATCATCCCCTTTTGATGAGTAATAAATTGTTGACATCATGCTTTCCAGCTAAGAAAAGTGAGGTAACACATGAAAATTACTCTACATCACCCCATAGGTTGGCAGAAAATTGAGGATTTCAGAATTTCTTCTTTTCAGCCATCATTATACTCCTTTCTCTAAAGATGTGACCATCATATGTTTTTCTGTGTATAACCCTTTACTCAATGGCAAAGACTTCCTCATTAGAGATTTCATTTCTAATATGCTGTATGGAAATGTACACCAAATACAATTTCTTGGAAAATGAACATAAAATCCTCAATGCTATGTGGAATTTTTTAAAAAACATAATTTCTTTAAGCAGAACAGTTAACATCAGAAACTTGGTTAGCAGTTGAATAATTACATTAAATATATTCACCTCAGTGAAGACTGTAAACAAAGAGATATTAAGTAATTTTTTCACAAGTGCCCTGCTGTGATACCAGCTGATCAGGTTTAATAGCAACCAGCATTTCTACTAATTTTGTAAGAAAGATGTGCTGGGGATAGTTCCATTTTCTAAAGCAAGTGTAAATAATCTGTTCAGCAGTGAGCTTAGGACGACACCAGACAGCATAACCACTGGGTGATCAAACCTGAAATGTAATTTTTTAGAATTGTAGTATTTGCAAATTAAAGGATTAATGCTAACTTCAGTCAATAGAGAAAATACAATTGATTAGCAGAATGCATTATCATCCAGTTGGATCTGTGAGCAGCATATTCTACTCTATATCCCAAGATGTCTGTCTCACTCTCTTTTTCAAGAGGACCCCATAGGAAAACACTTTTCATTCTAATTGTATTATTTAAATATTTATCTTATAAACAACGCAGTATTTCTTGTAATGGGGGAAAAATTCTTGTTGCTTTTTAAACGAATCCCCAAGGAACTAGGGAAATACAATCTGGTTTATTTTTTAATTGATTACAAGGAAAGCTAGAGGAACTGTGTGCAATATAACATTATGATAAAAAAAAATCAAACTGTTAAATATACAATTCTGTTAAGGACAAAGGCACTGGGTGCATTAACCCCCTGAGGTAACTTACACACACTGAGGAGCATTTCTCAAAGACCCAATCCTATATGAGCAAAGTGAAAAACTATACACACCCATCCACCCCACCTACCCCACCCCACAAAACAGAGCAATAAGAGAAAAAAAAAAGTTCCTTCACTCGTATGTAAGCTCAAAAACATCATCAGGGATACTCAAAATGAAACAAGGTGGACACAAAGATGTGTGTTTTTCAATAGGGCAAGATCTAGCCTTAAATATGTTAGCATTTTACAGCGTCTTGGAACATTTATGTATACATTGTATCTGTATATTTATGTATGTTTATATTGGCAGATGGGTAGAGAAAATATGAGAGAGCCTCAAAAGAAGTGAGAAAAGAAGAATTTGTATTTTTTTCAATATAGCAAAGCCCAGGGCAATATTTTAAAGCAGTAATATCAAATTCAAACAGAAACATATATATATGTATACTATATATATGCATATATACATTATACACACACATACATATACATATATGTGTGTGTGTATGTGTGTATAGAGAGAGAGAGTATCTGCATATAAAGATCCTGGGGCCCACAAATTGACTTAGTTTTAAAATGTGATATTATTCATGTTTCATTGTATTTTTATTTATTTTGTTAAATATTTCCCAGGTTCAGACTGCACTCACAAGTGTTTGATATCTGTTTTAAAGGAATCTAATATCACCATCGAGATGGTAATATAGACATTATATTGTCAGCCAGAAATCCTGCCTTGTCCCTACTGGTGAAAATAAACCTAATTAGCAAGAAAAGGAAACTATAACAACAAATAGGATTTTTTTAAAAGGCAGTCTACAAAGAGAAAAATAATTTAATATTAAAATAGAATGGGTAGTTTAGGGCATCCAGGGTTTTATTCCGGGCTCTCAATCTTGAGGGAATATTTAAGGATGTTTCCCCATTCTGGAAAAAATGAGGGAGATATTAATTAGTTTTATGAAGTGCATAAACAGAGAAGAAAATAAATATTTGAACATTTTAATGTGCTGCTTTTGTAAAACCTCACATCTAAACTAAGGCCTTGTCAGTAAGACATAAAAACCAGATCTTGTAAGAAAGGATTAAATTCATCCGTAGAAAAGAAACAGCAAATATTTGCAACCTGTTTACTCAGAGCTGTGAAAGAAAAGAATCTAATTTCAAGAAGAGCCACTGAGTTTCTTCTCTGATGAGGATATGGCGCATGGTTTAATTCCATGGACCTATAGATATTTCGGACACTTACTTCAGCAGTGATTTGCTCTAGTGGTAGGATTGATAAAGATCTCACAACTAGCTTTTTATGAAGCTATTAAATTTTTTCATTTATGGAATGTGTAATGTACAAATACAACCAACTTTTTAATTAGAGCATCATCTTGATTAAAAGGTTTTATCAGCCCCACAATTAAACAACAAGGGGTTGGGGAGAGCAAAGCATTTATACTGGTGACTAAAAGAAAAAAAAACAACCCTGAAAACCATGACATCTAAAAGTGCAACAATGCTTTGCATCTTTTGTTAGCAAAGACAACCTCCAACAAGGCGAAACTAGAGCATTCTAGTATAAGCCATATGAATATCACCCACATTTTAAAAGCATAATCCTCCCAGTCCCTTAGGCTCACAACCCATGTGTCATCCTCAACTCCTTACTGTCTCTCACCCTCACACCCCATCTCTTGCCAAGGCCTGTTGATTTCATTTTCACAACATCTCTCCTATATGCCTCCTTCTCTCCTCTGAAGCTGCTACCACCTGGTAAAGGCCCTTATCACCTCACCCCTGGACTGCTGGTGGGTCTGCCTGCTTCAAGTCTCTCCCCACTCCGATCTATCCTCCCTTCAGCCACCAAAGTGATTTTCCTAAAGTGGTTGAACCATGTCACCTCCTACTCAATAAATTCCCGTGGCTCTCTATTGCCTCCAGGATCAGATACAAAATCCTCTGTTTAGGTCCAAAGCTCTTTATAACCTACTCCCCCCCTGCCCCTACATACACCTTCCAGTCTTCTTACACTCTATAGCCATCATACACTCTTTGATCCAGTGACGGTGGCCATCTTGATGTTTCTCAAAGAAAACATTCTATCTTTTAGTTCCAGGCATTTTCTCTAGCTGTCTTCCATGCCTGGAATTCTCTCCCTCCTCATCTCCCCCTGTTGCCTTCCTTGGCTTCCTTTAAGCTCCAACTAAAACCCCATCTTCTACAGGAAGCTGTTCACAACTCCTCTTAATGCTAATGCCTTCCCTCTCTATTTGCAATTTATCCTGTGTATAGCTTGTTTCTGGGCAGCTAGATGGCATAGTGGATAGAGTGCCAGCCCTGAAGTCAGAAAGACTCATCTGGCCTCAGACACTTATTAACTATGTGACCCTGGGCAAGTCACTTAACCCTGTGTGCCTCGGTTTCCTTATCTGTACAATGAGCTAGAGAAAGAAATGGAAAACTACTCCAGTAGCCGAGAAAACCCCAAATGGGGTCACAAAGAGTCAGACACAACTGGAAAATGACCGAGCAACAACAACAATTTTTTTAAAAAAGCAGAATCCTCTGGGGTCCTGCAAAGTCAATGTCTTTTATTGTGTGTATGTTTTCTTCAACTAGATTATAAACTTTTGGAAGGTAAGGACTGTCTTTCATGTCTTGGATTTCCCATTAGCATTTAGTACTGGTGTTAGCTGTGCACACTGTCAATCCTCAAAAAATATGTATTGAATTAATGAATGAAGGAGAGGGAATCTTAAGTGAGACTTCCATCCAGAGTTCTTCTAGCTCCAGTATATGGTTGGTAGGGTCTCAGCTTAGCTTTACTGAGGCTGATTCCCTTATGACTTGATGACTCCTGACAGGAACCATGCTAAGAGTATAATGGCCAAGGCAATTATTTCAAAGTCCCCCTCCAGGAAGGGAGATGGAGTCTGAAGTATGATACTGTCCTACTGGTCCAGTGTAGATGAGGTTCAGAACCTGGACTGCTCCTTTCAGCAGGCAGGATAGGGAAGGAAGGTCACAAAAGAAGGAGAGATGATAATTGAGCCTAGAAATCTCCTCTACCCCAGTGGGAAATAGGGAAGGAGACAAGAATACATTCCTACTGTACGATGAGGAATAGGTCACCCAGGCAGCTAGTAGTAAACTACCAAATTTATGTGTCTCTCACTAATTCCTAGATTCATATAATAAAATAGAAATCAACTGACTAAACACAAACTTATAATCTTCCCTTTATATGTGAACTATTATTTTAGCTAGCAGGATGGATTGAAAGTAAAAGAACCCGAAAGCATGGGTGGGAAGGGGGCAAAGTAATGCAGGTTCCAAAAAATCTCCCAAAGCATCTCCAGGATTGCCCAAAGAGAAATGGTGAGGTAATATGTGGGCCTGAGAAAGTTGTAACATATTGCAACAAGGGACATGTGGTAGAGGAGGTCATTAAAGAAAGATATGAGCTAAAAAAGAAGACACTGATTATGTGGCAACAGTAGGGGGATGCCCAAGGAAAGTCTTTGACTTCCACTGCTAGACAGGCCAGGAGAATGTGAGAAATGGACTGCCAAGACAAGAGCTGGGGGTACAGATGAGTTCTATTCTGCATTGTTGGAGACAATATTCACATTGAAGACATCAGATCAATCAACAAACATTTCTTAAGTGCCTGCCTGCTATGTATCAGACACTGTGCTGCAGATGCAGAGACAAAAGAGCCCTGAGTATTTGCGTATCTCTACTCAACAATATTGCTAAAGGAAAAGACATCTGGGGTTGCCTCAAATTCACCAGCTATGAAAGGCTGCCTTTCTTTCCATTTCTAGGTCCATTACATTTCCTTCCAGAAAAGTAAGGGTTTCCTGGAGCTCCCATCCCCTTCCTTCCCTTAAAATTCCAACCCTCTCCTTCTATCCCTAATTATTCCTACCTCCTCTGCCATTTAGCCATAGGTCATTTCAACCTCTGAACCACCAGCAAAGATCACATCTAGTACAGTATATCCTCTCCAGGGTAAAATGATGGGGAAGAAAAGAATGTGTCTATTTCTCCCATACTCATAAGGACCAGTTGGTTAGTGAATCTAGAAAGTCTGTAGATGACTAGCTTAATAATGGTTACCACTGGTTGGTATCACAATTGACTATGAAGACTTACATGGCATTTATATAGCATGTAAACATGAACTCTTCTAGTGACAGTTTCTAATGCATTGACCAGATTCTTATGGATTTCACAAATTGGAATTGTTTGGGAATTAAACCTTCCGATTAATAATCAGTGATACTAATAATCAGTTTATAACATTGATTCTTGCCATCAACCTTTTCATACAATTTCCCTCAATTGAACATGACATATTTCAAATAACGTTTATAACACAACAAAATTCTATCCAGCATGGGCAGGAAATGCATTTGTCTAGTTTATCAAATGCTCTGGGTTAGCAGTTCTGAAAGCGTGGTCTGTAGACTTCCTGGAAGTCCCCAAGACCCTTTCGGAGCTCATAGAGATCAAAACTATTCTCTTAATAATACCAAGATGTTATTTGCCTATTAAAATAGTCCCCTTTTTCCAACTACATATCTGTATGAGGTCAGATTTTCTTTATAGACTTCAGCTAAACAACATATCAAAACAGACTGGATGCAAAAGCAGCTATGAGAATCCAGCTGTCTTCTATAAAGGCAGACATTTAAAAGATCTGCAAAAATATGTAAAATAATACCAATTCTCACTAAGGTTTTTTCTTTTGGAAAGCATAGTTATTTTTCATTAAACCACTATTTATTTAACGTGTAATGCGTTTATTAAAGTTATTTTAAAATAAATTAATAAATATTTTTAAAATTCTTGTTTTTCATTTCTAAAATACAAAAAGCTCTCTGTAGGGTCCTCAATCATTTTAAAGAGTGTCAAGGTATCTTGAGACCAAAAAGCTTGAGGATAATTAGTCCAGGTAATAGAAATGTGTGCTAAAGACCACACATGGATTACCAGTTTTCAGGAAAGAAAAATACAACAAAATACTAGAAATTAAAGTCATATGAGCCATAATTTCATCTTTCTCTGATGATACAGAAGGCACTTCGGGATCCTCCAGTACTTCAGGGTCATTGATATGAATTTTGTGTGTCAGACTTCAAATAGGGGAAGTTCTAAGGTCACCTCTTGCAGGTGGCCATTCCTGCTTCCCCTGCTGCTAGTTTCTTATCCTCTAAGTTTACCTTCCATCTATTGTGTACACCTTTGCACAAGCTGCCTTCCCATGCCTACCTGGAATGCTCTGCTGCAGCCCTCACCTCCACCTCTTAGCTTTTCTGGCTTCTCACCCCCTTTAGGAGGCCTTTCCTGATCAGTTCCTCCTCCTTCTCCCTCACCTACCATATTTACATGCTAATACCTTCCCTTTTTGGATTACCATCACTGACTCTACATATATCTTGTCCTGACACTGGCACAGAACAACCCAGCGCTGCATGTCCTCATCACAGAAGGTGCTGTGCTTTATGAACAAAGCAAAATTGCAGTAGCTCAAGAAGAAACATGAGATAGGCAAATTTAGAGACATCTCCACTCCAAATGTTTATTATGGACTATTTGTGCCTGACCTGTGGTAGAGTCTTCTGAGCTTCTATTGGTCTGATCATATTGTACCTTAACCCCAAAATAGTAATGTCATTTTAGTCTTCTTCCAGAAGGAAGGACAACAACCCACCACATATCTTGTATGTGCCTAGTGATTTATATATTACACATTGTCCCATGAGAATGTAAGTTCCTTGAGGGCAGGAACTAGGGTTTTGTTTAGGGGTATTTGTTGTGTTTTGGGGTTTTTTTGTTTTGTTTTTTGCTTTAACATAATCTCAATACTTAGTACAATGCTTAGCACATGGTAAGCACTTAAATGTGTTTTGACTGACTTACTGAATATATGTATGTACCTATATACATGTTTTCTTCCTCCATTAGAATGTAAGCTCTTTGAGAACAGTTTTTTTTTCTTTTTCTTTCTTTGTATCCCCAGTAGTAAATACAGCATCTGGCACTTAGGAAGCACTTAATAAAAAGAGATTGATGCACTAAACCTAGAAGTTTCCTGTAATACTATATCTATAATACATTTAAAGAAGTGGATTCTAAGTCATTAAAGGGGGTTTAGAGAGTTAGAGAGTTAGAGCTGGAAGGGATATAGAGATAATTTAATCCAACCCCTTCATATTACAGATGAGGAAACTGAGGTCTTAAAGTATTGAGTGTTGCATTTTACCCATCAGAATGACGTTTCTCAAAAGGGAACATGCCTTAAAATTTTCTAATATGGTATAAAGAAGTGACATCAAGTTGTATGTATGTGTTCACACATAGTACCAGAAGAGAAAGAGAGAAATAGATCCAGTTTTATATGAAAATTTATTATATTTGGCAATCATAAAATGCTTACTGGAGCCTGACCTCTGCTCCTTATTAGTACCACAGAAAATTCAGATGATTTCTAGCACATGGAAGTTAATCTGAAATATTTAATGCCATCCTTTGCCAACATCAGTTCGGGTTTATGATGTCGTGCTGATGTAGAAAATAATTTTGCACTGATTAAGTCAACTTTCAGAACAAATGAAAGAAAAGTCAGGAAACAATCCTTTAGGTGGAAAAAAATGTAGCTAACTGAAAGAACTAGCCAGATCTGTAAATTTGAAGAAAGGGTTAGATCATTTGTGAAAAAATAAATAAATCATATCTATTTTTCATCCAGAATTTCAGAATCTTCCATTTCAGGACTCTTTCACAGCTAATCCTTCCATAGTAAGACACCCAATTCTTTCATTCCTACAAACATGCAGCCTTTTTTGAACTTGGGATGGTGCCTTTGTAAAGAGAGTTTTTTGTTTTATTTACTCTCAATTAATCATGCTCAACTGCAAACAAAGTGTCTGTTTTAGTTCTGCTGACAATTATCCACTTGTCAACATCTCCCTCAAGTACCTTTAGCATCTGGCAGCAGCACAAAACTGCTACATCAAACCAAACATTTTGTCTCAATAAAAAGATAGCAGAGTGGCAGGTTTTCATCTGTTTTCTAGCCCATCAGCAGTCAACATTATATTGTAACTAATGCCACCAGGGCATCTTGATGAGGAAATTTATCAACTGAGGATAAAGAGTTTTTCAGATCTTTTTGAGCACTTTCCCCCACCCCTTTGCTTCTATTTAAAAAAAAAAAAGATTGACCAAGAGAGCCTAGTGGAAGGGGTCTTGGTGGTAGTGTGGAGGTACAGTAGAGAGCATGCATTCCACAGATCAGCCCACAAACAAGATAATAATTTCAGGAAGCTCCTAAGACTCAGCTCTAGCTAGGCCTCTACACCACTGGTACTTCCACTTGATCAACAGGGTAGAAAACTAACAGACTTCTCAAGTAGTAATTTTTGTGAGACATTTAGCCTCCTTGAGCATTAACTTAGGTTTGGCAGTGACTATGAATTTATCAGTTTCCCCCTTTTTTTGGTCCTAAACATAAAACTCTAATGGGGGAGGGGGAAAGAATGTCTCAGAAGAGGGTGTAGAAAAAAGGAAGTGATTATTATCATAAGGTTAAGGACAGCTTTGTTTTTGTCTCTGTATCCCCAACTCCTAGCTGCAGCCTGGCACGAAATAGACATTTCATAAATTTTGTCACATTAAATTTAAATTGAATTCAAAGAGCTTTATGGTTCTGCCCAAAGAGACCATTTTATCAATAATAAATAAATATATATATATATTAGACACCCTGTGCTTATGATAGAAAGAAACAGGAAATTGGGCAAATTTAACCTGTTGTTTCTTGACTCTTCTCACTACCACCTGCTGGGGTGGGGGAGGTGAGAGTTGAGGAGAAGAGAATTTACTGAATATTCACTCACTGGAACATTAAATCAATTATCCCATCATTTAAGAAGCAAATAAAATCAGGTACTAGGGATTGTATCGTGTAAGGACAAAACTAGCATACCCTAGAAGACAGTGACTGGTTTATGCCATACAGCAATTTATATCCATTTCTAAATGGAAGCTCCTCTATTCACTGACACCATTTTCTCTTAAGTTAAATTCCTAGGCAACAAGTTTAGGTAATCGAGAGTGATTGTGGGGTGGGGTGGGGGAAGTACCCTGGAAGGGGAGAAAATGGACTTACAGAGTGTAGCCTAATTCTGGGAAGCAACCGAAGCACCAGTAAGGGAACCCAGCAGCGACGGAAGGTCTCCAGTAGGGCTCAGGAATTGCATCTGGAGGTAGGGAGTAAAGGGAGGAGGGTGGAAATGGAGTGGGAGAGGGCTTATCTCTTCTCCCGTTTCTGACAAAAGCTAATCAATCTTATCCCCATGTAATTGATTTTAATGAAGTGGGGTTCTTTTTCTTCGCATTAATGATTGCCAGAGGTCATCGGCCAAACCTGGTCATCCCAAACAGTTTTTGCAGGCACCGCTGCGCAGGCGAAAGGTCCTCGTGCACAACAGCTTGTCTCGACGCTGGGCTGGGGCTTGGGCAAACCGGCTTCATGGGTGTCACCCTGTTACCAAGAGTCCGCCTGGATGGGGTAGATGGACAGTAGGGGATCTTGTCCCCGGGCCATAACGACACCCCTTTTCACCTGGTAATTTATGCACAATTAATTGAGATATCTTTTATACTTGATGTGTTGCAAAATTAATGCCTAATTTATGTAATTAGTCAATTAGCTCTAATTCCAGCATATGTTCCCAATGCCCAGAAGGTGTTCTGTTTCCCAGGTACTTATTTTGATGTCACGGAATCCTGCTAATTAATTTTACATGCATATTAATTTAGGATCTATTTAGCAGCTCCCTTTGTGAGAGTAATTTTAATATTTGTCTTTCTAACCTTTTTGGGGGGTGGGGAAAGAGGAGACAGAAGGTGCAGGTGGATTTCCGCAGCATTAGTGCAAGCCCGGGAGACACCTCTTTGGGAGTGACTGTTGTAGCTGTGGCTGCAGTTTTCGCAGTCACCACGAATGCTGCCATCTCTGGCAGCCCGGCGGCCCCTACCAGGCACCGAGCAGCGAGGAGAGCTCCGGTGGTCAGACTTCGGCGAAAGGGGAAACTTGAGGTTGCCCTACACACCCCACCCCGCCCCATGCATAATATGCCACTTATGTTTGGGAACGCGTAGTGGTCAAGGTGACGAAGAGAAAGGTTCTTAATACTGAACTCTCACTATTGAACTCTGCTTGCAGGGTGAGGGAAGGGACACGCAAGGCGAGGCTGCTTGGCCGCAGGTGGACACTTCGGCGGCTATGCCACGTGATCCCCGCGGCCGCACTAAACCCTTTCGGGCATCCGCCTCCCAGGCTTCCTATCGTTGGCATGCTTGGTGCTGCTGCTCGGTTTCATCGCGATTTAAGTTTTCGGACCCGCACCAAGCCCCAGCTTCCCCTTCTCTTTCTCTCCTTCCTAGACTGGGAAGAGAGCTTCGAAGGAAATACTTCGACGTCGTTCCCAGCACTTGCATGCATTTTGGCTCACCCAGGGGCTCGAGTCAGTTGTTGAAAGCGAGCATTACATAGCTAACATAAGTTGCGCAACTTGGAATAGTACTGCACAAGGCCATTAAAGAGAAGGGAGGGTAGGAGAAGTTACTTTGCACTTTGCTCCCAGGTCATGGAAAGCCATGGTTATTTCTTACCTGGGTAAGAAAAATTACAATGCGGTGCAAAAGTTTAGTTTCTAAGCTGTTCGATGGCACAATAAAACTTTTAACCTTTTTGGACAAATTAATGAGCAATTTAATTAATAAAACCAGGGAGTAGTGTAAGTGCTATGATAATGAAGTTAAATGAGTGCACAGTAAAATATTCACTAATCCAGCGCATTGCCAAATACCTCCTTAATTCTGCTTAACACTAAAAGGGTTCTGAGCACCATAATGAGATTCCTCTGTCTGCTAATTAATTGACACGCTCCTGAATATTCATATGTGCTAGCACCAATACGTTCCTAATTGCTCAGTGGAATAGATCTCAGAGGAAAGTAAATCGCCATAGACTTAATTAAAATAATGTATTCCAGATCCAGTTCGGGAAAGACATTTGCCTTCCAGCGCCTATAAGAAAGTGGCACCTGGTTGGTAGAGGGGAGATAGCAATCGTGGAAGTCCAACCTGAATTAAGCAGGGTGGAAAGTGTAGTGTTATGTTCAGCTTTTAGAAAAACAACAGTGAAACGCCCGAATGCAAGACGAAGAGAAAGGACAGGTGTCCGAGGAGCATCAGTTTCCCTTCTAGGACATTCCGAAGTGTCCGCGGGGCAGGCAAGAGTTTGGTGATCGGAAAAGCGAACAGGAACTCCCAGCCTTGGTATTGCCAACCCCCCAGACACTTTGCCGCAATATAGGTGACTAAATCTGGTCAGGGATGCCCTCTACAGAGCCATGTGGGGAAAATCGTTTGTCTTGAAATTCACATGGAAATTCATCGCCTCAGAAAACTTTATTCGGGGGTGGAGCATCCCAACCTACCCTCTCTCCACCCACGCGGAGATCCAAAAGAAATCACATATTCTTCCCTTTCGGAGCTAGCATATGAGATTCTCGCCCGAAGAAGCAGTCAGTACTACGCTCCCTGCTTCAGCATCCAACCCTGCACAGGCACCTGCCACTAGGGAGAGGCGTCCCTCAATTTTAGTATACAGCGCCTTCGCTAAAAAGCCAGACACTAACTGGCTGTGTGAACAGGAATCTTCCTAACATTAGATATCAGATGCGATATTTACCTTTTTGCTGCAGTCCAATGAGTAGTATGAAATCTTGTTTCTTGGAAAGGCAGCCCTTAAAATAATTTACCACAGGTTAGAAACCAAGAAGAGTTTATTTGAAGACACACAAATGCATATTTATTATACACATGTAGGCATTAACAATGTAAATTACACCGCCAGCAGTTAGTTGCTGGTTGTTTATTCATTAGATCTTTAGAAAATCTACATTGCCTCCAGATAGTAGGATGATAATGTGAAATACACAAGGAGTTTACATAACCAACTCAGCCGCTGTGCTCTGCGCTTGATGGCTCCTTGTCACCAACAGGTTCGAACGATCTTAATGAGGACCCCAAAAAAGGCACAGATTTGTATGTGATCTTGGTGACCTGAGAGACCAGCAATTTTTGAAGCTTTTGTAGAAGGGGTTTCAGAGATAGAGGAAGCAGAGCACTACTCTCTAACTCAACTGAACTTGCTTTTCCTGTGTTTGTTTTAAAAATCATAATACAGGGAAAGGCAGTGACAAAGGGTTTCCTTCGAGTGAGGAAATTCTCCTTCAGTATTGCCTCTGACATGTACTCACTGTGGGTCTTTGGGCAACTCTCTTACTTTCTTGGAGTCCCAGACAGCTCTCAAAGATTGCAAATTACAGACTAATTGTAGCTCTGCATCAGTGGAGTGAATTTCTATGCTGATGAAACAACTGGTGCAGATCTCCCTACCCAAAATGGGAAAAAAGATTTTAAAGGAGAGGAGAGAAGTGAAGGATGGAGGAGATTCAGAAATAAAATGGGGAGGAATGGAAGACGAAAGAGGAATTCATCATTCCTAGATTTCAGATAATTAACGGAGTAATGATGGTGAGGAATGTTCGAATCCCTAGCTGATTCTAGGAGAAACTCAGATGTGTAAGTACCCTTTGCCCAGTAGCACTGCCAGGTTCTGGATATCAGACCTTCATTCACCCAGTTAACGCTAGGCTTTGCCGATCAAAAATTGCTTATTTCAGAAAGTGTACAGTTATCATTTCAAAGGAAATCTTGCACTGGGTCACTTTCTTTGGAGCCTTATTCAATGTACCGTAGGTCTGATTTTGCCCAATGAATACAGAAAGGGGAAACTTATTAGGAACTTCCCCAGAAAGATCTTTTAGCATATTTTCCAAATCAAGTCACATTTCTACACTAAACAGTAAATAAAGATCAATACACTTTTGTTGTTTAAAAAGCCTGTAGGAAACTTTGATTCAAGAGACCTCGGAGTCTGTTCTGTAGTCAATCATCTGAGTTTGGCAAATTGACTTGGGGGACAAAGGAGAGACATACCTATATGTCAATTACCATTCCCTCCAATCTCCATCCCCAATCCACTAAAAACATAATAACCCAGGCTTCCCGGCCAACTCTCCTTACCTCCCACTTTTGTTAGGACTTGCATATACCAGAGACTGTGGCCAATTATTGTAATAACAAGAGACTACATGGACCGGATTCACCCAGAAAGGCATTGACTTGTTGGGTTGGACAGAACTGGAATAAAAGCAGCTGCTAGTTTGTTTGGCTTATGTGCCCTAATAATGTGTTGTTCCTAAGGACAGATGACTTCAAACTGTAGACTAGGAAAGGAGATGGGAGGGAGGTGAGGAGAAACACGGGAGATTTTATTTCTGGACCATCTTTAAAAGCTTTGAGGGTCACCTTTGTTCAACTATTTTGGCTTCTGATGTAACATCGATTTTCCATGGGTCCAGAAAACTGAATCATGCGGCCACTTTTTGTGGATGAGTGGAACTTGAGTCTAGGCAAGGTCTTGGTGACTGGGGGCTGGCGGTGGAGTGAAGGCGGGGGCGGTGAGGGGCGGGTGAAGGGAGGAGAAAGGTCGAGGTGGCTACGACAGAAGTGGGAACCTACACCGCTTTCAAGTCCTTGGTTGCTCTGGCCCTTGGAGATCTTAAGGGCGCCCTCGTTGAAAACAAGCCCGAATTTAGAAAAAGCTGAGTTGAAGAGACCTGGCAGAAAGAAGAGAGAGCTGAAGGCGGTCCTTTAGGACTGGGACTCGCACTGTCTCCTAGCTATTCTTAGTTGGGGGGAGGTTAGGAAGGATCAGTCGCTTTCTTTCTTGCTTGCTTTATTAAAAAAAAAAAAGCTTTGTGGGTGGCGGCGCAGCGGGAGACACAGTGAGACAAAAAAACAAAAAGCCCAACACAAAAAAATCAAATAGTTTTAACCTTCCCAGGAACATTGCTAGTTATTACATCTGATAGCTGACGTAGTCGTCAGATCCTGTTGCCATTAAGAAAACATATTCCTACCATCTATCTGTGGTTAGGCTCTTTTCTTCAAATATTACAAACAAAGTCAAGGGCTGTGGCTTTTTAAAGTCCGTCCCTTTGCCCCCTTTTTAATTCTGTTATAAAAATATAGAAGGGCTCTCACATACAGTTGTGATTCGCATCGGACATCACAGTTTTGTGTGTGTTTTTTAAAAAGTTTTTCAAAAGTGGTGCATGCAACCAAGATGGCAAAATTTGCTTCACACTACATTGCAGCCAACCCAAAGCTTAAGGTCTCCTGGCAATACTTTCAAAAGACTATAGTTTGGAGCTTCTGAACACTTTATAAGTTAAAAGCGTCTTCCCCTCCCCCCCATCACTTCAGAGAAGTAATGTTTCCTTAGTTGGGTATGGGAGTGCCCAACGGCATTAAAAATAATAACAATCTGAAGGAACAAATAAAAAGTTTGTGATACTGCAAATTAGTATGAAAAAGAATAGGGTATTTTTCTTCCCTTAAAAAAAAACTTGCCCCACCCTGCTCTTAAACAAAACACAATACCTTTTTCTGGGTGGTACTGCACAGAAGTTGATTCAGTTTTGACAATGTTGTTTAGCTATCATTTGCTATTTTGAATGAATGGGAGCAATCCCCCCTTTTACAACATTTGTTTCCTATTATGGAGAGGTGCAGCAGTTGAGGGCAGACATGTGAAAGTGGCTGTTTGATTCTCTTTTTCATCCTCCTGACCCTGCTTTTGTCCCTTCTCACCCTGGGAATGTCACGCCTCACTACTTCACTTTGAGATGCTCTAGAAAGTGGCTTTGTTATTCCCTTTTAGACATACACGAAATTGTTCTCATTCCCCCTGCTGTAAAAGATACTTCACATTGGGACTCGGTTCACAAGTGCAATGCAATTTGGCTTAGCTCAACCTTTGTTCTGCTTGTACAAATGACCAAACAGTGCACACATTATACAGTTGATCTACTGCTGCCTTAACACCAGAGTTAGGGGCTGGGAGAAAAGCAAGTTAATCCCTTCAATACTAAGGTGGCATTTTCAATATTTCCTACAATAAAATCTTTTTTAAAAAAGATTTGGAAATGCTACTTCTATTTAAAACAGCATAGACCAAAGTGCATAGGTATATCTTAGCCCCCTAACTCCCCCTCTCAAAAAAAAAACCATAGACCCCTTTAAATAACTTCTAGACAAATACAGTTAGAGTTTGTAGTGCTCAATTTAAACATATTCAAGTGTTTACATGCAAAGAAATGAAAGCACATTATTTGAAAACCAAGGCTTTTAAAACTTCAAGGTCCCAGAACCAGCTACAGCAAGAAGTGACCAACTTGTCTTTTTCCAAAAACATTCTAAAAAGGGGGTATTGTCCTAAGCAGCAGAGTCTCTACAAGTGTTAGAATTTAGCATACACAATAGTAAGATTTTAGTACTTAATCTCAAGGAGTGCAATGTTAGAAGTGCAACACCTAACATTGAGTAGTATTTGTTTTCTGCTTGGGGTGAGGAGGAAGGAGGGGGAATGGGTCATTTTAAGCTAGCCAAGCTTTGGAAGCTGCTTTTAGAAGTTGCACGTAGCTTTCTCTCAAGGTAGATAGTTTCCTGCCAGTACACAAAACGCAAAACAGACCGAAGGCAAATTCGCACAAGTCTATTAGGGGAACACCTGGCTTAGAATAGGGTTTGAAACCCTCACTCTATCCCTATGTCACGTCAGTCTCATTCCCGACAAAGCAAAAGTACAGACATAAGTGGAGATCACAGACTTGCCTGGAACCCAGAAGTGGAATGAATAAGCTGTTTTAAGGAACTGAGTTGTCAGTTGTTAGAGCATGTCCCTTCTCTTCCCCCTCCAAAAAAACCCCCAAACCTCGTTTTAAAAAAGTGCACCCAGGTTCATGTTCCAAGTAGAATGTAACAAAATGAGCCAGATTGGAGGATTTTTTTTCTCCAGCCTCTTTGAATAGCCTTTTCTCTACTTTTGGAAACTTCGAAATCAGAGCATTCTAGTTCTGTGACAGAATTTTGCTGTATATATTCTCATAGATTATTTTCTTTGTTTTGTGTGAATTTTCTGGTCTTCCTTTTTTTTCATATCAAGTAATACAAATAGACGTACTGTCTAGACCCTTAATTTTCAGCTAAAGTTTTGAAAGATCTAGGACTAATTGTAATACCTAATCCAAGAAAGCCAGTGACATGATGTATTTCCTTGAAATAAATGCTCCTGAAAATCTGCTGCTGGAGCAGTCTGGCTTGCGAAAACCAGAGAGGGAAGATTTTCTCCGTCCCTTAAGAAACCGAAAGCAAGGGAAAGATGCCATCAACGGCTGCTGCGAGTGGAGCCACTGACCAGTGGAACGATGAAGAGCAGGGAAGGTGTGATTGATCCAAGAGAGGCTTAAGAGACCTGCTGGAGCTGGCCCTGAGAGTTCTAGAGGCGTTATTTTGTTATTGCAAATATAGATTCTAGGACATTCAGGGGAATGGCTTTTAATTGACCGTTGACAGGCAGTGGGAGTTTGTTTTAGTGCTGAATACTCCGGGAACAAAATCCTTTTGAAAGAAAAGCTTAGTAGTTTCACGCCACCAAAGTGCAGATTTGGTAAAGAATGCTTGGTGGGACAAAGACCTTGGTGCGTTCGCCCTAGTTCCCATAGGCAGCAAGATCACTTTGGTAAACGCAGAATCTGGCCTGTAAGGGGGAGGGGGAAAAGTGGCCGGGAGATGAAGGTGGGGGGAGTTGGGGGAGACGGGAGGAAGGAGCCAAGTAAACCCCTGCCTGAAGGAGACAAAAAAAGTCTCTCTCTACCTTCTCTCCTTCATCCCCAACTTTTCACTGCCAGTAAGAGACAAAAATGCAAAGACGAGGGAAGGAGGCAGCGAGAGAGGGAAAGGGCGGGGGGAAGGAGGAGAGAGACAGAGACGGGCAAAAGCAGGCAGACAGAGACAGAGACACCAGAGACAGGGAGAAAGAGAAATAGAGACAGAGACACAGACGGGGGAGGGGTGGAGGCAGGAGTGGCTTAGCTAAAAAGTCCTCTTTGCCTTAGCAGAGTTGACTTTCCAAAGGAAGACTTAGTATTGTTTTTGCAGCCTAGGAAACCCTAATGAGTCAGTTGGTACTTTACTCTCCCCCCAACTCTCCCCCCCCCCCCGCCCGGTCCCCAGTGTTTTGTAAATATTAACAAGATAGCGAAGGTTATTCGCTTAGAGTGTAGGGACTAGAAGTATTTGCTTGTGATTGTTGGTGTTTTTAATATGAGAAAGTGCTCCCTCCCCACCCATCCCTCCACTCACGCACCTGCTTGAAAACAGAAGGAATAAAAATCAATATTGTATTTGTCACCCCTCTGTCTCTTTTTTACTCCCTCAACAGCCCGGGTGCCACTGAAGCGAATTGTGGATTTATGGGGGGAAATTAGCATAAATTATTACCAAATCTGTAGCCGTGTGTGGTCCAGCTTGTGGGAAAAGAGGCTATTGCGAACCCTCCAAGCAGAAAGGTGGTCCTTGGTGGGCTTCATGGAAGCGATGAATGGCTATTGCACGAAATAGATTTCCATTTGGTTTGCACATTGATATAATTGACTTATGTGTATTTTATACAGTTTTCCCAATACCCCCCCCTAAGCCTCCTATTTGAATTTATCCCCTAAAAGCTCCTGTTTGTTTTGGGTTTCTGCACAATAGACCCTGATGCACTTTTCAAGCTTTCTGGAAAGTGTTCATTTCCCTCCCCTTTTTCCATAATACTGGTCTTAAAATGTTGTAAATTGTATTCAAATCCCCCCCACCCACACACTTTGTTTAGTTTCAGTAAGAAGCAGGATTTATCTGATACAATTTAGCAAAACCTCTGTTCTAAATCTTAGAATCCCTCCTCACGTTTAGTTGGGTTTATTTCATTATGTTTATGGATGAGTAAAAAGTGTGTGTATGTTTCTCTCTGTGTGTGCTAAACTTCGAATATTTCCAGAACTCTGATTCCTACTTATATTATCAATGGCTCTAAGGTTAATGGTTGCAACTTTTCCAGGAAACATGGAAAAAGATTTATTTCAACCTGCATTTTAATGCTTCAACATTTCCACTCTCTGAATTTAATTTTCTCTTTAAGTAATGATTTAGATAGTTACACCATGCTCCTTTGCAAAACAGTAAAATGCCAGTTGTTAAAAATTAAAAAAAAACCCAACACTTTTCTGTCTCTCACGCACACTAAGGTAAAAAGATAATCTTTCTGTTTGTCACACTTATTGTTCCTTTGTCCCCAAATAGAACCATCATTCACCTATCTTTTTTGCCTATTTCAGAAAAAACCCAACACTTTTTTGACAGGCAATTAAAGATACTAACAACATAGCTACAGTTTGTTCATAATACATCTATAATCATGTGTATATGTGTGTTGAGTTGCTAAAAGGAAGCTAATGGCATTTACCAGTGCTTAACAGGCCGCTCTACCTATACTCCCGTTCTGAACAAGAGGGGGAAAAGGTCGTGAAACCCTGTTTCCACTTCAGAATGTGCTTCAGTGCTTTTCTTTCCTTCTGAGAACTGTTTTTTATGGAGAAGGAAAGTAGGCACGTGGTTCGGTTTTGGGTTTTTGTTTGTTTTAATTCTGGGAAATGCCAGTGTGCTTGCACTAGTTCCTAGACCTCGCTTTTCCGGATCCCTGGGGAAGGGCTTTGCCTCCCATCCTGGAAAAAGCAATCTGAACCAGTCACCACGATTTAACTTGCTGCGCCTTGTTATAAGGCTAATGAGAGCTCGGCTCCGATAAGTACTCCCAGGGACAGTGGCTTAAATTCGGTTTTCACTAATATCTAGGTAGTTCATCTACATATAAAGAATCATCTTTCTGGTATGGTCAAACTGTATATGGATGGATAGGTCAGGTAGTTTTCCCCTCCTCCCTCTCTCGTCCCCCCCCATGTCTCTTCCTTCTCCCTGTTATTTTTACTGAATTAAGAAGGTGACATTATTCTTTTCTTCAAGTACTTCTGTTAATATTGAAAAACGTGCGCTTGCATTTCAAACGAGTCAGCTCAGACCCGGGAGCCATTTCAATATTAATGAAATTGTTTAATCTCCTAAATACATCGTGTTTAAGTTACGTTTTGGTGAGTTATTGACCACCTCCGAAAATGTTGTTAATGGGGGGGGAGAGAAAGAGAGAGAGAGAGACAGAGAGTGTGTGTGTGTATGTGTGGTGTCTACTAAGTCTAGAATATCTTCTTAATGATAGCCAGAATGAGTTTTTTTCCACCTCATCGGAAAATTTGCTGAGATTAAAATGTCAACATTTTTGTATATGCTCTCCCTACATTTCTCTAGAACACCTGAGAAATTATTGTGCTTGGACTTTAAAGGAGGAGAAAGGACAAATTTCTCTTAAAACCTCAAAGTCATGCAATGCCAGGGGACCATGCAGATAGATAATCAGAGGGCACGCGGGGACGCTGATTTAGCGTTTATTCTACATGGTTTAAAAAATACATAATTGAATTCGCCTGAGAGAGCGATACAGATAAAGGCTAGAAACCTCCACACCAAACATCTCCGTGAGCACTCACATTCGCTTCCCCCTCCGAAAAGTCAAAACTGTTCCCCTCTCTTTGCAAGCCTCAGAAGCTACTGCTGGTTTTATGGGACTTCTGATGGCTTTCTCCAGGACTCTCTATTTTCATGTAGCCTGGAGACCCTAAATAACCTCTCCCAGATAAGGGAGGGAAAAACCCAGAAAAGTTCCGGCTGTAAAATGCAAACTGGGAGATTCAATCCTCTAACACTTGAAACAACGAGGTAAATGGAACTCCTAACTCCCTGGAGGTTGATTCGAGTAGGAAAACAGTCAGGAATTCACCTGGTTAGAATACCATCTGCATTGAACTGACATCTACAACTCTAGTGTCAAATCAAATTACCGGAGTAATCTTAAAGCAGACAGTTTGGCAAGTAATATACAGTTACACAGCCTTAATTTTTTTTTAAACCTGACCAAAACGTTTAGAAGCAAAATGGGCTCTTATCAAGGGCTGTCCAATCCAATTATGTAATTTATAAAACCCCATCAGATTTTTTTTTTAAAGCGACACACCAAATTCTGCACGGCAGAGGAAACAGCTTAAAAGGTAATACAAACTTCAGCCGGCCTCGATGAGGACTTAAAAGTATTGCATTTTCATTATAATCACCCTTGCAACAGCCATGAACGCGGTTTGACTGGGCAAAAGGAAAAGTCTCTCGTTAAGGAAAAGCCCTGCCTTAAGTTAGCCAACAATACAAATCAGTTAACAATGCAGAACAAACAGAATACCACAGCCAAGCAATTTCCATGTCAAACATCGCTCTGCTCAGTAGCTCCATTGGTAAGTGTGAATCGCAGACTAAGCTCCCTGCGCAGTCCACAGAAGGGCCGTTGCATACCTTCACACGAACTGAGACTGGGGGTGCCATCCCACTTCAATTCCGGTTGTTGAGCCTTTTCACCCCTCGCCTTGTCTTCAAATGGAAATGATTTCTATTGGCCCAAGGTGTCCATGTAAATAGGTGTAAATGAAACCAGATTATGCCTCTCTCTCTCTCTCTTCTCTCTCTCTTTCAGCCCCCTCCCTCTTCAGCCCCCTCTCCCTCCCTCTATTCCTCCTCCCCCTTCTCTTCCTCCTCCTCCTCCTCCCAGGGCGATTGTCATATGATAGCAAAGAAGTGGCACATTAATGAAGCGCCTCTACAGGGGTCTTTTCTGCTCCTGTCACCGCATAAAACTATCAGATGGTTCCAGGAAGGACATGGAGGCAACTACCTAGCTCAGCGTCTCGGCAGAAGAGAAAGCAGCTCCCGCTGCAGGCACGGCGCAGTTGCGGCCGCCACCAGTGGTCATTGGAGCCGAGCTTGCCCGCTGGGAGGGGGAAGCAGAGTCGGAGATCGCCGGGGACTGGGCGGCTCTGGGGCTCCGACGGTTTGAGCAGCTGCATAGCCCAGCAGAGCGCCGAGCCTAACGGAAAGGCTCTAGTGCTGCTGGGCTTTTGGGAACAGACGCCCCGTGGGCAGCCTCCCGGATGCGGACGGCCAACTTAGAGCAACTTTAAGGTGGGTCCTGCCTAGGCTTCGCCCCCCTCTCCAATCCTCTCTCTCCTCACCTCTAAGTCCCTGGGCCCCCTTCCCGGGTTCTCCTTCCGCATTTCTGTCTCCAGCTTGCTACTGTTCAGGCACCAACTAGCGCAGCGCGTAAAGTTACTTTGGAGAGCTTGCCGTCCCAGGCGGGTCAGATTGACTAACCAAGAGGATTTTTAGGTTAAATTGGGGTTGGTACTCTTCTCCCCTTCCCCCGTTCTTTCTCTTACCCCATACTCACTGTTTCCCTGCTTCTTTTCCTTTTTTTCCCCTCCCATTTCCAAGTAGTCCTGTAACTCGGCCCCGCTGACCTCGAGGTGTCTGTCCGTCTACCCCCTCCCTCAACCCTCCCCTCCCTGGCAGATCCAAGCAGCCTGCCAGCCCGCCCGCGAGGAGGAGGAGGAGGAGGAAGATGCCTCGGCCCGGCCGAAACACGTACAGCGACCAGAAGCCGCCTTACTCTTATATCTCGCTTACTGCTATGGCTATCCAGAGCTCACCAGAGAAGATGCTGCCCCTGAGCGAAATTTACAAGTTCATCATGGACCGTTTCCCCTACTACCGGGAGAATACACAGCGCTGGCAGAATAGCCTGCGCCACAACCTTTCGTTCAATGACTGCTTCATCAAGATCCCGCGGCGGCCAGACCAGCCTGGCAAGGGCAGCTTCTGGGCTCTGCACCCCAGCTGCGGGGACATGTTCGAGAACGGCAGCTTCCTGCGGCGCCGCAAACGCTTCAAGGTGCTCAAGTCCGACCACTTGGCGCCCAGCAAACCGGCCGACGCGGCTCAGTACCTGCAGCAGCAGGCCAAGCTGCGCCTTAGCGCCCTGGCAGCTTCGGGCACCCACCTGCCCCAAATGCCCGCGGCCGCCTACAACCTGGGCGGGGTGTCACAGCCCTCGGGCTTTAAGCACCCTTTCGCCATCGAGAATATCATCGCTCGCGAGTACAAGATGCCCGGGGGCTTGGCTTTCTCCGCCATGCAGCCAGTGCCCGCCGCCTATCCTCTCCCGAACCAGTTGACTACCATGGGCAGCTCCTTGGGCACTGGCTGGCCCCATATGTACGGCTCGGGCATGATCGACTCGGCCACCCCTATCTCCATGGCGAGCGGCGACTACAGCGCTTACGGGGTACCACTGAAGCCGCTGTGCCACGGAGGGCAGACGCTGCCCGCCATCCCGGTGCCCATCAAGCCCACGCCGGCCGCTGTGCCCGCCCTGCCCGCCTTGCCCGCGCCCATCCCCACTCTGCTCTCGAACTCGCCCCCCTCTCTCAGCCCCACTTCTTCGCAGACAGCGACGAGCCAAAGCAGCCCCGCCACCCCCAGTGAGACTCTCACCAGCCCGGCTTCCGCCTTGCACTCTGTGGCCGTGCACTGACCCGGAGCGGCTGGGCCCCACTACCCCCTCCCTGCTTCTCTTCCCTTTCCCCTAGCCACACACAGTCCCCGTTTCTGAGTCTCTCGGGGGTATCTTCTAACCACTCACCCCACACCTGTTTCCTCTATCCCCAACTTCCCCCAGGCCCCACAAGACCCCCATTTCAACGAAGTGCAGGCTAGCTGCGCCAGGGTTGAAACCGACCATTCCCCTTTCCCTTCGGTCCGGGCCCCGGGTTTCCAGAACTTTGTTTTGGACTGCAAAGGAAACAACACAAAAACTTGGGAGAGTCCAAGAACTCGGTGCCTCTGGGTGTGCAGGAATTTCCGTGGCCCATCCCCCACCGGAGGGGAAGGATGAAGTTGGGTCACTCCCCCATATCTATCCCCCCACCCCCGCCCCACTGTGGGGTTAGGAGAGAAACCCCCATCAGGCACTCCTAGGCATCCTACCGAACCCGAACCCTCCAAGGCTTCTTCACGTCCCCCTTTTGGCAGAGTCAGCAGTTCAGAAATAATCTAAACCGCTTCTGAGCAGATTCTCTCTACTCTTCTACCTGCACCTACTCTGGGCTCACTACCACCAGACGCCTTCAGCCGTGAGGCGGCAGAGCAGGCCACTTGAGGTCCCGAGCCTCTGTTTATGTCTTATCCAAGAGCTAGGGATGGGACCACGAAGCCCAGAACTCCCACACAGCGCAACCCCCCGGCCCTCTCCCACCTTCACCCACTTCTCAGTGCTTCCCGGACAGCAGCCAGAAAGTTCACCCAAGTTGCTCGGCGGCTTGCTCCAGTCTCTTATGGGCTCTGGGTTTTGTTTTATTATTGTTATTATTATTATTATTTTCATTTTTCCAGCCAGGAGCACTGGGCTAGGTACAAAAGCCAAGGGCGGGACACCTGTTTAAAGTGAGTGGGGGAGGGGTGGGGAGAAACAATAAACAAATAAACCCCGTATTGTTTACAAAGCTCCAGTCAAAATGTAAATAGTGACCTTGAGTCTGTACCCCGAGGCTGGCTAGGCCCATTTTACAAGTAACAGTTGTAAAGCCAACGTTTACTTTCCATTTCTGTCGAGGTGGGTTGGAAGAAAATTGGGGGTTAGAGCAGGGAAAGATGGGAAAGTTCATTTGTATGGCAACTTTTTCTGATTCTTTAGAGATCATTTAAGGTATTTATTTTACTGCTTAATAAAATTAAGATGAAATAAAACCACAAATAAGAAGACAGCCAAGGGCAACCCTTGATGAGTTAGCTGCAGTAGGGAACTGGTAACATGATGGGGGGGGGAATATCATTGGAGATTTCTCCCACAAGACTAGTCTTTCTGTTTGTTTTATTAGAAGCTTTCTGTTTTATTAGAAACTGAAAGGGCTGTAAAGGGATGTACATGCTTGTGAATAGGAATGATGATAAACTGTGTAAAATGCACTTTTCGTTCGCTATATTCCCTTAGTTTTAGATAGTTTGCTGGAAACCGAACTGTTTTTCTGCTGTGAACTGCTTAAGTTAAAAAAAAAAGTTGTCACCAGAATTGTAAAGAAATCCTTTTTTTCTTCCTGTACAGAATAAGCATGACATTTAAATATTGATGTTCTTGTTCCCAGCATGCCTGTTTTAAAACAAAGGATAAAAAAGTGTCTATGTTAAATTATGAACCTAGTCCAAATAATATTTTCTCATTAAAATATGTAAATTCATATTTAGTTTCTTGTCTTTTTGAATAGTTGCCCCAAATAAGAACATTTTGAGAAATGTAGATCCTTTGATACTTTTTTTAAGGGATATCACAGATGCAGAATTTCTTCCCCACTTCCTGTTTGTTTGTAGCTTGCATTCCTTCCACCTTTGCACTTATCTTTGGGAAAGATGTTTTTGAGGCAGACTTTGAAAGGTGTTCATACATAAAAGATGTGTCTAGTACCAGCACAAGTACACAGGTGTAACAGAATAAAAGTCATTGAAGGTACATGGTATCTCCTCTATTTGGCATTTATCTTCAGATATCTCCAGATATGCAAAATAATATGCATGTAAAAATTTTAAAATGCTTGAGAGAGACAGTGTAGCTATTTTATCAGGGTAAATTCAGACATACTGCTTATACATCTCAGTTGAAGTCAGATTTAAATATCATTTTAAAATAAATTATCATAGTCCCTGAGACCTTCTTTTTCAGAATATCCCAAATAGCTTAACACATTTATAAAGAAAATGGTCCACTTTGGACTGAAAATATTTGGATTAATTTTTCTACCTGGAAAAACAATGTTTAATGAATTTAATTATCCAGAAATGAATGTTAGCTCCCCTAAGAGTTTGATTCCAAATATTTTCACTTCTCTAGGTTCTAAAGGTAATATCATATGGAATTTATCACTCCAAGCTAAATGAAATCAATTTATTGAAGGCATTGCCACGTTTTGAGAAATGGGTGTGCATTCAACTTACAAGACAAAGATGCTTAAATGCTTGTTAACATTTGAGAATTACGTTCTTGGAAACTGTGAGGTGTAATATAACTATTTCAAATGATTAAACAAAATTACTTATAGCAGTTCCCACACTGAAAACACATGTAATATAACACAATTTTCTGTAGCCTTCAGAAAAGAATAATCTGTTCCTATCAGCAACTCAGAAGTGTGCTTCAAAAAAGAAGTTTAAGATCAACATAGAGTAATTAATCCTATTGCAACCAATTTTTAAAAGCATGGATCCCACACGCAGCCAAAAAAAAAAGGTGGAAAATAAATGAATCATTGGACTGATTAAAATGCATGAAGCCACTAAAGCTTGTCAGACAAGGGACAACCGAATTCATTCATCAAGTCCAACTCACAATTATATCAACAAGATCAGCTCAAGAAAGCACTGGAAACTTATTAGATCCTAGGATATAAAACTCTCAAAACTTTTTATGAAACAAGAAATGACCTACATTTTCCTTAAGTGCTTTTTACTTCCCCACAGTTCCCTTCAAAACCAAAAGAAGAATATCCCTAGTAAAGTGCTAATCTCATCAAATTCAGAAAAGTTGAATACAGACTGCCTGAGTTCATCCCCCGGCTACTAAGAGGGCATGTGAAGTGGCCACAGTTGGGGCCTTGGTGATTTAAAAAAATTATCTCTGGAGATTTTCAGCAGGTAAACATTCCCATTAGCAGATTCACCTTTAGCTTCCCTATATTGACAGCATGTGAAGAGGCATGTCAATATAAACATATTCCTTGTGAATGTGTAAACATTCACAGAGAGACACGATATTATAGTTTTGAAATCCATCAAAGAAACATTTCCATTCAGATTTTAAAAACCTTATGTTCATTGGATCTGTTATTATGCACATAAGGAAATATAACAACTTTTGTGTAACAAAGAACTTGTCACAGTTTGGTTAGATGATTCTGCACACATACAGTAATAGATGGGCTGATAGTTTATTTTCTTTTGTTTTGTTTTTATCTGTAACCAGAAATCCAAAGGTAGAAGTAAGCATCCATTTCCTCCTGCCTTGGGAAATGAGACCTGTTTATCTAAAATACACCAAGTTAGCGAGTTCATATCTCCAGTGACTACAATTTACTGCTTTGTCTCGTTAAATCTCTTTACTTGGCTCAAATCCAAAGTCAATAAACACAGATCTGAAATAAAACTGGAAAAGACAACACTGAGGGTGTGTGTGTGTGTGTGTGTGTGTGTGTGTGTGTGTGTGTGTGTGTGTACAAAAAGAAAAGCTAATAGCAGCCCTATACTGAGTACTGAAAGAAGTTGTTGCTGTTATGATTGTTGCAAGTTCTATTTCAGGTAAATAAGAGGATTTGATTTTGGACCCTTGCTAGAGAGCCTTTTCTAACATTAGTTGGTGCTAAAAGGTATTTTAAAAATAATCCTTTAGTCATTTTGGGCATTCTGGTATAATTACTATGTTATAGTTATTGGTTGCTAAGATCTACTCTGTGTTGTGCTTTGTGTGTGTGAAGCCTCGACTTTCAGGAATAGGAACTCATCCTGGTGAATGGTCCCTAGAATTACACTAATGCTGTGTTGGTGGTGTGTCTTTTCCCTTTGCATTGCTTGTGAGAAAAGTGATTGTGTCTTGGGAGCCCGAGTCTGGTCAGGTGCTTGGCTGGGCTGGGGGAGGGTGAGGAAAGAAGAAAAAGAGTCTTTACATTAGTCTATGCAGGGGAGGGGGGAGGATTGCTGTTTATACCTTTACAAATAGAAAGATCCCTTTGTAAATTATCACTCTACGGAGCAGAAGAGACTAGGGATTCAGTTTTTTCCAAGAATTAGTTCTTAAAGTTTAAACAAAATGTCATTAATAAAACCTTAAAACACATGCACATGGACATCCCTAGAAAACAAAACTAAAACAACCACCAAAAAATCTCCACCCCAGTGGCTCTGAAGCCTTGAAGGGGATGTATTTGTTTCGTTTAAACTAACAACAAATTATCTAATTAATATGTTTCAATTACAGCATGAAAGGGAGAGGCTCTGGACCGCCTGCAGTGGGCTCACAATAGCCCCAGAGCCCACTATAGGAATTTACAATAACTTCACATCTGTTTCTTTATTTCCCACTTTTTGAGGCTAAAACTCCTCTCAAGATCACTTCAAACCTCGGCCCAAGTTATGAAATATGTCCCTGAGCCAGAGGGGAACAAAACTTTGCACACGGAGGCTTCATTTGCAAGCAAGAAAGTGAAAGCCCATTGAAGAGCATTAAACAAATATATTAGAATTCTGTCACTTTATGCAAGTGAGTAGATCAAATAAAAGGTCCTGGGCCACTTCATTCACTCTCATTCACTTGAATAGAAAATGCAAAGAATAGCAAACCGAGACTGGGCCACCGATGTAGATTTAGCTCCTTTTTTCTAAGAGACAAAAAGCCTGAATTTTCACAAACACATTGCTGACTCGGGGACTAGGAAACCAGCACTGGAACCCCTTTGGAATTTAAATTCATTTTATCTTCCTCCCTTTTTGGGGTCTGTTTGCACTACAGTGCAAGATGCATCGGGCATCCTCTGTCTTCTGGAAAGGAAAAAATGGGGGAGGGGAAGAAGGAGGTTTGAGGAACGGAGTAGTGGGGGTTAGGATTTACCGAGATCATGTCATATCTATCGTCTGACTCTGAGATAGTTCCAATTTATTAAACACATATATGTGATAAATATATATATATATATATATATATATATATATATATATATATATATATATATATATGTGTGTGTGTGTGTGTGTGTGTATAGATACCCATACATGTATATGTGTTTATAACTCCACCTCCCCTGCCACTGAAGTTTCCAAATTCTTTGCTTTGTTTGATTTGCACAGGCAACTTTCTACCTTTACTTCAAACAGGTTAGAATAGGAACTTTCAAGTTTTCTTCTTTCCCTTGATAATGTTGACATCAGTGCTACGCCAGATTTGAAACTTCAGTTCAAAACTTCACCTTTATAGAAAAGAGCAATGAAATATTTAATTTGAACACACATACAGTCTTTCCATACGCCTTGCCTTGCTGGATAGCTGTGTTTGAAATAGTGTTGTCGTGGAAAAAATAAGTGAAGGTGCTGAGGGGTTGGCAAGAATTTTTTCATTCTCTCTCTCTCTCTCTCTCTCTCTCTCTCTCTCTCTCTCTCTCTCTCTCTCTCTCTCTCTCTCTCTCCCTTCTCTCTCTCTCTCTCCTTCTCTCTCTCTCTCTCCCTCTCCCTTTTGCCCGCCCTCCCTCCACCTCAGTCTCTCAGTCTCTTTCTCTCTATATGTGTGTTATGTGTGTGTGTGTGTATTATATATGTATGAATGTGCCTAGTCTGATCTTCTTCATATGGCTTTAAGGGATTGATATTTATATTTAATCTTTACAGGGTTTTGGGAGATAATTTTTAGACTCTACATAACTGTTCATTTTGACAGTGCATGCTGGATGGGAAAAAATAAAGCTTTATTTTTCATCCTTGGATTCATAAGTATTGATGGTATGAAATACATTTGTCTTCAATTTTGTAAGAGAAATGTAGGCTGCCTCATGCTAGGGAAGATGTTTCTAGCATCAGCCACCAAGAATATGTGTCTAAATTGTGCCTGGTCAGCAAGAGTTCCCAGATTATGTGAAATTTTAATACCGTTTATACCCTAGCTTCACGATTTCAAAAATCCAGTGTCTCCCCAGAGTATTCCTCTTTTTATTCTTGAGGTGGGAGGGGAGGAGGGAAGAGCATGTATGTAAGTAAAGGAAAGATTTTGAGGAAAGTTGGTCTCTTTATTATTGGTCTCACTTTCCACTAGCCATACACAATCTTTAAAAATTTTTTTTTTGTTTTTTGCTTAATCAAACTAACCGTCTTTCAAAGATTAGCCTTCTAAGGAAATTTGAAAGAACATTTTTACAACAAAGAGTGTCGAATTTTTGTATTTTGAACAATCCATTTTCCACCTATATCTACAAATAGCAGAAAAGAAAGTACTTGTAGGTTTCTGAGGGGACAAACCCTGAACATTAATTAAAGCAGATTAAGCTACCATTTGAAAAGGATTCTTTACATATCCGTTATTTGGAAGCCTGGGGATTCTGCATTGTGCTTTGCAGCATGTATATTTTTATTTACATAGTTAATTTTTCCCCCAGAGTATTCTTTGTTGACATAGTTTACTAAGGTATACAATACAAAAAGAACTGTGAATTGAATTGCAAAATAATTATTCCCAAGCTCTGGTTGGGTTTTCTAATGTTATGGCTCTCTCTCGCGCTCTCTCACTCTCTCTCTCTCTCTCTCTCTCTCTCTCTCTCTCTCTCTCTCTCTCATTTTCATTTCTTCCTCTTCCTTCTTCCATATCATCTGAAATGCATGCAATGTACTGGATGGATTTCACAAACCCATAACTTAATATATAAGCACTACTAAATAAAGGATCTTAATTTTGTGCCATTTAGAAGAGGCTTAGTATTTATTAAGTAGTATCTAGAGTGTTTTGCATTAATTAGAGCAGCTCCTTAGAGAGACATTACAGCCAAGAATAATTTTACACTACAGGAAAACTCTTAGCATTTGAACTCCCTGACTAGAACTGCTCCAACCAAATAAATAGCTACAAATACTGGGTTCATATGAAAAGGTGAACAATATTTTATTTCTGATTGTGGTCTTAACACATTTACTTTTCCTACCTGTTTATATAAATACATATATTTGACATTCAGAAGATATATGCAAACCAACACAAAGATAATTGAAAAGCTACCTCATTACCCTGAGTAATATGATATTTCTGTCATTAACAACCCTTGCCAGAAAGTGGCTTTGGTCTGGCTCCAGATATCCAATGGAATGTATTTTCTGAACAATATAGAAAATGAGTTTTACTTTCTCCCAGGTTGAGTGTGTCATGGTTAGCTTGACTAAGTTGAATTCAAGGGTCTTCAGCCAATACGAAAGGCCATGAACTACTTAGGGGAACTGAAATATGGAGGAACCATGTTCTGTTTCCTGTGTTGGGTGATGTAGAGGGGGTGGCAGAAATATTTTCTTAATATCGTGCCCAACCGTGTACATGCAATAATGTATTTCCACAGTGGGAAAGAGTAATTGACAATGTAATGAGAATAGTATGTATGATTGTGAATGACATTTGCAAGTGTTTATTAGACTACATCTCTATGCCTTAATTTTATGTTAGTGAAAGAAAGAGTTATCTGAGACTAGATTTATTTTGTGAAATTAGAGATGAAAATTCAAACATATATGTGGAATTAATTTTCGTTTGCTCATGGACACTGATGGCTTTAATGAAAGCAAACAATCTCACTTAAAACAAGCAAGTGATTAATCTTAACAGTGTAAACAGGACCTTATTAATTAATTTGCTAATTGTTCTTCACTGTAGCCTGATATTAGTTAAGACTTAAGCGATGACATTATTAAATATATCACTTGAAATCAGAAATTTACTGATTGATCAAGTTCATAGAGATTATCTTATTTCATATTTTTCTAATCATGTAAGACAAATGAACATAAGCACATTTAACTTCCTAAAGGTGCCTAACTGCTTTCTGTGAATTCAATAATACAATTTTTAAAAAGTTGTATCGATGCCTTTTGTGTTTTGCACTAGCTTTTCCCCTAATTACTTCCCACCAGTGAACCAAAAACAACAAAAATAATTCAATAAAACCAACTGAAGAAGCCATGTTTGACAATGAATGTAACACTGTATTTCCATAGGGCCTCTCCCATTCTGTACCAAGAAGACAGTAATACGTTTCATCATTTGTTCTCAAGGATCAAGCATAATTAATCTGAGTTCAGCAGCCTTTCAATGATGTTTTGATGTAGAGTTTCTAGTCATCATCTTCATCTCTCCCACTACACACTTGAACTCCACCCTTGCATTCCCCGGCTGTAAAAAGTAAGCTTTCCCCTTAGCTTGCCAAAAACCAGGCCCCCACACTGCTTCTTAGATATCTCCACACCATGCCACTTTCATCTCTCTTTTCTGTGTTGGCTTCTCTAGTAGAAAACAAGTACCTAGAGGACAAGGACAATCTTGCTTGCTTGAATTTTACCCTTATCCCAGTACTTTTCACAATGCCTGGCACACAAATTCTCAACAAATACTTGTTCTATCTCTGTCTTCTTCTCTTGGTTCTACTTACATCACTCTGCATCAGTTCAGAATCTTCCCATGTTTTTCTGAATGCTCCATATTCATTTTTTCACAGAAAGATAAATTCCATCATGTTCACATTCTATACTTTGTTTAGCCATTCTCTAATTAATGGGCATCCATTTTATTTCTACAGTTTTGTGGGGTTTGGTTTGTTGCTGCTGTTGTTTTGCCCCCCACAAGAAGTATTGCTATAAATACTTTGGTAAACATGAGACTTTTCTTCCTAAATTTGATATCTTTGTGGTATTTGCTCATCCAATAGTGGGATCTCTGGATCAAATGGCATTCTGAAATAAACAAATATTGTTATAGTTTAGAAAAGTAACTGCTATTCATTACCAGAAATGAGCCCTTCTTCCTTTTGCTAAAAAATGTTTCCAGACATAAACAAATACCCAACTTATGCCAAAATATGCATAGTAGAGCTCCTTGTGGTAGCAAATAACAAAAAACATAGTAAATCCTCATCAAACGGGGAATCGCTGAAAAAACTATGATGAACATATGTGATAGGAATTACAAATATGAGGAACTTAGAAACACAAAAACATTTGTCTGGGTTGATGCAAAGCAAAATAAGAATCAAGAGAATAGTATATACAATGACCATCATTTAGTCACATCAAACTCGTCATGACCTCATTTGGGGTTTTCTTGTTGTAGATTTGGGAGTGGTTTTCCATTTCCTCCTCCAGCTCCTTTTACAGATGAGAAAACTGAGGCCAACAGGGTTAAGTGACTTGCCTAGGGCCACATTGCTAGTAAGTGTCTGAAGCCATATTTGAACTCAGGTCTTCCAGACTCTAGACCTGGTGCACAATCCACTTTGCCACCTAGCTGCCCCTACAACGACTACAACAATGCAAATGGAAAGACTAACAAAGGGAAATTAAACTCTAAGCAATCAAAAAACCAAAGGAGGTCCTACTTAAGAGATAATGAAACATAGCGCCTACTTCATGGCAGAGGAGTGGGGAGCTACAAAGACAGAATATTGAGTGGAAGTTTCAAATGAAGGTCCAACCTGGTGGAGAATGGGAAATAATAATGATATAAAGACAAGAAGTATCAATAAAACTTCTTTAAAAAAGTATTTCTACTGTCCCCAGAGAAACCAGACCAAAACGAATTCAGTAATTACTTCAACTAAAGAATAAGCTTTCACAGATAGGGAAACTGGACATCTTTTTTCTTTTTTTCTAATTCCCCTCCCAGCCCCACTACAAGCACTAATGTAATAATATAGTAGCATTAGGTAGTCTTTGCACAGCAGTTATTTAATAAATGTTTACTGAATGTCAGAACATTTTCACCATGATTGACCACATTTATTTGTTTTTCCAGATTCAAGGAATATAATAATTTCTTAAGTTCTGCAATAAGAATGAGAAATATCACCTATACCTTCAGAGGGAGAAAGAAGGTGGGGGGCAGTTTAGTAGCTACCACCAATTCTTGTCACAGCTGCCAAACTAATCACTCTTTTGTCACTTGCTTTCATCTTCCCCCTCCCCAATTCTGCATCAAAATTCACTAAAATGTATTTTCTCCCTAACCAGTCTTCTTTTTAAGTTATGTAGAAAAAAAATATTCCATCTTCAATAGAAGAAAAAACCCCTATGTTAGCTCCCGGCTACTTTCGATCTTTGATCTCAGCCAGATCATATACCAAAATAGTCGCAGAGGGAGAAAAAAAAAGTACTTAAGGGTATCTCCAATCCTGTATCCATGCACAGTGAACCAAAGCCCCGTGGGAATAAGGGCAGCCAATATGAACCCTAAGTGCGGTTGTTTTCTTGTACTTTAAAAAAAAATGTCTGTTTCTTTTCCTCCCCTGACTGGTCTCTGTCAGATCATGCAATAAATTAGTAAGAGAATAAATAATATTCTCACGCTCTCAATGCAGGGTTTTCTAAAAAAATATTATTAAAGAAATCTATTTTGTGGTGTTCTAGAGAGTAAAACATCTCAACTCTCTTTCAGCTTTATACCATCAGAGAGCTACTAAGTAAATCACATTTTCTTTGTTGTAGCTATAGTAAATCAAACAATGGGTGGGAGTGTCAATAATTAATCTTGCCTCTTATTTTGAAATTTCTTTTAGCAGTACTATCTTGGCATGTGCATGAGTCATCATACTTGTCTCTTACTCCAGCCCTACTGGGAGGGTAATATTAAGTTTTGTGAGGGTTTTTTTTTTAATGGACATGCTTTCAGAAAGCATCCCATTTTCCCATGTGTGCCTTGAACCTTATGGAACAGCTTTGGATGAAGTTTCAGCCAACTGGACTTTCAGTGATGCCCCTGGAAACAGCTTATGCTTTGGAGACTCAGGTGATTGGCTGATTCAGAGCTCTGGGCCTCCATGTGTTTGGAAAGGCTCTCAACTTTTCCCCTTACAAAGCTGTACTTTGGTGTATGTGATTTTGCTATATAATGACATTGAAGCTCATCCAAGCTTCTCGTAATCTCACTGTTCTTTGGTTGTCAAACTTGTCAAATAAAGGTTTATATCCAGTGTTTGTATCTGTCAGGAAATCAAGTGGCCCCTTTTGCATTGAGTTTGACCTCCCATTACCAGAGGTATTGGGGCTGTTAGTTGAGTGACTAGAGCTTAGCCCTGAAGTAATTTTTAGCATTCCTCATGTTTGTAGATGGATCCCAGCAAGTAGGCTTGTGTCTTTATTGTGTCTTTATTCCCTGCTCTATTCTTTTTCCACTCTGAAATTCATAACGTCCTTCAGTGAAACAATGCAGAGCTCAGGGAAAAGTCACCAGTTCTTCTGTGTGCCAGTGTTTATTTGAATGCTTATGTTCGTTGTCGTTAAGCTCAGGACACTGAAGGGAAGGTAGATGAAGAAAAAAATTTTTTTTCTTTATAGAAACCCAAACCTCCAGTTACTATTTATTCCTGCTTCATTTTCATTCTGATTTTTCCGATAGACACTTCTAGCGTCTATAATAGTTCAGGGATTTTTTTTTCTGATTCAGATATGGGATTTCACCAGTGTAGAAAACTTCTTGTGTGGAAACTCCATCCACTGACGCAGATCTCCATAAATCATTTTAGAGTGCTGCCTGGGGTGTTGGGAAATTAAGTGACTTGTGTACACATAGGTAGTAAGTCACAAGCAGTACTTGAACCCAGGTCTCCTTCCCTCCAAAACTGTCCTATCCCATATACCAGGCTGTCTTTCCCTAGTTTTGTATAGAAAAATTAATTCTCCTGCTTCCATGACAGTCTGTATGCATTCATTCATTGATTCAGCAAATATTTATCAAATGTATAATATGTGCATAGCACTCTTCTAAGCTCTGAGGAGGCTACATAAAAGTTGTTAGATGTAGTCCTGCCTTCCTGTGGCTTATAATCTAGCTGAGGAGAGAAGATGCAAGTATATCAAACAATTATATTTCAGTGAAAGTTAGTAATGTGACTGAGGGCCAAAATGAGTGACAAGCTCAAAAATACAGTTAAGAGTTCAGAAAAGGCGGGGAGGAATCAATTATTTAATATGATTTGGTGCACATAGGGAAGGCTTAGTGAAGGAGGTGAGACTAAAGCTGGAACTCAAAGGATAGATAGGATTTGTCCAGGCAGAGGAAACAGGAAGAAATTCCTCGAAGGGAAAACTATAGGAACAAAGATTTGGCATTTCAAATGAGTATAGAATGACTTGGGGGTGGGAATGGGAAAGAGGCAGTGAATCAGTCAGTGAATTAATGAACAGATCAGCCTAGCTAGAACAGCATACTCGTTTTAAGAAGTGGTAGAAAATAAGGTTAAATTGTGCTAAGTTGGGGAGATTCTTGAATGTTAAGATGAATTTAAACCTAATCAGGATGCATTGGAAAGAATTGGAAGTTTTTGAATAAAGAAGTGTCATGATGAAAGCGTTGTTTTAGAAAGATTAATCTGGATGGATTGAGGTGGGAGGAGACTGAAGTCAGGGAGACTAGCTGAGAGGCAGTTTTGGTAAACCAGGCCTGACATAATGAAGGATTGGACAAGCATGGTGGCTTCCCAAGTGAAGAAGCGAAAGATTTCAGACACAAATAAAAGGAATAAATGTCAATTATGGTGCCTAATTGAATATAAGGGATGAAGGAAAAGGTAGAGTTATATATGACTCTGAAGTCATAAGCCTGGGTGACTAGGAGGATTATGATTCTGTTGATGGAGTTTGGAGACAGGAGGTGTTTTAAAGGGGGGGGGAGACAGCGAGGAGAAGATCCAGATTGTTTTTAGCCATGTTTCATACCTTATTTCTCCTAGATGTGCCCTCATTCTAAAGATGTTAAAAAATTCTCCAACCTATAACCATTCCAATATGTCTTATGTCTAGTCTAAATACAAAGATTGAGAAATGAATCCAAGGAATTCTGAATCATCCAATCATGTAAATATGAGCTTCATAAGGAAGAAAACCCAAAATGCATAGAAAATGCATGGCTGAGTATTTAAGAACCTACTCAATACCTATTTAACAATGTTATTTTTTAATCTTCGAATCAAGCTTTGAGGAATTGAAACTGCAGCCATTTATATTAATGTCATTTGCGCTGCTTATATCTCAAAGGTTTAAAGAATTAACCTGAAAACTTCAAGAATATTGGAATTGACCTTCTAGGGTTTGTTTGTTTTTTTACTGTTATACAGATATGTATTGGACAGCAAGATGAGCCACAAAACTGGGAAAGGGGGGTTAAGTCTAAGATTTTTTCATCAAGTGATGCTCACTAGCATTGGACCATGTTATTAAAATTATTCACATCTTGCCAAATAATTTAGAGCACAAATGTGTCCTTGTGTCTCCATAGTTCCTCATTTTTCAGAAATGTCATTGATTTTTGCAGGATCCTCCATATAATAGGCTACTTGGGTTTGCACTTGTGGTGAGGCCTGGCAGCTATGGTAGAACAAGCAGGGCAGTACTTGCTACAATGCTGTTAGTATAAATCTCTGTTTGCTTGGTCAGAGGAGCTGTGATTCTATCAATATGAATCCCCTCTCCATCAGTGCAGTCAGTAAACTGAGCAAGTTTTATCATCTTCTACGATTGTTCTCTTCCTACAAAGTGGTCCTAGCCACCTTCTCCTCCTCTGAGGATCAGTATTAAAATTAATCATCTCTAGCAGCTAGAGATGAGAAGGAGTTAGATGTATAGAGGATCAGACCAACGCGCCAGAGCCTTTACTTTGGTTAATATTTTGTGGATAGCGTTGTAGTACTTTGGCTACTTATCACTTTGGATAGGTGACTGGCACCTCATTTTCAAGTCATATATGTTTCCTCAGGCTGTTTTTGATATTACTTCTCACATACAATTGTAACTGTGGACTGGCCAATGAACCTGAGCATGTGCAGAGCGCTGCTGATACAACCTTCCACATAGATGAGACTTTTGGGAGAGTGTGATGACATGTAATGGCAGTGCCTTGGATAAATTTAGGAGCATGTGTAGACATTCTATAACTTCTTACCTGTCTGATAACTATATGTACAACAGTAGTCTCTTTGGCTGCAATTGCAGAACAAGAACTAAGGTGCCTTCAAAAAGCATTAATAAATTCTGGTTTTTCTCTCTTGGTTTGACTTCTTCCCCATCTGACTTAGTCCTTAGATCATGTCTGCTAAGTGATAATGCTTTTTGGTGAAAGGACCTGAGGACTCTCCCTATCCCATGCAAGACCAACATGTGCCCCCATGAAAATGGACATTGGTCCTTTCTCTTGCTGTTCATTTTCTTTTTCAGTTTAGGTGAAGGAGATTTATCTGGAGTCATGAACTTGTACATTGCCAAAGTTTGGAAAAGCAAGCTGTCTGGGAATACAAAAATCTGGGAATTTAGCCCTAAGGGACAAGGAATAATCTCCAGGATCCAGCCCAGCAGCATCAGGGCTACCATTGGATGGAAATGTGGGATCAATGCTCTTTATAGACTATGTGAAATTTGAGCCTATTATCTCCAGAAATGCAGGTGGAATAGGGAAGAGTGTGCCCTACATGGTGTTGGAGAGAAATATTTGCACTTTTTTTCTTGGAACAAAAGGGATATTTGGGGGGGGGACAGACAAATAACGATTGTTAACTTAAAAAAATAAATATAATAAATTTTAGAAACAAAAGAATATCCCAGTGTATAAGCTAAATGATGTTAATTGGTTAAGTGGAACTGGGTCACCAGTTCTGGTGGCAAACAGTGGGGGAAGCACAGCCAGAAGAGGGGCTTGAGATAATAGGATTATTAGAGAAGAAATACCCCAGCACCTCTGTGGTACCCCTAGAATCCTGGAGAGGAGATTTAAAACCTAGCTCTTAGATAGTGAGCCCAGAGCACAGTTACCATACATACTAGTTATAAAAGAAACCTGTAATTCCCCTTACGTAGTTCAATTACTACAATGGTTTGTGGAAAGATAGCCCATGTCAATTAGGCTCTCATTTCTAGGATTAAATCTAGGGGGCTATTTCCCATGATCAGGTAGCACATAACACCCCCATATTATTCTTTCCTAACTTTTCCCTTGAGGCACTGCTAGGCTGGAATAGCTCTAGTTATTACCAAGTTATAGTCTTCAGAAGAAATAACATATATGAATTGTGGATGAAACATCTGCACCACCACCCCCGTCCCTGCCATGTACCCAGGTGACTTAACAATTTAAAGTGGAGAGAGGGAATTAAGAGCTCCCATATTCTTCCTCTTCTACATTATCCTATCTCCCCCTGCCCAACTTAGTGTAGCATCCCCTAGTGGTACCCCTTTAGGAATGCTCAGTCCAGGAAAATACATGTACAGAGTCTCTCTCACCTCCTTGGAGCATGTACAGATGCTCTCTACCTACTATTAACTAAGGATGAATCATTGCTAGATTAATTTCTCCCCATCCCCCACACCAGTTCCTGAACTGGAAAAACTAATGGCTTTAGGTGCCACACCTGGAGACGAGGAGACTTCTGACAGCCGGGTCTTATAGCTTTCTAGCAGACAAAATGCAACTCCAGTCATGGGGTAGAGGAATGAAAGGCCCTTTCCCAGGTTGGCATAATAGCAGGTCCAGCACATAGCATCTGGGAATGTGGAAGTGATGGATTTTCTGTATCTGACTTTGCCAGCCCTCATCTGCAGTATTGTGCTTCATTCTAATTACCATGGCTTAAGAAGGACACTGACAAACTGGAACATGTCCAAAGGATGGCAGCTAGGTTGGAGAAAAGCATCAAAAGAGAAACGTACCTGGTTTATAACTACATGGCTGGGTACAGAGCAGGGAAATGTGGGTACCCTGAAAAGCTGTATGTCCCAGTGCTAGTTGCCTCTAGCCACTGAGCTAGATCAGCATTGACCAAGTCAACTCTAGCGACTCCACCAACACAGGGAGGAGGGGTAGAAGAGAACAGAAAATGACAAGATGGTTTGAGGAGATTATCAATGAAAGCCTACTCTAGGATACTTTATGCAACATGAGAAGACTGGTAAGAATTGCTGTGGGGCAAAGAAAGCATAATGCCTGAAATAGTATGAATGAAAACAAAATGATTCAGGCAAAAATATAACGATCAATGTTGGTAACAGACAAATGTTGGAGCGTACTTCCTAAAGAGGCTGTAGACTGTGGATATAGAATGTTACATACTCTGCCAGTGACTATATAGTCACAGATGGTTTTGCATAGCTGTAGGGATTATTTTTAATAGGAAAGGATAATGATGAAGGGGTTTGCTGAGAAATGATTATGGTGGGAAAAAACAAAATACATCAATAAAGAATTTTTAAAATAACTCAAAAATAAGATCTCACAAAATCAATGCCTTGGGTATTTTCATCTGATTTCATAAAACCTTATGATTTTGCTCATTCAAAGAAGGACCTTATCCTTACCCAGTCAAAATCCACATCATTTTCCTTTAGAGCAACTGTCAAATGATGACTATTTAATGATAAATTAAATGTAGCATATCTTTCCAAGAAAAAAAACATCCTTTGTGGTTCTGATATTCTCCTCACAACTGGCTTATTTATTTCAGTGTCTTTTACAGGCTTTGATATGTGTACAGAATTGTGTTTACTTTGTTAGAGGAAATATTCCAAACAATCTAGGTTTTATGTTTTATTTTTAAAAACACATTACTTTAAAAAAATCTTTCCAAACTTTTCTTTTCTTTTCCCTTTTCTTCCCCTTTATGCATTTTTCTCTTCAGTTGTATATTTGGTACCACTGTAAAGCAAAACAAAACAAAACCAGATGCCAATAGATATTTTGTCATGTCACTTCAAGAGACCTCTTAAGAGCTATACTGGCCCTGCCAATAGGACACAGGATTAAACTGGTACTCTTTAAGACATCGAACCATGAATTTCTTGGCTAAAATGACTTCAGACGTATATTATAGAGTATCTGTATGCTAGCACATGGGATCATAAATTTGGAACTAGAAGGTATGTTAGAAGATATCCAGTCCAACCCCATTATTTTGTGGATAAGGAAACTGAGCCACCTTACCCCCAACAGGTAATATAGCTTGCCCATGGTTTATAAGGGGACTGTGGAAGGACAAGAGCCAGAATTTGAATCCAGGTTCTCTGGCTTCAAAATTCAATGCTCTTTCTACCATATCCTTCTGCTAAGCTGCTCACTAAGACATCCAGGAGAGGACAGAGTCATAAAATTATAATGATAAAAATAAGCACATAACAATAAATAGGAAGAAAATAAAGTACTCCTTAAGTTCCTGTTATGTGCCAGGCAGAGTACTAAGTACTTATACAAGTATCATTTGATCCACAGAACAACCCTTAGAGGCAGGTGCTATTATTATCCCTATTTTACAGTTGAGGAAACTAAGGCAGGCAGAAGTGCAGTGACTTGCCCAAGGTAACAAAGTTAGTAACTGATTGAAGTCAGATTTGAACTCTGGTCTTCCTGATTCCAGCTCCAACACTCTATTCACTGCACTAAAGTAATTTTAACCTTTTCAAAATATTTTGACCTAAGTTTACTCTAACCTTTCTTTGAAGAAGGTAGGTAGGGCAGATATTCACATGCCTCAGGAGACCGAGAAACAGAAACCTATCTAATCTTCCAATGCTCATTAGGAATGACAGGAAGATGTGACTAAAAGCCAGCTTTGACACCACACTAAGGGATCGTTTCTTGAATTATATGCTGACTTTCATGTCTATTTTAAACTAGGTCTTAGATCTCTTAAGTGGCGCCAACCCACTGTGAACTTCTCCATTCTCCCCCACCTCTCTCTCTCTCTCTCTTTCTCTCTCTCACTCTCTCTCCTCTCTCTTTCTCTCCTTCTCTCTCTCTTTCTCTCTCTCTCTTCTCTCTTCTCTCTCTTTCTCTTTCTCTTTCTCTCATCTCTCCTCTCTCCTCTCTTTCTCTTTCTCTCCCTCTTCTCTCTCTTTCTCTCCCTCTTCTCTCTCTTTCTCTCCCTCTTCTCTCTCTCTCCCTCTTCTGTCTCTCTCTGTTGTCTCTCTCTCTCTCTCTCTCTCTCTCTCTCTCTCTCTCTCTCTCTCTCTCTCTCTCTCCCTCTCCCCTCTCTTTCTCTCTCTCTCTTCTCTCTCTCTAGCCTCAATTACTCTCCCACACAGGTGAGAAGTTTAGAAGACATACCCAACCCTGAGGAAGTCATAGGATTGATTACAAAGTACAACATTTTTATTCCTGACCATTCTATTCCTACTCACTAAATTGAGAATGGATGTGAGATATGATTGGAGAACCATATGGGAAGGTTCCCATGCCACAAAAAGCTCTTTGCCCCCACGTGCTGCAGTTCCTTGGGTTTTACTATTAGAAATTACTTGGCTTAATTTAAAATGTGTTTGTATTAAACATTATCCTCTCTCTGTTGTCTTCCTTTCAAATACAACTATTCCTGGGGAGAAAATACATTAAGTTCTTAGAAACTAAGTGGTAATGAGTATACCAAGTGACTTTTTTCTCTAACAGGAGGGGCTGGGGCTTCCTGAGAGGACAGAGTACCTAGGCAGTGCTGAAATGGGGAGAGGATGCAGAATATGATGACAAACACTTGCATCATTCACAATTTTTTCTGAATCAAATCAACAGATGATGGAATGGTGCATTGGGAAGAGAGATGGATTCAAAGTTAGAGAACCCGGGTTGGACTCCCAGCTCTGCAGCTTATAATCTCTGTGACCTTGGGCAAGTTATTTACCATTGCTGGGCTTTAGTTTCCTCATAAGAAAAATGAGGAGGTTACATTAGGTGACCTTTATAGCTCCCTACGGCTCCAAATCTGTTTTCCTATAATCTAATATGGGCAGTGGATAGAACACTGGGCCTGAGGTCAGGGAGACTCATCTTCCTAAGTTCAAATCTGGCCTCAGACATTTCCTAGCTGTGTGACCCTATGTAAGTCACTCAACTCTGTTTGCATCAGTTTTCCCATCTGTAAAATGAGCTGGAGAAAGAAATGGCAAACCACTCCAGTATCTTTACTAAGAAAACCCCCCAAGGGGGCCACAAATGGACACGTCTGAAAAACTAAACAAACAACCTAACATAAATTTATTAAATAGCACTTATGGCAAAGATTTCAGCTTTATGAATGGCCAAAAAGCTGTAAAAATGAAAGGGTTGGCCCCTTTCTAGCTTTACATTAACAGTGCTATTAAGGGCTTACCAAGCACAAGGCATTCCACAGGTTGGGGTGATGGAAAACACAGGTCCAATAGTCTGCCCTTTAAAAGCTTTTAATCTAGTTAGGGAGATGAGGTACTTATGTGAAAAGTTAAATAACAAAAGATTTAAGTAGATATTCAGGGCAACAATAGCATTGATGTCACAAGGCTGTCAGTGATGAATTGCCAGTAATGGAACAGACCAGAAATTCTATAATCAAGAAATGAGAAATGTCTTGAACTGAAGCATTTCAGCCAATTTTAGCTTCAGTGCTAGTTTGAAAATTGATAGGTTTCATCTTTCCTTCAAGAGGAGGGAAATATTTTTCGATTGTTTGCAATGACCTTTTAGTTCCCAATGGTTAGGGATTCTAATGCAAGGCTCAATCCACCCTAGAAACACGACATGGCTTAGGACTGGAAACAAACAAAAACAAAAACAGACAAGACAACATTTCCTGCAAAAATGAAACCCTGCATTTATTACAACAACACCCGTTTTCAAAATTGGGTTCCTATGTTAGTCACAAAAGCCCTACTGGGCCTTTAAGACAGATAGCCCTCATGTTTATGCATGCCACATTGAGGAGCTGGGATTTGGTTTCCTTTAATTATGCATGCACTGAAGAAAGCATCTAGCAAAAGTTACTTATGTAATAACTAGCTCCTCTTCCCCCTCTACCCCAAACCTAACTCTACTCCCACCCAGAATCAATTTAAAATGGAGCACTTGACATAACTTTATTGGTATATCTTTCTTCTGCATTTGACCAATCAAAATGATAATTTAGACAAACTGTGGACCGCAGAGTGCATTATCCAGCAATATCTCATTATTATGCAAAAAATCAGATATTCACAGCAACTGTCTCATCTATTTATTGTTTGGTTACTCATCTGGAAATTTTAATACTTTCTTCAGGGGCAGGGGCTGGTAATAAAAAAATAGATCTATATATCAAACCTTTAACTTCCAGCCATCATTGTGTGCCATAATACAGATGGAGTAGCTATCAGCTCTCTTTACTGTGTTGGTTTATTTACTTCAACAGAGAATGTAGATTTAAATGGGATAAAGTAAGGAAGTGGGCTTCGAGCTCCAGAGTCCTGCTTGACAATTGAATTTCTTTGTAAACGTGATGGCTGACCAGTCAGCCCAACCATTGTCTATGCAACAAACACTCTAGGATGAAAGTCAATAGCATACTATAAAGTAGCCTTGAAATATGGTATTGAGCACTGGAGTCAGAAGAGGTGAGTTTGAATCCTGGTTCTGCTACTTACTACATGGATGGCCTTGAGCAAATCACTTTACCCTCTGAGACTCAGTTTCTTCTGTTGTGAAATGGGAGACTGTACTAGGTAACCTCTGAAATAACTTCTAATTGTAAATCTATCATCCCATAGACATAGTTGGCGATGTTCACAGGGCTGAGTTTGTAGTAGAAAAATCAGATATTTGCAGGGAGGGGGTAAGACTACTTGATCTTACAAGGATTAGTAGATATGTTTCTTTAAGAATGATTAAAGGTGTTTGTTTTATTGTGATGTTGCATTCCTTTCATTTGCTTGGCTGGCAATGAAGACATGGTTCAAAGACTTGCTTCTGCACTCAGATATCCTAGTACATTTTGCCCTACATTCCATTTTCTAATTGATCACATGTTGCCTTTTATTACTTTCTGATTGCACAAGTGTGTAAGCCTGGTGTCCCACATTAAGACCACGCTTTCCCTGAGGATGGGAACTGACCACATCTTAGATTTCATTTCTGTCTCATATAGTACCTACATTGGAGGCAGCAGAGTATAGTAGATAGTGTTCTGGGTTTGGAGGCAAGAGACCCTGGGTCTGAATCCCACCTCTGACACCAACAGTATGACTGCTGGCAAATCAGTTCCCCTTTCTCATGTTCAGTTTCCTTAACAGTGAAATAGAGAAAACAATTCCTGAGGTACCTACTTCAAATGGCTGTTGTGAGATATAGATGAGTTCAGATATGTAAAGAGCTTTACAGACCTTGAAGCATTATTCAAATGTTAGTTATCATTATTATATTGTTGTTGTTGTTTATATTGTTATTATTGTGAGTGTATAATATTGCTAAGTTAGATTAATTTCTAGAAATGTGTGCCCAAGTCTGCATAGTTATATAAAACTCATTTATTCCTAGGAAGGATCGATCAGTAATCAAGAAGTAGTTATTAAGAACCCAGCTTTTTTAAAAAAAAATTTTTTTTCAGTTACCAAGCATTTATTTTCTCTCATTCTCACTCCCCCATCAGAAAGAAAAGAAAAGCAAAATCCTTGTCACACATATAAAAAGGCAAATAAAAGAAATTCCTCCATAGGCCAATGTAAAAAAAAAGCGGACTTGCTAGGTGACTGGATATGGTGGATGAGAGGGAGGAAAGTCAAGGACTCTTAGATTTTGATCCTGGGTGATTGGGGAAATGATGATGATATTATCCGAAATCAGAAATGAGAAGGAAGAATAGTTTTTGGTAGGAAGATGAGAGGTTCAATTTTGGCTGGAGGTGTTTGTAAGACATCTAGGTGAAGAGGAGGATTTTAGATAGGAGTCACAGGTAGTATAAGTAATGGTTTTAAAAAACCGATTTAGTTCTCATTGAAGTTCACTGAAGCCATGAGAGTGCCTGAGATCATGCAATTAAAGAGTTACACTCCTAAAGATAGAGTTTTTAGGAGAAAAGGAGGAGGAAATTGATGTCTTGGAGAATAATTACATGTGGGGGTGGGAAGGAGGAACTAGACAAGAAGGATTAGTCAGAGAGGTAGGAGGAGGCCCAGGAGATATCTCACAAAATCACAAAAGCCAAGGGATAGCGAATAGAGCTAGGCCTCTAAATTCAAGAAGAAGAATACATGGTGATTAGGCATAAAAACTCAAAAGAGCAAGACAAGGCCAGGGAGTGGGGAAGGGTTGCATAAAAAAGGCAAAAGGGAATACAGTAGGAGGAAATAAATCCTGATCTAATTATATATTTAAAATTTGCTTATTAATGAAATGTATTTCACTATTCCGTTGATGTTTGCTTTGGAGCAGTAGGGAAAGGCCTGAAAATGGAGAAGGCTTTCTCCTTTGGATAGAGAGATTAGAATCAAATGTATTTCTCTTCTTCCTTCTTTTTTCCTTTACTGTCCCAATAAAATCTGTTCTATAACAATGCCAAAGCGAGAGTATACATCTAGTGCTTAAAATAGGTTTTATTTTATTTTGTCAGAAACACAGAAGTATTATGAAAGGAATGCTTCACCAGGGTACTGGCTTACAATGGCTCGGTGATGTAGCCTCAGAATCACAGATCATATAGCAATTTCTTTCTTTCTTTTTTTTAAGGCAATCAAGGTTAAGTGATTTGCCCAGGATCACACAGCTAGTAAATGTCTTAAGGCCAGATTTGAACTCAGGTCACACAGTAATTTCAAACATGAACCATTTTACAGGGATGCTGCTTTCAACATCAATGGCACTCTTCTTCCTCTTCCCCATCTCAAACAGGGCAAGCTTCTCATTGGGAGACATTAATAATAGAGGACATTTACATGGGACTTCTCAAAAGTCTTAGTGAGTCTTTTGAGATACCCTGTATGGCTTCTTAAATTTATTATCTCATTTGAGCTTCACAACAACCCTGTGAAGTAGGTCCAAGTATTATTATTCTCATTTTACAAGTAAAGAAAATGAGGCATCAAGATCTCAAGGGACTTGCCCAGTGAAACATGGATAGTAAGTGTCAGTTGGACAAATTCAAACCCAGGTTTTCCTGACCCTGAGTCTTACACTCCCTAGCATGCCACACTCTCTCAACAAAAGAGCAATCATATTGGTCAAAAGGTTCCTCTTTGAATGCTTTCAATTTTCCACTATGAATATTGTCTTCCAACTTTAAGCACTTCATTCCCCTAGATGGACTTGCCTGGTTCTTAGAAAATACATAAAGGATCTGTGATTTCATCAGTTTGAGTGACTCCAGGTATGGGAACTTCCTTGACTAATAGAAATCACAGCCTATTGACTTAGTAAATAAGTCCTGTGGACTTGTTTGAGGTTCAAAAAGGTTCAAAGACTTGCCCAAGGTTTACAATACAATAAGTTTCAGATGAGGGATTTGGCACAGATCTTCCTAACTCCAAGCCTGTTTTGTCCACTACAATAGGTTTGCCTCTGATTGATTATCTTGGAATTTATTTGGGGACCTGGTAAGCTTTAGTTCCATGATACTTTCTTCCATTGACTGCTAGCAGTAGTAGCAACCCATGCTGAGAATACTGAAAGAGAAGGGCAGCTAGGTGGTCCACTGGATAGAGCATGGGTTCTGGAGTCAGGAGGACCTGAGTTCAAATCCGGCCTCAGACCAAACACTTGACACTTACTAGCTGTGTGACCCTGGGCAAGTCACTTAACCCCAACTGCCTAAAAATAAAAAAAAGAGAAAATACTGAAAGAGAAAGTAAAGGTTCTTCATTCTAGAGCAATTAATCAGATAATTGTGATTAAGGTTCTAGGTACACAGTATAGTCATATCTGGATTTATACCTAATTAGACCAAAATGAACTGATATCATTCACTCACAGTAACCTGGAAATTACTTGAAGTCATAAAATTCTTAACCATTTGTGGAGTATTTTGATATAGAGACACAGGACTATTTTCTAACCATTTGGTCATTTAACAATGATTATGATTTCTGTCATGACTTAATTAGCCTAATGTTATGAGTCTGTGGTAGTTACAAGTCCATGCTTATGTCCACATGATGCCAAATAATAGGATAACTGACTGAAGCAAATCAAAATTCCACAGTGAATTACAACCAAGCACCATCTGGGGAAGATCTGGATGCCGCAGAGATACGACCTGCTGAAAAGGGCCAAGGAACCTACCGGCTTCATTAACACCATGTTGGCAAATTGCAGAATAAGCTTGCCAAGGCACAGAACATCTGAAGACCATTCGCCAACACTCAGTTCTCTTCTTGGAGGGGTGGGGGGGGGAGTGAGGTAAGTTTATTAGAACAGTGGAAAGAGTGCTAGATCAAGATGACCTGGGTTCAGATCCTGACTCTGCCAGTTACTTGCCATGTGACTCTGGCCCTCAATTTCTTCATCTATAAAACTAGGGGAGGGTAGAATAGATGCCCTCTTATGTTTATTCTGGTTCTAAATCTAAGTCAACCTTATTTCATAGTGAACACTTGATCAAGTTTATAAACAGTCCCACTCCCTCTCTGGCCTCACCTTCTAAAAAAGGAATCAAGATTGCCCAGTTTTCTCTTTGGAAGGTCAGAGATTTGGAGGTCAATTGCTAGTGTTTAATCATTCTTTAATTATTTTGTATTACTTTGCATTTTTAACAATTTATGTACTTGTATCTCCCCAGCAGAATATTAGCCTCTTGAAGGCAAGGACTGTTTTATTACAGTGCTTGTATTTCCAGACCCTAGCTCAGTGTCTTACATGTAGCAAATTTTTCATAAATTTTTAAAAAATTGAATTGCATTATGATATTAAGTACACTTGATCCTTTTCTTCTTTGAGACTCATAACATGAAAAGAGGAAACTGAAACATTGTAGTGGGTAGAGCACTGGATTTGGGAAGCAAGAAGACCTGGGTTCAGATCCTAACTCAGATATAAAGTTATATATAAGATTATAAATAACTGTGCATCCCTGGGCAAGTCACTTAATCTCTCAGCCTCAGTTACCTCAACTATAAAGTGAGAAGATCAGACTTTAAAGCCTTTCACCTTTTCTGCTTTAGATTGAGGATTCTATGAATTCTTGGTTTGCATTTTGCTCACATACCTTGGTGGCTATACATGTGTACCTTTCTTCTGCAATTTTACCAACAGTTCACTGGCTACTGCTAAGGAACTGGAATCTCTTTGTTAATAGAGCAAAAGCAGCATAAGAAAATGAGTAAGTATTGAATACAGAAGGCTTTAAAATTTTGTCTGACAGGATGGATGTATTTTTCTATGGATTTCTCACCAAATTCTTTATAAAACAGTCCTGCATAAGTCATCAAGAGGGCTTGAATTTATATCTTTTTATCTTTTGTATATTTTCCCCTCTTCTATTTAGAAATTCTGAGCCTAAACTGTAGAATACACACCATTTGTCCAATAGCCAATAATGAATGATTAAAGAATATTTTGTTTTGTTTTGCTATCAGAAAATGTTATACGGTGGATACATATTGATAGAGACAAAACAACAAAGCTGAAAACAACTAGGTGGCTCGGTGGATAGAACACTGGACCTAGAGTCGGGAAAATATGAGTTCAAATTTTTCTTCAGACATTTACTAGCTCTGCAACCTTGGGGAAGGAGAAGAGAAAGAATTAGCATTTATACAGGACCTACTATGTGCCAATCAAATCACATAACCTCTATCTGCCTCAGTTTCCTCATCTGTAAAATGGGGATAATAATAGAACTTTTACAATATTTGTAAAATACTTTGCAAACATTCAAACGTGATATAAATGCTAGATGGCTGTACTTAAAAGGCTATTAGCATACAATCTCTATAGGTTGTTCAGTTTATTTTTTTTAAAGTATACGTACACAATTGAGAATAGAGAACTAGCCTTGAAGTCAGGAAGATCTGGGTTCAAATCCATCCTCTGATATGTTCTGATGTTATGAGTCTGGATGAGACACATGGTGTCTGTCAGTTAAAGAAGGGTCATGGGGATGGAGGAAGGGAGAAAATTTGGAACCCAAAGTAAAGTTTTAAAAATACATGTTAAAAAATTGTTTTCACATGCAGCCAGAAAATAAGAAATACAGGAAATGGGGTATAGAAATCTATCCTGCCCTACAGGAAAATAGAAGGGGAAGGGGACAAGAGAAGGTGGGGAGAGATGGAAGGGAGGGGAAATTAGAGGAAGGGGTATTCAGAATGCATGCCATCTTGGAGTGGGGGAGGGACAAAATGGGGAGAAAATCTGGAACTCAAAATCTTATGGAAGTGAATGTTGTAAACTAAAAATAAATAAATTTTTAAAAATAGAAAAAAGAAGGAGGGTCATATACATCCAAGTAGGGAATCACAGGTACAGAACCCCACTTCTAGTCCCCTTTCTCCAAACCTATAAATTTCATATTATATTTTAAAAATAACAGCTTGCATTTATGTAGCATTGTAGATTTGTGAAATGCTTTTACACACAGCGTCTCAATTGATCGACATGACAACCTTGTGAGGGAGGTGCTATTGTTATTCCCATTTTACACAGGAGAAAACTGAGGCACAGGAAAGTTTAAATGCTTTTGCCTAGAGTCCCATAATGCCATAGAGGATAGAGAGCTGACCTAGGAGCCAGGAAAACCTGAGTTCAAGTCCTGCCTGTGATACCTCCTGCCTGTTTGACTCTGGGCAAATCACTTTCAGTACTCCTAGCAACTCTCTAAGACTACAAGACGAAGAGAAGGTACTGACCTACATTAGTAGAATGAGTTTTCTTATGTGGAATTCCTTGTTCTAGTGAAATGATAGGTGAAGTCTCTATCCCCATCCTAACATGTAGCTAGTACTATATTGGATGGGTCTGAGTTGGGAATCGAACCCAGGTCTTCCCGATTCCAAATGTCAGACAATATTTACTATGCTATGTTGTTCTTTTGTTAGTTCTTTCAAAAGAGAAAGAAAGAAAGAAAGGAAGAAGGAAGGAAGGAAGGAAGGAAGGAAGGAAGGAAGGAAGGAAGGAAGGAAGGAAGGAAAAGATGAGGCTAGTATGGTGGCACCAACCTGTAATCTTTGCTGTATGAGAGGAGGTTGGTGGATTACTTGAGCTCTGAAATTATGAGCTACAGTCATACTAGAATCAATCACATACTAGCACCAGCATGATGAACCCCTATTAGTGGTGAGCCTCTGTGAGTAGTGAGCCCCTTTTAGGGTGAGGCTCTGTTAGTGGTGAGCCATTAGGCTATCTAAGGATGGGTAAATTGACCCAGCTCAGCACCAGAACAGGGATAATGAGTAGTTGGATTGGGCCCATTGGTGACAGTCGATTTTCAGGCTGGGAGAGATAGTCTTAAAAAAGATATTATTGTGACCTGAAATTCCATCTTCTAGTAGTATCTGTGGAGGGGAAGGTTTGAGTATATGTATGGAGTTTGAGTACCTTCTTTCTCTTCCACCTACTTTGAAAATTACTTCCTGATTTAACAAAGATCAAGTCTTTCTTTGTACAAATGGTTAAAGTAACAATACATTTCCTCCACATTTGGATGGTAAGCCTGTCTCGGGACTTCAATAGCAGTGATATTCTCCTGGCTGTCTTTGAACTTATAGACACTCAAAGATGAAACCCATCTCCTTTTCCTTGGCAAGGCTCGTGACTTCAACAAGCATGTCTGATGTTCCTAAGGTACACTGATTCTTGGCTAATTATGCTCTAGCCCTTATGTTTACATGGCATTATGCCCACTTATAAAGGGCAAGACAGTTCTACTAGTCCACATATGTCAATTGAACTTGACCCTCAACATGAGCTTATCCTCCATCCCTTCTCTTTTCCCTTTGCTTCTAATAATATGGTCCCCAATCCATATGATTTTTTAATTTTTTTCTTAATCATCCCAATTAACACTTAAAAGGCAGTCTGATCAAGAAAGAAACCAAGAAGTCTGTGGGCACTTGTGGCTGGCAAAGATGCAGGTTTTTGCACAGTGGCCATTTGGGAAATCCACAAAGACCAGATGGTGTGTCACAACATATGTTACATATGAGTACAGCCCTAAGACACTGCACATGAGGAAAGCCCAAGGCAGAAAATGACCCCAAGGAATAAGTACAAAACACAAAGGAACCAAAGTGGATCACAACCAAACTGAAGTTCTGGAGTTATTCCAAGGAATCAGTCAACCCAAGAGTTACTGCCGATTTGATTAAATCAGTTGTCTATAATATCCCTCTTTATTGCTGGCAAGCATCTTCTCATATTTATGTTGATGCTCTGGCTATACAGTATATACATGGCCCTCCCTCATGTGCTTGAATGCAAGCACAAGTTTTAACATATTCAAAATTGGCCCCATATAATTTTATGAAAAGCAGCTGAGCCAAATAGCACTGCCTCCAGATACTTTGATTTTCCTGGAAGTCAATGTACGAGGCATACAAATGTAAAAGAATTCAGACTGGGTATTTTTTGTAGGCCAATAAGCCAGTGATTTGATTTTTAGAATAAAAAAGTGTAATAGTCATAGGATATTAAAATGCATTTACATCAGTTCACAGGTCCATATTTTAAATCTGATTTGCTATTAATTTTTAAAAAATACAAATTCTGACCATCATCTCTGAATTTGACAAATTTTAATCCTCTCCTAGATGGAAAAATGTCATTCAGTTTACATCAAATTAAGTAATATATTTAAGTACTTCGCAAGCCTTAAAGTACTATATAAATGTTAGTCATTATTATTGTTGATATTTTTATTACATTGCTTTTATTTTTTGTTTTTATTTTTTTTTGCTAGATGTACAATTTCTTACTCTCACCAGTCCATGACAAATACCTGTGAACTTACTTGAGACACCAATGGAAGAAGAGGAACGCTCCTTTTCTTCAGTGTTCCAAATTATGCCAGCAGGGCCATCTCCAGTTGTCCTGATCTATATGCTGCCACTGGATGACTCCGGAGGACAGAGTGAGGCTGGTGATTTTGCGCTGTCCTCCCTCACTTAAATCCAATTCACTTGCAAGTTAAGGCATCACCTCCCTGATGTCATGGTCCTCTTTGAGAAAAAAGGACAAAACAACAATGACGACTGATTAATTGTGCCAACTAGTCATCTGCCTGCTTCTACATCATCACACCATGTGAAACACACAAAGTAGTTTATTCTTTGGTCATTCCTTTCTATCCTTCCATATCTTTAGTCTGAAAATGGCAAAGGGGAGTAAGGCAGGGTGCCACACCAAAGACGTGTTCCCTTGGCATTTATATCTTCATTCCTAAATATGAAAAGAGTGAGCTGACACAGTACAGTATGTTTAATAAAGCTATGTGGAGATGGTGGTGATGACACTAGTATCAGAGGAGTAATATTTGAAGGGAGCTATTTTGTTGTTAAATCATTTCAGTCTTGTCCAACTCTTTGTAACCCCATTTGGGTTTTCTTGGGAAAGATACTGGAGTGATTAGCCATTTCCTTTTCTAGTTCCTTTTACAGATGAGGAAACTGAGTCAAAAGGGGTTAAGTGATTTGCCCAGGGTCACATAGCTAGTAAGTGTCCAAGGCCAGATTTGAACTCAGGTCATCCTGACTCAAGGTCCAGCTGCCCCAAAGGAGCTATATAAAATGTTTATTACATTACACCTTTGTCACTACATAAATAAATGGGAGTTCTCTAATGGTTAGGAAAAGCCTTCTCCCATACAAGGCTAAAAACCATTTCTAGATATTTAGGGCAAGAAGCCAAGATTTATTCCTTCCTCCAGTTTGGACCAAAGGACAAACAACAACAATGACGACAGCAACAACAGTCTTGGCCGTAAAAGAATTCCCAATAGCTTTAGAATGAGAGGCCCAGTACTACCCCAAGAGCTTTCCTTGTACATTCGGTAGCCAGACAATAGATTCAGGCACATCACGTGTTACATAGTCATTTCATCCCATCCAACCTCCAGACAATAAGGGGGCTTTAATCCTAAACATAACGACAAGAGAATATAGCTCTGGGTTCTCCAGCCTCATCTCCATCATCAGCACCACCACCCTGCCATGATGATTGATCTATAGCTTTATGATTTTCAACAAAATCAACTTCAAAAGTACAGAGAAAAGTCATAGAGCATACTCCCCCCGTTTTTGGAGTAAAGAATTATTCTAGTGAAAACTTATTTGAATTGTTGGAATTCAAGAACTCACTCTACCCACAGGTTGAAAGAAATTATTTTTCCAGCTTTCTCCTCCACTACTTCCTTCCATTTATTTTATGCTCCTGGCAAATTGGCCTATTTCCCATTTCCCCATACGTAGTCAGCTTTTTAGGGCCCCTACCCTTTGTTCATGTTGTGGTCCACTCTCCCTGGAATGTGAAATGCCCTTCCACGCTCTTCTAAGACCCTGGGCTCTAGAGCTAAAAGAGAACTTTGAGATCATCTAGTCCAGCTACAATTATCCTTTCCATATTGCCACTTTCCCCATTACAATTTTGATGTATCGTGGGTTGGCAAAAGAATTTAAGTGGTGATTTTGGGGGAACTTTTGTGGAAGCCGTAGATGACACAGAAAAAGTTTAGAAACTCAGAAATGCATAAAATATGTGTATGGTATTGTACAATATCAACATATTTTATGTTTTAATACCATAAACATAGACAATTTCTTTTTAAAGTTAAAATAAGTAAAAAGTGAAAGTCTGCAAAATGAACACAAAAGCCAACAGATGACACACAAAGCTTAGAAACGTAGAGATATCTTAAAAAGTTTAGTAACTCATAAATGCATAAAATGTATGTACTGTTATGTATAATATTACCTATACAGTATGCATTTTACTGTTTAACAACATAAATGAATAGCTATACATTTTTTCTTAAAATTAAACTTGTAGGGAAAGAACTATGGTTCTATACACAGTTGGGGATGCCATCTCGAGGTGATCTCACAGTGATCTTTGTATCTCAAGTTTCTAGTATTTTGTGTCATTTAAATTGCAAAGGGAGGACCAAAGATTTTCACATTGATTTTCCAGATTGTGGGGTGCAGTGCCCCTAACCTTTCTGATGTGGAAGGGATAACTGTTCTTTAATTTATAGATGAGACTACCAAAGCCTCAAAATGCTAAGTGACTTGTCCAAGGTCATAATAGGAAAAAATTGGCAGAGCCAAGATTCAAACCCAAATCCTTTGACATTAACCCTAGTGCTCTCTCTACCATACCATGATGCCTTGTATCTATGCATCTCTTAAAAAATTATTTGATCTGTCTTTTTTAAGTTCCTACATAAAGACACCCCTTATTTTCATTCAGTAATGGTCCTTCTGGGTACAATTAATTTTGTTTTCATATTTCCTATTAGACTTATTCCATTCATGGAAACAGAAAGTAGCCAGTGCTACCCAGAGCACACTGCTTGATAGCCATGAATGTCTTACTTTGGATATAACTGGAGCAGAGATTGCTGCAGAAGTCATCAAGAAATATGAAGTTTATGACAGATTTGTGCAAAGAATTGACTTTGTATCTCTGGAAGGAAAGAGTGAAAATATAAGCCATTTCTTAGTGGTGACTAATCATCTCATCAGGTATGCACAAATATTCCTAACCATGAGTCAGATAGCATCCATATTTGTTAAAGTGTTTTGAGGAAAATGTTTTTCAGCATATGGATTCCCTGCTAAGGTCTACTCTGACCAAGACAGAGACTTTGAGAGCAAGTTTTATCAGGAAATGTTGGCTTCAGCAGGTATCAAAAAGTCTAGAACTACACTTCGTCACTGTTGAACATAATCAGATACTCTGAGACCAGGAAAAAAACCCCAAAATACCTCAGTAGAGTCAATATAAGGTAGCTAGGTGGCCCATTGTAAAGATGCTAGACTTGGAGTCAGGATGACCTAAGTTTGAATCCTGCTTCAGACACTTACTAGCTGGGTGAATTTGGGCAACACACAACCACTGATGGCCTCAGTATTTTTATCTGTAAATGGGAATAATAGTAGCCCCTACCTTCCAGGCTTGTTGTGAGGACTGAATGAGATAATATACATAAAGCATTTTACAAACCTTAAAATATTCTGTAAATGCTATCTATTGTTATTATTATTATTATTATTATTATCGTGGATTACTTTGGTTTTCCATTATTTTATATATGGCACAGCCCCCTCTTCAGCTCTAGGTTCTCTGAAGACTGGGACTGTCTTATCTAAACTTACTTTCTCTTCTAGCACCTAGCACAGCGCTCTACACATTTAAAAAAAAAACCTGCTTAATAAATATTTGTTGAATTGATCATTGTAACTGACATTGGTATAGCACATTAAAGTTTTCAGAGCCCTTTGTGTGTTTTATCTCTGAGTGTGGACTAGATGGTTTCTAAAGGTCCTTCTAACTCTAAGCCAAGGATCCCATGATTTTTAAGAAAAACCCAGTGTTGCTGGTCTTACCATCCCTACTTTACAGCTGAGGATATTGCAGGGAGATGAGGGAAGGAGCACAGTACTGTAGAAAGGACTCTAAAGTCAGAGGTCCTAGGTTCAAACCTTGGCTTGGTCACTTTTCACCCATATGATGCTGGGCAGGTCAGTTCACATTTCTGGGCCTAGGTTTCCTCTTCTGTAAAAATGAGGGAATTGCCTTGGAATTCCCTTCTAGATAGAAATCTATGATCCAAATGAAACTTAAGCTGGGAGAGCCTCAGTTTATTACTTGCCTGTGAACACCAAGTTAATAAGTGTCAGAAGCAGGATTTGACCCAGTGTCGTATGGTATTACATGACTGTCTCCTTCCTATTTCCCATGAACTGGTAGCTTATTCAGGCTTCTGGATATCTAGTTTCCCCATCATTGACTTTTGGATGGTTTAGGCAACAAGAAAATGAAAATCTAAACAGTCAGTTATGCTACTTATGAACATTACGAAAAGATGAGAGGAAGAGATTAAAACTCTTGGTTCTACTGAAGTATTCTGATGACCCATACATAGATTTGGAGGAGAACTCTGCCTATTTAATGGTTGCAGATAATAGAGTCCATGCATTGAAAATTAGACTACATTTTTGAAAATTATGACAAAGAACAAATTTTATCATAATTCCAAGAATAAGAAAAGCACAAAGAGAAGAGTGGTCCTTGCCTAGACTGCTATAATGACATTGTTAAGGTGACCACTCATCGTTTATTTTCAAGTCAGCAGTACAGAGACCATTTCATCCTGTCATTTCATCCTTGTTTTGTTTTGCGGGTGTTTTTTTTTCTTTTGCCCTCTGTATACCTGGCAGAATCATAACTTTTCACTGAGGCATCTAATTTCTTAGCCTTGGAGCAGAAGAGAAACATTTTTCAAATTTTCTGATGATAGTCAAAGGGGATTGCTCTGTGTGTACACTTAGATGAATTAAGCTCAAAGCCTCCCCACTTGGATGTGTGAACCACCCAGACAAAGATGAAGGTTAACATAGTTTAAGGATGAAATATAGACCATTCTGTGCAAAACCACTGTGTTGCAGTTTAATTAAAAGAATTCATTAAAGTGGTGCCCCATCCAAGGTAATTAGTATGCGTAATTTATGCTTTGCCTAATACACAAGGGCAGTAGCCTGAATAATAAACTCAAGTTAACCTTAAGTGGAAGAGATTGGATGGTCAGATGTTTATTTAGCTCAGGTTTGCTCACGAGTTAAGGTTAAAGAGGTGAAATTCAGTTACACTTAATTAATTAATACCTCAGATTTTCTTTATGAAAATCCTCTCTGCTCAAATGGATAAAAGTTTCTTGCAGGATGACATGGTGTCACTATTGCTATTCATAGATAGGTCTTCTAGTGATTTGGTTCTAGTCTGAGTGAATCTCACTAAGGTTTGACTTGCACAAATAATTGCACAGATGGAATTACTACATTGTATGAAGGAAAAAGCATAAGAGAGGGAAGAATGCATCCAAAGAAGGGCAACCAGGATTAATCAACAGGATCCAATAAGGCTAGTATAATTTTTCCTACTTAAGATGCAGGTTTGTTTTAAAGATCTAATGAGATTATTTATGTGAAAGCTCTGTGAAAACTGTAAATCATGATCTAAATGTAAGGTATCATTACTAAGGTAAGACTTAATATAGGAAAGACAGCATGGTACTGTGGAAAGACTCTTGAATTCAGAGTCAGAGGACCTGGAATCGAGTTCTGACATGTATTTCCTATGTGACATTAGGTAAGCTGATTCACATCTCTAGGTCTCTGGTACTTCATCTATAAAATGAGAGGAGGGGATGAGCAGGCTGTATGGCCTCTAAGTTCCTATCCAGCACTAAATCTTGTGACTTGCTCTCGACTTCCTAACTCAAAGGATTTGTGGTGTGAAGGTGACCTTGGGCTTCCTATGACTATGCCAGCAGAATACAGGCCCTGCTAGGTTTTACCAAGCTGGAAAGGCTTAAGATATAAGATAGGTAAGATAACTCCAAAAGACTCATGATGGAAAATGCTGTCCTCATCCAGAAAAAGAACTGTGGAGATTGAATGCAGATAGAAGCATATTTTTTGCTCTCTCTTCTTTTTTGTTTCTTCTTTCTCATGGTTTCTCCCATTGGTTCTAATTATTCTTTACATGACTAATGTGAAAATAGGTTTAATATGAGTGTACTTTGAGTCTATATCAAATCACATGCCATCTTGGGGTGGGGAGAGGGGAGAAATGGGGAGAAAATTTGGAACTCAAAATCTTATGGGAGTGAATGTTGAAAACTAAAAATAAATAAATAAATAAAAGATATAAGATAGGCATAGTAGACTATATATCTTTCATCCAGGGACCAGTCTAGCTAGGTTTAAAAAAGCTAGGGTTTTTTCTGCGTTTGAGCTCTTACTCAGTATGTTTACAAGGAAAGTTTAGAGACTACAGAAAGTAATAGCATTTGTTATGTCATTGGGTACAGAGATCACATTTCAAGTATTTCACATACTTCACCATGTGTTTAATCACCTAAACCGAAATTGCTGAATCTTGCATGATTTGCTTTATGTAAATTATTTTATAATTACGTAGTGATACTATTGCTTTAAAGGTTTCTTTTAAGAAAAAATAAAAAGGATTCAATACCTTTTTAATCAAAAAGTATTTTACATCTTCTTACTTATTTTATAGGCTCAAAAAGCAGTATTAATATTCTTAAGACTTAATATAGATATGAAACATATCAAACTCCTAAATAATAAAATAGAAGCAAACACGACATTTAGAATTTAGATGTTGACAATCATCATCAGGTTGGTATATGGTGATTAAATTTTTCATCACAACTCACAAAGACCCTGCATTAGGGTATAGAAGCATTGCCATCTGTTTTGGTCGAGACCATATTCCTGATGATGACATTACAGATCCCTGAAATACTGACCTGTTGGGTAGGCCTTGAAGGATAACTTAGCTTCAATAGGGAAAAAGAAAGGGGGGGAGTATTCTAAGCAGTTCATGAGCAAAGATTTAGACGCAGAATGGACCCTATCATGTTTAGAGGGCAGTAAGTAATAATAATGATGATAGCTAGCATTTATACAGTGCTTAAAGGTTTGCAAAGTATTCTACAAATATTATTTCATATGATTCTCACAACAGCCTGGGGAGGTAGGTACTCTTATTAATCCCATTTTACTGAGACAGACAGAAAGGTTATGTGACTTTTGGGGAGCCATACAACTAGTAAATGTCTGAGGGAAGATTTGAATTTAGGTCTTCCTACTCCAGGACCAACATTCTATTAACTACAACACCTAGCTATCTGCCATTGGCCAGAGTCAAGTGTTCCTCTAGGACAGTTGAGAAATAAGGCTAGAAAAGTAGATTGGAGCTGTAGGAAGGACCTTGCAGAATTTATATAGTAGGAACACTGACTTGACTTACAAACTCTCAGAACATTACACATAGAAGGAGAAACAGGAAAATAAATGGATGGGATTGGGGAGGGAGCTTTTACTCTCTTCTCTACTGGGAACTCTGGAAAACTGCAAGAGGAATGGTTATCGGGTGAAACTTTTATATTTACCAGTAGATCCAGAGTTCTTGGTTGGAGACCTCTAAAATAATTTGAAACTGAGTGTTTGTTGTTTCATATTGCCATTTATTTTATTTATCTGTATTATTTCCCCTAATGAACCAAAAATCTTCATGAGGACAAGGACCAAGTATCTGAAAACACTTTGAAAATCATTGCATAATGTAAAAAATATGAGGTGTCTTAAGTAGAAGGAACTTCTTGTACATGTATCTTCAGGTCTAGCTCCTTTCGTCTAATGGGGCAGCTCTTAAAGCAGATGTTTAAACCTTAATGAAGAAACTTCCAGGAGATGAAAATAAAATAATTTCATCAGGGAGGCCCCATGGATTGTGGGAAGAATACTCTTTCCTCTAGGAACTAGGTAGCATGGCTTCTATCATTTCCTGTGATCATTCTATGATCTTGGGCAAGTCACTTGACCTATACAGGGATCAATGTCCTCATCTACCAACTGAACTATCACCTTCACAAAGCTTCAAGGGGTAAGGGAATCAAGGAAGGTCTGGGAATCCTGCTGACCATGAGGGGTGTGGGGGATCTAGTTGAGGGCAATTGTGAAAGTTAAATGAGATAATGGATGTAAAAGTGCTTTATAACATAAAGTATATATTTGCTGTTGTTCCATCGTTTTTCAGTCATATCCAACATTTTGTGACCCCATTTGGGGTTTTCTTGGCAGAGATACTGGAGAGGTTTGCCATTTCCTTCTCCAGATCATTTTACAGATGAGGAAACTGAGACAAATAGAGTTAAGTGACTTGCCCAGGATTAAGTGACAGCTAGTAAGTGTCTTATACCAGATTTGAACTCACAAAGATTTGTCTTTCTGATACAGCATTCTATCTCATGGTTAAGTGACCACTCGTTTGGTATCATTGTCCATAGGCAGGAGTGACGGTAATTTAAAATTCTAACAATATTCTATATTGACCTCAGAGTCAGGATATCTTGGATTAAAATTCCACCTCTGACATATGCTGACTCCAGGCAAGTCTTTTAGCTTGTCAACACCACAGGCAATGCTAAGATTTAAGTTGAAAAGATTTGAGTGGCAATGATCTACATTAGTAGAGGGAATTTCTTCTTTGGAGCTCCCTGCACAGATGAAATCACAGGTCTAGGCCAATATATGTGCATGATATGTACACACACACACACACATACACATACATATACATATATACACACACATACATATATGCATATATACACACCCACACATATATGTATGTATGTATATATATGCATGTATATATGCATATATATGTGTATATATATACAACTATATAATTCGCAGTCATTAAAAGAATACTCTTAATGAAATTAACTAACTCATATTAATTCAGGCTTCTATTATAATTAGAATATCATTCTTTAGGATTCATAGTAGTTTTAAATATAAACATCTTTCAAAGAGATTTATTGAGTTAAATCACAAGAAAATGGTGGAAGTAAGGTGAAGGGGTGTGACAACATATACCCATTTAGTAAGCAAGTGATACATCTATATGTTGCCATGCCCCATCATTATATATGCACACTCGCACGTACACACACACACAGACACACACAATCACTCATTTGACCATATTTAATTATATGTGTGTATTGCCACTCTCTCTTACCATACACACACATTACATATACATTTGATAAACACACACACACATACACACACATAGCCACATTTTCTTCCACCATTTTCTTGTTAACATTTTACTCAATGAATCTCTCTGGAATATTTTTATACCTAAACTACTATGAATTCCAAAGAATAATATTCTGACTCTATAATAAAAGTCTAAATTAATTTTATGATGGGTTAGTTCATTTCATTAATAGAAGTGTACTTTCTCCTAATGACCTAGAATTATAATAATAGAATCTTAGAGTTGGAAGGACCTCAAAGGTCATCCAATCCAACTCCCACTCAAAGCTGGAATACATTCTAAAGCATTTTCACAAAATTCTCATTCAACATCTAGATGAAGATTTTTATTTGAAACCTCTATTCAAAGACCTCTCTGAAGGTCTTGCCACTTTGGGACAGAGCTATTGCTGGAAAATTTCTTTCTAGACTGAGCTGAAATCTGCCTTCCTGTTTCTTCTATTCATAACTCTTAGCAGATGTTGACATAACTGTTCCCCTAATACTTCTCCTTACAAGATTAAACAAATCCAGCTCCTTCAAATGACCTTCACATGGTAGCTTTTGGATCCCCATACTTGCTCCAGCTAGCAAATGCCTTTCCTAACATGTGGCACCAAGGAATAGATACAATAATCCAGTTGTGCTATAATTAGGGCTTAGTACATGGAGCTCATTCCTCTCTTGTGGACTCTCAACTTTCTTAATGCAGCTTACGATCCCATTGGCTTTGGGGGCTACTATATCTTACCGTTGGCTCATAGTATTGAATTTTCAGTCCATTAATATCCATTTAAACAGTCCAGGATGGTGGCCTATGCCTGTAATCAGTCATCCCAGGAGGCTGAGATTGGCAAATCTCTTGAACTCAGGAGTTCTGAGCTGCAGTGAGCTAGCCAATTAAGTACCCAAATTAAGTTCAGCATTAATATGTTGACTATACCCCAAGATGGGAGGAGATTGCCAGGTTGCCTGTGGAGAGGTAAATCAGTCCAAGCCAGAACTAGTACGGGGTGAAACGCCTCTGCCCAATTGTAGTAATATCAGGCCTGTGAATGGTCACCATACTTCCAGCCTGGGCAATGTGGAGAGAGACCGAGGCCTTCCAAACATTAAAACCAGGTCTTTCTCACAGGGCTTTGTCTCTAGCTACACACCCCCTATCTCATACCAAATGCGACTGATTTTTTTTTATCTCAAATGCAGGACTTTACATTTATCCTCATCTTGTTAAATCTGATCTTTTTTCCAGCCTCCAAAGATATTTTCTGGATTTCTATTCTGTCATGGAATGTATTATTGTTTTTATATTTGTGCCAGCTAAAATTGCAATAATCAAGTGATAATATGATCTTAAAGGCTGCAAAATGTTTCACATACATTATCTGATTTGAGAGGTAAATACTACAAGTATCATTAACCTCAATTTGCAGGTAAGGAAATGGACGTTTTGAGAAGTTAGGTGTTTTGCCCTTGTTCAGACGCATAATATGTATCAGAGACTAGATTTGAACCCAGGTCTCTTCTGATTCTAAGTCAGGTGCTCCTTCTATGGGTGTCATCTATGATTTTTTTCCATGTCATTAATAAAAACATCAAAATATATATGTGTACATAGTATTGCCATAGACATTTTGGGAAATAACAGAGATTTGATCTTTATTTTCCAGCAGATTCATCCTTATAAGTGATGAGATAGAATATAAAAAAGAAAGCTAACATTACAAGACAATATATGCCCAGCTATGTCATCAAATAAGTGAGATAGACAATACAGACTACAGGAGAAGAGAATTATGTTTAAGGTATATTGGGCAGTCAGGTGGCACAGTAGATAAGAGTGCTGGGTTTGGAGTTAGAAAGATTCATCTTCCTGAGTTCAAATATAGCCTCAGAGACTTAATAGCTGTGTGACCCTGAGCAAGTCACTTAACCCTGTTTGCCTCAGTTTCCTTATCTATAAAATGAGCTGGAGAAGGGAATGGCAAACCACTCCAGTATTTTTGCCAAGAAAACCCCTTATGGTGACATGAAGTCAGACATGACTGAAATGACTCAACAACAATGTATCTAAAGTGTTTTGTTTATTTTGTGCTAAACTTAAAACTTCATTTATTTCATGCATGTTAGTTTCAGCTACCTTATAGTCTCTGTAGTAATAATAATTATAATAACTAGCATTTGTATAGTGCTTTAAGGTTTGCAAAGTGCTTTACAGTTATTATATCATTTGAGCCTTACAAGTCTGAGAGGTAGGTGCCATAATTATTCCCATTTTACAAATAGGGAAACTGAGGCAGATAGCAGTTAAGTGACTTGCCCGAGATCATACAGCTAGTAGGCATATGAGGCTGGATTTGAATTCAGGTATTTCTGACTCCTGCTCTAAAAGAGAAGAGTTGTATGGTACAGACGGGGGAAGAATACTGGATTAGAGATAAGAACACCTAAATTTAAGTCCTAACCCTTCTAGTTAGGTGGCACAGCGGATAGAGTGCTGGGCTCTGAGTAAGGAGAACCAGAGTTCAAATCCTTCCTCAAATACTTACTATGTGATTGTGGAAAAATCACTGGACTTCCTTGAGACTCAGGTTTCTCGTTTATAAAACAGGGTTTTATATACTACCCACAACCAATAGTTCTTCCGAGAAATCAAATGAAATCATGTAAGTAAAACACTCTGTAAACCTTAAAGTGCTATACAAATATTTATTATTGTTGTTATCATTTATCTGTGTGATTATAGCCAAACCATTCAAATCTGCGCTTTAGTTTTTTTCATTGACAACATGAGAGCATTGGATTAAGTGTTTGCTAAGGACCCTTCCATCTCTAACATTCTCTAATATATTCTGTTACACAGGAAAAGGTTTTTTTGGGGGTGAGGATATTTTACATTTTATTTAATCTTTGTATCTTCCTCAATATTTAGCAGAGTTCTTTATACACAGTGAGCATTTAACCAATATTTTTATGGGGCAGTGGAAAGAACATTAGATTTGGGGTGAGGAAAAAGCTAGATTTAAATTTCACCTCTGATATTTATTAGTTATATAAACATTGGCCGAACATTTATCCTAGCTGGGCCTCAGTTTCCTCATCTGTAAAATGTAGATAATAATATCTTCAATAGTTGCTTCACAGGGTTGCTATGAGGCTCATATGATAGAGAATAAATAAAGCACTTTGCAAATCTTAAAATAGTATTTCTTTTTACTCTGCATTTATTTATCACTTGTTTCCTCAGTTAGATTGTATGATCCTTAAGGGCAAAGATCACTTTTTTTTCACTTTATATCTCCCACTATGTTTTGAACTATGTCTTCCACATCATACATACTTAATAAATATTTGATTAATTAATGGTTTTTAAACATAGAGAATTTAACAGTAGGAAAAAAGCTCCGATGTTTTACTTCTTGTAAGCTCAACAGCTACTAAAACTAAAAATATAATCAAAAGTTGATCAGGTTTATAAATGCCTGTTCTCTCCCTGCGAGAAGAGGGGGAATCATCACCCACCAAAATATTTTGTACCAAAATATTTGTATTTGTGGCTATTTCGGTTACAAAACGTAAATGGGTTAATAAAAGCTAAACTGTCTCATCAAAAAATTTGATCCCATCTTTCTCATACTTAAAAGCCTCCTAATGTTTCTCATTTGCTAGTCTGATAATATAACTGATTTCCTTACCATCAGTTCTAAACATCTCCTCTGGTCCTTGATTTTCTAAATGGTCTTAAGTTGTACAAACTTTGTTCTTTGACCACTCCTGAGATCTCCACCTACATCTCCATACAGATGAAGGAATTTGATACTAACAAAGTTCATCAAAATTGACCACCTCAAGCAGCAGCTGGGTGGGGGATCATCTCTGGGTTCTAGAAGTGGTATCATAGAAATATACCCTCACATACTCCAGTATAATGACAGCCATATTCTGCTCCCTTCCTTCTCACTTTTTGCCTCATTCTTTAAATAAAAAAATTTTTGGAGACTAATTTTTATCTCTAAGAAAAGACCTTTAATTTTTAAACATTTGACTATTTTCCATTGTTCTTAAAATGACAATATAGTACTTGCCTCCTTGATTTCCTATCAGAGGATACAATATTCCATCTTTGATTTAAGTTTTATTGATGCAATTAAAAAAAGAAAAACTATAACACGTCTTTATATGCTATCACCTTCCAGGACCCTCACTTGTAACAAAGAAAAAGAGGTAAGGCAAAATGAACAGACACAGCTATACATCTGGCAGTGTATACAGTATATCTGCCTGCAGTCTGCCACTTCTTTGTCAAGCTGAGAAATGTATGTTTCACAAACAAGCCATCTTTCAACATGGTGGTCAATTCATTGGATCACTTATCAGATGGTAAAATGTATTAATTCCACTATTTAAAAAACAATTATGAACACCTACTAAATCCAAAGTTTCATGCCAGAATCCAGAGACATATGGAGATAAATAAGATGTGGTTCTCTCAGTAGTGCAAGAAACTTTCATTTAGATTTAGATAGAATTTAAAATGGAAATCGATTCATTTCTTTTTGGTTGTCTCATGTATGTTTGGGGAGTCTCACAAGTTTGACCAGCAAATAATACATTCTTTAAAAAGCTCTTTGAAGTAGGAATATGGAATACAAGAGAAAATCAAACCTATATTTCATGTATCAGTTGTTATCATGAAACTATATTTAACCATCTATTTCGCAAGTAGCAAAGTGGATTTTGGTCTATTTAAGAAACTGTAAATAAATATTGATACATAATAACAGGAGCTATTACTCACATTCTAAGTAAACCACTGATTCTAATTTACTTACAATTTTGCAGTAGCATCATTCCACAGAGAAAATTAGATTTTTACATATCATAGCAAATTACAAAGCCAAAATGTCAACTTCATATATCAGGCAATTACTTGTTCTGTTTATTTTGGGGGAAAATTTTTACATATATTTACTTAGAAAGCTGCACGGTTCCTCCAAAATAAATAGGGGCTATAATTCTTGCCAAAAACCCCACAGTTCCAGAGAGCCACTCATCAATTTCTAGCAGCATTAATGAGGAAAGGCGCTGAGACAGTCATTCATACTGGCTTTATGATAAGAGTAACCTACAGGGCAAATCAAGATTAAGGACAAAGGGAAGACAAACGGTTGGGGAAGCAGATCTATTTTTTTTTAATCAATCATTTGAAATCTGTGTTTACCACCTTAAGTGTTCCTGCAGGGTTGGAATATTTAGGCAAAGGAGGAGGGAGGATTAGGCCAGTCACAGCACAGAAGTGCCCCCTGAAAGGCTGTAGAATGAGTGGTCTCTTAAAGGCACAGATTGTTATAATAGGTGATGGAATCCGGGTACTGAGCTGTACTTAGGCACATTTGCTATCGAGTTGGAAAAGGATTCTTGCAAAATCTTATTCAGTGAAGCAAAGGTTCTCCCTCTGAAAAAAGTTTTCATGGCTATAAATGCTGAAATTATCAAGTGAGGCAGCAACTTCCATGAGCTTTCTACACGGACTGCCTAAAGAGTACCCCACCCCCAAACAGAATATCATGCAATGTGGTCTCTCTTGTGACTCCTAAAGATTTTGGAAAATCTGGGAAGATGGGTTTTTATTGGACCATTTTTATCCTGCATCTCCTGCTATTAGGTTATGACAGTGGAAGTTGTTTCTAAGAAGCATGGCTATGTTTAGGTAATTCAACAAAAGTTTATTAAGGACTTAGTATGTACAAGACATTCTGCTAGATTCTGGGGAAATGCTCATGGGGGGAGTTAAAATAGGTTTGAATTTATTTGGGCTACTCCACGTTAACCGTGTAACAGTGAATCTTTTTTTTTTCACATTTTCCTTATGAATGTTTCCTCGTTTCCAAAAGCAATGTTGCAAATAGATCTTTAAATAGTAGTTTTAAAAGATGAAATTATTTTTGGTTAAAACCTCAGCATAGCATATTGCATTCTAAGATAGCTCCTCTAAGTGAAAGTGAACAGAGGATTTTTATAAATGCTAGATTAAGTACTAAGAAAGCATGCCCCTTTCTGCTCAGTAATGGTTAAAATAAAAACAAAAACAACCCACAAACCTTAACTTGCATGTTATTGAAATGGTGATTTCTTCCTTAAATGGTCAAAGTCCAAAGTCTGTCTGTCTGTCTGTCTGTCTGTCTGTCTGTCTGTCTCTCTCTCTCTCTCTCTCTCTCTCTCTCTCTCTTTCTCTCTCTGCTTCCTGGCACATTGGAAATAACCAGGAAATAAGGAGAAGGAATTCACTATTAAGTCCTTGTCACTGCGTTCTTTTAGTCCTTGTTGACTTAGGAGGTTGGCCCAATTGATCTTCCATAATCGACTTAAGAGAATCAGTTCCCATTCTTTGAAGCCAGTAAGACTTGGGTTCAAGATCCACCTCTAACATGTACCAGCTGTGTGACCCTGGTTAAGTCATCAACTCCTCAGTGTTCTGGGCCTAGAATCTAGAGAACCCTCTAACGCTAAGACTTTAGATCGCTGCTAGCCCACAATAGTGTGGGGTGTTTTTCTCACCAGGCAGTTCCCTAGACCAATGAAATCACAGGTATCTATCCCTGTGCCTAATCTACTTACTGTGCATTTGACCTATCTGAAAGAAAAGGTAGCTCTGTCAATGAGGCAACTATTTCTGCTACGTGGAAAAGACCCTAATATTTTTCTGATATCATGTCCTCGGTAACTTCTGTTTGAGAAGACAAGGAAAAACATGTAGTTTGTGCTTTCCCTATTTAGAGAGCTAAAAAAAAGAATCTGGAGTCATGAATGATTCCAAGTATACTTTGGTGGCCTACCTGTCCATAGCAGGAATTGAATGGCAGCTGTCATCTACAATGTAAAATTTCCCACCTATTCTCCAATGCTTTTCTCGCAGATTCTCATTAGACACCCCACCCTCCCCAAACAACCTGCCTTCCATTCATTTGTACTTTTTGACTTAACCAGATAGCAAATAAATAAAAAATATGGAAAAATAAAAGTAGAAGAAATAGTATGCTTGTTTTTCTTTGACAAAACTTGCTAGTATCTTAGAAATTAAACAGATAATGACCCAAAAGACACATACTTATAGACATAGACCACAAAGGGGGAGGGGGGCAATCAATTTCCCTTCAATCAACAATCAACCAACAAGCATTTATTAAGCCCCTACCATGCATCATACAATGTGGATACAAAAAGTCCATAAATGAAATAGTTTCTACTTTCAAAGAGGTTGCATTCAAGTAGGGAAAAAAACGTGGACATCTAGATAAGAAAAATATTTAGTAAGTGCTTACTAAGTGCCAGTATATATAGAATATATGTGTATATGTATGTGTGTACACATATATACATACATTTATATGTATATAAATATGTAATATCTGTTTACATATATAAGTATATACATATGTGAATATATATTTAAGTATATAGAGAATACATATGAAGAGAATCAATATAAATAAATACAAAAATAATTAAATATAAGGTGATTTGAGAGGGAGGGCACTAGCAATTCATGAGCTCAGCAAAAACTTCACATAGCAGATGGTCACTTATCTATGTGACTTCATGAAACCTCTCTAGGTTTTGGTTTCTTCGTGTGTAAAATGAGGAGGTTGGAAGAAGTGATAGAGGTTTCTTCCTGCTCTCCATTCTGTGGTTCTCTAGCCTAGTCTAGACCTGTGATTTTGTTGGCATAGGGAAATCCCAAGTGAGAAAGTTCCCTCTACCAATGCAAGTAGGTAACTTCTCTGCCATTTATAGCTTTAATGCATTTTCTGGAGCACCAAGGAATTAAGTGACTTACCTAAGGTAACACAATCAGTATGTGTCAGAGACTAGATTTGAACCCTGTCTTACTGATTCCAAGGCCAACTCTCTTTTCACAGTGCTATGGCTCCTCTCTATAATTTGGAGTAAAAATAATTTCTGTTTCTAAAGGAGTGCCATCAAAGGCCTTGACTTTTTCTCATATGCTCAGGCAAAGTGGGCCCTAATCAACTCCAAAACTTTCTGGAAACATGGAAGAATTGGAAGGAACCACCCGAAAGCTTCTAAGTCAAAGAATTACCTTGTGATAAACTCACCCTGGACACCTTTGGATCCTATGGGAAAAAACACCTTACCAAAAATGATCATGTGAAAGTTCAATTCCAAGGACAGCAGAGCTTCATTGAATGAGCTCATTATCATAAGAACATTGTAATAGAAAGAGCAATGGACTTGAGTCCAAAATTGTGAGTTCTAAACTCCACTACTTAATAGCCAAATAACTTAGGGCAGAGCATTTAACTTCTTCATCTATACAATAAGGGAGTTCAACTATATGACCTCTACTGTCCCCATTCAGTTCTGACATTCTATACATTCTAGTAAGACATAAATAGTTTTATTCATCTAGATTCCTAGATGAATTAATTTGTAATTTGTAATAATTCAGAAAGGGCTTAGCTGAATATACCTTTGTATAACCTAAAAGAGTCGCTAAGTAAATCAATTAGCGTAAATGAAGGGAAAAAGACCTACATGTGCAGCAATGTTTATAGTAGCCCTATTTGTGGTGGCAAAATATTGGAAATTGAGGGGATGGCCATCCTTTGGGAAATGGTTGACCAAGCTGTGGTATATGAATGTAATGGAATACTATCATGCAATAAGAACAGGCACATTTCAGAGAAACCTGGAAAGACTTGCATAAACTGATGCAAAGTGAAATAAGTAGAACCAGGAAAACACTGTACATAGTATCAGCAACATCGCGTGATGGTCAAATACGAATGACTCAGCTTTTCTCAGCAACACAATGATCCAAGACAAGTACAAAGACTCATGAAGGAAAATGCTATCCATATCCAGATAAAGATCTGCTGGGCTCTGAATGCAGGTTGAAGCATATTTTTTCATTTACTTTATTCTTTCTCATGTTTTTTCCCCTCTTGATCTGTTTCTTCTTCCACAACAGTGATGGATATGGAAATATGTTTTACATGATAGCATATGTATAAACTATATCAAAGGGGGGAGAAGGGAGGGAGGGAGAAAAATTTAGAATGCAAAATCTTGTAAAAATGAATGCTAAAAATTTTCTTGATATGTAATTGTGGAAAAATTAAGTACTGTTTATAGATTAAAAATGAAATTACATAAATAAATGAAAAAAGTGTAAATGAAATTGGGGGATAATGTAGAATTCATTTAAGAGAACACATTTTCTGAGCCATCCATACAGTGAATTTCTATTTCGGTTGAATCCTGGGAAAAGGTTTTATGTCTAGCTGAATTGATAAAAGAAGTAAATTTTTTTTTATTGATTAGCAAATTAGAACTTAGTAATTTAATTGGCTCATTTCCATCTTTTTAGTAGCTGGTAAGAAATTTAGAATCAGGACCCATATGTAGTTGTCAGCAACTTTCAGGTACTTGGGAGAACCAACTTCCTTTATATGATAGTTATTTTGCTTTTATCATTAACTTTTCATTCTGTTTACCTTGTAAGTCAGCTTAAATCCTTTAGGTGGAAGGCAAGGTATAAATCCTAAACATGTAATAATTAAACAAAAAAAATTTGCCATCTCTAAATATTTCATTCATTCATTCACTCATTCATTCATTCATTCATTCATTCATTCATTCATTCATTTTGACTGGATCTCCCCATCTTGCCCAGGTTGGAAATGCAGGGTTACTCACAGGCCTGATCATGCTACTGATTGGTGCAGGAGATTTGACTTACTCCCTTTCTGACTCAGACTAGTTCTTTTCTTCTTAAGCAACTCTTGAGTCCCACCCTTTTCCATGGAAATACCATATTGATGCTAAACTTAGCATAGATACCCTATCAACATAGTCCCCCTGCAGCTCAGAACTTGTGAACTTGAGGGACACAGCAGCCTCAGCCTCCCCCATTACTCCCCCATTACTACCACACCCAGCCTCAACCATTGAATTTATATAGAATTGATGCCATAATTATGTTATTCTTTCTTTTATCTATCAAATCAAGTCCTCTAAGGACTTGGGCATAGTGATGCTTTCCTAATTTAATTCAATGTGCTAACTCATATGAGTGTATGGATGAGACTGTTTCCCTCAAAATATTCTACAGCTCACACAGTTCTTCCTTTCAAGTACTTCTTGGTAAAGCATCCCCTCCTAAAGGTAAACCTATATGGGAAATGTTGGGTAGCCTATAAGGGAAATGTTAATCTGGTCCCTAATGCCAGGACAAACAACAAATAACAACCACAGTTGCAAAAAGATTTAACGTAACATAATTACTGAGAGACAATATAGTTTGTTGGAAATAGTGCTGGACTCGTGGAGTTAGGAGAAATCTGGGTTCTAGTTATAGGTTACACATTTACAAGCAGTATGATATGATTGTGGCACAGTAGAAAGAATTGGGGTTTGTAGTCAAATGACCTCAGTTTGAGGAATCACTGATTTTGAGGATTGAAAGAACCATCTTAGAGACTGCCATCTGGTCCAATCCAGACTCAAAAGGAATCTCCATTTTAACAGCTCCAATGAATGGCCCTCCAACTCTTGGAAGATCTCCAACGAGGATCAACCCACAACTCCTTGAGGCCACCCATTACACTTTTGAAAAGCGCTGTTCATTAGGAAATTTTTTTGTGACATTAAACCTAATTTTAACCATTGCAATTTCCACTCAATGTTCCTTGTTCTGCCTTCTGGAATCACCTAATACCTATGCCAGATGACAGCCCTTTAAATACTGGAAGATAGCTATTATTTTCAATTTGAGGCTTCTCTTCAGCCTTAAACATGTACATATCCTTCGACTAACATACTTGTTAGGTTCAAATCCTGGCTTTGCCAGTTCTTCCTTGTGTGACCTTGGGCACACCTTCATCTCTCTCAATCTCAGTTTCCTCATCTGTAATGTGAAGGGATTGAGCTAGATAACCTCTAAGCCATCTTCCAGCTCTAAATTTATATTGCTATACTCTCTTTGAGCCTCAGTTTCTTCATACATAAAATGTGGCTAATAGTATTGATGCATGTAGTTTCAGGAGAGCATTTCTTCCTTTCTTGTTCCTCTTCCTACCACACATCTTATGTAGGGTTAGTAATAGTCTAGGGTGTGGATTCTTAACCATCTTTGTGTCATAGCCTCCTTAAATGCATAAAATAAAATACATAGGATTACAAAGGAAACTGATTACATCAAAATATAGTTATCAAAATACTGAGGTAAAAAGGGGATTAGAACACCAAGTAGTAGTGGGAATTGAATGAATCACACCGACACTGTCTTGTGACTCAATTTTGGAGCTAGTTCAGTTCCCTTCCTATTCAACTGTGAGTCTAGTCTACTGTAATTTCTGTCTTGTGAGAAAATTTTATTCAGTTGTGGGATTATGAGAAGATTTTGTCACATTATTTGAACTTAGTCTTGCATGGCTGGGAAGTTAGACCACCTCTACCTATTCCTTAGAGACCTTGAACTAAGGATCTAGGTTATGCTGACCAGAAACCCAGTCAGATCTAAAGATTGATGGCAGGAGGTTTCTCACAACTATACATCTCAAACAAACCTTATGTCTTATCTGAAAACTGGCCCGTATTGATCAGCTATTATTTCCATGTTCCTTTGATTCTATACAGACACTTGTAGGGAGTAAACACCTCGCTTTCCGATTTCAGGGAAATGTACCTGTTTGCTCTTCCACTCCCAACTTGGAAAATCCCTAATATTTCTTCTAATTGGAAATCAGATTACCTAATGTTATATCCTGGCTAATTATTTCATTTTAATTAATTGGTCTTATTTGATTAATTGTTTTTAATGTATAAAAATTTGTTTCTCCTTGTATTCAGGGTCCAGTGCCAAAACTGAGGAAGGCAACTGCCCCAATTTGTTGGGCAATTGGCATGTGTTGCTTAACAAATCAATGTGCTTGGAAGCTCAAACCTTTGTTTCCTTCGTCATTTCATCTTTCACCTACCACAGTATAAGATAAAAAAAAGTCATGGACCCCAAGTTAAGAACCACTGGCCAAGGATGATTTGAATAATCCATCTAGTTGTCCCAAAGGGATTCTTTTGGACTTGAGAATTTGACAATTTTGTCACATCCTAAGAAAGTACAATGAGATTCATAGTCACTACATGTGAGCATGGTGTTGGTGACAGAGATGCTTTTGGGTGTGGTGGTATTATTGTGTCCTAACATACTGGATGCTGCGGGGCCATGGCATGTGATATTGTCTGTTAAAAATCACTGCAAGACTATAGGCAGAGTCATAAAGGAAAAGGTGCTTGACATTGTTGGATAGCAGCTGGATATTATTGCGGGAGCCATGATGAACATAACCAGACACGACCTGCTGGAAGCTGTGCAAGACCGCAGGCAGAGCTGCAAAGGGCAGAGAAGGCTGCTATCACTAAGGGGGTTTGCAAAATTCTAAGAGAACATGCCTGCTGATAGCTCTGCTTGGATATGACTATAAGTACCTAAGATGCTATACAGACAATTAACAGGGAGCTGTTGTGTTGGAGTTTATTTTTCAAGAGCTATGTGATGAACTCTATTTCATTTCCCCCAGCTTTTTAATAAATTTTTGTTGTTGTTCAAGTTGCTTCAGTCATGTCTGACTCTTTGGTGACCCCATTTGGGGTTTTCTTGGCAAAGAAACTAGAGTGGTTTGCCATTTCCTTCTCCAGCTCATTTTACAGATGAGGAAACTGAGGCAAACAAAGTGAAGTGACTTGCCCAGGGTCACACAGCTAGTAAGTGTCTGAGGCTGGATTTGAACTCAGGAAGAGAAGCCTTCCTGACTCAAGGCCCAGTACTCCATCCACAGTATCACCTAGCTGCCCTCAATAAAGTTTGCCTTTGTTAATTTAGGAAGTATGTGCTTCTAAGGGGAGTTGGCCTCATTATATCAGGTAACAGTGTAGGGTAATGGTTCTCCCAGATTTCCTGGATGGGAACTTTGAGAAAGAGAGTTGAAAAATTCCCCAAAGCAACCTGGACCTTTCATGTTGTGAGAACCTCTGACATGAGGGTTATAATCTTACTACCTACCTCATTTCGATTTCTTTTTAGTGCAATCGTATCATGCCACCAGACCAAGGCACTAAATGCAGTCCATCCCGATGTGCTCTTTTTCTTTCTCATTGCTTTGGTTTTGTTTTTGTTTTTCAGCTTCCCAAGGCTTTTTTTAAAGCAATAAGCACTCTAGTAGGAAGCATAACCCTCAGACTCTCAATGTAAGGCTCTGTCAAGTCAGCAATATAGCCAGGAGTTAAGGGAAGCTGTCTGGGGGTAGGGATGCCTCTGTTCAAGTGATAATCCGCGAAAGCAGCCATTTACTTTGGGGTTATCACCTTTCTCTCTTCCTGCTACTTCCTGCTTTTATATTTATCATTTCCCAGTTCAGCGACCTGAGTTAGTCTCCCACCTAATGAAAGTATAATCTTTCCATCATTTTGGAGGGCATTTTATTTTTCTTATTTGTGAAGTCTCTCCTACTGATGCTAGGCCCAGAAATCGTGGGTAAAATGTGATAAAAGGCACGCTGTACACTAAAAGAATCTAACCCATAGCAAAGGAGGTTATACACATCAGTCCCCTAGAGAGTAAACACTCCAATTTATCTTCTCATGGCCCTGCTTGATCTATAATTAAAAATAATACAAGCGACTAGGTACTTATGCCTAGCCCTACAACAAAATGGGCAGACACTCAAAGGAGAGGAAATAAATTCATTAAGCAATCCACTTCTAATTACAAATTCTCCAAGATGGTTATAAGCAGCAGAGGAAAATGCTATTAGAAATACAAAATATGTCTGTGCATCAGGATACTGTTTAGAGAAGTTTCTCATTTTCTTCCAATTCAACTAAATTATACAATCATTTGTTAAGCACTTACTATATACCATAATATTGTTACATGTAAACGACATGTAAGAGGTTGAAGATATTACCTCTGGCCTCAAATAGCTTATGTTCTAGTTGAGAAGATAATAAGTACATTAATAATAATAATAACATTTAATTTACATATTTATATTTAAATATATTTAATTATATAAAGCACATATTGTATATAATATATTTGTATGAAATAATATTTAATGAATATAATAATAATTAACAATCACATGAAACTACTAAAGAATGATTTATTTTTATTTTTTATTATGAATTTGAAAAACAAAGAAACAAGAACATTTTTATATGGAGTATATATATATATATATATTATATATAATATATTTATATAGAGAGAGAACAGAAAAAAAGAGAATTGAGGTAATACATACAAAGTCCTTTGCAAACCTTAAAGTCATACATAAATGTTGGCTATTATTATCATTACCAGTGTGGTTATTGTGCACAAGATTTCTCTGTGGTACTTCTTAGAATCTGGGAGATGTTCCAGATGATAATAAGAGTTAACATTGATACAGTGTTTTAAGATTAACCAAACACTCTATGTTATTTTATTTGATCTTCACAATGACCTTGTGAGACTGAAATTATGGGTATTATTAATTCTGTTTTTAAGATGAAGAAATTGAGGTTCAGAGTGAATAAGTAGCAAATGATTTACATCTGGTATTAAAGACCAGATCTCTCAGGATTCCAGGTTCAGTGCTCTTTTCAAAATGGCACGGTGCCTCCTAGATAAGATTCCCCCTTTAAAGGGAATATATAAGCAAGACTTGGATTGCATGGTACAGATTCACACATAAATAGTGAAGTCATTCAAAGTAAGGGGAATATCATTGTGAGTATTCAGGACTGGGGAATACACCATACGAGAGGAAATTCCCAAAGTAGGTCCTGAATGAAGCCTAGGCTTGGTAGAGGGGAGTCCAGAGGGCATCCTAATTGGGGAAACAACATTAGTAGAGGCAGAAAGGTGAGCATGATCAGGGAATGTGAGGCAGGGGAATCTCAAGATAGGAGAAGGACAGAAGTGTTTCTGCTAAATTGGAGTAGAGTTTTCTAACTGGAAAGTACTAGGCTATACATAAATAAGGTGGTTTTTGTTGATGAGGAAAGGAAGTCCTGGAAGTAGGGATTGGGGAGGAGGATTGAATTCCAGGTTGAAAAAAATTAAACTTGATTTCTTAGGCTTGGTTGGGATTTTGGGAGACTGTGAAAATGATGCTTTTAGGAGACAGATCTAGTCCCAGAGAGCAATAAGATGTGAAATATGAAACACATATTAGGAATAATTCACATTTCTATAGTGTTTTAAGGTTTGCAAAGCGATTTACATACATTAGCTCATTTTATTCTGAAATAACTTTGAGGGGTAGGTGTCATTATTATCTCCATTTCACAGATGAAGAAACTAGGCTAAAAACACAAAGATTTGAATTGTTCAGGGTCACACCGCTACATAAATGTCAGAGGTAGTATTGAAATTGAAGTCTTGACTGCAAACACAATCACTCTATCCACTGCCACACTGCTTTCCATAATACTGTTGTTTTTCAGTTGTGTTCAACTCTTTGTGACCTCATTTGGGGTTTTCTCAGCAAAGATACTAGAGTGGTTTGCCATTTCTTTTGCCAGCTCATTTTACAGATGAGGAAACTGAGGCAAACAGGGTTAAGTGACTTGCCCAGGGTCACATAGCTTGTAAGTGTCTAAGGCCAGATTTTAACTCAGGTCTTCCTGACTCCAGGCCTAGCACTCTATCCACTTCAACACCTTGCTGCCCCTCAAAAGATAAATAGACAGACAGATATAGATATAGATATAGAGGGAACACATTTATATCTAAACATATCTATGCTATATCTACATATATTTATATTGGGCAACCAAGTGGATAGAGTAGGTCTGGTGTCAGGAAAACACAAGGCTTTAGACATCCGTTAGCTATGTGACTCTGGGAATATCACTTAACCTGTTTGCCCCAGGGCTCCTCATCTGAAAAATAAGGATAATAATAGCATCTATCTCACCGACTGTTGTGAGCATTAAATGAGATAATTGTAAAGCACTTAGCACAGAGCCTGGTTCATAGTAAGTGCTACATAAATGTTAGCTATACACGCACATACATTTCTTAATGCAGCAAGGATCTATGATTTCACTGGTATTGATCTCCCAGTAGATCATAAGCTCCTGGAGGCCAAGGATGGCTTACCTAGAACCTGACACAATATCTTGTATATAGCAACTAAAAGGAGGATTATTAAATTGTCACTGAACTGGCTCCACTAATCTAGATTATCATCCATTTATGCTGTGGTATCCTACTATAATGGACTGCTGTGAGTGAAAAGATCCATTAATTGGTTTTTGGTAATAAATCTCTCACAACTTAGTTGGATTCATGCTGACATGGCAGACATACGGACTACATCATCATCATCATAATCACCTTCACATCTAGCATTTACGGAGAGCTTTAAGGTTTGCAAAAGGCTTTATTGTGTTATTTGACTTGATCCCCATGACAACTCTGTAAAGTAAGCACTATTATCACTCCCATTTTACAAATTAACAAACTGAAGACTGAGAGAAGTTAAGTGATGCCCAGAATCACCTATCTAGAGAATGTCTAAGGCAGGATTCTAACTCAAGTCTTCCTGACTCCAAGTCCAGCACTCTATCCACTATACCAAGTGATTTCTTGATAAGGTAGGAATATTGGAAGAAAAATAAGTCTTGGCAGAACCAAGATGGTGGAAAAAGGCAGGGACTCATCTGAGCTGTCCCCTAAACTCCTTCAAATACCTTTAAAACCGACTCTGAACAAGTTCTACAGCAGCAGAACCCACAAAAAGACAGAGAGAAACACATTTCCAGTTCAAGACAACCTGGAAGTCGACAGGAAAGGTCTGTTGTACCAGGTTGAAAGAGGAGTGCAGTCCAGCATAAGCTGCACCAGTGCAAATATGGCTCCAACAAAGTTGGAGCAGGCCTTGGGGAACTGAATCACTGGTAGCAGTGGCAGTATCCAGACTTTTCAGCCCATAGACGCCAAAGACAACTTGGAAGATCAGCAGGAGGGGTCTGTCAAACCTGGGTGAGAGAGGAGCACAGTCCTGTGCAGGCTGTGCCAGCACAACCCCAGCCCCAGCAAACTGAGAACAGGTCTTGGGCCTAACTGAATCGGCAGTGGCAATGGCTGCTTCTGGAACTCTCAGCCCATAGACAGAATGTTTGAAAGTCACCTATTTTGATTTCTGGGAGCCAAGATGGCAGAACAAATAGTAAGTCACTCTCACCCTCCCTTATTGACCTTGAAAAACCCAGAAAACATTGCCGCAGGATAAATCCTGGAACAGTGGAACCAGCAGAAAGATAGGGCGCACCAGTCTTTTAACTTGAAAGGCTAGGGGAATTAAGATGCTTGCCATCTTAAAGAGCAGGAAGGGGAGGGAGGGAGGAAAAAAAAACTGGAACTCAAAATCTTATAAAAGTGAATGTTGAAAATTAAAGAAATAATTTTTAAAAAGTCAAATAAGAGAAGTAGAAGAAAAATTGAACAATTCATTTAAAAACACAATTGACAAAATAGGAAAAAAGTACACTGAAGAAAACAACTCCTTAAAAAATAGAATTGGCCAAATGGAAAAGGAGGGGAATTAACAGAAAGATCTCTCTTGCTGTGGCTGAAGGGGAACTGTACAAGACGGGAGGCATGCTGGCAAGCCAGCAGCAAGCTCCATTTCAGCAAACCAAAGGGAGATCCTGAGCCCCAGGGTGGTGCAGCAGGTAAGCACCATCACCAGAAACACACCAGCCACTACCAGCAGCTCCACCTCAGTACTAGGTAAGCTACCAGACCCCTACAGCCTCCAGCCGCCAGCACCTGAGGCCCTAGCATATAAAACCAGCAATCAAGTCCCTAGACACCAGCACAAGAAGTATGGGACAGTGCCCCCGGTACCCCAGAAGCAGAGATCAACTTTAAAAGCCAGAAAAAAGGCAAACACTATGAGCAAAAAGCAACAAAGAAAAACATTAACCATAGAAAAGGGAGGATCAAAACACAAATTTAGGAGAGGATAACATTGTCAATATACCCACATCTAAAAGCTCAAAGGGGAAGATGAACTGCTCTCAAGCCCAAAAAGCCTTCTTGAAAGAGCTCAGGAAGTATTTTTAAAAGTCAAATAAGACTCATGATGGAAAACACTATTGCTATCTACATCTAGAGAAAGAACGATGGGAGTCTGAATGCAGATTGAAGCATACTATTATCTTTTTTTGTTGTTTTTTCTTTCTCATAGTTTTTTGCATTTGTTCTGACTTCACAACATGAGTAATGTGGAAATGTGTTAAATACGATTGTACATGTATAACCTATATCAGATTGCTTGCCATCTTAAAGAGCAGAAAGGGGAGGGAGGGAGGAAAAAAAAACTGGAACTCAAAATCTTATAAAAGTAAATGTTGAAAATTAAAGAAATAATTTTTAAAAAGTCAAATAAGAGAAGTAGAAGAAAAATTGAACAATTCATTTAAAAACACAATTGACAAAATAGGAAAAAAGTACACTGAAGAAAACAACTCCTTAAAAAATAGAATTGGCCAAATGGAAAAGGAGGTACAAAATATTGCCCTCAACAAGACCAAGCATGTGAATACTTCTTTTGGCAGAATGGGCAGATGAGAAAAATTTTTCCCAAGGGCCATTAAGGTGGCTAAAGCAAGCACAGTGGAGCACTTAGAGCTTGGTAAGCTATGGAAGATGCCAAGATCATCCCCTGAACCCTGGGCCATTGCCAGTTATCCTGACCTTTGTCATACCATTGGATTTCTATGACTCTGGAAGAGAGAGTGAGGCTGATGACTCCCCCTCACTTAAATCCAATTCACCCACAAGTCAAGACATCACTCATTGGTGATGTCATCAGTCTTCTTTGAAAATGAAGGATGAACAACAATGGGTAACAGTTGGGAAATAGTCTTCTCTTCCCGTCCCCTCTACATCTGGCCTCAATTTTCCCTTTCAGAGTTTAAATCTCATCACTGAATTTTGTTTCATCAACATTTTAAAAAATTGGCCAGCACAGGATCTTTGCCAATGAAGGGTATACCTAGGTTTGTAGTACAGAAAACCTTAATACATTTCCCACCCTTGTTACTTACTTCCTCTGTGACTCTGGGCTGGTTCCTTCTAGCTGTAAGTCTATTATCATTTATTTCTGCCTGAGGAAAAAAAAAACACTTGACTCCCCAAATCCTTTGAGATCCTGTTCACTTTAAGCTCTAGCTCCTCACTAAGGGCAGGTAGTTCTGCCCCTAAATCACAGGGAATCCTTTTCACCTTCCTTTATACTAATGGTGTAGCATTGCTAAGATGTGTTTTTCTCTTTCCATTCACTGCTCATGGCATTTACACTGAGTCCTAGCCTCTATTTCTGAAATTTCAGATTTTTAAACTTTCCTTTGAAAAAGGTTTTCAGTTTTGATTATTTTTTGCTTACTTAATTGCTTTCAAATTTTGCCTACTTACCAAAGTATTTGCATGTGATAAATAATGCAAAATAAGATATTTAAGGGGTAAAAACAGAAGAGGAGAAATTTAAGAACTGAAAGGAGTAGCTGAGATGAGCTGATTACTCTAAGTGGGCAACGAATTTGATCCTAATTCTCTGTCAGCTGAGACAGATCTTTCAGCTTGATAAAGGTGAAACAATCAACTCAAATATCTCCATGCCAAAATAATAACTAAAATGACTTACGTTTATATAGCACTTTCAGACTTGTAAAGAGCTTTGCTTACAGTGACTTTTCAAGACACGTTGTGTAAGTTTTATCATCTCCATTTCACAGATGGGGAAACTGAGTCTCAGTGAAGTAAAATGACTTGCCCATGGTCACTTAGCTACTATGTATCAGAGCTCAGCCCTGAATCCAGATCTCTGAACTCTAAGCCTAGTAGTCTTTCTACTACACTTCATGCTAGTAGTCAGTCAACTATTTGAAAGTTCATTAAGAGCTCAGTCCAGTTAAAGACTCCAACCTAAACCACGGCCAACCATCAGCTGTTCTTTTATGGTCTTTTATGTGACAGTTGCTTTAATGGTGAGTCCTCTAAATAGTACCTGCCAATGCATCATTTGAAGGTGAATGAATCTAGCACAGCTTGGACTGGATAAACCCAAGCTGACAAGTTTACAACAGCTATTACAACGCCTCTAAAATGTGAGGCGGAGGACATGGGAGGCAGAAGGAATAATGTTCTGAGAATCTATGACTTCAATGTGAATAGCATACAAGACCAAACATAGCATCCTTTATTTTTGAATCAAGAATTTAGATATTTTCAACAATAGTATTTCAGAACTAGCATCCCCCTTTCTTCTAGCTCCCTTTTGAATTTATTGGTGCCTTATACACACACACACACACACACACACACACACACACACACAGAGCTTCAGACAATTAACAGACCACTTGACCTTTCTGAGTCTCAGTTTCCTCTTTTGTAAAACTGGGACAATCATGATTACACTATCTATTTCACAGGGTGCTTGTGAAGAAACCTTAAAGTGCTATATAAATAAGAGTTATGGCTATAATTATCTTTGAGATTACAGAGTCTTAATATTGAGGGAACAACGTGCTCTTTTCATTATTTCTTGTCACATGGCTGAATTCCTTGCCTTACACCTTATCCTTCTCATGTTTGGACAACTATAACTTGATTCTGTCCACACTTCTTGGCAGATGGATTTATTATGAATTTCAAAGCCAAGTTCATAATGACCTTCCCTGGGATATTAAGGGAACCAGACCAGGGATTCTCCCTCACCTCCCAGTAATTTACTATCATAAGGCCTTAAATCCTTCCTTTAGACGAATTATGGGATGGAAGTAATTGTTATCTCTACTTCCTTACCAACCACTCAGCCTCTTGTAATCTAGCATCAGTCTCTACCACTGCTCCTAAAACATCCTGTCAAAGGTCATGAATGATCTCCTTATCACAAAGTCTGATGGGTTTTTTGCTGCCCTCAATCTTCTTGACCTCTCTGTAGTATTTGACCCTAGGCCTCTCTTTCCTTTTTGTCACATCCTCTTCCCTTGGCCACTATGCACTGCATTCAGTGCAGTATGGCAAAAAGAACCCTGGATTTGGATTTGAAAATCTAGGTTTGATTCTCAATTCTGACACTTACTAGCTGTATGATCTTGAGGAAGTCACTTAACTTCTCTGAAATTTACTTTCTCAAATGAGACTAATCATACTTGTACAATCCACTCAATAGGGCTGTGGCAGAGGTAATGGTTTATAAATTTTAAAGCACTACATAGATATGAGGAAATATGATAATATTTCTGAAGACCTCAAGTTGAAACAGAAACATTAAATTACTTAACTAAAGTCATCAAAATAGTTAAATGTGGAATACTGGTGTCCTTGACTGTCTCCATCAGACAGACAAATAGAACATGGCAAGGTTTTCAACATTTATAGTTAGACTGACTCTATAAAATTCAATATTTTTCAAGTTTCCCATAATCTTTCTATGCTCACCTTGGAAACTTGTATTTATCAGAGGAATGACAAAAACTCTTTTTTAATGGGTAGATGAATGTTTGGATGAAAACTTCTTATGTTAAATGTCAGAGAAAAATATTTGAAGTCATTGGTAGGATGAAATGAGCTTTGGTAAGAGAATAAAAGAAAATAAGGTTGGTAAGAGTTAAGGGTGACTGAATAAAAGAAAACAAGGTTAGTATGAGGTAAAGGAAGTAAGGTGACTCATCTGAAACAATTTTTTTTAAAGAGGTAAAGACTTCACTCTGTCACTTGATATTCTCCTCCAATAAAATGTAAGCTCCTTGAGGATAGGGACAGTGTCCTTGAGGACACATATCATGTATATTTGACAAATATTTGCTGATTGATTGAAATGATATATGTATAGTTGCAGAATCCCAGAAATCTCATGGTTGGAAGGTTCCTCAGAGATCATTAGAGGGTTCTTAATCTTAGAACCACAGACCTGGAAAGGGTCTTGGGGTAGTTTCTAAGGGGTCTGTGAACTTGGATGGAAAGAATACGTCTATTTTTACTAACCTCTAACAGCAAGTTCAATTTCCTTCAATTAGTTAAAAACATGATCCTGAAGAGACCATAGGCTTCATCAGATGGCCAATGCGCTCCTTGACACAAAAAAGTGAAGAACCCCTGGTATTTCCTCTATGCATCCCCAACAAGAGGCCATTTGGCTTTTACTTGAGTATGTCCAGTAAGATGATATATAGTCCCTTTCTAGGCAGGCCATTCCACTTTTGGATAGCCTAGCTGTTATGAAAATCATCCATCTGTTGAGCCTAAAATTGCTTCAACTACTACCCATTACTCCTCGTTTTTCTCTCTTGAGACAAACAGAATGAGCCTACCCTCTGTTCCATGTGATAATCCTTCAAATACTGGAAAGCTGCTATCTTCAATGCACTAATTCTGTGACATTTTTGTGTCTATGATATAAAATGTTAAGAATCCCTGAATTAAACAGGGGTTCTCTTTCATTCCTCTTAGCATCCATAGCTCCTTCCAAGGTTCAGCTCAAGCACCATCTCCTTCAAGAGGGTTTTCCCATTTCTCCTAGTTCTTTTTTTCCCACCCCCACAGCTATTTAACTGACTTTGTAAATTCCCATATTAGCTTAATCTGTGCACATATATTGTATTCCAAAATGTAAGCTCACTGAGAACAGATCCTGTCTGGCTGTTATCTTCCTATCCACACTGCCTGGCACAGAGTAAGTGTTTAATAATCAATTACTGACCAATCAATTGCCATGTGTCCCTTTAACTTCAAAAGAGAGAACTGCCCTCTCCCTTCCAGTCATCAAAGCCACTGTTAAGGATGGGAATAAGCATTTATTAATCGCTTACCATGTGCCAGGCACTATGCTAAATATTTTTACAACTATTATCTCATTTGACCCTCACGACACTCATATGTGGTGTTGTTATACTCATTTTACAGTTGAGGAAACTGAGGAAGTTAGAAGGTAAGTAATTTGCCCAGGGTCACACAGCCTGTAAGTGTCTGGGGCAGGATTTGAACTCAGGCCTTCCTGATTCGAGTTCTATCCACTGTACCACCTACATCTGAAACAACAGAATTCTAAAATAACCAATTTTTAATATTTAGTTTTTGTGTGTGTGTGTGTGTGTGTGTGTGTGAAAAGGGCTCGCAAATATTTCCTAAGTACTTTCATAAATTAAGACTTTTCTATAGCTAATTATTTATCAGTTGTTCTGTGGCCTTAGTCTGGAGCCTCAATGCAGGCTGGTAATTCACAAAAGTTTGACAGTATGTCCTTGATCACAATGAGAATGTGTACGGCTCAGTCTTTAGTACCAGGAAATCAACTCAAATTTGAATGATGGGTCATGACACCATCTTCCTATACAAAAACGTAGACCATTCATCATAAAGCAATAGCTAGGTTGAAATGCACAGATGTTGTGGGAGTTCCTCCAAATTCTCTTACGGTTGACATTAGAGGCTTTAAGTTTCGAAGGTTCTGGTGGTCAACCAATCATCAAGAAGAGGCTGGGTCCGTGATAGGGCTACTATATGTTTGCCATTCCCTTTTTTTCCTTTGTATCTACAGCACCTAGCAGAATACCTGACAGGGTCAGTACTTAATAAACACTTGCTGATTCATAAGCACTCTTCCAGCTTTAAATACTATGATTCTAAACTACATGATATTTAGATATTCTTTTATGGAAGAAGTTTGTAAACATATCTTAAACATATTAGAAGACAAGAATTTTGCACAGCCATTTGTTAATCAGCTGAAGTCTTAGCCTATGGTTTATGAACTTTTAAAAATATTTCGATAACTACTTCAGTATAATTCGCTTCCTTTGTAATCCTATGTATTTTATTTTATGCATTTAAAAACATTATTCTGAGAAGAGGCCCACAAGAATGCCAAAGGTTTCCATGTCACAAAATATTAAGAATCCATGAATTAAACAATGGTTCTCTTCTATTCCTCTTGGCTTCCCTAGCTCCCTCCAAGCCTCAGCTCAAGCGCCAAGAGGACAATTCCCAATCCCCCACCCCCACCCATAGCCATGAAATTTATTTCATAAATTCCCATATTTACTTTTCTGTGAACATATTGTATTCCTCTAATAGAATGTAAGTTCATCATAAGCAGAGCCAGTCTACCTTTTATCGTTGTACCAGCAAGCAATGTCTAGCATACAGAAAGTGCTTAATAAATGCTTGTGGATCCATTGATCAGTTGATTGCCCATTTGGTCCTTTAATTTCAAAATGGAGGACTGCCTTCTCCCTTCCAGTCATCAGCCCAGCACTTTCCTAGTATCCTATTTGAATATTCAATTAATTTTGTGAATTTTTGAAAGACATCATTACAAACTATTTAGTAACCAGCAGAGAAAATCCTAGGCTGAATAACCTGGGAAGACTTAGCTTTCTCCTCATCCTCCCCAACCCCTCTGAACTCCTAATCATATTGCTGGATTCTCCCAGGGTGTCAGCCTTGCAGCTAGAATACAACATACCCAAGTTCTTTGTGTTAGAACCTTGCAGACGGAATAACAACAAAAACAACGAAAAATAGAACCAGGCCTCTAAACAGCCAGAAGTTTTCTCAGAAGAGAACAACTTTCTTCTCTAGACTGTTAAGAAAATGCCTTGTCTCTCTGATTTACACAGGTACAGAGTGAATGGTTCAGAAGCTGTAGGCCTGCCCAGCCGAACGCCCATGTGTGCATGAAATTAGAATGTCAACATTTGATTCATGCTGCCGGGCTGTGGCTGTGAAACAAATTATGTCAGTGGGTGGCAATTGCAATATTAGTCTAAGCAGATAACATTTAGCTATGAGGAGGGGCCCAGGCTGCCTGTCTTCTCTCTACTCCTCTAATATGTCAACATCATTAGGCCAAGAGGACTAAAAATTTTGATCAAATTAGAGAAAATACAGAGGCAAAGGAAAATATTCTGTGTGGAGAAAAGGGTGTTCTAAAGGAGTATGTCGCTACAATTCAAACAATATTCATGACGCGCTGCTTGTAGAGACCAGCATCGGACTCAGATATGAAGCTTTGTTGGGGTGCTCAAAGCCGCTACTTGTTTTTTTGCAAACAACCATGCTGTCCCCAGAAGGAGTACAGTGTGGCTGATGGCACAACACCTCCAGAGCTATGAAAAAATGCAATGAAATAATTTTTCTTTCATAAAAAGAAGCTGTTGAGCTCCTGGCAAAAACCAGAAACTGGTCTCAAACTGCATTTCAATGCAAAGTGCCAACAGCCTTGAAAGGGACAAGAAACCTTTTTTTTTTTAAGTGGCTTCCTGGGTTTTCTAATCAAAGTCATTTTAAAACAGTGAGCTCAATGCAGATATTTGGCTTGAAGTCCATTTTTTTTTTATGAAATTACTTAAAAGCCAATTTAGAAAGGGGCAGTACAGTCAGAGAGGCAAGGAGAGGGAGCTGGCCTCCACACTGGGAAGCCAGTACTCTGACACAAGCTGTGTGACCTTGGGCAGGTCACTTAAAGTACTTGGGCCTCAGTTTGCTCATCTGTAAAATGAAAATAATTATATTTGCTTTATAAACCTCACAAGGTTGTTTTGAGAAAACGTTAAAAATTTATATACATTCAATATTTATGGTAAAATATATGCATTTATGCATATATACACATATATAGCTTTAAGGCTTCATTATATATAAATATTTGTACATGCATGAAGTATTTGTACATATGCACATATGTATGAAAGGCAGTGTTGCATAATGAATAAAGAACTGGCTTTGGAGGCAGGAAGATCTGGGTTTAAGCTTTCCTCTGATATGTGTTGGTTGTATAATCCTGGAGAGGTTACTTAATCTCTCAATGCTTTAAGTAAGACTAATAATTATGGATAAATTGACGACCTGAATTGGTAGTGGAAGTTTCTTCATCTGGTTGTTCTTTAGACCAATGAAATCTCCACTCCAGTCACTATTCCAACACATGCTGTTGGAAATTTTCCCCATTTTTTTTAACAGTGTCTAGGATTTTCATGTTTGTTTTTTTTTTAAAAGAACTGAAGGGTCAGTAGCTTTTTTTTTTTTGTTGACTTTCTCAATGAATGCACAGCTGTTGCCAACTAAGGCTTTAGCCAGAGAGATAACAATTTTACCATGAAATGAGCCACACATCTATCTCCATTTTATTCACCCTTCTTTAACTAGCAAGATGGCAAAACATCAATTTGAAGTTTTATTCCATTACAAACACCCACGTAGTTAAAGTTAATGCTGTGAAAAATCCAACTTGTAGCAGTGAAATGTTTATAGAAACAGCTGCTCACTTAGCTGGTGAACTAGGCCAAAGAGAGCAGCCACATGGTTACAGTTTCAAAGGAGAATTGAGCTTTACAAGGGATTCCACTTTAAACCTCATTGATTAGTTTTATGTTTTAGGGGTTTGAAAAGAAAAAAATAAAAAATATTACAATGTTGAAGATAGTTTCCACATGGTCTATTGGTTAACCTTGGCCTCATACCCAATGTAAAGCCTACACATACACACACATATACATGTATACACATGCATACTCAATATATGCACATATATACTTGTGTATATATTGTGTATATACACACACACGTGTGTGTGTATATGTATATATATATATAAATATAAATATGTTCTTTTTCGTATCTTCTTAACGCAAGGATAACTTTAGCTGTCATATTCATCTGAAACCACAAAGGTCAAACTGAGGTCCTCTCTTTGTACTAAAGTAGCGAGAAAACCTTGCTTTTGGCATTAGTCAAAGGGAAACCTTTTGGAAGAGGGAGTTGGTTTCAGATTTGATAGAGAAAAAAAAGAGTGATTGATTATTGTAATTTAAAATTCAGCAAAGTCATTTTTTTGTCCCAATCCACTGCCATCTTAATACCCTTCACATGCAAGTTGGCATTGCCAAGGTTCTAGAGCTCAAGAGCTCATTTTCAAAATATCTTTGGTGTCAAGTAGAGGGTTTATACAAAGCTACAAAAATGAAAGTTTGTTGGCACTCCCTTTACATGTGACATAGGGAGAGAAACTCAGGCAAACTAATCAGATGATTACTTAAGAACAGGTTTAGAAGGAAAAACCAAGGGGGGATTGCAACCTTTCAGTTGAGTTGCCAGATTTTTCCAGTGCAAGGATTCCTAATCCAGAACCCAGGATATGGGAAAGAGTATTCAAGTCTATTGAATTATTCTTTACCTAATCTGAGGGAGAAGGAGGTGTGTGGGGAAAAAAAACAGCCTTTTAAATAAAATTTCATCAAATCTCTTATAAAGGCTGTGCTCAGTGGAAGAACCCTTAAACAGAGAAGCAGCCTCGGCATCCTGTGTGCCAAGTGACGGACCTAGAACTAGGAAGACCTGGCTTAAAATCCCACCTCAGACACTGATTTGCTGTGTGATTCTGGGTAAGTCAATTAACCTCCCCGAGGTTTTATTTCTTCATCAGTAAAATGGGGATAAAATAGCACTTACCTTATAGACTTGTTATGAGGATCTAATGAGATATAAATAGAGCGCTTTGCAAAGCTTAAAGCACCATAAAGAACTTGCAAATAATAGAAATTTAAGATGAAAAAATACCTACGTCTTTCTGGAAGTTCTTTCGTTCTACAACAGTTATTGATTAACAGAGGATCAGAGAGTTGTTGCACACCTTCCTACCCCCACCCCCAACCCCCAGGGAAGAGTAAATTTACGCCTTTAAAAATAATGTCATCCTTCTGAAAGCATCTTCCCCTTAGGCTGTATTTCCTTTCCCTTGCAAACTCTGGCTCCATTTTAAAATCAGAGTTTTTACCTTCACAAACCACTTCCCATTTTCTACAGGTAATTTTTTACAAAGACATTCAAACCATGATTCAAAGACTGAAGGAAATATTCTCTTTTTATGGGGCAACTGCAGGCTTGTAACTTCTGTATACCAGGAAGACCCCAGAAGAAAGATGGCATTATCATCAGCAGTTAGCTGTCAAATGCATTTTAATGCTTTATCAGGGAGAACTCGGAACAAAACTGTTCTTTCTCTCTCTACCTTGGAGAAAGTAAATCCTGGCTCTATCCCACTGTTGGAAGTTAACTGTATTCCTTCAGCCTGTGATGTAAATTTCAGGAGATCAGAGAACTGAGTAAACAATATTTTGATGTAAACAGATTATCAACAGGAGAGGAATGACCGTCTGGTCACCCGTGGGGGTTTATTCAGTTAACACTTCCACCCCTTAAAGACAATTGTGTGCAATCAATGCATATAAGGCCTTTCAGTCCCGTTGCTAAGCAGTATGTAGTGTCAACAGAAAAATGCCTGATGTACAGCAGGGCGGCTCAACACCCAAGAGAAAACAACGCCCTCTGATATTTCAAACTTAATTCAGTTTGTTATGAAGATTGTGACAGGTCCAGGCGTCCAGAGCAGAAAGATATTTGCCCTTCAAAATTTGCCTTTGTGCAGTCAATCTACGGTGCGGGGGGGAGAGAGAGATGAATTTGGTAACAAGTGAATTACGGGCCAAACAGTAGTTGGTTCAAATAGGAGAAGGCAGCCCAGCAGGGGAGTACTGAATATTCATTCCCTGCTAGGCACGGCAGTCATCTTACAATTTCGGCTTCAATATCTGGGCTGATCATTTGTCTAAGATTGTATATATGGACTCTCATTTTCCTCATCTCTGAAATCTATTTTCGGAACAGTCCCCCAAAGCCACTTTCAACAGCTTCTTCAGAAACTCTAAAGAAAGGAAAGAAAACTTGAATGGCATCCCATCATCCTACACAACCATGAAAACCTGTTTTGTGGGGGCATTCTTGAAACCAGCCCAAAACCTCTTAAGAGTTTTTGTGTTTATTTACCGATTTCTTCCCCCTCCTCCCCCACTCAGTCGATTTTATATTCAAATGCAAAATATTTCTAAGGACCCATTTGAAAGTCAGCAGCAAGATCCTTCAGTAATGTTGAGAAATGCAACTTTTCATAAACTGGTATTTACAGATTCAGGAGTTGTACAGGAGGAAATTCACTAGCCAGGACACCTTTGTTTTCAGGACTTGGAGACAGAACTCTGATTAAGAAGATCTTTGGCTTCTAAGGGCCTAGTAGAAGTTAATTAAACAGATTGCTCCCTAATGGCATTTCCCAAAGAGCAAACTTACCAAGCTCGTAAAATGTTTTCCTAACAAGCCACTGGCCAATTTGGCATTCCCTGGGTTGCTCCTGACAATCTATGGCCCTACAGGGTACTGTGGCTATGTACTGTGCAGGAGGATGGCCAGTTTGATTCCAGTACCACCATTCATTCACTTGTTTCCATCTGGGATTCTGAACATCAGCTTGGGAAGGGCTCTTTGCACAAAAGTTTCAGGGGATAGGGTCATACTGTTTGACTTTTGAAATCTGGTCCCTTTAAAATCAATAAGGTCTCTAATGGCTCAAGAATGTTTTACTCAGTGTAAACTAAACAAGAAATCATCAAAGTCACTGGAAAGAAAATTTAAAAAAGGGAAATTTTCTTGCCTTTTTTTTTCCTCTTTGCCTTATGCAACAGAATTAGTTTTAAAGGATTTTATTGTCATGTGAAGCTACAGGTAGTCATAGGGAGAACCAAAGCAGATACATTTACTTAATAGCTTTCTTAGACCGTGGTCTCTTTACAAGCCAAAAGGAAGCTCCTCTTCTTCCCCTCCCATGACAAAAGCATTGTCCAATGCTGAAAGAAAGGTATATCGAAAGAAGTCACAAAAACTGGTTAGGGACCACCTATAAGTTCCACTATGCCATTGTACTAGGTTTCTGTACCCAAATCTAGCTAGACTCTTTCAGACCTTTCAAAGAGGTAAAGAAAGGGGGTTCTTTGACCCACTGGCTAGAAACATGAATGGAAGCATTATCAAATAATTCAGTAGCTGCCATGGATCCCTATGGATTAATAGCTCAGATCTGGTCCCTGACTGTTTCATTCTCATCCTTGAAGTGAACTCCAATGAATGCTGGTGCTAAAAAAACCTAAGGAAGAGGGACTCCTTACTTGTAAGAATTTACTGCAGGGGTTGCAGATGTTTATTTGCCCAAAATACATAGGAAGTTTTGGGGTTGGGTAATTCAAAATTAATCCACGATGTCCATAACTTCTCTATATGAATGGATATTTATAAATGTTTCCTTCTTTCTTTAAATTCTGGACTCATCTAAAATCTCTTCAATTTATTTGCATAAAGAATCTGTTTCCTAAGTCTCTTTCCTAAACTCACCACAACCATCCCAGAAATAAGAGAAAAGACCATTCTTTGACACATCTATGTCCATCTCTTTCTTCCTTTTCATTACCAGATTTCCTGGATCTCTCCTGCCAAATTTCATTTTAAAAGTTATCTGCACTTCCTCACCTAATCTCTCTTTAACAATTTGCAGTCTGGTTTACACCTCCATCACTCAACTGACCGCACACTCTTAAAGGTCACCAAACCTTCGAGGCCAACAGCCTTTCTTCAGTTATCCTTTGCTTTTCTCCTGATGGATTCTTTCTGTCTTCCCTTTTTCTTCAGAATTACTGCATTCGTGGCATCCTCATTAATATATCCCTTCTCCAGCTTCTTTTTTGGCTCCTCGTCCTCTTTTCAGTACTATCAAGAAGAATCCTCCAACATTTTGTCTTTGATCACCTTCTATTATCGGTCTGTATTTTCTCCCTTGGCAATCTCCTTCAATTGTCACCTCACAGATTTTATAACTAGAAGGGCTTTTGGAGGTCATTTGCTGCACTTATATCTGCAGGAAGCCTCTCCAAAGTATTCTGGATAATGGTCATCACATTTCCACTTGGAGAACTCTAGTCATGTTTAGCCTCTATAGCCAACATAGTCTCTCCTTTTGGATAGCCCCAAGGGTTAGAAAAAGTTCTTCCTCATGGTGAACCACAATCTGCCTCTCAGTTACTTTCACAGTTTTTTTTCAAAGTTTTATTGGTTTTTTTTTTACATTTTAAACATTTAGGGATTACTTTTACTTTGTGATAGGTCTCTTGTGACAAAGTTAAACAGTTAAGTAAAACTAATAATACAGTGACCTCATTAAAAGTGCATAAAACATTTTACATCTATAGCACTCCCTACTTCTTTATTTTTCTTAAATGAAGAGTAATTTCTTTTTTCTCCTTCCCATCCCCCACCTCACTGGAAAAGAAAACAGAAAACAAATTTCTTGCAACAAATATGTGTAGCAAAGCAAAACAAATTTCCTCAATTGCCACATGCAAAAGCATATATACATACATACATACATATATACATATATGCATATATATCTATCTATATGTCATTTCACTCTTAAAATTCATCAACTCTCTGTCATGGATAACGTGTTTCATCATTCATTCTCTAGAATAGAGGAGTCATACTCATGGCCCACAGGCTAATGAAGCCCATAGCACTCCAAAGAATGGCCCAAACCAGATTAAAATGTAATTGGGAACTATTTAACAAAATAAATAAAAATATAATAAAACATGTTGTTCAGTTGTTTCAGCTGTGTCTGACTCTTTGTGAGTCCATTTGAGGGTTTCTTGGCGAAGATACTATAGTAGTTTGTAATTTCCTTCTGTAGCTCCTTTTACAGATAGGGAAACTGAGGCAGAGTTAAGTGACTTTCCCAAGGTCACCTAGCTAGTAAGTAGCTGAGGCCAGATTTGAACTCAGGCACTATGGCGCCACCTAGCTGCCCTTCGAAACTGTACTTACCATTAATACAATCTCAGGACAAATTAGCTTTTGGTCTGGCATATCACACTGCACTGTTGGCTTATGGCCACCTCCCAAACCACTAAAATTTCCAGATTTATTTCAATAAACTACTGACAAGTTACAACTTTTCCATCTTATACTTGTGCAGGTGATTTTTTGAACCTAAGTGTAGAACTTTACATTTATTCTTATTAAATTTCATTAGCTTTGACTTGTCAAGATCTTTTTGAATAGTGACTAGGTCATCTAACGTTCACTAATCTTCCTAGTTGTGCGTCATCCGCAAATTTGGTAAGCGTGTTGTCTCTATCTTCATCTAAGAAAAATGCAGCAGAGGCCCCTGCAACACTGCACTAGGGATCTCCCTTTGGGATCCATTAATTACTACAGTTTGGGTCCAGTAAATTCATCAAACAACAGGCATTTATTAAGAGTTTCCAATGGGGGAGGGATGGAAAGGGAGAACAGAGAAAAAATAAACGACAGTTCATTGAAAAAATGAAATAATAGCTGGGAAAAAGAACTTATTATGTACCAGGAACTGTTAGACACTAGCAGTCATTCAGCAAGTTAAAATCCACTGAATTGTACTACCATCTATACTCCCCACCCCTTTCCTCCATTTTATTCACAAGGAGAGCCTGAGAGATTTTTGTCAGATGCCTTGTTTAGATCTAAGCATACCATTCCCTAGTCTAGTAATCTCGTCAATCAATTAACCAATTGATATTTATTAAACACCTACCATGTGCTGAGAGGAGGGGAGTCAAAGGTGGGGCTGTGGATAGAATGCTGGGCCTGGAGTCAGGAAGATTCATCTTTCTGAGTTAAAATCTGGTGTCAGACACTTATTAGCTGAATGACCATGGGCAAGTCACTTCACCCTGTTTGCCTTATCTGTAAAATGAGCTGGAGAAGGAAATGGCAAACCACTCTGGTATCTCTGCCAAGAAAACCACAAATGGGGTCACGAAGAATTGGACACGATTAAAGATGACTAAAATATGCTAGACACTGGTCAAAAGAACAACTGAGGTTAATTTGAAATGATCTGCTTTTTAAAAAAAATGTACCTTTTGTTATCATATTACCTTCATTTCTAAATAAAGCCCTCCTAGGGACCAATCTCTTATAACAAAGGATAAAAAATAAAGAAAAAGAAAATTCCAAAAAACCTAACCAACACGGCAATCGGCATCCGACTGTATCGGAAGTGTTCCACACCCACAGTCCCTCTCCTTTGCAAGGAAGAGCATGGGCTGCTCCTAATTCTAACTTTTAGTGAACTCCATTTCTCTTCAATCAGATTGTCTTTTAAGGTTTTTATCATTCCACGTATGGAAGTCAAGCTCACCAGGTTCTGTACTCCATTCCATTCTCTTTCCTTTTGGAAAATTGGGACATTTGCCCTTCTCCATTCATACAACACTTCTCCTATTCACTAAGATTTCCAAAGATCATTGGTAGCAGCTCAGTCATCATATCTGCTGGTTCTCTCAGGACCCTAGGATATAGTTTTTCCAGGTCTTGTGACTTGAACTCTTTGGGGGGTGGCTAGATATTCTGAACATGTGGTTTTTATCCCTTCTTTAATCTTCCTTGCCCCCAAAAAAGATTTAACCCCACCTCTTTTTTTTTGGTCTCTAACATTCATTTTTTAGTACATTATTCAGATAGATTACAGAGAAAGGAAATGTGATATTTAAAAAGGGGGAGAGAGAAGAGGAGAGGAAAAAATGCAGTGATGAAGAAAAAGAGATGGGAAAACACAGCACAATAGAGGACCAGTTTTGGAGTCAGGAGAACCTGCCTCCGGGAGTTTACCTCTGACAGATACTAGGTAAGTCATTTAAAGCCTCAGAGGCCCAGGCATCTCTCTAAATATCTAAATTAAATAGGAGTTGCTGATAGCATCATTGGAGGAAGTTCCTCATACCTTTGAATCATGTGTGTGTGTATGTGTGTGTGCATATGTGCATTTGTGAACATACTAGTACCTGGGTGATACTGGAGATAGGGCACTGAACTGGGAGTCAGGAAGACCTGAGTTTAAATTGAGCCTCAGAAGCTTACTAGGCGTGTGATCTTAGGCAAGTCATTAAACCTCTTGTCTGCCTCAGTTTCCTCATCTGTAAAATGGGAAGAATAATAGTACCCATCTCCCAAGGTTGTCATGAGGACTGAATGAAATAGTATCTGTAAAGTGTTTTACATACCTTAAAGAGCTATATGAATGCTAGTTGGTAGTAGCAGGATAGTAGTAGAAATAATAATAGTCTATGTTTATATACTAGTAGATTACAAACCCCTTGCGAATACCAGAACCGTTTTTATCATGTAATGCAGTGCTTAGCACATAGCAGGCACTTAATGGAAAGCTAGGTGGTGAAGTGAATATAGTGCTGGTCCTGGAGTCAAAAGACTCATCTTCCTGAGTTTAAATCTGGCCTCAGACACTTACCAGCTGTGTGACCCTGGGCAAGTCCCTTTCCTGATCTGTAAAATGAGCTGGAGAAGGAAATGGCAAATCTCTTCAGTATCATTGCCAAGAAAACCCAAATGAGGTCACGAAGAGTCAGACATGACTGAAGCAACTGGGTAACAAGAGGTAGTTAATACTGAATTTCCAGTTCTGACCTCTCTCAAGATATCTAAATCCATATTTTCAAATGCTAGTAAGATATCTCCATTTGGATATACACTGGCATTCAAAATGGTCCAAACAGAGTTTATTATCTCATCCCTAAACCTGCATCTGTTTTTCACAGTTTCTGTCAATGATAGCACTGTTTATCTCCAGGATTTGAAATATTTTTGTTACCTTTGATTGTTCCTGCTCCCTTAACCCTCAAAATCTCATGTTTTACCAAGCCCTGTCACTTCTAGCTAGTTCTACAAAATCTCTCACATCTCTTGCCTTGCTTTCATTTCATTGGCAGCAAATTAACAGAGGTCCTCATTTCTACACATAGGAACCATTTTGATGACCTCTTAATGCAATAATCATTTCAACATGAACTTCTTACTTCCACTCTTTTCATCTCCCCCATTCCACTACTGGCTAATCTTTCTTATGCACAGATCTCATTATAGCACTTCTCCCATTATAGAGATACCTAAAAGATATAGGAATGGAGGTGTGGGAAAGAGGGGGTGTGTGTGTGTGTGTGTGTGTGTGTGTGTGTGTGTGTGTGTGTGTGTGTGTGTGAGATAGAGACAGACAGACGGACACATGGGGGAAAGAAGAGGGAGAAAGATCACATAAGACATGATCTTTTTCTAATTAAGAAGAAATGTAATGGGAATAAATGAAATATCACATATGTTTGAAAATCCAGCTTCCCAAGTATTAGGTGGAGGAAGACATGTTTAGATGACATTTCATGTGAAAAAGCCCTGGGAGTTTTATTGGATTGCAATGAATATTCAGTATGGAGTTGACAGTGTGCTGTAGTTGCCAAGAAGCTAACGTGACTTCAGGACAAATGAAGAAAGTCAAAGAATCCAGGACTCAAAGCTTGCTAGAATTCTGCCCTGGGCAGACACATCCAGAGTATGGTATTCGGTTTTGGGAATCACATTTTAGGAAGAACATTGATGGTGTGTCCTAACGAGGACATTTAAGGTCATGCTACATAGAGACTGGCTGAAGGAACTAGAGATATTTAGTCTAGAGAAGACTTGGAGGTTGTATAGAAGCTTAAGATAATGGGTTTCCCTTCCTAAATCAATCATTGGATGATTGCTTATTGGGTAAGCTCTAACGAAGATTCTTGTTCCAGTATGAATTGGATGGGATTATCTCTGAGACTCCTTCCAACTCTGAGATTCTGTGATTCTGTGATGCTCTGCTTAAAAATCATCAGTAGCTCCCTCTTGCCTATTGGAAAAAGTATAAATTTCTTTACTTGGTATTCAAAGCCTTCTCTAGCCTGGTGCCTGACCCTAAATTATCTTGCATTATTTCTCTCCGTGCACTCTATCCTGCTGTTTAAACAGTTAATGTGCCTTTGCCCATTCATTCCTCCAAAACAATTTTCCCGTCTTTCATTCTTTGAGTTCTTACCAATTCAGCAAACATTTATTTAGCGTCTACTATATGCTAGGCACTGAAGATACAAAGACATGAATAAAAGAGTGTTCATCTTTTAAGAGTTTTCTCTTGGGTGGGAATTTATTCTATGGAGAGGATGCAAAAGGTACTCAGAGAAGTAATATAAGTTGAGGCAGCAGAGAAAGCAGAAGTGTGGAGAGGATCTGGGGGGAGAGGTGGCATCTAATGTGGAGCTTGAAAGATGTAGAACTTTAAGAGACCTCAGAGATCATCTATCCTAGTAGTTCCTAAGCTAGAGTCAATAGATCTCCAAGGGTGGATAGATATCAGGAGGTCCATGAGTTTAGATGGGAAAAAATTGTAGCTTTATTTTTACTAAAATCTAACTGAACATTTTCTTCACTTATAAACATAAGCAGCAAACATTACTCTGAGAAGGAATCTGTAGGCTTCACCAGACTACCAAATGGGTCCATGACATACAAGAAAGTTAAAAAAAAAACCCTGTGCTAGCTTAACCTCATAATTTTCATGATGAGGAAACAGAGATTTCAGCGTATACCTTTACTTGGTCACCAGTCTTGCCTTCTTCCCTTTTCCCTTTGATTTTGTATACAGAATCCAATCTTCCTTATTTTTAGATGAGAGGTGCATTCAATTCAATTCAATTCAATTCATTATATATGTCTTGGTCACCTACTATGTACCAAAACACTATGCTACGTAGGTGCTGGTGGTACCAACAAAAACAAAATGCAATTGTTCCTGCCTTCTTGGGGCTTACATTCTATGAGGATATGTGTGTGTTTGGGGAGGGGCACATATATACTCAGAGAAATGCATACAAAAGTATAGAATAGATACAAAGCTATTTGGGGAGAAGTAGAAGACACTTACAACTTGGGGGGAGGGCAGAAAAAGTCTTCTACAGGAAATGGTGCCCAAACTGTGCTTTGAAATTAGGGATTCTAAAGGTAGAGGTGAGGAGCAAAAGGATTCCAGGTATTGGGACAACTCATGCAAGAGGATAAAGGTGGGAGACAAACGTCACATACAAGGAGGCCAGAAGAGCAGTTTGGCTGGAGCCTGGAGTTCATGAAAGGTGGTAATGTTCAGTTTGGGAAAAAAAAAGTGAAGTCAAATTGTATATGGCTTTGGATATAAGCTAGGTGGCATAATGGATAGAATAGCAGGCTAGGTAATCAAATAAATAGAAGACTAGTTAGGAAGGTCTGAGTTCAAATCTTGCCTCATCCATTTATTAGCTGTGTGACCTTGGGTGAGTTGCTAAACCTCCCAGACTCAATTTCCTCACCTGTAAAATGATAATAAATAGTAATAATACTTCCAGGATTGTTGCTAGGATCACATGAGACAATATGTGTAAAGTCCTTTGCAAACCTTAGAGTACTATATTAATGTCAGAGATTATTATTGCAAGGATGATGGTGATGGTGACATCATATCCTAGAGGCAATAGGGAACTACTATAGCTTCTGACAACGGCAGTGACATGATCAAACCTGTTCCTTAGGAATCTCAATTTGTCATCTGAAGGAAGGATGGATTAGAGAGGGGAGACAGAGGCAAAGGGTTCCATTTGGATGCTATGGCAAAAATTCAGACGAGAGTGATAAGACACTGAGCTAAGTTGGTGACTGTAACTGGAGAGAAAACGACAGATGTTGTAGAAATAGATGTGGCCTGAGGATGGTGTCATTGGTTGATGAGAACTGTTCTTTGCCACTTTCTCCTCTTCATCAACCTCCTCCTCCTCAGTTATGATCGATTAATTCTCTGGAGACAAGGGATTCCAAGTTATCTTGGTAGACAGGCACACAACTCACCTGACTTTCACCTCATGAAAGAACAAAGAAATCATGTGCCTACCAACTGAGGAGAATGCACAGAGAAAGGAGTGGGGGGAAGTCCCAGAGTCCTACTTGGGAGCTTTAAGGTCGTCCATACAAAGTAGCCAATTTACAGTTATGGTTACACTTGAGTCAATTAAAATGTTTTATTAGCAAGAATTTGAATCTCTTACCTTCATTAACATTTAACAGTAAATGGGAGAAAAAAGGTAAATAAAATATTATCTGGCTTTTTAAAGGTCATTTCAGACTGAGCATTATAAAATGTGAGCTAGGAAAGCAGAATATGGCCCTTTGTGTGGATTTAGTAGAAGTGGCCGCTGCAAAATAGATGTGTGTGTATGTTTAGGTATGTATCAGTGAAAGACTACTCTCGTGGCAGGTGAGCCTATGCAAAGAAAGCTTCTAAGGTAGATTTAATTATGGTCAGCATAGATTGGGGGGATGGCTAATGGGACTTCAGGGATATGACATGGGAGAATCTAATTTTTGCTTTAGATCTTGGATTATAAATCATCCTGAGTGTGTGGCCCTTTAATGGCTGCTTTCATGACCAACACCTGCTTTCTAACAACCTTAGGCTAATAAACGCAATTGATTAAAAAGACATACCTAACCCTTCCCCAAAGGAAAGAAGTACATAGAAGAGGGGGAGGTGGATCCTGGAATCTGGGTTTCAGCTAGGCCAGCAAGTGCTTCAGGGAAGCCCCACGGTCACAATTACAAGTCCAATTCACATCCCAGCCCCTTTCACCCTGCTGAAATTTGGGGTCATGCTGCGTTTTAAACGCAGAGGTGCAAAGGGATTACTCTTATTCATCAGAGAACTATCTCAACCTAGAAGAAACGATTTTTGAAATGTTTCAATTGAGACTTAACTGCAAGTAACTGTCTGGAAAAAATCTAGACAGGTTGATGATTCAGCCAAGTATACCAGGACATGCTGATTGTGACCTAGATATATGAAGGTAAGTGTTCATCTTATGGCTTTAAAGTATCTTGACAAAGGATAAATAATCAGGCTTTATTTTTTAAATCAGAATTCATGGACCAGTTGGCACTAGATTTCTGAAGAGGGCTTTTGTGGATGACCCACAAATAGACTGGTTGGGACTTAAGAGTTTTCATTCCTACTCTAGGGAAAATGAAAAGGGGAGAGATCAGGAAGATAGTATTCATTCATTCATTCATTCATTCATTCATTCATTCATTCATTTATTGTTTATTAAATCCCTGTTATGTATTGGGTTCAGTATTAGGTGCTGGGTGAGATGCATGTATTAGCTAATATTTAGACCTTGTTTTTAAAGATCTTATTCTCTAGAAAGGGGATAGGATACAAATAGATAATATGCAACATTCTATCACAAGCACTTTAGTAAGACCAGGGGTTCAGAACCTCAAGAGTAGAAAGTTCTTGTGCTAACTTCAAGGTTTTCATGAATCCCTGATCTCACCAATGGGGACACTCTGTCTACTGGTGCAGATCACAACCCAGCTATTTTTCTCATACTGTCTGATTTGTGTTCATGCCCTTCCATAAATCCTTCATAGAAGATCTGTCCTTCTCTCTGCAACTCTTCCTCTGAGCCTTTTAATATCATGTCAATACCGTTGTGATATTCAGGCAACCCATCTGTTATATTTCAGTTTTACTACATGACTAAGACTCTTCCCTTTCCAGTCACGTATGCCATCAATGGTATCTTTAATGCCACTTCTCCCTTGCATGTTATCATTGATAATACTCTGCAACCTACTTATAACTACTGTTTTTCCATTACCCTTTAACTCACCTGCAATTTTGATTCTTTGATGATCATGGGTTCCATGAATCATAAACGTACAGCATCACTAGGCAAACACTCATGTAAATCAGAGGAGGTTTGGTGGCAGGTAATAATATGGGACTATTTCAATGACTTCTCAGTTTCCCAACAGTGAAATTGCCTGTGGTAGTCGACTCTGAACTTATCTTGTATTTCTCCTGAGGTGCCTGACAAAGATTTGCGGAACAATGGACAAATTGGGAACAGGAGAAAGGAAGGGAATAAAAATTTATATAGCACCTACTCCATGTTAGTCACTAAACTAAGTGCTTTATAAATATCATCTCATTTGATCTTCAAAACAATCCTGTAATGTAGGTGCTGTTAATATTCACATTTTACAGTTGAGAAAACTGAGGCAAACAGAGGTTAAGTGACTTACTTGTCCAGGGTCATACAGCTAGTAAGTGTAAGAGACTGGATTTGAACTCAGATCTTCCTGACTCTAGACCCAGTGCCCTATACACCATGCCATCAAACTGCCTCAATGGATTATCCTTCCCATTGAATGCCATCATCTTGGCAATAGACTTTCTTCAATCACTTGATGCTTACTATGTGGATTTTTAGACTGGTGTTAATTGAGGGACCATGGATCTCAATGAAAAAACTCCATAGTGTCCTGGGTCTTGACACAATCATCTCAAATACCATTCACTTAACCAAGAAGAGGATGTTTTTCTGTTCAATTTAACAATCCATGTTAGAGAATTATAAGGATAGTTCCTTTAGGAGATAGGAGGGAAAGATGTAAAAAAGAATACAAGAACTTTTCGAGGTAATGTAGGATCATGCATAGAGTTGTCCTTGAAACCAGGAAGACCTGGGTTCAAATTCCTACTCCATTACACATTGACTGTGTAATCCTGGGTAAATCCCATAAACTTCTTAGTGCTCGTGGCAACTCTTGGAGATTGTAAGGTAGTAGAGGACATTTTATACCTGGGACCTCCTTGTACCAGTCAAATTGCAGGTTCAATCCTTATCCTTAATACAGATGAGGTGTTGAGTGAGATGGTTTCAAAAGCTATGTAGCTAAATGGAAAGGCATACTTCATTATGATGGGAGATTTTCAAGTAAATGTGTGTGTACATGTGTGTATATATATATATATATATATGTACATACATACATATATATATGTATATATATATTTATATGAAAATGGGAGTGGGGCAATGAGATTTCCATAAAATAAATGTCTCCTTGCACTGAATAAATATTGTTTATCAACAATATTTGTGTTCTGAACAAGCCGCAGCCATATCCCAAAACCAAAATTACATAGATAAATATAAAATTTGCTTTTTATGTATTAAAACATTTGCTCTATTTCTCTAAATGTCAAAGGCCACTCCTCACTATACCTCCAGCACTATTCCAATTAGCAGCTGAAGAGCCTGCCCTCCCTTTGTCCAAATCTGAATGTAAATATCATTGACTTCAGCTCAGCCAAGAAGAGGACCTTTTTTTCTGTTCCATTTAACAGCTATTTTTCCATTTGATCAAGCAAAGAAGAGGTGACTATTTCTAGAAGGTGGGTAAATCAGATGTCTAAATAAGTTTACACCCTCTTCCAAAAAAAAATTAAAACCTCCCAAAGTCCTCTAATTTAATTTAATTTCCCCCCTAGCTATGGTATTAGACTATAGACAACTTTGAATTACATAAATATACATTCTCTATAACTTCACCAAGCAGAACTATACCACAAGCCCATTCCATATCCTATTCCCCATTTCCAGGAGCATCCTTTCATCTCATGGAAAGATGTGAAGTCTAGTGTCCAACCACATGGTTGCATACTCACCTTCCTATGCCCCACTTAGATAATCACCATTTAGAATCATGTAGTGTGTTTCAGTGCTTGATCCACAATGCAATAACTCCTAATTAAATTTTTCACCTAATAATAAGGTTTGTCACCCACCCAACCTCATTCCCTAATGCTCTCCAACTCATCTCCCTTCTCCTTCACTTGTGATTTTTACTCCCCATTGAATAACTTCTTCTACTATTCAGTTCAGTATCTTTGCATCCTATGATTTTACAGAGTTGTAGGGTCTTAAAAGGTTAAATTATTTTCCCAAGTCAGAGATAGACAGGACTTGAACCCAGGTCTTCCTGACTCCATGGCCAGTTCTGTATCCAGTATACCACAATATCTCTCATTTGCTTATAATTCTTTAAATACAACTTCATGCTCCAATCTTTTGTTCACAGCATTCTCCATTTCATTTCATCAAATTATGGCTATTTTCGCCTTCAAGACTTGTCTTACAACTCTTCTCCAAGAAAATTTCACTCATAGAAAGTATATTTTCTCTCCACCCTTCCCCCTCTCTCTCCTCCTCCTCCTGTTCTTCTTCTTCTTCTTCTTCTTCTTCTTCTTCTTCTTCTTCTTCTTCTTCTTCTTCTTCTTCTTCTTCTCCTCCTTATCCTTCTTCTTCTTCTTCTTCTTCTCTCCTTCTTCTCCTTCTTCTTCTTCTTCTCCTTCTTTTTCTTCTTCTTCTTCTCCTTTCTTCTTCTTCTTCTTCTTCTTCTCCTTCTTCTCCTTATCCTTCTTCTTCTTCTTCTTCTTCTTCTCCTTCTTCTTCTTCTTCTTCTCCTCCTTCTTCTTCTTCTCCTTTTTCTTCTTCTCCTTCTTCTTCTTCTTCTCCTTTTTCTCCTTCTTCTTCTCCTTTTTCTCCTTCTTCTCCTTCTCCTTCTTCTCCTTCTTCTTCTCCTTCTTCTTCTTCTTCTCCTTCTTCTTCTCCTCCTTCTTCTTCTTCTTCTCCTTTTTTCTTCTCCTTCTTCTTCTTCTTTTTCTCCTTCTTCTTCTCCTTTTTCTCCTTCTCCTTTCTTCTTCTCTTCTTCTTCTCCTTCTTCTTCTCCTTCTCTCTTCTCTTCCTCTTCTTCTCCTTTTTCTCCTTCTCCTTCTCCTTCTTCTCCTTCTTCTTCTCCTTCTTCTTCTCCTTCTCCTTCTTCTTCTCCTTCTTCTTCTCCTTCTTCTCCTTCTTCTTCTCCTTCTTCTTCTTCTTCTCTTCTTCTTCTTCTTCTTCTTCTTCTTCTTCTTCTTCTTCTTCTTCTTCTTCTTCTTCTTCTCCTCTCCCTCCCAGCATTGTGTCACCTGAAAATTTGATTCATGAGCCATCAATTCCTTTAGCCAAGTGATTTGATACAAATGTTAAATAGCACAGAGCCAAGAATCGATCTCCAGAGCTGTGCACAAGAGAACTCTTTCCACATTGACGTCGAAACAGTAATGACTCCTCTCTGAGTCTGGTCTGAATCTGGTTCTGAATTCAGCTGACCCCTTATGGCCTGGCATAGCCCATATAACTTCATCTTTTAAAAAACATTATTTAGTGTTTTATTTTTTCCCAGTTTCATGTAAAAACAATTTTAACATCCATTTTTAAAGCTCTGAGTCCCAAATTCTTTCCCTTTCTTCCTCCCCTTTCCCATATAACTTCACCTTGTCCACATAAAGAGCATGAAGGCTTTTGTCCTTGGTATTTACCTTGAAAGGTTTTATAAATTTGAGTGTTGGCTATCTTTAATCAATGGCAGCTAACTGGCAAAGTAGATAGAGTACCTGCCCTGGAGTCAGGAGGACCTGAGTTCAAATGTAACCTCTGACACTTAGTAGCCTAGCAAGTCACTTAATCCTGTTTTGCCTCAGTTTTCTTGTTTGCAAAATGAACTGCAGAAGGAAATGGCAAACCACTGCAGTATCTTTGCCAAGAAATCTCTAAGTGGAATCACAGAGAGTTGGACGTGATAGAAAAACAACTGAATAAGAAACAACTAAAAATCTTTAATCAGCACACCTGCTTCCACCAAGTCCAAATCCCAGTTCTGTTTACCATCTTTGACCATGGCAAGTCCCATTACCCTTCTGGATATCAGTTTACTCATCTAACAAATTCGGGAGCTGGACTAGATAATCTCTTAGGTCCCTTCCAGCTTTAAATACTGTGATTCTCTAACCCATCCTCCAGCCTGCCAGATAAATGTTTATCCCCTGGTGTCTGAGATGTCCATTTGTTTCCCCATCTCATTGAACTCAATAGGAATCCTATAAAATTCCACCTTTTCAGACTCTATGATATCTGAAATCTCATTAGCACCAATTACATCCTTGTAAGAAGACAGCAAAGATGCTCCTATGATTGGGGATGGTTCCCAAATAAACATACTGAAGTACTCACCCTCCTGAGAAGCTCAGGAGCAACATCACCAGAATCAAATCACATAGTACCAAAGCCATGCCCGAAGGGCATAGCCTGAGGCAGTGCTAGAAGCCCGATCAGTTGCAAATATCCATCAAAGTGAGATTTTGGTTCACTCACAGCTGTAGAATGATGAATGATGATTTCAAGATAATATTTGTTTCACAACATCCCTCATATATATCTCCTTCTCTCAACTTAAACAGGCACAAACCTAGTTCAGGCACTTATCATCTCTCACCTGGCCTGCTACAACTGAGGTCTCCCGGCCTCAAGGTTCTCCCCACTCCAATCCATCTTCCACTCAGACACCAAGGAGATTTTTCTAAAGTACAGTTCTGATCATGTCACACACTAACCATTCCCCACCCTTAACACCTCAATTTGATGAGCTTGAGTTGCTCAGGATCAAATATAACTCTTTGGAATTTAAAGCTCATCATAACCTGTCCCTGTTCCCATTGTAGCAATGCTCTCTGTTATCCCCACTTGCACTGATAGTATGGGGAACCAGAGTCCAGCTGGTACATCTTTTTGGGGGCTCTGGCATCAACTCCGAGAAGCTAAGGATTTTCTAATGCTATAGCTCACAAGCCCCCATCAATGTGCTTATTTCCATATTGTTAGTTGATATCAATTAGTCAGCTAGACTTAATTAGCTATTAGAGAGAAGTGTTTACTAAGGTGGTATAGTAATAACATCTCCATTCCAACTCTGTGACACTCTCCCACATGTATATACAAAGTCCTAAGGGGAAGTAGGCTCAAGCAATGTGGCAAAGAGGTAGCTTACAGCTTCTAGAAGTCCTTCTGCTGGAGTCCTCAAGATGTCTTCCTTCAGTATGATGTAAGTGTTGTACTGGGATCTGTATCTAGACTGTCCTTGGATTCTGATGAAGACATTATTATCAGTCGATCTGGTGATGCTGCTAGGCTATCAAGGAGAAGATGGAAAGTACTCCAGACCTCCAAGGTCACCAGGTCCTCATCCTATGGAGTAGTAGAAGGAGAAAACCAACACTAACACTGAAGTCCAAACTGATGCCTAGGCCTCTGCTCCTTTCCCCACTCCCAATTAATTCTTTCTTAGGGATTTAGCTAGGACACTCTTTCCTCTTCACTTGCTCAAATCTCTTAGATTCTGAAGTAGGTTCTTGGGCCCTAGAATATTACCAAGTTTTAAGGAATCTTAATATACTTCCTACACAATATCGGTGCAAGTCATCCAATGATTTTCAGAGACTTTCCCCACTTGGTCTAAAATCTTTGATTGACTGGCTGAGATGTATTCTTCTTACTTGATTAACATGTCAGGTCTAAAGGCGATGGGTTTGATTTCGATCTCCCTCTTACACTTTCATGCCAGTCCTCTTAGACTTCAGTCCCCTCCACGTACTCTATGGTCCTACTGAACTGACTTTCTTGCAACTTTTTGAAAATAAGACTCCATACTTTTGAACTGGCTACCCTTTGGCCTGTAATTGTCTGCCTTTTCACCTCCACCTCTTCATTTTCCTTGTTACCTTTCAGCCCAAAGACTACCTGGCACACAAGGCCCTCCCCAGTCCTACCAGCTCCTAATGCCTTTCCCTTTCAAATTAGCATTCATTTACTCAGTACAAATTTTGTATGTAGCTAATTACCTACGCATTGTTTTCTCTGTTAAAATGTGTGCTTCCAAGAAGGCAGGAACTGTTTCTACCGTTTTTAAAAAAGAATTTTTACTGATGTCTTACGGTTTTGCCTCACGTAAGTTTCTCCCTAAATTACACCTTCTTTCCCTCCTAGAGAGATACTCCATATAAGAAAGAATTTTTTAAGAAAAAAAAAGGGGCAGCTAGGTGGCGCAGTGGATAGAGCACCGGCTCTGAAGTCAGGAGGACCTGAGTTCAATTCTGGCCTCAGACCAAACACTAGACACTTACTAGCTGTGTGACCCTGGGCAAGTCACTTAACCCCAATTACCTAAAAAAAAAATTTTTTTAGAAAAAAGAAAAAGAGGCAGAAGAGGCGGAAAACAGCAAACCAATCAATACATTAAAAAATCTAACAGTATCATTTTTTCTCTCCCTAGTGTTTGATATAGTTCCTGGCACACAGTATGCTTAATAAATGCTAGTTGACTGACTATAGTATACATGATGTATAAAGTTAAAGAACCTACACTCAAATTGTTGTTGTTTGTCCTTCATTCTTAAAGAGGACCAATGACATCATGAGGGTGATGTCTTAACTTGCTCATGAATTGGATTTAAGTGAGGCAGAGCTGCACAAAGTCATCAGCCTCACTCTGTCCTCTAGAGTCATCAAAGTCCAGTGGCAGGACATAAGCCTTGCGTGGCCTGGGATGCGGTGGGCTACAGGCAGTAGCAAAGAGAAGGGAAGTGTGTCAGGTACTGTGCTAAGTGCTTCAATTATTATGTCATTCGATCCTTAGAACAACCCTGGAATTATTACCCCCATTTTACAGATATGGAAACTGAGGCAAACAGAGGTTAAATGACTTGCCCAGAATCACACAGCTTAGCAAGTGTCTGAAGCTGGATTTGAATTCAGGTGTCCTGACTCCAGGCCCAGCACTCTAAACACTGAGCCACCTAACTGCCTCCAGGGAGGGGAGGTAGGAAGATTGAAAAAAAAATTGTGAAGTTCAGATCTGTTTCACAGTATCCTCAAGGGAAAGTTGAGCCCTGTACAAGACCTCCTCATTGCCTTCCATCATGCCACTAGATGTGTGGTAGGGAGAGACAACAAAAGCTAAGAATGTAAACTCCTTCTGTCTTTATTTGGCAATGGATCAAAATGCTAAGACAAGATACGAGGTAGCAAGGTGCAATGGAAATAACCCTGGATTAACAATCAGAGGACCTGGGTTTGAGTCTCAGCTCTGCCACTTAATACCTGTATGGCCTTGGGCAAGTCACCACCTCTCTGGACCTAATTACTTCATCTGTAAAATAAGGGAGTAAAACTAAATGAACTGTAAAGTTTCTTGTAAATAATCAATAAACCCAAGACAACCAGTACTTATGCCAAGTGAAAAAAGGAGGGTGGCATTTGGAAAGCAGAGAAGATGGTTTAGTGTCTTTGTCTTTAAATGGATGAACAGCAGTGTCAGGTGTTGAGAAACCTGTAAAATGATGACATTACGTCTCCCACATATATTGGTTCTGAAAACTGAGACACAGGAAACTATTTCTTTTGAAACCAATAGTTTCCATGATTCTTTGTGTGTGAGAGAAAGCAGGGAGAGGCCAGAAAAGGAAGAAGGAAAAATTAAATTAAACATGAAAACCCAAGACAAGTCTCAAATGAAAACAGAAGACTTCAGGAGCCCATTATATGACTGGAACAGAAGAGAACACTCCTACCAAATAAATGGAATGAATGCTTCTTAAATAGAGATGGTGCTGGGGAAAAATCAATGCGGAGAGTCTTGGAGACTATGAAACTTCAAGGGAATTCATGAAAGGGATTCCTGACAAAGCAGTGAGACCTGGCAAGGAGGCTGGTGTGGCTGAGAAGTGGGAGAAAGAGAGAAGGAAAGGGAGGATACAATCTGCCCAAGATGAAAACTCTAGCTGCTGTAAGGGGAGCCCTCGTTTTGAATTTCATAATCATGTGCTGTTGCTGCTCATTAATTGCTAGGAAAGCAACCTCACTTCAGCCCTCCTGCCTGCTGGGAGGGCATGACAGAACTACTGACTCACATGAAAGATGGGCACCGGCCGATGGCGCCCATCAGCATGCATGATAACAGGTCTCAGGTGCCAGGTCAGAGATGCTCTACCCCGATTTGGGATCAATGTAATTAAAAGGGTTGAGTTGAGCAGGAACCAACCCCCAACATCTCAGTTGGGTCAGAGGCCACTGGTTTGAAGCAAAGTCCTTAACTGGTTTTTTTTTTTCCTTGCTTGTGGTCTTAAAACAATGTGTGGAAATCATAAAGCTAAGTAAAGGAGAAAATAAATATCCTATCAGCTGACCAATGCTTAAGGTGTAGAAGGTTTGTCTTACTGCAATCATACAAACACACACACACACACACAGAGCAAATATTCTTGATGAATAAAAATGTGACTTTGAGGGCAAATGAGGCATGAAACATATTGGCTAATAAACAACACACAAAAGAAGGTCATACTAAATTTTTATCTAATCAGGCTCAGAAGTGCTTGAGCCAAGAGCAAGATGAAGAAAAGGTTTTCTAGAAGGCATAAGGATGTGTGTGTGTGTGTGTGTGTGTGTGTGTGTGTGTGTGTGACTGTGATTTCAGCTTTATGATTTGTGGAGACAAAGTGGGGAGGATGATAATTCTGTGTGTGTTTTTCTGAGAAGTCAAGAAACAAGCAACTATGTCTCTCTCCTCTCAAAGGTGAGATTCTGTGGAGATTTTAATGAAAAATCCTCAGTAGTGGACACGGGAAAACAGACTAATTTAAATGCCTAGAACATATGACTTAACACTTCACTCTCAAAGTCACAAGCCATTTGGTAAATGCATTGTCAAGATTTAGCCAAATGTCACTACCAACAGGAACCTCTCCATCAGAAAGACAGCCTGCTGTGCCCTTTGTTGTCCCTCTTTTCAGCCCAAGGTCAACCTCAGTGGGTCCTTTTTAATAAATGTGCCCTAGAGCATAGGATCATAGATTTAGAACAGAAGGGAATCCAGAGACTATCTAACTCATTCTTCTCACTTTACAGACAAAGAAACTGAGACCCAGATAGACTGTGTGACATGCCCTCAGTCATGCTTATGGGGAATTGTGGTATTGGGCACCATGTTACATAGATGTCCTTTGGAAACACTTACGCTCCCAGGATGTGCCCACCATAGGTCTTGCACAGAGCCATCTGGAGGGTTCACTAACTCTAGTCATGGTCCCAAAAGAAGCAGCAGCCCAAGGACAAGGGTACTTTTGGGGAATCAAAGAGATGAGAAGTGAAAAAAACACTGAAAATGTTGCTCTCATAGAAGTTTTCCCTTGCTCCCCACTTCAAGAAGTACTGTGTGTCAAAAGAAACCTAATCCTTTCAAGATTTTCAGTCCAGTTTGTACAAAGTAAAGTGGTTTGGAGCCCACATTGGTTCTGAGAAATAAATGAACCTTACCACACTAAAGGTTGACTCAAATGGCTCCAGGCTCGCTCTCTCTTGGTACTAATTAGAGAAAGCAATATTGTTTCAAAAGATTCCCTTCCTCTGTCTCCCTACCATACTTTGCTCTAGGATCTGGGTGTTATGAGGACCAAGTCCAGTTTATTCACACAGCCCTTTAACAGGGACATCAGACACTCTTCAAAGCTAGGGAACTGAAGAGCCTGGGTCAAGAGGAAACAAGGTCTCACTGAGCAGGTGATGATAAAAGACATGCATGTACTAGTAAGGCAGTTCTCCTCTAGGCTTTCGCTTTCATTACCATCAGCATTTATCATACAAAGGCAAGCTGGTTTGTTGTGGTTTCCATTCTTATTAAAGAAAATATTGACTAGAAGAAAGGCCTAGCCATCCAAGGAGTACTAACCTTCACCCAGAGCCCTGAAAAGGAAACTTTAATCTTTAGCTACTGGAACATACAAACTAGACCATTTAATTTTCACTCACACACACTTTGTTTGTGATAATAGATGTATCTTCACAACCCAAGAATGCTGAGATGGTTAAATACAGGGAACACTGAATGCCGCCATCAGTGAGGCGGCCTTAATGAGTCTTTTAATCAACAATAAGTCAGTCAGCGTTTATTAAGCACTTACTTTTTGCCAGGCACTGTGTTAAGCACTGAGGATACAAAGTAAGGCCAAAAAAATATGGTGCCTGCCCTCAAGAAGCTCACGTACTAATAAGGGAAGAGACGGTATGCCAAAATTTTTTTACATGCAAAATGAAAGCTTGTTCCAATTAATCCTGGTCAGTTCTGTCAAAATTGTACAGATCTGGCTGGGAGATAAGGTAGAATGTTATAAGGGAAACGACAATAAACTTGGAGTCAAGTGACCTGAGTTCAAATACTGATTTTGGTGATTAGTAGCTATGTGACCCTGGAAAATCATTTCCCCTTTATTATCTCTTTTTTCCTTATCTATAAAATGAGAATCATGATACTCATACTACCTGTTTCACAGGATTGTTGTAAGGAAAGTGTTTTACACACCTTAAAATGCTATATAAACAATAGTTTTTAGCTTTATGTTCAACAATAACATTTCCTTGGTGCTTATTACATGCAGAGCATAGTTCTAGAATCCAGTGACAATACAAAGTTTACATGAAACACAGTGTTTGCCCTTATGGAGTCTGGGGAGCTAGCGATTCAGGACATGGTTTTGGAATCAGGGAACCTGATTGCAATACTGACTCGGATACTTGTGTGACTTTGGGAACATCATTTAACCTTCTTAGGCCTCAGTTTATTCATCTCTAAATGAGCAGGCTTGGCTAGACAGCTTCTGAAATTCCTTCTGACTTTAGGCCTATGACACAATGACCTCTGAGAATCACGAACACCCAGTTGTGGGGGCAGAGAGGATACTGAATTCCTTCTGTGGCTTGAGGATTTACCACAACCAACTTTTGCCCTTAAGGATTTTGGCTCTTAACCATCAGATCAACTCAGCAGCCTTAATCTCACTAGGATCATAACACTGAATGGAATATATGTATTCTTTTAGCCTTAGAGGTCCTAACAGTCAGAGAAGTGTTGGGTTAGCCTTATATAGCTTTAAAAACCTTTATTAAAGATGCTCATCTACAGTTATGAAGCAAGATTCCCTTTCTTGGCTTGGCAACATCCTTATTTCAACCAGAATTCTCTGAAGTACTGACCCTGCCTCCTAACCTGGTACCCTGCTGCTCTCTGGAGCCAGCCTTCTGAGTCACCTTCTAACTCTGACTCTTCCCAGCCTGGATCTCAAGCATGTTTACTCTTGGTCCAACTTACCTATCTATCTACAAGGTCAGAACACTCAGTTATTGAGATTTCCTATGCTCCTATGGTCAAAACTTTGGTGTTATCTTTGGTTCTTTTTTCTCTAATATGCAATCAGTTACCACTTCCTATCAACTCTACCTGCATGTCGTCTCTTACCTCTATCACCTTCATTCTATTCCCAGGGTCAACTCCATCCTAGTAGGATTACAGCATCATAGATTTAGAGCTAGAATGGATTTTAGAGGTCAATTAACCCAACCCTCTCACTTTAACAGTGAGGAAACCAAGGCTCAGAGAGCTAAAGTGTCTTGCTTAATTAACATCACACAGTCATTAAGCAAAGCCAGGGTTCAAACTTGGGTCCTCTGACCCCAAATTCAATGATCTATCACACTGCCTTACATTTAATAGTGTGAAATGTGTTTTCAAAATAATTGATTGATGTACATTGCTTGTGCTCACCTGCATTTCCCAAGATCCCTTTCCCTTCCTCCCAGAGAGACATTTCTATTTAGAAAAAAAGAAAGAAAACACATAACTCAGCAAAACTAAAAAAACACCAAAACCAACATTATATCATACCCTATCATCTCCTCAAAGAGGGTAAAGGAAGTGACTTCTCATATTACTCTTCTTTGATGCCAAGCTTTATCGAATTTCATAGCCTTTAGTTTCCGTTATTTTATAGTCATTCTTTCCATTTGCAGTGCTGCAGTTGTTTTGTTATTGTTTTTGTGGCTCTGCTTACCTCATCTCAGTTCATCTAAGTCTTCTGATTTTTTTCTGTATTCTTCAATCATCATGTTATACAGTAATTTCTCATTATATTCATCTACTACAATTTGTTTAGTTATTTCTATATCTTTTATCTCAAAAACATTTTTGATCAGTTTATTATTTTTATTTTTTATATATATTTTACATATATGTGGATAGGTATATATATGTACATATATTTATAAAATCATTTTTATCTTGGAATGTATATATGCCTGGAGAGGAATATCTGGATCAGAGGATATGACCATTTTAATCACACTCAGCATAATTCCAAATTGGTGTCCAGTATAGATGGACCAATCCATAGCTTCATCAACACTGGTGAACCTAGCTTTCCAAAACTCCTCCAACATTGACTCATTCCATATTTTCTTAACTTTGCTGGTTTTTTGTGTATGGAGCAAAACTGCAGAGTTGTTTTGATTCTTATTTATCTTACTACTAGTGATCTGGAGCAATCTTTTACGTGGTTATTCATAGTTTGGAATTTTTCTTGTGAGAACTGTTTATTCAACCTTGGACTTGTGCCTCATGGTTTACAAAGCACTTTCTTCACAACTCTGTGAGGTAGACAGTATAGGATCAGTATATTTCCACTTTACAGATTGGAAAACTCCAGCTCAAGTAGATTAAAAGTGACTGATGAAAGGTCATTGCATAGCTAGTAAATGCTACAGTTGGTATTTGAACACAGGTCTTCTGAATCTAAGACCAATGTTCTTTCCACTGTATTGCACTACCTTCCCTACCAGCTTTCTTCACTATCCACCCGACACCACTGCAAAAACATTTGAAGTGGTCTTTCTGTCCCTACTCTTTCTTTCAAATTGTTCTTCAGCTCCTGTCTTATCCACCCATCAGTTCACATCAGTCCCCTGCTCAAATCCCTTCACTGATCTACACAGTTGTAATCACTGATGCTGTTTCTCTAAGAGAAAAACAATGGGCACCCAGAGAAACTGTCACTTATCATATGGGCTGTAGGCCATATTGTCCCAGCTGCTCATTTGTTGGAGAGGGCCTTCCTTTGGCATTTAGTTGGTGTTTCATGATGTTAGACACCTACCAGTAGGAGGACCTGAACCAATCCATTTATCACAAAGTCAAGAAAAGGAATTTTGCTTCCAGAGCTCTTTGATCCAGAAGTGTTGTTTCCTAATTAGTATCTATGAGTGCCTATTCAGATGAAATGGAAGACTATACAAGATGCCGCCAAGAGAACATCATTTTTTTTCATTTTTAAACTGAACTAGAATTATTTTCACCCCCAACCTCTTCTTTTCATTCTCTTTCCATTTTCATGTACTCATAGTAACCTAGTTCCTTCCCAAAGATACCACATTCCTGGCACCAGCCCTTACCAGGGCTGGCTGCTTCTTCTCTCACCTCCATCTCCACCCCCACCGTGCTGCCCTTGGAGCTAGATGCAGCATACTCCTTGCTCTCATCACTACTTCAATATCCCCTCTTGGTCACCATCACTCAGTAACGTCTTCTTTGAGATCCATGCCATCTATGTCACTGGGTCCAGATCACAGGATCACAAATGTCGGTATTGGAGAAGATCTCAGGGGTCACATAGTCTAGCCCACACCTAAAGGAGAATCCCAGGAAGATGGTCTTCCAGTCTCTGCTTAAAGGCCTCTAATGAAAAGGAATTCTCTCCTTCTGGAGGTAGCTCATTCCATATTTGGATAGCTCCAGATTATTCAGAAATTATTCCTTATAAAATTATTATATACTATTACTTGGAGTCAAAAATTATGTCTTTTCAATGTCCACCCCTTGCTCCAAGTTTTGACCCCTGGAGCCAAGGAGAACAAGTCTAAATTATCTTCCATATGACAGCTCTGTGAATTCTTCAATATAGCAATCATGTCCCTCTTCCCTACCAAAGTGTTGTCTTCTCCCAGCTAAACATCCCTAGACTATTCAATTAACCCTCATATGTTATTATTCCCAATTCCCTCACCAACCTGATCACCTCCTCTGGAAGGAGATACTCTAGCTTGTCAGTGTCCTTCCTAAAGTGTGGGCCCAAATCATAATAGTTTATGTTTGTTTTACTACTATGTTGCACTAACCTCTATTGAGTTTATAGTCCACTAAGAGGAGAGATCTTTTTCATACAAACTGTTGTCTAGCCACACTCCTTCTATACTTGTGCAAATAACTCTTTAGACCCAAGCATAGGAATTTATATTTAATCCCCATTAAATTTAGACTCAGGCCAAGGTTGACTCCTCCAGCTCCTCCTTCTCCTACTTCTTCTTTTGCTCCTCCTTTCTCTCCTCCTCTTCCTTTAAACCTGTTCTTAAACCTTAAACCTGTTTTCAAGAAATAATTATTTTATCATTCTGAACTTGACAACTATCAAACAAAAACATTTCAATATACAAAGAATAGAAAAAGAGGACTGTATAAGAAACCACAAATCTTATATACAGGTTGTTTTTTTAAGTTTATAATAAATCCAGCATGCTAGATCCACGCCACTATGCCTGTCTATGCATCCCTTTGAATTTTCTTCTGTTCTGTGTATTCTAAAATGCTTCAGAGATCCTCTTTTCTTTCTTTCTTTCTTTTTCCTTTGACATCATCATCATCATTGTCATCATCTTTGTCACCATTAATAGTAGTAATGATGGTGGTGATGGTGTGGTGGTGGTGGTGGTGGTGGTGGTAGTAGTTGTAGTAGTAGTAAGAGCTAACAATTACCTATCATTTTAAGGTTTGCAAAGCATTTTACAAATATTAAGCCATTTCTTCTTCAAAACAACCCTGGAAGGTAGGTGCTATTATGATCTCTATTTTACAAAGGAGGAAACAGGCAGAGAATAGTTAAGTGAGTTACCCAGCATCACATAGTTAGTAGGGGAGGTAGATTGGAGCCCCGCAGTAAAGGGCTAAAGCACACGCTTAGATCCACGGCATGGCTCCAGTTTACCTCCTTCCATGCATAAAAATAATTCCGTCTTTCATACTCCACATTTGAAATCCCTGCATCTTTATTCATGCCTGCCTCAATCTGGCCTCTAAGGAAGAGGTGGCAATCAATCAACCAGCATTTATTAAATGCTTACTCGCTCAGTTTCTTCATCTGTAAAATGAGCTGGAAAAGGAAATGGCAGACCTCTCTAGTGTCTTTGCCAACAAACACCCAAAAGGGGCACGAAGAGTTGGACAGGACTGAAAAATGACTAAATGACTAAACAAACAACAATAGGCAATGTCCCTTGTCAGCACCAACCCCTCTACTGTGTTCTTCATTCCATCCCTTCCTGTTTCCTTTAGAAGCTTACTCACATCATCTTTCTTTCTTTCTTTCTTTCTTTCTTTCTTTCTTTTTCTTTCTTTCTTTCTTTCTTTCTTTCTTTCTTTCTTTCTTTCTTTCTTTCTTTCTTTCTTTCTCATTCTCAGTCTTTTCCCCTTAATCACTGAATGGGTGTTGCCTCAGAAAAACTGAGATCAGGGAAAGACCTTAGCTTAAAAAGGCCAAAATCTCCCACTGCATCTGGGGCCATCTCCAGTCATCCTGATCTATATCTGGACACTGGGCCCAGATGTCTCTGGAGGAGAAAGTGAGGCTGGTGACTTTGCACAGCCCTGCCTCACTTAAATCCAATTCATTTGCAAGTCAAGACATCATCTTCCTGATGTCATTGGTCTACTTTGAGAATGAAAGACAAACAACAATTTTTCCCTATCTACTTCCTTCACAGAATAGGATTCACGTCCTCTGAATCCTAGGCTATTGGCCTTTCTTAGCTAGGTGTTTAGTCTCTCCCATGACCTTTCTATTTCTGTTGGGCTCCTAAGAGAAATTTCAATGAGGAAAATTCTCAAACTAAACCAGTGGTTGGCTTTTTTGTTTTAGCATCTCTTTCAGAAACTATATGGCCTTCACAAATGAGAAACCTGCTCTTTTATATCAGCATTTGTCTGAGCCCTCTTAATGACATTTTCATTTTTTAAATTCTGTTCGTCAATAATTCACCAACTCTCATGCCACAATGCTTTCACCTTAGATAAAATAACAGATTGGCTACTTCAGTTCCCATCCTACAAAACCTCAAAAGCATTTGCTAGGTAAGTCCTGCCTTCAAGCAAATTCAAGCATTTTCTATGATCATTTTTCACAAGTGTCAGGCTTCTGTCAGTCCAACTTTTAGGATGACTTTTAACAGTGAAGTCTAGCATCTGTGGCCAACTCTCCATGAACTGTAATATCTTCTGTGCCTTACAGGTACTATATCTGACCTGCTAATTATCTGTCAGAATGTAGGGATCAGACACAAATCAAACAGGCAAAGGGAACTTGATCTAATCTTTTCTTTTTCCAATTTCTCTGTCTCTGAGTGCCACATACATCAAGATTGTATTTTGCTCTGGGACATCACATACTTTAAATACATTCTAAGAAGCTCACAATTTTCTGCAAAGAAACATTCCCTTTACTATTGAGATTAATAAGCTGACTGAGTAGTAATGTTTCTTTTGTGGAATGTCTGAAAAACACAGACATGCCTTCTCTCTTTTCCAGGGAGCATGAAGCTACATGGTGATAGAAAGGGCTCTTGAACTTAGACTCAGATTTCTCTGCTAGAGATAAAAGAGATAGACAGATAGAATAGTTTCCATCTAGGTTATCAGACCAGATTATTCTTCTGATGTGGACATATGTTAGAGATAAGCAATAAGAATAATCACAGCATTTTATATTTTTCCTTTCTGAAATTCAGCAAGAGTCTTTCAAGATATGATGGGTGAATTTTTACATGCTTTGCTTATTGGGCCTATGTAGCCATGAGCCTTATATAAGCATGAATTCTTTATCTGAAAAGAATTTCATAGATTTAAACTAGAATAGGGCTTAAAGGTTACTTTGTCTAATCATCCCATTTGGCATATGAGAAAACTGACATATTCAGACATCAATCTTTATTTGGGAAAAATTACTTCACAAAACATGCTGAATCCTTCAAAACAAAAAAATAAAGTTATTGACCCACCAAGAAAACACTTTCCTTGAGTGGGTTTTCCAGGGGCCGTACCAAGCTGAGTGGAACCATTCATGTTTTCTTTTTCAATTCCTTTGAAGATAAATTCTACTCATGGCTCAGATAGCTGGGTGGTCTGTGTCCAATAAAAAGTTTTCCCCTGATGGAATAGGTTTTTTTCTTTGTAGTCAACAGGTCACCCTGAACCTTAAGCTTCTACCACACTGATAAAGGAGACTTCTAGCTGGTGTTTTTGACAGGTTACATTCTAACCTAACCTAGTCAAGCCCTCTAGTCTATAGATTCAGCTGAAAATAGCAGAAACTGAGTTACCAACCTCTGGTAGAAAAGAAAATAAAGACAGCTCCTAATTTGACAGTCTGGTTCTAAGCAATGATGATCTCAAACATCAATAGCTAATGACCAGTCAATAATAGTCCACGTGAAAGAGTTAATTATTAATTACAGCTTTTAGAAGGCCAGCTGAATAGGTAAGAAGGGAGAAAGCTCAGAAGAAATACTAATAAGAATATTACAACTCTTCCTGAGGTTTATAAAAGGAGTCTAAGAGCTATTTTTGCATTTCACCTTTCTCCTTCTTATCTTGGTAAAAATAAAACATTAGTTCATAGGAATTCTAATTTGTCGGTTTTCAGGAGGTACCAAAGACCTTCCTTAGACTCATTCCTCAGCATCCTTAAAGACCAGAGACCAAGAATAGTCTTCTCTGATTCACACATCTGCACCTGAACTGGGAAAGCATTACAAATGCAGTTCATTCCGTTTTTCCCCAGGGGAAAATAAAAAGTTTTCACTAGTCTCTGATCTCTAAGGCTCCTTCCAACTCTGTGAAGTTTCAAAGCATGACCTATGCGATGCTGCTCTCCAGTTTGGCAGCTGTTTAATTTTTGTGTGTGTCAATTATTTGCTATGCCAGCAATGTGTTAGGATAATCACACACTGAAGGATTTTTTTTTAACACTTTACATTTCCCAGAAGCCTTTGTCTAACAAGGTAATCTATGACCTGTTCAGGAATCTAGTCTTTACAAAACAATAAATTCACACTTGTACTCTTCTTCAAAGCCCCCATTAGCAGCTAAGGTGGCAGAAGGCCTCAAGCAGCTGAGAGCTAGATCAACAGATAAGTGAGTTTTTGAGGATCTCTTTCCACAGAGCTACTAAGGGGACAGAGATGTCTGCCTCCAGCTGCATTTCAGCATTTGGTCCCCTTCACAGAAAAAGTTGTCCCAGATGTGTGTCCTGCCAACACACTTCTTAAAATTGTTTCATTTGCTTTTGTTTTGAAAAAATCTTTTTCTTTTTGTTACTTGGTTTTTCCATCACATCCATTTTTTAATAAATCCCACCCCTACTCCCAATAGTCCATCTCTTCTAAGAAAGATTTCAAAAGAGGAGAGGAGGAAAATTCAGCAAAACTAGGTAATATATCCACCATATCTACCAGTGTATGTAGTATTCTTCATCCACAGTGACCCAATTTTACAATGAAGTAAAAGGATTTCTCTTTCTACAGAACTTGCAATAGTTTTGAAGTTTTAGGGTCTTTGGGTTCCCAATATGCTCATGATGGGAAGATAGACTATTCCTGAACAAAATAATCATAGCTGGCTGGGAGACCTAAGGAAGGCACCTAGGTTCTACTGTACAAAAGACTTAAGGCTACTATTCAAATTAAAATTCAACAAGTATCTATTAAGTATATAATATGTGCAGAGCACTATCTGTCATTTGGGGAGATGTGAAGTTTAGCTAAGATATAGCCTCTGCCCTCCCTGAGCTTGCAATCATGAATTTAGAATTAGAAGGGTCTGATCTTGTCTGTTCTGGGTGCAGATACAGAACTTATAGATATAAAAACCAGGGTGTATAGCGGTTGTAACTTGCCCAATGTCAATATAACATTTCTCATGCACCTCCTACACAGAAGGCACCGTGACAGGTGCTAGGGACCCAAAGACAGAGATGAAATCATAGCTAGTATTTATGTCAAATTTTAAGGTTTGAGAAATGTTGTCCGTATTCTCTTCTCCCAAAGAGTTTACATTCTACTGGGGAGATTCAACATATACACAAACAAGAACAATAGAGGAGGGGGAGAACCATAAAACTGGGAAATCAGGGAAGGCATCATGAAGGGTTTCTCTTAGAACCTTTCACATTCTGGCCCCAGCCTATACTGACTCGGTTCTTCTGAATAGGTTATCAGTCTTTCATGCCTGGAATGCTTTCACTCCTTACCTCCACCCCTTAGATTCCTTGGCTTCCTCAGGGAAGCTCAAACCCCACCTTCTACAAGAGGTTTTCTTCCTCTCCCCTCTCCAGCTGCAAATGTCATTCATTCCCTCTGGAGTTACCTTGTATCCACCCAGTGTATATCTTGTATACATGCATTTATGGATATGTTGTCTCCTCCGTGCAAATATAAGAGCCTTCAGAACCAGAACAATTTGTAGAATAACAGCAACATTGTAAAGACAAACAATTTTGAAAGATTTGAGAACTGTAATCAATGCAATGACCCACCCCAATCTCAGACAACCAAAAATGAAGAATGCTACCCACTTCCTGAAAGTGATAATACACTCATGATGAAGGATGAGAAATATTTTTTTGGACATGGCCGATGCAGGGATGTGTTTTGATTTACTATTTATTGCAAAGACTTTGTTTTCCTTTTTCCGTTTTCTTTTTTTCCTTTGGGGTAAAGGAAGTAGGAACGAGAGCAAATAGATTTTTGTTAATAAAAAAATAAAATTTTAAAAGAATATAAACTCCCTGAGGGCAGGAACTATTGCTTTTTGTTTGTTTGTATCTCAGAATTTAGAACATTGTTGTTGATGTTTAGTCATTTCAGTCATGTCCCACTCTCTGTGATCCCACTTTGGGGTTTTTTTGACAAAGATACTGGAGTGGTTTGCCATTTCCTTCTCTAGCTCATTTTACAGTTGAAGAAACTGAGGCAAACATGGTTAAGTGACTTGCCCAGGGTCATATAGCTAACAAGTTCCTGAGGCTGGACTTGAAGTCAGGAAAAGGAGTTTTCCTCATTCCAGGCTGAGGACCCTACCCACTTCACCATCTAGCTACCCTTGCTATGTTTAGAACATAGTAAGTGCTTAATAAATGCTTGTTGATTGATATGAAGGACAGGAAGAGAAGCTTGGCTTCTGGATTCTATTTTACATCGATTCCTAAGGTCTCAATTAGGAGTCAGTCTGGAAGTCCTTCTCTGATAGAAGAGCCTGAACAGGACAGAACCATTCTCCCCTGCTCTTTCCACAATCCTAAGAAAAAAATGATCCAAGTCTTGGCAAGGAAAATTAGCTAATTGAACCTTAGGTAAGATTTTGATTAAAAAAAAAAAGACACATGAGCAATATATCTTGCACATAAGAGGAAGAAGGGCCAAATAGAGCTTACCTGCTAATGGTCTCAATAATTTCAGTGTCCTAGATGCTATCTCAAAGCTATTCAGAGGCCCTCTTGGCTTGTGAAAGAACAAAATCCCAACTTGGAGATGGGTAGATCTGGTTCAAATCCCACTTCAGGTAACAATGATATTACTTAAACTCTGAGTTTAAGTTTCCTTATCCATAAAACAGTAACAATAGCACCTACCATACAGGGTTTTTATAATGCTCAGATGAGATACTGAGTTTTGCAAAACTTAAAGTGGTATGTGTGCAAGTATAATATACATACATGTATGTGCACATATTTTTATTCACTAAGGGATAGAAGAGGAATTGTGATTTCATGGATTTAGGGAGCCTCCGAATGAGCAAACCCCCTCTATCAATTCTTGTTAGCACCTTCTCCACAACTTAAGAGTCTCAGAGAGCTGCCTAGAGCTCTAGGAAGTCAAGGGACTGCTCAGGGTCATATAGCTACAATAGGTTAGAGGTGACACTTGAACCCTAAACTTCATGACTTGGAGGCCGGCTCTCTATTTACTATACCATGGTGTCTTTCATTATCCACTGAACAACCACAAAGCCATAGAAGGTTTTTTTGTTTCAATGAATAGGGCTGGCATATGTGCCCATAGTTTAAGAAGGTAATTGTCTACTATGATTTGATTCCTTTCCCTTAGCCCCTCTGCTTTCCATCATTACTACCACCACAACCACACCACCTACCTGTCAGGGTGCCTGAGGTTCCAACCAAACAAGAAACATCTGATAGGGATAACACATTAGCTAACTATTAAAATAGCTTATCCCATTCCCCAAGAGGGCCTTGAGGGAATGGGTTACAGAATGGCTAAGTTTTGGCAGGAGATGGGACAGGGGAAGAAGTGTGAGCTCCTAACATGGACCAAGCCTAAGGAGTTTTGCAAGAGGGGCTCCTGGGCATGCAGATGACAGCATAAGGATTGAGAGTGTGTGAGTGGAACACACAGGACATTAAGAAGTGGAAACAGGAGTTCTTGCACTTCACACTTTGCCTACTTTGTAATTTTCTGCTGGATAGCCAGGGATATGAATGAACTTTGATAGTGATGGGGGTGGGAGAGGGAGTAGTGTGGCTAGATACATAATTTCTTGAGTGTAGGAAATTCTCCACGTGGATACTTCCTCCACCCATATAGATGAGAAACTCCTCTGTGACTTATACAGTTAAGGAGTTATTCAGGGCAATGAGGGATTAAGTGATACAAGAAAGGCTAAGTGACAGACAGAGACATAGATTCAGACCTGAATACAAATGTGCAATGTTTTCCATGATTACTAGGTCAAGAGTGTTTTTTTTTCAAGAGAAGGATGAGTAGAATCCAAGAGAATCTGGCATTTCAATCCCTGTTTGTGTCTTCCAATAACTATACCTGAGCTGGTATTTTGGCCAGGACTCTGTTGTGAAATTTCTTTAGCACAGAAATTTTAATCTGGCATCTACAAACTTTTCTTTTTGTGAAGTTTCTATTTTATAGTTTTATTAGCAAAGAAGCTCTTAATCTAGGGTCTGAGAACTTTTCTTTTTTCTTTTAAAATATTTTGATAATGATATTTCAACTTGATTGGTTTCCTTTGCAATTTTACATGTTTTATACATTTAAAAACACTATTCTGAGGAATCCACAGACTTAAAAATTCTGCCAAAGGGATCTATTACTCACAAAGAGGTTAAGAATCTCGGATTTGGGGAGGCACGTCAGGGATAAAGCCCAACAATACAGCACAAGTGATGTCATCACCTTATACTCCTAGGAAGCAGGGGATGATGGGGGAGAACTGGCAGTCCAGAAACCATAAACATCTCTCTGGATCACAAATGGCTGTTAGTTTGAATATTATACCTCCCCTAGTCTTCAACCACTGGCTAAATGACATATAATCAAAGAAAAAATTGCTGCTGGGAGCTGGGGTAAGCATGCAGCGAGCCCGAGAGCTCCAACTCAAGTGGTTAGACTAAAGCTGCCAAGGTGGTCTGGCCACTCAGCAGCCAGGCTGCACGATCTCTTTTTTGCTCCATCCAATTTAGGCTTAATTGTTACTTAGCTCCTTGTGGAACATGAGTCCGTGTGATGAGATACAGCAAGCCTTGCACAAAATGACAGACCAGCTGCTTGTTAAGTTTTTTTTTTCTCTTCCCTCCTTACACCTAGACTGGAACTCTTCATGAAAATGGCAAAGATCCAAGGAATAGGATGCATTATTAACTTTATGCCCCCAGTCTGCTCCCCAGGTAGAAACAAGGTAACTGGCAATAAAAGTAATTTGGGGAGTTTGCAGGGTAGACAGCACTAGTATGTTCTGCAGATTCAATGACAGTATTGCAAAAGGCTAAATAAGACATAAATGTGAAAATTATGAAAGTGAAAAAGAACTATTCAGAAGAACCATCTCCACTGCCATGATCCCAGGCTCCCAAGTAATTGGAAGGACTGTTTTCTGTAGGCCTCAGTTTCCTCATCTGTAAATTGAGATGGTCTGACTAGAGTGGGAGTGAGGTGTAATAAATAGAGTGCAGGACCTAGAGTGAGGAAGACATGTGTTCAAACTCCACGTTAGGCACTATCTAAGTCACCTAATTTCTCTCCCTCTCTGTAAAATGAGGGAGCTGGACTTCTTGGTTCTCAAGGCCCATTCCAGTTCTAAATTATAATCTTATTTAACAAATGTCAAAAATGCCATCAAACATCAGGCATTCAAAGTGAGTCTTTGTATCCCAAATACTTCCAAAATGCAATTCTTTTTGATCACTTTATATCTGGTGACCTCACAGGATAAAATGATAAAAGGCTCTAATCTGTATAATGATATAATGGTTCATCACTAACACCAAAGCCTCTCCTTCCTCTCCAGTCTCACTAGTAAAGGCCTAGGCAAGACCAAACCAGACATATTGTTTTCAGTGCTAGTTTCTAAAACAATCATCATCGGACAATCACATTTCCAATGAAATTCAGCTCAAATAATGAAGCATCCATTAAGTATCTAGTATATGACAAATGTGAAGGAAGAAAAAAATGAGACAGATATTGCCCTTAAAGTGTGTATGTTCTTGGGGGTAGGGTCCCAACACAACATGTATATCGGTAAGTAAATACAAAATAATCTCTAATTATTTGATTATAGGTTACTACACCTAGGCAGAACATTTGAGACAGCCTAGTATTATATTTTACTATGATATTTGAATAGCTTTTGATTGAATTTCTTTTGAAAACCACAATTCTCGTATCCCCTAAAAGGCTATCACAATTTTACTTCAATTTCTTTTGTTGTTGTTATTCTAAAACACTTTCAGAATGCTTAATAAAGATGACTATAAATCACTCTTATTTTCTTCCAAAGCTCTCATCTCTAAGAATCAGGGAATTTCTCATTAGCACATATATGATTCCCCATCTAATCTCCTTTTATGGATAAATTATGTCAGGTAAAGTAATGGTAAGCAGGCTGTTATGGTAATTAAACTGGAGCAAGAAAATTAGATTAATATGAAATCCTATGTCATCTCATCTCAGAAAAGCAGCCCACCTCCCACCCCCACTTTCCTCTTCATACGCAGTATTGTTCTGGAATTCTTGAAAAACATATCTGAGTCAGCGAGTCATTGTACTTTTTCCAGCTCATTCATTTGGCTCTGTTTAGGAAATGAGGTTTGAATTTATCTATTTGTCTTTTCTGTGTTTTTGGTGAGAACTACGAAAAGGTAAAATTAATTGTACTGTTGTTTTTTTTTAACCAAACCTATGATTTCGCTCATAATAGAGTTCTGCCAGTGAGGAAATTGCCTCTATCAATGTTTATCCACACTTGTTTGGCAATTTACAGGCATACATAGGTGCTTGTAAAGCTCATTGTCATACTGCTAGCGTGTATCACGTGTAGGCCTTGAAATCACCTCTTGCTCTTCGCTCTGTGGCTGGCCCTCTACTACCTTACGCTTCTTTTTTTGTTTTATCTGATGGGCCCTGAAAAAGCCAGAATAGTTACTCCCAGTTATTTTTTTCCTTATTGTAATTTGATTTTGTTTTCTAAATCCTGCAAACTGTTGATATAACTATCGTCCTTTTGCTTAATTTGACTCAGATAATATAAGCCATTAAAAGTTTCTAAAATATTCATACCAAAAAACACTGTATCCATGTATTAGTCTGATTAGTGATATTAGAGGTATGAAGCAACAGCTGAGGAGTTAGGGAAGAAAATCAGCTCACGTTATTATCAATGTTCAACATTTTAAAAAACATTTTTATTCAAGTTTTGCATTCCAAATTCTGTCCCTTCCTCCTTCCCTCCACTCCCTCCTCCCTGAGGTTGTAAGCAAGTAGATATAGGTTATACATGTGCAGTTATGTAAAATATTACCATATTAGTCATTTTCTACAAGAAGACTTGAATAAAAGAAATAAATTAAAGGAAGAGTGAAATATAACATACTTCAGTCTGTATTCAATAAATATCAGTTCTTCCTCTGGAGGTGGATAGTATGCTGCATCATTAGTCCTTTGGCATTGTCTTGGATCATTGTATTGCTGAGAATAGCTAAATCATTCATAGTTCTTCATCGAACAATATTACTGTTACTGTGTTCAACATTCTCCTGGTTCTGTTCACTTCATGATGCATCAGTACATATAAGTCTCACCAGGTTTTTCTGAAATTATCCCATTTCTTACAGCACAATAATATTCCATTACAATCATATAGCTTGTTTAGCCATTCCCTGATTGATATGCATTCCTCTGATTTCCAATCCTTAGCCATCACAAAGAGAGCTACTATAAATATTTTCATACAAATTGGTCCTTTTTCCTTTTTTTGGATGTCTTTGGGATGTAGACCTAGTGGTGTTATTGTTGGATCAAAGGGCATGCACAATTTTGTAGCACTTTGGCCGTGTTCCAAAATGCTCTCCAGAATAGTTGGATCAGTTCACAACTCCACCAACAGTGCATTAGTGTCACAGTTTTCCCATATCCCCTCCAACATCCAACATTTTCCTTTTTGTCAGATTAGCCAACCTGATCGGTATGCAATGGTAACTCAGAGTTGTTTTAATTTGTATTTTTCTGATCAATAGTGATTTAGAGCATTTTTTCATTTGACTATAAGTAGCTTTGACTTCTTTGTCTAAAAGCTGCCTATTCATATCCTTTGACCATTTATTAATTGAGGAATGACTTGTATTTTTATAAATTTTACTCAGTTCTCTATATATTTGAGAAATGAGGCATTTATTAGAGATACTTGCTGCAAAACCCCCCCCCCCCAGTTTTCTCCTTATAATTTTGGTTGCATTGGTTTTGTTTGTGCAAACACTTTTAAATTTTATGTAATCAAAATTCTCCATTTTACATTTTGTAATGATCTCTGTCTCTTCTTTGCTCATAAATTTTTCTCTTATCCATAGATCTGACAGATAAACTATTGCATATTCTCTTAATTTGCTTTCATATTTGTAAAAATGGGTGAAGTGAAGAAGATGGACTACACGGCCTTCCATCTTTAAACAGATAAACCATTCCATGTTCTCTTAATTTGCTTATGGTGTCACCATTTATATATAAATCATGTACTCATTTTGACCTTATCTTGGTATACATTGCGAGATGTCAGTCTATACCTAGTTTCTGCCACACTGTTTTCCAATTTTCCCAGCAGTTTTTTGTCAAATAATGAGGTTTTTGTTCCAGAAGCTTGGATCTTTGGGTTTATCATGTACTAGATCACTATGATCATTTATTATATTGTAATTTGTACCTAATCTATTCCGCTGATCCATCACTCTACTTCTTAAACAATACCAGATTGTTTTGATAATTACCATTTTATAATACAATTTGAGATCTGGTATGGCTAGACCACCTTCTTTTACATTTTTTCCCCATCAATTCCCTTGATATCCTTGAGCTTTTGTTCTTCCAGATGAATTTTGTTATTCTTTTTTCTAGGTCTATAAAATAATATTTTGATAGTTTCATTGGTATGGCACTGGATAAATAGATTAATTTAGGTAGAATTGTAATTTTTATTATATTGCTCAGCCTACCCATGAGCAATTAATATTTTTCCAGTTGTTTAGATATGACTTTATTGGTGTGAAAAATGTTTTATAGTTGTGTTCATATAGTTCCTGGGTTTGTCTTGGCAGATAGACTTCCAAGTATTTTATATTGCCAAAGTTATTTTAAATGGACTTTCTCTTTCTATCTCTTGCTGCTGGATTTTGTTATTTAGAAATGCTGATAATTTATGTGGGTTTCTATTGTATCCTGTAACTTTGCTAAAGTTGTTAATTATTTTAAGTAGTTTTTTGTTGATTTTCTAAGTATAATATCATATCATCTGCAAAGAGTGATAGTTTTGTTTCCTCATTATCTATTCTAATTCCTTTAATTTTGTTTTCTTCTCTTATTACTATAGCTAACATTTCTAGTACAATATTAAATAACAGAGATGATAATGGGCATTTTTGCTTCACCCCTGATTGTATTGGAAAGGCTTCTCGCTTATCTCCATTTTAGATAATGCTTGCTAGCGACTTTAGATAAATATTACTTATCATTTTAAGGTAAGCTCAATTTATTCCATGCTCTCTAGTGTTTTTTAATAGGAATGGGTGCTGTATTTTGTCAAAGGCTTTTTCCTACATCTATTAAGATAATCATATAATTTCTGTTGATTTTGTAATTGATATGGTCAATTATGCTAATAGTTTTCCTAATATTGAACCAGCTTTGCATTCCTGGTATAAATCTTACCTGGTCATAGAATATGATCCTTGTGATATATTACTGCAATCTCTTTGACATTATTATCAATTAAAAGGCAATCTGGAGATTTAAAAACATGTCCTATGCTATTCCTTCTCTCCTAGGAAGTATTATCTTTAGTAAATCTGAACCAACAAATATTAGATGAGAACATATGAAAAGTCACGTAAGGATATTGCAAGGAAAGTAGTCAAACAGTATTTAAAACCAAAGAGGAAGGGAAGGGAGAAATTAAATTTCTGGATAACTGAAAGCTAATAAAAATTTTTTCCTTTGGCTTTACCTTTTTAATTTTTTTCCCCAAAATGCATGGTGATTTCTTTGCCTTGCTAAATACAGTGATAATTAGGAATAGGATCTGTGATTTCATTGACACAGAGAACTCCCAGATAAGCAAACTCTCTCCATCAACATAGGCTAGTCCCTAAGACATTAGTTATGGAGAGCTCCCCAGATGAGAAGTTCTCAAAATGTGGTCTGAGGACCTTAAGATCATTTCAGGGGGTCCATAAAGTCAAAACCATTTTTATAATAACACTAAGAAATTTTAAGTCAAATATGACAAATATAAATCAACAAGACCCACATAAAAAGTTCTTTTTGGGGTCCTAAATAAAATTTAAGAGTAAAAAGGGGCCCTAAGACCAAAAAGTTTGAAAACTGCTAGCTTAGATAGCCATAGTCAATAATTAAGTACTTCCTGAGAGCCAAATATGGCCCACCTTTGTTTTTGGAACCTAAGAATGGTTTTTATATTTTTAAATATAATAAGAGTTTACTTTAAAATTAAAAAAGAAAAAAACTTTTTTAGTTTACTAACTATAAAAATATATCCCTCAGGTAGCAGTTTGCCCACTGCTGATCTGAATACTGAGAGGTGACTTGTGTGGGATTACAAACCAATATGTTTTAGAGGTGAGATTTGAATCCAGGTCATTGTGACTTCAAGGTCAGCCCTCTGTTCACATGTTACACAGAAACCATATCTATTTGTTTTTGTATTTGTTCAAGCTTCCAGTCTCAAGAAGCTTACGGCCTAGTAGTAGGGGGAAATGACATGTATTCAGATAAGTAGTGACAGTATGACAAGTACAAAGGAAAAATTCAGGCAAAGTTTTATGAGAAATTTGAGAAGAGATCTTCATTATCCCTATTTTCTTTTTAGAGAATGACTCCTTTAAGATAAACTCTAGAGGCTTAAGAAATTACAGGACATGTAGCTTCAAAAATTTTCTTGTATGTTAAAAATAAGCTATATGTCAAAAAAGAATGAGAAGTAAAATGTATGACTAGCTGGCGGTAAGATGTGGTAGAAAGAACACTAGATTTGCTGTCAGGAAACCTAGGGTTGGGGCATCCAGGCTGTATGGTAGATAGAGTTCCAAGTCTGAAGTCAGGAAGACTCATCTTCCTGAGTTCAAACCTGGCCTTATACACTTACTAGTTGTGTGACCCTGAACAAGTCACTTAACCCTGTTTGCCTCAGTTTCCTCATCTGTAAAATGATCCAGAGATGGAAATGGCAAACTATTCCAGTATCTCTGCCAAGAGAATCCCAAATGGGGTCATGAAGAGTCAGATATGACTGAAGTAACGGAATAACAACAGCCTAGGTTCAAATCCCAATTCTGCTTGTTATTACACCTGTGACCATGGGCAAGTGACTTCATCTTTCTGGGCCTCAGTTTTCATATTTCTAAAAATGGGTCAAGGGAGGAAGATGAACTAGATGGCCTTCCGTCTTTAAAATCCTATGACCAGCAGGGAGGAAATATGGTAGAAGCCATGTTTCTTCCATTAATGATTTGGTTACCCATGTAACCATATCCTAAAATAGGGGAAAACAACCATGAGGTCTTAGGTAGATTGGAACAAAGAAAAGTAATGCTATATTTTATCTGTCTTTCCAGAACTGAACCTAAATTAGGACAAATAAGTTTGTACAGGAAAAATATCACCACCACCACCTGCAACAGCAATAAGTCTTATCTAAAACTAGATCTTCAATGAGAGATGAGCCTCTACTAACAGTGAGGATACAGGAGCATCACTTTCTTTTTCTTTTTTTTCTTCTTTTAGCTAGGCAAGGGGTTAAGTAACTTGCCCAGGGTCACACAGCTAGTATGTGTTATGTCTGAGGCCAGATTTGAACTCAGGTCCTCCTGAATCCAGGGCCGGTGCTCTATCCACTGCGCCATCTAGCTGCCCCTAGGAGCATCACTTTCTCTCAATGTAGACAGCAGGACACCATATCTAAGCAGTTTTGATTCATAGAGAACTGGACTTCATTGTGAAGAGCCAAGCATAGACCCAATGACTACAAAGAAGATGATATGTAAAAGCTTTTCTTTTTTTATGATGGGTGTATATTTTATTTGTTTTAGAATACACAGTCAGGAGTAGCTTCACTGAGTATAACACCTACCTTTCCTCCTGTGTCATTCACAGAAGACAAGTCTCAAGTCCCTTCCCTCCCCATCTCCACTACTCTCCCCCTCCCCACTTGTCTTGGCTGTGCAAGGATCAGTGCTAGCTGTGGTTTCCTCAAGTATGAGGCTGGATAGCAAAGGAAATTTCACCCCAAAGCCATGGCAATCTCTACAACCAACAGGGCAGCTTTGAACTGGGGACCAGCTCTCCCCTCTCCAACTCCCCTCTCCTCCACAGAGGGCCAGCAAAGCCTTGAGGTAGTCTCCAGAGTTGTCGCTGTCAATGACATGGTGAAGTGATTTGTCATACTTCTCAATGAGCTCTCACCTAGTGCTGAGCAGGTCAGTCTTACTCTTGGAGCGTAAAAGCTTTTCATAAAGGAAGGAGGAAACCAAGTATTTAGTTAAGTAGCATTTACTACATTGCACACAGTATCAACATTATGTGATGATCAACTATGAATGACTCAGCTCTTCTCAGCAACACAATAATCCAAGACAAGTACAAGGAACTATCCATATAAAGCATATAAGCACAAAATGCTATCCATATCCAGATAAAGAACTGATACACTCTGAAAGCAGATTACAGCATTTTTTCCTTTAATTTATTCTTTCTCATGTTTGTTTTTTTTAATCTGTCTTCTTTCACAACTGTAACTGATATGGAAATATTGTTACATGATAGCACATGTATAAACTATGTCAAACTGCCTACCATTTTCAGAAGAGGGGAGGGAAAGAAGGGAGAAAAATTTGGAACTCAAAATCTTGTAAAAATGCTAAAAATTTTCTCAACATGTGACTGAAGAAAAAATAAAACACTATTTAAAAAATAAAAACTAAAATAAATATATTAGAAAAAAGTAGAGTTTACTAATAAAGTGAAAATAGAAAAGAAGTTTTGTGGATACATTGTAATCTTTCTTTAAATTATGTTCCAAAAAGTATATACTTTTAGATTTAATAGTCAATGGTTAAATTAAAAGAATTTTTGTCAAGAGTTTTTTGTTTTGTTTTGGTGAGGCAGTTGGGGTTAAGTGACTTGCCCAGAGTCACACAGCTAGTGAGTGTTAGGTGTTTGAGGCCAGATTTGAACTCAGGTCCTCCTGACTCCAGGGCTAGTACTCTAACCACTGTGCCACCTAGCTGCCCCCCAAGAGTTAATTTTTATTTTTTAAAAAGCACACTCCATTATGGAAGCACAAGTTCTCTCACACATTAGCTATCTATGCCAAAATAAGAATCTAATCACCTGACTCCACAACCTCAGGTACTTGGTAGCAGCTACCTTCATTGTAGACAAGATGCAAACACTCACTAGATTATATGGTACGTATTGAAAACTCAAACTCATTTCAGCGTTAACAAATGTCATGACCTTTCTTTTGAAAATATAGTTAATTGAGTTTACGTTATAAATGAAAAAAATATATTTGCAAAGATGTTTGTAGAATGAAAGAATTTTCAAGTAGAAAAGAATCCTAGGGATTATCTACTCCACCTACTCCACGTAGGGCATCATACTACAATATCTCTGATAGGTGGCCACCCAGCATCTACTTAAATACTTCCCATGATGCTCACTGCTTTGCAAGGTACCTCATTCTGTTTTTGGAAGGCTCTAAACACAATTATTCCTTAAATTGAGCTAAAATCAATCTTGTGTCCATCTGTCCTAGTTCTGCTTTCTGAAGCCACACAGAATTACTCTAAGCCTTTTTTCAGACATGGTTGGTAGTCCTTCCAATATTTGAAGACAATGATTACATCTTCTAAGTCTCCCTCAAGTGAAACCAGTGGTTCTCAAACTTTTTGGTCTCAGGACCCTTTTGTCCTCTTAAAAATTATGGATGACCCTCCAAAGAGCTCTTGCTTATGTGGGTTATGTCTGTTAATATGCACTTTATTAAAAATTTTAAATGTTTCAGCATTATTGTGAAAATGGTTTTGACCTTACAGATCCTCTGAAAGGGTTTCTGGGACTCCCGGCAGTCCCTGGGCCATACATACTTTGAGCCAGTTAGTCAGTAAACATCTACTATGTGGCAGGTCCTACTATGTGGCAGGCACTGTGCTAAATGCTAGGAACACAGAGAAAGGCAAGAGACATACCCAGCTCTTGTGGCCCTCACAGTTTAATGGTAAAAACAATGTGCAAAGAGCTCTATACAGATGAGCTATATACAGCATAAATTGGCAATAATCAGCAGAGGGAAAGCTCTAGAATTAAGGGAAATGGACAGAGGCTTCCTGTAGATTGTAGGATTTTAGCTGGAACTTGAAGGGCACCAGGAGACAGAGATGAGGAGGAGAATATTCCAAGCCTAGGGGACAGTCTGTGAAAATCTTTGCAGTCAGTAGTTGGAGTATCTTGTGAAATGAACCTCAAGAAGATCAGTGTCAGTGTGTTGCAGATTACTTAGTGGGGCATAAGGTGTAAAAAACTTGTAAATTGAGGGGAAGTTATAAAGTACTTTGAATGTCAAATAGGATTTTATATTTGAAAACTACTCAGTTAACCACATCTCTAAGTCCCTCAATTGTTCCTGATATAATGTAGTTTTGAAATGACTCCACATTCTGATCCTCTGGAAGGTTCCAGTCTATAAATATCTCTTTTAAAATGTAGCATCCAGAATGGTACCATGTGTGGTCTGACCAGCCTGTGTGCCTGTGACTATGATTCCCATATTCTGGACACTACATTTTTATTAATCTAAGATTGCAGTAGTTTTGTTTTGTATTTCTTAAATTGTTGACTCATTAGTGATACTGCTACTTAAGGACATCCCTGTCTTTCTATAGGTCTCCTCTATTCTGCATTTATATAGTAGATTTTTGTACTAAAGTGTTATGTTTTTTGTGGATTTCTATTACATTCCATTTACTTAGTTTCTACTCATTGATGCACCCCTGCTGAGATCTTTTTGGATCCTGGTTCTATCATGTATTAGATACTGGATAAATATCGTAATATTGCATAGAACACACACTAAAGAATAAAAGACCCAGGTTCAAATCCCAGTTTCAACTCTTTCTAGTTTGTGTGACTTTGGATAAAGCATTCTGATGGTTAAAATGTATATAAGAATGCACATCCCAATCCTTGCTCTACAAAGGGTTATTATTATAATATAGATTACTCTTCTCTATATCCCCAGTGTCTGGCAGACAGTAGTTACTTAATAAATACTTGTTGACTTGGGAAGGAAGTGCTTTGTAATCAGTGACACTATATGAGCTATTACTATTATTGTAACTATTCCTTCAAACTTCTATGTTATCTTCAAGTTGGATAATCAGATGCCTTCTCTGTCTCCATCCAAGTCGTTGGTAAAATGTAACAGGATAGGACATTCTAGTCTAATATTGGTTCTAGTTGGCAAGTATGGTTATTCAACAAATAATCAATCCACCATTCCACAATTCTCCATTTCATCCACAGGTAAAGTGTAAGGAACTTCATCTAATGCCTTGTTAAATTCCAAATATACTAATATGTATATAGCACTGACCTGATTTACAAGTCTAGAAAACCTAATAAGAAAAGGAAATGAAGTTTGTTGGATATGATTTGTTCTTAGCGAACTTTAGCAGCTTCCCAGTAATTACCCTTTCCCTTTCTTTTGTGGTTTGTTGAATCATTTCAGTCATTTCTGACTCTTCATGATCCCATTTGGGGTTTTCTTGGCAAAGATATTGGAGTGGTTTGACATTTCCTTCTTTAGCTCATTTTACAGATGAGGTAACTGAAGCAAACAGGATCAAGTGACTTGCCCAGGATCACACAGGTAATAAGTGTCTGAGACTGGATTTGAGCTTATGAAGATGAGTCTTCTTTATTCGCAAATCCTTTTTTTTATGGTAGCAGTGTGTGGTATAAAAGAATGCTGGGTAAGGAGTCAGGATATATTAGGATTCAAATATTGTTTCAGAAACTTTCAGCTATGACATTAGATAAGTCAGCGGCCATTTCTGAGTTTCCATTTCTTATCTCTAAAATAGACTTAGTGGTATCTACCTCATAAAGCTATCATGATGATGAAATGAGATTAAGTGCTTTGCAAACTTTAAAGCATTGTGTAAGTCTCCGTTATTTATATTACAAAGTATTCACCATGGATTTCCTTAAATAATAGCTCCATGGTATATATATTTTAATGGTTTAAAAGATTTGATTTACAACTAACTCTTCAGGAATATCCACTGAGTAGAACAAGGTCTTCCAGCATTAAATGAAGGACTACTTGCTTTGGGCCTAAGGGCCAATGAATGTAAAGAAGAGTTCTCATTTCTAAGGAAAGAAAGAAATTGACCATTCCCCATCCCCACCCACAAACGGATAAGCTGCTTGTTGCACCTTCTATCAGCAAGCACAGATGACGTTGGAAGCCTGAGTGAGTTTTGATTCCAGTAAAGAAAGTATGATTAAATAGTTTCAGTAGAAATGTTACCAGCTGACTCTTGATCAAATTACGATATATAATTTAAAAAAAATACCTCTGTACAGTTAGAAATGGACCATGTATATAAAAGCACAGAACTATGCATTGCCTTGGAATTTCTAGTTGAAGGAGAATACTTTTTGGTTTTCTTTCAATTAAATAAAAACACCTATCTGTAGTACCTATTTAACCTTTACCTGAATAGTCTTCATCTCAAATATAATGCTAGCTTTTTTCCCTATCATATTTTATGATTCACAAAGTGCTTTTCTCTAGGAACAGGCAGTTTTCAGAAAAAGAAATCCAAGCTGCCAGCAGTTACATAAAAAAAAATGCTCCAAATCACTGATAACAGAGAAATTAAAATTAAAGGATCTCTGTAGTTCTACCTCACATCCATCAGATTGGTAAAGTTGACAAAAAGGGAAAGTGACAAATGTTGGAGGGGCTCTGGGGAAAAAAGGCACACAAATGCACTACTAGTGGAGTCCAGTCATTTTGCAGAGAAATTTATAATTATGTCCCCCCACAAGTTACTAAACTGTGCATAGTCTTTAAGCCAGAGATACTTCTACTTAACCTGTACACCAAAGAGATCAAAGAAAGAAAAAAAGTACACACACACACACACACACATATGAAAATATTTATAGCAAATATCTTTGTGGCAACAAGGAACTAGAAACTAAGTGGGATGGTCAAAAACTGGGTGATGGCTGAACAAATTATGGTATATGCATATAATGAAATAGAATTACGCTATAAGAAATTATGAAAGGAATGATTTCAGAGAAACCTGGGAAGATTTATATGAACTGATACAAAGTGAAATTAGCAGAAGCAAGAAAACAATGTATACAATTACTACTATATTATAAAGACAAACAACTTTAAAATATATAAGAACTTGGATCAATGCAATGACCAACCATAGTTCCAGGGGACCTATGATGAACCATATTACCCACCTCTTGAAAAATAATACATGGTCTCAAGATGCAGAATAAGACATACATTTTTGGATGTGGCCAATGTGGTAATAGGTTTTGCTTAACTATCCATCTTTTTGTTACAAGAGTTTTATTTTGTTTTCCAATGGAGGGGTATGGAAAAGAGAGAAAATAGATTTTTATTATTTCCATTTTACAGATGAGGACACAGAGGTCCAGAATAGTTAAGAGATTTGCCCCATGGATACAAAGCTAGTCAAGGTAAGAGCCAGGATGCAAACCTTTTATGTGGTAAATTATAAATATTAGGCTGTTTCTCATCAATATGAAGATTGATGGAAAAATGTAATTAGGAAGGTAAATCTGCCATTGAAAATCACTGACTGCATTCAAAACCCAGCAGAAAATGATTTTAGGAACCTCTATTGTGGATTTTCCATGTTCTCACTCGATCTGCATAGAAAATCAATAGTTGACTGGACAGTCAAGATTTTACCAGTCTATTTTACCTAACCTAGCCTTCCTCTGGAAGAAGGACCCCTAAAATCACCTCTGTTTACTATTTACCTTTACATTGCTCAATTCAGTGATTTATTTTCCCAAGTATACAATGACAGTCTTGTGCCCAGGCATCTTAAAACAAAATTGCTCTCTCCCTTTAGCAGTGTATATGTATGTATAACATAATATTATATAATATAATGCTATATATATATAACATATGTGACATATCATATATGTATATACGTGCATTATACATAATATAGTATATATTATATGTGTGTATGTATACATATATGTATACATACACGTGTGTGTGTGTGTGTGTGTGTGTGTGTGTGTGTGTGTGTGTGTGTGTGTAGTCTGTTGGGTGGATAGATAAGATTCCACTAGTCTCATTCTTGCTGATGGTCTCTGACCTTGGACTTCCTGTGCCCTTAGGGAAAACCTTCCAGGCTGGATTCTCTGACATACCTCAGCATCTCTTCATCCTCCCTATATTCTGTGATTTGCTCTTTTGAAAGGGGGGAAATCAGTTTTCAGGTTCAGTTAACAAACAGCACATAATTACTAAACACCTGATTTTGTTGCTGAGGATCCCTTTGACAATGCTGTTATCAGCATGGTTTTCTGTACTTATCTATCACCTCTTTCCTAAGCCAATGAGAAGTTTCTGCTGTAGTCTAATTTTTTAAAGCTAAATTATATGCCTTTATGTTTACTATTAATGTCGCTATTTCTCTCCTGATCTCTTTATCTTTGTTTTGTAAGATAAATTGTAATTTCCAATGACTAATATCTTTCATGTTCTAGACACCAAACTTTCAAATCTTCACCATACTCCAATGCACAACTTGTTTTGCTCTCCTTTCCCATCCTTGAATTCTACAGCTGGGAAAAGCCCTGGCCCCATTAGCCAGACCCCATAACACCTTTGTCCTTCCATTTCACAGAAACTGGCATCAGTTCTGATGTGGCAACTAAAATGCCCTGCTTTTGAAGGTAGATAATTTGAAGTATTTCCATGTCCTGCCACATAAAAAGGCATTTGTACTGGTGTCCTTCACCAGAAACTTCTCTTCCCCTCCTACTGAGATATCCAAAGTGCCAACTGGCTGTCAGCCCTTGAGTCCAGAGATGGTAACATTTCAGTTGCAAAACTCAGGCTACCTCTTGACTGTGAAGTGGTTTGGAATGAGATCTACTCTCTAAGTAGGAGTCAGACAGTCTTTCTTTAAGACCTCCTTCTCTGGGACAGGAATGCAATGCACCCTCACTTCATGACCTTGGAATGTATCTTTCAGTTCACCTGTCTCAACACTGAGACTGTTTATGGAACATTATTTTTTCTTTGTCTCTAAAATAAGACTTCTTTCTTCACTTCCAGGCAATGGTCGGAAGAATAGTTTCCATATGACAGCAGCAATATCTGAGTGGGCTGTTTTTTTTTTTAGATAGGTAGCTTTTAAGTGCCAACACCCCCCACCACCAGTTTAGAGTTTGACTCACTGCTAGGCTGAGGCTGCCTCTCTACATGTCCTCCTAGGAGGCTTTAGGGAGAAAAGAACAGCAGTGCTAACACTCATAAAATGAATGAGTGAGTAGGCGAGTAGGCCTGAAAATTGCAGTGTGACATAAAAATAATATGATCCAATAATTTATTGTTTGCCATTTTCCAGTGATCCAACTTATGACATAGCTATAATTTATTTTAACCAGGCTTGACTTTAGAATATGGCTCCTGATTCAGGACAGATGTTTTCAAGGATTTTTGAGACACTTCAAGTAGGGAACTAAATTGTACATCGCAAGCACAGTTTTATGTAGACCATCCACTAGCTCTACTGTTCTATTTTTCCTCTTCTTCTTCTTGTAAATTAACACATTAACTTTTTTTTTCATGTCTCCCCTGTGGTAAAGATGTGGTAAAGAATGTCTAACCACTCTAATTAACAAATAAAAGTTTGTTTGCTTATTTTTCAATGATACTACTTTGAGGAGCCTTTTTGTATTAACATGCTAAAAATTAGAGTAAGTATCACTGTGAACCAGGGTGACATAGACCTTATGTGTTCTTAGAGGCAAGATTTGTACCTAGGTCTTCCTGACTTCCAGGCTGTTTCTCTACTCATTATATACCATGCTGGCTCACATTATTAGTTAATATTAAGAAATGTCCATGCAATTTTTAATCTCCTAATCAATGTATAAAATATATTCAAAAGGCATTTCATAAATCAGACCAAGTTGGAGAATTATAAATTAATGATATTTGGCTCAGAAAGTTTGGACCTGGTGGGTTCTCTCTCTCTCTCTCACACACACACACACACACACACTTCTAGACAGGTAGCTTTGCCTTGTATTGCCTGAGTTTTATTGACCTGGCTCTGATGAGACATTTTTTTTAAGTAGAAGGTGATTGTGGCTTGATCAGTTTCCTTTGAATACTGGGGACCTTCTTCCTTTCCTTTGCTCTATATATCACCTTTACAGAAAAGCCCACTCCACCCAGATAATTCCTTTGTGTAATTCTACTCACAGAATGCCAAGCATCAGAGGAAAAGAAAATAATTCACTTAGTTTCCATGATTAAATCCTTCCCTTGCAAAACTGCCTGGTTCATGTTTTTAAAAACCAAGTTTTAATTTTTAGAAAAACAATTTTCTAAATGTCAGCAATCACAGGATGCTGATAGTGAATGGAGAAGGGCAGAGAAGGAGCATGGGGAGGAGTTAAGCATCCGGGCTCCCTTAAAAGAAATAGGGCAGCTTAGTCCATTTTGTAAACTTCAAGGATTGAGAACTAACACCCCGCCTTCCAATCCTACTCCCCACTACCTACTCCCCCAGAAACAGCTGTGTGTGCTCTGCTCTCTAGCAGAAGTTATACCAACTTCCACAGAACCACAGAATCCCCCATTAGCAACTAATACATCACTGCTTCCCTCATCTTGTCTTTTAGTTTACCCAGCAGAGGGGCTATGGTCTAAATGCTGGAGAGCCACAAATCACAGACTCAAATAGTCTTGACTCTTCAAAGGAGGAGGAGGAAGAAAGGAGGGGGTGGGGAAGAGAGGGAGGAGAGAGGCTTAAAGTGATTTACGACCCCCCTTGGAGAAGAGTTTTGGCACCTGGGCCATTATGCAGGGACAAGGACGATCTTTCAGAGACCAAAAGACATTGAAATGTACAAGTGGCAGATTAGGATGGTTCAATTTTCCTGGGATTAGTCAGGCTTTCAAAATAAATAAACAAAACAAAAAACCCTCCCAACCACAACCCAAAATGTCTCTTCCTTAGCACTTTCTTTCAGAGTGAAAGGGAATAGAGATTAGCATGGGGGGGGGAGGAAGGAGGAGAGAGAGAAGGAGAGAGAGAGAGAGAGAGAGAGAGAGAGAGAGAGAGAGAGAGAGAGAGAGAGAGAGAGAGAGAGAGAGAGAGAGAGAGAGAGAGGGAGAGGTCTTGTGTATTCAAAGTGCTAATTCAGAACTTCTTTCTCTAATGCACTCATGAAACATTTTAATTGTCTGACTTTGCATTCAAAAGCCTTGTTTGCAACTCTTAATTGCAGGCTGCTTTGAACAAATAATTGAAATGCATGACTTGTGGGGCCTGCTTAAACAATTATAATGTGCTTTACTGGTAGGTGCTGCTCTCCCTTCCCCCCTCCCTTTCTTGCATAATGACAAGCAGCTAGCTTGATATTTGGAGCCAAGTTAAAACTGTGCTAATTTGCCGTGGTGAGATCTGGGACCGTGACAGTGGCCATACCTGGATTACTGCTAGCACCAGCAAAAATTGGCTCTAATAGTTCAACTGAATGTTAAGAAGACCTTTTCATTTTGTGCTGAGAGAATCCCACTGGGGTTTTGTTTTCAAAATACACATTTTTCATATGCCTGTTAGTTTTGCATCAGCACACAATTTGTGGAGCCATTTTCCAGAAAATCCTCCTCACCTAATTTTACCAGTCTCCAACATAGAGGGTCTTCCTTTTCAGAGGATCAGGTTTAGAAATGGAACAAAATCCATCCAGGCCCCAAGAATGCCTCAATGGCTGTGCATGAGTGCAGAGGACCACACACCATGTCTGTGTTTCTGAAGGGAAAGCAAGCACTCTGCTTCAGAACCTAGAACACAGGGCCAGATGTTCCTTCATTCTATTCCCTTTGCTGAGGCTATAAGGAGTTGGCTAATTTATTGTTTCAGAATACCCATTTATATTTGTTTTCCTCCCAGCTCTTTCTTGAGCCCAAATTAAAGAGGGTAAACAAAACAACTTTGATTAGCTTAAAATAGACAGTGGTGTTTTGTTCTTTAGGAATGAAAAACTAAGATGAAATCAAACCACCTGTCTCAGGAAGGGAGGCTTCCTGGTTATTTAGATCTCCAGAGAGAGATATTCCCAGAAGACGTCTCTTCATGGCCCATTCCAGAGCTATGGAACCCATCTCTTTCAGAGAAAGTTAAACCAGCTCTCCCTTGGAGAGTAGGACTTAATGTGGCAGATGTATTGTGTAAGCATATGTTTGGTTTCTCTAAACTCTGGGTGTGAAAAGAAAGCAGCTTAGCCCCATTTTTAAAAGTCGGGATGTAGTGGCATTCAAGTCTCCTGGTTTTGTTTTCTTTTTTTAAGGTTAATTTGTCATTGGAGGTGACAGTACAGCCGGGGAAAAAAAAGTACATGAAACCATGTCTCCAATAGGAAAGCATGCTTTTATTAAGAGGAATTGTCAGAGGATTGTCGGCTCAAATGAACTTAAAACAAGCTTGTAAGAACAAGTTGAGTGTTGGTGTTCAAATGCACCGTGGGAAAATTTAAAAGTACAGCCTTTCACTGCAAGTGATCCCTACTTATGCCTGCATGGGCTTTCCTGTCATTCTTATTCATTCTATGCAGTTTGATTCTGTGTCCTGTTGTTTATTTAATTGGACTGCTAAAAGGGAAATATCCCTCTTGTTTCTAAAACTATTGCTGTGGGCTTTTGTCTAACAATAATGCCAACTTAGATGTGAACATTTGAGATAGAAAGTGCTTTCCTACATAAGGCTTTACTTGATTCTCTGAGCAACACTGTGGGATACATAAGCCAGGGCAGGTGGCCTTGGCCACTGAATGTCTGAGTTACAAGGTACCTCAGAGCCATCAAATCCAATCTTCACCTGAGCCGGAATTCAATCTAATATTCTGAACAGGTGCTCATCCCGCTGCTGCTTAAAAGGCTCCAAGGGATTGGAAATTCACTAACACTAGTTATTATGGCACCACATTATTTACTTTCTTTTAAAAAATTATTTATTTACAGGCATTTGCCTCTGCCTCCCATATATACCACCACTGAACAATTAAAGAAGAAAAGATAAAACCTTCGTAACAAATATGTATTGTCCACAAAAACAAATTCCCATACTGACCATGTATGGATACATATATGTATATATACACATATACGCATACACGTACACACATACACACACACACACACACACACATATATTTCTGCATTTTAAGCCTATCACTTCCCTGGCAGGAGGTGAGCTGTTGTTACTGTTGTTTTTGGAGAGGACCAATCTTCATTTTCACATTGCGGGCTGTTACTACCCAGATCAGAGCTCTAACATCTTTCAAAATAGTTTTTCTAAATGTCGTTGTATAAATTGTCTTCCTAGTTCTGGTTACTTTACTTTTCATCAGTTCATAGAGTTCTTCCCATTTTCCTCTGAAACTATTCCATTTCATCATTTCTTACAGCACAAGAGTATTTCCTTGCATTCATTTGCCATAATTTGTTTAGCTATTCTCAATTAGATTCACCTGCCCCTCCCCCCCTTTTTTTTGCTACTATGAAAAGAACTTCTGTAAATGTTCCTGTCCCTGTGGATCCTTTCCTGTTTCTGTGATTGCTTTTAGGTCTAGGCCTAGACATACTACTTTCTTTCTCATCAATTTCTCTCCTACAGAAATGGGAGGAAACTTGGAGGTCATCTAGTCCAAACTTTTCATTTCACAGTTGAGGAAACTGAGGACCAGAGAGTTAAGTGTCTTGCCCAATGTCACACAGGTAATATGTCAGAATCAGGATCTGAACCCACATCCAGCAGTTTTCCACTTCAATACATAGTCTTTTGTTGATTTCAAATCTTTAAGTAAGTCTGCCTGAGCTTTTATAAATATGTCCTTACAAACTAGCTGCCTGGTAAGGGGAGAGGCCCTTGGTGCTTACGAGACAGACCCTGAAACTGAAAAACAGAAACGCATGACTCAACTCAGTTTCTAGCAGATTTGAGTCATTTGCTGCTATCAGCTGAAATCGGCACCTGAAGCTAATCCTTAGAATTCTGCTGCTGACTCAAATCTGGCCCTGTTACATGCGCATGAGGACACACTCAAGCAAAACTAGAAGATGGGGTGGTGCATTAGGAGGGCACTTAGCTCTGAGTTGAGATCTGGGCTTAGGCCCTGGCTCAGCCATTAATAGAATTCAGACCAGTCTGTTAAGAGGAAATGATGAACTACCAAGCTATCTGTGTGACCTCAGGCAAGCTGTTGAAACTCCCTGAGCTTTCAGGCTGTCTCATCTGCAAAATCAAGTGATTAAATGAAACCATCTCAAAGATCCCTTCCATCTCTAAAATTTTAAGGTTCTCTTCCTTTTCAGTGAGGAATAAAGCCAGTTCATTCAATTCCACAATGTTTACTTTCAGCAAGGTGGTGAAGGGGATAGAGTGCTGGGCCTAGAGCCAGGAAGACCTAAGTTCAAATGTCACCTCAGACACTAGCTATATGACCCTGGGCAAGTCACTTAACTTCTGTTTGCCTCAGTTTCCTCATTTGTAAAATGATGATAAAAATACCTCTCAGGGTTGTTGTGAAGATCAGATGAGAAAATGATTGTAAAGCACTTTGGCACAGTGCCTGGCACAAAACATTCAACAATACATCTGTCAAATTGAGCCCTGATCTCCAAGGGAGAGCTGGCTTAACTTTCTCTGAAAGAGCTGGGTTCCATAGCTCTGGAATGGGCCATGAAGAGACATCTTCTGGGAATATCTGTCTCTGGAGATCTAAAAAACCAGGAAGCCTCCCTTCCTGAGATAGGTGGTTTGAGTTCATTGTAGTTTTCATTCTTAAAGAATAAAATACCACTGTCTATTTTAAGCTAATTAAAGTTGTTTTGTTTACCCTCTTTAATTTTGGCTCAAGAAGGAGCTGGGAGGAAATTTTAAAAGTTAAATGTTAGCTATTGTTGTTATTAGAGAAATATTAATTGCTCTTGGGGAGGAAGAGTCAACATGATAAAAATGATAATACTAAGTTAATTTACTTATTCAATGCCATATTGATCAAACTACCAAAGGATTTAGTTATAGAAATGGAAAGATAAATGAAGAGGGACTAGTAGTGCCAGATCTCAAACTATATTACAGAGTAGAAAATTTCAAAACGATTTCCTACTGGTTGAAAATAGAGAGATTGATGAGTAGAATAAATTAAGTATACAACATATAGAAGCAAATGAACATAGTAGTATAATGCTTGATTGATACGAAGACTCCAGTTACTGGGAAAGGACTCACTATTTGATTAAAACTGCTGATAAAATTGGATAGCAATATAGAAGAAATTATATTTATACAACATCTCACACTTTATGCCAAATAAGTTCCAAATGGGTACCTGATCTAGGAGAAAAAAAAAGATCACATTATAAACAAATTAGAGAACCAATGGAAAAACAAAAATATCGGATACATGTTTAGAAGAAAAGCTCACCACAAAATACGGGATAGAGATATGCACAGATGATTAAATAAACAAAAAGAAATTAAAAGTTTTTTCATAAACAAATCCAATAAAGCTTAGATTGAAAGGAAAACAATTAACTGGGGGGGGAGGTATCTTTTCGGTGAGTTTCTCTGACAAAGATTTAATTTCAAAAATATATTAGCAACTGTTAAAATTTGTAAGAAAAAAGAGCCATTTCTCAGTTGATAAACAGTCTAAAGATATGAACAATAATTCTCAAGGGAAGAAACCCAGGCTATCTATAGCCATATAGGAAAATGTTCTAAATCACTGATAACTAGATGAATTCAAATTAAAGCTATTCTGAGGATTATTTCATATCCAACAGCTTAGCAAAGATGATCAAAAAAACCCCATGATAAATGTTGGAGGTGCTATGGGAAAGTAGGCACATCGATGGTGCCTGTGGACCTGTGAATGAGGTACAACCATTCTGGAAAGTTGTTTGGAACTATACACAAAACCTTCCTAAACAGTAAGCAGCTTATATCCTCCAAAGAAATCAAAGAAAGGAAAGTCTTATATATGCAAAATTATTTATTACAGCTCTTTTTGTGGTGGCAAAAACTGGAAAATAAAGTGGTAGTCATCATTTGGGAAATGGTTGAATGTATTTTGGCATATGACTGTAACGAAATGCTATTCTGCTATAGGGAATGAGGAAATAGAACATTTCAAAGAGACATGGAAAGATTTGTATGGACTGGTACAGAGAGAAGTGAGCAGAACCAGAAGAATAATTCATACTGTAACATCAATATTGTGTAATAGAACAATTTTGAAGCTTGTAGAAGCTATAAAACAATGGAATGAGCAGACCTAAAAGAACAATTTATATAACAACACTGTTAAAACAAATAGCTTTGAAAATGATAGGAATTCTGATTATTGCAACAAATATACGTGATTCCAGAGGATCAATGATGAAGCCCTCTACCTACCTCCTAAAAGAGAGGTGATGGACTGAAGGCATAGAATGACATATATATATATACATACACACATACACAGATATACATATAGGCACATGTACATTATACATACCCATATATACATATACATACATGCATACACATAATCTCCAAAGTGATTTTTAAAATTTCTTTTCTTTTTATATTTAATTTTCATTTTATTTATTCTCAATTACATGTAAACAAAGGCCTTTAAACATTTGGTTTTTTGAAATTTGAATTACAAATTCTCTCCTTCCCTCTCTCTAACTTGAGGAAGTAAAGTGATTTGATACAGCTTATACAGGTGCAGATGAGACAAGGCTTTTTTTTTTTAATGGCCAATGAGTAATTTTGTTTTGCTTGAGTATGCATGTTTGTTACAAGGAATTTGCCTTTATTTTTAATTTTTTTCCAATGATATAGAGGATGAGAAGGAGAGAAAATAGATTTCTGTTACTTATAAAAATAATATTTAGCTTAAAATGTAATAAGCCTATAAAAGTAGATTTGAGTCAGATTTTGGAGGGGCTCCAATCTGAGGCTGTATTTTAACTTCTGTATAATGGGGAGCTACTGAAGATTCTTGAACAAAGGAGTGGCCATGATCAGACCCATCTATCAAGGGAGATTTGGCAGCTGTGTGAAAGATAGTTTTGTCTTTTCTTTCACAAGCTTGGTTAGAGCTTAATTTGTTAAGGATGTTTTGGTAATTTTTTCTTTATTTTTCACATTTATTCTTTCTTATTTCACCGTGATTTGAGAAGGCCCAAATGGCATGGAGCAGGTGGAATTCCTCATTTTGGGAAGCCAAAAAAAGTGCATCTGTCTTCATCCAAAGAGCTCCTCCTTATCTATTATTCTAAGTCAGAGAAGAAGAAAGAGTCCTGCTGACTTACAATGAGTTCTTTCTACAAGACCATCTACTCCTACCATTTTAGAATGTTCCTGCAAAGGTGAAGAGTTGCTTTAGTGAGAATCTATAAAGAGAAAATAAGCTTCTTCCTCAGATTCATACATTACCAGGACCTCAAGGATCTATACAGTTCATGATGCTGAATCTTGGGTAGTTTCTAGCAACCATGTGGTCTTTCTTAATGGAGGTGTTTGCCCATGCCAATACTTGTGGAGAGGCTCGAGTGCTATGAGGTCCTGAAGGATCAAGCTGGTGTACTAACAAGATTTCATTCATACTTAACTCCTAGCTGAGGGGCAGCTTGATCTAGATACTGTTTTCTGATAAAATATATCTAGATATTTCCATTTTATGGCTAATAGGTTTTTAGGCATTTCTCTTATTAAAATTCAAACTCCAATCTTAACCATACACTTTACAGAACCTGTATGACAATCTTTTCATTGAGAATGGACTTGCCCCACCACAACTAAGGCAGTGTGAATGGTTAGGGAAGATAAATTATTTTTAGTATTGAAGTGAGATAAATGGATGATGAAGGCAAGTTAGTTGGAAGAAAAGGAAATTACAAAGCTTCATATAATTATATCTTTCTATTGATTTGAGATTACATGTGTCATGGCTCTGTTTCATTTGCGTGGATAACAAAGAAATGGTAATACCTATAATAACAATAATCAATACAGTGATATAGTTCTTTAAGCTTTGCAAAACACTTTACATGCATTATCTCATTTGAGCTTCATAACAAGCCTAACCAAATTAGGTTCTATTATTATCTCCATTTTTGTGAAGATAATAATTACAGATAGAGAAACCGAGGCTTATATACGTTAAGTGACTTGCCAAAGTCAAAACACAAGAAAACTTCTGGACTTATTAATTAGCAGCAACACAGGAAAAAGTCAGTTCTCCCAGGTTTTTAGATCAGCCTGATGGATAGGTTCAAATTTTTAACTCACTGATTTATGATATCCATACTAAATGACATGTATTTCTGCCTCCGAAATTTCTATATGCTTCCCTCTGTTGTGGTAAACCACTTCATTGCAGGATTTGGGGGGTGAGGCATTAGGAGGAAATAGAACAAATTGTACCTCAGGGAGGATCAGGAGGGTCACCTGAGTTGTAGCTACTACATTCACTTCAGAGTTTCCTATTTTAATTGGTTATTCTTGCTAATTAGTTGTTAAGCTCTATCATTTCTATCTAAGCTGCCAAAGGTTGCAAGTGCTTCTGGTAACCTCTAAATTCAGCACCCTGGGAACAAGTTCCAATCACCCCACCCTAGTTATGATGCTAGGCAAAAGCAAGAAAAAAAGAAGCATTAACACAGGAGTGGAGTGAGTTTTTTCCACAACTTTTTCTACATTTTCTACAACTTACCTTTGTTGGCTAAGATACAATTTGGTAGATCTGGTTCCAATTAATGCCAATAATAAATGACCTGAAATGGTCACATATATTCAAATTCACACTATTCAAAATTATGATTATATAAAATATGGTCATTGGTTCCAGTCCAAAGGAAAGGTGCCATATGGATTTGAATAATGTGACTACTTCAGAGGATTCATCATTTGTACTACTAAAAGAGACCTAAATGAATCTCTGCATTCTAAGCTGTGGATTCCATGAACCCTGCCTTTTCACAGCCCTTTTACATTTTAAAAAAACCCTAAGTCCAAATAGAACTTATGTTTGAATTTTAAACATTTCATCTTCAAAGTCTTCAAAGGACATTCCATGATAGCTTTCTGAATATAACAGGTTGCACATTTCAACCTCCTCCCTTCCCATGTACCGCTCCCTTCCCCCATAACCCAGAAGGGAAGAAATTTCATTTTTTAAGAAAGATCAGACAATTGTAATCCATTTTCAAAAGGATTTAATGTGTTAAAATTCCAATAGATTCATTTCCTGAAAAAAGAACATAATGAAAGCATAAAATTGCCCAATACAAACCCATTCTTCAAAGAAAGATCATAATAGAAAATGGAACCAAGATAAGCCCTAGTTCTGTACAACCACATGATTGTAATTTTGTGGTCCCTGTAGCGTGTCACACTGTACATACCCATCAATGTTGCATTCCTCTTTTGCTCTAATCAGCCAACATGGGGCATTGTATGAACAAAGTAGCTATCATCTCCTTCCCCAACAGGTATACTAATTGCATCATTTCCATAACCAACTCATCCTTCACCAGCATGAGACCTAGAAATTTGAGTTCACTCTCAAATCCAGACAGTCCCATTTGCAGGCAGCCTTGTCCTCTGATGAGGCAGGGGCTTTATTTTGAACTTCAGTGAATGATAGTGGCCACACGACTGAACCATCAAGTCCAAATACATTTCAAATGTGGTAACATTAAAGCCCTCCTCTGGAAAACAACCTGGGGCAAATGACTAGACCAGTTCATGTCCAGGAAGTGTGGGCTTGTGTTTTCACCTTGTGGGGAGAATAACAGTGGTACCAGCAGTTCAGGTTTATCTTCATTAATCTATAATTTAATGCAGGAAGAGAGGTCTCCTGCCGTCCTTGAACTCACCGAGCTCTCGTTCTCTGCCACGACAGTTCTTTCTTTGCCTCAGGACAGCAGGATCAGGCAACTGACATGACTGGAGGAGAAAAAGTTCATGTTTGCCATTCCAAGAAGCAGAATCTTAGTGAAATTGTTGGGGAAGTGCCAGCCAAGCTCAAACTCACATATGAAAAATGGCTTCCTTCCCCAGCAGCCATGTTATTTCAAAGAAGTAGTCACAAAAAGCAGTTGAATGCAATTATAGCTTTGGGCCCCTCACTAATCTTAATGGGTAATGGAGCACTGCTCAAAGGAATTGTGAATTATGGATTATTTAGTGGATTTATCACAAATTTTTTTTTCAGGTTTCTTGTTATCCTGGCATAATGTAACCAAATCATCAATCACTCATTAAACCTAATTATGTATGACAAGTAATAGGCTAGACACTGGGGCTACAAATGTAAAAATAAGACAGTCATTTCCATCAAGAAACTTACTTTACATGTAAACCCATTAAAGGCAGGGACTGTACTTTCTTGTCGTTGTTTCAACAATATCTATCATAGTGTTATATACCTAAATACTTTAGTAAATGCTTGTTGAAATGAGGGGAGATGGAAGCTTTTTAGGAAACTGCATTCCCCCAAATTGCTAAACATGGGGGAGAGAGGGAAATTTGAACCCTGATAGGAGCTCCCTATTGACTATAACAGACAAGACAACAAATAAGATCTTTGCAGAAGAACAGGAGAAAAAGAAGTGATCAAGGAAATGTATGCTAGGAAGAGAAGATAGGTTGAACATGGAGTGAGGATAAGGGATGATGGGGATAGTTAGAGTGCTCCACTGGAAACCTCTTAGTGGTATAAGAGAATGGAGAAGACCTACCTAAGGTTGTATGGGCCTTCCTGTGGCAAATTTATAGAAGGACACAGACCAGAGTCACACAGGATGGGCAGGCATGGAGGGGTTGCAATTTTGTATCCTTGGAGGGAACATCCAAATCATTGAGGTCACAGATCCATTGAAGCATAAGAACTCCTAGTTGAAAATTTAAAATAAAATAACTGACATGAAGTAAACCCACAAATACTTCTAAAGATTATAAGCTATGGGGAATTACTATGCAAGAAACTGAAAATGATCATATGTGAGCTTGATGACACCCAAACTAATGGTCTTTCCTGTTAGTGTCATCTGCCAGATTCCAGGGAGACCCAACCTCTCTTGATTTGGATGCTTTGCCCGTTCTGCTAGAATATTTCTATCATACACCAAACAAGCCTGGAATATTATTTGTTTCATACATCTACCTTTGAATATTTACAAGGTATTATTCATAACCCATAGTATTTCTACACTTTTCTTTCGTAAGTGCAATGAACATTTCTATAGAAGAGAAAGCTAAGCTGTTAATAGGTAATCCTTTATAATTTAAGAATAGAAAAATATTATAGTCTATGCTTTTCATTCTGAAATTTTTAGAAAAACTACTCTTGAGGCTGGTTCTCAATCATTTAATTAGCAATTATTAAATACATGCTGCATGCCAGGCATTGTGCTAAGTGCTGGGGATACAAAAAAAACAAAAACAAAAGACAGTCCCTGATTTCAGCTCACTGCTGAAGGGAGGGAAAAACATGCAACCCACTATGTAGAAACAGGATATGTATAGGATAAATTAGGGGTGGTCTTAGAGGGAAGGAACTAAGAATAAGGAATGCTTTTTTTGTTGTTATTACAAGGCAATTGGGGCTAAGTGACTTGTTCAGGGTCACACAGCTAGTAAATGGCAAATGTCTGGCCTGAGACTGGATTTAAACTCAAGTCCTCCTGACTCCAGGGAGGGTGCTTTATCCACTGGGCCACCTAGCTGCCCTGAGAAAGGCTTCTTGTAGAAGATGGGCTTCAGCTGAGATTTGAAGGAATCCGGGGAAACTAGGAGTCAGAGATGAGCATGGAGAGAGTTTCAAGCCAGTGAAAAGACCTGGAGTCAGGAGATGAAGTGTCATGTGAGCTAGGAAAAGCCAGGAGGCTAGTGTCACTAGATTGCAGAGTATGGGGGTGGGAGAGTAAGGTACAAGAACATTAGAATAGGGAGGGTCAGAGCCAAGATGTCAGAGCCAACAAAAAGTCAGAAGATGTTTTTTTCCAGCCTAATGCAACTTGAAAGGACTTCAGGGGAATTCTGTAACACCAGGAGGGGCCTTGCAGGTGACTGTGACAGCAGTAGCAAAAGCAGAAGCTTCAGGAACTCTCAGCCAAGACAAAATGAGGGGGTGGGACAACTGGTCAGAAAGAGATTATAGGGGACTCTTGGTTGGCACTGATTGGCAACTCTATTGCCCATAAGCAACTCCAGGTCACAGTTCCAGGATGGAGAGGAGGACCTGTGATAAGGGAGCAGGGGCACTGGTCACAGTTTCAAGGCCAAAAAAGTGCTAGCACTTGGGGCTGCAGGGGAGGAGGGTAAAGAGATCAGATCAGGAGACCACACCTCTCACTGGATCACAATTGGAATTGGAAAGGCTGAAAATTTGCAGACTCCCAGAACTAGCTCTGAAAACAACAACATGAAAAAGCCTGAAGCTTGGCACAGTGTCTCTCCACTCCCAGATGAAGATATCCCAACCTTAATATAACTTTCAAATTCAAGAAATCGGCTGAAGAAACAAGCAAACAACAACAAAAAGAACTTGACCATAAAAAGCTACTACAGTGGCAGAGAAGACTAAGACATAGACTTAGGAGATAACAATGTGAAAACAGTTACAATCAAAGCCTGAAAGAAGAATGCTAATTGGACCCAAGGCTAGCAAGAATTCCTGGAAGAATTAAATAAAGAAATAAGAATGGTAGAGGGGGAAATGTGAAAAGAAATGAGAGTGATGCAAGAAAATTATGAAAAGAGAATTTTGGTAAAAGAGACAAAAAAAATGGAAGAAAGAAACACCTTAAAAACAGAATTGGTCTAATGATAAAATAGGCACAAAAAAGCACAGAAGGAAAGAACTTAAAAAGCAGAATTGTCCAAATGGAAAAAGAGGTACAAAAGCTCACTGAAGAAAATAACTTCTTAAAAAGTAGAATAGGGCAAGTGGAAACTAATGACTCCATAAGAGATCAAGAAACAGTAAAACAAAGTCAAAAGAATTTTTAAAAATAGAAAAAATGTGAAATATTTCCTTAGAAAAACAACTGATCTGGAAAATGGATTGAGGGGAAATAGCATAGAATTATTGGACAACTTGAAGGCCATAATCAAAAAAAGAGCATAGATATCACATTTCAAGAAATTATAAAGGAGAACTGCCCTGATAGCTTAGATCCAGAAGGCAAAATAGAAATTAAAATAATCCACCAATCACATCCTGAGATTCCAAAATGAAAACTCCAGGGAATATTATAGCCAATTCCAGAGCTCTTAGGTCAAGAAGAAAATATTGGATACAGGCAGAAAGAAACAATTCAAATACCATGGAACCGCAGTCAGTATCATACGAGATTTAGCAGTTTCCCCGTTAAAGGATCAGAGGACTCAAAACATGATATTCTGGAGGGTAGAGGAGCTAGGATTACAACCAAGAATAATCTACCTCAAAACTGAATATAATTTTTCAAGGAAAAAAAAAGAATATTTAGTGAAACGGAAGATTTCCAAGTATTCCTGATAAAAATGCCAGAGCTGGATAAAGAATCTTGACATTCAAACAGAAGACTCAAGAGAAGCATAAAAGGGTAAACATGAAAGAGTAATCATAAGGGACTCACTCAATGGAGTTAAACTGCATATATTCCTATATGGAAGATGCTACATGTAATTCTTAAGAACTTTATCATAATTAGGGCAGTTGGAAGGAGTCTGCAAAGACAGAGGTCATGATGTAAGTGGATTATGTTGGGATGATCTCTAAAAAAAAATATAGGAGTGATAAAGGGGGATGCACTGGAAGAATGGGGAAGGAAGAGGTAGAATGGGGTAAATCTTCTCACCTTAAGGAGGTGGACAAGGAAGAACTTTTATAGTGGATGGGAAAATGGGGGGTGTGGGCAATGCTTGAATCTCACTGTCATCAGAATTGGTTCAAAGAGGAAAAAATATGTATACATGTACATACGCGCGTGCACACACACACACACACACACACACACACACATACACACATACATTCAGTTCAGTATAGAAATCTGTCTTACCCAATAGGGAGAAAGGAGAGAAAGAAGATAAGAGATATACAGTAGGAATTATAAGGGGGGACAAATTGGGGGAGGCACTAGTCGGAATCAAGCCTAACGTTTGAGGAGGAACAGGTTAAAAAGAGAGAGAGAGAAAAATAAACAAAGGAAAATGGAATAGAAGGAAATGCATAGTTGTTGATCATAACTTTAAATGTGAATGGGGTGAGCTAACTCCTAAAATGGAAGCAGACAGCAGAAGAGGCCAGAATCTAACAATATGTTGTGTAGAAGAGACACATTTTGGAAAGAAAGACACACAGAGAGTTGAAATGAAGGCTGGAGCAGAGTCTATTACGCTTCAGGCAAAGTGAAGAGGGCACAGATGGCAATCATGATCTCAGACAAAGCAAAAGCAAAAATAGAACAGATTGAAAGATAATCAGGAAAACTACATTCTGCTAAAAGGAACTATAGATAATGAAGTAATATAAAAATTTTTACAGCAAATTTCTCTGATAAAGGCCTAATTTCTCAAATATGTAGGGAACTGAGTCAGATTTATAAAGATAAGAGTCATTCCCCCATTGATAAATGGTAAAAGGATATGAACAGGCAATTTTCAGAAGAAGAAATCAAAGCCATCTATAGTCATATGAAAAAATGCTGTTTATCACTATTGATTAAAGAAAGGCAATTTCAAATAACTCTGAGATACCTCAGACCTACTGGAAATGACAAATGCTTAAGGGGATGAGGGAAAATAGGTACATTAATGAATTGTTGGAATACTGAACTGGTCCAACCATTCTGAAGAACAGTCTGGAACTATGCCCAAAGGGCTATAAAACTATGTGTACTCTTTGACTTAGCTATTAGGCCTATACTCCAAAGAGATCAAAGAAAAGGAAAAGGACCTACATGTACAAAGATATTTACTTACAGCAGTTCTTTTTTGTGGTGGCAAAGAATTGGATTTGGGGGATGTTCGTCAATCAGGGAATGGCTGAACAAATTGTGGCATGTGATTGTAATAAAATACTATTGTGCTATGGGAAATGAATGGAAAGATGGTTTCAGGGAAAAAAGATATGGCAAGACCTCTATAAACTAATGCAAAGTAAAGCAAGAAGAACCAGGAGATCACTGTGCATAGTATAGCAATGTCGTAATAATGATCAACTGTAAAAGACTTTGCTTACTTCAGATTTTGCCTAGGACTGGCCTTGTTCATGGGTGCCACTCATTAGGAGGCATTGCCTCAGAGGTCACTTGGGGTGAAGGCTTATTGAAAAGAGTGGAAGGAGAAGGTCCTGATTAGAGGATGACAAGGCAAACAAACTTTGCCTAGTGCCAGTCTGGTAAGAGCCATAGCTTATGTCTCCCTTTGCATCTACATCCTTCCGACTCTTCCTTCAAGGCCCAAATCAAGTCCTTCTGACTCTTAGAAACTTTTTGCAAAAAAACCACATCATCCTATGGCCTACCCTCTTCCAAAATCCTGCACCGTCCGTGATGGGATTAATACCCACAGGCCTTGCCCCTTAGCAGTCTTAACTAGCTTTCCTTTAAACGATATTGAAAATGTCCTTGAAACTTAAAATTGGATTAGAGTTCTAAAGGCCTGGGCCACTGAGGCAGCTTCCTGGTGCCCTTCCTTCAAAATCCAGGATACAAAAAGCTCATGTAGCTCTTCCCTCTGTTCCAATTAGTAGAGTGAGAACACAACAACATTAGCACCAGCAAGCTACATTCAGCAAATCAATGCTGTAGCCTCACTGAATATCTTTTCCTTGTTTTGCACTGGGTTCCTCCAATGTAGCTCCATAAACTTCCTTTTGTAAGATGATTATGTTCTGCAGCTGCAGCTATTGTTCCAATCTTGAATCTGAGATACCAGACTGGCTCAACTCAAGTCTGGCTTACTCCCACCACCCATTTGTCTCCCATACACAATCTTGTTAGCTACCCTTATGAGTTTATATGTCTTGTCTCACCTTATAGTTCATAAGTCGTGAAACATAAGCTCTGAAAAAATGAAAAGCAGAGATGGCACCCTGTATATCTTCTTATGCCTCAGAGCAACCTTTACAATGACTTCCATGTAGGGGTTACTCAACTATCTTCTTGAAGTACCTAGATCTAAGTTTAGTTTAGTAAGTGTTGAGTATTACAATGTGTTGAGTATTACAATAATGATGCTTTTTCCATGTTTGGATCCCCTAAGCTTACATTACATCTTTACATTACCATCTTACATTACCTCCCAGAAGGAAAACTGTGGAAAAACACCCTACGAATTGTTAAAATTCCAATAACAACACATAATCTTTTAACAAAGCTTTGGATTGGGGTGGGGAGAGCAAAGGGCTCTAATGCCTGATTTTTGACTTCACACCCAAATTTCTTAGAAACTTAATCTTTGCCACTATAACAGCAACTGCATCCTATCTCACAGTTAAGTTACTTTACAGTGAGCATTTCCCCATTATGCTATTGCTTCTCTATGAAGATGAATGGAGCTGCGTTCTGTAGTCTAATTAGATCAAAGAATAATGGCTGGGAAGATCTTGAGGAAGAGAGGGTAATTTATTATTCGTATTATTTCTATCCTATAAAAAGAATGTTTGGAAGTAAACTGTATGATTCTCTCAGAATGAACTTGCAAAATTCTGAAAATGCTGTATAAGTTGGAGGCATGAAAGGTGTTATGGTAGGGTCTTGATTGGAAACTTTGCCCCATTACCAATCATTATATCTTTCTAACAGTCACTTTTCTGTCCGAAAGAAAGCTGTCTTTGGCAAAAAGAAACTGATGATCCCAAATGCTTACTGTTTACATGTGCTACGTGTGGTGCAGTGGATAGAGCGCCAGGCCTGAAGTCAAAAAGACTCATCTTCCTGAGTTCAAATCTAGCCTCAGACACTTAGTAACTATGTGACCCTGACAAGTCACTTAACCCTGTTTGCCTCAGTTTCCTCATCTGTAAAATGAGCTGGAGAAGGAAATGGCAAACCAGTATCTCTGCCAAGAAAATCCCAATTGGAGTCACAAAGCATCAGATATAAATGAAATGACTGAACAACAGCTACTTAGATGCAGGTCCAATTCAACAAACCAGTACAACTCAGTTCTTTGGAACCTCTAAAATGAAAAAAAAAAAAGAAGAAAAAAAAAGCAAATTGGAAGCTTCCACGATGCAAAGTTTAGAACATATGGGAGAAACAATGAAGAGGAAGGATTCTATTGTCCCTAACTAAATTCTGAATACCTTGCTTTCCTCCTCTTCTTCAAAGCAATTCTCAGCCTAGTCACTGCTGCTTTTATTTCCCTCTACTCCAGAATGAGAATTCCCTTCATCCCTATTTCTCTACCATCATATGACTGGCATACTTTAATTTCCTTCTTATTCCTCTAATTTCTATGGGCTTCTTTAGGTGAAAATCTAAAGGGACATTTCAGATGGTCTTTTAGGGAATGTATAGGATATACACCTTATAGGACACATACTTTGGTGTTGAGTTAGGAGGGCAAGAATGATATGATACCTAGTTATAAACAGCTGAAAAGCTAGAAGAAAAAAGTAGTAATATTTTGTGTTGCCCCAGAGGGAAGACTTGGGTGGAAGCTACAGGGAGAAAGATTTTAGCTCAATACAAGAAGTAACTTTCTGAGAATGTAGGCTGCCCAGCAGCTGGATACCAAGAATATTCTAGAAGGTTTGCTCTATCAAGAAAAAGCCTGGACCTGATGACTTCTCAGCTTCCTTCACATTCAATATTTCTATGATTCTATTGATTTGCTACCCAGAAAAGCTGTCAATAAATTCTAAAATAATAGGCCCTGGTCTCTATTAGTTGAACACACTTCATCCAAACAAATATCTTGTACATCTGCTTTTCCTAATAGATTAAATTATTGAGGGCTTCTTAAATTACCTGTTGACAACAGTGTGATGTTATCTAGGATGCATCTAGTTGTACTGAATGCATCAGGGCATGAGAAAATGAATTTTTCCCTTCTGACCAGGGCTAGTTTCACTAGGCAAATGTATCTAATAAATGTCTATATGAGAGATTATGATTACATGTTTTCAATGTTCATCCCAGTGCTTAAAATAACTCACATTCGTATAATATTTTATGATTTATAAAACTCTTTTATCGCAACTCTTTAAGTAGTACAAGTGTGAACATCCCTATTTTACAGATCAGGGAACTGAGGCTCAAAGATGACAAGTGAGTGTCCAGGGTTACATAGCCAGTAAGTGTTGGAGCAGAAACTTGAACCCAGACATTTTGACTGCAGTCTAGAGTTATTTTCACTATACCAAGCTGTAGCAGCTTATACCCAGAGATCACATGACACCATGACTAGAGGTTGGCAATTCACAGTGCATGTAGCAAAGATGTCACAGTAACTGATCTTTTAGTGGAATTTAGACCAGTTGCTATCACCGTAGACCCCCTTCCCTCCTAGAGTGCCAGAAGCTCAGAGATCTAAACATTGGAACTGTACTTCACAATTCTTGCCATCCACAAACCCAAAACTCAGTTGAATGACCATATTGTAATTTACATTAACCATAATGTAAAGTTGGCTGGAGGGTGGGGGAAGAGGAGGGAAAAGTAGCACAAACACAGATTAAAACTATGACTTCAGAATACCAATACTATAGTCTCCATTACATAAAAAAGTAATATTTCAATATCAGATTGAGCTAAACCTTAGGAAGTGGTTAGATAGGAAAACGAATAATATATGCAGGTAAGATCTAGAGTTCTGTTTTATGCATACAAGGGGAATAATTAACTAATCTCAACATGTAAATGAAGGCTTAGAAGCATTTTCAAAACACCACATCGAATTTTAGTTACAAATGCAGAATTTGCTTCATTATAATAATTAGATTTTTTTTTACAAAAGATTTATTTATTTTGAATAGAAGTATTAAATATTATACTAATTACTGGTTATTTTACTTTGTACCCAGGGAAAAGAAATGAATATTCATTAGCTCCTTAAGCAACTGAGCCTCAACAGACTAGACAGATTCCAACATCAGTACTGGGCTAAGTGTAGGAAATGTTCCCTGGAAAACCAGACTCATGCAATGAATCATAACCTTATCTATTCTGCCAACACACAGGCCATAACCCCAAAGTGAATTATATGAACATTGTGCCGAAGGTAGCTGTGAACTACGCAATGGATAATAGAGAAGGCTGGATAAATTGATCACCAGAACTTTTTGAAGTTCCTATAACCACAGTAATCATGATCTGAACAAGAGTTCTTTAAAATTATTGAGCTGTGTTTCCAAAAATAAAAAAGCAGCACCAGCAAAATATATAAGATATGCTTCACTATCTATGAGAAGGAGGAAGCTAGCTTCCTCCAAAGCACAGGTCCTCCCTAACCCCGTCTATTGTTAGCCTCTCCCTTCAGAAATCACTGTTCACACTTAAGGCCATAGCTCTGGAGCTGGAAGGGGTCTCAGACATTATCCAGTCCAACTTCCTCGATTTATAGATGAGGAGAATGAGGCCCAGAGAAGTTAAATGACTTGCCCAAGGTCACACAGATAGAAGTAGTCAGAGCTGGGGTTTGAACCTAAGTCTTCTGACTCTACAACCCAAATTCTCTAGTTTGCTGCCTTTCCTCCCCTTACTTGTGTATATGTTAAATCCCACCTGTAGAACACAATCCCCTTGAAGTTAGGGAAGTTAATTTTTGGCTTTGTTTTCTGAGGGCCTACTACATTGTAGATGTTTGATAACCATCTATTGATTTCATAAACAAGATGAATCTGCAAGTACTTTCTTACTCAGAGTATAATCCAATTTGAAGTGGATTAGCAAATATGCTTACCTCAAAAGAACCAGTTTAAGACTTAAATTTAGAACATCTTCTTTCTCCCCTGTTGCAACAGGTATGCACTAGTCTTCTGCCTTGCAAGAGAGTCTAATTAGGCAATCCATTTTTCAAGAGACCACTCTGCTGAACTTCTGATCCTTGACAGATGTGGGATATCTTTGTGGTGGAGGCAGTGGGCTGCTTCATTCTATTTTATTTTATGTTTTGGTTTGTTAAGTTTTGTGAGCCAATTTGGTGCTCAAGCAAGTCATTGACCTGAAGGAAGTAGGGAACTCCTGGACCTGGTGAAGATTCTAGCCCAGCAGGAAAAGGTACCAGTTCCCTCTCTTGCTCCCCCTATACCAGTTCTGCCAATGAATCTGACCTACAGCCCTGCTCCAAGCCTCTGCTGAGAAGCGGCTGCTAATTATGTCAGGATTACTGGATTGGCTTCACATAGGGATGTCAGATGTGTGTAAAAGCAACTCAGGGGATTTTCTCCAAGGATGCAAAGTGGAGAGGATGGGATGTGGATGGCATGAGGGGTGGAGAATACCAAATAGAACACAAATACAAAACGCCTTTCCTCAAACTCAAAAACATTCCCCATAGTCAAAAACCTGTACATATAATAAAGAGGGAGGCCAAGTCTAGAGGAGGTTTTGAATTAACTTTTATTTTGGTTGACTCTCCAGGGCAAAGAGGGGGTAGTAGGGAATAGGGTTTCATTTTGATGATCCGTCCATTCCTGTATAATCAAACAGTTCAGCTGTGTAGTCAACTGGAGTCAGTCATAGAAAGAACTGAAAATTCTCAGTCACCCATTTCTGGGATATAAAGCTTTTGTGGCAGCTATGGTGACACCCACATATACCATATGAGACAGAAAAGAAACATCAGACCATTACCTGGAAAGAAACAACTATTCCACTGACTCAAGAGCGTCAAGATTGGCCTAGGTTAATCAGACAGGCTGAGCACTTTGACTTCTGCTGTACTTTATAGACTCAATCAGAAGATAACTATTAAAATTCCTTACAAGAAACATTTGCTATTGTTGGTCCTTTAAAGCTGAGATTCTCAAAGTTTTTCAATCAGGGGATCATTTGGACAAGGAAAAATATCACCCAGTGAGCCACCTTGTCTGATACCTGGTATGGTGGAAAGATGTTGGATTTGGGGAATCTGGGTTCTGTTACATCATTCCTGTGTATGGTTTAAGCAAATCACTTTTTTCTCTGAGTCTTCCCTAGCACCCTGGTCGTCATCTCCTCAGGAAAGTAATGTGGACCAGTACTGGAAAGAAAGAAAAGAGACTGGTTGTGAAAAGATTTAAATTATAGAGTAGTTTGTATTTGATCCTAAAAGTAATAGGAAGCCATTGATGTTTATCAAGTAAGAGGTGACACAGTCAGACCTTCTCTTTAGGAAAAGCATTGACAGATATATGGAGCACGGTCAGGAAAGGGGAGAGATCAAAGGCAGGAAAACCAAGTAGAATTCTATTGCAACAGTATGATTGAAAGACCATGAGGGTCTCTACTACTATGTCAGCTTTGTAAATGGAGAGGAGAAGATTCTATGGAAAGAGAAATAAGGTTTGAGAACCACTTGGATATGGAAAGTGAGAGTGACTAGTGGATGTTGATACCCAGCTCATGAACCTGACTGATTGGAAGGAAAACGATCCCCTCAATGGGTATAAGGGGGTTCAGAAGAGGGGTGGATTTGTGGGAAAATAAAACATGCTGTGTTCTGGATATGTTGAGTTTGATGTACCTGTGTGATATCCACTTGAAAATGTCCAGGCAATTCATGATGTGAGTATAGAGCTCAGCAGGGAGAAGAGGGCTGGATATATGTATATATAAAGAAGCTATCTCTATAGAAATATTAATTGAACCCATGGGAGTTAATGAGATCACCAAATGACAGAGCAGAGAGAGAAAAAAAGAGAAAAGGGCTGAGAACAGGGCCCCTGGGGTACATCCATTTTTTTGTGGACCTGACATGAATGAAGATCCATGAAGAAGCTAGGTAGATAAAGATGCTGAAGAAGGTAGAGTAGATAGAGTCAGTAAGACCTGAGTTAAAATCCTGCTTCAAATATTTGCTAGCTGTGTGACCCTGAATAAGCCACTTAACATCTCTCAAACTCAGTTTCCTCATCTGTAAAATGAGGATAATAATGGCACCAACCACACAGAGTGGTTATGAGGGGAAAATAAAAATATAAGAAAGGTGCTTTGTAAATCTCAAAGCAGTATATATGTGCAAGTTATTATTATTAGTAGTAGTAATAATAGTAGTAGTAGCAGCAGCAGCAGTAGTAATAGTAATAATAATAGTAGCAGCAGCGACAGCAGCAGCAGCAGCAGCAGCAGTAGTAGTAGTAAGTAGTAGTAGTAGTAGTGGAGGTGGTGGCAGTGGTGGTAGCAGAGGCAGCAGCAGCAGCAGTAATCAGCAAAGGAAACTAGGGGGAGGTCAGCCAGGTAGGAATAAAATAGAATCAAGAGAGAGTCATGTCACAAAAACCCAGAGAGGAGACAGTATCCAGAAAGAGATGATGGTCAACAGTGGACAATGCTGCTGCAGAGAGGTCAAGGAGAATGAGGACTGAGAAAAGGCCATCTGAAGTGGCAATTCAGTAATCACTGCAAACATTGGAGCAAGCAGTTTCAGTTGAATGATGACATAGCCAGATTACAGAAGAAGGGAGAAAGAGAAAACTTGGAGACACTAAATAGGTTTTTCAAGGAGTTTGGTATAGAAAGATGGGCAAAATAGCACAAGAGCTGTGAGGAATTGTAGGATCTAGGAAGGGTTTCTGAGGATAGGGAGACTTAGGCATGTTAGTGGGCAGTATGGAAGGAATAGCCAATAGGGAAAGGTTGATGATTATAAGTGGGGGGAAGGCAATGAGGAAGTTATGCTGAGAAGCTGGGGGAATGGAGTCTTGGGTACATGTAGAGGGGTTGGCTTTGGCAAGGAGAACAATTACCTCCTCCTCATCAAATAAAATAAAGTGATACCCAGAGGATGAAGCAAGGGGGATGTAAGATATAGAGAGAGGAAGAAGAAGACATTTGTAGAAAATGGCCTCAATGTTTTGGGTAAGCATAAGGCAAGGTCCTCAGAAGAGAAAGTGAGTGAGGACATATTGTGAGAGACTTGAAGGGAGACGGGAAGGTCTGGACAGCTGCTATGGTGAGTAATTAGAGAATTAGGGATTTCCTTGATGCAGTAAACATCCGTTCTTGTTGTGATAAAAAAAATCTGCAGTGGACCCAGTCAACGAGGTTGTGTGACTTTTCCTAGCTCCATTCAGAAATCCATAAGCAGGAGCGAAAGAGGTAGATAGTGGAAGTAATCCAGGGGTTTGGCAAAGTGTAAGTGGACTAAAAAGGGAAAAAGAGATTGAGTTTTCTCAGAGAGGGTATTGTAGAATCAAACTGGTTTATTTAAAGGTCAAGATTGGGAAGGATGGAGAGTGTAGTCAGAGCCAGAGTGATAGCCTAGGAAAGCAGTGAAGGGAGGAGGAAATAAATGGAGGACTGGTGAAAACAAAGAATAGTTTTAGTAGCAGTAAGGCATAAGGAGAGATGGAATGATAAAAGGTTAAGACTGGCTGAAGTAATATTGAAGTTCTTAAACAGGAAAGTGGAACACTTGTTAGTGATGACAAAATCATTTAGCCTAGTGATTAATCTCTCTAGTCAATTCCTAACAGAACAAATACAGTCTGTCACTAGGCCCAAATTTAAAGCTTTTCCATCTTGCTATGATCTGCTTGGAAACTCTAAGATCACCTCCAAGTTGCCATAAGGAATCAGAGTAGGACTTGGCTAGAGGACAGAAATCATTATTCACTTAAAATTATTAAGATAATTGGATGATGAAAAAATGAATTTAGATCTGTACTCCATTATATAGCATAGTATGTTTCAATTGGATCAATAATCTCAACATTTTATAAAAATAATTAAAAATCAGAAGAAAAATGAAAGTCTATCATAGTGTTGAATAAGAGAAATATGATCAAACAATGGAGACAAAAGAGATGGAATTTGACTACATGCAAATAAAAGATTTCACACAAAGATAGAGAAAAAAACTGTGTTAATTATAGCTGATAAAAATTGGATATTCAGGATCTGTGATGGGTTCATATAAATTTATAAGAGTAAAATCTAATCCCCAATGGACAATGATCAAAAATATGAACAGACAATTTTCAAAAGAGGAGACACAAATTGTTATAGTCACATGAAAAATCACCAAATCTGAGCAAGAGATTTCAGCAGCCTTTTGTTCTAATACACACACAAAAAGGGTCCCCTTTACACAACAGGGGTTCATCCAGATACTATTTAAAGACCAACTTATAATCTAAATATAAGAAGGATTCTCAATTGAAAGAGAAATTCTACAGATGCTCTAGTTTGGAGATGACATTGTTTTGATTGCATTCAGTCTGACATTATAGAATTTCCCCATTTAGTTCCATGGTCTCTCATACCCCTCCATACTGAAAATAATAAAGTATTTGCAGAATGTGTCCTTCTCAGATTATAACACAAAGTTAGCCTATCAAATAACATAATGTGAGAAAAGGACATTGCAAACTTTAAAGTACCATCCAAATTACAGGATTACAGAATTTAGAGTGGGAAAGAGCCTCAGTACCAGCCCAAAAGGAACACATGCTGTAGTGCACTTGACAAATGGTCATTTAGTCTCTGCTTGGTCTTTAATTGAGGGGGAGCTTTCTCTCTTTTTGGAGAATTTCATGGAATCAAGCTTAAAAATGACTTCTCAACTTTCACACATTCCTGCTGATTCTGCCTCCTAAAGACAAACAGAAGACATCTAATCAATCTTCGACATGCCTGCACTTCAAATATGTGAAGACAGCTCTCATGTTCCCTCCATCTTCTCTTCTCCAAGGCAAACTCGTCTCATTTCTTCAGCTGACCTTCATGGGACATGGACTCAAGCCACTTCACCATCCTGGTTGCTCTCACCTGGACTGTTTCCACTTTCTCAATATCCTTCTTAAACTGTGGCTCCCAGTATTGAACACAACTGCCTGCCCAACCCAGGCAGAGTTACAGAGAGTCTACCACCTATTTGTCCTGGTAGTTTTGTCTCTCTTATCAAGATCTTGTTACCTTGTTTTGGGCTTCTGTATCATGCTACAAGCTCACGCTGATGCCACCAAAATCTCTAGATCTTTTTCAGACAATGTGCTGTCTGACCATGCCTCTCCCATACTATACTTTTGAAGTCGATTTTTTGAAACCAAGCACCATCACTATTGAATTTCATCTTATTAGATTTGTTCCAATACTCTTAGAGGTCAGAAAATTATAGCCTGAGGGCCAAATCTTGCAAGCAGCCTGATCTTGTAAGCCACTCAAGAATGGTTTTTACATTTTTAAATAAAGTTTTATTGTATTTGAAAACATAAGAATCAGTCTCATCTCCTGGGCTATACAAAAAAATGGGCAGTTGGGTGGATTTGACCCTAGGGACATCGTCATCCTCCACTCTAGCTTGTCATGATCTCTTTTGATCCTGTCTCTAGCATCTAGTATGTTGGCTATCCTTCCCAGCTTTGCATCTACAATGGTGATGAGCATGTCACCCATGCCATGTCATTGATAAAACCGTCAAGCACAACAGGACCAAGCACAGATCCTGGGGCCCTCCCCTGGATACTTACTTCCAACTTGATGTTGGACTACTAACAACTACTCCTTGAATCTAGCCATCCAACAATTTGGAATTCATTTAATTGCATTATCATCTAATCCAATGGTGTTGAGCTTGAATAGAAACAAGCACCACTAAACTCTACATAAGAATTCCTATTGGCTACAGATTGGCTTAGAAAACCACATATTAGTATTATCCATGTTTTATTGTATTTTTATTTTGTTAAATATTCCCCAATTACAACTTAAGTTACGGGACTTTTACCTCCTTCACACACACACACACACACACACACACACACACACACACACACATGAATGCTTAAAATCCAATTCATTACACACTAATACTTTTTGGAACAATAACACATCAGTCCTGTGATACTCTACTGAGAAATAAAGACAACTTTGTAGAACCACTTGATTGATATTTCATATTCTCCCTGGATCTGTGCTGTGTGAACAAGTCCTAGTGCAGATCTGGCCAGTCAGGCAAGGCTCTGTAGCACTTTCACCTGGAAGACCCTCTTGGAAGTGGTACCTTTCCCTTCTAGGAAGTTATTGAAGAAGTCATTTCCTGCTGGGCAATCAGCTCCCAAACTCAAATTCACTAAATGTCAAAAGAGCAGAATACATTCATTTCTCAGGTTCATTGTTCACCAACCTGGGCTCAGGAAAAGAAACACAAGGCAGAACTGGCCAGCAGGGACTTGAGGTCCAGGCTCATGTAGACAAGTTTATGTTCAGCTACCATGTCAGTACAATCATTATTGCTGAGGCAGGGGATGGGGAAGAAATCCATCCCTACGCTCCTTGTTGGAAGTATGAAGAAGAATGGGAGTTGACTGTTCCTCAACAAAGAGTAAAACTTAAAAAAAGCCAGAAGACATCTTTCCTCATTCTTTATGGCCCAAAGAATTGATAACTCTTCCTGGCTCTGTTATCGACCATTTTTGACACTGCCCCCCATTCATGGGGATATACATGAGCCAACTAGAAGTCACTGGTCACACATGTCCTTTAGCAAGAGACTCAAATATGTAATGTATCAGAAGGGGCCAGGGTGAAGGTGAGTGCTCAGTCCCATCATTCTTATTACCTTGATTATAATAAAATATGTTTAAAGTAAATGAATAAATAGATGGCTTCATCTATGACTTCATTAGACTCATCTGTGACTTAATACACAAGTTCTATGGAGTTGCATGAGACTCATAGGTATTAAACAGCTTGTGTAGCATAACACATCTAGTAGCTGTCAGAGGTGGGATTTGAACCCAGGCCTTTCTAATAATAAACATAATACATTATCCACTAACCTTGTAGTGCCTCTAAAAATAAACCCTTAGGGGGACCCAAAAACAGCTTGTTTGATGGATTTAGAAGGACACAATGATGTATTTTTTTTTGTCTCTAAGCACGAAACATGTGGGATTCCTATAGATCCCACCAAATTTTTCCAACATTAGTTCTGTCCCTTTAGCCTCAGAAAGGTAGATTTTTATGGAGAAGACACCATATTAAAAAGGGAAGGAGGAAGCAAGCATTTACAAAGTTCCTACTATGTTCTAGGGAATGAGTTAAGCATTTTGCAGATATTACCTTATCTGATCCTCACAACAATCCTGTGAGGTCGGTGCCACCATGATCCCCATATTATCATTGATGAAAACAGAGGCAGACAGGGATTAAGTGACTCACCCAGGATCTCCTGGGTCTCCTGACTAATGCTGTATACACTGTGTCCCCGAGCTTCCTCTAGGCTGCTGTTGAGGTACCTGTCCCACAGTTTAATCCTTTTTAGAGGAGGAGACCCTAGTTAAACATGAGCCATGCTAAGCTTTGTTTAAGAGATTTCCCCAAGAACTCTGGGGTAGAGTAGGGGTGAACAAGTCAGAGAATGGGAGGGGAAAATAAATCCTTTCTCTAAAAATCCCGTCAATACATGCAAGAAAACTTAATCAGTCATGAGTCCGTGCAGCTATGAGTATTTTGCTATCTAATAGCAATTAGAGATTACATGCTAACAATAATTATGTTATATGCTAACAATCATTGAAAAATATGTAGAAGGGTATGACAACAGCTGCTAAAATCATTGAGCCCAAATGAGAACATCTAGAGCCAGGCCACCTCCATCTGTTGGGACAGTCAATTTTTCACATTGTGAAAACCGCCAAAAATCAATAGAACAGAGCAGGGTTTAGGTTATTGTAAAGTATTCTCATCTACCCCAAAGCAAACTATTTACATACATAGAGCCTAAGGGGCATAGCAATATCTCCTGGGTAAGTAGGTATAAGTCTGCTCTTTCCATTGATACACAGCCTCTTTCTACCTCCTTTTCTTCTACCTTTTCCTCCACAGTTCTCCTTCAGGTCCTCCCTTTGCCCTACTTATTCTCTCCCCAACTTCCTTCCAAATATTGCCTGCTTTCCTTTCCTTCCTGTCCATTCATTCTTTATGTAAGATGGATATTATACCAGTAATGCATTAAAATTGGCCTTTATGATTTATTTTAAAGATTTCATTGTATCTATTCTTTGCTCTTTAAGTTTTGCAATGGCCTTTGGCCAAAAGCCATAAAATTCTGACCTGCTCTGTATGAAAATTAGAAAAACTGTGTTTTATCCTGAAACCAATATATTGCCTCCATCTCACACTGCCAAGGAAAAGGATCATTTGGTTATATATGAGGCTGGTACCACCAGTCAAAGCAAATGGTGTAATCCTGAGAGAATAAATGCAGATGTGATTTAAAATCGCTTCCTTGGTGGAAGCTCTGTACCAACACCTAACTTCATAAGGTAATAAGTTCAAGGGAAACCTGCTGAAGACCTAAATGCCAAACCACTCTACTTCGATATTTTCATTTTATACTGTACTAAACATGTCTATAAGCTCATAAATTTCAAACCTCTACCCACAGTTGTAAACCCTTTATCACTGGACAAGCCATTTCTATACTTGTCTCTGCTATATGCAATTAACATTCACCCATTAGCTTGGAATGGTAAATTGTTAAATTGTTAATAACTTCTCTGGGCTTTTGCTCTTTTGTCATAATTTCATCTTATTTTAAGAACATAGAACCATGACAATTTGCACTCCTTGGCCAGAAATGCTAAGGTTCTTTCTATCGATGACAGAAAACAAGTATTTGATCTGTGAATAAAATAGTGCCTACAGTAGTTGAGATTCAAAGTTTTAGCATGGGAACCAATTGTTGCCTCGACTTCTTTTTCATTTGGGGAAAATATAATTTATCTCTTGGTTAACCAGAGCAATTCCTTGAATAGGGAGATTGAGACAACTACTCTAGGCCCAACACTTTGAGCAGTGCTACACTGTGTTGGCTGATAATCACTGACTCTAGGAGGCAACAGGTAAGGGAGGAAGTGATTTTGAGGATAGGTTGTGCTAAAAATTAATTTTAATCTGTTATAATATAGTCAAACACAGCTGAGATAATATATGTAAAGTACTTTGCAGACCTCTAGGTGTTATATAACATTATTATTATTATTCTTTCCTAGGCAACAGCTAGAATGCCAGACTTAGAGTGGTTGTGTGACCACGGGCAAGTCATTTAATGTCTTTGGGCTTCAATTTCCTCATCTGCAAAATGGTCGCTAAGATTCCTACCCCTCTTCCAGTTCCAAGCCTATAATCCCATCATCGTAAGTCATATAACCTCTTAATGTCTTGGTCAATTTTTTGAGACTCTGTGTTACAAGAGAGTTGCTTATATGGTTGTCGAAGGAGATTTTACTCCTGGTGTTCTTTGTGTTAGAGGGATCAAACACATTTTGGCCAATAATACTCCCTAGGGCAGCCCAAACCAGATGTAATTGGGAAATGCTTATTAAAACAAATAAAAATACAACAGAACGTAGATAATATGTGGTTTTCTAAGTCAACATGTGGCCAGCAAGGATCCTTATGCATGGTGTAGTGGCTCCATTCCTATTTGAGTTTGACTCCACTGCCTTATGCCAATGAATTCATGAGTTCAAACTACCTCCCTCTTTTAGGGTCTCCCCAACAAGCTCACATACTGTCACCAAGGCAAAGAGACACAGCTGTCCCTCTTCTCTTCTCTCTCTATCCCCTTTGAGTGTGTTCATTATAACCAGATTTCATTTACATAAGAAGAGATTTCATTTATATAAGAGAGAGATCCCAAGACCATCAAGATGGTTCTGGTTGCACATGCTAGGAGACTTCTCCAACCTCTGTCTCTCAATTAGGGCTAAGGGCTGATCACTCTAGAATTCTACGTGTGTTGATGATGTTCCAATGTGTCAGTTTACCTAACAAGCTATGAAGTATCAACCTTTCCATTCTCCTATGCTATGAAAGAGTACTAACATATCCAAATACCTTCAAAGGATTCATACTTCATATCTCTTCACAATCCCAATCGTTCAGATTGTACTACTTAGTGAGGTAGGTTTTTCTGGCAGGCAGTTTTATTTTTTTCAGTCTTCAACTTGTCCTTAACTCACTCTCATACAGATTTTCCCAGGGCATTCAGAGGCTTAGTACCTTGCCCATGGTCACACAGCCAGCATGTGACAGAGGCAGATCTCAGATCCAGGTCTTCCTACCTTCATGGCTGACCCTCTAGCCCTTATGTCTCTGTATCTTGTAACTGCCACAGGCATTATATTCTAATAGCTCCACTTTCAGTGTGGCTGCATTATTCTGTTCTCAGCAGCAGCAGTGATACAACACCCCTTCCTCTCCCCGAATTGTCCTTTCATGTCTGGCTTTGGTGTTTCGCTTCATCAGCCTAACATCTTACATCCATTTTCAGAGAAATGCAATTCAACCCAAGAACACCTACAAGAGTCTAGAATATATTTTCATTCATTGACTGCAAACTTGCATATCCGGCATTCTCAGATTGACTGACACAACTACATTGCCAAACAAATATGTGCTATACCTAGAGTCATGTTAATATGAGTTTTAAAAATGCCCAGTTTATTATTATCATAATTAACTTTGGGGATCATTTGAAGCTGGAAGCACCTTAGAGATCATCTTGTCCAACCCTCCTCTTTTTTTAACAGATGAGAAAACTGAGGTCCCCAGAGGTCAAGATTAGATAGAAATAAATAGAAGAGGCAAGATATAGACTGATACCTTCTGATTCCAAGTTCAAGACTATTTCTACAACGTCATACTGTCCTTGACCAAGTTTCCCATATGTCAACAGGTTGAGGATCTGTGATTTAATGGATATTGGAACTCCTACTAACACAGATCATAACCTATCTATAACTTAGTAGAGAAGTCCTAGAGAGATGTTAGAGATTCAGGGAAATTAAATGATTTAGTCCTACAAAGCTGGTTGAGTGGCAGAGACAGGAGATGAAACTTGGTTTTTCTGGTCTGATATTGAGTACACTCAGTACTATTGCATGCTGCCTCTGTGTGGGTGATGGTGTTGTTGGTAAGACCTATCTTCTGATTACTGGTTTCCTATTTTTCACGTTCCCATCTGACAATTATGCAGGCTGTGATTGGTAGAAAGTTACAAACTTTTCTATCACTTTATACATGTAACAGGACAGGAAAAGTGTGATAAATTACCACCTCTAAGCTATCCACAGACTGTTGTGGTTTTTTTGCTTACTCTTCAGTGTTTTTTTTTTTAACTAAATTTAAAAATGGGAAACTGAGATTGTTTGTCACAGTCCCAAGACTCCTTTCTTGCTTATTGGGATCCAAATTGATCAGAGCCGACCCTTCTACTCTTGAGAAACTTGCCAAGAGAAAAAACAAGCCCAGTACTCCAGAAGCTGGCTTTTAACCAGAAAAGTTCCCATAATTTCAATCAAATACAAACTAAAGACTCATTATAATACTATCTGTAGGATCCATGTTATGGTGTCTTCTAGTCAAACCATTTTATTTTGAGATAATATTGCTACTTCTGGGATGTCAACAGCACTAGATTTATATCTGCTAACTTCCACTCTATAGTAAGCTGTGTAAATGCTTCAGCAAGGTGCCACTGTAGTTCACTGTTGTTTTAGAAATGAAAGTTGCAGCAGCTAGGTGGCGCAGTGGATAGAGCACTGGCCCTGAAGTCGGGAGGACCTGAGTTCAAATCCGGGTTCAAACAAAATACTTGATACTTACTAGCTGTGTGTCCTTGGGCAGGTCACTTAACCCCAATTGCCTGAAGAAAAAAAAAAGAAATGAAAGTTGCATATATATGGAGTCAGGAATACCTGAGTTCAAAACCTTCCTCAGATCTTTGCTAGCCATGTGACCTTGGGCAAGTCATTAAAGCCTCTTAGAGTGTCAGCATCCACAGAAAAAGAGTGTAATACTTGAATTACTTACTTCACAGGGCCGTTGTAAGGATCAAAGGAAATAATTTATATATAATGCTTTGTTAACAGTAAATGTTTATAATTGAAAATCATCATCATCATTGTAACTGTCCCATTCTAAATAATCTTTTCTTTATTTATTCTCTCTGCACATTTCTCAAAGTAAAATAGGTCTACATGTAGAGGGGCATTTGGAAATTCCTAAAGTTTCTCTGACTTACTATTTATGGGGCAGAGAATTGATTAACAACTGTGAAAAATACATGAGAATTTTATTCAACTACTAGGCAAAGCCATTTATGTGTTGGAAAGAAATGTCCCAAGTCCACTCAAGGGAGATAACCTCAGATAGAAGCATCCAGTGGCACAGTGGATAGAGTGCTGGGCCTGAAGTCAGAAAGTTCAGAAGTTTTTCTGTTGTATCCAACTCTTTGGGGTTTTCTTGGCAAAGACAGTAGAGTGGTTTACCATTTCCTTCTCCAGTTCATTTTACAGATGAGGAATTAAAGCAAACAGGGTTAAGTGACTTGACCAGGGTCACACAGTTAGTAAGTGTCTGAGGCTATCTTTGAATTTAAGAAGATGAGTTTAGTAGTCAGGAAAAGCTGAGTTCAAGTCTTACCTCTCCCACTTGCTAACTGTGTGACACTTAACCTAGAAGGTGTTTAATAAATTCCTATCTCCTTCCATTTCCCCCAGAGGTTATTTTCTTGTGCCATTTGTTGTTTTAAATAATCTACTTTGACATTTTGAACAGCATAGAGGTGAGGGTAGTATGGCATGGTGGGTAGGGTTGGACTCGGAGTCAGGAAGACCTAGATCCAAATTCTGCCTCTGAGATTTACTAGCTGTGTGACCATAAGCAAGCTGCTTAATCTCTATGAGTTTTAGCAACCCACTAAGACTTATCTGCTAAGTCACAGATGGGTGGCAATCTAACCTGAAGCTGTATTGATGAAGGCATAGCTATCTGAAAGTATAAATGGAGGAGAGTAAATTCATAGGCTAGGATCAAAGATCTAGAGCTGAAAGAGATCTTAAAGGTCACTTAGAGGTCATCTAGTACAACTTCCTCCTGTTATAGATGAAGCAACTGAACCTCAAGAGGTGAAAGTAATTGACCCAAGGTCACACTGGTAAAAAATGGCAGAAATGGGGATTTGAACTCAGGTCCACTGATACCAAAGAGAGCAGCAATCTTTCTATTGAATCTACTCTAGTTGTCCTCCAAGAGGTAGAAATAAAATTTCTGAATCAAATACAAAAGAAACATAATTCACCCAATCTTAAAGTAGGCCTGCCTTCAACTTCTCATGCATGCTCTAGGAAGTTCCCTAGCTGCTAGTCATGGAGGATGAGAATTTATGGAGTGCTACCCTGGTAGAAAACAGCATTATAGCATAAAATGCGTCATTAATGCTTTAAAACCCAGCATGATTTATATTTATATAAATAACATAAAAGAAGCCAATTAAACCAAAGTCACTGAAGTGTAAATAACATAAAAACTTATTGTTCTGTAAGCTACTGAAAATAAACTAATAATGGAAGTATTTATCATATGTCTAAAACCAAGCAGGTAGAATTGGGTTAAGCGGATAACAGGAAAACATTTCTATTTTACTGTCACCATTTAATAGAGGCAAAAAGTCTCATTTAATTCATATCAATGAAAGAAGTCTGATTCTGTCTTGTGTTACCTTTTATCTGTTTGAGTAATTAATAATGTAACTATAACAAGGAAATCTTGATTCACATACTTTGTAATCTGGCGGCGAAGATATTTAAAATTCATTACAGTACATTAAACTTACACTGAACAGTTAGCTTCATTGCAAAATAAATAAATAGGCAATTTGCTTTGATCAGCAGAAATTCTGATAAAATCAGCAAAACACCAATTAAAATGTGAAAAATGTCATTGAATGTAGTTATTCTAATGGAACTGAGACTTATAGGAAGGAACTGATTCAATGTTTATTTTCATACCAGCTGTGGCTTCCAATTGTAAATCATTTAGTTTTTACTAGCGTATCTCTTTTGTGAGCTTCTGCTTTCATCCAGTGGGTACACAATTTATTGTATTACATATCAATGTGACCATGTTTGGACTGGGGTTGAATGTATTTTATTTTCTTCCAGATTAGATGGCTCTTTTCTTATGCATGTCATTGTTTGACCAACTTGAGGATAATGTTGACATTGACTGCTATGTGCATGTGTGCATGTGTGCCTGGGACCCGAGGAAAAAACCCAAACAAACATGATGAATGGCCAACAGTCAATCCTTCCATAACATTTGCACAAATAAGAATCATTAGTTGGTGGTATCTAATGCTATGAAAACTGTCTAGAGCATATGTGATTCTTAGGCCTTAGAATCCCAGTCTGTTTAATATCTTTGCTCGGAAATGACTCTTCTATTTCTTATTTGCATTAGCAGATCTAGCTACAATCTTTTCCTCATAATCCATAGGTCTCCCACATCACTTGAAATATTATCTTCACATCTTCATATCTTTCTGTGATTATGTTATTATTAATATCATTAACATTATCTTTACCCTACTTCACATCATCATACAATACTCTGTTCTCATATTCCACAATGCAATTTCTATGCCCTTAATTACTTTGAAATTGAATCATAGCAAGCATCTAACAACACTGAATCACAGAATCTCAGCACTGAAAAGGACATCAGAGGCCATCTATTTCAACCTTTATAGGGGTTCAATGGTCTAGAATATCCCCACAATGTACTCACCGATCCTCACTCAAAGACCTTCATAGTCTTTCTCAAAGAAATTCATAGTGCATTGTGAATACTAGACACTTCACAAGTGATTGTTCAGTTAAATTGAACTCATTGCCTCCCAAGGCAGTCCACTGCACTCTTGAATCATTCTGGTTGTTACAAAGGTTTTTCCTTACAAGAGCCAAAATCTGTTCCTTTGCCGTATTTACCCATTACTGCCACTTTTCTCTCTGGGGGCAAAGAAGAATAATTCCTCTCCTACATAAAAGTTCTTTAAATGCTTGAAGACAGCAATCCTGAATCAGTTCAGAGGCTTTTCTCCAGTTGATCTTTATGTGGAATGATTTTGAATCCCTTCACCATCCTGGTCTCTCCCTTTTATGGATCTTCTCTAATTTATCAATGTATTTTCTAAAATGTGACAACCAGGACAGAACACAGCATGCTAGATGAACTCTGATCAGGGGAAGATATAGTAGGACAATAACCACCATATCCATGTCATCCTCAGTGAATTCTAAGCTTACCTTGGATTTTGAGGCTATTACATCACCCTATTGATTCATAATTGAAAGAAAATTATATTAGCCCTGCCTACCCATGAACAATTATTATTTCTCCAATTATTTAAATCTGATTTAGTTTATATAAAAAGGTGTTTTTTTATAATTTTGTTTATATAGTTCCTGAGTTAGAACTATGTACAGAATGTGTGTGTGTGTGTGTGTGTGTGTAATGCTAGCCATCTCTAGGGTGGGGGGAGGGAACAAAAAAAGGAAAAAAAAGATTTTTACATGACAACTTTATCATATATTTTAAAGGAATAGCAAGCTATACCCAGTAGATTTGCAGTTTCATGTGCAATCATCTTTTCAAAAATTATGCTATGTTGTGGAAATGCTTGGGTTATTCTATAAATTAAAAATTAAATATAAATTTAAAAAGAAAGAAAATTATAGTATAATTTTGAAAGAATTCAAATAACACTGCATTTGCTAATTATGTTTTTATAAGAATTATAAAATAAGGGTGACATTAGCCTCAACAATTATTTTTTTCTTCCTTTTTCTGGCTTTTCATCCATATGCTGGTTTCTTCTTGCCAACACACCAGTAGACTCATCCCTGTACATTTTATAACACCTAGAATCATCTGGCAATCAAAAAATTTATGTATATATAATATGTGTATGTGTATTTATGCATATATATAATATATATACACACACATAAACATATAGTTAAGCCCCATATTTCATAATATTGCCCATTGGCCAGAAAATCAACCCACTTATAAATTTCCAAAAGGCTCCTCCCTGAAAAACAGCTGTGGAATCATGGAAAGAACACTGGCTTTGGAATTAGAAGGCAAGTGTTCAAATCCTAGTTGTGTTACTTTGATAGTTATGTGGCCTCAAACAAGTCCCTTAACTTCTCTAAGTTATCTTAACTTCTCCATATCTTTACTTTCAAATGAGTACGTATTGAAGGAATCAAAAATATTGTATCCAAAGAAGAAATGGGAAGGGGCCATTATGTTTTCAAGGATTTGAAGGACTAGAACATAGCATTAAGATTAGCTGTGCTTTGCTTGATCATGGAGGGCAGAGCTAAGCCCAATACATAGACATTGGGGGCAGGCTGAATGAGATTTGGCAGAGAAACTTCCTAACAAATTAGAGCCATCCAAAAGAGGAATAGGATTCCTGTGGAGGAGGGAGCAGAGGGGGTCTTACCCTGCTCTGGAGATTTACAAGAGAAATATCCTGGATATTCTTTCACTGATACGTTGCAGAGGGGATTCCTGCTTTAGGTACTAGTTGGACAAGAAGCTGGTTCTGAAGCTGGTTGTCCACAGACTCCTTGATTGATTTCAGGGAGTCTGTGAACTTGGATGGGAAAAATGACATCTTCATGATATTTAGCATTTCCTTTAATTATTTAAAAACAGTGTTTTAAGAAGTGACCCATAGGCTTCACCATACTGACAAAGGAGTCTGTGGTTAAAAAAAAAAAAGAAAAATAGAAAGACTAGACAATTCCTGCCTGAGATTCCCTTCTAACCCTTAGATTCTGTGATGTAATTAATCCTATCTATAAAATGTGAGACTGGATTCCTTGGTTCCCAGATCAAATCACATGACAATGATCATAGCTTGCGGCATTTAAAGGTGTGCAGTGCAACAAAGATGAGGAATTCAAGCAGATGCTAGCCAGAGTTAGCCAATTTGATATTTTTAGAACTTAACTTTCTGGGACTATTTTTTAAGAAGATGCAGGGAGAGATGAGCCCGAGGAAGCAACTTTGTCCTATATTTGGTACCATATGGGCACACAAGTTGAGTGACGTGTCCATATTCTAGATGCTTCTTCCCTTGACTCTCCTTCTGAGACTTCGGTGGGCTGCTTTTGTTCAATGAAGCTGTAAGAGTTGTGAGGCACTGCAGAGACTGCCAAGAACTGGGAATTATGGTGGTTGTACGTATGGAACGTAAGCATTGCACTGGGGTAACTCCTTATCCTCCCATCTCCATTTTGGGTGAAGAAGCAGCTACACCTTACCGCCAAAAGAATCAAAGTCCTATCTCTCCTCCTTTCCTGTGAAGGGAGGAGATTAAAGTGAGGAGATGTGGATTCTATCTCTGCAGCCAGAAGCATGAGCCACTGGCCTCTTTCCATCCAACCAACAATCTCGATCCTCTTGCTTCATAGATTGCTGCCTTTTCATTGTTATCAGTTAATTCCCCTGTTACATAAAAGAAAATCCCATGGCTGCTAAATCCTCATTTGGTATGATTGGTGCTGATGTGAGTGGAGATTGGAGGAGTGGTTTGAACTGTTGTAGAGTGATGAGAGGAATCACCATTTTAGCCTGACTGAGGCACGAAGGAAGAAAAGATACTAACTTAATTTGGAAATCCAAAACACAATGCAGACGTATCAAAATCATATCACTAGACAAACTCAGGTTTCCACAAGGAAGAGAGCTTGTAAGTAGAGAGACGTTGTGTGTATATATATGACTGCATACATATCTCTGTGTGTGTGTGTGTGTGTGTGTGTGTGTGTGTGTGTGTGAGCATAGGAGCATGTTTATATAGAGAAAGATAAGGGGCAGCTAGGTGGTTCAGTGGATGGAGCACTGGCCCTGAAGTCAGGAGGACCTGAGTTCAAATGCGGCCTCAGACCAAACACTTTTGACACTTACTAGCTGTGTGACCCTGAGCCAGTTACTTAACCCCAATTGCCTGTAAAAAAGAAAAAGAAAAAAAAGATGTAGGAATGTCTCTCTGCATATGTGTATATGAAAGTGAGAGAGAGAGAGAGAGAGAGAGAGAGAGAGAGAGAGAGAGAGAGCGCACATCCTAGACATAGGAAAAAATAAGTCTTTTAAACAAAATCAAATCCAGGAAGGGGATGATAAGGTTATCTGTTGGGATCCCTACCACTCACCACACGTGGCAATCGTGAAGAAGTCTCTAACTGGGGCCCCTTGGAGGAAGTCTGAGCATGCAAATTCCCTGGATTACAGTAGCCTGGGTCCTGACACAATGTGATCACACAATTCCCTTATACTTCCTTTAAGGGGAACATTTTTCTTTCTCTTTTAAAATGCTACATAAACATTAGGTACCTTCAAAGTGCAAGGCAATGGGGACAAAAAAACCCACCACCCTGATCTCTGCCTTCATAGAGGCTACATTTTATAGGGAAAACAAATTTTTATACAAGAGAGTAAACACAAAGTTTATATAAAGTAATTTCAACAGGGAGAGGAAACTCATAATTGAGAGGATCAAAAGATGGCTCCAAATCTTTGTTTGCAAGAGAACTAGGGATTCTAGAAGAAGAGAAAGGAAGTAGTACATTACAGGCATGGAGCATCACTTGTAAAAAGGCATGGGAACTGGAAATGACCAAGTCTTATATGTAGAGAACAATTGCCTCACTTTTTCATTTCACATTGGGTACCTGTAGACACCTGGAGTTTCCATTCTCAGTTGATAATGTGGATGCCCTTGGTGTTGAATTCATTCCCATGACGCATCAGCATCAATTGTCTGTCTGTTCATTCAGAGGCTGTGAGGTCCTTGTTTATAGCACCTGCAGTTCCGCAGACATTTTTACTTGACTAATTCAGTGTTTTCTACCAGGCCTGGGGTGGGGAGGAAATCACTCAAACTGAAATGTTACTTTGAAGTTCAATTCCTTGGATGGAACATCGCAGATAAATGGGCAATCGCAAATGGCCTGAAATTTTAATGCTTTTGCTTTTTCCACTTCAACTAAATGTATTGAGCATACCCAAATAATTAAAAAGTGCTGAAAATAAGCAGGATTTGGGCATTAATGAAAGCAATATATTCACCCTGTTGCATTTGTTATCCTTGAATTATAATTCTCCTGCATGAAGAAATTCAGTAAAGTCAAAAGGAAGAGATTTTTGTTGTTAAATATTGTCATTTAGATTAAAACATGAGACTGTCTGACTGAAATGGCACAAATGTCTGCCGCTATTGTTGATTTTAGGTTAATTCAACTCAATATACATTTATTAAGTGCTTACTATATTCAAGGTACTGTGCTAGGTGCTGTGGAGGAGAAAAGAACAAAAATGAAACGATCTCTACTCTCAATGAGCTTTTATTCTTTAGGGAGTGGGGACAGGATGTAAAATGAATACAAGTAAAAACAAAGTATGTGTAATGTTGGGGGGAGAGAGACAGACAGAGGGAGAGAGAAAGAGAGAGAGAGAGAGAGAAAGAGAGAGAGAGGAGAGAGAGAGAGAGAGGAGAGAGAGAGAGAGAGAGAGAGAGAGAGAGAGAGAGAGAGAGAGAGAGAGAGAGAGAGAAGAGATAACATCCTAATAACTGAGGGTTCATGTATGAGTAGGCACCTGGGCTGAGCTTGGATAGGGTTGGCATATAGATTACTCCTTGGGTGGATGTCCTGTGAACACACTAAGTTGGAAGGAGAGTCTCAGTCTGCTTCTAAGGGATATCCTGAGGGCCTAAGGAACAGGCACTGTGCAGAGCCTTAGGGATCTTCCCCCTTCCTACCTTAACCTGGCTGCAGCTACCCAGATCACTACCAGTGGTCCTACAAGGAGCAGGTCCTTTGGGCATCGTGCAGGGGTCTCCTCCCCAATCTAGGCCCCCTTTCCCAATTCCTACCAGCTGGGATGGTGGGAGAGGGTGCCAGACACTCCCTCTCAGTTGATAATGAACCCCTTATCGATACCCCTTCTGTAGCACTGCTCTATCCAAATTCTTAGGGCCACTAACTCTTTCATAACAGTAGTTCATTGGGGACATAGCCACTCACATTGCTTGAATAAACAGGGAGATACCAATTACAGTCCTTTCAGTGAGATGGTATGCTACTGGACCTTACCATCCGCCTTGCTGCTATGCCCTGCAAAGCTGTGGGCACTACTACATTATGTGCCTTGCATCCTAAGGAACCCTGGACTTTTGTCATTTACCCTGCTACTGTGCTCTAAGAGCCTTTCCATCTGCCCTGCAGCTGACCCTGCTATATGTGTTATTCTCATATGGCACTCTGCTTGCGCTGTAATCATTTGCCATTGATTCTTTGTATGTTCTCTTAAGGCTCTTTGCTCATGGCCAGGGGTGAGGAAATTTTCTATGTTTAGGGCTGACTCACTAAGTCCTTTGAACTACACCAATGGAGATTCCATGAATAGTTTTTCCCAATGAAATCAAGACTAGAAGCATGGCTCAGGTCTGATGACAAACTTAAGCTAGAAAGTCTGGCTTCATAAGGACATGTTTCAGCCTGTTTGCAAGAAGACTAGAACTAATACCACTGGATTTTGTTTAGTCTGGGGTTTGAGGTTCAAGTTCTATTAGGAACTATTTTTTTCTCCTAAATGTTTATTGTAATATTTTGCTTTTATATCATCCTCTCCTCTTGTCCTGGTTGCTGTTCTTCATATTCATTTCATCTTTTCTCTATGCTTTTGTACCAGCTGTCCCTCATGCCTAGAATGAATTTCCTCCTTGCTTCCTTTCTCAGAAGCTCTAGCTTTCTTCATGAAAAGCTTAACTTTCGTGCCATCTCCTACAGGAAGCCCGTCCGGATTCTCTCAGTTTCTAGGACCTTCCTTCTAGCAATTACTTCATACACACACACACACACACACACACACACACACACACATTTGCTATATACATGTTGTTCCCCCCCCCCGAATATAAACAAACCCCTTGAAGAAAGTGTCTATTTCCGTTCTGTCTTCCTATCCCTAAAGCCATTCACAGTTACCCACCCATAACAGGTACATAATCAAAACTTACTGAGTCAAGTTTTACTGAATCTAGTACAATTCCTGAAACAGGGGAAAGGAGGTTTAATTTGGAGTCAGAGGAACTAGACTTAAATCCCAGCTCTGCTTTTCACCACCTGTATGATCTTGGCCTTGGGCTCAACTTTTCTAAGTTTCAATTACTTTATCTCTAAAATAGTCTTCCCCTCCCAGACCGATTTTTTTGACTAGGTAAAGTGGCAATTCTCTGCATCATTTCTTACCTAGCTTTCATCACTGATTGGGTCTCAATAAAACTGAGACCTGGGACAAACCTTGGCTTAACAAGGCCAAGGTCTCCCACTGCACTGGGGCCATCTCTAATCATCCCGATCTATGTCTTGCCACTGGACCCAGATGGCTCTGGAGGAGAAAGTGAGGCTGATGACTTTGCACAGCTCTGCCGTACTTAAATCCAATTCGTTTACCTGTCATGGTATCACCTCTCTGACATCATGGTTCTCTTCCAGAATGAAGGACGAACAACAACAGTAGCAGCAGCAGTTGGACGAGGAGAGGCATCGAACTCATGACCACAAAACTCCCCAGTGCTGCCCAATCCAGGTTAAAATGCAACTAGGAAATGTTTAAGAAAATAAATAAATATACAGTACAATATAATGTTAACTTGTAGCTTTCTAAAGCAATATGCAGACAAAGGGGATGAATTTCTATGTGAGGGTATACTATACCACTGTAGTAGATGACCTTGGAGACCCATTCCAATTCTACATCTATGATCATACGATCACCCTCATTTTGCATGTGAGGAAACTGAGGCCCATAGAGGGTATAACTTCCCAGAGACCATACCATTAGCTAGTGGTAGTTATGATTACATTAACCTGATCTCTTGGTTGCCAGCCCATTAACACTATTGTAGCACTTCCTTAATGTTCACTCCAATCTTCTATGTTTATCCCAAGTTTCCATCAGTTTCTGGCTCAGCATGACCTGGAGGGTGTGGGTGGAGGTAACAGATGCTATTCTATGCCGCTTTCTATTTTTGTTTATTCTTTCCTGAATTAGAAATACAAACTTTTTACATTGTATTTTTCAGTATTTTCATATTTCTTTGGGGTTATATTATGCTCTTATTTTGAAATTCTAGGGTATAATCCAATATACCTGCTTTGGGTCTTAATTTTTCAGCAATTATATGCATAGTTAGACTTGTCACTTGTTATCTTTATTGAAAAGTCTGATTATTGAACGTTTCATTTTTCAATGAAGTTCGAATACTTTCATAGGACTCCCTTTCCTTTAGTGTTGCTTTAAAAACCCTTTCACAAATAGATCGAAATCTTTTATAATGAGCACATTTATTATTAAAATGCAGGTGTTTTTTAGAGAGATACTTGTCATTTTTAATTGGCTCTCCCTCTTAAGTAAAGGAAACTTTTCTCCAGTACATATAAGCAACCTTCCCAGCACACATCTTTTCCTATAGAAAGTGCGCTCTCTCGCTCTCTCTCTCTCTCTCTCTCTCTCTCTCTCTCTCTCTCTCTCTCTCTCTCTCTCTCCTCAAATATTTCTAAAGAACATTTTCTTATCTCTCCTTTAATCTACCCCCACACTCTTAATATTATACCTATTTGTGCATATATTATAATCCTCCTGCGGATAGACTGAAGCTCCTTGAGGTCAGTGAACTTAATTTTTATCTTTCTATTCCTAGAGCCTTGCACATAGCAGGTGCTTAATAAATTCCTAATTTAATTGAACTGGAAGTACAAAGACCTTAATTTTTTTTCATTCTGTTTAACCTGATGATCAACCATGACTCCAGGGGACTGATGATGAAAAATGTCACCTACCTCCTGAAAGAGGGGTGATAGACTAAGAGTCAGAGTGAGACACATTTTGGGACATGGTCAACATGAGGAATTTGTTTTCCTTGACTATACATATTTGTTACAAAGTTTTTTTTCTTTTTTCTTTTTCCACTGATGGGGGAAGGGAGGTAGAAGAGACAGAAAATAAATTCTTGCTAATTGAAAAAAAATGTAATAACATACATAAAAATAAAGTACAAAAGTCAGATTCAATCATTTTAACTGAGTCCAAATTAATGAGGTTTGCTATATAGGACTCCTTCTTATAAAACTTTACAGAAGAGTTCTAACTAAAATACAGAGGAGGGGTACAATAAGTGGGAGAGTTATGAAAGTAAATTGATGCTCCAGACAGAGTGAATTCTGGGAACACCAGGATGATAACAGTTACAGCCAAGAGTGTGTTTCCCCTGGTGGAGGTTCTGAAAGCTTTCCATGAATAGCTAAAGGATTTCAAATGACTACTCACAATTTGCAGCAAACATGGTAGTTTATGGTTCTTTGGAGCATTGGATTTGGAGTTAAAGGGCCTGGGTTCAAATCCCAAATCTGCTTTCTTACTCCCTGTGTATCATAATTCGTGGAGTAGGTAACCACCTTGTACACATGATTGCCTTGGGTAAGTCACTTAAGTTTGTTGGCCTTACTACCCTCATCTAGTGGCCTTCAGTGTTCCAGATGAGGAAACTGAGGGGATTGGACCAGATGATCCCTAAAATCCCTTCTGGCACTAAATCCAGGATCCTTTGTCAACTTTTATTACCAAACTTTTGGAAGAGCTCTGCTTGCTGTTGACAGGTATAGTAGCCTTCCAAGGCCTGGAAAAATTAGATGTAGAAAAACTCCATTCAGTTCAATAAATGTTTTTCACCCTGCAGTCTCCATTAGGAACTTGAAACCTCATAATTATGACCAATAACAATAACAACAATAAGTAGTAGTAGTGGCAGCATCAAAATTTTAGCCACCTTTTATTTCCTTTAATCAAAATGGCTTCTTCATCATCAGTAAGATGCTGTCACATTTTTTTTTTCATTTGGAATGAGGTCCCTGATGACTGTTTATTAACAACCTTGCATTTCTTTGGCTTGGAAAAATGACGATCTCTCAAACCAAAATCCGTTTTCAAAGAATGCCAGCTATACCAAAGGAAAAATTTCCACCTAAAATGGCCTTTCTTTCTGGCCTGCCAAGTCAAGAAGTAAGATTCAGTTGGTCATTCCTCGAATGAGCGCTAGATTTCTTGGAGAGAAAAGCCATCACTGCCTCTGGCTAAAGGAGGAGGCAGTCCCTCCATAGTTAATTTTAAACTATGAAAGAAAATCTGAATGCTCTCTTTAGAAAGAATAGCAAATCTGAAAGTGGCTTCCTTCAGTTCATAAAGGAAGACAGTTGCTTAAAAAAAAACCTATAGAGTTGAACAGTAATGTCTTATAAGCAAACACCATGAAAACTTAATGTATTTGTTCATCACACAAAAAAATAAAGTTTCCTTTAGCTCCTCCGTTATCCTGCTTACTTCCTAATAGCCCGACATTCATAAAAGGCCAAAGGACTCTGACCTTGACAAGCTAACTAAGCAGGAAAAGGCAATCATGTGTACAAGGTTGTCACCTACCCCACAAATTATGATAAAATATACCTCACCAATGGAAAAAATAGTTGTATGTCTTCAGTGACATCCCCTGTAGTACGTTTAAGGATTTGAATAGGACAGCAATTTATTTTGCACTAAAATGTTTTATGGTTATCATAAAGCATTATGTCTTGAGAGACTGAAAGGTGATGCTTTTATGGACTCTAGCTTCTTGTTGCATTATCTTCACAGCTCAGAAATTATCTCTTTTTTGAAAAACTTACCCCCTCCTCCACTAACAAAGCATTCCACGCAGTGGGTTAGTTAAAAGAAGGAGAAAATGAAAAAAATGAAAGTACATTAGACAAAGGGCACAAAAGAACATATTTCCAACACAGAATAGTTTCGAAATGAATGATTATCTGGCTAATTAGTGAAATAAATAATAATAATTGCCTGTCCCTCCTCATTAGAGCCCTTGATATAAAATGGAACCCCAGTGCAGACTACCAGGGATCTTGGTTCATAGCAAAAGAGTCATTTCAGATTTCATACAGACACGCACAGACGTGTGCACCAACACACATATATACATAGATTATTCATTACATCACTGCTGTCTGTAGAGCTAAGCCCCTAAGAAAAAAATGAAAGATGAGAAGTAGGAGCAGGGGAAATGATATGAAGTCAAACTTATAGCAGAGATGGAATATTTCTGATGTGCTTCTGCAAAATAGGATTTATTCCCAGTTTAAGAAATTGAAAGAGTGAGATCTGATGAGATTCTAGTCAAGACTATGGCAAAGAAGAAAGGAACTTTTTACTTGAACAGAGCTCATCCAGCACGGAGTATCAGGAAGCATGAGGATTCAATACAGGCTCACACCATGCTCTGGCACCACCTTGTAAATGAACTACAAACACTTGGTATGACTGGCCATTAGCAAAGGTTTCGTTTTTCTTTTCCTGTGGATGGCTATTTATCAGGTTGGTCATATATAAGTTTCTTGAACTTCCCTACTCTCACCCTCTCCAGCTGTCTGAAATGAGCATAGAACGTCATTGCTACACAGCTCTCTAGAGCCAGACCAGCCAAACCTATTACTAATGTTGGAAGCATTTGATTGGTTTCTAATGAGGCAGCAGATCAGCTTTTCGGGGTTGTTCTCCGCTTGATGTATGTGTGCAGTTCTCATTAACATTAATCAGCCAGAGAGACTTGAGCAGCCTGGCACCATGAGATTCACTGGTTCTTAGAATATTCTTTAGCCTTCCTATGTCTCCAACCTTTGCAAATCCCTTCATGCTATAAGAGCACATGGTATTATTAAGCCAATGGGAAATGGGAAATGGAACTTTCCTTCTAAATATCCTTTCTTTTTCTGAGTGTTATTTCCTTAAGACCTTGAAATGATGTACTAGCCCCTCCCACTCTCTCTCTCTCTCCTCTCCCCTCTCCCTCTCTCTCCTCTCTTCTCCTTCTCTCTTCTCTTTTTTCTCCTTTTTTCCCTCCCCCTCCTCCTTCCCCCTCTTCTCTCTTTCTCACTCTCTCCCACTTCTTCTGTGTAGGACAAATCACTGTGGGCCATTTCTCTTCAAAATATTTCTTTTTAGATGAAATCAAATTCAAGTGAATGTAAAAGACAATCTTGAATGAGAAGGCCAAATTCATCATCTTCCCAAATACACCCTCTTCCTAACTTCCTTATTTCTGTGAAAGATATCATTACCCTTCCAGCTGTCTATGTTTACATCCTCAATTTTTTACCTTCCTTTTACCTACCATATACAATATGATGCCAGTTGTCATCAATTTCACCTCCTCATCTCTCACATCTATTCCTTTCTGTCTACTAACACAGCTACTACCCTAGCTCATCTTACCTGGATTATTGCAATAGTCACCCTGTCTCCAATCTCATTCCTCTCTAATCTATCCTCTACACAGCTGCCAAAGTGATATCCTCAAAGCTACCTTGACCATGTCATTCTCCCACTCAAAAAGCACCAGCAGTTCTTTATTGCCGTTTGTAAACCTTAGGATACCTTTTCAGGCTTATTACATGTCATTCACTTTCATTCACTGTTTTTTTCCAACCAAACTGATCTATTAGCTATTCCTGGAATGCAGAATTTTATGTCACCCTAGTGCATCTGTACAGGTTGACCTCCATGCCTGGCAAGCACACTCTCTTCATGTCTGGCTCTTAGAATCCCTAGCTTCCTTCAAAGCAATGTACCTCTTATTTGAGGTATTCCCCAATCCTTTTAGAGCCTCCACCAAGGGTATATGGGGCACTCAGGGAGGACTAGCACCTCTGGTATGAGGGCTTGCTCGTCCATCTTTGGTGTCCATCTGTTACCCAGCTCTCACCTGTGGATTCAAGAAGTAGTAGCATGTGCAGCTGCCACAAGCTGGCAAAACTGTCTTGGTAGATAGGCTAAACTAGGCTGCAGGTAACCCATGGTCTTCAAACCCACTGGAGAGTTAGGGGAGTGTCCACCCTAAGCACATGAAGACTTCCCCCATTAGAATGGTAGGATGAGAACAATTTGTTCCAACGGCCATGAAGGCAGCTAAAACAGGCTGTGTGGAGCTTGGTTAGATGTCAAAGATGCCAAGGTCATCCTCTGAATCTTGGGCTGCTATCAGTCATTCTGACTTTTGTTTTGCCACTGGACTTTGATGACTCTGGAGGACAGAGTGAGGCTGATGACTTTGTGCAGCTCTGCCTCACTTAAATCCAATTCATGAGTAAGTCAAGACATCACCTCATGATGTCACTGGTCCTCTTCAAGAAGGATGAACAACAACCTATGTACATGTGTTTCCTCCCACCCTGATCAAACAGCCTCTCTTTGAACCAGAGGGTGTTGAATTTATGTTTCTGTATCCAAAACATCTTTTGCCCAGTAGGAATTTAATAAGTGCTTATTGAATGAATGAATGAAATGAATAAGTGAAAAGTGCCCCCAAAGGTCATATGCAGTTTAAGGGGTGGTGGAAGAAGATCACGAAAGTTAATTTATGCCTCAATTAGATACCCTCTTACTGACTTAGTCCCGATAGATCGACTGTGAGGGTGTCAGAAATGGTGCATCCCAGCTCATCTGTAATCATCAAATATATTTGCAGGTAAATGAGTAAGTAAATAGATATTAAAAAGGTGGATGTCAAATCCAATTACTATAAACTCCAAGAAGTTGTCTGGATTATTGCATCTTGATGTGAGCCACCGGTGGGAGATTTAGTAAGCTGTTGTGTAATATTTGAGTTTGAGAGAAATTTGTTGCATCTAGATTTCAAAGAATTTGAATTTAGAATCAGAAGGCATCTTAGAGACCATTGAGTTCAATCAGCTTATTTTATATGAGGAAATCAAGGCCCCAAAGATGACATGACCTCTCCAGATTCATACACATACAAGTAGTAAATAGAAGAGCCAGAATTTAAACTCCTGTATTCCAGATCCAAAGCCAATGCACCATTCATTATATCATGCTGCTTATTAACCTCTATTATCCACACAGTTACTTTACAGGTTCATTAGAGAGTATCCAGTGGTACAACAGAGTCAGCCTTCTTTTCTTTTCTTTTTTCAGAATTAGAATAATCATTATTACATCACCAATCAATGATTTATCATCAGTAACTAGATATTAAACATCTACTATGTGCCAGGCACTGAGCTAAGTACTGGAGATACAAGGAAAGGTAAAATACAGTCCCTCATCTCAAGGAGTTGACAGTGTAATTGGGGAGATAATAGGCAAACTATATACAAAATAAGCTCAATATAAGATAAACTGGAAATAATCAACAGAAGCGAGGCACTATTAGGAAAGGCTGAGACTTGAAGGAAGCCAGGGAAACCTTCTCACGTGAGAAGGGAGACAATTCTAGAGGTAGGAGACAGTCAGCAAAAATGTTCAGGAGACAGGAGATGGAGAGTCTTATGTGAGGAATAGCATAGGGGCCAGGGTCATTGGACCACAGAGTATATGTGTGGGGGTGGGGTGAGAAGTGTCAAATACATGGTCCACGGGCTGCACCTGAGTGCTTCTTATTGTTCAGTCATTTCAGTCAAGTCCCACTCTTTGTGACCCTATTTGGGATTTTCTTGGCAAAGATACTGGAGTGGTTTGCCATTTCCTTCTCCAGCTTGTTTTACAGATGAAGAAACTGAGGCAAGCAGGGTTAAGTGACTTGCCCAGGGTCACACAGCTAGTAAGTGTCTGAAGCTAGATTTGAACTCATCTTCCTGGCTTGAGGCCCAGCATTCTACCTATTGTGCCATCTAGCTGCCCACCTGAGTGGACTTGAGTGCAGAAGCAGATTAAAATGTAATTGGGAATTATTTGACAAAATAAAAAATACAGTAGAACATAAGTAATGTTGACATATGGTTTTCTAAGTCAATATGCAGCACAAAGGGATCCTTATGTTTAGTTTAGTGTCCCTGCTTCCACTCTCAGTTTCTATATGAATCTGACACCACTGGCATAAGGTATAAGAAAGCTATAAAGGTAGAGAGGACACGTGTTATAAAGGGCTTTGAATGCCAAGTTGAGGCATTGTAGGTAACAGAGAGCTATTAAAGTTTGCTGATGAGTGAGAGAAGGGGGTGATATGTCAGAACTGTACTTTAGGAAGATCATTTTAACATGTAAGTGGAAGATGAATTGATAAACTGCACAGACTTTCTAATTGGCTCTGGCCTCCCCTTTCCATTTCTACCAAGTGGTGATAGGGAGTGGAGGGTGTAAGCACCTTGAAATCAGGGACCATGATATTTCATTTCTTGGCACAGATTATACACTTGATAGAAACTTGTTGACTGATTTATTTCTGAAGATCAGCCTAATTAAATCACCAAAGGATGGTTATTTAGTGAATTCTTTGACCAAGACAAGCCAGTAAACAAAAAGAAAATACAAAACAGTCCCCAGACTTGTCCCTTCCTCTTTTTAAATGATGGAGGCAAAGTAGCATAAAAGGGGGCAGAGGGTACTTAGTCAAGTGTCTGGTAGAGGGTAAGAAGGTAGAGAAATTCAATAAAAAATTTATAAGGTGCTTCAAAATAAATTAACACCTATTTAAATTCTTAGTGACTTCAATGAAAAGTTGGACTAGGAAATCACAGTTGAAGATGTTGGAAAATATGGTTCAAGATTCAGAAAAGAAAGAAGGTAAAGGTTTGTAGACCAGATAGAAACTTTTTGCTCAATTATCATGAATACTCACTTCAAAAAAGAGAGTCAAGAGCCACCAAACATAGGAAGCATGAAATAACATCACAAAAATGAAATTGATTACATTTTAATAGATGGGAAATGACTGGTTACCGATGGAGATGGTATTTCTGAATCAGCTGTTTGTATACAGTCAAGTCTTTGACTCAGAGCAAAAATCAAAATCAGTAGAAACTGTAAGAAGAAAGAATAAAATGAGAGGCTATGACATTCAATTGAGGCAACTCCAAGATACTGATACAAAATGAGGTGAAGGAAGAATAAAATAATAGGCATTACTATAGAGTATCTAAATTTCCTAGAGAATTTTAAATAGTTTAAATCAATTGCAACAATGAGGAGACCCAAAGAGCCCAGAAATGACCTCAGCCAAACATGTGATATCTTTATTATAGATACATACATACATACATATATATATGTATATATATATGTATGTGTATATATATGTATGTGTATATATATGTATGTGTATATATATGTATGTGTATATGTATATATATGTATGTGTGTGTATGTATATATGTATATATATATGTAATATATATATATATATATATAAAATGGAGAAGGGATTTGGTCAAGAATTCAAAAGGAGGAAGAAAGTAAACTTCATTGGCTCATGAAATCTTAAGAACTTGAAGAAACTTTCAAGGTCACTTTGTCCAAACTACTTATTTTACAGATAATGAAAAAGTAATTCAGAGAAGTTAAATAGTTTGCCAAAGTTCTCAAACTAGTAATAGCTAAGGTTTGAACCAAGGTTCTATAACTCCGAATCCAATGCTCTTTCAACCACATTCTAATATTGGATTGTCTTTGTGAAAGGTGCTTTTGGGGACCCCAATCTTCTCCTTGAAACCAAAGTTCGTATTTTAATAGCAATATTCCACCAATAACAATACATGCCTGGAAATCATGGAATGCTAGTCTTTGAAGAATTAAAGTTCTGGGTCATGCAAAGGGCAATGGAGAGATGTAGTCTGGCTGTGATGAGGTTACAATATGCTAATTACCAAGAAAGTATTATGCAGAAGGTGTGGTGTGAAGGATTTCATCAATGTGCTCACTGAATGGAAAAGGAGATAATTCATGAATAAAGAATTTCATGAAGAAAGAGTGAAGGATAATGAATGGACAGACCACACGTTCCATTCACATCCATGCAATATCAAGAGAGCTAGCAGAAGACCCCAAGTATGATGGGGATTACCAGAAAACATAAGCAAGTCAGCAGGATAAGATGATAGGGATGGGCTGCGATTTGCATTTTTGGAGGTGCTACGCACATCAGTATGGATAACTAGGTGTCACAGTAGATAGACACTGGGCTTGGAATCAGGAAGACTCATCTTCGTGAGTTCAACTCCAGCCTGTGACCCTGGGCAATTCCCTGAACTGTGTTTGCCTCAGTTTTCTCATTTGTAAAATGACTTGGAGAAGGAAATGGCAAGTCACTCCAGTATTGTTGCCAAGAAAATCCCAAATAGGGTCATGAACAGTCGGACATAACTGAAATGACTCAACAGCAGCAACAGACACACGAGTGATCTTGTGGATTCATCCAAGTATCAAAGCACGGTCCTATGTCGTGGCAGAACTGAAGCTCTGTTTTGCAGGTGGGAAGACATTCTCCAGTCCTCACCATCATCCCATATACACTCCACGAAAGGGCCACAAAATAGACCTTCAGTGATCTAACAAGATAGTAGTTCCTCTGTGACCCTAATTTCCTAAGCTATTCCTACCCATGCAAGGCCATGTTTACCACCTATCTTTCCCTAACAGTATCTCTCATTTGTAAAAAGTTGTCCATACCATCATTAGAATAATGCCGTGGTCTGAGGATGGGAACAACACAAAGAACAGCTAGATCTCAAGTGGCTAAAATAAGGAATCCCGTAAAGTGATTGTGCTTTTTGAATTTGTACTGCATGTTTCCACTGGGCTGGAATCAATTACCACATTTTACATAACTATAACTTAAAACAGTGCAAATTCAAATAAATGTGACTACTTCATAAAATTAATTGTTTGCACTAATTGGGACCAGTTCATCAGTTCAACAGTCACTCTCCTCTACAAACAAAAAACTGCATAACTTATTGAGAAGAATAAAGGTAATTATTTAGATCCCCACTCACCTTCCTTCTTTTTGACAAAGATCTCCCCTAATGCATATTTTCGCTTCATGTGCAAATTGTCCAGTTAGGTAAATACTCAAAAGATACTTGGGTTCCAATATCTGGATATAGCAGGTGAATATGGATTGGGGCCTCAATTAACCAAATAATAGATGATAAAGGGTACTTTGGAAGGCTCACACTGACCTAAACAATTTCTGGATCTCAACTCCTTCTCCCTACCTACTGTACTGTCCTCCTGGGAAACCCCTGATCAGAAGTTCTCCTTTGCTTTTTATCGATTCACTCTCCGAGATGACAATTTCAGGAAGGACCCCAGCCACGCCTCATCTCACTGTTACCTTGATTCTCTCTGGACTACACCTTCTTCTCCTCACTTTCTGCATCAGCCCGAGGCAGTACACTTCCCCTTCTCCCCCTGCTTTCCAGCATCCCTCAATATGCTGTGCTCCCTCATTAGAATGTAAGCTTCTTGAGGGTAAGGACAGTCTTGCTTGTCTGCGCTTGAATCCTCAGCACTTAGCACAGAATCTGATACATAGCAAGTGTTTAGTAAATGCTTCGTCTACCAATTTAAATCTTTTTGAAACTTACAAAAGCAGAAGTAATAACAGCTAACATTTCTATTGTATAACATTTATATCATATTTATATCATATTCCATTCCACTCATATCATATAACATTTATGTCATGCTTATTATGTGCCTAGTACTGTACTAAATGTTTAAAATTATCGTCTCTCTTGATCCTCACAACAACCCTGGGTGGTAACTGCTATTATTTTCCCTTTTTGCAGATGAAGAAATTGATGATGCAAAAGAAAGTTAGATGACTTGCCCAAAGTCACACAGCTATTAAGCATCTAAGTCAAATTAGAACTTGTCTTCCTGACTCCAGGCCTAAACTCTTATCTGCTGCCCCACCTTGTGCCCTGCTTAGTTTTATAGTAAGGAGATTTTCTTGAATGATTTCTTTTGGGTATCTGCCTTATGTCAGTTAAAAGTGTTGGTTTCTTATCCTCTTATAGTTAGGGGAAAGCACATGGGTATTTGTTGTGTGCTCTGGTACCTTCTCCTTAAATGCCAGGATCATTAAAAGAATTTGGATCTAAAGCATGTTTTCTAAAGCTTAAGGATGATGCTTACAAGTAAGTTCATGTGCTTTGGCAATTAAATACTAATTAAATAACACTGAGTCCAACCACAGAACTTTTGGAGCTGCCATCGACTTGGGTTTAACCCATTACTTTCAAATAGGGGAGTCAGAAAAGTGCTATTTGGATTTGGAATTCTTCTGAATCAATGTCATTTGGATTGTGTGATTTTAATGAAACTTCTATATACTTCCCTAATGGGTCTGTTGATGTTATTTGTGGAATTCTAACATTAGAGATTAATTCCAATAAGGAATCAATGCACTCCAGATTTTCAGTTTGAAGGAACTGCCTATTAAAATGTAAATATTCCTGAGAAGCCCATCTTACTTGTTCATCCTTCATTTTTGAAAAGGACCAGTGACTTTACGGGACGATGACTTGATTTGCACATGAATTGGATTTAAGTGAGGCAAAGTTGGCACAAAGTCATCAGCCTCACAATCTATTCCAGAATCTGTCAAGGTGGCTTTGCCGGAGTATGACTATTGCACATCCTACAGCTTCTTGGAGCCACAGGGAAGAGTTGGGTGACAGGTGGACAGATGGATGAGCAGCCCTGAAAAGGGCTCAGCAGGTCCTCACATCAGAGGCGATAGTCCTCCCTGAACACCCCAGATACCCCAATTTACTTAAGGTAAGGCAAAAACATATTAAGAAGGTTAGAGCTTAGATGGGTTTAAGATAATATCTTGACACCATACAGAAGCAGGGGAAAAAGCAAGCCCCAAGAAAGAGAAAGGGAAAGCTGATACCTAAGATAAATTCCTTGGGGAAAATTTTTTAGGCAGTATTTCTTCCCTATAGAAAAGAAGTTCTTAACCTTTTTTGCATCATAGACCCCTTTGGCAGCCTGGTGACCTGGATCCTTCTCAGAATAATGTTTTTAAATACATTCAATAAAATAACACAGGATTACAAAGGCAACCAATTATATTGAAATACAGTTATCAAAATATTTTTAAAACAAGTTCACAGACCCTAGGTTATAAACCCTGGGAGTAGGGGAAAAATCTCAGAATAAGTAATGATTTACTACAAGAAGCTTTGAAGAGAACTGCATCTTAAGCAGAGACCTATATACCTTTGGACCAAAAGGAAGAGTCTTTATGACTTAGTCTAATCCTGACCTCATTTGATCACAGGCATGAATATCAATGACAATTCTAATACCCGTAACAATATATTATGCTGGGGATGAGGGGAACACCTTAAGTCCAAATAGTATAAAGAACAACCCTACTTGGTTTTAAGACCCTTACTCATTGCTGTGGTGCCACTTTCTTACTGAAAATAGCAAAACTTAAAAAAAAATTAAATAAAATACCCCATTAAATATTTCAGAGAACCTCATTAAAACATTTTACTATTTGCACTGATTATCATGTGGCCGCTATGTAGATGCCCATAAATCTGACTGCATTAGGTTTTCAGGCCTTTATTCCAGATAATTTCTTCTCCCTATGTGGACTTTCCCAGGAAATGAGATTTAATGAGTCACAGTACTCACTGATAATCACAGGAGAGCTCATTAGCTTTTTGTCAGATTTGTACCTACTATCTGCCCCCAATATGCCTGTGACTTCTTTTGAGTTAAATATGATATTACCGAGAGGAAGAGCTCAGAAGAGTGTGTCTGTACCATTAATGTTGTGGAACTTAAATACTATATAAATATTTTTACATATGTTAAAAGGCATCTGAGAGTTGAAGGGGAAAAAATAACAAAAACACAACATCCCCTATTGATGGCATTGCTATTTGGATGACACACATCATTAAAAAGAAATAAAGTTTGACATTTCCACTTTTGCCAGCCTTCCTGAGTCTGTTTAAATGCCTAGACTATTATCAAAGCTGAGGTTGCTTCCAAGTACAGAAGAAAATCATCTGCTTATACATGCAGGTCATTGAGTCTTGGGAGTTTTAAAAAGTACATCTACTCAGAGATATTTGTCAAGGCCTTGAAAGATTTCTCAACTTTAGGACCTTCAGCTCTCACCGACAAGAGATCTCATGGTTCCTTATTAAATAGGAATAGGTCCTGGAGCTGTGATATCATTTTATCCTCGGATGAAGAAATTCTCCCTACTGATATAGCCACCTTCTCTGTAATTTAATTCTTAAAAAGCTGGCTATAATACTGAGATGTTAAGGGATGTACCCAACATCACACAGCCAGTATGTATTCAAGGAGGAGCTTGAATCCAGGTTTTCTTGACTCCATGGCTGGTTCTATACACTTAATGTTACTGCCTCTGCCATATTAAAAACCTATGGAAATCTTAAATCACCTACAAAAGGAAGCCTAGGAGTGGATGGCAAATTCTTTCACAAATTATCTTAGTAATACTCACTAGTTGTAACCTGACCCATTAAAAGTAATACGTCATTGATCACATGTATATAGCTTATATGAGATTGTTTACCAGGTCATTAAAGGGAGAGGTTGGAGAGAGGGACAGAATTTGGAACTCAAAACTTTAAAAAGAAACAATGAACATTTAGAATTGTTTTTTCATGTAATTTGGGGTAAAATATTATTTTTTAAAAAGGGGCACGTTATGAGAGGCCTGAGGTTAAAATTACCTAAGAGTTCTCAAGGATCCCCACATTGATTAAACAAGGGGTCTCTTTTTGGAAAAAGTGCTGAAGTAGGGTATTGGTCCAGCATGGCTGAGTGTGAGACATCAACAGAAACTAGCATCACAAAATTCTATGGTGAATTGGGAGGATGCATTGCCACCAAGTTCCATCAACTCTGACATAAATATTATCCATACAGACCATAGGATTGTACATTTAGATCTGGAAGGCACCTAGTCTAAATTATCAGATAAGGAAACTACAGCCTACATAGTGGTGATCAATATAATAAAAATAATAAGCAATAGTATTTATATATCATTTAATTTTCAATTTGGCCTCTCATTTAGTCTGTATAGCTACCCTAAGAGTAAGGTTAAATAGGTATTTTTATACTCAGTTTGAAGAACCAGGGGTGAATTTCCAAAATACAGTGAGGATACTTCCTTTTCACAGTGTCTTCTAGTTCATTAAATTAAGCTTTTAAAAGAACTCTGGCACAAGTTTTGGTTTTGTTCTTCTTTTAGTAGCTACAGTTGAAATGCCCTGGGAGCATTCCCAATTGCTTTCTTCACCATCATTCCCTGCCCTAAGGAAACAATCAGCAAGCCAGGGTTTTGGAGCCATGTGGTGCATGCTGTACAAAGATATCTTCCCGCGGTTCACACAGCTTGATTTCATTTCCACAGAAGAACAGACCCTGGGGAGGGCAGAGGAAAGGTAAAAGATGACAACAGAAACAAAAACAACAGACACCAAAAATTCTGTGTGTACATGACTGTATTCCACCGAGTCATATCTATTGACCTATAGATAAAGATCTCGGGGGGAAAGTGTGCTTTTCTTTATTAAAAAATAAAGCCTGGAATATTCTTTCTTTTCTTTTCCCACTTTGTGACACTTGTCTTCTATCAAGGACAAGCTGAAGTTCTCACTCCACCAGGTTTCTTCCCTGTTCACCCGCCCCATCCCACAATGTTCTCTGCTTCCTCTAACACTCTTTGTATGGTTCATCTGATGCACCATAGACACAAAAGTTCTCTTTTTTACATGTTTATACTTGTTCCATGAGATTGGCTCTAAGGTCCTTAAGCATGCAAGGTCTATGTTTTATATTTTTATATCCTCCACAGCATGTAACACAGTGCCCTGAACCAAAGTAGATACTTGGTAAATATTTTTTGAGTAATGATTTATTTTTAAAGGATTTGGCTACTGCTTTCATCTATTTCTAAGACCCCGGTATTGCTTTGTCTGCATTTAATTCCAAGTATCTATTGTAAAAGATGGTTTCCTTTTACAATAAGGTGGTTCTAGTCATAATTATTTATCATAGTAGCTTCACTGCAAAAGTAAGCTGCCTCTGTAATAATCCTTGTAGCATGAGAACTGGTGCCGGTTTTCTCTTCTTACTCCACTGTCAGACATATTCCCATCTTCACCCTTTCCCATGGGGCTAATGAATCATCCTTCAGTGACCTATAGCCTTCCCTTAATATGACTATATGGGTAGGGATACTTAGCTTGACCATAGTATTTTAAATGAGCCTGTATGAAGGGAGGCAAGTCATATGTCATTCCAGCCTATAACCCATTTAGCACCCATAAAAAGGTGCAATGCACAATGCTGTTTTCATATGGCCCACAATCTAGCTGTAGAAATTTAGAAATAGAGGCCTTCCAAGTCCACATGAAGATATATTGTATTGCATTGCCTCAAGGAGTCAGGGATATACGTGTTCAAATCCTGCCACAAATGCTTACAATAGTATGACTTTGAACAAGCCATTTTAACCTGTCTATGCCTCAGTTTCCTCATTTGTAAAATAAGATGGTTGTATTTGATTGCCTCCATAGCTCCTTCCAGCCTAAAATCTATAACTCTACAACCCTATGAGATGATGTACAATTGTTTTCTTGCAGAAAGGGCTAAATGTTAACGGAAGTTTGTATGAAAACAAGAGATAACACTCATTTTTCTTTGTCAAGAGCTTCTTACTTCAGATATGAACTGAAAATAATAAGCTTTAAAATGCTCTTAAAGCTTCTTATATTATGATCCTGTGATGAGAATTGTTTCCTCAATTAAGCTTGAGCCATGGGGTGCTGTTCAAGGTCCTGATCAGTCTTTTTTCAACTAGCACAAAGGATTTGAGTTTCCCACATAGGAGAAGGGACATTAGTTGTCCTACACAAGTAATTATAATCCTTAGAATTTAGAGAGTTATTTTCTTAGACCTTTCATTACCTCATTGTAAATAAACTTTAGTGGATTATTGTTAATGGTAATGATAGCTAGCATTTATAGAAATCTTTAACATTTGCAAAATGTTTTGCAGATATTACCTTATTTTATCCTCACAACAACCCTGGGAGGTAGGTGCTATTGTTATCTCCAGGATCAAAAATGAAGCCTTTTGTTTGTTATTTAAAGCTCTTCCCATCCTGGCTTCTCATACTTTCCCGTTCTTTTTACATAATATTCCCTTCTGCACATTTATAACAATCCAGGTAAACTTCCCTACTTACTTTTTCTCACACATGGCACTCCATCTCTCATTACTGACTGTTTGCACTAACTGTTCCCACTTGCCTAGAATGCTCTCCTTGTTGCCTCCACCTTCTAGTTTCTTTCAAGACTCAGTCCAAAGACCATCTCATGCAGGAAGTCTTTCCTAGTTTTACTAGCTGTTAAAATCTTCCCTTGTAAAGTAACCATCCATTTTTCTGCAGGAATATTGTCTGTATGTATTTATGTCTCCGTTACAATGTCATCTTCATTGGGGAAGGGACCATTTTTGCCTTTCTTTTTGTCTTCATAACATAGTTAAGTGTTTAATAAATTCTTATTGATTCTAAATATTTGAGATATGTAAAATGGAGTATCTAGTTAAGAGAATATAGCAAGTAATTTTCTTTATCAAGAATTATAATTTGCAGGGACAAAGTTAAGGTGTTGGAGTTAAAAACAAATTCTGAAATTGAAACTATTCTAACAAAGTGACTAAAATATACATACCCTTTGACCCAGAGATCCTACTGCTAGTTATAGACTCCCAAGGAGATCAGCAATAAAAAGAACGATTCCATATATACCAAGATATTCATAGCAACAATTTTTGTAGTAGCAAAAAAGTGGAAACAAAGTAGATAACCCTCTTTGATTGAAGGATGACTAGAGAAATTGGTACATGAATAAAATGGAATATTGCTATGCTGCAAGAAGTGACGAATATGAAGGATAGAAAGACATGTATAAACTAATGGAATGTGAAGTAAGCCAAATTAGGAAAACAATACGCACAATAGCTAAAACCACATACATAGAAAGAACAATAAAAATGAAATTGAATGAGGTGAGATCACAATGAGCAAGTTTGGTCCCAAAGAAGAGATATAAGAATGCATCTCTCTCCCTCTTTTGCATAGCCATGAAACTCTAGGATGGTTGATTTCTTGGTTAATTTTGCTAACCGTATTTTTTTCTCTTTTTAAAATTCTTTCTTACGAACATTGACTCTATGTGAGAGAGGGTAGTGAGGAATATATTGCAAAATGTAGGTGGTATAAAATAAAATGGAAATAAAAATTTTAATTATCAAATAACGTAAAATAAAATAAATACAGGTTCTATTTCTTTTGCTTATATAAAAAAATTAAAAGAAGAAAGTGTTGAGAGGCTATGCTTAAAAGGGAAGTGATTAGAGTGGTAGACCTAGAGTCAAGAAGACCTATGCTCAAATTTTACCTCCAGCACTTATTAGCTGTGTTTCCCTGGTCCCACTGATTACCTTCCTAAAACTCAGTTTTCTCACTTGTAAAATGGGGGCATTGATACCTGCAATACTGAATTCATAGTGTTGCTGTGAGGTCTCAATGAGATATAGGTAACATACATTGCAAACCTCAAAGTGCTGTGTGAATGACAGCTATTATTATTGACAGTATTCTGAAATATAATGATTGAAAAGTCTGTTTTATTTGTGTAACACCCACAAAAGGAGTATAAGTTAGGATTACATGAACTAAGCACCCATCTCAAGCCAAAATAGCTTTGGTCAACAACTCACACCACCCTAAATCCTACCCACTAGATGGGTGGACTTTTCAAGTTTATTAACTAGTTTTCATACTAATGTATCTGATCCCAAAAGGAATATCACACAAAACAACCTCTCTGAGATAAAATGGGATACATGAACTGATGCAAAGTGAAATCAGTAGAACCAGGAGAACATTGCCCACATTAACAGCAGCATGGTGTGATGATCAACTCGGAATGACTTAGCTCTTCCCAGCAATGCAATGACGCAAGACAATTCCAAAGGACTCATGATGGAAAATGCTATCCACATCCAGAGAAAGAACTGATGGGAGTCTGACTGCAGATCAAAGAATACTATTTTTACTTTCTTTATTTTTTGTGTGTTTTTTCCCTGTGGTATGTTTCTTCTTTCACAACATGACTAATATGGAAATATATTTTACAGGATTACATGTGGATAACCTATATCAAATTGCTTGCTATTTTAGGAAGAGGGGAGGGAAAGGAGGGAAAAAAAATTGGAACTCAAAAATATTTTTAAATGAATGTTAAAAATTATCTTTACATGTAATTAAGATATTATTATCCAAAGTGGGAAGAAAAGACAAAATGTAATTTGATTGGCAGGAAAATAAAGATTTCTTCCACTGTACTCTTCATGATAACTTGCATTCTCAGACCCAAGGACTTTTTCACTGTGACAGAGGTTTGCAAATTGAAGGTGATGTGGGCCCAGAAATCTGAGGGCTCTACTTCCTCTTACATTCAGGATACCAAGGGACGCTATTTGGATCTTTATGTGGGTACCTTTTTCTGGTTCCAATAGGTGGGAGGCCTCTTAGGAGTTGGCTGTTCAACTTTCTCTCCTACTTCGAAGTGTTTGTGTTTCACTTTTCTTTAGCTAAACCACTTGCCCTGGTAGGAATGTGCTTGGTCATAATGCAAAGAATCCTTTTAATAACCTTAAGGGTGGGTTAGAATAGTGAACTATATTTCAACAAGGCCAAGTGACAGAATCTCAGGCTTCAGTTTGAATTTAGCATTTCAGTGTCATCCATTACTCACCTAAATGACACTTTCTGCTGCTTGGTGATTTTAAACAAAAGTTCTTCATCTGAATTATGGCCTTGTACTCAACAGTGGACAGAATATACTATTCTATATATAATTTCAAAATACAAAGGCAAATGGCATGGAACAATTAGAATCTATGACTTGGAAGTCTGGCTTTGTGATGGCATATGCAAACATGGGGCTCTTGACTTTAACCTATGAGTTCCACTTCACATGTGTTGTATTTTTCATACATCAGGGGGTTTTATAAATCTGTTCTATAACCCGGCAGACTTATTTTGCCAGCAAAATATAAGCAAAACAAATATGTCAGGGTAATGATGCCAGGATTCTTTCTTATTGAAAAAAAGCAGTTTATTAATACCTTATTGCTACAAGCTAGATCTTATTATCATCTTGGGTCATTTAGAATCTTATTAGGTATTCTGCTGGTGGATGAATAATCCTGTGATAAATTCTTTGCCATGTCCTTCACAGTTGTCATAGCAGGATCATAAACAGCATTTATAACAATCTAGCCTAGAGGAAACGGCTTACAATGGTCTGTTTAGCATGCAGGAAATATTCAGATGTGCCGTGTCTGGTTAGACACAAGGCCCACAGGAGAGACACCAAAGTTAAATGCAGAATGGGCTTTTCTAAAGATTTCCCTTTGAAAAAGACATTGGGTCAGGGACATGGGGACCAAAATCAGTTGTTGGGGTACTGAGAGTTTTTCTCCAACAGCTCTGCCAGTCAGCAGAGGGAAACATCTCTAGACCAATTCCTTTCTGAAAGACTATTCAGGTCTCAATCCTTAACTCCAAAGCAAGGTAAAAATTATTTCCCATTGATTGACATGCCATTTTTAAATTTACATATGAAACTTTTTCAGGGATCAAAATAATATTCATCTAATATTTTCCCTCTCTAGCTGGCTGTGTTCGGTTAGTTTATGGTGCTAATGAGCTAATGAGAAAGAAACCCTGGGCCTTATTTTTAACCAGTACATTTTGCGACATTTCAAGGCTACAAACTGCCTCTGCAACCCTGACCCATAGCAAAAGTATATAATATTAGTCACTAAATTAATTGGATATGAATGTGAATTTACAATAATGTAAATTTATCCTCACTGCTGGGAAAATAACATAGGCATGGGGCATTATGGGTGTATTGTGCTACATATACTGTCGGACTTGGTCATAGTCATCAAATGGCTTTCTTAACATTTTTTCTTTGTTACAATGAGTGGCTCACTGTGTGTCTGTGTGGGCAATATCCGGAAATAACTGTGATGTAAAAACAAATGTCAGCAATAAAATGTTTTAAATCTAAGAAAGAAAAAGAAAAGAATTCTAAGTCATAGGAACATTGGACCATAGATTTTGAGCTGAAGGGAAACTTGAAAACCATCAAGGGCAACCTCCTCATTTTACATGTGATGAAACTGAGAAAGATTAACTGACTTGCCTAGGGTGACCTAGCCAGTAAGTGTCTCAGAAAGGATCTGAAGCCAAATCTTCTTAACTCTATTTCTAGGTTGTTGTTTTTTTATATAAGGTAGATATGTAACACTATCTCCACTTTCAGGGAAAACAGTATGGCATCATGGAAAAAGTATTTAACTGAAAGTCAGAAGACCCAAAGAAAATTCAAGCTCTGAAATTTACTAGTCGTGTGTCTTTGGGCAATTCACCTAATATCTCAAAGACTCAGTTTCCAAATTTGCAAAAAGAAGTAGTACTTGTATAGGATTGTTTTGAGAAAATATTTTATAAAAGTTCTCTCTACATGTGCATTACCATTTATTATCTAAAGGAGAGAATGTATATTTTCTATTGTCCAGATTGTAATAGCAATTTTCCAAAGTAGTGAGTTGCTGTATAAACTAAACCAAAAACCCAGACCTTTTTATACTAAAAGGTAAGAGTGGTTCAGATTTTGGTATATTTGTAAAAAAATAAGACCAAACCTTTAATTTTCCTACTTGAAAATCAGTCGTTTCAGTGTACAGCAACAAGTTAACTAGCACTGATTTTTGGAAAATAACTTCATATTTAAGCACCAGAGTTCCCCCCTTCTTTTGGATTTCATCCTTAGATGGTGCAGTGGGAAGAATTCTGATTTTGGAGTCAAAGGGCCTGGGTTTAAATCACAACTTTGCCAAGTTTTCTGTGACCTTGAGTGAGTCACTTAAATTCTTTGGACTGTCTTGCATCAATAGTCTCCTTGGGGACTAAACCTGAAAATCCATGAGTGATGATCTGGGAAAGGTAGCATAGAAGGAGGATTGCATAAGAATCACCTCAAGCCAAAGACGTGAAATAATTTGCCCAAAGTAAAACAACTAACTGCATGGCAGTACCAGAACCAAGATCTTCCAACTCTCAATGTGGGTCTCTTTTTTTTTCTATTTTCTCAGGTATTTCAATGATGATACTATGAGTGTTACTTGGTATATGTATGCATAGATGGAACTGAGAATTTGAGCCTTTACTCTAGACCAATTCAATGATGGTAATAACAAGTCCCATTTCTTATAAGATTTTAAGGTTTGCAGAGTGCTTTCCTCCCAAAAGCCTTGTGAGGTAGATAGTACAAATATAATCCTTTATTTCTTGGAAGAGGAACTAGAGATTCAGAGAGCTTTAAGTAATTTCTTTTAGGTCATGTAGCTGGTAAGGATTAAAGTCAAGATTTGAACTCAAATCTTAATGTTCTTTGCACTGTTCAACACTTTTGCTGAGTCAGCCATCAAATATAGTTTTCAATTGTGATTTTCCTATTTCTAGATATTTAGGGACAGTATGACATGAGACAGAGTTCTGTTGGACAGAATTGGAATTTTAGCAGTTTCTTGCAAATGAGCAAAAAGATCTTGCTCTTGCTCTTGCACCCCCAATATGGGTCCTTCTACCACAGATGGCAACACTTCTGCAGTCTCTCTAATTCTAATTCTTGGTCATATCCTTCCTTATATCTTCCATAAAGGAAGGTAACCCTGGGGCAGCTAGGTGGTACAGTGGATAGAGCACCAGCCCTGGATTCAGGAGGACCCGACACATAACACTTACAAGCTGTGTGACCCTGGGCAAGTCACTTAACCCCTTTGCCTAACCAAAAAGAAAAAAAAAAGAAAAGAAAAAAATAAAAAGGAGGGTATCCCCAAAAGCCTAGAGATAGCATTCTGTATCTTTTTTAATATCATGTGAATCCTAATAAAATGTTCATGCTCTCCATCGGGGATCATTCACTCTTCTTATGTGAGCAACAATGGAAAAACACCATTGTGGGTGAGAACACATTACCAGTGATGACTCATATGGGAGAAGTAGCAGAAAAGATATCATTCATTCCATGTGTTCATTCAGAACTATCTTTTGAGCACCTATTATGCAGGAAGGGGAGGAGGATACAAAGGGTAGCAGATCTGGCTCATATCCTCCAGAATCTTACAAGGTAATAAACATCCAGTCTAGTAGAAATTTAAGTTAAAGAATAATATTCATTTGGATGAAATCAAGCTTTCTTCCCACCCTTCAAAAAAAATAGCATTATGTTTCAGTCACTTCTCATGTAGGCAGCTTATTTCATTCTTGACTTCTATAGGAAATCACCTGGGTTGTCTTGTAGGTTATCTTTTTTTTTCTCAACAAATTTGATTTAGATTTGTATGTCGTGTCCAATCATCAGCAAAGAAGCCTGAGGCAAGCAATTTGCTTTTTCCCTCAAGCTGCAATGCAACAAAGTTCCTGGCAGATATCTGTATCCGTCTTTGTACCTTCCTGAAAGTTCATAAACTGCATACTGTCCTTCTGTATTGTCGGCTCGGCTATGAATAAGTGATTACTGCGGGAGTGCCTACTGTGGATTAGATCAATTGCTTCCACAATTCCCAATGAGTGAATGTATAACCCTTGCACTGATTGATTGACTTAACACCAGCCAATTAGAGCTTAAACTGTCTAATTAACAAGCAAGAGATTGAGCCATCAACTCTGGAATTTTGAGGCTGTTAATGTTACCTGAACAATAGAGGGAGGTCAGGTGTATATTATCACAGGGAATAACTAATAAAAATAATCGTATATGATGCACTTTACAAATATGAAACATACACGTAAAGATATTGAGATAACAATAAAATAAGCAAAGATATTTGATGCTTCAGGCTTAAAAAAGCACAACTTATACAATTGATAGCTTCTTTATACATACACACATATTCATTTCTTAAATCATATTGTGTTTATAAGGCACAAATGTAAATAAATCCATGTGTGCCCAATAAATAGAACTCTCCCATAAATTGCTTCTCTTTCTTCACATTATTCCTGTTTTAACAATTACCGGAATCCAACATGATGTCATCCTCCACATTACTAACAACCATTAAGAAACTCACAAAGCAATTAGCTTCACTATAACTACAATTAAAATATAGGCCTTTCTTTACTCTTTTGTCAATAGTATAAGTACTCAGTTTGCATTCTTCCCTAGGAAAGATTGGCAAGTATAACCTCCTGCCAATAGCCTAGAACATAAATGATTGAAGTCTTTGATGAAGATCTTTAAAATCTTCTCAGAGACATTGGTTAACAAGACTAAAATTCCCAGTAGAAAATTGCTCCTTTTCCCTCTAAAAGTAGCCACCCAAAAGAGAAAGAAATGTACTTGAGGAGATGTTGAAAACATTTATTTAGCCATGCCCAGATGTTTTGTAAATACTTCTGAAGACATAGGATAGCACATTATCTTATCCTTAAAGCCACAACTCATCTGCTGCTGAGATAATATTTAGCAAAGACAGACATTTTAGGAAAGTCACAGAGAAGAAAAAATCTCAGGTATGTGTATGTTATTAATCATAATTAAAGCAGATTTGACAGGTTCTTGGCAGCAAAGGCTATGAGCTCCTTTCTTTGACACTAAAATCCTCGAGGAATACTTGTTATTCCATTATCAAGTCCACTGGTCTTTACACTTAGAATACCCAGTTTGAGAATATCAGGTCTTAAAGAGAGAAAACCTGAGCTCTGACAGTTACTGTTTGTCTGCAGATGGCACCATTTGTAGTGCCCAGGACAACTCACCATGCTCAGATGAAAGAAAGGCTCCTAGCAAATGCATGGCCCCCTACCTTAATATATTTCAACTGAAGGGTCATGCTGTAGGGATGTTTGTTTTTCTTGGTGCAGATGGCTTTGCACTTTGGATTTTGTCATTAAATTGGAAAGGAAACATTTGCTTCGCACTGCATTGGCATCCTCTTATTAGTTGGAAATGGGAAGTGGATGACTTTCAAAAGAAGGGCTCATTTTAATAGATCTAAACAAGAGAATTGCTTCCATTGACTCATGCTCAATTTCCCTAATAGTGCTTTCTAATAAGATGTGGCTTCTGAAATGTTCTTACAGTAGCTACAATCTAAAGAAGTCACCCCTGTTTATTAGGATGTTTCTTTTCCAGGTGATTTCAAAGGATTTATTCTGATCATCTATTGGTCAAGTGATCACAAGTTTCAAAAGAGTTGTTTCTTATCTTGAGTGGTGATTTGGGACTCAAAATGTGGCCAGTAACATATTTGGCCTATATTTTGATCCTGCTAAGTATAGAATTTTCAGATTTCCATATCTCCCTCTGGTCTTTCATAGTACATTATAGTGGAATGAGCTTTGGACGCAAACTCAAATGGCTTGGATTCAAATCCCAGCTTCCACTGCGTGTGTGGCTTGAGAAGTCACACTCTCTGGGTCTCAGTTTCTTATCTGTAATATGAAGGGGGTAGATTAAACGATTTCCAAAGTCCCTTCCCACTCTAAATTCTATAAGAATGAAAAAAAGAAAATAACTCTAAGAACTCTGGTTTATTCTTGTCAAAGGCAAGACATTCAATGATTTACTTAGGGTAAATGTCAATAATTCCTAAAGTGTAGTGAGTGTTCACTTGAAAACTAGACTTTTCATTTTCATTTCTGTTTCAGATTTTTAAAAATCATTTTTGGATCAGAACTCTATACCACTACCAAATCTGAGTGGGTACTTGGGAATTTTTGTAGGGAATGGAGAGGAAGGGGAAAGGGGTGGTATGAAGTGAAATTCCATTTTTTCCCCTTGGGGAGTTTCACTGGTGCCCCCAGATCAAGTATTTCTCTTCAACCAATAAATGGCACATCCACTTACAAAATGAAACTTGAGATTCCACATTTCAGAACTTTGTAAATAAGAAATAGGGTTATGAAGACTCTTTAGGTTAGAAAGAACACTGAGTGATCTTCTAGTACACAGATGTCAAAAACAGAATGGAGTCTGAACCAGATTAAAATATAACTGGTAAGCATTTAACAAAATGAAAATACAATACAATGTAGATAACATTATATTTTGAGACTCAGTCAATATATGCCCTGAAGGGATTCTTGTGTATGCATTGGTGGCTTCTATTTCCATTTGAGTTTGACACCACTGTTCTAGTCCATCCCTTCTGGAAGGATCTCTTCTAAAACTTAGGTGTCCAACATGTAGCCTGAGAAGAAAAAACAGCATATTTACCTCTAGAGTACAACTCGCCTGCGATTTTTTAGTAAAAAAAAAAAAGTTCCCCCATATATCTTTTAAACTTGAATTATTACCAAGAGGGTGATTATATCAATATTTATTAAGTTACCAGCCCATATACCTACTTTCTTATTTTAAGAATTGTAATGAAGATCATCTATGCATTGAAAGCACCATTAATGAAAGCATAAGAAGGGAACAGGAAGCTTTCATAAACGATGTTCTAAAGTAGATCATATCTTTACCATCACACCATTAATGGAAAGGTATAAAGAATGAGATATCTCACCATATGTATTTTTTTTACCATAAAAATGCAATTGATTTGGTAAAACAAATGCCATCTTAATAGCTTTCCTCCAACAAAGGGGTCTCCTATATAATAATGTAAAAATCATGTGAGTGTTCAAAATATAGAACAGCAGAAACAACTGTTCAGTGACCTTCTTACTATAAATGTCAAAGTATGGAGCAGGGAGACATATAATTTGTGCAGATGTTTAGATGTGTTATTTCATTTGATCCTCACAATAGCCTTGTGAGGTTGGTGCTATTATTATCCCTATTTTACAGATGAAGGACCTAAGGTTGAAAGAGTTTAGTGATATGCTCAACAAAAGAGGATATCCAGTGCAGAGTACAAGTGGAAAGGAGATTTCCTAGAAAAAAAAAATGAGGCCTTCTGGATACTCTTATTTAGCAATGTTATTTTATTGTTCAGCTATTCCAGTCAAATCTGACTCTTTGTGATCCCATTTTGAGGTTTTCTTGGCAAAGATGTTGGTGTATGTCATTTCCTTCTGCAGCTCATTTTACAGATGAGGAAACTGAGACAAACAGGGTTAAATGACTTGCCCAAGGTCACACAGCAAGTAAGTGTCTGAGGTTGGATTTGAACTTATGAAGATAAGTCTTCCTGATTCCAAACCCAGTGCTTTATCCACTATGCCACCCAGACATCATGCTAAATGTGTCAAGCCCTGAAATATGGCAGAGCCTCGTAAATGAAATTGAGTCACTCAAAAGAGTTTGGTCAGACCATCCGCATGATAAAAAAGAATATGAAACACCAAGAACTCTATTGCCCAGATTATGATTTGCAGTTGGATGACTAATCCATACAGTTGGTTCATCAGTATACATATCTTGGACAGACAGTACAAATGAACAATGAACTGGGTGCAAAGTTAAACAGAAACACAGGAATGGGTTGAATTGCCTTCAGAAAATTCAACAGTACTTTTAATGACTCAAAGCTTCTCCATGAAACAAAGGTCCACATTTTAAATAAATGCCATATGATCCCCAGTCATGAGCCATATACCCCATATCACATATCCAAAAGGATTAACTTGTAGGTAACTCAAAGGGTATAGGAGTCAAGCTTTGTGGGTATAAGCAGGTCACATCACATTAGCGCATTGCTAAGAAAGAATTACACAGGAGAAACATAAAGGATATCAGCAAAGATATATGGCCCAGCAAACAAACAAAAAAACAGAAACAATGGCCATTCACTTAGAGTGAGTGAACAGTTGATGGACAGACAAACTGTCTATCTGAGGACCTATACTCCATTGATACACAATGTCAAATAATATGGAAAAAATTTCCCAAACACTGAGATGACCCCTTAAGGAGAATTTATGAGAGGATACAGACAAAAGTCACAGAAGAATGGTAGGTACAAATGGGTTACAATCTATATTATTGAAGAGAGCACTCAAGTCAGTAAGATTACAAGTCTGTTGCAGTATCAAAGTAGGTTATCTGTCATGTATAAAAGGAGGCCAATAGGGACCAATTACTTGCCTGCACTGCTTTTGTCTAATTCTCTACACCTTCCCCAAGTGTCTTGCCAATAGATTTGGATCAATTCTTAGCTTTGTTTTTTTTTTTAATAAAGTTACGTGGCCTGCACACACATAGAATTTTTGGTTATACGGCTAACTGTTGTACACAGTTTAGGATAGAGTATTGGGTCTGGTGTCAGGAAGACATGAGGTTAAATCCAGCCTCAGACACTAGTTGTGTGGTGCTGGGCAAGCCACTTAACCTCTTTCAACCCATTTTCTCATCTGTAAAATGGAGAATATATAATACAATATATAATATATAATAATTGTGCCCATCTTTCAGAGTTATTGCAAGGATAAAATAAGTGAGGCTAAAATATTTGGAAACCTTAACGTACTATATACATTCTAGCCATCATTATTATTTTTGTTTTTATTGTTGTTAGTAGTGGTAGTAATAGTAGTAGCACTTAGACATCCTTGATCTAGAATTTTAGTTTTTGTTTTTAAACAGTGTTTTTAAAAAATTGGTTGCAAATCATCCACTCTTTCATTGTTAGGTCTTCTTTTAGAATATGTGTATACTTCTAATGACTCACCAAGAGCTCTTTAAGATGGTGGTCTACTTAAATGTTCATGTTTTCTGGACTTAATTTCGGATCTTAAATCTGTTGGTACTGCCTCTTATTGGATGTAGGCAGAATGGCTCTAAGAATGTACCCTCAGCTGCATTAGGGGGAACCAAAAAGTTCAGTGTCTCAAGTTCCCACAAACATTAGAGATTTAACCAAGATGGAGAAGAAAAGAAAACATAAACCAGCATCACCATATTTATCATCCCTACCAAAGTCTTTACACCCAACCAAAGCACTGGATTGAAAGTGATTAAAAAGAAACCAAGAAAAGTATCTCTCAGCCAGGCTAAGGTAAAGACTACATTGAGTTCTCCCACTAGTAAAACCAACCACAGTACTAATTATCAATTCATGCAAAACAGGGGGGAGGGGAGAATGCATACAGTTTTGCTTAAATTATCTGGCTGATTTGAGAGAAAGTGGGTTTTTAAAAATCTTAATTACTCCAATAATTGCCTCAATTTTCTGCTTCATTTTGCCCATGGAAACCTTGATCAACATGTAAGATGGAATTCAGAATTTTAGGGTGAGCAGGGATCTCAAGGGAATACTTAGTTCAACCTCTACAATTTATACTCTGATTTGAACAGGACTATAGCTAAATACATTCTTTGTTCCTTTATTTATGTTTCCTTCCTTCTGTTGAGATTGCTGGCTATAAAGTAATGCATCTTTTTTTTTAAATGTATATGAGATGCTAACATTCCTGCCTTTGCTGATCTTGGGTTTTGTTGTCTATTCTTGGCTGTATCTCATGTTAGTGAGATCCCATAGGGTTTTGCAATTAGCATGGGGACAGCAGTATGATAATCAGGAGAAATTAATGGTTTGAAAACATAATCTTGCCTGTTTCCCAGGATTTGTTACTAGATTCTTCAAAAAAAAAAAGTAATTGATTCTTATTAGGAGAATTATCTGCCATCAAGCGTTATTTACATAGAAAAGATTTCAGCTCTTCTACTCTAGCTTGGTTTGAACCAACGAAGGTTATCTGACATGAAGCAGTAAGAAGTGTTCTTGAATGTTCTAATGATTAGCTAAACTTTTTAGAATTATATAAAAGCAATCAATTCAACCTTTACAACTCTTTACAGCTATGTGTGAAATGTATGTTCTTCCTTGTAAATGGAAAACAATTAAAAACATATGCCAAAGGGAGAAATGGATTCTTGAGCATTGTGCTATGAATAAGGAAGGGTTCTCAGAAACCATCTAGTCCAGCCTTCACATTTTATACATAAAGACACTGAGACCCAGCTAAGTTAAATGACTTGGCCAGAATCCCACAGGTAATAATGGCAACAGTGAAATTTGAACCAAAGTCTAGAGCTATACCATAGATACACTTCCAAAAAAGGGGGGTGGGGAGGGGGAGACCTTTAGTAGAAACTTTTACATTTGGTCTGGATTTGTGATTTCACGACTGAGATATCCTGGTGTGGCAATTCCCTCCACTAATCAGACATGCACCTAGTTTGTAGCTGTACCCTTAGGGAGTTGAATGGGACACTGAGAGGTTAAGTAAGTTTGCAATAATTACACAGACAGTATCTGTCAGAGACAGGTCTTGAACCCAGAAACCTTTTATACTGGACTCCAACACTAACCCTTAATGAATATGCAAACTGCTTCTCCTTAAGAAAATTATATGTTGAATCAGGGAAATTAGGTGAAAGCAGTGCCAAAGTTTCAGGTGGTAAATGGCTGAAGAAATGTGTATTTGCATCTAAACAGTTCAAATTTCTATTGCTGATGTTCTGTTAGAAGTAAGAAAATGCTTTTTCATCATGATTATCTCTTCCTTGATTAAAAAAGAAAGAGAATAGCATTTTAATATTTTCAAATGTATTTTCAGATGGCCTTGTCTTTCTCTTTTATGAGTGAAGAAAAATTCTTTTCAGGAAATTTCTTTTAACTGATTTTCACTAAAATCTCCCCAGTCATATTCCGACTAAAACCTAGCACACATTAGCCCTCCAAGCCCTCAACATCTGTAACTCCATTTCCATTTCTTAAAAAATTGATGATGTTTGCTTTAATGCCAATATCTCCCCAGCCACAAGGGACATTAGCTTCAGGCAGCTTGGTATTATTATTTATAAAGCTCACACTCGGACCTTGCTATAGCAATGAGTATGATTTTAATATCTTTCCCACTTTCTCTCTTGGTACCATTGTTGGGAGGGGAGAGGTAGGTGCTTTGGTGTTTCGCTCATATTTAACATTCTGAATATGAAAACATTGCCAAAAACTTGAGGCTCAACTTAATAATCCTCAAATGAATTCTGCCATTCTTGAAGAGTTGTATACCAGCAAAATTACTGGCCTGCAGGTCAGGAGTCCTGGGTTCTCATGCCAAGTATGTTACTAAATAGCCAACTCTAGAAGTAATGAGATCACAGTTCTAAGAGATAGAAAAAAGCCTTGCAATTTACCTAGTACAAACCCAACATTTCATCTTATCTTTTTTTAAAAATTTATTCTGTACTTAAGATTTTTAAAAATGAGCATTCCCCTATACTTGGGAGAATAGAAAAAGAGGATTGCACCTGAAACTGCAAATCTCTATTATGTACAAATTGATTTTCTTTTTAAGTATATAAAAATGAGCATGTAACTTTTAAAATTATTCTGCTTATCTTTAATTCCTTCTGGCCTTCTTTGTGCTGTCTTCTATGAATTTTAAAATTTTCTAATGACTTCTTTTTCTTTTTCTTTTCTTTTTTGCAACCTTAATCATACCCCCCTTTCCTTTTCACCTACACCTTCCTTTTGGAAAAACAAAAACAAAATCCTTGTAACAAACACAGTCAAGAAAAAAAGCACATTCACACATTTGCTGTATCTGACAATCTATGTCTTATTCTGCAACTTGAGTCCATCTCTATCCCAAGTCTACTATGCCAGGAAGTAGGTAGTATACTTCGGTTATTAGTCCTCTGGAGTAGTGATTAGTCATTGCATAAACAAGATGTCAAGAGCCTTTCAAAGTTGTTTCTTTTCACAAACCAAACCCTTCACTTTATAGATATGGAGACTGAAGCCCAGGATGGTTCAATGACTTACCCAAGATCATATAGGTAGGAAGCATGGGAGGTAAAATTTTAACCCAAGCTCTCTGACTCTAGAGCTAATACTCATTCTACTGTACCTCACAACCAACTACCTCGTGTGTAAAGTCAGAAACTGAACTAAATGAGTTTTCAATTTCTTTCCAGCTCGAAATCCTGTGATCATTATTAGGATCCTAAAGCTGGAGTCTCAACAAGGTCACCCCCAAATCTAGACATATCCATCTCAAGAACAATGTTCCATCATCTGCTCACCAAAAGAAATATCAACTGGAAAAGACAATCAGTATCCAGGTGCAAACTCACCTACTTGAACCCATGTTCCATGTGTGATAGTGGTTGGGGCAGTTTGGGGATGAAGAGCACTGCCCATTGCCCCCCTCTTTGCGCCAGAAGTCTAGCACAGAATGCACTACTTGCCACATGGGAGAGCCAAAAACTAACTACTTCTTTTTAACTGAGGAAGCATGAGTCATACTGCCTTTGCCGTGGGGTAAGAGTAGAGAGAAGACCAAGGAATTACCCAAGGTTTTCCATGTCATATCAAAACCCCAAATCCTTTTAAGCACTGAGTTACATATAGCTGGAAGTAGCCAGAGGCTTGTCATCACTGGTATGCCCAAGACTCCTCAGTACTGAGTCACGCTCATGTGGTCAACAGAAAGGAAGAATATCAGCTTTGTACATGCCCCCATTCAACCCGTTACATGTAAAGTAGGTTGAATTCTGTGACCTCTGTATGGTTGGGTAAAGGTGAAGTAATGCAATCAGAGATTTTGAATCAACTGCTTTTACTACATAATCAGACTAAAAGATGGGCAGCATGGAACAGTAATAGAAGGAGCATTGGCTCTAGCTAGAGTTAGCTTTCCTGCCCACTTCACCCTCATCCCAATGCTTCATGCGCTCATGCTGCCCTCTGTCTGCCAGCTAGAGCCCCTAGAGTAGCCCTATATCCAAACTATTCCCCTTCTTGTCCCCCCAACTCATCGAAATTCACTCCCCTTAGAGCATCCCCTCAGGAAATAGCTTTCTCCTAGGTGTCAATGCTGGAGCAAAGATTGATCAGATATATGAATCCAAACAGGTTTCCCTGCTAAAGCCTCTCTTACATGTACTGGTAGCTGTTAAAATGAAAATATATGCATGGCATAGAGGATACCAGATACAGGATGCAGGGCTGGTTCTATAGCATGAATGCTTTTGGATAAAAGTAAGATCTGTGAAGGTGAGGAAACAGCCAAGACTTCAGTGGGGGAAGAAAGAGACTAGAAAGAGAAGCTTTCTTAATCAATCAGGCAACAAACTTTTCTTAGCACTTACTAGATGGCAGGTTTTATGCCAGGCCCTATGCATGTAAATACAAAAGTGCAATAGTTCCTGCCCTCAAAGAGCTTACATTCCCCACCAGCACCTTTTCTCCTTAGCCTATTAGAGAAATAGATACAGGTGAATTCCAGGAAGCTAGTAATATGTGACCCTAGGTCAGAAGTCTGGTGATAGTTGGCGCATTTTCATCAGATCTTATCCAGGGCTGAAATTCTGAAAGAGTCTACAATTTCTCAAATTTGGGATCTTTTTTTCTAACAGACACAGAGAAGAGATTTAGAATAAGGAGATTCTTTCAGAATTGGAGGCCTGGAAAAGATTGGATAAAACCAAACAGACTTTCACAGGACTTCTCATCTAGGGTCACATATGCCTAGGAATGGGGGTTTAGCTTTCTAGGATTGGCCTACGATGAAAATTGCACAATCTGCATGGAAATTCCCAAATCTCAGCTGATTACTGTGGGCTAGGAATAGCAATAACAGGGAGGCCATGAAGTGTAGACAAAAGATTTCCAATTTAGGAATCAGAGATCTGTGACTCTGTGACTAACTCTTTAGGCAAATCACTTTACCCCTTCAACCCTCAGCTCCTTCATTTGTAAAATAACAACACTGAACTAAATAACCTCTAAGGTCTCTTCCAACTAACAGAATTTTTGAATCTGATTTCATATTTTTGTGATCAAAAGATTCCCCTGCCCAATTACATAGCCCCTGTCAACCTACCACAAATGCCTGAAATTCCCGCATCAATAATTCCTTTGCATTAAGAAGTCAATGACTGTGGGTGTTATCTTTTTAGCATTTACTACTCTTTAGTACAAACTAAGTTTTCAAATTATCTAACTGGTCACCAACATATGAAGGAATAGAAAACAGGACTTGCAAATTTTGAATGGGAAAAAGAAGACTGAAGAAAGCCTAGGCGTAACTGGCTGTTGATGGGTGACTGAGTGGAAGGCCCTTGGGAACCCACAATGGGACAGAGCTGGAAGGGAGAGCTGCCTGGGGGGTGAAGAATCACTCAAATCCAACCTGGGTTCAAATCAGGTCTCTGTCACTTAACTGTGTAACTATCAACATGTTGTTTGAAGTCTCTCAACCTCAATTTCCCCCTCAGGATGACGAGTATAATAACATCACCAGAACCCATCATTCAAAGTTGTGAAGTTCAAATAGAATATGTGTAAAATATTCTGTAAACTTTAAAGCAATTTATTAATGTGAGTTAACAACAACAACAACAAAATTCACCTTCCTTAATCAGTTTGCCTATAGTTTGCCTTTGACCCCAAGATAAGTTAGTAAGTGAATATTAAAACCTATTCTTTCCTCGGAATTATGAAGAAAGAAAATCAAGTCAAGCCACAGTGAGGAAAACATATTCCTGCATGAAGAAATGAACTCATCTTTGGGGGGACTAGAGCCCCTGAATACAGATGGTGATTAAACACACAAAAAAGTAACAGAAGGAAACATCAATTGAATTAACTGTCACTCTTAGGTAATGTTTCTAATTTAACTGAAAGCCAAATCTGCTTCCCAAATTGTTAGTGAAATTAAATCAAAGGGATGAGTAGTGGAAGAGGCTCCCTGAGGGAGGGACACATTGTTCCAGCCACAATGCTATGAAAGCTGAGTCCCTAGAATAACCTCAGTCTTCTCCTTCCCCTTTACCTATCTCTCTTTCCCTACTCCTTTGCTTCCCATACTGTCATCCGTGATGCCCTATGAATTCTCTCTGTCCTTCACAAATGACTTTTTTTCCTAAGAGAAGCAAATTTTTTTCTGAGAGAAGCTTAACAGTAAACATTATCTTTAAATAATGAAATCACATTTTAGCATATTTTTATTAGGAATTGGGACATAAAACTCATTATTACATGGCATGTATAAAATGAAAGATTTATGTCACATTTAAAATAGCCTCTTTAAAAGATTCCTCAAGAACTCAAGAATACCTCCATGGGCACAAAATGAATTTGATAAACTCAAATGATCAAGCAGACTGATTAACTAAAAGGCTGCTTTGAAAACATAGGTATAAGCCAGAATTTTAAAATATAGACTATATCAATCTAGGAAACATCAACCTAGAGTAATGTTTTTAATAGAAAAATGAGGATAATTAAATGGTACTGAATATTCAAGTTTCTACTTGAAGTCCTTATAGACTCCAGCACATGATTTGGGCTAACTCATAAAAACAAAGATTAAATTTTGGGGAGGCAGAGCCGAGGTAACAGTACAGGCAGTAACCCAGCTGAACTCTTCCAACATTCCCCTCCAAATAACTCTAGAATAACTCCTCAAGTAAAATTTTGGAGTGGCAAAGCCAACAAAAGGTCAGAGTGAGATACTTTTCCAGCCTAAGATAATGTAGGAGGTCAGTAGGAGAGGTCTGTGACACCAGAGCGGGAGCTGGTCTGGGGCACAGCCGGAGCACAGAGGGGGCCCTTAGAGGCAGTTGGGAACAGCAGCAGCAGTAGCAACTTTGGGCACTCTTAGCTGAGAGAGGGTAAAGGGGTTGGACAACTGGTCAGAAAGAGATTACAGGGGACCCTTTGCTGGCACTGGGAGCAGCTGGCAATGATTGGCAACTCTATTGCCTATACATAGTTCTAGGGTACAGTTCCAGGGCAGAGAGGAGTACCTGTGGTTGGTTACAAGGGAGTAGGGGCCCTGGTTGCAGTTCCAACACAGAGAGAGTGCTAGAACTTGCGGCTGCAGGAGCCCTTTCTGGATAAAGAACAGAGTGCAGACCAGGAGAGCAGTGACTACACCTCTCCCCAGATCATACCACTTTGGAACCACTAAAAACTGGCAGGTCTCCAGAATTAACTCTGAAAACAGCAGCACAAAAAAGTCTGAACCATGGCACAGTGCCTCCTCACCCTCAGATGAGGGGAGCCCAACTTTCACATGAAGTTCAAAGTCAAGAACTTGGCTAGAAAAATGAGCAAACTACAACAACCACCACAACAAAAGAACTTGACCATAAAAAGCTACAACAGTGGAAGGGAAGACTAAGACATAAACTCAGAAGATAACAATGTGAAAACAGCTAAAAAGTCTCAAAGAAAAATGCCAATTGGACTCAAGCTCAACAAGAAATTCTATGAGAGTTAAAGAAAGGCATAAATGTGCAGAGGAAAAATTGGGAAAAGAAATGAGAGTGAAGCAAGAAAATTATGAAAAGAGAATTAATGATTTGGAAATGCACAAAAATACTGAGGAAATTAACACCTTAAAAACAGAACTGGTCTAATGTCAAAAGAGGCACAAAAACTCACTGAAGAAAAGAACTACTTAAAAAGCAGAATTGGCCAAATGGAAAAAGAGGTATAAAAGCTTACTGTAGAAAATATTTCCTTAAAAATTAGAATTGGGCAAGTGGAAATTAATGATTCCATGAGACAACAAGAAACAACAAAACAAAGTCAAAAGAATGAAAAAAAGAAGAAAATGTGAAATATATAATTGGAAAGCCAACTGACCTGGAAAATATCAAGGAAAATTGCCCTGATATCCTAGAACCAGAGGGTAAAATTGAAATTGAAATTATCTACCTATCACCTCCTGAAAGAGATCCTAAAATGAAAACTTCTAGAAAGATTATAACCAAATTCCAGAGCTTCCAGGTCAAGGAGAGAATATTGGAAGCATCCAGAAAGAAAATTCAAATATTGTGAAGCTATAGTCAGGATCACCCAATATTTAGCAGCTTCCATGTTGAAGGAGCAGAGGGCTTGGGATATATTCCACAGGGCAAAGGAGCTAGGATTACAACAAAGACTCACCTACCCAGCAAAACTGAGTAAAATCCTTTAGGGAATTGAAAAGACCAGAACTGCATAGAAAATTTGACATTTGAACCCAAGACTCAAGAGAAATATGAAAAGGTAAACATGAAAGCGTAATCATAAGAGACTCAATAAAGTTAAACTGTTTACATTCCTACATGGGAAGATGATGCACATAACTCCTAAGAGCTTCATCATTATTAGGGCAATTAGGAGGAGTCTACATAGAGAGCGCAGGTGTGAATCAACTGTATTGAGATGATCTTCAAAAAAATGAAGGAATGAGAAAGAGGGATACATTAGGAGAAGGTAGAAAGAGAGGTAGAATGGGGCAAATTTTCTAACATAAAAGTGGTGCACAAGGAAGAGCTTTTACAATGGAATTTTACAATGTTTGGGTGGTGGGCAATTCTTGAACGTCACTCTCATCAGAATTGGTTCAAATAGGGAATAATGTGTGTGTGTGTGTGTGTGTGTGTGTGTGTGTGTGTGTGTGTGTGTGTACACATGCTATTTTGCCCAATAGGGAAATAAGAGAGGAAAGAAATAAGAGATATGGGAAAGGGGGAAGATAAAAGGGAGGATGGATTAAGGGAGGCACTGATCAGAAGTAAAACAGACTTTTGAGGGGGGAAAGGAGAAAGAGAGAGGGAGAGAGGGAAAGAAGGAAAGAGAGAGAGAGAGAGAGAGAGAGAGAGAGAGAGAAGAAACAGAACAAAATAGAATACAGGAAAATACACAGTGATTTCAACTGAATGTGAATGGGATGAGCTATTCCATAAAATGGAAGCAGATAGTAGAATGGATTAGAAACCAGAATCCAACAATATGTTACTTACAAACAGAAAGACATGTAGAGAGTTGAAATGAAGGGCTAAAGCACTCTATTATGCTTCACCTACAGTATAGGGAAAAAAAATGCAGAAGTAGAAATCATGATCTCAGACAAGGCAAAAGCAAAAGTAGACCTAATTAAAAGGGATAATCAAGGAAAATACATTTTATTAAAAGGCACTATAGACAATGAAGTAATATTAAAATTTTTACAGCAAGTTTCTCTAATGAAGGTCTTGATCTCAAGTATATAGAGGCCTGAGACAAATTTATGAAAATAAGAACCATTCTCCAATTGATAAATGGCCAAAGGATATGAACAGGCAGTTTTCAGAAGAAATCAAAGCTATCTATAACCATATGGAAAAATGCTATAAATCACTATTGATTAAAGAAACACAAATTAAAACAACTCTGAGATACCACTTCATCCTATCAGAAATGACAAATGCTGTAAGGGATGAGGAAAAATAGGCACACTAACAAAATGTTGGTGGAGCAATGAACTGGTCCAACCATTCTGAAGAACAATTTTGAACTATGACCAAAGGACTATAAAACTGCATACCCTTTGACCCAGCAATACCACTACAAGGTCTGTACCCCAAAGAGATCAAAGGAAAAGGAAAAGGATCTATATGCAAAAAAATTACAGCAGCTCATTTTGTAGTGACAGAGAATTGGGAATTGAGAGGATGCTTATCAATTGGGAAATGGCTGAACAAGTTGTGGCACATGAATGTGATGGAGTATTATTGTGCTACAGACATCTCTAGGGAGGTTGTTTCAGAAAAAAAATAGGAAGAGCTGCATGAACTGATGCAAAGTAAAGCGAACAGAAACAGGATATCATTGTACACAGTTAACGGCAAAGTTGTAATGATAATCAAGACTAGGCTACTTTGATCAAGTCAGTGATCCAAGACAATTCCAAATGACTCATGATGAAAAACTGCTAGCCACCTCCAGAGAGAGAACTGATGAACTCTGAGTGCGAATTGAAGTATGATTTTCTTTCCTTATTTATTTTTTTCCATTTTTGTTTTATAGCTAATATGGAACTGTTTTGCATGATTTCAGGATTAATTGATATCATTTTTCTTGCCTTTCTAGTGGATGGGGAAGGGATGGAAAGGAGGGAGAAAATTTAAAAACTCAAAATTTAAAAATAAAAAAATGTTAAAAATAAATTTTAATTTTTAAAGATTAGATTTTTATCTTGGATATGAAAATTTTTCAGTGTTAGCCAAACTAAAAGTGTGAAAAGATATTACAGTATCAACAAATTAAATCTCATATTTAAATCCATAAAATCCATAATTTGGAATCAAGACTGAGTTTGAATTTTGCCTCAGATACTTTCTAGGTGTAATAATGGGAAAGTCACTTAACCTTACTCAGCTTCATTTTCCTCATTTGTAAAATGGTGACAATAATAGCATTTACCTCATAAGTATATCATATAGATCAAATGAAATCATACATTAAAGCATTAGCAAACCTTAAAGTACTATATAAATACTAACTGTTATTTTTCATTGTTGTTTGGTTGTTTTTCAGTCCTGTCCGACCCTTTGTGACCCAATTTTACAGGCGAGGAAACTGAAGCTAACAGGATTAACGACTTGCCCAGGGTCACATAGCTTGTGTGTCTGAAACTGAATTTGAACTCAGAAAGATGAGTTTTCCTGACTCCAGGCTGAGCACTCTATCCATTGCACCACCTACCTGCCCCCAGCTATTATTACCATTATTTAATTTTTTATGGACCTGTTATTTCCTACCATTAGAGAGAGAGTCAGGGCTGTCTTTGAATTCCCAATGGCTGGCGTATAGTAGATGCTTAATAAAGGCTTATTGTTAGATTGTGATAAAATACAATGTTTCAAAGACAATTAACCATGTTTACATGTCTTTAGAAATCATATTCCCTTATCATATGGAAGGCAGGGTCTTATAACAGGAAGAACATTAGTTCTGAAGTCAGAGGATCTGAGTTTGAATCCTACCTCTGACACCACCTATATGAAGTAGGGCCAGTCATTTAATCTCCCCAAGCTTCAATTACCTCATGTGTGAAGAAAAATGTTGGATAAAGGCATCCAAGGTCCCATTTAGTTCTAGATCTCTGATCCTCTGACTATCACATAGTTTCAACAAGTCACATGCTGCTGCTGCTTCTGGGAGGTATTACCAGATATACTTAGTTTGCCCTAGTTGGCCACTTTGGAGCTGCTACTACTGCCCTGGTAACTGAGACTATCTATATCTTTGAGATAGAAATCAATCAACAAACATTTATTAAGTACTTATTATGTGTTAAGCACTATGCCAGATACTGAGTATACAAATAAAAAAACAAAACAGAGTCTGCCCTCAGGGACTTTATGTTCTACTGAGAACTCTCTACTACGTGCTTATAGATAAATAAATACAGGATATCTATAAAATAAATACAAAGTGATTCCATGAATCATTACGATCGCCAGGAGGGCAGGAACTAAGGCCTTATTTATCTTTGCTTTCCTTTCTCCTCCTTTCCTCAGTGCCTCATACATGAGAGGCACTTAATAAATTACTGCTAAAAGGAAGTTAAATGGATTCCAGAACATATGCAATTGCCCATAACGAAATGTGGAATATTAACTATGCCTGTGCTCAAGACACACACCAATGAATTAAGTCAGTTATTTTACCAGGTGTCCCAAAAATCTTACTGCATCTCAAGTTTTAAAATCTATTTAGGCTCTATAAAACTACATTAAGCTACATATTTAAGCTATTAAAGCTCAAAACTGTACTGACTTTTAAGAAACTATTTTTTATATTTATATTTTTATTATATTTTAATTATCTATGATTATACTATTTATATATTTATTTTAAACCATTAGAGTGCCTAGTACAATGGATTAAATCCCATAATGGGAGTCAAGAGAGCTGAAGTCTAATCTTGCTTTTAGATTCTTGAAACAATTCATTCCGTTTCTTGGTTTCCTCATATGTAAAATGGAGGGGCTAAGTTACATGATATCTAAAGTATTTTGAACTCTATGAGTATATAAATCTATATGACATAACCAATCATATGCCCTTATGATTGTACTTTTATATCTTAATTTTCTTTTTCTTTCCTTCTCTTTTTTTCCCTTTTTCTTTCTTCCCATACTTTCTTAATATAGTTCCCAACCTTCAGTTCACTGAGAAAAGAATCTCCCTTTGGCCCCTCTCTATACCCTACTCCAACAGGTTGTAATAGGGCAAAGGTGGGAGGCATAAATAGAGGCATTATCTATGATTCGTTTAAATTGCTTTCAGGCAGACCTCTGCGGAAGTATGTGGGAGATCCAACCAGCACACAGAGAAAATTCACATTGCAAACTGCCTTAATAAAATCACATAAACACAAAGACAGTCATTTCATCAAACTGGAATCCTTCAAACTCATTCTATTGATAAAATACAACCAATTCCAGTTCCATCAAAAGCAGTGGTTTGACCAGCATTTAGTGGGAATTCTTAAATTATGATTTAGAGGTTACATAAACTAAATCTTTCAATCTTAGGTCCTGAGAGTATACAGAGGGTGATGGAAGACTGGCCACAGGTGAAAAGTAAACACTTCCCATGGTCACATCACATGTTACCAGACTATACAGTAGATTATATTTTAAATTGTTTATCTAGCAAAACAAGATTGCCAGTGGAAATGATAAATCCCTTGGCTTTCTTATTTCCAACGGCAATCTGTGAAAAAGCAGAAAATTGAATTCCAACTACATAGAAAATAATATTAGTTTTAACAGAAAGCAAACCTGAATTCAGTTCATTCATTTCAGACATAACCAAGTATTACAATTAGCTATCATACATCATTTAGCTGGGTTACATCAATAACATCTAGATTAAATATAACTTGTACCTGAAAGCAAAGCATGGGAAAATCAAAAGCTGCATGGTGGGTGTAAGTAAGGTTTACTGTGTTACCAGGGATGCATAGCCAAAGACACAGCAGCAAGGACATGTATGTCTAGAAAAGGAGGTGGGCAGGTCATGTAGCAAGAATGAGAAATGACAAATGGATAGCCCTGTTGCTTTTTTGGTACCAAAACACTCAAGGCAGCTGGGTGGATAGAGTGCTCAGCCTGGAGTCAGGAAGACCTGAGTTCATATTCAGCCCCAGAAACTTACAAGCTGCGCCATCCTAAGCAAGCCATTTGACTCAGTTTCCTCAACTATGAAATGGGGATTATAACCACACCCACCTTAGAGAGTTGCTGTGAGGATCAAATGAGATATTTGTGAAGCATTTAGCTCCGTACATAGTAGCACCATATAAATGCTTATTGCCTCTTTTCCTCCCCTTTCTCTCCTTCTCCCCACCCCAGGAAGATTTCTAGAACTTTAAGTGGATCTTTTTACTTATTTTTGTATTTATTCTGAATATACCTATTCTGCACACACATCTACATATTTTGTCTTCCATGACGGAATCTAAGCTCCTTGAGAGGGAGGATTGTACTATTAGTGCCTAGCACATTGCCCAACACATATTAGGCAGTTATTAATGCTTCTTGAATGATTTGTTGATTGTTTCTATGGAGGAATTAGGAAAAATATAGATAAAAATTACATGCATATGGAGGAGTTGCTGCTGTCTATGGAGGCAGTGTCATCAGTTAGCTCTCATATCCCTCGAAGTCTCTTGGTATCTTTGTCCCATGGACAGTATTGATGTATTGGTGTGTTGTCCATAGGGTCATGAAGAATCAGACACAACTGAATGACTAAATAACAACAATGAAACTCCCAGACTAACAAAAGAATAAATGGACTAAATAAACTAGTAGAGGAAAAAGAAGTTATCAAGCCATAAATAAACTCCCAAAGAAAAAAAATCTCCAGGGCCAAATGAATTTTACAAGTGAATTCTATCAAATATTCAAAAAACAATTCCCTGTTTGCAATAAGAAGAAAAGAAGGCACCATTTGAATCTTTCTACAATACAAATATGTTCTTGATACCTAAACCAGGGAGAAATAAAGCAGAGAACAAAATGATTCTGCAGATATTTTGACATGAGCACTCTCCAAACCAGATCATGCTTATGAAATCATACTGGCAATAAACAGATACAAACTGGAACAAATCTGTTGGTATTTTTTACAACAATCCATAAAAATCCAATAGTGAAACAACCAAATTGGTACTTTAAGCCTTTATGTAATGTACCACGTGAAGAATAAAGGCACTTCAGAAGATTAGGCTAGGCAACTAAATCTGGCCAACCACACATATGGAAGAAGTTCGTGATAGAGCTTACACAATTTTAAAGACGTTCAAGAATCAATTTTTTAGGGGCAGCCAGGTAGGTCAGTGGATAGAGCACCGGCCCTGTATTCTCAGACACATAACACTTAACTAGCTGTGTGACCCTGGGCAAGTCACTTAACCCCATTGCCTAGCCAAAAACCAAAAACAAACAAAAAGAATCAATTTTTTAGGATACCTTGCAGAAGGGAAGATTCTAAATCAGAGGTATCAAGTAGGCAGTCCTCAATGTTTACAAGTGCACCTGGAACTAAATTAAAATATAATAGGGTAATATTTAACAACAAAAAAAGACAATATGACATAATCTTTATGTGGTTTTTCCAATGTATAATTTGTTTCTAACCTATTGGTTTTCAATGTGTCCCCTCCATCCTTAAGTACAGATTAGCAGATCCTATTTCTACTTGAGCTTGATACTGTTGCCCTGAAAGAATGGAAAAGATCATGAACTATGATTTTTATCTCCATCACCACCATAACTATATTCCATCTTTCCTCCCCCCACACAAAGACAACTGAGAAGATACTAGCAACTACCAATTTGCTTTCTGAAGGCTATAATCTTTATAAGATTGGTGTATAACAATGTTGTCAAACCCAAATAGAAATGGGAGTTACTAAAGAGTGAGCATATAAGGATTCTTGTAAACCACATAATGACTTAGAAAATCTCATTTTAAGATTATCTATGTTTTGTCATGTTTTTATTTATTTTATTAGGTATTTCTCAATTACATTGGAATCTGGTTCAAGAGTACTGTGTGACCTGATGACAATGTGTTTGACACCTCTGGTTTACATATGCAATGAAGAAATCTTCACTGAAAATATAATGAAGAAACAAGCAGTTCTTTTCAGCTAATTTGAAAATTAACTGAACTCATATAAAATCTTTATGGTTACAGAGGTGACAGAGAGATAACAACAAATATTGGATCCCTGTAGATTTATCATATGTTGATTTTTATAAAGTATTGATCTTTGTTGGACAAAATACAGTCTTAAAAACTCTTCTCAGAAAAGATTTCTCTCAAACATATTTCAAAATTATAAGAAATCCCATTATAGATGACTTCAGAAATCTTTTATTCAAAAATCCACTGAATATTGACATTAAATGAGTTGTTAAATAGATACATGGTTGCCAAAGGGATTTATCCAAATAATGGAAAATGTCGTGCAAAAAAAGGATCTCCTGTTGATGATAAGGTTCTTCCAATGCTCCTCACCATAAGAAGACATTATATAATTACAAATTTGTCTTTGTGAAATCAATAGTAATGCGAGAGTTTGGTCTAACTTTCCATACTAGGAAGACAAATGAATGAAAATCACTTTGTCCAGACATGCAGCTAGTTGAACTATTCATAATTATAATAGCTTACATTTATATAGCACTTTAAGGTTCACAGAGTTATTTACATATATTATTATCTCACCTGATCTCCATGACAATGCATGCTCCATAAAGCATGACGTATGCTTTCTTGACTTATGTGTTGGTTCGTTCTGTTCCCCTTTCCTGGAGTATTCTTCCTACCCCTCTCTACCTAGTGAATTTTTACTTGTTCTTAAGTCTTAGCTTAAACTCAAACTCCTTCATGAAGACTTCTCTGGTCCTCTGTGTCCTGAAGTAAAAGCTTTACTCCTCAGGCCACTTTGCTCTGCAACTCTCTAATGCTATGACATTGATCACTATAGTTGCCTCTGAGTATCTTATACCCCTCCTAGACTATAGGTTCCGTGAAGGCAGGGACTGTATTTTTGTATCTTTATCAGTACCTAAAAGAATATCCTTTTCATAGAAGGTCTTTAGTTTTTTTAAATAAGTTTAGTTCAGTAAGGTAGGTAGCAAAGTCCATCCAACTAGTCCCTCCGTGTGCCTGTCTTGGATACCAAGTACTAAACATGGACAATGAGCTGGTCCTGGAATTGAGTGGCCTTGAGAAATTTTCATAGTGCCTTCAATAATTCCAAAATACTTGGCCTTGCAAAAGCCACACTTTTTAATACCACTGCTTTCCTGGTGATTCTACATGACTATAAATCCTGAAGTAGCATGATCTCAGAAGAACTAAAATGATAATAATTCAGAAGGCAATGAAAAGGTATATGGTGGACACAGGCAGACTTTATCATGTTGTCGTGCTAATAAAAGACATGGTGTAAAGGATATCACTGAGGACATACATGACTGGAAAAGGTGGCAAGTAGGTATGAAAGTGAGAGAGAGATAAAGAACAGATGATTAATTTGAGTGGAATATTGGTACTCCATAATGAATCAGTAAACATTTCATTTTTTTAAATAACGTGTGATTCAGATCAACAACCATTCATTTTAACAATGGAGAGGGCAGGAGTAAAAAGGAGAAGAAAAATAATCTAATCCATTATATTATGTCCTAGTGTATAGAAGGAAAATAAAAAATTGTTTGAACTAATTTTCATCCTTTGTATTATTACATTTGTATATTCCTCCCTACAGATACATCTAAATTATCATGTTTACATTTTTACATACATGTTTAAATGTATGTAAAGGAAAAATATTTTTTAGGAAAGAAAAATATTAAATTATTTTGTGTGCCTTGGAGGGGGGCTTATAATTTTATATCTGAATTTAAATGTCTTACCATTCTAAGGGTGGGGGTGTTTCAGCCCAATCTCAATTAATATAATCATGGAATGTTTAGACAGATAATTGAAACAATCAATCAATCGAAAGTATAAAATCTATGTGAGCAAGTCCTTAATCAATTTGAAGGGTTAAGTCATTTTTGATCATTGGATAAAGACAAATGACTGGTTGGCTAAAAGAATGAGACACAGCTCTTGGCCTATGCATAAAAAAGAAAGCTGGCTCAGAATCATGAAGTCCATAAGCAGTCCAATATAGTGGTGTCACAGTTCCAGCCAAGGCTCTGAGAGGGCATTGTTTAGGGGGAAGAGAAAGAGACCATATGAATTAGGGAAATCCTGAGATCCCACAAGTGACCCTCTTCCGGGTCCTCTAGAGTTAGTTGTAATAGCTACAGGAGTCAGAGTGTGACCAAGAAGAAACTCTGAGGAAATCACGCTCAGATAGAAACCTCATAAGCATTGAATGTATTAGAGAGGTTGTAAAGACACTACACTCTCTGGAGGAGCCGGAACAGTCAAGTGACTTATCCATCACTCGTGATTTCCCACAGTGAACTTCACAAATGAAAAAAAAGGACTTCCAATAACCAGGTGCTATAAATTACCCCTTAGCAATATGAGTTCTCTAGACATCTGTTTCACCATTATCATACTCTTAACTTTGAGCCCAACCCCACCCAGAGGACTTAAGTGTACAAAGGGAGAGTGCACCCCTGGTTTGTGGGAAATGTTTCATGACAATTTTTCTTACTATATACCTCCTTAGTCAACACTTTTTGTAAAACCCATTGAAGCAAATGGCTGATAATCAATAGGAAGCACATTGGTGGGAGCTCTTGAGCAACAGTACTAGAAACAGTACACTCAGGGCTTTTTGATAGATTTCTGAGACAAGCAGTGGCAACCACTCTCTGGGGACCTGATCTGCAAGTGGAAGTTAGGGGACTGGCCTCAGAGTGGTTAGCCTATCAGTCTTCAAGAGTTGAAATTATTGAGTTCAGATTATTAGTTTGAGAAATTCGGAAGTTCCATTTCAGCAAGGCTCTCCTATTTACCTAAATCTCTATAAATACTACGGCATTTGCCGAAAGAGCTGAGTTTGGTGGAATCATTAGTACTTTTCACTTTGGGGCCATCTTCTGGTTGGTTCAGACGCTCATGTTCAGGTACAGAGATATCCCCTCCCCTAAATGAAATACTCCTGAGCTACAGCTGTCAGATGTAAATGCAGAAATGGAAACAAAACTTGATCTAAGCAATTCAAAAAGGCCCTACAGGGCGAGATAAAATGCTTATTGGTTGATTGAGATACTGACAAAAATCTAGAAGTGAAACATTCTGATCGAATTTTTTCTATGGTTTCATATTACATAATACCAAAGCATCATATTTGAAACTGGAATAGTATACCTCACCACAGCCATGTGAGGGATAAGACAAATGAAAAGAAAAAAAAAGTTGGAAGGAAAAAATTTCAAGCTCAAGTGTGTTGGGAGTGTTGGGAGTTTCAGCCACAGGCTGCTGGTGATGGAACTTTTCTTGCTGTACATGAAGATAATTTCAGCACCCTACAATTATGTGCCTAATTAAAATTAAGAAATTAGAACACAGTTAAAAGGAATAATATTTTGCTCACAGCTAATTTCATTAAAGTATTAATGAACAGGACTCATTTTATAGCCAGAGGGCAACCACTTTCTGCCGGGTCTTTCCATGCTAGCTAATTTATTCATGCATGAAAAACAATCCAATGAGAAATGAGTGAGCTGAGAACTGCTGGTCCTAATTAAAATATTTAAAACACCATGTCTATTTTCTTCCATCTACCCAAATACCTAAGCTTGAGCCAGCATGGTGCCAATTAACATGGAGCAAGCAAACACACAACACCCACCGTTTCTGATTAAAGTGCATATTATTGTGCTCCACAATATATTGTTCAGCCCATATATGTAAATGTTTAATTAACCCATGTCTAAATCACAGCAACATTCAAAAATCGATACTTTAATCCCCAAACAAGTGGCAATCTGGGTGGCAGATGCCCTTATTTATCACAGGGCTTTATTCCATACCTAATTTGAAGCCATGGCCTTCTCCATGTTAAACTACTTCTTAAGGGAGAGAGCTGGGGAGAGATTTCTGCTCTGCACTTCAGACAACAGAGAGACAGTTAGTTGCCAAAGGTTCACACAAGAAATCGGGTTAGCCTCAGGTGAGAACAATATTCTTCATTAATAATGTACAGGGGAGGCTGGGACAAAACCATTTGTCAGCCTTAGCCAGCAGTAATGACAACAACAACAAAAAAGATCGGCTTCTCTTTATCAACTCAATCCTTGGCTATGGAGACAAATTCCGGGATAGATACTACCTCAGGAATAAATTGGCAAGATTCATCTCTGACGCCAAAAAAAGTTGGATACTTTGAAACTTTGAAAATGTGAAGCAAGGATTTATAAATAAGCAAAAAAAAAAGCTTCCTTTAGACTTCTGTTCACAATGAAAGATCAAAATTAAAATTCAAAGACTCCTAAAAAACTATATTATTACCCATTTGATTCTTCCAGAGATTTTTTTTTTAGTTTTGAGGATGTTTCTTTGTGTCTCTGTCTCTCTGTTTTTGTTTTTGTCTTTGTCTCTGTCTCTCTGTCTCTGTCTCTCTCTTTCACACACACACACACACACACACACACACACACACACATCACTTCTTCTAGAATTATTCTTTTCCAGCCCCTCTCCTTGAACTCAAATTGTCTTGAGTCAACATATAGGACCATTGAATATTAGAACTGGAAAGGAATTTAGAGATTACTTAGTCTAGCCCCCTTTTTATACATCTGAGGAAGCGACACGTCCAAAGGAAAAAGCTACGTAAGCAGCAGAGCCTGAATCCTGATTCTCATATTCCCTCACTAAATAAGCCTAGGATACAATGTGCAGAAAGTTGTTTCTTTTTTTTTCTTTAAGTGATAAGATACAAATTCATTAATGGAAACTTTACAGTAGCAATCACAGAGATCCAGTGATAGTCATCTTTCTCCAGTGGTCACAGGAAGCATAGAGGAAATTTTGGAAACATACAACCCTAAGAACTCCCTCTCTCCTGAGTATTTATTTTTTCCTATTCCATTCAAAGCTTCCCAGACGTTGGGCAATCTCTCTGGATCTTGGGCAATCTCATGTCATTCAATACTGTCTCAAAACCTTCTGAGAAATGGCATAATTGAACATTGTGGTCAAAGGAAATGGATACAAAGACAGCCAATTGAAAAGACTGAACTTGGGTTGGGGTTGGGATGGGTTAGGGGTAGGAATTTCTGGTAAAAGAGGAATAAAAACTGAAATAAAAAGACATGAGTGACATTGTGTTGGGGAATTTGTTGTTGTTCGAGTCCAACTCTTTGTGACCCCATTCAGAGTTTTCTTGGCAAAGACATGGGAGTAGTTTGCCATTCACTTCTTCAGCTCATTGTACAGAGGAGGAACTGAGGCAAACAGGGTTAAGTGAATTGCCCAGGGTTACACAGAGAATGTCTGCAGCCAGATTTGAACTCATGAAGATTAGTCTTCCTGATTCCAAGTCCAGTGTTCCATTAACTGCACCACCTAGCTACTTTGTAGAGAAATTAACCTCAGTTAAATTCAATAAACATTTATCAACTATTTACCACATGAAGGCATCGCCCTAAGTGCAAGGGATGCAAACAGGAAAGATGACACTATCTTTGTGTGCATTCTAATGGGAAAAACAACACGTACTCAAATAAGATTATATGTATTATCAAGAATGTGGCCTAAGAGTGCTTGCATGTCCAGTCACACCTGGCTCCATAATCTATGCATACCTAATGTAGGATAAAAAACAGGAGATAGAGCAGAACAGAGGTTTGGACAAAGTAAAAGGACTAGTTTGAGAAAGGAGAGAGATCTCTTTCAACTGGGAAAGAGATCAGGGAAGGCTTTGTAGGTACAGATGGCAGCCCTTGAGCTGTCTCTTAAGCAAAGCACAGGATTTCAGTAGCAGAGATGTGAGGTCTTCCACTCCAGACATAGGGACAACCTCATACAAATCCATGGTTATAGAAGAGGGCAGGAAGAAGCCAGGGAAGAGTGGCTAACAGTCATCCAGTTGGGCTGGGACATAAAGTGTATGAAGATATATAAGGATGAAGATGAAATGTCTTTGAATGTCAGGTTAAGGAGTTTGTATATTATTCAGGCAATGAGGAGTATTAAATGGAATTAATTAAATTAAATTAAATTTATGAAAGGTAAGCCAGGGAAAGTTTAAGAGGCAATGGCCTTGAAGCCGGGAAGACACAGAATAAAAAAAAAACCATCTCCAACACATTGGCTGTGTGATTTTAGAGAAGGCATTTCACTTCTCAATGCTTCTAAGCAACTCTCTAACACTGTATGCTGCAGTGAAGGTGACAAGCTGCATTGATACAAGAGATTTCTTACTGTGGGCTCCCTACACCAATGAAATCACACACTGATGAAATCACATGTCAATGAAATCATATGGAAATATCAAGTAACTCCCCTCACTAACGTACTCATGGTGCTTCATCTTGACCTAGGGATACCTCTAGGTTATCAAAGGCTTCACCAAAGGAATCCAAGGTCTGGCAGGTCCTATCCTAGAGAAAGGAAGAAGAGAGAAGAGGGTAAGAGAATTTATATAGCATTTATTATGTGCCAGGCACACTGTGTTACACATGTACTATTTCATTTGAACTTCACAACAACCCTTCAAGGTAGGTGCTAATATTATCTTCATTTTACATTTGAGGAAATTGAGGCAAATGGTTTAAGTGACTTTCCCAGGGTCACACAGGTTAGCAAGTGTCTGAGACCGAATTTGAATTTGGGTCTTCCTGATTCCAGGGACAGTACTTTATCTACTGTGCCACCAGCTGCCTTTGAAAGGTTCAGAATATAGGCTGGGACAGACTCTGACTCTGTTACCTGAGGAGAATTCTGGATAAGTTTGAAGAATCTCATCTCTAGAGAGTTGGACAAACACATGATGCAATTTTTTTTGGCCATAGCACTCATGAAGACCACCTTCTAAGGCATGGAAAAGGTTACAATTTGCATCAATAAAGATAATATTTCAATGAAATGTCATGGATCCTTCAAATTGAAACCAGAAGGGGGGAAAGAATGATGTTTCAAGAATTGTTTAAAAAGAGCATTGATGATGAGGTAGGTCAGCATTTCAAATATTGGGTTTTCCCTCCAAAACAAGGTTCATGGGAATATTTGAATTTACAAACTAGAAATTTGCAAACTGGAAGGTTTTTCTGTTTGTTTGTTTTTAATTTTCATTCTCTCTCCACACACAGCGAAGTTTGGCTATTTTGTACACTGACATTTTTTTAACCTCAAAAAAAGCTCTAAGTGGACTTCCAAGATGGAGCACACATTTTTATGCTTCTTTAGCCAGGCAAACATCAGTCCTCTGCCAGAACCCAAGCAACCCCTCAAAACAATGTAAACTTGCTGTTTTCTAAATATGCAGATGTTCTGTTGTCATAGCGCCACGGAGTAATGAACAACTTTTTAATATTTAATAAACCTTGCATGCTGTCCCCAGGCAGGGAGCACAGACTGTTGATAGCCAGCTACTAACTGGCCATTAAAATACAGAATCCCTTTTTAAAATGTGCTTAACAGACAGGTTACATCACCTCTAGTAGAATGTAAGTGATGTCCTCCATGAGGCAGAATATTCTCCCTTCTCTAAAATAGCTAGCAGAAGCACGTAAATCTACTCTGTTCAATATTTAAATCTGGGGTCCAGAGCTGAATCCCTTTATTGTGGGAGGGAGAAAAATATTACACCAGCTCATCTATTAACAATATTGCTAGAATGAAGCACATTGTAGCGAGTCATAATGGGAGGGATAGAGATCCAGGAGATTCTATGTAGTCGGAGGATAAAACTCTTCAGAAGCTTCTAAAATGCTGCTACCCGGGAGTCTTTTGTTGCTGTCTCTGGCGTACTATGTGAGTGCTGATATATTGCAATAATGATGCTCACTAATTGGAGAGAGAAGCCATTAATACAGAACAATAATATTTGAACATTTTAGCACTAGCTTTTATATCTGAGGAGCAAAAACTAATGGTAATGTGATTACATGGAAGTTTGGAAGCTCATTAATACAATTAGACTATTTTCTGTGAAATAGGGAGCCAAGATAATGAGTTTCCCATGCCATTATTGACCATTATGATAAGAAGTTTGGCTGTAAACATAATTTTAGGTTAACACAAATATCCTTCCCTTAGTCACATTAAATTTATAGAGCTTTAATTTGACTCGAGTAGATCTTTCCAAAACTCCATACAACCTTAGGTCTCCTGATACACTAAAAAGTAACAGGTCATCAAAGGGCTATAAACATGCTTAGGGCTCTCTCTTGGGACACTACGTCTTGTTCTATTTCTCTTATGAGCCACCAGGCATGTGATTTACTTCAAGTGCCTGGAATGGACAGAATCATACAAACTCTTCTACTGATATCCATGAGTACTATGACACAATCATGTCTCATTGCTGTTGATTTTAGCCTCTTTATGCCATATCCAGCAATCTAAAATAGTAACCAGAAAACTTTCTGACTTTTGAGGATAGTTGTCAATAATGTATATAGCTCCCAGTATCCCAAAGTCTGTGCCATTTCTGTCATCCTGAAAAAGCCCTATCAAGTAACTGCTACTATCTTGGGAAAATATTGCAGCAGAAATGTCAAGCTCCTTGTCTCCAAAATTGTTGTGTCCCTGTTGTACCGGGTTAAGATCAAGACTGGAATAAAAAGCCAGATGGGAAAACAATCGCGTGTTAATTGGTCAATACCTGACGAGTGAGGAAGCATAATAAGTACTTAATGACTAATTAATCAATATATTCATCACAGGTAAGGTTTGCAGTAGAAACTTCTCCATGAAGTCTGTCACACCTCATAGATGGTATAGTGGATAGAGCAATGGATCTAGAGTCAGGAAGACTTGAGTACAAATCTGGCTTCATACCTTTACTAGCTGTGTCATCCTAAGTGGATGAGTCACTTAACCTCTGCTTCAGTTTCCTCACCTGTAAAATGAGGATAATAACAGTACTTACCTTTTATTGTTGTGGGGATAAAATAATATAATTTTTGTAGATTCAAAAGTGCTATATAAATGATAGTTGTTATCCTCACCATCACCATTCTTAACTATTCAGAAAAGCTAGAGAATGAAGGTCCCTTGAAGTCAAGAGACTGGAAGGAGGATTTTTTTTATTATTCTCTTCTTGAAATCAAGGAAAGAATAATCTATGAAAAAACCTCTGAAGATGAATATTAAAATCATTTTCATTACCACTTCACTACGCTGTGTCTGTGGAAACATAGCCACCACTTTCTGATTGTAGAGGCTCAAATGCTTCAAAGGATCTGTGATTACATCAGTGTGAGCACTCCTGCCAATGGCCTGGATCATAAAATTTTCTTGCCTTCCTCATTTTATACAATCTATGTCAATTTCCTTTGATAAATCCAACTGAAATGAATAAAGATTTATTCTACTGAGGAACTAGCCAACATTTGAATAAGTATAGGGAATGGATCTGTGATTTCATTGACCAGGGAAGATCCCAGAGAGGAGCCAATGCCAGTCATCACCTTCTTGTCAGCTAGTCTTAGTGACTTGCCAAGGGTCACACAGTAAGTATATGTTGGTAGTAGAATTTGAACCTAGATCTTCCTGGCCAGTTCTCTAACCATTAAATTACACTACCTCCCAAGAGCACGTTTCATTTTCTAAACCGTTTTTGTATCACATGAAGTACTTTGTAAACCCTAAAGCACTGTGTATATGTTTACTGTCATCCTTGTTATCATCAGTAATAATGAAAATAATCGATTTTAGTTGAATAGAATTACTTTAAAGGATCATCCAAGTATGTTGCTTGAAAATATGGTTAGTAAATAAAATAATTCAGTGAAATAAATGATCCCCTGGGTTCAGAGCAAGATAAGTAGGACAAGTATTACTAGTTGTACGTGAGTGGTTTTCAAAGTGTGGTCTGTATCTTTCTGACCCCTTCAGAGGGTCCACATATTCAAAACTCTTTTCATAATTCATTGTGCAGCAGTCAGATTAATCTTCCTAAAATGCAGATCTGACCATGTCACTCCCCTGTTTAATAAACCCCCATGACTCCCTATCACCTCTAGGGTAAAATACAAAATCCTCTGTTTGAAATGCAAAGCCCTTTGCAACTCTGTCCCTCCTACCTTTCCAGTCTTTTTATACCTTATTCCTCCCTTCCCCCCCCCCATACTCTGTAATCTACACACTGGTCTCCTTGCACAAGATGTTACATGTTCAAATTCTGGGCCATTTTCACTGGCTCTTCATTTCCCACTGCTGCCCTTCTTTAGACTTCTCAATCATCCCCCAGGAAGCTCATTATTGGGAAACCTTATCACCCTACAAAATAGAATCAGCCTTGGCACTCACACCTCATCTGTACCCTCTGCCCTTCTGATTGGTAGACAGAGCATTTAAGGCGGGTGGCGTCCAAGCTAGCCATATTTTCATTTCCCACTGGCTGCATTCCTTTGACTTCAACATCTTGCCACCTACCCCCACAGCCAATCTTTGTATGTGTCATCTTTCCCCATAAGTTCCTTGAGGCCAGGGACTGCCTTTCTTTTTTATATTTGCTTTCCTAACACTCAGCACAGTACCTGGCACACAGTAGGCACTTAATAAATGTTTGTTGGCTGACTGAATGTTTTCTGTGCTTGGAATACTATCCCTCTTCTCCATCTCCTGCATTCCTTCAAGTCTCAACTAACGTCTCATCTTCCACTGATTGCCCTTAATGCTAGCACCTTCCTTCATTGATTATTTCCAATTTACTCGGTCTATATTTTGTTTGTGCATAACTGTTTTGATGGTGTCTAACCCATTAGACTGTGAGTTCCTTGAGATCAGAGACCGTTTTTTTTTAATCTTTTTTTGCTTTCTCAGGTCTTAGCATGGTGCCTGGCACAGAGTAGGAATTTAATAAATGCTTATTGAGTGAATAAGATATATTAATTTATAGAAAGGTGAATATATATGCATCTGTATTTGTGTACATATGTTATATTCCATGTGATGTTTGTGTGGAATATATATGCATATATATATAATATATGGTATGATATATTGTGTTATATATATAATATATTGTACTTTATATTATATATTATATATATGTGTGTGTGTGTATATATATATATATATATATATATATATATATATTCCAATCAATATCATTTGGGGGGGGCAAGGTTTTAAAGGAGTCCTAAGGCCAAGAAGTTTGAGAACCACCACATGTATTAGCATGAGTAAATCAGTTTTTCTCTATGAGTCTGCTTTTTTATCTAAATAAGGACAATAATAACTGAATAGCAATGCTAGATTTGGACTCAAGAGAGATCCAGGATTTTATAAGTCACATAACCTTCTGAGTCTCAGTCTCTACATCGTTAAAATGGGGACAATAATGCCTGTAGTACATGACTCTCCAGGTTCTTGTTAGGGTCAAATGCATTAATATATGTAAAATGCTTCATATACCTTAAAGTACTACAAAAATACCAGCCATTATTGTCTCACAAGAGTGTTGTGAGGAAAGTGTTTAGTAAATTGGGTTTTTTTCCTAAACTCTTCCCTCTTTCTAACTTTCCCATCACCATCACTCACTCAGACTCAAAACCTAGGTATTATCACCTACTCCTGGCTCTTTTTCAACCCTGGTCTTCCTGAATATGAGTCCAATGTCCTAGCCTCTATACCATGCTGCATCTCACTTTTCATCTGACTATTCTACCAATATAAACAAAATGACTAATATATTGACCAGATTTTAATTTTTAGGATATTGTTTTGATATACGTTAAGCAAAATTTTATTACTGTTGAACATAGTGTTATTGATCATTCTGTACTGGTCTAGAAGAACTGACCATTTGTAAAACTGTGAGATAGGAAAAAGTACTCTTTGTTTCCTCCTCTTCCCCACAAACATATATGCACTTTGAATTTTGGTACTATATATCTCACCCCTCAGGGAATATCCCTATTACTCCTTCCTCTCCCCTACCACTGCAGGTATCCAGCATTCTGATCAACCTTCTCTTAGCTGTCCAAGCTGATCACCATCACTATACCCTACCTAGACACACCCACTTTAGGAAATATCCCATTATCCTCATCAAAATTGTGTCTCATTCTTTTCAGACCTTGCTAAGTGACTAGCTAACTAACTTAACGAACTAATTCATGATCAGTGGATGAAAATATCTTATTATATTACCCTTACTAGGTAACATAATTATCTCAGAGGGCTATTGTGAAGTAAGCATTTTGCAAACCTTAACACACAGTATAAATATGGATGTACTGAAATGGATATCAGATTTTTATCAATTTGGATATTGCCTCCAATGATGCAGACTGTAATCAATCCATATCTGCCAGGGGTGGGGAACCTGAGGCCTTGGAGCCTCATGTGGTCCTCTAGATCCTCAAGTGCGGCCCTTTGAGTGAATCTAAACTTCACAGAGCTTCATAGGTGAAATCTTTTTATTAAGGGGATTTGTTTCTGTGAAGTTGGATTCAGTCAAAGGGCTGCACTTGAGGACCTCGAGGCCACATGTTCCCCACTCCTGCATCTTATCCATACCATGCTGTAATTTCCCAACAGAGGGTCAAACCAATGTACTGACAGCTTTCCTTCCTCCTGTTATCTCAAGGATACGAGTAGAATAACTAGAGCCATTGCTTTTACCGTGTGACTTGTCTTATTATTTTAATAACTATAATAATAATAATAGTAATAATAAGTCAAAAAGCAGACCAGTTGATGACTATTTACTGTGTCCATGAGTGGAAAGGACTTGCTGCTTATAGTGATCAATGGCCTACATACATCACCAACAACAACTTGTTTGAAGTGCACTAAGTCCAAATTTTAATTGAATTTGGAGCTGGAAGGGATCTTAGGGACCATGTAGTGTGATATGGATAAAGAAACCATGACCAAAAGGCATATGATGAATTAACAGTACACTGGGATTAAAAACCAGTCCTCTTGATACCCAGACCAGTGCTTTTCCAATTCCATGCTGCCCTCTTACTTTTTGGCTTTAAATAACACTGAGCACTAAAAAATTAGAGACGAGTTTTTCCTCCAAACTCAACAGTAACATAGAAAACAATTCAACCAACAGGGCAGGGATAGACTACTGAAGAGTTATAAGAATAATGATCTTCTTTATGACAGATCATGGCTCAAATGGGCCTCAATTTCTTAAAGTGAACTAGATGGAATTTGGTCTGAAGAAGTCTGTAGTATTTTACAACAAAGTTGGAAATATAAAGAATATTACTGATATAATATAAGAATCCTTGACAAAACCAGAGATGGCTTTTCCCGATGACCCTCTGATTATTGTCAAGAAAGGCATAAAATGGGGAAATGTATATTTGTGAAAACCAGCACTGTCATGGAAGATGCCACAGATATTCCAACTGAAAGAGGGATTTCCTGTGGAGGACAAGATCCTCCAGATATCTGCTCCTGTTTGCAGATAATATTGTGCAGACTTCACCAAGCTTCAGCAAATTACAGGGTCTCCTCCATGGGAACTATAATTAGTCAAGAGATCAGCGGAAGAACTAAGCAAATAAAAAGAAGTGCCTATTGTCCAACCTGCAGAACAGTTGGCCAACCAGCTGATGGAGTTAATATATCAGTACATGTACCTAGGATAAATATTGCAAATGTAGAAAGGTTAGGTCCAGAATCGAATAAGAGGAAGAGGCTGGAGATCATTTAGAAAAGTGTGCAGTGCCTTTCCAGGGGTGGGGAACCTGCAGCCTTGGGGCCTTCTAGGTCATTGGGTGCAGCCTTTTGACTGAGTCCAAGTTTTACAGAATAAATCCTTTTATTAAGGGGACTTGTTCTGTGAAGTTTGGATTCAGTCAAAGCTCCACACTTGAGGACCTATAGGACCACATGAGGCCTTGAGGCTGCAGGTTCCCCACCCCTGACCTATTTCCTGACACAAAGATATAATTTTTAAACAAAAAAGTACTCCCCATGATGCTATATGATACTAAATCTTGGAATACTACAGTTTCTGAGAAATCAAATTTGTGAGTGACCCAAACAACAACAGAGATACACATGTGGTATGCACCTAGGCAACCAGATGGTATGGTGGATAGAGGGTGGGGCCTGGAGTCAGGAAAGCCTCAGTTCAAGTCTGGCCTCAGTCACTGCCTAGTTGCATGACCCTGAGTAAACAACTTTCTCTCTGATTTGGTTTCCTCAACTGCAAATTGGGAATAGTAATAACACCTACCTCTAAGGTATTTTGTGAGGATCAGATGTGATAATATTTATAAAGTGCTTAGCCAGAGCCTGGCATATAGCAGGTACTTAATATTTATTCCTTTTCCTTCCTTCCCAAAGAAGGCAATACCATATTTCTCAAATCGAACTATGTTTCCAAAGTAGCCAAGAGTTACCACTGAAGAAATTTATGATCAGAAAACAAGGTAACCTAGTTACAAGACAAGAATAAGCAATAAGAGATGAATAGCCCAAGGGCTACCCTGGTATCCATAAATTTAGAAAAACCTAGAGGAAGACTTCTGGCATGACCTTCTGTAGAAGAATATGGACAAAAATTCTGCAAGATGAGAAGCCATAAATAAGTTGGAAAAAATATTCACTCTGCTGTGTTCACAGATCCATTGAATTAATATTATTACCATAACACTGTTTATTGGGACTGAGGTTGTATCTACATAATATCAAAACATCCAGTCAATTCGGGTTGCAATAATCATTTATTAAGTGCCTAATGTGTGTGCTGCAGAGCCAATAAAGTGGCCACAGTGATGAGCCTGGAGTTTGGAATAAAGACATGGGTTCAAATCCTACATTGACATTAACTAGATATATGAACCTAGATAAGTCACTTAACCTTTAGGAGTGTCAAGTAGCTTTCTAGGAGTCACTGAACTCTTTGTTAGTGAAAGGAGTTCCTCAATGGACAAAATCGTAGATTGCTCGTATTTTTAGGTACATATTCAGGGCATTATGTTTGGTGCCTTGGGAGATTCCAAAATAAATCAAACAATATCTCTGCTCCCAGTAAGCTTATAATCTACTAAGGAAGATGACATGCTTGTAAATAACTATAATACAAGGCAGAAAATTACAAATGCATGACTTATAAGGGGGCAGCTTAGTGTCTCAGTAGATAGAGCACTGGGCCTGGAGACAGGAAGACCTGAGTTTAAATCTGGCCTTAGATGCTTACTAGTTGTGTGACCCTGAGCAAGTAGTTTAACCTCTGTTTGCCTTAATCTACTGGAGAAGGAAATGGCAAACCACTCCAGTGGTTTTGCCAAGAAAACTCCATGGGTAGTATTGGTGTGCTATGGTCTACAGGGTCACAAAGAGTCGGATACTGAACAACAACAAAGAGTTACAAATAGGTGCCCAGAGGTAGGGGAAATCACTTCTAGTTAAAAGGCATTAGGAAAGATTTCAGAGAGAAATATGACTTCTGAGTTGGGCCTTGAAAAGTATTTAGAATTTTGAAAGTCAAAGTTAATGGTGGAGAGTTGAGAATGGGATTGGCATGCTGGGAATGGGAATCATATAGGCATAGATGGAAATTAATTCAGCAAAACCAGATAATTTCATCATGTAAACCCTGCAGCCAGGTGATCAAGTAAATGGCTCTCTGGGTTGACCAGAAAACTTGCTTTTATGTAAATATAGCTTGGATCTGGAAGATCAGGTAGAACAAGAGAAGGAGAAAAACAAAAAAGGAAGAGGAGGAGGAGGAAGACCTGTCTATTCACTAAACTCACATCCAACTAAGATAATGTCCTTCTTGATTTCAAAGACAACAAGACCAAAAATAGAAAGAATGACAGAAAAGTCTAGGGGGTCAATGAACTGTCAGTCTTTCACAAACAGTAACATTAAGACATAATCCAAGTTTCCCTTATAATCACTCCCATAGACAGTGTGGTTCCCAAGTGAATGAAAGGTAATACTGGACACCAGAAGTTACTAAAAGATCAGTAAGTCATGTTCTGACTACTGAATACAGACAGAATTGCATATGACTTCATGACCTTCACACTCTACTTTTGATCCTTATCCCAAGTGGCACATCATGCCTCACAAATGGCAGCCCTAAAACCCAGATCATCAATCTCTTTCTTTCTCTTCCTTCAAATATCTCCTGAAATCCTTCTCCTTGAGTCCCTTCTAACTGATTAATAGAAAAATGATAACTGCATCTATTCCATTACAGTGAAGCAGGAAGTTTCCATGAGTCCATCATACTTGCCAACTCACAAACACCCTTAACCTTCCATTTACACAGTGTTAATATTTGATCTTATCTATCACTGTGCTCACTCAGTCTCTGTAAGGTTTTGGTTGGTCTAGGTCAGTCACCTATTTTAGATTAAAAACTCTAAACTCAGAGGACACAGGCAGCACTATGTATAAGTTGATTCCCTATACATATTTGCTTTGTAATGGTGAGATTTTCAGGATCTGGCATGGAAATAGCCGAACAAGTTTCCCAACCACCATCAAAAAATGCATGCAATTATCAGTTTTTAAAAAGTACAAGTTGTTTATTGAGTTCTTGCTCTGTGGCCCTGATGGGGATATGAGCCATTGTTGGGGATACAGAAAAGTATTTCCTCAACTACATTGTAAGTTTCATGAGGACGCAATCTGTGTTTCATACAGATAGAATTCTTGGTTTGGGGTTTTTTTTTTCACACTCAGTTAAGATGCTACTTCCTACAGGAGGGTTTTCATGATTTCCCTTTCTCCAAGTTATAAGTCCTTTTTCCCTCTCCAGATTAAAGAGGATTTCTTTGTACTTACTTTGTATTTACTTACTTGTATACACAATGCATCACACCAGTAGAATGTACTGAGGGAAAGGATCATTTCATTTTTGTCTCTATCCCCAAAGGCTAGAACACTGCCTAATACTGAAGAGTTTAATAAATTTTTGTTGAATTGCAACAAATGAATTGGAGATTTCCAAATAATATCCCATAATATCAAGTAGAGACATCAAGTTACAAGAACAGACTACAAATGCAGTACTAACATAACACTGGAAAGAATATATGGGGAAAAGTCAATTTGTTAATCAACTATGGTGGTTATATAAGGATCTTAAAGAAGGAAATGGACCCTTCTGAGATAGGCCTAGGTACTTGATCAAGGCAGGAAAGGACATTACTTTCCACCTTTGGACTATTTAGTTTTACAGACATTACTGTTACAGGCAAATTGGGGGAAATAATTCTATTCAGGCTCTGACTATTAAAACTCCTTCAGATATTCCCCAAAAAAAGTATTATCAGGAGCAGGATTCTCCTCTCATTAAAGTAGCTTTTTGGTCTCTAGTAGCACTGCATGTAGTTTTCATATTTTAACTTGGACTAACTTTTTCTTCAAAAACTGTCACTAGACTCCTAAGTAGAAAAACAGCTTTTTTCCCCACTCAAAATCACAAAAACCATTACAGACAACCTTCTCCCTCTGAACAAAAGGGCTTTCAGTGTGTTCTGTTACTGTCTTCTCTGTGGGTTTGAAATTACACACAGCAGTGCTAAAGGTAAGATGAAATTTCTAGAGGTTTTATTTTATTTTTTTACAGATCTGCGTGTTTTTTTTTCTCCTCTCTCCCTCTTGTGGAATATATTTGTGGCCTCCAGCAATCACTTTAGACTTTTTAGACACGTCCGGATGGAGATAGATGACACAAGTGATCTACTTATCTTCCTTTTCCATCACCAATAAAAGTGACAGCCCGCCTAATTAGGCCTAATAAAGCAGCGGCTGTGAGAGTGGCACAGCAGCGATCTAAAGAGAAATAGCATTGACCCACAGATACAGGTGCTGCCTTGAGGCGTTGCTGGTATTACTTTATCTCCAATATGTTACATTTCCACTCATGCCATATTCAAATGCAAGTAGCATGTTTTTCTCCTCAATTCTTAGATCAAGAACAAAAAAAAAAATGTCATCTAATCAAAAAAGGCACTGACAATTTTTCAGCCCCACATTAAAAGCAAAGAGTCATTCAGAACAGTGCACTCCATATTCTATTTTATATTATCACTTTAAGCTATTTCTTTGAATCCCAGACATTTCTTTGTTAAGAAGGAAAATCAAAAATTCATCAGAAGAAGTTCTTTCTCCCCCCCTCTTTTTTTTCTTCTTCCAGGGCTAGCATGGGGTTTTGAGCTGGAACCAACATTTGTAGAAGTTAGGGATCCTTAAGCAATTATTAGCGATGAGAGTTTGACACGCTTGAGAGTTGTCAACAACTGACTTTAAACAAAGTGAAGGAACACGGACATAAATGGTGCTCTCAGCAAAATTAATACACAGCCCTGCAAATTAAAGATGGAGTGTGTTTTTTAAACAAAGGGGAAAAACTTGAACTTTGCATGAAACAGCATTTTAAGTACATCGTTGCAAAAATTATCAGATTGTCAAACGGCATCAAAGAGAATGGGGTCTACAACTATTCATAATGTTTCCACATATGCTAAATACAAAATTTATCTTACTTTATTCTCTATGTCTGTGGCAATTATGGAATGCTATTAGCAAAAGGAAAGGATCTTGAGTCAGAATGCCAACACCTTCACCACAGTATAGAGTACTGGGAACAAACCCACACTGCCTTTTCCCTCCCACCCAAGCCTAGGGCTCACTCTCTTAAAGAGTTGACCTTCTTATATGACTTCAGCTTCTGCATGTGTATCAATAAGTTTCCAAGCCATAACTCTTATCTCTACTTCTAGCCCACTTTCTATATTTTGGCATGTTCAACAAAGTTCAAACTAACCACATCTAAAATCGAACTCCCAATCCAAGCCCTCACTGCTCTACTGTTCCCCAACTTTCTCTTCTCTGTCAAGGACACATCTCTATAGTATTTATTGTTTCTATTGCTCATAATTTTGGAGTCATCTTTCCCTTTACCTTATCTATGCCCATCGACATCTGGTCAGACATCAAGTTCTGCCATTTCTGCCCAAATATACTTCTGGAATCCACTAAAATCAAATCCCATCGTTTTAATCCTTAACCAACCTCTTCACATCCAGACATACAACTTCTTAGCCTCCAATTTCCATCCAAGCAAGTCAATCCCACATACAACAGTAACTCATCTTTTTAATCACCACTTCTCCAGAGCTGATGATGTCTTTCAGTTACCTCACAAATCAAATTTAAATTCCTAACTCTGAGTTTGAAGTCAATTCATGAATTGCCTGGGCTTTCTGTACTCCTCTGTCTTTATCATGTCTTTCTTCTCTTTCAAACCATCACTTATGAAAGCTGTTCTATAACAGCCTTTCCTAATTGATTCTATCTAGCTTCAGACACTAAGCAATCCAGCAATCCTCAGTCTTACTTATCTACCCCTCTTTCTCTCTCAGGTGTATTCAAATATCTACATATGCATATGTATGTGTGTATGTCTCCTCATGTTTACATATTTTCTCCTATTTGTCCACTAACATCATACCCGCTGTTAAAGTATACACTTTTCAAGGTCAGAGATACATCTAATAACATTTAGTGCCCTGTATATAGGATATACCACATTACATTATAATACAATACAATGCAATAAAATACAATATAGAACACACTTATTCAATATCTAGTATCTTCCAAACACTGTGCTAAGTGCCATTGATACAAATAAGAAAAAAATAATTCCTGCCTTCAAAAAACTTACAATCTAATAGGGGAAAGACAACACATAAAAAGAAGGTGAAGGGATCCCCCACCCCAGGATTGAGTTGAAGCCAAGCAGCTAGTGGGAAATAGAGAGTTAGCTGGGCTTCTGAGTTCTCTTTAAATGGGGGTTTTGGTAGGAGTCTTTGCTCCATCCTCTCACCTTTTCATTCAGAGGAGCAGAGGCAACCAAGGATTCCGATGAGGTGTGAGCATCAAACATGATGAAATCTCCTTGCTGATAGGTTTCTTGGGGGTGAGCTCTTCCTGGGGGTGGGGGATGATGATGGAGTTAAAAGAAAGCAGGATAGCTGGTGGGAAATGTAAGAAGCACTCAGTAAAGATTGTTGATTGACTACAACTGGACACAAGGGTGAACCATAAGGGTTAGGTATATGTTATAGTAGAAAAAAACAACAGACTTGGAATCAGATGGGGCCTAGAATTTCCCCTATGATGCTTAGTAGCTGTGAGACCATAGACGATGAGTTACTTAACTTGTCTTTGCTTCAGTTTCCTTATCCATAAATTGAGGGCAATAATCTTATCTGCCTCACTGAGTTGTTGCAAAGCTTAAAGACAATAATGTCCATAAAGTGCTTTGCCAGCCTTAAGTTTAGCAAGAAGAAGTAAGGAGTTTGTGGCTAGAGTTATGGGCTTGGAGCCTGGTTGACCAGGGTTTATATCTCACTTCAGACACTTACTAGTGAGGCATGACCAAGTCATTTAATTTTTCTTAACTTTCCTAAGGTAAGACCTATAGTGTTAACCTCACAAAATTGTTGTGAGTTTCTAAAAAGAATAATGTTTCTAAAAAAATAATGTATATAAAATCTTTTGCAAACCATAAAGCATTATGTTAGTGTAATTCTTAGAATTCCCACCCATATTGAGATGATAAAATCACTTTCTCCATTTTCAGACCTGAATGACTAACCATTTAATCTCATACATCTCCCTAAGGCCATAAGATCTACCCATTGTAGATAATGTTCAGTAATGACAGCTTGTTCATATGACTCTAGGAAAGGGAAAAACAGAAAAAGTAAAATTCTTACAGAAAGGGGTATTGCTTGGTAATACATATTCCACTCCCAAAGAGCTATGAAATTGAATTTATATTAATGAAGGATGGTCTTTTTCATATGTGCCTTCTGGAAGACAAAGAATTGAGAGCAATGGACTTTCTTAATGTCTTCATTTGAATAGTGTGTAGGTAGATTCTATGTCTATTTGCATTCCTCTCCACATTTTTGAATATGTACAGCTAGACTCAGAGCACATCCACATGGCACATGCCAGAATTGAAAATGTAGCACTATGGAATAGGTTGGAACAACTTTGGGAACAAGAGTGGAAGAGAATGGTGTGTTCTATGTTAAAGATGTAAAACAAAAGTTAGACACAGAATGAATCAACATAGAGTATGCTTTCATGCTTCAGAAAATCTGAATGTCTTGTGTAGAATATCTTCTCACACATTGGGGCAGCATCTATGCATGTATATTGGTCAGTAGGAGAATTATGAAAACTGCTTGCTCACTTTGCATTCCATCAACAGGAAATCTCTATTCACAGGCATTTCCATATTTTTCCAGAACAAGTGATAACTGATGTCTATAATGATGACCCTGAGGCACTGCATGATTCTGATGTGCTTTATAAATTATCAAAGAAATAGTAAATTATGTTCAGTATCATTTTAGTGTTGTGTATTTTATTTCCATTCTTTGAAAATTGATAAGACATTACAGAAATTCTGTACTGGCCTGAATATTTGATTAACCAGAAAGACATTCCCTGACCATGCTGGATACCAGAATTTACTGTATGATGGGGAAGACATAACATCTGCCTTAGGTTTTCACTATGAGCTAATAACAATTCTAACACAACTACTGACCTTCACCTCTTCAATTCCTTGATTTTCTTGTCCTGGAGAACTGGAGAACTCAAAAGTGACAGCCAAGAATAGGAATCCAGAATAATATCTTTTTTGTTGTTGTCCAATGTGGTGTTTAGGCACTGCTTCTTTAGGGAATCTATGTTCCCTAAATGTCATTGGATGTCATAATGAAAACTGATGACCTTCTCTATTCAACAACAGTCAATAGAACTTGAATATGCATCTAGATTCTAATGATTTCATTCTGAAAGCTCTGAAACATTACAGAAATGGGAGTCTCTAAGAGAAAAGAGGAAAGGAAAAGTCAAATGTAGACTCAGGTCCAGCATAACTTTAATATTAAAGTACTTACATGATGGTTCAAATATATTTTTTAAATCTGAAGAAATTCTCTGGTATTAACACTTTGATCCTTTTCAAAGTACCCAAGCAGTAAAGGGGAGACAGAGAGTAGAATTCTTTTTTTTGGGGGGGGGGAAGAGAAAGTTCAACATTTTTTAAAGTAAATGATTTATTGATGATCTTTTTTAAAAAATAGCAATCACTTCCTAGAGACCCCTCATCATGCCTCCAAAAGAACCTTCCTTTGTAACAATATTGTTGTCATTCATTCTTCAGTTTTGAAGAGGACCAATGACATCATGAGATAATGTCTTAACTTGCACACAAGCTGGATTGAAGTGAGGCAGAGTTACACAAAGTCATCAGCCTCACTTTTCCAATCATCAAAGTCCAGTGGCTTGACAAAAATCAGGATGACTGGTAGCAGCCCAGAATGCAGTGGATGACTTTGATATCTTCAATGTCTGACCAAGCTCTAAGCACCCACAGTGGCTGCTTCATGGCCATTGGAACAAATTATTCTCATCTACTCATTCTGCTGGGAGAAGTCTTCTCATACTTGGGTAGATGTCCCCCTAACTCACTGACAGTTTTGAGACCTGTCAGTTACACTCAACCTGTGTCAGCCCACTGAGATGGTTTTACCAGGTTGCTGCACATGCTAAAGCTTCTTGGAGTCAAAGGTGAGAGAGTTGAGTGATGGACACCAAAGATAGATGATCAGTCCTGAAAAGTGCTTGGCAAGTCCTCACACCAGAGGTTCTAGTCTCCACAAACACTCCATAAACCTCCCCTACCAATAGTGCTACAGGGCTAGAGGCTAGCTCTGGCACAAACCCCAATTCAAGGATTAAATCTAGATAGATTAGTAAACCAAAAAAAAGGTCCTTAACCAGCCCAAAAGTCTACTGAAATCTAGAAATATTTCCCAAAATAACTTGGTAACAATTAGAAGCAGAGACTTAATGGAAAAAAAACAGATTTTCCAGGACTATAAGAATATCCAGAAGAAATGAAGCAAGGTATTTTAAAAAAATAAAAGTTCCAGGAAAGAACTGGAAGGAAAATAAATTCTTAGAAGAGAAAGTATTAATCTTTACCCAAACAACAGACTTTCTGAAAATTAGAATATACTAAACAGATATGAGTGATTCCATGAGATAAATATTAGAATAAATTTAAAAGATGAAAAAAATGAATAAAGAAGATAACTAAGATCAAAAACAAATAGGAAATAAGTCAAATCTGGAAAGTAAGTCAAGGAGAGAGAATTCAAATCATTGTATTTCCTAATTTTTTAAAAAATAAAGCCTGGTCACTATATTTCAAGAGACATAAGTGAAAACTTTCCAGATCTATTGAAAACAAAAAGCCAAATAAGGATAGAAGCAATCTACCTATCACTTCCTAAAAGAAACTCCAAAAAGAAAAGTCCCAGCGACATCACAGCCAAAGTCTAGTCCTCCCATGTCAAAGAAAAAGTGTCAGAAGTGGAACCAAGAAGACATGAATTTGAATTCTTCTTTGGACACTATGTGAGCCTTTCCCCCCTTTGACCTCTGTAACAAACAAGCATGTTTAAGCAAATCAATAGACTATTTTTAAAAATGTCTCATTTTGCATCTAAAGTCCCACCATCTCTATGCGAAGAGTATAGTTTATCATTCGTATGATGAAATGACTTTTAGTCATATTGTTCAGAGTTCTGAAGTCTTTCAGTTACCTGTTGCTCAAGTCTGCTCCCAAAGACTCTAGATTCACTTGAACCAAATTTGATCCTGAAGAATAACCCAGAATAGGTAATTTTATTTCTTTGCCACTTGGGATTTGCTGTAGGAAAATCTCCAAACTTGCTCATGTTATAGCACATGTCTATATTTCCCCAAATGTAGGTAAAAATGCCCCGAGATCCCATATAAGCATTCAAGGTAATAAATGCATAAAAGCTAAGACAACCTTTATTTCGTTGCATAGAAAGTGTAGAAGATTCAAAGAACCCAAAGCCTCCATAAACAAAAACAGGAAACACATAAGGCACTCAACAAACCAACAGGAACCCATAAGTAGATGCCAAGTAGATTGCTCCCTGGTTCTGCTTGTTTCACTCCATGTAAATTGCTTCCAAGTCTTCCTGAATTTCTCTGAATTCTTCATATTCATCATCTCTTATCACACACTTATATTCCAATACATTCATTTGCCACAATTTGTTCAACCCTTTTTCAATCAATGGATACCCACTTCTTGAGACTTCAATTGCCCAAGCTTCCACAGAAACCTTTGAGTGAGTTTTCTAAGTCCTGCCCTTCCCTACCAGATGAAACTCGGAAGTATAGAGTATCTACCGTGTGTTCCCAAACACATCTCAATGAATAAGCAAGGATCAAAAATCAGACACTACATTGGGAGTAAGGTAGGAGCCAATTAATCCTTAAAAATTTGGTGCATAATTGCATTACCTTCCTTTAGTTGTTTTTATCTCAAGTTTATACAGCACTTTAAAGTATGGATAGCATTTTATATAAATCATTTCACTTGGTTCTAACCGCAACCTCATGAGATAGAGGCTGTTGTTATCCCCATTTTACAGATGAAGAAACTGAGGCACAAACAAGTTAAGTGACTTGGCCAGTGTCATATAGTTAGTGTCTGAAGGAATCAAACTCATATCTTTTTTAATCCAATTCTGACACCGTATACACTATCCTGTGCAGCTGACTCTAGCTGTTGTAAGGAAATCTACAAAAGCTAAAGAAACATACTGTACAGCAGAGGTGTCAAATATGCCACCAATGGGCCACATGTGGCCCACAACACTCCTGAGTGTTGTCCAAAGCAAAATAAAATGTAATTGGTAAATATTTAACAAAATTGTATAGCCCCCATCTATTTGCACTATTTTCTAAATCATTTTTACTCTTCACAAAGACATGATCAAACATTCAAATTCATCTACACAAAGGGCTGCCTAATATAAGAATAAAAGCACACATGTATATAGCACATTACAATTTCACAAAGTGATTTCCTTACATCAATTCTATGAGATTGCTTGAGCAAGCATTATCCCCACTTTATAGATGATGAAACTGAGGTTCAGAGAGGCTAAATCACTTTCTTATCATTCCAACCACAGTAAGTATCAGAGCCAGGCTAAAACCCAAGCATTCTGCCCCCAAACCCAATACTAATCATGCTACTTTTACAGGTACAAACAGCCTTATATGATCTCAAAAGCACAAATTTTGATCTTCAGTTGTACTCTATAATTATGGTGTGAGAACAACCATCAGTTTCAGTGAAAGACCAGGAACAAGAAATATTAGTTTTTGTTTTTCTCACATTATTTAGATCTACTACATTAGAGGCACATAGCCTTCCTGTTCTCTGCTCTTCTTCCACTCCCACTTTTGTGCTCACCTTTTGGTAAATTGGGGCAGCACAGAGAATGCAAAGACCTACCCCTGAAGCAAGCCACTGATTGCCATCTGCTGGCTCAGCATTGCTTACTCAGTATCAACTGGTAATAAACTGAAATCAAACGCTTAACCCTTAATGAAGTGAAATAATGTGATTTGCTGTATAGGCAAGAGCTCTTCTTCTTTTAGGGGAAATAACAGCAATAAGTAAGGGAGAGGGAGAGAGGGAGGGAGGGAGGAGGGAGAGAGAGAGAGAGAGAGAGAGAGAGAGAGAGAGAGAGAGAGAGAGAGAGAGAGAGAGAGAGAGAGAGAGAGAGAGAGAGAAAGAAACAAGCCTATCTTAATCTTATCTTTGGGAACTAAGAAGAGATAATGAAACCTATAAAGAATGTTTTCACCCATCAGAGAAGCACCCCATGCTTAACTGTCTTTTCTGTACAAGATAACTGTATGTACTAACAACGCAAGCTCAATAATTTAGAGCTCTAAGACTGTGTGTGTGTGTGTGTGTGTGTGTGTGTGTGTGTGTGTGTGTGTGTGTGTGTGTGTGTGTGTAAAAAGGGAGAGTTAGACAAAGAGGGAAGGGGGAAAAGAGGGAAGTAAAGGGAAAGAGGGGATATAGGAAGAGAGGGGAGGCAGAAAGAAAGGAAAGAACAGGAAAGGAGGAGGTGGAGAGACAGAGGAAAGAAGCAAGGAGAGGAAAGAAGAGGGTGAAGAAAGGAATAGAGAGGCAGAGATATAGGGAGGAGGGAGGGAGAGAAGGAAGGAAAGACCAACCTCTACATGGTTGTAATTCTTTTAATTGTAAGGACATTGAAACCTTTTTTATGTAATATTCATTGATAGAGCCAAATTTAATGTGTCCTAATATTTTCCCAACCTTCATCCTAAAATACTGACATCACTTCTCACTGGGGTGGGAGGAGGGGGAGAGAAGGGTTTTTTTCCAGTAATGACTATCTCGGTCATGGCCAAATCTAACTAGGAAATCTTGAACCTGATTTGTTGCCATTATATGCAGGTCTTGAACATCAGTGCTTGCCCAAAAGACTTCCAAGGACAAAGTCAAGGCCAAAATAGCCAGCCTATGCTGGAAACAAGCCAACACATAGGTTGGAGAGCACTCAGTGAATTTACCTCAGCTTAGAAATAGCTCTTGGCTCCTGGATGAAGACAGGGCTCTGAGTTGGGGGAATAGAGAGCAGATTACCATGTTATGAATCTAACTGATGTTTTCAATGGCTTCTTACTCTCCATTCTAAGGTCTCACTCTTGAGAGTTCTCTACCAAAATGCTTTGTATTTTAAAATCTATCTCCTACCTTATCTTACATGTTTCCTCCCTTCATTGCCCAAAGACCAGTCTATATTCACCTCCATGTCCTCACCACTCACTCATTTCTTAATGCTTTATAATACAAATTTCATCCACAGCACCCTGTTGAAACATCTCTTTCCAAGGTCACTTTATGAACTCTTTGTGAATAACTCCAAAGGTATTTTGTCCATCTCCAGTCTCCTTAACCTTTTGGAACACCTCCTCCTTCTGAATATCTGCTTCTTCATTGAATTTTATGACATTTTCCCATTATCTTTCAGATCACTCATTATCTGGCTCTTTTGATGGTTCTTCATCCTTTTCCCATCCCTCAAATGTATACGCACTGCTTTTTATTAATCTACATTTCTCTCCCTTAGTAATATCATCCACTCCAATGACTTCAACAATTGCCTCTATGAGAATCAATCTAAAATATATGACTCTACCTCCAACTTCTCCTGACAGCTACACTTTCAGATGTCCAACTCACACACAAATTCTTATGTTCTTCTAACATTGTAAACAAATCTTTAAAAAAAAAAACTGAACCCACAATGCTCCCCTCAGACTCTGCTGTTCCCCTTAATATCTCTTTTCTGTCGATGACTTCATTATTCTCCCAATCACCCAACCTCTGGAGTTACCATTTGAAACTTTCCTATACACTACACTCTCACAACCAATAAGTATCCAATTCCTCTCAATTTTACCTCAAAAAATATTCCTTATATGCTCACTTTCAGTTCAATTCTCACTGAAATCACCCTTTGTAAAGCCCTTTCCTGTTTTCATCAAGAAAGCATCCTAATCATTCTTTCTGCTTCTTGTCTGTACCCTCTCCAATGTAACCTTCACATTGCTGTCCAAGTGATTGTTAATATACCACTGTGATCACATCACTCTTCTACTAAAAAACTTTCAGTGGCTACAAAATGTATTCATTGCTGAAAATGGAATTCAAAGCTTTTTACAATATGGTCCCAATGTAATTCTCCAGTTTTAGCTGATACTATTCCCCTTCATTTAATCTATGTTCTAGCCAAATTGGACTATTTTCTTTCCCTGTTTCTCATCCCGCCTCCTCCCTCCTCCATAAGTCTACTTATATCATCACCCATACTTAACATGAATTCTGCTTTTCTGCCCTATGGCTTTCAGAAAACCATTTCTTCTCTCTGGGTCTTGGTTTCCATATGATTCAAGTGTCACCTTCTATAACATTCTGATTCCCCATATTTGCTAACAGCTTCCCCCTGCCAAAAATATTTTGTATAAATTTTGTGTTCATTTAATTATGTACGGATTTCTTCTGCACATTAGAATGTAAGCTCCTTGAGGGCAGAGACTGTTTTGTTTTGATCTTTGTACCTCCATCACTTAGCATGGTGCCAGGTACATGAATGCTGGTTGACTAATACATGAAAATAGAATGCTAATTGCAAGAAGGGGTGCTATGGATAATGTCAAAATTCAGGTTCTCTAAAAGGTATTTTAATTGCCTTTGACAAATATTTCATTCACTTGGGGTTGGGGAATTTTTAATAGTAGATTTTTTTTTCCCTATTTTAATTTTGACTAATTTACGTTCCTCGAATTCAGTCTGATTGGGTGGGAGAGGACTGCCTGGCATTACCCCGCAGTTGCAGGAGAAGCTGGCCCAGGATGAAAATTTTGCTGTGGCTAATCCTGATGTCAATTATTGAGACTTGGTCATATATTGTTTTCTTAGCACAGATACCAGACAAAGCATAAGAAACACTCAAGACCACCAAATGTGACCAAATTTTGAAAAGAAGCTGCGATATGCTTGGCCTTAGTTCATTTCAAGGAGTGATTTAGCATCTCTTCCTCCCTACTACATGTGTTTCTTTTTAATTATTTCAGTGACTCCTCTTTCCTCGAGATCCATGAATTTTGGGTCATATTTGTATCATTTGTCCAACCTAACAGGGACAGCTAGGTGGCACCATACATAAAGCACTGAGCCTGGAGTCAGGAAGACTTGAATTCAAACCTGGCCTCAGATACTTCCTAGCTGTGTGACTCTGGGCAAGTCAGTTAACCTCAGTTCAGTTTGCCTTAGTTTCTCATCTATAAAATGATCTGCAGAAGGAAATGGCAAAACCAGTCCAGTATCTTTGCCATGAAAACCCCAAATGGGGTCACAGAGAGTCAGAAATGATTGAATAACAACCAACCTAGTGACTTCAATCTTCCCTTGCCAGGATAAGGAACTTATTTTTCAGCCTACATGTTAAACTAATTCAGAAGTTCACTTAGAATCATAGTATTTTAAGTCTAAGGGACCTAAGACATAAGTCTTTTTGTTTGATGGGTACACTGAGGCCCAGAGAACCACGTCACACAGCGAGACATGGTAGAGCCTGTTCTAGAACTCAGGTCTCTGGAAACCCATCCAGGACTCTTTCCATGATTCAGTATTGTCTCTTCTCCTACAAAATGTCACCCAGAACTTAATAGACTACAGATGCATAGAGAATGTCAGAGTGGAAAGAGAACTAAAGCAGGAATCAAAACACCTGAGTTTTAAACTTGGCTCCATCTGCTTCCTTATTGTGTGGTCTTGGCCAAGTTATTTAACCCCTCTGAACCTCAGGTTTTTTCAACTGCAGTTTGAGAATAATAATCCCTCCCCTGTGTACCTGCCTCGTAGGACTGTCAGATTTCAGAGATTCACAAAAGCACAAGAGGTCAGAGGAAGATGAAATATTGTGCTGGAGCCAGCTCTTACCAGCTGCAGAAAGTCATTGTCAAAATTTCAACGTGATCGTTTGTTTACAACTGGGTGCTAAAAATCAGGGCTTGATTTATTATTTTATTGATTGCTAGACTTAAGAAAATGATGGAGAAAATGTTAGTATGCAAATTAAACTTAAAAGTGTGTTGCACAGTACATTTTTTTGAGAGCTGGTTGTTAAACGTTTCTCAGTACTCTATTGGGCTGGAACCTGTTCATCTAGTTCAGCTCTGACTTGAATAAGGATCCCCTTTACACCATATTTTATGGGTAATCATCCCATATTTGTTGGAAGACCTATGAGAGGTCTTCTCCTACCCCCATTCCACTTCTGGATAACTCTAGATCATAGAGTTTTTTTCCTCAGGTCAATCATAAACCTGCCTCTTTGCAAGCCACCCCCCCACCCCCACCATATTATTCCTAATTCTGTTCTGTGAAGCTGATACTCCAGATGTGATCTGACCAGGATACCATACTACAGGTATATTATCACTTCCTTATTCTTGGATGCTATAGAAAATGTTACATAAATGTGAGTTATCATTATTAAAATGAATAATAGTTAAAGAGGAGATAAAGAAAGCCAAATTTGGCCAATCTATTCCAAATGCTTGGTGGTTGTTTTTTTTTTTTAAATTTTCCATTTTTCTTTTGAGGAATAAGCCAATGTAGTAAATCCAACTTAATCTAGTTCAGGGATCCAAGTAAGAATAAGATAATAAATAGTCATTTATAGCAATACTAGTAAACTATTTTTCTTTTCTTTCAAAGCCCAATTTACTATATGATGTATCCTTCACAATGGGATGGAAGGAGAGCGATGGGAAGTGCTTTGCTCTCAACTGAGCTTCCCAAATTGGGAGCTGTTTCTTCCTTTTTTTTAAAAGCCTTCTAGGCTCTCTATAAGTAAATAGAAAATGCTAACCTTAGCATATTCAAAGGAGCATTTTAGCATGCAGCAATTAGGTTATCTCTTGGTTATTTATTTCTCCAGCTTGTTATTAGCCCTGTGAAGAATATTATTCTAATTATGCCAGCCCAATCAGCAGTATTGCATGTCCAGGCTCATCTCCATTAGTTTGAGCTTTGTCTTTCACACTGTGATACTAATTCAATGAGACATCAAACATTTAAATCGACCCAGGATGCCGAGGTCAGGCAGTTTTGCCCTTCCACTCTATTAGCACTCGAGTATAATTGTGTTTGTCACTCCCCACATGACTAATACTATCAGGGTGACTATCAGAGCACAAATGAGCAATGCACTAATATATTATTTTGTTCTATAATATCAATATGTGTTTATTCAGTGCTGGTAGAAGCCAACTTGAAATGTGCTCTTGAGCACAGTAACCGTATGCTACTATCTTCCGCTGAATTGTGGATTCATGTCATCGCTGGAGAGCATTTGTATCTGGCCTAAATGAGAAAGGGGGCTGAGTCTGTGGGAAATCAGCATTTAGGCCCTTAAAATTTAGATCCACCAAGCTGGACCAAGCACAGCCAGAGGAAGCCACAGAAAGAAAGGCAGAATTTAACTAAACCGTTCTGTACTGCTTCCTTGGCAAAGCAGCTTTGGTGGCCAGGTTGAGGAGGAGTAGAAGCCAAAGGGATTTAAATAATATAAATTTAGAGCACAAAATCAACAAGAGTGAATGGCTCAAAAGAATAAGGGTTTTTTCTCTGAACTGAGTGTTAAAGAAATAGGAAAGGAAAAAGCAGCTGATATACAAGCTTTCTATTCAGTGATAGAACAGGGAGATAGGGGACATATATAAAGAGCACCTTGCTAAGAGTGAAGGGACCTGGGCTTTCTCTTCTACTAATTAGCTTTGCGACCTTGGACAAAGTGCTTCACCTTTCTGTAGATCCGTTTCCTTATCCAAACCAGATCACCCCTGAACTCATTTCCAGCTTCAACATTCTAGGATTCTAGGAATAACACCTAATCATTCCCACTGCTTGAGTTGTTTGGCCTAGATTTTTGGCATTGAGGTCCTGTGATGCTTCAGGTGCGTCTGTCAATCTTACTAAGAGGTACACTTGAATATTTTATAAAAAAAAAAGTCCATATTGCCTGCATTTAAAAAAAATTGTTCATACCTTTTTATCATAGTCATTTCTGAATATATGCTCCTTCAAAAAAAAACATCCTTTATACACAACACTTCATCTCCCACCTCCGTGTCTTTGCGTTGGCTGACCCCCATGCCTGGAATGCTTTCCCTCTTCACTTCCACCTCTTAAAATGCACATTTTCCTTCATAGTTCAGCTCAGTCTGTCAATAAACATTAATTAAGTGCCTGCTATGTGCCAGACACTGTACTAAGCACTGGGGATACAAAGAAAGGCAAAAGACAGTTTCTACTCTCAAGGAAATCACAGTCTGATGCAGGAGACAAGTTAAAAACAACTGTGTACAAACAAACTAGATACGAGACAAATTGGAAATAATCAACAGAGGGAAAGAACTGAGAGTTTAGAGGGATTGGGAAAGGCTTCTTATAGAAGGTGGCATTTTAGCTGGGACTAGAAGGAAGTCAGGAAAGGCAGGAGGCAGAGATGAGGGGAGAGAATTTCAGACAGCTGGTGAAAATGCCTGGAGTCAGGAGGTAGTGTCTTGTGTGAGGAACAGCAAGGAGGAGGCCAATGTCACTGGATTATAGAGGAAGCAGGGGGTGCGGGGTGGAGAGGGGTGGTTTAGTTGTAAAAAAAAAAAACTGGAAGGAGGGGGCAGGTTATAAAGGCCTTTGAATGCCAAAGAGGATGTTACGTCCGATCCTGGACATGACAGAAAGCCTCTGGAGTTTATTGAGTGGAACAGTGAAGCGGTCAAACCTTAGGAAGATCACTTTGACAGATAAGTCATGGAGGATGGATTATAGTGAGGAGAGATTTGTGGTAGGGAAACCAGCCATCAGCATCATCTTTTATATGAGGTCCTTTCCTGATTCCTCCAGGGGCTTGTACTTCCTTCCCCTACCCTTCCCCATTACTTTGTGTATGTATACATATATATTATATCTATACTCTACATATGGATATAGATATAGATATAGATATATATGTATATATTTTGTACATATCTATATGTGTATGCCAATAGATTATAAGCTCCCTGAGGACAGAGACTGTTTAATTTTTATCTTTACATCCACTGCACCTAGCAGAGTGCCTGGAATGGAGTAGCTATTTAATAAATACCTGGTGACTGATTAATTGATTGACAATCTTCCAGCTCTCCAACAAAAGGAGAGTAGTGCATTGGTTATTTCAGTCACAAAGAGCTGAGCATTTTGTTATTCATTTTCTGTTTATATTTTAATAGGAATTGTGTGTGTTTCTTAGTTCTACTATCTTCATTCTGCATTATTTATACATATCTTCCCAGGTTTCTCTGAATTCATCACATGCATCATTTTAAATTACATTCCTATGCAATAATATTCCATTACTTCCATACACCACAGTGTGTTCAGCCATTCCCTATCCCCTCCATTCTATATGCTTTAATTTGATTATTATTTCTTATAATTCAAATACAAAAAATATTAGAGATAAGTTATATTTGAAAGGAAAGAATTGAGCACCTACTATTCATTGGGCACTGTATTAAATATTTTACACTTTTTAACTCATCTGATCTTCCCAACAAGCCTGAGAGGTAGGTACTAATTATATCCTGATTTTATAGCTGAGGAAACTGATATAGGCAGAAATTAAGGGACTTTCTCAGGGTCACACAGCTAGTATCTGAGGCAGAATTTGAACTCAGAGCTTCCTGACTAGGCCCAATGTTTTACCCACTGGGCCACCTAGCTAGCTATCTAGAAAAGGAGTCTTAACCAAACCACAGTCAAAAACATTATTGATATCCTGAACACTGACTCATATATCCAATCTTGAGATCGAATAGTCAAATAACATCTCTCATTTGATCTTGACAATCACCATTGTAGATTAGGTAGGCATCATTTATCATCCTCATCTTCTAGAAGAGATAACCAAGGTCCAGAAAGGATGAATGCTTCTCCCTGCTTCACAAGGTAGTCAATGGCATTACCCAACTCAGATCTTTTGACTCATAATCCAATATTGTTTCCAGAATACTATGTTGACTTCTACCCATACACCCAGCATGATAGACGCTCTCATAGGAGCTGTGCCCAATGCTAATTTTCCCTAGTCTATGCCCTGTCTCCATCTCTGCTTACAGGGTATTCTGAACAGGCTGTACTTGGCATCACGCCCAGTTTAACTTATCTATCTTCTCCAAATCATAAACTTCTTAAAATAATGCTTGCATGTGCAAAGATATGCATTGAAAGAAAGTGGAAGGATAAATCATCCCTAACCTCAGTCGACAGGTTCAATGAATTAAACCAATGTGTGTTAATTGAAAAATTGCTCTTTATAAATACAGATAAACTTAAAGAGACATGATTAAGTACTTTTTAATAGCTTTTTAAAAACTCATCTTTGCTTTAAATGCCCCTTAGCTGTATTTTTTTCTGGTTAATTTTAACATTTTTTCCACGTGCAACTCCTAATCACCTTCTCATTTCTGACAGAATTAGACACGAAACTTATGTCTGAGTCTTGGCTTGCACATTAATGCTCACCCGTGACAAGGTGACACCTCAGGACAAATAAGTGTCTAAGCTCTCCAGACCATAGGAGCACCAACAGAAACAAGCATGCACCTAAAAAAAAAAAACCCACCAAAGTTTTACCAGTGCCTTATATGTTTACAATACAGTCATTTCTGAATCTATTCTCTTACCCATAGCCTTCCCTTATAACAAAGAAAGAGTTCAGCTAAACCAGTCAACACAAGGACCACGTCTGAAAGCATCATCTCTGAAACGATTAGCCCAGGCAACAAAGGCTTGGGCTATTCACATAATTTCTTAGCCACCCAAGTACAAGAGCCCAGAAAATGAGGAACAGCAGCTTCACATGAGGCATACACCATGGCAAAAAGGAAAGCAGAGTTGCTGCATCCGACTGAACCAATGTTGTATCCTTGGTGAATATTCTCTCTAAGCTATTGCTCAGTAAATCTCTTTTTAAATTGTTAAGCCTTTTCAATTAATAGTTGAAAAGCATCACATTTCATTCTAATCCCAAACATGACCCACCAGACTAGACTAGTCAGGCCTGACCTGGAATGCTTTCAAGCACCACACTAGTCCTCAGTCAGCAGACTCTTATTTTATTCCCAGCTTTAAAGCGTGTTCCTTTTATCACAGATTTAGATTAATTTAGATTATTACTTTATTTATCGTTAGTACATTATTATTACTTCAGATTAAGTTAGACGCATTTTGATTATTTTAAGGAATGTGCAAAGCACTTTTACTGACCTGAAGCTTCTCATAACAGCGAAGGTCCTTTGAAACATTTTACTGGTGTTTCTGTGTGGCAGCAAGACCTAGAATACCACTGCTTCTGGATTAGATCAGGGATCATCAAGCTTTTAAAATGAGCATACTAAGGTGCCAGCTCTTTTCATTCAGCAGTGTTGAGTAGGGATTAATCACACCACTGGCTAAAGATTGCTGAAATAGAGAGATTTCACTCCCATATCAAGATACTGATGAGGGGACGGGAAACATGACAACTGATGGATAATTCACATAGATGGCAGTGGCTTGTCTTTGGCAGCCACACCAGTTTACTCATATTTCCATATGGTTGCTCACTTTCAACAGAGACTCTTAACTTGAGGTCCATGGATTTAAAAAAAAAATTCTGATAACTGTATTTCAACATAATTGGCTTTCATTGTAATCCTATATATTTTGTCTTAAGAAACATCATTCTGAGAACTTATCCATGGGCTTCACCAGACTACCAAAGGAATTCAGCACACACACACATGCACACATGCACGTGCACACACATATGCATGCACACATGCACACACCACACACACACACACACACACACACACACACACACACACACACACACACACACACCCTGATCAAGTAAATGATACTCATTAGGCAACACGATGTAGCATTGCTATCCTAAGATCTAGAAGGCTGTGGGTGCTCATGGGAGGTCTTCAGCAAAAGTTAGTGTCCACTTGTCAGGTATGTTTTGTAGAAGAGATTCCTATTTAGAATCATCCTATAATAAATGGCCTCTGAGATAACTTCCAACTCTGAGACTCTGTGATTCTTATCCTAGCAGTTAGATGGCACAATGGATAGAGTGCTGGGCCCAGAGTCAGGAAGGCTCCTCTTCCTGAATTCAAATCAGGCCTCAGACACTTCCTAGCTGTGCGACCTTGGGCAAGTCACTTACTCCTGTTTGCCTTAGTTTCCTTATCCATAAAATGAGCTGGAGAAGGAAATGGCAAATCATTCCAGCATCTTTGCCAAGAAAACCCCAAATGGGGTCAGGAAGAATCAGACACAACTAAACAACAAAATCCTAGATTTGTATTAAATAGTTTTGTCTCTGGACAAATCACCTTTTCAACCTGTGCTTCTGTTTCCTGATTTGTAAAACAAGGATAACAACCATAACAGTAAAAAGTTATATGGCGCTTTCAGTTCCCAAAGCACTTTATATATATTATCTCATTTGATCCTCACAATAACCCTTTAAAGAAGGTACTATTATCACCCCCATTTTGTCCCCATTTTGTAGATGAGGAAACTGAGGCTTATAGAAATTAGGTGGCTTGCTCAGGATGCCACAGCTAGTATGTATTGAGGCAGGATTAAAACTCAAGTCTTGCTCACTCCAAATCCATCACTTTAATCACCTGACTGATTATAACAATATCTTCTTTCCCCAAGAAATCATAATAGTAAGAAAAATAATAGTTGTGAAAAATGTTTCCAGAAGCTGAGGGTTGGGGGAGCTAGGTGGTGCAGTAAATAGAGCTCTGGCCTTGGAGTCAAGAGGACCTGAGTTCAAATCCAGCCTCAGACAGTTGACACTTACTAGCTGTGTGACTCTGGGCAAGTCACTTAACCCTGAATGCCTCACCATAAAGCAAAAAAAAAAAAAAAGAAACTGAGGGTTCTTAGCATTTTTTATTTGAAACATGTATACACAAACCTAAGCTGCAGATAGCAGAGATTCATGGTTACATATGCAATTCCTTTTCTATTCTTCTTTGTATAGGGAAATGTTCATGTTTGTTGAGGTTTATCAAATTCATAACAACAAAAGGGAACTTTTTAAAGTTTATGGTTTTATATAAAACTGAGATATCTGGAGTACCAATGGTATATGAATAAGGACATCAGTGGGGTCTATGAGGAAACAAATGACAACTATAACTTTCCATAACTCTTTGTTGACATTCAGTTCTTTTTCAGTCATAGCTGACTCTTCATGACCCCATTTGGGGTTTTCTTGGCAAAGAAACTGGAATGGTTTGCCATTTTCTTTTCTGGTTCATTTCACAGATGAGGAAACTGAGGCAAACAGGGTTAAGTGACTTGCCCAGGGTCACATAGCTAATAAGTATCTGAGGCCAGATTTGAAGTCAAGAAGATGGGTCATCCTGATTTCAGGCCCAGCACTCCATCCACTGCACCACCAAATTGTGGGTAGCATAATCTTTTAGATCAGGAGAAGAGGGGAGAGCAAACCCAAACAAAAATGAGATGCCATTTTGATGAAGGATTTCAGAGACAATATTAGATATCTCCCACATGCTCCCTCTGATGTCCACTGCAGTGACCACCACTTCCCACCTCCCTCCTGCCCCACCAAAAATCTAGGAAAGATGCTGGGCCGATCTCTTGAGCTCTGAAGTTCTGAGCTGCAGGCATTGCCACCATCTCCCCCACCCCACCCCACATTAAGCAGGGGGCTACCAGGTAGCCTAAGAATGGGCAAACCAGCAGAGGAAAGCAAAGGACAAGTCAATTGATTGGTAGTTTGATCAGAATCATCAGAAGCCCCTACACTTCAATTTGGGTAAGATGGGTAGACTCAGTCTTTTTTTTTAAACTGTTTTAAAAGAAGAAAACAGAAAGCAGTAGACTCATGATAAGTCAGAGAAGTCAGGAGAGGAAAAAGAAAAGAATAATCCATGTACTGTGCAGAAACTCATTTATTTATGCAGGCTTTCCATTTATAAAAGATGTGTTTAGGCCTCTGGGTGCATGTTCATAATAATTAGTGCTAATGAATATAAATGATACTCACAGCTCAACCTGTTCACTAAGGATCCCCACATCATTCAGGCGAGAACTGAGCACAGAAAATGAGATTTGCACCATGTTCTTGGGCTTGAAGATGATCCAGACAAGATAGAATACCAAGGAATATATATATATCAAAGAGCAATTCAACAAGTCAGGAGAAATAGACATCCGTGGAATTAGAGGCTATTGGCACACAGGTAATAAAGGGGCATATAACCTTTCCCTCTAGCTGAGCCCCAGAGATATTTGTCCTTCCATAAGCCTGTTCACTTCTGCAAAACTCACAGCTGAGAAAAAGGTTGACATATTGGCAAGAAATCAGAGAAAAGCAAGAAAAATGATAGGCAGTGGGCGAATGACATATAGTATGAAAAAAAGTATGAAAAGAACTAAACTTGTAAAACTTGGTCAGGCAGCAGCAAACTGGAGGAGAGCATGTTGTGGCAGTGCTGTCTAGAACTCATAAATGAAAGATTTGACCCTTAACGATTTCAACTATCTATCAGGCAAATGATTCGAATGCAAAGGGAAAGGGCCTCCAATAGCCACATTAGATGTTGTGCTAAAAAGGAAGTGTGTTATTCACAGAAAAGCTTTCTGAGTCCTCACAAAGAACCTATTGATTAATTTTACATGGTCTTTATGAGTTATGCTATCTAGCTTCTCAAGTCTCTATGAGACTAGAAGCAGTATAGAGGGAGGAGAGAGAATAGGGAGAGACAGTGCCAGACACAGAAAGCAGCAAGATGAGCTGACAGTCTGATTTTGGAAGGAAAGAGGGATGGATTAAGGGGAAAAGAAAGAAAGCAAGAAGATGAGCACTTATTAAGCCCTACTCTGTCAGGAACTGTACTAAGTATTTACAGACATTATTTCATTTGACCCTCACAATAACCCCGGGAAGTAGGTCCTATTATTAGACTCCGATGTCCACTACTGTGACCACCACTTCCCACCTCCCTCCTGCCCCCACCAACTGAGGAAACTGAGGTGAGGTTAAATGACTTACCCAGGATCACGCAGCTACTATCCAAGGGCACATTTGAACTCAAGTCTTCTTGACACTAGGCCTTGCACTCTAACCACTGCACTATAAAGGCAAAAATATTTTTTTAAGTCCTAAGCACTCAAAAACCAGCAGTCAGAGGCTATTTAGCATACGAGTAAGCAGCCTTATCTACCACAGTAATCTCTGAGGATATTACTGCATTTAAAACACTGTGCAATAATTGGTGTTCATAATGGTTATGCTGAATCCTCAAGGAAAGTTTCTTGTGTTCCTCATGTTCAACTTAAAAGGCAGGGAAGTGTATCATACACATTAGAAAGACTTTTAATAATAGTATTTAAGATTACAAGTTTGTAAACAGATAGGTTCCAGTTATCTGGAAAATGAGTGCCTTCTATAGTTTGTTAGCTCATATTAGTCTTTTAGAGGCTGATCACTCCCAAACTGGTAAGTTTGGATTTCTGAATCTCCAAAGTTTCCATATACATAAACATTCTCAGATCTCTCCTTTTTCCAGCAAAAGAATCTTCTCTTGTCCCCTCTATTCCTTCTACATCTCACATTCAAAGTACTGAACAATAAATTCATGTTGTGGATAAAAACCACGTGATTCTTATCAGTCTCTGCCACCTTTTTTCTGCTTTTTTGTCCCTATCATTCTGGAAGTATGAGGATGCTGCACAGAACTTCAAGGTCACAAAACTGAGTGTTGGTCAACCAAAGATCACTAAGAAACATTATTCCATGGGATACTTGGTCATCTTTCCTTGCAGGTTCCATGATGAGTGTAGGAAAGAAGACCGCCATATGGATACTTGTAACTTAGGTGTCAATTATCTGTTGCAGAGGCTTCAGGAACTAGAGAAATTCTATAAAGAACTGCACAAGATCCTCCAAACCTACTCAAAATATAGCCTGATAGCGGAGTGGGGGGAGTGCATGAACCTTACTCTCATTGGAACTAGCTCAAAGAGGGAAAAATATACACACTCAGTTGGGCATAGAAACCTATCTTACCCTACAGGAAAGTAGGAAGGGAAGAAGACAAGAGGAGTGGGGCAGGGAGGGCAGCTGATAGAAGGGACAGTGTATTGTGGAAGATAAAAGTCAGAAGCAAAATACTTTTGAGAATGGACAGGGCGAGAGGAGAGAGTAGGATAAATAGGGTGGAAATAGGATAGAGGAAAAAATAGAAAAAAAGATATAGCTTGATACCCGGTGACTTCAATAAAATAGTGGGCATAGGGAGACAGTAAAAATTATGCTAGAAAATATAGTTCACACTAAGAAATGAAAGAGACTCAAGACTTGCAGATTACTCAGAAGTTTCACTCAGGTATACCATGAAAAATTTCTTGAAGAAGAAAAGTAAAAGGCAGCACTAGAAGCAGCAAGCATAGAACAACATAAAAAGTAAATTTGACTATATCTTACCTCTTAGAAAACAACTAGTTGCCAGTATGATAGCTGCGGGCATAAAGTTGGATTACCAATGTAGAGTAAAAATCAATAGCAAATTAGAAATAAAGAAAATGATGAAAAGAAGATACTGCATTCAATTATAGTAGCTCCAATCTGAACTATTTAAATAAGCTATTGACTCTTAAACTGTTAACTAGATCTTTGTAAAAAATAAATAGAAAGATAAGGGCAAGGGTATTTCCTCTGATAATAATTATTTCTTAGAAAAGTTTAACCAACGTAAAAATGATTGCCACAATGAGGAGGCCAAAAGAGCCCTGAAACAATATTAGCCAGTAAATACTTGATGTATCTAAGCAGAGAGTTGGGAAGAAAAGGGAAATGCCCATTTAGAACACAAGCTAGCTAATAAAAACACCATGGAGGAAAATAGGAGATTATAATCAGTATCACCTCACAAAACAGAATAACAATGGCAAGGGAAATGAGCCATAGAAAGCCTGGTGTGATATCTAATAAAGGCAGATCATCCCAGAGCATTTTTAGATGAACATAAAAGGACAACAAATAAAGGCGATAGTAAAAAAGCTTCTCTCTGGCACATTATTCTTGTCAATGATGATAGGAAACTACCACATTCAATGCTAACACCTCCGTAACCTATTGTTATGTTAGGAAATGAAAATGGCACTTAGAAAGATGACATCAGGAGGAAGAAGAGCTGGATCAAACTACATATGGAGAGAGGAAATTTCTGTTTAAGATTACACATTTTAAAACTCAAGGACTGGTTTTCAACAAATCTTAAAGAAAGGAAAATTTCAGAAGAATAGAAAGTATAATGGATAGTATCTTTGAAAAAAAATTTAGAAGTTTATTGAAGAGAACAATAACTAGCAATCCATAGACCTACATTCTTGTTACTATAAAACCTTTAGAAAATGTCTATGCGCATACTAAGAGTACGCCTGATTAAAATATAAGAAGGAAACAGGAAGGCTTTTGCAAACAGTTTTCATCTTCAGAACCACACAATTAAATGACAGTTATATAGAATGCAAAAACCCTGTATTTTTATTTTTTAAAGGAATTTAATTCTACAGACAAAATGCAATTTTAGGAGCTCTCCTCCCATGCATATATTATAAGTTCCTTAGAAGAAGTAGTCACAAAGATAATTGTATTCAAAGTTCCTCTGATTATCCATAACAAGTGAGGCACAAGATGGAGAGATGTTAATTAAAAATGAATGTAATTAATGTAATGGAGGTTGTCAGGTACACTGTCCAACTAAGTCCCTCACCAAGTAGATGGTGGTCCTCTTTATGCTTCTGTTTGTGCTAACTTCAATGAATCTTAGAATGCCACAGGGCCTCCTCTAAGGACACCATGGCCACTAAGAATCATGAAATCTTAGTGTTGGAAGGAACCTCAGTAGTCAACTAGTATATTCCAGCACTTCTTAAAAATTAAAAAATTTGGCAACAGTAAAAGATTTCTGCACGCACAATGACCAAAAATTAATTAAAAATGAAACGTGTAATGAATCCAAGGTGTTTCTAACAGCGCTTGCCCATGTTGCATCATACAACTTCACTGCAGCCTGGGTTCTGAACACAAAGCATGCACGCTTTGTACTGTGCATGCCCTCAGGCCATGCAATGCCAATCAATACTGCCAAAATGAAAAAAGTAGTTGCAAGTGGAAAAAAATTTAAGAAGCCCTGTTCTAACCAATACCTAAAAGGAATTCCTATTATAATATACCCAACACACAACCATTTAGTCTAGGCTTGAAGATTAATGAGTGAAAATATTACCTCCAGAGGCAGCTCATTCCACTTTTGAACTGCTCTAATTGCTAGCAACTTTTTCTTGATACCAAACCCAAATTTTTCTCTGCAACATTTATTCATTGCTTCCAGTTGGTCATCTCTCTCCTCAATATGATGAATATTTTTAAATAGTTGAAGACAGCTGTGGTTTCTTCCCTTAGTCATCTCTTCTCCAGGCTATATATCCCCAATTCCTTCAACCAAGTCTTATATTACAGGGACTGAAGTCCTTTCACCATCCTGGTGACCCTCCTCTGGAACTCTCTAGCTTGTCAATGCCATTCTTAAACTATGGCACCTAGAACTGAACTCAAGATAGATCAGCACAGTAATCCACACAGGAAAAAACAAATAAAGAATATGCATTTCTCAAATTATAAGATATAGTGGAGATAGATAGTTCATTGAGTTAGTCCACCAGAACATACGTCTCAGACAATGAGCTAGGCCTAGAATTGTATAAGAGATCAAGCTAGATCACATTTGCAAAATTGTGCAATACTTTTAATCATCTCAAGCTGTTTCCTGTCACCAAAACCCATCATTTCAAAAGCACCTGTCTTCTGATATTATATGGCTATAATAAGTCATGGAATACCATGACCTCAGAAGAATCAAAATTACAGATGACCCTAAAAATTGTAGAAAGATTCTTGGTAAGTATAAGTTAGCTGCAGCCTATCAACAGAGATGACTCGTGCATTTTTAAAACATCATCAAGAATAAGTTTTTCTCATTATGGGGGAGGGTTGATTGAAATAGGGATCTCCCTCTACCAGTGCAAATTGGCAACTGTTCTACAATTTACATTCCTCAAGAGTTGCCTGTAGCACTGAGAGGTTAAGTGACTTGGCCTGTATTACACAGCCAGGAGGTGTCATAGGCAGGACTTAAATCAAGATCTTCCTAAATCTCTGTCCACTATGCCATGCCACTTCTCAATAACATTTATCACAAGAAAAGGACGTGTGCCAGTCATATAGTAAGACTATGAGAAAACAGATAGACAACCTGAGTGTTACCTGGTATCCATATTAAAAGAATCATGAGAAGGCCTCTAATATATTTGATAGATTCTCTAAGAAGCATTTATGGGAGGAGTTGGACAAAATTCACACAAGAGAAGGCATGTATTGGTTATGATCTATCTGGGAGGAAGTACCCACCCTGATGAGATCATGGACTCATTAAAGCATTGAAATGTATTCCTATGCCACTTGAGGGTTATAGTAGGCTTTGATAAATGTTTATTTGTTGATCTGGATTGAGTACAAGGTCCTGTAATGTGGTGAGTCTATCAGGGCACAGCCATTGTATGAATCTCAGCTTTAAAGAGTCAAATTTAGTCTTACATTATGACACTGTCTATACATTGGCAGTCAATTAACAAAACAACTGATTGATTTGCACAGAATTGCACACCATTTCACAGAAGGCATGGAAAGAGGAAAAAAAGGCTCCCCTCCGACTATGGATCCTGGGCTTGGCATTCTAGGAAAACTGTAACTTGTCTACAATCTTCAGATGCATGGGAGCAAAACAAGCACTATTCCCTTGTGCCCACACTCACTCTGCCCCAGGTCAGATTTCAGCTGGAATTTGGACAAATGGATTTTACAGTAGACAAAGAAGGAGTCTTCTTGAACTCTTCCATTTCATCCCCTGGGCCACATTAACACCATATGCCTGTAGAGGAATCCTATCATTTGCAGATGAAAACATCAACAGACTATATATGCTCCCAAATGATTTTAAATGGCGACATCCATCCCAGTGGAGAATCTTCTGCTAGAGAAAGCAGTGGAAGATCCTTTAGCAGGACTGCCAATTAGATGAGACAGAGCAGTCCTGAATACAAAGTAGTAAACAGTCCTACTCTGGCCCTAGGGAATGTCTAGAATAACCTTCTACATTATCCATCTCAAATTTCCATGATTATGTACTGCATATCTAATATACCCCTACACAGAGTAAATATATTATTTGTGTATTTGATTTCCCCTCCCCATTCTCAGTAATTAAGCCCACGAGTATTACATTTATTCACTTGAGAGCATTCCTTTCATTTGACAGATCAAAAGATTAAGCATATACTTTTTTCTCCTCTTTTCAAATAATATATGCTATACTCCAGCAACTGCCTCTGTAGTGTTCACGTATTTTCTGGTATAAACATCACTTTCTTGAATGATTGACTCTCAGAAAAATTGTTTGCGCTTGGGCTTGGCCACAATGAAAACTGGCCAAAAAGAAAATGGGAGTAACAAACAGGACTAACCTAAGGGTCTGAGGAAGGTTTAATATCTGAAAAATATCACTAGAAGTGCTAGGTTTTTAATTGCTATCCCGTTTATACCTTGGTATAGATGAAATATCTAGAAGTTGATTTTAATAGAAAATAGAGAAGGAAAGTAAAAGGGAAATGAGTATCTAGGAAGGGATGCCTCTAAAGATCTGGACATGAAACTGAAAGATTTAGGGCTCTGAAGACAAACTTTGTTTATCCCAGTTTTACTGATGGTCAATCCTAACCAGCAAGTGTTATGGTTGATATTCAACGCTATCCTATTTTGGAGGCTATACTGTAACATAGGGAGTAACCAAAAAGATGTTAAGCTCCTGGAAGGCAGGAACCATGTTTTGCTTATCGCGATATCTGTGATGCTCCTTGTCTTGCCCCGCCACCAGGGCTTGTGATAGTGTATTAAAGATTGTTCACACAATAATTTTTCTGAAAGGAAGAATGAATAAGGCAACACAGTATAGAGACAGGAACAATGTATTTTTAGACAGAGAATCTGGGTTTAATTCCTAGGCCTGACATTTAATATCTCTATGACAATGAGAAAATTCTTTAATTGTTCTAGGCTCCAGTTTCATTATCCATCAAACAAGAGGGTTGAGCTAGATGACGTATGAAGTCCCAGAAAATTATAGATCCATTATCCTATAAAATAATAGGATAACTATAGAACATCTAACTGTTCTTGAAGGGTTCAAGTCACCATATCAAAAATCACTGTATTCTAGAGTGCTGAATTGTGATTGTTGACAGTGCCTCAGCAACTGTAATTATCATTTGATAATTACAATTGCTGAGGCACTGTCAACAACTACAATTTAATACCTACTTGTTGACTGAATGACAGTGATTTTTAAAAGACTTTGGATAACAGGAGAGGTATTATAGAGCAAGATGAGAGAGAGAGGAACAGAGAAAGAGCGACAGAGGGAGGGGAGAGAGAGAGAGAGAGAGAGAGAGAGAGAGAGAGAGAGAGAGAGAGAGAGAGAGAGAGAGAGAGAGAGAGAGATTTTTATTGTTCAGTTGTTTTTCAGTTGTGCCAACTCTTTGTAACCCCACTTGGGGCTTTCTTGGCAAAGATACTAGAATGGTTTGTCATTTCCTTCTCTAGCTCATTTAACAGATGAGGAACTGAGGCAAACAGGGTTAAGCAACTTGCCCAGGGTCACACAGCTAGTAAGTATCTGAAGACAGATTTAAACTCATGGTTTCTTAACTCCAGGTCAGACACTCTATTCACTGCATCACCCATATGATACATGTACATAGATATACAATCTTTATCTATATCTGCACATAGAAACTTATGGGCATTATATACATATACACATATTTATATACAATACATATACACATGTATGAATAATACATATGTACATGTATATACATACATACAAATGTACACTATGCATATGCATTATGTGTCTGTGTATACAGTATATAAAAAATAGGCCAATGAACTTGACTTCAAGTCATGGAAAAAATTTAGAACACATCAGCAAAGAGATGGTTAGTGAACATCTAAAAAGGGAAGTGATGTCCACAAAAACTCAGAATGACTTTCTTTTTTACAAGATATGGCAAATATATATATTTAATTTTCTTTTTCTGACAGGATTATGGGTTTGGTAGATTGGAGAAATGATTTGTGTTAAACTCATCGACAAAATGGAAGGATGTGGGCTGGATAATAATAGGTAGATTTGGAACTAGTTGAATGACTATATCCAAACAGTAATCGTTAATAGTTTGGCATTACCTTAGAGGTAAGCCTGGAGTGGAATATTCCAGATGGCAGAACCAGTATTAACAAAATAAATAAAAATCTAACAAAACACAGATAACATTTTAAAATTAAATCAACATGTAGCCTACAGGAATCGTTATTATGTCTTAGTGACTCCTCACCCCACTTTCTATTTGAGTTTGATGCCACTGCTGTAGAATAAAACCAACTCCTGTAACAATATAGAACTCCATAGGAATGCATTTTTAAGGTCTCTCCCACCCCAACTCACCCTCTTATCCATGCATGGTGGGGATTTAGCCAAGGGTAGGTATTAATAAGGAAGTTTGAGGTGGGAGGAAAAAAAGTTCAGAGGGGTAAGGAAATGTTGAGATGGAGCCTACTGAAGACATCTCTGATCTTGCTTTCTATTAGAATTACCAAATTAAAACTAGCCTAAAGGGGCAACCAAAACATGACACACGACACTGTTTTTCCACACAAATCATCAGCATTTCTATATGTTACCAACAAAACCTAGTAGGAAGAGATAGAAATTTTTCATTTAAAATTATTATAGATAGTATAAGTACTTGGAAGTCTGCTTGCCAAGATGCACACAGGAACTATTTGAACACAATTATAAAACACTTTTCACACAAATAAATACAGATTGACTAATTGGAGACATATCAATTGTTCACGGCTAGTCTGAGCCAATATAAGAAAATAATAATACTACCTAAATTAATTTACTTATTCAGTGCCATGCCTATTAAGCTACCAAAAAGTTACTTTATCGAGCTACAAAAAAAATTAAAAATTAATCTGGAGGAATAAATGGTCAGGAATATCAAGGAAAGCAATGAAAAAAAATGTGAAGGAAGAGAGTCTGACAACACCAGATCTCAAACTATATTACAAGGTAGTAATCATCAAAATAATTTGGTACTAGATAAGAAATAAAGTGATTGATCAATGGAACAGAGTAGGTACACAATATACAGAAGTAAATGAGTACATTAACCTAGCATTTGATAAACTCAAAGATTCCAGCTATTGCAGCAAGAACTCACTATTTGGGGAAAAAACTGCTGGGAAAACTGGAAAGTAGTCTGGCAGAAATCAGGCATTGACAAATATCTCACACTGTGTATAGAAAAAGCTCAAAATGGGTACATGATTTAGACATGAAGGATCATATAAGCAAATTAGGGAAGCATGGGAAAAAATGCTTGTCAGATCTATGATTAGAGGAAGAATTCAAGACCGAACAAGGGATAAAAATGTTCTTGGGAGGTAAAATGGTTAAATTTTATTATGTTAAATTTAAAATTTTTGTGCAAACAAAATCAGTACAATTAAAAGAAAAAGAAGAAACTACAGGAAAAAAATTGTGGCAAATTTCTCTGATAAAGGTTTCATTTCTCAAATATATAGGGAACTGAGCCAAATATACAAAAAATAAGAGTCAGTCACCAAGTGATAAATGGTCAAAAGATATGAACAGGCAGTTTTCAGAAGAAGAAATCAAAGCCATCAATAGTCATATGAAAAAATTCTCTATATCACTAATAATTACAGAAATGAACATTAAAATACCTCTGAGTTACCACATCACAACTGTCAGATTGGCTAACATAACAAAAAAGAAAAATGACAAATACTGGAGGGGATATGGGAAAATAAGTACATTAATACACTGTTGATAGAGCTGCGAACCCCTTTCTGGAGAACAATTTGGAACTATGTCCAAAGGGCTATGAAGCCTGTGCATACACTTTGACTCAGCAACACCTCTACTAAGTATCTACCCAATGAGATCAAAGGAAAAAGAAAAGGACCCCTCTATACAAAAATATAGCAGCTCTTTTTGTGGTGGCAAAGTCTTAGAAACTGAGAGGATACCCATCAAATGGAGAATGTCTTAACAAGTTATGGTATATGATCTTAATGGAATACTATTATGCTATGAGGGTGGTTTAAAAAAAAATCTAAGAATACTTATACAAACTGATGCAAAGTGAAGTGAGAGGAATTTTGTAACAGTAATCAACTGTGAAAGACTTAGCAACTCTGATCAGTACAATGCAATGATCCATGACAATTCCAAAGGACTTACGAAGAAAAATGCTATCTACCTCCACACAAAGAATTGATGGGCTCTGAGTGCAGATTGAAGAATAATTCTTTTTCTATTCCTCCTTTTTCTCCTTCTTTATGGCTAATTTGGAAATACGTTTTTCATGGCTTCATATGTGTAACAGGTATTATTTTTCTTGCCTTCTCAGTGGGTGGGGGAGGAGTAGAATGAGGGAGAGAATTTGTAACTGAAAATTTAGAAAAAATTCAAAACCCCCAAAACAAACAAGCACTGTTTTTTGGTGTGTGTGTGTGTGGAGGGCGGGAGAGAGAGATAAGATAGTGGTTAGGCTAGTTTTGTACCAACCAGTTTCCAACCCTATTCCTCAGTCACCCTTTTTCTTTTCTTCTATAGGCCAAATGGATTGACTTACCTTGTTTCCTTTCCCCTAACCTGCCTGTTGCTTCCAATTATGGTATCTCTCCTCTTTGTCTCATCATTGAACAGGATCCCAAAGCAAAGACATAGCCCTCACTGGAGGCTTTCTAATGGATTTTACTGCTAATAACAAAAGGGAAATAGAAGGGTTGCTTTAAAGGCTTCCTTCTTTGGGCTCCCCCCTACCCAACCACCTTTTTTTTTTTTTTCACTTAGACCGGGTAGGGAAAGTTCGTTTATGTCTTTCAGGTGCTAATGGAGGTCTTTTAGTCCACAGAGTACTAAAGTAAGATCCATCAATGTCAAAGGAAAAGCAGACTCAGCTGGTTCAGGGCATTTTGTTGCTGGATTTGGGATGGCAGGCCTGAGATCTGGGGGTCAAGATCTTGACGGGGTAAGGGTGTAAAAGATTGGGAATGGTACAAAGATTAGAAAATGGGCCTGCCTGGGGCCCTGATGGAAGATCAGAAGGAGGCTAATAATGGTGATAAAATGTAGTCTTTGCCAGCATACACTGTTCCATTTTTTGTCTTTGTATCCCTGGTCCCTAGCACAGGGCCTGGCACATTAGAAAAGCTTAATAAAATGTATGTTAATTTGTTGATAGACTGACTGATGGTGCTAGACAAGTATGAGAGGAAGGGACAGCCTTATCTTCTTGTTCCTCCCTTGCTACACTGTTCTTCCAGATTGGTAGAGTTGGGGTAAGGACAGGAAGAAATTAAGGCTATGTTAGTAACCTAACAGACAGCAACAGCTGGCCAAGGAGGGAAAGAAGATGATAGTGATACCCCTAAGCTGTAGCATGAAGTAAGAAGGCAAGGGGAGTTTCTATGGTCCCTATATCACTGGGTAGGTATGTATGTCCATATGGAGCATTAAAATATCATAGCTGTACATATGTGTAACAGGTGTGAGTCAGGCATCTCCCAAGTCACCTTATTGATTGGTTGCTACTGTCTGACTAACCAGGATTGGTGACAGTTACAGAGGATGAACTCTTTCCAGAAGAGTCAATTTCCTCCCACTTCCAAAGACATGCTGAAATGCAGACCCAGCCATTTAAGTTCACTGTCCCTTGAGTTTCCTGAGCAAAATGTAGTAAGGTGAGAACTTTCTGTCTTGTGCCCACCCACCCAATATAGAAACTTGCAGAAGAAGCACATGCCAAGTAATTTGTGCTTGTCCTGGAGGCACAAGAAGGGGATTCATCGACTTCACATTCCTAACATTTGGCCTTTTTATTGCCTTTTTTGAGCACAAGTTACAAATTAACATTATTGAGAATGGTTTTTCCATGCAAGCTCAAAAATTTGAAGGCTTCAAGAGTTGGAACATAGAGCTTCCTATAGGTAGAAGACTTCCTTAGTATTGTACTTCTTGGAACAGAAGAGACTTCTCACCAGAAGCTGAAGCTGAAGATCTAAAATCATGCCACTGGTAGGATAAGAAATCTGAACTTATCAATCCTGATAAGGTTGATTTGATATGAAAGCACAATGGAGGTGAATGGGAAATATTTGTTCATGGACTTTGGTGAGTCTTTTGCATCTTATGTATTTTCAACGATGGATGAAATACCACTGTTCCCTAGCCAATATCAATATTGATTACCTATACAGGAGTGAGGACCTTCTTAGTCACATTTCAGAAAACAATGATACTGGTTATACCTAAACTTTATTTCGGAGATTTCTCCAGAGTCTGGTATGGGTATGAGCCAAAGAGAGATAATGACCCCTTTAAGCATCCTGGGTCACAAGTCACACCTGTGTATATTAGAGTAAATCCACACAAAACTGTCTCTTTGCATGGAATGTTCTTCTTCAGCCTCTTCACCCATTATATTCCAAGGTATCTTTTAAAACTCAAGGTAAATGCCACGTGTGCTCGAAGTTGCTCTCTTACATAGCACCTGGTTTACTCTCTATTATTTTATATTATAGTTATTTATAAAGGTAACATGCCTCTACTAGATTGTAAGCTCCATGAGGGCAGAGAGCATGTCTTATCTAACTTTTGAATATGCTCAAGTCTTAACCGCCATATTATACTATTCTTTTGAAAAACTATGAAAATTGGAGAAGAAAAAAACATAGGGAAGATATGATACATGTTTTTAAATAATTGAAAAACTCATGTAAAATAGGGAAAATTTCATTTAAAGGACAGGTTGAACAATTGCTCTATGGCTTCACTTAAAATCCCTATGACACCTAAGACCAAAACACACCTTGCTCCTCACCACTCCTCTATATGGTATCTTTCCAATTAGAATGTAAGCTTCTTGAGAGTAGGAACTGACTTGCTTCTATTTCTATCTCTAGCCTTGGCACAGGGCCTGGAACCTAAAAATCTCTTTATTCTTTCCTTCCTTCCTTCCTTCCTTCCTTCCTTCCTTCCTTCCTTCCTTCCTTCCTTCCTTCCTTCCTTCCTTCCCTCCATCCCTTCTCTCCCTTTCCTCCTTTCCTTCCATCCCTCTCTTCTTTCATCTTTTTCCCTCCCTCACTCCCCTCCCTCTTGTTTTTTCCTTTTTTACTTCCCCCCATACCTTCCCCCCTCTTTTTTCCTTCCCTCCCTTATTTCTCTCCCTTTCTTCTTCCTTGTTTCCCTTCCTTCCTTTTCCTCCCTTCCTTCTTTCCTCCCTTCCTTGCATCCTCCTTCTTCCCTCTTCTCCCTCCTTTTTTTCCTTCCCTCTCACCCTCACCTTTCTTCCTTCTTTCTCTGTTTTGCCTTAAGGGACAAAAATGGGAACAATGACAGGACATTGAGATTAATAAGCCTAATATAAAGAAAGACTTCCTAACATTTAGAGCTGTCCAAGAGCAAAAGGGGCTTCCTTGCAAAGGGGTGAGCTCCTCCTGAGGGAAAGCTACAGCAAAGCCTGGATGATCATTTTCAGGCATGTTGTAGAGGGAATGCTCATATAGGAACAATTTGGACAAGATGGCACTTGAGTTTTCTTCCAATTCCAAGATTCTGGGATTCTGAGAATGAAATGACTCCAAAAGAATATTTTTATGGTTTCTGAATAATTACCTAAATAAATTATTTGCTATGAAAATTAATAAAAATTCATCTCCATTCCCTAGCATACTCCACATGCAATTAGGATACAGTGACTGACCTCATTATTTCTCACACCAAACCTTTCTTTTGGTCTCACCAGATCAGATTCTCCTGCTGATGCCCTCTGCAACAGACCATCTCCCACATGCCTCCAGGTGCTTTTGGAACTGAAGATGTTCATTATCAGTCAATTTCATTCTGTAGACCAGCTAAGCTGCTGGTTTTGATGGTGATGACATACTTCAAACCCTGTTTTTCTCCCTGATCAGCTGCTGAGAGTAGTTCCATTTTTTAGTTTCTCTGCTTAATTTCCCTTTTGGGTTAAAATTTCTAAAGCATGAAATAAGTACCTAGCTGAGTTCTGTGCAGCCTTCTCACTTTTCAGTGTGGCTTCAAAGCCATTCATTTCCATTTAAATTTATAATCCCTTTTTATAATTAGGCCCCCACTTTTCTCCCCCCAAAAGGCACAACTTCCCTCAAAATTATGGAGATAAGAATTTAAGGTCCATCAACAAAGCACTCATCAAAATCTCTGCTATTTACCCGTACTCCTAAATATATCAATTCTAATAATGCTTTCAAGATGTTATTGGCTGTGTTTGTAGGTATGTCACTTAATCTAAATGCTAGCTATTAATCTCACCAAATAATCTCTAAATTTTAGCTGCAAAATGGACATAATACTTTTCATATCATTGTAGTGAGGAAAACATTTTGTAAGTGATGAAGTATCTCATAAATATGAGTTGTTATTGTTAATTGTGTGCATACTTAGCTGCATCTATGATTTCATCAATACTAATTATAATCTCTCCACATATTCTTTCCATCTTGTACCATTCTCTTCCATGTCCTTTTATAAACCTTCTATTAGATGATCTATCCGACCTACTAAAAGCTTTCTTTTGGGCCTTTGAATACATTGATGCACCAATATAACACCTGGAGCAGTTAGTTGTCTACTCTCCCTCATTCTTTCTGTATGACTGGTCCATCTCTTCTTCCAATTAATCAACCATCAAGTATTCACTAGGTGCCAAGCACTGTGTTAAGTGCTGGGGATAAAAAAGAAAACTTGAAAAAGGCCTCAAGGAGCTTACATGCCAATTGGGGAGACAATGTAGTACATAAATAGCTATGTACAAGACACATACAGTATAGACACAAGGTTAACCTAAGAGGGGACTACACATATATGTATGCATATGTGTATATATATATATATATATATATATATATATGTGTGTGTGTGTGTGTGTGTGTATAACTATATGTATGTCTATATGTGTATGTGTATGTGTATTCGTGTATATATACATACACATATACACACATACGTATATACATATATATTCTTAATGATGTGTTTTCATCAACTTGACTGGAAATATGCTACAGCCTACATATACTCAAACTTCATCTTTCCTTGCCCTTTGGGTCTTTTGAGTTGCAATCATTATTGCCGTGTCAACAATACTATAACTCTAGTATAAAAATTACACAAAAAGATATAAAGGAAGCCAAAATTCCTAGCTAACTCTGTGGAAAAGGAGTTGTCATCTCCTCCCTGCTTTGGCAGCCTGATGAAACCTATGGATCTTTTCTCAGAATAATGGTTTTAAATGAAAAGAAAAATAAAATATATAAGATAACAAAGGAACCCAATTATATTGAAGTACAGTTATTAATTGTGAGTATACATATATACATATATGCATGTATGTATATATTTAAAGTTTGCAGAGGCCAGGTTAAAAATTCCTACTCTAATCGGTTTGTTGGCACATTTATTGAATATTTTATTGCCAGATTTTGACCATAGAACCTGGTACCATGAAGGAATTCAAAACAGTACAGTGGTACACAATTTACTTTGGATACAGTAAAATAATTATATTTATTTACTTATAGAGTAAACCTCACTACTTTTTACATCTTTACAAAACCATTTGACACGCAATGCATTCTCCTTTTGCAACGATCACTTGTTTTATATATTTTGGCTTTAAGTTCACAAGACTGACACACGACAAGTTCTCAACCCATTCTTATTCTCAACCTCCTACATAATTTCTACCTTTCATAGTATGTGACATGGTGTAGAGTTGTGTCATTGTATTACATCTCCATTTGGGAACTTCTATAATTCTGAAACAATTTTGTTTCTCACTATATTGATATATTTCTGAATTCATCATTACTTCAAAGGGGTAAGACTTCCTGGCCAACTAGAAGTTTAAAGCAAACACAAAACATCATTTTGGGTAATGTTTTACAATCTGATGAGTATGTCCAGTTCTAAAAGCTCATCTAAACTTCTGGCAATGGTTTCGGTATAGCTTTGAATGAAAGAATTTCATTAGTAAAAATTACATTTTTTCCAACCCACAGTACTCCTGTCATTGTACTCTTTTGCTCTTTTCTTGATGGCAAAGGTTGTCGTTGTTGTTGTTGTTGTTTTTACTGGTCTCACTACTTTTTCATCTTTAAGAATCAGATGTGGTTTGACTTCCCCACACCAGTCAGTACATTATATCTAATAGTCGCTGAAGTGTGCTCCTTAAGAATTGCAATTTTTTAACATTTCCTTAGAGTGCTATCCAGTTTTTAAAACCACAAAATTAAGAACAAAATAAAGGAGAGCAATTAAGCATATGTGTGTATATGCATATACGTGTGTGGATATCCAGATTAAACTGGTTTTATCTGGTCAAGGGTTGATATTTAGAGTCAGGCTTGATTTAGTAGAAACAAATACATATGACCATAGTTATCCCCAAGATTAAACCATACAAGATTATTACTTGTCCATTAGTTCTCCTGCTAATAGAAAATGGTATTATCTTCAAACACTTAAAAAAAAATTAGAGACACATAGAATCATAGGATTTAAAACTCGTGGGGACATTATGTATCACCTAGTCAAATGGCCTATTTTAGCAATCAAGAAAATTAAGGCCAAGAAGATTATGTCATTTGCTCATGAAAAAAAGATTTCAATGGTCTAAAATAAATACAAATCTATCAGAAAATCACACTAATTCAGAATTCTTAGTTTGAATCTCTAAATATTTCAAACATTTTAAACCAAACATCATTTTATTTCAAAGTTAGACATAGTAACAAATGAGACTAAAAAAAAGTATAAAATAGCCCTTAAGGAAAGGAGGGAAATAAGGATTAATTAAGCACCTACTTGTGAAGCATAAAGTACCAAGTATTTTGCAAATATTATCTTATTTGAGCCTCACAAAAACTCTGTGCAGTAGATATTATTATACCATTTTACAGTTGAGGAAACTGAGGCAAACAGAGGTTAAGTGACTTGCCTAGGGTCATATAATTTATAAATGACTAAGGCTGGATTTGAAGTCAGGCCTTGTGACTCCAGGCCCAGCCCCATCTAGCTGTTTCAAGTGTAAAAATATGAGTGATTTATATGAGCATGACAGTTCTTAAATGGGTCCTTATACAATGCTTTAGGGTATTTGACCATAGATAGTTATCTGTTGAATATTTTAAATGTTTCTTGTAATATTTGTTTATAATTCAAATTTGTTCTGTTAGTGGTAAAATGTTAATTTCATATAAACAGGAAACAATCCAGTCCTTGTCTGAATTGCCTCAAATTCCTTTAGTAGAACATGAATTAATGTAATCTTCCCATAGAACAGGATATCTATTAACTAAGTCAGAAAATTAAAACACTTTAATCAATGTGGAAAATTTAGACCTAGTTTGACAAAGGATGCAAAGAGAGTTGACAGACATTCACATGGGTCCTGCATGGATCAGGGATTTTTAGTAACAAAGAAGAGGGTGAGTTTTATAGCTTCTCTGGGCCTCATAGTAGATGCTTGTTGTTAATGTAGGCTTTTGAGTCTTTGAAGAATCAAAGAATTAAAACTGCTGTTCACTTAAAGGGCAATGGAAAGAGATGGTAAAAATAAATGGCTACATTGTAATAGTAAAACTGAACTGCATAAAAGAATTGGCATAAAAGGTGTCATCTTTCACATGTGACAAGAAAAGGAGGTTGGACAATCACGTAGTGAGAGGGAGCGTAACCGGTGTACAATCCACATCCTGCTCTGATTGCACCCACATCATGTTAAGAGACCTAGAGGAAGGTCTCTAGCATCAACATTCTGTGAACCTTTTGTGGAAGATTTCTGAGGGAGTATGCATAGGAATAAATGAGAAGGCATGGATGGTAATTACAGAAAATTAAATAGATAACTTTGATTACATGAAGCTAAAAAGTTTCTGCACAAACAAAATTAATGTGCCTAAGAAAGGAATTGGTCAAATAGGAAAGAGAAAAAAACCTTTTTATCAAATTTCACTGATAAAGGTTTGATATCCAGTACAAATTTTGGTACCTGTTGTCTACAACCCTTGAGAATATTCTTTCCTCAATGAGTTCAGATCCTTGTTCACAGTCTTTCTCAACTTTTGCCTTTATACTAGGGTACTTCAACATTCTTATAGGTATTCCCTCAAATATCCTAATCTCACAGTTCCTCAATTTACTCATTTCACATGACCTACTCCACCTCTTCTCATCAACCCACAGAGATGGTCATACCCTTGATCTTACTATCACTCACAAGTCTTCTGCTTCCCTATTCATGAGCTTTGAAATTCCTTTATCTGATCACGATCTGTCATTCCACCTTTCCCTTGGCCTTAAAAAGGCCTCAGAAAGCCCTGTTCTTTGCCCGCCCCTTGACCTCTAATCTCTCAGTCTCTCCGTTCTTCCCAGGCTGTTACAGCCGCACTAACTAGCCTCCTCACTTCCCCACTTTGACCTGTCGAGGAACCAGTTCAACTCGACTTTGTCCTCTTGTCTTGAGTCCCTTGCCCCCCTTAGCGTATTGTTGGTGTTGACCTTCAAAGCCTCAGCCTTGGATCCCTCCCATCATCAACTGCCTTCGCTTCTGCATATGTCATCCTGAATAAATCTGGTTGAAATCAAACAACTGTACTAACTGGGTCCACTAAAAATTTGTTAGCCCAAGTGGGTCCTCACTGGTGCGAGGGAATTCTTTTATACCTCCCTAAGTAACAGACATTATTAGCACAATATATCTTCAAAACCTCTTCATCCCTTCTCAAACCTGCTATGGCTCCCCTCACACACATGCCCCACTCCCATTATGAAAATTTTGTCTTATATTTTACTGAAAAAATTGAGACCAATCACCAAAAGACTGCTTTTCTCCCTTCCTCCTCATCTCAAACAGATGCCTTGTGTTGCTGTCTCCTTCTTCAGCTTTTTCAAATAATAATGTGGGCCTTCTCCTTGCCCCAGCAAACCCCTTTTCATTCACAGTAATCTCATTTCATCCCTTCGTTTCCAACAGATTGTTACCTTTATCATCCCCATTCTCTCACTTATTTTTAACCTCTGTCTACTGATTGCTTTCCTACTGCCTACAAACATGTCCCTGTACATCAAGGATTGTCTCCCGATGTGTAGCAAGGGAGTGTCATTGTGTGATGATTCCCAAATCTAATTATACAGCCCTAAATTCTCAGCTGACCTCCAATGTGACATTTCCAGCTGCTTATTGGACACCTCAAATTGGATATCATGTAGACCTCAAACTCAGCATGTCCAAAACTGAACTCATTATCTTTTCCCCAAAATCCTTCCTCCTACTTATACCTCTCTGTTACTGCCAAAGGCACAACCATCTTTCTAGTCACCCAGGCTTACAAACTATGTGTCATTTTCAACTCTTCATTATCTTTCAATCCCCTATCCAATCTGTTGCCATGGCCTCTTAATTTTAGATTTGAAACATCACACATATATGCTCCTTTCTTTTTTTCTGCTGTCACCTTGGTGCAGGCCTTACCACCCCATACCTATAGACTATTGAGGCAGCTACATAGCTACATGGCTTAGTGAATAGAGCACTGGCCCTGAAGTCAAGAGGACCTAAGTCAAATCCAACCTTGGAAATTTACTAGTTGTATGACCCTGGGCAAGTCACTTCTATTTGCCTTAATCCATTGGAGAAGGAAATGGCAAACCTCTTCATTATCTTTGCCAAGAAAACCCCATAGATAGTATTGGAATGCTATAGTCTACAGAGTCATGAAGAGTTGGACACAACTGAATGACTCAACAGCTGCAACACCTGGACTATTGCAATAGCCTGCTAATTGGTCTCTCCCCACTCCAGTCCATCCTCCACTCAGCTGTCAAAGTGATTTTCTTAAAGTATACCTCCCTATGCAATAAACTCCATTGGCTATTTATTACTTCCAAGATCAAATATAAAATCTTCTGTTTGGTGTTCAAAGTTCTTCATAGCCAGCCTTCCCCCACCCTCTTCCAGAGCATCATTGGTGGAGCTTCGAATTAGCTCACCCATTTTGGAAAACAATTTGGAATTATGCAAATAAAGTGACTAAAATGCCCCTACCATTTGATCCAGAGATTCCATTACTGCACTTATACCCCAAGGAGACCCCTGATAATAAGAAAGTCCCCATATACACCATAACGTTTATAGCAACATTTTTGGTAATATACAAAAATCATCCTAGGCATCTATATAGCACAATGGAAAGAGTGCCAGCCCTGGAGTCAGGAAGACTCCTCTTCCTGAGTTCAAGTCTGGCCTTAGGCACTTAGTAACTGTGTAACCCTGGGGAAGTCACTTAATCCTCTTTACCTCAGTTTCCTCATTTGTAAAATGAGATGGAGAAGGAAAAGGCAAATCACTCTGGTATCTCTGCCAAGAAAACCTCAAATGACATCGTGAAGAGGTGGGCATGACTGAAAACAACAAAAATCAATAAAAACATATATAATTTGTCCTCTTTCATACATAAGAGATCATAATTATCATAGTATGAGGCATAAACATTTTGCCCCCTAATTGGACTCTGAGGTATATCTTGGCCTCTGATAACTAATCCAAAGATCCCTGGCAAGATGGTACAGAAGTAACACTTCTAGGGTTTTGGTCCATCATGTAAGACGATCAGGGTCTCAATTCAGTGAAATAATCAATGGACTTTTTTTTTTTAATGAAAAGGAATCAAACAAACTCTTCATTAAACTAGATGGATTAAAATCTTAACTAAGCAAAATGCTCCAGGAGTGGCATGAGCTAGCTAAGTAAGAGGCAGGCAACATAACATAGAGTTGGAATCAGGAATCCTAGGCTTGAAACCTGCCTCAGACACATACTACTGGTTTGATCACAACTGAGTCACTTGAACTCTGAGACTCAGTTTTCTCACCTACAGATAGCAGTACTCCCATGACCTTCCTCACAGGGTTGCTAAGAAGAAAGTGCTGTGCAAACCTTAATTTGCTACTCTTCCAGTCAATAAGCGTTCATGAAGGGTTTACCAAGTGCCAGGGACTTTGCCAAGTGATGGAAAAACAAAGACATATGTGAAACAGCCCCTGCCCTTGAAGAGCTGAAATTATATAATTAAATAAGAGATATCATTGTTAATTGAAAGTTCTAGTTAATTGAAGGTTACATTAAAAAGCTCTTTTATATGTAATGGAGTTGGTCTTTGAAAACCCAAGAGCTGAGGAGATATTAAGTTCACAATTGAAATGCAAAAAAGAGAGGCCAAGTCATTTAATCCCTTTTTGAAGTGTGAACAAGCCCCTTCTATGAATTAGTGACAGAGACAGAGAGGGGGAGAGGGAGAAAGCACAGACCCCCAAAGTAGCAATTCTCTAGTTCCTTTCTCCTTTTGGGCTCTCTCAAGGAAACATGAATCCTTTTCCTCTGTACATTGGGGAAAATCTCTTTACCTTTCTTTGTTTTAAACATTTACTTTACTTTTATTAAAAGCAGTAACCACACACATTTACTAGTCTGGATGTATTTATTAGGAATGCATTTGGGAAGAGACAATAGAGGGGAAAGCATCCACCAGTGAAGAAAGCTCAAACTCTGAGATGTTTTGTTATAGTGCTATCTCTGGCCGAAGGTCCAGAGCTTAAAAATAAAAATACTTTTTAAAAAGGAATTACAGATCCTTTAATACTTATTTCCCAGAGAAGGGATGATTATGCCAGGAAATCCATCTAGATAGGAAGTCATTAGTGAGGGATGAGGCTGCTGTTCTTGCTCGGTTGTGTCTGACTCTTCATGACCCCACTTGGGGTTTTCTTGGCAAAGATACTGGAGCAGTTTGCCATTTCCTGCTCCAGCTCATTTTACAGATGAGGAAACTGAGGCAAACAGGATTAAGTGACTTGTCCAAGGTCACACAGCTATTAAGTGAGGCCTCATTTGAACTCAGGTTTTCTTGACTCCAAATCTGGTGCTCTATCTACTGTGTCATCTAGCAGAGAGGGAGAGTGTAAATAGAAGTAGTTGAATAACACTGCCCACCATACCCCCCATCCCACCCTACTACACATTTTTTTTCTAAAATGTTTTAAGCCACTTTCTTACTTCAGTAAATACAGTCTAGTGAAAGAGAGAAAAGAAAAGTGGCTCTTTTGCTGCTGCTTACAAACATGCTCAGATCTCCCCCACTGTCTCCAAGCCATCACTCTAAACATCAGTGCTCATCATGGAATACTGAGATGTAAGAGGTATAGAAGATTGGGTTGAATGATATGTTGATTTCTAGGTGGTAGTGGTTGTTTTTTAAGATCCTCATATCAGTTTGTTTATATGTGATTTGCCTCTTTTGCCTAAAAGTCAAGCCCAATAAAAGTTTCAATTAATTGAGGGTTCAAGTTTTCCAAGTTATGAATAGCCTAGATCCACTATTTCCAGCCACACTCAAATATATATACATCACCCTATTTTAGCAACAGGAAATGAGTTCAGCTGGTATAATTGAGATAAACAATGCTACTCTAGGCCTGACTTCACAGTTTTATACTGACATTCTTGAACCAAGGAAGACACCTAGAAATACCCCACACCTACTAAATGATCTCACGGGGAAAGAGAACCAAGAAAATACCATGATGTGTGCTGAATTTGATTTTTAAAGACTGAATTCAGTCCAAATAGTCTTTGTGTTCAGACACCGCCTATGTACCAGGACAAACTGCTCTGATGAAAAGCCCTTGATTTAAGCAGTGGGGTGATGGGCAAGGAGCTCTGAATTGGGAATTGGAAGATATAGATTCTGGTTTCAGCCCTGCTTGTAAATTAGCAGCCTCAGGCAAAAAATTAACCTTTCTGGCCTTAACATCCCCAACTATCAAATCAGTTTTGAGCTTGTTATTCTTCAAGTTTCCTTTCCTTTCTGCTGAACGAATGAATAAATTTAAAGGAACTTAAGTGCTTTATGCCAATTGCGGTGCTAAGTATAGAAGATACAAATACAAAATCAAAAACAGTCCCTGCCCTCAAGGAGATTACATCTAATAAGAGGAGACAACACATTTAGGGGAGTGGTGGAGAGGAAAGGGCATTTTGGTTCGTAAAGTTATTGAGACTATGAGTGGAGCTATAGGACAATAGATTGACATGACTGGTCAATACTGTTTTTATCATGGTTCCAGATCTGGAAAGCAACAAAAAAGGAGTGTTTGTGGCTTTTTTTGCTGCCGCCCAGATCACCTCCATTCTTATAAACCTTTTACTTGTCCCTGTCATCCCATCAAGCTATCAGCTTATGTCACTCCTCATTTTCAAACCAAACTCATTGATATTTTTTGAAGTCCATGTTGCCTCTAGGGCTTCACTTCTTATTTACTTCAAAATCCCTTGTAATCTGGCTTCCAACTCCAATATTTGGCTAAAGCTACTCTTTCCAAAGTTACCAATGCTCTGTTAGTTAAATGTTCGCCTCCAGCCTCATGTCTCACATCTCCAACTGCCTATTCAGCATCTCAAACTGGGTGTCCTGTAAACATTTTAAACTCAACACGTCCAAAAGTGAATTCATTATCTTCTCCCCCAAACCTCTCCTCTTCCTAACTTCCCTGTCACTGTCAATGGTACCATCCTCTTTACTGAGGCTCATGACCTACTTGTCATCCTTAACTTCTCACTCACTCTCATTCCCTATATTCAGTCTGTCAATTTTATCTTCATAACATTGCTCATCTGCACCCTCCTTCTCTCTTTCGATACTGCCCCAAATCAGGCGCAGGACCTCGTTATCTCATGCCTAGACTATTGCAATAGTGTGCTAGTTGGTTTGCCTGACCCAAGTGTCTCCCCACTGCAGTCCATCCTCCACTCAGCTGTCAAAGTGATCTCCCTAAGGTGAAGATCTGACAGTATCTCTCCTCTATCACCCCATTAGATTGTGAGCTCAGCTCATCCAGAGCACAGACTGTCTTTTCCTCTCTTTGTATCCCCAGCTGTTAGTATGGTGCCTTGCTTGTAGTAGGTGCTTCAAAACTGTTTGCTGACTGACTACTAAATCCGATAGCCTTTTCTCAGTCTTCACCTTTCTTGACTTTGCTTCGATGTTTGGCAGTACTGGTTCCCTTCTCTTGGTAAATATTCTTTATTCCCTATGTTTTGTGACACTTCTCACCTGGTTCTATTTGGTGAGATTGCTCTTCCTTAGTTCCCTCTGCTGGATCATCTTCCATGTACTACCTGCTTTATGTGGCCATATCTAGGGCTTTGTCCTGAGCCCTTTTCTCTTTTCTCTTTGAATTTTCTTTCTTGGTGATCTCATCAGCTTCTTTAGGTTCCACTATCATTTCTACATAGGAAATTCTAAAATCTGCATATTCAACCCTCATCTCACCTCTTGAGTGCTATGCCTACATCATCAGCTGCCTGTGGAACATTTCCACAAAAATATCCCATAGGTGACCTAATAAGTCCAACACAGAACACCTTATCATATCCTCCAAAACTTCCCCTCTTCCTAATTTCCTTATTTTTGTTGAGGGGACTCTCATTTTTCCAGTCACTCAGAGTCACATTCTTATAACTCTTCAGTCTCCTTACTAGTCCCTTCCAAGAATAAATCTATGATTGTAAGATTCTTGTGACAGACAACTACAGATTCAGCAGCTATTACCTGTATTTGGCTCACTAATGCCATAATCCATTAAAGAGAAATGTTTCGAATGTTGAGGTATGGTTAAACAAAATGAGATATGGCTTAAAAATCCTTGCAGATAATAGATTTGCATCATGCGCAAATGGGGGAATGGGATACATAAAGGGGATGGGATACATAAAAGATAGAGACAGAACACAAAACTGTCTTTGTAGCGTTCCGTCGGCTTAAGTCAGACATGCTTAGGATTAAAATCCAGTCAATTTTTGTTAGAAGTGCCATGACTACGTCCTGACACGACCTGGCTCCACTGCCCTTGCCCAGACTTGTTCATCTCCCATGACAACTCTCCTGCCTCTCCACAAGTGGATCATTATAAACCAGTACACAAGCACAAAGTGGAAAATGAAACTATAAACGATTATGAGCTAGCTTTGAATTGGAACTCTAGGAATGAAGAATGGGTGATGAACAAAGCAGAGTTTAATGGTAGGAGTTTCGGACAAGTTTGAGGACGCTACATGGTCTTTTGGGTCATGTTGTGTGGGTACTTCATTCCTGATCCTTCTATTTGTGACAAAGCTATAATGGTAATAAAGCTTGCTTATCAAATCAAGGACAAATTTAATCTTAAACCATACATTTGTCCTGCCTCACTGACTCTCCACAAGATATTGTAGAAGGAGGATCTAACCAGATCATAGGGAGACTATATGCACTTATATCTTATTCAAATGGAATTAAAAATATAAAAGGAGATGGTGGATAAGTTGTTGTTGTTCTTTGTCCTTCATTCTTGAAGTAGACTGTGATATCAGGAAAATGATGCCATGACTTGCAAATGAATTGGATTTAAGTGAGAGAGGGCTCTGCAAGGTCACCAGCCTCACTTTCTTCTCTGGAGCCATCTGGGCTCAGTGGCAAGATGTAGATCAGGATGACAGATATGGGGTCCTGATGGGGGGAAAGCCCTAAAATACAGTAATAAGTGAAAAACCATAAAAAAAACTGTGAAAGGGTGGAAGTCTGGACATGGTGACCTGTTTACATTATATTTTAGACAGAGTCAAAACTTAAGGTACTGTAACCTATGAAAGCCAAAAGAAGAATATTGTGCCCAGTATGTGATCCATACACAACCTTATGTTTGGGCATGACATTGGCTTAATTCCCAAGCTCATTATTAAGCAGAAAACCAAAAATATCCACCAATCAATAGTAACGCACTCTCTAGCTCCTCTTGCCTTTGTCTGTTTTCTATAATTACTATGAGGATTTTGGGGGTTCTTTGTGAGGATCCACAAAACTGTCTGGCTGTCACCCCAGACCAGAAATTGTCCATTTGTAAGTATCATAACAATTGATTAAACTACTACCTACAATCACTCTAGAGCTCCACGGCCTTTGGTATCAAAAGAACACCCCATGGTATTGGGGGAGGCACAGGGCTCCCCAGCCAGGGGAATTCCAGACCTTATAACTGGAGATGGCCCCATAGTGAATAAGTATTACATTTTAAAAGGATATGTGAGGAAATCTAGGAACTAGAATGGAAAAAACAAGATAAAGAGAATCTGGGTTTGTATCAACAGAAAGAAAAAAAACAGAAACAATATTGTCAGAGGGGTAGAAGAGGCACTAAATAAGGAAATTGAGAAACAGATCACAAACCTGGCAAAAAGACAGGATGTAACAGTAAGGAGGGACTTCAATCAGCACTGAGTGCTCTTTCTGCCGAAAGCAGAGCAACTGAAAAATTCTTGACTTTCCTTAGTTTCATTTCTCACAAGATGTTCAGAAACGACCAGACTTAATTCTGACAGTCAAGTAGGAACTGATTAATAGAAATGATAAGGGTCTTCTTTTTTCCAATTGCTTAACTTTCTTCTCATAATTTTCTTAGATTGCTTTTATTTTTTTCCTGATTTTTCCTTGATCTCTCTTATTTCATTTTTTAATTCCTTTTTAAGTTCTTCCAAGAACTTTTTTGGGGCTTTTGACCATTTGATGCTACTCTTTGGAGTAGGAGTGTCTTTTTTTTTTACCTCACTATCTTCCTTTAAATATGAACTCTAAATACTTTCACACCAAAGTAGCTATCTATGGTTGGGTTCTTTTTCCTTTGCTTACTCATTTTTATTTAGTTGTGGGGGGTGCCATTTTAGAATTCATGAAAAAGAAGAGGAAATCCAGGCATAGTCTAAAACTCATCATATATTTTACAGACTTGATTTTAAAGGATCCAGAGAAAAGATAGGCCAGATTCCACGGCCCTAAACCTGTAAAAAGGGAAGTTAGTCAAGAATGAATTTCTAAAGATGTAAACAAAAACAATTCCAATGACAAATAAATGGAAGAAATGCCTAGAGAAAATGATGTGGGTACACAGGGAATTCATCAATGAATCAATAACTATTAAGTCCTTACTATATACCAAAGCATTGTGCTAGCCAATAGGAATGCAAAGATAAAAATCAAACTATCCCTAGCATCAATGATCTCACTTTGTATCATGGAAAACAACTTGTACACATTTATCTAGATATAAATTGTATATAAAATAAGATACAAGGTAATTTCAAGGGGAAGGTACCACCACTTTGGGGGAGAGGGTGAGAATCGAGAATCAGGATAGATTCCATGTAGGAAACAGTGCTTAAAATGAGCTGTGAGGCAAAGTCAGAATTCTAAGAGGCAGATATGATGAGGAAGTGCATTTCAAGCCTGGGAAACAGCCCGTGCAAAGGCATGAAGGCAAGATATAGAATAATATGCATTAGAAGTAGCAAGAGGGAAGGCTTGAATTTTTTTTTCAAGGTATAGAAATTAGAAGTAAGTGCAGGTAATTGAGGAGGAATGAAAAAAAGTGTCATAGTCTTGTAAGAAATGTGTCAAGAACACTCAAGTTTTTAATGATTATAGAATGCTCAGTGATGAATGCTAAGGACAAAAGGCACTTTCTAGCTATGATGGAGACAAACAGAAGATCAAAGAAGCAATTAGACTGCTGTTAAAGGTGAATAGGGATGGTGATTATAAATGAAGAGGAATGCAGAACTACTTAATTCCTTTGGGGAGGGACTAATAATAATGACTCACATTTGTATAATGCTTACTATGAGGCAGATATCGAGTTGAGTGCTTTACACTTACTATCTCATTTGATCCTCATAACAACCTTGGGAACTAGGTGCGATTATTATTCTCTTTTTGCAAATGAGGAAACCGAGGCAAACAGGTTAAGTGACTTGCCCAGGGTCACACTGCTAGTAAGTGTGTGAGTCCAAATTTTTACTTGGGACTTCCTGACTAAAAGGAACCAGATATCCTCCTGCTATGCCATCAGTGTGTAATATAATATACTAATTATTTGACATCTTGATTTGCATTTTAATTTGCTTGGGTGTGCTTAGCCATGGCAAGCAAAAGCCTGATCTTGACTTTTTATTATTTTTTTCTTTATTTAATGTTTATTTTATTTATTCTTTAGGACCAGACCTGTGATTATGTTCCCCAGTAAGTAAGCTGCCTCTATCAATGCAAACTGGAAATTGCTTTGTAACCTATAGTCTTAGAGAGTTATTTGAAACACTGAGGTTAAATGACTTGCTTAGTATCATATGGCCAATATGTGTCAGGAGGGCCCAAAACTCAGGTCTCCATCACTCCAATGCTGACTCTCTATCCATTGCTGTCATCACAAACCCTCTAGAAAACATGACTAATGTAGAAATATGATTTACATAAATTCATTTGTGTAATGGGTATCATATGTCTTGCCTTCTCAATGGATGGGGGAGGGGCTGAGGGTAGAACTGAAGATAATTTTTTTTATTTTAAATAGGAAAAAAATTCCTTAGAATTTTGCTACAAACTGTGAACCCTTACCTGAAGCAAACTTTTTAGACATTGACCCTCTTCAGAAAACATGATTCAGAGCAGCTTGTAATGTAGGGCATTTCATTAAGAGGCACATCCTCAAGCTTGGTAGTATTCCTCCATGACAGTGGTACATCAGCCAGAAAGTCAGTTCTCAAATGATATTGTCATCATAGAGGTGTTGCCAAGTCTTAAAAGCCCCTGTGGCTTTTTCCAGTATCTCTATCTCACTGGTACTGGTCACAGCCTCTGACGTAGCAACTGAAATCCAATATAGATTTCTGACCATGTTTCATACTGCCAATGGGAAATGCCAGTGGATTTCATACTTGGTTCTCATCTGCTCTGGATATTTAGCTGGTATTGCATCGTGGCATGGCCATAGGACCCCCTTCCCTTTAGGGCACTATAACTTGCTCTGGGAGAACCTGTGATTAGGGTCACCCTTGATTACATATTACCATTGTATGCACCTTAATGACAATAACTCTACCTGAGCTACCTCTTCCTCCAGTATCAAGCTCTGAGATAGCAAATCAGCCAAAGTGCCTTTAAAAAAAAAATTCAGGCACATGGAAAACATAAAAGAGAAAAAAAATCACAAAAGCAATCATACCATTTGAACATAGTAGCAAGCTCTAGGCTTTCTGGAAACATTAGGTTTTTAAAGTCAGTTAAGATTGTATCTGAGTGACCAACTCCCTCCAAGTCAGAGGAGCTGGGTTTGAATACCAGTTTTGTCACTTACTACCTGTGGGGCCTTAGGCATATTACTTACCCTTTCGGATCTCAGGTTTCTCCTCTGTAAACTAAGGGAGTTGGATTGTTGTTTGTCCTTCCTTTCAAAGAGGACTCTCCTGTGTGAATTGGATTTAAGTGCGGCAGAAATGTAGAAGGTCATCAGCCTTACTCTGTCCTCCAGGGTCATCGAAGTCCAGTGGCAAGACAAGAAATCAGGGCAACTGGGATACAGTGAATCACCTTGGTGTCTTCAACATCTGACCAACCTCTAAGAACTCTACAGCAGCTGTTTCAGCCATCTTCATGGCCATTGAAACAAATTGTTCTCATCCCCCTAACACACCAACAGATTTAAGGCCTGTTGGTTACCCTCGGCCTCATTTAGCCCATCTGCAGAAAGTGTTATTGGGGTGTGGCCGCTATGCAGGCTACAGCTTCTTAGAGCCACAGGTGGGAGTCGGGTGAAGGTGGACACCAAAGGTAGATGAGCAACCCCGAAACGTGGCAAACTCTCACACCAGAGGGGCTAGTCCTCCTTGAACATTCCACAAGCCCCAAAGGGATGGAATTAGATGACCTCTGAAGTCCCTTCCTGCTTGAAACTATGATCATCTGTCTTCTGTTTGCTTTTGTATAGCTTGTAAGCTAAGGGTTTTTTTACATTTTTAAATACAATAAAATTTTATTTTAAAATGTAAAAAACTTTCTTAGCCCACAGACCACAAAAAAGCAGGCAGCAAGGAGATTTTACCCCGGAGGTATACTTTGCTGATCCTTGTTTTATCTGTCTCATGTCTAAGGCAGCTTTAGTAATTCCCATTCCATTATATTACAGTTTCTTTCAGTCAAAATTAAAAAAAAACCCATAGTAATATATTCCTGGGATGCATGTAGAACCAGAATCTAACCCATCTTCCTTTTCTGACGAGTTTTGCATTAGCACTGTCCTGATAACCCCATTCAAGAGATCTGTTTCCTGTACCCCAATCAAAAAAAAGAAAAAGAAGGCAGGTAGAATTTAGACATTACAGCTAGGGTGGAAAAGACTCTCTTTCATGTTAATAGATTTCCCCTCTGACTGATGCTGCTCCCCACAACTGCATATTACCTTCCTTAATACTTGTGACAGTCTTGAGTACCTTGAAATAAACTACCTGTAAAAATCCATCATCTCTGGAAGGCATTGCAGGACCGTGGGGAGCTCAGTCTTGTGTGGTCTGTGGCTACACTGAGTCCATATGTCTGACCAGGGTCACACATTCAGAGCTGGAAGGAAGATCAGAGGCCATCTAGGCCAACTACCTCACTTTAGGTGAGGAAACTGAGACTCAAAGAGGTTGTGACTTGCCCAAGATCACACAAATAGTAAGCGGCAGAGTGGGGAATTGAATCCAGGTTCTCTGACTAAATCCAATGTTCTTTCCGCTTTACAGCATCCCAAGAAGCAGCACAGTAGATAGAGTGCCAGGCCTGGAGTTAGGAAAACTCTTCTACCTGAGTTCAAATCTGGTGTCAGACACTTACTAGCTGTGTGACCCCGGGCAAGTCACTTAACCTTATGTGCCTCAGTTCCTCATCTATAAAATGGGCTGGAGAAGGATGTGGCAGACCACTCCAGGATCTCTGCAAGAAAATCCCAAACGGGGTCACGAAGAGTGGGACATGACTGAAACAACTATACAACGACAATAAAAGAAGGATGCTCAGCTCTGGCAAAAGATACTCCTTAAAGTTTATTATATAATAACAACAACAAAAACAACTCACTTTACATACATTGTCCATCAACTCTATGAGGTAGGTAGTATAAGTATCACTAACCATGTTACTTGGCTGAGAAAACAGAGGCCCAGAGAAGCTAAATTATTCATCCATGGTCACATCAGAGGCAAGATTTGAGCCTAGTTGCCCCTGACTCCAAGTACAGCCCTCTATCCACTCCACTACATTGCCCCTCTAAGTCATGGAACAGCAATAGCCAAGTACTTCTTTAACCTGTGTAATATGTACCTTGTGTACCTAGAGAAAATCAAAACATCTTCCAATATGCCATGATATATTCATTGAGAAGGTTTGCCCGAACCTCATTAATCAGATGTTGGAAAGTCTCTGGTACATTAATTGATCCCAAGGGCATAACTAGACATGAATTGTGTCCAAACCATGTCCAAGAAACTGTCTTCTACTCACCCCTGACCTTAGCTCTAAGTCTTCTTACAATCTTTTGTAAGTGTCTTCTAAGTCAGGCTTGTTAGAGATCCATGCCCTCTAGCCAAAATACCCAAGATCACAAGTGGAGAGAAGTTATGAATGAATTAGACTTAGACCTTGGTAACTGATCCAAAGGTAAAACTCACCTGTGCTCTTAGGCAAAAATTATGTCCCATTTAGTAACAAAGAGAGTCAGATGAATCCTTTCCATTGTTAGGTCCTTAAAGGCAACAGCTGTCTTACTTTTGTATTTGTATCTTCGATATTTAACAGAGTGCTTGGCACCTAGTAAGTGCTTAATAAATGTTTTTACATTCATTCACTCATTCATTTATCCCCTCCAGCTGTCCACACAAGCCACCTTGTATCTGCCCTGTTGTCTCTCTGCATCCTAACTAATAAGTGCTTAACTGAATTGAAGAGTATCACCTCTTTTTCTGGGATTGGAAAAAAAGCAAAGAGAGAAAGAGACAGACAGGGATAGAGGGACAGAGACAGAGGGAAACAGAAAGAGAGAGGGAGGGAGAGAAGGAAGAGAGAGAGAGGCAGAGACAGAGAGGGATAGAGGGACAGAGAGGGAGGGAGGGAGAGAGAGAGAGAGAGAGAGAGAGAGAGAGAGAGAGAGAGAGAGAGAGAGAGAGAGAGAGAGAGAGAGAGAGAGAGAGAGAGAGGAAGGATTTTAGTATAGAGAAAAAAAGACCAAATTTAATCTTTTAACATTGAAATAATTGGGATCTAGGGAAAATATTGAGATGTGGAAAGTAATTATTTTATCAGAAACTTAACACATTTTTATCATAAAAACTGTAATGGCAAGCCATATCTTTATAACCCATTTAAGAATATTTTCAGTAGAACAGAACAGTAATACATTTATTCATTCAATAAACATATTAATCAAGCATCTTCTATGTGCACAACACTGTGCTAGGACCTGTGGATACAATAGTAAAAATAAAAAATGGCCCACAGAGAAGTCTAATAAAACATAGAAAGAGGTTAAGTTATAGCCCAGTAGTGGACAGTTGCTCCACCATTCTTTGTAAAAGATTTGCCTTTGTTCGAATTGCTTTTTAAATTATTTTACCATATTTTTTAAAATGGTGAAGTTGTTTTTTTTTAAGTGAGTTCTGATCACATCTATGGACACTGGCATAACTTACAGTTTAGTGACTCCTACAGAATCAAGCTTTGGGTTGATGAATTGTTTACAGAAACAATAACAGGGGGTGGGCATCAGGATGGGAATCTAGCCAGTGGTTTTTAACCTGTTTTGTGCCAAAGACTCCTTTGGCAGTCTGGTGAAACCTATGGACCCCTTCTCAGAATAATGTATTTTTGTTTTTAAACTCATAATTGAAGAAAACAATAAATTTCAGTCAAAGCTTAGTAAAACTAAAGATGCAAGCTTTTCCCATCCAAGTTCATGGACCCCCTGAAATCAATCCAAAGGACACATTAGGGGTTCATGGGTTCTAGAGTAAGAATGCATGAACAAGGCTTTAAGACCCTACAGCCCACAACCATCATCTTGATTCCTTTTCCTTCACTGTCCCCATCACAACTGAACTAACTCTCTAATGCCTACACCCCCAACCTAGTCTCCTTTGACTCATTATTTGTTTCCTTCCTGGTTGTGCCTGCCTGGCTTTGCCATCTTTTGGAGCAGATAAGGAAGAAAATCTTTCTTGATTCTTATCTCAGAAGGATAAAGGCAAGAATCTGTGCATATGAATTGGCTTGGACTTGTCTGAAGGGGTCCCTGATGCTTTCCAATGGCATAATTTCCACGGAAGATACAGCAGCCTGGAAAAGAAATTGATAGGATTCATATCAAAGATCACTTTGACATCTGACTGGGAGAATGGACCAGGGTGGGGAAAAACTTGAGTCAGGAAGACCAACCAGCAGGGTATTGCAATGGTCCAGATGTGAGGTGATGAGAGCTTGCATCAGGGTGGCTGTAATGTCACAAGAAATAAGAGAGCATTTAGGAGAGATGTTAGAGTAGAAGGTAGAAATGACAGGACTTGACAATGGATTGGTTGAGGGGGACAGGAGGATGAGAGAAAAAGGGAGGTGTCGAGGATGACACCTAAACTGTGAGCCTGGCTGACTTCGAGAATGGTGGTATCCTTGACAGAAACAGGAAAGCTAGCTGAAGTGGCAGTGGGGTGAGGGGAGGGTTTAGAGGTACAGATAATGGTTCAGTTTGGGACATATTGAGTTTAAGAGTCTATGGGACATCCACTTTGAGATGTCTAATGGATGGTTAGAGGTTCAAGATTGGCAGAGAGAAGGAAGGAAAGGAAGGAAGGGAGGGAGGGGGCTAGAGAGATGAGGAGAATGTGTAGTTCAGGGCTTAGGTCTGTGTATAATCTGCATAGACATGACTGAAACCATGAAAATATAAATTGACCATGTATCAGCTGGGGAAAGGTTATAAACACTTTGGTCTAAATTACTCATTCACCTTGTTCTTAGGTACCAGTTCAGTTTGGGAGATTTTCCATCCTTTTAGGGGACAAATTTTTTATCTGTGCTTTTATATAGAATTAATCAACACACAATTCTTAAGTTCCTCTCTGCACTAGTCTCTTTGGTAATTTCTGGGGATATAAGGAAACATTTTAAAAACACTCCTTACCCTCAAGGAGTTTACATTTTGATGGAGAATACAGGAATATAAATAGGTACATACATGATACATATAGATGTCGACAAGGACTAGCCTACGTACAGACAGGCGATACAAATTCCCCTTGCAGAGAGTCTGCTTTTAGAAGAAACTTGATGGCCTGTAATGAAAGAACTTTATAGATTTGAGCAATCATAGACATTCCATAACTGCTTCCAGTCTGCTCTGTGGCTAGGAAAATCTTTTTGGGTTGACTTTGTCACCAGAATTGGGGATATCTTCAAAAGGACCTAAAGCAACCTTAGTCTAGTTTCTTGGGCTGTTTTCTCTCTTTTTTTTCCTCAGTCAAAAAGCCATACCTAAGAAGGCCACATGTGACCTTGAAGCCACAGGTTCTTCACCCCTGGTCTGGTCTATATTTTTGGTGGATCTTTTGGGCTCCTTTGCTGACAGAATCCAACGAGAGATAATGGTGTTAGGAGAAAGGCTTTGGACCATCCCTGTCAAGGCTAACATGTGGCCCTGAGAACATAGGCCTGGGTTCTATGCCTGCTTTGCAATTGGTCCTTTTTTGGCATGTTAGTGTCCCAGTATCTGGGTTTTTGCAGCCAGTTCAGTATCAGTGTCCCAAGGAGCAAGGAATGACCTTCAAGAGCAACTGCCAGAACCTAACCCAGAGGGGTTGAAATGAGGACTCATCTGGGAATTGAGCCATATCCAGGTATGACCTCAGTGGGACTGGAGTTAAGGACAAACTAAGTGAGATCATTCTCCCCAGAAATCTAGATGGGATAGGGAAAACTGTTTCTGAGGTTTTGGGAGAGGGAGAAATGTGTCTACTTTTGTTATCGTTACATCTTCAAAATACACCTTCTAAAAGCTAACTGATGTTAAGTGGATGAATGGAACTGAGGTGCTACTGACATCTAATAATTAGAGAGAGGGGAAAGAGCCACAATAGGGGCTCAAGCCAATGGCAGTAGAGAACACACTGCCAAACTTCTCAGGGTACCTTAGAACCATGAAGGGCAGATGCAGCCAGCCTGATTGTGGGAGAGAGAGCCCGAGAATATTAGCTTCACAGAGAAGGAAGATAACCTTAAGAGAAGAAGGTTCTAATAGCTAGAGGGAAACAGGAAAGACCTCTTACAGAAGGTGACCTATGAGCTAAGTTTAAAGGGAAGCCAGGGATTATAAAGAAGCAGAGGTAAAGGGTGGGGGAGAATATTCTAGGCATATAATATAATTTAAGAATACAAAAAAATGTATGCTCTACATGGACTTGCTTTGCTAGAAATCAAACTAATTCCTACAAGCTTTCATTCTGTCCCCAAACAAATGGCAACATCTCTACCCTGGCAGTTGTATAGCACTAACTAGTGATGGTGGTGGTTATGCCTGAAACCAATGACTAACGCTTTCAGAGTCAGCCCAGAGTATCTCATCCATCAAGAAATCTTTTCCTTATCAAAGCAAGGGGGAACATCTCACCTCTACACAGGTGTGTTCCCCCTGTACACCATCCCCCCCCCACACACACCCTTTGTCTTTTGTGGTGTGAAGAAAACTTCAATTTAGCAGGTCCACCCTGACATGAGTTTATGTGAGAGATGTTGTCCCTTTGTTTGCTGCTGACAAGCTTAAAGAGCCACGTTCACCACTGATAATAATGGTTAATTTATCACATCCATAGGAGGCTGACCTCTGGGTGTCCCAGCCCCTCCATCACCTTCACACCTGCTCAAGCTAATTGTTAGAGCCAAGTGTAAATGAAAATCAACTGGGCTAATAATGAATGGAGCCCATTACTCGCAACAGCACATTGCTTTACAAAGGTTTATCAAGAAATATCATAACCAGTCCCCTGGTCACAGTTCCCTGTTTAATAAATGAGGAAGTGCCAGCAAAGCCTGGAAGCCAGCAAATGAAAAGACACAGAGAAAAGAAACAGAAAATTTGGGCTATGTTCCCAGGGCTGGGGAATAAAACATCCTATCTTACTAAAAGGTACTAGTTTACAAAAAGCTTCCAAGATTTCATGCCAAGGCGACTGCCCCACCAGTTTGTGTCAGCTGTTTGTATAAACAAATGAGTCAATTACTGGATGTGAACACCTTAATTAATATGCAAATCTGGTCCACCAGCCAGGTTCAAATCAAATCTCATTTTTCCATCCTAATGATTTTTTTTGAATCATCTCCATTGTCTCTTGTCTCTTTAACATCCCCCATAGATGTTTGCCTTGCCAAGTGCACAATTCTATGACCCTATACATGCTAAATTCTCTATCTGATGAAATGATAGAATCAGGTTTCCCATTAAAGAGAATCAAGTTGTTGTTTTTCTCACACTGTAAGAAATTAAGATATAGGAGGATTAAGCATAAGGCCAAGTTGAAATCCTTAGAGAAGGACCATAAATCATTTCCCGTCCTGGTGAGGAAGGCACCAATCTACATATACCAATGGGGAAATAAACCCCTGGTATGGAGACTTAAAACCCCATTAAATATTTTTACACAACTTTTAAATGCTGCCAGAGATTTGTGCATATTCAATGCACACATAAGAATTACAGAGCCTGCTTTAGGTTACCCATTAAAATGGCAAGAAGATTCCCAAGAGTCTAATAAAAACAGGCAATGGAACCAGGTCTACACTCAGGAGCACCCTGGTTTAACTTTCTTTAAAGGGAGGTCATTTTTGTCCTAGTCTCATACTGAAGTTCACCCATCAAAAAACCTGGGCTTACTTGGCTAAGATCCTAAAGGCCAGCTTCAATTTCTTATGAACCTTTCCACTGTGTCCAGGAGCTCTATATTCATCAATTACTGAATATTGCAGACTGGTTGGTTGTTGTCCTTGGTTCTCCAAGAGGACCAAATGACATCACTATGTTAGAGTCACGTGACAGTGTGTCTGGCTGTGGCTTATCAGAACAGTACAAGCTTGGAATGTTCTACCCCAGGTTGGGCACAAATAGTCCATGTGAACATTTGGGGTGAATTCTCTGAATTACAGACTACAGAGTTATAACTAGGAATTCTTTCCTCCTAGACAAAAACAAGGTGGTTTTTTTGTTTGTTTGGGGAGTTAAGGGGAAGGTTGGGGTAAAGAGAATAGACTGATTTATGGTATAAGAAGAATTGGAAGATAAGTTCTAGAAAAGAAGCACAGCCATGGGATCCTGGGTGGGATGGCCTATGTCCTAGCACCAGAGTAAAGTCAAACCACTCAATACAAGCCATGAGAGAAATGGGGAGCATGAGATTCAGGGAAAGAAATCTCTGGACTACCACAGGAGAGAGTGCCTCCTTTCCTTGCAGATGCTGGATACCCAGTCAAACCCTCCTACTTATGTCTCTGACTGACTTTTCTCCATAGGTATGGCCAGCAAGGTTAATGTCACCTTCCTCTGCTAACAGGGCATGGCACCATTTCAATGGTCTGGAATTAGTTATAGTCAACTTTGAGATCACCAGTTGGATCTCAATGATCTTTATGAATCATCTATTCTTAGGACTTTGCTTCCTTTTTCCGGTTGTGCTTCAGACTTTCTACCGTGCTCCCGAAATCTCTTTGTTCTGGAAGCTCACTCCAGCCCTAGAGTTCACATACTGGAAGTGCCTTCGACCTCTGTGGCCTCTCCCTCTCATTGGATAGCTCTTCCCCAAACCTCCATTTAAGAAGGATGCCCTAGCCAGCCATGTTTTCATTCCTCTCCAGGCTGCATTCCCAACTTCCTCCCCCACACTCCCTCTGGGTTCTTTTGTCTCTCTTTACCTTCAACTACCTTTTGTGTGTTGTCTTCTCCCATTAGAATGTCATTTCCTTGAGGGCAGAGACTATTTTTCTTTCTACTTTTATTTGTATTCCCAGAATTTTGTACAAGGCCTGAGCATAGCAAACATTTAACAAATGTTTATTGACTGAATGACTAGCCAAAATTCCCAAATATTCAAAAATCCCATGTTTAATCTCATTTTCTAGAATTTTGGCAGAAATTGAAGTCAAGTTTCTTAACTTAGAATTTATAAGCCCCACACTTTCCTTTTTTTTCCAAATTGAGACATTTGCCCTTCTCCAGTCCTTCAGCCCTTCTATTCTCCACGGTCTTCCAGACAGCAGCTTAGCAAGATAAAAACAGAATGTCCCACAGCCCCAAAGTCATCACAGCTGCCTTCTGTCTCTAAAGTGATATTTGCTGAGTAGCAGAAAAGGGGACATAGGATGCTAATAATTACATATTTTTATACTACCTATAAAACTAAGTTATTTCTTGGTATTCTAATTGTGAGACTTTTGTCCAACAATTGAATTGACACACTACTGAAAGAACTGACTGTCATTAATACTGGCATTCTTCAGTAGAGCTAGAGCCAGTCAGATATCCACATTAAGTCTGGCACCAATATGTTGAACCTTCAGGAGTAGGGAGTCACCAGGCTACCTAAGAAGAGGTGAACTAACCTGGGTGGGAGATGGAAAAAGCCAAAGCTTCTATGTTGATCAATAGTAGAATAAGGCCTACTGTGATTGACTACTACACTGGTTCAAAGAGAGAGACTCAATCTCAAAAAAAATATATATATATATGTGTGTGTGTGTGTGTGTGTGTGTGTGTGTGTGTGTGTGTGTGTGTGTGTATACATATATATATATATATTGCAAAGAAGTAATGAGATATTCTATGAGAGATTAGACCATTACCATCATACTATTTACTAGAGTTCAAAAGCACACTGTGCTCATTGTTTTTTTGACTATATGAAAGTTTTTAATTTAGTACAATAAAATATTGCCTTAAAAGTTCTCCACTAAGGTATCGCCTATTCATGTCAAAATTATACAAGATTCCTTGAAAGATATAACAATAGGGATATCCCTGTTGAATTACTCCCGAATAATCAATAATGAAGGAATCATTTTTTAAAAAGTGAGGAGATATATGCTCCATATGGGAGCTTGCCTGTCTTGGAAAAGACCTAGTGTAGAGTTCAACTTAAAGAAGACAACCCTGTAGATAGTGAGTTCCTGTTTGCAAACAACATTGTGCTGACTGAATAAAGTTCTGCATCACTGAAGAGGCTCTAAAATGAAAATAAAAATTATCAAAAGAGTTCAAGCTAAGTTTCTATACAGAAAAAAAAAATGAATGAAGAAAGTCCAAACTATGATTCGTAGTAAGATCAAACACCTGTATCTCAAGCTTATCCATTAATATATATGTATATGTGTATATATGTGTGTATGTGTGTGTGTGTTATACATATATATGTGTGTGTGTATGTGTATATATGTATGTATGTATATATATATATATATATATGTATATATATATATATATATATACCTTGGACAGACACTGTAAATGTATAAAAATTGGGCTTGGAACTGAATAGGAGGACAAATGGGCTAGATTGTTCTTGGGAAATCACATACTGACCCTCAAGATTCACCTTGAAAGAAAGGTTCATATTTTTTAATACCAACATTCTTTTTTAAAATGTTTTGATTGTTTCATTTTTTACATTATCATAGTGAGCCCCTTCATCTTTCCTCCTCCCAGAGAGCCATCCTATATAATAAATAGTATATTTTAAAAGAAAAAAATCTGCACAATTGATCTACACATTGAAGAAGTTTAAAAAATAGTTTAAAAAACAATATATAACACCTATAAACCTTTTACCACCATAAAGGAGGAGAATGTCTTTTCATATCTCTTCATTCAAGTCATGCTTGATCTTTACAATTTTGATACATTAATTTTTGATTTTTTGGAGTGTGGTTGTTCTTTCCGTTTACATGGTTGTAGCCACTGTGTATATTGTTTTCTTGGCTGTTTACTTTGCTCTTCATCAGTTTATGGAGATTTTTCCACGCTTCTATGTATTCATCACATACAATTTCTTACAACACAGTAATATTCTATGACATTAACGTACCCTGATTTCCCAAGCAATGGGCATCTACTTTCTTTGCAATTCTTTGCTATCGCAAAAAGTGCTGCTATAAATATCTTGGTTTATATGAGTACTTTCTTCTTATCAATGGCTCCCTTGGGCCATAAGCCCAGTGATAGAGTCTCTGGTTCAAAGGATTTGGACATTTTAGTAATTTTATTTACATAATTCTAAATTGTTTTCCAAAACGGTCGTACCATTTCATCTTTGGAAGTGATTGCGTGACATGGGAGACACTGGCAAAAGACCACCCAGCATGGCCTACCTGCATCAGAGAAGGTTCTGTGCTCTATGAGCAAAGCAGAATTGAAGTAGCTCAAAAGAAATGTGAGATGCACAAACTTGGAGAATCATCCCAAATATTCATATGGATTATTTGTGCCCCACCTGTTGTAGAGTATTCCAAGTTCATGTTGGTCTGCTCAGCCACAGTCGAACATACTGTAACCCGATTCTAACATAGTGGTGTCATTTTGGTCTTCTTCGAGAACAAAGGACAACAACCAACCCACTATTTCATGGCTTCACCAACCATGTGTAAGTGTGTTTGTCATCCCATAACCCCTCCAACATGAAGTATTGCCATTTTTAGTCATTTTTTTTCCAATTTGTAGGATGTGAGGTGAAACCTTAGGGTGTTCTGACTTTCATTTCTCTAGCAATACAAAGTGTTCTTTCATGTGGTTGTAAATATTTTGCAGTTCTTCTTTTGAGAAATGTTTGTCCATATCGTTTGACCACTTATCTTTTAGGAAATGACTGTTAATCTTATATGTAACACTAATAATCTTTTGCTGACCTTGTGTGGATGTCAGTCATGGAACACTACAGCCTCTGAAGGATCAGAGCTGATGATTATATGAAGGGCAATGGAAAAACGCATTATAGGTGAGAACAGGCTGTGACAAATTTCAAACAAGGAAATATGAAGGAGACGCAAGATAAGGATGCATAATTTAAAAAAAAAATAAAGTACTGGTTATAGGTCAGGAGAAAGGGATAAATGAAGGATAGACTATGTACTCCATTGATACACTAAAATGCACATGATGTCAGGAAAACTCAAGGAAAATCTCCAGCAAATTGAGAGTATTCCTTGTAGTGAGCTTATGAGAAACATGAACAGAAGCTGCATAGAATGGAAAAGCATAAATATATAGCAGCCTGCATCATTTTGAAGGAAATACCAACACCAATGAAATCACAGATCTGTTTGAGCTCTTGAACACCAAGTAAGCTAACATTTTACTCCCAGTACGAGGGAAGCTGATACTTCACCCTGCATCTGTACTATCGTCTTGTTACTGGTGGCCACGAGCTCAATGACAGCTGTGCTACTTGACTAGTCCAGGAATCCAGGATTTCAGGGGTCTCAAGTAAATCCTAGCCATGAATGTCTGGTAGAGGTTCATCCAGCAGTCCTTGTATCCCACAGGGGGAATCAGTGACCTTCTTGAAAAAAGGCAGCAAGCTCAAATTTTGCCATGACTTCACAAGCTCCAAATCTGATTGTTATCCATAACCAGAACTCCCCATCACTGACCCCAAACCTGATGATTCTCTTGGTATTCTCCTTCATTCTTAACAACCTGGTATATAAACCTTTTGGCAAGAGGGAGGGGTAGGAATAGGGACATAAAAATTATATACATTTGCCCTGAAGACAAATAGAAAACTGTAGTTTAGCTATGGCATCACTGCCTAATATGGCATACTGTCGGATGCCACTTGTACTCTGTAACACATCTACTTTTCAATGATTCAAGATTTTGTTAGACTTTGTAAAATAGCTCAATGCCATCCTGATTTACTCCAAGGACCATACCCTACACATCATGTTGGAACAAAATGGGCTGGCCAAAGTCCACAGGTACTAAAATGGAAAAGGGCTTAGTCGGGCAGGAGATGGAATTCTTACAATATAGTGTAAGACACAAGGTGGGTAAAAATGATAGCTGAGAAGGCCAAGGCCATCAGGGTATAAGCAACCCTTATGACCACTAGAACCTGTAGAATCTCCTAGGATTCACCAGTCCTTCTACCACTTCATCACTGAACTCTTCATCATTAATCAGCCTCCATCGATAGTCTGCTAAAGATCCCCTAAGGTTTTAAAATTGTTGAACATTCTCAGAAATCAAGTTTTATTTTTAGCCTACCCTGACCATCAGATGACTCAAATGTTATGGTAGGGAACACATTGCCTCCCATTAAAATTAGATATAGAGATTGAAATTGCATAACCTAGGAGAAGGCATAATTAGTTAATGAAGGTAATGTCAAGTCACTGCAGCATTTCAAAGTAGCTCAACACCTAGAGAGGTCAACTCTGACCATTGCAATCTTGGACATCTATAGGAATGGAAGGGGAAGAGCTGATAAAATCTATTTTGGGGTATGTATGTGTGTGTGTTTAATTGATTGGACTTTGGGATCAACTACACACCTGGAAAATCAAACTTTTGACATAATATATTCACAGACTCAATGCAAAAGAAAATTTCTTAAAATTAGAGTGCTTTTTTCTTGATGAACTTAGAAGTCATCAAAATAATATGATCTTACCAGCCTACAATTACATACTCTCTGGGGTACAAGGAAACCTCCAAGACTTTATTAAGGATTCCTAATCTTTCTTTAATTAGATGAGTGGCCTGCCTCAAAGTTTTGTAATTAGATTATTAGGGACTTCTGCACTGAGGGTTCTATGGCACAATGGAAGGAGTACTGTATTTGGAATCAAAGAACCATGGTTTAAATCTCAGCTCTGCTACTACTACCTGTATGACTTTGCCCAAATTACATCCCCAGCTCCTCCCCACTGGCTCCAATAGGTGGGCTTCTGTCTTATCTTGGCTGGAAACAGGCCTCTAGCTCACTTTCTACACATCCCATCTCCATGTTCCATTTCCTCTTTATATGTTGTCTTCTCCTATTAGTGATTATCTTACATGCTTGCATTTGTATTCTCAGCCCTTAATATAGTGTCTGGATGGATAAAGCATTTGTTAAGCAATTATTATCTCTATCTGTCTTCCAGTGCCAAATTTGTGATCTTCTGATCCCAGGAATGCAATGTAAATAAATATATTAACCTTAATGAATCACTCTCTACAGTCAGTGAGGACAGAAAAGAAAGTATTGGCCTAAAGCTCTAGAGTACAAATCTATTTCCTTGACTGTTATTCCAGGTAATGGTAGGAATAGAAGTTATTCATTCTGAGAATTCTTCCTCTACTGCTATTATATCAACTGAACAATAATGGTAATAGATTCCAGAGCTACATTTGTATGCTTTTTCCCCTGCTTCTTTCCCATTTTCCCTATTGCTTATGGTTACAAAAATCCAACATTTGTCCTAAATGTACTTCCCTATAGCCTTAAACCAATATTATCTGTTCTATGTTCATTGGCTAGGGAAAGTGATTCACTAAGGTTAACATGTATTACCATTACATTAATGGGATCAAAGGATCATAGGTTTTAGATCTAGAAGGGGCCTTAGACGTTATCTAATCCAGTCCCTTCATTTTATAGATGAAAAAACCCAAAGCCTAGAGAGGTCAAGAGACCTAGACAAAACCACACAGGGAATGAGTAGCAGAGGTAAAATTTGAATCCAGGACTTCTACTACACTAGGGAATCCATAGGATAGAAGACACTTTTTAAAAAAGTTTTGTCAGTGTCATTTGTCTTGATCTTTATTGCTACCTTTTGTTTTCATATCACTTTCATTTACAAATTTACATTTCATTTACTCTTCCTTTCCCTCCTCTCAGTGCCCCATCCTTTATAATAAAGATTTTTTTTTAGAGGGAAGAAAACAGTATAGCAAATTTAACCAACACTTCTAACCAACAAGTCTAAGTTTATAGGTGCATGTTCTTATACCCTTAGTGCCCATATTTATAAGGAAGGGAGGGAGGTACATAGATCTTTATTACAATAATCATTACCACCATTCACAGATTAAAGTAAGCACACATTGTATTTTACAAACATGTAAAACCAAAGGACCATTTAATTCAAGCACAAGAGACTTAGGCAGGCTCAGGACCAGTGCTAAAAAAGCAAGCATAAATTAAAGCAATCAATACTAGAATAGTAGACAAGCTTGAAAGACTGAGAAAAGAAGCTGGCAAAAAGACATATTTTTTTTTTCCAAATACATCTTATTTTACTGTTAGGATCTCTGCCAGATGCCAGAGAACAAAGTGTAGCAAGGTATAGTAGAACAGAAACTCTAATCAGGATCAGAAGAGCTAACTGGAACTGGAATTAATTTATTGTAACCTCAATCACTACCCTTTTCTGGCCTTGATACTCATCAGGAAAAGGTTGAACTAGATGTACTACCCAACAGTGCTTTCCAGCTCCAGCATTCCACAGTTGTACAGTTATTCTTCAGTTATGGTCATTCACTGGCCTATAATTCCAATTGTTGATAAGACTGCCTTTTCTTGGATGCTCTACTGTTCCTTCAAACATCTGCTGAAATGAATTTATTATGTCCCCTCAGCAAGATGCCCTTTCCAAAGTTCCTGTTTCTGTCAATGCCACCAGAATTCTTCTCATCGTCCAGGCTTAAAATTTTGTACTAATTTCAGTAATCTCTATCATCTAAGCAGCCCCTAAATCAGGTTTATTCTTCTGCTAAAATATTTCTGAGACTTCCATTGCCAAGATGGCAGAGTGAGGAAGGAACCCTCTGAAGCCCTCCCAAATTTCCCACCAAACAACTAGAAAACCACATCAGAATTGATCTGGGAGCAGGGAAGGAGCTTACCAGCTGGACAGGCAAAGTCTGTCTCACTCAGGTGGAAGGGGAGTGAGGTCCAAGAGCAGTAGCAGCAGCAGCAGCCAGCCTCATAGCAGGGGACCTGCAGTAAAGCTCCAAGCCTGGGGCAATCCACCAGTGAAGCTCTACCCTTGCAAACTAGCAGGCCCCTAGGCAAGTGAGCAGTTTGTGCAGCCTAGCAAGGCCCCACTCCAATGACCCTACCCCCAGCACAAGCCACCAGCAAGGTCTCATTGCTGACCAGTAGTGGGGGCCTACCAGCAGAGAGACCCTGTTTTCATAGCAACCCAGCAGCAGGGCCCTACCCCTGGAGCTGGCAGCAGCTAAACCCAACACTCAGGGAAGGCCAACAGGGGAGGGGAACCCAACAACATAAGCTAGAAGGGAAGACTACCCTCCAGAGAAAATAAACAGCCAAGCCCTGAAGCTCAGTGAAAGCCAGCAGTAAGACTGAGAGCCCCAGCACAAAAATCTTGGGACAGTGCAGGACCAGAGCCTAACCCTCAAATAAAAATACCAAGTTACAAAAAAGGCAGGAAAAAATGAGCAAAAAAAGCAAAGAGCTTGACTATAGAAAGTTACTGTGGTGATAGGGAGGATCAAGGCATAAACTTAGAAGAGGAGAATAGTGTCAAAATGATTACATGTGAAACCTCAAAGAAAAACATAATTTAGTTTCACATCCAAAGAGGAATTCCAGGAAGAGCTTTAAAAAGGATTATAAAAAGCAAATTAGAGAAGTAGAAGAAAAATTGGGAAAAGAAATGAGTAACACAAGAGAATCATGAAAAAAGAATCAATAGCATGGGAAAATATATACAAAAATTTACCAAGGAAAATAATGCCCTAAAAAATAGAATTAGCCAAATGGAAAAGGAGGTACAAAAGCTCACTAATGAAAATAATTCCTTAAAAATTTGAATTCAACAAGTGGAAAATAATGACTCTATGAGACATCATGAAATGATGAAACAAAATAAAAAAGGAAAAAATAAATAGAAGAAAATGTGAAATTTCTCATTAGAAAAACAACTGACCTTGAAAATAGATCCAGGAGATATAGTATAAGAATTATTGGACTACATGAAAGCCATGATAAAAAAGAAACCTGGATAACATCTTTCAAGAAATTATCAAAGAAAACTGCCATGATATATTAGAACCAGAAGGCAATATAGAAATTGAAAGATCCGACCAATCACTACCTGAAAGAGATCCCAAAGTAAAAACTCCCAGTAATATCATTGTCAAATTCCAGAGCTCACAGATCAAGGAGAAAGTACTGCAAGCAACCAAAAAGAAACAATTCAGATATCATGGAGCTACAGTCAGGATTACAACTAAGAATCACCTATCCAGCAAAACTGAATATAATCTTTTGGGTTGGGGGAGCGGGGGATGGATATTTAATGAAATACAGAACTTTCAAGCATTTCTAATTAAAAGACAAGAGATGAATAAAAAACTTGCCCTCCAAATACCAGACTCAGGAGAAACATAAAAAGGTAAAAAAGAAACAAGAAAGAGAACACATAAGAAATTCAATAAGAATAAACTTTATATTTCTATATGGTAAAATAATATTTGTAACTCTTAACACCTTTATTATTATAAAAGCAATAGAAGGAGTATATGTAGACAGAGGGTATGGATACAAGGTGACTTTGATGGGATGATACAAAAAAAAAAATAAAGGAGGGAGAAAGAAAATTGCACCGGAAGGAGAGGGGAGCTTGAATGGGATAAATTATCCCACATAAAAGACTCATGAAAGAGATATTATAATGGAGGGGACAGGATTTGGCAGGCAAAGGTTAAACTTAACTCTCATCAAAATTGGCTTAAAGAGGGAATAACATACACACTCAGTTGGATATAGAAATCTATCTTTCCCTATAAGGAAGTAAAAAGGGAGAGGATAATAGAAGGGATAGCAGGGACTGATAAAAGGGAGAATATATTGGGGAAGGCAGTGATCAGAAGTAAAACACTTGTGGGGAGGGAAAAGGTGGGGGAGTAAGAGAGATAGGGGAATAAACAACCAAAAATAATATGGAGGGAAATACACAGATAGTTATCATAACTATAAATGTGAATGAGACGAACTCATCTATAAAACAGAAGCAGATAGCAGAATGGATTTGAAACCAGAATCCTACAATATGTTGTTTACAAGAAACACATTTGAGGCAGAGAGATACACGCTGGGTAAAAATAAGGGACTAGAGCAAACTCTATTATGCTTCAGCTGAAGCAAAGAAAGCAGGAGTAGCAGTCATGATCTCAGAAATCAAAAGCAAAAATAGATCTAACTAAAAAAGATAAAGAAGAAAACTCTATTTTTGCTGAAAGGTACCATAGACAATGAAGTCATATAAATACTAAACATACATACACCAAATAGTACATAGCATCTAAATTTTTGAAGAATAGGTAAATGAATTACTGGAGGAAATAGATAATGAAACTATACTAGTGGGGGACCTCAACTTTCTCCTCTCAGAACTAGATACTATACGAAAAATAAGAAAGAAGTTAAAGAGGTGAATAAAATGCTGGAAGAGTTAGATATGATACCTCGCAGGAGAAAATTGAATGGGAATAGAAAGTAATATACCTTTTTTTTCAGCAGTACATGGCACTTACACAAAAATTGACCATGTGTTCTGACATAAAAATGTCACAACCAAATGCAGAAAAGCAGAAATAGTAAACGCATTCTTTTCAGATCATAATGCAAATTACATTCAGTAATGGACAATGGAAAGAGAGATTAAAAATTAATTGGAAATTAAATAATCTAATCCTAAAAAACAAGTGGGTCAAAGAACAAATCATAAAAACAATCAATAATTACTTTAAAGAAAATGACAACAGTGAGATAACACACCAAAATTCATGGGATGCAGCCTAAGCTGTACTTAGGGGAAATTTTATATCTCTAATTGCTTATATCAATAAGATATGGAAAAACTAGATCAATAAATTGGCATGCAACTGAAAAAACTAGATTCCCAAACAACCAAACTTGAAATCCTGAAAATCAAAGGAAAGATTAATAAAATTCAAGGTAAGAAAACCATTGAACTAATGAATAAAACTAGAAGCTGGTTTTATGGAAAAAAATAATAATAAAATACATAAAACATTGGTCAATTTGATTTTTAAAAGGATAAAGGAAAACCAAATTAGTGGCATCAAAAATGAAAGGGATGAATTCACCACCAATGAAGAGGAAATTAAGATAATTGTTAGGAGCTATTTTGCCCAATTATATGCCAATAAATTTGACAATCTAAATTAAATGGATGAATATCTATAAAAAATATAAATTACCCAGATTAACAGAAGGATAAATAAAATACTTCAATGACCCAATCTTAGAAAAAGAAATTGAACAAGACATCAATGAACTTCCTAGAAAAAATCCCAGTACCAGATGGATTCACAAGTTAATCCTACCAACATTTTAAGAACAATTAATCCCAATACTATATAAACTATTTGGAAAAATAAGCAAAGAAGGAGTCCTATCAAATTCCTTTTATAACACATATGGTGCTGACACTCAAACCATGAGGTGCCAAAACAGAGAAAGAAAATTGTAGACCAATTTCCCTAATGAATAATGATGCAAAAATTTTTAAATAAAAGACTAGCAAAGAGATTACAGCAATATATCACAAGGATTTTACATTATGACCAGGTGGGATGTATACCAGCAATGCAAGTCTGGTTCAATATTAGGAAAACTATCAGCATAATTAACCATATTAATTTAAAAAAAAATAAAAACAATATGATTATCTCAATAGATGCAAACAAAAAGAAGCCTTTGACAGAACACAGCACCCATTCCTATTACAAACACTAAAGAGGGGCAGCTAGGTGGCTCAGTGGATAGAGCACTGGCCCTGGAGTCAGGAGGACCTGAGTTCAAATGTGGCCTCAGGCACATAATACCTCCTAGCTGTGTGACTCTAGGCAAGTCACTTACCCCAATTGCCTCACTAAAAAAAAAACACCACTAAAGAGCATAGGAATAAATGGAACTTACCTTAAAATGATAAGTAATATTTATCTAAAGCTATCAGCAAGCATTATTCATAAAGGCTTTTCCAATACAATCAAGGGTGAAACAAAGATACCCATGTCCATTATCACCTCTAATATCTAATATTGTACTAGAAAAATTAGCTATAGCAATAAGAGAAGAAAATAAATTGAAAGAATTAGGCTAGGTGATAAGCAAACAAAACTATCACTCTTTGCAGATGATATGGTTATGCTTAGAAAATCCAGAGAATTTACTGAAAAACTACTTGAAATTATTAACAACCTTAGCAAAGTTGCAGGATACAAAATAAACCCATGTAAATCATCAGCATTTCCATATATTACCAACAAAGTCCAGCAGCAAGAGATAGAAAGAGAAATTCCATTTAAAATAACTGTAGACAGGGGCAGTGAGGTATTGCAATGGATAGAGCACCGGCCCTGAAGTTAGGAGGACCTGAGTTCAAATCCGGCCTCTGACCAAACACTTGACACTTACTAGCTCTGTGACCCTGGGCAAGTCACTTAACCCCAAGTGCCTAACCCCCCCAAAATAAAAAAGTTAAAATAAAAAATAAATAACTGTAGACAATATAAAATACTTGGGCATCTACCTGCCAAGACAAACCCAGGAACTACACAAACACAACTATAAAACACTTTTCAGACAAATAAAGTCAGACCTAAACAGTGGGAAAAATATTAATTGTTCATGAGTAGGCTGATCCAATATAATAAAAATGACAATTCTACCTAAATTAATCTATTTATTCAGTGCTATACCAATCAAATTATCAAAATATATTTTATAGATCTAGAAAAAGTAATAATAAAATTCATCTGGAAGAAGAAAAGCTCAAGGTTGTCAAGGGAATTAATGAAAAAATAATGCAAAAGAAGGTGGTCTAGACATATCAGATCTCAAACTGTATTATAAAATGATAATTACCAAACAATCTGGTATTGGCTAAGAAATAGAGTGATGGGTCAATGAAATAGATTAGGTAAGAACTACATTATACTAAAAATGATAGAAAAACTGGGGAAACAGCCTGACAGAAACTAGGTATAGACCAACATTTCACACTGTATACTAAGATAAGGTGAAAATGGATATATGATTTACACTTAAAGGTGATACCATAAGCAAAATAAGAGAGCATAGAATAGTTTATCTGTCAGATCTATGAATAAGGGAAAAATTTATGACCAAACAAGAGGTAGAGAATGTTAAAAATGTAAAATAGGTAATTTTGATTATATAAAATGTAAAAGCATTTGCACAAACAAAACCAATGCAACTAAAATTATAAAGAAAGCAGAAAACTGGAGAGGGGAATTTTGCAGCAAGTATCTCTAATAAAGGCCTCATTTCTCAAATATATAGGGAACTGAGTCAGATTTATAAAAATACAAGTCATTCCCCAAATGATAAATGGTTAAGGGATATGAACAGGTAGTTTTCAAAGAAATCAGAGCTATCTATAGTGACATTTAAAAAAATACTCTAAATCACCATTGATCAGAGAAATGCAAATTAAAACAACTCTAAGGTACCACTTCACATCTATCAGAGTGGCTAATATGACCCAAAAAAGGGAAATGTTGGATGTTGGAGGGGGTGTGAGAAAACTGGGGAAACTCTCTATTCCTACTGCCACCAACAAAATTCAGAACTTTAATGTCTTATGTCATGTCAAATGCAATCTGGATTGTTTGGCACTAGTCTCCCCACATCCCCCATTCAAATCCATCCCAAATGTGCTGCTAAACTAAACTTTATAAAACTTTTTTTAACAAATGCTCCCTATCTCACTCAGGCTAGAAGTATAGTGGCTACCCCCTGGGTTCTAGTCCCAGTTCTAACTAACTGAATAGTGTTGGGTAAGTGACTTAATTTCTGTAGGTCTCAGCATCGGCATTGGCAAAATTAGTGTAACAGTTTGTCACCTTTAGATTTTATCAAAGGGTAAGATTGATAAGTAGCAAAGACAGAAACAGTGTCTATTAAGAGTTAAGGCCTTTCAGATGTAAGCATACATTCCACATCTTCTGAGGGGGATGAGACTTTGAATAATTCAACTGAATATGAAAACAGAAACAATGAATTTGCCCTCAGCAAACAGAACACTTCAATAACTTTCCCCTAGCCACTCATTTAGACAAATGAGCAGGAATTTGGGAAAAGGACTAACTGGTTACCATAAATTAGGGTTCAGTTGCTCGTCAAGAGAACCCTGCTCTGAACTAGGAAGAATAATTGAAAAGAAGCTATAACCTTTCCCACGAACTGACCTCAAGGTCCAGAAAGAACAGAACTGGAGAGACTCCTGGTAATCCTAGTCTAAAAGTCTCTGTGTTTTCTAAAAGGGCAAGAACAATAAGCCTTTATTAAGTACCTACTATATGCCAGGTACTGTGCTAAACACTAGGGACCAGAAGAAAGGCTAAAGATGGTCCCTGCTCTCAAGAATCTCACAGTCTAATAGGGGAAACAATATGTCAATAATTATGCACAAACATGCTATGTACAGGATAAATTGGAGATAATCAAAAGAGGGAGGATGGAAAAGACTTCTTGCAGAAGGAAAGAATTTATCTGGAACTTGAAGGAGGCCAGGAAAGTCAAGATACAGAGAGGAGAAGGAAGAGAATTCCAAATATGGGGGACCATCATGTTTGGGGGGGACTACCATAGTAAAAATGCAATGTAGGGAGATGGAATGTGTTGTGTCAGAAATAGCCAGGAGGCCAGTATCACTGGATTGTAGGGAGAATACCTACAGGGTAGGGAGAGGTGTAAAGGCACCAAGTTATAAAGGGCTTTAATAGTAAAGGACGTGATTTTATGTTTGATCCTGGAGGTAGGAAGGAGCCAATGGAATTTATTGAATAGGGCCTGGCATGATAGTCACATCTGCACTTGAAGAAAATCAATTTGACAGTGGAGTGGAGGATGGACTGGAGTGGGGAGAGGCTTGAGGCAAGAATAACCAGAAGGCTATTGTAATAGTGGTCAGTATCGAAGGAGAGAAGGGGGTATGAAGAGGGATGTTATAAGGTAGGTAAGAGAAGGTCAGGAGTTGAGGATGACACCTAGATGGCAAACCTGAGTGACAGGGATTTGATAGTGCATTGGCAGTAATTAGGAAATTGGGAATATGGGAGAGTTTTAAAGAAAAGATAATGAGCTCAGTTTTGGGACATAAATGTAGAATTTAAGATGTCTATCTGGCATCTTAAGTTTGAGATGTCCAATAGGCAGGTGGAGGGTGGGAGAAAGGTTACAGCTGGATAAATAGATCTGAGAATCATCAGCATAGAGATGACAATTCAATCTATGGGAGCCTATAGAATAATGAAGTAAAATGGTGTAGAGGGAGAAGAGTAAAAGCCACAGACAGAGACTTGGGAGGTCATCCACAGTTCGTAGTATGATCTGGATGAAGATCTAGGGATTGAGAAGGAGCATTCAGACAGGTAGGAGAATCCAGGAGAGTGGCATCATGTAAACCTAGAAAGAAGAGAGTAACAAGGGAGAGAACTGAAGAGAAGAAGGGAATAAGCATTCATATAGTACCTACTATGTGCAAGGCACTGTGCTTAGCACTTTTGACAAATACCTCATTTTATCAACAAGTGATAACAGCTGCAGAAAGGTCAAGAAGAGTGAAAACTGAGAAAAGACCATCACATTTGGAAATTAAAAGATCAGTTGTTCCCTTTGGAGAGAGCTGTTTCAGTTGAATGATGAAGCATAGTAGCACTCTAATTGAAAGAACACTTTAGCATCCCGAAGGTAGAAGAGGCTTCAGAAACCCAGATAGCCGACTAATCTAGCCCAATGGGTAGTCTACCAAGTCATCCAGATGCACAAATGCAGCCTATTACTACATCAACTTGACTAGTACAAAGGCCACGTCCTATGAGTCAACCTAGCCTAGAAGCAGAGCTACCCACCTATCACCAATGCCACGTGCCCCAATAAACTCTGTGAGTACTTTCCTGAGAGGAAAAAGACTCCAAGACTCTGAAGGTCTGAAATTATGAGATGCCTTGGAAACATATGTCTCCTATGCATATGCCTTATAATGACTATGCTTTACAGTGCGTCCATCTCAGGGCATTATCAAGAGTGATTTAATTCTCAAGTATTTTGGTTTCTGTCTACTTTGATAGTTCTGAGGCAAAAGAATTTCAAAGACCCTTCTTCCCAAATGGTCAGCATAATTCTGTTTTGGAGATAGAATTTTTCTTACAAAGAGAATAATTAGAAACTAGAAGTTTTGTCACTTTAAAGCCAATATTAGATATAGCATAGAGATATAAATATAGAGATATAAAGTCAATAACTAGACATAACAGACAGATTTTAAAACTAAATGTGGTTGTAGCATTTTTTTTTAGAAAGCAAACAAGTACTCATAGCTAACTACAGTGTTAATACTTCACACTGGTGTTTGGTTTGTTTATTTTTAAGCTTTCAAAAGCTTAATACAATAGTCCATATGAGTAGCATACCCATCCACTGGAAGAATGAATAATAATAATGTAGCTAATAGGGAGAAAGTTTGGCATAGATTATAGTAATTAATTTGAATCCTTATTTAGTTTGACTATCTAATTAGCATTCTCCACCTGTCCGGATGCATCATTCAAGTCTCAGCTCAAGTCTAACCAGGCAACTTTCATTTCAGTAAATTTCTCTAATATTTATAGGGAAACAATAGGGTATAGTAGATAAGGTGCTGGACCTGGGGTCAAGAAGACATGAGTTCAAATGTTGTCTCAGATTCTTCCCAGCTGTTTAACATTGGGTAAATCACTTAACCTGTCAGTCCTCATTTTCTCATCTATAAAATAGGGACAGCAATAGTATCCACCTCACAGGTTTGACATGAGGGTCAAATGAGATAATATTACTAAAGTACTTTTTGAACCTTAAAGTTCTATGCTGATTGATCTTAGCAATTAAGTAATATTAATATCACTATTATTATTATCTGACCTATGTGGTAGTGTATAAAGCATGGTAAATACTAGCTAGCCAGGTTTAAATTTGAGGAACAGATTCAAAAATGTCCGTTAAAGTTGAAATGAATAATAATCATCATTAAAATAAATAGAACTAACCATTCAATTCAACAGACATTTGATGAGTTCCAGTTATAATTATATATGTATATATACATATATATGTATATATATACCCTCATATATGTGTGTATAGGTGTATATATACATATATATGCATATATATATATATATATATATATATATGAACGTCATGGGCTCTGTAATGATTATTCTATATGTTAGAGCTTCCCCTCTTCACAGGGGAACAGGACAATGGAGTTATACAACAACCAACCAATTAGAAGGCTTTCTGAAGCTCAGAGCTTCTTGACATACCAATGATCCTTTGCAAGTGAGTTCTAACTAAACTTGGAGATGCCTGTAGCTCAACACTGGGCCATTTTGATGTTGTAGATAAGAAATTAGTTCAAATTCTGTTCCTATGAATAAAGCTTTACAGCCCAGTGATACCTTCCTGTGGGGCAGCTAGAGGTCAGATAGATCACCAGGCCTAGAGTCAGGAATACCTAGTTCAAAACCAGCCTCAGAAACTTACTAGTTGTATGATCCTGGGCAAGTCACTTAATTCTGTTTGCTTCACTTTTGTCATCTGTAAAATGAGACAGAGAAGGAAATGGCAGCCCCAAAAAACCCAAATGGGGTCATGAAGAGTCAAATATGACTGAAACAGCTCAATAGTAACAATATTCCCTTCCTCTTACCATGAACCTGATGGGAAAAAAGATCCTCTGTTTCCATAAGACTTAAGGTGTTGATTGGGTGGCAGTTAAGCTATAGCAGAAATCATAAGTGGACAATAGGCACTCAATATATACTTGAGAAGACACTTGATGAATATTAAATTGAAATGACTAAGTTCAACTCTTGTGATAAATATTTTTAAAACTTAATTCTATGTCCTAGAAGAAGCTATTTTGGGTTATTTTAGTCCCAGATTTTTATCCCGGAAACAAAAGAGCAAACCCAAATACCATATAAGATCCTTCACATAGATAATGAACAGAAGTAAACCAAGAATGAGATGACAGATGGAAAACATCTATCAATGGACATTAGAAAGCTATGTACAGACTTTTAAATACTCACATATCCTCAAAATGTATACATAACCAACACTGAATAAAAAAGTGCACACTAAAATTAGCATTCAAATAAAACACCTTCCACAAAGGAAGGCTAGGTCTAGAAGTCTAGAATAGCTGGTAGCAGAAGAAAAAAGAGTGAATTGTCAAAGTGGTAAAAAGACTTCCTTGTCCCTCACCCCCTCACTTTCACACTCTGCCCAGGAGTGTCTCTTTGCCTTAGTCTAGAAGTATTGACCTAAGCACACTTCAGGACTAAGGGTAGCCCTGGTAAAGTAGGAGGAAACCCTTGGATAAGGGAGTCTGTGCCTCAGTATCAAGGTAATCCTTTGAGTCCATTATCCAGAGTCCTTGCCTGAGTTCCAATGTCTTTTTACTTATATTATTTGGCTTCAGTTTCTGATACTTTAAGGATTTCCCTACTCTCAGCCTAGATTACTGATTTTTCTGTCAGTGCTATTGGTCTCAGACTTTTCCCTGCATGGGATTATGGGATATAGACACTAACCACAGTTGGGGAGGGAGGTAAGTGGCAAATTTAGAGGGTACAGGGCAGAATAGTAAGGGGTATGCCAAACATGCAACACAGGGGATGTAAGCTACCAACACTCTAGGCTCCCTTAGTCACCAACAGAGTCTGGGGAAGTCTAAGTCAGGCATTTCAACCAATCAAAAAGCATTTATTATGCACCTACTAAGTGCCACACACTGTACTGATTACTGGGGATACAAAGAAAAGTAAAAGAAAACTACCAGTCCCTCCCCTCATGGAGCTTACATTGTAACACAGAAGACATCCAAATAACACGTGTGTACACACACACACACACACACACACACACACACACACATGATACATATAGAATAGATGAGAGAGAATTTCAGAGGGGAAAAGCATCAGAAACTGAGGGGATCAAGAAAGGCCACTGGCATAAGGTAGAATTTGAGCTGAGTCTTGAAGGAAGTGAGGGAAATCAAGAGGCAGACATGAGAATGAGGGACAATCAATGCAAAGGTACAAGAGAAAGGAGATGGAACATCCTTTTCAAAGAATACCAAGCAGTCCAAAAACCTAGGTCATAGAACTATAGGAGCATAAGAAGACTTGAAAGGTAGGAAGGTGCCAGATTATAAAGAACTTTAGGTACAAAAAAATAAACAGAAGGTTTCATATTGCATCCTAGTACAAATTGCAAGCCCCTAGAATTTGCTGAGTAGGAAGGGTGATGTGATCAGATTTACACTTTAGGAAAATCACTTTGGTAGCCAAATGTAGGATGGATTGTGGCAGGGAGAGACTTGAGGTAAGAAGACCAATTAGAAGACTATTGTAATAATGCAGTGAAAATGATGAGGTTCTGAATTACAGTGGCATCTATGTGATTGGAGAGAAAGGGACAGACACTGGAGATATTGTGAAGGTACAAACAATAAGATTTAGCAACGGATTAGATTTGCAGGGTGAGGAGTCACATATGATACTGAAGTTTCAAGTCTGGGTGATTAGGGGTATGAAGGTACCCCTTGACAGTAATAGGAAAATTTAGAAGAGAGGAAAGTTTTAGGGAAAAATATAATGAATTTCATTTTGGGAATATAAGGTTTTAAATGCCCGTGGTACATCTAGTTCAATGCATCCAAAAGGCAGTTGTTGATGTGAGACTGTGGCTCAGGAGACAGACAAAGAAGAAAGAAAGGAAGAGGGACAGCTAGGTGGTGCAGTGGATAGAGCACCAGACCTGGAGTCAGGAGGACCCAAGTTTAAATCTGGCCTCAGACACTAGCTGTGTGACCCTAGGCAAGTTACTTCACCCCAATTGCCTCACAAAAAAAAAAAGGAAGGAAGAGAAGAAGGAAAGGAGGGAAGTAGGAAGGGAGGGAAAAAATAAGCATCTTTAAGTACTCAGTGTGCCAAGGAGGATGCTAAGCACTTTAGAAATATTGTCTTACTTGATGCTCATGACAACGTTGGGAAGAAGGTGCTGTTATTATTATGCTTATTTTACAGATGAGGAAATTGATGCAGACAACAGTTAAGTGACTTGCCCAAGGTCACACAACTAGTAAGTGTTTGAGCATGGATTCAAACTCCAGTCCTGACTCTAGGCCTTATACTTTATCCACAGTGCCATCTAATTGCCTCCCACTGAATATACATCTGTATCAATATTAATTGAACTCATGGATGCTAATGAGAGTACCAAATAGGATTGTATAAGGGGAAAAGAGAAGAACATCCAGTATAGATCCACAGGGAGACACCATCAGTTTTTAGGCATGACTAGGGGAAAATGCAGCAAAGCAGACGAAAGAGAAGCAGAAGAATAACCAGAAGATATCAGTGTCGTGAAAAGCCAGAGAAGCTGAGTTGTTTTCTGGGTTCCAGCACCTTGGCCAGCTCCCATTCAACCCAAGCTAGAATTGAGACAAGGAAATGAGAATAATAGGCAACCCCTAATATGGAATCTATTATCAGAGACAAAGATGGATACCTAGGTCCAGAGGATGGGAGTGGAGAGAGAGCAGAGCATGGGGTTACCCTTCAGTAAGCCTGATAGGTACAGCTACATTGCCTAATTACATCCATGCCTTAGCATATCAGAGACCTCTCTCACTGCCCTACTCCCCATGGGAGGCTTATCCTTAACAGGAGGCCAAAACCAGAGAAGCAGCTGTACCCTCAGCAATCCTATGGGGTACAATGTGAGAGGGCATCCTATGGACAGAGGGACATCACTGATATAAGATTATGTACCCTCCTGCCTTTTAGGGGTCCAAGTTCTTTCCCTTCATAGCCTGGCCAATGTAGAAGTGGGAAGGGGAGATAGAGGCCTAGGCCATATGGCCTGCCATCCCTTCCATGCACACATGGTAGAAATGAAATCACTCCTATCTGTTCAGATGTTTCTACTCCCACAGCCTTTGTACCTCAGTCAAGGGTTTTGGCCCTTTGCTGCTCCCTGCCTGCAGTCAGTCATCACCCACAATCAGCACAGAGATGGAAAGACATATGTATGCCTGAGGTTGCCATACATGCCCATAGGGTTGGTGACAGGCCTGGAGGATTGAGGCACTGGGGCCGAATTTATCAGCTAATGAGCCCCCAGTTTGTAAGAACAACTGGCTGAAATAAGAAGAGATCCTAAATTTCTACTCCCTTTCACAAACTCCCAGGGAAATATGTCTATCTATAAAAATCCATCCATAGGAAAAAATACTTCCTTTCCTCTCACTCATTTCTCAACCCCTTTTTGCACTCACTGCTCAACCAAGGCACCTTGATGTAGTGTGCAGAGGTTTGAAATTGTAATCAGAAAAACCTGGGTTCAAATCTTGCCTCAGGCACTTAACAACCATGTGACCATGGGCAATTCACTTAACCCCAATTGGCCTCAATTTCCTAATCTATAACATTAAGGACTCCATGATCTCTAAGGTCCCTTCAAACTCTAAATCTGTGATCCTACAAAAGTATTCTCTGTAAGATATCATCATAGTCAATAAGAACATTTATATAGCCCTTACTGTGCCAGGCACTGTGCTAAGCACTTTACAAATATTATGTCATTTGATCTTCACGACAACCTTAAGAGGTTGGTGCTACAATTATCCCATTTTACAGTAGAGATAGCTGAGGCAAACAGAGGTTAACTGACTTGCCCAGGGTCACACAGAGACCAAAGCTGGATTTGAACAGGGCCAATAGGAGGAGAGGGCAAACTCCTTGTTCCTTTTCAGACCCTCTTTCTACCACCATTACTCAGCAACTAACTTCTCTTCCTTTAAAGTTCACTCTAACCCATCCATACAATATGAACATTTCCTATTCTGGGAATGCGGATTTTAAATTACAATATACACATGCCCAGTGGTGTGGTAATAAATGTTTAACAACCAGCTCTCCGGGTGGTGGGGGGCAATGTATGTATAATACACTTTTGGGTTTAATGTGTGATAAAAACATTTTCTCCATCACTTTCTCAGGTCTTGACTATCAACAAAACAATAATTGTAGCATTTGCTGATTTCCAAGGTATGAATTGTCACATTAATGATTTAACAATTGGCTCATACGAGCCATTTTATCTGGCTCCAGCACACCCTTTCGTGCACCCACCATAGCCTTAGTTACTACCCAAGCAGTCTCTGTGGTGCTTAGGTGGTATTCCATCTCCCATTGCCATCCTCTACCCCTACTGCTACCAGACGCATGGCAAAAATAAGAGTAGAACTGGCAGGAGATCAAGAATTCAAACACCTTCCCCACAGTATGAAAACAAGTCAAGAATTATAAAATTTATACAGAAAATGAGTCACCAGTAAATCATAGTGGGATTAATGGGGTGGGGAGGGGACAGAAAATAAGGATCCCTTATAGTATGCAAAGGTATGAGTGCTTGCAGAGCCTGGGGTGGGTCAGGACATGAGAAAGTGCTCCAAACAGTGGTGGTCCTATGCCTTGTTTTTTCACAGGAGAGAAAAAAAACTGAAACCCTACCAAGGTACTACAGATGGGAATAAAATGGTTAATGTCATAAAGCATCTCTCTATTCATTAGGGATTCATGGCAAGGCAAATGTACAAGCTCCAACATTAACCATGGTTCTTACCCTTTGGAGTTGGCAGCTGAGCTCAGCCTCATCCAAACCAAACACTTCTGCTAATAGAAGAAAAACTTTCTTAAAAAAAGAAAAAGACAGCCAAATCTAAGAGACCTGTCAACACCAGAGTCATCAGTGGAGTGATAACTCTTAAGAGCTGAAATCAAAGGCTGTCTTTTTCTTCCCCTCCATGCTCTGTTCTGCGGGAGCCCATGGTGGTCACAGCTCCTTTAACAATATTTATAATGAAGGAACAACGCTGGAGATGTCAACCCTGATTATTCATAAAGCCTCCTCCTGCCCAGCTCTTCCTGGAGGCTAACTGTAAAAGTACCTGATTCCCAATTCTCAAACACAAAAGCACACAGGGCTTGAAAGCCTGAGCTGACTAATAAAGTTTGCATATCCCTAAGAAAAAGAGCATACAACGAAGAAGAAAAGGAATGGCAAGATTAAACAAAAACAGTCAGCTTGGATTGGGAAATGATAAAAATTTCAGAAGCCAAGAACTTAAATCTGTTTTCAGATTTTTTGTTTTTTTACCCTTGTTCATTTACATTTCAGTGTGAACCATCCAGAGAAGCTGCTGTTTTATCTCCTGACAAGAGTACTAAGGTATCTTGCTCATCTGTCTTGTGAACAGGATGCTTGCTGTTTGTCTCTGTTCTGAAGAGGGGGTCCAGAGTGAAGGCTTGCAGTGGTGCTAGCTAGGAGAACCAAAGGGAGGAGGCAGTCTCAGATCCAGTCTCACTGCCCTGAGAACAACCCAGGGCCATAACTTTGACGAGTTATTAGCTCTGTGAAGATCTCTCAAACTGCCCTAGCAATGGGGTGCTTACTGTTGGATGGCTGCAACAGACATGGGATTTGAGTGGTTCTGCTCACCCTAATTTTCCAATACACTCCCAGAGTTTTGTATTGTTGCCTTTATGTAACTCCAGTCATTTGGTCCTGTCTCCTGGAATGAATGCCCTATCATGGACTATAACAATGATAGCCACCTCTGGGCCATCTTTATCTGAGCTCAGTCTTAAAATTCAGATACATGGTGCCCCTCCTCAAAGGTCAGGTCCCTACTGCATCCTGGGCCATCTCCAGTTGTCCTGATCCATATCTGGCCACTGGACCCCGATGGCTACAGAAGAGAAAATGAGGTTGGTGACTTTGCACAGCCCTCCCTCACTTAAATACAATTCACTTGCATGTCATGGCATCACCTTCTTGATGTCATGGTCCTCTTTAAGAACAAAGGACAAACAGCAGCAGCAACAACCTATATGTGTATATCTTGTTTCTTTCAGGCTAGATTATAAACTTACTGAGGTGCGAAAGTATCATTAACACCTAAAACAGTGCCTGGCATTGTAAGCACTTAATAAATGTTTATTGATTAATTGATTTATGCTGAGACTGAGGCTATACAACTGAGAAACGCCACTCAGGTCCTTTTCTGAGATGTATAGTCAAGTCAACAAACATTTAGTAAGCACCTACTATGTGCTAGGCACTATGCTAAGTGTTAAAGATACAGAGAAAGACAAAAACAGTACCAGCCTTCAAGGAGCTCACAGTCTAATGGATGTTCCCTCTGCAACTAAATACTCAAGCAGCTTTGGACTACATAAGAGCCTCAAGAAGAAAAATCCTTGGCATACTAGCTCCTGAATGTTCACCTAGAGGTATAGCAACTGGGGCAAATACAACCCTGCTAGGGAAGGCAGGAGGGGAAAAGACCCAAATAACTACAACCTGGCTTTGCAGACTTCTTGGGGCCTTACTACTGTCTTCTCTTGGCCACACTTTCAAACACTGTGCTTGGTACATTAGGGAGTAAGATAATGTAAAGTTAGATCTTTGCTGGATTACTTAGTATTCATCTCCAGTGCAGTTTTAAGTGAGCTTCTTTGCCTCCATATCTGTGGCTGTCACTCTCCTGCTTCCCTGAACAATTCTATTCCAGCACAGAGCAAGCAACTGCTGTGGAGATTATGGGGGACCACAGTCCTGTACTACATCTTGTTCCATATCCAGATGTTTGGTTCCTGAACTGTATTCTGTCCCAGAGAAGCTTGATCTCTAACTAAGGAGGTTAGGTTCCCTATTCTTTCATTTATTGGATTGCTTAACAAACCTCCACTCTGGCTCCCCTAGGACTTTGTCATACAGTCAATCAATAAACTTTTAGTAAGGACCTATTATGGCTAAGAGGAAACACAAAGAGGCAAAAGACCTCAAGGCTAGCCTCAAAGAGCTCATAGTCTAATGAGAGAGACAACAAGTAAACAAATCTGTACAAACAAGCTATATACAAAATAAAAAAGAAATAATAAAAAAAGGGAAGGCATTAGAAGTAAGAGGGGTTGAGAAAGGCTTCCTTTTCAAAATTAGTATAGCTGGGTCTTAAAGGAAGCCAGTAGGGTAAAGATGTGGTGGAGAGGTGGGGAGAGCATTCCAGTTATAGGGAACAGTCAGAGAAAATACCCGGGGCAGAGAGATGGCATGTATCTTGCTCATGGATTAGCAAAGAAGCCGGGGTCACTGGATCAAAGACTAGAAAGGTAGAGGAAAAATAAGTTATGAAGGGCTTTGAAAGCCAAACAGAAGGTTTAAGTATTTGGTCGTGGACGAAACAGGGAGTCAATGGAGCTTACTGAATAGGTGACGTGGTTGGACCTAAGCTTTAAGAAAATTACTACTCTCATGTAGCAAGGCTATCCCCCACATTGAACATGGGGTGGTTATGTGGGTATGGTTGGAAAGGAGATAGAGTAGACATTTTGAGCCTCTTCTCCACCACCCTTCTCCAAGGGAGACTTCCTGCCAGGAGGGAAAGTAGGAGATTGGGACCAGAAACTTAGCCATCCTGCTGTCCTCAGAGAGAGAAAGTACTGGGATAGAATTATGTCTATCTGTTCCCTTAAATATTATTGGTCTAAAGGATGTAGTTTTTTCAAGTTCAAGCCAAACTTCTTATCACTGTTCCTTAATGAGGGAAGTAGGACCCCAAGCTTTATATTCAAGATTTGACTCCCTTCCCATCAAATACCAAATTCTAAAATGAACACATGTAGCACTTAACCAAGAAACTCACCTATCTAAATCAATAGCAAAATAAAAATCAGAGAAAGTACACAGAAGATAATATATACCAGATGATATAGAGTAAAGGAGCTCTTCCATTGGGAGTAAGGTCACTCACCCAAGGGGAAGTTCCCCGAATGTAGCAAGCTGGGGAGATAGATAGATATAGATATAGATATAGATATAGATATAGATATAGATATAGATATAGATATAGATATACATATACATATACATATACATATACATATACATATACATATACATATACATATACATATACATATACATATACATATAGATATACATATAGATATAGATATACATATACATATACATATAGATGCAGATGCAGATGCAGATATAGATATAGATATAGATACAGATACAGATGCAGATATAGATATAGATACAGATGCAGATATAGATAGATAGATAGATAGATAGATAGATAGATAGATAGATAGATAGATAGATAGATGCTATTGATAGCACAAGTTATGACTCAGAAGGCTAAAGGGATCCCAAAGTGGGAGTAAGAAAATTACTCAATGCACAGTATGAATCAGGCATGGGGAAGGTAGAGAGAGAAAATGTCTGAACATGGAAGAATCAAAGTGTGCATTGAGAGAACTAAACAAGATTAAGTCACAACTTATAACTAAAGTTACAGTCATTTGCAAGGTTAACATTCAAGATTCATCAGAACATAATTTGAAAGGCTGCTTATTAGCTACTTTTCATGTTTACCTCCTCTTAGTATTATCCAATCACTCCTGGGCTTGTCTGTTGGTAAACTAGCCAGGCTCAGGCCAATTTGCTTACTGATGGACATTACCTTCTCTATGATTCAAAGCTTCCCTTGCTGTCAATTGCTGCTGTTCCAGAGATGCTTCAGAGACCTCTTCAGGGCCTCCCAGGACTTTCGGACCTTTCAGTAATCACAAGCTCCCCACTTGGCCTGAACATCTCCGCTTTCGGATAGTTGTTCACCTAAGGTCAGGAAAGAACAAACGTGAAACATGCAGAGACCAAGTACTCATGGTCATATGGAAGTTGAGCGGGAGATGTCACAATCTCCAGCCCCCCACTGACTCTTGGGACTTATCTGGAAACAGTCATGGGCAGAAGTAAGAGAGGAAGGAGGAAGCACCACTGCTCTTTCTGTAAATCTAACTATTGGGCCCATCATCCAGTGAAGAAACTTGTCCTAATTTCCCACAGCAAGCCCAGAGTCACTGATGGTCAGAAACAGATTACAATCTAATAGGGGAGAGCCCTCTCAGATCCAGTCCTACTGCCATGAGAACAACTCAAGGCCATAACTTTGAGAAGTTAATAGCCTTGAGAAGATCTCCCAAGCTTCTGTATGTTTGCCTAGAACCAGTAATGAGATTTGGACATGCTCCATAAGGGGAGGAAGAGCTTCTGTTACTCTGTCCATTCTCCAAATCTGATCTCCTCCATGAAACCTTTCTTGATTAGCCCAGGCCTCATAAATCTTTATCTCCTCCTCTTGTTTATGGAATTTATGTTTATATTTATAGTCTGTACCATATAGCAAAGTATATGTAATATACAACAATAGTGTCTACATATCATGTTTATAATTGTTTCAAATGTGCAAACTGTCTAATTCCTATATGACTGTAAGCCTCCAGAAGTCAGGAACCAAGTCATATTTAAAGGATACTACTATACTTAGAGCCAAGAGGTTTGGACTCAGATCTAGGCTCCAATGCTCCCTAGTTGACTGAAAAACACATAACCTCTCAGACCCTTAGTTTCTTCATCTGAGAATATTACCTACCTCTCAGGATGTTAAAAAGAAAAAAAAAGTTCTTTTAAAATGTTGAAAGCTGGGGCAGCTAGGTGGCGTAGTGGATAGAGCTCTGGCCTTGTAGTCAGGAGGACCTGAGTTCAGATCCAGCCTCAGACACATAATACTCACTAGCTGTGTGACTCTGGGCAAGTCACTTAACCCCAATTGCTTCACAAAAAAAAATATATGAAAAAAATAAAATAAAATGTTGAAGGCTAAAGAAATGTGAATTGTCATTCTTTGCTATGAATAACAATGTCTCAGGGAAGTCAGGGCTAGATTTTGCTAGCAATTAGTTGTCACTGTGCACAGCGTTAAACATATGATAAGGTCTCAATAAGGGCTTATTGATTGATTCTGACTTCCCCTGAAGTTCCATGGGGTGATTAGCATTGGTTAAAAATGTATTGTCTCAAGTAGTGTTTATTTCCACTGCAGAAAATCCTCTCCATGTCCCAACAGTGACTGAGTCAAAAGAGGGAAGGTATCGTGGAGTATTTACTATATGCATCAGTATTCTCCTTAGTAAAATCACAACTTTTTCTTCAAATGTTGAACTCATTGACTTTTCTTATGGAACAATCTGTGGCTTGTTGGAAAGTTTCAGTTATGCTGAGCAGTTCTAAAGTTCGGAGCAAATTGCAAATGAGCCACCCACATTTTTCTAAATTTTGAAAGGATTTGTTTAAAAGGCATATTGTTCTAGATTTATTTGATAAAAATATTTCTAGAGAACTAAAATATTTATCTGGGCTCACTACAGATTCCACATTTGCATTGGAGTTTGCTCTCCCAGTCCAGCTTTACCATTTGCAAGACACAACAGAACTTGTTTTCAAGTTTCAAGATCCAAAAGTGATAGAGTAAACTCAACATTCCTATTTTCCTGCAGAGTAATAGGAAAGGAATGAGATAGGCCAGGATAAAGACTATTCACTAAACATTTTAAAAGCATCTCAAGTTATTTAAGTGTAATGAAGCAAAATAGAAATATTATCTTCCCAGGTAATGACAGTCTGCACCCGTAGAATACTACTTCTCAACCAAGAAAAGTGAACCCACACATTATATTCTTAGAACAAGAAAACTCAACTCATCTTCAAGTTCCTTTCATAGGTTACTAAATATGTGCCTTGGCTGTGTTATGAAGTGGGGGTGGGGACACTCTTTTCCATTTCATTTCTTCTCCTATACAGCCAAGCAGTGCCAAATTACTCTTACAGAAAGGAAGTGTTGTTTTCTTTGTCCCACTATTAAACAAAACTCCTTCAAACCATAGTCTTACTTAGAACTAAAATTTGGGCATTAGTTCACCTCACATTGACCTTGTCTCTCCCTTACTTTCCCAAGCCCTGACATTTAAATTGGATTAATGACCCATTGGCATGATTCTAAGAGAATCTAGGAATTAATGAGATCACTGAATTTTTTAAGAGCTAGAAAGAATCTTGGAAACAATTTGGTTCAAAGTCCAATGACCTTATCACCAGTATGTCCAAAAGCATTTTATTCAGTGGTTATGGATACAACTTCAATCATGACACTGTACCAAGACGACTCTGCGTTAACAGGGCTAACAAGGTACTCACAGCCTAACCATAGAGACAACATATAAACAACTATACCCAAATGAGATTTATATAGGATATATTGGAGATAATCAACAGAGGAAATGAACTAGAATTAAAGGAGCTCATGAAATGCTTCCTATACAAGATGAGATTTTAGCTGGGACCTGAGGAAGACCAGGGAAGGCAGGAGATGGAAAGAGATGAGAAAGCATTCAAAGCATGAAAATGTGTGGGGACAGGAAATGGAGTATCTTGATTGAGGAACAGAAAAGAAGGCCAGTATCACTGGATCACAGAGTACATGGGGGTAAGAGAAGGCTGTAAGGTGTAAGAAAACTAAGCAGGTGGAGGTGGGCATGCTAAAGGACTTTGAATAGCAAACAGAGGGTTTTATATTTTATCTTGGAGGTGATAAGGATTTCACTGGATTTACTGAGCAGTGGGGTGACATGATCAAATCTTCATTTTAGGAAGATCATTTTGACAGCTGAGTGGATGATAGACTGAAATAGAGAGAGATCTTGTGAAGGGAGACTAGTCAAGAGGCTATTGTGATAATCTAGGAATAAAATGATGAGGGCCTGCACAAATGTGGTGACACTGTTAGAGGAGAGAAGGCATTATAAACAAGAAATTGTACAAAAGGTATAATTGACATGACTTGGCAACAGAATGGATATGGAGGGAGTGGGGTGGCAAGAGAGAGAAGTCAAGGATGATACCTAGGTTGTGAGCCTGGATAATTGGGAGGATGGTGATACTCTAAACAGTAACAGGGAAGTTGGTGGGAAAAAAAGGATTTGGAGGGAAAGATGATAAGTTAAGTTTTGGACATGTTGAGTCAAAGTTAAATAGAGTGTCTAGTTTGTGATGTCTAACAGGCAGTTGGAGATGCAATACTGGAGGTCAGCAGAGAGGTTTAGGTTGGATATGCAAATGAAAGTCATCAACATAAAGATGATAATTGAATATATGGGAGCTGATGAGATCACCAGGTGAAGTAGTGCAGAAGGAGAAGAGAAGAAGGCCCTGAAAAGAAAGGCCAATGGGACACCTTTGGTTAGCATGAGCAATCTGAGTGAAGACCCAGTAAAAGAGACTGAGGATCAATTCCATTCTCTGTTGGCCCCGTGGTCCAAGTCCCTGGCATTCTATTCACTTACTAGCCACTCCTAGATCCCTCCTACAGTCTTCATGTATATAAGGTCCATCTCGTCTCTGTTAAGGTGCTCAGATTCTTAGAATCTAGCCAATAACTCAATATGTTCAGATTCCTTAAGAGTGGCCAATATGGTGGGTGGTCTAATAAACCTTGTCTTTGGCTGAAAAAAAGAAAAGAGAGAATGAGGAGAGGTCACATAGTTAGGAGCAGAACCAGGAGACAGTAATGTCATGAAAATCTAGAGAGATGAGAGTATCAAAGAGAGGAAGGTGATCAATTGTCATAGATTACAGAGAGGGCAAGAGGGGGAAGACTGAGAAAAGGACATTAGACTTGGCAGTTAAGAGATCATTAATAACTTTGGAGAGAGCATTTTTGGGTTAAATGATAAGGTTGCAAGCCAGACTGTAGAGAGCTAAAAAGAAAGGAAGAGGAAGGAAATGGGGACATTTATGATAAATGCCTTTTTCAAGGAGTAAGGGAGGAGAGATATAGGATGCTAGCTAGTGGGAATAGAAGGATTAAGGGAAGTTTTTTGAGGATAGGAGAGATATGGGCATGTTTGTACACAATAGGGAAGTAGCCAGTAGACAGAAATTGAAATAAGTGAGACAATGGGGATGACAGGACAGAAATGGGACTACTTTGTGTGTAGAGGGTTTGTTTGCTTTGGCAAGGAGAAGGGATAACTCATTATGTAAAACAAGTGATGCTAGAAATACAAAGGAAGGCAAATGCAGTCCCTGCCCTCAACGATCCCACAATGTAATGGGGGAAACAGCATATAAACAAGATATATACAAAAAAAAATTTGGAAGTAATAATAATAATAATAATAGCATTTATATGGAACATTAGGTTTTACAAAGCACTTGTACAAACATTCCCTCATTTTATGTTCACAACAACCTTGTGAGATGTGTTCATTTTTACAGGTGAGAAAACTGAGGTAAACAAAGGTTAAGCGACTTCCTAAGAGTTACACAGCTAATAAGTATCTAAGGTCACATTCAAACTCGAGTGTTTTTAACTCCATGTCCAGCCTTCTATCTGATGAGCCATCTGGCTGAGATAAAGCACTAATATTAAAGGGGCTTAGGAAAGGCTTCTTCTAGAAGGGGGCATTTTAGCTAAGACTTGAAGAAAGCCAGGAGGCAGAACTGAGAAGGGAAAAAATGAGGCATTATTTCCCCTCCCCTAGATATCATGTAGCTAAGGTTGCCCCCTACGTGGAACATGGAGCTGTCATTGTGTGGTGCAAAGTGAACCTTTGCCTCTTCTCCCCCCACCCTTCTCCAAGGGAGACTTTCATTCCTAGAAATAATTTCTAGCCCCTGCTCACTATTCATAGAGTCACCATTTCAATCTAGGACTTTATTACTTCTCACATGAATTAGTGTAATTTCTTCCTGATTGGTCTCCATTCTCATTGTCCCCCACTCTGATCCATCCTGTACACAGCTTTCAATTTTTTTTTTATTTTTACCTAATGCATAGGTCTAACCATACTACTTACTTGATAAAAATCCCTCGGTGATTCATTGCCTATAAGATTAAATAGAAACTCCTTATCCTGGCATTTAAGACCCTCCATAATCAAATTCCCATGTGTGTTTCCAGCCTTATTTCATACCACTTTCCTTCACAAAGTACAAACTGAACTAGTGGCCATTTATACCAACATGAATCTCCTGCCTTCATTTCTATAAGCCATTCTTCATGCCTAGAACACATTCCTTCTTTGTCTTTTTCTTAGAATCCATATTTTCCTTCAAAATTCAACTCAGGTGCCACTTCTTCTACAATATCTTCCTTGAGTTATTAGTGATCTCTCCTTCCTCAATTTCCTGTTTTTATTATTTTATATTCTTTTTCTCCAGTAGGATGGGAGCTTTCTGAGGGCAAGAACAGTTTCATTTTTTTATCTTTATGTAGGCATTTAATATTTGTTGAATTTGACCGAGTTAATGTTGATTCCTAAGATACTCTCCAAAGTTCTTGAGAAGATGCTATAGTAGGCAGTTGTGTGTAATGAGAGCATGACAGAATGTTGCATCATTCTGGCTTGTACTGTTCTGCATTTCCAATAGGGAAGGAAAGGTGAACAATCTCTATGTGTGCTGGTTGCAGATACAAAGAATTGTACTTTTATACCTTCTGACCACCCTCATATCCAACTATTGCATATGAGACCAGTCTTAAGGATAAGAGGGAAGAGGTAGTTATGGTTTAGGGACATCAGGAAGGTAATCTGCCCTCAAAGTGTGGACACACACATATATATACATGTACACACACATCAGGAAGGCACTTTGCATCTCAAAGTATACACACACACACACACACACACACACACACACACACACACACACATATTTGTCTGCAGGTGCCTGAAATTATCTAACAAAGCATAAAAACATTCACACCATAATTAGAACTAAGCCTTCAGATGCAAATACTCCTTGGAGAAATAACTACTGAGAGGAAAAATAAAGGTACAGAATGTTGAATTTTCTGTAAGACGGTTTTGCTTAGCTATTTTTCTTTGTTACAAAGAGGGGTTCAAGGTGGTCAAGAGATGAGGGTAATATTAGAAAGTGGTCATGTTTTTAAAAAGACAACAATAAAACTTTTTTAAAAGAGAGAAAAATAACAAGTAACTGTAAGACCCTAAATAGAAACTAAAGTGCTTGAAAACACAAGTTACATTTTATCTTTTCTTCAAATCAAAAATCAGAACTTTGGAATAATAAAAATAACAACAACAATAATAATAGCTAACATTTATAGAATGCTTACTGTGTGCCAGCCACTGTGTTAAGTGTTTAACGATTATTATTTCATTTGATCCTCACAACAATCTTGGGAAACGGGTACTATTATTATCCCTTATTTTATAGATGAGGAAACTGACATAAACAGAAGTTAAGTGACTTGCCTAGGATCACACAGCTTATAAGTGTTTGAGGCCAGATTTAAACTCAGATCTTCCTGACTATAGGCCCAATGCTATATCTACTGTACCACCTAGCTTCATTGGAAGAAACACAAGGTTATGGGAAACTACCTATTGGCCAAAAGAATGGTATTGACAAACAGATTCAGTTTTCTAAATCAGTGATTCTTAAACTTTTTTTTTCACTCAGAATACAATATTCTTTCCCATGAGGAACTATGACTTAGAACATTCAAGTTGAAAACACCAAGGGAGAGTCAGAAGACTCATGCATATTGTTTCTTTCCAATACCCGCATCCATTCTGGTTGAGTCTTTTGTGAGTTCAAGGTCTGACATATTTTTAGGTTAATGCATACATGTAAAGAATTGTCCCTGTCATATGTGGACAGCTTGGTGACTGAAAGGGCCAATAAATAAAAACAGAGGTGGGGGAAGTGTACTCACACCAATGAAATCACAACTCCAACTTTGAGGGGGAAAGTTTGTTTTAACTAGGCCTGGTATTTCATTGGTATTGGGAAATTCTAGTGAAGAAACTTCCTCTTAACAATGAAAATCAGCATCTTTTCTGTAATTTATAGTTCTCAAGAATTGCCTGGGACATTAAGAGATATAATGACTTGCACAGGGCAACACATTCAACATATATCAAAGTCTATGGGCCATCTCCAGTCATCCTGATCTGTATCTTGCCACTGGACCCAGATGGCTCAGGAAGAGAGGATGAGGCAGGTGACCTTGCAAAGTCCTCCCTAACTTGCCATCACCTTCCCGATGTCATGGTCCTCTTTGAGAATGAAGGACAACAATAACAACATCAAAGCCTGCGCTCCAACCCAGGTCTGCATGCCTCCAAGATCAGCTCTTGATCCATTATATCATGCTACATTTTATGCTTGAAAGAAGTAAAAATGGTATTCCTGGGAAAGGATCCCTGATCTCAGTTCTCCTTGCTTTTTTTCTCCCACCCATTTATAACTATACATAAGTTCAATTTTTTTTCTTTTGAAAAGGTTTGTTTTTCTTTTTTAAAGATTCTAAGCTCTCCATGTTAGCAATGAATGTATGGCTATTTGTTAAATATGTGCTGATTTGGCTATTAAAAGGAGAAAAGTGGAAAGAGTGAAGCTTAGGAGGTAATACAGAGAATGCAGATGGAATGTAGGTGATGCTAATCATGTAAATTCTGTTTGAAGCTTCTCCCACCTTTTCTATTACAGATTCTATGGGTAGCATCTAATTTGGTGCCACTGCTACACTCCGGTTGCATCAAATCAAAAATTCTCTCTGCTGAACTTTTGTAGAGAATTCTGTATCATATAAGTACAAGCCATTTCAATTTCAGAGTGGCCTAATTAAGGTGTTTCAGTTCACATTTGTACCGTAAACTGTATCATAAAAAAGGCCACCATTTAAAAATTTTGCAAGCAATCAATTCTTCTGCCCTAATAGGAGAAAACGTCATTTAGAAATTACCCTTACACAAGATTCTGGGAGTAGCTGTCAGCAACCCATTTTGAAAATCATTCAGCAGAGACCAATGCATGTCCACCCAGACTCTACTAAAGAAAACTTCTTCATTAATTGGCTAAATTACCAAAAGACAGAAATGTGACTCTACCATAGTGCATGCCTCCCATAGCACATTCAAGCTTAAACAAGCCACATTCTAGGAAAATTAAGGGTATAAAATTAAAGGTATAAAAATAAAAGGGTATATGGGAGGTGGAGATAACAATTTAATTCTTCTAAAGGATTAACACAATCATTGAGCATTTGGAGCTTGATATAATATCCCTCCTCAAATTGTTGATCCCAGGCTGCTTTTGTTAACCATCTCTGTGTCTAAGGATATAGGATATAGATAATTTTACTTCCACTTTACTTTAGCCATTGTGTTTTGTAATACTTTAATACTTTACCATTTGATGCATATGGGACATGATGCCATGAAGACAATAATAATTTTTAAATTCTTTTTTTGTATCTAGACTTCATGAATTTCTGCATTTTGATAACAGCGCAAACTTTTCAAAATCATTTCAATAACCAATTGAATTAGTTTCAAGTAGCCTTTTCCCCCTTGTCTTACTTCTTTGCTTTGAGTAAGGTCTTTTAGGACCTTTCTTTAAGTTTGTCAAGTTGGAACAGAGTTTCTGAGCAGACGGGGGTAAAGAAGACAAATCTGTCTCCATGGTGTGAGAGCTGTAGGCCAGAGTTATTAATTCCTTTGCTGTTAAGGCTCAATTTGCATATCCATAGCCACCAAAGGCATTTTGAGTCTGATTTTTCTGTAAGAACACATCAGGGAATGAAGGAAAATTAGAAGACTCTGCAAAGATGCAGTGACCACTTTAAAAAAAAAACAACTTCAAGTCTCCTTTTTCCAAAAGACACACATGGGGAACGCAAAGCAGTTTCTAAATATCTTTACAAATACAGTCATCAGGCTTGCCAATATGTTTGTAGTGCTGATTAAAAAAAGTTGGCAATTTTTGTATTTAAAGTATATGCCTGGTCCCATATACACCAAACTTGTCATAGCAGTACTTTTTGTGGTAGCAAAGAATTGAAAAGAAAGTAGATGCTCAGACTGAGAGATAGTCAAAAAAGTTATGATAGATGAACGTAATAGAATATTGGGCAGCTAGGTGGTGCAGTAGATAAAGTGCTGGGATGGAGTCAGGAAGACTCATCTTCCTGAATTCAAATCTGGCCTCAGACACTTACTTAGCTGTGTGACCCTGGGCAAGTTACTTAACCCTGTTTGCCTCAGTTTCTTCATCTGTAAAATGAACTGGAGAGGGAAATGGAAAACCCCTTCCATATCTCTGCTGAGAAAACCCCAAATGGGGTCATGAAGATTCAAACATAATTGAAAACAACTGGACAACAACAATAGAATATTATTGTGCCATGAAAAATGATGGAAATGAAGAAACCAGAAAAGCAAAGGAAGATTTATCTGAATTGATTCAGAGTGAGGTAGCAGAAACAGGAAAGTACTATTCACAAAAACAATGTAAGAAGAGAAACAAACAAAAAAAAGCAAAACTAAATACCATATTATTACAATAACCAAGCTTGACTACAGGGAAGAGAAGAAAAAATGTACCTCCCTTCCATCTTTGCAAAGGTGGTGGAACTATGTGTGGAATTTTGCATAAACTGCCAGACTTGTTTGATGAGTTATTTAGTTTTGCTGAATTTGCCTTTTTTCCCTTTCTTTCTTTCTTTCTTTCTTAATCATTGTTACAAGGAATCAAGGGATAGTTCATTGTGGAGGAAAAAGGGAAAGAAATTTGGAGATAAAGGTGATATAAAGATAAAAAATAAAGTATATATCCAATGCTATTCAATCAGATATTTTCAAAACAAAAAAAATGAAAGAGAAGCCATATGGAGACAAGTTGGTTACCATCTTAGACACTAAAGTTTATTTTCTTTAGAAAGTTCTACATTTGGCACAAAGAGAGGTTGTTGTTTTTTTCCCTCTATACCTCCTCAGCATATGTATCTGCTTAATCAAGTAAATTCAACCATGACACTAGACATCATTCATTAAATAATTGTTCAAAACCTCTAATTCATAGTCCTATCATTCTTTCAACAAGCATTTAGCCTGAGTAAATAATACTAAATGATATTAAAGCTATCAGACATGCAGTTTCCCATGTGATGTTGTGTGATTTGAAGGGAAAAGAGCAGACCAAGAAGCTGATCCTTTTTTCTAGTCACTGTTTCTAAATGTCCTGGAGTAGGTTCTCTGACCAAGCACCTGAGTTTCTTGAGAAACCAAAGTAAGCATATTAAAAATACTCAGATAAGAGAGATTAAAAGGATTTTACAAGAGAGAGAATAATCTCTCATCACAATTATTCTCCCAAATGACAAAACGACTACTCAGGAGTCTAACAGTATGTTAACCACTTTTGGAAACAGATGGTTCTAAATGTGACTAATTTTCCTCCACATTTAACAGCAACATCAGAAATTAAGCATGTTACAGAAGCCATTAGATTTAGTCCCGCCCCTCTTACTATCAATGTTGTGTATTAGTGAAATCACGTCCCATTAACTTATTTACATTAATTGAAGGAGGAAGATTGGAGCGGGGAAGAGAATTATCTAGGCCTGCATTCACCAGAATAAGGACTGGAGTCTCCCTTCTCTCTCAATTTGAACGTAATATATATCTGCTGCTAACACTTACTTTTAGACTGAGAAATTTGGCAAATCATGTTCATGTTTTTAAAATGAGCTCTTTTATCTAGACCTGATCCATTCCTAGAAACCAGAGAATGCTTCCACCTTTCCAAAGGATAAAATTCCTTGTGTAAAACAGTCTTGAGCTATTGAATAACAAGGTGGCTCAAGGCAGCAAGACTGATTTCAATCCTGGTTTTGTCTGAGGTGATAGCAGATAGGCAAGGGAGTATGCAGAAATATACACATGCAAATGAAAAACTTCTCCAGTAGGCTTATAAAGATCCCTTTCAATGGACAAGCCCAGAGAAGTAGCTATCACTCCATTTTAACCTTCTGAAATAGGTTGCTTACATTAGGATGGCTGGCAGAAAGCCTTTTTGTAACCCATTTATTATCTGTACACCAGAAGTATGTGAAATATTCATAAAAATGATCTTTTGTGGATTGTTGTTTCAAGAATGTATCTACACTCAGCATCTCACATACATCCATTTCTCTTGCTAAGCTCAGAAAGAATAAATGAGACAGTGAGGTGTACCTCCTAGCGGAGAGATGGCAGACTATATAGGTGGGGGATGGGGCAAATGGTGTCAGATATGGCCAATGTTTTTCTTAATCACACTTCTTTGTTACATGGAAGGATCTGGTGTTTGGGAACAGGGGGCTGGAAGGCATTGGCAAAATGATAACCAGATTTTTTAAAACATCAATAAAATTTTTATTTTACTAAATTAGTCACGCCCACTATCATGGTAATAGAACAGATTGGACTTGAGGATCTATCCATTGTGAGCCTCCTGACTAGTCTCTCTTAGTGGCACTTCAACATTCTATATTTCACACATGAAAATGATCCAATGGCTTCAGAAGGTCATACCATCATAGCCTTAGAGGACTAGAGGTCATCTAGTGCCGCCCCTTTATTTTACAAATGAGGTCCCTGAGATGTAAAGTGACTTGCCCAAGGTCACACAGGCAGTAAATGGAAGAATTAGTTTTAAACTCATATCCTCTGACACCAGGTTCAGTTCTTTTTCTTGCTTTACCACACACCCTTAGGACATGTGCCTTAGATCATTTTATATTATGGTGACAATGGGTCTGAGCTGAATCATTCATCTATATTCTTACCCCATTTCTCTTGTGACCTGTTATACTCAACTGTGAGACAGTTGGTAGGAGATGAGGGTGCAGTGCAGAGTTGTACAGCTGAGTAAATCTAACTGACCCATAAGGGAATTAAACCTGTAAGTTCAGCACAGTGCCCTAGCCATACAGCAAAAAACAAACAAGCAAAAAAAAAACCACCCACCTTTTTCAATCATTATAGTATTGTACAGTAAAAAACTGAACTGCTCCCCACTTTCAACATGGTGGAGGGAAAAAAGATGTCTGAATGAATGGAATAAGTAAACACAGTAGTAGTAATGGTAGTAGTAGTAGCAGCAGCAGCAGCAGCCGCAGCAATAGCAGCCACAACCGTAATAGTAGTAGTAGTAAGTATATGCTTAATTAAAGCAGTTAGGTGGCTCCAAGGAATAGCATGCTAGGCCTGGATTCAGGAAGATGTGATTTCTGATCTACCCTCAGTTACTTACTAGATCCTAGACAAGTCATTTAACCTCTGCTTGCCTCAGTTTTTTCAGTGGTAAAATGGGGGATAATAAAAGCACCTACTCCTTGCTGTTTTTTTTTTAAATTAAATGAGATAATATTTGCAAAGCACTTATCTGACGTATAGTAGACACTTAATAAATGCTCTCTCCCTTTTAATTCACATGAGATTATTTAATTCACTCTAAGATTATAGGCATTGTCATCTTATGAACATTAATACAAAGAGATGAGCCCACAGATAAAGCTGTGTCCCATCAGTAGTCTGCCACCTACACTGAAGAACTGGTCTGACAGAGACCCATCAGGGTCTCTTGGAGCAGACGTGTAGAATACTGTCTCTTGCCCCAACCACATTAAAATGCAATTGGGAAGTACTTAACAAAATAAATAAAAATATAACAAAACACAGATAACATTACATTTTAAAACTAAGTATAGATAAGTGGACCTCCTTCTGTTTGAGTTTGATGTCACTATCTCAGGAGACTGTTATTAAACTATACCCTCAAAAGTTACAGGATATATAGCACCAAACTGGAGGTCTCCTTACCAACCTGATGGGATAGGCAGACATCTTACAACTAAGAGGAGTCTTACCCACTAGGAAGAATAGAGCCTCAGCAGCAAAAATTGATGATAGGGATAATCAGATAATTTTCTGGTGATGCCATCAGTAATGACTAACGTATCTATAGAGCACGGAGCTGGAAAGGGACTTTTAAGGTCATCTATTCCACTCACCTCATTTACAGATAAAGAAACAGGTTCAGAAAGGTAGAATGACTTGCCCAAGGTCATATATACAGTGACAGTGGGGATTTGAACCCAGGTCCTCTGATGACAAGTCAGGTGCTTGTTCCACCACAACATATTACCAGTATAAATATTATTATTCCCATTTTACAGGTGAGGAATTAGAGACCCAGAAATATCATGCTCCATGCTGATGGTCAGTTGCTGATTGGGGACAACAACCTGAATTTACTGATTCCAAGTCCAGTATTCTTTATGGTACACCACATGGCCCCTGGAGAAACAATTCCTTCAAGTACTATGACTCACTCTGCCAGGCAACCCCAATTACTAGGATTACAAATCCATTTTGTTGTAAGGTACGGGTTCTTGGAGGTGAAGGCCAGGTTCTAAATATCCAAATACAGCAAAAACCTTTTAATTTAGACTCTAATAATTCTGAATTTGTTATAATATTGGACAAGGTATGAACTGAGGGTTGTCTTTGATTAAGCAAACCTTATCTCTGAGGATAATGTAAATTATAACAGTACTGTACTTCACCAGTTTAGGGAAGTAAGGTATTCTGGATAGGTTAATTTACCAGACAAGTAAACCTTAGAGATAATGGAATTTCAAAATACATTTTAAACATTTTTAAAGGAAAATATATTACACATGCATCTGACATAGTAAAGGTTTTACAAAGTATAAATTAGCCTTTTCTTGATGACCCATGGCTATTGTTAGGAACATTTCACAAACTCACAGTATTTAGAGCTAAAAAAAGGAACTTAGAGAACATCTAATCCAGGGAGTCTTAACTCCTAAGGGGTTTACAGGTAGATTTCAGGGGGTCCACGAACTTGAAACTTTTAATATTTTAATAATAGCATTTCAATATAACTAGTTTCCCTGGCTAACCTATGAATTTAATTTTGTGCATTTAAAATTATCATCCTCAGAAGGGATCTATAGGCTTTACCAGCCTAACAAAGGGGTCCATGCCACAAAAAGGTTAAGAACTCCTGATTTAATCCAATTCACTCATTTTACAGATAAAGAAACTGAGGCCCAGGAAAGTTAAATGACTTTGCCCTAAGTCACATGGGTACTAGGATGAAAAACCAGGATTTAAATCCAAGACATTTGACTTCTTCAAATCCAGTGCTCCTACAGCATGATGCTACCATCTTTATCATTATCATATTATGTTATAATACACAGATACCCTTTGGGGCTGTCAAGATCTTCAGGACTTAGTTTGTCCTTTCAGAAAATTCCCCTACCTGCCCAATTGCTCTCCTTGGTGGCCCCGTGATTTTTCTACTCCTTGATTCCCTTGTGAGCTGTTCAGGTATAGATGGGGTTTGACTCTGCACCTGTGAAGTTTGCACGCTGCTGTTTTATTGGAGATGACAACGCTCTTTGTTCCGCCCTAGGGGCTGCTTTTGTTCTCCACTACCAGTTTTTTGCTCTCAGCATCTGTTTCTACCGAAACCATATTCCTTATTCAATTTCTCATCTACTCTTCACAGGCTCCAATTATATATGAGCAGAATTGAACAATGCCAGAAAAAAACTCAATTTAATTCAGTACAACTCAACCAGCATTTATTGCAGTCCTACTGTGTGCAAAGTAGCTAGACAAGCATGTAAAATGAAATCAAAACATTGTCTACCTGAGAAGAGAGAGCGTAGCTCCACTCTACTATGGGAAAAATCTTTGGAATTTATGTTACTTGCATGTGTTGGACCCGAGGTTTTTTTTTCTTCCCTATCTCCAGCTTCTTGGGTGCTTTTCGGAAGGTTAAGGTTTTCAGAAATCAGACTGCCTAATAATTGGCACTTTATATTGCAATCGTGTAAAGACTGTAGGGTGAATATTTTAAATAATTAAGAAAAACTGCTTTCAAGCCCTCTCAACCCTTTAGAAGCAACCACTTACATACCATCGATATACTACATGCTTATCTATTAATTAAAGCAAGTCCCCTAAGGGCTTCTACTAGGTAACACTTAGTTGGTCTAGTTTGAAGTATTCTATGTAATGAAACAAAAAATTTTTTAAGTGTTGCTGATACCTTTTATTTTAACATCATGGTCATTTTTGGATATTCCCCATCCAATTACCCTAACCCCGAAATTGTTGTAAATTAATTGCTTATAAAAAGAAAAACAGTTAAGGAAAAATCACACAGTAACCACAGAGAAAACATATATAACATGCTCCTTTCCCAGTCTCCTGTCTTTCAATCAAGAGGAGGGAGAAATGCTTCATTATCTATCCATTATTGGTATTTCAGTTTCTCGGAGTACAGTTTCACTTTAGTGATCTTTTTTCATTTACTTTGTTATGGCCATCATGCATATCTCTCTTTTGTTACTTATTTCATCCTGTACATGTTCACATAACTCTTACTCTGTTTCTCTAAATTCTTCATAGTCTTTTTTTTTGCTACAGTTTATTTCCTTAGTTTCATATCCCATAATTTGTTCAGTCATTCCTTATTCAATGGCCAAAAATTTTCCTTCTTAGTTTAGTACTCTAAACTTTCTTTTTAATGCTATCATTTATACTTTTAGCTCATTCAAATTGGCTTTTTGCCAATCAATTTGAATTACTGAGGTTTGTACAGTATATTGGGCAGTGGCGTGGTATAGTAGATAGAGTGCTGGTCCTGGAGTAGGAAGATTCATCTTTCTGATTTTAAATGTAGCCTTAGATACTTGCTAGCTGTGTAATCCTAGGAGTCACTTAACTTTATTTGCCTCAGTTTTCTCATATGTAAAGTGAGCTGGAGAAGAAAATGGCAGACCACTCTAGTATCTCTGCCAAGAAAACCCCAAATGGGGTCACAAAGACATGACTTTGGGACATGACTGAACAATCACTGAACAATAACAACAGTACTGTATATTGGCACTTGCTTAGGACAAGTAATTATACAGATGTCATTGGCTGTGTGCCTTGGAAATGACAAGGCAATTTGGGCCCAGTTACAAGCAATTCTGTGTTCAAACTACCTACAATCTTCAGATAAGGAAATAATGCTTCATGATGCCTTGGGCACTTAAAAGGCTAGGTATTTAAAAGGTTATGCTCTTCTCTATTTAAAGAAAAGTATTCATATCCTGTTTCTTCAAAGCAATCAACAAATTATTTCCATGATCATAATTACCCACATTTGCATATTTGGGAGCCACAGACTAGATGTTTATTGAAACAATTAAAGACCCAGAAAAAGGTATCAAATATCGAGTATTCTTCAATGTACAAGTTAGCCAAGTGTAGAGATAAAAATTGGTAAGGTTTTCATTTCTATCTTTACCTGGAAATCATGATGTCAATAGAGAACAGAGAAGATACTTACACCGATCTCCCTTGTATTATTGCTTTTGTTCGGCATCTTTGCCAAGAAAACCCCAAATGGGGTCACAAAGGATCAGACACAACTTTCTTCTTGTCAAAAATGTGTGTCCAGATGTGCTGTTTGCCTCATTTTCTCCCCTCCAGTGTGAAATTGTCAGAGATGGATTTTTTAAAAGACTATCTGGGAAATAAACAGAATATTTTGAACATGCATGTATACCCTTGAGTCTCCTATATGGCCAACATTGTTCATGTTATTGATATTGAGACAGTAGGTTTTTAATATGTTTTGATGAAATGTTCGATCAGGTAGATGTGGCTGGCATGAAGGTGATTAGCAAACGATGTTTCAGAATTGTCCCTTTTTGTTTGTTCAGTCATTTTCAGTCCCGTCTGACTGTGATCCCATTTGGTTTTCTTGGAAAACATGCTTCAGTGGTTTGCCATTTCCTTCTCCAACTCATTTTACAAATGGGGAAACTGAGGCAAATAGGGTTAAGTACTTGCCCAGGGTCACACAGCTAGGAAGTGTCTTAAGTCAGATTTGAACTCAAGAAAATGAGTGTTCCTGACTCCAGGCCCAGCACTCTATCCACTGAGCCACCTAGCTACCCAAGTTCTCCCTGATAAGTGTCTTTGGAATTTATATGTGTGAGTTGGGGATTAAATATCTCTGAAGATCAGGAATGATGTCTCAATTTGATTTTGTACAGCATCTAGCACAATATTTTATATGCACCAGGTTCTTACTAAATGTTTGTCTTAACACTCAGCATTCATGCACACTGTGATACATGATATGCCTTTATAACAGCAACCATCACTAATGGGCATCGAAGGCAATCCTTTGCAACTTTTGTAATTATCAGTGTTCTGAGAGAATGTTGAATCAGGATTTATAAACCCCACTTAAATATCTGACCTCAGCCTTTAGATTTCAAAGCTGCCATAGTCTAGCCAGTATTAAAAGTTGAGTTGACTCTATTGTAGAGTTGATTGGCCACTTCAAGATTTATGTGACTTAGATTATGGAGAATATCTAAATTATTATCATTATGGTTATTATTAATAATAATTATTATTAGCATTCATTACTTCTTTAAGGATTACAAAGTACTTTACAAATATCTCATTTTATCTTCACAAAATCCTCATTTTACAGATGAGAAAACTGAGTCAGACAATGAGTAAGTGACTTGCCCAGGACCACAGAGTTAGTAAGTGACTGAGGCTAGATTTGAACCCAGATCTTCCTGACCCCAGGTCTACTTCCTTAACCACTGTACCATCTCCTTACGGTTATAAATAAAAATATATTTGCAAAGCAATAATGAAAAGTAATTAATACATGAAATGAATTGAAACCCTCAGGAGATCAAAGCACAAAAAGGAGGAGATAAAGCTATTATCTGATAAAGTTATTCCCATTTAATCAATTATTTTAAAGATAACATTTATACATAATTATGATCTGGTCAGTCAGTATCATTTAGTCATTGTTTCCTGATGACTATTCCTTTTTGCTCTTCTAGTTGCACCATACTTTGACACACACATGTGCTCACACACATACACATACACATACATACACACACACACACACACCCCTGGATAAGTTAATATTGCATTAAGTAAACTGAAATATGACTATCCATTTCTACATAAATACTCATGGAGGGTTTTTCCTATTTAAATACATCTTCCGTCCAAAATGGGCTTTGCTCTGAATATGCTGTGTTCTCTTGCTCTTCCTGTGGATCTCATTGTCACAGCACCTCCCAGGATTAGTTAGACTCACTAATACTACAACTGTCTCTTTCCACAGTTAATACTTCATTGATTGAGGTGCTTCATGTGAAAACCTCCACTAAGTTAAAATCTTGATACTCAGTTCAGGACTATCTTCTCTGTCAACACCAACTTCATTGTTTTACTTCAAGACTTAAGCAGAATTGTTCTCTCACTTGAAGTCTATATCAAAATATCCCTTTTCTTCTCCCTGTTCCCACTGTGCTGTAACCAAGACCTCACAAAATAGAATCGATACTATACTGAAAAAAATCGAACATATACCTTCACACAAGGATTCCCACAAAATAAAATATTGTAAATCTTATCAAATAAAATATGACTATTCACAAGATCAGAGTTTAGGTCCATTCTATTTGATAATAATGAGGTACCTTTATTGCTTCAACACATGGGTAACATTTTTTAAGTGAATGATTTCTGCAAATCATCAAATACTCTGAAGGGAGTTTCTAACCTATTGTCCCTCTCAGCATGAATAAACAACTCCATTGTTTTATCTAACTAAGGACACAAGACTAAATTAATTCCTGGGTGGGAGACCACCCAACACAATATGCTTCCTTTTACAAATATGGTCTCATGTTTGACAGTCACTAGCAAAATTTTAGAAAAATATATTAATGAACTGTGGGTTCTATAAGAAGGAAGGTAACAAAAAAGTAACAGTAAGTCCCTTTTAACTTCAATCCAGAGATCAAAAGAACTTTTTAAAAAAGTAATATTTTTGCTGCTTTTTGGTGTCAGCATCTTCTTATTGAACCTCAATGTCCTTGTAGAAAAAAAAAATTAGAGAATCAAAATTGTTTATTTTAAAATGAGCACAAATTTGGACCTTGAAGTTTTTATAATAGCTACTCCAGCATCTGCTCTTAAATCTTCATCCAAAAATGCTTAAATCTAATTCTCCCAAACAAAAAGGACTGCCTTTATCAGCCATTACCAAATGGGTTCAAAGTAGATGAAGGTTGTAGCTATTATTTGTGGATATTTTCCAAATCTCTTAAGTTAAAAGGGTATTTCAAATGTCAAACTGGCACTTAACAGGCACAGCTGAGAATCTGACTTGATTTTATTTTGGAGTAAAATCCTTTTCAAGCTAAGGTATTATTCTATAATTCCTTACATTATCCAGAAGAGCCATCAAATAGAAAATAAAGATATTTTTCACATCTGTAAGTAATTCAGAGACATTGGGGCTGATCCTTCCAATGTGTAGGGCTTGGGAGTAAGGTTGCTCACTTTTGACAGGGACATTAACTTTCTCAGTCCCCATGGGAACCACTAGGTACACTAGAAGAGATAATTTACTAAATGGGTCCTAAGGGACAGAAAGAGTTAATGGACCTATCAAATTTACTCCCCTCTTGTCAGTAGAATTCAGCACATTATATCATTAAATTCTTTAGACTTCATGACATAGAATACTAACTACAGGCATAAATAAATTTCACGATGTATATATGTACCAAATAATTTTCAACTTTATGTAGTTTTTACACTTTCAAGCTATTTGGATGTAACAGGTATACTTTGGAAAGAAAATTCCCTCCCAGATTCATTTGTAGAATCAAATCCCTATTTTCAAAGCAATTTATAAACAATTTCATGAGTTTAACTAATCAGGATCCATTCCTCAAAAAGAATAAATGTAAATGAAAGCAACTGAAAGAGAAAAGCAATATCTTCATAAACTGAGGAGTGGCTAAATGGTGAGCATAGAAAATGCAAATACTTGATGTTTGCTTTGTCTGCAAGATAAAAATCAATTGAACTTTTATTTTTTCTAGATCCTAAAAAATGTCTTAACGAAATGGTTAAGGTCTTTTAAACCTAGCTGTTTCTCTTTCACAAATGATTTTCTGTACAGACTGAAAACATGATCTATGGAGAAATTTTTTGTAACCAAGGCCTCATTTATAACAAATGGCCCGCAAAAAGCCAACTACCAAATTTAGAGCACAATGTTTGAATGACATAGGGCTGAAAAATCCCTGGCTTCCTTCAACACTGGATTTTCTCACTCTAAGAATATTCACTGCTGAGCAGGATTTATTATATGGCAGATAAACTTTGGACTCTAACTAAATTCATTAAGAAGCAGAAAAGTCTCATTAAGTGGAAGTTTCACTAACCACATGGAATGGGAAGATAGCATCTTAGGAGATTGCAGGGCATTCCAGGGACCCACAAATAGCAAAGCCGCTACTTGTCATATACAATAAGGTGATTCAGAAATGGTGTATAACACATAAGGGATTTCATGCCATTCAATGAACCTTTGGGACACAGCCTGTCTTTTATTTCACTTTCGTAGCACAGAGCCAGAGTGGTATAGAGGTAAGAGCTGTATGACCCAAGTTAGAAGACAAGCTCAAAATCTGATTCTGCCTGTTTATCCTTCCCAAGCCTTAGATTCCTCATCTGTTTAATGAGATGGTTGGATTCTATAGCCTCTGAGGTCTCTGCCTGATATCTACAATCCTATACTTTTTGGACTGCTCATGTGATTTCATCAATATGGGGAAATCACTGTGTAGGAACTCCCTTCTCCTGTGCAGATCAGCAACAAATCCATCTAGTCATGGAGAGTTTCTGGGGGCACTGGGAAGTTAAGTAAGTTCTCTATGATTGCACACTGTCCAGGTACGTGGAAGGAAGGAAGGAAGAAAGAAAGAAAGGAAGGAAGGAAGGAAGGAAGGAAGGAAGGAAGGAAGGAAGGAAGGAAGGAAGGAAAGATATAGAAGGAAGGAAAGATATGGAAGGAAGGAAAGATATGGAATGGAGGAAAGATATGGAAGGAAGGAAGGAAGGAAGGTAGGGAGAGAGAGGAGGAGGGATGGAGAGAGGGAGAAAGGAAGGAAGGAAGGAGAGGAACATTTATTAAGCGACTGTGCCAAGCATTGTGTTAAGTACTTTATAAATGTTAACTCATGTGATCCTCACAACAACCCTGGATATTATATCCCCACTTTAGAGTTGAGGAAACTGAGACAGACAAAAGTTAAGTGGTTTACCCAGAGGTAGTAAGTATCTAAGGCTGGATTTGAACTCAGGTCCTCCCAACTCCAAGCCCAGCAGTGTATCCATTACACTGTTGCCTGTATCAGAAGCAAGTCTTGAATACAGATTTTACTGACTCCAGGGCTGTCTTATCCCCCATCTCAAGCTGCATCTCACTTCATACTTGTAGTTAATTAATAAATGTTTATTGAATTGAATTGCCTGTAGCCTTCCTCCTGCTGGTAGCTGGACCAGATCATTCCTAAGTGAAGTTACTCTAAAAATGTTATTCTTTCATTAAAGTTCTTTTTGGGAACTAAATACTGCTGGGCCAAAGTACCAAAGAAAACCGAGTTACCAGGATAATAATAATAATAACATATAGTAACTGACATTTCTATAATACTTTGAAGTGTGCAGAGTGTTTTGTGACACATCTCATTTAAGCCTCACAATACCACAGCCAAGTCAGCACAGCAACAAGGTGTCATTATTCCCATTACAGATGACCTTCTCTGAGGCCCAGAGAAGTTAGGTAACTTGTTTATGGTCACACAGGCTACTGAGAGGCAGAGACAGGATCCAACTCAGGTTGTCAGGACCCCAAGCCCAGCCCTCCTTTCAGAATACAGTCTTAGCACTTCAAATAAAACTTCCTGGTTTTTAAAAGAGCAACAAAGGATGCCTTCCTGTCATCCAAAAAAAAAAAAGGAACAAAAAAAAGGAACCATCCTAACCAGGTCTGCTTATTCATCTCTGTTACACTGTAAAAGATCTAGTGGGATGTGACAAGCCAGAAGGAGAGAACTGGGCAGAATGTTGTCGTTGTTGTTCATTCATTCAGTTGTGTCTCATTCTATGCAGCCCCATGGACTTGGTCCATGAGGTTTTCTTGGCAAAGATACTGGAGTGGTTTACCATTTCCTTCTCCAGTGTGTCCCCATTTTACAGAAGAGGAACTGAGGAAAATAGGGGTTAAGTGACTTACCCAAAGTCACACAGCTGGTAAGCATCTGAGCTATATTTGAACTTAGATCTTCCTGACTCCAGGCCTGGTGCTCTACCCACTGCACTCCCTAGCTGCCCCTACAGTACAGTTAGGATCTATGAACTGGATGCTGTAACATTTTGAAGATGCCACAAAGTATAACCAGCAACAAATTAATCATTCGTCATTTCACCCTTGATCTCATCTCTGGGAGATTTGAGATGAGGACAGTCACAACAATAGCAGACAGTTACTCATTTCCATGGAGTTTTTTTTTATGGGTTTTTCAGTCTGGGATTTTCTTCTTTAACAAATTGGAACAATAGCATTCTTTCAAGCACAACTAACTGCTTTTTTAATTAAGGGAAAAATTGGTTCCTCTTCCCTGAGCAATAGTTTGCTTACAAAATCTCCCTGAAGCTCAGATGAACTGTCAAAGATTCAGTTAGCCTTCCAGAAGACATCAACTCTTCCTCTTGGTTTTTGTGCCCTTGAGCCATATCCCACCATCCTCTCCATTCAGCCTTCTGTCCTGCGATGTTGATGACTGTCCTTGCAAGGGGTCTGGAGATTCCATCTGTGTCAGCTTTGTGAAGGCAGGGAGAGCTTGTAAAGATATCCCAGAGAATATCAGAGACAGGCATGATGGCTGCCTTCCCACATTGGATGAGGAGGTGAGCTGTAGAAGTGGGAGAAGACTTGTTCTTTTTTGCTCCAGGTCATAGGTTTAGGACCAATGGAAGGAATAACAGGGAGCAGTTTTTCGTACAGTATAAGAAACAGCATCCAAACAATTAGAAATGCCCAACAACGGTATTCATTGACTCAAGAGATAGCAAGTTCCTTGTCACTGGAGGTGTTTAAAGGAAGCCTAGCTGGCCATCTGTCAGAGATTCCTGCAGCAGGTGGGTAGTCATAGAAGATAAACTCTGAAATCCTGCCCAACACTAAGACTGCATGAGTTTGTTAAATGCCTTGTCACCTCACTTAAAGTTAATTTCTGTGTAGATGATTCCCAGATCTATATATCCTGCCCTAACCTCTCTCCTGACCTTCAATCTCACATCACCAACAGCTTCTTGGACATATTGAACCGAGTGTTCCATAGACATCTCAAACTCAACATTCCTAAAACTGACCTATTATCTTCCCCTAAAATTCACCCCTCTTCTATGATTGTTGAGGGCACTACCATTGTTCCAGTTTCCATCTCCTGACTTTCTGCCTGTTTCTCATGTCTGGAATGTACCCCCCCTCCTCACCTTTATTGGCTGGTTTCCCTGGATTTCTTCAAGATTTAGCTCAAATCCCACTTTTTTCAGGAGGCCTTTTCAGTCCTTGCCCCACTCCTGCTAGTGCCTTCCCCTCCCAGACAACCTTCTATCTACTCTATATATATCTTCTACATATCTAGTTGTTTGCATGTTATCTCTCCCATTGGTATGTGAGCTTCTTGGGGTCTGGGACTATATTTTTACCTTTCTTTGCCTTGCAAATAGTAAGCACCTAACAAATATTCATTGACTTACTGACTTTAACCTTTTGTTTAGTCATAGTTTAAACCCAGTTCTCCCTTGGAAATGGAGAAAAACTGGCCCCACCCCCTACATATCCATTTATTAGCAATATTGTAGAGGGGTTTTATACTAAGGGAATAGGTTGGATTCAATGACTTCTGAGGTTCCTTCCTTCTCTGAAATTCTATGATTCTAAATAAAAGCATAAATTGGAATGATTTCCATTTTATACTAGCCAATTCCACTTCAGTGAGTTTCTATTAATAATTCTATACTTCACATCAATCCACAAGCCTGTCATCATTATCCTCAAACTCCCTTGGTACCTGCAAATTCATGGTCATATCTCGCTGTGTTTCTCTACTTCTCTTCTCTGGTACACTTTTCTTTTTTTTTTAAGTTTATTTAATTATTTTTCATTTTCCACATTCATTTTTATAAAATTTTGAGTTCTAAATTTTTGCCCCTCCCTCTTCTACCCCCTCCCCAAGAAGGCAAGCAATCTGATATAGGCTATGCATGTACTACTATCATATTAAACATATTTCCATATTAGTCACTTTGTGAAAGAAGAACCAGAACAAAGGGGGAAAACCATAAGAAAGAAAAAACAAACAAAAACAAAAAATAGAAAATAGTATGCTTCAATCCACATTCATACTCCATAGTTCTTTCTCTGGATCTGGACAGCATTTTCCATTATGGGTTTTTTGGAATTGTCTTAGATCATTGCATTAATCTGAGAAGAGCTAAGTCTAACAAAGTTGGTCATTGCACAATGTTGCTGTTACTATGTACAATGTTCTCTTGGTTCTGTTCACTTCACTCAGTATCAGTTCATGCAAGTCTTATCAGGTTTTTCTGAAATCTGTCTGGCACACTTTTCTAACTGTTCTTAAAGTTTCTCTGTGATTTTGAACAACAGTGTTCACTTGCATCCTTACTTCTGAACCTGAACTTTTCTGCCACCAGTTTTCCTGTCAATACAAAAATACAATATTTTTCAATAAAATTAGGTCATGGAAAGGAGCATTTTAGAATATACCTGCAACAAGTATTACCATTCCCTTAAGAATTCTAAGGGGAAATGTCAGATTTATCTAGCCCTTTGTGGTTTGCAAAGCACTTTACGTAAATAATCTTATTTGAACCCCACAGCAACACTATTGTTAATAATAACAGAGTTATTACCATCCCCATTTTACAGGTGAGAAAATTGAGGCTCAAAGAAATTAAGTGACTTACCCAGAGTTACACAGCTATTAAGTGCCTGCGAAAGGTATTAAACTTGGTTCTTCCTGACTTCAATTCCAGCACTTTACCTGTCACTTTGCCTCACCAAATAATTAAAAGTCAGGCTTGGGACAGGAAGTACACTCATATACACATACTTAAATGCATACATACACACAAATGGCATACACAAAAATAAAGGATAGGTAAGAAATGATTAGCTTGCAGCACATGTTGAAATAAAAACAGCAACACCTAAGATTTAGTGGATGGCAAACAGTGAATTAGCAGCATAATATAACAATTTTAAAAGTTCATGTGATCTTAAGCTGTGTTAATAAGAATATAGCAGCAAGAAATAAAAATCTGAGAATCTTTCTGTATCCCACATTAATCAGAGTATACCTGAAGTATTGTCTTCGGTTTGGGGTATGATAATTAAGAAAGATATCAAAAAGACCGAGGGAATCCAGAGGAAGATAACCTGAATGGTGAAGGAATTCAGAACCAAGACTTATGAATATCATTTGAAAGAACTAGAAATAGTTGATAAAGTGCTAAAAATACTTTGGTGGATGGACATGTGCTAGTAATCTTCAAATAACTGAAGGGCTATCATAAGGAAGAGGGGCTAGATTAGTTCCATTTAACCCTAGAACTAGAATGAGTATGTAAAAGTTGCAGAGAGATAGATTTTTGTTGTTGTTCTGTCATTTCTCAGCCTTATCTGACTCTTTGTGACTCCATTTGGGTTTTTTTTGGGCAAAGATACTGGAATGGTTTGCTATTTCCTTCTCCAACTCATTTTACAGATGAGGAAATTGAGGCAAATACGATTAAGTGACTTGCCAGGGTCACACAGCTAGGAAGTATCTGAGGCCAGACTTGCACTCAGAAAGAAGAGGCTTCCTAACTCCAGGTCCAACACTCTATCCACTTTGCCACCTTGCTGCTCCATGAGATAGATTTTAACTGAAAAAACTTTCTCACAAAGTAGTTCCAAAATGGGATTATCTCCTCTGGAGATATTATGTTTTTTATCACTAGAAGTCTTTGTAGAGAGTCTGGGTGACTGTCATGTTGAAAAAATGATTCAAGTTCAGAGATAGATTTGACTAGATAACTTCTGAGCTACTTTTTATATCAAGGATTAGATGACAGGGTGACTTTCAATTCAATTCAATTAGGATTAAGGATCCATCATTAACAAGGATCCATGTGCCAGGGCAGAGAAAAAAGATGGAAACAATTCCTGCCCTCAGAAACTTTGCCTCTCCTTTAAGGTTTGGGCCTCATACACCCACAAGGACTTATAGTCCATGATCACTGAGGCATTAAAAAGCACTATTTTGTGGAAAGCCACATATATCCCCAAGATGCTGATCTATGCGCAGGAATAGCATGTTAATACTTCATTTCTAAGGTCATAGCAATGCATCGGTCCACATGTGCCCATACAAGGAAAATGCCAAACCCAATCCAGCTGCATTTGAGTTTCCCTTAATTCCCCTCCAACAAAATTCTTTTTTACCAACAAGACTTCCAATTGTAAGATTGTGTGGTATTTTGAATGCCATGCCAAGGAGTTTGTGCTTTATTTGATATGATCAGAGCTTTGGGAAGGTTGATTGGCAATGGTTTATTGTACAAATAGGAAGAAGGAGTAACTAGACTTGAAGAAACCATTTTGAAGGCTTACACTAGAGCAGCGGACAAAGGAGACGGATATGAGAGACGCCATGAAGGAACCATTGGAAGAATTGCCCAGCTTACTGGGTGAGGGGTAAGGGGTTGGAGTGATAGTCAAGGGAGAGGAAAGAGTCAAAGTTGACTTAGAGCTTGATAGCATCATCAATAGAAATGGGAAAGTTTTCTTTGGAGGTCTTTAGAAATAGGACAGAGTAGCATCTGCCTAGAATTATTTCATTCTGATGCTGCCTAAAGTAATTGTCATTGATTAAAAGGACTACTCAAGGTTCCTTCTAGTTTCCTGGTTTTATAAAAAGAAATCACACAAGATGTTGGCACCTGGAAGTATTTTCAGTCCTTGGATAGCTCTAAACTTTTATTAGATTAGCTTTAGGGTGTAAAAAACAGTGAAGCTCAGCCTATGACTCTCCAGTGAGATATAGCCACTTCAACCTGATATTCTTCTCACTGTCAGTAATTACCATAAGCTCATATGTATCAACAGTCTCTGTTACATTGGTGGGGGGGAAACTGAATATAATAGCAGCTTACATTTCTATAGCTCTTCCTGGTTACAAAGAGGCTGATGCACATTATCTCATTTGATGGTTTCATTTAACTTTTCAGGCCAAATGGATAAAACAAGGAGAACTTGGGATTTGGGGGAGATTTGGAAGATTAAAAATTGGAGCTTTGGGAGCCAGTACTTGCTGTCATCTGTTGGGTGCTAGGTCATAGTGGTTAACAGGGCTGGGGAACTGGACTTTGAGTCCAGAAGCCTAGGTTCCAATCCCAACTTTGACACTCACTGCCTGTGTCTTTGAGCCTCAGATTCCATATCTGTGAAATTGGGTGAATAAAACCTGTGGTAATTATCTCATAGGGTGATTATGAGGTTCAAAGGAGTTAATACAGGGCTTGAGTGTCGTTTAAACTGTAAAGTACCATGTAAATATAAATTATTATTACATGAAATATGTGGAAGATTTATTTGTCAGTGTCAGGAAATCTCAGTTAATACCACAATCAGAAAATCCCAAATTTCTAAAATTACCCTCAATGTATACCTTCATGACTCTTCTTCCTGTCCTCTCATGATGGGATTGTGAATCTGCAAGCCTGACAAGAAGAACAAAGGGAGAATAAGCAACACACACACACACATACACAAGCCTTTAAAGGATTTGATGTTGTATCTTTTAGGACCAGAAGTAGGGATTTAGCTTTCATCTGATATATTCCAAAAGACAAGGATGTAGTAGCTGGAATCAGAGAAATGTCTCAGTCTAGCCAATGAAAAACAACTCTTTATTCACAGACTTTGTCTGAAAAGCTACATGAAGAGGAGAGGATGAAAATCCAGACCAGTTTCAATAAGTCATTTAGACCAAGGGCCATAGTAGTTTCTGTTCCCCCAGAATATTCCAATACAGGCCAGGATTTGCACCTGCAAGCTCAGAGTCTTCCTCTATAGAATGATGCTTGGGAGAACTCTGTGTGTGTGTGTATTACATGTGAATCTGTATTCCAAGGAGAAATTCAACTGAAGCCCAAGCTAGATTCCAACCTCTTTTCCTAACTTCACTTGTATAAACCAGGGCTTTTCCTCCAGTTAAACAACAACAATTTGTTTTACTTTGATAGGTCCTTCTAAATAATGGTTTCATCATTAAACATCTGGCTTCTTCCTAGCAGATTAGGCCTCCAATGAGGAAAGTGTGTTTATAATTCTAATTTGAAACACAGCACATTAATATGCTGATCCTCATAATGTTTGCCTTAACCTGTTTGGAGAAATTATGACTACAAATATCTTGTACACAACACCTCTAAACTACCAGCTTGTACAAACAACATAAGAGCCGATGCCGCCTCATACAGATGATTAGACCCACTTCAGAGGCAATCATGATTAGCGCTTTGGCTGGGAGCCATATTTTACACATAAACAAAGCATCTGTTTCTGAGTTCTTGTCCCAGGCTAACAGACCCACCTCCTCTATTACTAATAAGCACATTCAAGAAGGCCAGATGGCCTGCTTGGAAGAGCCCTGCCTTTTCCTGAGCTAGGCACACTGGAATGATGGAGCCAGAGTTTGGCTGGAAGTCACATTTCCTTGGGCTCGTTGAGTCCATGATGCTGAACACAAACTGGCTGCACTAGAGACGGATGTAAATGTGGGCGCTATTCATTATTTACAGCTGGCAATCTGCCATCACTTTCTCCTCTGGGTGATCCCTGCCTGTAGGTACAAGGGAAGACATCTGATGAGTACAGGGCATTCTGGCAGAGTCAATCCATTGCAATTCAATCTCTAATTCTGCCTGGGGTTCTGCAGGCTCAGCAGATTCTGGCCCGCAGGAAAGCTGAGCTTCCCATTTGCTTTCACAGTTAAGGGACGTACCTGTACAGATGATTGTGGCTTCCATGTTGCAACCATGTTGCAAGTCTATTTTTTCATTACCTAACCTGCCCCTTCAAAGAACATCGAGTGCCATGCCCATGTTATTAGATGAGGGCCTTTGTCTCACTTCCCAGATTTAGATCCAAGCAAAAAAGGATTTTTAATCATATGAAACGGAAGAGTCCGAAGAAATGGAATCCAAGGTCTGCCACTAACTAGTTTCATGAGCTCATTCTCCTGTCTGATTCTCAGTTTTCTCATGTGACAACCAAAATTAAAATAGGAGGAAAGCTGGGTTGGGATTCGGAGGGGTAATGGTTAGCATGCCTGATTTTTAATTCAACAGTCCTAATTCAGATCCTGGGGCAGCTGAGTGGCACAGTGGACAGAGTGTTGGGCTTGGAGTCAGGAACATTCATCTTCATGAGTTCAAATACAGCATCAGACACTTCCTAGCTATGTGACTCTGGGCAAGTCCTTTAACCCTGTTTGCCTCAGTTCCTCATCTGTAAAATGAGCGGGAGAAGGAAATGGCAAACTACTCTAGTATTTTTGCCACAAAAACCCCAGATGGGGTCACAAAGTGTCAGACATGACTGAAATAACTCAACACAAAAAGTTCAGGTCCTAGTGGAAACTTATTTCCACTTATCCTATGCCATAAGACAGACCTCATTTTTGGGAGGCAGGGCATGGCCAAAGAAAGAGTATTGGGTTTAAAGTCAGAGGGCCTGGGCTTGAATATCTGCCATTTACTACCTCTGTGGCCTTAGGTAAGTCTCTTACCCTCTCTGGGTCCTCAGTTCCCTCATCTGTAAAATGAGGGGGGATGGTTTGGACTAAATGATCTCTGTGGTCCCTTCATCTCTAGTTCTATGATCCGGTGATCCTACGATTATGAGATTCCCTAAACTCTCTTTAAACTCTAATCTAGGTCATCAAGCACAACTAGGCAGGGACTAGGTTACATCAGCAGGAATTCTCTACAAGATCTCAAAAAAAAAAAGCTTTCAGATCCAACTTTTGTCTGGATCTCTCCTTTGCCCCTTCACATCTTCCTTGAATTATACTTAATAATAATATTGAACATTTATTTAGTGTTTTAAAGTTTGCAAAGTGCTTTATATAACATATATGTATATATGTATATACACACACACACACACTCACACACATAATCTTATGTGTTGCTCACAAGAGCTGTGTGAAGCATGTGCTATTATCACTCCCAGAAGAGAAAGCTTAAGGCTGAGAGAAATTAAATGATTTCTCCAGGATTACAGAGCTATTGAGCATCTGAAACAGAATTTGAATTCAGGTTTTCCCAACTCCAAGACCAGTATTTTCCCCATTGTGTGATCTAGATATTTCTAATAATATTAGATAATAATTGTTTGTGTACATGCCATACCCTACTACCCTCACCATCAGACTCACACAACTCCATAGTTCATCTCAGAAAAGATTATTCATTTTTTAAAGGATGAGAATGTCTATCCTCCTCTGAAGGTCTTGCTGGCCACAACCCTGATTTCAGGGGGGGTGTTATAGGAATTATTTCAAAATTAGAATAAAATGTGAAGGTTGTAGCATCCAGATCTTTCTCACCCTTAAAAACCTATCTCTGTATCTCAGGCACATTGGCATGCCAAAGACAGGGCTCGACAAGTTTGTTTCCTGTTAGTTTCCAGGAACTATTGATATTTGACTATCAATTAATAACTAGGCAAATGATTCTCCTCCTGTCTACCTTGCTGCTAACTGGCCTAGACCCAAAGCATGAACGGTGAGGGAAAAATAAAGGGAGATAAAGAGTCAGTTTCACTAGTTTTGCCAGTCTGGAAAAATACTGAAAGAAGCTGAAACGCTTGGCCACAGCTGGGTTTTGAGGTTGTGATTTTTTTTTTCTTTTGTGATTTATGACATGTTTTGGTTTGGGGGGGGGGTTGGTTTGTTTTTTTGGAGGGTTTTTTGCAAGGCAGTTAGAGTCAAGTGACTTGCCCAGGGTCACACAGCTAGTAAGTGTCAAGTGTCTAGACCAGATTTGAACTCAGGTCCTGCTGACTCCAAGGCCAAGCTCTATCCATTGTGCCACCTAGCTGCCCCAGGAAGCATGTTTTAATTATTTTTGTGTTTGCCAGTACTAAGCTGAGCATAGCATTTAATAAATGTTTATTCAATGAATAAATGCAATGAATTTCTGACTTCTCTTGCAGTTCACTATTTACATCTATCAAGAACTTGTGGTGCCTGTAGGTGGCACAGTGGATAGAACACTGGCCCTGGAGTCAGGAGGATCTGAGTTCAAATCTAGCCTCAGACACGTACTAGCTGTCTGACTCTGGACAAGTCACTTAAGCCCAATTGCCTTTAAAAAACAAAAAAGAACTTCTACAAATAAGTGTCATTAAATTCCTTTTACCAAACTGCATAGTAGAGGGACTGTATGAAATCACAAAAAGAGTGCTAGACTTGAAGATAGTGGGCATGAATTCAAGCCCAGCCTAGGATACTTCCTACCTCTATGACCTTGGGCAAGTCATTTCTTCTTTCTGAGCCTTACTTTCCTCATCAATAAAATGACAGAATTAATCTTCAGACACAGAGTCACAGAAATTATAATTAGTTGCTATTTCTACAAGGTGTCCCAAAAATCTCAGGGCAGTTTTAAGCTACTTTTGGGATAGCCTGTATAGTGCTTTAAAGTTTTAAAGTGTTTTTACAAATATTAGCTTATTTAATCCATCACCCCTGTGAGGTGGGTACTGCAGGTACTAGTATTCTATTTTACAGATAATGAAATTGAGACTCAAAGAGATTAAATGACTTTTCCAGGGTCCCACAGCTACTTTTCACATGATATTTTGACAGGTCTGACCATGCCACTTTCTTGATTGAAAAAAAAAAATCTTTAATGGCCACCTGTTGCCTATATGATCCTGAGATCAGAGATAGAAGGAAGTTTAGAAAATTATCAAGTCCAAAAAACCTTCGTTTTACAGATGAAGAATCTGAGCCTAAAAATGTTGACTGTCCCAAGGTCACACAGGAAATAAAAGCAGTAAACTTGTTTCTGTTGATTTGTTTCAGTAGTGCCTGATTCCCTGTGACCCTATTTTGGGTTTTCTTGGTAAAATACTGAATGGTTTGCCTTTTCCTTCTCCAGCTCATTTTACAGATGAGGAAACTAAGGCACACGGATTAAATGACTTACTCAGGGTCACACAACTAGAAGAGTTGGAATCCAGATTTGAACTTGGGTCCTGCTGACTCCACTCCCTACGTTCTATCTACTGTACCACCTAGCTATTCTAGCAGTAAAACCAGGATTTAAATCCATCTCCTTAGATTCCAAAAACACTTCCCCCCACTACAAAACTTAATCATGGCACTTAAAGCTCTTCATGATCTTGCTCTAAACTACCTTTTTATCTGTTTCATACCAATGCTTTTCATGTACTCTATCTTTCAGTCAAGCTGGAATACTAATTTATTTCTAATGTGAAAGCTGCAAATTCTGCCCTTTGTTTCATTCTAATTTCTTCTCTTCTGGGTGTCATTTCCCTTTTGAATCATCTGGGAATTTGTTATTGTTGTTCCATGCTCTCGTGGTCTTCCACAGGATTCTGTTTCATCTGCCAATGGTTCACTTTCCTTTCTCATGTATATTTGAGAACTTTGTAATCTCTTTGAGGATTTAGTAGTCACCTTCCTGCTATTTTAGGATCATTTTTGATTTATCTTATGTTAGGTTTTTAATTGAATTTTCTTCCTTTTGAAATCTTTTGTTGTAGTTTTGTTTCTTTCTGTTCCCTTGTCACTTTCTGACTTCTCTCCCCCTACCACACACACACTTTTATGTTGGGCACAACCCCGGGGCTGGACTTAGGAACTGAATTATCCCACATTTGGGGATGGGAAGGATGTTTACATTTCACTGGCCTATATCCCTGCCTGAAGTAGCTTCTGGGGGGGACTATCTCCATCTAAATTTTAAATCCTTTTCTTTAAGCCGGGTGTAGCCACTCATGATGGCTCCTTGCCCAGGTTCCTTCCCTGTTTTTTTTTTTCCTTTCTATCTTTGGCTGGATTGAATCAGTATTTGCTGGGGATTTTTGCAGGACTTACACAAAATGGAGTGCTATAGACAGAATGTCTATACACTTTGGGGCCCTTAACTTTGGGGCTACCTCAGATATAAGATACTATGCTTTCCCTTCCCCTCAGGTGGCTAGTCTGAATCAGTGCTTGCTTTGAGAGGTAAGGAGAAGGTAGGATTTGCCAGCAGTCATTACAGCAGCAAGTGAATCCCTATTTGGGGCCTAGGCACAAGTCCTTCAGTTGGTTTGTGGAGGCTGGTAGCAGTGGGGTACTGAGCACCTTAAAGATTTTTGTCCTCCATTGTTAATTCATAAGACTATTACTTTTGTGGCATTTTTACCTTAAAGTCCTATGGATTTGGCTGTAATTGTTCTACATCTGGCATATAATTCTTCCTTTTGAGGCTTTTTAACAGTTAATGTGGAAATTGAAACATTAATGCATTGTTGGTGGAGTTGTGAACTAATCCAGCCATTCTGGAGAGCAATTTGGAACTACGTACAAAGGGCTGTAAAATTGTGTATACCCTTTGAATCAGCAATACCGCTTCTGGGTCTATATCCCACAGAGATCATAAAAATGGGAAAGGATCCACATATACAAAAATATGTATAGCAGCTCTTTATGTGGTGGCCAAGAATTAGAAACTGAGGGGATGCCCATCAATTGGGGAAAAGCTGAACAAATTATAACATATGAATGTAATGGAACACTACAATTCCATAAGAAATGATGAGCAGGTAGACTTCAGAAAAACCTGGAAAGACTTACATGAACTCATGCTGAGTGAAGTAAGCATAACCAGGAAAACATTGTACACAGTACCAGCAGCAATGTGTGATGGCTAATTTTTATAGACCTATCTCTGCTTATCAATGCAAGGATCTAAGACAACTCCAAAAGACTCATGATGGAAAATGCTATCCACATCCAGAAAAAGATCAAAGCATACTATTTGCTCTCTCTCTCTCTTTTTTGTTTGTTTGTTTCTTCTTTCTCATGGTTTCTCCCATTGGTTCTAATTCTTCTTTACAAGATGACTAATGTGAAAATGTTTAATATGAATGCATATGTAGACCTGTATCAAACTGCATGGTGTCTTGGGGTGGGGGTAGGGGAGGGATAGGGACAAAATTTGGAACTTAAAATCTTGTGGAAGTAAATGATGAAAACTAAAAATAAGTAAATATTTTAAAAAGTTAACGGGGTGGGGTAGCTAGTAGACAGAGTGGGTACAGTGGATAGAGCACTGGCCCTAGAGTCAGGAGGACCCAAATTCAAATCTAGCCTCAGATACTTGACACTTACTAGATGTGTGACCCTGGGCAAGTCACTTAACTCTGATTGCCTTGCAAAAAAAAAAAAAGTTAATGGGAACTGAAGAAAATGTCTGGTCTACTAATTTGTTGGTCATGTCGCTATTTCCCAATTTCATCCTTCACTCTCCCATCTCCAAGAATTTCCACAGTCAGTCTCCATGCCAACAACACAGTACTACTATGTCTCTGCCTATTAAAAGTCACCTCTCTTACCAAAACTTATCTCATGGGCTACCTCTTCAATAAAGCCTTACCTGGCTCGGATTTTCCTATCTAGAAGTCATCTTTCCCACTATATTTTTTTCTTAGAGTACATTTTGGTTCCCACCTTTGGCCAAATCATATTCTGCCATGTCATTATCTGTCAATTCTAGGAAAGTAACATGAGAAAACCTTATTCAGCCTTATCTACCTACATATGTATGTCAAACCTACTCATATCCCCATTACATTGCAGCTCCTTAAGGATAAGCACTGTGCCTTCATTCATCTTTGTATAGAGGTATTTAATAAATATTTATTTCAAAATCCTTATGAATAGCAAGCTCAAAGTAGAGCTTTGGGTTCAGAAAAAAATGTCAAACTATGATGCTCATTTTGGTTTTGGTGCATCTTGGAGAGGAGAAAACATCTAAGAAGGCCCATTTACACTTGCATGAATTTCATCCAAACAAAAAAGAGTAACAGAAATATCAATATAGATTTAGAGTAGATGGTGATTTGAAGGGTACCCAAAGATCCCTCTGCTCCCAATTAAGTCCCTCTTCAGCCTATTATGGCACCAAATTTCTAACATTAGAGGCACTCCTTTAGACTGAAACATTGAAGACTTCTGTTAAATATGAATGTCATTTGGAAGGATAAACCTATTGAACTATTCTGTACTAACATGAAGGAAGAGAAATGTGGAGGAAGGAATAAAACAGACAATTGAAATTTGATTTTTTCATTTTTCCAAAAACTCTGCTAAGATATACTAAAGCTATCAGTCCAATAGTTGAAGTTCCACAATAAGCAATCAATTAATAAGCAGCTATTAAGTGCCTAGTATGTGTCAAATAATATGCTAGGCACTGGAGATACATACTCTGATGTCAAGAATCATACAATGTACAAAGGGAGACAACATATTCAAGTAAGTACATAAAAATATTTACAGGGGGTAGAGCGAAGATGGCAGAGCAAAGGCAGGAACTCACCTGAGTTCTCCCTCAAACCTCTCCAGACATCATTTTTAAATTACTCTAAATCAATTCTAGATTAGCAGGACTCACAAAAAGACTGAGTGAAACAAATCTCCAGGCCAAGACAACCTGGAAGGGCAACAGGAAAAGTCTGTTGCACCAGGCTGAGAGAAGGGCACAGTCCAGCACAGGCCACACCAGCACAGACTAGACCTCAGGAAACCCGGGAACAGGTCTTAGGGGACTGAATCACTGGCAGCAATGGAGGTGTCCAGACTTCTCAGCCCACAGATGTCAAAGACAACTTAGAAGGTCAGTGGGAAAGATCTATTGGACCTGGGTGAGGGAGAAGCATAGTCCAGCACAGACCTCACCAGCACAGCACTGGCCCCAGCAAACCTGGAACAAGCTGTGGGAGTGACAGCAGTGGCAGCAGTTGCTTCTGGAACTCTCAGCCCATAGATGGTAAGGGGATCAAACAACTGGTCAGAAGGAGATTACAGGGGTTTCTCTGCTAGCACTGAGGCAAGACCCTGTTACTTTGTCTAGACATGGATCTGGGTGGCAGTCCTGGGGTGAGGAGGAACACTAGCATAGCAGAGTTTGTGGCCACAGTGGAGGGGGGGACCCTCCTCACAGTCCCAGGGCAGAAAAGAGTGCTTGTGGTCCCTCATGGACAGAACACAGGCCAGAAGAGGGGTAAATACCTCTTCTTAGACCATACCACCTTGGAAGAACTGATAGAGAGTTACTATGGTGACAAGGAAGCTCAGAACACACACTCAGAAGAAGACAACAAAGTCAAAGCTCCTACATCCAAAGTGCCCAGAAAAATATGAATTGGTCTCAGGCTATGGAAGAGCTCAAAAAGGATTTTGAAAATCAGGTAAGAGAAGTAAAAGAAAAATTGGGAAGAGAAATGAGAGTGATGCAACAAAATCATAAAAAAATGAGTCAAAAGCTTGCTAAAGGAGACCAAAAAAAAAAACTGAAGAAAACCCCTTAAAAATAGACTAGACCAAATGGCAAAAGAGATCCAAAAAGCTAATGGGAAGAATACCTTAAAAAGCAGAATTGGCCAAATGGAAAAGGAGGTCCAAAAGCTCACTGAAGAAAATAAATCCTTAAAAATTAGAATGAGCAAATGGAAGCTAATGGCTCTATGAGGAATCAAGGCATTGTGAAACAAAACCAAAAGAATGAAAAATAGAAGACAATTTGAAATATCACATTGGAAAAACAGCTGACCTGGAATATAGATCCAGGAGAGAGAATTTAAAAATTATTGGTCTACCTGAAAGCCATGATCAAAACAGAACCCAGACATCATCTTTCAAGAAATTATCAAGGAAAACTGCCCTCATATTCTAGAACCAGAAAATAAAATATAAATTGAAAGAATCCACTGACCACCTCCTGAAAAAGATCCCAAAAAGAAAACTCCCAGGAATATTTAGCCAAATTCCAGAGTTCCCAGGTCAAGGAGAAAATATTGCAAGAAGCCAGAAAGAAACAATTCAAATATTGTGGAACCACAATCAGTATAGCACAAGATTTAGCAGCTTCTACATTAAAGGACTGGAGGGCTTAAAATATGATATTCTGGAGGTCAAAGGAGCTAGGATTAAAACCAAGGATCGCCTACCCAGCAAAACTGAGTATAATCCATGAGGGGGGAAACTGAACATGTGTGTACGTGTGTGTGTGTGTGTGTGTGTGTGTGTGTGTGTGTATTTATTTGTTTTTGGCTAGACAATGGGGTTAAGTAACTTGCTCAGGGTCACACAGCTAGTAAGTGTCAAGTGTCTGAGGCCACATTTGAACTCAGATCCTCCTGATTCCGGGGCCAGTGCTCTACCTACTGTACCACCTAACTGCCTTTCTTTGTGATATTTTTATCTCAGCACCTATTATAATGCCTGGCACATCAGAGGAATTTATTAAACGCCTGTTGACTGGTTGATTTAACCTGAGGATAATTTTTTTTAAATAAATTTTTTTTCTTTTACTTTTTATATCACCAGAATTCCTCCCAGTGTCCACCCCTCTTCTCTCCCAGAAAGCCATCCTATAAAACAAATAATATTTTTTAAAGAAAAGAAAATTAGGAGGAAGAGGAAAAAAAATCAATACAACAGACAGACAGATAGATAGATAGATAGATAGATAGATAGATAGATAGATAGATAGATAGATCTGTTAGTTGTCTATATATTCTGGATAAAGAACTTTCTAAGTTGAGGAAGTAAGGGGACAAGTATATTCTAGGTAAGGGGAAGGGGATAAAAGAAGGGGGGGAGATAGAAGAGAGGGCAGACTAGGGGAAGGGGTATTCAGAATGCATGCCATCTTGGGGTGGGGAGAGGGTTGAGATGGGGTGAAAATTTGGAACTCAAAATCTTGTGGAAGTAAATGTTGAAAACTACAAATAAATTTTTATTTAAAAAAAAGAATATTCTAGGTAGACTTGAATGTCAATTTGTTCAAGAAACATTAATGAGGGGCGGAGCCAAGATGGCAGAGTGAAAGCAGTGACTTGCTTGAGCTCTCCCCCAAACCCCTCCAAATACTCATAAAAAATGGCTCTAAACAAATTCTGAAGCAGCAGAACCCACAAAAAGACAGAGTGAAACAAATTTCCAGCCCAAGAAAACCTGGATGATTGATCAGAAAGGTATATCATGCCAGGCTGGGAGCGCAGGGCAGCGCAGGCGCGCAGGCCGCCGCGAACCTGGAGCAGGCCTCAGAGGACTGAATCTCAGGCAGCTGTGGAGGTTTCCAGACTCCTCAATCCACCAATGCCAAAGACAACTTAGAAGGTCAGTGGGAAAAGTCTGTTTCTGTCAGTGCTGAGAAAGGAAGGCGGGGTTTCAGCTCCATTCCCCAACAGCATGGAGCTGGGGGGGCAGCTGCTTCCCGAGCTTCTGGCCCACAGACTGAGGGGGAGTCCAGTGGCTGATCAGAGAGGGATTGCAGGGATCTCTTTGCCAGTGCTGAGGCAGGAATCTCTTGCTTTGCCCGTGTTTGGATCTGGGTCACAGTTCTGGGCGGCAGTGCTGGGTGAGGAGGAGCGCTGGCTTGGTGGAGCTTGTAGTGGCTGTGGAGAGGAACCCCTCCTCACAGTTACAGGACAGAAAGGAAGTACTTGTGGTCACAGGCCAGGAAAGGAGTAAACACCTCGCCCCTTATCATACCACCTTGGAAGAACTGAAAATTTACAGGTCCCTACAAGTATCTCTGAAAACAGCTACACAAACCCCTGAAGCTTGGGACAGTACATTCTCCACATTGGAAGCAGATTCTTACCTTAACAAAGAGTTTAAAACTCAAGTAATTGGCCAGGATCATGAGCAAGCAATGCAAAAAGAGTCAGACTTATTATCTTACTTTGGTGAAAAAGAAGATCCAAATATACAACCAGAAGAAGACAACAAAGTCAAAGCTCCTACATCCAAAGCCTCCAAGAAAAATATGAATCAGTCCCAGGCCTTGGAAGAGCTCAAAAGGGATTTTGAGAAGCAAGTAAGGGAAGTAGAGGAAAAACTGGGAAGAGAAATGAGAGTGATGCAAGAAAATCATGAAAAACAAGTCAACAGCTTGCTAAAGGAGACCCAAAAAAATACTGAAGAAAATAACACCTTAAAAAATAGCCTAACCCAAATGGCAAAAGAAGTCCAAAAAGCCAATGAGGAGAAAAATGCCCTAAAAAAAAATTGGCCAAATGGAAAAGGAAGTCCAAAAGATTACTGAAGAAAATACTTCCTTAAAAATTAGTATAGAGCAATTGGAAGATAGTGACTTTATGAGAAATCACGACAAATCCAAAAGAATGAAAAATTAGAAAACAATGTGAAATATCTCATTAGAAAAACAATTGACCTGGAAAATAGATCCAGGAGAGAGAATTTAAAAATTATTGGACTATCTGAAAGCCATGATCAAAAAAAGAGCCTAGACATCATCTTTCAAGAAATTATCAAGGAAAACTGCCCTGATATAGTAGAACCAGAGGGCAAAATAGAAATTGAAAGAATCTACCGATCTCCTCCTGAAAGAGATCCCCAAAGGAAAACTCCTAGGAATATTATAGCCAAATTCCAGAGTTCCCAGGTCAAGGAGAAAATATTACAAGCTGCCAGAAGGAAACATTCAAGTACTGTGGAAACACAATCAGGATAACACAAGATTTAGCAGCTTCTACATTAAAGAACCAGAGGGCATGGAATATAATATTCCAGAGGGCAAAGGAGATAGGATTACAACCAAGAATCACCTACCCAGCAAAACTGAGTATAATCCTTCAGGGGAAAAAATGGTCATTCAGTGAAATAGAGGACTTTCAAGCATTCTTGATGAAAAGACCAGAGCTGAATAGAAAATTTCACTTTCAAATTCAGGACTCAAGTGGAACATGAAGAGGTAAACAGGAAAGAGAAATCATAAGAGACTTATTAAGATTGAACTGTTTACATTCCTGCATGGAAAGATGATATTTATAACTCATGAGACCTTTGTCAGTATTAGGGTAGTTGGAGGAAAAAAATTATATGTATGTATATGTGATAGATAGATAGAGGGCACAGGGTGAGTTGAAGATTAAGGGGTCATATCTGGAGAATAAAATTAAGGGATGAGAGAGGATTATACTCAGAGAAGAAGAAAGGGAGAGGTAGAATGGGGTAAATTATCTCACAAAAAAAACAGAAAAGTCTCTTACTGGAGGGGAAACAGGGGAAGGTGAGAGGGAATGAGTGAATCTTATTCTCATAGGATTTGGCTTAAGGAGGGAATAACATACACATTCAATTGGGTATGGAAATCTGTCTTACCCTACAGGAAAATAGGGGGAGAAGGGGACAAGAGAGCAGGGGATGATAGAGAGGAGGGCAGATTGGGAAAGGTAATCAGAAGTAAATACTTCTGAGGAGGGACAGGGTCAAAAGAAAGAATAGAATAAATGGGAGGGCAGGATAGGATTAAGGGAAATAGAGTTAGTTTTTCACAACATGTCTACTATGGACGTGTTTTGCATAACTGCACGTGTACAACCTATATTGAGTTGCTTGCCTTTTCAGTGAGGGTGGGTGGAGAGGGAGGAAGAAGAAAATTTGAAACCTAAAGTTTTAAAAACATATGTTTTAAAAAAATGTTTTCACATGCTACTGGGAAATAAGAAATATAGGAAATGGGGTACAGAAGTCTGTCCTGCCCTACAGGAAAATAGAAGGGGAAGGGGATAAGAGCAGGGGAGAGAGATAGAAGAGAGGACAGACTACGGGAAGGGATATTCAGAATGCATGACATCTTGGAGTGGGGGGAGGGGGGAGATGGGGTGAAAATTTGGAACTCAAAAACTTGTGGAAGTGAATGTTGAAAACTAAAAATAAACAAATTTATATTAAAAAAAAGAAAACATTAATGATCTAGTTCTCACAACAACAATCACATAGGAAGGAGGGAAGGGAAAAAATACCTCAAAGGCCACAGATAGGCCTAGAAACAGTTGGAGTTCCCTTGAATCAATACCAGAGTTTTACAGGGAGAAAAAAGGGGGTTGGGGTGGGAGAAAGGATAGTGAATTTCCTGTATCACAGTCTCCCTATGACTAGCTTCTCATTTCCCTTATCATTCTACTTCCCCCAAAGAGAGTAGTATGCCAGGAGATTCTTGGAGATTCTCTCTTAATTAAGCCTCAGTCAATAGTCCTGAGGCTGTGGAGTAAAGGGAAGAAGATTTCTAAAATATTTTTCTCCCAGATGAACTAAGAAAGCATTCACCTCATCAGCATTTAACTCAATGTTCACATAGGCAGAAAAAGACCTGCACAACAATTACAAGTCTTTGAGTTCAACATGCATCATTTTTTCCCCTGTTATGTCCCAGAGCGTCCAATCCTGAAAAAGAAAGCAACAGGTCTTAACAGCAAAGAACACTAACTATCCTCTGACACCCCCTAAACCACCCTTCTAAAGAGTTAACACTTCTTTCTGAACTTTTTCCAGAGGTCCTGGAAAAAGTGATGGTGGCGATGGTATGAGTGATGGAAGAAAGTCACAAACATGTCAATTGGATAATTTAGGGGAGGGGGATCCCCTCAGAGAGATCTTTTCTATCCCCCACCCCATATATTTATTACAAACAAGCATTCTCTTGCTCATACTTTAAATCATTTCCATCTGAAGGGATAGAGATAGGGATTGGGACTGAACCTGTCATGTCATTACTACGGGGAACTCCCAGATAAGAAAATTCTCTCCACCTTCTCTGCAACTCAGAGTGTCTTAAAGAGTTGTATAGAGCACTGAGAAGCTGAATGACTTGTGCAGGGTCACACAGTCATTATATGGAAGAAGTGAGACCCAAAGAGCATTTTCCCTGGCTTTTCAGCCACCTCTCTATCTACTATGCAAAGCTGCCTTCCTAAACATCCATTTTTTTACTTTTTTCCATTTCTTCCCAGCATTCCTCGGTCACTCCTTCCCCCCCCACCCCAACTCCCAAAGATCGGGATCTTTTTTGTGTTTCTCTCAAAATTCAATTGAACTTAAACACTTTGTTTTTGCCTGTTCATTCAAGACATATTGTAGCCCCAGAGTCCCTTGTGAACAAACATCCCATTTGCACATGTCAAGTATCTGATTTCATTTAGACTTATCCCAATTGCTTAATGTCTGCAACAGAAGCCTCCACTATATTCTTCTTGATCTAAACAGCTGAGTTAATACCCTCGGACAAAAGGGGCCTGGTGTTTTGGTGAGCTCCCATGGGCCTGACAACCACAAAGAGAAGCTTGTTGAATACATACATAAAAAAGAAGAGATAGGAGGCAGACGCTCTGATCTTTATGACCCACTGATTATTCTATCACTTTGTTAAAGCATAAATCCATCTCCCAGCCTAACAAAATACTATTTTACTTCCTTATACTCCATATTTTATCTTTTATGGCCAATAAAACATAAAAACCTTACAAAGGTTATGTTCTCATCAATTTTTGCACTAAATGACAATAAATTTTAAGCGAAGGTTTCAGCAGTGGCAACAGAGATGTGAGTTTGACACTCCCTGAAAAAGACAACTCCCCCCCAACCATTACCACTGAGAAATGAGAGGTTTCTTAACTCTATTTGAAGGTTAACCATTCAACCCAGCTTTCCCATCCCAGCATAAGCACAGTTTTTCTTTTAAACAAGAAAAAAAGAAAAACAATGGATTAATAGAATGCCCCTAAACTACTCAAATTCAATTTTGGAAACATTTGTTGAATACCTAATAAGAGCAAGAAACTAACAAGGGCCTGAACCCATTAGAGATTAATTATACAGAATCATTTCTATGGGGAAGCTTCCACTCCAATATAGGAGTTTGACTTTTCTCTGTGGTGGGTGGGGTGGGATAGGAGAGGAAGGTGAGGGGCCATAATGGATAGAGAGCCGGGCTTGAAGCTAGAAAGAGCTGTATTCAATGTATTCCTACCCTTACCTGCACTGGTTGTGGACCCTGGATAAGTCAGTTAACTTTTAAATGTTCTATGTATTTTTTAATACTACAACTTGCAGAAAAGGTGCTGACCTGCATTGGTGAAGGGAATCTCCTCAGCAGTGAGTTGCCTGTTACTTGTAGGGGAAAGGGAGAAAAAAAATATAGAAAAACAAATGGAAACTAAAACATTTGTTAAATATGAAATATAGTATGGAATCAAGTGATGAATCAGACAATGAGTTTGGTGCCAGAAGTACCGTGTTTGAAATCTGATTCAAACACTTACGAGCTATCTTGTCCATGTACAAGTTACTTCACCTTTCTAAGCCTCAGTTTCCTGATCTATAAAATGGGGATAGTAATACCTGCAATACCCACTTCACAGGGTCATCGTGTGGCCCAAATGAAAAAATATATTTTAAGGGCTTTGTAAACTTTAAAGCACTACCTATACAAATGCAATTATGATTACAGATGCTGCTAACCAACTCCCTTTCATTATAACACTTCCTAACTTCTTCAGCGTATAAGATTGTCTTCCACATTATCCAAGAAGATATACACAAACATAAGTATGATATATGTTTGTGTGTATGCACAGGTACAGAGGCACTGGTATAAATTCAAAAATTAAATTAAACATTGAAAAAATTAAATGCTTTTTTGATTACAGAAGATTGTATTGTATCAGGCCCTGTAGTCGCTGTGTCTCAATTTTCTCATCTAAAATGAGGGAAATAATAGGTCTTACCTCACAGGAGGATTGTGAAGATCCCATGACATATGTGCAAAGTGCTCTGCAAACCTGAAAGCACCACTGGCCAACTATAATTATTGCTACAGTTTAGCTTGAGGGAAAAGCATCAGGGGTAGTGGATAGAGAGTCAGCCTTGGGGTAAGGAAGTCCTGGGTTCTAGTCCTGCCTTTGACACATAGTGGGTCTGTGACTCTAGACAGTACTTAAGTTCTTAGTTACTCCATCAACTATGAAAGTTAAAATAAATTAGAGGAACAGTTACTAATGATCTGCACTGGTGGAAGGGGTTTCCACACCAGAAGTTTCCTACACCAATGACATTATGGATGTGATTTTTTTAAAATTAACTTGAGAGCCAGCCTGACAGAGAGGACAGAGGCAACCTGAGAGTCAGGAAGGCCTGGGTTCAAGTGTTGCCTCTGACACATACTGATTGGGGGACCTTGGACAATTTGCCTAACCCCTCAATATTCCAGGCAGCTCCCTAAAACTAATAGGAAAGGGGTTGCTGATCTGCATCCATACAGGGGGTTCTTAACCAGGACTTCCATATTCCAAGACAATCACAGGTCTGCAACAATTGAAAAAAAAAAATTAAAACCAATTTGTGGGAAAAAATTCAAGGTGAGTCCAAGGTATTTTAAAAAGAAAAATATTTGGTTTTAAATTATTTTTAGAACCTGAGACCAACTGGATAAAAATCACAAGTCTTCTCTTGACTTTTTTTAAAAGACTCTCCAATAAATATCATGTTAATGCTGATTTAAATGATTTTTTAAAATGTAGTCATGCAGTCCTTTGTGAATAAATATTCTACTTTCACGTGTCATGTATTTAATTTCATTAGACATACCAATTGCTGAACAAGTCAAGTACATCTTCCCAGTTTTGTAGATTAGGTAGCTGTAGTATTTTTCACTAGATAAGCCCTATTCTACAGAATAGTTTTATGCCACCTCCTGTCATGTATATCATTTGCTATGACACCATTTGACAATTTTGCAAATCAGAAACAAAAGTGTTTCACATCAACAAATCCATGTGAAAGATCAATAAGTGCTCCCCAAACTTTTTATGATGCTTATGAGTAAACACTGAATTAAAGATCCCAAGTGAAAGCTCTCACTGCCTTAGAATAAAGCCTGAAGGACTGTGTTTTACACATTGCTGGATAAATTGAGCTATCTTATGAAAAAGAATTTTCTATTTCCTTAATTCATTATAAAAACTTTAAAATGGACTCAAGCAAGTTTTCTGTCAACTTCAGTAAGAGCTAGGAGCAACGTGGGGCCTGTGTTGCTGTGAGATATCATAATTCCCTTTGAAACTGGGCCTCCTTTTACTTGAGGAGAAATGACAGAAGTCAGAGAAACACATATGAGACAACTCTGTAAAACGTATCTGTGAATGATTTCATTTAAACCATGGGATGCTGTAAAATTAAGTGAAGTTTTTAAAACTATCTGAGAAAAAAATAAAGATCATCACATAAAAATTTCTGATGGGAAACTTGATATAAAGAAATTCATTATTTTTAAATATTTTTGAAAGTTCCATTTTTATTAGAAAGCACCCAACACCATATGTGAACAGATGCAAAATAAAACAAGCAGAACCAAGAAAACAATATACACCATGACCACAACAATAACCACAAAACAATTGAAAGTGAAAGCTACAGCTTTGTAATGACCAAGCTTGGTTCCAGAAAGATAGAGATATATGGAAAGAAATTTCCCTATATTCTTTGCAGAGGTAGAAGACCACAGGTATGGTCGGTGGCATATGACATCAGACTTTTTTAATATGCTACTTTTATTGAACTCCTCTCCCACAACCCTTTTTTGTTTTTTACATTTTTTATTATAAAGGATGGTTCTCTGGGAGAAACTGGAGGAAGGAGACAATAGGAAACCTAGGTGATATAAAAACAAAAGATATCAATAAAAATGTATTTTTTTTAAAAAAAAAGAAAGCACCCAACATCGTCATATGCCCCAAATAAATTCTAAAGTAATACTAGGACTAAGAACTCTTACCTATAAAAGAGTAAGGGGAAAAAGCCGTCCATTTCCCCCCCTCTGTGTTCTTTCTCTTATCCTGGGGAACTTGACACTTTCTCCTTTGATCCTTGGATTTCTGCTTCCTTCCTCCTGCCTTGCATTACCTGGTCTGGGACTGATGAGGGAGGAGTCAGATCAATCAGAGCAGCAGGTGCCCAGCTGCTGGGAGCTCCAATCCCTCCAACCCCTTCGAAGTTTCTCTAAGGCCCTGACCTCCTGACACAGCTAGTGGGTGGTTTCCCCTTTCAGATTAATTTATCACTGGGGTGTAAATCCATGCTGAACCACCAGGTCAAGAAGAAAAGTCTGGACTCAGCCATTATCTGGTCAGAAATGGCAAGTTAAATAGAACCCTTACCTATGGCTGATAGCACTCAGTTCTTAGATACTAAGAACTTGAATTGCTAACAGTTGGGCCCTAAAAGCCTGAACACATTTGTCCAAGGCCCTGTGGTCTTTGTGTATGGGGAAGCTTGACGCCAACATAAGATTTTCAGCGCTCTATTTTTTAATATCTTTCTAAGTTAATGAAGATGTTTCTAAGCCAATAGTTGTAACAGTAATTCTATCTCAGTTTATATTTGGAACTATTGAACTGCCACCATAATACTATTTCCTTCTAGAGGTATTCTGGTTAACTTTCTTCATTTCAGACAATTCCTCTAAAGCAGGGATTTTAACCTTTTCTATAACATGGGTCCTTTTGGCAGTCCAGTAAAGCCTATGGATCCCCTCTTAGAATGTTTTTCAACGCATTAAATAAAATACATAGAATTACAAAGGAAAGGTATTATATTGAAATACCGTTTTCAAAATATTTCTGAAAAACAAATTCAAGTACCCCAGGTTCAGGACTCTTGCTTTTTTTTCATGATTTTCTATGGAAGTTTTCTGCCTTTCCCAGATAAGGGGTCCCATTAATGTTTCTACGTAGCACTCATCTCTCGACCACACTGTCTTGAGTTCCTCCATGCAGGCACAGTCAGTGTACATAAAAGAGATGAGAGTTAAACAGACAAAAAGTGTAGAATTTGTTACATTGGGGAAAAAAACACTATTCCATTAAAAGGGAGAAATTTAATCTGGCATTTCCCTCATCTTGGCTACAATGTACAATATGCATAATTTTCTTTCCCTCTGGGAAAAAAAAATAATTTAACAACAACCTAAAGATATTTTGCACATGGTAGGGACAGAGTAGAATTGAGGAGTGGTGGAGAGAAGAAATATTGTACCTGTAAATACTTTGCTAAAGAGATTCCCAAAGTCTGCTCTGTGTTGGGAGTGAGAGTGTCATCAGTAATATTTCACTTGTAATGGTTACTCCCTTCTGCACCATTTTTCCCCCTCATTTCACCCAGCTTTTCTGAAACACTAAAAGAGGACGGACAGAAAGAATACATCACTCTTTGACCCTGAAGCCTGCTATGGTAATTTTGTAAAACAAGGAAATTTTTTAAAATTCTGCTTAGGCAGCACTCTGTCTACTTACGGAAGAATCCTAAGCCTGTGTTGTTTACCCTAATGAGAAGACAGATCTTTTTTATGTTGCCTGGTACAATTAAGTTATCTAATAACACCATGGCTGTTTGTTTAGTTCAGTTCTATTTGCAGATCTGAACGAGAGTAATTCATTTGCTATTACCAACCAACAACTTTTTTTCCCTTCTTCCAGCTTATTACCCTACATTCTCTGCATTTCCTGGTAGCTAGTTTAATCTGCTTTCAAATATTCCCAATTCTCTTTTTGTCTCTCCCCCTCTACAACTAAATCACTACTTTTTTTAACTTTTACATCAACATGTTTTCAAAGTCCCAGGCTCCTTTGCTGTTACATGCAGATTCCCCTACCAAAATATTAGTAAACTCAACTCCACTTCCTTCATTCCTTAAATCAAGATAAATGAAGCAGCCTTGACCAACACTAATTAAAGACGTTAGCCATCTCATCTGTGAAATTCAACCTAAATCTTTTTGTGGGGTTAGGATCTTAGAAATTAGAGTGGGAAGAGATCTTAGAAATCGGTTAATTCAACACCCTTATTTATAGTGTTTGATTTAATCTGATGCATTTCCCCTTGAATTCACTGACATTTTGGTCAATACCTGAGTTCGTCTCACCATTTTGAGCCTCGCAGTTCCTTGCATTTACTATCCCTTACACTTAAATTCATAGCTGGTGCCATCCCCCCTCGTCAATAAGGAAGCCGACTCACTCTGAAGTACCTGTCTCCCTAATTCCTCTCCATTACTTCTCATCTACTCTGCTGTAACCAAGCAATAACAAGATCAATAAAAAACCAAATCCCATCTGATTAGATCCTGTTTGCTGCTAAACTCACACCACATAAGATCTCAGCTTTATAATGCCAGCTCAGAATGAGGAGATACACCATTTTCCTATGAAAATAAAGGCACTAAATACACAAAATAGAAAATGATGAGTGTTTTTTAAATGCTTCTTTGAGAACCCTAAATATTGTCCAACAATCACACAAGAGCAATTTATTTTCTTTTATGCATCCATTTCTGTTCTCTCTGGTCATCCTAGCCCAACACTAGTCAATAATGAAGGTCTTCAGTCAATCAGCAAATATTTCTTGAGTACCTAATTTATGCAAGGCTTGAAATTCTAGCTCTGCTACTTGCTACTCTCTGAATTTGGGCATATGATTCAGCCTCTCAGATTCTCAGTTTCCCCATCTGTAAAAATGGAAAGTTGGCTCCTGCTGCTTTTAAGTTCCCTTTCCTTTCTAAAGCCTGTGATTCAGTGATGATGGAAAGTATATTAATGGTTAGGAAAGGAAGATTACTTGGTGGGGGAGATTGTTGTTTTTTATAGTTAGGAAAAGATTCAAACTATATTTACTACTTTCCTCTCTTTTTGGCTGTAATTGGAATATAAACTAAGGGTGGCAAAAATCAAGGCCTGGTAACAGTCTCGTAACAATCCATCAGTTGGGATGATATCAAGATGGATGTGTTGTCAAGAACTACTATGTAACATCCCATTTACCCTACTCCCTCCCATAAGAGGAATTCTGCTGGGGATTATATTATTATTCAAGCTTAGGGAACTGGAATTGTTCCAGATGATAACTGCAATTTAAAATGAAACCTATAAAAGGTGATAGGAAAGAAATCTTCAACATGAGTATTCCTTAACCTTTCTCAAAGTTTAATTTCATCTGTTGCATCATGAGCACCTATAAAGTGGTAGGTATTAAACAGCTAAAGATAGAGTGTTTATCTTTTATTCTTTCACTAAATAGATTTGGAGTGCTTTTACCTTGCAAACATAAGGTCTTGCAAATAAAGATTGCTTAAAAACAGCTGAGATTTCTAAGTCCTATTGAGTTTTGTGGTTCATTATAATACATTAATTTAGGGGAAACTTCATCAATTAAAGGTAAACCTTTTATATTATGCTAGGGTTACATAGAAATTTGGATTTTCTATGTAAGGGATTCAAGAAAAATTTAACCACCTATTTCCTCACATTTAGCTTTGTAGTTGAGAAAGAAGTACTTTATTAAAATGAAAATTAAAGTATGCAACCATTTCATAGGCAAACTCACAAGAAATACAAAAAAAAATCAGCCCCTCAAAAATTTCATTATTAAATGGTGGAGTTGGGGGGGGGGTTCATTTTCTATATCCTTAGCAGTTTGTTCGCAGCTTAATTTAAACACTGCAATTGAGAGGAAGCCAGAGGACTTTGCTTTGGGGGCAAAATCTATCAAGCATCCCAGTGATCCAAGCCCAATTTGTGTAATGAACTTACCTGGGCTTCCTCCCCATAATCTACCATCTCTGCCACCAGATTGAATTGTGACCCGATTTCCCATTAAGCCCTAGTGATACAATTATCCTAAACAAGCTAAACTTCAAAAGCAGCTCAATGGGTATTTTCCCTTCTTCATTAAAACTCATAAATGTATAACCTGCACATAAACAAGTCACTCTACCTAATTAAATGAATTCTCTTCCTCTCTATTAAAAATTTAAAAGTGTTCCTGAGTATAAACATGTCACTGGAGAAAGGGGGGTGGGGGAAGAGCCCTTAATATCCCTGAATAACTACCGATATCTTCTTTAGCAAAGCCTCTTTCATAATAGCACATATGCACATAAATTATTCTAATTATTTTATTTTCAGTAAAGATTGTTTCCATGCAAAGGGTGTTCAACTGTTGGCAATTAAGCCCTCAAGTGTTAATCTGAATACCAGGAAAAATGCAAGCTGGGATCTTTAATTTACCTCTGAGACAGAAATGCGGACTATTTCCTCCCTTTTTATAAAGTATATATATATATATATATATATATATATATATATATATATATATATATATATATATATATATATATATATATATATATATATATATATATGTGTGTGTGTGTGTGTGTATATGTGTATATATATATACATATATATATGTATATATATATGTATATATATATATATATATATATATATATATATAAATATAAAGGAAGGCATCCCTTTGTTTAAGAACAACTCATCTTTGTCAGTAGCACCTAAGATTGATTGAGTAGGAGAATGCAGGGTAGCCACTTACAGCTTGAAAATGTTCTTCTTATAGTGTATGAGTGAAAGCCCCAGTTTGGAACTGGAAATGTTACTTCTATTTCAATACTCCAAGCATCTAGAGGCAAAATCTGAAAGACCCGAGTTCAAGCCCAGCCTTACTAGCTATGTGACCCTGGGCAAATCACTTAACCTCGCTTAGCCTCAGCTATTCCTCATCTGTAAAATGGGAACAATAAGAGCACCTGCCTCGCACTACTGTTCTAAGGATCACGTGAGATATTTTATAGTCCTTCACAAATCTTAAAGCACTATATAAATACTAGTTATTATTATTAATCTATGATCCTTAGCTCTCAACTAAAAGATATATTGACATCCTTTTGTGACTTAGCACAATGCCTTTGACAGTAGTTGTGGCTAAAAAAATCAGCACATACATAGTACATATAAAAGTATTTATATTAGCAAATGCCTTGTTTCTGCCTCTGTAACTGATCCACTCTGATAAAGGAATTTTCATCATCTAGAATAAAAAAGCAAAAAATAGATCGACTTGTTTTCAAGTGCCACCTCGCTACACCCACCGCCCCCCAAAAAAAGCCTTTTTTATGAAGCTGAAGCCATTTGGGAAGGCAGGCATTTTGTTTTAAAATTGCACTTTTCAGGGATCAGCCGGAATTCTCTGATGTTTACGTTTACGGAGAGCAAAGAACCAGATTTTGCAGCGGGGCTCTAGGCGCTTTGTTAGAGTGCCCTCTTGTGATACAATCTTGACAACACATATTGTCCCACACTCCCAATACTATGGGATTTGGAATACTGTCTTCTCTGTAACACCTCAAGGTACAATCATATAGCTTCCTCTAAACAAGATAATTGGATTCCCCCTCGAAAGAATGAATGAGTGAATGGATGAAAGAAAAATCATTCATTAAGAACTATGCCAACCACAGGATGATTTAACATGGTCCAAATCAGCAAGCATTTACTAAGCACCTACTGTTTACAGTCACCTATGTTCCAGCCTTGTCTTCAAGGAGCTTACATTTTGCTCTTTCCTAAAGAGCAAAACTTTCCTAAACTAAATGGAGTCAACCTGCATAAAGAAAGACTCCCATTCCTAAATATTTAGATGTTGGTGGTAGAAGAAATGTTTCTCCCCTTTTTTTCCTTGCCTCAGCACCATGGCTGGCTAATGAGATAATGATGCCTGGTTTACCTAAATTAGCAGCTGCTGGCTGGGTGCATAATGTCACTCATCACTGCTTGAAATCCCTGGAAATGCTATGATGTCAAGTTTATCCATCTGTAAGGGGGATAAGTTTCCTCAGTGGAACAGAGGCCTCAGCTGTTGGCATTCCTAAGTGAAAGGAAGTGACTTTCCTCCAGCACTCCCTCCTGAGAGACTAGCCAAATTCCCTGTGGTCAAAAGGAATTCAAATTGGGGGAATAAAGGGTGTGGGTATTTCCAACTGTATATCCCATTGTTATATTTAACTCTATACTGTATATTAAAATTTATGAGATATATAGTTACAGAATATTCTTTGTAGATACTTGAATAAAATAAGAATATTTGTGGAATATTGCCAAAATATAGGAAAACTTGAGTTGAGTGGAGTGCTTAGAGCAGGGGCATTCCAGCCAATTGTTTAAATATTCTGGCTAATTGGTGGTTAAGTAGAATCTTTCTCTGTTTTAACCTACAGTTCACCAACTTTTTTGTGAGGCACAGCTATTTCTCATTTGCCATAAATCATTGAACATGGGAAGGATGGACAAAGCTGACAGTGAGGGGGATGAACCAAGGAAATTCTCTAAACTGAATAGGAAGAAGATGTGGGCATTGATTAATGGCTCTACTTTCCTCCAAGAAGAGAATCATGGTAAGATTCCTGAGAAGACATCATTTTGGAGAAAGAAAGAGACCTAGAAATAAAGTGGAAATCTAGCATGTACAACTTGAAGAACTAATTAATTTTTATCTAATCAATGGAGATTCCCTGATTTAACTATCATGTGGAAACCCCTTGTAAAATTCTACTTTTCTTCTCTAGTAGATAGAATACAGTGCCAACAAATGAATCTTTCTTTTGAAGTCATGAGAGCAACAGTTGAAGGATCTTTCACTAAAAAAATACTCCTGGTCAACTATAATCTTCACAACCATTGCTTCACCTCTCATTCACTTCTCAACCCTTTCAATCTAGCTTGAGATGCCACCCCTTGACTAAACCGATTCTCTCCAAGATCACCAAGTATCTCTTAGTTGCTAAATCAAATGGTCTTGGCTCAGTCGTCATTGTACTTGAACCTGTCTTCAGGTCCTGGCTTCCTCTCCCAGATACCTTCTCTTCCCTTGTTTTTCCCCTGTACTTGAACACTTCATCTCCTTTGCTGGATCATCCATCTCCTGCCTGTCCAGCCATGAGTACCCCTTAAGGCTCTGTCTTGGACTCTCTTCTTTCTATAGGACACAAACTTCTTGAGATCAAGGATTGCTTTGTTTTTCTTTCTGTCCCCAATGTCTAGTATAACATTTGCACATGCTAATTGTTTAGTAACTGCTAATTGAATTGAATTGAATTAATCTGAAATGTTTAAGCTGGAGGTAGATATATGATAAGGGGATAAATGATAGCTACCTTCACACATTTGAAGGGAAATCATCCAAAAGAAAATTAGAATTATTTTCTGTGTTCCGAAAACCTGAACTAGAGTCAATATGCAAAAGTCAAAGGTTTTAAAGCCAGTTTAGGTTCAACATAAAGTGATTTCTAAATAATAGAGACACTCAACAATGGAAATGGCTGTTGTTACTTGTGCTCAAGCAAAAGATGTCATAGATACTATGGAGAGAATTCAAACACTGAAAGCATAAACTAAATCAACCCTCAGGCCCCTTTCCAACTCTAAGATTCTAACATGGGGGAATTTATAATGCCTCAGGGCCATCATTTTGAATTTCAATTATCTACACTATTGTAGACATAAGACTCCTTTTGTGGTCATTTCCCCAACCTGTGCTTGCACTTGTAAGTTGGGGTCCCCAGATGGTCACTTGACAACTTCTCTCATGGTTCTTTCTGGTAACACTGGGTTCAATAACCCTTCAATCATGCCAGCCAAACTCAATTAGCATTTAGAAAATGAATTTACTGAGAAAATATGGCAAGAATATTTGGCATAAAACATTCAATTCAAAGTAGAGCATACTTCCCTTGAGCTCCCAAGGACATTAGGGAGAATGACTCAAATTTAATGGTAATGAGACAAATATGTACAAAATAGGGAAATGCTTTTCTCCCTTTCTGATGTCCCCTTGAGGTTCACAGTGGAATCTGGCATTAGTGATGAATGAGTGTATCCACTGTGCTGATTCCACCAAGGCCACAGCAACTCTGAACCATAGTTTAAAAAAATCAAAGCTAGTTAGCAGCATCCTTTAAAGGGGCACTATTTTATGTCTACTGGCACAGATCTCAACCAATCTGAAATTTCTGGTCCTCAGGAGATTCCTGAAGCTCAGATAGATTAAGTGACTGGCCAATAGGAACAAAGGTAATGTCAGTGGCATAATTTAAACCCAGGTTTTTCATCTTCTCCAAGTCAAGCATTCTATCTACAATGCAATGCTGCTGCATGTAATCTCTGATTTATGTTGAAATGAAATGAAAATCTCTGACTTATGTTTTTTAAAAAAATGAATTTGTAGAGAGTGTGGGCCAGGTATGATGTGAGCAAAAAAAAAGTTTGAAAACCACTATACCCCAGATATTATTGTACCCATTATGCAGATTAGGAAACTGGGACTCGAAAACTAAACTTGACCTACTAGTACCAGAGGCAGTGTTCAAACTCAGGTCCCTCCTGAATCAAGGTCTAATACTTTCTACTATACCATGCTGCTTTTCATGTGGGACATTTCTTTCTGTGGAATGGAAAGAAGGAAATTCATATTGACTTAGCAATTCTCCAGTTTCCTAGAATTTGAGGAGCAACACAAATGGGTAAAGAGAGAAATCATGAGCAAAAGAAGAAAGGTATATAATGAAGAAAGCTGACTCCACTTTGTCCATTCACTACCATTTACTTGCTGTGTGGCCATGGACAACTCATTAAATTCTCTGGTTCTCAATTTTCTCAAATTGGGATGATTCAGTTGGACAAGATAATCTTGAAGCCAAGTTCTAGTTCTAATAGTGTCTGATTCACTATGCTTTCTATGTCATTCTGACCAAAAGACTCCCAGAGATTTAGTAGGTTGGGGTATTCTCTTATAATTTTCCTCTTTCCATTTACTTTCATTTACCATCATTATAATAATGAGGTAAAACATGAGAGTAACCTATAGGATCATAGGATTATAGATTTAAAACTAGAAGGAACCCTAAAGATAGCCTAATCCAAACCACTCATTTTTTTTTTGGCTAGGCAATGGGGTAATGGGGTTAAGAGACTTGCCCAGAGTCACACAGCTAATAAGTGTTATATGTCTGAGGCCGGAGTTGAACTCAGGTCTTCCTGAATCCAGGGCCGTTGCTCTATCCACTTCACCATCTACCTGCCCCAAAAGTTGTTTTTTGGTTTTGTTTTGTTTTTTGCTTTTTGGTGAGGCAATCAGGGTTAAGTGACTTGCCCAGGGTCACACAGCTAGTAAGTGTCAAGTATCTGAGGCCAGATTTGAACTCAGGTCCTCCTGACTTCAAGGCCAGAGCTCTATCCACTGCGCCACCTACCTGCCCCAAAACCTCTCATTTTTACTAGAGAAGTTTACATGTTCTGAAGACTATTATAATAATGAAGTAAAGCATGAGAATAACCTATAGAATTATGGATTTAAAACTAGAAGGAACTCTAAAGGTAGTCCAATCCAAACCTCTCATTTTTACTTGAGCAGTTAAGTGACTTACCTAAGGTCATTCAGGTTAAAAATAAAAGAGTCAAGATTCAAACTCAGATCCTGTGTATAGTTAGCTCTATTTCCACCCTGCCATAGTACCTCTTACACTGAAATATCACTCTTGGCAAGTGCCTTAAACTTTCAGTGCCCCAGGCAACTCTCTAAAACTATAAGTCTCAGAATTATTACAGTACTTAGTAAAGTCAGGATTCATCCCCAAGTCTCTAATTCTAGTGCTCTTTTCAAATGAGCATGATACCTCCCTAATGCATTATAACTTGGGTTTAAATCCCACCTCAAGTACTTACTAGTGTATGACATTGGGAAATCACTTAAATTCTCTTGACTTCAGTTGATTCATCTATAAAATGAGGAAGTTAGCCTTTGAAGTCCCTTCATGTTCTATGATCCTATAAACCTATGAAGGGGAATTAATAACTGATGTTGTTATTGTTGTTCAGTCATTTTCAGTTGTGCCCGATTCTTTGTGACCCCATTTTGGGATTTTCTTGGCAAAAATACTGGAGTGGTTTGCCATTTTCTTCTCCAGCTTATTTTACAGATGAGGAAACTGAGGCAAACGAGGTTAAATGACTTGCTTAGCATCACAACAGCTGGGAAGTGTTTGAGGTTGGACTTGAACTCATGTCTTCCTGATTCCAGGTCTGGCACTCTATCTACTAAGCAACCTACCTTCCCCTAATAAGTGATAGGCATGGACAATTATAGGACAGCTGGGTGGTACAGTGGATAGAGTGCCAGGCCCGGAGTCAGGAAGACTCATCTTCTTGAGTTCAAATCTGGCCTCAGACTTACTAGCTGTGGGATCCTGGGCAAGTCACTTTACCCTGTCTGCCTCAGTTTCCTCATCTATAAAATGAGCTGGAGAAGGAAATGGCAAACCACTCCAGTATCTTTGACAAGAAAATCCCAAATGGGGTCACAAAGAGTCAGACATGACTGAAAATGACCAAACAAACAAAAATGGACAATTCTGAAACACAGTTTGCTAATCATCTTCATGCCATGCATATCTATCTACTGGATTGAATATTCCAAAGCTAATCAAAATGTGTTTAAAAAAAAACCCTATAATCTCAATATCATTAACTTGAGCAATGTTAGCCATATAGGAAACTCAAGGGCATACATGCATATTCAGAGCATTCTATACATTTCCCAGACAGTTTTTTAAAAATCCACCTGACAATTTCACATTGGAGAGGAGAAAATGAGGCAAACAGCACATCTGGACACAAATATTTGATAAGAATAAAGTCAAGGGAATTAAAGAAAGAGAATCCCCAAAAGGTTGTAGAAAGAGGACCAAACATGTAGGGGCATGGAAAAGAAAGTAAAATGTATTCTTGAGATTTTACAAAGTATAAAAAAAACAAATTGCATCATGTAGTGCAATGAAATTAGCACTAAATTTGGTTATCAAAGGACCTAGGTTCAAATCCTAGTGCTACCATAGTGTGACCTTGGTCATCATTTAACTTCTCTGGGCCTCAGTTTCCTCATTTGTAAAAGGAAAGGGATTAGACTAGATTATCTCAGCTCAAAAAATCTATGATCCTATGATCATTCTCAGTAAGATGCAGCCTAGTCCTAAAAAGTGAATTTTCTGACCAAAAAAGTTAGTTTCATTTACACCATTCCTTTGAAATTAGAAAGAATAAATAGGATTGAGATTTAAAGGGGTGTTCAGAGATTATCTCTGTATAGCCCCTCTACCTGGTTCATTCTACAGATAAGGAAAAAAGGGCTCAGAGGGGCATAAGCAACTTACTTATGGTCAAAGAGGTAGCAAGAGTTGGGATGCAACCCCAGGTCCTCTAATTATCCGTAGGGAGCTCTTTCCATGATACCCCCCTCACTCTTTAAAGCTCTTTTAGAGTATTTCAACAAGCCCAAACAGAATAGAAGTCTTGTAATTAATTGCCACTACAGGCAAAAGATTTACCTTTCCTCCATTTTGCTTCTTGCTAGGACAGGTATCCTTATATTCCTAGAATTGTGAATGAAGAGCTTTTATATATCACTGGTGCATTATTCCACTTATACAAATAAATCAATATGCATCTTTTGGACATCTCCCATGTTTAAGGGGGCATGTCAAACTCAGTGAAAATTACAAAGTGGATATAATAATAGTTTTTCCACATAGTACTTTGAGGTTTGTGAAGCACTTTTTAAATATTATCTTATTTGATACTATCTGTATATAATGAATTGCACTTCTAGTATGTTTTGATTGAAAAAATATTCAGTGGCAAAAATCAACTATAACTTCTGTGACATTTCTAAATAAATTTGTATTTTGTTCTATACATGAACATCTATATAGTGGAGAATGAGTATTTATATAGTGCCTAATAGGTGCTAGGCACCATGCTAAGTGCCTTACAAATATTATTTCATTAGATCTTTGCAACAACTCTGGGAGATAGGTGCTATTATTATCCTAATTTTACAGTTGAGGAAATTGAGGCAAGCAGAAGTTAAGTGACTTGTCCAGGGTCACACAGTAAGTGTCTGAGGCCAGATCTTCCTAATTTCAGGCTCAGAGCTGTATCTACTGCATCACCTACCCGCCTCTCATACATACATTCAAAAGTTAATAATACATGTATCTGTAAGATATAAGTCAGTATGTAGGAGATATGTTTTCTTATTAGGCAGTCTTTCTGCATATTTTGTTATAACAAAATAAATATCAAAATGATGATGTTTTCTATGCCTATGAATTCATAAACCCCTTTTTCAATCACTCTGAAGCACACATATACACACACAACATGCATGCACACACAGAGGGACACACATATGCAGTCTATAGACCACAGGTTCAAAACCTCTGATTTATGCTATGTTCACATAGGGATGTGGACAGAACCTGGGATTTCCTTGGTATAGGGAAATTCTAGGTGAGGAAATTCTCCTACTAGCATAGGTCAGGTTATAGTCTTGGATAATTACCTGAACTAGAGCACTAGGGTCACCCAGCCAGTTTGTGCTTGAATCTAGGTCTTCTCAATTTTGAGGCCAGCTTCATCAACAACTCCATGTTGCCTACACACACACACACACACATACACTCTATAGATAGTGATAGATGCATATACAACATAGAAACTTCACCTCCAAAGAAGATGCTTCAAAATGCTTCTAAACTAATCAAGAAACATTGGTTAAGCACCTGCTATATGCCAGGCACTGCATTATATGCTGGATATGAAAACAAAAATAAAACATCCCCTGCCTTCGGAACACTTACACTCTTTTGAGGAAACTATATGTAGACACATACTTAAATACCAAATACATATAAGTGAATGTGTGCAAGCTGAGATCTTTAACTTACCCCTTAGAAAGCAGTGAGAAACATCGAAGATGGTGAGGGGTGGGGGTGTTTGGTTTGTTTTCTTTCTTTCTTTTTTTTTTTTTGGTGAAGGGAGCCAGGTGGCTATTGGATAGAGTGCTAGGCCTGGAGTCAGGAAGACCTGAGGTAAAATCCAGCCTCAAACACACACACACACACACACACACACACACACACACACACACATCATAGAGTTCCCTAGTTCTTGGACTCTCTGCTTATACAGCCATGTTCCACAGTCTCTCCTCCCCTCTGGCCAGCTCCACTCTCTCACCTGAATTTATCTTTAAAGGTAATTTTAGGACTCATGCTCTTGATCTCAAAGTTGCTAGTATAGTTCTGTGCTACAGAATGTTTTTGACGACCCCCCAAAAGCAAGAAGTCACATAAGAAATAAGTCATTGGGGAAATACATGCTAGTAAAGTGAGGTAAGCCAGTCATGCAACAAGTTTAAGTTATAATAGATGTTCAGCCTAATGCCCATGAAGTAGAAAAAGATGGAGATTCAGAACATTGGACAGTTCCTCCCCGGATGCTCTACACGAAAACTTGGGCAAAAATTGAATAAGCAGGAGTCATAAGCTGAAAAGATGTCAGAAAATTCTGCTTTTATCTTCCATCATAGAACTCAGGTTTGAGATTGGCTTTTTTTTTTTAATCCCCAAAGCAATGGGACTATTAAGTATGCCATATTTCCTATAAATGAATGGATAAATAAGTGAATGAATGAATGAATGAATGAACAAAAGATCACTCACACATTATGATAGGAAGCACAAGAGGTTTGGGAAGTTCTTCTAACAACCAAATCACCTACAACAGGCTATTGGTTCATTTTCTTTTCTTTTCAGGGGCATAAAGTTTTTGGTGAAATATCTGCTTTGAGAAGCTATTTAGGTTTCTATTCTGAAGAATTAAGTTCATCTAGTAGTCAAAAAACTGAAATGTTATTTCTCATCGTTTAATTGACATAGTGTCTCTAAGCCAGGACTGAAGTTTTATGGTCCCAGAGGACAGAACTAAGGCCAACGAGATGTTACGGGGACAGATTTTTTTGATGGCACAGGGGAGATGAGGAGGGGAAAATAATATTTTTATTAATTGAAAAAAATAAAATGTTGAAAAATGCAACTCTTACTGCTTTTTTTGGCTAGGAGTAGAGAAGGTACAGCCCTGTGATTTTCTTGGTATAAGGTGTTTTCAGTCAGGAAACTTTCTCCATCAATATAGATCAGCAGCTTGTTATTATCTTTATAATCTTAAGAAAGTTTCTTAGGACACTAAAAAGTTAAGTAACTTATTCAGAGTCAAAGAACAGCACTTGTCAAGGCAGGACATGACTCTGATTCCAAATCTGGTCATCTATCCAATACACCATACTGCCTTTCTTTCTAATGATGGTTGTCCACAATTGGAATGAGTTTCATCCTAAATTAGTGAGTTTCCTATCAGTTTAAGCAGACTGGATGACAAATTGCTGAGGGTGTTGTAGGAGGGCCTTATGCTTTAAGTATGTATTGGACCAAATAACCTCTGAGATCCCTTCCATTTCTTAAATTAATTGATTCTTATAAGTCAGGAATTCTTGACCTCATTTTTTAAGATATTCCCTTAAATTATAGCTTGGCCTCCTAACCTTTGAAACCAGACCCACAAGCTATCACTCTGATTAAATTCCTATTACAGATAGTTCTCAAAAATTATGTTAACATTTGGGAGCTAGAAGGCATCTTAAATATCACCTGGGTCAATCCCAGCATTTTATAGTTTGCTAAATTGAGATCAAAGAGATCAACAAGTGATTTACTCAAAGTCCTATCAATTGATGGCTACAGATTCGGGACTACAGACTGATTTCTAAACCTGTCTCTAGTAGAATGGAAATTCTTCAAAGGCATAAGACATTTCCATTTTTGCCTTGTATTCCCAGCACCTAGAACAACACCTGGAAGACAGGGGCATTTCAAATTTAGTTGAATTTGTTTGACCCCAGAGGGCAAAACCAGGAGCAACAAAAGAGGCATTAATAGTTCAACTTGCCAAAATGTAGGTGTTTGAAACAGGATGGTTGGTTATTGGCCTTCATCTCAGTGAGAACCAAAATGACATCACTATGTTGATGTCAATGTAGTATCAATGTAGAGTGTGTCCAACTGTGTCTGATCAGAAGATTCTACCACAGGTTGGGTAAAAATGGTTCACATGAACATTTGGATTGGAGATGTCTCTAAATTTGTGCATTTCACATTTCTTTTGAGCTACTGTAATTCTGCTTTGCTCATAGAGGACAGCATCTTCTTTGATTTGCAGTATGCCATGTGGGGCAGTCTTGTGCCAGTGTCTGCCATATCCCACAATCTATTCTAGGATAAACAGGCTTGCTGTCAGGAAAAATTCCTATTAGAGATATGCAAAACAAGAATGGGCTGTCTCAAAATAGTAAGTTTCCCCTCCTTCAATGTCGTCAGAGGCCATACAACCACAATTTACAGTGGGTATTCCTTTTGAGTATAAACTGGACTAGTTGACTGTCGAGGTACCTTCCAACTCTCAGATTCTGTGACTGATTTTTCCATTGATCTGCTTTCCCTGGATGATCATGCTAGAGTCAATAGAATATATTTAAATGCTGCAGACCTCAAACAAAATTTCTGAGCAGCAGAAATCCTAGGTATGAAGAATTTAATCATTGACAGTAACTCTCTTCACAACAACCCTGTATATAAGGAATGCAAAGCTTTTATCTGCATTTTATAGATAGGGAAAATGAGACTCAATGACTTGCCCACAGTCACATGGCTAGTAATTGGCAGAACTTGAACACAAACCCAGATCTATGGATTCCAAGTCCAATGATTTTTGTCACTATCCTAACTGTTTCTTATGGGCAACCCTTACCTTTTTCAAATTTTCTAACATGTCCTTTTAGAGATATGACTTCTTTTGTGTACCCCTCTGCAATGTCAGAGCTATGTCGTGTTTACATTTCAGGAAAGAGCTCCATTGAACTAAGAACTAAGAACTTTGCATTTGATATAGCTGGATCACATGCCAAATCACTTATCACCATCATCTAGGTCTGCCCACCCCAAAAGTGCCTGATTCCTCTCCCCTGCCCCTTTCAGAGCTTTCCCTATCTTTTGCTCCATTCCCTTCTGGCCATACTCTCTGTGAACTGGTAAAGAAATTCAACCTAAAATAATAATGGGTGTTAATAGTTACCCCTCCCTAACAAATAATATTTGCATTTCAACTGGTACTACTTAGGAGGTAATTCATTAATGTAGGATCTGTGAATTTGTTTTATAATTTAGATAACTGTAGACCAATATAATTGGCTTTCTTTTGATCCATTATGTTTTATTTTATACATTTAAAAGCACTTTTCTGAGAAGGGGTCCATAAACTTCATTGGATTGTCAAAGGGGTTCATCTCTCTCCTCTCTTTCTCTCTCTCAATCTGTCTCTGTCTCACACATGCACACATACAAGCACATACAAACATACGCAAACACATACACCAACAGTTAAGAACCTCTGCCTCAACCAAAAAAGTGATACAAATGGTGAGAATTTCAGGTACAAAAGGAGAAAGGAAGTGATCATTCTCCTCCATCATTTCTTCTGTATCATTTGTATGGCTGATACTATATACTGTCTTGCACTGTAATTATTTTAATCTCTTACCTTATCTCTCCTACTGAATTCTAAATTCCTTGAGGGCACAGACCATGTCTTTTAGCTCCCTAGAGCACTGCTTTACACATTTTAGGCTCTCAATAACTGTTTGTTGGATGAGTTAAATTGCACCTAGATAGGTAGCTATCACTTCTAAGAGTGGAAGAAAAGTCAGTGAATGGCAAATATGTGTGTGTGTGTGTGTGTGAATATACACATGTGTATATAAAAGTATATAGACACACATGTCTATATACATATGCACATGTGTATAGATGCATATATGCATGTGTATATGCATACATTTGTTTTTTTATTTGTATTTTCCCAGAAGCCTGATAAGCCTAATTTCAAGCTGAGGTACCAAAAATATAGAATTCACGTATGCATTTATACTAGGTACTTCCAAAAAAAATCTACAGTATCTTCTTCTTTAAAGACCCTCTACAGAAATGAGTTTCATAATGAGAAAAAGCAAATGGGGAAAACAGGTACAGATAGAAAACTCTAAGCTTTGAAATCCTTCAGAGTTTAACTATTCTAGCTTTTTAATTATATGGGAACCTGGATAATGAATGGTTCTAGCTGAATTGTTTGTCCAACCTCCAGGAATGCATAGAAAATATTGAGTTTTTTAAATGTTCTAAGTTTCCCAAAAGATTTCCTAACAACATGAACCAGAATGGATCATATGTGAAGTTGAAAGAGAGCTTAGAAATTATCTAGTCCAATGCTTTTTTTGTAGCTGAGGAAACTGAGGCTCAGAAATACTAAAAGTCTTGCCCTAAGTCAAACAGATGGTGAGATGCAGAGCCAGGATCTGATTTCAAGTCGAGTAGTTTTCCCATGGTATCATGCTGAGGTTTAGAGGGTTAGGAGTTCTGGGACCCCAAAATCACAATACGTGGGTCCTGCCCAAATGAATTCAACCCAACCCTTCTTTAAGTTAAAGACAATGTTTATTAAAGATCCACCATACTGGCCAGACTCTTAAGGAATCTGAACATTTGTGAGCCATTGGCTATATTTTAAAAATCTGAGCACCATAATGGAGACAAGATGGACCTTATATACAGACTGTGGGAGCGATCTAGGGAGGATCTTGATGGGAGTGGCCAGTAAACTGGGTTCAGTGGAGGAGAGGTCTAGGGAGGATTTTGATGGGAGTGACTGGGAGGTAGAATGGAGTCTAGATAGGATCTAGGGTGGGAAGTAGCTGGGGGCCATGGGAAAGTAACAGACAATAAAGGGCTAGGCTCAATTAAGGGTAATGAAGAATTGAGAGATTGGGGTTAGAAAATAAGGAAAGGTCAGTTGATAGGATTATAGCCTCAGGCCAGAGATTTGGCCATGTGGGAAAGTTCAAGTCTTTTCCTTTTAGGGGTTCAGATCCCATCCTCATCAATGCTGCCTCATTTCAATGATTTCTTATAAGCATATTTTGGGGGGAAATTAAAAATAAAGAAAAATTTTAAAAAGAAAATAAAATATGTCCCAGACTCCATCATAACCAAGGATATTTCCCAAGTTTTCCTTAGGTGTCCTCAAAATCATAGGTGACAATGTCCTACCTGACATGCCTTGATTGGAGTTAAATTTAGAGCAGGTCTATACAACCAAGACCAAGTTAATGGAAGGAATATCCAATATCCCAATCATTTAGATTAGGCTGTCTTAGACAGTTACCTTCCTGATGTGTTTTCAAGGACTCAAGAAATCTGAAACGTATTCAGGAATATCTTCTAAATGCTCACCAATACTTAAATTTCCTTTAATTTACTCCACCTTACCCTAAAAAGTAAAAGCCCCAGGAGGGAGGTAACACTATGACATATTCACACAAAGTTACAAACAACTGATAGCAAATCTTACCTGGTCCTAGTGTTGAGGTGTAGATGCTAGGGGTTCTGGCACCCCAAAATCACAACATGTGGGTCCTGCTCGAATGAATTCAACCCAAGTCTTCTTTCAGCCAAAGACAAGGTTTTATTAGAGATGAACCATATACATGGCCAGACTCTTAAGGAATCTGAATATTAATGACACCTGTAAAGACCATCAGGCATGAGGAAATCTCAGTGAGTAAATGGGAGCCAGGATGGATCTTATATACAAGTAATTTGGGGCAAACAGAGGAGGGGCTGGGAGGAAGATCCTGAAGTTGGGGTGATTGGGGGAGGAGTTTAGGGAGAACCCCATGAGAGTGTCTGGGAGATTGAATGGGGTCATCTGGGAATAGACAATGGAGGGCTAGGCTTTATTAGGGTACAAAGAACTGGGAGATAGGGAAGGAAGAGGTTGAATGGGGTCTGGTTAAGAAGAGGCTTCATTAGGATATCAAAGGAAGATCAAGCCTAGGAAAAGGGAGAGCTGGACCATCAGAATAAGAATAAGAGATAAGGAAAAGCCAGTTCAGTAGATAATAGCCTCAGGCAACCACTTGTGACTTCTTTGATAGTTCAAATAAAGTTTAAGGGTTTTCTGGGGCCAGTAGACAAATGGGACCCAAATTCTTTTTGGAGTGAGGGGCAAAGGTCTCAGCTTGGGCCTATATTCCATCACCAGATCTTGTGAAGGTTGCAGCATAAAGCTATGTGCCCAAAAGGAGATGGGGTTCCCACCATCCCACCAGAGCAAATAACACACACACACACACACACACACACACACACACACACACACACACATACACACACACACAAAATAGATGGCAAGAGAAAAGGAGAGTTATGAATCCCCAAAACAAAATGTTGCTACCATATCTACCCTTTATACACTCAAATTAAAGACAAGCAATTTGCATTCCAATTTATCTCATCTAATTGTCAACTACCACTAAACAAAATGGCTAACAGCCAGTTCTCTACCTTACCCTCACCCTAGTGAGGAGACCCAATCTTAGAGGAATGATTAGAACTCCAAAGCTGAGGACTAGAACAAATGAAAAAGAGTCAGGACCTGAGAAGAAAAAAATAAGTGTGTCTTTCTGTTCAAGGAAACCTGCTGACATAGAGAATGCTTCTGTTTTCCTACAGAAATGCTGTCTTCGGTAGACAAAATTCAGTCACAATCAAGCTAATTGAATGCACAAATGTAATATTTTTCTGGGGCACCTCCAATTTAATGCTTGATGAAGTCATGTCATTGGCACGTATTTACAAAAGCTTTTCTTCATCCAGAAATGTCTGGTGAAATTGCTTACAGATGCTGAGATAGCAAATCACTCTTCTAATGTAATGAGATAAGTCATCTCTATAAACTTTGCTTGCTCAAATGTAGTCACATAGAAGAAATCAGGCTACAGCTTTTTTCGATAAATAAAATGAACAAGAACTCAATGGCTATGGCATGTTCTGCCTCATTGCTAGGAGACATTGGAAACTGCACTCTCTCAGTAGGCCTTTCCTTTTGGTGGTTGACGGGAAAAAAGTCAAATAAACTGATGTGAATAAAAAGCCAAAGCACTTTGTCAAAAGAGAGCTAGTCATTTAAAGACCAAAAATGGGCTTAAAAGCCTTCTGCCCCCAGATCATTTTTCTTCCTAATGAGCCTGGCCTCCAGTATGGGCAAGGGCAAGGAACGGGAAGGGATGTTTTTTCAAAGATTGACCACAAATTTGATTCATATGCACATCTTTTTTTTTTAATCTTGTAAATTTTTTTTTTATAATTTTATTTGCTTTTGGTTTTCAACATTCACTTCTATAAGATTTTAAGTTCTAAATTTTCTCCCTCTCTCCATATCCCCTCCCCAAGACGGCATGCAGTTTGATATCGGCTATACATGTACAATCACATTAAACACATTTCCACATTAGTCATGCTATAAAAAAGAATTAGAACCAAAAGGGAAAAAACCACGAGAAGAAAGAAACAAAAAAAAGAGAAAATATATGCTTCAATCTGCATTCGGACTCAATAGTTCTTTCTCCGGATGAGTCTTTTGGAATTGTCTTAGGTCCTATTGCTGAGAAGAGTTGTCTATCAAAGTTGGTCATTGCATAATGTTGCTGTTACTGTGTACAATGTTCTCCTGGTTTTGCTCACTTCGCTCAGCATCAGTTCATGTAAGTCTTTCCAGGTTTTTCTTAAGTCCACCTGCTCATCATTTCTTTTTTTGTTTTTTGCTTTTTAGTGAGGTAATCAGGGTTAAGTGACTTGCCCAGGGTCACACAGCTAGTAAGCGCCAAGTGTCTGAGGCCAGATTTGAACTTACGTCCTTCTGACTCCAAGGCCGGAGCTCTATCCACTGTGCCACCTAGCTGCCCCCTGCTCATCATTTCTTATGGAACAATAGTATTCCATTATATTCACAGATCACAACTTGTCTAGCCATTCCCCAACTTACGGGCATCCCCTCAACTTCTAATTCTTGGCCACCACAAAAATTGCTGCTATAAATATTTTTGTACATCTGGGTCTTTTCCCCATTTTTATGATCTCTTTGGGAAGTAAACCTAGAAGCGATATTGCTGGGTCACAGCGTATGCTGTTTTATAGCCCTTTGTGCATAGTTCCAAACTGCTCTCCACAATGGTTGGATCAGTTTACAACTCCAGCAACAATATGCATATCCTTCTAATTAGATGATATAAATCTCGGCAAAATCCTCCAAAAAGTTGGATGAAACTCCCAACTGCATTGAAGGATTTCCTGGAGGAAATGGACATGTCATAAAAGATGAAAATACCAAAATGGATTGTGGTCTGCATCACTAGGGAAAGCATCCAATATGATGGGATCACAGTTCCATCAAAAGGCAAAAACGTTCTGCATGGGTCTTGTCAGAAAAGGGGGAATTACAAACCTTAATATATGCCAATATGTTTTCCAGAGCTAAGGCCCAGCAATCAGGATGTGCCCTGAGCTTGGCATAACGACAACCCTTTGATCTCACCCCCTGGAAAAATCATGTAATTATTGTATTGCTTTGACCAGCACCAGGTGTTCTCTGAACTCAAACACGAGACAAGATCTGACCAATACCCATGTAGTGGTCATGAAGCTGTGCTATGAATCAAACTTGTCTTACTATTGCTCTTATTCCTCATTGCCAGAACTACAGCTCACTGAGTAGCCATTGGTATAAGTACTGAGATCTCCCCACACTACCTCGGGTTTCCCCACCCAGGGGTAGGCCCCTGGCACAATGTCTAATTTCCCTCCTTGCTTGTAAGCTGATTCCCTCCCTTTGAAATTAAACTTCTGTTTGATTCCTGACTCCTCTGCTTCTAGCTAGAAGCCAGTTCAGTCAGTTGACATTAAAATATACGTTTACATTATTGTTGTTATATGAAACATAAGGAGCTATAGAAAATGTAAGCTATTGTGATGATGGTCCAAGTTTGTGCCCATATTCATTTCACTGCGGCAAGAACAGTCTAAAGAAATCTTTGGCCAACCCTTTCCCTACCCCCAAATAGTATTTACACTCTAATCAGTAGTCTTTAAATTTTTGTTTGGAGCTATTTCGGGTAGGGGAAGGTAGAGGAGAGCAAAAAGAGAAGAAAGAAAAAAGAGAGGAGAAAGGGAGGAAGGAAGGGAGGAAAGAAGGGAGGAAGGGAGGAAGGGAGAAAGGAAGGGAGGGAGGAAGGAAGGAAAGAAGGAAAGGAGAAAGGGAGAAAGGAAGGAAGGGAGGAAGGGAGGAGGGAAGGAGGAAGGAGGGAGAGGAAAGAAAAGGAAGGGAAAGAGTGAGAGAGATTACAAAGGGGGAGAAAGAGTATGAGACAGACAGGCATGCAGATAGAACACAACAAGGAAATAACCCAAGATTTCTATACATACAATGGCCCATAAGTGCAACATCCCAACATCACCAAAGTAACAAGGTAAGTCGGCCCCTTCCCAAGTTCACATCCAGTTCCCAGGCATGTATCCAAGTTTTGTGACATCTTTGCTCTTTCAAGACTGTCCTTGATGTTCATTTATACCAGATTTCACCTTATGTGTTGTGGCTGACAATGATTTGGACTTCCTTGCTCATCAACCTTCATGGGAAGGCCTTTCTTCCTGCTAAGCATCTGCCTACAGAATTACTGAATAGAGAAAGCAGCAGTGCTAGATAATCCCTTTCAAAAGGTGACCTATTAGTTTTTAATTCTGTATTTGAAAACAAAGTCAACAAGACTCGTTTTAAAGTAAAAATTCTGTTTATTTGTCTTTTGATGACACAGGACACAAGAAGCCGAGTGTTTCACATCAGAGATTTCACTTCTATTCCCTTGGAATGTTCATTCCTTTGGCTAAGGAGAAAACTTGAGGAAAGACAAGCAATGCATACATGACTTAAAAAAAGTACAAGAAAGCAAATAACATCACCCTAATAAGGACTAATACGAGTTACTGTTAGTTGCAAGTTACCACAAGTTGATTTTCTAAAATTACAAGGGGGGAGAGCAGAAAGCATTGTTTCTGGCTATTACAACTGCTTTGGTCATTTCTTTCCACATGACTTTTAGTCATCTCCTCCACACAGATACAGGAGTGCCTTCTGGTAGTCTCCTTTTGTGTCTTGCTGCAATGTCATGAAAGAGAAGGAAAAGGAGATGTTAGGACACAAGAAAGGGCCCGTGAAATGCCATAAAAAATGCCCTGGGTATAGGCCCTCCCCACCACACAGCTAAAGCAAGCTCAGGAATCCTAGAGTATTTCACACAAATAAGAGCATCTCAAATAAGGAATTTAGATTCAGGGAAGCAGACATAAGCCTAGCCCTATTCTACAGTATTATTCAATTCTAGTCCTTGCTGATAAAACAAAGTGACTGAAAGAGACTATTAAGTATTTAAAGACCTTAAGGAATAAAGAATGGAAAATAAATATAATCTAAGACCAGAGGAACTTTTTAAAATTTGTGTTTCACAATCTAGCAGCATTTAACTAGGTCATGAAGATTATGCCCAAGATAAATGAATCACAAGTTGGCAGGGGATGAAACAGAACTATGAAGTTTTGTGTCTTGAACGCTGCTAGGGTAGCTGACATGGGCACCATGACTGTGAGTTAAGTCCTGGTGTCTTGCCATAACTGTGCTCAGTGAAGGTCAACATACCACCCTCCGCTGCCCTTTCGATCCATTCCATGACATAGTGTTAAAAGTGAATGCTCCAGATTGAAAACAAATGTGGTTAAATGATCTAATGCAGCAGGGAAGAAATGCCTTGTTTCTAGGGCAGACAGGCCAGCTAATGATGAACTTGTCTGAACTCAGACTCTGTCTCTCAATTTTTGCTCTCTCTCACCTGTGCCTGATGGTGGATTCTTAGAATCATTTCTGGGATAAACTGATGGTCAGTAGCTCTCTAATCTTTTCCTAGTTTCAGGTGAAAATTTTTACAGAACCGCTCATAGAAGACCTAGGTATACTATTCATCTCCAAATTCCTGTATCAATCCCTATTTTACTAAAAAAAAATTACTGAATCTTCCAGGAAAAGCACTTAAAAAGTTGACCTCAGTATCACAATGGCACAGGGATAGCATTCCTTTATATATTAACTTCCCATTCATTCAGAATAATGAGGTATGTTTTGATTTGCCTTGGGAATAAGATACTGTAGTTGACTGACTGAATATTCTGGTTAAATGAGAATTGTCATAATGTCATACAATATAACAATTTCCAAATCACTGGAAAATAATAAAATATACTTAAAACAAAATGTAATGAATGTCTTTGATGATGCAGAAGGCATCTGAGAAGTTTGAAATGCCTCCAGGTCCATCACTATCAAAATCAAATATCACTGTAAAGGATTACAGATATAGATAAATTGATGCTTTCCTAATAGCATACCCTTCAAGGTAGTTTGGTTCTTTTGTCATTGTTCTTACTGTTGTTGTTGTTGTTGTTACATAAGTCCACAATAGAAAATTAATTGTCATGTCTGGTTCTCAAAGAATTAGAATGTGTACTATAAACAAATGGTCTACCTTTCAGTTATTTGTATTTTCAACAAAACAAAGTCTGTTGTATTTTCTATGAGAACCTTGTCAGAGTAGAACTTTGAGGCCTACAAAGAAAACTGTTCATGTTTAAGGGAAGGAGTATGGAGCTAATTAAAATAATTTCCTCCAACGTAAAAAGTGCAATGGCATAACTCTGCCACCTTCCTAGGCAGCCCAGAAGACAATCCAGCAGAAAAGTGCTCCCAGCAAGCATACAAAGCAGGTCAGAGGTACACACTTCCAGACTTACCTGAATGAAGTGATACAGAGATTTTCCATACTTCTTCTTGAATTCAGCTCTAATTTTCAGCATGTCCACCTCACTGCGGGAGATCATGATCCTGATCAGGACCTTGTCACGGGTTCCCTTGCCCTATAGTCAAGTTTACACAGAAAGTTACAATTCACTGAAAACATTATCATCAAAAAGCAGTTTTAAAGGGTCTGCTTGCACATGGAAGGGTGCTAGGTCCCTTACAAAAGACTCTTCCCTCTAAGACGTGACAAATAGAAGGGCAAAATCATTTCACAAAGAAAAATTAGTTTCTTAGAAATTCAAGCATGTCAGGATTAAACGGATTCAAAAACCCACTGAATTTATTCATTGATATATGTATTTTTTGAGGCAACAGAGTTAAGTGACTTGCCCAGGATCGCACAGGCAATAAGTGTCTGAGGACAGATTTGAACTCAGGTCCTCCAGACTCCAGGAATGGTGCTTTAACCACTGCACCACCTAGCTACCCCCATTCATTCATTGAACGAACAAATATTTACTGACCACCTATTACGGAGGTGTGACACTATGTAACATGGAAGAACCAAAGAAATATAAGACACTATCTCTGCCCTGAGAAGCTAAAGATATACACAAATACAAGTTATATGATTTGGTGTATGAATAGAATCAACAGTGAATGTTGTAGGAGTCCAAAAAAGGAAGACTTCATTTCTGTCTAAGTGATATTCTAAGGTGATAAGGGAAAGCTTTAAGGAAGAGGTGTGAGTGGATATAGGTTTCAGAAGACAGGGAGGATTCTGATATACAGAAATGGAAGTGGGGACAATCCAAGCTAAAAGAACAGCGACAGTATAAGACAATCTAGGTTACAGCAAACAGAGCAGAGTGAATGAAACTAAAGGTTCATGCCCTATAAGGCACGGGGAACAGATAAGCCTAAAAAGCTGGGGCCTCATGGTACAGGACCTTGAACACCAAGATAAGAAATTTGTACTTTACTCTGTAAGCAACTGGGAGGGAGAGGACTAATGACAGACAGGGCACATCCCCTCTTCCATGTGTGCTTTCTAGGTATTTTTTTTTACAAACAAACTCAAAATGGGATAACTGTAGTTTGTATGACATCACAATCACACAAGAGCTGGAACCCCTGATTCCTGCCTCTATCCAATGACTCCCTTCCTTTATCAGAGGCAACATACTTTCTGAGAAATTACAAAAAAATCTAGGGTCAAGGAAAGAAGAGAGGCCAAGCAGCAGAACTCTGAACTGAGTAACCAGCTGCTCTTACCTTCATGGAATCATAAAGTCGGTCAGCAAAATACAGGGGCTTGTTCTGAATGCACTGGACTGCAGAAAGGAGAAACTGTCAGACTTCTGGTGCAACTGCTTATCTATTTACAAACCCTAAGAGTGAAATGGTCTTATCCTTGCTGAGTAAACTAGAAAGGATTATATTACAAAATGGGTTTCCTTTATTAAAATGTTTTAAAATAGGAATGTCTGATGGGGATCAGAAAATTGTCCATGTTTATCCCACGACTGACACTAATCACCAAACATGCCTAAAATCAGGGGATACAGATGATGTACACAAACAGTGAAAATCTTTTTCAATAATAGGGTCCTCTCTTCTTTAACCATCACATTCTCCCCTTCCTCTTCCGCTCACCCCCACAACCCAAGCTTTCTGGTCCTACTATAACAAGTCTGTCAGTTTAATGTCCTCACATAATATCCACAAATTGAGATAATGGGTATAAAAGTGCTTTAAGGAAGGGGAAGCACTACATATAATATAAGGTGGATGATGATGATGTTGATTATAAAAAGCCACAGTGGAGAAAGCTCCTAAATCATAGCTCTTTTCTCTTTCTTCAATGCAATAATCATTTACATTCAGAAAAAGAACTTCCAATTAGCAATCTAAGTCGGTAGGGCTGAAGAAGAACTAAGACTTTGGGGACTGCTCAAGGAAAGCTATAATGGGGCCATGGAACACATATTTGCTTACCCAGGTTGAGGAAGGCATTTTCAAGGTCTCCTTTGACCTCTTTCTTGATACTCTCCAGCATGTCATAAGGGCTGTAGCTATTGTACTTTTCAAATACTGTAAGACAGATAAAAGGAATCAGAAGAACGGAAGTCTTCACTACATCAAACCAAAATTATCAATCAATCAGTCACATCCTGGGGGCAGAGAGGCAGCATGGAACATTTATTCAACAAGTATAAAGCACCTACTATGTACCAGGCACTGGGCTAGGTGCTAGGGACAGAAAGACAAAACCAAAAACAGTTCCTGCCCTCAAAGCGTTTATAATCAACTGTGGACAGAGTGGACAGAGGTACAACTGGGTTCAAGACCTGGTCCTGATACTGACTAGGTGAGTGACCACTTTAGTTTTTAGAGTCCCAGGAAACTCTAAGTTACAGGGAAGCTGCAGACCTGCATCCATGGAGAGTTCCCATACAGGGGAGGGAGTTCCCTATACTAATGAAATATACTATACTAATGAAATCACAGGGACAGATCCATAAAAATGTACTGCTGTCAGAAAGATCGGATATAATTTATGATTTTAAAAGTCTGCTCACTCATCTCCTTTCCATAACAAAAAAAAAAAAACTGACTTCAGTACACAGTAAAAGCAGTTAACTCAATATGTGTAGAGAGGTGAGAGAACGATCATAGAATCATAGAGTTCAGGCTGAAAGAAGTCTCAGAAGCCATCTAGTCTAAATCCCTCATTTTATAAATGAGGAAAGAGGGTTCCACTGAAGTTAAGTGACTTGCCCAGACTTACACAGCTAGTAAACGTCAGGTGTTGGATTTAAACCCAGATGTTCCAAGCTTTAGGTTCAGCCCTTTGTCCACCAGGACAGGCTGAGTCTCTCTGATAATGTCTGGCCAATGTGTTTTCTTCTATTTCTTTGTAGTGCAAAAATTTATGATTTACGTGCTGAATGTTTTATTCAAGGTACTGAAAATGGAAAAGTGGAAAGAAGAAAGGCAAAAGAGGCAAAGTAAATCTGACACCTAATATATTTTCGGGTGGAAAAGGCCAAAAATGGTGGGGCCAGTGGGAATGGATGGTAGGTGCCTAATAATGATGACTGACTGATGGGAATGAGGGAGAGCGAGCAGACAGATGAGAGGATAAGTAAAAGACAGAACCTCCCCAAACCCTGGCATCATGATCATATGTGAGATAAGCCTTGAGGACAAAATCAAATTTGGCTCATATATTAGAAAACATGGGCACAGTACCTTTCTGGAGGTGGGCCACACTCTTCTCAGTCATAATACTGATCCATTTAGGGACATCGGTTCCCTTCCTCTTCACTCCTGCATCATAGAGCTCCTATAGGCACAATCAAGGCAGACAGAAGTCAAGTCTCACCAGACAAAGCATCATAATAACCTAATACAGGCTTTATATTTTAAAAAATCCTCAAAAAGCCAAACCAGAAGAAAACCTTATGATACAGACTCAAATCAAAAAGTATGACTTGTATTAGTGATTCATTCATTCCCTGGTGGTTTCCCTTAGACATAAAGGGGGTAGATCCTGGCTTCCTTCAAGCTATATCTCAAATGTTACCATCTGTAGTAGTGTTTTTCAGTTCCCCTCCTTGCCCACACCCCAAGATGCTAGAGCATGCCCTCTAAGGTTTCCTTCTATGTTCTCTATATGTATCTTGTATGTAGCTAATTATGTACCTTTTCTCTCCCCCATTAAAATGGAATCTCCTTGAATGCACAGACTACTTTCACCTTTCTTAATATCCACAGTGTTTAGCACAGTGCCTGACATATAATAAGCACTTAATAAATGCTCATTAAGTGACTGATCATTACAAGGAGAACACAGGTCTTACAGAAGGTTTTCCTTAGAGAACTTCTGTCCACATGTATTTTTGTTGTTCAGTCCTGTCCAACTCCCTGTGACCCCATTTGGAGTTTTCTTGGAAGAGATAATGGAATAATTTGCCATTTCCTTCTCCAGCTCATTTTAAAGATGAGGAAACTAAGGCAAACAGGGTTAAGTGAATTGCCCAGGATCACACAGCTAATAAGTGTCTGAGGCCAGATTTGAACTCATGAAGATGAGTCTTCCTCACTCCAGCCCTGGCACCTTATCCACTGCCACCCAGCTGCCCCTGTCCACATGTATAGTGGCAAGCAAATTCTAATAGTGACACATTGATCAGCCCTTTCTTAAGGGATTTTTGTCAGCATAAGGGCCTGTCAACATTGATCAGTTGTCTCCCTCCACCATGCTCATAGGAGATGTTTAATGTTGGAATCTATCTACCACTGAAACCACAGAGCAGGCAAAAGCAATTTCAATCTTCTATGATTTTCAAATGTCAATATTTCAAATATCAATATTCAACTTTTAGAACAGGGATACTTAGCCTGGGTAGTATGTGAACTTTTAGTCAACGTAACAGATTTCCTTTGTAATCCTATGTATTTTATTTTATGCATTTAAAAATATTATTTTAATTGGGCAGCTAGGTGGCACAGTGGATAGAGCACTTGCCCTGGAATCAGAAGGACCTGAGTTCAAATCTGGTCTCAGACCAGGCACTTGACCATTACTAGTAGTATGGCCCTGGGCAAGTCACTTAACCCCAACTGCCTCTCCAAAGAGAAAAAAAAAAGAAAAAATATACATATATGTTACTTTAAAAAGGGATCCATAGGCTTCACCAGACTGTCAAAGGGATCCATGACACAAAAAAAGATTAAAAGGGTTACTAATTAGAAGTCAGCACTAGCCCAGGTCCAGACTTTCAAAATATCCAGGGGCAATAGGTGGGAATAAATAAGACAAATAAGTACAGAAAAGGCAGGGGATGGGGCAGAAGAAAGAAGGGTAAAAGGGAAAGAGAAAAAGAGGGGGAAAGAAAGAAAGAGAAGGAGAAGGGAGGGACGGAAGGGAGGAAGGGTTGAAAGAAGGGAGAGAGGGAGGGAGGAAGTCTAGATCATTTATAAATTAAGAAACATAATAATGCTATCTACCTGAATACCTACAAAAAAATACAACACTATTACTATTTTTAAAATATCTAACCCATCTTCACTCTCCCATCTCCTCGTAAGAGTGATTTATGTCATATATTTAATTTTTAAGTAAAAATGAACCCCTTCTGTGTTTTAAAGAATTCTTAGACTTGCTTTGAAATAATGGTAATATCCATCAGGAAATATTGGCACTAATGCCAACCTCTTTGTCAACTCCTTACCCTCGGAGCAGCCCCATCTTCTACTACTCTCCATGCTGAATGCCTATCATACATAAAGCATTTTTCAAACCCAAAGCAGTATATAAATGCTTATTATTATTACATGAGCCTCTATAGCAAATACACTTTAATAATGCATTCCTAGCAAAAAGATGTCATTACTGGCTATACCTGTCACTTACCCGAGCATCTTGGTCAATTAGATCATAATCAATAGAAGAGCCATCTTCTGCCCGTCTGCCCTGTAAAAAAAATTATACATTTAAATTCATAAATTATCATAAGCTTAAGACAAAATACAATTTCCCCTCAGTTCCTATAAGCTTATGTGTGCTAATTAAACATTCACTTTGAACAAATGCTATCTACAATTTTCAAGTTCAAGTAAAAGACGCTTACTACAAGCAGTATTTTAAAAAATAGTCCAGGTGGAGGGGGACAAGAATTTGTTAACAGACCCAACCTTGAAAGGTAACTATTTCCTGATCTCTCCAAAGTTAATCAACAAGCATTTACTATGATAAGTGAAGTGGAGCACAAAAGTGAAAGCAAGAAGGAATGTTAAGGAGTTATCGAGTTCACCCCCTTCATTTCTCTGATAAGGAAGTCGAGGCCCAGAGAGGCAAAGATAACCTGTCCAGGGTCATGCTAGTAATAAGTAGAAGAATCCGAATCTGAACCCAGTTCCTTAGATTCTAAAACCAATGCTCTTTCTGCTATACCATACTGCCTCCTAAGATATGACTGATGCTTTTAAGTAGCCTGTACTTTAACTAAGACAACATGAGGGAAAAATTAAGTGCAAAATCATTTCAGTGTTGAGGAAGTATAAGGAATTCTGGAAAACAGAGAAACCACCAGAGAGGCAGTAAACAAGGAAGGCTTTATGCAGGTTGACTATCCTAGATTCCTACCTAGTCTTCCTGACCCCCATTTCCCCTTTTCAGTCTATCATTTGTCTATCAGTCTGTCATGACCTCTCCTATCATTTACAAAGCTGTCAAAGCTAGCTTCCTAATTCATAAGCCATAGAATGTCACTCCCCCTGCTTGAAGACAAAGATGTTCTCCATGGCTCACAAAAAATATCAACTTCTTAACTTGGCATTTAAGGACCCCACGATATGGTTCTAACCTATCATTCCAGCCTCATTTCATGCCACTTCTTTCTATCCTTCCTACATTCCAGCCAAACTAATTTACTAGCCTTTCCCTCATCTTGTCCTGCTTTCTCCTACCTAAATGCATTTGTATTAGCCAACACCCATTCATGGAACAGACTCCCTCCATATCACTGCTGCTGAAAATTTTATCTTCCTTCAAAGTGCAACTCAAGTGTTAGCCAGAGGTGCGCTGGAGCCAGCTCTATGAGCCAACTGCTAAGTTTTCATCGTGACCATTTACACCTTGGAGAGTGGCAAATTATACAAATCAGGGCTTAAGGTATTTTGTTTCTTTATTTTCTACACTTAAAAAGCTACAGGGAAAATATCAATAAAGTCGATTAAACTTAAATGTGTCATGGGACCTTTTTTTCTCCAGAGAGTCAGTTGTTAAATATTCACCAGCACACCAGCAGGTGTCATCTATTTCACAAAACTTTCTCTGGTCAACTCCCAGTTAGCAGTGATCTCTCCCCAATCTCTCACCCTTCTCTGACCTCTTCTATGTTATTTATAACATTCTAACTTGTATTTCAGTTATTTGTGTCTGTTTAAAATGCCCCCTCCCCACTATATTATAAACTCTTTGAAGGCAGAGACTATCTCCTTTCCACTTCTGGAACCCCAAAGGTTTCTCACCAGGCTGGTTCCAGGACAACCAACTTTTCAGCAACTTTAAAAAGCTGCCTGTAAAATAGTAAAGGGGTTGTGATTTGCGACAGTGAAGGGAATACCTAAAGCAATCACAGATCTATAACATATTGAAGTATCCTCAGGACCTAACACATAGTAGCAGATAAATAAGTATATGGGAATTAGGATGGGGTATGTATTAGACCCTAGAGGATGGATGGAACAGGAAGGAAGAGCAAGATAAAGTAGGTCTGACAATGTTATCGTAGTGAGAAGACCCGATTCCCATTAAGTAATATTTTGAACTAGATCTGTAATTTTTAGTGATGTAGAGTTCTCACAATAAGGGAACTCCCTCTACTCATGCAATCAGGAACCTAGAGTGCAACCTATAGTCTTAGAGAGTTTCCTGAGACACTGGGAAGTTAAAGTAACTCGCCCAGGGACACACGCCCACACATGTCAGAGACATGGACCAAAGTCTTCCCAAACGTGAGGTTGACTCTGCCCACCAACCTACCCTGCTTCTCAATATACTATCCGGAGGCATAAATATTGGAAAACAGGGATGGATAAGATGAGTGGGATGAGATTGCAGAGGGTCTCAGAAGAAGAGGAGGAAGAGAAAAAGGAGTTTGACTTTGATGTCGATTTTGTACGTTTGCATGTCACATATATAGATTTTGCAGGTTTGCATGTAGATGTGATGATGGCATTTGCTGAGCAGAGGCTTGATACAACAAAAGTAACATTTGAGAAAGATTAGTCTGATACAAGGGATGAAGTACAGATAGGAGACTAGAGTCAGAAAGTACAGCTAGGAGGCTGTTAGGAGACGATAAGAAGGTGTAGTAGGATCCAAAATGAACCATGCTAATCACTTCATTCTGAAGGTCCCAGGAAAACTAACTTCAATTCCCTCCACTGGTTCTTAGGCTTTTAATTGCATCCTCAGCACAATTCAGGCTTATAGGTGATAATACTTTGCATTTCAACAATGCCTTGTACTTGCATTTTCAAACTGATTTACAACCACCAAAACACTAAGCATAGGACCATACTTGTAAATCCTCCCAGATGTGTACAGATGTTCCTTTCTCTCCTAAGGAGTGAGTTGAGGTGAACTGGATGAGAGTGCACAAGCCTGTGAGGGGGCTTTGGGAGCCCACCTGGAGAGAGGCAAAGTGACCTTCCTAAAGTCACCCAAGCAAGGGCTGGCAAAGCCCAGCTGGGCCTCAGGAGCTATACTTATTCTCCTTCTGTTCCCCAAGTCCACTAGCCCAGGCTGTTTCTCAGGATAAGAAATCCTATTATATGAAAATGACAACTCTGCAGTGGCAGTATAAACCTACTGTCAGGAAAGCAGCAGGCCCTGGAGGATGTAGTTAATTCACTCCCAGGCACAAAATGAGGCATGGGACTGGCCACGGGAGTTAGAGGAACAAGGGCAGAGAAATACGCTGAAAGAAACTAACCTTTGCCAGGGCAACCATCAATTTGCGGAAGTCACCAGATGTGTCCGAAATAATGTCCTTCTCCAAATCTGTCTTGTACACTTGAAAAGAAAGTCAATAGGTTTTTACATTTCCTGCCTCCTCACCTACCCTCCTACCAATTCCTGCTGTTCTGGCTCGTGCCAAGGCTTTGACATGCCTGACTTAACCTGAATAATGAACATACCTTGTTCATCAGCATGCCCTACCCCTAAATCGATACCTAATTATTAAGAAAAAAGCCTTTTATCCTCTTGGAGTCAGAACTGGTTTGTCACTTTTAGTAACAAAGGACTGACAGGGCTGAGTCAACTTTGAGATCAACAAGCTTACTTCTAAAACAGTTATCTGTGGCAGGGCAAACTAGATAGCTTCAGCAAATGGAATTTTCATATAACACAGAAACACTATTTCATCCAAGTTTAAACTTCCTCCCCACCAAATTTTATTTCCCCCCCAAACACTCTGGGTTAAGTGACTTGTCCAGGGTCAAACGGTAATATCTGAGACCAGATTTGAACTCAGGTCCTCCTGCAGAGCTCTCTACCAATGCAGGTTGGTCCCTCCTCTACAACTTTGGCTGTTACTATTGCTTAGTCATTTTCAATCATGTCTGATTCTCCATGACCTCAGCAGGGTTTGATACTGGATTTGAACTCAAGTCCTCCTGACTCTAGGCCCAGCACTCTATCCACTGTACCACCTAGCTTCCCCTCTACAACTCATATTCTTAGAATTTTGCTTAGAGCACTGCTGAGAAGTAACTTGTTCATGGAACCACTGTGTATCAGAGGCAGGACTTGAGCCCGGGTCTTCCTGGCTGTGAGGCTAATATCTACTATGCCCTGCTGCCTTTGATACCGCTACTAATAATGATGCAAAATTAATTCATTTTTGTTTTATCCACTTGCCCTTCTGCCTACCCTCAAGACATGCAGAGATATGCCCCAAAGTCAGGAAATGAGGCAGAAGTAAAATGCTTGCATGACTTTAAAAACAAAACTAATACATTTTGAAAAATTTCTCCCCAGCATAACCAAAGGCCATTCAGCAAAACTTCATTCCGGCCATCTCACTGTCCCACTTTTCCATTATATATTCAGGAAAACTGGGCTAAAAGGGTTTAACATAAATACAGAAACAGAGAGCTCACTTACTTTCTCTGTAGACTCTGTTAATTTCATAGAGCTCCTGGTTTGTCCGTGAGCAGATGATCTCAATGAGGGAATCTTCATCAGTACCCAGGCCCTGGAAAAATCAGATCAGAATTAGGGAGGAGTGGTACTGAGAAACCATCAAGGACTAAGTGCTCATAGTCATAGAGTTACTTCTATCTCCTTTGGTATCCATACTTGTGAATCACATGGCCTTAGTAAGAGAAACCTGCATCAACTCCATTATCTCCCCTCCCTATTCTTTTTTTTGTCTTTCCAAGAGAGAATCTGGACAGTTTTCCTCAGATACTCATGTTATCCTCCATCCCTTAAAAAGTGCTTTTCAGTATTTTAAGCAAACGAAACATAGGTGATGTTATGGTATCACCCACAGCCAGCCCGTTAGATTCAAATAAACCTTTGTGCTAGGAAAAGGTGTACGACAAAACAAGCCTTAAAATGAAAAACTGGATAAATGTTCAAAATGTTATACTTGCATTGCCTCTTCCCCTTAATTATTATGCACTCTTCAGGCATTTTAGAGGAGCAAAAAGAAATAATGAAGTGTCAAATAAATCCAGACACCAACATTTTATTAAGGAGTAAGAATTGGCGAGATGATGTATTCAAATTTAATACATACACTTTTGATTTAGCCAGACTGGTTGAAAGGACATGATGAAACATGTATTTCAAAGGCTGCTTTGTGATCAAAGTCAAGATTTAATAATCAGGTCCTTGAATACTTGCCATTCTGTGAAGCTAAAGTAAAACTGAATATAGAAATATTGCTTTGAACTACACAGAATGAGTACTGTTGAAAATGTAAATCAATTATGAGGTGTTAATACAATAAGAAAATTACTTATCCACATGAAAAGAGTGTCAGCTATTAATTAAACTCTATTAGAGTTCAGCTGACCCCCAGATACGCTCAAGTACTATGTACTGAGCCTTGGGCAATTGGTCAATGGTTAATTTTAAAATCTGAACTTAATCTGTTTCACCAGCTAACACCTCTACCTACAGGTTTTCAAGATGTCTTATTAAGGCTCTGACATTCAGTAAAGCAAAAACTTCTTCCCTAAAATTCTGTGCCAACTGAAAGGGCACCATGTAAACAACCATTTATCTTTCACAAACATCCTTACTTCCACACAAATGAGTAGTGGAAAATGAGGATCAAGTGACTCATGACACACATTTGGATAGTACCTTTTCATTTTCAAGGCTGATAGAAATGTGGACTGAAACAATGAAATCCTTTACCACTGTCTGTTTGCTCAGTATTACGGTTGGAAGAAAAGCAAGGACCTTACAAGGTACTTGTTTGTCTCTATTTTTGGACTTAACCTGAGCAGTCTCTGAACTCTCAAGGTTGAAATGTTTCTGGAACATCAATAGAGGCTGGGGTTAAGTTGTAATACTTCAGAAACTAAATAACAGCTTGGGTTTTTCACAAGGCTGCCCACGATTCCTACTGCGGGGGCAATGTTGACAGCAGCACACTGGAGATTTTGTTGCTTCCAGGAGGCAAAGTAGACTGCTTTTAAAGGTAATTCAGCCAACATCATTTCAAATTTCATCATTTTCAGCGTGGGGCTCAGCCACAACAACTAATGAAAGAGCTGGAAAGGGTCAAAGATTTTTCATTCATTCATACTTGTCATCAGCCTTCAGTGTCTTTGAGAGACTACAAAAATGACTGAAGACAACTCTAATAAGTCCCGAGTCCTGTTTCAGCTACTAGTGTCTAGTTCCCAAGTATGAGTATCAGCAAAATGAATTCATGATGAAAAGATTTAGTATGAACCTGCCGAATGTGCTGATGGTAAGAAAAACCCTCCATAAGGCTAAATCTTCTGTTCCTCTGTGTTTTTCCTGGCTCAAATTTCAGGGATGATATTTATCAAGAAGGATCATTAAATCTTCTTGAAATTTCACTCCTTTAAGTCATTTTGATGAATCTTGGACTAATTAGGAAATGCAGAGAGAAGGGAGTGTCTAGAGGGAAGAAGGGAGAGGAGAATGAGAAGAAAGTGGGGGAAATGGGTGAAAGAGATAAAGGTGGAAAGACAGGAAGAGAGGGACAGAGAAGAGAGAAAAGGAAGAGAAGAAAAAGCAAGAGGAGGGAGCGGAAGGGAAAAAACAAAAGGGAGAAAAACAGGAAAGGGGGGGTAAGTAGGAGGGAGCTACCTGAGCTGAGTTTCAGCATGATTAAGAAAGAATGAATTTAACAATTAAATATTTATAGTAGACTTGATTTTTTAGGCTTCGGACCCCAAGAAATGCCTCTTTCCTAGGCATGCTGACTCACACTCCAATTTACTCTCATGAGAAAAGGACTGAACTGTGACACTGGTCACAGCTGGTGACAAGTCTACAGATTGGCCACTTGGCAATTCAGGAATATTAAAAGCCCAACAAAAGCAGTGAAGCACAGAATAAAATGACAAATGTGCTTTTTCTTGAATCGTACAAGTTATATCTACTTAGAGCAGTAGAGGGCAGCATCTGATTATCCAAAAACCTGGTGGTTAGCCTATGGTAATAACATATATACACTAAATATATATACATATATAGAAATAGTATTTCTTCATTAATGTAAGCTATAATGACTCTTGGTACAATTCCTAGTCAAACTTCTTTCAGCAACAGACACCAAAAAGTTGTTGGTATGAGGTGCAGCTAAATGGATGATGATGACAACAACGATAATATAATAAACAACTAACATTTATATAAAGCCTATTACGTGCTAGGCACTGTGCTAATAAGCGCTTTACAATTATTATTTCATTTGATAAGATACATATAATAAATCTGATGTAAGATTATGCCAGAAATTTACAAAGATTTCAAGAAAAAAAAATCAAACACATCATTCAAACCATGGTGCATCCATGACCTGAAATCCCCAGACATCATATATACACGGAAGTGCCAGTATCTCCCTACTGCCCCATGTTAAAGTAAAAACTCTTTTGTTCAGCATTTAAAACTCTTCTCCTCTAGCCTCACTGCACGTTACTTTCCACGTACTCCAAGTTTAAGTCCAACTGGCCTATTTACTGTTCTTCATATATAACATTTCATCTCCTGTCTCCATGACTTTGCCCAGGCTGCGCCCCATGCCTGGCTTTGCTCCCTCCTGACCATCACCTCTTAAGAAACCATAGCTTCCTTCAAAACTCCGTTTGAGTGGCACCTCTTACATGCAATGTTTTCTGAATCTCACCACATGTTCATGTGCTAATGCCCCCTCCCCAGTAATTATTTGTGCTTATTCTGCTTTCATTTGTATTTTCCTATCTATGTTGTTTCCCACTAATGGAATATAAATTCCTAGAGGCAATGGACTACTTCTTTTTGTCTTTGTATCTCAAGCACATAACACAATGCCTGCCACTTAATAAACGTTTACTGAATGAATGAATGAATGAATGAATGAATGAATGAATGAATGAATTTAGAAGAATCCTTATTCCCATTCTGATCCTACGCTATTCTGTCAAATAAAAGCTAATCTTGGTCAAGTCATTCATCCTCTCTAGGTCTCAGTTTCCTCTTGAAAATGAGGGGTTCCAGACAGATTATCTCTTAAAGTCTCTTCTAGTTGTAACAATCTACATTCTAATGTTTTTTCCACTAGCAGGGAACTGGAGATGGTGAATGTATGAAATACTAAGGCAGAATTTTTTATCCTCAGTGAGGACCTCCTATGTGTTTAACTTTTACTTTAAAATCACAAAACATTTTTCAAAGGAGGAAGTGTAATCAAGGAAGTAGTTTTCCAAATGGTACAGCAATTGCCCAGGTGCCAAGCAGTAGCAGCTGGTAACTGACTTCTCAGCATCATGAAATTTCTTTAGAGTTTAAAAAAAGGAATTGAAATATTTTTGGTACAAATCCCAGGCCCTATATCTTCAGTTCATTTAAGAAAAAAAGGTTCCAAATGGGAGAATGCAACAAAACTGAAAATCACCTAATTACACACTAAGGAAGAAAAAAAGTAATTCCCAATATTAATGGTAGACTTTGATTTAGATTAAATCTGCTTGTTTACCTTCATGGAGGCTTTCAGCTCTGAAGCATCATACTGAGCAGGTGTCTTCAAAAGGCCCAAAATCACTGTCTCCAGGTGGCCAGATAAGGCAGATTTCAGTGCTGATGCAAGTTCCTTTTGGGGTGGAAGAAGGGAGGAAATGATGGTGAACTTAAAGTTAATAGCTAGCATTGCTTTTTCAAACTTATGATTAAAAGAATAGTAAGACAACTCCATTTTTAAGACAGGTTATTATCTGTAGATGAAACACACAAACATTTGTTATATCATTTCTGTTCTGAGGTGTCATGGCTAGAAGTATTTATTTTCCACTTCTCTTACTTTCCCTTCTACATAGCTAGATGCTAAAAACCCAAAGACCAGACAGACTCTTCTTTCAAAAAGCTTGCTCAAAATCCAAGGGGGAAGATATAAAGATAGGTGGAGTAGGTGGTGCACTGTGTTTCTCTCCTTGTCAATAAAAGCATGGGGAATTTTAGTTCATTCTTCAAAGCCATAGTAACATCAATGAAGTCCCACAACTCTCTGAGGTTCAAGCACCTTTGCTAATCAGGAGGCTTAATAATTAGATTAGAGAATACCTATATAACACAGGTTCCCACTCCAGGTCTATGATACTATGATGCTTTTTGTCTAGGAGACTATAAAAATTTGTCAATGGATCTTTTCTCTGAGACCCTGTTCATCCTTTAAAGAAGCTACAATTAAGTCCATTTCACATTCTTTGATGCCTTATATGGGGAGTCTGAGCTGTATCTACAGAGAGGATAGTGACATCAGCCCAGGTGCCTGACACCACTCATTCAGTTAAGCCAACCCAGAACCACAAAGCTATGCTGAGCATCAGATTATACATCCCAGTCTCTGCAGCCTCTAGTTCCAAAAGTCAGCAAATGCAGTTTTGCCTTGAAACCACTTCAGACCGTGGGTGTTCACTGCAACTACCTAATAAGAAGAGAATCAAACTCAGGAAGCTCTTGCTTCTGCATTAGCTAGAAATTACAAATTGGAGTTCCCAGCAATGGAGAGCAATCCCTCACTCTTCTTTAAGGATGCAAGGACTGCCTTTTTTTAGACTGGGTCTCGAGGATAAGCTTAATTGCAGAGGAAAGCTATTTCTGGCTCATGGCTTGGAATGGTAAGTGAAGACAATGATGTTCGCACTATCTAACAAAAAACCTTAAAGAAGTTCCCTTCTTTAAATGAGTCTCTCTCTTCCTCTTCCTTCCCTCTTTTCTTCTCTCCTGCCTAAGCCTTAGCCCTACCAAAAGCATTCAATGGAACACTTAGAAATTACTTTGTCCCACTTAATCTGGTCAAATCCCTTCATTTTGCAGAGGCTCCCGTGCACATCCAGAACTCTATGGCCAGGTTTCTAAGTAGACAATTTGAAGAATTCTGAGGAAAGCTTTTCCTACTGATTTGTCCAAGGTCACATAGATAGTAAGAAGCAGAAACTAGGATTTGAACCTGGGTTCTCTCACTCCAAATTGAGTGTTCTTTCAATGGTACTACATGCAAATCAGTCAAAAACGACTAGCAAATTATCACTGTCTTAAACATTATTTTTTGCTTTCTAACACCAAACTCTTTTAGTTAGCATAGTCTCCTCTGGGGAATAATAAAACTGAGACTTCAGCAATATTTTCCCCCAAGTCTGTTCTCACATTATCCTTCCCTGTTTTTGCCCACCACTATCTACACTTCTAGTACTACAGATATATTTATTAATCCTGGCATCTTTACATGAAAAGGACAGAGATGCATTACCTTTCTCACAGAAGTCTCTCCACATGGTAGGATCTTTTTTTTTCTTGGTTTGATACCAATTTGATATACTATGGTTTTGTTCCCAGTGCTTACTCCCTCCAGAAATTGTTTCAAAGTGTGTGTTATCCTTTTCATCAGAGAAGAAAAGTTTCCTCAGCAAAGAGAGAGGGGGTTGTAAGGAGGAGGGAGACAGACTTAAAGCTGTCTCTGTAGCAATAAGCAACTACTCACAGGTATCTAAAAGACTGGTAAATACCTCTCCATGATCAAGGAGGTCTGCCCACCCTAGTACTAAGAGAAACTAAGAATCAATACAGCTGTGTGTGTTGCTAATAGTAAGCGGTCCCTACACACAGTGACATCTCTGAGGTCAGTGAGCACATTCAATTGTCTATAGGAATGAGGGGATTCCACTAGAGGGTCTCTCAGCTTTAGATCTATGACCCCATGATGTCTTCCTCCATGCAGGCCTGGGCAAAGCTACTCTCTTCATTCAGCCAGCTGTCTGACTGGAAATGTGAACCTACAGTTCTATATGCGTGACATGCACGCACACCAAGAAAGGGATACAGATTAAAATGGCATGTTCCAGAATAACATTCCAAAGGTGACAGCCTAAGAGAGCAATTACAAGGACATTTTCTGAAGAGAGAGGTTCTGTCCTTTAACTGAGACACAGCTCTACCTGCTCACAGATCCTTTCTACCAGGGCAGATTAATAAAAGCCTAGCTCCAGAAGGAACTGTAATGCATAGAGGATGAGGGAAGCCAGTTCATGCCACTTTCAACTACTCCAGGAGGAGGGAGTGTTATCATGACTTGGCTGCTTCCCAAAGGCATCTTACAGGCACATCAGCCGCAGTCTTTTCTCGACCCCACAGGGCCCCAGACACCAGATTTCCCTTGCATCCAAGCACAGCTTCCTTTGCTTCATTTAGACCACAGCTAGGAGTGAAAGCCTGCCTGGGAGAAGTCAAGGGTGAGCTGCAGGAAGCTGCATTTACTACCCTGCCCAAGAATAAATCAGGTACTTTAAATAACAAGAAGTTAAAAATAAAACAGCAAGCTGTTAAAAATAAAAACTGCCAACACTACAATGAAGTAAAAGGTGAATAAGCACTTGGTTGTTCCAAAACCACAGACAAAAATACACAAAACACCTTAACCAGTAGCATACATAGCCCATAGATTTCTTCCCTGTTAAAAGCTCACTGGTGGATCAAATGGCTAGCTCTGCAGGCAGTTTAATGGAAAACTTACAAATAACCTAGCAGGTCTTTTTGGGGACAAAATGCCATTTTGAGGTGTTTGATGCTCAGTGAGACAGCATGGTGCACTGAGAAGAACACTGGCTTTGGAGTCTGAAGTTCTGGGTTCAAATCTTAATTCTGTCATCTATTACCTATATGCCCCTGAATATGAATAACCTCTTTCAGTCTTGGTTTCCTCATCTGTAAAATGAAATAGACTTGAAGGACTCTAAGATCCCTTTCAGCTCTGAAGCCTACCATATAATTCTGCACATAGGCAAGATACTGAATTTCGGTCCCCCAAGCAAAAATTTATAAGCCCTCCCCAAGCACTAGAAATTCTTTTTTCACCTACTCTAACTGGGAGGGAAAGAGGGTTTCCACTCATGTACCTTCAAGTCCTTTAGGATCTTGCTCAGATGGTTCCAATAGCATAAAAGAAGTAATACCACATATCTCCAAGTGCTGCTGCCTGTTTGACAACAATCTTATGTGGCCCATTGGTCTGAAACTTTGAGGAAGATCCAAAACTCAAGAAAAGTAATCCCACGCTACCCATACTCCTAGAATAAGATCTTTTAATACCTTTTTGGTCCTTCTCTGATAAGCGAAGGCAATGTCCTGCCTCTGTTCATTGCTGCGATTTGTCAAAATGTTGACGATGGTAACTTCATCCACCCCTGTAGAAACACAAGTTGGAACAGTTCACTGGTCAGTGTTCGTCGCATTGGTTTTCTCATCTAGAGAATTTCAAATTGAGCTTTTCTGATGAAAATGTCATTACTGTTTGGTTGCCTGAAACACCGAGACATCAATATTTGTTCCTTATCTTCCATGTACTTCCTTGTCCAATCTACACCCTTTTTATTCCCATCTTTTCTGATAGCCTCAAACCTCACATCTAAAGACACATTTTAATTACTCATGGGGAGAAACATTTTGCTCATAAATTGCTTTCTGGAATCAACAGTAGGAGGTGCATTTGTGAGGCTCTAGCAGTCGGACGGAACAAGAAAGATGCAGTGGCATTTTAAATGAAGATCCCCAAATTACCACTTAACAGTGAGATTAATAGAACAGTAGCTGCAAGCTGAATTAATGGAGACAATTATTTATATTTATTACAGGTTTATAGCTATACAAGCAGCTAGGTATAATTTCTATAATTATACAACTGTTATGACAAATGAGTCTTAGATTCGATATGGCAGTTGTATTTTAATAGCATAATTGATTATTAAAGTCACACTTAGTGAAGACTAAATTGTTTTGTGAGAGAAACAAATGTTCTACTGCTTTTAATCTTCAATAGGCAATTTTAATAATCAATTTTATAACTTTATTAAAAAAGAATAAGTGCTTTAATCTAAATTAAATCTAAATTGGGAGTTGTGAAGTGCCACGAAAATATTTTAGTACCTATTTTAATTGGAACATGTGTATTTACAAAGATAAGCAATGCCTCCTAGCATCTGAGAGCTTCCAATTTTCTATAATGAGAAATGCCACCAAGATACCATTAACTTTAAGAACACATGAGCTCAAGAATTCAGAAAGTAAAAGACCTCTCCTAACTGAATATGGGCTTGCTTCATAAAGAAGGAGGGAGGGGAGTGACAGGAATCTTTGCTATGATTTGCCCTGCCTGCCACGTAGTTGTAGAAACCACAGGTGAGTTGAAATGATGATGTCACATGGCACATACCTGTGTAAAACAAGGTCTAACTCAAAACAGTTTTCTCCAAAGGAAAACCAATGACACTTCTTTTCAAAAATAAAATAAATCCACGTCAGAATTTTATTGGTTTTGACCAAAGGCCATTTATTTCAAGAGTCATACAGTAAAGAGGAGGTACAATGTGATCTTTAAAATAAATTATAAAGTTCACAAGGAATAAAAATAGAATGAGCAAGGGAGTGTAAAAATGGCACAGTAACATTTCAAAGTTTCATAAAAGGATTCATCAGAACAATATATCACTGCATTGTTTTTATTGTAGTGTCTCAAATTAGCTCTTATTTTTCAAGTAGCCAGAACAAAGAGACTTTTAAAACTGCATCTCTGTCACTTCTCTACTCTTGGAGGAGTAGGGGGACTCTGGGTATAAAATGTTCTATGTGCTGTTGCACACTGTCACTGTGCGTTGGTTTTGCTTAGCTCTTTTTGCTTTGTTCAAAGAGAGATTTCAGGGAGGAGAGTTGGGGTTATAAAGTGAAATGCCTATAAGGGTAAAACTAAAAAGCATCAATAAGAATTGTTGGGGGTTTAAAAGAAATCCTATCATCTGCAAGGATGTTGTTATAGACTACTTCCTGGTGAGTATGGACAACTAAGTGTGCCTAAATTATAAAAGAAAGTTCACTGGACTAACAATTCCAGGTTGGATTTGCACTCGAACTCTTTAGTTCAGCTAAAACTTCTTCAAGGTGAAAAAGAGAAAAGGGTAGAGGGGGGAGCCTGAACTCATTGTTCCAACCCAGCCAGAGGACTGCCTACACATATGCCAAGCACATTCACTTATAAAGACAGCTACTCCACATCCCCCTAACCCCCCAGGAAGTAGAAGCAGGTAGTTCACACCCATGGCTAGCCAGGGGTAGGTCTTTGGAAACTAGAATATGAGAAAGTCACCAAGAGCCATTACTTAAGTCTCCTTCTGTAGACTGCACTTTCTACAACAGTCTGTCAGGAAAGAAGGGCAGCCTTTGCCTGAATCTCCCCAGCTGAGCAAGGAGGCCTAAAAGGAAGGATTCACAGCTGAACTAATTCTCCCAGTTGCAATCCATAGTAAGTAACATGCACTTCCCATTTTCAGAAATGGGTACTGGTCCACACCTTGCTTTTTCCTCTCTAGCTTCTCACTATTGATCAGTGGTCAGAATTCAATATCTCAGTGGGTCAACCTGCTAAAACACCATCCGAAGCTCAGTAGCAACAACTATAGCCTGAAATAATCCAAAAGCATTTCCCTAAATTATTTACCAAACAGCCTGCTGAGATGCAGCATCTGACACACTGGGCCAGTTTACAAAGGAACAATATGATCCATTACCAAAATGCTAATGTCCCTGACTACAAAGACAATTAAATAGAATCTATTTCTGCAAGTAGAAGCTCCCAGGGCACTTGGCCTTGCATCAGCTTTTTCTCAAGCATGTTCATTTTCTGCACGTTTTAAATTGAACTGGAATGAAAAAAAAAATGGAGTACCAGACTGTTAAGTCCGATTCATTTAGAGTAGAGACTCATTCTTTCATAAAAAGAGTGGAATATGCACATGGCTGCCTGTGCAACATAACCATCTTATCTTCAGTGACCTGCTGCTTCCTTTCCACTTGCCATCCATAATTTGTGAGGCAGCTTATTCCTGTGGAAAATTGTTCAGAACGGGTTGAAGTTGCAAGGGTCTTCTGGTGGCTCATCATTCCAGTCCGAAGACTCAGCTGAAGAATGCAAGACGGAACATACTTTCTTCCTGCAGATCATCATGTTCATTGTTGACAATGCTGAGAGAGGGCCAAGTTAATGGCGGATACTGGGAGGAGCTTCTACCCTGACATGGTCCCCAACCATCTAATTCCTAAAGTGCACAGAACTAGAAAATGTAAACTTAGAATCATCAAACTGTAGAGCCAGAATAAGAAGAATATGGCTTTACAGAGGGACAGAGATGTAGAGATGTTGAAGGCCAACTTGTCCAACGCTCATTTTACAGTGGAGAATGTTAAGGTCCAAAGAAGATAAGGGACAGGGCCACGGTCACATAAATTATCTAGTACAATGGGAAAAAAAACATTGCTTCAGGAGTCAGAGAACCTGGGTTTAAAGCCTTCCCCTAATGCCAGCAGTGTGATCTTAAGCAATTCATTTTATTTGTCTGTGCTTCTGTTTCATCTTCAGCAAATGATCAAGTTACTAGCTCAAATGAGGTAATATTTGAAAAGTGCTCAGCACAGTGCCTGGTACACAACAGGCAATTAATAAATATTCATTTCCTTCCTTCCTTCCTAGATGGCATTGGACATGTAGATCTGTTATGCTACAATCTATATGATAGAGCTTCGATTTCAAGGTAAGGTCTCTAACTTCAGATCCAGTCAGTGTTCTTCCTATTGTTACATGCTGACTCTAAAGCAGGGACAGCTGGTCAGGGAGGACAGAGTGCTGGGCTTAGAGAGTATAAGTCCAATCTCTGATACTTCTGAGCCAGGATTCATTCAGGCAAGTCACTTAACCACTACATACCTCAAGCAGTTCCCTGGGACTTATCTAACTAGGTCACAGCTAGGTTGCATCTATCTACGTCAAAGAATGTTATGACACTGGCAAAATCATGAATTGATACAACACTTTAATTTTCCCAACAACTGCGGCAACAGGTAGTGCATGTACTATTGTCCCCATTTAAGAGAAAAGAAACTGAGGCTCACATAAGTGAAGGGACTTGACCTTATGAAGTACTTTGACTTTTATTCCCTAACAACTCAAGTTTCAATTCAGAGGAATCTCTTCAGTTTTCAACCAGGCTCAGAATAGTAGCCTGTTGTACTAATATGTCATGGCTATTTCTGGAGTTTGTTAGAATTGAGGGAAGAGAAAGGAAAGACGGCAGAATGAATTCATATACATTCATTGGAAATTCAGAGCAACGCTTTTTGTGGTAGCAAAGAAAACAAGGTTGATGCCCATTGATGAAGGAATCACTGAACAAATATAAAATGCATGAATGTAACAACATACTAAATGAATTTGGAGATTTTGGAGAAGCATGGGAAGACATATGAACTGATATAGAGTGAAGTAAACAGAAGCAGAAAAACAATCCACACAATGACTACAACAATGTAAATGGAAAACAAGCTAGCAAATAAACAAAAACCCTTGAATGCTATGTAAATTGTAAAGACTGAACTTCTCCCCTAGAAGTGATGAAAAAATGTCCCTCCTTTTCTCCCCTCCCTCCCTTCTTTGCAGAGGTTGGGATTACAGGGTGTAGGATACTACATTACTGTCACACTCCACTGATATGTTGGTTAGTTTTGCTGAACTGTTTTTTTTTCTTTTTTTATTCTTTGTTACAAGGGATGGTCACTCAGAAAGAGAGGGACATGGATGTATTTTGAAATTAAGGTGATATAAAAACAAAAGATCTCAATAAAATTAATTTAAGAATATGCACACACATTAATTTCAAATCCATTTTTCATTTGGTTCTCATGGACATAAATTCTTAGTACAGACACATTTCAAGCAACTGTTTGAATTTTCTCTTCTTACTAGAAAGACACTTAGCAAAGGCACATGGAAAAAGATATGGCATTAAGATCGATGCAAATTTTGTGAGCCAAATATAATTTTTGAAATCTCTTTTGCAAAGTTGCTGTTCTTGCTTTTTTTTTTAATAGTTTGTTTTGTTTTTAGAATGCCTAAGAAGGTAAATACACACTTTATTTGCCATCTTAAAAGCAGAATATAGATGGAATTCTTAAAGGGTTTTTTTTCTCTTTGAACTGCCATATTCATGTGCCAACCAAGACAAAATTTCTAACTCAATACTGTCTTCCAGCGTTTCAAAAGCCTAGAACAAGATTCCCTTATACAATATTCTACCTTTCCCTTCTGTTGTGCCTACATGCTCCCCTTTACCTCCACCTTCCTTCAAGGCTCAGCCCAAGGGTCACCTCCTACACAATGCCTTGCTTGACCTTCTCAGCCATCACCATGACTCTCCAGCCACACTCCACCCTTAACCAGCCTCAGAATTTTTCAGCAGTAAAGATCTCGAGCTTAATTTTTTTTTTCACAACATAATGCCAATCCCACAAAATTAGCCTGCTGGTGTTTCCTGCTCAGCTCTGTGGATGGAAATCCCAAACCGGATCCTAGTCTGGCATTTTATGGAAAATTTGTTTCTATTTTCTATGGCAAACAACCAGCAGGCCATTCTGAACAGGATGCTGACTCACATCTCCCCAGATATAGTGACAATACAAAGAAAATGAATCTCCTTTATGCTCACTAAAGAGTCCAGGAAGCACTTGGCGGTGGGGGAGCGGCCTGGCCAACCGTCCGGTACCCAAAATCTCCCCTTATCTAGGTTACAGGACAATGATGGTTTCTGGTTAGATCTGTATCAGGAATTTGGAAAGGATAATCTTTACACCAAAATGAGTAAACGGTGGTCAAAAAATGTGGGGGGTGTATATGTCGATTTTGGGGGTGGGAGAGTTCCCTGCTTCTCTACAAAGGATATCTTTTGTAATTAAAATGTGCTAGTGCACGAAATGAGTAAACCAACTATCAATCAATCGGCAAGTATTTATTAAGCGTGTACCAGGAACTGAACTAAGCTCTGGACATACAAAGAAAATACAAAGACCGCCCCTTTCCTCAAGAGGCTTACGTTCTAAAGGCAAAGATGACATGTACATAAAAGGGTATGCACAAGACATGTACAGAATAGGCAGAAGGTAACTCCGGAAAGGTACTGGGGAGGAGTGGCATTTGAATTAGTCCTTGGGATTCTAAGCAGTAGAGGTGATAATGGAGAGCATTCTAAGTATGGGGAGTAGCCAGTACAAGGCACTGTAAGGGAAACGAAGGTACCATGTGAAGAACAGAAAATCATCATGGTTGAACTGTGAAATGGAGTGATGTGTAAGAAGACTGAACAGAAAGGAGGAGCCAAAAACTCCTGCCCAGCATGAGTTTATATTTGATCTGGGCAAGGCCCTTAATCTTTTAGTGCTCTAGGCAACTCTAAGACTATAAGCTTCCAAAACGGTGCTGACCAACATTGGTAGAGGGATTTTTTTTCTCCTCCAGGAGCTTTTTATATCAGTGAAGTCACAGGTCCAGTCAAGAAATGGGATATTACCTATGGGTTGCGGTAATAGGGACCCACTGGAGCAGGCCTAAGTAACCTGTGGCTCTCAGGCAGATTACTGCTTATTGTGGAGGATTTCAGGTGGCCCACGAAAAATGTAGAGGAACACATACTTTGTATGTAGAGGAAATCCTTTGGAGTGCTGAAAGCACCTGAAAGCCATAAGCTGCCAGCCAAAGGATATACAGGCCTGTGCTGATCAGTCAGATTCTACACTTCAGAAAACTCATTTTGGCAGCAGGGAAGGATTTGAGGCAGTAAGACCAATTATGCTTTTCCTCTTGGAAAACAACTGAAAATTCTTTCAGTCTAATGGAAATTAAAGCATGAAGCTATATAATGACAATCATCAAGAAATTAAGAGGTCAGAGTTGAGTGGCAGAGATGAGAGTGATTCATAATTTTATTTACAACTTAGAGTGAGCAAGGTCTGTTCTTCCCTAAAGAAGACTGCTGTGACCAGGACAAGTGGTATTCATCTGAAAATCAGGCAATTTATTTATTATCTATATCATGTGAATTTAGGGAGGATTGCAAGGCCATATTTGCCCCCATCCTCAATACTATCCTTATTGGTCTACTATGGTATCATCTTCTCAACCCACTCGGCCTGAAATTCCCATTCAGAATCATGTCAGCAGATTAGACAAAGTTGGGTAACTGTCTCCCAAAGTCAATTGTTAAAACATTTCTGTTACCTGGGAGAGGAAGAAAGAAGGCTTCTAGCCTTTTCCCAGATGAATACACTATTATTATCAGATTAGCAAGGCCAGGTGATACTTTGAAAAATATACATCAAACAAGTAACATAGCAGGGAGGTCCCCAAAGAGCAGGTTGAAGAAGGCAAAATCTAGGAGATGGTTGACAGCGTTAAGGGACTTCATGGGGTAGTTTGGCTTGAAAGGCTTCTGTTTTACCCATATTACTTAATTTGACACCCTAAAACAGCCCCAGGAGGCAGATGCTATAGGTATCTTTATTTCTATTTTTATAGATAAGGAAGCTAAGGCTAAATGCCCATACATAATCCCGAAGCTATGAAATGTTGTAGGCAGGATTTGAACACAGTTCTTTCCTTACATCCTGTCCAAGTCTTTACCCACAATGCCATGCTGTTTCTAAACATACTGTTAAAGCTCCTAGGAGACCATAAAGCACAACAGTAACTTGATGTTCACTCATAAATCAAAATAAATAAAATGGCAAAAGTGATTGAGGCCAGAAATAGGGTACATGCACCACTTATTCTGACAAATCTAAGCCCCAGATTTAAGAGGAAATCAAAATTTTAAATGGTGAAAGAGGAATCAACACACACCTTCCTAATTCAGATTTGTCTCTTAATTGGCAATGAGGAGGCTGTTTCCTGTGGCCCCATCAACTAGGACAACAAATAATGGCCACCTTACCTGGGAGGTGCTACCATTGGAATTTCAGATGTGAAAAAAAGAAAAAAGTTTACCAAGCAGTCTAGCAAAGAATGAAGGGGGAAAGAAGGATGTTAAAACTGAAACCTACAACTAAAAAGGCACTCTGGATTCCCTTACCCATCCACGTTAGCACACTTGGCCCAGTGTTTTGGCATTCAGGACTGTCACGTAGACAATGAATACAATCAAGAAAGAAATCTGTACTCCTAGTGCAAAGGTGGCCATGATTCATGGTTTGCTTCTCTTGCTCCTGGCGTTAATGTAAGATGAGAACTCTAAAGTAACCATAATACAATGGGGCATGTTCTCAGCAACTGGGCTCCAACCCACTCCCTTCCATTAGCAGTGCCATTTGAGAGGGAGACTGTCCTTGTTAAAGCTCTAGGCTTCAAGCCAATGGGCGGAAAGGGACTTTTCTTGTTGACATTCTCAACAAAGCCTGGTTCCTTTTTTCAGAAAGATCGGTGCCTGCTCTTCCCAGAGTATACATACCATCAATGGGAAATAATGTCACATCAAGTTATGCCTTTCTTCTGGCTTAGTTATTATTATTATTATCCATTCAAAAAACAGTATTCCAAACCACTCTGCTCAGTTTGAAGTAGCTCCAGGTCCAGATACTGTGCCAACAATATGTGTAATAACTTCCTTTAGGTTGAGAGTGAGTTTTGGTCATTTAGAGTATTGCTTTGATTGGTTCCATTTTTAAAGTACTCACAAAAAGAAAAAGAAAAAAAAACACAAGATAAGCACAGAAACTCACTGCAGTTATTCTATACTCATGCTCATAAAGAACATCGGCTGATTTTTGCATCCTTTCCGGAGAGCACAAATCCTGCTAAAATCAAAACTGGCAATAATAGGACCACTCATTATCCTAGCATTCCAGAAAGAAACGAAAGCTGTACTCATTTATTGGCACTTAAAGTAACTCCGGGGTTGTGTTGCTGCTAATTACAATCTATTTTGTGTAGTCTAGATTCATCCTTTACTCATTTAGCTGACTTTCCTTTCTAGTTTTTTCGACCCATATGGTAAACCATCCACAGCTGTGTTGTATCCTGCATAGCATATATTTAACCCCAGGCCAATTTAGACCATGAAACTCCTACAGCTTTAAGCCTAAGGAGCCTCTTGTTAATTAGACAATAATAATACTTTTGCAAGGCTTTACTCAATTTCTAAGTAGATAAATTAAGGCTAGGAGCAGTACAGTTTATCTAAAGGAGAGAACATATGCATTACTATTAGCTTTTCCAATAAAGCTGTTTTAAGTACCATAAACATAAAAAAAAAAAAGGAGGACCCCCAAGTGGAAACCAAACAGCAAAGACTGAATTCCTTTCAACAACAACAACAAAAAAAGAGTTCAACTCTCTGAGGGGGCCACTGAGATTCAGGTTCTGTCTTCAATGGCTGCCCAACCTGCTTCAACACCAACACAGGTGCATTTAGTTACCTAATCTCACCTGCAAGCTCCAAGCCATTCATTCTCCAGGTCTGGTTTGCCTCTAGGCAATCCACAATTAAAGAGGTAAAAGGATCAACCACAATCATCTCCTAATTAAGTATTAATTATTCAAATCTCAGTCTCTTCTAAATAGGTAAAGGAGGTGAAGGAGTCCAGGGCTAATAGTTTATAAAGGGTAGAAGAAATAGGCAGTATGGTGTTAAGTGGCTGCTTTTCAACTCAAAAGATACAGCTACCTTTAGCACAGCAGCATCCTTTCTGAGGGTGAAGAAAAATCACCCCATTCTGGAATTTAGAATAGGAGCTTTTAGTTTGAATGGGAAAGGATATCCTCTAAGTTTTCATTAAACAATTCAGAAGATATCAGTTGGGTCCCTAGTGCTTCTAAGATGAAATGGGAATTCTTCAACCTTGCATCCTTGAGGCCTAGAACACACTCCCTCCTCACTGGTCCTTCAAGAACTATTATATTCAAAAAAAAAAAAAAGAATTCTTATATTCCTTCAAGAGTCAACTACAGGACTGTCAACTTGGACAGTTTCACCAGCTATATAATCAGTCATGCATTCCCTTCTCCTGATCATTCTATCTCTCCTTCTTCTTCCCCCAGGGGCAGCTAGCTGGCGCAGGGGACAGAGGACCGGCTCTGAAGTCAGGAGGACCTGAGTTCAAATCCAGCCTCAAACCAAACACTTGACACTTACCAGCTGTGTAACCCTGGGCAAATCACTTAACCCCAATTGCCTTTTTTAAAAAAAAGAAGAGGAAGACCTGAGTTCAAATTCACCTCTAGACACTAGCTGTGATGCTTTGGGCAAGTGGCTTAATCTGTTTATTTCAGTTTCTTCATCAATAATATGGGAATAAGAATAGTATCTACCTCCATTATTGTGCAGATGAAATGAGATAATATTTGTAAAGAGCTGTACAAACCTGTAATTATTGTTGTTATTATGTTGGATGCTACCAGAAGACCAGATAGTATGCCATGTCCCCATGCCAAAGTGCCTAGTTTCCTAGAATTGGGAGGAGGGGAGGAATAACGGGAGGAATAAGCAAGTAAAAGGGTGGAATCTGTTCCCAGACAGACTTATAGGAAAAGTTTTCTGAAAAAGGTAAGATTTGAATCTAATCATTTTTCAAATTGGTTATATAGGAGGGTACATACAAGGAAAAGGAATGGAGATGAGTGTTGGAAAGAGAAACTGAAAAGCTTTTTAAGATGATGAGCTAATGACTTTAAGAAGAAACTTCAGAATTAATACTTTTGGACATCTGTGGCTTGCATTTAGAACTATTGTTTGACAAACACCAAAAGACATTTCTGGGCTGCTTAGGATCATATTGCATTGTGTATTAAGAGTTTGGGGGTTTTACTGTTCAGAACTATGATTTTATCAACGCAGGGAATTTTCAGCATGGAAGCTCCCACCACCAGAGGTAGATCGGCAGCTGTTCTGTTACTTATAGTCTTAGAGAATTGCTTGGAGCACTGGGAGGGGTTAGTGCTTTATGCAGGGTCACACAACCAGTATGAGTAAGAGGCAGGACTGGACCTGGTTATCGACTATGCCAGCTTGCCTCTACTGAGAATATCACAGATTGTTTTTACGTGTAATTGGGGGGAAAATAAAATATTATTATTTTAAAAGAGTATTGTGACTAATATGGAAATATGTTTTACATGACTGCACATATTATTACCTATATCAAATTGCTTACCATTTGAAGAAGAGGGGAGGGGAGAAAGCAAGGAAGAAAAATTTAGAACTCAAAATTTTGTAAAAATAAATGCTAAAAATTGCCTTTACACGTAATTGAAAAAAATAAAGACAAACAGATAAAAAAAGATATTATAGCCTCTCTTGGGAGAGATACAAGGGTAAAATCTATTCTATATAAAAGTAACAATGAAAGATCAATAAAAATCTATTTTTTTAAAAGAAGAATATTACATACACTTAGTTAACAAAATTTTCTAGTCTTAATCATGTGAAAATCTGAAACTTCGCAAAATGTTCATTCTAGCTTTAGACTGGCTATATTTCTCACAGGAAAAAAAAAAACTAAACAAGTTATTGTGAGACTCCAAGTAGGTCTCTTTAACTTTATAAACATGTTACACTTAAAAGTCTTTCCTCCAAGCATTTTTTTTTGTTATTATATAGCACCTGTGGCTTTCCATGAGGTAGTTTTCCTAAGAGTATCACTGACATCATCTGACTTCATCATGGATGAAGTAAATCACAGAAGAGAGGAGTGTTTCACTTTGTGCTCTGCTTAGGCACTTAATCCATTTAATTTGGAGGAACCTATAGGTTCTCCCTTCTACCAAATTAAAAATATCCTAATTTAGGGTAGGGACTATGTCTTATTTACTTTCCCCACCCTTGAATAGTAGGGGTGTATTTTTTTTTCTTTCTGCAACACACTTATGATTTCATCCATGTAGGGAGTTCCTAGTGATGACTACTTGGTAAGCATGTTAGAGATTATTTTCATGGATGGATTGGAATGGATGGCCACTGAGGTCTCTTCCATTCTCAAGTTTTTGATTCTGTGAACTCCCTCTACCAAGGCAGGTTAGGAACTGCTCTGAAACACACTCTTACAGAGCTGCCTAGGACACTGAGAGATTACATGAGTCACTCAGCCAAAAGTGCAACAGATATAAGTCCAAGGCCAACTCTATCCACTACACCACCTTGCCTCTCAGACTGCATATAGTGGATGCTTAATGTTCTTGGATGAACAGGACATTTTATAAGAAAGTTGATTTTGCAGGCTAATGTTTTAAAAAACAATTCCTTTCTACAAAGCACTGCAGCCCCTAACTAGAAGCCGCCAAAAGCTCTGCTGGCTAAATCTTCAAGAGAAGGCAGTGCCTGAAGCTAAATTTGAGAAGTTTCAACCAGCCACACCATCATCACCAAAAGATTCTTAGGCTTAGATTTCTCACTGCTGAAGGTTCTTTCCAATTACAAAAAGCAGGTAGGAAATGGCAGCTGCTTTGGAATAAGCCTGAAGTTCTCAGTCCAGACTTCCTATGAAGGAAGAACCTTTGACTACTTCCTGTTAATTCAGAGTGGGTAGGAAAAGGTACCATGAGAATTTCTGTGCTGACGAGGGTGGTTTCATGGAATCTTCACATTCCAATGCACTAAAAGGTTTCTCATGCAGGGATAAAAGGAGGCTTTGTTCCAGGCTTACTGAAAGCTGTATGTCTTTTGGATGAGTTAACTGTTAGACGCTGAGCATGTTTCTGCAATGGCATGTTGGCAAACCACAGGGCTCCAGGCACACCCAGGTCCTAGAGTGGGGTGGGGAGGGGGCTGGGTGTACAGTTTCAGGAAAGCAGGCCACACCCTTTCTTTGTTTCTCACAGAATGAGAACTAGCCGTTAGGAGAGTTATGAGACAAGCCTTCTGGAATCCAGTTCAATTTCCTCATCAGTGTCTAAGGGCACATGCCTTGCCCAAACTTACATGAGCAAGATGAGGGGTGGTGGGGTGAGAGAGGGGGGCGATGTTTTAAAGCATCAAAAATTAGAAACTTAAAGCCTCCTTTAAGCAACTTTTGGCAGCTCATTTAGACAGCTAAGCAATGCAGGGCATAGAGTGCTGGATTTGGAGTAAAAAAGACCAGAGTTAGAATCCTGTCTCAAAAACTTACCAAAAATTATGATCCTGAATAAATCACTACCCCTCTTTCATCGTTAGTTTGTAAAATGTTTCCTCATGTGTCACTTGAGGAGCTGGACTTGATTTACGACCCTATGAATTTATTATTATCTTAAGCAGAGAGAGCCCCACTCCCACCCCAAATCAGCAGAGTAACAGGACATCATTTTGAGAAGAGGGTCAGTGCCTACAGGGATAATACAAAAAGTGAAAGGTTAGAGATTCTCTGGATAAGCCGGACTTTCTCAGTACCCACAGTACCCTCGAAGCTGGAAGAAGCTCCCCTGAAGGAGGGGGTCGAGGCCAGCCATCTCTTCATTTCCCACTACTACAATCCTGTGGACTTCTTGTACCTCCCACTCTCCTCCCCTACCCTTTTCAGCTTCTCTTTGTGTATTGTTTTCCTCTATTTGACTGTAAGCTTCTGGAGGGCAGGGCTGTCTATCTTTTTCATACTTGTATTCCCAGTACTTGGCACAATGCCTGGAACACAAGAGGTACTTAATAAATGTCTATCGACTGACAATATGGTTGGAGGGCCTTGCCTGAAGGTTAAGACTCCATCAAATGAAGTCAAAGAAAAAACATTTATGGTGATCATCATCATCACTCCTGTCAAAAATTTTGAGACGGAAGACCTGACCATTTGTGGGGATGGGTAACTTTACTTTCTCATTCCTCACAGGGTGATGTCTAAAGCACACTGAAACCTCAAAGGGGGTAGCAGCAGGGTTAGGGTTATTAATATTGAACTACATTTCACAACAGGCGGAGGATTTTGTTAGGAATCAGAAGACTTGGGGGAATGCCAAAGAGTCATGCTTCATTTCGTGATGTTGAAACATCTCCTTGCCTAATTATCAAGTACTGTGGCAGACACCAGTAGAAACACTTGTAAATCATCTGTTAATATTTGGTTTTATTTCAAAAAGAAGGTTTACAGGCCTCATGGTCCTCTCTTAATAATCCCAGATCTCTAGGAAATCTCCTGACAGCTCTTCCTGCTTTAGGGACCAAAGGCAAATGAGTGACATTCCTGGTTTCCTTCATTCAAGTTAAAATCTGCCTGGATTTTTCCATTATTAAATCACCAAAGAACATACAAGAGAAAAGATTTTCCAGGCATTCCTTACTTCATTTTATTATAAATTTTCATATGCAATCTTAAATGTTTTACAAATCAACAATTTAAAAATAAATGCTTATTCCAAGAAGATTTGTGATTTAAAGCCAGAAGTGTCCTCAAAGGTCATTATGTCCGATTCCTCCATAAAACTGAGGCACAGAAAGGTTAAATGACTTGCTCAGGGTCACACAACTAGCAAATGTCTAAGATGAGATTTGAACTCAGGTCCTACTGATTCAAGTGCCTTATCCATTATGCTCTGCTTCCTCTCATAGAAATGTGATTAGATTCAAAATAAGCAAGGTCTTTATCATTCTGGGATCCATGATTTCCTCTGTACAAGTAATTTCTCCTCTGATGTAGATCATCAGCTCTTCTCTTCCCTTACCCTTCCTCAAATGTTTTCATAGGCTGCCTAACAAGCTGATATAACTAAAATAAAATTTCCTCATTTATGTCACAGCCCAAGTTCTGGTGATAGCTCTCTTCAAATTATCTATACTGGTGCCCCAATCCATCACCAAGCTCATATTTTCTATTCTACCAGGATGCCATTTTTTGGTCCCTTTTCACCATCCTTTCTAAAAAGAAAAGGGGGGAAAAAAGGTAATAATCTGTTTCTACTAAATGTAAATCCGATGGCAAACCCAAAAGTCAGGAAGTGACTGGAATGCAAAAGCAGTTATGATTAGATTAGATATTATATAGATCTAGATATTACATATATAATATTAGATATTAGATATTATTATGATTAGATGGGGTCTGACAAGGAGATGGAAATATGTCTTACCTTTGGTCTTGATGGCTGCCTCAATGTTTATAGCATCCCTCTCGGCATCAAAGTTGTTATAAGCCTTGACGGAGCCATACGCACTTGCTGGTGTAGAATGCTGAAATTTTAAAATATTAAAAATTAGAAATCTGGCATCATGAACAACTAAAAAGTCTTTTTATCCAGACCTGTGATTTCAGCCTATGTGGGCAATCTCTGGTGTGGGAACTTGTACAGATCAGCTGCTCTTCTGTAACTTAAGGCCTCAGAGAAAAGCTTTAAGTGACTTGCCCAAGGTCACAAAGGCAGTATGTATCAGAGGCAGGCCTTGAACCCAAGTCCCCATGACTCTAGGGCTAATCCTCTATCTACTATGCCACACTCACTCTCAAAACAGCCACCAAACATATATTAAAATGTTAACAGCCAACTAAAACAAAAATAACTAGGTTTTGCCTGTTATTCAATGAAGCAAACCTAGACTTTATTCTTCAAAAGATTTATTGAGTATAAAACATTTAATTTTGAAAAATTAATTTTTTATTGTTCTAGGGAAACTGTAAGTAGAAGGGACAGAGAAATGAAAACTCAAAACACCCAAACTGTAAATAAGAACTGTGCAAAACAGTGAAGAGAAGTAAGATAACCTGAACTTCCCCAAACAAATCAAAAGTCCTAGCTGGATCAACCTAGGGCAGGCACAGTGAATGGAGACAGGTTCTATATCACTGAGATCACAATTGTAAAAGAAAATGCAGCAATCCTAAGTGGTTTATCTCTGGTCATCTAGACAACTGAGTACGGGTGTATTCCTCAACAACAAAGAATTGGCTTGGGCCACCAATGTAGCATCACAACGTGTAGCAATACCGTCCACATCCTCTTTATGCCTTACTGCGGTCTTTGCCAAAGTTTTTCTCCTCTTCCTTCTTACCCAGACTCCTTTAGGCCTTCTCTGGACAGCACTCAGCTTCTCCTATGGCCTTTTTCTTTTATACTTTTCCTATCCCACTGTTTTAAAATGCCTTGTAGTCTTTTTTTTTCCACCTGAGGTGAATCCATATCCTCTTTCTCTCTCCATCACTTCATCCCCACCCTAGCTGGAAGTCAGAGGAAGAAGATGGCCAGACCTGTTCACCTGTTCTCTTCTGAGATCCTGAATTAATCTTTACCACTACCCCACTTTTGGACAAGTGAAAAATCAGCATAGTTTACTTCGAGAAGATAGAAATTTTTTCCTACTTTACTTCAACTATCCCCACCCTTAGTTCCCCCAGTGAGCAAATTCCATAGCAATTACTCACACTGTGGTAATGTTGCCTTGGCCCCTTTGGGTGTAGAATCAGGCGATCTAAGTGTTCTGACTTAATTCTCTGTCTACATAGTTGACATAACCAAACCACCCACACCACCTGTGGAGAATTATCCCCATATGATATTGAGATAAGATACCATTTTTCACACTTACCAAGATGACAGGGATAGTGACTAGACTTAAGGTCTCATGGAAATAAAGAACTCCCAGGGGAGGAAACCTCTGCAACTTATCATCCGGGAGAACTGCCTGGAGCACTGAGAAGTTAAGTGACTTGCTCAAGGTCACACAGCAGAACTTCTTGAACTCAGAACTTCCTGGCTTTAAAGCCAGCTCTTTATCTATTATAGCTACTACTTCTCAATTCCCAGAACAGAAGGAAAAGCATATTTTGATCTCAGCAAGAATATGTGTAATTATGTAATTATATATATATATATGAGATATTTGTATAATTTGGGGCCAGAATATATGTAAATTATATAATTATGTATATATATAATATTTGTGTAATTTGGAGCCAGATTATAATTATTAGGAAATAATTATAACTCTTAAAAATCACAAATGAATTTCCAAGGCACCAACCACTCTATTTTGCTTTGAGGTTCCAGTAAGGGCCATTTGATATATTCCTCATTTGGCGGAAATTGAAGTATTTATCCCACGTTGAAGACTAAGCGCTATTTTGAAGCTGTGCTTCCTTAGCACCTCCACTAAAATCTTACCATTCTGCCTCATTATCACCCTGGGTCTTGCATTTAATGCCAGTTGAGTGCAAGCTGCATCAGGCCCTACCAAACTGGAAAGACTTTCAGCACAGGCCTAGTGAGGCAGCTGAGTGAAGTTCAAAGAGGCTGATTACTAGGATGGTAAATGTTTCAGCCTCATTAACTCTCTAAGAATACCTAGTAAGTCATAGAAGTGTTTCAATCCATGTCAGTGAAAGGAGTACGGACTCCTACAAAATCCTGGATCCCTGAAGTAGTAAAGAATTTCCCCAACTATGTTTGCTACACAGAGGAAGACAAGAATGCTAAAGGAAAATGTTTTTTTCCTAAATGTTACCAAAATCATCACTTATTTCTATTTGCAAAGACCATCAGAATCTAGAGTTGGGTTGTATCTCACAGGGTTTATTTTTCCAGATTGTGCATGTTCTTTTCCAAAAATAACAGTTAAGTGGAAAGGCTTTTATCAAAACACTATACTGAAACAAGAAAAAAACGACAAAGGCAACTGTCCATAAAACCCCAGAGGCAGGGGGAATTAGGGACTTACATTTACCTCAATTAGTTTTTTGGTTTTGTTTTTTTGCTTTTTTTTTTTGAGGAAAGGGAGGAGAAAGCATCTTTGTTTTTGCTTCAGGCTTCCAATTAACTGCTTTATTTTCCATTTTGTCCTTCACATACAAGAGGTATACCTTCCAGGAGGAGCATGGGGCAGTGGAAAGTGTGCTATGTCTGGAGTTAAGGACTTGGGCTCACATCCTTGCCCAACCACTTCCTACCTCTACAGCAGGGATAAATCACTCAATTCCTCTGAGCCTTTGCTACTTTCATCAATAAAATGAGGGGATTGAAATAGATGACCTCTGAAGTCTCACTTAGCTCTAATCTTCGAGCCTCTGAGTATGAATGTGTGTATGTGTAAACAGACACATCAAAATACCTTATCATAAGTGTGTGGATTTCCACATCAAGGAATGTATCACAAATCATAATGAATGAACTGAAAAACTGTAAGAAATCCATATTTTTAACAATCTTGGCAAGAAATAGTTCACATTTACTTAGCATTTTAAGGTGTGCAAAGCAATTTCCTCATAATAACAATCCTAAGAGGTCAGTAGAACGCGAGGATTATCACCATTTTACATAAGAGAAAACTGAGGCTTTACAGGTGAAATGACTTGGGTCATATGACTACTGCCTGCTAGCAACAGGATTCAAACCTAGGTCTTCTAGCTGCAAGTCCAGAGTTCTTTCTGCTACACACTGCCCTGCACCTTTAAATTAATCAGTTAGGCAGAAATGCTCATTATTTAACCTGTGCATACTTATCTGGAGTTGTGTTGTCAACTACAGAGGAAGACAAGAATGCTAAAGGAAAATTTTTTTTGCAAAGACCATCAGAATCTAGAATTGGGTTGTATCTCACAGGGTATTTTTTTTTTATTGTTCTAGGGAAGCTGTAGGCAGAGGGGATAGAGAAATGAAAACTCAAAACACCCAAACTGTAAATAAGAACTGTGCAAAACAGTGAAGGGAAGTAAGATAACCTGAACTTCCCTGAACAAATCAAAAGTCCTAGCTGGATCAACCTAGGGCAGGCACAGTGAATGGAGACAGGTCAGACTGTAAAAGAGACTGTAAAAGAAAATGCAACAATCCTAAGTGGCTTATCTCTGGTCATCTAGACAACTGAGTGCGGGTGTATTCCTCAACAACAAAGAATTGACTCGGGCCACGAATGTAGCACCAAAGTGTAGCGATACCGTCCACATCCTCTTTATGCCTTACCTGCACCTTGTGTTGTCAATAGGAAAAGTAACTTCCTGTAAAAATAGGCTGCAAGTGAAACAAGGACACAAGATTTCTATTCCTTAGAAGTTCCACATCATCTAGGGTAACTGAGAGGGTGTAGTGCAAGCAACACTGATTTTGGAGTCAGAGATCTGGATTAAAATCTCTGCCATTTACTTTCCTGGGTAACTTTGAACAAGTCATCTGATCTCTCTAGACCTCAGTTGTTTCATCTGTAAAAGGAGGGCACTACACTAAAGGACTTCTAAGATCCTGTCCATTTCTAAGTTCGTTACTCTAATTTGAGGGATTCATCTATAGACAGGGATGAAACAATTGGAGAAGGGATAAGGCATATAGGCATATGTGTATACTTATAGGTGTGTGGATATATGTACCTATATACATATGTATGCATGGGCATGTATATATACACACGTGCATGTAAGCATACGTGTGTGTGTGTGTATATATATATGTATGTATATATATATAATATATATACACACACACACATCTGTGTGTGTGAATTATTAGCTTTTGGACTCAGGTGCCAACTCTTATCTAGTTGGGCAAGATAAGGGTAAAGATGATTATATCAGTTAAGAGCAGACTCCAGAAATCCAGGGATAGGATGGGCAGGATTGAGCAAGTATCTATAAATTACAACAAAGAGGCTGAGAACTATTTTTTTCCAACAAAACAAATATCCAACTCATCTGGAAAACAACTTGAAATCATACAAGAAAATGTACTGAAGTGTTCATGTCCTTTGGCTCAGAGATCAAACTATTGGGTTTCTAAAAGCATGATTTGTGATAGCAAATAGCTAGAAACAAACTACATAGGCAATGACTAGGGAATAGAATAGCTGAACAAACTGTGGCATGTTAAAGTGGCAGAATATTACTGTGCCATACAGAATCACAAATAGGAAGAATTTAGTGAAACCTGGCAAGCATTGTTTGCTTTCCTTTTATCAGGAACTTAATCATCAACAGACTCAAATGTTTCAATCTACAACATAAGCAAGAATAAGAGGCTTGCAGAGGCTATCATGAACGTTTGTCAGTCACAGTTTGTTTTTTTAAAAAGAACACCTAATGTTAGATGTAACAGGGCAGTCACAAAACAGCTCCATTTTTTTTTATATTTCCTTATGTAACCTGTTTATTTTCTTCTGTGCCTTTTTCAAAAGTTTCATTGATGCTCTTTTTTTTTTCTTATACCACTCCTACTCCAAGAAGGAGGCCATCTTTTTAATGAATACATATAATCCAGAAAACTAAATCTTCCCACTGGCCATATCTGAAAAGACGTACACCATTCTGCATCCTGAGTCTATTACCTCGAGGTCTGTTGTAAGAGATGGGAAGGAAGGAAGCAGAGCCAAAAGAACAACATGAACTATAAGAGTAGCAATGTAAATGAAAACAAACTTAAGGTCAAATGCAACAAAAAATGTCACTAATGAATTATCAAGTTCAAGTACATCTTTCCCTTCTATGAACAAATTGTGGAAGACTAAGTAAAGTAGAAAATGTGTACCCCTTTTTTTTTTGCCTGGAAACAAATATAATTGGGTTTTTTTTTATTGTATTTTAGACTCAAACACCAGAACACAAACACAGAATAGAGTACTCTTTTTTTTTTTAAAGATGGTTTTGCTTAACTGTTTTCAGGAAGGTATATGGTGGGGGGGGAGTGTGTCGAAGGATATGTCCACTTTGTCAAAAACAAACAAATAAATAAAAGTCTGAATACACCACACAATCTGTAACAAACATTAATCTTAACCAATGCCAAATAATGTTCTTTTTTTAAGTAATCACAAAAAGTATAAAATGGTCTGCTCAATTTTTTAAAAATATGTTTTAATGCGTCTTGTCTTTATATCACAATCATTTCTGGACCCCATCCCTCCCTATTGATGGCTTTCCTACATTAAAGAAAAACAGTTAAGGAAAACCACCAAAAACAGTGACTAATCTCTTGTAATATACTTGACATTCTGTCCTGCTAGTTCTCCACTTCTCTACAATTAGAAGAAAGTATTTTTCATTGTCTATCCTCTGGGACCATAACTGGTTTTGCAATTACTCAGAATTCAGCATTCTTTTAGTAATCCTTATTTAACATTGTTGTGATTGTTGTATATATTGTTATTATTTAACTGTTTATCTAACAACGTATCAGTTCATACAAATTTTCCCCATGATCCTCTGAATTCTTATTTGTTACTGCACAATAATGTTCTCTTATATTCACATACTCTAAGTTGTTCAGCCATTCCCCAATCAATAGGCATCCATTTTGTTTCTCTAGTTCTTCACATCCACAAAAAATACAGATTTTGCATTATGTGGGACCTTTCTATTTATTATCTCTTTAGGCCACATAACCAGTAGTGAGATTGCTGAATCAAACGTTAAACAATTCTGTCACTTTTCTTGGATAACTCTAAGTTACTTCCCCAAAATTTGGACCAATTTACAGCTCCCCATGAACAGTGTGTATTAGTGGTTTGACTTTCCACGGGGCCTTCAACCACTGTTTCAGTTTCTAGTCATTTTTGCCAATTTACAGGTACAAAGTAAAATCTCAGCTTTGTTTTAATTTCCATTTCTATTACTAGTGATTTGGATTGTTTTCATATGGTGACTGATAGTATGTAACTCTTCCTTTGAAAACTGTTTATAAACAGCAGGTATGTGGCATGGTGGATAGAGTACTGGCCCTGGAGTCAAGCAGACCTCAGACACATAGCACTTAGTAGCTATGTGACCCTAAGCAAGTCACAGTTATTTATTTTAGAATGGCTTTTGGTCATGTATACTGATGTTGATTTCTTACATGTCTTGGATATCAGACTTCTCTCAGCAATATTTGATGCAAAAACTTTTTGCCACTTAATATTTACTCTTCTTATCCTGTTTGCATTGATTTTTGTTTGTGCAAAAGCTTTTTATAGGGTTTTTGTGGCTAAAATTGTTATTTATGATCACCTCTATCACTTGTTTGGTAAAAATTCTCCCCCTCAAATTATGTTATGAAAGTTGTAAAATGTACCTACTTCCGCTCTCCTCTAATATTTTTATGCTGTAACTTTTAATTTTCATTATATATCACTGGCTCTGTGCAATATTTATCAAAATTACTGTCAATTGCATCTGTCCAATTTGTGGGGGGTCTATTATCACTTCAGTGAAAGCATATTTTTAACTGCAAGACAGGATATAGTTACAAACCACATTACCATTAATAGTGCTGAGTTGTTATTAAAGTTCTCCTTAAGCCATAATGTTCAGGAACAGCCCAGGCACATCTCACTAGACCCTAATGTTCAGGTACAATCTCACCAGTCTTTGACCTTCCTGTTAGAGCAAAGGCCAATATGTGGCCCTCATTCTATGCATGTGAATGAGAATCAGTATATTTTAACATGTATCACATATTGGGGGTAGCTAGGTGGCATAGTAGATAGAGCACTAAGCCTGGAGTCAGGAAGCCTCAACTTCCTGAGTTCAAATCTGATCTCAGACACCCACTAGCTAGATGACCCTGGGCAAGTCGCTTAGCACTGCCTGCCTCAGTTTCCTCATCTGTAAAATGAGTTGGAGAAGGAAGTAGCAAATGACTCCAGTATCTCTGCCAAGAAAACCCCAAATGTCATGAAGGGTCAGACATGACTGAAATGACTCAACAACAAGAAAATCACACTATGAATATGATTTTACTACTAACCATAACAGCATCTGCTTCAAGGATATACTTTGAGGATCTGAAATTTTACCATTGATTTATATAACAACTCCCCTATGACCTAGCACTTGGTCTTTATGAGTTGCTACAGCCAGAAAATTCTTCACCTGCAGTGATGGGCTTCTTTGATCTTAATTAGGCTGGTTCTTGGCCAAAAGACACACAGTCCTTCAAAAAGGGTCACAAGGGTGTTATTTTGTTAGTCTTTCCAATTTTGCTGCAAGGGCGGGGAAAGTTCATTACTTAAAATGTCTTTGGTTTTGTGCTACTGACAATGGCAAAATTAATCGTGGGAAAGGAGAGCCAAAGAATCTACCCGAATTTCAACCTTTGAGCTCCCCTAGAAATGGAGCTTTTAATCTTTTTCATCTTATGGATCTCTCTGGTGAAGCCGATGGATCGCTTCTCAGAAAAATGTTTTTTAAAGTATAAAATAAAATCCATAGGCTTACAAAGGGAGCCAATTATATGAGAAGTTATCAAAATTCTTTTAAAAAACAAGTTCACTCATCAAGCTAAGAACACCTAGTAGAGAGTCATGAATTGGGGGAGGGAGGTGATAGAGGAAGGAAGGAAAAAAGCATTTATCAAGTGCCTACTATGTGACAGGTACTGTGCTAAATCCTCTACAAATATTATCTCTTTTGATTCACTCAACAACCCTGGGAGGTAGCCAGTATTATTTATCCCCACTTTATGCCTGAGGAAACTGAGGCAAAGAGAGGTTAAGTGCCCTGCGTAGGGTCACAAAACTATGAAATGTCTAAAGCTAAATGGGAACTCAGGTCTTTCTGACACCACTACCCACTGTGCCGCCTAGAAGATTAAATTGAAAAAGCAAGAGGTACCAAGATTCAGAAGAGCCACTTTCAAAACACAAGATTCAGTGAGATACTCACATTACCCTCCAAACTGAGCCGGCACAAAATTTCGTGAACTGTAGCCATCTTGAAATAAGCTGAAGGAACAAAAAAAATACACAAGAACTTTAGGAAGATGCATTTATCAATGCCACAAGTACATTAGGACATTTTCACTTGAGGAAGTTAAATCATTTTTGCAGCCATGTACTCTCATTTTCAGCTGCCTTTGGTCTGAGAAAGCACCTAAGCTCAACGATCTCCTTGCTGTTCTCCCCACCCAGCCCCCCACAAAAGTCCAACTTATTTATAAAAGTGCTTGAAGGGCTTACAAAGTGCTTTTGCATGCATTATCTTATTGGATCCTTTAGACACAAACCTCACCACATGCCATTAGTGAACAGAGAAGCCAAAAAATCTTCCAAGAGTAGCCCTAGCCCAATAAAAGCAACCACAAGGTTGACAAAAATTATAAATCTTAAAAAAAAACAAACTCACCAGTTCTGTATTTCAAAAGTCTAAGCTCTAATTTATGAGACTATCCAATTGTTAACTGCCATCTTTACAATTATGAATCTTAAAAAAAAACCTCACCAGTTCTGTATTTCAAAAGTCTAAGCTCTCATTTTTTTATGAGACTATCCTATTGTTAACTGCCATCTTTGCAATTTAGACATAAGATCTAAATAATTATTTATGAGAAATTTGATTTTAAATTTCACCACTAACAATAATATCTGACACTTACAAAGAGCTTCAAAGTTGCAAAAGGCTTCACATATATTTTTCCAATTTGAAACTCAAACAACCCTGTGGGTTGAGTAGTTCAGGTTCTATTATTCCCATTATGTAGAAGAGGAAATTGAGGCCCAGAAAAGTTAAGTAATTGACAACAGGTCAATGCCATTTGAATTTCTGGCTCCACATCCAAAACTCTACTCAGAGTGACATGTTACTCTTCATTGATAAAGTTCTTTAAGGAAAAAAAAAAGGGTAGGATCTGAGAAGTCACTTACTTTTCTGCATTCATCATTTATTACAAGCGTACTTAAAAAAAACTTCAAAATTCAATCTGCAAATGTAAGCCACAGTCATTTGCCAAAACTAAGTCTCCGGCTCCTCATAAAAAATAGTGATGAAGTTTTCCAATAAATGATTTATTCTATGCTTCCAAAATGTAATTAACATTTTGGAAACAGCTTTGTAAGGCATGGATGTGACTCCAAACCAAGACCACTTAAGTCACAGTGATTTTCCTAAACAACAATTCATATTTATCATTAATAATTACTGTCCTCAATCAAAGATGTGAACAAACTAGTCATGACACAATAGTCCATATGTTTTTCTAGTATTTAAAAAATTCCTTGTGGTTGCTAGAAAGCCAGAACTCAACCAGCCCCCGTGAAACACACTGAAAGCTGGTACCATCAATAACCAAATTCCTTATGTTGAAACATAAAATGGCTGGAATTCAAGCCAGCTGCTCATAATTAGTTAATGCTCCTACTTGGACTGCACGCAACATTAAAGGCTGAAGTCTGGCTAACCCAATCTTATAATCGTACTGTTCTAGGGAACAACATATGCTACCAGTCCCTGCCACTAAGGGACATACAATTAGCAGTAAATTTTATCTGATCCCTAGCAATAAGGGTTCATTCAGCCCAAACTCCCAAACACAGTCATGTTCTCTGATGGAGAGCTGAAACGTGCCATGGCATTTCAGTTGGTGCAGAGCCCATCTGTGGTCCTACAGAGGCCTCCTTGCTTTCTCTAAACCCCCTTTGTTCAGAGAAATCCTGCCCCTACAAATGAAATACTCTGTTCTACTCAGCAGCATGCTTTAGTCTGCTAGTAAAAATGGTGCCATGAATTACAGAATTGGAGAAGTATTTGGGAAAAGTCATCCCTACTATGCTATAATAAATTACTGAGCAAATTCCAGGTACAATCTAAGGAGCGGGAAGGAAGGGAGAAGATAACTATTATTTCTTAGAAATAGTTCACCTCTTGTAAAGGTTTGACCCTGGGCTGTTTTCAGGCTTATACCTCTCATTCAGCTAAAGCTGATGGAATTGTTGCAAACACAGATGAATTTCAAAGAATCCAAAGCAATTCTTTGCCAAGCCTTATAACCCCTAGTCTCAGTTTCAACCCTGAGTCAGTCTGATGCACAGAACTCTGGGCTGGGGGTAAGGTACAACTAAGTTACGATACCAAATCATAGGTTTGGAACTGCATTAGGGTAAGCCTGAATAGTCAGAGGAACCTAAATCAGATGTCAAAGGTCTAGTCTAGAATAGCTAGTCTCTTATGGAATTTCAGAGTGAGTATAACTAATCTCTTGGTGGACTTCCCAGGACATCTAGACCCTAACGACTCTCTCATGCCTCTATAAGCCTGCTGCATCTTTGCGAAGAAATTTAGATTTTCAACAGATGGAGGATAACAGTGGGAAAAATCTGCCCTCTTACCTTCCAATCCATGATATGCTTACTCCCTGCTGCAAACAGTGTGTGTGTGTGTGGCGGGGGGCACTAATACTAAGAGATAGGGCTAAACTGCAAAATAATGTGTCTCTCCTTACAAGTAAGTATGAGTTAAAGTTTACCTGTATGGGAAATTAAATACTGCAGAATGAATTCTGATGCTTCTGATGTATCTGATAAAAAGGAAAGCTTTTCTTTCAAGCTAGAAAGGACAGATGGAGAGCTCTTCAAGCCCTGACACAGGTTTTGTAGACAGCTGTCTAAACATGTAACATATATGCATTCCGGTACTAAAGAAGTAATTAAATGCATTCAGTATACTCTCCCATAACATTCTTTTCTCTTAAGTTACAATATATGAAAGCGGGGTAGACTACATGGAGAAGGAAAATTAAAACTAATTCTTTGGGTCTTAGTCAATATCATCCTCATGGGAATCTAGATCTGAATGAGGCTTTAGAGTTCAATCTTATCCAAACTCCCATTTTACAGAAATGAAACAGAGATCCAAAGAGGTTAAAGGACCTGTCCAAAGTCATATGTGTGATGTGGAGCAGTCAGGATGCAACCCTGAAAATTCTGACCCAAAATTCAATGTTTCTTTCACTATACTATGCTGTTTCCTTGTATTCTGAGCCTTAATATATGCTGCTGGTCTTCCTCTCTTCTATTTATCCACCATACCAGTCTACAACAGATTAATCTTCCTAAAGGACTCCATTGATCCTTTCACTCCTCTGTGCAATGTAGTTTGACTGGCTCACTACTGCCTTAAAAAAATACCAAACTCTTTATCACCACTGTCTTTAAAAAAAACAGCAAACTCTAACTTTGCATTCAAATCCCCCTAATGAACTGCCTCAAAACTATCTTTCCAGACATATCTCCCATTACTCCCCAACTGAAACCTACCTTTCCCTCAAACTGGTCTACTAACTACTCCTCAAATACACCTTGAGCCACAGCTCAGGCCATTCCTTCTCCCAAGGATGCCCTTCTCTGCTCACTTTCCTCTTCCCCACCTCACTCCCCAGCCGTCAGTAAAATTTTCATCTACCTTCAAAGGTCCCCTGACATAACATGCCCCCCACCTTCCAAGAAGACTTCTCTGGACATCCTGGCCTTCTGAATAGTCTCTCTCCCAACTCCTATAGAACTTTGTCCATGCTACTCAAATTCAAATTAGTTTATGACACCTTGGTCAGTAGTCATTCCTGCACATGTTTTATCTCTCCTTCTCAACTGCAAGCTCTTGAGAATCAGGAAAATTGTCTTATTGATCTTTGTAAGCCCCATAAGTGGCTACAATGTAGCAACAGTGTTAGGCACACTCATATTCCTGAATAAATTATTAATGCGTTTGTATTTTCATTAACAAATACTTCAAAGATGAAAAAAAATTCTTCCTTCCCCCTCCCCATCTTGATATGCTGATACAACACTAGGCTTGGAGTCAGTAAGACCTTATTTCAAGTCTGGTTAATTAATACAACTAACAGCTGTGTGACCCTGGGCAAGTCACTTAACCATTATCTGCCTTAGTTTCCTTATCTGTAAAATGGGGGCAATTTTGAACACTTACTTCCCAGGATTGTTGTGAGAACAAATTGAGATAACATTTGTAAAGTGTTTTGAAAACCTTACAATCCTATAATAATGCTAACTATTGTTACTGTTAATATTATAAACACTTACATTGAAAGCATTAATGAAACTACAAGCCAGATGGTACAGAAGAACACATCCTGTGCCCATCAATTTGAGGAATAGCTGAACAAGTTGTGGTATATGAATGTAATAGAATATTATTGTGCTAGAAAAACCCAGAAAGTCTTAAAGGAACTGATGCAGAGTGAAGTGAGCAGAACCAGGAGAACAGTACTGTTACTGTCCACAGTAACAGCAATATTGTATGATGAACAACCTGGCTATTCTCAGCAATTCAATGATCTAAGACAATCCCAAAGGGCTCATCCACCTCCAGAGGAAAAAACTGATAAGAGTCTAAATGTAGATCTAAACAATATTTTTCACTTTCTCTTTTTTTGTTGTTTGAGTTTTCTTCCAGAAAATGACTAATATGGAAATAGGTTTTGCATGATTGCACATGTATAATCTGTATCAGACTGCCTGTCATCTCAGGCAGAGGGAATGGAGGGAGGAAGGGATAGAATTTGGAACTCCAAACTTTAAAAAAAATGTTAAAATTGTTTTTACATGTAATTGGGGGGAAAATGAAATATTATTTAAAAGGAACACATACTGGGGTTGGATCGGAAGAACACAATACAAATCCAACTTCTATCACTCTGGGACCCTGGGGAAGTCTCTGAGCCTCAGTTTCCTCATCTGTAAAAAAGAGAGTTGGACTAGATGGCCCCTCAGATCACACCCAGATCTAAATATATGATCCTTTTGAAACAAAAGGCAGTCTTTAAAATGCTTATAACTACAGAAGAGGAGAATTTTGGGGTGAATATCACATTTAAAGTGGCAAAAAGGGAAAACCTCCAAAATCAGTGTTTTCTCTACATACACACAAACCATTAAGGGTAACTTAACTCATTTTCACCTTAGAAATAAAACAGGATATTCTCTCTTCATCCCATCAAATCTGCTAGTGTTCCAAAGCCATTGTGTGTATGACTAATTAGCTGCCAGAGGAAAGAGTCAGCTTTCCTGCTTATGCCACTTGTAAAAACATTAGTTTAATATAGTAAATTTGATTGATGTGAATATGTCCATATGTCAGTATCCTTCCAACAAAAGAGGAAAACAAACTGCAATGAGGCTACCAAGTGTAGAGACAGCTAAGAACATATGCTATCAACCAGCTAACAAGGATTACATGAGGCTTTCCTATACGTTCATGACAATGTCAGGGTCTGAAAAAGAGCCAGGTCCTTGACCGCAAGGCATCTGAACTCTATTCGGGAGGCAAAACTGACATGTGAAACAATGAGAGAACAATTAAGGGCTCACTGCAAATGAGCATCAGGCCTAAGAGCAAATAGAAGACAGTCGTCAGAGAAGGCTTCATGGAGAAAAAAGAAACGGGAGGCAGAGACTGTGGCTTGAAGAGTAAGTAGGATGTGTATTAATGAAAAGGAGGAGGACAGGAGAGGGCTCAGTCTGCAGCGTGAGGAGACTGAAGTATAAGGAGATGGGAAAGTTGAAGAGGCAACCAGAGTGGGGCCCCATCACCAAAGGCCTTAAAGAACTAGGCAGAGGAGTTTGGATATGATGCCAAGATTTGCTCATTCCCCTTCACAAATTCCAACTTGTTTTTTTACTTTTTATTTTACAAATTTAATATGCAGGAAGGCCACAGAGTGTAACAGAGTGTAATGGAGGAGTTCTGGATTCTGAGTCACAAGACCTGTGTGTTGACCTCAGCCAAAATCACTTTACCCTCCGAGTCTCAGTTTCCTCATCCATAAAATAGGGATGATACTTGCACTACCCATGTTTCAAGTTTGTTAAGAAGCTCAAATGAGATCGTCCATGTTAAGTGCCTGGCAAATCATAAAAGGCTGTATCTACATGTTGTGTTATCATTGCTTTGAGTAATTTAAACCAAGTCAGAAGGCTAGACAGGATGAATGAGTCCCTATCTGCATAGTAGCATACATTCATGGAATTACAGAACCATAGCTCTGGTGCTAAAAGGGACCTCAAAAGCCCTCTAGCCCAAACGCCTCATTTTACAGATGAGGAAACCGAGCCCCAGGGAGATTGAGTAACTTGCCCCAAAGCCACAATTATCATTAATATTAAGAGCAGAAATGGCCTTCCAGACCCTCCCCTCCCTCTCTTACAAACTGATTACATGAAATCTGGAAAGAGACTTAACTTTCAGTATTTCCAAAGCCTCAGCCTCACCCAGATTCTTGACTTGCCCCAACTTGCTTAGAAAAGCCATTTCAGCAGATTCATCCTGTTGATAAGCACTCTAACATGTTCTGATTTTTAATTCCCAGAAACAGGTTGAGTGAGTCAAGAACACATAGATTTATTTCCCTGTCTAAAAAAAAAAACCACTTTGGATTAGTGTAGCCCCTAAGCAGCCACACCTGTATAAAACTGGCTAAAACACTTCATCATTGGGGTAGGGAGACATACTTGAGGTCAACCATTAATGCAAGCAAGACAACTGAGGAGTATTTTCTTTGAACTTCAAAATATTCATAAGAAACTGTTATTTCTCTTATTAGGGAAAAAAACTCTTCCGGTATGAACTCTCAGAATGCAATAACTAAAGAGGGCTTGAAGATCATCGAATCATTTTTTAATTTCCTAGCACCTCCTGCAGTACTTTACACTGGATGGGCACTAAAAGATTCGTCAAATTAAATCTAGTCCAATTTAAAGAAGAGAAAGCTGAAATTCAGAAATGTTTGGTGCTTTGCCCAAAGTCACACTGCTATTAAGTTAAGAATTGTAGAGCTATAACTAAGGTAGAGTTACCAGAGCTTTTCCATAGGGTGCCAATATTTAATAGGTGCTAATAACACCTGCATTCATTCAGCAAGTACAAACAGCTTAACTCCTATTTAACCAAATCAATTAGATAACTAGGAGGCTAGGAGATTCAAGTTGGCTATACCTCAGGTGGGATATTCCTGCTCCCTCTCCTGGCAACAGTCTCCCCAGCAAAGGCTTTTGTACTGAGATATAAGGTCTTTCAATCTTGCCTTGCCTCTTCCAAGTGATTTAGAGAGAAAAAAGTGCTTTATGAGCCCCCTTTGTGCTACTTACCCCAGGTGCCAAAACTGCTACCTTCAGCTCTGCAGGCTAAGACTTATACCCAGCCCTTCCATTCTTTCCACCAAGCCTTGGCTTCTTCTAGTAATCAATTAATAAGCACGTGTTAAGCACCTCCCATATATGCTATGTGCTAGGGGCATAAAAATTAAACATTCACTCAAATTGCTTACAGACTAAAGACTTTATGACTCTGTTTAGGAAGAAAGCTACTATCTAAAGAGACTATAAACCTTATGTCAAAGATAATTTAATAATTTGAGGTTGTTTGGGTTTTTTTTCTAATACTGGTTCTGATAAGGAGTTTATCTTGTCCCACAATAAGTAATAATAATAATATGATAAACCCATCAAAAACTTTCTAGGAAAGGTAGCTTTAACTAATTATCAAAAAAAAAAAAAGAGGAAAGCCACTACACTAACCAGGTGGGCAAAAGTTGCTGTTTTGTTTTGTTTTAAATTAAACGCAAAGGTTAATCTTCTGGGGGGACAAAAAGCAACAGCAGAATCTGTGAATAATTTGGTTTTAGTTAGACACAGCCTTAGAAGGCACAAAGCAGTAACAGAAAAAGGCTTATTTCTTGAGCAAATAAAAAACACATTGAAAGAGGCCGGTCTAAAGAGCAAAACTTGAATTCCTGCCAACAGTTTCACCCACACCCCCACATTGCACAGCTACACATGGAATGTTGATGGGGTCACCACAAAACAGCGCCATAGCAACCACCATGCCAATCAGCCAGAACAGGATGATGAAGTCTACGAATTTTAACCAATAACGCTTGGGAGGGGGAAGACTGAGTCTTACTCAGACCTTTTTTCCAAAGTACAACTTAGAATACTTGGTTTCACAGTTTCTTAATTAAAGTCTGAGCTAAAGACCTCCATATGATTCACCAGATGAATATCACATGCCTATATGTGAGTTTCTACGTGTATGTCCTTCCCAGAAATCCAAAACAGCCCTGATAAGTAGGACTGGGTGAACACTTAATAATAAAATAACCTGTCTTGCAAGCTCTGACTTGTTCTTTTAAAAAGCCTACAGACAAGTCAGGGTCCTTCTTGTTCAGTTTCTCTGCAGTTCTTCAGAGAAGATACTGGGTTGGAGTGGGTGTCCAGAAAAAACCCAAGAGGAAGGAACTACTTCACTAACTTGGAGAAGTAACCCGTTATCTTCAGTTCTGGAGAAATCATGCCAATTCACCAAAGCTACAGGGGGCACTGAATTTTAGTAATGTATGGCCATAAACCATATTTTCATGATCATATCATATACAGAAGATTGCTTTACACTCAACTATTTCCTTAAGTAAAAACATGGTGGATGCGTTTTTCCAAAAACAGAGACTATAACATATCTGTCCTTTCAGTACAAAAGTGGGAGACCATGAGTTGGGAAAGTAGCATATTCTTTCAGATTCGGAAGCTTTTATTGGTTGGCTTTGCTTATTGGTTTTTCTTTTGTTAAAAGCTGAAGGTTCCGTGTGGTGGAGCATATCCTAAAATGATTGTAATTTTTTTTCTAATTAAGGAAAAAAATCATCCAAGAAGCTGAATGGAAAAGGAGGTGGGCCAGGAATGGATCCAGACACAGAGAGACAACTCATGTGCGATATATAATGTATCTCATGGAAAGTTAAAAGACCTGGAGGGCAAGGTCCCTCTCCACCCACAGATCCTCTATGGAGAATTGAGGTGGAGGATGGGACATGCAGATACAAATACCATATAATGAGAAAGAGTGTATGGGATGACCCACACTGAAGTTTTGCACCAATATGGGCTATCTTTTTTACCTCAAGCAAAAAATTTACAAAGACAAGACTTCCTGTATTCCCTGACACTATAAGTCTCCCCAGACACTACTCCAGTGGTTTCCATTTAATGGGTCAAAAGATTTTCACACTAATTCTCCAAGTGGTTTGTACTAAATGTTCTTTAATGGCACCTTACACAGCAAATAATTGCCCAATTATGTTACAAATATATTTTTCCTTTGTAACAACAAGCACATGTATGTTTGAAGCCTTTTGTCTGTGGTTGTTGAAAGGAATTCGAGGAACAAAAAAAGTTGGGAACCAATGTACCATTTCTTTGATTATAAACCCTCAAGCAATGCAGAGATTACATGGCAGTGGTCCTACTGGTCCTGGAAACACTAGAGGCAATATTGTAACAGCACAGTGGGAAATAATTTAAAGTGGCCTTGGGACTCCTCAGATCAACGATGATGAGTGTACTGCTAGGGAGTGGCAAAGAAGGGGAAAGGATTTGGATTCCAAGAGCCAAAGTCCCAACCACTCCCTTCTCAGCAGGAAAGGCAGGCCACAAATTAGCCAGTGTTAGTTAGTACTCTTTAGTCTGAGCAAAGTATTTTGGAGGCAAGGACTCCGGATTACAGGATTTAAGGCTGCAGGGGCCCTTAGAGGCCATCTAGTCCAATTCCTTCATTTTATGGATAGGGAAACTGAGGCTCAAGGAGGTTAAATAATTTGCCCAATGTAAGGGCAAGTGGGTGGCTGCCCAGGGTGCTCTCCAGAAGAGAACCAGGACCGCTCTGGAATACAGGTCACAAGTCCTAAGACTGGCCATCTCCTGATTTCTCAGCTGGTCTCTATCTCTGCCAGAGGCAAAAAAGATTTCTACTTCAGAAAAAGAAAAGATAAACTTCATTGAAAGGAGGGGAATTTTTTGTGAGCATGATTCCTTCTGATGTGGCAGGCCACTGGAACAGGGTGTGGCAGCATTCAAGCACCAGGGGAAATGGGGATCCCCGTGCATAAAAAAGAGGCACAGCAAGTTGTCTAATTAATTCAGACAATTACATCTGAAGATAGGTCAAAGTGCTGGTAACTTTAAGCAACACAAGCCCACAACAGGCTACCTGAGCTATTTATGTGAAGACTGGTTTAAACCAGAAGCTCTCGGTATGACCATCAACTCCAACGTCATAAGTTATTGTTTTAACGAGCCATTTACCCCACTTTTAATTGCCATATCAACTATGGAAGTAACAGAAAATTAATTTAGGGATGTGTCAAGTAATGGTCTAGTACAGAGCACTAGATTTGGAGTCTGAAGACCTCTTTAGATCCCCATATGGAATAAGATGGCCTCTAGGTTCCTTTCCCATCTTATTTCCAATGATCTTTGTAACTATCTAAAGCAAGTCCATAGGATTTATGAGGGCTGGTGCCTCCTGAATGAAGAGCTGATACCCAATGGATTGGTGCCATTAAATCCATCACCAGAGGAAAAAACACATAGCCCCTTAAATCAATAGCAATTAGGGAAGAAATGTGTCTCTCCTTAGACCGTTTTTTCCAAAAACTATTTAACAGAAATATCAGTCAGGAAGCCAGGGGTCATAACCGCAGGAATAAAATCAATCACAGCTTTAGTATCACAAAGATATAACACATTAACATTGCATTTCCAATCCATATTTATATTCCTGACCAGTAAGCATTTTTATTGAGCCTTTATCATGGGCAGGCCTCTTAAGAGAAAATGGTGGATATTACAGACAGGCAGGCCTCAGCCCGAAAAACCCATGCGGCCACTATCCCTGCCACACCCACTCATGGTGTGGCAAGTGAGTCATCACACTGCCATAGACAAACCGTTTTGTTCTGAAATCGAAGGACTTCAGGTTTGAATCCTACCTCTTCTAATGAACTTCCTAAGGCTCTTTCCAGGTCTCACATTCCATGATTCCCCTACCACTTCTATTTCTAAGATAATTTACAAATAAACTTTTCTGGCCCAACCCTGCACAGAAAGTATGGACTTTTTTAAAAGTAGAAACTCCAGTTCCAGCCCTCAAGGAGCTCACAATCCATTAGGGAATAAATGCACACACTTCAGGATGCTCTTTCATAAAGAAAATGGGGAACTTATACCCTAAGGCCACAGGATGAAGAGATGTGAGTACCCTTAGCAATAACCTAATACTATTGTCTCACTTGGGGCCAGGAAGTGAAGCGACTTATCCTAGGGTCACAGCAGTTCAGAGTCAGAGATAAACTTTAAAACTCAGGTTCTCCCAACTCCAAATGCAGCACTCATTCATTCCACTGTACCATGCTGTTGCTTTTACTGCAGGAAAGTAAGAACGGTTATCATCAACCGCATTTTTTACAGATAAGGAAACCAAAGTTTTGAGGTTTTGTGGCCTGGAATCTAAGCCCTTTCCATTCCACCCAGTCAGCACAGGTAAGCCATAAATTTACTTGACCCAAGAAAGGAGTAGCCACTTGGGCCTAAATCTATTTGGAAGGCCACGCCTCTCCGTACTCTCTGAATTCATATACCCACTGAATTATAACCAATAACACCTCCTACTCCCATCTGAAACATCCTGTTAGGCCGAAGGCAAAACTGGCCCCGTCCACTGAAAATCAACCACAACCCTGCCTACTGCACCAAGGCTGGGGATAAAGAGGGAGTGCCCCGATACTGGGATCCATTAGTAAAAGCTGCTCCCACCCCATCAGACCACACAGAAGAAAAAAAGGTGAGAAGGAAAGAAAAAGGAGAGGGAAGGAAGGGGGAGAAAAGGAAAAAAGGGGAAGAGAAAATATAGGGAAAGAAAGAAAAGGAAGGAAAAAAAAGACGAATCCCAAGAACAGAAGGCTTTAAGCTACTATAGCAATCTATGCCAGCTGTTGGATTTCCCTCATTATGCAGCAATGCAACCAGACTAGCTCTCTTCAGTTACTTCCAGTCTTAAAAAAGAGGGGTTGCACAAAGAAAGCTAATAGAACCCTTATTTTAGGCCAATTACTTGACTTCGGAAACGTCTGTGCACTTTTTAAATGAATAAATTCTGAAACCCCACTTTGTAGTAACTTCTTGAAGCTGCCTTGGGCCATCTATCACTGCCACGCCCTTACCTCCCCTGCGCAGATTCCTTTCCCCTGGAACGCAGGGACCCTTTCCCCCCTGCTGTCCATCCCCTTCACCCTTGCCCCATGCAGCAGCCTGAAGGTGGGGTCCGGGGCCCCCCGTCTATGCGGCCTGCGAGCAGCTGAGGGGTTCAGATTGGACTACTACTAGCCCCACCACTGTTCTCCCTAGAAGTCCTGCCACTGGCGCGAGCCCTGTGCCCAAGGGGCCCCTAGCGCAGGATCAGCCCCTCTTCTGCTGCTCATTTCCCTTGGCCCCCTCCGCCTCAAAGCAACTCAGAGCCTCTTTGCAATGGCCTTTTTTTTTTCTTTGAAGAACTTCTCCCTCCCCGCTATAACCGAGGGACGGGAATAGCGGGAGGGCCAGTCCTTACCTGTGCCAAGCGCTGAGAGAGCAAGGAACTAGTCAGGGTTCAGGCAGAGCCGGGGACCGCTTGGGTGGGGTTTTTATCCTCTGCCACATCCTCAGTAGGAGTAGAATCCCCGCCCCGCCCCTCCCCGCCCCGCCTCCTCTCCCCTCTTCTCTTCTCCCCCTCACCAGGACCTCCCCTGATTCACAGTGACTCACTCACACACACACACACACACACACACACACACAGACACACACACACACACACCCCGTGGCAGGAAACATTGTGCAAAAACTTAGCTAGCAGGGCGGGGTTCCCCGGGAGTTCAGCTGTAGCCCCAACGTTCACAGCCTGAGTATCAGGTTCTGAACCCTCCAGCAAAACCTTCTTAGCTATTATTAGACATCAGGCCCGAACCGCGTTTCTCCGGCTTCTGCTTTTCGAAGGGCTACCCTCTGGATTTCTTGCCACCCATTCTTCCTTGCTTCTTTGTCCCCTTCTTTGTTCCACATTACATCAAGTTTAGAGACCTGAGAGACGGGGGGGTGGGCTGAAGGAAGAGGGTAGGGGTGTGCTTGCTGTTTGTTAACGAATTAGTTGTCTCCCAGTTTGGTTAAGTAGTTTCTCGTTTTGATATTGTCAATGTTAAAAGCAGAAAATGGAGTTGGTTGTTCCAGGAAACATAAATCTTTATTCCCCCTGACCTAAGGCTGCTGGCACCCTTCTTCTATTACTGTCTGCAAATCTATTAGCTTAACCTTAGACAAGGCAGTTCCCAGAAGAAAGTCACGGTGCATTATCAGAATGATCCCATGAGCTTGCTGCAGCACTTGGTGCTTGGCATATCTGTCTGCCCTTTAATATAAAGAAGTGAGTGCATGGAAAGGAGTCATTGCGGGCTTGGAAACATCAGATTTTCACATTTGGGCAAGCCCTGGCAATACGTTGCTGCAGCACTCAGCCAGAGTTTAAATAGGGTGGGTAATAGAACTGTTCCTGGCTCATTGGAAATAGAAACCTCGAAGCCAAGTTTCCAAACTAGAGGAAACTCCTTTACTCCAGAGTAAGTTTTACTCATCACAATTTCCACTTCTCCCTGAGAAGTTTCTGAATTCTGTGTATATGCAGTGGTTTCTGCAAGCAGTTTTTATACATCTATGTGCTATGTATTCTGGAAGTTTACAGTCTTGGAGGATCTGTTGATTCTGCAAAGTTGCATACAATTTTGGCCATTGGTTTAGTTTCAAATGTCAGTCCAGTCCCAATAGTGGATTTTTTTTCTCCCGCCTCTTAACACAGTTGTTATTTGCCAGTTATTTCCCTACTCCCTTGACTTTGCCCCCATTTCCCTAAACTCCATCTCTCACCATTAGTACATTGTTTGGACACTGTTCTCCTCACTTGGCAGCCAACCAGTAAACAACATTTTTGTTTGATTTAGCAACCAGCCATTTTTCTTCTCAATTTATCTAAAAAGCTTCTGGTAAAATTATTAAAGGTCTTGTCACTACCTCACCCATTTGAATGCTTCCCTTTTTCCTTCCTGATTTTCATATTCAAGTCATTCTTCCTTTTCTTCAAGGTTTTTTGGTCTTCCATTCTCATCACCTCTTCCTACTTGCATATATTTTGTCTAGATCTATCTTTCTTTCTTTACAGATGAGTTTGGAACCCCATCTTAGAATCATAGCATGTTAGAGTTGAAAAGAACCTTAGAGAAGATCTAATCCAACTTTTTCATTTTACTGATGCAGAGAGACTCAAAGTAACCGGGACAAGGCCAATGCAGCTAGTTAATATAAGACAGAATTAGAATTCAGACCTCTTGTCTCTTGTCTTCATTTACTTCTAGGTATTTTCCCACATGGCTTCTAATGCTGCAAGTATTCTTCCCAGATATTAAAGGTTCTTACTTTTTTAAGAAATTTCAAATCCCTCCAGAATATCCCATGAGGTATTATCTGTGATAGACCTTAACTGAAAAATTTAAAGAAAAAGAAAACATAAGGTCACATCTCTGATACTTGAATAACTCTAATATAATTCCTGGACTGCATTTTTCACTCTGAAACTTAGACTCAAAGGCCTTAGGGCAGAGAGTATGTTTATGCACCTACTCAAAAAGTAGTGTTGAGATAAGGATTGTCAGCTCTCTGCCAGTATCACTTTCATAAAATAACAGGCTAGTGCTTTTAGAATCTCCTTTTTCTGACACAAGGCCTTTCTAATCCCTTGGACTGGTAAAGAATTTTGCTTCCAATTGCATTGGTGATAGGAACTATCAAGAAAGCATTTCATTCAAAAGATATAATGTATGAGACCTCAAAGATTTAAAAGAATATCTCGATCCATACTTAGTTGGCCATCTGAAATATAAAGCCCAATGTAACAAATTAAACAAACTCCTATTTGTCAATAATGATCTGAACTTGGAAGGATGGGGATATATGGCTTGGCATCACTAATTTGCGAAGTTATTGACAATATGAGTCAACTCTTGAATTTTTTTTGAACATAGAATCATGGAATTTTATCAGTCATCTAGTCCAGTGGTTCCCATTTAGTGGTTTGTGATTCTCTAAGAAGTTCATGCTAAAAATTCTTTAATAGTCCTTTGCCTTCAGTAGTAGATTATTGCCCAGTTATGTCACAAAAATATTTTTTCTGTGACAATAAGAATATGCACATTTGAAACATTATAGATTTATTTCCACGGCTATTTGAAACTGTCATGATCATGAATACATTTTGGTGTTCATGCAGTGATTATATCAGATTTGGCTACTTCTAAGTGCTCTGTGTTTTTGCAGTTTCTCAGCCTGTCGTCAAATTGTTTCCAAACCACCATATGGGTTCAGCATTCAAGCACAAGCCAGTTCCCAACATTTGAGGTCAGACTCATGTACGTTCTCCCGTTTGTATTCTGTACACTTCACCAGAGTAGTTCCCCTTGTTTTGCTCTGTTACCCTATAATCATATGTCATAAATTGTATCATCATGTGATCTAGGTGTTATAAATGTTTATGTTCTTACAGCTAAATGTCAAATTGTTTGAAAATCAAAGTATGCCCCAGGCAAACACGTTACAAGCCATCTTGAAATCATCATGGGCTATCAAATTTGTTCTGTAGAAATAAACTCTACATTGCCTTTCATTGCAGGATTAAGGTTGTCTTCCAGTTTAAATTTACCCTAGACTTATGTTACTATTCTTTCTGGTGTATTTTCAAATTGTTTGGTTGGCAACATTAGTCAGTCATTCAGTAGTTTCTCTAAGAATATAGCTGGCATACCAGTGGTAGGAAAGAAGGAAGTTATGTCTGAAGAGATTCTTTCCTTACAAAGGTTAGTTTATATTATTTATAGTTAAGTATGTTATTTATAATATGAAAAATGAAGCAATACATGCAAATGAACTTTAAGTACGTTGATCATTTAATGTAGCATGTTATTAGTCAGTAGAAAAGTAAATATCTAGCTGTTCATTTTCATCAACTGGTTAGGTGGCTAAAATTTTTTAAATGATTTTCCATCTCTCAGCAAGAAAGCTTACAAAATTCTCCTACCATTTTCTAACACATTTGCATGAGCAAGTATTTTTTACTTTATTCTTGTTTTAAATCAAAATACAGAAATAAACTCAACGAAGAACCAGATATAAGACTATTTATTGATCTGCTGTTGTCAAATGCTGCAAATATTTGTTCAAATAAAAAAATCCAGTTTTGAAATGAAGTTAATTTTATAAACATCTTCCAAGTTTTAACTTAGTTCAGTAAAATGTAATTTATATCCAACAAAATCTATAAAATAAAGAAATTTAATGTGAGGTCTTGCATATTATAGAAAGCATATGAGGTCTTGTTGAATTACCTCTTTCATTTCTTACAGAATGTGCCACAGAAAATATTCATAATTATTTTATGATTAGTTTTGAAATTTTACATTTGGAGTTTTCACAATTAAAGGTAGAGTGAAATTTTCTATTTTGTAGATTTTAATTTGGGAGTTTGGGGGGCAAAAGTTATCATTGTTATTGTTAAGTACTTAAGGACAACTCTAAAAGAATATCATGAGAAGTACATTAAATTACCCTGTGGGTTTACAACATTTTGTTGTGGTTGTTGAGAGGGGTTCAAGAACAAAAGACTTTGGGAGCCACTGATCTACTCCAACCCATAACCAAAAGAAATGCCCGGTATTATATACCTAACAAATGGTTATCCACTCTCTGCATCAAGACCTCTAATGAAGAGGTACTCACTACCTGCCGAAGCAGCCTCCTGGATTGTTCTAATTGTTAGGAAATTCTTCCTTACATTAAACCTCAATCTGACTCTGCAGCATCCAACTATTGCTCCTGGTTATGCCTTTTGGGACCAAACAGAACAAACCTAACCCTTCTTCTGCATGATCCCCCTTCTTTTATGTTTCTTTCCAGAGGTGGACAGCTGTTTACTAGACCAGACCTTATATTATATTCATTAATATGCTATCTCTCATGGAATTCCTCAGAGAATTTTAGGATTGGAAAAGACCTTTAATGATCCTCTAGTTCAAGACCATCAAGATGCTAAGTGGTACAGTGAAAAAGTATTGGGCTTGCAATCAGGTAGACCTAAGTTCAAATCTTGCCTTAGGTACTTACTAGATAGTAGGTAAGACACTAGTAGACTAAGTGGGCATGGCACTTAACCTCTCTGAGCCTCAATTTTCTTCATCAATATGAGAGGGATAATAATAGGATTGTTGTGAGGATTGGATGAATAAACACATGTGAAGCATTTTGCTTAAGTGTAGCAGAGAGCTGGGTTCATGCCCTGCCTCTGCACATATATATGACCCTGAGCAAATGACTACATACTCTCAGTGCTCCAGGTAACTAAGACTTTAAACAGCACAGAAGGTGCCAACCTGCATTGCTAGAGAGAATTCTCTATTCAGATGAAATCATAGTTCCAATTCCTAGCAAGAGATGGAAAGGGGAGAAGAATACTAGATGTGGTGGGCCTGCATCCATAGGAAAGCATAACCCTGTGATTCTAATTATGTCCGAGAAGCAACATGGGGCAATAGCTAGGGCACTAAACTTGAGATCAGGAAGACCTGGGTTTAAATATCTCGTCAGGGGGGCAGCTAGGTGGCACAGTGAATAGAACACTGGCTCTAGAGTCAGGAGAACCTGAGTTCAAATCCAGCCTCAGACACATAACACTCACTAGCTATGTGACTCTAGGTAAGTCACTTAACCCCAGTTGCCTCACCAAAAAGATAAATAAATAAATATCTCCTCAGAAGCTTACTAGCTGTGCAACCTGGCAAGCTTCTTAATTCTCTGTACCTCAGTTTTCTCTCTTCTAGTTCTAAATTTATAAATATCTTTCTCTCTCCAGTATCTTCAATATCTGTCCCTTCCATGCTGTACCCAGCCCACCTCCCAAACACTGGATCCTTCTCATGCGATTCAAACATATCTGGATCTCTCCTATCTTAAGAAACAAAATACCATTACTGGACCCTGTTGACCCTTTCAGTTACTGTCTCACATTCCTTCCTTTCACTGTGAAATATTTTGTACAAGAGGTCTGTTTCAGCTGCCTCCATTTTATCACCCCTCAGCCCCTCTTAAATACCATGAAATCTGATTCCTTTCACTACCCACTGTCGAAACTGCCTTCTTAAAGGCAACTGCCTCAAAACTTCCAATGCTTTCTGCTTTTATTCTCCTTGACCTCTCTGTAGCCTAAGTCTACCTCTTCCTTGAAATTTTCTCTTCTCTTACCTTCTGTGAAATTATACTATCCTGATTCACTATATTTTAAACCACTTTTTCTGTCTCTGCTCTGATTTCTTCTCCTACTCTCTAACTTTACTTCTATCACAATATTCAAGATATGGTTTTCTGCTTTTCTTTCTATGTAATGTGTCCTTCAGTGAGTTTATCCTTTTTAGTAGTTTTAACTATTACTTTGACACCAACAATTTCTGAATCTATCAAGAGCATTAGCCTCTTGTTGGAACTTCATTCCTACGCATTCAACTGCTTTCAGGACATCCCCACTTTTATACTTACCATTATCACAAACTCAGCATACCCTAACTAGCCTTATCTCTTCCATATCAATCAATCATAAGGGTTGATTAAGCACCAGCTATGCCATACATTGTGCTAAGTTATTAAATCAGCTTCCCTTTTCAATTTCTTCATGGCATCACCATTCTTCCAGTCATTCAGACTCAAAATCCATGAGCCACTTTCAACTTCATTATCTCCTTCACCTTCTATATCTACCCTGTCACTAAATCTTGTTAATTCTACCTTTGTAATATTTCTGAATAATTTGTCCATTCTCCAGTCTTTTATCCCTTAATGTCAACTGTTGAAAGTTTCCTGTTTTTCAGTCTTCCCATTTCTCCACACTCCATACTCCAATACATGCTACAACATTCTCTTAAAGAATATAGCCTCTCTCTGTTACCTAGAAGATCAAGATTAAACCCTTCCATCTGGGATTTAATATTCTCCATATTCTTGGCTCTAGTTTACATATCTAACATTATCTCCCATTACTCTTCAACATGTATAGACTCTGCAGTCAGGTTTCTCGCCTCATTTTCTTCTCCCCAGGCCAGGATTGTCATCAGCTTCACCCCTTTGTTCATGCTGCTTCCCTTATCTAGGACCTGCTCTTTCTCTAAAGTTAGCTACCCCATGGTATTGTTATGGAATTTTAAAATTTCCTTTTATTATTCAGAATTCAGAGCCATTCCTCCTAGAAATGTTGGTTAACTGTTTAAAGTTTGTCCCTGACCAAAATATGACTCATTGAATAATAACGTTAAGGGAAGATCAGGGCCATATGTCCTAGTCAAGAGGTTGTTGAACTGAACAAAACCTGTCTCATGGGATGTGAAAATTTTGTAGAGACTTAAATATTCCTTACATAAGAAGGCAGAGAAAAAAATCTCAGCTGTCGGTGATCCCTTGATGACATGTAAATCTTCCTCTTTAATCAGCCAATTTGTCAACCCTCTAAATGTAGTTTAATCTGAAAGGTGACTTAGTTTCCCTAAGGAGTTTGTTTGATGACGTTTGTTTCCTTAGTGATATATGAAATGGTGACTCTATTTAAATAAGTTTGTTCAACTTTTATGACATTAAAGGAAACATGCTATTATGAATCTCTTTTCTTTAAGTTTTATGGTCTAAGAGCAAACTAGCCTGCTTTCATCCTATCATTAAATTCTGAGCCCCCTCCCATCTCTGTTCAAGATAAAAGGTACAGGTGAACTAGCTCAATGAATTGTCCATCCAACTGCTTCTCACAGAATTCTTTATAAACTTGGTTTATCCTTTGAAAATAATTAAGCCAGGTTCTTTTGTACTGGACATAGAACAGACACTAAATACTTTATTTATTGAATTACTTTAAGTTTGGGATCAAACCTTTCTATAGTATTCTAGGGGAACTAGGGGTATTCCGGGAAGACTGGTACCTCTGGTGTAAGGGCCTCTCAACCCCTTTTCAGGGTTTTTCTTCTATCTTTGGTATCCACCTGTCACCCAAATGTCACCTGTGGCTCCAAGAAGTTGTGGCATGAGCAGTGGCCATACCACAGTAAAACCATCTCAGGAGACGTGCTAAACCAGGTGGAGGATAATCAATAGTCCTCAAACCTGTCGATGAGTTGGGGAGATATGTACCCCAAGCATGTGAAGACATCCCCCAGTGGAATGAGAGGATGAGAACAATTTTTTCCAAGGGCCATCAAGGCAGCTGAAGCAGGCGCTGTGGAGCACTTAGAGCAGACCTGCACAACTTGGCAGTAGGTAAGGGCCAAAATTAAAACAGGCCAAACTTTTTTGGGCCACAGATAGGTTTTTAGCAGCTCACTTTCCAAGTAAAGGTATAAGTAATGATTAAACTATTTTGCAAATAAACCATATGAAAATAAAAGGGGAAGTTCCAATTAATATCAATTAATTACTTATTATTTAAGATTTGTATTTATCATAAAATCACATTAATGTTAAAAAAATTACTTTGCTAAGTGCCACAAGTTCTAACACATTTTTCAGGTTTTCTTACTGTTTATGCTTAACTAATGGGACATATTACACTTCTTGTCAGCAACCAGTTTATCGTACTTCGGTATCATGTTTGAAATCAATTTCTTTTAGGAATCTGCAAACTAACCTTAGTAGCTGCCTCATTTTCTGAGTTCACTTTCTTGAAATACTGTTATTTCCCACTGAGATTTTCAACAATTTGGATGCTTTAATTTGTTTTTCAATTGGTGTCCAATTTGCTTAAGTCAGGATGTTTTGATTCAAAATGGCGACGAAGATTGTATTCCTTTGGAACAGCTATTACTTATTGGCAGACAAGGCACAATATTTTGTCTCTTGCATAAGTAAACAAGTATCTATTTGTCTACTCCAGATTAAATACTCTATGTTCTGATTAGATCTTCCGCTTCTTTTTATCACTCATTTCACAAAGTCACCCCAAAAACTTTAATGTTAGAACCAAAAAATCTCCACAGCAACGGCTCACAAAGAAATACTGAACAGAGTGTCTGACCTTGAAGAGTAAGCCACTCATGTTACTTGGAGGGTGGCTGTGAAGCAAAGGAGAGGAAGAAGCTCTTGCATTGTTGCTACTCATCACAGCTCATCCATTGCACCCTAAGTCATCATCAGTTCTCTTGACTTTTGTCTTGCCACTGGACTTCGATGACTCGGGAATAGAGAGTAAGGCTGGTGACTTTGTGCAACTCTGCCTCACTTCAATCCAATTCATGTGGAAGTCAAGACATCACCCTGATGTCGTTGCTCCTCCTCAAAACTGAAGGACAAACAACAGTATTCCAGGCAGGGATAAACTATGGTTTGATAAAAGTCTAGGACAATGCCCTTCTCTTTGGTTTCTAAAACCCCTTGTAATGATGTCCAGCATCCCATTGACCATTTTAGCTATGACAGCACATTGAGCAGAGAGATCAGAAAGCATTCTTTGCTCTAGTGATTTCCATATCTCTTTCCTGAGTCATGACTAGTAATTGTGAACTTCAATTCAACTAATAGTTATTAGGGACTACTATGTGTAAGGCTGAGCAGAAGTGTCAAACTCCTGAGGGGTCTGAACCAGATTTAAATATAATTGGGAAATGTTTAACAAAATAAAAATACATACAATCTAGATAATGTTAATTTGTGATTTTCTAAGTCAAAATGTAGGTCTGCAGGGATCCGTTTCTATTTAAGTTTGATGCCAGTGGTATACAGAACAGAAAGCAGGACCCAAAGCTAGGAAAATCTGAGTTCAAGTACCATCTTTTGACATATACTGGCTGTATGATCCAGAACATTAACTTAACAGTTAACTTTTCAGAGCCTCATGTAACTAGGACTATACATCACAGAATAGTTACTGATCTGCTTGAAGGGCATTTCCTTATGGAAATTCTCCCATACTAATGAAATCACAGGTGTTGAAAGAATTACACCTGCTTTATGTAGGTTGGAGTGATTTCCCTTTAAGGGGATGGGGGAACAATTCCTGGGATTATTATTGGTTTGGCTTCCTTACCACTGGAGGCATAAAATGTCCAACCCATAGAGAATTGATGTTAGAGATTTTAGGGAATTTCTGCTGCCCAGAAAAATGCCTTTTTGACCTCGTGCGGCCTGTGATGGGAAGTTGAAGGGTAGTAGCCATTGTATTTGAATTAATATTCTTTTTAATTTAAGGAACGGTATCTTTTTTCATTTATTATCAGTATAGTGGCTTTCACAGTATTTTAGGGTCAACTAAAATCTCATTGCATTTTAACCCTGAGCTTGAATCACTGGACTGACTTCACTTAGGCTTAGCTCATAATGACTGGTCCTAACCAAATATTAAATGGCACCTGCCCTGTAGGAGCTTACACTTTACTAGGGGCATATAACAAGTGCATACATAAATAGATTCAAAGTCATTTTAAGTGGGAGATTGCAATAATAATCCGGAATGTTCAGGAAAGGTCTGTGATTTGAAGGAGGCTAGGAGCTATAGGTGAGGAAGGAGTGCATTCTGGACATAGGAGAACACTTACGTAAGGCACAAAGCTGGTCTATGTAATGTCATGTTTGGGAAATAGACAGCTTACCATTTGGCAGGAGCAGAAAGTGCATGAAGGGGAGTAATCTGAAATAAAACTAGAAGAGTAGGTGATAGCCATATTGTGGAGGATTTTAAATCCCCCTCTAAAGATTTTATATTTTATCCTAGAGGCAATAGGGAGTCAATTAAGATTTTTGAGTGGCTAGATCTGTGCTTTAGCAATATCAAATCGGCAGCTCTATAGAGGTTGGGTTAGAAAGGAGACAGTCTAGGAGACCAATTAGGAGGCTACTGCAATAATTTAGGCAAGGGGTGGAAAAGGACTTGAACTAGGGCAGAATTTCTATGAGTGGAAATAAGGGGAGGATGCAAGAGATGTGCCCAGGGAGAATTGACAAGACTTAACAAAGGATTGGATATGGGAGGAGAGGAAGAGTCAAGGGGTCTCTAAGGTTGCAAGCCTATTATAAGTATAAATTAGGCCTGATTCCAGGCCAGTTCTCTATTTAATGAGCCACCGAGCTGCCTCTGAACGAAGTTCTGGAGTTAAGGATAAAATCAGAGAAGGAGTAGCCTGTAGAGAGACAGGAAACTTTTTCAGAGTCTCTGTAGCAAAGTGGATGCTCATAGGATTTGGAGTCAAAAGTCCCACTAGCTTTGGACCCAAATGAGTTTGGACACATCATTTGAACATTTTGGGGCCTGACTCTCTTCAGATATAAAATGGGGATAATAATACCTGCATTATGTATTTCACAGCACTTTGGTGATGAAGGAACTTTGTAAATTGAAAAGCTCTATAGAATTGGGAGCTATCAACATTTAAAAGAAAAAAAAGTTTATTGACGTCCTTTGCTTTTACACTATAGTCATATCCTGATATACTCTCCCTCATTGAAGTTCATCTTATAACACAGAAAAGCAGTGAAGCTAAACCAAATTATTAGAGAGACAACGTCTGAAAGCACATGTCCTATTCTGCACCTGTGGTCAATGTCCAACCTTTCCACTGAGAGGTGTTCAGCATGGTTCATCCTCCATGCTCTGGTATTGAGGTCAGTCACTACAAATAATCAGTTACTTTTGAGTGTTGTTTTCGTTGACATTATTGTAATCATTGTTTATTTTGTTGTCCTAGTTCTGTTTATTTTACTCTACATCAGTTCTTACAAGCATAAACTATCATATTACATTATTAATCTCATTAAATTGAGATTCCTCCAATTTGGAATAGGCTTACCTCAACCTACATTTACTCAAAGCACATTTGAATGATCTATCAAGGAAAAAACAATTGACAGTTAATTAATAATGTAAAGAAAAATGCCCATTTCAACTCTGTGATCGATGACCTAAGATTTCATAGGACTTCTAGGAAAAGCAATGTAATAGAGAGAACACTATCTCAAGGGCCAGAAGACCTGGATTCTCATCCTAGCTCTTCCATGAAATAATTATGTGAATTTGGGAAATTCACTTAGCCTCCCTGGACCTTCCCCTTCCCCCTATCACTAAATAATCTCTAAGGCCACCCTGAGCACTAGCCTTCTAGGATTCTATGTTATGATCTAAACATTTAAAATAGTTGGTAGAAGTGTCATATATTCAACACTAATATTATGCCGGCAGAATTTCAACTTCCTGACACCTAGACATCTGGATTCCCTGAGCCAGTCTTTGTTTGATGTATTTTTAACTGGGTGGGTGTTGGGATTATGTTATAGACAAAAGGCAAACCAGATGGTTGTTATGCTAATCATCACTGGCCAAATTTTTAATGGGGTTTTTTTTTTTGAAACATGAAGTTGGGACCAGATAATCTTCATTCAGTCCCCATGCTGCCCTCACTTCCTAATTTGGGGACGCACCAGATGACTTCATAGGTCTTTTACTTCTCCAGTTTCTATGAATCATCGGCTATAGCAACTAGGGTGGGGCAACAGATGTCTCCACTACAAATATATTGTAGCTCAAATGGAATGAGAATAGATGGACTGTTGGAATTGTAAGAGAACCAGAGATCCAAGAGTCCTTCAGGGGATCTTCTGAACGCAGATATTGTGTTAGAAATTTCTATTCCTCTATCTTAGAACTTTCTGTACTGTTTAACCATTACGTACCACTTTTCTGTTTGTAAACTGCTTTATGATCACTTTTTTATGGGATGGGTAAAATGCTGATTCCAGTTACAGATGGAAATCTCTGTGGGTCCAGATAACCAATTTCCCTCCAAGAAATGTCAGCACCTATCAGTTCCCATAAATCAGGCAAAGCTCAAAACAAATACATATGTACTCTCTAAGAAAGGCATTTAGACCTTCAATCTAGCTCACTGCCTTCATGATTATTTCATGTTATTGCTTAACCATGAAAGAGAAACTCTGTTTATTATCTATCTGTACATTCATAGGTGCAATGCCTTTTTTTCCCCCTAAAAACTATTCTTGGCAGTGTGCTAATAAAAAATAGAAAAGTAGTAGTAGACATATTTTGAAATAATTTGTTATCAATTATTCTTGCTTTATTGCCAGGTGATTTTGGGTAAATCACTTAATTTCTCTGGGCCTTAGTTTCTAATGTGTAAAATTAAGAAGATGGGTTAGATGTCCTCTGCAGTCCTTTTTAGCTCTAAATCTATAATCCCACGAGTCTACGAATGTAAAAGCTGAGAATGACTACAATGTGTTGTTTTATAGCTCATCGTGCAGTACCAAAATATGAAATGAAACAAAACTTTGGACATATATAACATAGTCACTTCACTCAACTTGAACTACTGAATGACATCTACATGGTGCTGAGAGAGATATTATTATAGTGCGGAACTAGAGGAGGGAAAAATAGGCAGACAACTAGACAATAACACGCAGGGGAGTCAAATAAGGGGTATTTTTCAAGATGACTTTTTGTAAATGCACATGTAACAGGACTTGAACCTTTACTATTGTTGCAAGGCTGCCTCTACCAGCCTCCAGTCTTGCCTCTTCCCTCTAGACATCTTAAACCCATCATGTCCAAAAGTGAACTCATTATCTTTCCTCCCCTCTTCTTAAGTTTCCTCTTACTGTCAAAGGCACCACCATCTTCCCAATAAGCCAAGCTTGTTATTGCTGGACTCCTTGCTATTTTTCTCCTCTCTTATATCCAATCTGTTGCCAAGTTCTGTTGATTCTACATCCCTTCTCTCCTCTGACACAGCCACTACCCTGGTATGGGCCTTCATCATCTCAAGCCTGAACTATTAGGTTGGTTTCCCCATCTCAAATCTCTTCCCACTCCAGTCTATCCTCCACTCAACTGTCAAGTTGATCTTCCTAAAGGGCAGGTCTGACCATGTTACCACCCCCACCTTTTATTCAGTAAACTCTTGGGGCTCCCTACTGTCTCCAGGATCAAATACAGAATCCTGTGTTTAGCATTCAAAGTCCTTTGTAACCTGCCCATCCCAACCTTTCCAGTTTTACACCTTACTCACCTCCACATACATGATGACCAAATGATTCTCCACTCTTTGCTATTCCTCACACAAGGCACTCCATCTCTTGACTCCAGGCTTTTTCACTGGTTCTCTCCCATGTCTGTAATTCTCACTCTCTTCATTTCTGCTTCCTGGCCTCTCTGGCTTCTTTCAAGTTACAACTAAAATTCACCCTCCTCAAGAAGCCTTTCTTAATCCCCTTAAATGCTAGTGACTTTTCTCTTACACTACTTCCAATTTATCCAGAATTTATCTTGTTTGTACATAGTTATATTTGCATGTTGCCTCCCTCATAAGATTGTAAGCTCCTTGAAGACAGGAACTTTTGGGGTTTTTTTCTTTGTTTTTGCATACTCAGAGCTTAGCACAATGCCTGGCACATAGCACACAGGTGGTCATTACTTCTTAGCTGAGTGAAGTGCTTTCTTGAGGGTCCTCTGAGCCGGAGGGTAATGTGCATGGCCTTTAATGGAAGGGGAAGATTTGATAATGAAGGAAATTAGAAAGAAAAGAAGATACGTCACCCACACCCTGCCAAAACCCCAAAAGCTATGTCAATGGCATATGCCTGAGCCCTACAGCAGGGAAGAGGTGAAGAAAATTTAATCGCCCTAATTCCACTAGAAGTATTGTCGATATTTGGTTGAGAAGAATGGGCTAAGGGGGCTGATAGCTGCCCAGGTAGCCCTTTTGTGTGCCATCTGGCCTGGGTAGGCAATAAACTAAGTGTAATGGAATGGAATAATGAGCATCAATACAGTGCCAGGCACTGTGCTAAGAACTTTTTACAATATTATTTAATTTGATCCTCACAACAATCCTATTTCACAGCTTGATGAATAAAATAAAATAATTTTTATCCTGTCATTCAAGCCTGTTAAAATCTTAGTTCAACTGGCCTTAATTCATACCACTCTCCTTCACACACTATGTTCTAGTAGCTACTTATTCCCAGTCTCTCCTGCCCAGGCAGTGTGGTATGGTGGAAAAATACCTGAATTTGAATCTTGGCTCTGCTACTTACTACCTATGTGACCTCAGGCAAGTCAACCTCCTTGGACCTTAGTCTTCTCTTTTGCAAAATGGACAAGATGGTAACTATGGTCCCTTCCAAGACAAGAAAATCTGTGGTCCCCATACCGGAAAAGTTTTCTCCCCACATCTCTTCCTGTTGAAATCCTTTGCTTCCATTCAGAGCCAGCTGAGGTCTCATAGCTTAATTCTTTCCCTGTAAGTGATCTCTTGTCTTCTCAAATCCCTTTTTCTACTCATTTGGACCTTTCTTTTGCAATTCATCATAATTTGGGTTACAGTTATTTCTGTATTTGCCTCATTGTTTTAACCAGATTGCAAGTTTCTTTATGGCAGGAATTGTCTTTTTAAAAAATCTTTGCTTCTCCCAGTAGCTTGCATATAACAAATACTTAATAAATGTTTGTTGAACTGAATCAAGTTGTGTGTATAAATTAACAAGATCTACTCCAGAAAGCGTACATGAAAATTAGCTTCATTACTTTATAATCTCATATACATAATCATATATGATATAAAGCTATAGATGTAAGTACTCTCATCCTTCTTGACTTCTCTGTAGCCTTTGACACTGTTGATCACCCTCTTCTCTTTGACACTCTCTTCTCTCTAGATTTTCAGGGTACCACTCTCTCCTGGTTCTTCTCCTATATACCTGACCACTCCTTCTCAGTAAGATCTTTATCCAGGTCATGTCTGCTGAAAGCGGGTGTCCCACAGGGTTCTGGCCCTCTTCTCTTCTCCCTCTGTATGAGATCACTTGGTGATCTCATCAGCTCCCAATAATTTAATAACCATCTCTATGCTGATGACTCTCAAATCTAAATTTCCTGCCCCAAAGTCTCTGCTGATCTCCAATCGCACATCTCCAACTGCTTTTCAGACATCTTGAAGTGGATGTCCAGTAGACATCTTAAACTCAACATGTCCACAACAGAATTCATTGTTTTTCCACCTCAAATGCTCTTCTCTTACTATAAAAGATAACCTCATCCTCCCATTCCCTCTCAGGCTCACAACCTAGCAAACATCCTTGACTTCTCACTGTCACTCACTCTCCATATCCAAGCTGTTTCCAAGGCCTGTCAATTTTGCCCCTGGAACATCTCTCTCCTCTGATATTGCCACCACCTTGGCGTTAGGCCCTCACCACCTCACACCTGGACTATTGCAACAGCCAGCTGGTTGGTCTTGAGCTGTAAGTTTCTCCCTACTCTAGTCTATCCTCCACTTAGCTGCCAAAGTAGTTTTTCTAAAGCACAGATCCAATCATAACACACAATCTCTCTCTCTCTTAAGAAACTCCAGTGGCTCCCTATTTAAATACAAAATCCTCTGGCATTCAAAGCCCTACATAACCTAGGTTCCCCCTCCCCCCACCTTTCCAGTCTTCTTACACATTACACTGTCCCCTCCCCCATTCTCCTCAATACAATGACACTGGCCTCCTTGCTGTTCCTTGAACAAGATATTCCATCCAACTCCAGGCATCTTCACAGGCTGTACCACACACTTCATGTTCTCCTTCCTTATATCTGCCTCCTGACTTTCCTGAAGTCTGAGCTAAAAATCCTACACTCAGGAAACCTTTTCCAATATCTTTTAATTCTACTGCCTTCTGTCTGTTGGTTATTTCCTATTTATCCGTATATAGTTTTTTTCTTTTTAAATGTAATCGTTTGTATGTAGTCCCCTTCATTAGATTGTGAGCTCTGTGAGGGCAGGGCCTGTCTTTTGCCTTTCTTTGTATACCCAGCACTTAGCACAGAGCTTGGCACACTGTAGGTTCTTATTAAATATTTGTTGATTACATACACATACATGCATATACACGTACATATGTGTTATGGTATCTACAATGTACATGTTTAAGCATAAGTTTGCCAGTCTTGAAATTATCTTTTTCCCCACCATGGCAAATATTTGTGATTATTTTATACTTCTTTTCAAGTTATGCTCTAAACTAGTTACTAAGTTACTAAGATTTAAAGATCTGTACATAGACATGTTCAAAATGACTCACCAGGAACAGGAAGATCACATCCCAAAGGTACATGCTTGTCATATTGCGAGATATACCCTAATACTGAACAAACTCCACATACAGAATAGCCTAGAGCTCTTTGGCCAAAGGGGCAGCTAGAGGAATGGAAAGGAACACTGCAAATAGGACCCCAGATGAAAATCTTCAGATTTCAGGGTGCCAAAGCTGACCGTGCTAAAGTCATTTCTATGCTCCCTAACTTTTGGATCTAGGATGTTCTATAATTCAGAAGTTCCCCTAACCATAGGACCATAGGGAAGGGACTTTAGGGGTACCTCATGTTAAAGGCGAGGAAAGTGAGGCCCTGGAAAGCTGGGTGACTTGATCAATATCAGCATCATTTCTAAGGCAGGATAAAACTGGGGCAATACACCAAGCCCTTGTGCAGATTTCTGCTGAGAACCTGATGGCTAGAGCTGAAGGGAAACAGCAGTGGTGTGTGTGTATGTGTGTTCACAAGTGCATAGAAGGTTAATATACAGGTGGTGCTTCAATCATGCTAGTGGTGCTAATAGGAATGGAACAATGATCATAGCATTTAGAGCCAGAAGGGAACTCTGAGATCATCTATTCTAGTGGTCCTCAAAGTATGATCTAGGGACCATGGAAGTCCCCAAGACCCTTTTAGGGGATCCTTGAGGTCAAAACTTTTCATAGTAATGTTGATGTTTTAATTTCTTAACATGGTAAATATAACTCATAACTAATGTGGCAGGTATAATTCACATAAACAAAAGCTTTTCGCTGGTGAGGAGTTCTCAGTAGCTTTTAAGAGTGTAAAAAAGTCCTGAGACCAAAAAAAATTTGAGAACCGCTGAATTCTAGCCCAATCCCCTGAATGAGAAGCCCTTATTCCATTTCATTTTATAGCATTCACCTCTCAAGCTGTACTTACTATGTCTTACCATCCTTTTGTTATTGCCTTCCCCTTTAAGGTTATCTCTGTTTAACCAGATTTAAATGTTGTGGTAAAGATAACCAGTGCCCTCTTGGCCTCCTCTCCCTCTAACTCCCATCTGACCAAAGAATGTTTTTGATGATTCTTACTTCTCCTTGTTTTAAAGGGACTTTGAAGATTAGAGACATCTTAAACATTTTATGGACTTAAAATAAGCAAATCAAACAAAAAACCCAAAGGACTTTTTCCCCCTGAGGGACATCTCATTCTTAGGAAGTCATTTTTAACCCTCTAACTGGTTCCGTGAATATAAATTTTTACAGTTCCCAAGAACAGCTTCTACCTTCACCATAACAAGTGACACCTCCCCCTTTGCAGCCCCCAAAAGACTGCTTTTGTCCAATATACACTATCTCTCTGGATTGGCTGTATTATTGTAAGCCAGTCTGATCTGGTGCAGAGGTGTCAAACACATGGCCTGTGGGCACTATGAGGTCCACAATACTCCCGAGAGTGGCCTCACTCAGAATAAAATGTAATTGGGAAATATCTAACAAAACAAATAAATATATAAACGTGGAGCTTCCTAAGTCAATATGCAGTCCTACGTGATCCTTATGTATAGTCTAACGGCCCCCCATTTTTATTTGAGTCGGACACCACTGAACTGGCACACACAGAAACAAGGGGTTTTAAAGCCTGCTGCTTCATCTCCTGTGCTTAGTTAGACTGAAGTAATAATGAGGCTTCACGTCATTGCCAAGGCATGGCTTAATAACCGAGACTGGCAGCCACTAAAATTGGGAGAGCACACAGAGAATTCTGATGGCAAAATCTTCTTCAGCCATCCTGACAGAGCCTTCATCCACAGTGATCCCAATATGAGCTTTCTTATTCTTTGCTAGCTAACCTGTAAAGTACTGCTGTTCCCATGCCCCTCTCCCCACACTGTGTGGCTGTCAGCCTAAAATTCTGAAAGCCCGTATTTCCTTAGTTCTGGATTTGAATTATGCCTAGTGCTAGCCCCCTCTAGGGACACTGGGAGCCTCCTGACAGCAGACTCAGCACTCTCTTGTATGTGGAATGACATTTTAGCCTCAGGCGGTTACTAAGTTACTCCTTAAGAGTGAAAGTTTTCTGTGGCAAGACTGCTGCACAAAAGAAGCCAAAATGAATTAGAGACTGACTGGCTTACCACTTTATTAGCTTCACAGCATACACAAAGAAACTCAGCCCTGCAACTCCTTATTTTTTTTTCCATTTTGAAAATCACAAGATCCTTATTTCCCAATTCTCTGGGGCTGCAGATTGGAATTGGGCAGAAACTATTTCTGGCAGCACAGAACGACTTTTTGGCCCTCGACAAACTGCAATGTGCATCACTTGTGGTGGGGCAGAGGGTGGACATTATACTTGCAAAATGTGTTCAATTATTTATTTTTCATATTAGCAAAACTGCTGTTTGCTCATCCTTGGGACCTACATAGTCAAAACATATAAAATACAAAATAGGTGTTCATACAGCAAGTCTCTTAGTTGCATTTTTAATCTTCCAGTTCAATTAAAATGACCATTTCTCCAATTCATCTTATTTATAGTGTCTATCCACACTATTTTCCCTCTCCCAGTCAAAATGGAGGATTTTTGTACACCATTATAGAGAACTATATGCTTTTTGGGGGGGAGAGCTTTCATTACACATTTTGCTCTCATTCATTGCCCCCCAAATTTCAGCTGACCAGTGGAAAAACCACATTTCACCAATGTGAATTAGTATTTTTCTAGGAGCCTATGTTAGGCAGAGGCTGGTTGAAGCACTAGTTTGAAATCCAAGTACTTCATTCTTATTTATTTTGTATCTGGCTACAAGGAAAAAAAAACCAATGACTGAAAGGTATTAAGTTGCCTTCAGAGAAGATAACTGCTTTCCAAAATGCTAATGCTAGGATGCAACCTTACCTATATGCCCTTTCCTTAGGTCGGAGATAGGCATATTTCTGTTAACTAATAAAAATGACAGACCACGTATTCCTGTCCAGAAGAAATACTAAAATAGAGCCATTTCCAAACTATTGAATTTAATGCAAAATTGTGTTTCTAAAGTGAAGTGGATTCCATAAAAATGCATTGGGCAGAGCTGTAAAACACTAGAACAGTATCCAATTCTAAGGAAGGGGAGAGTAAGTTTATGAAAATAGAAGGCCTGGGGAGGAGCAGAAACCACGTTAATTACACATTCTATAGTACAACTTCTTAGTTCAATTCATTAAATGTGTATGACTTGTCCAACACTTACCACAGTGTTGGGCACATAGTAGTAACTTAACGTTTATTGATTGTTCTAAATGTTATAAGGGGAAATACTTTGAGTCTATAAAATTTTTAACTTAATGTGTTTACTGTATCTCACCAGGGAAATTGGACACATGAACATGCCAAACAAAAAATTGTGAAATAACTTAAGTACCAAATGATACAATCTGTGTTATGACTTGAAAGGAAGCAAATCAACAATGGCTAGAATGGTCTGAGAAGGATCCATAAGCTGAATCTCAACAGACAATGATAGAGAGAATTACAATTCAATTCAACATATGTTGGACTCCTTACTTACCAGATATCACCTATATAAGGAATGTCACAGGTGAGGGAACTCCCTCTACAAATGCAGGTCTGCACTTTTTCTGCAACTTAAGAGTCTTCAAGAGTTGCCTAGAACACTGACAGGTTAAGTAATTTGCCCAGGATCACAGAAGTGGTATGTGTCAGAGATGGGACTTGAAATGTGGCCCTTCCTGTTTTCAAGGTGGGCACTTTGCTTTATGTCACACTACTCTCATTTATTAAGCACCTCATAAATGTTAGACTTTGGAAAGATGAAGAGATGAAACAGACCCTGCTTTCAGGGAGCTTACAACTTAGTAGTGTGGTTGGTTGGTAGAGAATTAGACATAAAAGACTGACTAAAAGTGAGAAAATGATCAGTGAATAGGTCAGAGTAGACATATTCAAGGAGTCAGGTATCACTTCTGGGTAAGGAAGGAAGGGTATGATTCATGAAGGAGATAGCACCTGAACTAGTCCACAGAAGTTGAGATGTCAACAGGCAGAAATGAGAGACTCTGTCCCAGACACCGAGAACACTATGTGTTAAAAAAAAAAAACATAAAAAAGGAAAAAAGCAGGACAAAATTTGGGAGTGGTCAGTGAGTAGTCCCGTTTGGCAGGACTATAGGATCTATCAATCAACAAGCATTTCAAAGCATCTTCTCCATACCAGGCCCTGAGCTAGTTATTGGTGATAGACTGGACCTGATTTCATTCGTTTAAGAACTCTCAGGGGAGGATACTCCTGCAGATACCCTGCCTCTGCAGATGCACATCTAGATCTGAGCAACTGAAAGCCTTAGAGGACTGCCTTGGGTCCTGAGAAATAACTTGCCCATGGGTCATGGCACGGTGGGCTCACAGGACACCAGTAGCCAAGGGGAATTGGAAAAGGCTCCTAATTTCCATTCCGCCCTCCCAAAGGGTATTTGAGCTGGCATTTAAAGGAAGCTAGGGATCTCAAGGGGCAGAAAAGAGCATTCCAGGAATAAGGGACAGCCAGCGCCAAGGCATAAACACAAGAGATGGAATGCTGTGCTCACAGGGCAGACGTGAAGAGAAGTTCTCTACAGGCAGGCAGGAAAAGCAGGGTGGTGCCAGACTGTGGAGTGCCTTGAACATCATGTTAAAGAACTTTTTTTCCTATTTCATAGGTAAATAAGCAGTTCACATGAAAAAGATTTTTGGATTTTAGGTGAGGGGCATATTGTAAATGGAGAAAGCTTTCCAGGAGTACATCACAATCTAATGTTCTCACTATACTTTGTTCTATTTTATATATTTATAGTACAGTACATGATTACTATTATTTTAATCTCGCTATCACTTTTTTCAATGGGATTCAGATAGATAAGTCAGTATCCTGTTATTATTTTGTATTTAATGCTCTATGAATTATTGCATATAATTTTTCCTCCCCCTAAAATATGAGTATTCCCCAAGGTTCTATAAGAAGCTCTTGGCTTTCTCTTCCATGGCTCCAGTGATCCCTTTAGTACAGAGGCCTCTCCAGTTCCCAAATCTTTTGCTATACTTTTTCCTAAAGTGCCAGTCTTCTATTTCAAATCGTTCACTGGATATCTAGTCTACCTTTATGACCCACTGGCGCCAACTCATCTTGTTTAAAACCGAAATCAGCTTCCTCCCATTAAGCCACTCCTTACCTAATTTCTGAATCACCATTCTTAATAGTTCCAATGCTAATAACCTTAGCATCAGATAGAGGCAGTATGGCAGAGGCCTGGCCTTGAAGTTGGAAGACCTAGGTACTGTGTGGCCTTAGGCAAGTTAAGTCACAACTTTTCAGTCCCTTGGGCAACTCTAAGTCATAGACAAGTTAACAATCTACACTGGTGAAGGTTTCCAAACTAGGAGTTCCCCACAAAATTAAACTTCAGGTCTGAACCAAACATACACACACATAAATACATTGTTGGAATTATCTTTTATAATTCCCTTTTTTGTCCTGCACATGTGATTAGGTGCTATTTTTTTTTATTAAGTTTTGCTATTTCTACCTTTTCTTACATCTGGTCTGTCATTTCCAGTCCTACTGCAAACACTGTAGCTCAAATGCCTACATCTCTTCTCACCTATTTTAACAGATTCTTCTTCTTCTTCTTTTTTTTTTTTAAAGTGAGGCAACTGGGGTTAAGTGACTTGCCCAGAGTCCCACAGCTAGTAAAGTGTTACATGTCTGAGGCCCGATTTGAACTCAGGTCCTCCTGACTTCAGGGCTGGTGCTCTATCCACTGCGCCACCTAGCTACCCCTATTTTAACAGATTCTTGATAAATCTTACCTCTGGTTTTTCTCTCCTCTTCAAGCCATACTCCACAGAGCTATCATTATGGAGAGGGAGCACTGTGGGCCTGTCTTCCTCATGACTCTCAGCAACCTCTCTTGGCCACCTCCCACAAACAGGCATACGGATCCAAAGCCTCTCAACATGGCAACATGCCCTAAATTACTGGCCCAGCCTTCACAGACATCCTCAAGTGAAACCAGGCCAGCCAACCCCCCGTCATCACTTTGAAAGCCATCTACCCTCGGACCCCAATAAACGTAAGAACCTGGGGAGTAACAACGCTTCCAGCCCACGCACACAGTCATCATCCTGGAAAAGCAAACCGTTCACAGCTGCAGCCTTTCAACTGTGGCTAGACGTGCTCATAGTCACATCTATCAAAGACACAGAAATAAAAGGTTTTGCCACCAAAGTCCTTGGCCCTGTCAAATGATCCAACACCAGAAACTAATAATTTTATCAGTGGGAAGGACATAAAAGAACTGTTCTGCTAAGCTGCTGTACTCTAAGGACCATGACAGCTTTCCATTTGAGTTGCAGCTAAAACCTTCCATGTGTTGTCCTCCCATTACAACGTGAACTCCCTGAAAGCACGGACTGTCTTGATTTTCTATTTCTACCTCCAGTGCTTGGTGCACAATAAGCACTCAGTGTGTATTCTTCCTTTCCTCCCTGTCACGTCTCACTTTCATTCAAAAACCCAGTGTCCTCCCCAATGCCTACCAAAATAGTTTCAGGGCAAATGAAAATCTGGTGCCAACTTACCTTTCCAGATAGTCTTAATCCCCTTACCACTTCCCTTTATGTATCTACATTCCAGCCAAATTGCACTATTCTTATTTCCCATTTCTCATGCTATCCTTTACTCTAAGGATTTCCCACTGTCCATTTCTTCCTTCAAGTCCAACTCAAATGTGCCCTATTCCATCATGATGTTCCTGACTCTGTACTTTGCCTGGCTCTCTTGGTCTAGAGGAGATCTGACATCCTCTGACAGATAACAAAACAGACCCAGGAAAGTTAGGTAACTTGCTTGAGGTTGCATCGGTAATCCAAAGCAGAAGCAAGATTTGAACATGATTCTTAACTCCAAATCCAGTGTTCCTTTAACTACTTTGCATGATACAGGGTGTCCTAAAAGTCTTAGAGCAGTTTTAAAGCTTAATGGATTAAAACTACACTAAGACTCTTGGGACACCCCATATATATTTATCTATGTGCTGTAACTTCCTGTTAGACTGAAAGTTCTTGAGAGTAAGACTGTCATTTTTCACTTCTGAATCCCCATACCTTGCACGTAGAAAGTGCCTAGCCACATTTGTTCATCTAAATTGAAGTGATGGAATTTTGTCTGTATGCGGATTTCACAATCTGCTTTAAGGCACAAACATAAGTAATCTTAGAAATATTAAATACTTTACCATAGTCAATGATACAGTGTCTGTTTTTAAGAAGAGAAAACACTGGGGCAGCTAGGTGGTGCAGTGGATAGAGCACCGACCCTGGATTCAGGAGAAGCTGAATTCAAATCTGGCCTCAGACACATAACACTTACTAACTGTGTGACCCTGGGCAAGTCACTTAACCCCATTGCCTAGCCCAAAAAAAAAAAAAGAGCGAGAGAGAGAGAAAAAACACAGGCTTGTAATTTTCCAATTAGGTTCAAAATCTTTAGATATACTATTAAATATTGACTTTGAAATCACTGTTCCTGTCCTAACCAATTTCTGAAATAAATAAAAAAAATTTATGCAAACATATTTGAAAGTACAACAACATTCTGAAATGATAATTCTATAATCTGCCTAAGAAATTACAGGAAAAAAATTCCCATTCATTTACATTCAATTTTCAATTCAATATGTTAAGTGCAGTATTCAGTAACAAAAATACACAAATTTAAAAAAAAAAAATTGCAAAAACTGATTAGTCCCTGATGCCAAGGGGTTTATAATCTAATAGGAGCTGCATACTATCAAAAAAGAAATACACAGCTTAATATAGAATCAATCAAGTCTCAATGGAAAAAAAATAGAGTGCATAATACATGACCAAAAAGAAATACTAATGCTCAGCAAGAGGTAACACCAAAAATTTTTTGGGTATATTTATTAGATGGCTACTCAGGACTGTATTTAGTTATACAGAAAGTTAAGATAGTCATTTTAAAATATTTATTTTCAGAATATACATGCCTCCTAAGAATTTTATTAAACATAATATGGTAATATGTTAGAGGATAGTCACTCTATCATATAAATAAGTCCTTTAAAAAATTGAAAAGCTCAATCTTTTAGCTATTCAGATAACTGAGGAAACACTGTATAACTAGCCTCAAAGAGCAAATTCCAAGGGATTCCCTGCCCCACCCTTAGTTAACTGATATGACTCACAAACGAAATATTTCCAGAGTGTGACCACAGAATGAATTAAAAAGGCTTAAAAAAATTTCAACAACAGCTCCATTATTAACAGGATGAGGAAATGATACATTAGGAAAACAAATTTATCAACAATTATTTAAGTTAGTTAAAATGCTTTGTAAATTGAAATCAGTTTATATGAGAACTAAGATTAGTTGAATTTTTCCATGTGTAACAAAACATACAATGTGAACATATTAGAATACAAAACTTTTATCTTACCAATGACAAAAAAGTGCTCCGGAAGATGAGTTTAATATACCGGTAACAAATTAAAACATGTAAATGTACTCTACATGGAATCCAGTTTGGTCCCATTTGTTGTCCTCTTTCAAATTTAAAAAGTGGTCACAGTAATCAATGTCACAATAAATGACTGCAGTCAACCAAAAAACCCTCAATATTCTGAACTTTACAAATCACACATGAACAGAAGGTCTCTTTGAAATCACAATACTCAGAAGGGACTAAGGCCAAAACATGCTTGAATTTTTAAAGCCACCAAACCTGTGGAACCAGAAAATGTTCCGTTCTTTTTTACAAACTTAAGGTTTTACAGTCAGATAATGTAACTTGCGAAGAAGGGTGTTCTGTGTTACTTGATTTTAGTAGTGCAACTTTACCAAGTGTAAACACTGGTGATCAAATTCTGATTTATGAGAAAAGCATCTATAAAAAAATATCTTGCAAAAAATAAATACCCAACAACAACAACAACAAAATGCCCACAACATAGTCCATCTAGTTCAATATCCCAGGTCAGACACTAGGTATAGTAAAAGACATTTTTTAGAAGGACATAATCTTACCAGAGTTAACTTTTAAAATTTAGGTGTACAACAAAATATTTTATGATGTTCCTAAATTTATAGGATTTAGAGCTTAAAAAGGCCTTAAGAAATAAATACAAGCTTATTATTTTACAAAAGAGAACACCTAAGTGATTTGCTAATGGTCACAATATAAGGAAGAAGTAACAAACCCAGATCTTCTGACTGGAAATCCAGATCTTCTACTGTATCATGCTACTATTCCAAGTGATGCTAAATACTGAGTAAAGCAAATATTTTCCTACTTAAACTCTTTCAGGTAAATCTCGAGATAAAACCTGATTACTTTTCTCATTTATTTCATTATCTTAAAATGGCAAAGATGAAAACCTTTTCTAACTGCAAAGGTTATGAGAACAAAATTCCATCTTATTTTACAACATGTATTGACATGGCCAAAGTTATTTTTGTCAAAGCACTTTGAATAATATCTATAGAATGAAAAGGTCTTCTTTTGCTTTATGGTTTAATAAATTCAGTGACTTAAAAAATCCGCTGCCTTTTGGCATGAGTTCCTGCTGAGTACTGAGGCACATTTAGCAATTGTGAAGAGAGATGATTGTTTTCCAGAAAAATCTCTGGTAGTCCTTCCAACTGCCAGAATAAATATCTCTTAGATATATTTTTCCCTGAAGCATCTTTATTTTGCTATGACTGTCCTCACTGAATTGGCATTTTCCACTATATTGACTTTTTATGGCTATTTTGCTTCCTTTTCTTTGGAACCACGCCTTCTTTTTCTACTTGCTGAGCAGGCAGGTTACTGCTCTTTGTTTCCGCAGTTATTGGATTCCTGTGGCCAGGAACAGGCACTCTTGTTCCGCCAACCTGAAAGAGATGAACAAGTATAACATGCTGCAGTTCAAAACATTTACAATCAATCCACATTCTGTGGCTTGATAATTTCTAAGAAGGTTATTCCCTCTGTAGACTATATCTATTCAATGTGAAAATCTGAGGCTGGTTTCCCTCTTCTACTTCAGTCTGCTTCTGGCCTCCTCCTTTTACTGTAAATTAGCAAGAGAATAGCAATGTTTTATTTCGACACAGCTCAACATTCCTTGAATTCTTTTTTAATTGAGAGGGTTAAGAAAGGGAGGTTGGAAGTACTCCTCTCTCTTATTTCCAAACAAATGCGTGAGGATCTGAGTTTGTTTTGAGAAACAGGAGGGTTTTAAAATATTTGCTCCATTACAAAAATGAAGCTGGAGAGAAGGGGAAGGAGACGGGAAGAAAAACAAGCAATTTAGAACTAGAAGGGACCTAAGAGATCATTAGGCCCAATCTCATTTGACAAAAGAAGAAATGCAATGCTTTGTCACACTAAATGCACTAAACAAATGCTTGTTGATTGACAGAGAGTCTAATCAACTAATAAATGACAGGACTAGGACTTAAAGCCAGGTCTTCTGGGTTTCAAATCCTGTGCTGTTTCTACTACATCCAACTCAAAAAGAGAAGGAGAAAGGAAGAAGAGAAAATGAATAGATGAGCAATTAAAGGAAGAGAAATAAGGTGAGAGGATAAATCTGAGAAAATAAAATAAGACAACAGGATTGGAAAGAGGAGAAAAGACAGGGGAAAGAGAACTGAAGGAGTAAAGGAAAACCATGGAGAAAGGAAGATAAAAGATAGAAAGAAAAAAGAGAGGGAAAACAACCACATATTCAAAAGCCAAACGGAAGTTTTCAATTATCCTTACCACTGTTTCCTACCTCTACAATCCCCACTCCACATCAATTTCAATATTTACCCACTGTATTTACAGAAAGCAATTTAACCAGATTAATGACAATTTTTAAGGAATATGGAATTTTTTAAACGCACTACTATGTGCTTACTTGAATGAGTTCAGGAAAAAAAGACATAGGGCTTTCTATCAGAAACCAGGAAAGTCAGTTAGCAAATACACAATTGTTATAACTGAAATCTTGTTAGACTCAAATATAGCCCTAAAACCAGTAGTTGGCTGAAGGGTTTTGGATAAGATCAGCGTTTGAACCAGGAACACTATAGGTGGAAGAATATAATCATTAACTCATATTTGTAGGATACTTTAAGGCTTACAAAGTACTTTTTCCTCACTCAAATGTGTGTTGTTATTCCTGTTTTACCGATGAGAAAATGGAGGCTCTGAGAAGTTAAGGGACTTGCCAATGATCACTAAACTAGTCAGCTTCTAAAGCAGGAATCCAATCCAAGTCTCCTGATTCCACAGATCTATCCAATATATCTCACTGACCAGGTCACTAATAGGAAAGGAGTCATAACAAGGTATAAGAGAATGGAAGAAATCAAGAGAAGAAATGAAAATGAGAAAGTCAATACAAAAAGGAGATCTGGTAAGAGCTAATGTGGAGGTACCCTTTAGGGTCATGGATTAGGCAGCATCCAAAATGTGAATTAAGTTGAAAGGGACTGTGCCCTTATATGAGATCATACTGGTAGCTGAACCATTCATATAAACACTTAATGTACTGCTATATCATTCATTCATTCGTTCAACAAACTTATGTTAAGTTATATTGTACAGAACACTGTATTAAGTCCATAGGAGATACAAAATGTAGCTTAGTTGTGCTTGCCCTCACTGAATTTATAGCTATAGAGAAGAATAAGGTACAGGCACATAGATTTTACACATCATAGTATATAAAACACTTATTAGACAGTTACAAAACAAAGTGTCATATGAGGTCTATGGAGATTTAGGAAGACTTTGTGGAAGCGATAGCATTTCACGGGATAGCTTCAAGGGATATTTAGAGATCATTCTAGAAATTCAAGATGTCAAAGAATTGGAGGATGTATATTCTAGATACAGTGAATAATGTAAGAAAAGACATGGATGTAGGAAAGAGTAGGAAATGGTCAGGATGCAGATAGTAGTCTAGTTTGGCTGGAGTACAGAAGACATGAAGGGGAGTTAATGTGAGATTAGGTGGAAAAGCAGGGGGTGGAAAATTGTGGAGATCTTATATGCCAGATCAAGAAATGCAAACTTTAGTGGATTAGGCAGTAACAGCTCAACATTTTTTTGTGCAGGGCGTAACACGACCAGTGACATGCCATAAAAGTATATATGGTAAAGTCACTTGGTGTTTAATATAGGCAATCTCTGAATCACTTTGGCATAAGAACAGGCATGGATTCATATATCTACACCACCTGAATTTCCACCCCAGCCTTCCTCCCTTCTGCTTTTGGGGACACACATTTCAATTAAACAAACATTTATTAACCACCTGTTGTGTAGAGGTACTCTGTGCTAGGCACTGGAGTTATAAATATAAATAATTACATAGCTCCTCTCTCTTGGAACTTGCAATCTAGTAAAGGGATAAGACACAAATGTCAATTTAATAAAATTATTAAGCTCTTACTGTATGCAAAGTTATATTCTTCCCAAAAGAGTTTAAAATTTGGCAGATGGATATAAACTATATAAAATAATCATAATAAAAACAATACATCATAAGCACATTGATTAAACAAAAAGGTAAAAAATGACAGTCTCTATAAACTGAAATTTATAATTTGGTAAGAGGATGAGACATGTATACAAATAACAATAATTCAAGTTAGAGTAGTCAAATGGTACTGGATGAGAGATTATGGAAGAATGATCACTTTTATACCTGGGGAATCAGAGAAGGTTTCACAGATGTGGGAAGACCCAAGCTAAGTCTTGAAGAGGGAAGAGGATTTCACTAGAGCTGTGGAAAGAATCTGTTTCAGGCAGGACTGCTAGAATGTACAAATGCAACAAATGGAAGAAGGAACAGGATAAAATCAGAGAACTAATGGTACCATTTGAAAGGAACATACTGTATAAAGGGGAATAGTATGAAATAAGATTAAAAAGACACTTTGGAAAACAAAGACAAAATGTTACACACACTGTCAGATGTGGCTTTTGCCTCATTTGCTTTGGATTGTTTTTTTGTTTTGGGGTTTTTTGCTGCTTTTTGGTGAGGCAATCGGGGTTAAGTGACTTGCCCAGGGTCACATAGCTAGTATCAAGTGTCTGAGGCTGGATTTGAACTCAGGTCCTCCTGACTTCAAGGCCGGAGCTCTACCCACTGCTCCACCTAGCTGCCTCTAGATTAATTGTTTTTATTTGTTATAAGTAAGGTTCAATTTAGATGTGAAAGAAGGGCTATTTCTAGAAATGGCAGCACTGTTGAGTGTAAGGAAGACCTGAATTTGAATCCTCTCAAACACTTCACCCTTGTCTCAGTTTCTTCATCTGTAAAAGGAGGGGAATAATGGCACCTACTTCCCAGGCCATTGTGAGGATCAATGGAGATAACATATATAAAGCCTCTCTGTCACCTTAAAGAACTCTGAGGCCTAGCCATTAAAAACAAAAGGCATCATAAAATGTTTCAGTAGTTTAGAGCTGGCTAAGAAGATGTTTTCCCTTGTAGGCCCTGGGGAGCCACTGAAGAAGAGAAATAACATGATCAGGTATATCCCGGGAAGATTACTATTGCAGCAATGAGAAAGATAGATTGAAGAGGAGGAGTGGAGAAAAAGATAGATGAAAGACTGAATTAGGATAGGCTGCAGAAATAGAAAGGAATGGATGGATAGGATCAATATCAGAGATAAAATCAATAGGACTCGGAAAGTGAATGGAAATGTGAGAGAGTTAGTTATAGTTAAGAGTCAAGTCAAGAAAAGACTAGGCAAGATGGTGGAATAAAAGGAAGCACTACAGCTGAGCTCTCCTCCAGCAACTATTCCATAAAGACAGAAATGCATCAGATCAAGTCCTGATTAGGAAATCCCCCCTACCCCCACAAAAAAAATCACAATGAGTTATTTTTTTAACTCAGGTCAGCAAAGGAAGACAGACAAGAGAGGTACAAGGTCACTGGGGATGGGGGTCTATCCAGGAATGGCCGCATGGAGCCTTCCTGTTCAGAGATTAAATGAGGGCCTGCCTGCTGCTGTGCCTCAGGGCAGAAGTTACATATCCAGCACAGAAGGACCTGAACTTGTGCAGATGCAGGAACAGGGGTCAACTAGTAGCACTCTGCCACTCAGTACCCTGAGATGGGCCTGAGATCTAGTGTGTGCTAAGGAGGGACCCCATATTTAGTAGTGGTTATACAGGCAAAGAGCAGTTGTGGGCCCTAGACAGTGTACTGAGCAATGAGCAATTATGGAAGCAGGGAACTCTGACCCTATGAATGGCACAGGACCAAGGTCTCAGATCAAGCCCCCCAGCCCGGTCTGAAGCCTGTAATAGAATAACCAAAGGTAGAACAGCCCAGACCAAAGAGGGGCCTTAAGTTATGTTACTCTGAACATACAGAACTTTCCAGTTGACAGAGAGAGGTTGAATCTAGCAGCAGTCTACTGGAGCTCCAAACCAGAGATAAGTTCAGTTATGTCTGTGCAGACCCAAGGTCGGAACTTGGAGCGCTCAAATCAGAAGAGCAGCGATAACACTATGTCTGGGATCAGACTGCTTTGAGTGCACTGAGTGTCTGCAGGTTGCCAGGCTGAGCTGTCCTGGAGAAACTGGAATAACACAGTACACAGTAAGCACTTAATAAATTATTGATGATTGACTGACACAGAAATTATGTTCCAATAAAATGTCCAGATCCTTTCGATGACCTGCTGCCAAGTCAAGCCTCCCTCATCTTTTACTTTTAAAGTTGTTTTGAACCAAATTCCCATTAAATTCTATCATATTATCTTCAGCCTAGTATTCTAGCCTGTTAAAATCACTTTGGGTATGTATTTTGTCATACAGCTTGTTAGCTAACCCTTTCAACTTTGTGTCATCTGAAAACATGACAAGTTTATCATCTATACGGTCTTTAAAATCATTGATAAAAATTATCAAGAGTGTAAGTCCAAATATAGATTGTTAGTGATCGTCTACAACGTGAAGCTCCTTTCAAGTTGACATTGAATCATTAAATACTCTGATCTAGTCATTCAATCAGTTCCAAATATACCTAACTGTACTCTATTTGAGGAGTCACTTTCTCCATTTCTTGTCCACAATGTGAAAAAGACTTTGTTAAATGATTTACTAAGATATATATATAAGCTAGACCTACAATTTTCCCTTGATCTACCATGCCAGTAACTCATCTGAAAAATATATTCGGTCAACTCATGGTCCTTCTTATATGAGTTCACAAATGCTATAAAGTTTAACAGAAGAGTTGATTTATAGACAAATGCTGATTATTATTATTAAGCTACTTCAATATCCTTTAATTTTGGAAAGAGAATAAGGGGAAAGCAAGCACACATTATGAATTTAACTGAAATGCTAACTTCTATTTTGATACTCTCTGAGATGGTTGGCCTAGTACTTAGATGTCAATAGATGACCATTTTCTTTTCTTTTTCTTTTTTTTAATAGTTCCAGTATTTGAACAGCTATCGTGGCAATTACACATAAATTTTGAGAGCCTCACAAATAAAAGACAAAAACAAAGTGGAAGCTAAATGGAAAAATGGCTCACAAGTTCTCTTTGGAAGTAAAAATAAAGAAGTTGGTAGACACAAACCTTTAAAGCACAGCAACCTGGGTACTGCTTAAAATACTACCCCACCCCCACTTTCCCCAACAAAACATAGCGCCTTCAGATTTTGTTACAGAAAGGTCTTAATATCCCCAGGACAGGGGTCTAGAGATGATTGTGATGTTCAGATATAAAAATACCACAGAAGTACAGAGCTGGAAGAGACTTTAGGGGCTATCTTATGCAACCCCCTCATTTTATAGAAGCTGAAGTTTACAGGCTTAGTGACTTGCCTATACTCACACTATTACTAAGTGAACCCAGACATAAAACACTTTTTTGCATTTACAGCCATTCCCAATCTTGCCCCTTACCTTTCCAGTCTTCTTATATTTCAATCTCTTCCAAACACTTTACAATCCAACATCTACCATTCCATCTCCCAGCTCTGTGACTTTTCCATAGCTGCCCTCCTTGCCTGAGATGCTGCTGACTGGCTTTCTTCAAGATTCAGTTCAGATTCTACTGTCTGCAAGAGGCCTTTCCCATTCATCACCCCAATCACTGCTCGTACCTTTCTTCTGAGATTATTTTCCATCTCTTCTGTATAAATAAAGTGGTCTACATATAGTCTCCATTAGAACACGAGCTCCTTTGGGCAAACATGTTTTTTTGCCTTTATCCCTAGTATTCAGCACAATGCCTGGCACAAAATGCTTAATAAATGTTTGCTGACTGACAATCTTTTTGACTCCGAGTCCAGTACTTTATGTATGATGTCATATTCTATCTGTTTATCTATCTAGGCCTTACTGCTATCTGAACATAATACCACCGCCTTGCTTCTTTCCACCCAGATCAGCACCCTCTGTATAGCACCTTCAGAACTCATGTCTCAGTTCCCAAGCAAATTGGCCCTTCCTACCCACCCCTCTCTCAACACCTTTGACCTCTTACTCTGGGCATAGTAACCAAATCAATAGTACCACTGATTCTAGAAAGGTGTGCCAACTGACTGCCCTAAGAATCAACTAATTCCATCCCTATGAGACCATCCTGAGGCAAACTGACCATTTAGCACCACTTCCCTATATGCACTGTCTTTCCTATTAAACATAAGTTGCTCTCTGAAGGCAAGAACCTCACTTTTTAAATAAGTATCATCAACATTTAGCATAGTACCAGGCACACAGCAAGTACTCAATAAATGTTTTTCCTCCTTCCTTCTTTCATGATATTCCCTCAAATCATCCCTCTTCCCTCAAGCTACTCAAATTCTACAAACTGTATATACCTTCACTCCACCTCAAATACACATAGAGATGATCACTCTTGAATGTCATCACCCACAAGAACTGATCTACTTCATTGATAAAGAAATATGAAACTCCTTTATCTGATCATAATACTTATCTCTCCCCATGTCTTACTCCTCCTAGGTGTGACCTCCAATCCCACCACCCTTTGATACTTTCCTAAACCATCACCATTGCTGCGTACGAATTGTTCTCCCTTCCCGATTTCACTTCCCTAAATTAACCTGTTGAACTCTACACAATGTCCTGTCCTATCGACAATGTCTGACCAAACTCTCATCCTGAATTATATCTGCTCTACCACTTTTACTCATGGGCTGCTGAACAAACCTAGAGAAAGTCACAGAACTATCCTAATTGGATCCACTATAAATTTAGTTCATCTAATCTCACCTGGGCCCCCATGGCAGAAAGGCAGTCTTTTTGCTTCTCCCTAACTGAACCTCTATTCCATTCACTACGGCAGCTGTTCAAACCTCTTCCATTTGGAAGTCCTTCACATCTCTTCCTGTCAACCTGTAAGCTGAGAATCTTGCCTCATACTTTACTGAGATAATTAAGATGTTTTGCCAAGTACTTCCTCTTCTCCCTGTCCCTTCTGCATAATACAACCCTTTAACATAATCTTTCATTATCTCCTCCTTTATACCATCCTCAGATGAGGAGGTGGCCTTTTTCCTTACTAAGGCTAATATCCCATATATTCTCCATTCAAGTCGATCCTACCTTTTTCACTAGATAATAACAATAATAATAATGAGTACTTATATAGTGCTTTAAGGCTTCAAAAGCACTCACTTGATCCTCACCACAACTCTGGGAAACAGGTGCTATTATTATCCCCATTTACAGATGAGGAAACTGAAGCTGAGAGAAGTTAAGTGACTTGCACAGCACTACACATCTGAGGCTAGATTCAAAAACAGGTCTTCCTGACTTCAGGTCCAATGTCACCTATCTGCCTTAAGACTGTCCCCATTTCCTTTCAGCAATACAATCATTCAGTCTCTTCCTACATACTGCTTCCTTCCCTGTTGCTTACATTAAACATGTATTAAGTACCTGCTATGTTCTAGGCACTGTGCTTAAGCACTGGGGATACAAATACAAAAAAACAAGATATTTTTTGATCTCAAGAAACTTACAATCTAATGGGGAAGACAAAACACAAAAGGAAGCTATAAAGTGTGGAGAGATGTTATAGCAGGTGTAGATATTCAAAATGGGGCCATGATGGAGAAATCAATCATAAAAGTCCCAAGCTAGTAGTATATAGCTAGGTGAGAAATCAGATGTCTGAGTTGAGGTGTCTCCTTAAATGGAGATTTGGAGTTCATAGCCCTACCCTCCAATCAGACAGGCAGAGGGTGGTGATGAAATTTTTCCAACATTGGGGCATGGTGGACAAGTCAGTCAAGAGGTTCCAAGGTAGTGCAGAGAGGGGAGAAAAGGGAAATGATGTAAGAAATGAGTGAAAAATGTTTCTTTCCATAATCTTCATTGATAGTTCTTTAAAGATAATCCTATAATCTGTGGTGGCAATGACCAGCAATAATAATAATAATAGTAATGATAGTTATTTCTACTACTCTACCACCATTACTCCTTTTTCTCCTTCTCTGCCTCCTCGAGTATTTGTGAGTCTCTTAAGTGGAAGAGGGATTAGACTTTTTGCTTAATCACAAATGACCTGGAGTCAAGAATACTCATCTTCCTAGTTAAAATCTGGCCTCAGACACTACTTGTATGACCCTGGGCAAGTCACTTAACTCTATTTGCCTCAGTTTCCTCAAATGAGCTGAAGAAGGAAATAGCAGTACCTTTGCCAAGAAAACCCCAAATGGAGTCACAAAGAATCAGACATGACTGAAAAATGACAGAACAACAATGACAAAAGGGCAATTGAGGTTAAGAACAAAGGGCAGACACTGCAGAGAAGCTGATTTCACCTTGGTATAAGGAAAAGTTTCCCAACAATTATAAACATATAAATGAGAAAATGGGCTACTTTTGGGGGAAATATGCTTCTGTTTGCTACAGGCTTTCACTTGAAAGCTGGGTGACTGACCACTTATAAGGAAGGACATAATTTTTCAGCTACAGCTTAGATTAAATGGGTCTGAGCTTTTGCACAACTCTAGAGATTTTTCAGGGGTTTCCTAGTTGAAAGAAGATAACAGAAACATGCAGTGCACACAAGTTAACAAGGTTTCTTTACTTCTTTTACCAGTACCCAGCAACCAGGGAGCAACTGTGGAGAAGGTGAATGTTGGAAGTAATTTAGGGTCAAAGACTTGGAAGAAAATGAGGAATGAAGGTCAAAGGATTCAATTCAACAATGGAGGAGAGCGTGTTTTTGAAATTGTAAAACTAAACTTAGGGTCAAGACTGTTAAAGAAGGAAAAAGATGTTACTAGAGAAACAGGGAAGGATTAGTGGCCAAAGTGAAGAAGGAGCACAGAAATATAAATGAGGCAATGGGAAAGGTAAAAGGCCAAGAGAATGATCAGAGGGCAATTTCAGGGTTCAAGAGGAAAAACTCTAGTGATCCAAAGTAAGAAACTCTAAATATTATAAAAATGTGTTATTTCATGTTATCATTCTATTGCTATCATCATTATAAGGCAATTCTTTTCCCCCCAGAAAGACTAGCTTCATTTTAAGAAAACATTTGGACCCAAATACAATGCTTTTGCCTTTCAGTTGATGAAGTAGCTGGTAATCTTAGTATTAAACTGTTCATTTTCTCTAAAAAGAAATAAGCCACCCCCACACACAATTATATGTTTGTCTGACAGACTATAATCATAGTTTCTAAATTAAAAAGAAATCACATACACCTACAAAGAACATAAATCTCTCAAAAATAGCTCTTCAATCATTATTATTGTTAAGATTGCTAAGAAAAACTTTGTTGTAGAATAGCATAAGAATAAGCATTTATCTGAGGCATAAACAAGAAGAAAAAAAACTAGAACTACAAATACAGCAGTCTTAAGTCAAGTGCAAGGTATTACAACTTTCCATTTTTTCCAATGGTTCTACCTAGTTAATCATAAATTAGTTATTTCTTAGTCAAGTAATCTTACAAGAACATAAAATGGATTCTTCATATCAAAGCAGGCCTCTAAACTAATGAAAATGTTTAAAGGATGCCACAAAAATACCTAATCATTGTGAATTAAGTGTATTTTTTATATATATGTGTATATATATATTATATATAAAATATTAATATTTAGCTTTTAAATTTTTATTTAACTTTATTTAATTTATTCAATTAATTTAAAATGTGACAAAATAATTTTAATGATTTACTTAATAATAAAGTTTATTTAATATTTAAATATATAATATTTAAATTTATTTACACACATGCACATACACACACGTATGTATGTATGTATGTATGTATGTATGTATGTATGTGTGTTTGTGTGTGTTCCCAAGGTTTTTATACCATCTTCTGAATACACTCACAATAATTTATTGATTAAAACACGGCAAAAAGATATATTTAATAATTTTTTAAAAAAGAACAAAGCCTATCTTTTTTTAAAAATGCAAAGTCCCTACAAAGTCTGTTTTTAAAAAAGGAGGAACATATGTTTTTAGGAACCTAAAATGAGCAGATTATAATACCTAGGCAATAAATCTGGTTCTGACTTTGGCAATTAAGGGAAAATGGGAACCCACTGTGTGTCACACAGTTTTGCCTTTCTGATAATGGAAGGTATATTGGCTTATTGGCTCATTGATCCAGAGCTGGAAGGAACTACAAAGATCATTTAGTCTTTCTGCTGGGAAAATTTCCATCTCCTTTAATTGAATCCCAAAAGGAATTTATCAGGTTGGTCCTTATATAAAGGATATCAAGTAACACTGGATCCAAGATTTAGAGCTAGAAGAAAGAAATCATTTAGTCCAATTACCTGATTTTGTAGATGAGTAAAATGATTTCCAGAGAAGTTAAGTAACTCTCTCAAGCTAGTAATACAGAACTAAAATTCAAAATCAAATCCCTTAATTCTAAATCCAGCACTCTTTGCACTATAAAACGATGTCACTTCTTTAAGCATGTAAATGTTAGTGAACATTGTAATTTATAAAATTTGCAAAATAAAATTACCTTTTAAGTATATTTTTAGTTACGTTTTCAACATGACACTTCAGTCCCAGTAACTAAGCTTGTTCCATCAACTGAAGTGAATTAACACTGTTTACACTACTTCCAATACTACTCAACAGGACTTTCTGTCAACAGAATTTTCACAAGCTGATTTTTAAACTTTGTAGAAAAAGAACAATAGTTAATTTGCATGCCTATATGCAGATATGACTAACACATAGTATTTCATAATCTTGTATTTTCAAATCCTGTATTTTCAAAAACCTTTCAGAATTAATGTTCCAAATATGAATCTCAGGTGACCCAATCTAAAATAGCAAATCCACCATTTGATTTCAAAAGACATCTTACCTTTTGCAGCTTTGTAGGGCCTTGAGATTTAGGTGGGAAAGTACAAGGTATTCTTCCATGATGGATATGATAAGGTAACAAGACAGTGGGATCTAATGGAACCCAGGGAACAGAAAGACTAGATGGTACAGTGGGTAAGCTGCAATGAGCTTTATGCAAATTATAGGCTGTTCTAGAAAATTTTTCATCAGAGTTTTTGTAGATCAAAAGTGAAGAATCTTCTGCTGCATGACTCAGTAAGTAGGAGCCTTCCTGCAAACTAAAGTAATACATGCATATTAATTACAACTCAACATTTCTGATGATTATATCAAATTCAACACCATTTTCTTAATTTTGATTTATCTAACAATCAAATTGAAAATATCTATGCAATTTCATTGATGAAACTTTATTTAAATACTGTTAATAAAATGCTACCTCCAAATCCAATAAAATAAACTATTCTTACTTTTTATTTAGTAATAATTATCTCCTACTTATCCTGTGGATGGCCTGCATGTACATATTTGCTTGCCTGTTGTCTCCCTCATTAAACTGTGCTTGCCACAGGCAAGACTGTCTTTTGCCTCTTTTTGTAACCCCAGTGCAGTGTAACACAGTGCAGGGGGACTGAATTGTAACCAGATTTTTTGTTTGGTTATAGTTTTCAGAGAGTCTAATGATTCTTAAAATGCTCTCTCCTTGATCTGTCAATTATTTTTGATAGCAGATGGCTTACAATTTCTTCTAATTCTTCAGTGTTCTGATTTTGTGGTAAAAGTTCTTGTCATCTTAAGGTCTATTCACGCTCTTCTATTTCTTCTCAAGGAGTCCCTTTACTTCATTAAAGTTTTCTACCTCCTGTTTTAAGCTCTTCATTCTCTTTCCAATTCTTTTCTCAAGAGCTCTAATTTAATTTTTTAGCTCATTAAAAAAATTTGACAAATATTAACACAAACTATACATATATATATATATATATATATATATGAAGAACAGAAAAGGGGAATTGCATATGAAACTGAATTTCTATTACACATCACTTTTAAAGAATATAACAAATTCAGAACATTAGTTCCAAAGATGTCCTGTCTATGTCTCCCTCAGAACTCCATTCTGTATTCTCTTTTGTGCATTTTGTAAGTGTTCCATTTATGCTATTTGCTTTCTTTTCTCCTTTTAATTATTGGGGTTATGTATAAGTACGGTCAAGCCAAATAAACTCACATAGTGATCCTGTGTAAAAACCTATTTCTCATTCTGTACCTCTAGTCTATCAGCTCTCTGACAAGAGGTGAAAAGCACATACTTCATTAATGATTCCTGCAAGCCATGGCTGATCAATGAACTGACCAGAACTCTTAAATTTTCAAAGTTCTTTTTCTTCCCATTGTATAAATCGTTCTGGTTCTGCTCATTTCACTCTTCATCAGTTCATACAAACCTTCCCAGGTTTTCATAAACTTATCCCTTTTCATAATTTCTTACAGTGCAACAATATTCCATTACATGCACATACCAGAATTTGTTCAGTCACTTGCCAATTGACAAGGTATAGCAGAAGGCATTACTTCAAATGGATCATTTTTCTCTTTCTATGGTTTCTTGGAGGTATAAATCTAGCAATAATATTGACAAGTCAAAAGTTCAGTGACTTTTTGGAACAGTTCCAACTTACTTTCTAAAATTAGCAAGACCAAGTTACATCTCCAACAACAGAACATTAGTATGCCTGTCCTCTAAGAGCCCCTCCAACAATCATTGTTATTATTATCTTTGCTAATCTGATAGTGTGAGGTAGAACTTCAGAGTTTTAAACAGCATCTGTTATTTTAGTGATTTGGAGCATTCCCCTCCCCCAATGTTATTTATAGCTTCTATTTCCTCTTCTGAGAACTGCTTGTTCATATCCTTTGATCTATTAGGGAATGGCTCTTGTTCTTACGTATCTGAATAAATGCCTTATATATCTTAGTTATCAGACCTCTTGTGAAAGAAATTTGCTGTATGTTTTTTTAATCAATAAGCTAGCATTATTTAACTCTTTCAGATCTGAAAAGAGTTTTACAAGTATTATCTCATTTGATCCTTATATTAACTCTGGGAGATTTTTACTTTTTTATTATCTTTATCTTTATCTTATAGATGAGAAAACTGAGGCAGAAAGAAATTAAATTATTTGCCCCAGGTCACACAGCTATTATGTGTCTAAGGCAAAAGGTCGAGTGCTACCTCAACCATCATAGATTGGACAATGGGTAGTCTTCCTACATAGTTTATTTCAAATATGAGTTATTTCAATCTTCTATTTATTCGGTTAATTTGACGTTTTTGGGTTTTTTTAGTAAATATTCATTGATTTTAAGTTATCGGTCATGCGGGGTTTAATTGAGCAAAATAGTTTCTAATACTTTCCTTTATTTTCTTTTCCCTTGCAAATTTTACTATTTCATTTTTTTAAATGGGCAATTTGGTTTTCCTGTTCCTTTTCATTGTTAAAAATCAGATTAACAGTATATCTATTTTATAAGATTTAAAAAAACTTCTAGTCTTATTTACCATCTCATTGTTTTGTTTTTTGGCTTCCAATTTTGTCCATTTCTTCTTTGATTTTCATAATTTCTATTCTTCTGCTTGATTGGGATTTTGATTTTTTTTTACAGTTTTTAAAAAATTGCACACCTAACCCATTAATTTGTTCTTTCTTTTGTTGATTAAATTATTTAGTGTTTTAAGTATTTCCACAAATATTGCTTTTGACTGAATGCTAATTTTAGAATGTTGTCTTGCTGCAATTTTATGAAATTATCTAATATTCCTGTGATTTATTCTTTGATCCACAAAGTCTTAAGGATTAAGTTAGTCTCAACTTAAATATAAATCCTTTCTTCAATGCTGAATATTGATTATAATTTTTACTATATTGTCAATAAAACATGCATTTAATTTTTCTGTATTTGTTTATGTATTTTGTATTCTAGGATATGGCTAAGAAATATATATATGTATGTATGTATGTATAGTTCCATTAAAAAATCACCAGGAATCTAGCATATCTAACTTTTTTTTTTTGGTGAGGCAATTGGGGTTAAGTGACTTACCCAGAGTCACACACTAGTGAGTATTATGTGTCTAAGGCCAGATTTGAACTCAGGTCCTCCTGAATCCAGGGCTGGTACTCTATCCACTGTGCCACTTAGCTGCCCCCATATCTAACATTTTAAAAATTATATTCATGTCCTTAGCTTCTTCCTCATTTTTTTAAAATTGCTTTTATCTAGATAGCAAATAGCAACACTGAGGTTCCCAAACTATTGTTATTTTGCTATTTCTCTCTATGATTTGATTAACTTTTCATTTAATTACTCATATGTTAAGTCAATTATATACACATATAGTAACTACTGATGTTATTCCATTACCTTTCAGTGTAATTTTCTTTCTTGCAAACAACATGCTATTGATTGTACTTTCTAATCCATTTTGCTAACTTCTTCCATTTAATGGGTGAGTTCATTCCATTCAATTTCAGTTATGACAATTAATCTGCTATCCATCAGATCCCCTAATATTTTTTTCTTCTTACCCCATCCCCAATTCTTTAACAAAGCAGGGTGAATGTGATCCACTAGTAATCTATAACTGACGTGATTTGTTCCCATTTCATTCTCTCTCCCCTCTTTACTTTTCCCAAACCCTCACTGTTTCTTATACTTTCTTTTTTTCCTTTTAATCTCCCACTTATCATTCCACTCTCCAAAGCTGAAACTTATTGTTTTGTCTATTCCCTTCAAATCTGCTCTTTCTCTTAAATCTCTCTTTTTTATCTCCCTGTCCCCACCTATTTCCCAATTGGGTTTAATGTATTTCTCTACCAAATTCTTATGTGTATATCTGACACTCTTATCTGGTATTAAGAGTGAAGTTTGTGAGATTTTTCCTCCCTCCATTCCATACTTGAAGTTTGTATATGCTTCTCACATAGCACAATTATGAGAAATATTGAGGTTTCTCCCTCATTTCTTCCCTAGTATATTCTTTTCCCTTCCCTTTTCCGTACTGTCCTAAAATTATCAAGACAGAAAAAAAAAAACAATTCCAGGCCAACTTGGGTTTTTCTTTCTGAAATCCCAGTGGGGCTCTGAAGGGATGCTTATCTCTTTTCTCCCCATTAGAATGCAAGCAGTTCATTAATATTTGGTCCCTTACAATTGTTCAAATCTATCTACCTTTCTAGGTTTTTCTTTGCTCTCATGTTTGTGCTTCAAAGTTTTGTACAGCTCTAATTATTTCAATACGAATATTTCAGAGTCTTTGTTAAAGGTTCATCCTTTACTTCCCACGAGGGATTGTGCTCAGCTTTGCAGGGTAAATTATTATTGTTTGTAAATTTTGAATATCATATTATAAGAATTTCCCCTACTTTAGAATAGAAGCAGCATATTTTTGTGTGATTTTGACTATAATTGCCTGGTATGTGAACTTTCTGCTGCTTGCAGCATTTTTTTCTTTGACCTGGAAGCTCTGGATTTTGGCTATGACATTCCTACATGCTTTCAATTTGAGGTTTTTTTCAAGATGTGTATTGATTCCTAATATTTTCCATATAATCCTTTGGTTAAACCTATGTAAAGAGACATAAGTTTTCCTTTATGTTTTTAAAACAGTACCCAAGACTTTTGATTGGATATGATTTAAAGGCAATCTAATTATTCTTAAATAATTTCTCTTTAACCTATTTTCTAGGTAACTTGTGTTTTATAGGTACCTTACATATAGCCCTTTGGACACATTTTTCATGTTTTGCTCTAAGCTATTATTCCAATTTTTGCCTCCAGAGTTTGTTTCATTTTTGTTTCATTCTTTTAATTGTTCTAGTAGTCCCTAGAGCCATGCCAATTTTTTTTCCCCTCGAAAGATCTGCTTATAGTTATTACAAAGCTATTCTCTTCTTTTGGGTTCACTAATCCTTGGGCATCTCTTAATCCATAATATATTTCTCATTGTGGTAACTGTTTTCTACTCTTGAATGGGGTGGTCAGGCCCTATTTGGTCCTGTCTTTGATTTTTGGTGTTCATGACAGTAGAATCTACTTCCCCTATCTTTCTGTGCAGTGACTGATAGGGACTGGCTCTATGCCTTATTGTGCCTAGCAGTTTTGGCAATATTTCTTATCTATACATTTAAAAAATCAATTCAGTAGCTTCTTGAATTTATTTATTTTCATGCTTTCACATTTAATTTTTAAATTAATATTTTATGCTTTCACACTGTGCACCTAGTTGGAGTCAAGAAGAAAAGCACTGGACTCTTCCTTCAGATACTGTCTGACTGTGTAGCACTTACCTTCTCTGTGCCTGAATCTATTAAATGGGAATAATAATAGTGCTCACCTTTCAGTGCTACAAGGATCAAAGAGTTAATGCATGTAAAGCATTTTGCAAACCTAAAAGCCTTCTATAAACACTGTGATTCATTTGGCCAAATTTTGCATTCTAAGCTGTTTTCAGCCACCAACTTTCCATCATGTGTATCTATAAAAAGTATAGAAGCTGAGACCCTGTCTCTGTGAGTGGCTTCACTATTATGTACAGTGCAAAAGTTTGTTCCCAAGAACCTTTTGAATTTGACTTTTCTTCAATCTGTGTTTTCATCCTGAAAAGAAGAACATAATGCCATTCTATACAGAAATGGGGACTTGTGATGTCTACTGCACTGAAAAATTAAGTGATTTACCTTAAATTATTTGTGTGACAGTCACATAGTCAATGTGGGCCAGAGGCAAGACTTAAATTCAAATCTTCCTCTTCTATGTGTCTTAGAAATATCCTCTGAAAAAATGAGGATAATGGAATCCTTGCAAAAAAAAAGTATATCCACAAGCTAATATCAATAAAGCATAATCCACTTCAAATAACAGGCATGTTCATATGTTCCACAACTGGCCTGTGTTTTACCTTAAGGTTTTGGGTTTTAAGATATATATATAGGACTGCCTTAACTCCTTGCTCTATCCCTTCCAAAAATTGGACTAGCCCAGCCTAAAATCAAATTATACTATCTGGTGAATGGTAATTACAATTTACACATAAAAAACTCCTAAATCTAACTTTGACAAAGAAACTAAATTAGCTGGAAGGTACGCGAAGAAGATGATTTCTATGTCATGTTTCTAATAGTTCCTACTTGTTTTGGTTATAAGAAATTCAAAGAGGATAACGTAGCATTCAGAAACTGCTTACCTACTTATTTTCTTCAGAATATGCTGGAGAACATTAAATGCATTTGGAGTGCTATGAGGAATAAATACAAACAAAATAAAGTTCACAATACTAATCCTTACAAATGCAAAACAAGTCAACTGTTTGCACTAACTGAAAAAGAACAATAACATTGACAATCCAAAATAGTAAATTAAAAAATTATCTCTGACTTAGATTAGGAATAGACAATGACTCCTAGATTATAAGCTCCTTGAGAGCAGGAATTATGTCTTATTTATCTTTGTATCTTTCACATCTATCACAGTACACTACAGTACACTGAACTCTTAACAACCATTTGCTGGACGAACAATCCTATTTTTGTAGATTTCTCTATGTTCGGTTCAGTGTGAGCTCAGGTTAAATGTGGAGAATCATTTTATTATGTTTTATGAAAACCATTCACACATTCAAATTGTATTTTAAAATGTTCAGAAAAGAACTTGATCTATTTAAGAAGCATTATTGGTTAGAGAACTTTAGCAGAACCAGTCTGGAAGAGAATTACTCAAAAAATTACCCCCTGTTATAAATTAAACCTTGAAAAAGTGTGAAAAGGAATTAAAATTGAGAGTAAATTAGCTGTTTCTGGATGAAGGAAGTGTTTTCCAGAGGAGCAAACTCCTAAATGAAAACAAAATAGTCAAGGAAAAAAATACATTTAATCTGTGATGTCATATTATTTGGGCCTTTTTTTATCATGAAGAAAAAGAATGTGGAGAAGTTATTGTTTGAAAAGAAAAGAAAATTGATTCTAGGTTTTACCAGGACAGCTGAGGAGACAAAATGATGTTTTAGTAGGAGGCTGCAACAAATCAGAAGCTGGAGCTTTGGGAAAACTTTTTAAAAAATATTTGTTTAGTATTTTATTTTCCTCTAGCTACATGTAAAAACAATTTTTAACATTCGTTTTTAAAACTCTTGAGTTCATGGAGCAGCTAGGTAGCACAGTGGATAGAGCACTGGCCCTGGAGTCAGGAGGACCTGAGTTCAAATTCAGCCTCAGACACATGATGCTTACTAGCTGTGTGACCCCACTGCCTAGCCAAAAAAAAAAAAAAGATTAGGTGAAGTAAAACTCTCGAGTTCCAAATTCTCTCCCTTCCTCCCTCCCAACCACACCCTCATTGAGAAGGCAAGCAATTCAAATAGGTTATAAATGTGTAGTCATGCAAAAACATTTCCATAATAGTCATGTTGTAAAAGACAAAAAAACCCCAAACCTCAAGAAAAATAAAGAAAGTAAAAAAAAGTATGTTTCCATCTGTATTCAGAACCATCAGTTCTTTCTCTGAGGATGGACAGCATTTTTCATCACAAGTCCTTCTGAGTTGTCTTGGATCATATTACTGAGAATAGCTAAGCCATTAACATCTGATCATTCTACAATATTGCTATTACTTTGTACACAGTACATTTCACTTTGCCTCAGCTCATGCGGGAAGCCTTTTTTATTCTCAGAAAATGTTGTCAAGACAAGGCCCAAGAAATACAGGACTCAGTTAAGTAGTAACTGGCAACAGTTTAAATTTAGGAGGTAAGATATTTAGCCTTGCATTTTTCTAAATCTTAACCTATATTGGTTCTCTCTGTTGTATATTTCTCACAAGAGTAAATGAATAGTATACTTGTTGCTATTTTAATAGTGAAATTTTTATTGAAAAGGCAGTTAAACAGATTTTATTCTTCTCCCTTTTCTGTGTTAGCCATGCCTGCATTCAACCTAACAACTCAACCTACTCATTAACAAGTATCACTGGTTTATTTACCTGTTGACAGTTATAGGAATTTCTGGGTCCCAAGAGAAAATAATCAGCCTTTATAAGGCTAGCTGTGCAAATTTAAACCCAACAAGAGATGTAAAATACCCTAACATGCAGATTAATTTAATCCCAGCTAAGGTCAATCATACTTACAAATGAATTAAAATGAATTTATGAACTCATACCAATTGACAGTAAAAGAAAACTTAAAAAAATAAAAGGGTAATTGAGAATTAAAATAAAATAGAATTTAATAAACGAATGACTAAATAAGGGGGAAAACCCCCAAACTCTATAGTACAAGGAAGTCTTATGGAAATTAAAACTTTAATGTGGATAAATCACAAAAAAATAAGAGACTGGGCTCTAATTGGAACTGTAAGAGAGAATATAAACTTTTTGAGGGTCAACTAGGTGGTGAAGTGGATAGGGCACCAGGCCTGGAGTGAGGAAGACTCATTATCCTGAGTTCAAATCTGGCCTTGGACATTTACTAGCTGGATGACCCTGAGCAAGTCACTTAACCCTATCTGCCTCAGTTTCCTCATCTGTAAAATGAGCTGGTGAAGGAAATGCCAAACCACTCCACTATCTTTGCCAAGAAAACCTCAAATGGGGTCATGAAGAGTCAGACACAACTGAAACAAATGAACAATAACAAATAACCTCTTGAAAAAAGGTTACATTGTGCTCAATTTGTGTGACTCTGAGAGATGATAGTCCTATAAGCAGCCTTGTACTTTTTCCTGTGGTCATCTGACTTGACTTCCTCTGATGCATTTTGCTAGTGGCGTGGACCACATTAGCCTCCTCTGTATTACCTCAAAGACATATTTACAAAGTCTTGTCAGTCTCTGGAATAGCAGGGCTAGCTGCTCTGGACATTTTATTCGTGATTTGAAATGAGTACAAAAGCAAGTCATTGTCTTATCAATCTATTCTTCACCTACCACAATAAATTAAGTTGTCTTACTTGAGTGTTGCAAACTTCTCTTTGAGTCCATTCATGGGAATTTCTTCAAGCATAAAAAGCTTTGATGTAAATGCATCAACATGTCCTGAAAATACAGGTCAAACTTATTTTTTTAATTAAGTTATTTTTAATTTTCAACATTCACTTCTATAAGCTTTTGAGCTTTAAATTTTCTCCACCTCCCTGCCTAAGATGGCGTGCAATCTGACATAGGCTCTACATATACATTCCTATTAAACATATTTTCACATTAATCATGTGGTCAAACTTATTTTTTTAATCTGTTATAAAATGAAAAAGGAGAACCTAAATAATCCCCCAAAACTATTTAGCTTTTTAAACCCTTTAAAATGATTAAACATTAACCAAAGTACTTTAAGTTCTCCTTAAAACATCCTATATACTACAACCTCAAATTAAATTTAGAGTTATTTTTAAAATGACTTAATCAAATTACTATTAAAAGCTTTTTCGGATGAAAATATTTCCACTATTGAAGCAAACTGACATCAAGCTTATAATTTGTAAATGTCTTTATTTTTTCAATCTCAAAAGTTCTATGATTTTACTAAAATACACAGCACCTCGCTGATATTCATTACAACAGTGTCAAACTCAAACAGAAACAGATCTCACTCAGCAGGCCACACAGTGACAGAAAACTCCAAATTAGCATCATCTGTGTTGTATTATATTTTCATTTATTTTGTTAATCATGTCTCAATTATATTTTGACCTGGTTCTGGCTGATCTCTGATGCTCGGCATGTGCAGTGAGTTTGGTACCTCTGCACTACAACATGTCCATACCTCAGCTGACAATTTCTTGAATGATTATGAGCAAAAATAGTCATCATTAATTATTTTGGTAGCTAATTGTTGGACGACTCTCTAAATTTAGCGAGGCTTCTCCTTTGACAACAATCTGTTGCTAGGCCTATACTTAAAGCCTTTTCAGCTTAAAAGGACCTGCCGGTACTTATGCTACATTGGCCTGGCCTTTAAAAGCCCACCTTCACCTCTATTCCACAATGAGGCACTGGACTAGGACTTCAGTGAAAATGTCCAGTTTCATGTCAAATTAAGCAAACGCATTGTTGTTTATCTCCAAAAAAACCCATGTTTTTATGATTTAATTTTGGTTGTCAAAATGTGACTAGATAAGAGATACTTCATTGCATAGTTAAATACATTACTACTACAATGGCTAAAATTCATCACAAGACTTCCAAATAGCTAGCTTCTAATTTAAACTAAAAAGACTAGTAGAACTACACTTCAATATGCCAAAGATCCATGATTTTATCTATATGGGCACCTTGTCTACCAATGCAAATTACAAATCTTCCTTGCCTTTGGAGATGAGGCCGAAAATGTTATTATACACTTCCAAGACTTGGTTATCAAAACAAAGCACCTAGTAAACAAACTTAAAATAAATTATAGTATCCTAAATTGAAGAATCTGAAAAACTAGATTTCTTAAAGTAAGTTATTTCTTCCTTAAGGTTGTCACTATTAGCAAGCACTTCTTTGGTTAGCTATCTCCAACACCAATGAGAAATAACGTATGATTTTTCAAGACAATAAATATAGTCTTCCCCATATCCTCTTATGTTATTTGGCCTCATAAACTATGTTACTGTTTATCAATTTCATCTTTGTATCCCTATCACACTTACTCATTAAATGGCTTCTCTTAAGAAGAAACAAGTGAATGCTTTGTTATAAATGGGATATTAATTTTTTCAAAAACAGGGATTCTTAGCCCTGATAAACATACTAATTGTAAATAAAAGCTTAGGTACTAATGTAACTTTCTTAAATTGTATAAATGTTTCCAAGTGAAATCACAGTTTATATCCAGTGGTTTGTATCAAATATACTCAGTCAAAAACAATTACTGTACACAGAGTACTGTCCTTGGTGCAATGGAGGTTCATAATCAAAACAGGGGGAAAAAAGTCTTCCTGTTAAGAGTTTACATACTATAGAGGGAAGACAGGACAAACATAAATGAAATAAGCATATCTGTATATATATGTAAGAAATGACAATTTTAAGAAGGAAGTGTGAATGTTCTGAAGTAATTAAGGCCTGGTAGTATTGATCTGAAAAAGTTTCTTGAAGGTAGATATTATGAATTCAGTGCTATTTAACATTTTTATCAATAACTTAAATGCATGGGTGTTATATTTATCAAATTTGAGGATAACACCAAGTTGAGAAGAATAGCTAACACCCTGGAGGCCAGAGTAAGGATCCAAAAAGATCTTGAGAAGCTACAATATTGAAGAAAACCTAATAAAATTAAAATGAACAGAGATAAATGCAAAGTCTTGCAGTTGGTACAAAAAGATCAACTTCACAAGCATGAGATGAAAGAGGCATTGTCAAAGAGCAATTGTTATAAAAAAAGTCTAGAGATTTTAGTGGATTACAACATCAATGAATCATTAGTGTGATATAGCAACCAAAAAGTAAATGCAATCTTGGGGCTACATTGAGAGGCAAAGCTTACAGTAATAGGGAGGTGATAGTTCCACTGTACTGTACCCTGGTAAAATCTCATCTAGAGAATTGTGTTCAGTTGTGGGCACCAGAGTTTAAGAAGGGCATTGATAAGGCACAGGGTATCCAGCACAGGATGGTAAAAGGTCTTGAGTCCGTGTCATATTAAGATCAGTTGCAGAAACTGGGAATGCTTAGCCTAGAGAAAAGAATAATAAACAGCACCAAGACAGCTATCTTCAAGTGTCTAAAGGGCTGCTGGCTAATTTATCTGCATCCTCATTCCATAGAAAATCAGGGCTGGGACTCACAGGGGCTGATTGGCTGATATTTTGGGGTTAGCATCACATAGGGTCTTTGGGAATCCAAGCCGGTAAATTGCTGCTGTTCATAGCAGTACTCATGGACTTCTTCATAAGACAAGAAGCAATAGAGCCTACCAAGTTAGTTTTAAAAAATAACATTTCTATAGTGCTTGAAGGTTTGCAAAGCACTATAAATATATCTCATTTGATCCTCATAATAATGTCATGAAGAAGGTGATACTAATACCCCTATTTCATAGATGATGAAAAAGAGGGTGAAGATGGTTAGGCAATTGATCCAGGAGCACATTAACTATTACATATTTGAGACTGATTCATTTAAACTCAAGTCTTTCTGACTCCAAATCCAGAGCTCCATCTACTACCTCATGTTGCTACCTCTATATATAGAAGGTCAAGAAAACCAGGAAATGGATGGCACTGAATAATAACTTTCCTTCTTGCTGTTCCTCACAAGGGACCCTCTGCATTCCAACTTCAAGCATTTTCACTGGCTATTCACCATGCCTGGAATATTCTCTCTCCTCATCTCTATTTCCTGGCTTTCTCTAGGTCCCAGCCAAAATCCCACCTTCTACAAGAACCTTCCCAGTTCCCCTTAATGCTAGTGCCTTTCCTCTAAGATTATTTCCAATTTATCCTCTATATGTATTTTGCTTGTGTGCAATTGTTTGCAAACATGAGCTTTTTGATAGGACTGATTTTGCCTTTCTTTGTATCCCCAGAATTTAGCACAATACCTGGCAAATAGTAGGTGCTTAACAAATGCTTATTGATTGACTAATAACACTGGTAGAAAGGTTTGAACAGGTCTAAAAACAAGGGAAGCTTGATGGTAAGCATTCTGAGCTATGATAGCTCTGGTTCCATAATCCAGGCTCAAATATAAAATACTCTGACTTTAAAGCTCTATAACATGGATCCTCTCTACTTTTCCAAATTTACACTTTACTCCCCGCCCCCCAATATATGCTACAATCCAGCTCTTGTGGTCTAGGTGGTACTCTCTGCACCAAGCAATCTATCTCCCATTTCCATGCTTTTATAGTGGCTCTCTGTTATGCCTTAAATGCTCACTGCCTCCTCTTAGTTTCACTGGCTTCCTTCAAGACTTGTATTATATCCCACTTTCAAAAGGAGGCCTTTCCCAATCCCTAGTTCCAAGTGCCTTCCCCTCTAAGATTCCATTTACTCTGTATATATCTTGTAAGCACCTACTTAGTAAGCACCTACTTATTTACCATCAGAACATGAGCTCCTTAAGGGCAGGGACTGTTTTGTCTTTTTCTGAATCCCCAGACCTTAGTACAGCTCTTGGCACATAGCAAGCATTTAATAGGTGTTTGCTGTCTGACTGAATCTTTGCCAAGAGTGAGATAAGCCTCCAGGTGGGATGAATTACCACAAGCAAACAGGATGGTAAAAAATGCTTCAAAAGTTCCATAACTAAACTTTTTTTAAAAACAGTATTTTATTTTTCTCAATTACATGTTAAGACAATTTTTGACATTCTTTTTTTTTAATAAAATTTTGAGTTCCAAATTTTCTCCCTGTGTCCCTTTCCTCCCTCCACCCTATGAGAGTAAACAATTTGATAGAGGTTATATATGTGAAATCATGTAAAACATACTTCCATATCAGTTACGTTGTGAAAAAAAAAAGTTTGTACATATTAAACTTCTACTAGCAGCAGTAAAAAAGTAGTGGTGGCAATACACACTTATCTTGTACTTTATGGTTTACAAAGCACTAGGTATAGGAGAAATGCAGTAAAATGTAGGTGGATTCCTAGCTACTTTCTGAGAAGGAAGAAAGTAACTAAATTTAATAACTATATGTATCAATAAAATCTTGATAAACTAAATAGATATTTCAACCATATTTTCCAGTTAAACAGGAATCCTTTTTCTGTTTCATGCATTTTTACTGAAAATCTTTGCAAAATGTAAACTTTCTTTGCCTGCCTAACAACAACACAGTGACAGCAAGTAAATCTTTCTTTCATTGGAATAAGGACAATCAGAAGTAATTTTTAAAACCTTAGAACAAGAAATAGGTAATACAAAAAAAGTCACTGTATGCTAATGAGGCAAGAATCCAAAAGGAACATGAATCACACTTACCAACATAAAACAAGCAGTTAGAATGCAATAAACTCTCAGTCCACAAGCGACAAAGTTCACTTTCAGTGAGAGCTTCAACACCGTAGCAGGCTTGATACTCCAATTTTGGCAATATGTAAACTGGAGATTGCTAGAAACACAAAATTAAAACGCTGAAATCTGCTTTAATTTATTATTAATTACAATAAACACTTCATATATTTGCATAAGTGTCATACTTTTCAAAGCACTTGCCTACAAATACATTTTTATCCTCACAACTCTATAAGGTAGATTAGGTATTAATAGGGAAGATGGTTCTATGTAGATCTAGTAGATGAGGCCTTGGTGAGGATGAAGCAGAGGGAACAGTCAGAACTATACTGTTTTGTTTGGTGGTCTCATCAGCTGACATGGAATCAAATAGCATCTCTATGTAGATTATTCTCAGATATCTTCATCCAGCCCTAACTTCTCTCCTGACTTCTAGTGTCACATTCCAGCTGTCTATTGGATATTTCAAACTGGATGTTCCATAGACTCTTAAATTCAACATGTCTAAAACTGAACTACTTATTTCCAGTCCTCCCTCCACCCACATCTCTCCTCTCTTCCTAACTTCCCTATTATAAACGAGATTATTATCACTATCCTCCCAGTTACCAAGTTTCACAATCCAGATGTCATCTTACCACCAATATTCAATCTGTTGTCAACTCCTCTCAATTCTACCTTTGTAAAACCTCTTGTATATGCCAACTTTTTTTCTCTAGCCCTGCTACCCACTCCGATACAGGCTCAACACCTCAGTCCTATTCTATTCCACAGCTTGCTGAACAGTCTCCCGCCTTGAGTCTTTTCCCCCTCTAATCAATCCTGTATTCAGCTGTCAAAGTGATTTTCCTTCAGAACAGGTCTCTCTCCATGTCTCTGTCACACACATACACACACATGGACACAATGAACTCTTGTGACTCCTTATTGCTTCTCACATTTGGCTTTTAATGCCCTTCAAACCAGACCCACTCCTATACTTGCATTCTTCTTATACCTTACCTTCTTTCTTTACCCCTACTCCAAGTACTCTGCAATCTGGCCTCCTGGCTATTCTGAATAATCTCCCTCATCTCCAACTCCTGGCCACCTTCATGTCCCAGCTAAAATCCTGCCTCCTATGAGAAGTCTTTCCTGATCTCTCTCAATGTTAATGCCTTCTCTTTAAGATTATCTCCAATTTATCCTTTATACTCATCTTGTTCGTACAGAGTTGTTTGCATGGTGTTGGCCCTATTAGATTGTAAACTCCTTGGGGACAGAGACTGTTTTTGCCTTTCTTTGTAACCATAGAACATAGCAGAGTGCTTGGCACATTGTGAGTATGTAACAAATGCTCAATGGCTTGACTCTGAAGTGGAAAGAAGGGTTAAAGTTATTTTGCTTGGCTGAAGAGGACAGAACTAGGGATCTTGGGTAGCAGATATCAGCATGTGAACCAAAGCTTCTAAAACTTAGGGCTGTCTAAAAGTGGAATGGGTTGTTTCAGGTTGAATGGGGACACCACTTGTCAAGCTGTAATGGAGGGATTATTTCTCTGGGTTGGACATCATGACACCTGAGAGCCTTCTGTCATAAGATTTCAAGATGTAAAGTGACCTGCCCAAGGTCATAAATGATAGAGTCAGGCTAGAAGCTATATAAAAAACTCTGCTGACCAGAATATTGAATTCCTTAACAATGCCAGATAAAAGAAAATTAAATAACAAGAAAATATTTAAAAAAAATGAATTAAAATAAATGTAATAATTTTACAATGATATCACTTTTATGGGTTTGTGATTTGGAGGGAGAAGGGATCATATCAATATTTGCATAGGATATTATAATCTATTTCTATGACCTCTACTGCCATCTCCAGGAATTTAGGAGAAAAGAAAACATTATACCACTTAAGATATTCTGAAGAATTATTTTATGATAACATTTTAAATATTTTAAATATAGCCACAGATGTCATATGTTGACATTTGTTTTTTTCTTAGACATAACCTCTGGCTCTTATTTTCCTAAATAATAACTTTAATTGGATTTCTCTCCCTATTTTCTCTCTTCAGCCACAAATTAAATTCTCATGAGAGGTTTCATATTTTATACCCTCTTAGGATCCTATTAGACACTTTTTTCTTTCAAAATTACCCTAATACGGGGCAGCTAGGTGGTACAGTGGATAGAGTACCGGCCTTGGATTCAGGGACCTGAGTTCAAATCTGGCCTCAGACACATAACACTTACTAGTTGTGTGACCCCGGGCAAGTCACTTAACCCCGTTGCCTAACCTAAAAAAAAAAATTACCCTAATACTTGGCCTTTTCTATTCTGTTCCTGCCATTCCATATATATTCGAAATAATTATTCTTGGGAACTTCACATTTTAGAATGAAGCCTTTATGAAACTACGTTCATTTAAGCAAACACTGATAAAATTAGACACTTCATGTGATTTCATAAATAGAAATTGTACTAAGTTTTACTCAGAAATTTGAGCACTTAACAAATAACTATTCCAGACTTTAACACGTGGACCAAATTAAGTCTCTCTACTTCATTCCAACATTTGCAAGTGGTTGTTCTCTTAATTTCACCTCTGACTACATCAGGAAGGTAACAGACGAAAACGAAGTTGCACTGAGGTCTAAGTACTAGTCATAAGTGGAAAGTATGGAAGAAATAACATGGTAAAATCAAAGAGGCAAATTAGACTTCAAATTCTTGGGTGCCAGTAGCCAAGAATTTTCATAATCTAAAGTCTTGCCTAAACAAGTTTACTTATAGGGAACAAATGTTCTTTGTTTAAAGGACATTATTAGAATGTAAGTAAGTGCTGGCTTTTAAATAGCTCAGGCTAATAAAGTTTCTAATATTTGTAAATATCCTAAGAATGACTTCCCTGTTAAGTTTTGATAAGCTGGTTCTTACTTGCTTCTATGTTAGTATTATACCATTTTTTTAATTGGAAAAAGGTGTGCTCAAATTCTTTGGTCAACATTTAGCAACTTTCTTACCAACTTTTTTTCTTTCCAGATTGAAGTCATTAACTAAATACAGACTGGAAAATTCTTATTTAAAGAGACGCTGGGAAGCAATCATTTCTGTGTGCCAATAATTTGGTATACAATACAACAAATGAATAGGGGCTCACAGGCCAGAAAATGAAAGAAATGAGGTTGACCTTAAATCATACATGACAAGAAAAATTTAAACCAAACAAAAAAATCAAACTCTAAAAATTAAATTCATAGCACAGGTACTTTGTCTAAAATTATTTTTGCTATGTTATAAAATTCATCATTTCTGTGTATAGAAATGGTTTTAAAAATGTAATAAGTAGGCCTAAGTAATTCTTAATGCAGATTTATATTAGTTCCTTTAAACCATATCAAACGAGTGACGTTATTATTCTTTGACTTTCTCCTGCAAAAAGCCATAAGTGAAATCTAAATTCAGTTCAAAACCTTTCTGAAAAACAATGTTTTCTAAAATTTTGAAACGGAATCAATGGTGATAAAAGAAACTATCAGAATTGGATATTTAGCAATTTGTTCACATTTTCTGTCCTTGGAGAATAAGGAAGGAAATTAAGAGATGTGAAAAACACCTGAACTCAATCATTAGCATCAAGAGAGCATATTATATAAACCTAAATTAGGGTAAGCTATCTGGTAATCTTGTGAGACAAAGTCCAGCCATTAAACTGCTGTCACAAGCACCTGGTACAGTTTGGGTCTTATTTTCAGGATGTGAAAAGAATAATCATTAAAAGATTAAGTATTAAAACAGAATAACACAGCAAATAGTAAGGGACCCTGTGTGACAATTTGCTGAACACCACAAGTTAGTGGCAGAGATACAGCCAGAACCCAGGTGACAAACTAAGTTGACCAAAACATCTAGTTACCAATCACACACATAACCATGGCTGAAAACAAGCTTACTGTATATAGAGAAAGAGATAACATTTAAACCAATATAACTCTAACAATTCCAGAGTGATATGATACTTTCATAGGTTTGGAGAAGTTATTTATGTGCCTGAGCTGGCCCTAAATTTAAGAACAGAAAGAAAGATTAAGAACTTTATATGCAACAATATGAGCTCTAAATTCACCAAAGTAGTTTTCTGTCCATTTTAATTAAACTTACAGTGATGTAACAGATTAAGTCTTATCCAAGAACTCATAAGATTAAAAATCTCAGTCGTTCTTATTTAAACAATATCTTATTAAGAATAAAATGATTTAAATTATGCATCAAAAAAATCTCACCCTAGAAAAGTTACTATATAAGCCTTTATTTTGAATGGATCTATGATTTCCTTGGTGTGATAGGGAACCAGTAAAGAAATTCCATATGAATGCAGTTTGCCAACTGCTCTGCAATTTAAGAGTCTTAGAGAGTTTCAAAATAATTTAAACTTTAAAAAAAAAGCATCATATGTGTTTGCCGGTTAATTTATATACTAGTATTGTAGCTTTAGAGCTGAAAAGGACCTTAAAAGTCCATACAATCCAATTCCATATTTTACAAATGAGGAAATTCAGACCACCCAGGAAAGTTAAGTAACTCACTCAAAATCACAAACATAAGCAAGAGACAGAGGCAAGTTTTGAAGCCAAGACCTTGGATGGCAAACTGGGTGCTCTTTGTATTATACCATTCTGTCTCTCAATCAAGTCTTCCATTTTCTCCAATAATTACTTACCCTTCTAACATTCTTCCGTTTTTTGGAACGTGGTCTTGTCTCTACTTTCTGGACACCACAACGTACAAGTAATAAGAGATCTTGGAAGTTGAATAACTTATAAACAAGATTTCCTTCTTGAGGTGTTAAGTATTCTGATTTGTTTTCAACAAACATCTGAAGGTTGTGTGGTAGCAATCCTTAAAAGTAACAGATTAGACTGTGTATGTACTATTTATGTATTATTACACTTTTACATTATTACAATTAATATATTTTCATCAATATAAATCAAGATGATATAACTAATTCAATTATCTATAGGATTACCTACAGAATATTTTCTTTTCAACTTTGTGTGACCATTTTCTGTTACTAATTCTACCACTATTTCTGCTTCTTTTGGGGGGAGAGTCTTTGTCCCAGAAAAGAGCTGGAATAGGAGGTTCAAAGCTATAGGAAAAAGCACAACTAAGGATAAGATCTAGCAAAAGAGAAGGAATTAGAAACTAAGTGAGGTAAAAGTATGGTATCCTAAACCATTCCCCAATTCATAAATAGTCAAAGGATATGAACAGACAGTTCTCAGATGAAGAAATTAAAGTCATCTATAGTCATATGAAAAAATGCCCTAAATCATTATTGATTAGAGAAATGCAAATCAAAACAACTCTGAGGGGCAGCTAGGTGGTGAAGTGGATACAGCACTGGCCCTGAAGCCAGGAGGACCTGAGTTCAAATCCAGCCTCAGATCAAACACTTGACACTTACTAGCTGTGTGACCCTGGGCAAGTCACTTAACCCCAACTGCCTTAAAAAAAATAGAAAAAAAAAACCTCTGAGGTACCACATCACACCTATCAGATTGGCCAACATGACAAAACAGGAAAATGATAAATGTTGGAGAAGATGTGGGAAAATTGGAACACTAATACATTGTTGGTGGAGTTGTGAAATGATTCAACTATTTTGGAGAACAATTTGGAACTATGCCCAAAGGGCTATAAAAATGTGCATACCCTTTGACTCAGTAATAGCACTTCTAGGGCTATATCCCAAAGAGATCATACACATGGGAAAAGTACCCACATATACAAAAATATTCATAGCAGCTCTTTTTGTGGTGGGAAAGAATTGGAAATTGAGAGAATGTCCATCAATTGGGGAATGGCTGAACAAGTTGTGGTATATAAATGTAATGGAATACTATTGTGCTATAAGAAATGATGAACAGGCTCACTTCAGAAAAACCTGAAAGACTTGTATGGTCTGATGCCGAGTGAAGTGAGCAGAACCAAGAGAACATTATGCACAATAACAGCCACATTGTGTGATGACTAGTATTGACAGACTTGGCCCTTCTCAGCAGTGCAGGGATCTGGGACATCTCTGGAGGCCTCCTGATGGAAGGTGCTGTCCACATCCAAGGAAAGAACTATGGAAGCTGAATTGCTATCTTTTTTTCCTCTTCTGTTGAGTTCTGTTTCCTCTTTTTGATGGTTCCTCCTATTAGTTTTAGTTTTTACTTACAACATCACTAATGTGAAGATGTGTTTAATGGGAATGTAGATGTATAGCCTATATTAGATTTTGTACTGTCTTGGGGAGGGTGGTGGGGAAGAAAAATTTTAAACTCAAAAGCATACAGAGGTGATTGTTGATAAATCAAAATAAATTAATAAAATAAATTTTAAAAAACTTAAGTATGGTATCCATGATTTTCATGGAAAACCAACATTCTTTTTCTTAAATTGCATGACTATTTTAACCAACTTATGATGGTTTTGTCCATCAAGTGAAAGTACATATTGAACATGATCAACAAAAACAACAAAGCAGACACTGTATTTGTCGGCCATTAAAATTTACTTTCTTTTTGGTAGAACCCCTTGGACTACTCACATTTTATTTATACAATCTAGAATTTACTTGTTTAAATTAGCCTGTTCATTTTATATAAAGCAAACTAAGGCTTAGCAGAAGTAGTATTATATTAAATAGTAGAGTATCAAGAAAGGTCACATTTTACATGAAGGCTGTAGAAGAAAGCAAAGAAAATACATGAGGAAAAGGGGCAAGTAAAACTATTTGCTAAAAATGTCATGTGAAAAAACAATTACAAATGCCTACTTACGTCCTTTTGGCTTCTGAAATGTTGAAGACCATTTAGATGCAGGGGTATCGATAGCAGTGGCTGGCTGCTCTGGAGCAAGGGCTATGATGTGGTGTTTAGAATTTTCCAAATTCACAAAGGCCTGCTCAGGCACTTTTTTTGAAGTTGGTTTTAAGAGTTCGTTTTGCATTTTTAAAATCTGTCCAACTGGATCGAATTTCTTATATAATCTTTTGCCAGACTTTTTTGTGGCACATTTTTTCTGCTCAAGACTACAAGTAGCATCAGCTAAGTTTTCTGAAGAAGTCTGAATAGGTACAGGAGACCTTAAAGTATCTAGTACAGGACTTGAATTAAGGATAGGAATCTCTTGCTTGCTATTATCATGATTTTTACATTCTATGTCAATAATTAAACGTTCTTCATCTGTATCACTATTACAAGAAACATTTTGAGTCTCACTTGCTTCTGACATATCAATTCTTTCGTTAAAAGTGTTTGTTTTCTCTAGGACCTTTAGTTTAATAGCACCACATTCTTCATCCGTAGTTGTATCATTTTCTTCACTTAACTCAATTTTTTCTTTTTCAAAGTCTTTGAATGAAGAGGTATCACATTCAGACTCCTTTAATTCACCACCACATGAATAAAACTGTGTGTTTTTAGGATCTAGAACATTGTCACATAATGAAAATTCCTGATTATCTTTAATTTTCTGTTCTTCTGACACACTGCTTACACTGGTCATCAGTTGTTTCTCCTTTTTCAATTGCTCCATCAGAATCTTCGATAAACTTACAGGATTAGAGGAAATGGTTGTTGTGCTTGATGCTGTGGGAAGGCTTGCTACAGTAGATGATATGGGAAGGCTTGATGTTTTCAGAGTTTTTAATGGTTTATTACATGTTACTCCAAAAGTTTCTAATTCTGTAACATCCTCATCAAAACTCAGATCTAAATCATCAAAAGTCTCAATTCTTCGGGACTGTTTAATATCAGAAGGCACCTTAATAAAACAAAACCATTATCACACTATAAGTAAAAAGTCTGTGATCCTATAAAGTAGGATTTGAGTGAATTTCTTAAGATTCATTGAAAATGATTAAGCTTCTAAAAGCTAAGATTATTTCATTGTTGTTTCTGGATCCTAAGCACCTCACACAGTAGTATCTGACATATATTACTTAATAAAGTAGACAGACCTCTTTTACATTTGTCTAAAACTTACAAAAGTAATGTCAGATGTTGATAAATTTGTTTCCTCACCCAAGCATCACTTACATCCCACTGAAATACATTCTCCTCAGGTTTGTCCATAAATACGCAGCAGACAGGAATAGCTGAATTTTTTGTTGTCAAAAGATCCAATGGTACTTCATGAAAAATTTGATTTCTCTCTCTCACTGTCATTTCTTTCTTGGGCAGAGGTGAGTCAATGTAAATTACTTTCTCTGGCTTGGAACCTTTTGATGAGAACAAAAGGCATTTTTATTTGGGAAGTGTAAAAAGAGAGGCAACACACTATACACAGTACAAAGACTATGGACTAAGAGTGAGAAAATCTGGGTTTTATTCCCTAGTTATGACTTTTTTGTGTGTGACCTTGGGCAAGTCATTAAAACTTGTTCATTTTCCTAATTCGTAAAACAAAAGGGTTGGACTAGATAATCTCCAAGATCCCTTCCCTTCTCTAAAGTTCTCTGATTCTATTGTCAAGAGAAATATGTTTTATCTTTTTCATATACAAGGAACAGAACAAAAGGCATTTTGGGTTTTCTAATGTGATCTGAATTAAAGACGGTTCTCTCAAATCTAGTCCAATTTTTTAAAAGTTAAATGAAATTTATACCTCAGGGAAAAATTTTCAGGATCTAAACTTATTACAATTTTATTTTCCAATCAACTTCTTCCTTGCTAGATAGCGAATGTCATTAGCCATCAAGAACATTTTGCTTACTCTACAGAGTAAAAAATATTTTAACCAGTAAGGAGGGCATTTCATTTCACAAGTTAATGCAGCTAGGTTCCCTATCCCAACTCAATGTTAATTGCAGTCTCTCTAGAGGTTGTTTCTATTCTCAGTAATGAGGTGGAACAAGGTCTAGAAAACTGTAAGATGACTTTGCCATCAGTTTTTCTCCTTGAAAATAGAGGACAACTAGTATTTGACTGAGAAAGTTTGTAATGATTTTAAGACAGAATTAAATCAATTCAGTTTTAAATAAGTATAGTACCTTATATTTTCAGATAATACCACTGAATAATTAGTGTAGATAAAACATCAATAAATCTAAATTCATATAACAATTAAGTGTCCATTTATTTGAGGCACTATGTTAAAAGGGTATACAGAAGTAAAGAAAGTTTAGTGCAAAATCATAAAATTCATCAGAGCCACATTTATTTGCACAATTTATAAGCTCTCTAAAAGCAGACTATATCGCCACCTAGACTCTTGACCCCACCCTATTCTCTACTTCCCCAGATCCTCTCTAGTTTTGGCTATACTGCCCCTATCCTTGAGGCATCTTTAATCTCTTCCATTCTACTGGCTCCCTTTAGTCAGTCAATAAATATGCTGCACTCTTGTCTGACTCATTTATTTTTCTCATCTCCAGTCTCACATCCCCCCACTGGATGTCCCATATGCATCTCAAATGGAATGTCCTATAAATGTCTTAAATTCAACATATCTAAAACGGAACTAATTATCTACACCACCCCCATCTCTCTCCCCCCACCCCCAACACAAAAGAAAAACCCTCTCCTCCCCTTCCCAACTTTGCAATTACTAACAAGGGTACCACCAGTCACCCAGGCTTGTAACCTAGGTGTCAATCAAGCTGGACTCCTCACTCTCCTACCCCCACTCTCAGTTGCCAAACTTGCTCATTCTACCATCATAACATCACTCATATATGCCACTTTCTTTCCTCTGTCATCACTCTGGTACGATCTCATTGCCTCATGCCCAGACTATTGCAAAAGCCTGCTGAATGGTTTCTTACTCAAATCTTTCCTCAATCCAGTTTATCTTCCACTCAGCTAACAAAGTGATCAACCTAGAAGGCAGGTCTAACCATGCATGTTGTTTCCAAAAAAAAAAAAAATCTTCAGCTGTTCCCTATCATTTCCAGGATCAAACATAAAGTCCTTTGTTTGACACTCAAGGACCATAATATGCATTTTCAGATGTGGCAAATGTATTGATTTGTGTTGCTTAATTAATACATTCAAAGGTGGGCTTCAACTTAGTAGGACTATGAAGGTAGATTAGTGGATAATAGGACACATAAAAAGCATCAATATTTAAATACAAAGAAAGGAAAAAAAGAAGAGCAAACGGGGACACAAACAGACCAATTTTGTTACTACCCTGTCAAACAACATATTTCTATATATTTATGTGTCTTTAAAGAAAACTGATGCTCAGCTTACACGATACCCTTCCTTGTTCTTTATGTTTTGAAATATTTACATTTATCAACAATTGTTAAGTGAACACAAAGAGAATATTTAACAAGTAAACAAAAAATGAAATGAAAACAAAATGCATTAAATATCTGGGAGTCCCTCTACCACAACATACTCAAGATTTATACAAATACAAGTACAAAATATTGTTTAAAGAAATAAAGGAAGATTAATTAAAGTGATGTTCATTGTTATGGATGGACCCCACCAATAAAAAAATGATACTACCCAAATATAACTGATTCAATGCTATACCAAACTATTATTTTTTTAGAACCAGATAAAATCGTAAAATTCATTTGGAAGAACAAAATCTTAAGGAAGATAATGAAAAATAATGGTGATTAAGGGGAAATTAACTCTCTAGATATCAAAATATACCTTAAAGTAGTATCAAAATTGTTTGATACTAGTTTAAAAAGTATTTTTGCACTCTAATAAAAAAGAAATATGGAGAATTTATAGAAACATGAGAAGACATATGAAATAATACCAGGTAAAGTAAGCAGATTCAGTAAAATACATACGTAATTCTAACAACAAAAATGGAAAGAAAGATAAAACACAACTAAACACACACACAAATGATACATTTTGTAACTCTCTACACATATTACATATATTCACTGATGCCTTAAACAAGATTTTTACCTTTTTGCTTATAGCACTGAAAAGAGCTATGAAAATTTTTACAATCATAAAGGATTTTCTCCCCTTCCCTCTTGCAAAATCAGTGTTAAGGAAATCACAAACCTGTAACAGCAATGATCTTCACACACACTGGAATTTCCCATTGTTCCTTGTAATTAGGTGCATGATTATTCAACAAGGTAAATAATGATTGACTAGTGAGAGCTATCTGAGGATGATACCTCAAGACAAGTTTTTCTGCATTTGGATCTGTACTAATATCCTGAAAATAATAAATATTCCAGTTATTTCTTAGAATAACACATTTCTTTATTAATCAAATATAAATAAAATGCAGAGTAAAGTTTGGGGAAAAGAGTACCAGGACAGTTAACCTAAAAATATCTTAAACCTTTCTAATGGATGCACAAACAATCATTTGCATTTATTTAATTCACCTTAAAACATCCTAAGACAATCATTTTGTTAAGTGTTACTCACATAATGCATTGCAGCAGCTTTCTGTTCTGGTGTTTCAGTAGCTGATGTAGATTTATAATCTAAGGAGAGCTGCAAGTCAGCAGGCATCAAGGGAAATGATAATTTTGCAAACTTTACGTTACCCTAAATAACATAAGGAAAAATTAACGTTTTACTAGAAAGATGGTGATATTAAGTTTTTCCTTAGTAAATCTTCACTTTTCTCATCACCAAAAAATAAAACTGAACTCTTAACTTCTTCAACACAGCCAAAGTCTGTTAGTAAATATTCATTAAGCAAGGATTCTCTATGAAAAGAAATATAACTGCAAATCAGAAGTACAGATAGTCTTTATATCTCCATCGGATTGATCCAGCTAGTAGTTAGGTTAGGACAGCAACTCTTCAGAGGAAAAAGTTACCCTAAGAATCACTGCAGTACTTACTATCAGAAGCAAACATCAGAGACTAAATGTCCTAGTGAGAACAAGGAAAATAATATTTCTAGGATAGAAAATTGAAGGGAGTGGGGAAGAGGGAGAAGTCTCAACAATGTGGCTCAAGCTTCAAGGTTTTACTACCAGGATTCCCTTCATATGAACTCCCCACCTGCCTAATAAATGCCACTAGGTTCCTTACTGGTGGATGGGCTAAGATGCCTCTTGCCAATATCTCTCTTTGGGAGTAGGAAAGAAGGGATCTACAAGACAATATCACGCCAAAATTATTTCCCTCTTCTACATCTTGTCTAGCTTCCTCCACTATCATGGGCAAGTTATATTAGATTGTGCTGGAAAAGATTATAATGTATATTTCTCAATGTATATTAAATACTTATGCTGAATGTTTATCCATTTTAATCAAATCTGTAGGACCTAAAGACAAAGACACGTGATAAGCTATACCATATTAGCAATAAATATTTGTATAGAGGAAGTGGCATGAAAAATATTAACAAAGACATAAATCATCATTTATTAAGCCTTTACTATATGCCAGGCATTGTGCTATTCACTAAGGATGCAAAAAAAAAAAAAGACAAAAAACATTCCCTTTTCTCAAGGAGTTCACAGGGTACTAGAAGAGACAATATGTAAATAACTTTCTACAAATAAGATTTGTATGTGTGTGTGTGTGTGTGTGTGTGTGTGTGTGTGTGTGTGTGTGTAAATATAAAACAGTTAACAGAGGGAAGGCACTAGCATTAAAGTGAAATTGGGGGAAGGCTTTCTGCAGAAGGTAGGATTTCAGCTGGGATTTAAAGGAAACCAGAGAAGCCAGAAAATAAGATCAGAAGGGACAGAACTGTAGGCATCTGGGATAGATGATGAAAAGGTCCATGAAAAAGACATATTTCAATATTTGAAGGGGGGCAGAAGGGTAGCACAGCATTTATATAGCACCTACTATTTGCAAGGCATTGTGCTAAGTGTTTTACAAATATAACTTCTTCCAATGGTGCAGATTGCTACTGATCCTGTGTAACTCTTGTTCATGTATTCCTATAAATTCTCCATAGGGGTTCCACCTAGTGTATTTAAAAAAAAAAAAACCTCTGGTCTTTTAACATTACTTGAGTATCTGTGCAACATTCAGCCCTATGTATATGTTACCCCTCACAGGATTCCCTACAAGGATGGCCTTGCTTCTTTTTGAATCACAGACTGCTTAATTATCTTTACACTATTTCTTACACGTGGGTCATTTATCATTGGTAATACATTGCAGCTTCTGTCGGTTTTAACATATATCTGTCTATTTCCCTTTGTGTTACATGCTAATCTGATTCTTCAGAGATTGTGATGTTCCCAGATTTTCTAATATATAGCATTACCAGAAGAATACTGGTGCTAAAAAAAGATGGAGTTTTGTTCCATGAAGCATCTTGGGTTAGGTAAAAGCACTATATATTCCTCCAGCTGCTTTCCAGTCTACTCTTTTCCTCTTATTCAGATCTGGGCCCTATTCACCATCCATTTGAAGCATCAATCCAAGATAAATGTACTAATGAACTAGCTCTGTGGATTATCTAATCAACTGTATATTATACGGAAAACAGGCTTTCTTCATTCATTTCACTTTTCCAGTGTGAACGTTTTCTAAGTGACTGTAGCTCTCATTTACAATAAGAAGCATGTGAGAGACTTCAAAATCTACAGGAAACGCCTCCTCAACATGGACTCTGAAGTGGGCTTCCTCTAGTATCTCAGGTGAACATACATTGTGGTTTTATGCTTCAGAGAAGCATGTAAAATTTATATGAACTGATACAAAGTGATGTAAGCAGAGCCAGGAAAATAACACATACAATGACCACAACAATGTAAACAGAAAGAACAATCACCACAAAAAAAATCAAACTGAATACTGTGAAATTATGAAGAACAAGTTTGGTCCCAAAGAAAAGATGTAAGAAAACACACCTTTCCCCATCCTTTAGAAGAAATAGAGGTCCATGGCAGTGGACATAATATCTTATTACTTTCAATGCATTAGTTGGTTTTAATGAAATTTTTTCCCTTTTTCCTTTTTAAAAAAAATTATTTGTTATAAGAGATGGCTCTCAGAGGAGGAGAATGGATAGAGGAAGAAACATCAGTGACATAAAAACAAGATATCTAAACAAAAATCTATTATTTTTTTTAAAAAAATCAAAGAACTGTTAAAAGTTTTCCCTGTGATTTTATCTAACATACTTTGGATGATCTCAACATATATAAGGGGGAGAAAACTTCTGGATCTCTTTAAAGCAAAATTTTGCTCTATTAAAATGTACAATTCACAGAAGTGAAGGAAAGACAAAAAGAATCACGAACAAGTAGGCCAGTTCTGAAATTTGTAGTTTTTATGTATAAGAAATGTAAGTAGCATATATTAGATATCCACAGTTACATATACAGTCCTTTTCACATCTACTACATATATGGAATGCTCATTTTATTTGGCAATGAAATCAAACCAAAAAGAATCAAATTTGTTTCATAGTTTAAAAAAGGTTGGATTTTTATCTTTTACACCTATCAGTTACGCAATTATGAAGATGTGGTCTGCTAAAGAATTTCATTTGTGAAAGACTAGCTGTTTCCTTCTCATCTTTTCATCAAGTATGTCTTTGATATATCATGGACATCATTCTCATAAAAATTTTACAAGATGAGAATTATTAGTAGTTCTTGATTCACTATCAATCACTTTTTTGGAGTGGTAATGCCATTTGTGATTTTAACCAATTATTCAGTGTACTGCCCAACTTCAAGCACTCTAAGACTCAATTCCACAATGTCTTCTAGGACAGATTTCTTCTGTGTATTCTTGGTCAGGTCCAGCTACTATTCCTGACTGTCTTTCCATTTCTTAATACAAATACTAGAAATCTAGATGTTATATTCTCAATGTGGTTTTCCACTGTCACTGATGAAAAAAAGAATTTTTGCCAACAGATTTGTTCAGTTTTTCACAATTAATTCTTTTTCTAATTTTCATTTTTCAAATGCTCTTGAGATGATCTGGCTTTCTGCTACCTTTTTTCTCTACACCACTTCCTTTTTTTTTTGTGGAGCCAATACAACTCAAAGTCTTTTACCATCATTCTCTCAGCTCTTGCAAATCAGTAAATATTTTAGAGTAGTATTGATCCCAGGTAACTCACCATTCTCCATTAGCAGCTCTACTTGGTCAGGCTCCATGGAACACCATGACCCCACAATGGGTAGCCCCTAGTGGCCTCCCTTCTTTCCCCCCAGCTTTTCAGCTTCATTTTGTATGCTGTCTTGCCCCATCAGATTGTATGCTCCTCAAGGGTAGTGACTGTCTTTCTTTTTCTTATTTGTATCCCCAGCACCTAGCACAATGCCTGACATATAGAAGGCACTTAATAAATGTGTACTGAATTTAACTGAATCCTGGGAAATGTATTTCACCACTTGGCAAGGAGATAAGGAGTTTTCTGGTTGAAGCGGTTTCTAAGTTCTTTGGTCTCCTTATTGCAGTGACTGCTTTATAACTAGCACATGAATAACTGGAAAAAGGAGGTGGATCAATCACATAGTGAGAATTAAAGTTAGATATGCAAGTGCTCCTAAGATATTGAAGAAGACATCCAGCACATTGGCTGGATTCTTTATAAATGTTTGTGATAAGAGAGAGACAAGAAACATACAGAATAATGTGCTGATAGATAATCCACAAGAGGGGAAGAGATGCCAATGTTAAGAAAATCAGTGATCCATTTAAGTATTGAAAAAAAAATACATCTTATTATCATATCAAAACCCTCTCAAAATATAAGATGAAGTCCAATTTCAATGCACAGAAATAATTTTTTAAAAAACACAATATTAATACTCAAAGTACAAATATACTTTACCAATGCAAGGACAGTTTTTTCTAATTTTAATCCCATCTCAGTTCTAGTTGGGAGGAATCCCATTAAGCTAGTGATTTCATGGAGTGAGTAGATTTCAGGATACTTTTTTACTTGTTCAATTGAAGCACTTAAAAATTGCTATAAGAAAAAGAAAGAAGAATCAGTATGCACAGTATTTTTCTAATAATGTCACAAAAACAAATCTACTTGAATAATTATTTTAGGTCTAAAATAAAAAAGCAAAACATGGGTGTAACTGAATATAATTTCAAATAAGACATAATGAATAGTCATATTATTTAGCAACCACTATCCATATTCTGAATATTCTTAATCTATTCATGTCTGATTTTTCATTATAATGAAGACAAATTTTTAGCTCAATTGCTTAGAATACACTCAACAAAACTAAAATTAGCAAGCACATAAAAATAGAAAACAAACAGTAAACTGTTATTCAGGCTGCTGATGAAATCAAATACAAAATGATTATAATAATCTTTTCACTGGCTACTGAGACAATTAGATAAATTAATGGAATTTAAAACTGTAACTTTAGAAGATAACAAAACACCATGAGATGATTTAAACTCCTTAAAATTACGTTACTGAAGTATCAAAAACAGGTGAGATGATTTAAAAAAATTTTTAAAGTATTTAATTTTTCCAATTACATGTAAAAACAATTTTTTAACATTTCATCTTCTAAAATTTTGAGTTTCAAATTCTTTTCCTCCTTCCCTCATCTCCCCCCACATCGAGAAGGCAAGCAATATGATATATATTATACATGTGCAGTCATACAAAACATATTTCTATATTAATCATGTTGTGAAAGAAAACACAGACCAAAAAAAAAACCGTAAGAAAAATGTTTTAGATTACCATATTGCTGAGAATGAGCTAAGTCATTCTCAACTGATCAACATACAATATTGCTGTTACTGTGTACAATGTTCTCCTCGTTTTGCTCACTTCATTTTGCATCAGTTCAAGTAAGTCTTTCCAAGTTTTTCTGAAATCATCCTGCTCACCATTTCTTATGGCATAACAGTATTACATCACAGTCATACACTACTTGTTCAACCATTCCTCAACTGATGGGCATCCCCTCAATTTTCAATTCTTTGGCGAGGTAAGTTATACTTAATTTTAACAGCAAGGATAATCTCCCTTCCAAACTGCAAAATATTAATGAAACTTGGACATTTAATTATGAAGAAAATTGAAGTGCATAGTTTTACTCTTAAAGTCCATATGACTGTGAAAACAAACAAGTGATTAAGGAAACAAAGATTTATTTTCTTTAGTTAATTGCATTTCTTCTAATTTCATGACTCTGAATCACAAATACTTTCTCCACCTGCTAAATATAATTTGAGAACATTTTCAAACCATTTTGATCAAAAAAGTAGTCTGAAAAAATATCCATTATGTTCTTTGTAACAAACAGCCTTTTTGTAGGATCAGTTTTCTTTTTGTATGAATAATTCTAAAAAAACTGGAGCGTCCTACTCATGCAATTTCACATCTCCCCTAATCTCTTATTATTCACAATCCCAGTTTATGCTGATCTTAACTCCTGGTGTCATTTCTAACCAAGGCAGGTGAAAGGCTAATTTTGTATAAATGAGGTTTGGGTTTTATTTGCTTAGTTTTTTATTTCTGATTTTTATTGATATTTTTTGTTTTTACTTCACCTTTTATTCCTAAATATATCCTTCCTACCTTACCCTTCTAGAAACCCATCCTTTGTAACAATGAATAAGAAAGGAAAAAAAAAAAGCAGTCAGGTACAACTGAGCAACACTATGTCCGACAGTAATGGCCCCAACCAACCTTGCCTACAAAGAAAAGAGGTACATTTTACTCCTCCCTTCTTTCTGCCCCAGCTTGTTTATGATAAACATAGAGCACTTATATTTTTTATTTTTGACTTATATGTTGAAGTCTTGCTGTATATTAGTTTCCTAGCAATTTTTACTTCATTCTGCATCAAGTTCTGTCTTCTCATGCTTCTCTCTAGTCTTCATATTCATCATTTCTCAAGGCACAGTAATGTTATATTACATGCATTTACCACAATTTGTTTAGTCATTCCCTAGTTGATGGCCATATACTTTGTTCTCAGTTCTTTGCATCTAAAAAAAGGGCTGCTACAAATATTTTGGTGTCTATGGGACATTTCTATCTTTGATATCATTGGGACTTACGTCTACTAACAGGATCTATGGGGCAAAGGGTTTTGGACATCTTAGTAATTCCTAATTGTTTCCAGAATATTTAGATCTTTTTTTTCTAAACAATAACCTATATACAGGAGACAAAGGATTTCATCACTTAGTCTTGATAATTTTGTACACTGACTTTTCTTGTACTTGTTTGAAGTGTTTGGGACTTGAATAATCTGCTTACCTTTGGTTTTAAGTTTTATTTTTCTGCAGGATATGTCAAATATCTCTTTTTGGTAGAATGGACAACTTCTGTTGAAGATTAGGCACAAGTTTGCAGGATACTTTAGATAGGATTGCAGCTTTATCTCCCTTGTTTTTTCATGAATGCAGAATAGCAATGTTATTCAAGTTGTCTTTCTTCATCTGTCTTTCTCATGGCAACTTGCAAAGTTTATTGCTTGTTACTGAAATTGTGACATACAACCACTTCAGACCTTGGAGTTTGAAGTTCAGGGTATTTTCCTAGCAGACACCTGTAGATTCTCTAAATATATGCTTTATTATCTATTTTCAGAAGTTCAAATCTAGACAACCTTCTATTATTTCCTGCATTGTGGAACAGAGGTTCTCTTATTTGGCATGTTCTTTTGGGAGACCTTATAATTCTTAAGTTACCTCTGTTCATCCTATCTTCAAGGTCAACAGTAGGGTTTGCCTTGGAACTTCTACTTTTTTAGATTTTCCATCATGTGCTCAATTTTTGTTTTGGGTTTTTGAATTCTATGTTGAAAGCTCTGATTTCCAAACTAAATTCATTCCTAATTTCTTCTAAGAGTTTTGTTTCTCTTTTCAACCATTCTGGAATTCTTGCTATTGTTTCATGATTTCTTCTTCTTCTTTTTTTTTTGAGGTCAGAACTCCTTCATTATTTGTCCAGCAGGCTTTTTGCTACAACTGAGAAGGTGCAGGGCCTTCCCTTTCCGCATAGGATCTCCGGCACCCCAGCAAAGCACCTGGTCTGAAGAGCACCAAAATCTGAATAAAGGATACATGGGGCCTCACAGTGTATTAGTTAAAGTTAAGGCTTCCAAATGGATTTCAACAGGGAAACAGACTGAAAGGGAACAAACAGTGTAGTGGCACATGCCTGGGGCCAAGAGTCCCTCAACCTCTGGACCTCAGTTTGATAGAACACTGGGCAACAAGAGACCCGAATTCAGACCGTAGCTCCATCGCTAGTGGCTGCAAACAAATCACTTCTCAGTTTCACCTATAAAGGGATAGGGACTGAAACTCTGATTTTTTATTAAAGAGAACTCTCCATTGAGGAAACATCCTCTACCAATGTAGGTCTGCAGCTTAGTCTGAAGGAGATGCCTAGAATAACTAGGTTTCATGACCTGGCCAGAGTTGCAAAAGCCGGTACACATCAGAGGCAAGACTTCAACTTGGGTCTTCCTGGCTCCAAGGCCAGCTGGCTACTATCTAGTAGATACAATGCCTCTCTGTCATCTATAAAATGGGGCTACTCTTTGCTCTACCTCTGTCTCAAAGGAAACGTGTTAATCAGTCAAGAAACATGTATTAAGCACTAAGTGTCACGCATTGTGCTATCCCCTGAGGATACAAAGAAAGATAAAAATATTTTCCCTGACCTCAAAGGGTGCTATGGGGACCTCAGAGACCATGCAATCTAGTTCAGCTATAACCTGAGCAAGAATCCCATCCCTAACAAGCAGACGTTCACTCTTTGAAGCCCTAGACTGAGGGGAAAGCCCATGACACGAGCATCTGGCCCCTGGACTCACTCTTGGATGATCAACCCCCTGTCTCAAACGGGTACAAGCCCCTCAAAGGCAGGGGGACAAGCTCTAAACTTCTATGTACTTCTCCAGCACCAAGGAGCACATTATGGACACTTACTAAACAAGTGGGGCATTTCCTTAAAGCAATTCCTTGCAGAGGCTTTTGAACAAGAAATTTCCATTTAGGTAGCCTGATTATTACTACCTTTGAGGGTAGCCAGTGCCTGTCAAGCAGGTACATAAACCCATTCTATAGATGAAACAAATAAAGGCCTGGAGTAGCTTACAAGGACTGAGGTGGTAGACAAATCAAAAGGCAGAAAAACCCCGAGTCTTGACTTCTAGTACTGGGTTCTACCCAGAACTTAATGTGTTTCTTGTACTGAAACAGAAGTCTCTTTGCCACCCTTGAGGCCTTGAGTCAGGAGACAGGCCTAGACAGTCCCTCAATCCCCTGCTTGCTGTCTTCCTCTCTTCCTGTGTGAAGTTCTCCTGTCAATTCCTGTGAAGAAGATGGCTGAGATCTACTGAGCAATCCTAGGCTCTAGCCCTGGCAGTCTAGAGAGTCCCTGGTGCCCCCATTCCAGGGTCAGCCTGGATGAAGAGGAAGCTGGGCATCCTCAGTGTTTGATGACTGTTGGGGTGATCATCTTGGGGAAGGAGTAGTAGCAGGCATTCCTTGGGGGGGCACCAGGTCCATCCCAGTGGTGCTGATATTCTCCTTCTTGAAACCTGCCTCCACCAGGGCTACGATCTGGGCCTCCTCAAACATCTTTTTGATGTATGCTTGGTCTTCAGTAATTCTCCCCAGGACATCAGGTTACAGTAAGTGAGGACACCCCCAGGCTTCAGCAGGTGGAAGTGTGAGCCTTGACAAAGTTGAACTGGTGGATATGCCAGGTCTCCTCAGAGAGGGGACAGGTGTCATACAGAATTCTGTTGAAATGTCCATCAGGCAGGTTGGGCACCACCTCCTCCCACAAGCTTTTCAAGGGGACAAACTTGTGGGGCTGATGCTGGGCCCACTCCTGCAGCCACTGGAAGACGCTATCATTGCATTCAATGATCCGACTGCTCCTGGATGTTGGCTTCCTGCACCTTGCTGGCTGCAATGGCCATCCCAAAGCAGACCTCCAGGACCCTTCCACCTCGGGAGGAGGTCATGGTACCTTTTACCAAGTGGGCCAGCAGTCCCACCCTGTCTGGAAGATGGGTGCTGGGGGAGCCTCTGTGTTCATGATTGGGTCCTAGCAGTCAATCCTCACTCTGTTCCATGATTCCTGAAGAGTCTACTGGGTTTTCTTTTTCATCAAGTAATATTAATTCATGTTCCTTTATATTATGCTTATTCAACGTGTTTTGGCTTCACTTTGCAGATCATCTCCATATTGTTTTCCTTTTTGGGGTAGGTTTTTATTCAGGCTTTCTTTCCTTATCTTTTTTTGGTCATTCAGCTTTTCCTTTCATTTGCTTTTGGAATTTCTCCTCACTATCTGGTCCCTGCCCCTTCTACTGCTGCATAGATAAATGAATACTGGACTGTTGTGAAGCCTCAGCCTTCTCAAGTTTGGAGACAAGATCTACTCGGCCTAAGTCAGTACCCTAAGTAACCTCTTAAGGGACAGAACTGGCCCCAGCTAGGATTCCAATGCCTTTTCCCTCATGACCTATGTAAATTAACAGTTCCCTTTCCTCATATTCAAGGGTTTTTTGCTTTTTGTTTTTTGTATCACAGACCCTGCTTTGACAGGCTGGTGAAGCTTATGGATTCCTTCTCAGAATGATGTTTTTAAATGCATGAAAAAGATTACAAAAGTAATCAATTACATTTATCAAATATATTTAATTAATAATATATATAAAATATTACATTTATCAATTAAAAAAAAGTTCAAGGATCCAGATTAAGATCCCCTGCCCCAGCATATAGTTCAGAGCACCACTCTACCCTCCATCAATGCTCCCTTTCGTCACAAAGATGGGACAGAATCAGAGTCTGCTGTCTCCTACATTTTTGTGGATGTGTGCTTCAGGCAGTCACTGCTATGAGGGAGCCCTGTAGGTGAACCCCAAGTCATAAAGCAAGCAGGCTTGCTTGTGCTCCCTACTGTAGGACATGCAGAATTAGATGGAGATAGGGAAGGTGAATAGGAATTCTAAGTACTAAAATTTTTCAGTATTAATTCATGAGGCTTTTTATACCTTCCCTTTTCAAAGTCAACGTGGCTCAGTGGATAGAAAGCCAGACCTGGATTCCAGTCCTACCTCCAAACATGGATTAACTTTCTAGTTCAGACTCCACCCGGGTAAAGTAACCATAGTGCTCTGCTCAGGCTTGAGTGGGGCATAAATTCTTCGAATAGACTACCCAAGGCTAGGGTGGTCTGGGTATACAGATACTCTTTCAGTCCAAGGTGACATGATGTCACTCTCAGCCCCTCATTGTAATATTTATACTCTGATTAATTATTAACTAATCACCCTAGAGAACACCTACTTTTCAAAGGGTATATAAACTGTGAGCCCACTGCCACAATGGTCTTTTGGTCTAAGAAAGACAGCCAAATGGTTATCCTTTTATTAATAAATGTGCTGGGCTTACTAACAAAATTATTAAATTACCCAAAACTATGTCTCTTGAACTTTTTTAACTGCCATACACTAAAATTAAAGTCCTTCCATATTAGAAAGACCTCGGTAATGAAAAATTAGTCTTTTAGGGAATCTAAAATTATTAAAGACAAATGTTTCAAAAACAGTGGGTCTAAAACCAAAAGAAAGCTAACTTCTTCAATAGAAGTCTCTTAAAATCATACATTAATAACTTTATTAAAAACACCTTTCCTACTCAATGTTGCTAAAAAACCAATTATTGCTAGCTTATTCCACATATTAACAAATGAACAGATATTGCATTATCAAAGCTATGTTTAAATCCCATAAAACAAGAATCACTAAACTTGCTACCTTTCAGTTCACATGCAAAAAACTGTCATAATCCTTTCATAAGCTTTATTTTTTAATTTTTTAAAAATGTTTTTCCTATCTTGTTTTTATATCACCTGTCTTTCCAAATATATCCTCTCTCTAGAAAATCATTCCCTTATGACAAAATAAAAAAGAGGAGAAAAAAGCAGTTGAGAAACATCTAATCAACATACATCACTCTAGTCAGCCAGTATATACAATGTTCTATTTCCATGGTCCCTTGCCTCTGCAAAGGAGTGAGGGAGGTATATTTTCTCGTCCTTTTTTGGTATAAAGTAAAACATACACAGGATTACAAAGAAACTAAATTTGGTTATTTTAATTATTATTTCTTTTTTCTGTTTTTGCTTTTCCCATTTATTTTTACAAGAGAAAGGTTTATTGTTTTCCCGGTTCTGCTTACTTCATTTTGTATCAGTTTATATAAGTCTGTCCATGTTTCTCTGAACTCTTCCAGGTCTTATTTCTTATACAACAGTAATACAATACACTAAAGTACTCTCGATTTGTTTAGCCATTTCCCAGTGAGTAAGCATTATGTTTCTAGTTCTTTGCTACACAAAAAGTACTGTTGCCAATATCCTGGTCCTTTTCTTTCCATCTTTTAACCTCTTTGACTATAATACCTCACAGTGAAGCATTTAGTCACTTTTTTTTTTTAGATAATTCAAAAATGGTTCGGTTGATCAATTTTAAATAATGAAAGGTACATTTCAGATCTGATAACCTATCTGTGAGTTAAAGTATAAAAATCCAAAGTAGCACTTAACATTTGAGGGATGACTGACCTACTAATACTTAACATGCTAGGGTAATAACCTCCATAGTTAACCAGTTACTTTGACCGAACAGCCAAAAATCACTTGATACGTTATGTTTTACATATGTTGGTTGACATGGCAATACTAAAGTTAATTTATTGTACTGTCTAGTTTGCCTCATTATGGTTTCTTGACTAGTGACTTCAGCACCCTGCCTAACTTTGCAAAAGGGGAAAATTTAGACTTGATGCAAAGAAAATCTTCTTAGCAATCAGTACTATCTCAAAGTAGAATGAGCTGTGTCAGGAGATGGTACAATCTCCCTCATTGAAGTTCTGCTACCATAGAGGAGAACCTGTAGGAAAACTTTTTTCAGGGCGTATGATGGACTAGATGGCCACGATCCCTTCCAACTCTGAAAGTTTGTGATTCTACGATTAGCACTGCTGAAAACATTTTTACTTTTACAATACATGAAAAATTAAAAGAAGTAAAATATCAATACAAATTGAATTTCTGAATTGAAAAGATATTTTCAAATGAACTAAAGTGGACTAATCATGAATCACTAAAGCTGTAAAGGACCTTATCTCAAAGGCCATTTAATCCAACCCCTTCATTTTACCTGAGAAAACCTGTGAGGCCCAGGGAAGTTACTTGTCCAAGGTCACACAACTAGTAAGAATCAAAGAGACAACTGGAACCTAGGTCCTTTGATTCTAGAATGAGTTCTTGTTCTACTCTAACATGCTGCTTGCTATATGCAAACACATTTTAAAATTTGCTGCATACTAAGAAGTACATTTTGAAATGTTATTGTATACTATTGTTCATTTTCCATAAATGATATTATTTACAAACATTATCATTCTTTACCTTTGTGAATAGAAGTGCTTCATCTGAAAGTATATCATAATCCTGACTGCAACTCTTTGCAGCATTCTGAAGAAACTTTAAAAATTCAGCAACTTCATCATTTACACATTTTTTCATATCCTAAAGGGAAAAGGAAAAAAAAAGGGGCTCTAAAGTAGGTAATAATAATAATTTGAGAGAGAGCTCTGACAATAATTATTCAGTCTAAAGTGTTACTGCAAAGCTACCATGATACTTGGCAACACATGGAGGATTAATGAAGTGTTTTAGCAACTTTAAAAATGTCCAATGAGTCATTTTAGCATTTTTTCAATTTTATTATTGCATTATGTTCATTAAATAAATTTTTATACATGTATTGATAGCAATGAATGAGCTCAAATTTTTAACCTAACATTTTTAAACAAACCATTCTGTTTAAAGTTATTGTATTATGGCAATCTAAGGGCTAGTGGGTACATAAATAAACAGATAACCATAAATTTACTTTATAAACAAAATGTTTAAAAATAATTTGAGTTAATTTCCTCAAAAAGGTCAACATCAACAGTTCTTAAAGAAGACTAAAATTCAAAATTAAAATGTAATAAGTATCTCATTCCTTTGGACTAATTCAGAAAATATTACCTGGTAATAAAGGAGCTATCTTCAATACCTTTTAAAAAGTCTGCTACAAAAATAATTTAAGTAATATTTATATAACAATTTTTACCTGTGATAACTCTGCTCAAACACTAAAGAAACATCCATTTACATTAATTTTATTGCAAAGTCAATAATACTTGGGCTGATATACTAAAATAAGTTATTCTTATCTATTTGCCCCTACTGGGCAAAATTCAGTTAGCATATTTTTAGTCTAAGCTGTGTACCTGTGGCATGGCTTATAAAATGTCCTATAATTCAGACTCCTCATTTAGTCAGTTTGGCTTCCTCCACTTATAAGTAGTAGCTTATTTAAACTGACTTTTCAATCAGGTTTCTGAAATCTTTTGTCTCTTTACATAATAATTTAAAATTATTTATCACTAAAATACAATTTGTTGTTCAGTCATGTCTGATTCTACATGATCCCACAGACTTTGTCCAAGGATTTTCCTGGCAAAAATACTAGAATGGTTTGCCATTTCCTTCTCCAGTGTGTCTCCATTTTGCAGATGAGGAACAAGAGGCAAATAGGGGTTAAATGATTTGCCCAGGATCACACAAATCTGGGGCAGGATTTGAACTCAAATCTTCTTGACTCCAGGCCTGGTACTTTATCCACTGTACCTCCTAGCTGCCTCCCAAACACAACAAACTATATATAATCTTTTAAAGAGTGAAAACTGTCCTTTTATTGAGTCTGTATTGTAAAACATATAATCAGAAACTGGGGGACCCAGAAAAAGCCCTCTAATTCTCAAATTACTAGATCTGGTAATCATGTCTGAAGTCTTTGCAGCTTGCTGGGACTGATCAGAACATATGGCCCTCTGATACAGCCTTTAAATGAGAATACGTTCAACTTTGGATTAGAAATAAAGAAGCAAATCCTGTTTCAACTACTAAAAAAATGCAGAAATGCAAAGTAAAGAGAAGCTCATCATACTGTATCTTAGCCATTTCCTTAGCAATTATAACTTACTGACTACCTGAATAAAGCAGGAATTTAAGAAAAACACAAGCAAAGAAATCCTAGCCCTCAAAGAATTTGTAAACTATTGGACTGGAAGTTCTATGAAAACAGACACCATGCCTTGTCTTTGTATTCCTTAGGCACCTAGTTAAGCACCTTGCACACACAATATGCTTCAATACTTCCAAAGATCCATTACTTCATCAGTGTGTCTTAACAGATGGCTTTATGAGTTCTTTGGCCAAGAAGACCATTTATTATTTGCTGGAGATGATAAGCTTCTCTTAATTTTGTTATGCTAGACAGCGGATGAAATGGACAGTCCACTGCAATAATTTCTGAAATCTTTCCAGCTTGTTGGGACTGATCAGAACATATGGCTCTCTGATACAGCCTTTAAAAACCCAGAGTAACAGGGGCAGCTAGGTGGTGCAGTGGATAAAGCACTGGCCCTGAAGTCAGGAGAACCTGAGTTCAAATCTGGCATCAGACCAAACACCTGACACTTACTAGCTGCGTGACCCTGGGCAAGTCACTTAACCCCAATTGCCTCACCAAAAAACAAATAAAAAAAGAGTCACTCCCAAGCCAAAAGGAGGATGATGGATGGATCATCAAATCATAGGTTTAGAGTAGGATAAGTCTCAGAGATCTGAGACCAGCTATCTTATTTTATAGATAAGGAAATAGAGGCCCAGAGAAAAGTGATTAGACTCAGTCACAGAGCAAAACAGTGTATGAGAAAGGATTCAAAACCAGCTCTTCCTTACTGAAGGATAGCTCTAAAACTATTACACTAAGTCTATTTCTGATGAAAACGCACATGATAGTAATCTTCACATAGTACTTCAAGATGTCCACAACTCTTTACTTGTGTTAGTTCATTTAATTCTCAGAACAACTCTCAGAGGCTGACGTTATTCTTACCCCATTTTTATGAATGAGGAAAGTGTGGTTAAGTGTTAAAGTATGGTTAAGAAGTTAAGTGACTTATCCAAGGTCACATACCTCATGTCTGAGGCAGGAGTCAACCAAAGGCTCTCTAAATTTCATACATGTGCCCAATAAACAGCTACTATATAAATCTGTTAGCTCAAATATTTTATGTGCTATTATATTCAATTAAACCTCAAAACAACCATGAAATAGGTTAAAACAAACTATTCCCATTTATTATGAAAATAAAGCACAAGGAATGAAATACATTTTCATGTTTGAAATATTAAAGCTCTGCCCACTACACAATTCAAATCTTTAATTTTTAGCCACGATAAGTACCTTAATACAAATGTTTTAAAATCTTTAAGTGGATAGTTACAAAATAAACTTTGCCAATAATTTTTAAGGAAACAGAAGGAGAAAATACATACCAAGTACTGGAAATATTCCTTCTTATTTAACCCTGAAGTCTTGAAATTTACAGGCTTTTTTGAGTATTTGTTTTGTAAATCCACATAACACTTCTGTTCTCTTTCTGAGAAACGAGAGAAATAAGGATAAGGAATTCTTGGCTCTGGGAAAGGAACAATTTCTATTGTGGTTTTAACATCCCCATTTGCTTGAGCTGCTGAATTAACTGCTGGCTCATTTTCCACAGGGTTTGCTGATGCATCCAAATTTTCTCCTATAGGTCTGAAATGAGGGGAAAAAATTAATTACAATCTAGAAGTACTTGTTTTTTACCATGAAGATTGGTATTTGAAAATTAGGGCTGACAGTAGTGGAGTTTCTTGATTCCGATCATGAGGCAGAATACATCATGATTAACAGAGTAAATTCTGGAGTACCATCAAAGCTCTGCCACCTGCATCTTTCAGCTCTGGCACTTATTACAGACTAAATATTCTGCAGGACATTATTGCATCACAAGCTTACCTTTCAGCTGATATACAGAAAAAGAAAGACAGAGATACCGGTCTTACTTATACTTCATTTATTATTTCTTTATGAATAAAGGAATCTTTTCATTATCCATCTAGGTGTTATATTTATTTGCAAATTTAATTACAAAGCTTTAATATATTTTTTTGTTTTGTTGTAAATTATCTATAATTAAGCTCAAATTCCTGTGTAAGAAAAACAAATTAGTATGATTATCAGTGGCAACTAAAAACAGATTTTGCAATGGTTGTGCAATTTCAATTCACAAAGTTACCAGAAGATTCTGAATTTCAAGATCCCATCTCCTCAAACACTGAAGAGAACCTCTGACCTTTGCTCTTCTTGTCCCACCCCATTCCTCAAAATAGGTTGGTAGTTTTGGAGATTCCGTACAAGTACCTATAGCAGTCATGTGCCCAAATCCCTATGTCTCACAAGCAAAGCAGTGTTTTTCGTACTCCCTTGCTTACAGAAAAAAAATCACGCAATTATAGTTATGTTAGTGGGGACTTTTTTTTTAACAGTAAAAAAGCATCAAGGAGAAACAGAAATAATTTAGTCTAGAGACTCTATATGTATTTATACATAACTAACCACTTGTTCTATGTTTTTTCTCAAATGATGAAGTATGTCAACACATGATTTTTCTTAGTGTTTATAACTTGGCTCCATTTTCAAATAAAAATTCCTTAACAAGGAATATTAAATCACAGGCTATCAAAAAAACCATTCTCCTACTTGATCAGCACTAGGCATAGTAACTGAAACTTCTACCAAGTCACCTGTGCTGACCTCTAAGTTGATGCTCCCTGATAAATGGTCTATCATTGTGCAATCCTTTAGCTCTCGCTTTGGACAAAGAAAGGTAAACCCCCCAAAATAAAAAACAGAAATGGGAGGGGGAAAAATCTATGCAGGTCACCAATCTGTACAGCTGAACAAATAAAATCCTACGCACTTAAGAGATCTTCACACTACTAAAAGCAATTCATGAAAATAAAATAAAACCACCTAGATTTCTTAGTACTTGGCTACTAGAACCCTTGGTACTTCAGGATCAGAAATTACAAGGAAGAATTATTCAGATACATGCCTGGAAAAGGAGCAAACCTCTTTTAATAATAACCGTATTTACTAAGTTCCCCAATGTTTGGACTGAATACAAGGCATAAAAAGTTTTACTACTACATGATTAAATGCCCAAACAAGCCAACACCACAAAAAATATTCAGCCAGAACATAAAGGAAAAATTCAAGATCTGCTGGTTTTCAAAGTTCAGATAGCTAGTAGGCAATTCCAATTGTTAATGAGTAAGTGGTGAACAGGGAAAGATTCTAGGAATACACACTAAAGATAGGCTCTAAAAATAATGCAGGTTAAAGAAGACATAGTTAAACTACTAAGCTTTCTCCAATAACTGTTAAAAAATAAGCATATTTTAGGTTAACAAAATGAACATTAACTGCTGATCTTGGGAGAAATGTATTACAGCAAATTGATTTCTCACAAGAAAAAGTCTTGAGAGCTATTCAAACTCCACAACTCTTAACAATACTGCTTCACAGCTGTCTCTCTAAATATGAGAACACGTCTGTCCTTGTGGCACAAACTGGCAAATTGATTAAGCTACTGCAGCAACAAGATGCTGACTCAGATATGCCAATGCAGGAATGTCAAGAAATTCTAGCTGCTTAAATTGGCTACACTGAGCAAAGAATGAAGTGGCAGCACATCAAGATCATTTCAGTGTGGAGTGGCTGTCAAAATCTTCATCAGGACACAAACCAAAAGCATCTGACAGGGCTTCTCTACCCACATTTACAGCATTATACTTAATTTCAGTTGATGGTTTGAAGTTTTTTCCCTTCATTTTGTCAACTACCTACTCCTCTTCTCTTCTATTCAGATGTCCTATGAAAAAGAAGAGTGAATGTATATGTTTATGCAAAACTGCTTTGTTTTCAATATGTAAACTTTAAAAGTTTGGGTAATTTATTTATAAGTTTACAGAATAATCCCTCTAATTCTTAATTTTGAGTATTTTTCCTTTGTCTGTCTGATATAGCTTAAAACTTTCTAATGTTAAACCTCCAGTCACTTAATTTTTTCACTCTAACTTAAAACCAAAAGTTATAAATAACATTGTGGTCAGAATTTTTAATTCTTGAAACTCTCAAAAAATATTCAAATGTAAATTAAAAGAAAACCATTATCTTCAAATAAACAAGTTTTTTTCCTGAAATTTTTTTATGAAGGCTTTGGACTTTAAACTCATATTCTTGAAGGCAACATAATTAGAGGTAATAATCACTAAAAAAAAATCAGTTCAAGAATTGAAGTAATAAAATAATGAAAACAGAAACTGATGATATTTTTTGTTTTTATATTAAGTCAACAATGCAAAATTTCAACAGACCAGTTTTAAAACAAACTAAATTGAAAACTCTGCATTTGGAAGATAAGATTAGAAACCAAATTAAAATTTCTGGCTATGTCCTAAACTGTAAATAATCACAAATGTGACATTTTCCACACACTGTACAATGATTCAACCCCTGCTTGCACTGGGAAAATATTTCTGTCACATAATTTTTCTCCCTTTATTGTTTGAAGCTATGAGAAAAATCATATCAATTACTGGCTTTCTTCCATTTGGTTTATCAAATTTTGATTTTAAAGAAAAGCACATTTCTGTTCAGGTACAAAATAATAAATAAAAGAATATTCAACCACCAGAAAATATGGAGGCTAAGCACATTTATCTCATGCCACTGTGAAAAAGGTGCAGTTGAAACAAAAAATAAAACATTATTGTCCTGTATACAGCACTACAATGCATTCATACCTAGAAAACATGTAGTTTTGTATGGCTCAAGAGAGCAATTACTACGCTAAAGAAGATCAATTAAAATGATCAAGGAAGCGAACACAGCATGAAGAATATTCAAAAGACCCTTGCCTAGAAAGATAAAAACTATCAGGGCATAAAACCAAAGTTTATAAAATCAAAAAGGGCACAAGAAAGCAAGGAAACAAAAGTGCATTCATCAAATCCTAATGTACTAAGATCACGACAATGCATAAAGAAAATCCAAGAACATCCAGAAAAAAAAAGGGTGACTGGCAGTGACAATTACGGCAGAAAGGTCTAGACCAGGGGTCAGTAACCTGCAGCCTCGAGGCCATATATGGCCCTCTAGGTCCCTTTGACTGAAACCAAACTTCACAGAACAAATCCCTTTAATAAAAGGACTTTAGACTCTAGCCCAATGAGGACTGAGAAAGGGCAGTGAATTTAGCAACAAAGTAATCATTAGTAACCTTGGAGAAAGCAGTTTCCAAGAGCAATAGAGAAAGACATCAGACTACAAGGGCTTGAGGAGTGGGAAGTAAGAAAGTAGACACAAGGAATGTAGCTTTTTTTTTTTTTAAAGCCTGGCCTGGACTACTGCACTAATTCATCTTCCTCTGTTCTCACTCCTCTCCAATTTGTCTCCACATAGCTGCCAAATTAATATTCTTAACATTCCTGATATTCTGATCATGTCACTCCTCTGCTCGTGCTCCATTCCATGATAGTAAGATAAAACACAAATTCATCTGGCTCCAGCCTACCTGTAACAGGCTATTTTATATACAAGCTCCTTGAGGTCAGGGACAGTTCTAGCCTTTTGTATTCCTCGAACCTAGTACACACTTTATGCCTACTGAATGACTGTTTACCTTCAAAACATTCCAGACAAAGTGACCTACTTGTCATTCCCTAGACCTTACTTCCTTCTCTGCACAAGGCTCTCCCTCCAGCCTGAAATACACTCCTTTAGTTGCATCTCAGGGAAGCCCTGACTTCCTTCAAAGCTCAGCTGAAGTGCTACATCCAACAGGAAATCTCATCTAAACCGCCCAAATGCTCATGCTCCCCCTGGAAAATAGTTTGTATCTACTTTGTATTTAATATCTCTGTAACACGCTATTTCTCCCAATAGCTCCTTGAGGGGAAGAACCATTTTGTTTTTGGCCTTGCATAACCATTACCTGTCCCTTTCTTGATGAATGAATACACTGTCTTTACTTTTGCATGAACTAAAACATAAATATGAAATTATCAGTAGGAACTTTAAAATTAAAAAGTAATTTGACTGCCAATTTAAATAGTAGATATTTTCTACCTTCAGGTCATTTTTTTTCCAGAGACTTATCTAAACCAGTAAATAATCAATACCACAACTACTTAAGAAAAAAGATGGTGAATGGACATTTTCCATTGAGATTAGGTATTTTAAAAATCTATCAATAACTTTATAAATTTTCAATTAAATATGAAAATTTAATAAATATTATGAATGAAATAAAATACTACAATATAAAAGAATAAATTAAAGTTTTACCTTTTGGACAAAACAAGCAGCTCCTTTAGAGTGGGAGTCAAAGAATACTCTTCATATTTTTCTTGTGAGAAAAATACATCCAGACCATTTTTTGGTGAAACATCCCTATGAAGCAAAGCAATTTACTCGCATTCAACAATTCAAAGTCCTTATCAGAATTAAAATGTCACAAGTAAAGCTACTTAACATATTTATTCCTTACAGGGGAAAAAAGTGTTAACTGCACAGGATTTAAAGTAGATATTATTTGTGCTTTCAAATCTTTTTATTTTTTGCTAAAATGTATATGCTATGCAATAAAATAAAAACAAAAATACTGAAGGTTTGTTGTTTTAGGATGGTTTTCTCAAGTTTTTAGTGTGTTGTGATGGGGGGGGAGATATACCACTTTCAACAGGAAAAAATTGCCAAAAGATATCTTTCCAAAGTACTTCTATTAATCCTAGGATTTTATATTTCCCATCTTGGCAAGTGAGAATGATGTTAACACTCAAGTCAGTATTATGTTAGGTTCTAATAAGCCTCCAAAGCTTTGAGACCAGCCTAGCTAAGTTAAGAAAGGCTCATCATCAGCAAGGTTGGTACAATAAGTGATGAATTTTTTTGATCGTAGCAATTTTTAAAAATCCATCTATTAAGATGCAAGAAGGCTTTATTTATACTGGTGGTAAGAGTACACAAACTAATGAAATTGCTCATTTTTGTACATGATATAATCACGTGCACTACGAAAGCATTTATTTGCAGTAACTGCAACAAATTCAAGCATGTACATAATAAAACACCATGATGTCCTAACAATGAAGCATTTATCAAAATGGTAGATTTCACTTTTGCCAGTTCACAAAATGAAAATCTAACTATAATAATGAAAGTATACCTAATCCATACCATATCAGGTATCAAGTATTACAGAACATAACAATGGTGAAATTATGGTTTCTTATTCTTAGCCCAAATTTTTAGCACTTTACAATTTCCAAAGTGCTGTTGGGCCTCACAATAGTCCTGGTATGCACAACAGGTATTTTAAAGATAAGCAAACTAAAGACCAGGGAGGTCAAGTGTTTTGCTCAGACTTACAAGGATTATGGAATAGAGAACTTAGGATAAAAACCCAGGGCTGGGGGCAGCTAGGTGGTGCAGTGGATAGAGTACCAGCCCTGGAGTCAGGAGGACCTGAGTTCAAAGCCAGCCTCAGACACACAACACCCACTAGCTGTGTGACCCTGAGCAAGTCACTTAACCCCAATTGCCTCACCAAAATAAGAAAGAAAAAAACAACCCAGGGCTTCTGATTTCTAATGCAGAGCTCTTTCCACCAAACCACTCCATGTTTCTAGTATTAAGCAACAAAGCTTACTGTTAAAATGTCAAAGAAATTTACCTTTACCTCAAAATCTGTATTTTGCAGACTCTGCTTTACAAAACTGAGGTCTTTGAACTATAAGCATTTTATACAGTTGTTAAAACAAATGTTATTATTCATCTCGTAACGAGGAATATATTGGTTTGGAGTAACAAGCCAAAATAAATGGTACAGAAGCCCATGTTCTCTTTTGTTTTTTTATCCTACTTCTCTTTTCTAACCAGCGTAAGATGAAGGTTAAATAGAGAGGCTCTAGTACACAAGAAGAACCAACAAACCTGCCCCCCAAGATAATCAGCTGCCAAATCAAACAGAATGCAGCCCAAGAAAAGCTTCCAAAGAGTGAGGTGCAGTCATTTCTTGAGCAAAAGTATAACTACCCAAGATGGTGTCTAAGAGTTCAGACTGGGGGAATTTCTAGGGCACTCAGTACCTAGCTGAAAGTCTTGAAATGACTTGATTTCTCTACAAATTGCACCAAATTCTTCTAGACTGAAATCCTTCAACCCCGTTTCTACCTTCTTTTGAGGATATGACAACAGATTTAACTCACCAGTTGAGCACTGGATTGCCCACAGACATCTTGCAAAGTTTCACTAAAACTCAAAAGTGCTGCTATATTGGATTCAACGGAGTTTGAGATCCTGTAATGTCCACCTGGGAAACAGCAAGGAGCCAGAGTCAAATACATGGAGATAAGTATTATTGTAGTAGAAAAGCCAGCTTGACCAGATGGAACAGAAATAATTTGATGAGATGTAAAAGTCTATCTCCTCCCTATCCTCACAACACCCAGATCTTCAAAGTGAATTTGATGTTAAGTATTTCTTATTTTGTTGCACAGCACCATCAGAAACAAGTGAAGACTTCTCTTGGTTATCGTTATTTAGGGCAAATAATATTTCTGTTCTGAACATCATTGAGAAATAAATACTGCTTTACATTTGCACACAGCGATTTAGAGTTTGTAAAGCACTTTCACACGTATCTCATTTGACCTCAAGAACTCTGTCAAACTACTGGGTAAGAATTATTTTATTCTTTTTGTTGACAGGGAAATTGGAAACCACAAGGACTAAGTGATTTTCCCCACCACTAATAATGTAAAAGAGCTGGAGCTCACACATGCAGATTCCTAATTCTAAGACTAAATGTTTTTTCTACTACACCACAGCCTCTTGAAGAACTTACAGAAAGCTTACAACATGCCTTAGGTCTTTCAGAGACAAGCATGGTATAGCTGAAATTGCCTTAGTTTTGTTATCAAAAGATTTGGGTTTGAATACTGGCTCTAGTACATAATTATCTCACTGGGTCTTCATTTTCTCATTAAAAAATGAGAGAGATTGGACTAAATTATCTTCAAGATTCCTTCCAGGTCTAAATTTATATGACCCACAAAAGTGTATTCCTTGGGGGAAAAGGGTGCAGGCAGCTAGGTGGTGCAGTGAATAGAGCTCTGGCCTTGGAGTCAGGAGGACCCGAGTTCAAATTTAACCTCAGAAACTTAACACTAGCTATGTGACCAGGCAAGTCACTTAACCCAGAGCAAAGCCAAAAAGCAAAACCAACAACAACAAAAAGTGTATTCCCTCCCACAAATCATAGATTATATATTGAACCAGTAATTAAATGCAGTGAATAGAATCTGACTATGTCAATAAAAGATACAAATCGACTAGTCCAGATCAGGTGTTCCTGAATCCAGCATTCTTTCTTCAGTCTTTGATGAGGTCGTTTGTCTATTTCTAGAATGTACTTGCTCCTCAATGTCACCTCTTAGAATCCTTAACTTCCTTTAAAAGATTCAGCTCAGGTTAACATTCTTTCCTTCCTTCATCTTATTCTAAGCATGGTACTCTGCTAGCTGCTGAAACACATACAAAAATGAAACAGTCCCTGCCCTCAGCGAGCTTATGTTCTTATTGAGCTTCAGCACTGAAAGAATCTTCAAAACTATTTAGTCCAACTCTGTCATTTTACAGATGAGGAAAAAGGTACCCAGAGAAGCTGATCTGAAGGAATTTCACCCAGGTCTTCTGATGCCAAACCCAGTGCTCTTTCTACGGCACCGTGCTGCATACAGAAAAGAAAATACAAAATATATTCAAAATAATTTAGGGGATGAAAGGGTTCTAGCAATGTGGACAGAGATCAGGATAGGCCTCAATCAGCAGTTGAGTTCACACTGGCAAGAGACTTCAAGAGGCTGAGGCAAGGAAGGGAAGCATTTCAAGCATAAAGGATAGGGCCTCTGTGCCAGGGCGGAGACAGATTAGCTATATGAAGGCTTTTTTTTGGATTTTTCCAGCTGTCAGCGCTCTCTCTCCAAACTACCTTGTTTGTGCTACACACTATTTCTCACCCCTTTCCCCCAACAGAAGAGAGCAAAAACTGTTTTTGTTTTGTGTTTGTAACCCCAGCACAGTAGCTTGAGCGCAGTACATGCCGAACAATGTTTCGTGGATTAACTGAATGGAAAGCTGGGTCTCACTACAGGATCAAGCAGCAAAGACTTTTAGAGCTAGAATGGACCTCAGAAATCATTTAATCCAATCTCATTTTACAGATGAGAAAGCTGAGGCCTGAACGTTAAATAACATCATCTAAAAATCACCAAACTGCTTAGCAGATTTCTTTGTTCTCTGACCAACATCCTGTCTAGCTGTCCACCAGCATAAGGAGCTCCAAGATGTGGGCTGGAATCCTTACTCTAAAATCTAAGTGACCATGGTCATTGTGCTCTGAGACTCAGTTTCCTCATCTGAAAAAATAACTGTAACACCAAAGCCCTTCATGACCCCCTCCAAGTGCTAATGTAACTCCTCCCTCTCAAAATTATCTTCCATCTACTTATGCATTTTGTACATAAATATACGTACATGTCTCCCCCACAAAAACATAAGCTCCTTGAGCTTAGCGGCTGTTTCACTTTTGTTTTGGCATCCCTTGTGCTTGGCACTTAGCGAGGCTTCATAAAAACTTGTTGATTAACAAGTCTGTTGTTGCACTCAAATGAGAAAACACGCTTGAATGCAAACCCGTTTTATAATCCTCAGCCCTTATTACCGGTTCAATCATTAAGTTTAAAAGGCCATTTTCATAAAGCACAGAATCATAAATCTGTAACTGGAAGGAATGCTAGAAACCATCTAGTCTAACACCCTTTTTAATGAGGAGGGAACTAAGGGCAAGAATAGGTAAATGACTTGCACGAGATAACTTAAGAATCAAACATAGGATTTGAAGTCTGGTCCCAGTGACTACAGAGCCAGTAATATCCCCCCGTACCAAGCTGTCAGGCCTCATCAATGAATACCTTTTTTTAATGCCAATAACCAGAGTCTACAGGAAATGCTACAGTATTTTATGACCTGAAAAAGGGGAGAGGTGGGGATCTCGGAGATAATGTGGTTGCACCCAAATGAAGGATAACACCCGACATTTATTTTAGCACGGTGCTTTAAAGTTTGCTTTCTTCAAACACTCTTAGGCATGATCATTCCTGCTTTACAGATAGGAAACTGAGGTATGGGTCCAGGAACAGCACTTTTTACTGTATCTTGACTTGAAGGGGCTCTTCTCTCTCCCCTCCCTGAGCCCCAACACTACGCTTCTGGGTTCAGCTGGCTTCCCTCCCGCGGAGGTCAAGAGCTGCACCAATTACTTCTGCGGCCCTTTCTGAGCCCTGCACTTAGTAGGTGCTTTAACGAGAGGGGGCGGGGAGATGGGAAGCTGGGAGGAGGAGGAATATGCTGGGGAGGGAACAAAGAGGACACAGGGACGAACGGGGGGGGGGGGAAGCGGAGCCGGCGGCGGTCTGGTAGAAGAGGCTGGAAGCAGAGCAGGAGCAGAGGGCGAGCGAGAGGAGCCGCGCAGACCCCTGGCCGGATACAAGCCGGGGTCGCCATGTTGCCAGCCCTGTCCCACGGGACGCCGCGCTCGGGCCCCACAGCACCCGGGACAGCTCACGCTCTTCCCCGGGTCCTCCTCGCCCCCTCTCTCCGGCTCTTCGGCTCGCCCGCCTACCTCGGGCTCCCGGCGACGCCACGACAGCGTGCTCTCCCGCTGCGCTGCCCACCCCTCCCTGGACTGCGCCCGGCGGCGCCCGCGGAGTTCTCCCTTTAAAGAGCGCGTGCGTGCGTCGCGGGGCTGTGCGTGATGACGCCAGGGACCTCTGAAAGTGAGGCGGGAAGCTGGCGAATGGAGGCTGGGTTCTTGCCTGTGAATCCTGCGGCTCCTGCAGAGCGATGAGGCTAGGCATGCTTAGGCATCGCCGTGTTCCATGCTCAACAGATTCTTCTCTGGTATCCCTGCATATAGACTCAGTTATTAGTAGTGTACTTTAAGGCAGAGCTGACCACTCCCTTCTTCCTCCTCCCATTTTTGAGTTGAAGAATGCAGTTGCAAAAAGCAGGCTAGTGTTTGCAAGCTCTCCTTCCTTTCCAATGATCCCATTGCACAAATACGTCACCCATCCACCCACCCAGTGGGAGTCAAGTTCGGAAGCCCACCCAGTGAGATTTCCCTGGTAACAAACAGTTAATCGGCAATCCAGTCAGACAGCCTACAATTGTTCCGTATCCATGGCCTCCCACTTTACCCTCTCACCTATAAAAAAAAAAAAGAGAGAGAGCTTTATTTCTCATCTCTTCGGGGGTGACGGGTTGTTAAAATTGCGGAGAATTGGGCTTCAAAGTTAGTGTTCTTTTCGTTTGTATTGAGAAGCAGCTTAAGATAGTGGACAATTCAATTCAATACACATTTATTAAGTGCCTGCTATGTGCCAGGCACTGTGTTAAGTGCTGGGGATAGAAAGTCCAGAGAGCTGACCCCAGAGCCAGAAATTCCTGGATCCAAGCCTCACTTCTGACACTACTTTTTGACCTTGGGACAAGTTACTTCACCTCCCAGTGTTCTAGGGAATTCTGAGATTCAAGTCAACTGGACGCACATTAATCATTAATATCTGTGGTCTCTTTCATCTCTGAAGCTTTTGATTCTGAGGGACAATGCTTTAAACTTCCCAAAATCGATCTGAATTCAGTTATGCCATTTCTGATCATGTGCATTCCAGCTATTCTTACTGTATTATGTCACAGTATCATACTATTAGGGACTGTACTACCATGAACTAAAGCTGTCATACACTCTGGGAAATGCTTTATAACTGTGCTCATACCCAAGAAGGTCAAGGACAGAAAGAAAGGTCCTGTATATAACAACAGCAACAAAAAAATTCACATCAGCATTTCTCGTAGTAGTCCAAAGCTGTAAGTAAGGCAAGTGCCCCTTGATTGGGGAATGGCTGAATAAACTGTGGCATATGAATATAATGGAATATTACTAGGCAATGGGAAACAAAGATTTGAGAGAAACTTGGAAAGACTCATGTGAAGCAATATACAAAATAATTACAATAATGCAAAGGAAGGGACTAGACCTGTGATTTCATTGTTATTGGGAATTCTCAGATGAGGAAACTCCCTTTATCAATGAAAATTTGTACTTTCTCTGCAACATGCATTGTCTTTGGCTGTGCCCTAAGCCTAGAATTCTGTCCCTGTTCAGTCTTTACCTCTTGGTTTCCTTCAAGACAGCTAAAATTCCACCTTCTGTGAGAAGCCTTTCCCTGTCTCCCTTATAAAAATATTAGTGCCTTCCCTCTGAGATTACTTCCAAATTAATCTTCCTTGCAATTTAGTTGTTTGCCTGTTATCTCCTCTACTAGGTTACTATTATTATTATTATTACTATTACTATTACTCTTTGAGGGCTGTGACTATTTTTTGCCTTTCTTTCAATCTCTAGCTCTTACTACAGTGCCTGGCACACAGTAGGCACTTAAACAATTCTTGTTAATTGAATGGATTGGATTAGTGGAACTGTGATTTTTCTCAACATAAGGAATTTCAAGTGTGGAAACTCCACTCACCAATGTAGATGAGCAAAGCTCTTTGTTGATTGTCTAGACTTAATAAAGTGATGAAGAATATGTTAACAATGCTCTATTTTGCTCTGAGATTACTCTTTTTAATGCGCTTAGGCAGAAGGAACTAGTAAATATGCCCTTAGCTGCTTTAAAAAAAAGTTCTTATTCATTCTCATTTTATTAGTTGTGCTTATATTGGTTGTCCCTCATCCTCTCAACACACCCAACTTTTTAGCCCTCTTGCAAAGAGTTTTCAGTGTAGTAATTGATTAAGAAACTATTGGGGAAATGCTAGAGCTAATGACTATACAAACCAGATTTTTCTGCAATAAATGGATATTTCAAGAAAAAAATCAGAACATATTATTTGAACAAATGTATGACTATAGGAAAACATTCTCTAGAGACCAAACGATATTAAATGTTCCAACTGGGAAGACAGTGCTTTCTAAACTGTTCAAGTTGTATTCTGGAGCTTAGGGCTAATTTAGTTGGAAGGACCCAGATATGTACATGTGAATACCCATGTCATGGAAAATGTTCAACAATTATCCATACTGAAGGAAGATAGCTGTGGCAGACTGAATTAAAAGGGAGATCATTTGTAAACCATTTTTATTTGGCTTTGGACATGCTTAGAATTTGAAGGGGGACTATAGTTTAAGCAGATAGAAGAAGGTATGGGTCTGAAATTAGCTTTCCTTTCTAATTAGACTTAGATTAGTCTGCTATAATTAGTTTACATTTTCTATGACACACATGTACATTGACAGCTAAGGGAGGTGGCTACTTCTCCCCTGAAGGAGCAAACCATTTGGGGATTAAAGATTTTATGGGAATAATCCACCAAGTGAATAGTTTACGAATAGATGGCTGAGAATAGGTTGTAGTTCACTGATGATAGTACCTTCCCTCTGTGTGGAAAATGAATCCGGAACTAGATTAAATACATAACACACGGTTTGACTTCTTAATACAATCCAATAGCAGAAGTTAAATGAGGTGGAAGCAAAATAAATTTTTCTCTTTCCCAAAACTGATAGAAAACTGGACGACCATAATATTAGTATAGTAATATTAACTGCCATTTATATTGCCTTTAAAGTTTGCAAAGCATTTAAATAGAAATATCTTTTTATTGCAGAAAATTCATAACCCTGTGAAGTGAGTACTATAAGCACACAGTACCTGGGAAGTAGTGAGTTCAGTAACCAGCAAAAGTTACTTAGCTACTTACATGGTGGGATTTTAAGGACTCCAAGAAAGATCTTTTGTTCTTCCTAAAGAATTCTGTCAAACATGGAAGAGGTAAACAGGAAAGAGAAATCCTAAGAGACTTCATAAGGTTGAACTGTTTACATTCCTGCATGGAAAGATGATATTTATAACTCTTGAGTCCTTTGTCAGTATTAGGGTAGTGGGAGGGGAAAAATATGGATAGATAGATAGATAGATAGATAGATAGATAGATAGATAGATAGATAGAGGGAACAGGGTGAGTTGAAGAGGAAGGGGTGATATCTGGAAAATAAAATTAAGGGGTAAGAGAGGATTATATTGGGAGGAGAAAGGGAGAAGTAGAATGGGGTAAATTATCTCACATGAAACAGACAAGAAAAGGCTTTTACTTACAGTGGAGGGGAAATGGGGGAAGGTGAGAGGAAATGAGGGAATCTTATTCTCATAGGATTTTTCTTAAGGAGGGAATAACATACACAATGGGGTATGGAAATCTATCTTACCCTACAGGAAAATAAGGGGGAAAGGGGACAAGAGAGCAGTGGGTTGATAGAGTGGAGGGCAGATTGGGGGAGGGGAAAATCAGAAGTAAACACTTCTGAGGAGGGACAGGGTCAAAAGAGAGAACAGAATAAATGGGGGGTAGGATAGGATGAAGAGAAATATACTTAGTTTTTCACAACATGACTACTATGGAAGTGTTTTACATGACTACACATCTATAACCTGTATTGAGATGCTTGCCTTTTCAATGAGGGTGGGTGGGGAGGGAGGAAGGGAAAAAATTTGGAACCCACAGTTTTAAAAACACGTTTAAAAACAAAAATTTAAATTAAATAAAAAAAGAATTCTCTCCCCTCATCTCTCCTTGATACCTAAAATCCTTTTTATTAGAAGGTTAAAGAAGTGGTAAATAATCCAGAGTGAGGTAATATTGATTTAAATTTATTCACCAATCATTTACAATGTGCCAACTATATAGCGTGTACTATGCTAAGTGATAAGGATAACAAAAAGTGAAAAGCCCCTATTTTGGGGGCAGCTAGGTGGTGCAGTAAACAGAGCACCAACCCTGGAGTCAGGAGGACCTGAGTTCAAATCCAGCCTCAGACATAGCTGTGTGACTCTGGGCAAGTCATTTAACCCCAATTACCTCACAAAGCAACAAAAAAAAGAGAAGTCCCTATTTTCAAGGAATTTACAAAGCTTGTTCTAAATGGCTGAGAGAGAGGCATCTATGGATAGAAAGCTTACTGAGGTTTATTCCTTCCTGCTTGGACCATAGTTTTACACCAAGAAATACATGATAACTATCAGATTTTTTTTCAAGATCAAATTTTGAGAGAGATAGTGTGTGTGTGTGTGTGTGTGTGTGTGTGTGTGTGTGTGAGAGAGAGACAGAGAGAGAGAGAGAGAGAGAGAGAGAGAGAGAGAGAGAGAGAGAGAGGGAGAGAGGAGAGAACAATAAAGGCATTAGGTCCTTGATAGGGGAAAGCCCCCCAAAAGGGTAAGAATTTAGAAATGGGAGGTTGAGTACAACATGGTACAGCAGAAAAGAGCACTCCCTCTGGGGTCTGAAGCCCTGGATTCAAATCTCAATTCTGCTACTGACCACCTGTGTGATGCTGGGCAACTCACTTTACTTCTCTGGGCTTCAGTTTCCTGATCTACAAACTTAAGGAGTCTGACTAGAAAGCTTCTGAGGTCCATCCCAGGTCTACAACTATGATTCCACACAATCCTACATAAGTGCCACAACTCAAAGGCTGGCCTTAACCTACTTCACAAAGGTGTGGAGAAGGCAGAAAGCAAAGTTTCTTATTTCTTGATCTCAGTTTATAACCTCCTTGTATGTGAACTCTTCTGCTAGAGACTACCTCTTAAGGAAACAGATAGCTGATCTTTGCAAGGAACTGCAAAGAGTGTCAGCCTTGAAGAAAAATGTAACCTGAGTCTCAAAGCCCATTTACAGAAGATTCTCCTCACTGATGGAGATTGATTAGTTCATGATCCATGCCTGCATGAGGGGTGGAATTAGCAAGAGCTTGAAAGATAAGAGACAACATGTTAAACATCATAAACTCAGTATGTCCCAAACATAACTCATTATCTTTCCCCCTAAATCCTCCCCAATTCCTACATTCTCTATTACTCTGGAGGGCAACAGCATCCTCCCAGTCCCTCAGTCCCTTCTGTCTTCAGGCTTTGAGAAGACATGACTCTCTTCAGGTCCCTGAAGGGAGAGAAAGATTCTAGAAAGAAGCTAACATGTAAAGGAGCTAGTACCTTAATCTTGTCCCTGTTCTCAACTCAATTCTCTTGATACTTTGAAGAATTTCCCCTTGAGTGAGATCTGGGACTCTCAGTTGAGCTGAGATATCTTGCTCCCAATAGGAGAGCTCATTCATTTTATGTATAGTCTGTTGTAAATTTTCATCTCTTTGACTTCTCTGATTTCTGTTTCAAATCAGTTTGGTTAAATGAGTTTATCTGCAAAAAGTAAAATTAAAAAATAAAATAAACTATACTGTCTATTATTATCTTTTACATTAGGATTCAAAAACCAGGGCTACTGAAACTTATGACAGTGACAAAACCTTCCACTATTGTAAAAATAACCAAACGTGTTACCAAAAAACACGTGATTAACTTTTAGTCATATTCTCAAATCAATTTATTTGAAGTCTATTTAGGAAGATGTGATTGCTAACTCAACAATTATTTTAAAATTGGAACTAAATTGGAGGTAATACCTCTCACCCTGTAAAATGTTTCACAATAGTTTTTTTCCCCCTTTATTAATTACATGAGCCAACATTTGGAAAGGTTACATTCCCCCTTTTTTGCTTTAAAAAAATTTGAGTTTTGTTTGTGAATCCTCTGTTTTGAACCTCTCTCTTTGTTCAAGTATCCCATTCCATCCCATCTCCTCCAACAGATTGCCCTTTCTGTGATCCCTTCCTTTTCCTCCTCCTCCGAGAAGTAGTGTAGCATAAAAGTTGCAGAGCTGGACTTTAAATCAGGAAGTCCTGGGTTTGAGTCCTGACCCAGAAACCTGTGTAATCCTAGGCAACTCCCTTAACTTCTCTGACCCTCAGTTTCTTTAGTTATAAAATGGAGATAGTAGTAGCATGTACCTCAGCCAACTTACCAAGTTGTTGTGAGGGTCAAATGAGGCGGTTTGTGGACAGTTCTTTGCAAACTGTAAAATGCTCAGTAAATGTAAGCTATTATTATTCTTATTCTTCTCATCTTGTAATCAAAAGAGTTCAGGCAGAAACAATCCTGGGATTAGCCATTATTCTATGATTATTCTTTGATTTTTAATGTTTGGCTAACTATGGCACAGGTAGTTAATCTGATTTTTTTTTTATTCATCTTCTTTAGGTTCACTGTTACTTTGGGACAACTTCAGTAGCATGGAGATGATGTGTATTTCATCTTATTCCCACGTGACTTTTATTTCTTTTGCTTGGTCTCTACTTTTTAAGAGCTTTTCATTACACATGGTTTGAAGGTGATGAGCATTTTATATAGTTATATCTGTTAAAAACATTGTTTAAAATTTTTATAGGTCAGTGTTATATCCTGGTAACCATGACAACAGATGTCTGTGATGATGCTCTAGTTCCAGTTAAGTTTATTTTTTGAATTCTCAAAGATTTTCTGTAGCATTGGCATTTGCTATCTGTTAATTTATTAAGGACACCAAGTTTTTAAATGTATAATTCTAGTTACCTAATTATTTCATAAGTTCCATCCATCTCTGACTATCCTCCGTACTTGGAATGCTCTTCCTCCTCTGCTCCAACTAACTACCTCCCTGGCTTCCTTTAAGTTCCAAGTAAAAGTCTACCTTCTATAGAAAGCCTTCCCTAACTCTTTTAAATTCAAGTACTTTCCCTCCTTTACTTATTTCCTATTAATCCTGCATATAATTTGTCTTGTATATATTTGTTTGCATATTGTCTCCCCCATTAGATTGTAAGCTATTTGAGAGCAGGGACTGTCTTTTGTCTCTTTTTTGTATCACCAATGCTTAGTACACAGTAGACACTTAATGAATGCTTATTGATTGATTGATTGAAAAATGCCTTTGTAATTTTGCCCAAAAAAAGTCGGTATCATAAGCATATGCTGTTCTTCTGGATAACTTGAAATAAACCCAAATCAGAGGGTCACCACCTCCTTCTTTTCCTCTACCTTCCCCTGTGCCTCCAAGAAGCAGGGTAGCATAGATGTTATAGAACTAGACTTTAAATCAAGAACTCCTGGGTTTGAGTTCTGATCCAGATCTGAGAATCTCTACTAGTCCTTTCCACTTCTTTGAAAAGGAAGTTTTCCTCTTTCTATAGATAATATAATAACAGCTAATAGTAGTTAACATTTATATAGTGTTTAGCATGTATTAGGCACAGTGTTAAACACTTTAGTTATTATCTTATTTGATTCTCACAACATCCCTGGGTGGTAGATGCTATTTTTAATCTCCATTTTACGGATGAGGAAACTGAGGCAAACAGAGGTCAGGTGACTTGCTCAGGGTCACATAGTAAGTGTCTGAGGCCAGATCTGAACTCAAGTCTTCCTGACTCCAGGCCCTGAATTCTATCCACTGTGCCACCTAGCTGTCTTGGAATGACAGACCCTGTACTATATTTTGTTAATAGTGTATAGGCATTTGGATACTTTCTGAGTCACAATTTTTTTTTTCAATCGTTCTTAAATTTTTATGGATCACTTTAATTTCCAGGTAATTGTGGGCAACACGGACAGCAGTTTTGTTTTTGATAATGCTCTGACTCCAGAAGTACAATTTATTTGTTGAATTCTCCCGGATATTTTGAAGTTTGTGTTTATACCATGAAGGCTGACTTTTTTAAAAAAATTGTTTTTTAGGCAATTGGGGTTAAGTGACTTGCCCAGGGTCACACAGCTAGTAACTGTCAAGTGTTTGGTCTGAGGCCAGATTTGAACTCAAGTCCTCCTGACTTCAGGGCTGGTGCTCTATCCACTGTGCCACCTAGCTGCCCCCTGTTTATACCATGAGGATTTGCTGAGTGTTAGTTTATAAAAGAGAGCGTCTAATGTACAATTCTAGACCCCAGGTAATATTCTGTTAGATGTTTGGTAGGTGTTAAATTTTTGCAACATGTAATGGTGATGTGTTGTGCCATCATTCCTTACCATGTCTACCATTCCATACCATTTGCTTACATGATCTGTGACCGCTTCTTCTTGTTGTTGATATTGTTGTCATTATCTCAGTGGATCTGTGATCTCATCAAATTAACACTTCATTCGGTAGTATAGATCACAACTCAAGTCCTTTCTTTCTCACTGTGTGCAATTTAGTCTTCCAAAGAATATCTATCCTCTTTTAAGTCTTTTAACATTCCCTGGGTGTGACATTGGGGCTATTTATTTGTTATCTCTCATTGTCAACACATTACTGATCTCCTTTCCCCTTAATACACTTCCTGGAGGACCTCAGTTATGGTGCTTCAGGAGCACAAGCCATTATTGTTGATGGGCCATACCTTACTTGTACCCATGACGCATCTCTCCTTTTGGATAACTCACACTTTTGATTCTTCAGAAGATGATTTTTCATGATCATCAAAAATGCTTTGTGGGCTTATATTCTTAAAATCTAGCCACTGTTCAGATTCTTATAATCTAGCCAACAGCTTGCTAATGTTCAGACTCCTTAAGAGTCTGCCCAATAGAATGGATGTTCTAACAAAACTTGTCTTTGGCTGAAAGAAGACTTGGGTCAAATTCTTTTGGGCAGGATCTACGTGTTCTGATTTTGGGGTCCCAGCACCCCTCACCTCTAGACCTCAACATTTTGGTGGCCCATAGGGGGAAACTGCCTAATCCCAAGTTCTTCTCCAACCAAGACTGGAAGGTATGTAAGCCTCCCCTGCCCCCCTTTCTTACTCTGCAGTTGGGGTTGCTCTCTAAGCACCAAGGCTTGGAGGTGCTTTTCAGGCAGACAGTTACGAGACTGTCTCACATTCAGCCTGTTGCTCTCATGTTCTCAGTCCACTGGGTCAGTTCAAGGCCAGTGGACCTGGGTACACCTTCCAAAGCATAGAGGACAAGGACTGATGCTCTATTGGGAAGTGTATGCCCAATTCTGTCAGTTCTCTGGGTGCTGGAGAATTGGGGGTAACTGCAGTTGCTTTTTGGTTCCCTGAGGGTTACTTATTTCCTTCCCTCTATACCCCTGAATTCTCCTTCATGGAGGTTATAGGGGAAAGTTAAAACAGCTAAAAATATCTTGGCAGATTCTGGAGGTTTTGTGACTGATCATTAAGGAGTTTTTGAAACTCCTCCTTTCAACCCTGGTCACTCTTTTCTCCTATTCTCTTTGCTTGAGTCAAGAGCGTATCTATTAACCCCTCTCACAGGAGAAGAGAGTTTCTCCCTTTATCCCTCACTTTGATTTTACCCTCCCCTACCTTGGAAAGGAAGGTATGGGGAGGGGCAGCAGCTACTACATGGGTCCCCTTGGCAATGGCCTTGGGCCCTAGGGCAACCTTTGCCTGGAAGTGTCACCCAGGTTCAGCACATCCTGCTCAAGGTAAAGAAGCTAGCCTCTGAACATGGGTAAGCATGCTCTTTTAAAGTTGTAGTTTTAACTGTTAATGATGAGATGTTGATTCTCTGTGTAAAGTATTTGGAAATGCATTTAGCAAAACAGAAATCACCTGATTGGTAATGGGTTTGTTTCAAGTTTCAGATTGGTGAACTTTTTGTATCAGTTATATCAAGCAACTTTTCATAATTTGGTTACCACTAAAATAATTGGGCTATTGGTAGTTATTGTTTTAATGTGTAAACTTGCCAAAAAGCTTGTTTGGGTTATGGTTTGCTGAGAATTTGCAAGTGTATATGATGCAGTTTAAAGGTGCTGGGACCCCAAATCACAACACACCAGTCCTGTCCGAAAGAATTCGACCCAAGACTTCTTTCAGCCAAAGACAAGGTTTATTAGAGCATTCATCAATTGGGCAGATTCTTAAGGAGTCTGAACGTTAGTAAGCTATTGGCTAAATTATAAGAATCTGAGCAGTGGCTAGATTTTAAGAATCACAGCCATGGCTAGATTATAAGAATCTAAGCATCTTAATGGAGACAAGGTGGTCCTTATATACAGAAAGACTGTGGGAGGGACCTAGGAGTGGCCAGTAAGCTGAGGTGAACAGAACTCCTGGGACTTGGACCTCGTGGCCAAGGGAGAATGGAGCCTAGCTAGGATTAAGGATGGGAAATGGCCAGGGGCCATACATAGGGAGGTAAAACAAAGGAAGGCCAGGCTGGGTTAAAGGTAACAGAACTGAGAGATTGGGTGTAGCCACAATGAAAGGCCAGTTGATGAGATTATAGCCTCAGGCAAATGCCAGAGATTTGGCCAGGTGGGAAAGTCCAGGTTTTTCTTTTTTGGGGTCTAGATCCCAACCCTATCATATAGAAATCTCTAATAATTGGCTCTTTACACCAGGACAAATTTAAGTTTGAGATGTAAATCCTGGAAAAATTCTTCCTAAACTGTGATTAGTGAAACTTGCTGTGTGAGGTAAAAGCTCATAGAATTTTATTGTGAGTTGTCTGATGGATCATAATAATCCATCAATAATCAATAATTTACCATCTGAGATAAATGCAACTTAGAGAGAATGTGATACTAGTGGGAAGTCAGCATCAGGAAAAGCTGAGAGAAAAATTTTAGCTTAAGTCTAAGATGGGATCCTCCTGGCTCAGTTTCCCCATTATGTTCCTTTGAAAAGGAATGTTACCCACCTAGCTATTCCTGAGTCTGGCTATGAGGTGGGTTTGATACTGGATGGTTGGAAAACTGAATTATCTGAATCCAAACAGGGCTAAGGATGTTTTATCCTCTCAAAGTTGGGCCCTAAATCTAGTCTTTTCTATCAGATTTGTGCCTTCCAGACTACAGGCCATTCACCTACAGTTGGTAGTAAAAAGCGGGTTTGGGAGACAGCCAATGTCTCCCCATCATTCCTTGGATGCAGCCTGTGCTCAGTTCCAGTCAGCCTCCTCTTTGGGACCCCCTTGAGGCAGGGACACCTCTATACCCCTTGCCAGCAGGAAGCAGTTTCAGAAGCCGGGGCTTTTGCCCCTTACACCAAAAGAATTTAGGTCCCATTTGTTTGAGGGGGGAATGATGAGGATGGGGTCTAGACCTCAAAAAGGAAAAACCCTGGACTTCACATCAACTGGCTGTTCATTGTGGCTACACCCAATCTCCCCTCCATTATCTTACCTCCCTGTGGCCCCTGGCCATTTCCCACCCTTAATCCTAACTAGGCTCCATTCTCCCTTGGCCACATGGTCCAGGTCCCAGGAGTTCTGTTCACCCCAGCTTACTGGCCACTTCCATTCAGATCTTCTTTAGATCCCCTCCTCCAGTCACCCCAAACTACTTGGCCACTCCTAGATCCCTCCCACAATCTCTCTGTACATAAGGTCCATCTTGTCTCCTTTAAGGTGCTTAGATTCTTAAAATCTAGCCACTGCTCAGATTCTTATAATTTAGCCAATAGCTTGCTAATGTTCAGACTCCTTAAGAGTTTGCCCAATATGAAGGATGTTCTAATAAACCTTGTCTATGGCTGAAAAAAAAATGCTTTGTGTATTCAGTTTCCCAAATGCAAGCCAATCTATTCTCTTTCTCCCAGATAATATTTATCCATTTGTTTTTTCCTGTGTTTTTAAAAAGATTTTTCCAATTAACAAGTATTTATTTTTTCTTCCTCCTATATAAGCACATCTGGAATTGTGATTTTAAGGTTCAGATGTAGTGGTGACACTATCCTTGCTGGAGAAAATAGCTTGTTATAACAATTTTTCCAAATCGTTTACGCTTTTCTTCTGTATCCATTTTCATCCATGAATGCCACTAGTACAAATATGCTTAGTTGGGTATCTTGATGATCTTTCCTTAAACTAGTTTTACTTTCCACTGCTTTGCTCTGCTTTTTATGAGACGCCATTGCTCCTGTCTAGTGTCCTTCTTTCTTAGATTTTATAAACAAGTTTATATTTCAGCCCTGTGTTGCCTTTATCTTTCATCTCTCATTCACTTTGGCAAGTAAGTCAGATGTTTGCTAACGCGCTTTTTGAGCTTTTTTGATCTCCTTGTTGTGGTGATTAATTTATACAGGTTAAACTTCTGGATAAAATGATCTCTGTCATCCATTACCAGTTCTGATTATAACTTATTTATTTAAAAAGTTAAGGATTAAGATGTTCCAATTGTATGCCCTATCTTTTTCTGTCATCATTTTTCTTTCTTTTCCCTCTCCTCCTCCTTCTCCTTTTGCTCCCCCTCCTCCTCCTCTTCCACCAGATGACTAGGCTACTGCTGACATGCCTTTCCATAGTTAGCTAAGGTGGTCCTCATAAATTAGACTCTGTCTGTTGCCAGAGTCATGCTGAAACTTTTCCAGAATGATAGCAACTGTCAGAGAGTATTGCTCTGCTGGCCTAGCCTTCAAGAACTTAGAATCACCTCTGTGCCACAATAAGGCAATGAGGTAGGGTGAGAGTTACAACAAATATTAGTGCATAAACTACAATTATTTTCATAGTCTTTATTTTTTTGCCTATATACTCACTATGCTCACTTCAAAGTGGGATGATAATGAAAAAATGTTTCTTTTTACCTTTGGGAATGTAACAAAACAAATTCCATCAATTTTTTATTTTCTTTTCCATAGAGAATTTGTGAGCCATCTTGTCTCATCAGTATCCAATTAGCCTTCTTTATTTCTTATGCTTTCATTTCACTATTGACATGGTTCAATTCCTCCAGTAGTATGTATGTTAAATCACTGGTTGTTGGTCAAGGATGTCACATTATAAATATAAATTTAGCTGTTGTAAACCTTCATCAAACAGAGAGATTCTTAGCACCCTTTGTTCCATACCCCTTTCCCACCACTACTTTGCAACCGTCATTGCAGAAGCCAGAGAGGGTCACCCAGGATTGAGAGCCATTTCATGTTTTTTTGTTTGTTTGTTTCATGGGTTGCCTTGGATAACCTACTGGTGATAAACTTTTCTGTATTTAGTCTAGGTCTGTCCTTAAATAGCAGACATGGTCTGTCCCCTCTGGGACCAGGCCTACTAGAACCTCTTCATGTTGGTAAAACCCAACAGAGCTTCTGCTCCACTGGCATAGTTGAGAATTTAGGATCAGCCTCCCCACTATGATGTGACATTAGACAAAAAAAGCTTTTGTAGAGGTGTTACACTGTTATCATGGCTCACATTCATATCATGTATTAAGACACGTAAGTCATTTTCATCATAACAACCTTGTGAAAGGGACAGTTGAAGTATTATTATCTTCAATTTACAGATGAGGCCCCTGAGGCCTTGAGAAAGGAAATGATCACCTACTGGTCCAGAGCTAGTAAAATGCGGCAGCTGTGATTCCAATCTTGCAAATGCTTTAAGTAGTAATACCTAAACCCTAGTTTCTTGGCAGCAAGATAAAGGCTCTTTTCACTACACCAAATTGCCTTTCTGTACAAAGGTGCCTGTCCATCATATTTGTATTTCACCTTCTGGGGGATGTAGTGCTCAAATCAGATATAAGGACATTTGTTTGTTCTCAGTCTTGTGCTTTCTTGTCTCTTCTAAATTTTTGGTTTTACTCAATTATCACATTTGTAGTAACTGATACAAAGCAATTTAATTTAAAAAAGTACACTAAACCAAAATGAACATAAAATAATAAATGAAAATAAATAAAAACCATAAAATAATAATAATAAAATGAATATTACATAAAATGTTCTTTGTTACCACAAGCACTTTATAAAGATAAACTGAAAACCAGCTTGTTGATGTGCCAAATACATTATTGGGCCCATTTAGTAAAGTCTTTAAACAAAGACTAGAAAATTGTTCAATCATTAAATCAATGAAGATTAATTAAGCACCTACCGTGGTGCCAGAGTCTACTATGCTAAGCACTGGGGATAGAAAGAGGCAAAAGATGACCAGTCTCTGACCTCTAGGACTTCACAATATCCTGGATATTGTCATAGGGGATGTAATTTAGATTCTGGTTGTACTAAATAACTGCTGAGGTCTTTTCCCACTCTGAGATTCTGTAATTCTATTATAATCTCTTTTCCACTAATTCTTCCATAGAGGCTACAGATTGAGTCCGAAGGAAAGCTGCAGAAGTAGTTTTGGGTAGTAGTTTGGAGTTATAGTTCTTCATTCTTTCAGCTGTTTCTCCCTGTAGAGTCTGGGAGTGTGTGAGTATAACTTTTGATCGGAGTTTGTGAAGACAGAGAAAAAGGAGGTGAGGAAAAACTTCTTTCCTGTTAGAATTATCATAACATATCATGAAGAAACGTTAGAAAGAGAATTCTATGAAAAATGAGTCCAATGAAGACACTGTGTTCTTGTCATGGCTCGAGTGAAGCCAGAGAAAACAAAAAGGAGATGGGGAGTTCTTTCTTTCTGGTGATCCCGGGTGAGTCACTTAACCTGGTCTGCTTCAGTTTTCTCAACTGTAAAATTGGGATCATAATACTGACTACATTACAAAGTTGTTTTGAGGTTCAAATGAAATATTTGTAAAGCACTCAGCACAGTGTCTGGTTCACAGTAAGTGCTTAATAAATGCTTCTTCCCTTCCTCTTCCCCCATGTTCACTTTTATCTTCGGAAGAGGATTTTTAAGAAAAGACTAATTTTCTGTGTTGAGAGAAATGAATTGCGTGGAATTATTTTTACGCATAATCCACTATAATAGTGATGGTTTCAGGTGACTAGCTGTGACATCTCAGCTAAAATATTGTAAATAATTATTTATATGTTTCATTAAGGATTTCATTATTATGTCTATTCAGTAATTGATATTTATTAATCTTAGGAGATTAATCTACAGAGAGATATGAGTACTATTTGAAAGTTTATTACATAAAATAAAGAAAATTAAATAAAACTAATAGTACCATAACATAAAATAGAATATACAAATAAACAAATAATATGCAATAAACTGGGATAGAGTCTTAAGCTGACTTAATTTAGTTAATTAAAAAGAAAATATTCAAAGACACCCCTGAATTGTCCTAGAACTTGAGGTGATAAGACAAAATATTAGAATGTTGAGTAGCAGGCTCAGAATTGTCCTGCAAGGTTAATTGGTTAACTCATTGAACCTTGCTATATTACAAATAAAAACAATTTCTTTATTTTTAGAAGGCAACCAAGGACTTGTAAAATTGAGAAAAACTAGAAACTGAAAATGAAAACAATTATATTAATTATAAACTGAACATAGCTATAACAAAAATAAAATCAAAGAATGGGAACTTTTAGAAAAGATATGAAGTAAAATAATGTTTTCTAAATATAGTTACAACAAACATAAGGGAGAAATGGAACAGAAATTCTGTGGCATCTAATAAATACTTATTAAATATGTACTATATGAAAAGCAAAAAATAAAATACCTAAAATAGCTAATTGATCAGTATATAACAGACTTGTATCCACAGTTATACTATGGTACAGTGGAAAGGCTCTTTGAATTAGAGTCAGATCTGGGTTCAGTCTCCAATTCTGTCACTTACTACCTGTATGACTTTGGGATGAGTTATTAATTGCTCTGGGCTTCATTTCCTCATCTGTAAAATGGTCTGGTTGAACAAAGTGACCTCTAAGATCTGCTACAGTTTTCACTCCATGACTCAATCTATTTGATTCCTCACGGTGGTTGGTAGATATAGAAAATCTATGAAATTCTGATTTAGATGCATATATGTACTGTTTAATAATGGTAGTGCTCTCTACACACATCCCAACCACAGAAAGGCTTTTAAAGTGCTTCAAATATCTTCTTATTGTCTTGGATTGTTAAGGATAACTGTGATTATCTTAGTGATTTATTCTCTGAGTTCTTAAATCCCTAGGTATTTAACCAGAACAGTGGTGAAAGTTCCTTGTTATTCATTAAATTATTACTTATCAGTAAGGTCAGGGTCCTCACCAAAGGCCAGGGAGTGATCATACAGATTTAAGGTCAATAAATGCTAGGCTACACAGGGAAACTTTCCAACAGTTAGGGAAGAGGGTTTGCAATGCAGAATGGCAACGGGGTTTAGGCTTGTGCCCTCTAGAATGTGTTTCTGTAACTAAAGTGCGATTTGCTAGAATTTCTGTTTGAAGTTACTTTGGGATGTGTCAACATACATGTACATGCTGTGATGCAACATGTTAACTATAGTTTGAAACTTGAAACTTTGGGGTCTCTAATGCAGTTAGGCTCAGGTATTCTCACTTCAGGGCTTTGGTTAAGCAATCAATCATTAAGCACCTACTGTATGCTAGAGGCTGCTAAGTGCTTTACAAATATTACTTCATTTGATTCTCTAGGACCCATTATCCCCATTTTACAGTTGAGGAAACTGAGACAAATATTGGTTAGGTGACTTGCCTAGGCTCACACATCTGGCAAATGTCAGAGGTTGGATTTGAACTCAAATATTGTTGACTCCAGGCCTAATGCTTTATTTAATATTATATATCCAACAGCAATATCTGTTTAATAATAAGTTTAGCTAATATTTACATAGTGCTTACTATGTGCCAGGCATTGTACCAAGTAAGGCCTTTACAATTATTATCTCATTTGATCATAACAGCCATGGAAGGTAGGTGCTATTATTACTCCTATTTTACAAATGAGGAAACTGAGGCAAACAGAGATTAAGTGACTTGCTCAGGGTCACATAGCTAGTAATTGTATGAAAGCAGATTTGAATTCAGGTCTTCCTGATTCCACTAAGAAAGTGTTCTATCCACTATGCCAACTAGTCACTTTTAAGCAGTAGTATCTATTTTAGCATTATGTATTCTCTTGGAATTTTTTTTTTCCTGGCTTGTGTATGTGGAAGGCTATTTTTGTTAAGAAATAAGAAAGCATTGACACAGGAGGCACCAGTTGGGTAGGGGGTAAAAAGCCAGCCTCAAAGCCTGGAAAACCTGGGTTTAAGTCCTACCTGACACATACTGACTTTGTAACGTTGGGTGAGTCACTTAATCTTTAATTGGTTTAAAGAACTTGCTAAGACTGTATGTATGTGAGCTGAGACTCAAATGCAGGCTGTCCAGGCTTCCAGGCCAGTTCTCTATTCACTCATTCTTTCTGTCTCTTGAAGACCATAATGATGATTTTTTAAAAAAATGAATAAAATAGCTTCATCTATGAAAAAAATACAACCCCCCAATTTTATAATAAAATATATTTTAATATGGTAATTTAAATTTTTTTCTTTTCATCAATTATAATGTACTTTTAGAGTTATGGTTTGCAGTTGGGAATAGCCTATTTAGATCAAAGATTATTTCTTTAGGGGAGAAAGCCCACGTGGGGAATATTTTACTCTCTTTCTAAAATCTCGCACATACTCAGCCAACGAAAACATCTCCATCCTTCTAGCCAAAGATCAAAGTCTAATATTTGAGAGGCATTATGTTACAGCAGCAACAACACCAAGCTTGCCATTAGAAGACCTGGGTTCAAATCTCACTTTTAATACTAGCTGTGTAACTTTGGGTAGGTCGATTAACTTTTCTGAGACTATTTCCTCACTTGTAAAGTATAAACCGTAGTTGAAAGATTGAGCTGTGGAATTCACATGCAAGATCTTGCTTATTTCCTAGTGTAAGGTTGTCATCTAGATTTGGAATTCACTCCCTCTTCCCCCGTCATTGTGGATCTAATACACTTTCTTCATAGGATGTGAGGAAAGCCCTATATAATTGTGAGCTCTTATCCAGGAGAGATGGCAGCTAGATGGTGTAGTGAGCTGGAGGAGGAAATGGCAAACCACTCCAGTATTTTTGCTAGGAAAACACCAAATGGGGTCAGGGAGGGTCTGACACACTTGAAAAACAACTGAACAACAATCCAGAGGAGATGGAATACTTGTTTGAGTTATCTCGACGGTCGGGCAGTAGACTAGGTACAAGAGCCAAGCTGAGCTAGACATTTTGTGAAGAGAATAGGGTACTGTCCTTGGGTAGAAGACAAGAATGCATTTATTCTTAAAACAGAAAACAGGACTGTGCACTTTGAGCATAAGGCAAGGAGCTAAGCAGTCTAAAGTGCAAAATTTGCTTTGGCTTATGGCCTTCATGTAACATACTTCACCTCTCAAGCTGTTTCTGAACTGGCCATTCAGGACATATAATAGCCCCAGGAGGGGTAAATTTACTATGGGACTTCTTTATTTTACTTTACTTTCCTTTAATGGATGAGTGCAGAAACAGATAGAGATTTGCCATCTATCAACAGGTCCAATTCAGTTACAGGGAGAGCAATCTTAAAAAAAACAACACTGAAATGAAAAGCTAGAAAATAATTTTCTGTTTAATAAGTGAAAAAGAATCTATTAAGCACTTACTATGTTCCAACTACTTGGGAGGAACATATAGAGAAAGAAAACACTTCTGCCTTCAGCATCATATTTTGGTTGGAGAAACAACATGCAGCAGAGTTCAGGATGGTAAGGCCTAGGAATCCTAAGGATGTATTAGGGGTACTGACCCCTAGGAGTGGCCCACCACAATTGGGAAGGGGTGAGTGGGCTTAACATTAAGAGTAGAGATGGGATTTTGGTTTCCCTTCCACAGGGGATAGAGTTAATTACATGAAGGTTGCAATCACAGGAAAGTTGAAAGTGAACATCACAGTTGGCACCAATTCAGACTGGTACCCTCCATTTTCCTACATAAGAGTCTAGGGTGGTCTGTGGCAGGTGTAGGGTAAGGGCAATTTAAGGCAACATGTTTTAATGGAAAGAGCATTGGGGTAGGAATCAGAAAACTCATTTATCTATTCCCGTGTCCTTGAGCCACTGATAACCTCTCTGAGCCTCAGTTTTTTCATATATAAAAATGGGACCATGCCCACCCTTTTAGGTGACCCAAAAGGTGAAAGAAAAGTGCATGGTGATCATAAGCAGGCTGCAGCACTACCAATGATTACTTCTACAGGATAACTGGTGAAAACATATGACCAAGAACATATTAGGACTAGAAAAGCAGATAGATGAGTCATGTAGTGAGAACAGGAAATGGTAAATGGACCACATGGGTGCTATCTTAGTACCTTGGAGATATTAAAAGACCCAAAGAAAGGCCTCCAGTGAACCGGATGGATGCTCAATGGAGGGTTTATGGAAAAACACTTATAAGAATGGTAGGGGATGTTGGGAGTGCCATCTGCCCTGGTGGAAGGTTTTCTCACACCGATGATATCTTAATGGTTCTGTGATCCCAAACTAATAATATCTATCCCACCTATCTTACAAGGTTGTGACAATCAAGGGAGGGAAAAATATACTGCAAATGTTTATCGGAGTCCCATATGGTACCTGTCTCCCTTACCCATCAAATTTCAAACTAACTCAGAATGCAAAGGTTGCCACAAGATATCATGTCTAGTATATTTCCACTGAGTCTTGCATACCCAGGGATTCTCAATAACATGTTCATGTGAATGCCTTACATTTAGTAGGCACTTAAGGTTTGTTGAAATGAATTGAGGACCACAGGACTTTAACCAGAAAGAGGAAAAAATGGGAAAACTTAATGGAACTAGGGGCAAAATGTAGTTAATGATTATATATTGCAGGTGTGAAACCAAATAAAACATATTTAGGAGATGCTAGGCAACATATACGTAGAGGGCACTTCAAGGATCTGATTTCATTAGAATGAATATTCTTCTCCATCAATAGACTGAAACCTGTTTGAGCTACTGTAGATTGCTTCCTTGAACTGCTGTCCATCAATCTGTAGCCAACTTGAGAGAAGCCTCTTGGAATTTAGCTAGGCTGATCCTTATATAGTACATACAGTACATTGCTGGGCTCAAAGCCTTTCCAATGTGATAAGACCAAACACAGGTATTACAGTAGATAGAGAGTGGGGCATGGAGTCAGGAAGAGTTATCTTCCTGAGTTCAAATCTGCCTTCAGACACTTACTAGCTGTGTGACCCTGGGCAAGTCACTTAACCTTGTTTGCCTCCGTTTCCTCATCTGTAAAATGAGCTGCAGAAGGAAGTGGCAAACCACTCCAGCATCTTTGCCAAGAAAACCCAAATGAGGTCACAAAGAGCTGGACAAGACTGAAACGACGGAACAACCACAAGAATAGGAGGACTGAATAGAGCGTATGCTCTTCACTTAGCCCATGAGAGCTAAGGGTCATCTTTATGTCACGATGAGACATGTAAATGGTGATAGTAATAATAATAATAGCTAGCATTTATATAGTGCTCTAAGGTTTGCAAAGCACTTTAAACTACTATCCCATTTTATCTTCACAACAGCTCTGGGAGGTAGGTGCTATCATTATTACCAGAGTTCAAGTGATTTACCCAGGGCTACACAACTAGTATGTGTCTAAGGCTACATTTGAACTCAGGTCTTCCTAACTCTAGCTGCAGTACTCTATCCACTGCCCCAACTTACTAATTAGAACATTTTTTATTAGATTATGTATCTTTATAAATAGCTCAAAATAGTAAATATTCATTAATATTATAGGACAATCTTATTGTTTATTTAATCTACATATAGGATATCTATATATCTATATCTATATCTATATATCATCTATATCTATATCTATCTATCTATCTATATAAAATACCAGAAGCTCCATCTACTTCTTTGGTACCTGTATATTTTTGATGGCTTAAATGTCCTGTAAAATAAAAATTTGTGTCAAGGATTTACTTTTTGGTCCACAGGGAAACTAGAATATTTAGCTATTAACTTTCACGACTTGCTTATGAGTTCGAGTGATGTTAAAATGTACTTTTTGATAGCCGAATGGAGTGATTCTCAAACTTTTTGGCCTCAGAATTATTATATCCTCTTAAAAATTACCTGCCTCCTCATGCTTTTGGTTTATATTGGTTATAGCTATCAATAGCTACTACATTCAAAATTAAAACATCTTAGTATTATTATAAAAATTTGGACCTTGTGGACCCATTTAAGGGGTCTTGTGGATCCCCTGAAAGGATCTCTGAGACAGCTAGGGGTCCCCACACCACAAATGAGAACCTCTGGCCTTATACAATTAATGTGATTGTTCACATATTTTAATATAGTTGATATTAATCTAGACATCAAACTTTTAATCTCTTAAAGGTAGCTTGCTCCTCTATTAATCTATTTTCTTATTTAAACCAAAACCAAAGATTTTTCTAAAATGGCACATGGTTCACTGCATGCAGTGTTCATCATGCAGACTTGGAAAAACACTGAACAATTTTATGACTAGTTATTCCAATATATGAAAACAGAAAAATGAGACAAGGATTTCCATTAGAAGCTGAAATTTTATTAGAGGATAACCGTACATAACAACACATCTAAAATCGATGTGTTCAATGCACTTTTAATAAAGGTAATGTAATATTAAAGGTACAGTTTTCTAAGTACAATATAACAACATTCATATTAGAATGAAAATTGGAGTATTTAAAAGACAACATTAAATCTCTTTTTTACAGCTGTATTTACAAAATGAATCAAAATACTTTTTTTTCAGGACTCAGTAAAATAACAAACAGCTGGATATAAGCAGACTACTTTAAGAGTGAACTTAAAAGAAGACCCAATGTAAGTGAAAATTTAAACAATCCTCTAATAAAGATCATTAGCAAAGTTTTAGTACAATACTCTATTTTTTTAGGATTCTTGTAAATGGCTTGCATTTTCATTGTGGCAGAAAAAAAGGAGTTTGTACATACTGTACACAAAGAGACAGCAGATATTTATAGGTACAGTATTTTTTTTTGTACTTGCATGAATATTTACAGAAGGCCGAGTCTGGGACTCAGCGAGGTTTGTGAAATTTGTGTGCTTCATCCTTAGACCTACACACTTTTGTAATCAGCATTTAATGTGGTATTTTTAAATGTTACTTTAAACACTTGGTTGTAGGAAGAAATATTAACCATAAGGCTTGGTATACTTTATAAATACACCTAAACAATTCAGAAAAACAATGTTGCAATCAAGTCCATTATTATTATTATTATCACTTAACCTTTATTAAATGCCGACAATGTGCTGGGCATTTTAGAGAACATAGAAAAGATGAGATTTCCTGCTCTTAAGCAGCCTATGATGTTAATGGAGTAAAAAAGGCCTGTGTTTCCTTTTAAGCTAAAGCAAGAAGGAATAGCCTCATGATTTGTATTAAAATGTTTTTTTTTTCCACTAGCCTCTAGCCAATTAAGTTTTGAAAGGTAATTATTATTAGCATTCTAGTGATCATGAAACCTGCCTACCATGTACAATTGCATTTATGTTTATGATAACCATAAATCTTCCGTAAAAATGGAAAATGTCTAGGATTGCGGGTACAAATGCAATGCATGGAAGCCAGAACCATGACATCAGAATTTATCTCCTTCAGTTACAAAAAGTGCAGTAAACAGAAACATTTGATATAGGTTTATAAATTGCTCAAAAATCTTTGCTAAAGATCTTATAAATTCAGTAATATTACAGAACAATTCTAATAAATATTTAATAAGGTTTAACTACATCCTTAGTTAGATATTTGATATACTTCTTTCAAGAATGAACCTGCCAATGGGGTTTGGAAGAAAAATTGAGTGATTAGTTCTATGTCAAATGACTAATTCAAAATGAACATTACATAATTGACTGATAATGCAAATTTCATGTCCAAGCTAAACAATGAGATCCACATTTACTAGATGACAAACATATCCATCTACCAGTGACTTCCTGTTTGGAAGGTCTGTTCTGCCATAGCCACCAACAATGTTTTCTACAAATGTCTCTTATTTGTAACAGGTGCTAAGTGCACCAGGTGCCAAATATAATTTTTTTTTTTAAAAAAACCTTTAAAAATGTATTGGTTTTTAAACTAGAGTGAGCCTTTAGGTTCTTGAAGCCACAGGACATTATTTTTCATCTTATCAAATATAATGTTATGAAGTCAAATTATAAAACAAAAAAACCTGCTAAGTTTTCATAATCCATATTTATAAGAAAATTCACTCTATTGATGCCAAATATCAATACTAAGGAAGTAATTTTATCCCAATTAAATACACTGTAGAATAATTTATATAATGATACTATGTATTTAAAGAGAAAAGCATGTCCCAAATCTAGCACTCTGATACAGGTACCAGTTGGGTACAGGTAGATATATATATTATATATATATATGTATATATATATATACAAATATATATAGTTATACTCAGTGAAATTAACAAGACCCAAAGGTGGTATTGTCTAGGAATAAAAGGGATTTTTGTTCACAAAAGTAACTTATCTAGCACCACACATCAGAAAAACACAAAAATAGCACACTCTAGTTCTAAACAGCTATGTCTAAAATAGATTATATAGTAAAACAGGTATTATACAGAATAATGTGGTATTTGATAAACAGATAAATATTTGCACTGAGTAGGCTGTTTATAATATAACATTTTCTTATCTATACAGAATGAAAGCCAAAAAGTTAACTGTATAGAGGTGAGCAGAACAACATTAAATATTATGACTCAAAAGCAGAGACAAAGATAAATTTGAAAGAAGAGTAAGAGAAAATGTTTACAGGCCATTACAAGTCCTTAAGTTAGCAGGAAAATAAGGAATCAGTTGCTCAAGTTGAAGAAAGCAGTAAACAAGATTGCATTTACATGCAGATGTCTAAAATTTGTATTTTTTAAAATCTATGCACAAAAGTCATTTGTTTTTATTGCTTGACATTCAGTTATGGCTAGAGTATTTTTAACCTATTTTTTTTGTACTTTGGAAACAAGAATATTGTTAAAGGTGCCATAAAAATGGACAACATTGAAAATGGTTTGCAAATAAACCACCTAACACTGCAGTTCTTTATACATTTTTAAAAGCCTTGTCTGGGGTTTGTCATATGTTAAATATATTTAAATTGGGAAAATATGTTGTAGCTTGAAGCCTCCCATTGGCCCAAACATCCAATACAAAAACATATCTCCACAAAAGGAGCAGGCAGACAATTACAGGTACACAGAAAGAAGCAGCCAGGTAATGTCCTAATGTTAAAAACATTTACCACTGTTTTACATGAAGATTCAAACCAAAACAGAAAAGAGAATTTGGAATTTAGAAAGATGTATACAGTACATATGTATTTTTGTGAAATAAAATTCACTATATTGCTTATGAGTTGCTTGCATTTACTTATGCAATCTGTTCAGTGATAATCAGCTCCACAGAAAATGTATTAATCCATATTAAGACTGATTGGGATAACAGGAGGGAAGCAATTAGATGAAGCACACAAAGAATGAAAGCATAGAGCTTTTGCTGTCAGATCATGATGGTGTGTATAGAATACAATGTGTTCTGTGAAAGGGTTTCAAGGAATAAAATAGAAAAAGTTTATGCGGCATAGTAATTATACCATAAAATTAAATGCAGATTAGAAATACTGATTTTTTTTTCTAGCCATCCACTTAAAACATTCATATACAGTTTCCACAGTGAGTCCATAGACCAGTACATTTTGTGTTGAATTACCAAAAAAAAAATATTTCCTTTACGGACTAAGTGTAATTATTGCTCTAAGTTCTAGAGGTCAGATTCCTGCCTCAAAAGAGGATGTAAGGTTTTTGTAATCTACAATGGCAGTTTGGTGCTGAAACAAAGTGTTAAGTGAAGAGCCCAGCAAGAGCTGATGTCACTAAAGAAAAATTGAACAGAAACAAACTGCTACATAGAAATGTCTGGCTGTTCTACACTGCAGGCATAGATGAAGGAAAGCCTTTGTATGTCTTAAAAGAAGTGACGAAGAGTTTCTTTCAATTAATTCAATGTGATGACATTGCTTTATAAGGCAGGCATTGAAGGACAGGAAAAAACTGTTCAATAGACGGAAATTACCATATTAGGATCTTATTGTTTGTCCCTATTGTATTTCTGAGAGGGAGGATTTGACTTGTAATGGGTTTTAAAGATATTCTATTATACTATATTTTGACACTGAAGTGGTTAAAAATATTTTCTCAGATCAAAATTCAATAAGTTCTAATGACATGGATGCAATGAGTTTTTTTCCCAAAATAGTCTAAAATTAAGCAGTTAGTAATATATAGCTATTCCTGATCCAATGAATATATAAAGGTCTCAAAGTATGCTTATGATGGGGTATTTTGTCTATAAAGCATTTAAAGCTTTCTTCTTCCTATTTTTTTCTATGGCAAAAAAAAATACGGGAAAGAGAGAGGCAAAAAGGAAGAGAAAGAGAAAGAGAGAGAGAGGAGTTAGACTGGGTGGAGAGAGGAGAGACAGAAAGTGATAGAGCAAGAGTGAGAGAACAGATATTCACCTCTGGTTTGGAATAGTGTCTTTTAATTTTATCCATATGTAAATTCTGGAACATATTTTTCATTGTAGAAAGCTGAAAATGTATTTGACATGAACACTTTCTTGATAATTACAGAACTAGCACATAATGTGTGCAATGGAACTCTGAATGATGTTCCTTTGTTAATACGCTTAATGTTTGTTTAGCTTGAGAACAGAATGGCACAGCTTTATGCCATTTTTAAGCACATAAGACCAAAGAGAATATAGGTTTCAGACAACAAAATGAGACAAATGTGAATAGTTTACATACTAATGTTCTTATGCAGTTCACTTGTGCCTTGGAGGGATATTATTAATAATAATGAAAAATGAAATTTGTCCCAGTAGTACTGGCCACCCTGTTTTAAGAGTTTTAGAAGATCCCTGAGCACATTAGTTTCTGACTCTTAACCCCAACTCCAAAAACGATAGGGCTTCTATTGTTGATAACAAGATGGATTGTCATTCACAGTTAAGTCAATCATAAGGTGCTTATTTACCCTTTTTTCACCAATCAGCACAAAGAACTGTCAAAAAATAACTTTTTATTTTTTAAAAATAAAAGTACTAGAAGGACATATGTGATTTAAGCAATCAATGTTTGAGACAGTGGCTTTTAGGATAATTATCTGGCTGCCCCTCAACAATAAACAAGTGATTCAATCGACATTCCTTAGCAAAAAAGAAAAAAAAGAAAAAAAAAGAAAAAGGCAAAAAAAAAAACCTGTACAAATATGTATTTTTTTTCCCTGAGGGATCAAGGTACACCCGCAAGTGCTCTATGTACATATTGCACTATAGAGGAATGAAGAACATGTGCAAAAAAGCAACAATGATAGAAGCTTACAGACTAATTTAACTTTTTAATTAGGACTCTCCTATGTTGTCTTGCATTTTGGAATGTCGGAACACAAACAGCTATTCCTTAGTCGAAAACTTAAGAACATGTATTTCTACTATGGCACATTCAATGAAATAAAAAGTTTTCCAAAGACAGATAGACAAATTCCATCAAGAAAATAATACAAAGTTTGTTTGTTTGTATTTTTTTTTTAGAAAATTACATTACTTTCTTTCATTGTTTCACATTACAAAATCTTTTTTTTCTTTACACAAATCACATTTTATTGCAGGAATATTTCAAGTGCCATCAAATATTTATAGAAGGGTTAAAAAAATAGAAGTCTCTCTAAAGTGGTCCAGACAAGGCTTTGTATAGAATAAATCTTTTTTTCCACCTTCTATTTTTGACTTACATATTTTGAATACATTTTCTTTTTCCATTGACACTTAGTAGCCTAGAAGCAGTCAGACGCTCACTCACATTGCACACACATCCATTCACTCCCCCAACCTTCCCACATGCTCACATAGACCTGGGTATCCATACTATAAATGTACAAACTTCGTAAAGAACAACCAAACTTAGAAGAAGCAGTGTCTCAAATCAACTTTGCTTAAGTTACAAAAGATGAATGAGGATTTTAGAGACCTAAGAGTATACTGCACTCTCTAAAAACAAAACAACCAAATGCTATACTTTAAAGCAAATAGTTAATCTGCTTGAAGATTCATTTTGCCATAAGCTGTAGCTTTGTTTTCTACTGTGAACAAAGCCAAAATTGTCACAAGAAGAAACCAGCTGTATAGACACCACTGAAATATACGGCGTCCATGTTTTTTATATAAGCCATATTTGTTCTAATTGAGAGTGGTATGACATGCTCAATGATGGAATAATGACGTTGATGTGGGACTAGTCTCCCCCTCCCTCCCACCCAAAAAAAGAAAAAAAAATCTTCTGGTGGATACTTTTTAGGTACAGGCAACTTCAATGATAAGAATCATTAAAAAAATTTTTCCCATGTTAGCAAAACATATTATAGATGTTTCTGTAACAAGGAAGAAATGAGAGCAGAAAGTGAAAATTCAAAGTTTTTCACATTCATTTATGCACAGCATATTATTAATGGGATATATCACCTCACTTCAGATCTTGGATCCTATAAAATGTGTCTAGCTCATAATATTCAACATCCTCTTGGTCTTTCAAAAAGACCTGGTAGCAGCATTATATTACTCTATCTTGATTTATCCCTGTCTCTCCTTCAGAAGCAATGCCACTCTGAAGTAATGATACCCAAGATCTACATCTGGCACAATGTTAGATCTTTTCTAGAATCGGTATCATAGCAATCTCGATAATGTTCAACATCAAGGTCTGTCTCACCCTTAGAAAAGATTAGCTCATTGGAATCTTGCAAATGGACACTGAAATTAAGTTTAGTTGCTCTTTAAAAGTACTAGCACCTGAGGCTGGTCATATTCAGAAAGCTTTGGTTAAAAAAAGTTAACATACTTTAATAAAACCATATCTAAAATTTAGTAAGTCAGAAGTGACTTAAAGTGAAACCAATTAAAAAAAAAGAAATATAATAACTCATTAGTTAGCCCAGTAGGATATAATAAAGACCTTGGATTGACTTAGTATATATATTTTGCAGAAACTGACAATCAATTCCTAGGGGAGCATATTTACCTAAATGAACAATTTTGACTGTTAATTTCTGTATTTAACTGATAATCATTCTTTATGTAGCCACATGTTAAGGTATTTAAATAGTTTACTTTCATTTTCTGTTTACTGTTAGACAATGATCATTGATCAAATATATATGTAATCCATGTATATGTATCTATATAATGTTCAAGATGTTATTTAGGCTTCATACAGATCTACCATACAGAGAAATTCTTTACTTTTTGAAAAACCCTAAGCAAAGGAGTCAACTGAATATGAATTTAATGACATTTTTTCTGAAGCCAAAAATGGCAACAGAATATAAAGTCAAAATCAATATTCCACGGGAAAGATTTGGGAGATAATTCTAATAGAAAAGTAAAGGTTTCTATGAGTATAGAAGGAATTGACTGAAGTTCCATTTGTTACCTTGAGGCCACAAAACACATTCTCTCCTTTGTACAAGCTGTAGAAGGCCTCTTCCTAAACCACGAGTATGATATAACTTGCCTTGTGGATATGTGAGGCAAGGTATATTGAAGAAATGTGGAGAAAGTTTGTATTTGAGATTGAGTGACTACCTACGAAAACATGTTCCAGACAGCTGTGGGTGACCACAATTTCAGAAAGCAGACTGGGTTTTACACATTCTTTTTCTGTGTGTGAGTTCCAGCCTGCTACTGAAAAAAGAACCCAAAAACCAAAAACCCAACTGTCCTTGAAGATACATTTGGCACTACTCTTTTGCTTCTAGCACGAAGAAATAGAAGGAAAATATTCAGGTCCTCGCATGTGTAATGGTTATCAAATGATATCACAGCCATCAAATACTTTTTGCCCTGAGGCATAGACTAGCACATGGGTAACAGGGCTGAAGAGTTCAACACACACACACAAAATAGAAAATCAGATGTATGAATCTCATGTTTTGGACTCAGTATGACACCTTGTAGGACCAAAACGAACATTTATAGACTTAAGAGGAAGGAATGACAATCCTGTTCTGGAAATGAGCTCACTGTGCCTTGATATTACTCCTTTCCTATGGGAATGGGGGAAATCTCCCTTCTCCCACTGCGTGAAAACTCCAACTGTATTCCTAATGATATGCCAAAATAAATGGCAGCCCTGATTTTCCTACTGAAAACACTACGAACTGGTGGTATCAGCTTCACTTTCTAAACATAAAGACATTTTGCTTACTATTTAACAAATAAGATAAAATGGTTCAACATATCTTGCCTCTGTTCTACCCTCTGTGGCCTACAAAATGAAAAGTGCAATATTTTCTAGAATTCTAGAATATGAGAATAGCTATAGTTTATTCGGTGGTATGCTTTCAGGATTCCCACAGTATAATAAGAACCCATGAGAACTGCTTCTCCACCCCTTTTGCCCCTAATTCATGCCTCCCCTTAGTCTGTGCTTTATGACCACAAATTTGTTCTGGTAGTAAAAAGTTAATTCCAATAAATACACTGGTTACTGATTTGTTCCAAAGCTCAATGATTGCTACTGGAAGGTATCTAAATATAAATACTGGATTCTGCATAATTAGGGCTATGGGATTTACAGGGTCAGGGATAGGAGAATAAATAGCATTTAAAAACTTTTCCAAAATGTGCCTAACAGTCTACATGCTCAGTCTCCACCTAGAGTTGCAATTATACTTTGTAGGAAGCTTAAATACATTCGTTTTTTAAAACTTGCCAAAAGGCAAAGCATCCTTTAGGGCTATGTCAGTTTCAGACTCAAATTCCATGTGTAAAAAATGAACATAATCATTTCTAGATATGACCAGCCATTCTTTTAAAAGTATTTTTGAAAACAGCAGCATAAACACCTCCTCACGTACCTTCCAAGCCTTTTTTTTTTTTTCAGTTAAACTTGCCTTTCTGGTGCACGTGCGACACAACAATGAACACGCTAGCATTTAATTTAAAGAAAAAAGGTGCAAAATGAAAAGTGCCTTATCAATTCAACAAGAAAAGCTATACCAGTTACTACATTTTATATTAATTAAAACAATATATAAACAATATCTCTTTAGCTATATATAGTCTTCATGCCCATTTACCCTGTAATATATTATAATGCTATTGTTGCTATTGCTATGGACCCTTTCCGTGCTGTCCTGCCTACTGGCAATAATAGGTGAAAAAAATAAAAATCTTCCTTCATGAGACAACGAGCAGGTTATACAAACCAGGGCAGTCAACCTCTGCTCTGCATCCCCAGCAGTCCCTGGTTACTATTGGACTTCTCTGTTCTGACTAGAAAGACTGATTACTCGGTAGAAAGTCTGTGGGCAGTGAACTACAAGAAAAGACAACCTTGTAAACAGAGGTCAAAGATCAAGAAGCCAAGACAGAAAAAGGGTCCATATCTGTAGGCATAATGGAAATCATATGCATGAGAAAAACAAATTCGACTTTTATTTGTTTTCATTGTTTCCCCTCCTTTGCCTGACCCCGACCACCGAAAGATGTGCAGTGTGTTGGCTCTCCAGGTCTGTGCAGGGCCATATAAAGTGTCTTGGTTAATTTTTTTTTTTAATGTTTGTACTTCAGACATTCTAGAAGTGCTTAGGTGATAACATTTACCCATCAATTTGCATTGCTGGCTCAAATTCTGAAGTGAACAACTCCTTGTATAACGGAGGAAAATGAAGTCGCACAATGTCTGGGTATATTGCTTTAAATGCCATAAGCTTTTCTGTATGTCGTCCACATAGTGCTCTTAATGTAGACACCTTGCATATTAACTGTAAAGAGAAGGAAAGACAGAGGGTCAGAGGAGAAAAACAGTCCAGGACTGAGAATTTTTTTTTTAACCTGGAAGGCACCTTAGAACAATAATACCCTTATTTTACACTTGGGCTTCTCTTCAGTCCATATGAATCTTTCTCCTTCACTTTAAAGATAAAGAAAATTAGCTCCAGAAAAGATGAATTAACTTTGCCAGAGATGTACAATCAGTCACTGGCAGAACCTGATTAAGACCCATGTAATCCAATAGACGATTCAGGATTTTTTCCACTGTGCCCCATTGTCTTCCTCTCAACATAATGATAACAACAACATTTACAGAGTGCTTTAGGTTTTGCAAAGAGCGTTACAAATATAGCTAGGCACTGCCAAAGGCTGGTTTGAACTCAGATCTTGCTAACTCCAGGTCTGGTGCTCTATCCACTGTATCACACCTCGTTGCCCCAATCATCAGACCTATCTACCTACATCAGAATCTATGAAAGTAACTGAGTTTACATTTGCATGGTAGGCAAGGAAAAAGAGAGTTAGGTTCATTAGAAATTTTCTCCTCTAGCTTCCTCCCTTTCACTCACCTCCATGCCACCTAAAAACATAATAAAATTAATTTTCAATCCTCATCTTTTCCACTTACTGGCAAATATACTCCAACTAGTCACCACAAATAAACAAACTAGCAAAGCACCTCCCAAAATACTACAACACACACAGAGACAAGACAGATAAGTCTAAGACAAGGAGTCACCAACTGGAGACTTTCTGGCTCCCACCTTGGTTAATATTCCATCTTCCCGATGATTCTTCTGTAGGACATGCTGAAGTGCTAGTTGAATTTTCTGCTGTAATTTTTCTATTTTTACCTTCTCCTGCAGCCACGAGCGATCTAAAAGTGAGCAGGGAGACGGCTGTAGTATTCCTCTAACACCACATAATCAGGAGTAGGCCATACTTTCTCTAATATAACTTATCAAAGCTCTTTAAAAGGCTGACAATGCTGGTGCCTTCCCTCCGAGATCCTCTCCAGTTTATTCTGTCTGTAGTTTGTCTGTACATGGTTGTTTGCATGTTGTCTCCCCATTAAAGCGTGAGATCCCTGAAAGTAGGAAATTCTTTCTGCCATTATTGGTATCCCCTGCACTTAACAGAGTGTCTGGCATATAGTAGGTGCTTAATAAATGTTTCTGGATGGACTGATGAATCCTCTCTACAGTTTCCTTTTGAATTTTGTAAAGCAGGGCATGGGCAATTAAGCTTTTATAAGCATTTATTTATAAGCAATTAAGCCTTTGTAAAGGATAAATAGGGCATGTGTAAGACCCTGAAATAACTTGCTTCTTAGAGGAAAAGTAGGATCTGTTCATAACCATATGTGCTATTTGAATTTAGCATGTGTATGCATAAAAGTAGATGATCAATCACAAAGCATTTATTTAGCTCTTACTAAAGTGCAAGGCACTATGCTAAGTGCTAGGGATGTAAAGATAAAATAGATAGTCCTGGCCCTCAAGGTGCTCACATTTTAAAGGAGACAACATGCACACAAATAGGTAAAACTATCATGGGCACTCAAGTTTTCAAGATAACTAAATTTTTAGATGAAACTATTATGCCCTATAAGTGTACACGATATATCCATACTCGAGTGAGTGTCCTCTCTGGCGAATATTAGAACTACCCTATAGTTTAAGGCAACTAAGGTTTCACTTAGACTTCCAAGTATCAATTATTTCAAGAAAAATAATGTAATTGCATAAAATATTTCATGGCAGGAAGTAGTAAACTAATGGAACTTATAACTCTGAAATACAAATATAAAGAGTGGGATAAAGTCATGCAAGGTAGTGCCAAAATGGTTCATTAAGAGATGGCAGAATGTTTTAGGAGGTACATTCCCAACTTTCACTGTCAAGGCAAACAAGATCCATTCACATTATTTCATTTAGAATCTCTACCTATAGAATATAGGCTAGATGAACCACTAATAAGACCCACTGTGGGGCATTATTTTTTAAAGGTATTATTTGAACTGTATACTTTGGTAGATCCCAATTTAACATTTCAGAGAAAATGTTTTTTATCTAGTAAAAAAAGGGAAGTTATACTTACTAATATTAAAATCAGGAATTCTTTGCCTGGACAATCTTAAAGGTATTATTTTTATTAACTGAAATCAGCCTTACCTGCAGACATTAACACAAATGCAGAAAACAATGCAATCTCATCTTCAGTCAGGTGCATAGAACATAAACTCTTTCCAAATTCAAAAACAAAGCTAATAAAATCTTCACAACCTGTCAAAATAAAAACATAAAAGACTTGGAACTTGGGCTAACATTCTAGAGAAAAAAAGATGTGGCTATCATACTATTCAGGTATAAGGATCTGATTTGAGAAAATTAAATGATTAACCTATATTCAGAAGTGGCAGTAGTAATTTTCTAGAGGCTACTAGGTGGCACAGCGGATAGAGTACTGGACCTGGAGTCAGGAAGACCTAAGTTGAAATTCAGCCTCAGACACTTATACTTGTGTGACATTGAGCAAGTCACTTAAAGTGTCTACTTCAGTTTTCTCATCTGTAAAATGAGGATAACAATAGCTACCTCACAGAGGGTGTCGTGAGGACAAACTGAGATATCCAAGAGCATTTTGCAAACTTTAAAGTGTTACATAAATACTAGCAGCTACTACTACTACTACTACTACTACTACTACTACTCCTCTACTGCTGCTGCTGCTGCTGCTACTACTACTACTACAGCTTTTATTTGAATTTTTAATGTAAAATTAATTTAGTTATGGATGCTTCCTAGTTTACTTCAAAATTATTAAAATCTACAAACATTCTGTGAATTTTCAGTAAAAAAAATATAACAACATACCTCTGTCCTAGTTTTATATATATATATATATATATATATATATATAAAATAAGCTGAAATGTTTCATTGATAGATTTCTATACAGTGGGTGTGGTGTGATGTGGGGTGTGTGTGTGTGTGGGTGTGTGTGTGTGTGTGTGTGTGTATAGGCATTATCACAGAATTGATATGGTACTAGATTTGGCATCAGGAAACCCTGGGTTCAAATACTAACTTGGACATTTCCTAGCTGTGTGACCATAGGTAATTCACTTAACCTCTATAAGCCTCAGGTATTTCTCTAAAACTATATAATATTACTTAGAATGGATATCAATATATCAAGTAGCAGTGATTTTTGTCAGTGTGTGATTTTTATTGGTGGAGGAAGTTCTCACAATGACAAAATCATAGTTCCTTAAAATTGATGTGTATTAACATAGTATCCATTTCTGAGTAATAATTTATTTTCTTCTAAATTTGGAATTCTTGCTTGTACTTATCTAAAGACCAGTATATATCTCATTATCAAAATTATATCAACAATTTTTACATTATGAATATAATTATTTAATATCTAAAGGACAAGCAGAAGGATATAACGTAAACTCATAATATTAGGCTAGATATGACAGGAATTTATGGTACCACATATAAGACCATAAAAGCTTTTTAGAGTTTCCTATAGTGACATAGTATAAAATAAAAGAAAAATAAAACATTATTTTCTAGCTTCCAAATAACTAGCTTCCATTTTAGATGACAAAACCCCTCCAAGTATCTCTTTCCATTGTTCTGGCAATTCAGTTCAGAGTTTTCTTACCTAAGGATTTGAACACATCAGGGCTAGCATATTTCCCATCAAAGTATACGGTGTTGTTCTGAGAGTCAAAGGCACGGCACATTCTGATAAACACCACTTCCAAAGAACCTAAAGAAAGACAAAAATGGTTTAGTTTATAATACTTCAGGGAATTTAATTTTACACAATGAATGGAAATATGTTTTTCAATGTTATAGGTGATGTAATGGGTACTGTACGTAATTTAACTGGTGGACTCTACAGTCAAATGAATGATTTATTCAGAATAAGTGAGATGTATTACTATCATTAAAGATTATTGTCCTGAGGCATCATTAGGTTTTACAGAAGAGAAGATTAATTTATAAATGACAACCTTACAATCATTTCTGCTTTTCTATGAAGAGTTCTAGTGTTACTAAGAGAAAGAAAAATACTTCAAACCTATATGTGCACATACCTGCATATATATTATTTTTAAAAATGGTAATTTGGTATCTACTGAACACCATAAGCAACCCTCTTCACTCCTACTCCATCCAAACTTCCCATATGGTCAAAAAATACAGAAATAAATTTTATCAAAATTTGGGAATACAAATACATATCAAACATATTTATTCATTCAGAAAAAAAACCCATAATGAATGAATCAATTTTAAAAAATTAACATAAACCATTTAAAGTTGGTTTTTGCTAAGAGAAATGTGAGTTAATGACAGCAGAGGAAAAAAAATACTATTAATCTCCCCCACCTTAACAAGCATTTCGTTCACAAGCAGGGTGAAATGGGCCTTGAAATTTGCCAGCAAAGCACATACCTGCTTTTAAAAGCACAATTTGATCATTTTGACACAGTTCCATAAATCCATCAATGCGTTTGGCAAACTCCACTACGTACTGAATAGCTTCTGTTATTTTGACCGCGCACAACTGCCACATTACTTCTCTTTGCTGTAAAAGAGAGAAAACGGGTTACCATACAAAATCACCTACAAACTGGGCATAATTGGTTTAACTGGTCTAATGTTTTCAAATCCGTCTTAGGTTGTAGACTCCAGTGACCAAATTGTGTAGAGGTGTTCTATATCCTTTATGTATATAAAAGCAATAGTTCATCTATTTTAATTTAGATGCAGAAAGTAATTTTCAAGTCCCTCCTCTTATTCCTCTCTCTCCAACCCCTACAAGGTTTTGTTTTGTTTTGTTTTTCCCTGCCTAGGACAAAGACAAAGAAGATATGCTATGAACACAAATAGCAAAAAGCTGAAGTATACCATTGCATCAGCAGAAACAATCCCATTGAGCCTTTGGGAATGTGACAGCTCCATCTTATTCTCATTTTGTAGCCATTTCAAAAGTAAACCCAAATGATGCTTTGGTAAGCCCTAACCTGTCCAGCTGCTTGCCTTATATAAGTATGATCCTAAGAATAAGCTGGAGGGAAGCCTGTCTGTCATGGTCAGTTTCAGGTTTATTCTGTGGCAGGATGGGAAAAAAAAAATCACTGGATACCTGAGATTTAGTTTTGGCTGTATCACTAACTCTCAGTATATATGGCCTTGGGCAAGTAACTTAACCTCACTGGGTTTCTATTTTCTTCCATAAAACTTCCTCCTTAAGTCTGAGCCTCAAACTGGCATGTTTGGTATAGGGTGTTCTAAAACCTTTACACACCCTCTAAATACCTGACTCAACTTCAAGAAAACTAAAGTTGAGACTATTTTACTCCACCTTTCTGGCCTTTAAATTCTCAAATGTAACAAAACACAAATATAAACTCATGCAGATTTTTGAAAGTTTACCTACCTCCTATTCTAAACCCCCAACCCTCACTCCTTTCACCGTTACAAGTGAGAGGCCTAAAAAGACATTCTTAAAATAATCTCCAAGGTTCTACCTTGTTCTGATAGTTTTCAATCTCTTCCTGGAGAAAGGTCTGCCATGTTATCTGCTGTAGTTCCTCTCTCAAGTATTGGCAAGTTTCCATATGTGACTTGGAAATATTCTGTGCAAGGTGTTCTAAGTCAAAACAAAACAAAAAAGGTCAGAAAGCACAATGATTTTCCCCTTTTAATCTTTAAACCAAAAAAACCTTTTTTAAATTACTTTGGCATTTTTCAGAATTTAAATAAGCTTATTAAGTCAGGGTTTCTTAACCTGGAGTTGTGAATTTGTTTTTTTGTCATCGTCCCCCCCCCCCCCGTTATGATACTTGTACCAATACAGAATGACCTAAAGAAGTCTTGGTGCAAAAAGGTGTGGGGTGCAGTGTATGGCCCAAAAAAGGATCAAGAATCTCTTTAAGTCATCCTGAACAATTCACTCAGCACTCACTTTAGGAAGACAAGACTGAGGAGTTCGGACTTTGCCAAAAGACAGGGAATGGAAACTTTTTAGAACTTCCTGACCTTGATAACATTCTATCCCCCTACAAAGATGCCTGGGAATGAATGAACATTAAGCCAGACATAACTAAAACATGAGTGAAAATAAAACCAATTCATTTTAGATGTATTTAACAGAACTCTGAACTTAAGGTAGCACCTCATCCCTTTTTTTGATAGGCTGAGATCTGCACAGGTATCTTCTCTGCAAATGATCACATGGGGAGAATTTAGTCTTGATAAATTAGAAAATTATATGGCTGCACAAATATAGAAATAGATAATATAACTGTTGAATGAGCATTTAATTAATGCCTAACTATGTATCTAGCACTATATCAGATTCTGTAAGGGAAGACACGATTTACACACTGAAAACAAGTAGTATAGCAGTGTAACGTTAAATGTAATTATATATTACATAAGGAATAGAGAATAAGTACTGTGGGAGGTCAAGAAGAGAGAGATCAATGTTAGATAATTGGGAAATGCTTCTTGGAGGAGGTAATGCCTAAAAAGATTTTGAAAAATGGATGTAAAAAGGTAGTTTAAGTGTGTTTACACATATTATCAATGAAATTAAAACATTATCTGGGAAATAATTTCAGATAGATTAAGCCAAACTAGTTGCCGGGAATAATATCAAGATGTAGAGTTTAGACTTGGCAAGATAGAGAAATGGAAGATTAATTCAGTCGTAGCATGTAAAGGTAGACTACAGGCAGAAGGGACTAGAGAAAAACCAGTTATAAGGCTGTTTCAAAAATCTAGATGCTAGGTAAAGAAGCTCTGAAAAAGGAATGGTAGCATGGAGAATTGAGCTGAAGGGCTGAATTCAAAGGTTATGTCAAAAGAAGAGTTAATTAAGAATATCTGGTGAAAACACATAACATGAAGAAGAATGGGTCTGGGAGCTGACTTGGCCACACCGCCAACAAAAATTCCCATTTAACCAGAGGTGGTTACAACTTGAACAGAATGAGAATTGTCTGTGTGGAAACCATTTATAGAAAAGAATAACTAGCAAAATGGATACATAAGGCAATAGAGAAGTAATAATACCCAAATAATCCTGAAATAAGGTACTGAACTACCTTCTAAAGAAACAGCTTTCTTGATAGGCCATTTTCTTTGGTTTTAATAACTCTTTCAAGTAAATTAAAATATTTGTAAAAGTTTAAATTGAACTTGACCAATGAAAACGTTGAATGCAGAATCAGCTGAGTCTGACACAGACTATTGAAAAGTTTCCAATGCTATTGCCAACAGTAGAGGACATGACAAGTTAAACTGTGTAAAAATGCTGTCCTTAGGCCACTATAGATCCAGTCTGCCCCAGAGGTGGGGCCCCAATAAATTTGTAATGAATTCCCTATGGTCCTTTAAACACGATATCTACTTCAGCCAAGACTTGTACTCATAAGTCAGATGATGGGATAGGAAAGCTATTATTGCATATTGTCTACAGTAAATACACATACTTACTGAGTCAACAGCTGAATGAGTTGTATCTCCTCATGTAAAATGGGTCCTTCTTTCTTGATACACTTGACCCAGACTGCTTTCTCCCTACTTCTTGACCAATCAGTAAAAGGGGTACAACTGAAAGTTTAAATGTGAATGACTCACCAGTAGAGGGCAGTGGCCACATTCTCACCAGTCAGTATATTACAATGTTTTTGATTATGACTCGCAACTTTTTATTTGCTAAGTTCTGATGAAGTCTGGGTATTGCTCTTTGTAAAGCCTCTCTAATTCAGCAAATAAGAAAATATCACACTGACGAAAAGTTGGTAAGTTAGTTTATTTCTTCCAATAATGCTTTATTTCTCAATTATGGAAATGAGAAGAAAAGAAAATAACTTTCATTTTCTACACAGGTCTCCAGGGTTGTTAGATTGTGCTACCTAAACCAAATATAGAACTTCATGATGGAGCCAAATTATCTAGCCAGAAATTTAGAAGTTTTCCCATTAAAAACACAGGGAGGGGCAGGGTAGGAGATACGTAAGATGCCACTCTGGAAGGCTAGAAGCCATTGTGAGAAGAATGAACTAGTAGTGTAGCATCTGCTAACCTACAATATTGTATCTGTAATTGCTATGTATTTGCAAATCAAAATCTGATGACAAGACTTATTCTGACATCACATCACTATGAGTATAGAATTTCATTTACTTATGTTGAAGATTTGAACATTAAACTTTTTTTAAAAAATGCATGAATTCCCTTAAAATTCTAGAACATTAGCACTTAACTTGCTAGTTCCTGTCATAATATAGTAATGCTCTTTGTTCTGCATGTCAATTGAATAATAAGACAGAAGTGCCTACTATATTTAAGAGCTCAGCTTCTGGAGAATCAATGTTCAAATAAACAAAAAATTAACAGAAATATTAAAAAATAAAATAAAATCTCAAAATTAACAAAAAACAATAAAAATTGTTCAAATATGATGTAATCATATTACACATTTTTTCCAAGTCAATTCTATTTTAGTTCTACATTTCAGACTGATATCAGTGAGAAGGGAATAAGCTTTTATATGGTACCTACTATGCCAAGCACTGCGCTAAAGTCTGAAAGACCCTTGTGTTAAGTACCTACAGAAATATTGGGGTCACTGGGTCCCAACTCCCACTGTACTGTCATAATGATAGCAATTTTGGTGTGTGCCTTGTAACTTTAGTTATGCGTGTTAAGGCAACAACACTATGCCAAAAGATAACAACAGAGAATAGCAAAGAGGAAATAGAATTTATGGAGACTTGACAATGAAATTAAAACAATCTTGGGTCATTAAAAAAGAATGTTAGTTTTCAATCAAATCCTTGCTTATCTCTATAATCTTGCTTTCTTCACATTTCTGTTTAAGGTCCAACTGAGATTACAAGATAAAGAGTTCTGGGTCCGGTTCAAGAAAACCAACAATAAAATAACCTGTCTTCTAGTTCAGAGGTTTCTCCATTAATTAAAAAAGATGTGAAGATACTTTTAACACTATTCACTGGTTAAAGCTGAAGCTTAAAAAAGTACTCTCATGGATCTAGATCCATAAAATAAGTATTAATGAGGAACTGCAAAAAAAAATTCCATTTGTTCTATTTTCAGAAAGCTTTTATGGACAACAAAAATCTGCCCTCTTACCCAGCAAAAAAAAAAATGTTTTCTAATGGAGAAAGACCTAGAGAAGGCAGGAGAAATCCTCCAAAAGAAGAGCACATCTACGGAACGAAAATAAGGATTTCAACTGCTTACAAAGTCTTTCTGCTCCTGCTGTTAATTTCCCCTCTGAAGTCTTAATTTTCTCAATGTCACAGATCAGTCACTTCCACAGCAACTCACAGAAAGGTCCCAAAGGATTAGAACCTTGAGTAAGGAATCATCAGGAGGAGCAGATCCAACTAAAAACCCACAGTGGCTCCCCTGATAATAGCACAATCCTTTAAATCCTATCAAAATGGCAAATGGCAATTTCCTAGAAAGAATATTTTGTTTTTTCACTTTTGCAGTCCTATCTAAATTTAATCTAAAGCATCCTAGCAATGATAGCCATAAACAGATTATAGTTATTTTCGTAGTGATTAGTCAGTAAAGTGAACAGATTGGGTGGCTAGCGTCCATTAAAAGAATATGTGGAAGAGTAAACAAAATTATGGCTCCACTGAACTCAGGTCTTCCTGATTCCCAAGTCTAGCACTCTTTACCCTTTAGAGAATAGGGCGATAACTGGCAATATCTCAAAGAATTCAACGGTAACGTTTCCTAAACCTAAAAAATTCCTGCGGAATTTGAACTTCCTGCTAGAGACAATGCATTTCCTTACCTTTAGTGTGATTCACAGTCAATTCAACAACTGACTAAGCAATGAAGAGATGACTACACAGGACGAAACTGGAAGGTTACTCAAATGATAAGGTCTGCTACAATTTCTCACAGCATACTCATTAGGAGAAAGCTAAATGCGTTAACTTTTCATTCAAAGGGTATGATTAAAGCAATTATGGAAACTTTTCTCTGGTATTACCTAATTCTGCCATGGATACAGTCGGAGAAGTCTCTCCATTTGTGAAAGAGCAATAAGGGAAGAAGCCCGATGCTGGTGTGTAGTCACATATTGGTTCTGGTTTGATTCCATTAATATCAAGACCCGACTGATCTGGAGAAGGCTGTATGTCTAAGTAGAAGCTGCTAACTGCAGAGTCTGCTTTGCTACCTTCAGGGGTATGACCATCAATGTAATTACTGAGGTCGTCGTGAAGCTCCGTGAGCCCATTGGTGGTGATATTATAGGTAGGTGTCAGCGGCTCTGCCTCTCCAGGCTGCTGCTGGTGATCTCGCTGCTGCTGCTGCATTCGGTGTTTCTGTACCTCGGCGTATAAGCTGTCCCTCTGCTTTTTTGACATCCGACCGAATTTTACAGCTGGAGGGGGGAAAAAAGGACAGAAGCACAAACATGTATGTGTGTATGTGTATACACGTTTATGCATGTACATATATACGTATATGTGCCTAAAACAAACAAATATGTGTGTATATACACACAGATATAAACAACATTAGGTGTTGCTTGGGAACTTATAAATTAAAGTGAAAGGAGGAGACACACACAGGTGTTATCATTTTTCCCCCTTAAATATCTCTACATAGTTGCAAGACAATAACAGAGTGGTGATTATATGGTAATGAAACTGACCCCAAAAGCCTACAGTTGAGAATTTAACTGGGGCAGCCAGGTGGCACAGTAGATAGAGCACCAGCCCTGGAGTCAGGAGGACCTGAGTTCAAATCCAGCCTCAACATTTACTAGCTGTGCTACTCTAGACAAGTCACTTAACCCTGAGTGCCTCCCCCTGCCTTTAAAAAAGAGAGAGAGAGAGAGAGAGAGAGAGCTCAACTCCTTCCTCAGACACTTATTAGGTGAGTGACAGGGCAAATCACTTAAATTCTGTCATCCTCAGTTTCCTTATCTGTGAAATGGAGATAATAATATAGTAATGGCACTTAGTTCCCAAAGTTTTTGTGAGAGCAAGTAGAATAACATAGGTAAAGTACCTTGCAAACCTTAAAGTATTATATAAATGCTATCTCATATTATCATTCCAAGTATTAATATCCTCATTTTACAGGTAAAGAAACTCCAGATCAGAAACTTCTTGTGACATTCTCACAGTTATTTGGAAGTTAGTATCGAGGGCGGGATTCAAATTCAGATCTCTCCTGATTGCAAGTCCAGTCACACACAAACACAAACACAAACACAAACATACCTGCACATACTGTCTTTATGGTCAGGAGACAGTTTACAGATAGCTTATTATAACTGATTACATATTACAATATATATTGATTATAATTCCACATCCCTCCACCACAGCACAATGCATCTTCTCTCCAATTTTCAGATCAAAACCAAGAGAATGAATGATTTCCATTGGGAGACTTAGTGACAAAAGTCCGTCTTCCAACTCATTTCAGTGTTCAGATTACTATGATAATTTCTTAGGACAGAAACAGCTAGATGGCACAGTGGATAGAGGGCTGGGCCTGGAGACTTGAGTTCAAATCCAGTCTCAATGCCTGTGTTTGCCTCAGTTTCCTCCAATGTAAAATGGAGATCATAATAGCACTTTACCTCCCAGGGTTTTTGTTGAGGACCAGGTGAGGTCCTCATTGTATATATGAAGAACTTAGTCTAGTGCCTGGCCCATAATAATGCTTATTCCCTTCCATTAGGCCAGCCACTAAAGTTTTAATACTCTAACTCCATTCTGTGCTCTAGACTTTGACTCATTTTCCTCTGTATTTGAAAGCATCTTTCTTTTTTTTAAAATCTAAAGAAGATCCCTGATGTGGTCATGGTAGACCCTAGGGCATCTCTGGGCCCCGCTTTTCAGAAACTGTATAATACCATTCTGCTATCACCAGTCTCAAGTTATCAACACTTGAATTTTGGCTTCAGGGTTTCTCCCTTGGGATGTGCCTCCAGGTACAAAATGAAGAGGATAATTAGGGAAGTTATCTGGGGATCATCCAGCTCGTACAATTATTTCTCCTGAAACAATCAGATCACTAAGGAAAAAATTATTTATTAGCTTGAATCATTCCTGCAAAAGATCACAATTCTCCACTTTATAGAAGTAGGCAAAAAGACTCTGTTGAGTATTACTAATGCTATTATAATTAGAAATTAGATATAGAAAATATGAATTAATTCATCTGACCTCCACCTTATTGTTTCAGGGGAAGAGAAATGAAAATGAGTTTGTTGGCTTAGGTCAGCACACCAGATAGTGTTGCACATTTTTTTTATGCCAAAGAACATTTATGATATACTACTTCTTTTTCCACATAGAAGAAACTGATTAATATGGAACATCAGACATAGTGATCAAACAAAACTTGGGAAGAAAAGTAACAAAACCTTGGTAGTCCATTCTGTAGCCTGACTGAATATGGCCCAGGAGTTTAGGTCCATAATAACTAGCATTTACATAGCACTTAAGTTTTGTAGAGCACTTCACACGTGTTTTCTCATCTGATCTTCACAACCACACTGTGAGGTAAGTGCTATTATTATCCCAATTGTATAGATGAAGAAACTGAGGCCGAGAGAGTTTAGGTGACCTGCCCAAGGCCACACTAAGAGTAAGTGTCTGAGGCTGCATTTGAACTCAGGTCTTTCTGACTCCCAAGTCTAGCACTCCGTCTACCACCACCTAGATACTACAATTTCCCAAGTACAAAAACTGACCTCAAACCCAAAACAACATGTACCATTTATCATTCGCAAAAAAAAAATATCTTTCCTGAAACAATTAAAAAACATATGTCCCATTACATCCTGAGAACAAATTTCGGTAGAACTGTTATTGCTCTATATGTATAACAACTACACGAAACTTCTGTCTTACCTTACAGTGCCTTCATAATAATACCTTTCCAAATAAGAAAGAAAAACTGTTCTTGAGAAAATACATTCTCATCCTGTGACTTTAATTTACAGGTTCCCAAGCAACACCTAATTTTGTCAGCTCAGTGCCAACAGAAGAGAAAATCTGCTGGCATTGCACATCACAGGAATTTCTAAGAATATGGTGTAAATTGTTTGTGACCTGCATCTGTCAGCTCCAAAAACTTTCAGTTTTATTCTTTCATATTCCAAGAGCCATGCATATATACCACCACCATTGTGGGCTGCACTCTGTGCAAAAAGCAGGTCCACAGGAGTTTCTAAATATTGGATTCCAGCAACAGTAGAGAGTCTTTATTAGACAGTATGCCTAGTAAGCTGAAGTTGATATCTACAGGGTGGTCCTTTAAAGAGAAGCTTTATTAGACAAGACATGATATTCAGTTAGATCTCATGAAAAGACCATCCAACATGATGAAATGACCTCAAACATACATAATGTGCTTTGTGCCCAGTTTCCATGCATGTGAATAACTGTCTTACAATCTGGTATTGATTATTCTATACACTTAAGATAGTTTCCCAGGCAAATCTAGAATGTCTTATAATTGGATGATAGATGGTTTCTCCTTTTTAAAATATTTTTCCTTAATGAAAAGAAAATTTGTTGCTGATCCAAGCTGTGCTTTATTCTCATATACTCTGTGTGTACAAATATTTGACTTTAGCATACAATTTTTTAAAATATGTACTGCAAGTTAAAATTGATTTGCTCTGAATGTCAATAATCCTTTTGGGATATAGCATCTGTCTACAAACCTATAAATTTGGGGGAGTTGCTTTGCCATCTGGCAAAATGTAATGAAAATTCAAAGTATGAAGGCAGTAAGATTTATACTTATGTTTAATCAATGCATCTCCATATAGTGTCTTAAAGTCATGCACTGGAAGTGTTCTGATACATTTTCCTGGTCATGCCACCTTTCACTGAATCAGCTTAAAGCAACCACCTCTTTGGAGATGCAGCAAATTGGATCAACATCTATGCTGAAACAGCTACATAAAGCAGGGGAATATATGGAAGAACTTAGTTCACATTTTAAGAGGTATTTTAACAATCATCCTAAAAAAAGAGTGTCACTCTACCCCAGGAAGAGAACTCAAATTGGGAGAGCTCACCATCTCGAGACATCCCTACAGCAAGGCATTTCTGTAATCGACAGTGTTGGCAGCGGTTTCTACTAGTTCGATCAATCAAACAATTCTTCTGACGAGGACAGGAGTACGTGGCATTACTTTGCTGACTCCTCCTGAAAAAGCCCTGTGATTTAAGTCACAAATTGCAAAAACAATAGGTTAGTATCAATTTTGTCTACCCAATTCTAAAGACAGTATACTAAATGGTTTAATATTTAATGGAGAATTAAACTTGTGTTAGAATCATCTAGGAAATCATTAATGAAATTAAAGCTAGTGTTTATTTTTTTTCCTGAGTAAAATGAATCTCCTGAGTCCAATCCTACAGTCCTTACACATGCAAAGCTCCCTTTAATTTCAGCAGAGTTGCATAAGGAATATTGGACTTGGTCTCCATTTTGTGGCCATTGACGATTAAAAGAAATTCCTTTGGAAAACAAATGGAAGGAAATTAATCACTCACCTGTGTTTTCCATTTATTTCTAAAATATTTATTGCACAAAAATCACACCAAACAGGAAAATACTTTTCTATGTTTTTCAAAGTTTAAATGATAACTCTACACCAGAAATTCTGGTTGGGTCGGGTCCCAGAAACAGCACCGGGAATGCCCAGCTCATTTTAGCTCATTTATTTAGTTCAGCTTAGGTCAAGTCACTTCACTTGTTTGGGTATCAGTTTCCTCATTCATCAAATGAGGAAGCAAATTAGATGACTGCTGACTTTTCAATGAGGTTCACTTATTTTTCTTTCTTTTTCTATCTTTTCTTTTTTTAATTAGTCAGTCAACCAATGTTAATTAAGTGACTATTATGTGCCAGACACTGTGTTAAGCCCTGGGGATACAAAGAAAGGCAAAAGACAGTATCTGCTCTTAGGGAGCTCCCAGTCTAAAGGAGGAGACAAACTACATGTGGGATTAACTGGACATTATCAATGCAGACAAGGGGGGGGGCCGGAAAGACTTCTTGTAGAAGGTAGGATTTTAGTTGGCTCTTGAAGGAAGCCAGAGAAGGTAGGAGGTAGAGATGAGGAAGGAGAATGTACTAGGCATGGAAGACAGCCAATTAAAATCTTGGAGATGGGACAGGGAATATCTTGTTCCAGGAACAGCAAGGAGGCTGGTGTCACTAGGTTATAAATTATCTGGGGGCTGGAGGGGCAAATTGGAAGGAGACTGAAAAGGTGTGTTTTGAAGAGTTATGGACACCTCCAAAGAGGGTTTTATGATTTGTAAACGTGATCAGGGTATTGAGTAGGCGATGACATGGTCAGACCTGCACTTTAAGAAGATCACTTTGACTGCTGAGCAATAGATAGACTGAAATGAGGAGCAACTTGTGGCAGCCAGACCAACCAGCAAGCTATTGCTTGCTATGGATCAAATGAGATAATATCTGTAAAAGCAATTAGCATAGTGCCTAGCACATCTGTTGTTGTGTTGTTTCAGTCATGTCTGACTCGGCGTCCCCATTTGGGGTTTTCCTGGCAAAGCTATTGGAGTGGTTTTCCATTTCCTTCTCCAGATCATTTTACACATGAAGAAACTGAGGCAACAGGGTAAAGTGACTTGTACAGGGTCACACAGCCAGTATCTGAGGCTGTATTTGAACTTAGGAAGAGGAGTCTTTCTGATTCCGAGCCCAGTGCTCCACCCACTATACCATCGAGCTGCCCCGCCTGCCACAAAGCAGGCTTTTAATAAATGTTTACTCCCTTCCTCTTGTCTTCCCACTTATTCCACCCTCCTCTGCCACCGTTCAGTTTTCTTTTGGACACTGTCTTCCCCCATTAGACTGTAAGGTTTTTGAGGGCAAGAACTACATTTTTTTTCCTTTTATAAACTTGCACATCCTGTGCTTAGTGCAGTTTCTGGCACACAGGGTTTTTCATTTCTCATATGGATGCACTACTCTAGAACTCTGATTTTCCCATTATGCCCCAGGAAGCTTAATATTGGGAAACCTCCTCATCCTGCAGGATCCCATCAGCCTTGTCACTCTATCTTATTACCACCTTCAGTCCCTCTGATTTGAGGGTGGAGCCATGAACTCCCAAAGCTTCTGAGCTGAAGGAGCTCAGCTCTGAACATCTCTTCATTTCTTATCTAGCTGCACTACAGTGGGATGTCTTTAACTTTTCTGCCACACCCTCGAATCAGGTATCCCAACCCCTTTCCCCCTCCACTGCTTTTCAGTTTCCTTTTGTGTGCTGTCTTTCCCCATTAGATTGTAAGCTCCTTGAGAGCAGGGGCTGTCTTTCTTTTTTTGTATTTGTATCCTTAGCACAGTAAGTGCTTAATAGTATTTACTAACTGACTGCTTAATAAATGTTTAACTATTGTGACAGTCACTATAGTGAAGTCATGAGGGCTCACACCAGAGTGGTGGCAGTATCAGAAGAAAGAAGGGGAGATGTTACAAAGGCAAAATGGAAAGACTTTGGCACAACAGAGATAGTGAGCAGCTGAGAAGGACTCCTAGGTATTGAGCCTAGGAAGACTGGGAAGATGACAGACATAAAAGAATGTTATAACTAGAAAAAAACTTATATATGCATTGAATAAATGTATGTTGAACTAAAATCAATGTAGTCCAACCCATTCACTCCCCAGATTAAGACACTAAAGTCCAGAGAGAAGAAATATCTTGCCAAGGTAGCATAACCAAGTCTGTACTTAATAGCATCCTTTACCCTGGGTATCTCAATGGTACTTGAACTCTTAGCACCAACGTCTTGACAGACTACCTAATAAGGTTGGTAAACTTTCTCAGTCCTTTTTATTTTTTTAATTATAATGTGCCCAGAGGAAACTCCTTGATGCTCAAAGAGGCAGAGGTGGTGGTTTTAATATTGGCAAGATACATAGGCCACCCACTCAAAGGATTAATGTTAGAAGTAGGAAGATAATAGACAAAGGAGCAGGTAGACTTTTAAGTGAAACCGTAGTGTAGTGAGGGAAGATGACCAGAGTATCTGCTTGCTCTAAGCCCATGGACTGGCTATCCCATGGAGAAGAGGAGAGGATATAAGGACCAAGGCAAATTACATCATATGTCCTCTATGGCATGAAATGTCAAATTTGGCTTATGTCCCATAAGGCCAACATGCAAGCTGAAAGGAATAACTGAAAGGAGATAGGGACTACTGTGTCTTGGTTTGCCTTGGCAACATTTGGGGAATTTACATGGCTATGGCATGCCTAGGAATCATAAGCATTTGCAGTTTTTATCTTTAAATGCTGACAAAACCACTTGCTTTCAGCCTCAATTCCCTCCTGTTCCTCATTGTTCACCTACATAGCTCCCACAGCTACATGGGGCTCCTGAAAGCCCAAAGCATACAGCCAATGCCCTGGAAACCCTATGGATAGCTTTTTCGAAGCAAAAGCTAGTTGACCTCTTTCACCTAGTGTTCCCTGTCCAGACTACCCCTCCCCTGCCCCACCTAGACACCCAGTAATCATTATAGAACATCGCCTATAAAATAGTACAGACTTCCATGTCTTTTTGAGCTGTGAAACTCAATCTAGCATCTCATACCTACTTGTATAGTTTCCCCAACTAGAAGGTAAGTTTGGTTTGGAGACACTCTCTCCATCCATTCTCTGAGGACCAGACTAACTAAGTTTGTATAGGCTCATCACAGATAGAGAGAAATGATTATTAATAATCAAAGATTTGGGGAGATCCAGAGTTCCCCCCTTTTTCTAAAGTCCTGATCTTAAAAAGTTCAGTCTCTTGACGAACATTGCTGATAATGAGATTTGACTAATAACTTTCTCGTTCAGAGCCCATCCACATGGAGTAGCCATAATGTTTTGTTCAGGTTTAAGTGGGGTATAAATTCTTTGAATAGATTGCCCAAGGCTGGGGAGGTGGGGACTTAGAAAGGGATGATACGATCAAAGTTCAAATCCAACCTCTCATTGTAATATTCATTCTCTCACTAACTGTTAGCTAATCAGGGTTGCCACTCCTCTTCCAAAAGAGCATTTAAGACATGAGCCTGGCCCACTATGACTGTCTTTGGTCTAATAGAGAGATGGTCAAATGATCATCCTTTTATTTAAATAATAGCATTATTAAAAGTTATTAAAGTACCCAGAAATTATGTCTCTTGAACCTTTTTAATCATCAAAAGGTGGGTGAAAATTATAACCACAGTGACTCCTACAAGCTATCAACTCCAAAGGTTCCTTGTCTTGTACTTTATGTCAATCCCAGAAATGAGCATGGTGCCTTGCATCTGGCAGGTGGCTCACCAAATGTTATGTGGATTAACTTTATATTTATCTTGAAGAAAGAACAGAAGTATATGATGAGAAATTTCTGGAAGTCCAATGACACAGAGGGAGGCATGCTATCTACCACAGCTCCTTTCTCCCCCATGTCTCTAGCATTCTATACTTTACAAAACATTTTCTTTGCCATAACCTTTGGAGGTGGTTGGTATATGTTTACCCAGATGACAACATATACATATAGTCAATGCATCAAAGCGCTATCATTTTTGTCATTGCTCTACTTACATATGCAGCTCTATAATTTAATTTAACAGATAATCTTCAAGAGTTGCTATGGTCAGGTGGCCAACCTAATGATGAGCCTCACTGAGCTTTGCTAAGTTACACTGTAGGTCTATTGTGGGAGGACCATCACCGGGCCCATATACAAAGCCCCTCTGGCTCAACACACTGTACCAGAATTTGTGTTTCCCTAGCATAGCTTAAAAGAACTCCCTACACCAATCCCCCACCTTCAGCATGAAGCATCTCAGTAAGACTTTGGTAGAGATACACATGTGTGTATATACACACGCACAGGAACACACAATCTGGTGTTACCCGATTCGAGCTCTTTAACCTACTCAGGCCACTGTTAATTTTTTAAAATGAAGGGTCCGGATTAGATGATTTCTAAGACTACTCCTTGCAGGGCTGAATCTATGAACCTGTGATTTGTAATAACCCTCCACTCTTCCAGAGCTGTTGCTGTTCAGTCATTTTTCAGTCGTGTCTGACTCTTCATGACCCCATTTGGGGTTTTCTGGGCAAAGATGCTGGAGCGGTTTGCCATTTCCTCCTCCAGCTCATTTTACAGATGGGGAAACTGAGGCAAATAGGGTTCAGTGACTTGTCCAGGGTCACACAGCTAGTAAGTGTCTGAGGTTGAATTTGAACTCATGAAGATGAGTCTACTTGACTGCTGGCCTGGCACTCTATCCACTGTACCAGCTCAGTGCTTTGACTCTTCTAGAGACTGAGTCTCAATTCCTATAGTTTCTTTTTTTTTTCTCATATGGGCTAGATATCACCCTAAAAGACTGTCTCTGGATTATCTTCTGTTTTCTAGATACTAAACTATGACAACACAATCAGTACTAATAAAGTCTTGGTATATTAGCACTGCTTGTTGATAATCTACCCTGCAAGGCTGAACCTCTAAAGGGACTGAATAGCCACAGGATGACCAAAAGGCTTTTTTTAAACAGTTACAGAAGTAGGGAAACCAATTTTAAAAAATTGTCTGGTTATAAGTAACGAGATTCATTTTTATTATATAAATAACACCAGGCCTCATATACTCATATTAAAGTTATATAAATGAAGTAGTAGTATAAGTATAGGACTTGAGAGTCAAGAAATCTGGGTTTCAGCTCCACTTTTGACTCTTACTACCTATGTGATGGTGGATAACTCTTTTTAACATCTCAAAGCCTTGGTGCCCTCATCTGTCAAAAGGGAGATCATAAAGAGAGAAAGGACCCCAGAGACCATCTAGTCCAATCGCTTCATTTTAAAGATGAGGAAACTGAGGCCCAGGAAAGTGGAGAAAACTTTGTCCAGGGTTACAGAGGAAGTAAACATTTGAGGCAGGATTAGAACCCAGGTCCTGTGGCTCCAGACTTAGAACTCTTGTTCTTTTGGTATCATGCTACAACACTTGCTTGGAGTATTTCATGGGATTATGAGGAAGGTGCTTTGTAAAAGTGTAGCAAGCAATTACTATAAATGAGAGTTGTCTTTTAGCCCTCCCAGAAGTCCAAACATGTATTACAATGATGCTGTCACCAGTCCAAACATTTTTTTAAAACTACTCTTTTGGAACTGCTATCACAGCCAGCTGATGAGTCACAGGACCAAATCGGTCTCATTACTTTATAGCTATTATAAGTTGCTGCTTAGATGCTAAATATTAAAAGCCTACTTGGTCATCCATGTTATTTACTGGATTTGGCCCCTAATACTTTTTAGCTGTTTTCCCAAAAGTCAAATTCACCCTGAAGGCAATTCTAGGAAGAAGAATTCCAATGATTTTTTAAACCATAGGTACAGCCTTGCAAGGGCACTGCTCTGAGAGAGACAGTAAACATTTGGATGCACAAAATCACAGAAATGTCAGATTTAAAATTGAAAGGACCTCAGAGGCTCTCTAGCCCAACCTCCTCACATTTTACAGATTAGGAAACTGAGGCCCAGAAAGGTTAAATGACCTTTCCTACAGTTATGCAGGGAGTAGGCAGAGGTGGGATTTGAACTCAGGTTCCCTGGCTTTGTTCTTTCCACTTGCTGCCTGCTTCTATGGAATGAACAAGACTCTTAGAAGACTCTTGGAATTCTACATCCATCACTTACACGTCTGACCTTGGCCAACACACTTAACAGCTCTGGGCCTCAGTTTCCTCATCTCTAAAATAAAGGGACAGATTAGATGACCTCTGAGGTTCCTTCTGTCTCTAAATCTGCAATCCTCTAAGTTCTGGTATATAAATAAAGATAAAAACTAGGCCTATTACACTGTAGTATCTCCCTCTCACCCCCTCACCCCCAAAGGGGTCATAAAGTACTTCATTTGTTAACAACATTTAACAGTCAGAAATTTCTGGCAAACACAAAAACCTAGAAACTGAAGCCATACTTTTACATTAACAGTGGTGTGCCTAAAGCTTTTTACCAGTGACTTCTCAAAAGACAAAGAAAAAAGTCTCCTTGGGATAGTAAGAAATGATCTTATGCTGGGCCTTCCTTACAGTGTCTTAGAGGACACAGATTTAGAAAGATTGCTGTTCAAGCACTAAAGGAAACAGGTGAGAGAAAAGAGGATGAAGGATCTTGACAGACTCAGGGAGCAGAGAGGGAGAAAATTCCCTCAGGGAAGCAAGCTGGCAGCTGAGAGAAAATACTAGGGCCTCTCAAGCCAAAAGCCCCAAACCCAGGACAGGCAAGCTGGAGGGCAGGATAAAAGACAGTGGGAAGGCATTCATGACCCAGTTAAGGGGAAAGGTCAAGCAGTGAAAAATAGATGATCTAAGGCAAGTCACAATCTCCTTGTGCCTCAATTTCCTTATCTATAAAACGAGGATGTGGCAGAGGATGCTAAAGACCCCCTGAGTTTTCCTATGGGTGATGGCCAAAAATGTGCTAAGAAAAACAGAAATATGCATCTTTAGGCTTTTATTTATTGCAAAAGATTAACTTTGAAGCTTGTTTACATTTTGCTTGAGTTGGGATATTTTAATAAAGAGGTACATTTCTAATATTTAAAAGATATGGGAATCTGTGGGTGTAAATCTGGTCAGGCTTGACCAATGGCCCAACAACTCTTGTGGCTCAGGACTGTTGATTGTGGTGACCTCACGGTAACTCGGGGCCACACCAAAGAGTAACAAAAACTACAGAGAAGGACGTTAGCCTACCTGTGCCTTCCACTGACTCTCTATAACAAAGGAAAGGTTTGGGAATTATGAAACAATTCCCTGGTAAGAACTCGGTGACACTTTTTCATAAAGAGCTTCCATGCTCTTAAGAGTCTCCTTCTGCCTGCTTTTTAAGAGATTTGCTTTCTGACATTTCCTAACATTTATTTTATAGGATCACAGAATCTAAGAGTTAGGTGGGATCTAGTCTAATCTAAACTGTCTAGTCTTATCTCCTCACTCCATAAATGAGTTAACTAACTGAGGCTCAGATAAGTGAGAAGGACTTGTTACTACTTAATTATATAACACAAGACTAGAATCACAGTACCCAAATTTCCAGTCCAGAATTCTTTTCATGAACACTACACTTTATTATTGTTGTTCAGTCATTTTTCAGTCATGCCTGACTCTTTGAGACCCCATTTGGGATTTTCTTGCCAAAGACTGGTTTGCTATTTCCTTCTCCACCTCATTTTACAGAAGAAACTGAGGCAAATAGGGTTAACTGACTTGCCCAGGGTCACACTAGTAAGAGTCTGAGGCCAGATTTGAACCTTAGAAAGATGAGTTTTTCTGACTCCAGGCCCAGCATTCTATCCACTGTGCCACCCCATCTACACTAACAGTTTAAATTACATTTGCTTCCCACCTCCAGCATGTCGAAATGTCTTCCATTCATTTTCTTCTTGTTTCATTAAGTTCTTCCTCTAGGATCTCCAATTCTGTTAGATTACTTAAAAAATACTTGTTGATTCATTGGTGGGTCTGTCTAATGTTATCCCAAGAACTTGCTAAATATTTTGTAGTTTACCGTATTTTTAATCCCCTGCCCATGACCCCTCCTCTCTCCCCCTCTCCATTCTAGAACCGAGGAAAAGAGAGGATAGTTAAATAATATGTTTGGCATATTGATTTTAAAAAAAAGCACTATCAATGGGCATTTTTTTTAAAAAGCAAACATTCAGGTCTGTCAGTTGTTCAAGTCCTATGGATTGTTTCTGACATGGAGAATTACCTATTTTGTACTGCATGCTATATCAGTTTTCTGAAATGGGCAGAAAGATTCTTCAACTTGTGTGCCAGCTTAAATAAAACCTTTGAAATATCAATACAGTTTTACTTATCAGCACTATTGATCATTTCAACCATCTGTCCCTGTAAGACACCTAGCCTTGCATGCTGTGGTATCAAGCTGACTGGTACTGCCAGGGAGGCCTAGGGCATGCAAGTGAGTGGGCTTGGCTGGTGTCACTGGCACATCCTTTGTATGCTTCCTAGTCAGATCAGCAGAGGCTGAAATGCTGAGCTGATGTTGGCTTTTTTGACAATTTTCAGTTAATGAATTGATTCCTACAGTTCATTAACATACCCACTTCCACTTCTGTATACACATATGTCTTAATTAGCTGCTCATTGGCTGTTTAATTACAAGAAAACAGCTGACAGCTGCCTCGATGCATTCTAATGGCAGACGGCTTGGAATGGCTACACATTTCCTTTTGACAACCATGACTTATTCATAACTCCATGATTTATTGTGAATACTCATATGCTTACATGAATCATTAAATTTTACAGTATTACCGGCAACTGACAATTAGGAATTTGGGGATGGGGGCATTTTAAGCACCCCCCCCAAAATAGATTTGCCTACTCTGTTACTTTCAATAAAGGTAAATAACATCTAGAAAGACGACATTTTGCAGTTATTCATTTGGGACCTTTCTTTCAAGAATATGACTGAGGAAGAATAAAACATTTTTGGCTAAACATTTTGACATAAATGATGGCAGAAATTCTTTTAGTTAATAGCTAATTACCTGGTAAAGGAAAATAAAAACACTAGTCTGGTTTTAGAGAAAGTGATGAAATTTGAAAAAAGAGAGAAAATAGAGAAAGCTGAGTAGAGAAAAGAAATGTCAGGAGAAACACCAAAAATTGGGAGGGAATAGTAAGCCCTGGAGAGTTATAATGGGGCAAGTATACTTGACTGGACCAGCAGAATTCAAAGAAAAGAGGCAGACAGTTCTGGCACTCTCTCTACTGGCTTTGGACACTATCAATCACCCTTGTTTGCAAAAATTTGCTAGAGCAGTACCACTAACTGCACATGACAGCAGTAATAAAAATGTGGCATCCTTGGAATATTTTCTAGCTCTAAGAAAGGCTGCCCCTCCCAGTAGAGTACTGTGTACATTCTGATATGCAATTATAACTGACATCTTTTGTCCCAATCAGCAAGTGTGATGGTTGTTTTTGACTGTAGAGAGCTACATAAAAGTCTAAACCAAATGAGTACCCAATTGTGGGCCTAGAACTTTCTGCAAATTGAAAAAGAGGCAGTGACTGAGGTTCACTGAAAAATGAACCAATTTGAGACAAATTAGGGGGTTGAAAGCATTCCTCCCAAGTGTGAATCACCATGAAACTGAAAGCTTTAGCTGAACAAACACAAATTTCTTCTCATTACTCTTTAATGTACTTATTTTTTTAAAATGGAATTGACACTTTTGAAGTCAAAAGGACACAATAACATCCCTGCCTTCCTTTTTGCAAAATATAATACTTATTTAAGATTTCTGACCTAATGTTCTTTATGAAACTGAACTTTAAGACAAAAATAAGAACTAGATGTTGGACATGAATTATAGCAAAACTGGAGGGAAAATCTGAAATGGGTCTCAGAATACTAGTGAAATTTCACAATCTTCAGTCAAAAAAAAATTAGCAGCCACTAGTAAGTATGTATCAAGAAAGATTTTCATTGCAAGGGTCTTTACTGCTAAACAACTTTCCCCTCTCTGTACCAGCGATTTCACAGGTACTAGGCAGTTGTAGGAGGTGAAAAGTTCCTGTCCCTAAGATGCGTGATGATGTCTCTAATAGTCTTCAAGAGATGCTAAGAAATTAAATAACTTGCCCATGGTCACAAAGCCAATACTGTGTGAGAGCCTGAACTGAGGTCTTCCTGAATTCCAAAGTTAGCACCCTGTCTACTATGTCAGCCTATCTTGGCACCTGCACTCAAAGTCTCTGCCCTCTGATTGGCCCACTAGTCAAAGGTCCAGCGCTGAAGGATACCTTAGAGGCCTTTTAGTTAAAACTCCCTATTTTACAGATGGGGAAACAAAGACCAAAGTATCCAAGTTCATACAGGTAATGAGCATCAGGGGTGGGATTTGAATTCAGATTCTGACACCAACACATTCAATATTCTTTCCAGGACTTGTACTCCACTCCACGGCCTTGTAGAGACCAGCAGTCAGCTCTACATTATGAGAAGGCCTGGGAAGAAGACTTTAGTGGAGGCATGATTAATAATGCTAATAACAGTAAAAGCTGACATTCATGTAGCATTTCATGCAAGCAGTTCAGCCTCACATTTATTTCACAATAACAATATTTAATCTACTTCTATTTCATCAGTGAGGGAGCTCCCAGTGAGGCACTTCCTCTTACCAAGGCATCTCAGGGTCTCCCCCTCAGCAATTTATGGTCTTAGAGAATTTTCTGAGCCAATGAGAGGTTAAGTGACTTGCCCAGGACCACAGAGCTGGTACATAGTGGAATTAGAACCTGGGTTTTCTAGGGTTTCTATGCACTATGCTGAGCTTTCCTCCCTTTCTAAGCAATATGTTGATAAAGACCTTAGGTCAAACCTTGCCTCAGACACTTATTAGCTGTGTGACCCTGGGCAAATCACTTTACCTCTCTCAGACTCAGTTTCCTCATTTGTAAAATGGGGATAATAGTAGCATCTACCTCATAGGGTTGTTGTGAGGGTATAATGAGATAACATTTAAAATACTTTGTAAACCTTAAAGTGATATATAAATGCTATCTATCTGTCTTCTTCCTCCTCCTCATTATTATATTGCTTGGGAATTATTTTCTTCTAGGTAAATGACACCAGGTAATTTATACATTCTCTCTTTCTGAAAAGGATTATATTCTTTCCTTACAAAGTAATTTTTACTTAAAATGAAGAAAAGTATCAACTCTTGCTTCTAAGGCAAAGAGTCTTCTAGACTTTTGCTTAAAGTAGATACGCAATAGATATTTGTTGAATAAAAGAAGAATCTATTCCTGAGCCTTCAGGAGGAAAGTAAGCCCCAATGTTCTGACCAACTGGGCCTTGCAGAACTAAAAAAAATGTAACACTAAATAAACTAAAGGAAAATCTAATTGTTCTTTTCTTTTCCCAGATAAATTTCTCACTTTCAACTGAGGAGCACCCCTAGTATCTGTCAGTGACCATGTTTTCAAAAGAAATACAGTAACACTAAAATTGTTCTTTAAAAGATTTTCAGTCAATGCAAAAAAAAGCAATCCTCTTGGATTTAAAGACCTATTTTCTTAACATTCAATGCATTCACAACCCACTAATTTTATTTCTGATTTGGAGGTGAGATGAAAAGACTCCTAGCTTAGCCTCTTTCCTTTAGCTTACCTCTGCTTACTTATACCAGGAGTCTGGTTGTGTTCTACCCCTTTCTTGTATAACACATCTCACCAGCCTGGTTTCCATCAATGCTTCTCTAGAAACTCTCAGCAAAGGACGACCTTCTCTCTATTGCTATAATTATCCTGTGTGACTAATATTTTAATACTTCAAGGATCAAGCATCATTTCCTTGATATGGTTACTCCCCACATTAATGTGAATCAAAAGAGTTCTACAACTCAATACTTGATGCTTGAGAATTGCTCTCTCAAATGGATCTGTTATTTCAATGGTTCAGGAATTCCCTCCTACAATGCAGATCTCAACTCATCTGTGCTTGCTCATACCATTTGACTCTTGTCCATATTTGCACCTGGGGTGTTTAACCTATAAATAGGACTGTTTCTCCTGATACTTGCAAGGGTGCTAAGGGAGGATTCTGGCTGCCTACCTGTCATCCCTTGTTCTTGTCATGTGACTAGCCTATTTTCTTTTTCTATCATGCATTTCTCTGATGATGTCTTTGATTCCTATTCTTCTTCAGAGTTCCTCAATGTTTATATATTGCAGCTTACTCACACCCACAGTGTGTTTTTCCATTGACTGTCACTTGATACTCATTAAAATCTCTCAAACACAGCTAACTCTTCTATTTTTCATTGTCAATCAACATCAAAAATGCAACATTAGTATTAAAAAGAGATGGATCTTTGCTTTCATAGGAAGCTTGGGGTTAATAAAGGAGTTTTGCAATTTCCCGAAAGTAATTTGGTTCATTCTTCTCTTCCTATTCAACTCTGGGGGTGAGTAACTCATTGTCTACCTAAACTGTCTGAGAACTTCTATGGCTAAAACTTCATTACCTTGTAGCCAGTCTCTTGATGAGCCTCTCTGATTTTGGCTAGGTTGGATTACTGGACTTCCACTGGGCCAGAATCAAAAATTCTACTAACATTAGGGTTAAAATTCTAGGTTTGAAGATTACTTGCAAAAAGCAATAAAGAGTATTATAAAAACAGGAGAGATTACCAAGAAAGAAAGGAGAAGACAGGATAGAGTTTTGGGGAACATCATATTGAAGACAAGGGAGATGGAAGGAAGAGTAAGAGAGAGTACAAAGAAGAGTTAGAATGCTATCACAGAAGCCAAGGGAAGAAAAAATATCTAAGAGAGGTTGGATATCAGGAAAAAAACACTGTAGAGAAATCAAGAGGGCTAAAAATAAATCCACTAGATTTGGGGATAGGAAGTTCATTAGAAACCTTGAAGAAAGCAGCTTCAGGGGAGTTGTAGGGATAGATGTTAGATTATAAGGGGATGATATAGAAAGAATGAGTGGGGACTAACTGGTCTTTCTATAAGTTTCTGTAAGTAATGGGGATGGCTCTATCTATATTTTCACATCTTTCTTGAAATTTCTATGTTCATATCTATATGTCTTTCTGGACTTGTTATTGGTGCAAGTAACTCCCAGTGAAGAAATGCTCTCTTACCATGTAGAACAGCAACTGACCTAAAACCTACAATATTAGCTACCTGGAAATGAGAGATTAAGTGACTTGCCCAGAGTCACACAGCCAGTATGTGTCAGAGGCAGGACTTCAACCTAGATCTTCCTGAGACCACGGAAGGCTCTTTAATCACTATGCGGAAGCTAGGTGGTACAGTGGATAGAACACTGGCTCTGGAGTCAGGAGGACCTGAGTACAAATGCAGTCTCAGAAACTTACCAGATGTGTGACTTTGGGCAAGTCACTTAACCCTGATTGCCTTTCACAAAAAAATCAGTAGGCCATGATGCCTGTTATTATATTTTTAAAACTTACATTATGGCCATCTTTATCAGTAACATGCTTTTATATCCAACTAGAACTAAGCTTTCATAGGACAATGACTGCATCATACATGTCTTCTCATTTCTCACAGGACTTTGCACATAATGAAGGTTCAATGGTTTGATTGATATCATACAGCAATATTTTAAATCATCAAATTTCACTTAAACATGGGATTCAGGGCATTTTTCAAATAGAATGGTCATCTGTAGCTAAGATACCAAGGAAAGAACAGCAGCAAGAAGTGAAGCAAGGGTTACATTTGAACAATGGGATAGAATATATCTCCAAAGTATTACCACACTTACTGTTTGTACGTAACTCCTATGCAAATAAAACTATAATAAAATGTATAATGATTTCTTTGCTTCTCAAGAAACAAACCCAAACAACGAATAGGCTCTCTAATTCCCATAGCTTCTTAAGGCAGTATTTAAAGCAGGAAAATTAAAAAAAAAAGGCTAGCTCACACAAATTAGAATTTTATACACTTTTTTCCTCATTAGATATATACTTAGAAAGTTTCAAAAATATTTTATTCCATTACATGGAATAGTTATTTACTTCTAAATCTACTATGTAGATTTAGAAAGGATGAAAAGAAATGGGCTTAATTATTTATTACGTACCTACTATGTGCCACACACTATGCTAAGCACTTTACAAGTAGTGTCTCATGTGATCCTCACAACAACCGTGCAAGGTAGGTGCTATTATCTCCACTTTATAGTTGAAGAAACTGAGGCAAACAGAAGTTAAGGGATTTGCCCAGGGTCACAAAGCTAGTAAGTATCTGAGGCCCATCTGAACTCAGGTCTTTCTGACTATAGATCCCATGCTCTGTCTACTGTGTTTGTGGAGGATCTAAATGCTAGGCAAAGGAAATTGTAAATTATCTTACTAAAAACAGGGAGTGACTTGAGTGGGAATGACATAGATTTGTGTATTCTCAAATGTTTTGTGAAGAAGGATGTATTGGAGAAAGGGGATACCAGAGGCAGGGAGACCAAGTAGGGTGGCACTAACTAAAAAGGTGATAAAGGAATGAACCAAGGTGATGGTAAATGAGAGTGGAGAGGGATACTGTGAAGACAGATAGGGCCAGAGGAACAAGGAAGGGTCAGAGATGGCTTTGAATCTGGAGGGCTGGGAAGATGGTGGCCATCACTAATAGAAATAGGTGAATTGATAGAAGGGGTAGTTATTTATTTATTTTTTAGTTTGATACTATGGTAGAACATTCAGATGGGGAAAGTTGGAAGGCAACTAGAAATGGGGGACCAGTGCTCAGGGTAGCAGAGACATCTAGACAGAGGTAACTGAAACAATGGGAGAAAGGAAGATCATTAAAGAAGAGATGATCGACACAGAAGAGGGCAATGGACAGAGATTCAGGAGGACACCCATATTTTAGAAAGGGATGAGAAAAACAAACCAATGAAAGAGAATGACGCCTGGCCAGAACAAGAGGGAAATCCCCCCCCCCAATACTATTGTCTTAGAAGCCAAATGAAGAATTCCCAGGAGTGCTGGGGTAGTCAACAGTGTTAAATGCAGCAAAAAGTTGGTGGATGAGGTCTGAGAAAAGGCTATTGATAAAACTGTTTATATGCAGTGATAGAGTTGAAAACCATTATTATATGGTTTCAGAGATCATAGAATTAGAGCTAGAATGGACCTTAGAAATCAGCAAATCCAATCTTCTCATTTTACAGATGAGGAAACTGGCACAAGAGTGACTTGTCCAGGGGTCCATTCAATTAGGAAGTGAATTTTAGGTTTTCTTTTCTCCAAGTTCAGTACTCTATCCACTACTTTAACTAGAGATGCCTCTCTGTTCCAGCCATAAATGGATGAAGGATAAATGGATGGTAGATGATAGTTTTATTATAAGGCAGGGTCACAGAAAAGTGGTTTTTTTTCCCTCCCCAAGTATAGAGGAAAGAAGAACAAGTCTATTGGTGGTAGAAAAAGAGTAAGTAGAAGAGAAACTGAAGGAGAGGAAGAGTGGGAATGATTAGCAAAACAAGTTTTGCCTTCATTATCTGACAGCTGTTAGAACTGTCCGGACATCTCACATAAAAGTGGGTTTTTCTGGCTTTTCTTTGATAAGTGTTTTAATTTTCTATTTTAATTTTTGTACCTATTAAGAGTTATAACAATGTAAGGACTTTAAGATTTACTAAGCCCTTGTACCTGTGAGGTAGGGGGCATGCTAGTATGATGAGCCTATGTTTTTGGAGGAAGGAACTGAGGCTCAAAAAGGTTATGTGACTTGCTGTGGTGAAGGGGGTCTCCTGGGTCTGTATGTCCAACACCTTCCACAAGTATGCCTCGCTTTCTGTCATCATCAGGTTTTTGGAGAGAGGCAAAAATGCATGGGGAGAACCAGTGTTGATGTCTTGTAGACCCCAAAAAACATTTTCATGATATGAAGCCTGGTGATATCCTTTCCCAGAGTGAGGAAAAGAGAAACACAACTGCTTTCAATTTAGCTAATCCAGAACAACTGAGTGAGTGATCTAAAGCCTACTGCTGCACATGCAGCTACTTCAAAGTCCTTTTTGAATCCCAAAGTGCACACTTGTCAAAAAATCCATTTCTGTTAGAAATGCTATCTAGATATTGTAGAGAAAGTTCAACAGGTGAATTTCACTAAAGAAGGGAATACTTATCTACATTTTCTGCAGTTCATTCACCATTATAAAGCACAAATACAAAAAGGTGAAAACTATGATTACAAAGTGAGATAGAGTACTGGGAGGACCTTCTAGATAATTCAGCCCAAAGGGATACTTTCACTTACGTAACTTTAATTTTATTTGTCTTGGCAGATGAATCTGTACACTTTCTTATGACAAAAATAGTAATAATGCCAACATACACCTATATAGTACTATACAGTTTACACAGTGCTTTCTTCATGACCATCTGTGAAGGAAGTAGTGGGGGTAATATTATTTCCATTCTACAGATAAGGAAACTGAACCTCAAAGAGTTGAAGTGACTTGTCCACACTCACAGAGCCAGGATTCAAATTTGATAGCACAGAGGCTAGGGTGAGTGAAAATCTATTATGTTTTTCTATTTCACTAAACCTCTGTTCTATCTGAATTCTAAGGGTCTTATTTTGCAGTTTAAAATGGAAAGCCATCTCGAATCTCCTCAGAAGTAGACTGCTTTATACTCTTATCATAGGACCACAGATTTAGAACAAGATCTTAGAGCACATCTAATTCAATGTGGCCATTATAAAGATGAAAAAAAGGAAGACCCAGAGAGGTTAAGCCACTACATAAGTAGAAAGTTGAAAAGACAGGATCTAAATACATGTCCTCAGAGTCTAAATCTAAGAACTTTTCCCACTGTGCAATGCTGTTTCTCTTGAATAAATAAATTACCGGGCAGATAACATGAAATAATATTTTAATAATTATGAAATAATTCTAAAAAATAACTGAGAAATGACAAAGTTTGGGGCTTGACTCTTCTGGATTCTCCACTCTGGATTTCCCACTTAGGGAAATAGTGTACCTACTATATTCCTGGAGTCAAAGTGAGAACTTATCCCTCAAGTAAAGTTGTGTGTAAATGTCAGCTATTAGCTTGGCCAGTTCAGCCTGCAGGCAATTATATAGCAAACCCAAATCTGATTAGAATTTCTCATAAAATGAGAACCAAAGAACAGATCAAAGTTAACTCAGGTGACTTCCTTACTGAAAGGTATAAATGAGACCTAATCATTCTAATCCATCGTGGAGCTGCCCCCTCCTCCCAATTAAGTGGTATAAACAACAAACAAATAAATAGCTTCCTCTAGCTATCTTTTATAGAAGCTAAAAATATATATGTACCATGGTTGTAATTTAACACCAAACCTAAATGTCTTTTCACTGTGTAGTGTCAAATCTGATCCTTCAACATTCCAGGAAGCTGAATTTACAGAAATTGTGAGAGTAAATAATACATTTTTTTTAATAAGGCAGAAACAAAAAAAGGGGGGGAGGCCTTACCTTGCAGCCTTCACATGTAATGACACCATAATGGATTCCTGATGATTTGTCTCCACAGATCTTGCATGGAATAATTTCAATTTGAGCTGCAACAAAAGCACGAAACCAGTTAATTACATTTTCTTTTAAACACCTTATAAAAGCGTTCCCTGATCAGCATTTGTATAGTGAAAACTAATAACCTGCTAAACATTATACTGCATTAACTATTCATTGCTGAACTGTGAGGGTCCCCCTAGAGCCTTGGACTAAATTATGGCTGCTTGTTACATAATAGCTTTCGGGTTATTAAAATGGGTCATTTGAGAAGGTGTTTAAGAACCCACAAGAAGGCTAGAATCAGCATTTCAAAGCCTTAAAGAACTGGAGAGTTCGCATTTTAGGCCTCAGAGCTAAACAGATACTAAACTGTTTCCTCCCATCTCATTCTCCCACCATTATTTTTAAAAAGTCATAAATCTGTCTTGGCTGAGAGTCACATTTATGTAGCTGGAGGAAAATGCATTTTGCAAAAGTCATGTCAACTTAGGAAATGTTATAAACCAATTCAGATGATTAATAAGATACATATGACTGAGTTAAGAATCCCCCAATTCATTTTTCCTTCTGATTAAAAAAAAAAGTTGCTGTGTTAAATGTTAATCCATTTATGTGGATGATCAACTGCTCTATTTCAGCCAGACAGTTAGTTTTCTGTATGTTTTTAATAATGATGAACCCTGACAAGTAGAACGTTTAGCTAGTAGGTTATTTAAATGAGTAACTGATTCTCTGGCTCAGTGTTCATAGATTCCTGCCAAGTGATTAAAGATGTCCCTCACTTGAAGATTAATCAAGTAATTAATAAATTTTGTACCAAAGTATTTAGAACAAGGTAAAGCACTTTTTAAAAGCACAATAGGATATAAAATGTGCCTTTAAAAAAAGTACATAACTAATAACAAAGAAATAACTCAAGAATGTCATCATTAGCTCCAAAGAATTTCTTAGATCACATACAAAATGGAAATGTTATATAAAATAATGCATAAAACATTACTGAGCCATATAGATATAGTAACCACCTGCACTAAACTTAACCCATGATTTTAATTATCAAACGCTATATCTACGACGACAGCATATTTACATATATCCCACATTTCTCTCCACACCCAAACACACATCATTGACAATGTCTTTTCATAGCCGCTTTAGTATATAGTAGTGTACACTTACATAGTTTTTTGCATATTTTTGTTGTCTAATTTGATCCTCACAACAACCCTATGAGGTAGATGGTACAAACATTATCTTTATTTTATAAGTGAATGGGAGGGAAGGGAAGAACTATTTATATAGCATCTACTATTTGCCAAGTGCTAAGCATATCACATTTGATCCCTCACAACAACCCTGGGAGACAGATACTATCATTACTCCCATTTTATAGTTGGGGAAATGGGGGCAAACAGAGTTTATGTGATTTGTCCAGGGTCACATAGCTTATGAGGGTCTGAGGCTGGATTTGAACTCAGGTCTTCCTGACCTCAGGTCCAGCACTCTATCCACTGCACCACTTAGATGCCTCAAGAAGAAAATAGAAACTAGGTGCTATTATAAGACTTTCTCTCCAGGTCATATGAGGCTACTTGAACCAAGGTACTATGCTGCTTTTCACTGTGACCTAACTATTCATGTGAAAGAACTAAAACTGTCTGCATATAATTCTGTGCTGAGGCACACTGCAAAGTGTCTTAAATCAGGTCCACAACCACCAAAGAGTTGAACAAGGAACACAGGAAAAAACCAAGATGATGAAGAATAACCATCATTTGCACTATTTATGCAGTTGGACTGACATTGGGCTGTCTATATGTCCTGGATAGTCTGTATGTCCCTGAGAAACCCTGCAGATGGACAAAGCATATTTCCTTCTTATCCCTACCTCATAAAATCTCTTCTTTTAAGATGCAGCTTGGGCATTCTCTTCGGCATGAAGCCTTTCCTGATTCTACCCTCGCCCCTAACTGTTAGTGGCTTTCTTCCCAAAGTACTTTGTATTGAGTTACTTTGTAGATACTTTGCTACCTATAATTTTATACATGTATCTTATCTCTCCCATTAGAATGTGAGGAGAGATTGTTTCATTCTCTCTACTTGTATCCTCAGACTCTAGCACATGGTAGGTATTTTATAAATACTTGATTATTAAAGAGCTTGGCAAAGCATCCCACGTTATTTTTATGGAACAGACAGAAAGATATAGGTGAGACGATGGTAAAATTAGATGGATTTGGAACTGTCTGAAGGGATAGACCTTTTAGGTTTGATGTCATATGGAAGAGTAAGAATTACACGTGTTCTGTTGGCTCCTAGAAGGCAAAATTAGGATCACAGATTAAAAACTAGAAGGGAACTTATAGGAAATATAGTCTAATTTACTCTTTTTACAGATAAGGACACTGAAGCCCAGAGATATTAAATTGCCTACTGAATTGTTACTTTCCATATTACTGAAGGTTACACAGGCATTAAGTGACAGAAGTGGAAGCACCTCTGACTCCAAATTCTTCTCACTGACCCACAATGGATGGAAGATGCAAACAAAATTAAACTTGGTGATAGGAAAAAACTTTCTAACAATGAGAGAGCTATTCAAAATGGAATGTAATGCTTAGAAAAGAAGCAAGTTCCCCCTTATGGAAGGTCTTCAAGCAGAGATTGGACAGCCAATGATTGGATATGTTACAGTAGGAAATTTTTTTGTTCGTTTTGGTCATGGGTTGACCTAGATGGTCACTGAGATCCCTTCCAAATCTGAAATTCCATGATCCTGAGTGGGGTATATTACTGGATAGGGATAAGAAAGGGCTGGGTTGCATCTAGGAAATTGTGCAGTAGGTTAAAAAATCTAAAGCTTCTCCCCAAACCAAAAAAATCCCTACCTTTAAATAATAATGCTCATGCAGCAACGCTACATGGCTGAAAGTCACAGAATATCACAATCTGTCAACAATTTAAAAAAGCAGGTGACTCAAAGCACAATGAAGAAACAGACAGTAGGCAAATATAGGCTATGGCATATTACCACTGAAAAATTACATGCAAGAAGTGACATTAATAATATCATCCAAAATATTTGTAACTGGAAAAGTAACATGCATTCATAGTGGCGTCATTTGTTTGCACACGGCATAAACTCCATATACTGGACTATGCAATTAGCAAAACTTAAAATTTGCACAGTCTTTTCTTTTTCAGCATTGAACTCTACTTTAAGTGCTCCAAAATCATTAGTCTTTTTGACGTCTGCAACTGACCACTTAAGTAACCTGTGCTACTTGCTATTTTCAGTATCATGAAATCAAACTTTTGAAAAACATCATAAATTGTAGAAGAGAGAGATTATTGCACACAACAAGAAACTGGTGACAGCTTTGAGGGGCAACATCTGCCAACAGTTCTATTTTTTTCTCTTAATGATTAAAAAGAAAGAATCAGGTCTTTACTCTCCAGTTTCCAGGATTCTACTGATGTCTAACATCTAATGATTATCAGAAAATGGAAAAATCTTATTAGGTCAACTAGTTCACCCCTCTGGAAGCGCTGCCTGAAGCCATAGCAAAATATGCTGGTAGTCAACTCCATTCTCCCTGACATACAGAAACTGATTACAGACCATTTAAGTCACATGTATGAAAATGGAGGGAACTGGGGAGGTCATGTCAGGAAGATATGTAAAATATCTAAAAGAGTTTAGAAGTATCTTTATCAGATCTAAAATAAGTTATTTTAAAACAATCCAATTTGGCTCACAAATTGATTATGAGAAATGAATTGAGGTGGGCAGGGTTTGGGGCCAAAACACTTAAATAAAAGAAAAATAATCTGATACTTGACTATGTATGTATCTAGTTATTTTATCACTCATTTTTTAATTAATTGTTTTAAATTTTTAAATATTTTAACATTTTTATTTAAAGTTTTGAGTTCCAAATTCTATCACTCCCCTTTCCTCACCTCTCTCCTCTCTGAGATGGTAAGCAATCAGATCTAGATAATACATGTGCAATTATGCAAAACATTTCTCTATTAGCCATTTTGTGCAAGAAGACTCAAAAAAAAGAAAAAAAAGATGAAAGAAAGAAAAAAGTGAAAAATAGCATGCTTCAGTCTGTATTCAGTCAATATTAATTCTCTCTCTGGAGATGGATAGTATGCTTCATCATTGGCCTATTGGGATTGTCTTGGATCATTGTTTCACAGTTCTTCATTGAACAATATTGCTGTTACTGCATACAACATTCTCCTGGTTCTTTTCACCTCCCAAGTATCAGTTGATGTAAGTCTTTCCAGGTTTTTCTGAAATCATCCTGCTTGTCATTTCTTATAGGACAATAATATTCCATCACAATCATATACCACAGCTTGTTTAGCCATTTCCCAATTGATGGGCATCCTTTTGATTTCCAATTCTTAGCTACCACAAAAGGAGCTGCTATAAATATTTTTATACAAATAAGTCCTATACCCCTTTTTTGGATGTCTTTGGCATATAGATCTAGCAGCGGTATACCTCAGAGATCTTTTAATTTGCATTTTTCTGATCAATAGATACTTAGAGCATTCTTTCATATGACTATAGATAGCTCTGATTTCTTTATCTGAAAACTGCCTGTTCATAACCTTTGACCATTTATCAATTGGGGAATGGTCTGTATTTTTATAAATTTGACTCAGTTCTCTATATATTTTAGAAATGAGTTCTTTATCAGAGATACTTGTTGCAAATCCCCTCTCCCCTCCTGTTTTTAGTTTTCCTTATAATTTTGGTTGCATTGGTTTTGTTTGGGCAAGCACTTTTAAATTTTATATAATCAAAATTATCTATTTCACATTTTATAATGATCTCTATCTCTTCTTTGGTCATAAATTCTTCCCTTATCCATAGATCTGACAGATAAACTATAATGTAATTTGTACCTAATCTATTCCACTGATCCACCACTCTGTTTCTTAGCCAGTACCCAATTGTTTTGATTAATTACTGCTTTATAATACAGTTTGACGTCTGGTATGGCTAGACCACCTTCTTTCACATTTTTTTCTTCTGATTGCCTTGATATCCTTGAGCTTTTGTTCTTCCAGATGAATTTTGTCTATAAAATAATTTTTGATAGGTTGTTGGTATGGCACTGAATAAATATATTAATTTAGGTAGGACTGTCATTTTTATTATATTGGCTCAGCCTACCCCCATGAGCAATTAATATTTTTCCAATTGTTTAGATCTGACTTTATTTGTGTGAAAAGTGTTTTATAGTTGTGTTCATATAGTTCCTGGGTTTGTCTTGGCAAGCAGACTCCCATTATATTTACAATTATTTTAAGTGGAGTTTCTCCTTCTACCTTTTGCTGTTGGACTTTGTTGGTAATATATAGAAATGCTGATGATTTATGTGGGTTTATTTTGTATCCGGCAATTTTGCTGAAGTTGTTAATAATTTCAAGTAATTTTTTAGTTGATTCTCTAGGATTTTCCAACTATAACATCCTATCATCTGCAAAGAGTGATAGTTTTGTTTCCTTATAGTCTATTTTAATTCCTTTAATTTCTTTTTCTTCCCTTACACCTAACATTTCTAGTACAATATTAAATAAGAGAGGTGACAATGAGTACCCTTAATTCATCCCTGATAGTATTGGGAAGGCTTCTGGCTTATCCATATTATAGATAATGCTTGCTGATGGTTTTAGATAAATATTATTTATCATTTTAAGGTAAGCTCCATTTATTCCTATGCTCTTCAGTGTTTTTAATAGGAATGGGTGCTGTATTTTGTCAAAAGCCTTTTCTGTATCTATTGAGATAATGATATGATTTATGTTGGTTTTGTTATTGATATGGTCAATTATATTGAGAGTTTTTCTAATATTGAACCAGTCCTGAATTCCTGGTATAATCCCACCTGGTCATAGTGTATGAACTTTGTGATATATTGCTGTAATCTCTTTGCTAGTTTTTTATTTAAATTTTGCATCAATATTCACTAGGGAAATTGGTCTATAATTTTCTTTCTCTGTCTTGACTCTTCCTGGTTTGGGTATCAGCACCATATTTGTGTCATAAAAGGAATTTAATAGGACTCTTTCTTCACCTATTTTCCCAAATAGTTTATATAATATTGGGATTAATTTTTCTTCAAATGTTTGGTGTAATTCACTTGTGAATCTATCTAGTCCTGGCAACTTTTTCTTGGAAATTTATTGATGGCCTGTTCAATTTCTTTTTCTAAGATTAGGTTATTTAAGTATTTTATTTCTTCTTCTGTTAATCTGGATAATTCCTATTTTTTGTAGATATTCATCCATTTCATTTATATTGTCAAATTTATTGACATATAATTGGGCAAAATAGCTCCTAACAATTGTCTTAATTTCCTCTTAATTGGTGGTGAATTCATCCCTTCCATTTTTGATACTAGTAATTTAGTTTTCTTCTTTCCTTTTTAAAATCACATTAACCAATGTTTATGATTTTATTAATTTTTTTTCTGTAAAACCAACTTCTAGCTCTATTAGCTCAATGGTTTTCCTTCCATTTTATTCATCTCTCCTTTGATTTTCAGCATTTCAAATCTGGTTGTTTAATTTGGGATTTTTAATTTGTTCTTTTTCTAGTTTTTTTAATTGTATGTTCAATTCATTGATCTGCCTTTTCTCTATTTTATTGATGTAAGCAATTAGAGATATAAAATTTCCCCCTAAGTACCACTTAGGTTGCATCTCATAAATTTTGGTATATTCTCTCACTGTTGTAATTTTCTTTAATGAAATTGATTGTTTCTATGTTTCTATGATTTGTTCTTTGACCCATTTGTTTTTAAGGATTAGATTATTTAATTTCCAATTAATCTCTTTCTATTGTCCATCACTGAATCTAATTTTTATTGCACTAAAATCTGAAAAGGATGTATTTACTATCTATGCTTTTCTGCATTGGTTGTGATGTTATTATGTCCTAATACATGGCCAAGTTTTTTGTAGGTGCCATGTACTGCTGAAAAAAAAAAGTATATTCCTTTCTATTTCCATTCCCAGAGATCTATCCTATCCAACTTTTCCAGAATTTTATTCACCTCTTTAACTTCTTTCTTGTTTATTTTTTCATTAGATTTATCTAGTTCTGAGAGAGCAAAGTTAAGGTCCCCCACTAGTATAGATTCATTATCTATTTCCTCTGGTAACTCACTCAACTTCTTCAAAAGTTTAGATGCTATAACATCTGGTTCATATATATTTAGTATTGATATGACTTCACTGTTTATGGTACCTTTCAGTTTTCTTCATCTCTTCTAATTAGACCTATTTTTGCTTTTGCTTTGTCTGAGATCATGATCGTCACCCCCGATTTCCTTGCTTCATTTGAAACATACTAGATTCTGCTTCAGCTCCTTACCTTTACTCTGTGTGTGTGTCTCTGCTTCAAATGTTTCTTGTAAACAACATACTGTAGGAATCTCGTTTTTTATTCCATTCTGCTCTCTCCTTCTGTTTTATGGATGAGTTCACCCCATTCACATTTATAGTTATGACAACTAACTGTATTTCCTGCCATGTTATTTTTTGCTTGTTTATCCTCCCCCCTCTTACTCCAACTCTTTCCCTCCTCACAACTGCTTTACTTCTAATCACTGCCTTCCCCAATCTACCCTCCCTTATATCAGTCACCCCTCCCCCTTCTATTATTCCTATCCCTTATTTCCTTATAGAGTAAGATATATTTCCATATCCGACTGAGTGTTTATGTTATTCCCTCTGAGTCAATTTTGATGAGTAGCGTTTAAGCTTTGTCTGCCACCCCCACCCCGTACTTTCCCCTTCATTATAATAGCCTTTTCATGCCTCTTTTATGTAGGATAATTTAGCCCACTTCTCCTCCTCCTTCTTCCAGGACAATTTTCTTTTTTTAACCCCCTTACTTTATCTTTTGGGCTATCATCCTACCAAAATCATCTTATAGCCACACCCTCTGTCTACACCTACTCCTTCTAATTGCTATTATAGTAATAAAGTTGTTAAACATTACAAATATTATTTTGCCATATAGAAACATAAACAATTTAACCTTATTGAATTTCTTATGTTTCTCTTTCTTGTTCACCTTTTTATGTTTCCCTTGAGTTTTGTACTTGGAAGTCAAATTTTTAATTCAGTTCTGGTCTTTTAATTGGAAATGCTTGAAAGTCCTCTATTTCATTTAATGTTTATTTTTTTCTCCCTGAAAGATTATATTCAATTTTGCTGGGTAGGTGATCCTTTGCCTTCCAGTATATCTATTCCAAACCCTCCAGTTCTTTAATGTGGAAGCTGCCAAATCTTGTATAATCCTGACTGTAGCTCCAGGATATTTGAATTTGGTTGCTTGCAATACTTTCCCCTTGATCTGTGAGCTCTGGAATCTGGCTATGATGTTCCTGGGAGTTTTCATTTTGGGATCTCTTTCAGGCAGTGATCAGTAGATTCTTTCAATTTCTATTTTGCCCTGTGGTTCTAATATATCAGGGCAGTTTTCTCTGATAATTTCTTGAACGATGTTGTCTAAATGTTTTTGGTGTTTTTTAAAAAAATATCATGGCTTTCAGGTAGTCCAATAATTCTTATAATCTCTCTTCTGGATCTATTTTACAGGTCAGTTGTTTTTCCAATGAGAAATTTCACATTTTCTTCCTTTTCTTTTTTACTTTTTTGATTTTGTTTTATTATATCTTGATGTCTCATAGAGTCATTAGCATTCATTCGTTCAATTCTAATTTTTAAAGAATTATTTTTTTCTCAGTGAGTTTTTGTACTTCCATTTTGTACTTTCCATTTGGCCAATTCTATTTTTTTATGGAGTTATTTTCCTTGGTAAAATTTTATATATCTTTCTCCATGCTATCGACTCTTTTTTTCATGATTCTCTTCCATCACTCTCATCTCTTTCCCAATTTTTCTTCTACTTCTCTAATTTGCTTTTTAAAATGCTTTTTAAGCTCTTCCAGGAATTCTTTTTGAAACTGAGACCAAATTACATCTTTCTTTGAGGCTTTGCATGTAGCCATTCTGACACTATTGTCCTCTTCCAAGTTTATGCCTTGATCTCCCTATCGCCATAGTAACTTCCTATAGTAAAGCTCATTTTTTTTGTTTCTTTTTCACTCGTTTTTTCTGCAATTTTTGTGACTTGGTGTTTTAATGTGAGAGTTGGGCTCTGGTCCTGCACTGTCCCAAGCTTTTTGTACTGGGGCTCTGGGTCTTTTGCTGGCTTTCACTGTGCTTCAGGGCTTAGCTGCTTGCTTTCTCTGGAGGGTAGGCATCCCTTCTTACTTGTACTAGGGGTTAGGGGAAGGGCTTCCCTGTGGCTTTAAATGTTCCTGGGGTTTAGTTGTTGGCCTGCTCCAGGGGTTGGGCCCTGCTGCTGGGTTGCTATAGGAATAGGACCTCTCTGCTGATAGGCCCCAGGGGTGGGGTCTCATTGTTGGCCAGCCCCAGGAAGGGGCTTCACTATAGGTCAGCAATGGGGTCAAGGCCTAACTGGCAGCTTGTGCTAGGGGTGGGGTCACTGAGGTGGGTCCTTGCTGTTCTGTACAGACTGCTCACTTGCCTAGGGGGGCTGCTGGTTTGTGGGGGAGGGGGGCCTTTGCCAGTGGATTACCACAGGCTTGGAGCCTTGCTGCAGGCCCCCTGCTGTGAGGCTGGCTGGCTGCTGTTGCTGTTACTGCTGCTGCTCTTGGACCTCGTTCCCCTCCTACCCCAGCGAGACAGACCTTTCCTGCCAGGCTGGTAAGCTGCTTCCCTGCTCCTGGATCAAGTCTGAGGTGTAGTTGTTTGGAGGGTAATTTGGGAGGGCTTCACTGGGTTCCTTCCTCACTCCGCCATCTTGGCATCAGAAGTCTAGGATTCATTTTTTATTTTTTTAATAACTTATTTTTAGCATTCATTTTTTTTAAAAAATGTGTTCCAAATTTTCCATCTCCCCTTTGCCCCTTCTCCATCCACTGACAAGGCAAGCAATAGATATTATCCATTGTAAAAGTCATGCAAAACATATTTCCACAATAGCCATGTTGCAAAAAAAAGGAAAAAAATGCCTTGTTATTTTTCCATCGACGTTGGTAAAGTTTAGGAGGTTTAATCTGAAGTAGTTCCAGATGCTAGAAATTAGAGGATTTGTTTATTTGGTACAGACCTATTTTCATTTTAGAAGTCACTTAGGAAGTGCATTTCTAGCATTGTAGCGGGGATTTAGGTCTACCTTTCAGCAGCAGGAGTAGGTACATTGGGCTGAACTATCAAGTCTGTCACCATCAATTGGTTCTGTTTCTAAAATCCTTCAGACTGGGAATGGCCTACACATTATCAAGATATCTTTCCCTGGATTGATTCAGACCAAGAGATACTTGCTACAATATTGATTCCCAACAATCTATGCCTACATCCCCCAAAGCCAGGGCCATTTGTCTAGGCACATATGCATTCATTACTTTCCTTCAACAACAAAGCAAAGTATTTCATTCTATAGGCAGTGGTTGCTACTCAATCAAGATTAGCCATGATCAGTAGTGTAAATGTTTTTTTTTTTTAGCATGGGAAACCAAGAAAGCATTTGGAAGATTTTTTTATAGCAAGATGCAGGCAGGTCAATGGGCATTTATTACATGCCCACCATGTGCCAGGCAATGTGTTAAATACTGAAATAGAACATACAGGTAAGATTAAATAAATGGGCACAACTCATTTACCATTTCACTCCCTGTCAGGATAGCCAATTATTAAAGACATTGGTTTATAGGAATAACTAAATTCTTCTTGCCTTGAAAATCAAGCTCTTTGACAGAATGCTAATCACACACGGAACTGATTACACATGTACACTGTAGAGATCATAGTTTTGTTGAAAATATACAACAAAACCACATATGGTCTTTTGTTGATTCACTATCATGTATTTCTTCTCATAATTCAAATGAATCAGTGGGGAGAATAGTCATCAATACCACTGGCTCTTCTAATTCAAACTTTGGCACAGTCTTGGTTTCACAATTTAAACTTTCAGCTCAACACTAATATATACATTCACACATACATATACATACATATGTACATGTAACACTAATTATAATATAAATTGTATATCTGAGAGTTAGAATGACAGTGTTAGAGCCAGCCTCAAAGTCAGGAAGATCTGGGTTCAAGTACCATCTCTGATACACAGTAACTGGGTGACCCTGAGAAAATCACTTAAACCTCTCAAAGCTCCAGACCAAGTCTCTAAAAATATAAGGTACAAAACAGTTGCTGATGTGCAATAGTAGAGAGAGTTCTGAGTTCTCTACACTGATGAAATCATGAGTCCAGCTTCTAGGGGATAAGCCAAGTTGGTGGAATGAGAAAGCACTCAGTTAAGCCCTCCCAACTTTCCCTTCCAAACAACTTAAAAATGCCTCAAATTGAATTCTGAAGTGGCAGAGCCAACAAAAGGTCAGAGTGAGACATTCTACCAGCCCAAGACAACTTAGGAGTCCAGAAACACAGATCTGTGACACAGGAGTTGAGGCTGGCTTAGCGTCCACTTGGATGAAATACCATTGGTGGGATTAGGTGGTGGCTGTGGAGGCAGCAGCAGCTTTGAGAGCTCCCAAGCCAGAGATGGTAAGGGGACATGGCAACTGGCCAGAAAGAGACTACAGGGGACCCATGTTGCTATTTGGCAATTCCATTGCCTATGCCCATTTCTGGGTGGTAGTTCAAGGGCACGGAGAAGCACTTTTGGTGGAGGCAGTGGAAGCCCTGAGGGGCAATATCACTTCTGGCCTCCAGGGATCAGGGACCCTAAGGAGCAGTATCAATTGCAATCCCAAGGGATCAGAGGGTCCTTCCTGGTTAAGAAGAGCAGAGACTATACCTCTCCCTAGATCACATTACCTACAAATCACCAAAAACCTCTAAGCCCCAGAATCAGCAGCACAAAAAAAGCCTGAAGCTTCAAACAGTACACTTCCACCCCATCCTGCCCTACCCATGCCAGGAACTTGGAGCCTGACATTTAACATAAAATTCTAAATCAAGAAACAGTGTGGAAAAATGAGTAAACAACAACAGAACCTCACCATAAACAGCTACTGTGGTGGCAGAGACACAAACTCAGAAGAAAAATATAATTTGGATACATGCCTAACAAAAATTCTTGGAAGAACTAAAAAAGGCTTTTAAAAATCCAATGAGTGGTAGAGGAAAAATTAGACAAAGGAATGAAAGCAAAGGAAGAAAATTATGAAAAGACAATTAATAGCTTGGTACAAGAAGCATATGAAAAAAATGCTGAAGAAAATAACATCTTAAAAAACAGAATTGGCCAAATGGAAAAGGAGGTACAAAAATTCACCAATAAGAATAACTCCTTAAAGCACAGAATTAGCTAAGTGTAAAAAGAGGCACAAAAGCTCACTGAAGAAAATAATTCCTTAAAAATTAGAATTGGTCAAGTGTAAGCTTATGACTCCATGAGACATTAAGAAACAATTAAAAAAAAAAAAAAAAAATCACTGGTCCAGAACATTATAGACGATCCCCCCGCCCCTCCCCACATGATTTCATCACTGCCGTGTTATATTGCATTTATGTGAAGCTCTCTTCTGGAAGGAACAGCTGGATCAGTGCTCTGCTTTCATCACTCCAAGTCTATTTTTTAGAACAGAACTTCAAAGAGAAAATTACTCTCTAGAGCTTACCTACTTTCCACCTAATCAGACATCAAATTCATGGTTAAATACAGCGTACTGAATACACATACACACAGAGCTTACTATCTCTTCAGGCCAAATATTCTTTTCTCAAGCTAACCTTCTTTTGAATGAACATATGCTTCTTAATCCATATATAAATTAATTTTTAAAAAGCATTTATTACACATTTACTAAGTACCAAGCACCACAAATTCAGCCCGCTTCCTCTTCAAAGCCAAGAGATTTCTGTCAGACACCACTACTATCAATGCTCATAGGTGTATTGATTAAATTAGGTCTCATTCATATTCAACACAGCAAACAAGGATATTGTGTGATATGACATTTGAAGAAGTACACATCTGATTCTGAAGTGAATTAATAACAAACAATGCTACTATGCAATATTCTAATTCTCCTACATTTTCAGCTTCATTACCTAAATAATTTGTTCTCTTCTCCACTCAGTAATTTCAGCAAGTTCCTCACACCTGCAGTTTACATTTTTGCAGTTTCAAGGAGCTGCCAACAAGTGGCAGTGGAGCTTCAGGAAATCCTTAAATCTAAGTGTTAATTAATTACGTGATCATCTGGCTAGTCATTCATTTAGCATTTTACTTAAAGACTCATTTATTCTCTCTGGGGGAAAAAAGAATATATCTCTCTGGAGACAGTTGTTTGTTTAGATATTGTGAGAATGGCATAAAAGTCCCAGTATATTTAAAAGACCAATTAAAATTTTAGGTACAGCTATTGCAACAACAGACTGTAAAAACAAGTAATGTTCTTCCAATGATAATGTCATGTATTCTTAAGGTACTTTTCCATCAAAAATGTGCTTTCTACATGGTAAGATTTTCTTAGGAAAGGCAGAGGGACAGAATGGAAATCAGAGTACCTGGGTTTGAATCCTGACACTGCTAATTATTAGCTGTGTGACTTTCACCTATTCCTGTAACTTTTCTGGGGCTTACTCTCCTCATCTGCAAAATCAGAGGATTTATAAATTATCTCTAATGTACCTTCCACATCAAAAGTCCTAAAAAAAATGAGTTTGCAACCACATTTTCCATGAGTTTGGCCAACTACAGTAGAACTGAATTGTTGAAGATACCACTTCTATTTCCTTTGGTTAAGTTCCTTAGGTAAATACTGCTACCCTAAGAAGTGTAGCATCTTTATGTTCTTCCAGTACTTAGCTGCCTCCCTTAAAGTCCTCTTTCAAGACAGAAACAGAAACTACTACTGGACATTGCCATGAGTGGCTAAAGTATGAATGAACTTTTCTCACTTGTTTCTCTTGATTACATAACTGTTCTCACTAGAAGCTGGGCTAGCTGCAGCATGGAATATGAGCTATGATATCTTGGACTTTATACAACTTCTCTAGCACCTCTCTTTGACCACAGGCTAGCAATCTATGGGTCCTATGTTAAAAATGGAGCAGGTGTCAATTCTACTTGTGTTTGGGTTAGTTATTGCTTCTAAGAGATTCTTCGATGGCATAAGTTCTGACTCTCTACCCTGGGAATGCCAGAACAGATTTCAAAACAGCTCACCAGTAGAGGGCTCGGAATTTTGGCACACCAAATGGCTAATATTGATCCCAAATTCTTCCCTCTCATTTCCTAGTACATTTCTCTTTACATTGATTGTGAAATCTATCATTGTTACAACCTGGACAAGTTTGCTAAAAATCCTTTTCATTATGAAATTACCCTAAACAATGCATAAACAAGGGACAGGGCAAATGTATTATGGGTCCTATTCATAAGTAGCATAAAATCCCAAAATGGAGAAAAAAGCATTTTTAAGTGCCAACTTTGTGCAGCACTGTGCTGAGAGCTTTACAAATATTACCTCATTTGATCCTCACAATAATTTGGTGAGGTTGGTGCTAAATAGGCTAAACAAGCCTGTAACAGAAGCTTTTTCTATGTCCCTAAGAACTGACACACAAAAAAATCATATGACTCAGGAATAAAACGACATTCCTCCTCATGCTTTGCTTAAAGCCAGAAATATCTACCAGCGATCATCTAGTCCATTTTCCTCAAGGTGGACAATGGCCAAACAAATAAGTACCTAAGTTTATTTTCAGATTCCAGGAAAGATTTCTCAATCTCATGCTCCATCTCTCCTCCCCCATCCCAATATAACAACTATAACAACTTTACCAGTTAAAAGACATCTCATATAATAAGTGCTTAATAAATGTTTGGTATTTAATTGATCCACTAAGTCCACTCCCACCACAGCTGAAGTTGATCTAGTCCAGTCCCTTTATTTCAGATGAGGAACTTGGGGCCTAATGATGTCAGGCAGACAATCACAAAGGTGGTAAACATTAAAAGTAACATTCGAACCCAAGTCTCCTGTCATACGAGCCAGTGTTCCTTCCACTTTGCCACACCATATCCTTCTTCAAAGGCATTAAAATAGATTTTTTATGAAATACCTTGTGCCTTCTTTAGATAGAAACTGTGGTATTTAGTCTAAGAACCACAAGATCTGGACTTAAGTTTTGGCTTTCACTACTAGCTCTGTGATCCATTCCATGCAAGTAATTTAAGTTTTGCAGTTACCCTTGGATGTCTGCTTTAGGCATAGGCTGACTTCAAGTTTAAAGGAGCCACAGGAAGCGAGTTGCTTCAGTTCTACTCTTTCATCAACAAAGGTTCTATTTATTTATTCAACAAGTCACTGGAGTACAGTGTTAGACGCTGGCTTCAGGTGACTCTTGGGCTTTCCAAGGAATATTAGTTTAGTATCTGAAAGAGGTGAAGAAGCCCTAGTGAAACAGATTCTCATGGTGGCTGCTGGGTAGAACAAGTCTTCAAGCAAACCCTAGCTCTGACAATGGAACTTCTAAAGTATGGGGGGATTTAGATATAGGTTGAGGAGCACAAAAGTCTAAGGATAGGCAGTGTTGTGCCAGAAACCCAAGTCCATTGCTCCAGATGAGTACAGTACAGGGGTGAGTAGACAATTTGTTCTGCAGCTTTGGAGACTGAACTTTTGTAACTTTTCTTTTTTTCCATGAAGGAGCCAGTATCAGTTTATAAAAACATTTAAGCATCATTATATCAATTCCATTCAACAGCAAACATTTATTAAGTACCTTCTGTGTAGGAGTTAGAGATACTAACACAAATACTCTCTCTCTGTCTCTGTCTCTCTCTCACACACACACCCCATCTCTTTAGTCCCTGACTTCAAAGAGCTTACATTGAACCAAAGGATCACAAGAGACCAGTCTTTTTCTATTTTTAATCAATATCTCACATGGGGCACGTTGCTGATGAGGAGCAAAGGGGTAGACACAAGCAAAGAATGGGGTACTAGGGTCACTTCCGTTGTTGGCACTGATACCTAACTCCCTGTGTGGCCTCAAGCAAGTCACTTATACCACCTCCATTTCCCCATCTATAAAATGGGAATAACACTTACCTCCCAGGCAGGTTGTGAGGATTAATGAATGTTTGTAAAACTCTTTGAAGATGAAAAGCCCTACATAAATGCTAAGCTTTAGGAAGCCTGGCAGAGGATTCTTGGCAAGGACCAGGACGCCGTGTCCTTACTACCCCCAGCAGGTTCTACCACAAGGGAAGAAAGAAAGATTCACAGTACTGTAATTTACATTTGCTAACTAGGTATACATATTTTTTACTTTGTTGACTCCCCAGATCCCTAATAGAGAGACAAACATCTACAAGCTGCATTATCTGACCCAATAGGTGAAAGAATTGTAAGAACTCAAAACTGTTCACAGAATAGCTAGCTTTAGTCAGTGGAAACACAAGTCTGTTCTTTATATCAAGAACCTGGTGCCTATATCAGACTGCATGCCATTTTGAGGAGGTAGGAGCAGAGGGAGAAAGAGAAATAATTGGAACTGAAAATCTTATGAAAGTGAACGTTGAAAACTTAAAAAAAAAAAAGGGGCCTGGTGCCTCAGTGCTAGTCACAAACCATCTGGAAAATATATTCTGTTTCAATTGTGAGATACAGGCATTACATATATACCTAACCTTCTTTCACTCAACCTAGCCTCTAATCTGATTGGCTACTTGGTAAAGAAAGTTTCCATTCAAATGTTAAAATAGCACCTCTTTCTTTCTCAGTGGTTAAAGCCACAAAGTTAGTTTTTACATATTATTACTATTAATGATAATAATAACAAGAATATCATTAAGGAATTTACAGTTATCATGGTTTGTTTTGTTTTTAAAGTTGGGTCGCTTGCTTAGGGAAAAAAATGTGAAGAAGCAGCATTTGCAAACCTAGTCTAAGATAGGGAAAGTTTTGGGTAGCCAAATCTTACCATTTTCCCTTATCTACTTTATGTATATTTTTAAAAACCCACAAAAGTTTGCAACACATAGTTAAAACACCTTTGAATCTCACAGGGTAAAATGCCTGAGCTTTTTTGTACAACAAATCACTTAAGAATCAAGCTAGCTGGACACACATCTTCTGTGGCTACATTTTTTTTTTAACGAATAAGCAGTTGTTCTTTCCATGGGAACAGATTATTAGTCCTCTAAAATATATGTTGCTACTTTTACTAGATTAAGTTTCACTTAGAACTAACTGACTCCCACTCCTCTAAGTCTATGTACTTTACTAACAAACTCAAACGAGGACACCTGGAATGTCTCCTTTATCCCTAGAGAGGAACACTGAGAAGCCAAGAGAGGAGAGAGATTTTTTCCTGCAGATACAAGAATGGATGATGGCTCTGAGTCTCTTAGTAGTTGGGATTTTGGGCCTTTCAAGTCATTTTTGGCTCTTAATTCTCTCTAGAATCATCTAAGCCTTTGATTTTCCAGGTGAATGAATGCTATCATGCTAAACCAAGAGAGTACTATAATAACAGGAAAGAAGAGTTTCTTTCTAAAATACTTCATTCTATCTTTTCCAGTAAGCAGCAGCCCACTTTGGCAAGGAAAATTAGCTAACCAATCCACAAGCACAAATATGCTATCCCTTTTATGTAAAAATGACTCACCACTGACCCATCATTAGAAGAATACATACTGTACATAGTATTGTTCCAGCAGTTAGAGTCAATTTATACTGATCACATCTCTGTGTGTGTGTTTTTTTTTAAATCTCAAAAGTGTAATTTGTCATTAACTGTTGGCCAAGACACAGAGCAAAGCTAACTGGATGATTTGGACGGTTACTCTAGGATAGGAAAGTATCCCCTTAAGATACTCAAGGTAATTCTCTTCAACTTATGTTTCTTCTTGGAGATTCTCTCTAGCCTTAGAATCAGAATCAGGGGAAAAAAATATAACGATGTCCTTTTGAGTCCCTCAAAGTTGGTCACATGATATTTCACATCACCAAGAAAAAATGGAATCTATTTTCTTTCACTAAGTAATCAGGATATATGCAGGGAGGTTTCCTAACATTTTATTTTCTAACCAATGTCCCTTACATGATTCTGAGTAGCAGTGGTATTGTAGTATACTGAGCTCCAATATTTGGTCTAATCTCTGTAAATGATCATCTGCATTCCATCAGTCTCTCTTTCAGCTAATTCCTTTTTCTTAAACCTTTACATTCATATTAAGCTCTCTTCTTGTAGCAGGTAAGAAGAGTGGGGTCAGTACTGGGCTTTCATCACTCCATGTCAACTTTCCCACAACAGAATAAAACTTCTTTAAATATAAACAATCTTGTAGGTCTTATCTATTTTTCACATAAGCAGATCTGAATTTCATGGTTGACTACAGCTTGCAAAATAATTCCAATTTCATACATTAAAAAATTATCCCCCGGGATACTCATCTAAAATCAAGGGATAATTACCTGGTGATAATAGCACTCTGCATGAAGGTATATGGGAAGCAGGCTAGCCTAACTCAGTGGTTCTGAAGCTAAGATGACAGATCATTTTAGTTGGAAAAATTACACCATAGATGCCCAATACCTTTTTACTCCAGCCTAATACCTGCTTTGCTAACTTTAAAAAAAAAAAAGACATCATTTCCCTAGAAGCAATGAGAATGGGGGTAACTTTGAATGAGAAACAATGATACATCCACATCACTTGGGTGTGGGGGGAAAAGAAAAGGAGGGGGTCATTGGTTAAATCCAATATGGTATACTACTGGCTTACAGATTTAGGGACTAGACTTGTAATTTCATTGGTACAGGGAACTCTCTGATGAGGAAACTCCTACTACAGTGAAGGCTGGCACCTTATAGTCTTAGAGAATTGCCTAGAACTCTGTGAGGATAAGGGATTCGCCCAGTTTCCCATAGCTAGTAGGTGTCAGAGGGAAGTCTTAGGTCATCTTGGCTTCAAAGCAGGGTCTCTATCCATAATACTTTGCTGCCTGTGTAATGTCATACATGCTTCTCTAATTTTCAGGACTGCAAACCTACAACATCTAAGCAACACATATAGCATCTGGCAAAGCCTAAAACTCGGCAGGCTTATTTTGAATCATTAAACCATACGTTTTGAAATCTCTTGATAATATTTTCCCCCATAGCAAACAAATGAACAATGGAAAGCTATATGACAAGATGAGTTTTTCTTGACTCTCCCACTAATAAGCATGCACTATGGGTACTCTGAACTTCACTGTAATTCTTTCCATTAAATGTGTAATCTCTAATGCTACTGTGAGAATTTCAAACTAAACCATGCATGGGAGACATGGGGACTAAGAGCATATCAGGTATGCAGTGAAGCCTGCAATAAAATACATTTCCCTGAATGCACAGCTACTCAATTCAATTTCCTTCCTCAAAGAGTCATGTTTAGCCAGTTTCCTTCAGTACACCACCCATTGGCTATAATCTCTGCTCATGAGAAACTAATACTGAGATTCATATTCAAGAAAAATATTACATAGATACCACCTGTCCCTCTCCTCCCCAAGATACCTACTAATCTTATCTTGTTTCATCTGCAGACTATATTTTGATTAGGAACTAAACGGATGCTAAACACACATTTAATTATTTAATGTGCATTACTTAAAAAATTAAGCACTAGAATGGGATTGGGCATAGCCCTTGGAACATTTCCATGTTTTTGTAACTTGAGGAAGGATAAATGTGATAGTGATTACAGCTAGAAATGAGAGGAATTCACAAGAATAAAGGAGAGGGCACTTAATTTCTTTTTATAATACAGGCTACGAGAGATTTGACAGTTTTGGTCCTGTGATGGATGCTTCCAATAAGGAGTCAAACCATAATTATTCCAACTTAGAAGAAAGCTACAGTGTTTTAGAATAACATTAGTCACTTACTTCCTGAATCAAGATCCACACTACCTATCAAGTGCATTGAGGTTGATTTCTCTGAGTGTGACAGGTAATAAGAGGACATGGACAAAGAGGGTGGGTGAAGTAGGGGTTAAGAAGTGGCAGCATCGTAAAGTAGAAAGACCACTGGACTAAGAATCAGAAGAACTAGGTTCTAGGACCAGCTTTGTTACATTAAAATAGCTGTGTGATTTTGCGGCAAGTCTCTTAGCTTTAGTTTAGTAAAATGCAGCAAGTAAGCTGGAAGATGGAGTTTCAAGGTCTCTTCTCACCCTGAATTCTTTGACTGTATGATTAAAGGTGAGCAGAATCTATCACAAGAAAATGAAAAGGAAGGACTGTTTACAGATAAAAATGTCTAGAAACCAGTAGGTGTCACTGCAGTCAGGAGGAAGATGTGACACAGAAGAGTAGCTAAAATAAACTGTTAGACTTTCAATTTGTAATACACAGTTGCTATTTTCTCTGAAGAGAGGACACACTGAAATGTTCTTACCAAGGTTCAACATAAAAGTTTAATTAACTAAATTGCCCTTTATTTTTGGTTCTGGCATATGAATTCAGATGGCTGTTGAGTTAGAACTCTTTACCTGTACCTTTGTTTTATTTTAATACTGTAGCTTTAGTAAAAACAAAGAAAATTCTTTTAAATAACACATTTTCATAACAAGAGGGAAAGTAATGTTATTATTGTATGACTGCGAAACAAAATAAATTTTTTTAAAAATGAACCACTTCAAATACAGTTAGAAACTGTATTACAGTTATCCTATATTTAGGTTATTTTTGTTTTCTTTTTCTCTTCAAAGGTCTCAAAAAATTCCCTGTTGCCTTGAACCAACATAGTGGTGGTATCCATAAAAGGAAACATAAATGTCACAAATCTATTTTCATTTTTATCAATTTTTCAATACAATGCCTATTCTTAGCATCATAGTGCTTGAAGTCCTGTGATTAGAGAGGGCCCAACTGATTCTCCATCATGTTGCCCAAATAAAATCGTTCAAACCTTCTCTTTTCCTTCTTCCATTACTCCACCTCTTTATTGAAAAAAAAATAGAGCCCATTTGTAATAAACTCCCTCTTCTTAGTCAATAAATCAATCAATAGACATTTATTAAGAACTTACTATGTGCCAGGCACTGTGCTAAGTGCTGGGGATACAAAAATAGGCAAAGGACAGTCCTTGCCCTCAAGGAGCTTACAATCTAATGGGAAACAAATGAATATACACAAATAAGCTATCTATAGGATAAATAGGAGATAATTAACAAAGGGAAAGCACTAGTTACTCTTCTATATCATCCCCCATTCTCTCATTTAAAAATTTTTAATCTCTGATGAAGACATGGCCCTTCTCTTCAATAAAATCTTCCCCTTTACTTGTACTTTTGATTGCTTCTTTCTCTTCTCTGGAAGAATGCCTTCACAATCATCCAATTCTCTACCAATCTTCCAACTGTCCACAATACTCCAATACTCAATCTCTCTTGACTTCCGGCTCATTTTCTGTTCCCTACAAAGAGGCCCTGGTCTCATTCATCCTTTTAAAACCTTCATTTGATCCCACCACCCGTTAAGCTGTTATCTTCTATCTCTTCTTGCTTTCTCACAACTAGACTTCTTTAAAAAAAAAAAGATGCTGCATCCACTTCCTCTTCTCATACTTCTCAGTCCCTTACAATCTGAAATCTAGAATCATTCAGCTGAACCTGCTCTCTCTAAAGTTACCAGTAATCTCCTAATTGCCAAATCCATTGGCCTTGTCTTAATCCTCATCCTCTTAAACTTTTCTGCAACATATGACACTGCTGACCAACTGGCCTGTCCTCTTGAATACTTTCTTCTGTTTTTGTTTCTTTTTTAATTTACACTGCTCCGACTGTTCCTTCTTAGTCTACTTTGCTGCATCTCATAGCATCCGTGTCTTAGAAGCCGAGGCTCTGTTCTTTATACTCTTTTCAGGCACCTTATCTGGGTTCCATAATTATTTCCACAAAAGGTTCCAACATCTATATATCCTGACCTAGTTTCTTTCCTGATCTCCAATCCCTCATCAGCAACTCATGTGCTAAACTTTCTGAAAGGGATGTAGGCATCTCAAATCCAACATATTCAACAACGTCCAAAACCAGTCTTTTCCCACTAAAACACTGTTCTCCTAAACTTCCCTAAGACTATTGAGGGACCTCACTCCCATCTTTAAAGTAACCCAGGGTCATCCTCAATTTTTCATTCTCCCTCACCTCACAAACCTCATAAATTATCCAATCTAGTAATTTTTACCTCTACAAATTCATTCATATTTTTCCCCTTCTCCCCATTCACAAAGTCAACACCTTAATTTAAGCCCTCATTCACTTCTTGTCTGGACTTATAGCAGTTGCCTCCTAATTGTTCTGATTGTCCTCTCTATTCCAGTTCAAGTCAAGTCAAAACATTTATTAAGCACTTACTATGTGTCAGGCACTACTAAGCTGAGCTCTAGGAATACAAATACAAGCAGAAAGAAAGACACCTTGTACTCGAGGACCTTGCAGGTGTGCAAACAAAGGGACAGAGGAGGAGGGAGGAGAAGAAGGTATCCAGCATTGTAGAACATTATAGAGATAGTTAGGGATAGTCAAGAGTGTAGCTTGGAACAGGCTGGCCTGGGTCACCTCTTCAAAATGGAGGTTCTGGCAAGAACCAGCTAATCAGAGGGAGAGGCCACGGGGCAGAAGGTATTTCCAAAGTTCGAATTCAAGGGTGAAGATGTTTCTGCAGGCACTGTAGAGAAAGTCTAGCAAAGTTAAGAGTGCCACCTGGAGAGAAATGAATCCACCCTCCACTGAGCTGCCAACACGATAATCCTAAATTATGAGTCTGAGCATGTCACTTCCTTGCTCAACAAACTCCAGTGGCCCCCTATTGCCTCTAGAATTAAGCATGAATGTCATTTAAAACTACTCCAAAATTGGCTCCAATATAGCCTTGTTATGCATTTCTCCCCTTCCTACCCTGGCATCTGCCAGCTGTAGGATCCAGGCAAGTCATTTGGTATCTCTGTGCCTTAGTTTCCTCATCTATAAACTGCAGGGATTGGACTTTATGGTCTCTTCCAGCTCCAAATCTATTATGCTATCATCCCATAAAATCATGGCTTTGTTACTACCTATCTGTGTGACCTAGGACGGGTCATTTCACTGGACGTCATTTTCTTCATCTACAAATGTGGACTGGACCAGATGACCTAATAAGTCCGCCTTTCAGATCTAAACTCTATAAGGCTATGCTTTTTTTTTTTAAGGTAAAAAATAAAAACAATCCCAGGAACTAGAGAGCTATATATACAGATTCTATTTTGCCTTATACTTATGGCAACACCTAACATTTAAACTTAGGGGTTACTACCAATTGGTGTTGAATTACCACTGGTTACCTAAGTAAGAATATGTGCAACAACTTATCCAACCTGGCAGAAAGTTTCAGGGCTGCTTGGGCCCTGTGACATCAGTAGCCATTTCCCTGATCTCATCACTGATACCCTCAACTGGATCTGGCAAATGGTGAGAAGCCGTGATAGCCACATCCCAGAAGGAAGGATTTAAGCTCTTCTAGTTATTAGGCTTCCCCACTTCAGATCCAGCTGAGCTATTATTAGCATTAGTGGGCAAAATATCTCTGTTCATCCTGGGTGCCTTCAATCCCAGAGTTCAAGAAGGTGGGAAGAATAATGGATTTTGTTGTGAGAAAACCTAGCCACAACTTCTGACTCTCCTACCTGATACCTAATATGATTTTAGGAAAGACATTTTTCCTTTCTAAGCCTTAGTTCCTTTATCTATAAAATGAGGGGGTTTGATTGACTAGATGGACCACCAAAGTAAGGTCTCTCCTAACTCTGAATCACAGAATATAAGGAGACCTAAAAGGCTGTATTTAATTCAAGTCACAACTAAAAAAGTATTGCTTTAACAATATTGCTAATAAGAGGTCAACTAGACTTTGTAGGAAGACCCTGGTGATAGGAAACCCAATACATCCCAAGGCATCACATTTGATTTTTGGATTGCTCTAAGAGTTGGGAAGTTTTTCTTCATACTGTACCTAAATTTTCTTCTTGGTAATTGTTATGATAGGAAAAGGAATACATACACAGAGAGGTGTAAAAGTTTTAGTATTGACATAGAGAGAGATCACACTATGTCGAATAGGGTTAGAAGGAATGTGGGTTCTAATTGGACATAGGATTTTAGAACACAAATAAATCAAAGAAGGTCATAAATAATTTAATAGTCTTGCATGCTTATGTACTAGGGCAGCAAGGTGGCACGGTGAATAGAGTGCTGGGTCTGGAATCAGGAAGATGAGTCTTCCTGAGTCAAATTTGGCCTTGGACACTTATTAGCTATGTGACTCTGGGCAAGTCACTTAACTCTGTTTGCCTCAGTTTCCTCATTTGTAAAATGAGCTGGAGAAGGAAATTGCAAACCATCCAGTATCTTTACCAAGAAAACCTCAAATGGGGTCATGAAGAGTCAGAAACCACTGAAAGTAACTAAACAACAACAAATGATTATTTAGAGGGAAATATAACCTGGAAAGCTGTATCTCTGCAAAGAGAAGCCAATGGCAACTTCCTACCCACTGCTCCACGTTCTTCTATGGGGTGGGGTTGGGCAGGTCAAACAAAATAAGCCTTCTTCCAGCATCAGTCTCCTCCAACGCTTAAAGATAGCGATGGTAACTTCCTATACCCTCTCTTCCCCAAGTTCAACATTCACAGTTTCTTGCTTCAACTGAACCTCAAAGCAACATCAAGGTCCTTCATTATCCTGGGTACTGCCTTCTGGATGCTCTCTAGTTTATCTGTCTCCTTCCTAAAGTATGGTACCTAGTATATAAACACAATATTCTAATTATAATCTGGCTAGTTTCAGGGGGACTATCAATTTCCTCATTCTGGACACTATTCCTCTTTCAATGCAGTCTGAGGTTAATTAGGGTCTTTTTTTGGCTTGTAGACCACTAAAATCCCCAAGTCTTTCAGATGAACTATTCTCTACAAGCCTGCCTGATCTTGTATTTCGAAAATTGATCTCTTTCTTTTTGAAACTGAATTCACATTCTTACTGGGAAAATGACATGGGGAAACGAAGTATCTATGTACATACGAGATCTCTGCAGTGTAAACAGAAGGTAATCTTAGATGGAAGGAATTGGAATGGGTGGAGGGTCCAGGAAAGTGCTCCTGCAGAAGGTAGGATTTGAGCTAAGTTTGAAGAAAGCCAGAATATCTGGTATTCAGGATGAAGAGGAAGAGGATTTCAGGTATGAGGATGTGTCCTGTGTGAGAAGCAGCAAGGGGGCCAGAGTGGCTGGAATCCTAGACTAACATTATTTTATGACCAAACCTGACCACACCTACATTTAAAATAGTCAGGGTAGAAACCTTTACTATGCATCAACATCTCACAGGGATAAATTGAATCTGCTCTGATCCACCCTTATCATTAAAAAGTAAAACAGTATTTCCACAGAAGGGAAGGACAAAGTATTTTAGTTTCCTGTTCCTGGAATAAGCTAGTTGAGTTTATCATTTAAAGATGAACTGATTGCCTTACCACAGGTCTAATGATTAAGTCAACAACAATCAGAGAATATAGTCAAAGTACCAAGCATTTTGAAAACAAATTTTTTTTCTAATCTCACAGTGAGAAACATTAGTACCTTTGATCAGAAACATCAGAATTGAGGAAATAACGTGCTGTTTACTGTCAAAATAGGTTGGATTTTGAGTCAAAAGACGTGGGATGGAACCCTGGAGATTTAGCCCTTCAGCAGGTCATTTAACCCCCCAGTGTCTCATCAGTAAAATGAGGAGGGTATTAGACTAGATGGTCCCTAAAGTCCTTTCCAGTCCTAAACCTACAGTTTTAGAACATAGTTACTATTTTATAGAAATATGAACCAAAATTAAATTCTATAGCATTGCTCCCAAATATTATTATTATGATTTGGGGGCAATAAAGATTATGTCTGTTTCCTTATTTGAAAACTACTGCTCTTTCTTGCTCCTGGCTCTGGGGCATTTATTGGCTCATACTGTAAAGAATTCAAGGATATCAATCAGCAAATATTTATTGCATTCCTATAATGTAAAGCTTTGTTCCAGGTCAACTCATCCTAAGGGGAAGGAGAAACACCACGTGTAGTAATATGAGGAAATCAGAAACCTCCAATGTGCTTTATATATTTGGTATTGCATGCAGAACAGCAAATTATATTTCACTAAAAGGCACTTTTTTTTTTGGTGAGGTAATTGGGGTTAAGTGACTTGCCCAGAATCGCACAGCTAGTGTTATGTGTCTGAGGCCGGATTAGAACTCAGGTCCTCCTGACTCCAGGGCCGGTACTCTATTCACTGTGCCACCTAGCTGCCCCTAAAAGGCACTTTTTAAGGAACACTATACTAGCTAGAAAATAAAAGCACTATTAATCTTGAACAAATCCTTTCCAATGTTCTTTTTCATGAAGCTTCATGCACAGAATATCTACTGTTCCTTTCAATATGAGCAAAGGTCATATTTAATACACACATTATTAACAAAAACTACTTAACAGATATCTTTAAATTGGCAGAGGGTCTCATCAATTAAGTAGATATTAAATAAAATACTATCTAGAAGGCATCAGAGGACATAAGGATCACAACAAATAATTTATTATCAAATACATCCCTAAATTTAGGAGCATTCAGCTCTCCACAAAGACTTAAAACAAGTTTGTAAAATTCCTCTGTGACTTTAAAGGTGAAATAGATGAGAAACTATTCCAAAAGAAATTGTTCTAAAAGTATGTTATTATTAATTTCTGTCCCTTTGTTGATTTTTTAACCTTAAGTCTTGTTTTAAGAACAACACTTCATGGCTCATGTTAGTTAAAAATCATTTAACAGATATTTATTGAACACCTACTATGTGCAAGTTACCATGCTAGACACTTTTGTGTACTACAAAGATATATAAAACATGGTCTCATAATCACCACTAACAAAATAATTTAGAAAGATAATAACCTCATTGGTTTTTTTTTTTTTTTGAGATGGTAGATAAAGTTCCCATTAGCCTACTGGGAAGGAAATCCAGGAACGGAGCCTGGATTATATCTGGACAGCCTAAAGCCATAATTCCTACTTTCCTGGCCAGCTAGACAAATACTACCTAGCAGGAGCCATGATTACAGAAAAGGCCACTTGCTGCTGCCATCACTTTTGCCTCTGGTCTCCATCATAAGTGTCAACTACTCCCTACTCACTAATAAATCATATCCCAAAGGGGGATATGGTGGGGGGTAAAGATAAACCATAATGGTGATTCAAAAAATTGCTGAACTATAGAAATTCACTGGTCCATCAGAACATATACATTTATCAATTTCTAATACCAGAGCAATCAAGTCAAATGGCTTCAATGAGAATGGGCTTTGATATCTCAGGACTTGTATTCAAAATTAATTTCCCCCATGGAAATTTCATGTACTGTTAACATTTATTTAAGTTCTTCTATCCCCACCTGAAAGCTATAAGCCTTCAGAGGTAGACTGCTTTACAAGTAGATTGAATTTCCCAACAGGAAATTAGAAAAGTCATTTTTAAAAAGTCCTTTTCTATTTCTAAAAAACACCAAATTGAGGACTCTGTGTTATATTTATTTTTAAAAAATTATCTCAGATTTAACAAGGTTAAGGTTATAAATGTCATTGCCAAAATTTATATTAAAACCCCAGTGAAATCTTGTATAACTGCTAATTGAGGTTTTCTACACAGAAGCATGCAAACCACATTTTCACATCTTGTAATGGGAAAGTCTTTTTTTTTCCTTACCTCTTGCAGAGGTATATGTTAGACTGCACAGATGACAACTGCTTTATACTAGTTATTTATGAACTAATGATTGAAGTCAGGATTCTTCTGTGATTCATTTCAGATTATGTCAATCGAAGTCACCATTTGGCTCTCCTCCTAGGCAAGTTTCTTTTTTGCTTGTCCTCATTGCAGCTTCCTGTACACACTATGATTTAAATGTACTGGTCTTGGGAGGAGTAACTGATATAAGAGAATTTGTAAGATCAAGAGAAGTGTAAAATGAATATCTATTATATCTTGTATATTGGGAGGCTATCCTGGAGAAGTAATATATGAACAACAGAACTGCTTAACACTATATATATTCTGTAAAGAAGGAAGTAATAATCAAAAGGATAGCATTAATAAAAGATTTTTTTTAAAGTTACAAAAATGTTTTGAGAAGTGGCAACTTCATGGGAATAAGTATATGTCCTCCCAAGGTGACTATTTTGGATGTGTAAGCTCTGGTTTTAAAAAATGTTATTACCTTATAATCATACCTTGTACAATCAAAAAAAGCTTACAATATAGCATTCTATTTTGACTTCAAATTCGTCAAATGCAGGCAAATTCTGATATCATGATGCATAATCAATACATCAAAATATGGTTTCAGATGCTGTGCTCTGAAACAAGCTGAAGTTGTTTATTATGCTAAATACAGATTTAAATTAGAAAATTATATGATGTAAATTATATGACGAGGAATTTAATGCAGCCTACAGCTAGGCCATAGGTTATTACTGAAAGTAATAATCAACATGGTTTCTGGTTTCATAGCAAGAGTAGGAGACTTGAAAGGACTCAGTGGTTTCACTCCTCTTAAGAAAGGAAAATACTGAGTCATTGCATTGCCTCTTGGTTATCATTAATGTCACTCAAGCGAAAACACTGTCTCCATGAAGACTACAGTCATTCCTCCCAAAAAGAACATGAATTTCCACACTCACCGGCATATCATACATTAGGCTACTGCTTTTTCAAGAGGGATTCTTTGGGCAATTAATTCTATGCGATCATATGTATAAGGCTCTGAAATGAAAAGGAAGACTGAATTCACAGAAGTAAGCCAGTAATTGCCAAGTAGGAATTTGTTCCTTGTTGATGAGTGCTGTAAATTATAGTAAATTCTTTCAATCTTGGTGGCAGGAAGTATGGATGCTGCAGCTTATGGTCTGCTGGTGTTAGCTCAAAGTAATGCTACTGATTAAAAAAACAAGTACTTTTTTTTTTGCATTTGTGAAAGTCTTGATGTGCTAGGTGGAAAAGAGGCAACAGCAGCTTCAGAAAAAGAAGAAAAATCCCTCAAGCATTCACAACAAGTTTGTATAATACATACAGCCCATTAGGTTGAGAATATAATATTCAAAGCATTATACAGAAGATGACCTAAAACCATCAACAGGGGAATGGTTAACAAAACTGGAGTTCATGAATGTAATTTAATTACTATGTTGTAAGCAATGAAAAGCAAACATGATAGTGGACAGAAAGTTCACTTTGAAGCCAGAAGGTGTGTGTTCAAATCCTGCCTCTAACATTACTGACTGTGTGACCCTGGAGAAGATATTTAACTACATATTTTGGACGAGTCTGTAAGAGTAAAATGGCCAAAAAGAAGATGCTGATCCGCACAGGGAGGGAATTTCCCACACCACTCCCTGTACCCATCCCTCCATGGCCTCTAAGGTTTATTTGAGCTCTGGATTGATCTACTATGAACCTAAGAAAAAGATGAATGTAAAGAAATCAGAGAAGCCTAGGAAAACCTATGAACTTTTAAGTAATCAGTATTAAGAAAACAATATACCCAGTGGCAGCAAAACCAGAAACAACTGTAGGTGTGGAAAACTGAATATGCTGTCTCATTTGGATGATCTATTTGTTAGTTTTGCTGAACTGCTGTTCTTTTTTCCCCTTCTTTCCCTTTTTAATTACTTTAAGAGATGGCTCTTTGGGTAGGGAAAAAGGGAAGGATAAATTAGGAGATAAGGGTGATATAAAAACAGAAGATATCAATAATTTTAAGCTGAAAAAAATGGGAAAGTGACCCTTAAAATCCTCCTCTCCAAGAGCTAAATTAAGAAGAGTAGAATAGAATGAAAATATTATATGAGAATGTAGCTAGGAGCTACTGGTTTGAGCCACGCACAAAGAAAAAAAAAAGCTATAAGTGAATTTTAGAAGCTCTTTTCACTCTAAAAGCGGTAGTCTATCAGTTCAAGCCTTTTCTTCTTCAGTGCAAGGGTTCCTAAATATCTTAGCCATTAGCCTCTTGTAGCCCATCTATTCTGTTGACTACCTCTCTTTCACTGTCAGGTGTATGGCTGGGACAGTACTGGAGGTTGGGGGAAGGAGGAAATGAGAGAAGATCTTGTTCTAGTCTGATCTAGTCAAATTACTTTGGCCACATTTTAAAATAGCTGTTTTAAAATTTAAATTCAAATCTACAGCATTAAGTCTATTGCTTAAATGCTGACCACCATTTGTCTTTGTGCGGCTTGCACTTTGGAAGGACCACTATAGTGTTTCATGAACCATCATTTTAGAACTCTGTGTTACAGTACACTAGATGCTGAATCCTATTTTCCATGGTTTCTAATTTATTTCCAGTCAGCAAGTTCGGGACTGGGGCAACCCAGCTCAACTTCTATTTAGAAAAATGTAAGTGGCTCTTGACCACTGGATGGTGAAAATATGTGTTTGTTTAAACTTGGTGTGCTTTCTTTCAAGGAACCAGAATGGAAGAGGGATAGCTTAAGTCATGAAATCCCACTGAGAAGTTCACTGATTTAAGTTGTATACACTACAAGGCCTGTGATTTCCTTGGCATGGTTCTCCTTTCACTGATTCAGACAGCAATAGCTCTGTGATTTAGTAAGTGGTCTTGAAGAATTATTGTGGTTGAAAAAAAAAATCACCATCCTGTGACCAGCCTAGTCATGAGCTCTGAATTTAGTTAAGCCAGTCTTCAGACAGACAGATACTCTGTAACTAGACCTATTCAGCTTGAGGAACCTGTCAGAGCTTGCACAACCTTCTAGAACCCTCCTGGTAACAGCTTGTCACAATAAGAAATCTGAGAGTGACTAGAGTGGAGTAAAGTATATGTGTTTAGGTCAAAATTCTACATCCCAGGGTATGGGTACATATATTTAAAAAAAAATTAAACCTCCAAACAATTCAGCTTTTCTGAATGAGTAACAGAAATCTATAGTGGTTTCCCTTTCTCTTTCAAGAATAAGATACCTTCAATTTCCATTTTCTTTCTTTCTTTCTTTTTTTTTTGCTAGGCAATGGGGTTAAGTGACTTGTCTAGGGTCACACAGCTAGTATATGTTATATGTCTGAAGGTGGATTTGAACTCAAGTCCTCCTGACTCCAGAGCCAGTGCTCTATCCACTGTGCCACCTCACTGCCTCTCAATTTCCATTTTCTAGCAGTAACAATCATCTAGCGGATGTTAGTGGACTGATATCAGTTCTTAATAGGACTAGCTAGGCGGCATAGTGGATAGAATGCCAGGCCTGGAGTCAGGAAGACATCTTCTTGAGTTCAAATCTGTCTTCAGATACTTACTAGCTGTGTGACCCTGGGCAAGTCACTTAACCCTGTTTGCCTCAGTTTCTTCATCTGTAAAATAATCTGGAGAAGGAAATGGCAAGCCACTCCAGCATCTCTGCCAAAAAACCCCTAAAATGGGGTCACAAAGAGTCAGACGCAAAGAAACAATAATATTAGTTCTTAATCCCACTTAAGGACAAAAGAGATTAATAATATGTTAGCAGAAAAACTTGAAAAGCCTTTCTGTGAGGCTGAATTGGCTACCTTTTCATCCTCCCAGAGCAGAGTTAGCAGAAAACAAAAATTTAGAGTTGGAAGGCATCTTAGTTACTAGTCTAGTTCAACTCACCCCAAAGTAATGTCCACTTCAACAGAACGAAATGGTCATTCCATCCCTAGTTGAGGAGCTCCATTAAAGGAAGGCCCACTACCTCCTGAGACAGACCATGTCACTTCTAGACAACTGTAAATGCTAGAAATTTTTCTTGAAATCAAACCCAGTTGCCTCTTTGAAATATCCACGTATTGCTCCTAGTCTCCAAGCAGAGTCTCATTTTTTTTACATTTCTTTTGGCTTGGCAATGGGGTTAAGTGACATGCCCAGGGTCACACAGCTGGTAAGTGTTAAGTGTCTGAGGCTGGATTTGAACTCAAGTCCTCCTGACTCCAGGGCCAGTGTTCTATCCACTGTGCCACCTAGCTGCCCCCAGAGTCTCATTCTTATTCCACATGGCAGCCCTTGAAGCTAGTGATGCAGTGGATAAAGCATCGGGTCTAGAATCAGGAAGATCTGAGCTCAAATCCAGCCTCAGACACTTACCAGCTATGTGACCCTGGGCAAGTCACTCAACGTCTGATTGCCTCAATTTCCCCAACTATAAAATGCAGATAATGATAGCCCTCTACCCTCAGGGCTGTTGGGAAGGTCAAATAAGATGATATTTGTAAAAGTATCTCACATGTAGTAGGTGCTATTTAAAGGGCAGCTAGGTAGCGCAGTGGATAGAGTACCAGACTGAAGTCAGGAAGACCAGTTTTCCTGAGTTCAAATCTGGCCTCAGACACTTGCCAGCTGTGTGACCCTAGACAAACCATTTCACATCCTCATCTGTAAAATGAGCTGGAGAAGGAAACGACAAGCCTTTGTTAAGGAAACCCCAAAAGGGGGTCACGAAGAGTCGGACACAACTGAAAAAAATGACTGAACAACAACAACCGGTGTTTAACAAATACTTATTCCCTTCCCCTCTCTCAAGTCTTCTACTTTCCCAGCTACACGCTTTTAGCACCTTCTGCTAACCCTCACACAGCGTTTACTCAAGACCCTTTACCATCCAGGTTGTCTTCCCTTGAGAGCTCTCCATTTTTTCAAAGTCCTTCCTCAACGGAGCTGATCTCGAACTCGCAGGCCAGTTAAATCTCTAGATCTTTTCCAATCTATCTAAACAGCTTGTACTTGTAAAGTCAGCTTTCTGAAACCAAGTATAAGACTTTACACAGATCATTACAAAACTGTACCTTGTAAGATTCAGCTCAATGCTGAAGCAACCTGTATGGACTCTGTTGCCATGTCATGTGAGCAGCTAACTTCAAAAGAGGCAAGCAAGTGCAAGGTCTTATTCATGCAACCATTTCTGCAATTATTAAGGTGAGAACCCTGTATGTCTGAATTCCATATTTATCCTTCATAACGAAATGAAATAGTCATCAAAAAAGAGCTTTGAGATTACATTAAATGACTACTTGTACTAATACCAAACAGAAATCAAAGAAAACATGCTACAGGCCTTTTAAAAATGATGAGATTCCAGCTCTTCCCAGTGATTTATTTGTACAGAAAATACTGTGTAGATTATTCTCTTTTAATAGCCTTCAACAAACACCTTTAACATAAGGAAAGATTATCAATTAAATTCAACATTTTTTTTCCCCTCCCAAGACCCCATAAAGGAGATTTCATGGCATTCCCAAGGCAAAATCAATGAAAAAATAACTATGTTTGGTTTGTTGTAGGTGCAGGAAACTGCTGAAGTCTTTATGTAGATTCAGACTCCAAATCTGCCTGCATATTGATTTTAAGCATGTACAAATTACCGGCGTAAGTGATTCAATGCCCTGCCTGTTATCTTTGTGATCCCAGGCCTTTGAAGCAAAAGGACATGTATACTGCATAATAGCTTTACCACCCTGACCTCAATATGGGGTAAAATGACAGATAAAATGGAGGAAGCAAAAGCCAGTCACTTAACACAAGCGAATTTGATGCTTTCATTTGGTCCCACCCCATTAGGTTCCTTAATTCCAACCTGCTTGACTGGCATTAAGGAAAGCATAGTTTCAGTTATGCTCAAGTTTAAGACAGTATAATTATTTTTACAGATTCATTACTTATTTCTTCTAATATCATCTAAGGCTTCCATGAGATCTCATTATATTTATGTTTCTTTTCTACATTGTGATCCCGTCTCCACTTATATCCAGAATAGCAGTAAGGACTAAGCAACGTAGGTGAACACCTAGGGAGGTGGAGTAGTTTAATGGAAGCCCAGAGCCCAAATGAGTCACGATCTGAGTTCTAATCCTCCTTCAGATATTTCCTTGCTTTACAAACTTGAGCAAGTCATTGAATCTCTGTTGTCTCACTTTCTTCATCTCTAAGATGAAGGGGCTGGATCATTCCAGAAGGCTGATGAATTATGCTTTCCACTTCATGAAAGCGATTTAATGGACTCAACACGAGGATGTGTATGTTTTCAGTCATGGTCAATTTGCAAATCTGTTTTGCTTGACTATACACATTTGTTACCAGGGTTTTTCCCAAATAATTGTTGGGGATGTGGGAAAAAGGAAGGAAGGAAAGAAAGAAAGAAAAAAGAAAGAATGAATGAAGGAAAGGATAGAAGGAAGGAAGAAAGAAGGAAGGAAGGAAGAAAAAAGGAAGGAAAGAAGAAAAAAAAAGAAAATCAGGGAAGTATCATAATGCCACAGTTTAGGAAGAACTCTGAGAAAAGGATCTTCCTGGGGAAAGCATCTGCAGTGTGGGTGTTACATTGAAGTCCTTTTCTTTCTGATGCCTCCTCTTGACGTGGAAGTCACTCTGGGTTCTTAGAGGCTATGACAATCAAGCAGTAACTTCCAAAGTCTGAGTGAGGATGGCATGTGATAGACTGCATGTCTCTTTTCCAGCTAGCTTAGTTAGAGGAGGATCACCAATAAACTGCCCACAGGATAATATGCACACAAACATATACAGACATGCACACATATTGCCATAGCAACTCTTATAAATCACAGGGGAGATGTTATCTGGTTCAGGGGAAGGCAAATGCCCGTATTGGTAAAATTTGAGTGGGATTAAAAAAAAAACCCAAACCCAGTTAAATCTTCATAGATACGTTAATCGTTTTTCCTGGGGTCAGAAGGCAGGCAAAGTGTGATATAATCTTGCTACCTCCGTCATCAGTTTCTATCCTTCCTTATCTGTATCATTTCAGGGCAAAATTTAATTTCCTCTTAAGACCTACCTGTGGGACGCTCAAAAGAGAACTCATTGTTTCCATCCAATATAGAAGGTAAGTTACAGAACTGAAATTAAAACGTATTGCTACTAATATAGATTTAGAGGAGGAGTACAAGAAGGAATACTTTAATATTACAGCTTACAAATGCACATATTTCAGATGCCAGGAAAAAGTCTTCTTCACATGGCATTCACACATTTATTTTGCAGTAAGTTGCACATGTCACACAGGCTCAAAGTTTCTACAACCCAAAAGGCATAAATTTTCAAAAGCAGGAAGTTTCAACTTTCAAACCTTTCCCAGGATGCTCATGCTCTTATTTGTGCTAGGATTGTGGCACAGAAGACTGATGTGGTATAAGGGTTCATCTGACCACCTCAGTATAGTAGGACACACAGCAGGGCAGCAAGAGTGCTAGACTAGGCATTTAATAAAATGAAGCATTTCAAGTAGATGATCTCTAAGGTTGATGTCAGTTCTAAAATATTGTGAATTGGTGACATTTTTGTTGAGAGTAAATTCAAGAAAAAATTAGTATGTATAGGCTATAAAATGACTAATTCTCACATGGATTAACCCACTGGCCTACTAATTAGTCCTCCTGCCTCATCTCCCCTCATTCAAGTTTATCCTTTACATTGCTTGCACAGTGATTTTCCTGATGACCATGTCACTTCTCTCCACAAACTCTAGTAGCTCTCTGTTGCCTCTAGGATCATATATACATTTGCCCACTTAGCTTTTAAAACTCTCCAACTAGCCCAACTTACCTTTGAAACCCCACTGTACACTTCTTTCCCTTCAGCACTTGGCTGTGTATCCAAACTGGTTTTCTCTCTGCTCTTCACACCTAACACTCTGTCTCCAGCCTATGTCTTTGAACTGGTCATTCCCCTAAGGTTTCCCACCTCTCCCTCACAGAAGCATTCTCTTCCTTCAAGACAACTCAAGGACCATGGTTTACAATAAGCCTTTTCTGACCTTAACTGCTGGTGCTTCTCCTCTCTAAGTACTATGCATTTATCCTCTTTATATTTCTTATATATGTATGTGTGTGTGTCTATAACACACACAAACACACACTGCGTTGTCTCCCTCACTGGAGTATAAGCTCCCGGTGAATAAGAATAGTTTTACTTAAAACATTTTTATCCCCAGTGCCTAGCACAGATCCTGGTACACAGTTGGTACTTAATAAAGGCTTGTTGATTGACTGACTAAAAGAGTAGTTGAATAGATATTCAGAACTTGGTCTTGTTCAGAACTAACATTTAGTTCTTCCTATATAAAGGAGTAATGTTACTTAAATTAAGGAACGTAACAACATCTTAGTCATTTTTAAAAAGAAATCAACAAGATCAAATCAAAAGAACAATGTTCCGATGCCTTGGTAGATCTGTTCTATGAATCTCCAAAAAAGATAGCAAGTTAATAACCAAGGCACCATTTAAAAATAGCTGGGATTAATTATAGGACTAATGACCCATTAAGACTCTAATTTAAATACCAAAGCCAGCACTGAGCAATTATGGAAAAGATGATTTGAAGGAGTTTGTGTGTGCAGAAACTGGGCACAAAAAAACACAGAACACTAGCTATAGCTGGTGAATAACTCTGAGGATATGAAAATTCCAAAAGATCCCAGGCCATTAGTAACCTCTAGAATCAACAGACAAAATGACAAAGGGCACAACCAGCTTAATAATGGTAGTTGTTTCTATTTAGTGTTTGTTAACTAGCCAGGAGGGGTGGGAAGAGTAAAAAAAAAATCACCATTGTTTTCTCTCTACCAACCCTCCCTAAAATACACACTTTTCCGATGTTCTTACAATCCTTTAATCCTCTATAGGATAAAATGAAAATTCTCACAGGGAAATGAATAAATCTTTGTGTCTTATTTATAAGCAAAGGAATCTCAGAGAGCTTCCTGTTTCTCTGTTCTTTGTACCCTGTGCCCACACAATCACAAGCCAAAGTTGAGGTGATAATCTCCTTGAACTTGTCAAGCAAATGTCATAGTATTTCAATTTTTAGCATCTTTCAATACAAGGACACATGAGTGCCTGTCAATGCTCCTGGGGCATACCAGGCAGTTACAGCTGAGGATGTTCCTTTACCTCATTCATTCGCATTTATTAAATATATTCCATTTACTATTATTTACTACAGTCTAGACATGTCCTACATATTCATGCTAAGGGATGAGTGTAATGGAAAAAAAATATTTTCCATAACTTCTAAGACCACACAGAGGGAGTGGATGGGCATTCTTTACATACTTTGGTTTTAAGGAGCAAATCAAAATTTGAGTATAAAATGCTGCTCACAATAACACTTTTAAACCTGCAATTATTCATCCTGTACTACTTTAGGAAGCCTATAATTATTCTGAAAGCTCTTGCCAACATGTACCCTATTTCATAATTGCCAACATTGCCTTGTTCAAAAGAATTAGTGGCAGTGTTAAAATTCTGTTTGGTATTAGGTTACTGTTTGAAACAAGGAGTGATTGCACGATGGTGCTACATTAAAGCAGAATGGAGCCAATAAAGTGGAATCAAATTGTCTAGGTATCCACAGGTAGCCAGGAAACACTTGTGCTTCCTGCAAATCTTTACTACTCATTTTCCAAGAAAAACAGTCAAGAACTGAAGGGAAAAAATGCTTTTAAGGATTTTATTTTGGCTTTTCTCAAGAAGCAGTTACTTGAAAAGAGGAGAGATAATCCAATTCTCCACTCCCCTCTTCTTCTTGGCGTAATGGTTTCCATTTCCTGCCTTTCCTTTAGACTTACTCATTAACAAATTTGGGAAGTGGTTATGGATTATTGCTTAAACATCTCAAAACCCTCATCCTTAGCTGGTCACTTAGCTTTGTTGACCTATTTGCTACTTTTTCTTTTACACAAACGGATACTGACATAAATGTATTTCCTTGTTCCTTCAAGCATGAAAGAGTAGATCCCGCCACTTTTCAGTAAAGGAGGGGGTGACAGAGGAGAGGGGAGTTGAGGACAAGGAAGAAGAGAAAATAAGAGAAACCTCTTTTACTTTGAGTGACTAGAATTTCTGATGACAGTTTGGAAAAATGAGACCCATCATAGCTGTTTCTTCTTCATTTCAACTTATCCATAATTGCTATATTGCTAAGGATTAACAGAAGAACAACTCTGAATTCCATACCCCTTCCAAGATGAAAACACAGAGCCCAAATCTACTCACACAACTAAGATATAGTGAAGAATTTCATAAATAAAAGGAGGAAAAGTGATGCTTGGAACAAATCTGAATTTATATCAGCCCTCTCCCCAATCCCAGGTAAAATTTTATTTCCTAGTCTGGCTACACGTTCACACACAGAGAGAAGACGAGACAAGGGAATGACCTCAATAATTCAAGTGCAAAAATGGAGCACCTGTCTGGATATTTCAGGCAAAAGTAACTTTTCTGCTTAAATCAGCCAGATTTTTGGGTCTCCAATTTCTACTTGGCTTTGCATATAGCCTTTGACTGTTCTTTATCCTCTAGCAAAGCCAGGACCAAATATCACTTGCAGAGGCAGCTGTGAAAAGAACAGTGGATCTGGAGTCTTAAGACCTGGCTCTTCTCATCTTGGCTCTTCCCCTTAACCTCTCTGAGCCTTGGCCCCATTTGCTGTCTATACAAAAGGATAATGCTACTAGCCCTACCTACATCCCACAGAGTGGTGGAGGGGATCCATGAGCTAATGCAGGTTAAGAATAGCATAAAAATGAGCTATTATTACCCAAAAAGGCTTGTGGAAGAGCAACCAAAGAATGAATAATTCTCCCCACATGCCCCCCACTCCATTCCCTCTAGCATTTCCTAGGTTTGCAATTCCCTCTGTGGCTTCATTCTAAACACAAGAAGTTTTCCAAGTTAAGCCTATAATCCCCTTAGTAGTTCCATTTGTACCATATTATTAAAGACTTATTAGTGTGCTGCTTTGGTAACTGACATTGTTTTCAAATTGCACATTTTTTTTATCTCCCCCAACTAGACAGTAAATTCTGGGGGTACACACTATTTTCATTTCTTTGCATAGTGCCAGCCAGTGACTGTTCCCCATGTTCAAAAACTCTTTATTTAACACTTACCCCTCAGTGATCTAATCTCTATTTCAAATCAATCACTTTACAAGCATTTCAGAGAAGTGGCCATCACTGCATGGCATCCCTTTTCCTATTGTCACTAAGATGTGAGAAACTTTAATCCTGCTTTTGGACGGCTCTTCTTCAAGAAAGCAAGAACACTCTACCATCTTGTTTGTTTTCCATTGGTTGGTTCATTCCTTCTGCTTCCAGCTTCTATGCAGGCAGAGTGGTTGGCATTTTTTCCCTACAGTCATTTTCAACATCACCCACATTCTTGAAGAAGGTCAAACAATTGCACAATTATTACAGTGCTTTGTGGAAATGGAGAGTGAGACTTTTATCGAGAAAAAAAAAGGATGTGTAAAATGACACATGTGGCCTTCATTTAGAAACAGCAAAAGAATTTCACCAACTGGGGGTAGTGGTTACATGACAGGAAGGGACAGAAGAGTGAACATTCTGTTTTAGCTAACTTAGTAACTTACTTTGTACTATTATGTAATGAAAGACAAGGTCAGTTCCACTTAAGTTTAAATAATCAAAGATTTGATAGTTACTAATTTCTAGGTAGGAGGCATAAAACAGAAAATTCTAGCTTCAGTTCCACTATTCATCAAGCCCATCTTACCTAAGAAATATTCTCTTGGGGTGCAATAGAAGTGTCTTGTAATTAGAAATAAATTATTAGAAATGAACTATATTAATTTCTAATGTAAACATAATTTATAAAATATAATTTTATAAATTATGAGAATTTTATGAAAATTAGATTAGCACTTAAATTAATTAGCAATTAAATTAGCAATAACAATTTACTTTATACAACTCTTACTATGTGCCAGGCACTATGCGAAGTGTTTTACAAATAAAATCTCATTTGATCCTTACAATAACCCTGGTAGGTAGATACTATTATCAGTCAATCAACCAATAATCTGTTAGCCACTATGCTCATCCCCAGTTACATTTGAGAAAATCAAGACAGACAGAAGTTAAGTGACTTGTCCAGGGTCATAGAGCTACTAAGTGTCTGAGGCTGAATTTAGACTTGCCAGGTCTTCCTGACTTTAAGTTCAGTACTCTACCCATTGTACCACCTACTTGCTTCTGAAAGGTAAATACATTGCTTAAAGCTTCATATTCATATTCCACATTCATATTCCATAAATTTCATAAATGTCTTGGTAAATCTTTGTTATTGCTTTCATCACTGTAAACCATTAAGAGCTGACTGAGAGGGGCAGTTAGATAGAGCACTGGCCCTGGAGTCAGGAGGACCTGAGTTCAAATCCGACCTCAGACACAAAACACTCACTACCTGTGTGACTCTGGGCAAGTTACTTAATCCCAAGTACCTCGTCAAAAAAAAAAAGAAAGAAAGAAAAAAGAAAGAAAAACAAAGAGTTGACTGTGGTAGTTTTAGTTTTGAGAGTGAAATATGATTTATAACAAAAGGTATACAAATTATGTGAATTTGTGTTTAAGTTCACTGTGATGTTCCATAAGAGAAACAACATAGCATAGTAAAAGTGGACAGCATTCTGGCATCTGAGTCACAAAAACATGGGTTCAAGTCCCACTTCTGACAAATGTGAGAACCTAGGTAACACACTGACACACTGAGTTGTAGCAATTGGCTTTGAAAAACAAATTTCCTCACTGAGAGGTCCTTATACTGGTGAAATCACAGATCTAGTAAGAAAAAAAACAACCACCTTGTGTCACTTTCACTGATATTCACGTATGAAGTTACAGGCAGTAAAGCAGTTTTCCAAAGTGTTTACCATGATACCAAGATCAAACGACAATTTTCTATTGAGCTTTACTGATTTACCACCTTCTTAAACAGTTTGATCTCAAACTGTAGTTCAGTAATATGTTAAAAGTTCACACACATTTTATGGTGAGACAATGTGACACAGAGGGCAGCTAGGTGGCACAGTGGATCAAATTTGGCTTCAGACTTGCTGTGTGTCCTTGGAAAAGTCATTTAACCTATTGGCCACAATTTCTCATCTGTAAAATCAGCAAGAGAAGGAAATGGCAAATCACTCCAGTATCTTTCCCAAGAAAGCCCCAAAAGGGGTCATGAAGAGTCAGAAACAACTGAAATGACTGAAGAAGAAAAAAATGTGACATACTGGATAGAGAGCAGTCTTTGGAACTAGAAAGACCTGGGTTCCAGTCTCTCCTCCGATGCACTGACTGTGTCATCCTGGCCAATTCCCTTAGCCTTTCAGGCAACTCTCTAAGATGCTAAATTGCAGAGAAGCTACCAAACTACATAAATATAGGGCATTTCCTTCTCTGGAAGTTTACCAATGAAATCAGAGTTCTAGTCCCTATCCACTTTAAAAATAAATGTTAAAAGAGCTGCTTATTAAAAATAATCAAGTTCACATAAGAATTCCTAAGGTCAGCTTGCTCCAATCACACTTCTAACATTTATCTCGTGCATAATACTTAATTTTATTTTTGTGCAATAGGTATCTAAAACTCCATTTGTCAAAAACAGAACTCATTCATTATCCCTCCCCCTAAAAGCTCCCCCCAGCTCCTTCTCTAATACTGTTGAGGGAAACACCATCCTCCTAGTCCTTCAGGCTCGCAACCTAGGAGTCATCTGGGATTCCTTATTATCTCCCCCCCTCCCAACCTCCCTAATTCAAGCTGTTGCCAAGGTCTTATGGTTCTCTTTTGCAACATTTTCTCCTCTGACACTGCCACTACTCTAGTGCAGGCCCTCATCACCTTACACCTTGATTACTACAATAGCTTACTGGCGGGTCTGCTTGCCCCCATTCCAATCCATCCTCCATTCAGCCAGTGTTTTTCCTAAAACACAAGCCTTATTCATATTGCCCTCCTATTCAATAAACTCCAGTGACTTCCTGTTGCCTTCAAGAATAAATATAAAATGCTCTGTTTGGCATTCAAAGCCCTTTGTAACCTATCCTCTTCCTACATTTCCAGTTTTCTTATACCCTATTCTCTAACACACACTATTCGATGCAGTGACCCTGGCCTCCTGGCTGTTCCATGAATAAGACATTCCATCTCTCAGCTATGGGCATTTTCTCTGGCTGACTCCATGCCTGGAATGCTCTGCTCTGCTCTGACCACTGACCTCCATGGCTTCCTTTAAGATCCAACTAAAATCCTATTTTCCACAGGAAGCTTTCACCAACCTCTCAATTCCAGGGCTTTCTCTTTTTTAATTTTTTCCTGTTTATCTTGTACATAGCTTGCTTTGCATATATTTGCATGTTGTTTCCCCTAATAGATTGTAAGCTTCTTGAGGTCAGGGACCATCTTTTGCCCCGTTTCATGTCCCTAGCACTTAGCAAGCACAGTACCTGGCACATAGTAGGTGTTTAACAACTGTTTACTGAATGGATGAAGGAAATGCACAATATTTTTCTAATGCTGCTGTTTGGAGAGTTCAACTTGCTTATCTTCATTGAATTCTCCTGTTTCAGAAATCAGTTTCAAAACATGGGAAGGTTTAGATTTGTCATTTAAAAATGTTGAAGAATTATAGAACTATGTTATTTCAATGATGAAAATATATAAAGAAAAATAACTGAACATTATTTCAATTCCTTACCTTTACAACACAACTCTTTATTTGTAGCTCTTTATAGTTTTGTGTTACTGTTCTTGGTATGTCATAATTCCCCTCCTCCTGCCCCCCCCCCATTTCCCACCCCTGCCTCACCTCCAGACTATAAATCCAGGATCTTTTATACAGGCACTTTCTCTCCTATGAGGCCTAGTGGAGTATATTGCACAGATTATGTAATCAACAAAACACTATCGCACTAAATTAAACAAAGGAAAAAGTTTTATACAATATTATAGATGTAGGAGAATTTTGTATGATGTTTTTGTGAGGGATTCACTGAATCACGCACATTCTTTTACATGGCTGTCCTTATGAACAGTAACATTTAATTTCGAGATAAACATAAAAATATGGCCAGCAAACAGCTGCTCTATCTGAAAAATGCTTGTCTCTGTGGGTCCTTCATCAATGACTTTGGCTTTAATAGTAATGCAACAAACTGAACTATGAGACTTAGAAGTCTAGTCTGCTACACCAAATTACGTCTAATACATTCACTTTCCATTTGAATCTTCAAATTCAAACCTGAAAAAAATCATCTACTTTCTTAATATAAAATAAATATTCTTGTAAAGAAACAAAAGAATATAAAAGGTTAGTAACTACAGAATTTTAGGAATTTGTCAATATCTAAACTAAAACTCAGTATGTTAATAGCCCAACTGTGCTTCACTTTATGCTCAATATCATAATCTAAGGTTAGCAAAACACTTCGGCAAAGTACTTAATTTCTTTTGTGGCAAATCCAAACATTCTAGAAACAGTATCTATTCTAGTCCTTCTAAGTAAAAAGCCTGAGATTGTGACAGTGAATGTCAAAGACTACTTTGTGTACTGTAATTGAGAAGAATATCACAGAATGTTGAGACCTTAGAGATCATCTGATCATTTAATCCAGTATTTCCCAATCTGTGGATTGTGAAGGGATTGCAAGATAGCTTCAAGGTCTCCTCACTTATAAACACACATACACCAATGAGGCATTAGAATAAAACATGCACATATATTCACACATGTATAAACAAGCCCTATTCTCTTGCCTCCTTTATACATCCAAACATATACACAGATAGGGATACCCTTCGAACCTCTTGAAATTTTATCATGATTACTTTAATTCAACTTTGAGTCTACACTCAAGTGATTCCAATTCTCCAGCCATAAGAACCTGGCCAGAATAGATCAGATTTGGCTAAAAATCAATTATGAAAATGAATTTAAAGGAATATAGTATTGACTATCAATTATATTGAGAGTAAAAGCACAACAATGACACACTGTAATCACTGCTCAGTATAGTAAACTAGTCTTTAAACCCTCAATTTGCGTGGCTCAAACATATTCAGATACCCTTCTTTAAAAAATAGCTAATTATGATATGATAGGAAGTGGGGAGCTTAAAAGCTAACACATCCCCTTCAAAGCAATCTCTTAAAACACTTAAGAAAAATGCTTCGAACCTGGCATCAAGCCAGGGATTTGACAGATTTGTAACGTTTACCTACTAGCTTAAAACCAGAAGCAAATTTTGCTACAAGGGTTTTGGTCACTTGATATTAGTGGATTGTTAAGAAAGCATTTAGATAGCAAAGTTATTACCACAAGTCTATAATTAACACACACAGCCACACTAAAAATAGCGTACCAATGAAAGTCTATTAGGCAGTTTGATCTAGAATTAATTGGTTAATGTCTATATAGCACAACTGTATATAAATAAAACATGTGATTATTATAATTATGGAGAACCCAGTTCAAAATCCACCTCAAGTTCAAAGCACAGTAATTTATAATCTAGGCATAAGCATAAGGGTTCATATAATTAACTGTAAACTGTACTTATTTTAATGCTATTTCAAATACTTAATAGAAGTCTCACTCACTTCACTTTCACTCAAAAGTTTGACATTTCTTTCCTTTTTTAGTGAAAGGATCAATGTTACTAAAAAGTCTATTTTCTTCTCTGCTTTTTTCTCCCCTTAAAGCATTTATATAGATTTAATTGAGAGAATTTATCCATAGGATGGGGAGAAGGAAAAGGTGAGTACACATATAGACATGTAGTCATAATATTGCAGGTTAAGTATCCACAAGACACAAGTGCTTTTACAACACAAAACATAAAGCATAAGGTTTTAAAAGATTTTCCCTTTAGCCAATTTATGGTGCCTAGGATGCATACATAGCAGGTGTTTAATAAATACTCACTGCCTTCAGAGGCATTTGTTTATCTGTTCACTTCCTCTTTTCTGTCTCTACCATGTAGCAAAGCATTAAAAGACTTTCAAAATGATTTGAAGAGAAATTAAAGCAGATGTGAGTAGGCCTTTCCCAGAACATATTCCTCCCTAATATATGTTCCTGTATATGATGGGGGAGAAGAAGGTGACCCTGTGGAATGCGCAGAGTGTAGGTTACATGATCTGGCAATGAACAGAAGAGGTACTGACTACACCAAATAATAGGAAAGGTGACCTGGGATAAGAAACACTGATCAGAGCAGAACAGAATTGACCACAATGAATAATACCAAGCAATTCCTTAAATCTCACCTGTACTTTTAATTTGAGATAGGCAATGGTGGTAATAATTCTGGAAGAGTGGAACATAGTCTTGAACAGCTTTAGCTATGGTTTCTAAAAGCTTTTCTTAGCTTGTAAGAATGTCCAAATACTTGGTCCCAGAATTTGATCACCGGTACCTTCCTTTATAGGCCATTTCTGAACTACCTGCAAGGTACTATGGTAACTGCAGGCAACAAGGTAGAAAGGATATGGGTGATCTCTGTATTTTTCCTCTTTTTTCAGGCATGAGTAAAAAGGAATTAGAATAGAGAGCAATATCTCACCCACTTAAGCAATGCACAGTGTTGGAATGCTGTTGGAAAAAGCAGAAGCATCAGATATAAAGAGAGACAGAATGGATAGGAAATGGGATGGTAAATAGGAAGGGGGGTGATACAGCTACTAATTACAGGTGGGAAGGGAGAGAAAAAAAGCAGAGGGCCAATTGCTGATGTAGGAATAAGGCAGTTCCAGCTCTGAGGAATATTTAACACACTTCTTTCTGACTTACTGAATAATAAAACTAGATCTTTTAGAGAACTTAAATGTATATCAATCCAAGTATTTTTTTAAATGAAGAGTTATGGTTTAAAAATTATGTTTTTTATGAAAGCAGTCTTTTTCTTACACGCAGTTACTGAATGACATAAAGGCCAAGAAGTAGACCACAGTTCACTGATTCAACTCTAATATGTTTAATTTTGAAACCCAAAAAGCATTATGGTGTTTCCCATGGTCTTTCAGAAATTAAAAAATACAGGCTGAAGATGTTATCATTAAAATTAAATTAAAGACGTCTCTGTGGCAAGTATATTTTAACATCTCTTTTTTCTGGCATTTAGAATCTAATCATTGTTCTACAATGAATGGACTTGTGAAGACGACTGTGTAATCTACCTCTGGAAAGAACCAGTGAGAGTACATTCTACTCAATATATCATAAGATAAATGAGAATTTATTAGACACACACACCTTTCTCCTACATAATTCTTGATTATGTGAAGTCTAAAACTAAAAACTGGGAAAGATTAAACTAAGTGGTAGTCAGATTCCATCTTTATCCAATGACGAAATGGGTTAATGAAGTAACAAAGAATTCAGTCAACAACTTACCAAAAACAAAGACTTTTTTATAGTAATACCATTAGAGACCATTTTAAGAGTGAGGATGAGTAATCTAGAGGTAAAAGAGAAAATTGGGGTTAACTTTGCCCCAGTGACTGATCTCCTTACTGTTCCTTTCAAAAACACTCTATCTTCCAACTCAGAGAATTCTCAGGGGCCTTTGCTTAGAATTGTCTTCCTTTTCATCTACGCCTACCGGCTTCCTTCAAATTGCAGCTAAAGTCCTTGCTACAAGGAGAGACTTTTCCTATTCTTCCTTAATCTTACTCCTTCCCTCTGAGATTATCCCTAATTTGTCCAGTCTATGTTTTGTTTGTACTTTTTTTTTTGCATGCTGTCTCCAACCCCCAGTAGACTGGGAGCTGCTTGAGGGCAAGAACTATTTTTACCTTTTTTTTTGTATCCCCAGCACTTTGCACAGTACTTGGCCCATAGCAGGCACTTTAATAAATGCTTTTTGACTTATACTCTAGGGGTCCAGGTCCTGGTTACTTTCGATGAGAAGGAACACAATGATAAAATTACCATATAAGTAAAATTATCATATAACTAAAAATCCTCTCTGTGCCTTGAATATGATTTTTTGATTTTATACTCCCTCAATTCTGAGTAGAAAACATAAGATTGTTTTCTTATTCAACTCCCCTGCTGTTAGGCTATTACTGTCAAAATTACTTAAGTGAACACTATGGAAATTTTGTCCTCTGTATTATCAAGAGTGTTATTTGCCGTTACTATTATTTTTGGGGAAAAAAAGGTAGTTCTGCCTCACAGGGCTTTTGCAAACAAGGATACATTTTTGAAGTGGTTCAGCTTTCTTAGTACACCCTGTATTTGTGGTAAGTATATAAAGCATTTCTTTTTCATTTCTCTAAATATTGAGAACAGATTAAATCAAGGAGCCATAAAGTGATTCTTGAGATATTCTTTGGCATTTTAATTCCTACCTAGCATGAACTTTCTCCCCCTAAGAACATAAATATTTTAGTTATTTCTTACATATGGCTAGACTAGTGACTAAAAACTTCAAACAGGCCAAAATACCTCCAGTTTCAGGTACAATTCCATTACATTTAAATACTCAGGAATTGTCTATGGAATTACAATTAAACAGGAGCTTGCTACTTTGATACACAAAGTAAATTATGGTGCAAATGGTAGCAACCATAGGGACTGCCTGGTCAGAATATTCCATTTCTTCCTTTTGCTTTCCTTTCCTGCTTGCCTGCTCACTTTTGCAGTAGAATCACAGTGCTATACATATCAACAACACTACCCCAAAGATACGGATTCTAGAGTCTGAGAAATAATGCCAACATAAAGTTAGAAAACTCCTTACTTGGAGAGTACAAATAGGTGGGAGGAAAGGTAGGGAATTTATTGGATAAAATACTTCTCTTGATTTGATCCCACAGCAGAAACATATTAAAAATCTCCCTTTTAATTTCTTTAGAAATGGCAAGAAATCACAGGGGGCAGAGCCAAGGTGGTACAATAAGGGCAAAAAGGTTGAACTCTCTAAACATTCCCCTCCAAAGGACTTTAACATAATGCCTCAAATAAAATTTTGGAGCAGCAAAGCCAAGAGAAGGTCAAGGTGAGACAATTTTCCAGCCTATGAGATTATCAGGAGAAGTTTGTGACACCAAGGTGAAGACCTGTCCTGAACCCACACACAAGGCAATGGGCAGCAGCAGCTTCAGGAGCTCTCAGACCAGAGACAGTAAGGGGATCAGACAACTGGGCAGAAAGAACTTACAGAGGACCCTTTGCTGGCACTGATTGGCAAGTTTGTTGCCCATACACAGTCCTGGGTTGTAGTTCCAGAGCCGAGAGGAGTGCCAGTGGTCAGTCACAAGGGAGCAGGGGCCCTGGTCTCAGTTCCAAGGCAAAGAAAAGTGCTAGCACTTGGGGCTACAGGGGCCCAGGGGCCCTTCCCGGGTAAAGACCAGAGTATAGGCCAAGAAAGCAGTGACCAAACCTCTCCCAACATCATGCCCCCTTGGAAGCACCAAAAATTTGCAGACCTCCAGAAGTAGGTCTGAAAACAGCAGCATGAAAAAATCTGAAGCTTGAGACAGTGCCTCCCTACCCCCTAGTTGAGCTGAGCCCAACTTTAACATAAAGTTTAAAATCAAGAAACAGGCTGGAAAAATGAGTTAGCAATAAGAAGAAAAAAATGACCATAAAAAGCTGCAATGGTGGTAGGGAAGACCAAGACATAAACTCAGAAGAATACAATGTAAAAACAGCTACAAAGGAAGCCTCAAAGAAAAATGCTAATTGGACACAAGCCCAACAAAAATGTTTGGAAGAATTAAAGAAAGAGATAAGAGTGGCAGAGGAAAAATTACGAAAAGAAATGAGAGTGATGTAAGCAAATTATAAAAAGAGAATTAACAGCTTGGTAAAAGAGGCACAAAACTACTGAAGAAGATAAGAACTTAAAAAACAGAATTGGGTCAGCTAGGGGACACAGTGGATAGAGCACCACCCCTGAAGTCAAGAAGACCCAAGTTCAAATCTGGCCTCAGACACTTGACACTTACTGTGTGACCCTGGGTGAGTCACTTAACCTCAACTGCCTCAAAAAACAAAACAAAACAAACAAAAAACCCAATAACCCAGAATTGGCCTAATTGCAAAGGAGGCACAAAATTCAGTGAAGAAAAGAACTCCTTAAAAAACAGAATTGGCCAAATGCAAAAAGAGGCACAGAATCTCACTGAAGAAAACAATTCCTTAAAAATTAAAACTGGGCAAGTGGAAGTTAGAAACAATAAAACAAAGTCAAAAGAATGAAAAAAAAATAGAAAATGTAAAATACCTCACTGAAAAACAACTGATCTGGAAAAGAGATCCAGGAGAGATAATTTAAGAATAATTGGACTAACCCAAAAGCCATGATCAAAGGAAGAATCCAAACATCATATTTCAAGAAAATCAAGGAAAACTGCCTCGATATCATAGATCCAGAGGATAAAACAGAAATCAAAAGAATCCACTAATCACCTCCTGAAAAACATCCCACAATGAAAACCATATTATATTATAGCCAAATTCCAGACCTCCTAGGTGAATCAGAAAATACTATAATCAGCCAGAGAGAAACTATTCAGATATTGTGGAGCCACAGTCAGGATCACACAAGATCCTGTGATTTCCTCATTAAATGAGTGGAGGACTTAGAATGTGATATTCCAGAAGGCAAAGGAGCTAGGATTACAATCAAGAATCACCTCCCTGCAAAACTGAGTATAATCCTTCGGGGGGGGGGAGATAAACCTGTAATGATATAGAGGACTTTCAAGCATTCCTGATGAAAAGACCAGAGCTGAACAGAAAATTTAAATTTCAAATACAAGACTCAAGAGAAGCATAAAAAGGTAAACATGAAAGAGGAATCATAAGTGTCTCAATAAACTTAAACTGTTTATATTCCTATATGGGAAGATGATACATGTAACTCCAAAGAACTTTATCCTTACCAAGGCAGTTAAAAGGAGTTTACATAGACAGAGGGCATGGATGTGAGTTGATTATGTTAGAATGATCTCCAAAAAAAATGAAGGAGTGAGAAAGAGGGATGGAGTAGGAGAAGGGGGAAGGGAGAGGTAGAATGGTGAAAATTTTCTCACATAAAAGAGGTATACAACGAAGAGTTTTTATAGTAGAGGGGAAAATAGAGGGGTTGCAGGCAATACTTAAATCTCACTCTGATTGGAATTGGCAGAATATACTCAGGTGTGTGTAGAAATGTAAGTTAAAGAAAAGGGAAATAGGAAGAGAAGGGGATAAGAGAAATGGAAGGGATGATAAAAGAGAGGGCAGATTAAGGTAGGTAGTGGTTAGAAGCAAATCAGACTTTTAAGAAGGGACAGGATAAAGAGAGGAAAAGAAACAGAAGAAAACAGGATGGAGCGAAAAACAGAGTAATCATAACTATAAATGTGAATGGAATGAGCTCACCCATAGAAAAGAAGTGATAGCAGATGGATTAGAAATCAAAATCCAACAATATGTTTACAGGAGACACACTTAAAACAGAAAGACACACACAGAGTTAAAATAAAGGACTGGAACAGAATCTAATATGCTTCAGCTAAATTAAAAAAAAGGCAGGGGTAGCAATCATGATCTCACACAAAGCAAAAGCAAAAATAGACAATTATGATGGATAATCAGAGAAACTACATTTTGCTAAAAGGTACATAAGATGATGAAGTAATATCAAAACTTTTACAGAACGTTTCTCTCAAATATTTATTTCTCAAATATATACTGAGTATAGAATTGAGTCAAACTTATAAAAATAAGAGCCATTTCCCAATTGATTAACGGTCAAAGGACATAAAAAGGCGGTTTTCAGAAGAAGAAATCAAAGCTATATAGCCATATGAAAAAATGCTCTAAACCACTAATTGACTAAGGCAGGCAAATAAAAACAATGCTGAGGTACCACCTCACACTTATCAGAAATGAACAATGCTGGAGGGAATGAGGAAAGAATAGGTACACTAATGAACTGTCGGTGGAGTAGTGAAATGGTCCAGCCTTTCAGGAGAATAATCTGGAACTAGGCACAAAGGGCTATAAAACTGTGCATACTCTTTAACCCAATACCAACAGGTCTGTATTCCAAAGAGATGATAAAAACAGGAAAAGGACCCACATGTCCAACAATATTTATAGCCGCTCTTTTTGTGGTGGCAAAGAGTTGGAAATTGAAGGGATGCTCCTGAATTGGGGAATGGCTGAACAAGCTGTGGCACGTGATTGTGACTGAGTACTATTGTGCTGTGGGAAATGATGACGGGCGCAGTTTCAGAAAAAAGCATGGCAAGACCTATACAAACTGATGCAAAGTGAAGTGAGAAGAATCAGGAAATCGTTGTGCACAGAAACAGCAACATGGTAATGATGATCAACTGTGAAAGACTTGGCTACTCTGATCAATACAATTCCAAAGGGCTCATGATGAAAAAATGTTATCCACTTCCAGACAGATAACTGATGAATTCTGAGTGCAAACTGAAGTATAATTTTCTCACTTTATTTTTCTTGCTTTTTTTGAAATGTGACTAATACGGAAATTTTTTGCACAATTTTACACGTACAAATTGATATATTGCTTGCCTTCTTAGTGGTTGGGTGAGGGGCTAGGAGGAAGGAGAGAATTTAGAACTGAAAATTTAAAAAGAAAACAATGTTAAATAAATAATACATTGGAGAATTTTTTTTAAAGAAACATTAGTAAATTATACTTTCCTCTAGAGCCCTGTCCAAAATCCTCGGGACAGCCTTTTGGACAAAAAGAGTTTTCTTAAGGAAATGGTTTAATGGTCATATTGAAACTTTTCCTAAAAAATTACTATTACATCATTGCCTTCCCACCTTAGAAGTGATTTTGTTATTGATTCTAAGGGCAGTTAACTTCTGTACTAGTCATGAAATGGCTAGTGGGCTAATGCATCCTTCTTCACAGAAAAAGAATTAAGGCATCAATGAAAGGAAGGAAGCCCTTTTGTTTATTTCCAGAAGGTAGGGGAATAGTCCAGAAGAAATGGGAGAAGTAACTTGATTACTCAAAAAATTCTGGAATGCTAACTCAGTACTGTATTGTAAACTGTGATTTTTTTTTTCCTGTGGATCCCTATAAATGTAACCTGAAATCTTGGGGCAAAGGTCAGAGAACATGCTATGTCATTGATACTGGAAAGCCTGCGGTACTATGACAGTTTGCATATCTCTCTCCAAGCTGGAAATGGTTTGGATATAAATTAATTTGAAATAAAATTGTTTCTGGTAGGCTGGAGCCTAAAAAATGCCTAATAGTACAGCACATCTGGCTGAAGTTGCCACAATACTACCTTACATTTCCATAGCTGTTTTCTAAAATTTCACAACATTTTGTTTATACTTAAAAAATCATTTTGGAGAGAATTCTTTCAATGGATCATCTTTGGAGAATTTATGGAGAGATAAGAGTAAGAATTGCACAACATGTGAATAGGTAGAGAAGTTGCGGAGTATGCTACTGGTAGAAGTACCCACACTGATAAAACCATGGATTCATCAAAGTAATAATTCTGGAAAACAGCTTTAAAAAGGGGAGTTAGGGGTGAGGATACAGGACCTAAATGCGCCAAGCAAGCCAGAAGCTTTTGAAGGAAAGGAGAACATTCTGGTTATCAGTAGGTCAGAAAGTATAGCATCTGAATTTTGTCTATCAGCCCCTCAACTAATAAACATTTAGTAAGTGCTTACTTGATTCCAGGCTCCATGCTAGGGGTACTGGAAATGTAAAGACAAAAAGGAAACCAGTCCCTGCCCTCAAGGAGCTTAGATTCTAAATTCACAAAGGTTCTGATCTGGCTAAAATTTAACAAATGATTTGGTTTACCACTAACAGAAGGGGGAAAAAAATACCACCACAACCAATAGTGAGCAGTGAATAATACTTACCTCTCAGTCTGGGAAGTATTAGTACTTACTAAAGCAAATTAAATTACCAACCCTATCTTTAAATAAATGCATGCTACACCAACTCAAATTCAAATGGCACTCTTCAATATAATAATTACACTAGCTGTGACATTAGCCCAGCTGAGAGCATATTTTTATTTTAACAAGCTTGAGTAAATGCATGAATGTGGGTTCAGCTTTTTGCCTCAATAGTCAATACTTGAAAGCTGACTACAGCCTTTAATTTAAATGTTCGCTTGTAGCACCAACAGGACCACAGGGTTTCTGTATCAAAGAGGCACTCCTCCTTTCTTCTGTGAGAACTGTGATTGAATGGTATATGGCACTAGAAAAACTCGTTTTCCCTTCTCCTGGCAGCATAAGCCAACCACCACTGCCTCATTCATCATGGCAGCATCACATTGAAGTCACTGATTTGGTTTGTAATGAGCAATATGCAAAAAGGATTCTGGTGGTAGGATGCTTCATTCATGTCCACATTCCAAATAGGACAATATAAAACTAAACACCAAGTAATGACTTCCTCGCACTAAAAAAACCTTTGCTTTTACGAAGATGATCAGGAAAAAAAGGCATTTCTATATATAAAAATTGGCTATTATTAATGATTCTGAGGTAGGCAACATGGCCTAGTGGCAAAAGCCTGACTTCAGATGGAATCCTGTAGCTGCTTCTTATTACCTGGGAAACAGGTAAAATTACTTCCTCTTGCTACCCCTCAGTTTCACATGTAAAAAGAAGGTAGTGGTCTTGATCTCTAAGGCTTCAACAAACATTTACAAGTACTTACTGTGCATGGTGAACAAGATGCAAGTGAAAATGAGGTCATCTCTGACTTTAAGGACCTTACATTCTTGCATTCTGCTGGAGTTGGGTGATGGGAAGGAGAATTACAATACATACAAGGATAGGTATAGCCAAAGTAATACAAAGTAGTTTCATGAATGAACGATTATTAACTACTGGGGGGAAAAGGGGGAAAGAAAGTCCCTGTGTGAAAGAAATCTATGAATTCCATAAGGTTTACTTAAGGAGAGAGTATACTGGTGCAGTGGATAGAGTGTCAGGCCTGAAGTCAGGAACATTCATCTTTGTGAATTCAAATCTGGCCTCAGATACTAGCTGTGTGACCCTGGGCATGTCATTTAACCCTGTTTGCCTCAGTTTCCTTATCTGTAAAATGAGCTAGAGGAGGAAATGGCAAAACACTCTGACCAAGAAGATCCCAAATGGGATCATGAAGAGTTGGACACCACCGAAAAACAATCCATTTCATATTCCTGTGCAAAGGCATAGGGTGGAAAATGGGCCAGTGTGTATAAGGAACAACCAAGAAGACAGCCTGACTGAATCAAAGAAGGAGTAAAGAACCCCAACTTTATATCATATGAAACTGCAAGGGTGCAAGGGATAGATGGGAAACAGATTACTGAGGATCTTATCAGGCTAAGAATTTTGTATTTTATTCTACAGGCAGTAGGAGTCATTGATGGCTTTTTTTAGTAGAGGAATGACCTGGTCAGATCTATGAATGAGAATACCAATTTGGAAATAGTATGAAGGAAGCAATGGTAAAGACAGAGCCTAGAAATACTCACCTCTAAGTCCTATAATAAGTGAACGTATGTGTTCCCCAATCAAAATTTCAGAAAGGGCCCTAACCATTTACAATGTAGTCATCTGGTCAGTCAATAAGTATTTAGTAAGTGCCTACCATGTGCCAGGGACACAGAGAAAGCCAAAAGAGAGTCCTTGTTCTTAAGGAACTCAGTCTAATGAGGGAGACAACATGCAAATAATAATATACAGACACAATATAGAAAGGATAAACTGGGGACAGTGAAGGACTAGGAAAGATTTCTTATAGAAGGTGTGACTTTAGATGAGACATGAAGGAAGTCAGAGAAACTAGATTGTGGAGATGAGAAAGAAGAGAGTGCCAGGCATGGGGGACAGTCAGTGAAAATGCTTGAGGTCTGAAGATGGATTATGCTGTGTGAGGGACAAAAAGAAGCCACCATCACTGGATCACTGAGTATGTGAGTAGGCAGGGGGAAGGGGAAGGTGTAAGAAGTGAGTAAGTCAATAGCATTTATTAAGCCTCTAATATGTGCCAGGCACTGTGCTAAGCACCAGGGATGGGAAAAAAAAGGCAGAGTCCCTCAAGGAGCTTACAGTCTAATGGGGAAGTCAACATGCAAACGATGATGTACAAACGAGCTATGTACAGGACAAATGCGGAATGATCAACAAAGGGAAAGCACTGGAATTAAGTGGGATTGGGAAAGACTTCTTGTAGAAGTTTTACCTGAGACTTGAAGGAAGCTAGGAAATCTAGGAGGTACAGATGAGGAGACTGCCAACAAAAATGTGCCCATGTGGGAGAAGGAGTGTCTCAGAAGATAGGAATGTGACAATTTAGGAAGGGCTTTAAAAGCCAGAGGATTTATAGGAATCCACTGGAGTTTACTGAATGGGGAGATGATATGATTAGACCTGTGCTTAAGGAAGGACAACCCGACAACTGAGTGAAGATATATTGGAATGGGGAGTCTTGAGACAGGGAAATCAACCAGAAGGCTACTGCAACAGTCCAAGTGTGAGGTGATGAGGGCCTGCACTAGGGTAGTAACAGGGTCAGAGCAGAGAAGGGGGCATGTACAGGAAAAGTGATAACAATGGTAGAACTGACAAGTCTTTGCAAAAGAATAGATATAGGGGATTGAGAATGAGAGTAACGAGTCCGAGATGACAGCACAATTATGAGCTTGTGTAACTAGAATGATTCTTTCTTGCTCCATGTGTGTGCTTGTATATGCATGTGTGTGTGTGTGTGTGTATACACATACATACATATATATGTATGTATATATAATATAATATGCACACACACACACACACATGCACACATATGCACTTGGACCAACAGTTAGTGTAAGCAACTTTTTACTTAGTAAGCTTGTTCCTACCTTCCCCTAAAATATCTTCTTGCCCAAGCTGTGAAGGTATAAGAATTCTATTTTAGCTACTCCTTTGTGAATTAAAGAACTAATTTAAAATGCAAATATGTTACAGGAAACACATTAAGTCATTATCCTACATTAAAACCTTAGCCCAAGGGTCACACTGGAGAGAAAAAAAATACAACTAATGAAGGTGGTCTTACAACCTCAGACTTTAAAATATTACAAAGCAGTTACAATTAAGCCTTTCTGGTAACAGGAGAAAAAGTGAGGAACACCATCGAGTCAACTAGATGTATACAAAGCAAAAATTATTGTTCAATCACCCTACTGCAAATTTTAAAAATTGGAGAAAGGATTCATTTAACAAATGTACTTGGGAAACTAGTTACCAATCTGGTAGGAAAATGATTTAGAGCCACATCTTATACCATATGTCCCATATCTAGGTGAGAGATTTGAACATAAAAAAAGTAAAAACAAAAACAAAAAAACAAAAAAAAAATGCCCAAAACTCAGTTTTAACAAGATGACAGAAAATAGCAACAAAAGTATTTATCTCTTTTGTGAAAGCAAGATGCCATGTCATCTTCCCCCTTCCTCTCCCTCCCAAACATTCAATAAACTCTAGTGGCTTCCTATGAACTCCAGGATCAAATATAAAATCTTCCGTATGGTGTTTAAAGTCTTTTATAACCTGCCCCACCAACCCTTCTAGTCTTCTTACACCATACTCCCCCTCAGCGTACTATGATCCAGTGATACTGGTCTTACTTGTTGATCTTTTCATTCTGACTAGTTTCTCTGCCTCCCACCTCCCTGATTCCTTGAAGTCCCAGGAAAAATCCCACCTTTTACAAGAAACCTTTCTAAATCCACCCTCCCCCTACCCCATGCTAGAGCCTCTTCTTTGCTGATTGCCTCCATTTTAACATGAATATAGTTTGCCTGTACATTATCTTTCCAATTAGACTGTGAGATCCTCGAGAACAGAAGCTGTTTTTGTCTTTCTTTACATGCCCAGTGCTTAGCACAGTGCCTATAACACATAGTGGACTCTTAATACTTACTAACTGAAGTGTAATGCTGTTTTCACTATGCAACAATTACCTATAAGTAACATGAGTCCTTGATGGCTTCTGAACTTGAATTTTGAACAACTAACTTTTCTGTGTTAGAAGAAGTAGACTGAAAAGAGAAAAAATGGAAGGCTGATTCTGTCCTCTACACAGCCCTTACATATGAGAAATGGGACAGTTAAGTGAGTTTTGAAGAAAAGATAACAGCAGGGTAGAAGTCCAACAGATTTGTACTGAGAAAGCATGAACTCAATTCCCAACTCTGGTTATTTATTAGCCCTATCACCCTTTGGCAAATGACAAATGTCTCTGGGCCTCAATTTCTTCCTCTGTCAAATCAAGGGGCTGGGCTTGGATTTGGAAGAATTTCCTACCATCATAAAAGGATTCAATTTTTTCTTGATGTTACTCTACTTTCTTCATCTTCTAAAACCTACCTATGTATAATGTTGAGACCCACTTTGAATTTATCACACCTCATTTAGATGATTAGATAAATAAAAAATACTGCTTTGTAAAAGTATCCATCTTAATTCAAGCAAATAAAACTCCCTTACTTGCTGAAGCAAATAAGGAAGTAATCGTTATTAATGGACTGGGTTTGTAGACACTATAGCAATAATGTAAAGGAGTTAATCGCAAAAGTAAATATTCTCACAATGGTAAAATGAAGTAAATAATTTGTAAAACCTCTGAGGAATATTTTAAATACTGGACAGTGTAGCTTGTTTGGGATTGAGGGGGAGGGATCAAAGTTAGGATTCTCTTCAGTGGTTTTTATAAATAGTTTGCTGTTCCTGGGTCCAAAAGCCTTATTAAAGAACTTAAAACTTCAGATAAAAAATTTTATAACTTGCCATAACCCTCTTAATAATAAAACACAAGAAAATGAATGTGTTTTATGTAAAAACATGCACATTAACTTATGGAATTCAATTAATCAAATATTTTATTAAGCACCTCCTATGTTTAAGACATTGTGTTGGGATTTTCTGTATGTACAAAGCCAAGAATGAAAAACAGACCCTGCTCCCCAAGATGCTTATAGGGTATGCAGCATGCTCCACCCATAATTCCATGCAAAGGAGGTGATATGTGTTCATCATCTGTTCTCTTGGACCATAACTGGTCATTGCAATTCATTGAGTTAAGCTGCTTTTCAATGTTGTCTTCAGGGACAATTTTCTAGAGAAGCATACATCTTCCATGCACTGACATTCTACTCCCAGCTACCAAAAGAACTGAAGTCTCTTTGGTTGATTTACTCAAATTGATCTGTGATTTCATCAATGTTCATATTTCTTCCTGTGATTTGGACCACAACCAGTCCACTCCTGCTCAAACATGTCTTGTGCATATCTTCCCATAAACACACCACAAGGAGTCTACCCAATGTGCTTGAAATCTTCCTCACTTCCTCTGCTTACATTTGCAAAATCCAGCATTCTCTCAGTTCCATTTTGAAGCTTCAAATTTTCCTATCTCTAAAAACATTTCTAATGTTTAGTTTTATGGTAAGTAAGGGGGGATTTGTGTGCCTAACAAGATGAATACTTACGTCTTATAAAGTAGTATTTTTTCACTTACCTAATCATCTAAAAGAAATATGATGAATTCATAGTGAGTCTCAACATTACATATAGGCAGTTTTTAAATTAAATTTGTATGATTGCATAACATCTATACCATCTTATTCGATCTTCACAATAACCCTGGTAGGTAGAAAGTAATAGTTTTATCTCTAGTTTACAGATGAGGAAACTAAAGTTGGCCAATGCTAATAGCACTCTAGGGTTTGGGAAGTGCTTTTGAACATATTATCTCATTTGATCCTTATAACACCTCTGTTAGATATTACTACCCTCATTTTATAGATGAGGAAACTGAGCCTAAGAAAAGTTAAGTAACTGGCTCAGAGGGTCATATAGCTGACTGATAGTTGAGACAGGATGTGAATTCAGTTCTTCCTGACTCCAAGCCTGGCACACCTGACTCAATCAAGATTTCACAACTTCTAAGAAGCAAAGTACATATTTAAAGCCAGGTTTACTGAATCCATGTTCAGCAGTCTTTCCACGACACTACATTGCTCATCTCCCTTAAATTCTGATTTCCTGGCATCATAGGGGTTCTAGAACTTTGAGATTTCATTCCTGTCCAAAGTCACAAATATTGTATCTATTGAGGAAATGAGATAGGGCTCATGGTTAGCTAATTTACTTGTTTGGCTTTGTATCATCAAAAAGTACTATTTACAGATTATTTGCTTCAATCTATTTTTCATTAATGAATAAAAAAGTGTTAAGAACCAGAAGCCCCAGGATATGACTGTACTGACTGACTCTAGACACAATGATTTCCTTATTTGTTGTAAGAATTGGGGGCAAAAGGTCCCAGTAAACTAAGATATATACCAAATTGGCTTGCTCAATTAAGCATTTTGATAGGACAGAAGAAGCAAGTTATGGACCACAGTTTTCCTTCTCAGTTGATACCAATATTTGAAAAGAACTGGTGATGAAAGAAGACATAAATGCCTGAATGCTGAACGCTAAGGAAAGTGATTATTTCCCAACTACAAGTTATCTTTCTTTCAAAATGACCCTGAATACAGGAAGAAATAGACCCTTAATACATTTGATTATTATAACAGAAATTAATGTGTCAAACAGATGGCATAAAATGAAAATCCAAATTGAGCCATTATTACTGTTGTTGTTATTATTATTATTATTATTGTTGAAGTTCCAATCTGGGGTCAAGGAAAGGAACGATTAGGACCATCTCCCCTTCTGTGACTCTGGGTTATGGAAGGTGATACAAACCAAATTAAAGGGCATAGAGCTTTTAGAATTACCAGATAGGTTTACCACACAGTAAAAATTTTCCCAAGCCATCATTATCGCCTGGCACATAGTAGGTGCATAATAAATTCTTGTTGATTGATTGACTGATTAGTGGCAATAGTTTTAACCTGAAAAAGGAAATGGGACAGCTCCAGAAATTCTGCTACTCTGTAGGATATTTTTTACAGGATGGAATCATCACCAAAAGGGATTCTTCCCTGTTGGCTTGGTCTACCACTCTTTTGATCAAGAAAGGATAGGAAAAACTATTTGTAGAAGATCCCAGACCGAATCACAAAGCCTTTGTAAACCGTGCTTTGATATTAAACTCTAGTCTCTACAAAGAGAAAGGAAAAAAATCCTCAAAAACATACTAGCAACAATGGTCCAGTCCTCAAAATCTACTTCCTCTAAAGATTAAGAGAATTGAAAGAAAATGACTGGTCTCCCCCCTCAGAATCACAAGTGCTTTTTTTAAAAAAGGGTTTCAATTTAGCATATACATTATGGATAATATGATTGACTGGCTATTAGTTTGTTTTCTGTCTTCTGTTGTTACTTTATGTATTGCCATAAAATCAAATAACCCTTGCGAACACTTTCCCAGAGTAACCCATATAGAACAGGTACCTGGGTAAATTTAAACGTCTTAGTAATCTGCTCAGTGTTTGTGCCCTCAGGTGGCTGAAGAAAAGAAGATTAAATTTATTCCTGTCTCCCCACCCCCACCAAAGGGAGGATTCTACAATGGTAGTTCATTATAAACTAGTTTTTTAAGAAAGAGACAATTAATTGCAGTTTAATACTTTGTCACTGATTTAACAATCATTTGTTCCTTCCTAAGAAATATACTCTAAAAAGCTACTGGACAAATGGATGACTAACACAGATGTATTTTAATATTTCAAGGGCCTGTGAGGTAGTTGGTGAAGGTATGTCCTGTACACCACTGCAACTCCTCTACAACTCAGTAGATGGTCTTAAGACAGTCCCTGGGAGTGAAAAACATTAATCACCTTACAATCAACTTTCCTTAATCAATCAATTAATCACTCAATAAACATTTATTAAGGGCTTACCACATGCTGGGCACTGTGCTAAGCAACAGTCTTTATCATTAACATCAAATGTCTCTCCAAAGCCAATCTTGCCCAGGCCCCTTCAAATGAATCTTTTTCTTTTGGGGTTCTCTTATGATAGTCCTTAGAATAAATGACCTTGGAAAATAATCACATGCCCTAATTCAGTTTTATGTATATTAACTACCCTTAAAGACACCTCATGATTTCCATTCTGTGATGTCTACATAGACTCCAAAAGTTAAGTTCCCAATGGTTAATTTTCTTACTTTCTTTATTAACATACTACCTTTTTCAGGACAGTATCCCATTTATTAATGAATGATATGACTACTTATTAAGTCTCTCCAACATCATTAAATATAAGCTTTGCATTTATTAATCATTTCATAGAAAATCACAACTATTCAAGGGCATACTACAGAGAACTTCAAAAATCAAATGCTGACACACAAAAACAACAGTACACTATTTCAAATTACCTATCACACTCACTTGGTTTACATTATTTATGATCTAATACTAAGGAAGAAACAAGAAAGTCAAACCATAAGACAATTATTCTGTTCCACATGTAGCATTGAGATACTTGCAATGAGCGCTAGAGCTGATTAATTTAGGAGCTGGTACAGCAGGTCTAAACTTCTTTAACATGTACCCACGCACCTGTTAAGTCTGATTCAGCAAAAGTCCACCCACAAAGGGGGAGAGGGGAGGAGGAAAAAACAAATAAACAACAAGCTCAATTTCCATACTCTGGAAACCTAGGAAAACAAGTACAACCAGGAAAAATCCACTTCTATCCAACGTGCTTTCCACATAAACACATTTTCTAGGTGAATTTCTCCCTATATTGCATTAATTTAGGTTATAATTGGCAATGCCATAGAGAAGTACAAGAAAACCAGATACTTCTGTTTTTCTTAATCAAACAAAAATTTGGTAGTGAGCCATGGAAGCTATGGTTTACTTCATTTTCCTGCTCCTGGTCATTTATGCAATGAAGATGATGTGCAAAAATTATTCTGCATTTATAAAGGGAGTTGTCTATGATTCCATGGGGATCTAGCTATAAAGCAGCCATGTATCTCAATACAGTTTCTTTTGTCTCCTTCTTGCTCTTTGATGTGTAAGTCAGTTGAAAAGTAAGCTGGGATCTCTTTGATGTTGAACTTTGAGACTTTATTGTTACTAGCATGCCTACAAGGAGAGCTGTCAATCAATTTTTACATCTGAACACCCATGTTTCATTATGGCACCTCTTTTACACGCATCAGCCTCTAAATACGTGTTTCCAGATTCTTACTGATTACCACAGTACTCTTATAGAATAATGATGTGCTCAAAATACAATTAAAACAACTGAATTTTCAGTAAACACCTTCAGGTAACATCTACACTGGCCTCCAACCAAACTTTTTAAGCAGAAAATAGCCTTAATGAAAACATTTTTGCAAATAAAACATTTTGAAAACACTCAAACCATCTTACTGTCTAAACACAGGTTAACCAAGAGTTCTATTAAGGAAACACTGAACTCATAGGAGAATTACTAGCTACACCCAAGAAGGAATATGAACACAGGGAGCAAGCAAAACAGCTCCAATCCCACCATCTTTAAGTGGCCTTTTCTAATCTCCTCCCACCCTCCATCCCCCACCCCCACTGCCAATACCTTCCTTTTGAGATTACATTTCATTTACCCTCTATGTATACAGTTGTTTGCATGTTTCTGCCTCCATTAGTGAGCACCTGCATTTTTGCCCTTCTTTATATCCCCAGTGCTTAGCACAATGCCTGGTATATATACTAGATGCTTGATAAATACTTGCTGACTGGCTGACAGTAGACTTGTGAGAATATCCACAAAATTTTAGCATGTCTTTTAGGATCTCAAATAATTTCATTTGTTTTGTAACAATGGCCGAAATCCAACACTTCAGCTTGAAATTATTTGTCTATAAAACAAACATTTACTCTTGAAACATCATTTTTTGGGCTCCTATCAAAATATTTCTCTAAATAATGTCATAATTAGAAAATACTCGCTGGTATTGGCACAATTTAAGTTAGGAAAAAAATAGTTTCTTTCATGTTCTTGGAGAGAGCTGTTAGTCCAATAAGCCCTTATCTACTTAAAGTGCATCCATGTATGTGCATAATGTATGTACACAATGTATGTACAAGTTCTCGAGTGGATGCCTCTATTTTTAAACATGGAATGTGTTAATTTTTAATGTTCTTGTTATCATGAGCAGTATAGTATCCCCCAATTAGCTTCACTTTTCAAGCTCATTGACTAGCTTCTAGTAGTACTGGACAACAGGAAATACTTTTGGCAGAACCTCCACAAAAGCAAAATACAAGTTGACATTGTTGACTTCTCGAAACCCTTATTTATGTTTACCTATGATTAAAAAATACATTTTAAGGTAAACCAAGTATTTTGAGTCATCAGTTTCAAAGTGAGGAAATATAATATTTGTGTCATGAGAAAATCTAGATGTTATTTTTCTTTCACAGATTGGCAACAAAAAAAAGTCTGTTACAATTGAGAATAGAATGCCAAAAGAGTTTCCACTTCTTGGGGTTTCTGAAGGAATAAAATTAGTGTTGTACATTAGTGATATATTACTGAAAGTGGTGTTAAGGTTCTTATTTCCCTCTTGCACAGTGTAACCTCTTTGAGGGTAATAGAAGTTTTATTTTTGTCTTCAGATCCCCAGCACCTAGCATAGTGTCTGGCACACAGTAAAGAATGCTTATTAAACTGAATTATAATTTAAGTACGTTTTAGGAGTTTTAACCCAACCATCAAAAAAAAAGGCTTTGGGGCTAGAATTTGATAATCAAGGTACAGGTGCCAAATATAAGAACCCAGTCAGGAAGCCTTTATTATTACTCAAGAAAATCTGATACTTAATCTAGCCAAGTAGGCTCCAAAGTAGTTCTGTAGACCTACCTAAAAAAAAACCTATTACAAAATTGAAAACCAGTAGCTGATTATTTGGTATTTGACTCAACTTTTCTGGTATCTGGGTTAGGGAAAGATAAATAAGAGAGAAAATTTGAACAAATCTTGAACTAGAAAACAAAAACAAATTAGTACTGTATCAGAGGCTAGCAGCATCATACAGCATCAGGTACAGTTTTATGGAATCATAGAATCTGAAAAATGAAGAAATTCTAGAAATCATCTGATCTAACCCTCTCAGTTTACAAAGGAATAAACTGAGGTCCACAGGAATTAAGCAACTTGCTTATGGTCATATAACTAGTTGGTAGCAGAACTAAACCCAAAATCTTTGTCTCCCAATCCCAGTGTTCTTCTAACTGTACCACAGTCCCATGGCACCAACATTTTGTTTGTTGTTGAGTATGGGAAAAATATTAATGTTTTTCCTCCAAGCCTTTGAATGTACTCTAACTTCTATGGAACAATCACATGTATTGTTTAGTGTCCACACAAAAACAAGGTATGATTTATGAAATCCATAGCATACACAGGAGCACAGTTCATAGGCAAAGCAAACTGCTTCTTAGTATGAATAGGAACAAATCCTTACAAACACCATATAAATAAGCTATCAATCACAAAAGTGGTCTTCTGGCCCTCTCTCGTATGATTTCATGTCTGTCCACTCTCATTTGTACTCTAATAAACAACATATCAAATCAACTTAAACTCAAGTAGGCACCACGAATAGACAAAATCAGTATAATGGTTAAAAGTTGACAAAAGTAGAGGAAAAAAACTGTTTTTATTCAGTACCACTGAACATTACTAAATTACTAGTACATTATATGTGCTAAATAAAGGAAGTTTATGTTTAATTCAATATCTTAAATCTAACCTATTTCCTACATTTTTTTCCTTTGAAGCAGACAATGCTCAGTACCCTCCATAAACAAAAGTACTATTTTGGCCTTAACTATATTAACCTTTTTTTTTTTCCTGCTAGAATTCCTAAATATTCAATTCTATTTTAAATGACATTCAATTTCCCACTGCATGTTTCAAGTCCTGAGATGGGGGTAGAAGCTAATACTTTTCATAGAGCACTTAAGTTCTTAACTTAAGGTTCCATGAACTTATTTTTAAAATATATATTTTGATAATTATATTTCAATATAATGGGTTTTCTTAGTAATCCTATGTATTTTACTTCATGAATTTATGGCCATTTTTCTGAGGAGGCGGCAGCTAGGTGGCAGAGTGGATGCAGTGCTGGGCCTGGAGTTAGAAAGATGCATCTTCCAGAGTTCAAATCTGGCCTCAGACATTGACTAGCTGTGGGACTCTAGGCAAGTCACTTAACTCTATTTGCCTCAGTTTCCTCACCTGTAAAATGAGTTGGAGAAAGAAATGGCAAAGCACTCCAATATCTTTGCCAAGAAAACCCAAATAGGGTCATGAAGAGTCAGACACGACTGAAAAACGACCGAACATTCTGAGAAGGGGATCCATAGGCTACTCCAGGCTGCTGAAAGGGTTTATGACATAAAAAAGACTAAGAACCCTTGAAATAGCAGGATATTAATGAAAAATACAGCTTGAAAAAATGTTATATTTTGATTTATACATGTACATAGACTTGTTCTTTACTGCATAATTTTAAAGATAAACATCACAGTAGATGCTGATTGTTTTGAAGATGATTTACATCACATAAGGCACTCTTCCTTTAATTAGAGGGGGCATTCATTTATGACCTGAACTACTATTCTGTGAAACCCTTATAGATGATCCATCTGACACAATATTTCTCGAAATAGTGAAAATAAGAAACGAACTCTGCTAATACTCACAGGTTTGAGAACAACAATTGTTACTACAATCCTGGTAAGAACCCAATGGCAGTATAATATTCATTGAAACATTTGATTTAAAAAGTTTTTTAAAAGCAACAATGACAGTAAACTGTATTGTATATATAAAGAAACAGGAAGGAAAAGCTTTTATCTAGATCTCAACAGGAAAGTTACACTATATTCTGTGTTTTTTCACATATAATTATGCAACTTGATATCAAACTCTTGTTAAATTGCACCACTTGTTCTGAAGATAATGAAAACCAATTGCATTTCTACCCAAGTATCTATTATGGTATTTCTCACAGAACTTGGAACTGAGCTTAAATCAAGAAATACAGACTATATTTATCAGCTGAGTTAAATATATTTAAGTGCATCAAGTAAACTCCTTACATGTTTTGGCAAGAAAAGGCTGTCAGTTTTAGCATTTAAGTTGTTTTAATTTATGTCTTTCAGTCATACATCCCCCCTTTTGTAAAAAAAAAAGCAGTCTACTGATTTAAGGAATGACGGCACTAAGACAATTAGGCAAAGCTAGAAACTATATTTTAAAGAATGTAGAATAAAACTTGGGGAAATATAACATAGGTGAGGTAGCATGATTTAGTGGACTTGGATTTACAACTACTTCTATAACCTTAGTCCAGTTATGTCATTTTTCTGGACTTCAGTTTCCCTATCTGTAAAACGAGGTTGAATGAGGTAAGCTTTGAGGCTCGTTCTAGCTCTAAATTTATGATGCTTCACTCTCTAAGACAGAGGTCCATAACTGGCTATTTCCCCCTCCCCCAAAAGCACAAGAACATAGTTATTTCTGCAACAGAGCCAAGAACAGTTTTTTTAAAAAGCCATCATCTCTTTTAACTTAAATTTATTTTAAAAAACCAGAGGCGACTGCTAATCTTCCCATTTCCTCCAGAGGAGTACTTTTCTTTTATCTGATTTTTTCTAAATAATTGTACAGCTGATTAAGCATGCATAATTTTGAAATATATCTATGATGGGAAATACAGGGTACACTGTCCCAACTTAGAAAACAAGCCCTACTTTTGTTCTCTTTGCCATTAGCTGGATAGATAATCACTGGCAAGATATCATGGCTTTTATCCTTCATGGGCCTGAAGCCACTAGAGGGCATCCTTGACTCAGAGCTGATGCAGACTTGTGCTGAAAGCCATCCTATTCAAACTCTTATGTACCTTTAATTAGGTTGAGTATTTATCTTTGATTTACCCAAGTTTACAACAATTAATTTCAGACTGATGGGAAACATTAATTTCCAATAAGAAAATGACTAACATCTTTTATATAGGCACAATTAGAGGCAAAGACATGGTATTAACTCAAGATGGGATTGGAAGACATTCTAATTTATGAGCCTTAAAGTAGGACAGTCTCAAAGTTTAGAAAAAAAAATTACTAGGAATTTCAAACAACTTTTTATTATTCTTTCTCCTCCCCACAACTCGGGTCTTACGTGTTATAATACAAGTCAAATAAGTACAAGTTAAATGTTCCCTCTACCTCAGTATCCCTTTCACCAGGCTCTATACACAGTGGACACTTAAGAAATGTCTGTGAATGGAAATGGCATATGTCATGAGAAGAAGGCTTTTGGCCATCTAGTTTAGAAGCTCTTCCTTCAGGCCCTGTTCAAAAGATCTCTTCTGAATATATTTACAAGGACTCTCTCAGGTATCATTCATCGTGGGGAAAAAAATGCCAAAAGTCAGAATACTACATCTCCAGAATTTTCTACTAAAATAGCATATTAAAACTAGAATATTAATTTATGAATACTACTCTTGAACCAAATAAATGGGGTTTTATTAATTCGTTTTATTAATGGCCAGTCCTCTCTGAAGATTAAGTATTGGAGCAGATCATCTGAGTTACAACCTTCCAAATAATCTCATGCAAGGTTAATGATACTCACCTAGATCCTCTTATATCAGAAGAGAACTTAATAAAAATCATAAAGGAACATGTCTAACAGTAGGCAGATAGAATAACTCCTTTTATATACAATCATTTTTTAAAATAGCAATTTAAATATGTTAGGTTCAGAAGAATATTACCTAATTGAATCTCCTCTCCTCTCCCATAAACTGCAGTGAAGAATTCCAATAACTATATAAATTCACACATCAGCTCTTAAAGCATCTTGCCTTTCAGAAAGGAAAATATTAAAAGGAAAGATAGCTGGATTAGGAGTCAGAAGACCTGGGGTTTTCATCACAGCTGTGATATTTATTAGCTATTTGACATTTGGCAAATAGCTGAGCCTCAGTTTCCTTTCATACTTAAAAAAAATAAGAGAGGAGAAGGAGGAAATAATATTACCTTTCTTGTCTCTGTCATAGGGTTTGCTGTTAAGGATCAAACACGGACATGTAAGCAAAAGTACTTTGAAAAATATGAAGTTGAAGGTATTTGTAAATAAGTAACAATTATTATTTACCTTCCATTTATGATATACTTAGTAAATTCAGAAACAAAACCAAAGTTAAAAAATGAAACCTAGAATAAGTAATATTAATTTAACATATGCTTTTTCCTTGCCGGTAACAGTAGGATATTCTTAAGTTTTCCAAGTTAACTACATCAAAATATGACAACTCCCAGTTTTCATATTTTATCAGAAACATGATCACAGTTCAACTTCCCTCCACTTTGGTCATTTCCCATCATAACATGCTGTTATATATTGAAATCTTTCCTCTCGTTTTATCTCAGTAAAGCTGGTACAAAGAATATATGTTACATCATGTTATACTTGACAATGACAGATTCAAAAATTTTGATTATGAATCTCATTGCATGGCTCAAAAGATTAGAAGGGTGATGGCAATGGGGATGAGGCCATTAAATCATATAAAAAAAAAACACAACACAGTTTGGAAATCATCCTCTAATGAGGGTAAGTTTACAGCCAAACTTTTAGCATGATACTTCAATCTACAGCTCAGGTACCAGTGGCTTTCCATCTGCCACACACCATAAATACAAACAAAAGACAATTATTATGTGGAAAGAACATGAAATTTTTGGTGCTATTTACTGCTACACAATCTGTCGTACTACTAAAATTTACAAGTATTTCTGCAGTTAAGTCATATTTCATTTTCACTAGTAAATAGCAAAAAAAAACATAAAACGTATGTTGTTGGAATTGTTTTCCTACAATGATATGCTTTTATTGAATTTCTTGCACAAAGGGACAATTACTGATTCTAAAAGCATCTTGAAAGACATTTTAAAAAACCTCAAATACAGGAAAACTGAACCTAACCTACCATAGCAAATGGGAAAAAACTAACAATACTTGTGCAGATCCTCCCATAGGACAAATGTTTTAAATTTATTTGCCTACCTCTTTTTAAAGCTTAAAATGAGCTTATATCTTTGCTACAACACGTTCTGAGGTTGAGTAGTACCTTTCACACACTAGCTTTTTCAGTTAGCTACTTGATTATCTCATTTATTTTACCATATACTTCCTAACAGGGAAAGCAGGATATTAAGAATAAATCAACCATGTACCAGTATCTATTTTGGAAAGATATTTTATCAGCACAATTATTCTTTAATCAAAAGTACTTTTGAAATCAAAAGTATTTTATTAGGCCTAACTGATGGAGATCTGAAGTATCGTCCTTTGTGAAACAATAATCTAAAAAATGAAGGGATGATTTTAGTCTTCCTTGGAAGCGGGACAACTCTGTATAAATCATTTATTGGAAGTTCCATAAGAGTGAAAATTGTATTATGATTTCCTTGAGTATGATTTTTTTTTTGGAGGGGGGTGCCTGGTGCTCTATAAAAATAATGTTCAAAAAGCAGCAGCTCTTAAAAAATCACGTTTCACTTTTAAACTGTCATAGAACCGTCATTGGACAAACATCTTTTACTTTTGCTACAGACTGAAAAAAGAAAAATGTCAGAACAAGATGATCCCAGTTGCTACATTCTTTTAGAAAGTAGCCCTTTCTTTTCCTCCTTTGAACTTACAAGGCTGAACACTCAGCCTTGTAGTGAGTGACAGCTTAGCTATCCTGGGCTGGAGATGCAACCTTCACCCTCTTTCAACCCTATGTTTCAAAGGTCAGCCAACCTAACTAAGAAATCCCTGCTAGTGATGTATATGATGATGACACCAGTGTTCTTACCAAACGACTGTGGGAATTCAAAGGCTTTAAAAATATAAGACCACACTTAGAGATGAAAATGCCATGAATCATTAAACTATAAAGCATACTCAAGGTAGCAAGTAACTAACCTGTATTTGTACAGGAATGGTAAGGGCTAAAAAAAAAAAAGCACCTCAATGATGGTGCATTTATTTCCTTTGCACTCATCACTCCTATACTTCCATCTGCATTAGGCTGAGTTAAGGAGACACATTAGGCAAAGGAATATAACCTGCTGTGAATGATGAATATATCCATGTCCTTTCAATACCAGACTATGGCATGACATTTTGTCAATGAATTTTTCTGATGTGGAGGACAAGTTATTCCCTGATTGTAAATGCTATGCCTCAATATTTCAGTTTGCCTTTGAAATAATCCAAATGGGATTAGAATTGCATTAGTAATTTAATAAACAAAAACAAAACTGAAAGATGAGGACATAAATTTGCTCAAATTAAGATTTATTGCCTCTACGTATAAAATCACTTGAAGCCTAAACTCATTTGACAGCTAACACAGAGGAAGGATTTTCTTCCCTTAGGTTCAGAAGGATTTGTTTAATGATATTTTAGAAATATAAGTAAATCAGTCAACAAAGAGTATTTCTGTCCTATGATTTTTCATTCTCTTCTCCCTTATACATATTCTAGAAAAAGTGACGATGTAAGGAACATTTCTGTTTTGTATGAAAACCGATTACATACAATCCCCAACATATGGAACCAATTTGAAATATTCAAACCGAAGGGCAGTAGGAAGTGTTTAATATGAATCTGTGCCAGTGTTTTTTCCCCTTAAATCCAATACAGAAACATTTGTGACATTCCTTATTTTCGGACACACTATTCTTCTTTGGTGCAAATTTACACTGAAGTGAGATGATCTCTTTAAAACCCAGAATGTTACAAGATCAAGAAAAAATAAAATATTCTAATTACCTAGATATGTTCTATTTCTCCCTTGTGCAAGTAAGCTTATAGAAAAATTGCATTCCCATGGCTTCTGATCTACTTCTCTCAGAGCACAATACTATGAATCTATCATTTTGTGGCAGCCAGAGGTCACTCCAAGACAAATGTGTAGGCAAAAGCTTTGGGGTAGGGAGAGTAATTCTCAGGAATCTATTTGTCAGTGATGATATGGAATGTCACTTTGTACTAGAGACAAAAAAGCAAAAGTACATAAACAACACCAAATAAAAATGTTAAAATAAACTTTCCATATTTACAGAAAAGGAAAATATGCAATATAGATTATAGTTGACTAGTGAAATGCAATTCCATTTAAAAAAATACCTTGCTCATCGTTCCCCGCCAAATGAACACTATGTTGAAATGAAAAAATATTATTCATTCTACAAAATATAGCAAGATCTCTTTAAGAATAAAAATAGTTACAAAATTAAGCAATATATTCTCAAACAGTAAAGCTATATACCTTAGCAATTTTACACCTGCATGATCAAGGGTTTTTAATTATCAGTTGAAAGTACTAACAACTGAAGGGCCGATGGGGGGGGAGGATTTTCTTTCTTTTACTATCTTATAATTTTGTAACCTTAGTAACTCCATTCCTGGAATGACTGTTTTATTACTGACAACATATACATTTGTAATTTTGTTATTTGTTTGCATTTAAAAATTAGGCTAGATCACATTTCCTATAAACCAGGGAGAAAAGATATAAAATTTGCACATCTCATGGGAAGATTTAATCAAAAGCAGGCTGTTTTATTTTTCAAGAAGTTTCAACCTGCTGATAATTAATTTAAAAGATGTCACCCAATCTCTACTAAGGAAGGCAAAGCTCTGAGATCCAAAGGCAGAACCTATGTTTGTTATTGGTGCCCTTCATTCATGGATCACAACAAAGCTCAAATGTAGCAAACCTTTAACCAAGGCATCAAACCTAGAACACATTAACAGGAGCAAGACTAAAACGTGCAAGGTAAATGGATCGTGCACAATTAGAGGGCCTATCCACATGAAATAGATGCGAACCTAGAATCAAGATGCTGAAAAACAGAGCCAAAAACACGTCGGTGTGAGAAGCATGTTAACAACGTTTCTGTTCTTAGTGTCCTAAATACCAGGTAAAACTGCTCCTATATTCTTCAGCGCTGACACAGGTTATCAATACACACCACGACATTTCCCCTTCCTATTAAAACTTCCCTTTTCCTGGCCGCACTGTGCTTCTCGCCCCTTTGGAGACAGTGACAAAGGCATAGAAAACGTCCCCTTTGTCACCCCCTCCCTTGGCAGCATCTAAAAGACACTGAATGTTGGGCCGACAAGGCACAAGAGCAGGCGACTTAAGGAGGATGAGGTTTGCAGCATCCAGTCATGCCTTTACTGTCCCTTATGCAACAATAAATCATGCTAACCCCAACCTCTCCCTCTGGAAATCATGTGGGCAGCTAAGTTCTTTTTAAACAAACATCCGAAAACACACAGTATAAAGTGCAGCTGTGGCTCCCAAAGTTTGCGTGCGTCTCTGCGTGTCAGTCGGTCTCTGGTTAGCTTCTGTCCCTAGGTCACTTTCTAAAGCTTTCTAAAACGTGGAAGGGGGAGGGAAAAAAAGGGGGGGGGAATGACCAGCGGACATTTCCTCGGTCCTGGCGGGCACTTTTGCTGTCGGCCCACACCGGCTAGCCAAACTCCTTCCCGTCCTAAGTGTCTGGAAAACCCGCCCTTCCCTGGCCTAGCTGTCCCCGGGCAGCCAGCGGTGCTGGATCTCTGTGGCCGGGACCGCTGGGAACTCTAGGGATCAGACCTGGGCTGGGGGGAGGGGTCAGACTGGGACTTCGTTCAGGGGCTGACCACCGAGCAAGCGTCCGCAAGGGTTAGAGGGAGGGAGAGGGTGCAAACCCAGTGAAGCGGAGCATGCCTTCTGCCCCTCCACCCAAGGTGTGATAACTGAGAGGTCAGCTGGCAAAGCTCTTAGAAAGCGCCGCGTCCCCCCTTCCCTTATTTTTGTGCCCCCTCCCCCTAGCCGAGCTTTTAGGCCACGGGGAGCGCACTGGGTCACGATCAGGGGGCACAGCCCCTTCTCTGTCCCCTCCAAACACTCCCCTGCCAAAGGTTGGGCTTGGGTAGAAAAGGGAGGCCGAGAAGGGGGGCGCAGTAGATGCGACACCTGCCGCAGCCGCCCCCCACTTCCCTACCTGCACCCCTCTTTCTCCCCGCTCCGCACAGAGTTGCTGCTGCAAACTTTTTTTGCAGAAGGCAGCGCTGCCGAGCCGGCCTGGGGCGGGAGGAGGCGGCAGAGCAGCGGCCACTAAGAGACCACCGGGCAGGAAAGGGGCAGCTGGGGTCAGGAGGAGAAGGAGCTCTACATGGCACCGACACCTTGGGTGGGAGGGGGTAAGAAGCCGCCGCAGCCTTCAGCAGAGCTCGGGTTGCCCCAGCGCAGTTACCTAAAGCCCGGATTTGCCCGGCCCCCTTTCCCCTCAACCCCCACCCCCACCCCCACCCCCACCCCTTGGGAAAGACAAGCAAAATCGGGAGTCCCGCTCCTCCCCCCTCACCCCCCACCTCTGCTCCCACCCCTTCTCCTCTTCGCCGCTCCCCTTCCCCCTCCCCAGCTCGGGCTCTCGGCTCACCTTTCATCGCTGCAATCACAAAATACATCATTTAAGCCTAGGTGCACGGAGCGCAGGGAGAGCGGATGGTCCGAACGCGGAGCCCCTCTGCCGCTGCCCCTGCCGCCGCCGCTGCCGCCTCTTAGGCTGCTGCCGCCGAGGCCGCCGCCGCCCGAGCTCCAGCAGCAGCTACAGCAGCTGCCCGCCCGCCGCCGAGAGCCATCCCCAACCATATGAGGCTCCATGTGACCGGCTGACATCACGGCCGTCTCTCTGTTTACACCGCGCCCCTTTCGCTCCGGGCCGCCCCGCCCCGCCCTCCCGGGCCAGGTGAGCGCCGCCGGGCTCCCCCTACAGCCCAGCCCTCTGGACCAGGCGGGGAGCCCACCCCCACCCCCTACGCCCCGGTCCAGTGTGCCCCCGCCCCCTCTCCTTGCCCTTCATCTCCTGCCTCCAACCCCCCCCCCCCCGCCTATTCTTTTCTCAAACCATTCCCCCGACCCCCGGTGTCCCGCACCTGTTGCAGAAATATATTTTGCAGGTAACGCATACACACAAGCTGCAAAAGCCATTCTGGTCATCCATTCCAACTTTCCCACCCTGTGGTTGGAAATGCCCTGCCCTGCCCTGCCAATGATGGCTACCTTCCCTCACCCTCTGGGAAGTCTTCAAATACAATCCCCCCCCCCATTTGGAGCCTGGAAGCTGTCTAGTCTTTTGTTAAAACTCCTGGGTGTATCCTGTACCCCCTCCCTCTCCCTCCCCCATTTTTTTTCGACGTGATTCTGGGCGCTGGTGGTCAAAAGAGACTTATTTTCTCAGCTCGGGGGGAGGGGAGGGAGGACGAACTGCAAACAGTAAACTGCTGGATCTAAACGAACGAAAAAGAATATTATTAGCAGAGGGGATGTGCTATTTGTTTTACACAGCAGCGGAGAATTGTAACTCTCCGGACTTTCTCACACCCACTACAGACGTTGGCTGGGGTGAGAACCGCGGACCTTAGCAGACAACCCTCCAGAAGGAACTAATGCTCCAAGATGATCCCGAGTTATTTTACATAACCAAGTATGCAAGACAACTGGTTACTCCTAATAGCCTTGACCAATGCTCTGACCCCAAGATGAAGAATTCAAATACCATTTTCATGTTTTAAAAATGCTACTTAGTGTTTTTCCTTCTGGGAACAATAGCAACAACAAAAAAAATTTAATCTTGTCTTTGTGAAATATAACTAATTTGAAACCAATACTTGAAAAACAAAATAAACCCCAAATCTTATAAGTTGTTATTGTTTCTGCTTATCCTTATGGGGAACTCACATGTAATTATTCTTTAGATGCATTTCTTTACAATGCATTTCAGATGTTATAAACAAAGAGTATGTGCTTTCAGCTTTTAGCAAGTATATGTGTGTGTGTGTGTGTATACATATATATATACAAAACTGAATAGAACATTTTTTTAAATTACAGAAATCAGATCTAAGTACCTGCTGCTTAGCCTTTAAACAATTTCCGATTGTGTTTTCTGTTTGTCCTATATTTCTATTTCCAACTTTCCAGAAAATATTTACTTGCCTTCATTGTAATTAAACAGAGAACACTTGCAGTTTTACTGTATAACAGAAATATAATTTTCCATGATTCATGCCATAATTTCTAACAGATGTATACTATCAACATTATAAAAAGCAAAGATATATAACTTCTACTCATTCTCCATCAAAGTTAAGTCTTTAGAGTTGTTTTTTTTAACCTGGTGTACAAGCCAGGAAATCAGATAAGCTCACTGCATCTTATACAAATCATAGTATTTCAGACAGTCATTCTATTAAGTTAATACTGCTTAAATTTTTCCTTGAAAATAAAAAAAGGAAATTATAAAAGTGTGACACAAAGACATACCCATGTTAATTCAGCTGGACAGCCATAACGAAGTGGACAAGAACTTCAAACTAATCATATTCCCTGTATTGTTTACAATTATGAAATTAACTTACACCACATCACCATGATGCAACCTCATCACAAAATGAAGCAACGTCACTCTATCACACTGACACCACCACACATCACTTCTCCCTTGATTTCTCTTCTGCTTCTGATGGAAAAAAGGGGAGGGAGGGAAGGAAACTCCAGTCTTTTCTTGCAGCAGGTTCCCAGATATAATTTTCTTTCCCCTGGGGCAGTGGGGGAAGGAAGCAGCAGGAGGAGAAATATCAAGGACTTTGTCCCTAGTGGTATTTTTCGATGCCCCTTGCTTCACTGCTCAACAAAGATGTACAGCATCCAGAATTCAGCATTTTAAAAATAACAGACTCAGGATTAAAGTACAGAAATGTTATGTTAAAATACTTACAGTGGCATTGTAAATGATAGCAGACTATGAACTGAAAAGTGATATAATCCATTAGTTCAAGTCTGGCTGTCAGACATCTGACCCCAAGGAAGCTAATAATACTTATCTGTACTTATTTACAGTCAGTTTAAAATGAAATTGGCAATGTAGAATGACACATAACATGCCAGGCAGTTGTAACTATGAGAGACAGAATCAGACATAATTTAAAAATTACATGCCCTGTAATGTTTCCTTGAAATATTTGAGATTCACTCTTTTCCAGGATATTTTCCAGGGAAATATAACGTCTGAACTTGCCTTTTAAAAAAATTATTGCCTCTTCATCTAATATCTAATGGGCAAAATATTTCTAAGTATTTTCTGTTTTTTTTAAATGTGGATGAGATTTGTAAATATATACCAAAGGTATTCATTTTTTAATCCATGTTAAACTTCATTTTAATAAGATGTACTTACAAAATTAGAAATGATAAAAAATTGAGGCTACTCTAAAAATGGCACAAGGCTAAGAAACAAGTGATCTTCTGTGGAAACAAAAGGCCCCAAATAGACTACCAAATTAACAATAGGTATACAAGGACAAGCATCTCCTTCCATTTCTGATAAATGTTGAAAGAAATAAAACATGTAACCCAATGAAAATTTTACTTGATTTACCAAAATATGCTGAACTAATTTTTCTCAGTTCTTATGTAGTTGTTTTCCCATACATCTCTAAAGCAGATGAATAATAATACTTTTTTTTTTACTTATCAGTAATTAAGAGGACTGGGAGTATTTATTTTAGATAGGATTATATCCCAAATTTACACTAGCTCCTAGAATAAAAAAGAAAGCTCACGTAACAGCTCTGAACAAATGTAATCTATCCTGGAGTCCCCCAGAGAAAGCTATAGCTCCACATGATGTCCCTGTATCCTAGGTTTTGCATTTGGATCTATGATTTAGCAAAGAGATGTGTGATTAAAAAAAAATCAACTAAAGAGCTCCAAAGTGTCTTTGAGAAAAGCTTGTCTTATCTCTGCAGGGGTCTAGAGCAGCCTATATTCAGGATATGGACATCTATCGTCATTCTCCACGTCATAGGTTAACAGAAGAAATAATACTTGCCTTTCTAAGAGTAGTTTTGATTTTATACCATAGAGAACCTGAGTCCTTCATGTACCAGATTGAGTAATTCAGTGCTATTGGCAAGAATGGCAGATTGTTGGAACAACATATTAGTCCATAGCCTGACCCTAGCTTATAATGCAAGGGTGATTTCCAGTTTCGTTGATCTGTTTTAAAGCAGGAAGTCTTTGGCTCTGACTGTGGATCTTCCTCTGACCCTAGTTTTCTCTGTCCAGTTCTGGTATGGAAGCTTATTAAATCAATTAATTTATTTCTAGTTTTACAAGAAAGGGATGAGTAAAAGTTTAATGTGGTCCCAGTCAGCTAGACTAAGTTGTCTTTTGACATTGTTTTGTTGATGTACTTACAACACCTTGAGTAGCTGGGACATTCTCAGCAACCTATAGTCAAGACACCTCATCTCTCATATACTACATAAAACCAGGCCAAAAAGGGATTTCATAGAAAACCTAGGAGCTAACAAGAAACATATTTACATTCTGGAAGTTGGACTGTTTCTACTGAGTCACAATGAATCAATGTCTCATAAAAGGAAATTTGTACCTGGAATGACATGTATGATTTCTAGTAACCATAGAGGGTTAGAGCTCTTGGGTTTTATGTGGTAAATATTGAGATGAAGCAAAAATAGATCATTACATCCTAAAATTTTCAAGCTGGAAGCAATTAGAGATCCATTAGAATGTATCCCCTCATTTTTCAGATGAGGAAACTGAGGCCCAGAGAAGGTAAGTGACTAAATCAAGTCATATAGCTTTTTAATGCCAGAGCAAGGACTCAAATCAACATCTTTTGATACCCCATCTGGTGTTCTTTCCACTGCCTAACTGGAACTTTCCATATACCATATTAATAGTGGAAAGAGCATAAAACTTAAGTCAGAAGACCTGGGCTCAGTCCCAGCTTGGCTTACCAACTACTAGGCAATTTACTCATGTTCATTGAGTCTCAGATACTTCATCTCTCTGGAAATGGGGATAATATATCTGCCTTAACTTACTGATATTAATCAATGATCCCCAACCTTTTAAGAATTATAATTCATCCCCCTCCCAACACACACAAGGAAGAGTTGCACAACCTTGTCCTTCCTCCCAAAATATGTGGTTAGGAGGTAAACATATCGATTAGGCTTATCTCACTTGTAACTTTTTTTAAACACAAGATAACCATAGAAATACAGGTCACACAGAATCACTGTGTTTCTGTGATAATAGGACACAACCATTAGGACACATGGGGGGGAGGTTTTTTTTTTAACCTTGACCTGTAATTTCATCAGTGCAGGGAACTGCGCAATATAGAAATTTCCATGCATTGATGAACAGAAACAACTCTTCTGTAATTAGATTTGGAAAATTGCCTAGAGCCCTGAGAGGTGAAGAGACTTCCTCATGGTCACACTGATATTATGTGTTTGGCAGGACTCAGACTCAAGTCTTAATGACTCCAAGGTTGACTATCTATTACACTTGAGCTGTCTCTCTTTGTATAATTATGAAGATATAATTCCATAGAAATCAATTTACTGAGATAGTTTGAGACTCCATAAATGAGGGGAAATTTAGCTCTGTAAATCAGTTTATACAGTATTGCGCTATTCTTCTTGGTTGACTTACAACTAAAAGTCATTAGTATACCTATTCTTTTAATGGGGTATCAATAGTGAAAGATTTGATTAGACGCATGAAATGTCCCAGTCAACCAAACCCTTAGGGCAGGGACACTGTGAATTGTCTTTCACGCGTGTATTGTGAAACAAAGAGAAGCTTTCATTTTGGATCTATCACGATGAGGAAAAGGGGCAAAGTTCATATAAAGGCAGATAAGAGCTTCCTCCACAAAGGAACTAGACTTGCAAAAAAAAAAAAGATGATGGCTTATCCCACCATCAAAGGAGCAGGTACCTGGCTACTTCTATATATACCAAATCAGGAAAAAAAGAGAAACTTAACTAAATCCAGAGAACATCCCCTTGCCTGCCTTTATAAGATACCCACCAGCACTAACAAGAGAATGAAACTCTTTGGTAAAGAATAGATAGTAGCCAATAGTAAATGCTTGATTTTTTAAAAAATGCTTAATTTTTAGTTACCATCATTTTAAATTTCCCCCTTCTTAGGATAACCTTTTTTGCCTCTCCCAATCTGTGCCTATGCCTGTCATCAAGACCAGATGAACACTTAGTTCCTTGGAGAAGCCTTCTCTGATTAATCCCACCCCACTTAATTACTTTCTAATTCTTCTTCCTCTCTTCTCTGGAGTATAGGTTGTCCATTCCAGCACAGATTTGTCATGTTGCTATGTGGTTGTCCTATAGTTCTTTAATTTCTTTATGCCTGATTCTCTTTGCTAGGGAGTAAGTTCCTTCAGGACCTGGACTATGACTTCTACTCCTTTTTAATCCTCCAGTGGTACCTGGTACATTGCTATGCATGTAATATAGACTCCATAAATTAATGCTGAATGAGTAAGTAGGGGGTGGAGGGAAGGAGAATTGGCTGTTTAGGAAATAAATTTCTTTGCAGCTCACCTTCCCAGTGTTATTTTAAGGATTTAAAGCCAGTTTTATATCTTTGAAGTCAAACCACACTTTAAATTAATTTTTGGTTTTTTTTAATCAGTTCTATGATTTCATCAGTGTGGGGAGCTTCTGATGAGGAACTTCCAAAATAACTTAGCATCTCAACAATTTATATAGTCTTAAAAGAGTTGCCTAGCACATCAAGAGATTAAGGGATTTGCCTAGCGTCACATAGTGAACATAGTCAGAGGCAAGCCTTAAACCCAGGTTTTCCTGACTTCGGAGATAAGCTTTCTATCTCCTATGCCATAGTGTTTCCAAATTAAAATTACTAACTCACAGTGATATAGTGCTTTCTTCCATCAAAGTCCTACTTTAAAGTCTAATTGTAGCAAAAAGTGAACCTGGGTTCTCAAAGTATATTCCAGAAGCTCTCACACTGGCAAGCAGGCTTGAAGTATAGATCTGGCAAGAGACAGGTGTTGTTGTCTAAGAGCCAGTTTAGCTAGTCTGGAAAGAAAGACTCATCATCTAAAGTTTGGCCACAAGGTGATGCATTTTTATTCCTATCTTATTCACAGCTAAAGCACAGAAATATGAGATCTGCATTGGTGGAGGGCGTGTGCACATGCATCTCTAAAGTATTGAAATATATCATGATTTTAAGGTTTACAAAGCACTTTTTATCCATTAATCAATCAACAAGCATTCATTAAACCCTTAAATGTTCCAGGCACTATTCTAAGTGCCAGGGATATAAAGAAAAAGCAAGACCAGTCTTTGACTTCAAGTAGCTTACATTCTAATGGGGGAGACAGCATTTACATATGTATAGACATATATAAGAACATGCAGATCACATGAAAAATGAAGTCAAGGTAATTGGGGGGGTAGGTAGTACCCATATTATTATCCTCATCCTAAAGATGAGAAAACTGAGGCTCAAAGTCATTAAGTGACTTACCCATGTTTATATTGGAAACATCAGAGCTAGAATTAATATTGATGTCACCTCACTCCAAGTCCAATTTTATTTAGCCTAAAACCATGCTGTTTCATGTCATGGAAGAAGAAGCCAAGTAGAGATGGATGTTTTGTGGTTTTTTTTTAACCAGGGACTTAAAATATATAAGGAACATTTCTGGACAAATGGTTCACTTAAAAAATCATCTGACCTATTTCAGGTTCTGTGAGAGTATCTTTATTGACAAAGATGTTCATGATTCATTTAATCAACATTCCATCTTAAAAACACTATTTCAAATAATGGAAAAAGGTAGGCATTTGTAGATGCTTTCCCTCATTTTCATTACTTGTAATTAAGAACCATAAAGTAATAGATTTCTCTCAGATAATTCAAGTCAGTTCTCAGTGCTCCAAGGACAAAAGGAAAAATTATTTTTTTTTTGCAGGGAATATATGTTGGTGCTCATTCAAGTAAACTAATCAATTATTCTGTGATTTGTAATACTCTTTATGAATATTGACATTTCAGTCAGTTGTGCTATATGTCAATAGTGGTTTTAATGTTCACATTTAAGCTAAAGCTAGCTTACAGAATGAGATTCATCTAAGTTGACACTGTCTGATCAGAAGTCTGTTTGCTACTCCCAGAAGCAGCTTTATATTATTTATGTGTGACACTACATTAAAATAAGATTCATGTGAAAACTAAAACAATGATGTTGTGTTTGTGTTTTGATCAAAATTCCAGTTTCTGTACATTTTTTTAGGTTCATTTTTTTTTGTACAACATAAAGACTCCTTTCTTGAACTAAGGACTATTTCTATCACATGAAAGATGGAAAGAAATTGAGTCAAATCTTCCACTACATAATCTCAAAACCCAGCAATGGACTTTTGCTATCTATAGAAAATCTAGAACTCAACAATGAGCTCTAGAAAAAAGAATGAATTTTCCAAAATTAATACATTTTATGTAGACAAGACCAAGGTTTCATAAATGTTAAAACAGCTTATGTTTCCTTATGTTTGATGCTGCTCAATATTTTGGAATTAATTGGCAAACTTCTTTATAGCTTAAAAATTATGGCTCTAATGAAATTCAGGCAAGTATGCAAGAAATTTTATCACCAGCTTCTGCAATTTAGCAGGATTAGCATGTGTAATTATGAATTATTGCACAATGTAATGAATTAATTACTTGCTAATGGAGAAACATACTATACATAGCTGCAATTATCCTATTTGAAAGAAATGCTTCCATTTGTGTATTTAAGAAACCACTTGATGTACAATAAATTAACTCTTAAGAGTTGCAAAATTCTAAAACATTTTTTAAAACTCTTAGTGAATTTCTGGCTATAAACAGAAAATGAAACATCAATGCTAAAATTTCACATGAACACCAAGTGCATCTACAGGAAAATGTAGGGAGTACTTAGAACATATTTCATACTTTTCCATGGAACTATCCAGGATTTTGATATTTTTTCCTCCATATTTTATAAATTTTACCCATGATGCCATTTTCATATAACACAATCTTGGCAATATAGATGAATGCCATATTCTTTTGGTTCATCTCCCTTAATATCCTAACAAATTACTGATAACCTCATAATACTTGGCATTGATAAAACCAAGTCTTCAGTGCATGTTTTAGTTATTTTATATTTATTGAAAATCCATAATATATACACAGTGCTACATAAAAACACAGTAGCTAATCTGATGATGATGTTGATAATTGTTATCAACTTTTGAATTCATCAGTATAGGAAACTCACCAATATGGAAAATTTCCTCCACTGATGTAAAGAAACGACTCCTATTGTAACTTAATCTGCTTAGAAAGTTGCCTGGGACATTGAGAGGAGAAGTAGCTTGTCTGTAGCCTCACAGCCAATATGTGCCAGAGATCACAGGTCTGCCTCTTAGTCTTGAGATATTGACACAACACACAAAATTTTGCCACGGAGAATACATTTTTAAATTTTATAATTAAACTGAATGAAGTTGAAGTGTTTATTTAGTGAGGCAGTTTAGGAATTGGGTTTACTATTCAAAAGCTATTAGTTTGCATAATTTGTTGTAAAGGTGACTATTTCTATAAGAGACACAAAAAGTCCAATTTCCCCTGTGTTCAGGATGCTTATGTACATGTATTATGGAGCAGAGTTTTTGTAAAGCAGAATACAGTGGTGATTTGATTTACAGCACCTTCGCATCTTTCAAGATGACATAAATCAATTGGCACAACTTTTACAAGAGGGGGGAGTAGATGGATGCCAATCACAGAGCTGGAAGGGACTTCAGAAGGTCTTGTGGTCCAAACAGGTGAATTCTAAACCATCCCAAACAGATGTTTGCCCATCATTAGATAATTACATAGATAAGCAGGAAATGTTGGTTTTGATTTTTTTTTATACTAGTAAAAGGTCAAGTTGCATTTCACTGGGCGATTTAAGTCAAATGGACGTCCTCATGATTAATGCATAAATTAGAAATAGTATAGTTTGGAGTTTTCAAAATCTGTAAAAAAGGCCAGCAAGGACTGTTTCTCATTACTATGTTAGAAATAAGCTTTACCAAGCAAAAAAAAAAGACAAAAAAAGGAAATATATTTTACATGTCTGCAGCAACCCCTGCTGAACTCTACTGTAACATCAATTACTGTCCATGTCGATTTGCACTAATAGTATTAGGTAGACTTTGAATAAAAGAAAAATGTATCCTATGTTCTCAACTTTACTGATGCTTTCTGAGATTGATGTTTCAAGTCAGAAGAATTTAGTTACTACCTCATTGTTTGCTAATGATAGGATACATCCACGATGAAGAAAATAGTATTATATTAATATGTGATATTAATATTAATGGTATAATTGAGGCAGCTAGGTGGCTAAGTGGATAGAGCAGTGGGCCTGGAGTCAGGAAGACTTAAGTTCAAATCTAGACTCAGGCACATTCTAGTTATGTGATCTTGGGTAAGTCACTTAACCGCAGTTTGCCTCAGTGTCCTCATCTGTAAAAATGGGGATAATAATAAAACCTAACTCCCAGGGTTGCTGAGGATCAAATAAGATGATGTTTGTAGAGTGCTTAGCAGAGTTTGCCTCAGTGTCCTCATCTGTAAAAATGGGGATAATAATAAAACCTAACTCCCAGGGTTGCTGAGGATCAAATAAGATGATGTTTGTAGAGTGCTTAGCAGAGTGTCTAGCACATTTGTCACTGTTTAGTCATTTTTCAGTTGTTCCTGACTGTTCATGACCCCATTTGGGGTTTTCTTGACAGAGACACTGGAGTGGTTTGGCATTTCCTTCTCTAACTCATTTTACAGATGAGGAAACTGAAGCTAACAGGGTTAAGTGATTTGCCCACACAGCTAGTAAATGTCTGAGGCTGGATTTTAACTCAGGTCTTCCTGACTACAGGCCCAGCACTCTTTCCACTGAGCCACCTAGCTGCCCATGACTGGCACATAGTAGGGCTTATATAGATGCTAGCTATTACTATTCATCGTTATTACAAATAATAATAGCTGACATTTACAAGGCACATAAGATTTGCAGAGCATTAGATGGACACATGCTTAAGACACAGGTCCCATAGACATTGTTGTGAAGTGAAAATTGTGCCAAATGTGGACTCAGAAGGCACAGCCTTGAGCCATGTGAGACCTGTGTAACCCTGGAAAAGTCACTAGTCCTCTCTGGGCCTCAGTTTCCTCCTCTGGAAGGGTTAGAATAAATGATATCTAAAGACACTTCCAACTCTACAATTATCATCCCTATTTTACAGATGGAGAAGTTAGGTCTCAGAGAAGTTAAATGACTTGCCACGGTCACAAAACCAAGATATGTCACATGTGGGATTTGAATCCACGTTCAGCAAAGTGGCATAGTAGATGGAGTGCTGGGGACTGCAGTCAGGAAGACTTGAAGTCAAATCTTGCCTCAGACACTTACGAGCTGTTTGATCCTGGGCAGGTCACTTACTTGCTCTCTGCCTCAGTTTCCTCAACTACAAAACGGGGACAATAATAGCACCTGCATCCCAGGTTTGTTGTAAAGATCAAATGAGGTAATATTTGTAAAAAAAAAAATGCTTAGCACAGTGCCTGGTACATAGTAAGCACCTAATAAATGCATGATCCTTCCTTCCCTCCCTCCCTCTATTCCTTCTTCCCTTTCTTCTTTCTAACTTCAGTTCCTTCACTCCATTACATCATTGCTGCCTCTCAATCTGATTCATAAACCAACAAACAAATGAGCAAAGCTCATCCAAACACCCAAATATTCAGTCTACAAGGCACCAGATGTAGCAACTAGCTAGATGCTGGCCCTGTGTAGACTAAATATCCTAAATGATTGCCTTTTATCCAGAGGGTTCGGTCTTCTGTCTATGGCTTAAGCATTTCAGAAGGAAACAAATACTCTAAATATAAAAGGATTGACTCTTTACCTAATTAAAAAATATTTTCGGAACATTATCATCCTAAAATGACATATTTTGAGTTTATCTCTTGTGGAAACAAGACTGTACTCTCCTAAGAACTCCAAGAAAAAAAAATGATGAAGGAGACCATAGTTACTGTCCGAAACCCCTTCTTCAGATGATATCTATTTGCAGCTTGTAAGGTTTCAAGGCAACATAAAGTCCAATGATACCTCTAACAAGGATTTTAACCCCCAGAATGTAAATAAGACCAAAAGAGCAGTCCAAATGTTAAAATGCAACAATAACAAATAAACCTACATAAACAATTACATTGTTACCATGCATTAAATCTATACATTTTCCTTTGTCTAATTTTGATGATCAGATAAAATAAAGTGACAAGATTGAAGGTTATTAGTTTTTAAATAAAATTAGTCTAAAATACGATTCTCTGGCACGGCAAACTAATTATTTAAGAGTATTGTTCTTCTTACAATTATCAAGATTCAAAAAAGGACAGTCACATAATACAACCTTCTGGAAGCACTCATGAAGGGGGAGAGGGGAAAGGAGAAATGAGGAAAGAATGTGAGTTAAAGGTAATGAATTCGAATATAAGGCAGAAGACAGGTAAAAGGTCATGTGGAGTGAATGATCTATTACTATAAAACCTATGTTGTTTCCTAATTCCTATTTATATTGTTTGGAGGCCATAATTTCTTTTTTTGACTAAGAAGTCAAGTAAAACAGCTACAGAATTTTGGCACTATTCTTATAAAGAAGTAAATTGAACTAAATTCAGTTAACCATACTCATTTTAAACTTATGATTAAAAAAAACACCAAAAATCCAAACCTTTGTAGACCCCCTTCATTTTTCTGCACAGAGGCACCTGCCAACTGTCTTTCATGGAAGTACATCTCTTTTGATTATTTCGAAACTACTTTTAATGCTCTTTGACAGGGCTACTGAGTGACACGTCAGGAAATAGGAAAACATTATAACACTACTTCCCTACATCCCTTTTCAGACCATGAAATATGAGCCAGGTCTAATAGAGTCAAGGTTAATTTAAAACCTTATTAATCTTCACTTTAAGGTTTTTGGCTTTAACTTGGGAGATGCTTCTAACACATGGCAGTTCTTCTCTGACTTATAGCAACATTTAGGTCTGTGACAGAAATGTCTGCTTCCTCCTGTGTTTATTATATGTGAATTCCTTGGTCCACAAAATGGCCACATTATGAAGTTGTGCTGTCTTTGGAAGGGCAGACCAAATCTGTTTATAATAATCACAGCTGACATTTATGCAATGCTATATAATTTTTAAAGCTCTTTTCATACATCATCTCATTTGATCCTCACAACAATCCTGTGTGGTAGGTGCTATTATTATCCCCATATTACAGAGGATGGAACTGAGGTTCAGAATGGTTAAGCACCCAGAGTTACACAGGTAGAAAATCTGTGAGGTAGGATTTTATCCCAGGTCTTTCTGACTCCAAATTTATTACTCTATCCCTCTGCAACACTGTCCCTCTTTAAATTTCACTAATAAATCATGATTCAATTGTTGTTGTTGCTGTTATGTGTGTGTGTGTGTGTATGTGTGTGTGTGTGTAATTTTGTTAATGAAAAAGAAAAGAGTAAAAAGGTATCATAGGATCATAGAGGAATAGATGGAAGAAATCTTAGAGGCTACTGAGTCCATTTTACAGATGAAGAAACTAAGGAATACAGAGGTTAAGTTATTTGCCTATGGTCAAACAGCTAGTAAATGTTTGAGGGAGCATTTGAATCCAGATCTTTCTGACTGGGAAGTCTGGTATTCTAGAATAGGGCTTCTTAAACTTTTTCTACTCGTAATCCCTTTTCACCTGAGAAATTTTTACACAACCCTGGGTACATAGATATATAAAATAGGTATACAAATCAAACATTAACTGATAATAGATCATAAATAAATTTATTTTAAAACAATTCTTTGGTATACACATAGTTTTACCACTTATTAATGACAAAAGTAAATTTGTATACTAATAAGATGGATGTGCTTCTTGGCAGAATATTTGATACTGCAAGATGTAGAGCATCTTCAAACTTTTTCAAAGTTAATCAATATTTTGATTTTATAATTGTCAATGCTGAGAACACTGCTTTGCATAAATACATAGTACAAAATGGCAGGAGTATGTTTAGGGCCATTTCAGAAATTGTTGGAAATTCTGTCCTAATCCCAAGTCAAAATTCACTTAATGATTTTGTACGCACAGTAAAAACACTGTAATTCATAACATACAATAGTCTCGAATCTGAGCCAAGGTGTTTCTGGCAGTGTTCATTAGTGTTGCGTGATATGATGGGCATGCGCAGTGCGAAGTGTGCATGCTGTATGTTCAGAACCAAGACTGTAGTGAAGTGGCATGATGCAACATGGGCAACTGCTGCCAGAAACACCTCAGCTTCATTACGCATTTGATTTTGAATTAATTTTTGGTCATTGTGCATTCAGAAACCTTTTATTCTTGCCAAAATTTTTCGTGACCTCCACATTCAGTTACGTGATCCCATCTGGGGTTGTGACCTATAGTTTAAGAAGCACTGCTCTAGAAATTCCCTCACCTGCTTTTCTTCCATGCCTCTTTCATAGCTTGGGGTGGGGGTAGGGGACCTATATCTTCTAGAAGTAGAGCATAAGCTCTGGCAAGGCTGACCAAGCTGGAAAGCTCTCAGGTATGACCATAGGACTGTGTATGTGTCCCTGAGGACCAACCTGGCTAAGTTCAGAGAGGCTCAAAACCAGAAGGCTGATGCTTAGGAATTCTTATGGTCACAGAAACTTATAGAACCTCTTACTAAGGTGTGAGGTGACTTTGCCCACACCAATTAAGTCACAGATCTTTCTGAGCAGCCAAGTATTGAAAAAATAGGAACCTGAGGCACTTGATAATTCTATGAATCTTAGCAAGAAGTTCAATTTACACATGATATATTCATGAGTAATTTTTACAAGACATTCCAGTTAGTTGATCAACCAACATTTATCATGGGCCTTGCGTATGTGACACACCAGGAAGAAATGTTGAAGATAAAAATTCTGCTCTTAGATACTGTATAAACAAGTAGAAGCTATGTTTTCATGGATACAACAGAAAGGAGGCTATTTTAAAATCAACAAATGGAATAAGTATACAGATATAATACTAAAATAGAGCTGTTATTATAGAAAGATGGACTATGACTGTAGTAGTAATAATAATAATAGCTAACATTACTATGTGCCAGGTACTGTGCTAAGTGCTTTATACTTAGTATCTCATTTGATCTGCACAGAAACCCTGGGAGATAGGTGCTATTATTATTTTCATTTTGTAGATAAGGAAACTAAGACAAACAGAAGTGAAGTGACATGCCCAGGGTCACACAGCTAGTAAGTGTCTGAGGCCAAATTTGAACTCAGCTCAGCTCTTCCTGACTCCAGACCTAGAGCTTTATCCACTATGCCACCTAACTGCACCACGTAACATGTAACATATGTAACATGTCATACATACAGAAGCCACTTCTCTGGCGACCTCAAACTCTTAGAACAAAGCCAAAGGCTATGGAAAAACAAATAAAACATAACAAAGCCCAAGATAGCCTGGCTAATGACCACAAAGTCCATATTTTCCTCACTATGGCCTCATTCTGAGACACAGTATCAGCAATGATTCCAGTGTTACCAGCTCATGGCAGGTGGTTGGTCAACAAATATTTATTAAGTGCTTATTATGTACCAAGCACTGTGCAAAGTGATAGTGATACAAATAAAGGGGAAAAAAAACCAGTCCTTACCCTCAAGGTTAGTTATATAATGTTATATTCTAACATTAGGTGCATCAAATGAGAAGGGATAGGGAAATGCTAGTGGTGATTAATAAAAGTAACTGTTGACAAAGAAGGAAAGAACAGTGATATTGTAAAAAGAACACTGAATTTGGTACTGGAAGACCCGGGTTTAAATCTTGACTTTGTGTGTAACCTCTCTAGACTTCTCCTCATTGTAAAATGAAGGAGTTGAATTAAAGGATTTCTAAATACAATGGTCCTATGAGGGAAAATCAGAAAGGCGATAAGGAAGAAAAAAGGACAAATGAACTGATAAATCGCATCAGTTTGAAGCCATTTAATGAAGGTTAAATGAGTTTCTGAAGTTTTCAGTGTATTTGCAGCAGAGTACAAAAATTCATGATGATGGAATCATTAATAACATGAATTTGAACTAAATTTTGCTTGGATTCTGTTTAAGAGGACAGGGAAGTCCATAACATATTTTAGAAAGATTTTCATTCAAAGCAATCAAAGTATTTTTGTCCTTAAAAAGATATGATTCAGTTATCTGGAAAATCTGGGTAAGAAGGTGTTATCTAAGAATGGGATTGGAACTTCTAGAAGACAGATTAAAATATAGGAATGGGAAAACCAGCTCCTGGCCAGGGATGGAGTATATTTAAAGTGAGTTAGTAAAAATTTATTTATCTGGAGCTTCACAAATCTTTTAAAAGAGCTTTAAACTGAAAAGGAAGCATGAGGGTAAACTACATACACACACACACACAACACATATATCTACATAGACATATAGTTTATAAATCCATTAACCTAGATACCATAAAGTATAGCTACAGTGTAATAAGAGAGATAAAGTGATCGAGGCACACAGAAGTTCAAAGGAGACAAGAAAAGGAGCCAACAAATCCATTGCTGCAGATGTGCCTGCACATAAATTCACAAAGCATGGATAACAAGCATGATGAAGTAGATGTCCTAGACCGAGGAAACAGGTGTGACTTCAGTAGCATCACTTAGATTTAGTTGGATGAGGTGCACAACTGAAATATGGTTCTAGATAGGTATACTTATTTAAAAGAAACAGGCTAAATAAAAGGTGTGGTGGTGGTGGTAATGGGAACTGGTGGAGGATGGGGGTGAAGAGTAGCATTGCCCTGTGCATTTGGAAGCTATTCTTATGTATGTAAGGAATATCCAAGAATTCTGTAGAGGGGAGGAGGAAGGGGGAATCACAGTAGAGAGCATTTAGATGAAAATCAACAGAGGCAAAAATAGCAGTAATCATGATCGTCAAAATATATCGTAGACCACTTTCATATAGAAAGGAAATAAGGTAGTCAGGAAATAGACCACAAACCTGGCACAGATACATGATATGTAAGGGAATAAAGCTTTTCCAAAAGCAGAGTAGCTAATGATTCCTAGAATAGCCTTAATGATTGTTTCATCCTCCAAAAAGTAGAGAAACCAATAAGAAGAAAATCTATTTTGGATGTTATTCTAAACAATAAGAAGACTTTACTTGCTGGAATAGAAATGATAACATTCTTGTGGAGAAGTCACTAATTCATCTGAGAATTTGTGACAGAAGAGAGGAAAGCCATGAATAGTCAGATATTCCCTCTAGATTTTGGGAGATCAGTTTTCAATGAGTTCAGAAAAAGGATAGGTAGATACTCTGGACTAAAATTCAACAGAAAAAATCGGCCCAAGAAGGATGGGAAGCTCTCAGGAATGAAACTTTGAAGATAACAAAGAGAAACAATTCCTGAGAAAATGAAAAATTGAAATTGTTCAAAGAGATAGATGAGGGTGCACTGGGAACTCCTCAACATAGATCTTTAAAAGATGTAGAGGGAAGATGGAAAGAAGGGCAAACAATAGAAGGTCAATGTGAAATCATGCTGTGGGCCTATCAGAAGAGGTTCAGGAGCACTAATGCTTAGAATAAGCTATGTTTAGCAAAGAAGGGTAAGTATAAAGAAAAGAATTAGGTTTTTTGTTTTTGTTTTTGTTTTTTTGCTAACCTGGGGAAAAGAGGAAGATCAAAGAAGACAAAAAACTGCTTTTTGAGGTAGGTGTGATGATGATGATAACCGATGATACAGAGAAGGCAGAGATACTCAGCTGTTACATTGCTCCTGTTTTCTTTGCTGAGGAGAATGCTCTATGGACTGAGAAGGGTCAGAAAAAAGGGCTAATAGGAAATTCAGCCCAAAGGTTAGCAAGGGCATAGTTAAAGGGGTACCTAGAACTAGCCTTGATAAGCTTTTGTTATCTGGCCCAGGAAAACGTCATATTTGGGTACTGAAAGAAGGGTTGAAGCTGGGATATCTGAGGCATTGTCAGAGAGCTTTGAAAGCCAATGGCAAATGGGACAGGTACTATAGGACTGGAAAAGGGCAAATGTTTTCCTGATTTTTTTAAGGGAACCAATGGATCCTGCAAAGTACAGGCAAATGAACTTGACTTTGATTCCTGGCAAAATTCTAAAACAATATTTAAGAGATGGTTAATGGCTTCATCAAGAACAGGTCATACCAGATTAACCTCATTTCTTTTAATGGCAGGGTTACTAAACTGGGAGATTGGGAAATGTTTTAGCAGTATTTCACTGAGATTTCAGCAAAACATTTGATAAAGTCTTTCATGCTCTTATTGTGGAAAAGATTGAGAGATATGTATGGGCTAGATGATAATAGCATTAAATGGATTTTAACTGATTGAATGGCCAGACCCAAATGGTAGTCATTGATGATCTGAAGTCTCCAATGGAGTGCCCTAGGGGTTGGTGCTTAGACCTGTACTATTTAACATTTTTTAATGTATTACTTGACTAACCATACTGTAGATGGAATGCAAATCACATTAGCAGATGACATAAATCTACCATGGATAGCTAACATATTAGATGCCAGGGTAAGGATTTTTGAAACCTTGATAGACTAGAACATTGGGCCAAGTAAGATGAAATTTAATAAGGATATTTTATTTTTTCAGATATATTTATTATTTTATTGATCTATTTCATACTTTCCTTCCAAAGAATCAAAATGCCATGCAAGGAATTTTTGAATTTTCAGCAATCAGTATCCCCAAACAAAGATATTTTATTTTTAAAAATCAGTTAAAGAAGTTCAAGATGGGGGTGGAATGGTTAAATAGTGCTTAGTCAAAATAAGATATGTAGGTTTTAGAAGACTGAAAACTCAACATGAGTCAATAAGAAAGCAGACAGGAAAGTAATAGCAGTCTTAGGCTACAGTGTTTAGTAATAAAAAGTGAGTTCCACTCTATTCCACTCTAGTCAGAAAACCTCTGGAGTACTGTGTGCAATTCTGGGCATTATATTTTAAGAAACATGTTGATAAGCTGGATAGGAGAAGACAACCAGGATGGGGACTGACCTCAAGTTCATACTATGTAAAGATTGGTTGAAGTAACTGAGGATGTTAAGCCGGAAGAAGAGAAAACTCAGGGGAAACCTGATAGCTATCTCCAAGTAATTGAAAAGCTATCTTGTGGAAGAGGGATTAGATGTTCTCTGCTTGGTCTCAGAGAGTCCCAAGTGGCAGAAGTGTAAAAAATTGGTGAAAGTTACAAAAAACAAATTTAGGCTTTGGGTAAAGAAAAAAAAATCCCTAGTCATCCAAAAGTTGAATAGAATGCCTAAGAATGTAGTTCCTTCTCTCCTGAGGTCTTTAAGCAAAGGCTGGATGACCAATTGTTAGGTATGTTGTAGAGGGGATTGATTTTCAGGAATAGATTTGAGTGGAAGGTCCCTGCTGTCCCTTCCAATCTCAATTTTTGTGATTCAGTGAGTTCTAACATAAAGACTTTCCCCATTACAACATAATACACTGACCTGTTCACTTTTTTAAAAACTGAATTTCTGTATAGATTTTTGCTGAAATTAAATGACATAGTCTGGGGCTTGGAAAATTTTTTTTAATATACAGCTATTTTAACTGTAATGTTATCTGCATAATGGAATTTGACCTCTTGGCAGAGTAGGGAGTGAAAAAAGTTTAAAGTCCTTTGAGATGAGTTACTTGGCAAATATAAGAAGTCTAGGAGTAACTGACATTGTTTCCAACCTGACATAATAAAATGACAAATTTGAAGAAACCTGCTTAATGGTCATCACAGTTTAAGGGAATTTCCCCCCCTGAAATGGATGCCAACTTATTTCCAGGGCAGCTGCAAATCACCGGTGCAACCTGGTTAATTTAGTCAGAGTTATAGAAATCGTTGCCTCTGGACTTGCTGAGGCAGAAAGGTACTGCACTAATTCTGCCATGGCAGGTATACGAAGGTCCCAAAGTGAATTGTGCAAGCTTCCGTGCGTCCTTCTGATCAGAGGACCTCTGCTGTGCAATATCCCAGGGCAGTGTATTAAGTGGCAAAAGCAGTTTTGGCTTCCAGCCATTTTCAGCCCCTCTATGTCACCCGGGCTGGAGAAGAAATCTTTTTTTTTTTTTCCCCCCTCAGAAGAAAACCATCATGGCACCTGTAATTAACACACACTGTATGTTTCCTCATGCTTGATAAAAAACTTATATCCCTTATTCTGTGGCAACTTATATTCTAAAGAACTTAAGTTACCAAACAAAAGAAATTTCCTATGGAACAGCAGTAGTAGAAGGAGAAGCTGTGAGCCTCCCCTTATATTCTTATACCTGATCTTCCTCACTAATGTTGTCTTCCATTCTGTTCACACACTTTTTATATTGTCTACTTATTCTTGTCATGGAGGATAATTTACAAGGCCCTTCAACAATGCTTTACACTAATGAATCACCAAGCATTTTGCAGTTTTTAATGAATTGGGCCTCACAGCAACCTGTGAAAAACTCTGATTTGCATGACACAATATAAAAATATATCACACAAGTCAGGTGGTCCTTCCAGCCACTAGTGTTCTGTCTGACAGAGCTGGAAGGGGCTTTGGGTGACAACATCCTGGAAAAGGTACCTGCTGAACTGCTTTCACTTTAAGGACTTATTTATATCAGAACAACAGTGCATAAAGAAATATTTCTGTGCACCTCTTTCCTTTCCTTGGATACATGGGTGACCATGGGTGCAGAACGCTGAATACTCTTTCGGACATTGTAGGTGTGTTGCTTGGCTCTGCTTAACTGTTTACTTTGTTACAAGAAGGCTGGGTTGGGGTGTGTATGGGTGGGGTTAGGGATGAATATCCATAAATTACTATGATGTAAGAAATAAAACAGAAGTACGTTTACTTATACCAAAATTAATTTTCTTTTTTTTTTTTACAAAATTAATTTTCAACAGAAATTATCAGGTCTACTTGATAACTCCAATTTTTCTTTTTTATTCTTCAATCCTCAGACTGTTTATAACCGCGAGGTTGTTCCTGACGCAGGGAAACTGCTTAGGAGGCAAGTCTACTATCTCACAAGCCACTATCTATATCTCTTCCAGTGGCACTGAATACTCCATTAAGCTGCAATACAATGGAAGTAGCCCTGTGCTGTTTTATTTTACTATTTTATTTACTTTTATGAATGATTTTGACAAGAGTCTCTAAAAATGTCAACATATACCTTGAGACTGAGTGATTTCAAAAGAATGAAGGACAGAGAGGAGGACAGTGAAAAGTATATTTAGCCTCTTAAGATGCATTTATAGCTTTTCAGTCACTTAAAAATTGTCTTAATCTCTTGTTTGGTGGAGGAAGGGAATGATCATTTTATTTTACAACATAAAATGATGATGTAATTTTATTGAATTTACCCATTAAAACACAATGAATTCTTTAAAAAACTATTAAATATATCCATTGTAGTTCATGTATTCTGCAGTTGTGTTCTTGGCTTAAAAATCTCTTGATTTGTTTAATAGATCAAGAAATAAAAGGAGCCAAAGGTTTATAGACTATTCAAAAACCTCATTACCTCATTAATACTTTCAAGAAGAAAGTTAGAATCTATTGAATGTGGCAAACATAAAACACTATTAAAAAAAAAGGAATTGATATCTTAACACACAGGAAATGACTGGTTACTGACCCAGAAATCATTTCAGAGTCAGTTGTCCGTGGGCAGTTGGGTCATTGGGTAGTTAGAACAAAAGTCAACGTAGATACCAAATTAAAAGGAAAAAAAATGTGAGAAAACATGACATGCAGTCCTACTAGCTCCAGTCAGATGTGTTTAAACAGATCATTGGCTCTGTTAAAATGGAAATGGACAAAACTAAGGACATCGACTTTGTCATCATTCATTAGAAAAGATAAGCAAGAATGCCAAAAGAGTTAATAAGCTGCGCCTGCCAGTAGCCACGTGATCACCTTGCTCAGTGGAAAACCACAGAGAGCAACCAACCTTTTTAGAGCATAAACTCATCTTCTAAATATTACAGAGGAGAGTGACAGAAGACTGATGGTACTATCAGCTCACAAATGAGTGAAAAACTGTTGAGGGAAAAAAAATAAGCCTATAAAGAACTTGGTATCAAATTCAATTCAGTCATATCATTCTGAGAGCCCCTACAAATGGAATGCAAATAGACATGAAATCCAATAGTATTTCTACAGTGATCTTGTCCCAGCAAAGAAGACAGTGCCACCAACACATCTGGAATCTATACTTTCAATATCAGATTAGCTTTGTAAGGATATAGAAATGGAATTTAAGATGAAATTGGGAAAAGTAGCCAGAATTGACCAAATACAGAGTACCGACAATTTTAAAGCTATTTGTTGATATTTGGGCAATAGAACTGGAGGTGGGAAGCATATTAACGATTATTTATTCCAATCCTCTCATTTCACAGATGAGGAAATTAAGCAATTTTTGAGATATCTTAAAAGGACAAAAAAATCACAGATGGCACTTAAAAAAAGCTATTTGAGGAAGAAATCAACACTATCAACCTGTATGCTTACTTCAGCATTTCAGTAAGTCTTTAAGAGAAGAGGTCTATGCATGCTTAGAGGGATTTTTTTTTTTTGGTGAGATGATAAGGGTTAAGTGACTTGCCCAGGGTCACACAGCTAGTAAGTGTTAAGTGTCTGAGGCTGGATTTGAGCTCAGGTCCTCCTGACTCGAAGGCACTGCACCACCTAGCTGCCCCTGAAACTTTTGAAGATAGGTTTCCAAAGCAGTTTATATATTCACAGTGACACAACTAACTGAGGAACAGAGAATATAAGATTCTGCTGTGTTTCTGGCTGATTGCAAAAATGCCATTTCAATTTGTAGGACAAAATATAGCCTTAGATGGTCTCTTGAAGCAACATATTTCCATATGTAAACATTAAAATCAGATTATGATTCTATGACAGTGAGGGCCATAGAAATAATGACTTGATAATCTGCTCAGTCTCAACATTAAGTAAGGCATAGAATAAGGAGATGTGCTCACACAAAGAAATAGAAAAAGGAATCCCTGTATATAGTGAAATTTTGTAAATAATTCTATTCACAGATGACATTGTGCTAACAGCACTGAGACAGAACAGTTCTCATAGGTATTCAAAAGAGTTTTACCTAATTATCCATATTGCAAAAACAACAATAACAACAAAAATGAAAAACACCCAATACCCAGATTTGTTACACACAATTGAATTGGGAGCCCACTGAGTTGGTCTATATACATATTTTTGAAAGGCAGCAAAAGCGATGAGTGAACTAGGCTAAAAAGCTAATTTAAAAAATTGGGCCAGCTTGCATTTGCAGCCTCTATCCTGCTTTCAATGATTTCAAGCTCACTGTTGTGGCTAATGGCCGAGAAAAAATAAATAAATAAAAACTACTGCCTTTGTTCTCACCAGGATGCTTTATGACCATAAACAACAGAACACCACAGTATCAGAAAATTCAAAACTGTAGGTGAAAGGGGCATGACGAGTATAAGTAGACTGCCAGATTGCCATTGACTTGCACCTGAAAATTGTTGCGAAGGATGTGTATGATTAGACAAAAAGGTGGCCCAGACACATAATAAGCATGAGCGATAGCAGATGTTCAGCTCAAGTATTACACTATTATCCATGAAATACTTTAAAAACCAGAGAAAGTCCTGCAGTAGATTAAGTGAACCAACTGTTGAAGATCTGTAGAAAGAAGTGGGCAAGAATAAAAAGGCCTGGAGAGGAATGCAATCTCTACTAGGGCAGGGAATACCTATGCCAGTGAAATGTTATAACCAACAAAGTACCTAAAGATTTTATAAGAATTGGAGTTAGGACCTTTTGAATAATATTTCCATTCACATAAATATATCCACTTAAACTAAAAAATGTTGGAGGAGAGGTTTAGACTGTGATTTCATTAGTGTGGGAAAATCTTGGTGTGAATTCCTTTTGTTAACATAATTTGAAAACTTGTTTTTAACATATAGTCTTAGACACCCAGGGAACCTCTGGCTAAGTGACTTGCCCAGGGTGAGTATATGTCAGAGGCTGGACTTTAACCCAGGTCTTCCTGACTCTGAGGCTGCCCCCCCCCCATCTCCTATGCTATGCTGTCTCTTGAAGTAACATTAAAATATTTTCGCAGGGCTTTACAAGAAAAAACCCAGTAATTTTTAAATTAAATAGAAAATAGAAAGTCACAGGAAGAGATGCTGGCCAATCCAGCAATAAAATCCTCAAGGCTTTATTCCTATGTGATATTCTATCTCTTAGATCATTGCTCTAGGAGTAGCCAATAAATATTTTCCTGTGAAGAAATCAGAAAGATGAAAATGAGGCGAGCTACTATCCATTATTTGAAATGATCAGAAATAAAGACTCCCTATAAAAATGCCAGAGATGATAGAAACTACTGTGTCTCAATAAAAAGTGAGAAGATACAGAAGAGGGTTTATAAAAATGAAAATCAAGATACCCCATTCCTTTATTCTACCACGAAAGTGATAACCTGAAGAGGTGCCTCAACAATTGACTGATCAAAGACAAAAATGATAGACTACCCACTGGTAAAGCGAAGCCAGGGAAGGGAGGGAATGAGCCCTTCTCCAGATGACTCAATGGTTCTACTCTATTGAATGAACAGAGAGCACCATTTCAGAACAAATACTTGAGATGAAAGAGGAAGCCAATCAAAACAGAAGAACTGAAGGAAAGCATCAAAGGAGTGAAAAATAACAAAAGTCCAGGTACCGATGTGATCAGCACCAAAATGCTAAACTCCTACAAGAGAGGGGTGTTTGAAGCTACTAAAGAGATTGAATACACTCTGGAATGAACAGACAGTGTCATCAAATAGAACAGAAGTGCCACCGTGAGACCTCAAGGAAGGGCAACCTTACTGAATGTGAGCACCGGAGAGGGCTTGCGCTATCATGTCTTTTTGAACATCTCAAGCACACACTAAAGTTTCCATAAAAAAAAAAAAATAAAAAAACCAAGACCTAGAGAAAGCCAGTGGCAATCTTGTTAGAAGCAGAAAACTAGTGACCATGCCACACTGTTACATACTGCAATGAATGATGGCCCTGCCAGTCTTCTACTCAGATTAGAGAGAAAGAACAGATGTAATGATTCATCTGATCTTTCAGATAGCCCCTCAATGTCCATCACAGTATCAGTGACCCTTCTATTACACGCTGGAACAGTATGTTCTTTGGTTTTGTCCAGGCCATAGCTTAGTTCCAAAGCAGAGCAGGTTGTAGCTTGGTACTACAACCCAGAAAAAAAAGAAATCAAGGTGAGAAGAGAAACAATATGGGTCCTGAAGTCATGTTGCATGTTACCATAGGCAACTGGGAAAGATTAAATGTGTGGTTGATTTTTTTTTTAAATAGTAGTATCAGAATGTAAAAACATGATGAGATTTAGCTCTAAGATTCATTTAATACGACTATTACTAATGAGGAAGTGATAGAAATAGGGATATTGAGCAATAGAAACCAGATAAGAGATCAAGTCACTGCAAAACTCTATTACTACCTAAGACCATGCCAAATACAAAAATAAAATTTAAATATTCAGCCAAATATCTGCAAGAATGACACTGTGTAGTTTCAAAGAATCCAGATTTTTCTACCCAATTTTTTAGTACTTACAAATTATTTAGTGTTATGTTGATTCAGTCTAAAAACTGTGGCAGGCTATTTTATTTTATTCAAAGCACAGTTCATGAATCAAAAGAACAGCAAAAGTTAAATAATGTATTCATGGTTAAGGAGGCCTAGAGGCCCTATGTTCTAAATGTTATAGAAAAATGAGACGTGCCTGTGTTAGCTTTTAAACTAATGAGAGGGAAGAAGGAAAAGAAATACGGATTTGTCTTTCCTTAGCATTTAATGGGAGGACAGTCGCAGCAGAGGTAGGATGCATGTAATGCACCTTCCCATACTATTACCTTCGTTCTATGGCATGAATTCTATCAATTTGGGTTCTGCATTAGATAGTGAATGAAGAAATGGAAAACTCTTATGAAACTTGGCCCTTTTCCTCACACGTAGTTTATTAACACATGTATTACAGTATTTGGAGAAGGACAAAATGTAAAGTAGCAAAGGTTCCAACCAAGAGAACCTCATTCTAATTCTGTTTCAGGAATGAGGGTGTGGGTCCAGACCAGGGCAGAGGGCTGAGGGCTGAGGGCTCTGGTTTGGTCTGAGGTGGTTTTAAGTTTTCTGATGAAGCTGGGATGATGTTGGGTGGCCTTAAGTGTGTCCTACAGTCAGGCTGATGCAGAACCTTTATGGCTTGCCCATATCCTCTTCTCTATCTCTCTCACTGCATTGAAAACAGACCAACCTTTTGGCGGGCAATTAGAGAGGAAGGGACCCATTTTGCAATTACATTTACTTTAATGAAAGAGATTTTCTCTATATGAGGAGTCCTGTCTGTATAGATATTAACAATTAGAATGTGAGCTCCTTGAGGGTAGCAACCATATTTTTGTCTTTTTTGTCTTTTTTTTTTTTTTGGTGAGGCAATTGGGGTTAAGTGACTTGCCCAGAGTCACACAGCTAGTGAGTGTTACGTATCTGAGGTCACATTTGAACTCAGGTCCTCCTGACTCCAGAGCTGGTGCTCTATCCACTGCGCCACCTAGCTGCCCTAATATTTTTACTTTTCTTGGTATTCCCCTGACACCTAGCACAGTACTTGGCACATAGTAAACACTTAATGAATGTTTATTGTTGTTGCTGCACTGAAACTGCAGTTCCCCTTAGGTTTGCTCTTTATATTATTTTGTGGGGGCCACTGTGAAAAACAAACAAAAATCTCAAGCAATTCTGAGGTGGATGGAAAGGGACCCCTGAAGTCCTCTTGGAATGAAGGGCTTCTTCTAGCCCTGGGCACATAGTAGGTTTTTAATCAATGTTTATTGAACACAGGACTGAGTTTTCTCTGCAAGTTGGCCCACGTATCAGAGAGAAAAGTGCTTTGGGAAACATCATGAAGAGACCCGCCTTTCTGGCAGAGCCATACTCGCTCTTTCATCATTATACTCAAAGATGCTACTGATGTTGGTGCTCTGGTTAGGCAGCTTTTTTTACTCTGACTGGACTCGCTGAGTCTACTCTGCACACAAGCTGCCACTTCAGAATCCTGTCACGCAGTGGAAGGCCAAAGGACATTTTCCCCTAAGTCCTTTTAACTTCCTGGCATTCCGTTTTTCAACCCCACATTAAAGGTGGTCATGTTTCATCCTACTCCTACTAGCCAATGGGGGTGCTCCAGTTAGACTAGGCAGGGCTTCTGTCACTTCTGGAACCTTTTCCAATTGGGCCCAGGGAGAAGGAACCCAGAAAATATTTCTTCAGATTCATTTGGTATCTTTTTTTAAAAAAAAATGACAGGAACACTAGAATTTTGAGATTATTTCATAACAAAATTCACCCATGCTACCCTAAAGCTTATGACAACATGAAGTATGGGTTGTTGTTGGCCAGAAAGTCATATTTCTAGCCACTGACAATTTCTTTTTGGTCCCTGAATAATCATCCCCCATGATTTTCCGAGCCTTTTTATAATTCATTCCACCCAGATAAACGGATTCTGTTTTATTTCCAAAAACGGATCAATCCAAAATGGAACTAAAAATGAACTTCTGTGCCATTCCCCAACCTTTAATCCTCACCCACTCATATTTAGCGTGTTCCAAATTTTGGCCACCTCCAGGCAAAAACAAGTGAGATTGAGCCCAATTGTGGCAGCAGGGCCCTAATTCGGTAGCATCAACAGAGACTAGCAGTCACTCATTCAGGTTTGAGGTCGCCATTTTAACCTGATCCTGTGAGCAATCCCCTTATAAGTTCTTGAGTTTTCATCACTTGGATCTTCAAAGAACCTTGTTCAGTCTAGTCCTGGGAAGGACTCATGGAATATCCCCAGCCGATACGAAGGGTATTCGGCTGTTTCTCTCTCACTAACTGAAAAGCTCTGTTCCCTTGTGATAGAGTATTTTCTGCAAACCTAAAATTAGTTTAGATCTTAAGTGCTTTGAAATTATTAATTTCTACCGAGTTAAACAGGACAAAGTTGATCTGGAGCAGCTGCCCTGAGTGGTCTGACTCAGTGATGCTCATGAAGGCTTTAGTGGACGTATTCTATTTTAATTCAAGGTGACCTCAGCAATCACTGTATATAATGCCCTTTCTTAATTTCTTTTTCTTAAACCAAAATCCCATTCCCTACCCCATGTGTGAATATATATGTGTATATGTGTGAGTATGTGTGTATGTACACACACACACACACACACACACATATACATTTTATAGGAGATGGCTAGGAAGGAAAAGGCTAATTCTGTTTTGGTTATCTTTAATGCCACTGTATATTAATTAATAAAAGAGAAGATTTTTAAAAATTTACAAAGAAATGGTGATTACATATAAGAATAAATGTGTTGTGTGGCAAAGAAGTGTAGTAGATAGGCACTAGATTAAAAGACATGACCTGAGTTCAAATCCCATCTCAGACATTTATTAACTATGTGACACTGTAGCAAATCACTTAATTTCTCTGTGCCTCAGTTTCCTCAGGTGTCAAATGAGGATGTTAGACTCAATGGTATCTGAAGTCCCTTCCAGCTCCAAATAAATCTATGATCCTATGATCTTAATTCAATTGTGAGAAATAGTTTTGATGGTAATAAATTAATAAAACATCACATATTTCATAATATTTGGAGCAAATTTAAATTTCTTAGGATATTTCCTATTCTCTGTGTCCCAAAAACATGGTTCTTGTCAGACATATCATAGTCTGTGCCATCTGTGTATCTCTTCTGAGATTTATCTCTGATTTGACTTGCTAGTAGCACACATGTTAATTCCTATTTAGGATTGTAGGGTGTCATTTTTAAAGTCATAAATTCTTAATTCACCAAACGATGGAAAAATTAGAGGATTTAAGTTTTGTGCCTTCAGTGTCATGATTAGAGATACAGTCCCCCTTTCCTCCACACTTTAAAGAGACAGTCATTCCATAGGAGCATTCTCAAATTCTTACATGGGAACCTAGGATGGGCACTAGCAGGGTATAATATGGTAGCTATTGCCATGAAGGCCAGTCCTGTCTATGTCATAAAATTTGAGGGGGTGTTAGGAAGGTAAACTGCCCTGCCTAAAATATCCCTGATTTTCTTTATTTCTTTTTTAAAAACTTTTTATTTTTATTTTTTGCTAGGCAATAGGGTTAAGTAACTTACCCAGCTAGTAAGTGTTATGTGCCTGAAGCTGGATTTGAACTCAGGTCCTCTTGACTTCAGGGCTGGTCCTCTATCCACTGTGCCACAAGAGCCTGATTTTCTAGCCATTAGGGAATTGTGGATTTAGACATAGAAGGGATCATGGAGGTCAGTTATTATAACCTAATTTTACAGGTGAGGGAAATGAGGATGAATGAGGTCAAGTCACATGCTTGAGGTCATACAGGTAGAAAATGGCAGAGATGGGATTGGATCCCAGATCTATTCCTATTCACAGAGATTCATTCTTTTAATTCAAAAAAGTAAAGACCCCATGGGAAAGTTAAACACCTATCAGTCGTTTATAACTTAGGGGTAATTGTTTTAATCAGATAATTTCCTCCAAATAATTAGAAGGTCCTAGAACTAAATAAATGAGAATTTTGATGGGGAAATAGGAAAAAAAGAATAATTCTGGAGTATAAGGTACAAGGTGAACCTGGATGCCAGCTGCAGTAGGTGACTCTGTGTAGCCAGAGAACAAAACAGGGGTACAATGGATGCTTGGGTACCAGTATATGGGAGAACAAGGAAGATGGACTTCATGTACTTCATAGTTTTTTGAAGGGGAAAGCTCTAGTTTAAGGAAGCACATTTTTTCTAGAGTAAGAGACAAAAGAAATTAGAGTTTGAATAGGATTAGGAGCCAACAGAGACCAAAGGCTTAATCCTAATCTGACATGATTTTTTAAAAAAATTCAAACCATGATCGTCCCCATGAATGGCAACCTAGGGAGCCATGGGCCTAAAGAGTAACTGCTACCGAAAACAATGCAGCCTACTCCACATGGTGAAATGTGGTTTTATAACATGGGGTGCTGGATTACAAGCAGTACTCTAATATTCCAAAGGGTGGCTTAATGCCCAATCATTTTACTCCTTTATTGACCAATAATCTAGCTCTGGTACATATATTTAGATGCTTCTCTTAGGGCAGAATCACAAAAATAAAGAAATCTTGGGTGGTTTTAACTCTTGTGCATGACCCATGAATAGCACTGGGATGCAGGATGAGTTATTAGAGTTACAATAACTTCATGTGGGAAATGAGTATTAAAAGGGAAAAATACTGAAGGCGGAATTTTTAGCCATCACCTTGTATTTGTTGTTCAGTCATTTTCAGTCATGTCTGACTCTTTGTGACCCCATTTGGGGTTTTCTTGGCAAAGATACTGGAGTGGTTGGAAACTAAGGCAAACAGGGTTAAGTGACTTGCCCAGGTTTACACAGCTAGTAAGTGTCTGAGGCCAGATTTGAACTCAAGAAGACTCATCTTGACATTTGTGACATTTCTGAAATAAGAACCAATGGGAAATGAAACATAAAGAAAAAATTTTATGAGATGGGGTGCAGAAACCCTATCTGTAGCTCAAAAGGCAGAGAGTCAGCTCTTGGCTCAGAGCTCTTCCAGTCCACATAAAAACCCAGCCACTCAGAAGGAGGTCAGTGATGTGACTTGAGATTACAACCACCAGACCTAAGAAAAGTGTTCCTTAGCAGACTGAAAGTAGTTGGCACAAAGGTAGCCTGAATGATGCTCACTGCCAGTCTTGAACATGAGGAAATTGTTTGTGTTTTCCGCTTGCCAAAAACCCATTGTGTATGGTCAAAACCTGTTTATCCTGAACTCCTAACAATAAACACATGGCAACTGGCTGTCCTGATGACAAGTCCTTTTGTTAATGAGTAATGACTGATTCTGCTAGTTTATGTCAATGCTACCAGGCTGAGGCCCGGCTGTCACAAAAACTCCATGCTAGCCAGGTTTCTGCTACACTTACAGGTGCTGTAGTTCATAAAAAGAGCCTGTGTTCTTTTCTTTCCTATTCCCTCCTTCCCCTATTTTCCTTTTCCTTCATATTTCTCTCACTGAGAGACATTACTACCATATGTGTGTTTCATTTTCCTCACCAGATTGGATTTCTCCCTTTCTAAAGTACTCTCACTGGGTAGAGAGTGGTGTCTTTCCCCACAAGCAGAATCATCTCTGTTTCTACATACAAACTGTTAGTGTGGTTGATTTTATTCATTTTTCTGTGTTTACAAATTATAAAAATCATGGTAAAAATTAAGAAAAGAGAATTGTGTATAACTATAGAGCATGAGAAGGGATGGTGTTAAACAATTAAATAAAAGTGTTGATCAAGTCCAAGTGGGTGTGTGTCCTCCAGGGTGGTGTCTGTGATGTGTCGTTAGTATGTATAAGATTGATGTCCTCTCTCTCTCTCTCTCTCTCCTCCTTGTCTTTTAAATCTGTCTCCCACACTTACTAGGTACCCACCCAGTTGCACGTGGCACCTCACTGGTTGGTAAGGATTGGGAAACTTACATTTCTGTTTGTTGTCTTGCTAGCATTTCTATGTGGATTAAAAGTTAGAAGTACATCCAATCAGTCACCATGATGACAAAGAAAGGAAATAGGATACTGGTAGGGCTTCAAAAGAGTCTCTGGAGGAAATCTTAATAGATGCTATTGATCATATATTTTATGAGAGTCAGTTCTCGAAAATGAGAGAGACCTTCAAATATTTTGGAACTGTATTCTGGAGAGTTTAGGGAAGGAAGACAGTAATAGAATAATTAGTGAATTTTCCTTGAATGACATCATATAGAAGGCAACAATGACTGGATACCTTCACTCAATCACTAGGGAAATCCAGGCTCTGCCAGATTAAGGATCTCAAAGGTTAAACACACTCTCAGTGCTAGGTAGTAGGAAACTCCCTTGTCATAAACCCAAGGTTATCCCCCTCTAGAAGTAACTGAGCTGGTTTCCAGTGAGTGGAAGAAGTTTAAGACCTGATGAAGAGACTTCCTGATAAATCTACTATGGAAACCCCGAAATGCATTTACAAAGGATCCAGAAGACATAGCCCTTTCAAAGAGAAATAAGAGTAATAGTAATCATTTGTTTTCTACCCAAGGATGGTATCTTTTTCACTTGAGGAGACACTGTTTTAAGAGTATTCTTATGTCATTGCATAAATGTATGTATCATTTCTCTAACTAGACTGAAACATTTTGGAATGTAGGTATTATTTTGTGAACTAGTCAGGTAGATGGGTAAGATGGTATGGTGGAAAAAGGACTGAAACTATGTACTAGAAAACCTGGGTTCAAATCTTGCCTCTGTTTCTTGCTACCTTTGTGGCCTTTGGCAATTTATTTCCCCAGTTTCCTCATCTATAAATGAGGAATTTGGATTAGATGGTCTCTAAGGTACATTATATAAAGCACTTTGCAGACCTTAACTCAACATATGTTAGCTATCATTATTGGTGATAATAATAACAATAAGCTCTACTTTTCCATCCTCTAACCTTATATACCCAACCCTGCATGTTCTATCTCTTGGAAAGACATTGATACTTCATTGTACAGTTTCAGGTGTGAAACAGGCACTTCGTAAATGCTTGGCTGTCCTACTATGAGATTTGTGGCCTTCCGTATCCCTAGAACTGGATCTCATCTATGAAAAGCCGCATGGCTACATGTCAGCTCTATACTATGCCCTGATGGTTAACACTTTTTGGATATGGATCCCACAAGAGGAGAATTGATTCCAATCTAACAACTATTTCTAAAGCCCCTACTATGTGCAAGATATGATGCTAGGTGCTGTTGATATGAAACCAAATTCAACAATAGTCCCTAACCTCAAAGAATTTCTATCCCACTGGGATGGAGGTGGGGTGACTACAATAAATAAATGGATAAATCTCTACATTACTGAGTATTTGAGGAGGTGGGGGTGTGTGTCAAGAAAGGTTCTAGAGTTAAGCTCGAAGGGAGCTCTAGAATTGTAAAAAGGAGAAGTGAGGAGGGTGTGCATTCCAGGCATGGGGGACAGCCAAAACAAAGATGCAGAGGCAGGAGAAAGAACGTTCTTCCTCCATGGGGAATATCAAATAGGCATGTGGAGGGTGTGGAGGAGGAACCTCCTGATAGTTTTTCTCCAAAGGCAGAACAGTTCCCACATAACTTCAACTCCTTTTGTAGCACTTGTGGATGAGGAGGGGCTGTTTCTCAGTAAAAAGAGAGAGAGAAAGACTGAAGGCTCTGATTATTCACTGATTTTGGCCCTGTGTTTTTGAAAGCCTTGGAACAAGTCAGGCAGATGAGATGATCCACAGACGCATTTGGCAGGTGAGCAAGAAGACTCGTCTTCTGTTCTTGACCGCGCCTGCTAAGGGGGAGGAGTTTCAGCACTTCCCTGGGCTTGTCTGGGGCTGGGAGAGGTCTCAAGGATTGTAGCTCTTGTTTAAAGGAAAGAATACTCCCAGAGAGATCATCTGGGCTTCGGAGAGATGGCTTGAGGGTTATAATACTTTTGTCCCCTTGATATCAATCAATGTCCTAGACCAAGTTCTGACCCTTGACATTTTCAAGTCACATAGAAAAAATCAACGGGAAATGTATCTGATGATATTTGTTAGTGATCAGATTTAGACAACAGGCTAGATGGTTTCTAAGGATCCTTCTGAAGGTGATGTCCTATGGGATTTGAACTCAAGTCTTCCTGACTCCAACTCCAACACTCTTACCCACTGTACCACCTCGCTGCTAACAAATATGTAAGACTGATGTAATGAAAACAATGATAGCTGACATTTAAGTGGTAATAATAATAGCTACCATTTATATGGTGCTTAGGGTTTGCAAAGCACTTTACAAACATTTTGATTCTCACAACCACCCTGTGAGGCAGGTGCTACTATTATTCCCATTTTACAGATGAAGAAATTGAGGTTGATAGAGGTTAAGATCAGGGTCTTACACTTAGAATTTGAGGCAGGGTTTGAACTCAAGTCTTTTTCACTCTAAGTCCAGTGCTCTATGATTATGCTTCCTACATGGTTTAAAAGTTCTTTATGTACATGTATTACATTTGACTTGCAAAACAGCATTGTAAAGAAGGTACTATAGGTATTATCCTCTCCATTTATACATGAAGAAACTGAAAATCAAAAGATTTAAGTTGTTTAGTCATTTTTCAGTTGTGTCTGACTCTTCCTGACCCTATTTGGGGTTTTCTTGGCAAAGGTTCTCGATCAGTTTGCCATTTCCTTCTTCAGATAATTTTACAAATGAGTAAACCAAAGCAAAAAGGGTTAAGTGACTTGCCCAGGGTCACACAATTAGTAAGTGTCTAAGGCCAGATTTGAAGTTGTCTTCCTGATTCCAGGCCGAGCACTCTATCCACTGAGCCATAGTCTAAACCATGAAGCAAGTAAATATTCAAGTCTTTCCATGATACCACACTTCAATTTTCCTCTGCCCCCTCAACAGTGTAACTGGCAAGCCTATCACACCCACCCTGCTCCTACATATACACCCTCAATGTTGCCAGTTGGGACTTCATATTCCTTTCTTTGGGTGTCTTGTAACATTCATGTTAACCTTATTTTTAACCTTGGAAAAGCCCATAAACTATTTTGGCTTGGGCTGTGTTTAGTTAGAGCTCTCAGAGCTGTGGTCTTCCAAGGGAGTTCATTTGAAAAGTCACATATGGGGTAGCTAGGTGGCGCAGTGGATAGAGCACCAGCTCTGGATTTAGGAGGACCTGAGTTCAAATTCAGCCTCAGACACATAATACTTACTAGCTGTGTGACCCTGGTCAAGTCACTTAACTCCATTGCCCAGCCAAAAAAAAAAGTCATGTAGAATGTCTGCAAATTACTGAGATATGTCTTCTATTCTGGAGTGGAGTCATTGGGTTATGAGTGGCACAACTGACTATGTATATTTTGTATCCATTTATCTGTATGCATATTTTCCCCCAATAGAATGTAAGATCCTTGAGGACAGGGATTTTCTCATTTTTGTCTTCGTAGCCCTAGCACCTGACACATCCTGGCTGTGTGACCCTGGGCAAGTCACTTAACTTCCCAGTGTTCTAGGTAACTCTCTAGGAATACAAGGCCAGTACTTGGCACATACTAAGTGCTTTTTATTGATTGCCTAACACCAGAAACAATTCCTTTTTCTTTTCTCTCCAAAGTGATTTAAAAAACTTTTCCTCCAGAGTTTCCCCATCTAAAACTTGCCTCTTAAAGTTCAAGAGAGATGTTCAAAATCTATACAATTCCCCTGGGAATGTGGGGGGTTTTTTTTTTGGTCATTTTCCCAAACCATGCCATAATGCCAAGTTAGAAGCTCACAAAACTTTACCCTCATCAGGACTAACACCTCCAGCTTACAAACACACCCAAAAGTGCACAGCTTAAAAGAAGGGAGTGGACTCCAAAAAAACATAAATGAGGTGTTCCCTGTTCAAATGAATACTTGACATGCATTTTCTCTCAAAGAATATTGGAAGTTTTCCCTAAACAGCTGTACAAAGGTTAACATTTGCTTCTGGCAGACTCAGCTACACTGATGCATCCTACATGGATTTTCCCCTTCTTGTGGTTCACTAAACTCTAATTACAATCATGTAGGACATAAGCTGCTTAGAGGAGTGTTTCATAATGGAAAGTACACTCCGGGATTCATTCTAAAGGAATGGTTTCTTTGGTTTAAGGCATCATTGTGGCGATTAAAACGACTATGCAAAATGGACACATTTTCAGTACATCTGTTTTCTTTCATGACCAAGGCAAGATCTGATTCCCATTGCTATTCTAGACTGAGTTTGGTTTGGGGGCTCTGATAGTTTCTCTCTCTTTTTTTTTTTTGCTCTAATAGTTTCAATCACCTTACTGATCTTATGTGTGTGCAGAATAATTATTGATGAGGTAAACATAGATAGCACAGGGCTAGCTATATGAATGGTAGATTTGGAGTCAGGAAGACCTAGGTTCAAATCCTGCCTCAGATGCAAGTCACAAACACTCTGAGCCTCCATTTCCTCTTTGGAAAAATGGATATAATAATAACACCTTCCTCAGAGGCAGTATTAAGAAGACTGGCTGAGAAAACCTAAGTAAAGCATTTTGTAAACTTGGAAGGGTTATGTAAATCTAAGTTTATAAATGCATTACTCTTGTCATTATTAGATGATTGAATTGATTTTATACCTCTCTGTTTTCTCATGTGTAGAAGGATCAGGTTGGTCCAGGTGATTTCTAAGGTTCCTTCTAGCTCCAGTATTCTTTATTTTTCCTTGAAGACCCTCCCACCATTAGTGATGTTGAAGTGACGACTTGTTATGACTTGATGGTTATCAAGATGACTTATATTATGTCATTCTCTCTTATCCATATCAAGTTGCTGCTGGAGCAAATAAACAAGGAAATCAGCAGAGACAAGTGCACTATCATTGACATTTCTCTGGTCACTTTCTTTAGAAGCTGTGTAGCTGCTATTCTTACCTTAATGTCTTCAAGGAACAGATTTCTTCCTCTTCCCATCTGGAACATTGTCCCTATCCTAATTCTGCTTATTTTTCAAGGCCCAGATAAAGTCTCAACTCCTCCAGGAAGTATTCTTTGATCACCCCAGCTCACAGATGTTTGTCTCTCTTTTGAACTCCCATAGCACCTCTAGTCCCTGACACTCCTTTAGCACTGAATCTTATGCTGCCTTTTATTTTTTAAAGTATTTAGCTTTATGTTTTCTTCATCTTCCAACCATACTGCAAACTCCTCAAGGGTAGGGTATATTTCTTACACTTATCTTTTGGTAATCCTTCTAGCACTTAGCTCTGACTTATCTACATGATTAATAGTCAAATAACTGTTTGATACATGATTATATTATTGTTAGGGAGAGAAAATTGTTTTGAATTAAAGGAAGAAAGTAGCCAAAAGCATAATTTTGAAAAACAGAAATAGACGCACATATTTTAATGGAAACAGAAAATACTATTTCAACCAAAATGATTTTTGCTGTCCGTGGAAATTCAGGCAGCCTTCCTGTATATCTTTCCTGCCTATTTAAGTTGGCATTAGGGATGTAAGGGGGTTAGAGACTACCTCTAAGGGGATGGGCAATCAGGGATGAGGGCTCGTCTGATGGTAGAGCAGGCTAGTAAATAGCCCATAGAGTGAGTACAACTAATTCATCACTACACGGCAAGCTCTCTGGAAGTCATATGAGGGCCTTCTGCCACATACTTGGTTTATCTGGTACTTTCTCATGTTCAATATGAGTGGCTTTTCTGGTTAGACCAAATAGGACTGGTTGCCACCAACACTGCAGCCCAGCCAGGATGACATCGCCATGTTTGCATTCTCTGCATGCACTAGGTGGTGGAGGTGGTGAGGGGACCAAAGGGCTGGGGCTCCTCCTTTGCTACATCATCCATGACTTATTGCACTGAGCCTACGGAAAGTTACTGTATGCTAACGTGGCAATAATGAGGAAAGGCCCATGTCTGCCAAACTCTTAAAGGCAGTTCTGAGTTTCTTACATCTTCACAGTTACAGCATTTAGTAGATCTAGTCTGAACACGTTCCCTGTACATAACTGTATCCTTTCAGCAAGTCGGTATTTTGGGTAGAAGAAGGAGGGAGGAGGTAGAAAATTTGAGGAAGGGAGGGTAAAAATGTGCCAAGATCTCATGTTAGATCTCTTTTCCAGTTAATTTTCCTAGGATCTATAACTTCACCAGATTACGCATCTCTGAAGTGCCATTACAGAATAGAGGAGAAAACTCAGGGTACATGCATTGAGTTCAGTTTACAAAAGGCAATTAATGCTACACTACCCAGTGTAGGGATCCCTAATCTTTCTGTGTTCCTCCAGAGCTTTGAGGGGGGTGACAAGTCTCCAGTGAAATCCCTGAAGATAGGAAAGGCCCTGAGTGAGACAGAAAATTGTATGTCCCTCCCTCCTAGGAATTCCAAAAGAGAAATGGTCACAAAATTTGGAGAGAACATAGAACGTAAGAGTGTGAAGATCATAAGATCAACAACTTATAGGGATCTCAAAGGTCCCTTAGTCCAACTCTCATCTTCCAGAGGAAAAAAAAATGAGATCCAGATGACTTGTCCAGCTAGGAAGCAGCAAACCCAGGTCTTCTGACTCCAAAATCCAGCACTCTTTCCATTGTACCAGCCTGATTCATTAGTCATCTGGTCCTCACCTTCCTCTCCCCATTTGACAGCTGAAGAAGCTGAGGCCCCAAATAGTTTAGTGACTTACTCAAAGTTACACAGTATGCTAATGTAAGAAATGGAAAAAGAAACTGGGTCCCTTGATGTCAAGGCTACTTCTTTTTTCTGTAATACCTCTTGATTACTGGTAGGTGGCAATCAGTTTGGGCAATGAAATGAGGTTTGAGAACAACCACCATCGCATACTAGCCCTAATAGAGAGTAAGTAGGTAGGCTGCCTTAGTTTCAATATCTGAAAAATGGGATAATGATATCTGCAACGATTTCTAAAAATCACACCTTGAAGATCTCCATTCCCTTGAAGTTTGAGACTGAGTTGGGGCTGGAAACAGATAATTCACTTTTGAGCCCAGGCATTATGTTTCGAGCCCTGCTGTCCACAAAATCTATGGAACTTACTCATAGTTACTACTCAAGAACTATGAATTATCCACTAAGGAAAAAGTCAAATAAGGGTATTTTATAAAAGTCAAATAAGGGTAATCACTAGTATGACTGTGTGTGTGTGTGTGTGTGTGTGTGTGTGTGCTTGTGTACATGGGGGAAGTGCGGTGGGGAGGAGAAGGAAGGCAGTGAAATCAGGCAGTTCCCCTCCCTCTTTTGCTTTAAAGGTTAACACAACCATTTCTTTCATATAGATCCAAATTCAGTGGTCTTTTAATGGTTTAGTGGAATGAATTTACCCCCTGAAATGTCTAATTTACAACTAAGAAAAAAAAAACCTAAGAAATCACGTGAGCATAATTTAGCCCATTAAGCATACATAGGGGGGAAAATGCCTTTTCTATTTACTTCTTATCATAGAAGATCATTATTATACAGATGACATGGCCTAGAATAGAGTATCAGACCTTAGAGACAGTAGGATCTGGGTTCAAGTCTTACTTCTGACACACACTAGTTGTACGTGACCATGAGCAAGTCACTTAACTACTTATACCCCAGGGAGCCTCTTGTTAGAGAACAAGAGTTGGTGATTTGCATCAGTGGAGTGAGTTTTCCCACATTGGAAGTTTCCTACAGTGATGAAATTTCAGGTCCAGATCCCTTTCGTTCCCTGCTTTCTCTCTACCCCCTGAAAGAAAAAAAGCTTTTTGGAAAGTTACCATAAAAAGGTAATGTTGAGAATAAAAGATGAGATGTTTAAAACAAAAGGGAATGAATATGCTTCAGGAAACCAGGTGGTTTGGATTCTTTTCCTAGCCATCTTTAGACATTCTGGATGGGCTGGTTTCTGTGTCCAGATTTACAAAGAGATTTTGGTTTCTCACTAGTAGCTCAAAAAATGTGGAGAAACATATAGTACAGGGAATAATGATTTCATGTTGCTAAGGGCTTTGAGATCCCAAGATTAACGAAGCTCTATAAAATCTGAGCATTATTAAATATTCTGTGCTCTGGCATCATTTCCATTAAAAGTCTCAGGGTTGTGACATGAAAATGGGCAATCAAGCAGACCCTTGGATATTGATTCTTTCACTCCCATGGAAAGATGACAAGACCTACTGTTAGCTCCTAAATGAAAACAGTTGCCCAATATTGCAAGAACATTACTTTTCTAACAGACAGAAACTCCATAAAAGGATAATTTTCCCTTTGTAGCATGGAATGAAAAGAATTAATTTGAACTCTTTAAACAAAGTGCCAACAGTAGTATGGGGGGGAGAGAAAGAAAGAGAAAGAGAGAAAGAGAGAGACAGAGACAGAGAGAGAGAGTAAAGGGAGAGAGAGGAAAAGAGAGAAAGAGGAGAGAAGAGAAAAAGAGAAAGAGAGAGAGAGGAAAGAGAGAGACAGAGATAGAGAGAAACTGAAAGCATAAAAAAAGGGGCGTGCCCATATGTTTACTCTTTGGTTGTCATAAAACAAAATCAGCTTCTTTTAATAAGTCACATGTAAAATATAAATTAAATGGCTGAGCTGACAACATTCTTTGGAGCAAAACACCATGTGGACATTACGAAGTTCCTAAACTAAACTGTGAGCTAGGTGAAACTTGCTGTTGGTGGCTTTAGATATTCTGGACAGGGATGGATTCAGTGTATAGATTCATTTTCCTTTCCAGAGTCTTTGCAACCTGATGTCCAGGCACCTAGTAGCTTTATATCATTCTTCTTCAGATAAGAGTCTACTTAATTACCTATAGAATCACAGAGGGGGTAGCAATCTTTTGAAATATTTTCTGATCCTCTTTCTCCCAACAAATTTACATGGTCTCAGTCACCTGCTAGGTGACTGGCTAGCTAATCTCACAGACAAATTAGAGCTAAAGTGCTAATAGGCAATGAACAGCTCAATGTGTTATCCCACCCAGCTAATAATACACTTGTTAATTTTACATTTAAACAAGGGCCTTCAATGCCTTAATTGAAGGAATTGTCAACAGTAGAGATTTCACCTATATAGGTGGGGGAGCTCTTTTGGTGGGGAAAAACTATATTAGAAGCAGGTAGCATGTTTTATATATCTTTTGCTACAGTAATTGGTGACTAGTGGGTGCTCAATAAATAATTTTTGACTGATTCAGTATTTTGGCAAAGGGACTTTTAAGGTTTATCAGTGATTAGGAAGATCGATTTTCCCCTGAAAATGTATTCTTCAATGGTTGACATAATAGTGAAATTCTCTACTTTTTTCAAGGCCCAAGTCAAAACTTTCCTGAAATACTGACCCCTCCCCAGGAAGTTTTCCTGAGCTAGCTCCATTCCAAATTCAATTTAAGAAACACATTTTAATAGCTGTAAGTGAAAAAGGCATAGCGATAGGGGCTGGGATAGATGCAAAAGTAGAGATAAGACCATAGATCTAAGAGCCAAAAACCTGGGAGGCCAGTTTACGCACTCTGCCATACTATAGGTAAATAATGAAAGGCAGGAAAATGCCAAATGTCCATTCAGTTAATGCCTGAGACCTTTAGGGGAGGTCACTATATTCACCATTACATTGATATATAATATATTATTACACACACACACACACACACACACACACATATACACACATACACTTATGTTGAAATCAATGTAGGATAGAATGATCAAGAGAAGTTTTATGAAGGGACTTTAAGGATGGGTAGGATTTAGGCATGAATAGTAGAAGAACCTAAAAGAGGTTGGGATTAGATGGCAAGAATACGCCAAAACAAAGTGCATACGGTTTACTGAAGTGGGTCAAGAATCAGTTGGATAGGCAGATGAGGTGATGCAAAATCATCAGACTGATCACAATAGTATCAGGCCATACCATTATTGGATGGCTTATTTTGAGCAAAGACTTAGTCAGCACACCAGCTAGTAGTAGGTGCAATAAAGTGGAGCCCAACCAATATTTTCTCACTCGAGATAGGCCAAGGCTACCATAACAGAGAATGGGGCACTGGGAGAAAAGCACCAAAGGCAAGAGACTGTGGGGAGGAAGGGATAGCAGTTATGGGAATATCTGTACATTTTAACATGAAATGGGTAAATAAGCGTGAGCTCCTAGATGGTGAGTATTCTGCCAGGGCCCATATTATAGAAGGCATTTTGAAACTTGTGTGAACTGATACAGAGTGAAATGAAGCAGAACCCAGAGAACCACTTATATAATAATAACTACATTGCAAAGAAAAACTATTAAGGGAGGCTAGAATTCTGGGCCTCCTAATGACTAACCATCTCCATAATGTCACATGAATTTTTTCATCCTAGAAAATTACTTTAGCCCTAGAACTCACACTTTATCAGTATCTTCCACCCCTGGGGCTCCTCCCTCTGACTAGAGGGTGGAGAGCTCCTTCCCGAGCTTCCACTTGGGACAGGGCTCAGGCTAACCCTCTCTTTTTTTCTTACCCTGATGTATTCTTCTGGCCTTCTCCATCAAATCTCCATGCCCCCTGGGTAACTCCTCTCCCCCTCCCCTTTAATCTTCCTTTTGCATGATGTCTTCCTTCATCGGTATGTAAGCTCTTTGGGGGCTTTTCCAGTACAGTGTGCTAAGTGCTTAATAAATGTTTATTGTCTGATTCCGAAGGACCAGTGATGGAATATGCTATCTGCTTCCTGACAATGATGTGATGAATTCAAGGTACAAAATAAGAGACATGATTTCAGACATGGCCCATACTTTGATTATAAATGTTTGATATGGGTTTTTTTTAATCCAAAATTCTTTTTGGGGTGACCATTTGCAAGGGAGGAGTGTTATACGCTTGGAGGCAGACATGAGTTGTATAGGGTGAAGATTCAAAGCATATATGCAATGCTCTCTGTTTTCTTTTGTTATGGAAATCTTGTCTTATTTGGTGATTAAATTCTGAATTTCAAAATAAAAATAGTTAAATACAAAGAGCCCTTTGATAAATATTTTTAGGTAGTATTGGTAAACAGGAAACAGCACCTGTGATATCTCAAATCTTTATTTTAGACATGTTTGCTGTAGGATTCAGTAGTAGAACAAAGTGATAAGAATAGGTAAATCCAGAAGTAAAGCCACAGATAAGCTTCTGGTGACCAGAATGGAAAAGATTATGGATTGATCACTGCTCTTTTCAGCCACACTTCTCTCCAAAGACAGTATGTAAATTAGTGCTCACCTTTGATAAGAAAGATCCTATTCTAGGAAGGCTGTATTTAAAATGAAGTTGTTTAGCTCATAAGAGTTCAATTTAAAAGAAGGCTGGTTAGCTCAAATGGGAAAGATCCACTTTTGAAAAGTTTATGGAACTGGATTTTAGAATTTTTGTGATCATAATTTCTTTAAAAACTAAGTACTAAATTCATTTTATTGTACACATAAAAATAACCAGGAGGTAAAATCAATAGACACCAAGAGTATAGAAAAGGCATAGTGGAAAGAGCCCTGGATATGAAAGTCAGAGGATCAGTAAATCAATCAACAAGTGTATTCAGCACTCACTACATTCTGTTCCAGGCACTTCAAAGTGAGTTCCAATCCTGATTAGGGCACTTATTAACTATGTCACCTCAGGTAAGTCATTTTTTCCCTGCTAGGCCTCAGTAATTAAGTATTACCTCTCTAGGCATCAGTTTCCTTATCTGAAGGGTACAGGAGTTGGGCTAGATAATCTCTAAGGTCCATTTCAATTCTAAATTCTATGATTTTTGAGCCTCCAGGAGGAAGAGTCATTTGTCTAAAGGCAGATGAGCACAGGGAAACCATTAGGGAACAGGGAGACCAAGCTTGCTGGCCCAGGTAGAGCTAAGTATATAAAGAAAGCTCACCTTACCCTGAGAAAAGGTGGCAATGTATAGTCCAAGGTAATAGGAATGACTGTGCTTATACATCTAAAAGTCAGAATGCTAAACCACAGGGCTGGCAGTCTTTGTTATTTCAGATCCAGAATCTTGCATTGCCAGAGAGGCAAGTGTCTGGCTCCTAGTCATTCACTTGTGTGTGCAATCCAAGCATTAATTTTCTCCTCTATAGTTACCCAGGAGTTAAGAACTGCACGAGTCACTGACCATTGAGTATGATCCTGAAATGATGCTCAGATTTTAATTTTCTAGTTATTTTGACACATGAAGCACTGTTGCCGATATGACCTCTACTCAACAAGCATTCATTCAGCATTATGGTCCTTTGGTAGGCCCTGGGCATACACAGACAATTCTCAAAGAGTCCCTGCCCTCAAAGGGCATATATGATGTCCAGGAAGACAACATATGTGTATTTGTGTATACACTATTTTTGCAACAACCTTAAGGTGTCTGAAGGAGTAAAAGTATTTTTATGAAACAATGTGGCCTAATGGAAAGAGCTTTGGAATGGGAGTCAGGACACTCGGACTCTAAATCCATTTCTGTAAATATCTGTATGATCTTGGTAAGTCCTTTTACCTCTAAAGGCCTTAGAAAAATTAGAGAGTTGTTTGGATTATTTCATGAGGTCTTAGATTTATAACTGGACGAGAGAGTGAAGAACCAAGTCTTTCACTTTACATGTGAGGAAACTGAGGCCGGGAAGAGTTAAGAGGTTTGCCCAAGGTCACAAAGTGGCAGAACCAGGATTTGAACCTAAGTCTTTTGATTCCAGATATAGCACTCTTTCCACTTTACCATGCTACATTTCTAAGGTATCTTCCTGTTCTAAAGTTCTATGTTTCTGCTTAGGCCCGCTAGCTATCTAACCTCTATCACACCAACCTATCTCTCATCTAACTTCATTTTCCTGAAGGAAAATGTCATCTTTGGGGAGGCACAGTAAATTTATAGCAAATATTATTGAAGAGGTCCCTGGCTCCTGGTTCCACTTAGTTAAATTATTTTTTTATTTTTTAAATCAATTTTATTTTATTTTCAGTTCAAGTTTCTTTCTCTTTCTTTCTTACTCATTGAGATACTTGGAAAAATAAAACCCATTACAAATATGTACAGTAATGCAAAACAAATTCCCACATTAGTCATTTCAAAAAAGCAATAAAAATAAAGAAATAGGAGAAAATATTCTATTGTTACTATTGTTCAATGATAAGAAGAGAAAAGATTCATAATTCTCAAACAGTATGGTGAGGGAAGAACAAGGTTTTTGTTTCTTTAGAATTTAACTCTACAGGGAAAAATATGACCTGTCAAAAAACAGGCACATTGGCATGTGCCAGGGCATGGCCAAGATGTATTGCACAGAGTTGGCCTTCCTTCCCTCTTCCCCCCACTCCAAACATATATTTCAGATCATGAAACCTCTTATGTTGGTTGGAGGCAATGTCTGTTTCTGCTGAACCTGAATAATGAGCTAATAAAAGGTGGCTGTGGTTGCCTGGGAGCAGAGGCCCTTGAAACTCTCATTGGTTATCAGCTGGTTCCCAAAGACAGGGCCATGGAAGTCAAATTCGCTGGGCTATTTGGTTGATTTTTTCTGTTTATTTTTTCAAAGTTGCTTTTCCTCTGACTGTGCAAAATCTAAATATTGCACATAAACATAAGGTAACTATTACACAGATAGGAATAACATATATAACTTTTTTAAGGGCCAAGTTTATTTCAGCAAAGCAAATTTTTGCATGTAATAATTTATTCACAAGGGTTGGTTTAATTCATTTTTACTACCTGCATTTTTACTAAACAGAGGACTTGTAACAAAACCATTAATAAAATATTCCATGCCAATTAGTGAACTTCTGGAACTAATTTGTAAAACTTAGACACCAACAAGCTTGGAGGACATCATGTGCCTGCATACTAGGAAAACAGGCATGATATGCTATATGTTCTGGTTATACTTAGGCTGAAGTTGATTAAGTGACTTGTAAATTATTTAGGTCATTTTTTTCTTTTTCCTTTATTTTGGTGAATTTACATACTATTTAATACCAGCTTCAGTAAAGAGTCATCCACTATGATCCAAGGCCTGGATAATATTTTGGGGATTATCTGTGGATTTTTATTACCCAAACTATTACTATCTCTGCCCTCGATTACTCCAAGGAATGGAATTAGGACAAGACTATTCCATGACAATGCCTCATAAACACTGCAATAGCAACACTGTAAATGATCCAAGTGTGGACCAGAATAAAATGATCAGAGAGAATCACTGTGGAATAATGAGCTGGTTTCAGTGATAGGAAGACCTTGGATTTTGACTCTGCCTCTGATATATATTAGCTGTGTGACTGCGGGCAAGTCATTTAACCTCTCAAGACTCCCAGTATGGAAATGCATTCCATCCATGAACAGTTGCCTATCTTAATGGATAGAATGTGTTTTTATACTGAGAGTTAACTCTTTATATTGGTGAAATCAGAATAATTACAAAAACAATAATCAAAATCTGCATTTTTATTAAATGGAAAATAAGAGGAATAAGGAGAAACAAGGTAATTATTTGAAGAGTGATGGCACTCTAAATTAAAATGGATCAGCCATTTTATTCAAATTATTTTCTGTTGCATGAAACTTTGCAAGTAACTGTCTTCACAACTCAGTAATTTAACAAACACAGATTAAGTATTTCCTAGATTCAAGGTATTATGCTAATTCCTGGGGACAGAAAGACAAAAATGAGAGAAAGAGTTCACATTCTATAGGGCTTGGGGATAGGAATATAGTAATATATGCACACACTCTTTTTGTGGTGGCAAAGAATTGGAAACTGAGGGGATGCCCATCATTTGGGGAATGGTTAAACAAATTATGGTATATGAATGTGATGGAATATTATTGTGCTACAACACATGATGAAGGGAATGGTTTCAGAAAAACCGGGGAAGACTTGAATGAACCAATGCAAAATGAAGTAAGCAGAACCAGGAGAACAATTTATACAATGACAGCAATGTTGTAAAGATAATCAGCTTTGAATGACATAGTAACTCTGATTCAAATATTGACCAACCACAATTCTGAAGGACTCATGAAGAAACCATGATGCCCACCTCTAGATAGAGAACTCTCTGAGTTCAGATTGAAACATGTTTTCTCCTATTTCTTTATTTTTGTTGCTTTTTAAAAATATGAACTACTGTAAGAATTTTTTTTGTATTACTGTACATATTTGTAATGAGTTTTATTTTTCTAACTTTCTCAATGAGTGGGAAAGAGAGAGAAAGAACCTGGAACTTAAAATAAAATAAAATTGATTTAAAAAATAATTTTTTTTAAAAGTTCATGGACCATAAGAATCCCTGAATTAAAGGGAAGAACTTGACAATACGGCATATAACTTTTGTAAATACTGTAGCATCTTCATGCACTACCGGTTTGGATGTCTCAATTTTTACAGGCTGAAATGTTCCCTTTGCTTATGTGTAAAATGAGAAGGTTGGATTCATGATCTGAGAACCTTAGAACCTGCTCGAAGTCTGAGTCTAGGAGTCATTCTTCAATAGCTACTTTAGATATTACTTTCTCCATGAAGTTTTCCTTTCCTCCCCATAACTGTTAAGTCCTCCCTCCTTCTTCCCAAGGCTCGTAACACTTTGCAACTCTCAGTCACCAATTTATTTTATAATTTTCTGCACACTTACATTTTCTATTAGAATGTAAAGTCTATGAGGGAAAGGACCATATTTCCTGTATTTTTGTATTGTGCTCAATGCCAAACATAGTATTTTCCATGTAGTATTGCTTAATGGACTTTTATTCAGTTGAACTGAATTCTGAGAGAACCTAGAAGCCTTAGAAAATAGACTCAATTAAGGCACATGGCTCACCCTAGTGAGTTAGAAGAGTTTTAATCACATAAGTTGAAGGAAGTTGGGGATTGGTCAACAACAAAGAAAATGCTGGTAGACCAAATCTTCAAATTTGACTTCCTATCATTGTGCCCATTTGCAAGAAGGGAATGCTGCAAAATGCGAAAGTTGCCTGAGACTGCTGAGTAAGCAAGAGAAAATGATATTAAAATCAGATACCTACTCCAGTCTTGTAAATATTGTACCCCCATCCTATAAAATCATTTTGAGCTTTGTTACATAATAACTCTACCTTTACAAAGGAGTTAGAATTTAACTCATAGAAAATACAAAGTTTCTAAGCATTATTTTAACAACTTAGGAATAGGTTTTTTCTCTCACTAGCCATAGATAGTGGAAACAGTTCCCTTTTCACTACAAAGTTCAGTCAGATTCTGTTAAATGATTACGAACTATTAACTAAATCTTACCAAGGCAATATGATTTAGTAGAAAGAACAAGGACAGACATGGTTTGGAATCCCAACTCTTGCATGTATTACTTGTATGATTATGGGCAAGTCATCTAACCTCTCAAAGCATCAGTTTCCTCATATATAAAATTGGGATACTAGTTACTGTAAGTACCTACCTCGTAGGGGTATTATGAAGGTCAAATGAGTAAGCATGCAAAATGTTTTACAAACCTTAATGTGCTATAAAATGTTAATTATTATTATATCAATTAATTATTACTATATCAATCTGAAGTAAGGAATATATATTTTAAAAAATTACATACAAATGTAACTTAACCAAAAATAAAGGCTTTGACCTTGACAACAGAAGGGACATTTTCCATGCCATTCCTGTTATTTGCAGGAATATACATGTGTATTTGCCTGTATACACTCACACATGCACAAACACAGAGGCCCATTCACACACACATACCCTTCCTCCTTTAGTTCTGAGAGTATATGAGATTGAGTTCATTCGCTATTCTAAGGTCATTCCAGAAAATGAGAAGTATTGCTACATATTTCTATGATCTATTGAGAAATTATGGTACCCTGTGCTTAGTGTAGATGCTTAGGTAATTTTTTTTCCAATTTCTGGCAAATTCAGAGCGTTTTCCTTCCATTTTTCATATTGCTTTCATCTCTAATTCTCATATGATAATTTTTTCAGGCTCCAACTGAAAAGCACAGACAAGATTTTGGCTTTGATTCCAAAAAGATGTTACAGGGAAAGTCAACTCTTGTTCCAGGTACTTGATAAACATCTCACTAACTAACTTCTCACTGTTTCTAAGCGATTAACATTTTGGTTAACAAGTCCAGAACCCTTCAGACACCATTTGCCTTCTATTCGACAAGTAGGTTAATGAAACACGCAGTGTACTGCATGGCACTCTGCTTCTCTTTAATAGTTTCTGTCACCCAGTCCCACATCTCTCTACCTCTGTGACTTTGCAGAACACTGATCTGACACCTCAGGGCAGGCTGCAGTAACGCAGATGACCGTGACTCCAAAATTGCAATTTAAGGATAACTGTTAGGTAATAGTGATACTCTTCTCTATATTCCTTTCCCCAACCCACAAGTCAGAGAATAATATGATAATTCTAACTTATTTTTAGTGGAAAGGTTACAGTGGCACATTGCTGAACAATGAGTTTGGGCCTGACTGGAGTTGATTAGGAAAATGTGGGTAGGTTGTAAGGTAGCGGGTTTTTTTTTTTAACCTTTTTTTTTTTTACATTCTCCAAGAATGCCAGGGAGATAGAACAGGTAGCTTTTCTCAAGCTTCTATCAAACATAATGGCTGCAATTAATGGCTTGATAGTAATTAAGTCACAGGAAGACAGAACCATTAAAAAAGCATTTCTTTTCACGTTTGAGACCTTCTCAAAATTTATTCTTGGAGTAAAACTTCACTCAGCCCTTTTTGAGTTAAACTACATTTGCTGGCGACAGAATGGAATAGAATAGACGGACAAAAGGGGAAAGAAATGAAGGTAGAAGGCTTCCCTGAAAGAATTCCAGTCTTCCTGGCCAAGGAGTAGCTCTTAACCTAAATGAATCCCAAACCTCAATTTCCTTTGAAACAGAAACATGCTTAGGATAAAAGTGTTGGGTAAAGTGAGCTCTGAATTTTATTTTCAGTTCTTTACTGTAAGGAAAATAGTGTGAATTTGACCAAGCAGAACAGATCTACCTTCCTTTGAATGAGAAAAAGTGGTAAAGTGGTGCCCATAGGTTTGGATTCCAGATTCAGACTTTTTTGTTTTTGTTTTTGTTTTTTGTTCAGATATCATTTTTTTTAGGGGCATTTAAGAAGGCAGGTTGGGAAGCATGCTGGGGTTATCACAGAAAGAGGAATCTTTATTCTTTTCAATAAGAATAATAGCTCAGATTCATTCAAATTTAGATAGTGCTATTGTGAAGTACATAATTACAAGTATTATTATTTCCCTTTTGCTGAGAAGGAAACTGAGACTCAGAGACTAAGTGACTTGTCTACAGTCACACAGCTAGGGAGTGTTAGCCACAAGGCTTATACTACAGTACAGTTTAACATCCCTCATGCTGCCAGATCTCATATCCCAGTCCCCAATGCTCAGCATGAGATGTTTTCTCCATCTCTTCCAGGCTAATTGGGGGTGGGGAATGAGGGAGGACCACAATTCCCAAGGTACTCAGATGTCACTCCAAAAATCTGACCACTCCTTCAGGGAGTTACAGTACTTTAATGGAACGTAGAATGCAGGGACCTGAGTTCAAATCTTCCCACTACTACCTACTTCCTATGTGACTTTGGGGCAAATTACTTCTCTTTTCTTAGCCTTAGTTTTCTCATGTGTAAATTACAGATGTTGGATCAGATGACCTCTAAGATCCCTTGCAGCTATGATCTTTTAGTTTTCTGACTCGAAGTCCAGTTTTTTTCTACTTTGCCATGTTGAACCACTAAAAACCTTTTTTAAAACAAAGTTCTTTGTAAATAGGGTTAATATTTTTCTCTGGATTAAGCACCTTAAGGGCAAGAACTATGTTCTATGGAGATCTGAAAATACTATCCAATGATAAGGGCAATAAGGAAGGATCATCACTAGACCTCCCAGGGATAGCTTGGTTGCAGTTGTCATAGAAATCTTCATTCTTCTTAAGTTTACTCTTTCAGGCTTGACTTCAGAGAGAATGACTCCTACAATGCCTTTGCTACCCCCTGCCACGTTCCTGTGCAGGAGAGTACACATTCCCTCTGCTTCTACTCTGACCCAGTGCTGGAGAAGAAGAAAAGAACTTAAAAGGAAATCTTAACCCTGATGGGCCAAAGGAAGGGAAAGCAATTTTTCCTTGAAATTCCCAGCTACCAGCCTTCTGAGGAAATCTGACACTGAATGGAGGAGAAACATTTCTCAGACTTGGATTTTTACCATCTTAAGAAGAAAGATTTTGAGAGGGGAAGGAACTGCCACCATCCCATTTCAAAATGCTAGATGTACAATAAAGTATTTGTTCTGCTTATGTTTGACCAGTTTGAGGCTCATCTTGGAATCACCAAAGGCCAGAAGAGTTTATTGATGGTGCTGGAAACAGTAATAGAATGCAGCAGACATGAATACTTTTAGTTCATTTCAAACTGTCAGAAGGAATATTTCTAAAGAGAGGGAACTGAGCCAGTAATGGGCCTACTTTATCTTGGCTCTTGGGGCACTAGTAGAATAAACCAATCACTTTAGCTGTGGGAATGTAGCTGAAACTTTCCAAACACAGAGAGAATAAGAGACAAAAAAGGGATTAGGAGGAATCAGAATCACTTGTAAACTTCTGCAATAAGTCGATTTACTCAGCCAGACTTCCCCCAAAAAGGAAAAAATAAACTACAGAACTTGATTAAAAAAAAAAAGTCAAAAACTCCTTTGCACCTTAGCTTAACAAAAGACAAAAAAAAGAGAAACTAACCCATCTCATTTGAAGGTTTGTGAATATAAAACAGAACATTTTAAAACCTAGACTTGTGTATCTGATATAAATGTGGACCATAAAAAGACTGAGGATTGGGCAGTGATAAGAGCAAGGTACTTCTTTTGTTTGATTAAGAAAATAGTTATATTCTTTAAACTATTTCATAGAGAACATTTCTTTGGATCTTGACATCCAACAAATAACACATCTGACATATCAGTCAGTCAACAAGCACTTATTAAGCATTTATTAATCAATCAATAAACACTTATTAAGCACCAACTATATGCTAGATATTATTATATGCCAGGCATTGTGTCAAGCATTGCACTTACAGAGAATGGCAAAAATTGCCCCTGCCCTCACAAAGTAGGGAAGATAACATGTATATAATTAAGTATATAAAGAAACATACAGAGTAGATTGAAGTTAATTTGAGAGGAGAAAGCATTCGAAGCTGGGGGGGACTAGGAAAGGCATTTCCCCCCAATTGACACATATTTATTTCCTTTTCTTTCCACTGTCCCTCTGCCATTGAAAAAAGAAGAAAAAGAAAATCTTTGTAGCTAATATGTAAAAGGCCTCTAGTAGAAGATGGCATTTGAACTGAGTCTTAAAACCAAGACAGTTATGGAAGCAAGGGGAGAACAAAAACAGAGACATTGACAGGAGATGGAGCAGGTCTACGGAGCTGGCTTATGTGGAGGAAGGGACCAGTTCAGGAAGAATAGCAAATGTCCAACAGAGGGATTTTATATTTGATGTTGGCAGTAAGTAGGAAACACTGGAGCTTACTGAGCAGGGGAGTGACGTTATACCCAAGCTTTAGAAAAACCACCTTGGTCACTAAGTGGAGGATGACTTGGAGGTGGGGAGAGACTTGAGACAGAAAATCCAGTAAGAGGGCTATTGTGGTATTTCAGGCAAAATGGATTAAGAACCTGAACAAAGGTCATGGCTGTGTGAGTGAAGAGAAGGGGATGCATGCAAGAGGTGTTTTGAAGGTAGCCATGACAAAATATGTAAGTGAATGGTGGGAGCAACGCCGTTATTGTTCTGTGATTTCAATATTTAGAAAATAGCTGATGCTATTTTACTCCCTAGGCAATTTACATTTCCCCTTAATTGTCTCCACCTCACTTTCTTTGTGGTTCTTCTTAATTACTCAGTCTCTTAATTAGTAGATAAATTCTCTCTGGCTGGCCAATATCGAAGAGGGTCAAAGTCATGGGCAATATACTGTTATATGATTTAGTCTTGGCATGGAGAACTTAAACTATGTCCCTTACTCAGATGAGTCACCTTAAGCACAAATGATGATTGAGCCTCCTTTGGTCAAAAAACCCTCTGAGTAATTCAAATGCAATTCCCCCCTACCCTCCCCAAAGCAATTTTATCTTTACTTTCAAACTTAATCTCTAGTTTTCTTTTCTATGCCACAGTGAAAAGAAATAAAAACCAAGCCCCATACATATCAATTAAAGGCACACAATTAGGTAATAGTCCATTTCTCCCTTAAACCTCTCATGCCTGTTTGCCTTTGTTATTCTGAAAAGAATAGGATTCTAATGATTTCACAGACATCAAACAGTATCAGTGCATTTTCATTCTCCAGTGTTCAGAGTAAGGATAAGCACGTAAAATATTCCGTTTATAATGGATATACATGTAATTTTTTAGAATGAACTTTCAATGGCTCAGATCCCATGAGACACAGAAAAATTCCCCTCCACTCAAGTAGTGTCAGAGCTGCTATGTCTTCTTTCAAGAGACTTGTCTATGAAAGACTGAACATTGAAATAGCCAGAAAAAAAAGCAGCTGGACAGATCCTTGCCACTACTTTTACTGCTAAATATAGATGAGTTGTCATCTGGTTGCATAAGCAATTTCTAGCTACCACTCTCAGGAAGGGAGGAGGACCATGGGATTCAAGTCTGTTGTAGTTACACTCTTAACTGTGCTAACACTGACCTTTGTGAATTTGGAAATGTCACTCAACACTCTGCCTTGCAGGACTTAACATCTTGTAAAGGGTGTGCAGGTGGGCTAGAATTAGGCAATGAAAAAGATGGGGAGTGTTTAGAAGATGAAGAGATATTTGATTTCTTTTATTATATTAAAATGTAATAATGATAAGGGTGACAGTGGTGGATTAGAAATTGTACAAAATTTCTTCTCTGGAAGAGGTATTCTTTTCTTAAAAATAAATAAATTTTAACTAAGTGTGATCTGTGCTTCTGTTCCTTGGAATCCTCAATTGTAACAATAGATCCTCATAATGATGGGGGTGGGGATAGAGGAAGGGTTATAGGATCATAGATTTAGAGCTGTAAGGGACCTTAGATGTCATATAGTCCAACTCCCTCACTTTAAAGATAAGGAAACTGAGTTAGATCATAAGATTTCTTTATGTCCTCTTCCAACCTGAAAAATCTGATTCTATGATTTAATGAAAAGCTTTGATGACAGACAAGCAATAAAGCTCTGCAGCCTTCAAGTACATGTAATAATTGAGGTTATTTTTTTTTAAAGTTCAAAGAGAAGTCTTTCTGACATTTACCTTAATGAACAGAAAATAATTACTTTTAATTTGAACACCATATTTTTACACATAAAATTGATTTCTAGAATATTTATATTTTCTATACCAGTAATTAAAAATAATTTCTAGATAGCACAAAAAACTACCTTTAACAAGATCAACATTAGTTAAGAGTGTTACTGATTCATTTATCCATCTATCTATCCAGCCATCCGTCTTTCATCTCTCTATCATCTACCTTTCTTCTCTATATTCATCCATGTCTGTCTCTTTGTCTATCTGTCACTTCACACACAAAATAACAATAAGAACTTAATGCAATCTTAGGCTACATTAATGGAAATAAGAAATCGACATTAAAAAAGTATTAATCCCACTACACTCTGCAATGGTCAGACTATATTTGTAGTACTGTGTTTTGTTGCTGATTTCACTTTTGAAGCATGACATTGAAAAAACAGATTGTGTCCAGAGAGGGTACTCAGGATGGTGATAGGTCTAGAAAACAGGTCATGTGAGGAACAATGGAAGAAACTGATGTTTAATTTATAGAAAAAAAAAGAGGGTTGGGAGTACTGTCTTCAACTATCTGAAGTTTTGCCATCTGGAACAGAGATTAAATTTATTCTCTGTAGCTCCCAGAAGGTAGCACGAGGAATAACGAGTAGACACTACAGGGAAACAGATTTCTGCTCAATAGGAGGATATTTTATAATTGACACCATCCACAAATTAAAACAAATGATTCACAAATACTGACCTCCCTCCCTGCCTCTGGGAATACTCAAGCAGAAGCTGGGTGCCTCAAGGTCCAAAAAGAAGTTTTTTTAAACTTTATACAATTTCCCTTTGAGATCTTTTATCCAAAGTGATGTAGTGATAAGACCACTGGATTTGTAGTTGGACAACCTAGGTTGAAATCCTGTCTCTGTACCTTACTACCTCTATTTCCTTGGAATTCATTTAATTCATTTAACATCTCTGGGCCTCAGTTTCCTCATTGGCATAAAGTTGGAGTTGGGCTAGATGTCCTTGAAGCTCCTTTCTAGCCCTTAATCTAAGATCTTATGATGGTATTGCAGTGGATAGACTGTTGAACTTGGAATCAGAAAGTCTTGAGTTCAGCTCTGGACTCATACTAGCTGTGTGACCCCTGGGCAAGTCACTTAGCCTGGTGATAATAGTAGCTACCTCACAAAGTTATTGTAAAGATCAGATGAAATAACTCATGTAAAGTGCTTTGCAAACGTTAAAGTGCTATATAAATGCTATGATGATGATAACGATTATTATAATTGTATGTTGGCTCCCTGGTTGGTCAGATTTTTTTAAATGTCATGCCTATAAAACTTTGAACTTTGTAAACAAAAATACACATGAAATTTTGAAACCTTTTGGCTACAGGACCTAAAACAGTGATTTGAAAAATCACTTTCAAAATTTCAAAACCCACTATTTCAAATCTAGGGAGTTACAAATTCCTAGGATAGTTGAAAATGCCTTGGGAGAGAAAGCCTTTAAGTCTTTTGGGGTGGGGGCTTTTCATTTTTCATTGGGTTTTCATTATATTTCTGGGTGGATGAAAAATAAGAAAGTCCAGAGCTTTTAGAGGGTTGGATTAGGCTTTTTTTTTTTAACTTTTTCTCTTTTTTTCTTCCCTCCTCCTTATCCTCTCCGACAGGGATGGCTTATGACGCTAGGGCAATATCTGACCCTCCTTAATTGCCTGACCTTCCTTAATGATGCCTTCTAGCTTTCCTATTTCTTTCCTTCCCTTTACTCTAGTTTTTTCATTAGGATCCCTTAAGAGCCTTTAAATGCTCAGCATGAAGATGAGCCCACTTTATTTTTGGAGCCCACAGAAGCAACCCTGAGGGAAGTTATTGTGTTGCTTTTAGCAACTAAACAAAAAGGTGTGAAGTCATTTGCTGGCTATTCAAGAATGGAAAGAAAATAAGCAGAGAAGGCAAGGTTCAGGACAGTCTGATGCAACTTGGACAGAACCCTGCTAGAGCTTTGCAGAGACTTATTAGTAACCAAAGAGGCTTAGAGAATTTCAGTTTACCTAACCTCTCCATCAAGTTACTACAATAACATGAGCAAGTGATTGTTTTTTCAAAACACAGTCCATTTGGGGATTAAAAAATCACTTTAAATATGTTGCCAATTGAATAAAATTCCTTTTAAATCCCTCAACTTAGCCTGTTTGAGAGGTAAGAACATTTCACAGAAACTTGTGAGGGTAGAGGGACTCCAGGCCAAATACTGCTTTGTGTATGCAGTGTATCTCCCAACTAAGACCTTATTTATTAGGAAACATAAAGGAGATGGGAGACAAAGACCACTTGTACAGACTTGGGAACTATGATGCTGAATAACTAGACTGTTATTCAAGCTCAAAGAGCCCAAGCTGGTCATCCACTTTAGAGAGGAAAACATTTTGGAATCACCCTTCATTGCATGGGCAAATGAACTGTCTGTGTAATCATGTTCAATTAGATAGTTGTGCTCTTATCAATAATTATTTACTAACAAACCAGTTGGACAGTGCCCATGATTAAGGGCACATTGGGCACCTTTGCAATCCTTCCCAAACTAGAGTGTCTGGGCTTAATCGAGACAGGCTTCAGTGTGCCAGGCCAGTGGCTCTGTATGTAACACCATCCATTATGCTTTTGCTATACCTCTCCTGACACTTGGCCTGTTGCTCACTACATTTTGATAAAATGGGAACAGAGGAAGGTTTCAGTTTATATTGTTGCTTTTGTCCCAAATTGAGGGCTGCAGTAGATGTACAGGAAAGTGCTTCTGTTATGCTGGCAAAGGACTAATAGCCATGTTATTTGGATTGGATTTTTTCCATTCTTGTACTATACATAATCATGTTCAGCTGATCAATCAGTCACCATTTTTATTAAGCACTTACTACATATAAGACATTGTGGGTACAAAACCAAAAAAGAAACAGCCTCTCCCCTCAAGGAGTTTATATTCTCATTGGAGAAATGATATATACATTTATAGCCGCATTCAGGAACCTTACAAAGGAGTTGTAAGAGAGCTTTAGAGGGAAAATATGACTTGTCTCTTCCACTCCACCACTCTTCTTGCTGAATCTACATTATAATTAGTTCTTTTACATTTATTTAGAAGAACAATGTAGTAAATCTTTGGAATAATTATAAGGAAGGGAAGCAAACACCACTTTTGTTCCCTTTGCACCTGGTCTTATAGTGTTCATGCCTCCCCCCCCCCATTTTTACAGAGAACTCATTGCTCCTCAGTAGTGAAACCTTTTAATGATCATTTGTTTATTTGTCTGCTCCACCAGCCAAGAAGCAAGGTGACCTGGCAGATTGCACACGGAGTGTAGGCGTCAGGAACTCGAAAGGTGAATGAATCCCTGCTCAGCCAGTCCGGCTGCATATGCTTAGGTAAGCTGCATAGCTTCTGTGGGACTCAGTTTCCTCACCTGATGATAATTACCAGCCTCATAGGGTGGCTAAGAGGCCTAATTAAAGATTGGGAAGGGGGATGAAAATTCTAAAGCATTGCATGAATGCAGGTGATTTTCTTCATGTATTGGATTCTGTGATCAGGGTATGCCTGGTTTGGGCTCTCATACTCTTTGGACCAAATGGGACAGAAGAGTTATAGACTACTGAAAGATGACTTACAGGGAGAGTTTATGAGCTAGGAAGAAAAAGGAAGCATTGTGATACAGTGGGAAGAGCACTGGTAGATTTTTGTTAAATCTAAAAAAATTAGGTTAAATTTTTAAAAAGAAAGGGTACTGGGTTAGGAGTCAGGAGAGTTGAGTTCAAATTTTGTCACTGTCATAGATAATAAGTAAGCAGAGTAACCCTGGACAAGTCATTTAATTTCTCTGGGCCTTTGATTCCTCATCTTTAAAATGAGGAGTTAAACCAATTGGGCTTTAGGGTCTTTTCCAGCTGTAAAACTATTATCTTATGAAATTTTAGTCAGAAACTGTCAATCAAACAATTTCCTTAGGTTATTTGAAAATAGAATAACCTGTGGTCATTTTCCAATTGAGTTTTTAGCTTAGTTCCACACTCTCCAACCTCACTTTCAAAATGTTCTAACACCATTACAAAACACATGGTGGAGCAACTAATGCATAAGAAGAGATATGATAAATCTTGGTCCCTTGAGCTAGAGAAGTAAGGGTTTCATGGATTTCCAAGAGATAAAGAGGAGACCTACCAGGCTTCTTGGTCCTTGAAACCATCCCTTCATATTTCATGGAGAACCTCAGAAGTTATAGTCAGAGTTTGATTAATTATCTACCTGAAAAGTCTGTTGCCAAGTGTTTCAGTCAAATGAACTGAGCAAACCAACTGGAATGAAGGGTGAGATAGGGAAAATGAAACAAAGTCTCAAAGCTGTCATCATGAGGTTGAGTGACTGACTTGGCAAATCTTTCTCTTCATAGAAACAGCCTCAGGGAGGAGAAGAATATCTCTAGGGATCAGAAGTGGGGAGAAGGGTTGAAGAGTGTATTGCCCTATACATAGAAGATGTTCAACAAAATATTAATTGAATGTTGAAAGACACCTTCATGCAGGGGATACTTATTATTCAGATACAATGAACTATCCTCCCAACTACTATAGGCATGACTAAGGAATCACATGGTATTGAATTCATACTATTTCAGCTGGACTCCAAAATCAATGGACTCAATACCAAGATGATTTTTTTTTCCTGTCAGGAACAATGATCAGGTGAGAAGGGGAAAAAAAAGAGACCAGTATTAAACATAGCAAAGTTGGGTGTGGTGGTGCTAGTGAAAAGGTGTGAGGCCATCAAAGGCCAGGTTTATCCAACACCCACACGAGGGACTGGGTGCACCTGGTACAACTGCCTAGACTGGTGATAGACAAAGAACACAGGCCAAAGGGGGAAATGTCCTGTTTGCTTTGATTGGTCAATATATATCAACATGAGGTACCAATGAAAGAGCAACAGGGAAAAAAGACAGACACATTTGGAAAGCATAGGGGTCACATTTGGCTCACTAATGAAAATGATGATGCTACCCAAATAGTGGTACATTTAATGGGTAATTTGGTATTTAAGACACTATGTCTCCTAAATATATGAATGTCCGTTATTATATTTTGGTGGTGGCAACGTATAGCTTACTCTCTAATTAGGGTAATATTGAACATCAGGATATTTTATCATTAATATTCATTCTTTTAATTTTAAAGTTATTTTTAGCAATAGGAAAATACAAAGACCAATACAATCACACAACAAATAGGCTGCAAATATGCCATGATGCACTATGATTGTACACATAACCTTGGTCATGAAATTTGAGTTTCATCAATGAAAAATAGCCTTTTTTGCTAAGATGAACCATTGTCATTACACATCACAGACAAACTAGGGGTGCTTAAAAGGATTAACCTTTATCCTCATTCTGTTTACTACAATAATCAATGCTGTGGAAACAAGAAACATCCTATTAATTCTAATCATTTGGAGGGGAGAGGCATTCACACTTTATGCCATTTTTATATAAAAAAATGTGAAGAATGGGCAAACAGTGCCAGATGATTCAAATACCTAAAATATCATTTAACAAGCTGGTTCTCTCATGTACTCCAAATGACTTATTAGCTACTTGAGGGAGGTTTCTCAATCCTGATCTCACTCTATGTTCTCCTTTAATCACAGGTGCATTTGGCAGTCAGGAAAGTCATGTCATAGTGCTAGTAATCTCAGAAAGAGATATGGATGCCAAATTAAACTTGCCTGTAATTCTGAAAGTCATGCCATGATTCCCTCTTATAAACCACATGCCATAATTCTTACTAACACACCACAGTGACTTTCTGTCCTTTTTTTAAAAACAATAATACATTCAACAAAATGAAATAGCAGATGACAAGACTATTGTGTTCCTGAGCAGACTACCAGTGACTTCCAAAATGGGGGTGAGATGATCTATTGAGTTCAAGATATATTTATTTGAAACAAGATAAATTTTCAAATGGGAAGTAAAAGGAATATCTGACCTCTGGCATGCTGTCCCTCTTATGACATCTTCTAAACAGGACTTTTTTCTCCAAATTCTGGGGTGCTTGGAAACCCAAGGGATTGTTGCCTTTTTGGAGAGAAGCTTATAGAAAAGGCACTACATCGGCATCTTACAACTCTGCCAGGACACCTCAGTCCTGACATGTAACTTTTACTCTTCCAGCCCTGGAACCTTCTTGCTTAGAAACTGTCAATCACATGGACATTGTGTGCCAGTTCTGGGATGTTGATACATGTCTGCCAGAAAAAAGGTTGAAATGAAGAACCTCTGTGATTGCTATCCTCCACCAAGTACCTGAATACTACAGACATGCTGCTGTCATACTTATCCCCTGTGTTTCCCTCCCCCAGTTACATGATGATATTTGAACATCTGTCTAATTTGGATTGTGAGCCCACTGAGCTGACAGGATGGTAAAGCTCCATAAATAGTAAAATAATAACAATAATGATAATTACTATGAACTCCAGGGACAGAGAGAAAGCACAGCAAGCTAGCCTCACCCAAATCCTTTGCGTTTTTTTAGCAACTGTGAGCCCTTCTGGGTAAAACTTACCAATTCAATTTTGATATTTTTTTACTTAACTACTTTTGGTGATACCTTTCCTCTAATGTCACAATTTCCACTTAAAAAAAATCTAGAAACATTCTGTTCACATATTTGAGGTGTGTGCACTGAATTATAAACTTGAGAGGTAAACATATATCATGATCCATAAGTAAATTGCACTTCATCTTTATGTCTTCAGAAGTGGGTCTCACCAACTCTAGAAAGCCAGTAACACAGATGGGAAAAAAACAAAACCAAGAAACTAAAACCATTTTCATCCTCAACAGAGAAACCAACTCCAGAGAGTTCAGATTCCAAGAGGTCTAAGACAGTTGGCCTACCACAGATAAACAAAAAGACAAAATTGGTCAAAGAACTCTATAAAATATCAAATGTAAAAAGTCTTTTACTCCCACCTTAAATGTTAAAGATATGCCCTTTTCCCTCAGCACTGGTTCTCTTTGATGCTATTGGCCTTTATGTATGTATGAATCTATCTCAACAGAACTTTCCAACATAAGGTTATTCACTAAAGCTGTCAACAGAAAAGGTTGTCTAAAAACCCCACCCACAGAAAAGGACATTTGAAGACTTAAATTAGCTTCTTTTTAAAAAAAGTTTTATTTATATAACTTGTTTTTATCACCTTCATTTACAAAATATATGCCTCCTCCCTTGTTTCCTTCCCAGAGCCATCCATACAATTTCAATCGAAGTAACGAACACATTGCTTGAACCTGAAATTATACTCAGTGTTCTATATCCACAGTTCTCCACCTTGGCAAAGAAGGGATGGGGGGACATTTTCTCATCTTTTCATTGGAGCCAAGCGTGGTCACTGAATCAGCTGATAAACACTGTACAAATGGCCATTTGCACAAAGGCTATCTCAGGAATTGAAGTGACACATTTCACAAGCAGGAATGTGAGAAACCTTTCTCATGGAATCAATACAAAAAGGCCTCTGGGAACTTAAGCTTTTTGTGGGGTGAAACAAGAGGGATGTCCTAGGGTGCCCTGTTGAGGGACTTACCCTCACATAAAGAGTATTAGGTTTTCTACTAGTTCCTGATGAGGAAGTCTTCTGGGTGCCTGTGAAAGACTATTCTCCTTTTGTTGTTGTTTTCAGGAAAAAAAAAAAAGGACAGTTTCAGGCAGGCTCTCAAAGTTGTCAACCTCCCTACACATACACATATTAACAACTAATCCCATAATCAATGGGAAGAGAAATAGCAAACCAGAATGTCTGGAAGGAAACTCAGTAACTTTTTTGAGGGATGGGGGGGTGAGGGAGGGGAGAAGTCATGTTATTGTTATTGCTTCTCACTTATTTCCAAAGAAGCATGAAGAAGTTGCCACTTTTCCATACAAGTTGGGGCTTGCTAGTGCAGTTTTAAATCTTAAAGTCACACCCTACGCTCAGTTAAAAAGCTGTATACGGGGGAGCAAGAGAGGACCTTGCAGAAACCTGCTTCCTTCAGAAGTTTCTTTACCGAGGATGAAGGATCGTAATAGCTAATCTTATATAAATACCTGATCCTCTGTAGGTCACATGAAAGGACCTCATAAAGCATATTTTCTGATTTGTTTATACTTTGGCATTTTCTGTGACATGCCAAAGGAAGTCTTCATAACTTTAGATGCCTCCCTTTATGTGCCTAAGGGCAAAACCATATATTTCCACTTGGAATCCTAGTAAATTCTGTGCACATGGAATAATACACCTGACAGCCCATCTGCAATTGCTATGTCTTTAGATTTTTTTCCTTAGGATGTAAAAGTTTTTGGTAAATTAAAAAAAAATCAAATGCTCAGTAGTAAAAAATAAATACATCCTTTCCCCCTCCCTATACAACAGAGATACTGAACACTTTAAACTAAGTGAGAGCAACTTTTGACCCCTGCTCACCATCAAGTAACTTTTAAGACCCAGGGACTATCTTTGCTTTTGTAGTTGTATACCTAGTATTTACCACAGTGCTTGGCACAGAGTAGGGGACAAATAAGTTCTTTTTTCATTCTATTAAATGATTAGTTCATTCATTCATTCATTCATTCATTCATTCATTCATTCATTCATTCATCTATCTCTGTTCCAGGTGGCTCCAGCCTGGACTTCCAGGTTTGCATAGCAACAGCAGCAGCTTTAAAGAAAAAAAAAGTCACTGGACCACGTCTTTTAAATGTAATTTTTTTTCCCAGAATTTTGAACAACCATTTTAGTCACCTGGTCTGAAAGAGATACATTTACAATATCCTGTTGGATAACACAGGGAACCATAAAAATCCAGTTGGAATCCTGAGAGCTAGAATTTTGTGGGCTATTAAACTTGTCATCAGGTGACATGTGTCATTAACTATGGCTCCAACTTCCCAGAGACAGTCCTAGTAACTGGCCAAGCTACTCTTTCTTGAATTAACAGCTGGGGACTCAAGGTTCATGAAAGCAACCAGCTGGCTCCTTGAAAGTAACACTTTATGGAGCAACTTAGAACAGAACCTGGAAATTTTTTAATCTGGTGCAAAAACAGTTGAGTGGGTAAATTGGGAGGGTGCAGGAAGCTCAACAGCAGCTAAAAGAAGGTCCTATAATGATGCAGGTCTGACAGGAGAGAAGGACCAGTTTAGCAGAGAGTCTGGGGACAAAGGTAGGCCTGGGGAAAGAGAATGATGGAAATGGGACCCAGAGATCTGTCAGAAGTGGTGCAGGTTGGTGAAGGGCTCAGAGGCCAAGCTCAGAGATGGTGATCACCATGTGGGGACCAGTGGTGGTACTGAAGGACAGAGTAGTGGAACACACCCTCTGTAGGGGAAAATGAAATCTCCCTACTGACAAAGCCCCATCTACCATGCTAATTATGGATCTTTCTGTATCTTATACTGAGATTCCTCCACAGCACCACAGTATCTTGAACAATATTTACCAAGGAGATATTTATTTTTGATACGTTCTTATGGATTGAAGAGTATATATGTTTACAACTAAAAGAATTATGGCGTAAGTCATTTATGTGGATAAACACTTATGAGTTATGTAAATTAATTAGCAAAATTATATATTGCAATCATTTCTAACCAACACCCTGCAACAAGTATTAGCAACCAACTATACACAGTAAATGCCAAAGGCATCAGGAGAGATGCCAGTGACCAGGCCCTTAGTAAAATTACAAAGTAGCTTAAGTTTGTTATATTTTATTTTTTAAGTCTGAATTTAATTAATAACCCCCCAAAATTCATTTACAAAGTAGAACAGAAAAAGAGGAGTATATGTAAAAATATGAGTCTCTATAAAGGAATATCTGCATTTTGGCTAGCATTTATATGGTATTTAAAGGTCTGTAAAGAACCTTATCTCATTTTATCTTCATAACAACCCTAGGAGGTAGGTGCTATTATTATTCCCATTTCACAGATGAGGAAACTAAGGCAGAGAGAAGTTAAATATCTTACCTAGATCACAGCTAATAAGTATCTGAGGCAGGATTTGAATTCAAGACTTACAAACTGCAAGGCCAGTATCATTATACTCTTACAAGGATAGTTCTGAAGGAATGGAAGGGATAGCATATATTTGAAAATGTAGATGATATAAAATCAAAATATGTCCATCCACTTCTAAAATTACCTACCTCTTAAAGTTGTTTTGAGGAAGGATTAAATATGGTGATAATATACTTTAAAGTGCTACATAAATGTAAATAATTATCTCAGAAAACTCATTTATGTTTTCTTCTACTGCCCTGAGAAGTAGTTGGCCAACAGTCACATTTTCTTTGAGTCCATGAAACAAAGAGTGAACATTTTAAGTGACTTAATGCAAACTGTATCTGTTTTAATCTGTCTTAAAAAATTGTCACATTTTTAGAAAAAGCCAAAATGCTCTGAACAGCCTTCTGCTATATTTTTCCCCTTATTGTTTCTCTATTTGAATAGATGTGCAGTGCCTTCCCATACCTTTCTCTCTTTCGATCTGATGCCCATAACACCTGCTAGTAAAGTGATGACAGACTTTGGTGCCACATGGGTTTCCCACAACAGAGTTCACTTTATAATAATCAGAGTTCATTCAGCAGGCATGATCCAAGTGACACTGGATTTGCTACCTGAGATATTACGCAGTAGGTTTTCTATTCCACTGGTTACAAACTACTTTGAAAATAATTTTTCAGCCTGGTATGGGAGTTGATCTGTGAACCTACAGTTACAATCCCCAACTGGCTAGGCAAAGCCCAAACTCTTGCAACAGTGTTTAAGGTCACCTGGGAAAGTATCTTCCATATAGGGTTCCATGGGCACAGGGCTATCTCTGGTGGTGGCAAGGTTCTAGGGGCAAATTACCCTGTGTACTCTTCCCCCATTCCCTACATATATCTAGATATATAGGTCTATATAAATTTGATAGAGATTGACAATGATATATCTGCCAGTGAAACCTCCTTAAGAGTACAATCAAAGGTAATCTTGCTGTGGAAGTGAAGAGATAGAAATGTTAGAAGACAAGATGCAATTTGAGGGGTTTGTGTTGAAGGGGAAGATCTGTTTTTGCCAGGCTGCTCTCCCCACCATTGCCTTGCCCTAGTTTGCCTTGATACCTTTATGAGGAATTGATCATCTGCATCAGAGCCTCAGGTCTTCTCTAACCACCTCCATCTCCACCCACTTCCTGCCTGCGTCACCGCCACAGTGCTAGCTGATCTTCACAGAAAGAGTGACTATCTAAGTAAAAGTCCAACAGGAAGGATCTAGATTTTCCATACTCTCAGGACAGTTCTAATCTGAATGAAGAGAAACAAATTTCATAAAATCTTTGGACTTTTGAAAGCTGCTAGAAAGAATAAATTTTTTAATGAATGCTTGGTTTTTAGCAAGTAGAGATATTATTTGTGGTTGACTCTTTACTGAATAAGTGTAGCTGAGCTCCCTTTCCATCCAAACCAACTCTTGGGAACATTTGAGATTCAGGGCTTCTATTATTTGAATTAATGTCTTGTGATCAGTCAATCAACCAATATTTATTAAAAGCCTACTATGTCCCAGGCACTGTGCTTAGTAGACATACTTGATTGTACTTAGTAAATGTTCAGTAATTAGTTTTCGAATGAAAGAAAGAATTTGAACTCTCCATCACCTGCTAATACTTTTGTTTTTTGTTTTAAGTGAAACTTTAAACCTATTCATATCTGAAAAAATACATTTAGGAGCAGCTAGGTGGCGCAGCGGATAGAGCACCGGCCCCGAAGTCAGGAGGACCTGAGTTCAAATGCGGCCTCAGACCAAACACTCAACACTTACTAGCTGTGTGACCCTGGGCAAGTCACTTAACCCTAATTGCCTAAAAAAAATACATTTGATGTGATAGTCTAAATGTACATGCCCACATGCTCTGTAGTACAGTTGCTGCTTTCAAAGAAGACCATTTCAAGTCACATAGAACACACACACACAAGTTTGCCCTTAACAGGCTAATTTTTGCATTTTGTTTCAATAATCCATTTTCCACATGGCATGAATAAAACAGAAAATTATCTAAATTTTCTCTGTTGTCCAATCAAACAGGAACTGAAAGACAATACTAACAACATGAGGTTTTTATGTGTTAAATTCCTAGCAATATTTGGGGGGGGGCAAAAGTTTTTTTTTTCATTTTTAAAGATGGCAAAACATGCTAAGTCAGAATTGCAAACCAGCACAATGTCTATGTGAGTCTGAAAGCCTTTTATTTTTCTCCTCAGGTCTGGTGGTCATTTTGAGGGGTAAATATAGGCAGAGGTCTGGAAAATCATCTCTTTGGGAGCTACATGGCTATGGGAACCATACAGCTTAATCCATCACAAGACATGAAGAGACAAGTTGCATTAATGCAATAGACTACAGTAAAGAAAAGCATCTAACTCCATTTCTCTACTCTTTCTGCTTCATCAAGAAAGCATAGATATCCCTGGTTCTCTTCCATGCTCTACCCCAATCTCAATCGCCCACCATCTTCTCTCAATGACTGTCCTTAATGCTTTTTAAAAGTATATTTCACCTGGATGAAAATGTTAAAGAAGTGAAGACTCTCCCATAGCAAATTGCTCAGTACAAAGTACTGCTGTCTGGAATGTGTTTCATCCTCTTTCTTCTTCGAATCTCTAACTAGCTTCAGGACTAAACTCAGGTGCCATCTCTTATAGCAAAGCTTTTCCATGTACGCTAAGTTATTAGTGTTCCTTCTGTCTGCAAGTCATTATATAGTTTTCTACATGATTCCTCTCTTTTTACGTATCATGTCATTACTGTCAATATAACTTCCTTGAGGCCTGGGACTAATTTATCTTTGCATCTGCAGCCCTTGCGCAGGGTAGGTGCTTAATATGTTCTTGTTTGATTAGATTGGAAAAGTCCTTCCCCTTCCCTGCATACCAGAACCCCACTTTTCTTGGGATGGCCCAGATGAAAGGCTCACCCTTGAGTGGGCCTACAATTCTCCTTATCGTTTCTCATGTCCTTCAATACACTCACTTTTTTCCCTTCACTAACTAGCTTTTTCATTTAGACTGCCTGGCCCCTTTAGGGATTAGTTATTTTTTTAAAAGCCATTTACCACTCAATGATAATTAGATATTTGAAGAGAATTTTTTTTTTATCTAAGATGCTTTAAGCACTTTTACAGAGAAGAGAAGCAATATTATTCCTCATAGTTCTGTAGCAAGCTGCATGATACAAAGCGCTATTGCTTTTATTTCAGAGAGGAAGTAGCTGAGTCATAAAGGCAATCGGTGGTGGTGATAGAAACAGGGGTCTAGTTTCTACATCCAAGATTCAGCCTGTCTGCAGTAGACAATGGTGCTGCCAATGGGGCAATGGTGGCTCTGTGTATGACACATTCTACCCAGTCTTTGATGCCAATCTCTTGCAAAATGTAATGAATCAGCTAATGCTTTTGGGAAGATTCCTTTGAAAGGAGTGATTATGTGTTAGGACTCAACATAACTTCACCAAAAAACACTCAAAACTCAAAACAACCCAAACCCAGATATACATCAGTCTTGCAAAGGACTAGCATTTTGACCATCAGCAAAGGAATCATGAGAGACTCTCCCAATTCACAAGGATGGGTAGGGGAGGAGATATAGTTTAGCAAATGGTGAATAAGAAAAGCCCTTTTCAAACCTTAAAATGTTATATAAATGACTCCATTTTAAAGTGGGAAAAGCTACCAATTATGCACCAATCTGTAAAGTGAGAGATTAATGCCTACTAGAGATGTTCTCTCTGATAATTATTAAAAAAAGAATCCACAAAATATTGGAGAGAAACGTAGGCTATGTATTGGCATCAATATCTGACTGCCAAATTGGCTGTATGCTTTAGCACAGTGAACTGTGAATATTAAAAACCTCAAGTCTCAAGGGTTTTTCCTATACAAAATGCACACTTGCATGTACACAGATATATGCACACACAATCCTACCTAAGGAATCCCAAGCAGAAGGCCTGTTGATTAGGGCATCAGGCTGAACTCCCAAACTATGCTTTGCCCACATCCCCATCTGTGGTACATACATTTCAATGGGTATAACATGAGTCTGCACTTCACCTGCAAAAATCTCAGGGTGGAAGAGAAAGGCATCTTCTAGTACAGGTGCCAATTGCGAATCCACAAGTAGCTTCAGACTTGGGGGGAAAGTCTTATTTCCATAAGACACAGCAAGTTCCTTATTATTAACTGTTCTTTTCTGATAAGACAGGAAGAATTCAATTCTTTTAGTTCTTTTAGGGGGACGTCAAGATGAAGAATGTCCCAGTGTAGATAGAAAGCCAGTTTAAGAAAGGCTATGGTGGAGTGAGATCTCTGTAAAATTTCATTTGCACGCTTAAAACTTTAACACATTGCTTACCAGCCTCTGTTCTTTTAAACTATCCTTCAATGGAGGATGTAGGGTGCATTTGGAATGAGGAAAATTTGGATTTTCAAGGCCCCATTCTGACACTAGTTGTGTGACCCTAGCAAAGTCACTTAATATCCCTTTAGTTTCCTTATCCATAAAATGGGCATATTAATCCCTGTAGCACCTATATCACAGCCTTATTTGTGAAGATCAAATCAGATGATTTTTGTAAAATTGCACTAAATAAATCTCAGTTATCATTTTTACTCTCATTTACCAAATAACAGCTATTTGGCAAAGCTTGCTAGTATAGTTTTTCCCAGTGGGATCAAGATACCTTATATCTTAGGCTCAATAAAAGATAAGTGGCTCTTTTTTAGAAGTAATAATGCACTAAAAGAAGAGAAAGAGAAGAATGAGATTTTTTTTTTTTTAAGCCACAGGAATAAGAAGTGTCCCTATAACACAGACTTGTAGGCAAGGTTTTACATTTCATCATTTTCCATGTCTTCTAGATCTTATGGAAATCAGGGAAACAGAACAATTTACAACTTTGAGGACTGGGCCTAAAGGTGGGAATACCAAATTCTATTCCTGGTCTTCTCATTGACTTTAGTGACATGGGTTGAATTTTCTCTGTTTTTATTTATCCTATGAAAAAAAATCACACTGTTTTTGAGGAGTAATAATTAAAGCTGAAAAATTCACTGAGACAAATGGGATAAAAGGTATAATATAAATGCTTTATGTTCCTCTAGCTCAGTTGTTCTTAAAGCATGGCCAGTGGACCCCTTGGGGTCCCAGCAACCCTTTCAGGTGGTCCATGAAGTCAAAACTATTTTCATAATAATCATAAGAAGTTTCTATTTCAAACTTAGTAAATACTGATAGACATAACCCACATAAACAAAAGCTCTTTTAAGGATCTACAATAATTTTTAAGAGTATAAAATAGTCCTGAGACAAAAAAGTTTGAGAACTATTTCTCTATCTCATCCCAAATGAACTGTCCTTTATTACTGGAGGAGAAGAAGAGGAGGAGCATATGATTTTACTGATATACAGAAAAACCAGTCATCACTAAAGCAGATCAGTAACTCATCTGTGACTTATAATCTTCAAGAGTGGCCTGGAGTCAATGGAAGGTTGTCCATGGTCACAGTCACTTTTCTATCTACTTTGTCATGTCTTCACCTTATTAACTACAAGGTGGGAAAGAGCACAGGTCAGCTCAAATTCAACTCTCTTAGCTGCCCTTAACTGGTCCCCTCTATTGCTACTGTCTTTCCTCTGAGATGACCTTTCATCTAGTCTGTGTGTCTGTACACATACACACACACATACACACACACACACACACACACACACACTCTCAGAGGTATACAGATCTCTTTTTCTCTCTCTCTCCACATATATGGATATGTCTATGTGTTAATACAGCACATAATATATAACATAATTTTATATATATATATAAATATATATGTATACACACACACACACGTGTGTGTGTATAGGTGTGTGTGTGTCTATAATGTACCTAGTAGTTTGTAAGTTGTGTCCCCTATTAGAATGTGAACCCCTTGAGGGCAGGGACTATATTTTTGTCTTTCTTTGTATCCTTAGTACTTAACACAGTGCCAGGCACAAAGTAGATGCTTAATGAATGCTTTGGGACTGACTGTTGATTTACCATGAAATTATATGGTTTTAAATCCTATCTCCATCATTTATTCCCCATGAAACAAGGCCCTTCCAAGCCTCTGTTGCCTCATCTGTAAAATGAAGGAGTACTGAAAAATGCAGTAGTCATTCACAACTTCAAAGGATCAATGGTGAAACATGTCTCCCACCTCTTGGTGAGAGGTAATGAACTAGGGGTGCAGAATAAGACATATGCGTTCCAGATATTAATAGCCAAAAGAAAAATAACTTCTTTATCATGTTTTCAGTGCCAAGCACTGGGGATACAAATAGAAGAATTAGACAGTTCCACACTTTCAAGCTGTTTCTATTCTGGAGGAAGCAACACATATAGGAAGATTCAGCTTCTGGGTAGACAGGAGGGCCTGGAGGTCCTTAGGGTTCAGTGATAGGATGGTTAATAAAGCACAAGAATCCCTAACAGTGGCAAGTCAGATGACAATGTCCATGGATCATGGTCAATATGCTGGAATTTTCTGCTTGATTTTACTATTTTTTTTTTTACAAGGAGGAACTTCTAATTTATGGTGGAGTAGGGAGATAGTGGGTAGTAACAGAAATGAAAAACAGTTAATAAAGTATTCAAAATATTTTGATTAAAATAAAAGAGTTTATGAGAATCCAAACTAAAATTGTTTCTACTGTATTAAATGTTTCATGTGTGTGTGTGTGTTTATTTAAAAAAAGAGAAGATTATGATTCCTCTTTTATTCTTTGAATGGTGAAATGTTCATGTTTGTTGCTTAATTTTATAATAAAAAAGAAAATTAAAGGGGAACTCAATTAGATACTGCTTAAGACCACTTCTAGTTCTATATCTATGACCCAATGAACTTTAATGTAAAGAAAGTAAAGTTTTACCTTTAAAGTTTCTACATAAAATGGTATGAAAATTGTAATCAAGGATTGCTTTTCTGTTTGAAAGGCCTAATTTTAATTGTCACATTTATTAATATAATTTAAACTATAAGAGCACTTTTTAAAACTCATAGAGGCAGGCAAATCTTTATTGTAAAATAATTCCTCACTTATTCTCTATGTCTTGCCTAGAGAAGGGACTGTCACTTAAGGGCCTTGACCCATCCATGAAAGTCAGAGGAAAAACCTAATTGAAACTTGATGTAGGAGTGTCAACAGGAGCAAAATTAAAAACTTTCTTCAGCACATCTAGAATTTATCAGGCACTGAAGAAATGATTCCCAATAAAAGGAAAAATGATTTGGGATATATCGCCCAGAATGAATGTCTGCCATTCAGTCACTGGTCTGGACTTGGAAAACTGCTTTGATCCCCACCTAGAAGATACAGGTAAGGGGCATTTTAAAGGAAAATATTAAGACAGCATGAGTGAGGGGAAAGGGTATTGGAAAAAGAGTCAAAAGGCCTGAGTTCTTATCCTGGTTGTGCTACTAAATGATTCTATGTCTTTCACTAACCACTTTACTTCACAGGCCTCAGTTTCCTCATCACATAACCATGTGAGGTCTCTCTTCTGGTTCTAAAATTCTATGACCATAATAATGTCCAAAAGATCTATGCAAAGGAGTTATTGATAATTTCAGTGTATCTTCCCTTCCCCTTCCTGTCCCATTGAAGCAAAGAACAGAAAAACTCGAGATAAAAAGCTGCATTTCACAGTTGTGGTGTCCAAATACATGATGTTTGTTTTCTTGTGGTGTAATATATAAATATCAATCCACTCGGTTAGGCATCCATGTCACTTTCTCTTCACTAAATATTATGTCCAAAAAGAGACTAATATCAAATTTAAGTAACATGGCACAGTTGAAAGAGAAGAACTACATTTGAATCCTGGCACACTACTCCTTACTACAGTTGTGAACGTGGGCAAGTTACTTCCTCAGTTTCTTCATCTGTAAAATGAGGGAGTTGGATTAAATGACCAAGATCCCTAGAAGCCATAAATTTATTATCCTGTAGATCATGGATGGCAAAGCAGATAGAATCCTAGACTTGGAGTTAAAAACACCTGAGTTTGAATCTTACCTTTAGACATTCACTCTCTATGTAATCCTGGGCAAGTGAGTTAACTTTTTTCAACCTCAGTTTTCTCATCTATAAAACTGGGATAGTAATGGCATCTACCTAATAGAGTTTTTGTAAGGATAAAATGAGATAATGTATGTAAAGCACTCTGTAAACCTTAAAGCACTAAAGGTTTAGCTATTATTATTATTATTATACTATGAATCATTTGGTAGTCTCCACCAAAAAAAAGTTTATTTCACACAATTCATTGAACTGTATATTTAGAGCTAGAAGGAACCTTAGAGGCCATTGTTCAATCCCTTCATTTTACAGATGAGGAAACTGAGACACGAAGAAGTTAAATGATTCGCCCAAGTGGCTATGGCAAGATTTGAAGCCTGATTTTTGCTGACATCTAAGTTGAGCAGTGCCCTCTCCATTACAGTTTCAAGGTGCCTCACAACCTTTGATCTTATAAATGTCGATACTTACCAGCAGTTGAAACAAAGAAGATAGGGAGATGTACCTTTTCATTAATTAATTAAATAATTGTTAAGTGTTTTCTATATGAATCACTCATAAATATAATTAAAGGTTAAGGTTGTTTCCAAAAGAAATGGAAAAACACAGATGATTTTAATATTTTTCCTAATGACCAAAATGACCCCTTACTGATTCTGAAGTCCTCAGGGAGACTTTACAGATATTGCAGTATCCTTATAGAGAACCTGGGGGACAAATTCTTCTGTTTTTCTCTTGCTGATGGATAAGCAGGATTCTTTAGCTCAAAAGCAGTAGTGTATAGACAGAGGTCTCTGCCACTCTTTTCCTGTCTGCCTGCAAAGGTCTGGCTTTCCACAAAGAAGAGATATCGCTGTCCTTATCAACTCATTTCCAGGAGAAAAGGCTAAATATTTTTTTTTCTCTATTTTGTTTCTACCAGGCCTCTCCAGTGACACCAGCACTGGCATTGATGTGACTCATCATTGTAGGTGCTGTGTTTTATAACACAAAGCTGTGTTTTATAACATGCATCTAGTGCAAAAAAAAAATAATTTAGAAACCAAGTTCTTGGATCTGGGCTTTGGTATTAAGATATCAAGACATCAGGAGTCACTATTTAATCCATGAAAAATAAACAAGGCCTTATCCCTGTCTCTTGCCAAAAATAATTAAATAAATAAAGGTAGAAACTTCCTGCCTGCTTTGCTTGCCCATAGGAGGAGTAATCATGAATTTAATTTTCTTAAAACAGAAGCATTTTCAGACTTGTGTTTTCCTGGATAGTTGCCTAGTGGCTGTAATATATAAGGGCGTGTAATTGACAGTAATGTGGACTCATTGAAATTTGGCAAAAAAAAAATAAAGTATGGAACTGTTTTTTTTTTCAAGGAAAAAATTTTGAGGAGAGTTATCTTTATTGAAAACAACATTATTTTACATTTTGGCTCTTAATACTTTTCTTTCATACAAAAGGGAAAACAATCCAATTTGGCTAAATTATCCATAAGCTATAAAGGAACGGTGTAGTTGCACAATTCATGCAAATAGATGGGCTGGGTCAGACACAATCTGTGAAAATGGCAAATCCAGATGAGTTATCTGATAAAGCATACATGGAATTCCTCTCCCAGAAGTGATTTGCAGTGGACTTACCCTACCACTGTTACCCATCCAAGGGTCCTATGGTTTGAAAAAGCTTCCCTTGTGGAGGTCTTATAATTATTATGGTTGTGTCTAGGGCAAATGGATCAAGGTACCAACACTGACGTTCGGAGTAGGGTTAGCGTCACTATTCATGATACAAAGCTTCAGAGTCCCGGCTCTCAAGAGTAATGGATGATGACTCTCCCAGGTGGCAGCAGTTAGAACCAATGTAGCATTCAGATAAGGTAAAGGGTTTCTTCAGGCCATTAGCTCCCTTTGAATGAGGAAAAGAATCATCTGAATTGATTTCACTGTCAGCTTGAAAGGGTCCCCTCTTTTCCAAAGCTCAGATGCAGACACCAAACCCTGGAAAAACTATGGGTGATTTAGTTCCATTTAGATAAACACAGACTCTCTGAATGGTTCAGATGTTTGTCTGAACCTCCAGGGCCTGCGAAACTCAACTCAGTAGGTCAGCCCTTGTTCAGAGATATAAGGTGTTTCCAGCTACTGGTCTCACTGGGATCAGGGTATTCAGAGCTATGCAAATCTCAGCAGTCAGTGAAGAAAAGGGAAAAGAGAATTGGTTTGGGAAACCAGTTAACTCTTTCCAACCTGCAAAATACTGCAGAGGGCAATTTAGAGTTTTCATTTATATATTTTTATCAAGGTGGATATGTTTGCTGAATTGTATTGATTTTTGTTTTGCCAAATTAGGCTCTCTCAAACTTTGGAATTTGGAACAGTGAACATTACTTTTCACAGAATGAGAGTCCTTTGAAGGATTTGGCTTTTATCAATTATTATAGTAGATGCCAAAGGCAGATAGTAGCTAACCATTAATAACTGAAGGTACTGGGTGTGAGGAAATTTTTTCATGGTGTAACAACAGAGGAGATCGGTAGCTAACAGTTCCCCCTCTTCTGTTATCCCTAACCTCTGCCAATTTTAGGCTCAGTTGTAAGTCACATGAAATGTACAAAATGCTCAGGGGCAAAAATGAAGATGGAGTCATAGAAGTGACTCAAGAGAATTCCTACCAGGATCATAACTAGACCCTGAAAAGCATCTTAAAACTATAACCCACATCTAGAAGATAATAGTATAATTATGAAATCCATACAATAACATATGGCATGGCAGGTATAAATTATTCATAGACTATATTTCTGGTTCATATCTGTATTTTAGAAGAAATTTCCTAAAGAAAGGAAGATTGCAAAAATAATAGAAAAGACTGAAGATGAGACTTTTACAAAGGCAACTGGGAAGATATCAGTAGCTACTGACCCATCTGCCTGCTTTCTTATATCTATAAAATCTCATGAGACTGGTCTGGGCATACATATAGAAAGGTATCCTTGATGAAAACATGAGAAATAAGCAAGCAGGCTTTTTTTCAGATTACTTTCTATAGCAGATTAAACACAACTTTACTGAAAATTGTAAAGAATATAAAATACCATGATGGCTATTATCTACCAAGAATTTAAAAGTATTTCACTGGGTAAAATAGAATGTAGCTTTAAAGGCTACCCCCAAATAAATCCATAAATCAAAATTATATAAGGTTCTGTGATACAGCTAGGTACAACCAGAGTGGTAACTTTGTTCAGTGATGCACTGAATAAAACATAGGGACATATTCTCACTTGACATGTTTCTGTGTTAAGTAAGACATCCTGGCATAGAGTCCAAAGAAAAGGAGGATTTCTCACATATATGTATGTATGAATAACTAGTTAGCTAGCTATAGCCAAGGCTAGAAACCTTAACTGGACCTTATTCAATGGAAAAAGAAATTTGCAATTCTCAAATAACAATGCAGATGTCAAGTACATATATCTTATTATTCTAGTACTAGCTAAGAAATAAAATGTGTGTATATATACACATAATATATATTTTAAACAGAAATTCACATTTTATATTCCTGTTAATTCTCATCTTATCTTTTAAGGTACTTAATTGGGAGGAAGAACGAGGAAAATAATGAATTTCATATGGAAATGCCCTGGAAATTTCAAATGGAAAAACCTTCATTTTAGCATGATTTTCTGTTTAGTGGAATAAAGCATGAGGTGGGTAAACCTTGGACTTTATCCGAAAGAGTTGGCTGCTGAAGTCCCCAGAGTGTTTTCTTATAAAGATATTTTTCCCCCCATAAGGTAGGCCCCAACATAGATTACCAGAGATTACTTTATAATGATACTCCAGTATACTACTCTCAAAAACGTGTAGAAAGTAACTTGACTATACCAAGAACCCCACCAAACAGACCACTCAGTTTTTCAGTAGTTTTGTACTGTGCCAGATTCTTCAAGAGCCTATGTGATCCCTGTAAGTAAGGTTATGTCTTGCAAACTGCATTAACTCATTCAGGACACTAGGGGACCCAAAGGAGCCTCATAAGGACAAACTTGCTTAAGGTACTAAGAGACTCCAACTAATTAGAAATAAATGTTTGAGACTCAATTTGCTCTTATTTTACTTCAGAGAAAGCTATCCTAAGGAAAGTAAGTTAATGAGATTTCAAGTGTGAGAGGGGAGAGAACTTGGAATTAAAAAAGAAAATACATCCCCCAAACTCTAGGTTGTTGGTTGGAGGTTATCATAACCCAAATCATATCACCTTTTTTCTCATAGGATCAGAGGATTTAGAGGAACTTTATGGATCATCAAGTTCAACTTCCTCTCTTTATAGAAACTGAAGCTGAGATTGTGTTTTGTCCAAGGTCATCAGGAGAGTGAAAAAAAAGAGTTGGGATTTTAACTCAGGTTGTATCAAAGGATGGTAGATCTAGAATGGAATAGTAACCCAGAAGCCATTTAGTCCAACCCCATCATTTGGGGGATGAGGAAACTAAGGCCCAGGGAAGTGAAGTGGTTTGTTCAAGGTCATGAAGGTAATTAGTGTCAGAGATGGGATCTGAACCCACGTCTTCTAACTTCAGAGTCTGTTCTTTCCACCGTCCTACATTACTTTGCACTCAAATGATCCTAACTGCATTCGTGGCTGGTTGACCTCCGTGGAAACTGGATGTCTTGGAAAATTTCCCCAATGGAAGACCAGTAGGCAAAATTTGCAGGCCACTGCCATTTTTTCCTCCTACATGGAAGATGTAAGTTAGCCTATAAGTCACTAGTGAAGTTCTCACAAGCCTTCTGGGGAGTGCACTTTGCTATTTGAAATAGCAATGCTTGCCATGGACCAACACTGTAAGTATAACAGCAGAAACCGTAAGATACTAAAAGAACCAAAGGAAAACTTCCAATCCATAGAGAGTAGACCCTCTACATAGGACTTACAGAAAGGCGTTGACAAAAACAGCACAGAAGAAGAGAAGGCATGAAAGGGGCATTCCTTTTACTTATTTACTAATCTATTAAAGACACATTCTGGATAAATGGAAGAGAATTATGAAAAATAGGACTTCCAGTCAAGTTATCAATTTCAGGATAGCAAGAGATCTTATTTTATCCTCTCTTCTCATTATTTCTCTAGTTCAATAAATGCTTAATAAAATTAATGCTTAAAATAAGATGGAGAAATCTAAGGTTAGGAGCCCCTCTGAAAATGTGGAGGCAAGCTGAAAATTAGAGGATGTTTATCATCTGGAGACAATTCTAAAGAATTTTGTAACCTTGTAATAAAAATTCAGAGTTATGATGGAATTGGTTCGGCCATAGCCTAAGGAAACAGAAAAGGTTAATAAGAAATAAATTAGAATGAAAATTGTTTCTTTTACTGGGCCAAATTCTGCCCTTGGATTTATTTGCACACAGGATTCCCACCAAAAGATGTGAAAGCTTCACATTAATAGCAAAGAACAGAATTTTCTGCCTCATCTTTTGATTCAAGAAAAAAAAATTATAAATAAATGTGGCAAGAAATAACTAAGTTGAAGGGATAAAGAGTCCCAGATGGCAGGCTAAGCACATGGGTGAACATAACCCCAACATGAAAAAAAATCTGCTTTTGAATCCTTGGTTCCTGATTAGTGGAGACAACAGGACTTCACTTCCAGACCAGACTAAACCCAGCAATTTGAAATATTTTGACCTCGTATTAATACATATCATTTCTTTCCAAAAGGCACCACAGAGCTCAGTAAGGGATCTGGAGTGGTTAGAAGTTTTCCTTGAGGGACTGATCAGAATTTTGGGTCACTTTTCCTCACTGGCCACTAGGGAAACACATTGTACTCTCCCTGATGTGAATAAGTTGATTATTCCTCAGGGATTTGTTGGTAATTTCCAGTTTGCATGGTGGGTCAGATGGCTGGAAACCAACAATAATTGAGACTATCCATTCCTTTATTTATTACTCATATGAATGCCTATAACAGCACCTTTTACCCATCCTATGACCCCCCAACATAAAAATAACACAAACAAATGCTGTTTATGAGATCACTCCTAATAAGTACATATTTTATATCTTTGGATAGATTTCTAGCATTCATTTTAGTGTCTTGGACTATGATTCTGACTATAAACTTTACAAATATCTCAAACACTAAAAAATTTGATCACACTGTATTTTAAAATAAAGATGATAAAAGTCAAACAAGACCCCCGAGTACTCCTTTCAGGTAGAGTAGTTTCCAAAATAATCTAGCACATATTTCATCATATATGCACACATCAGAGTACATTTCTTTAAACAACTTCAAAGAATGAAATACTTTTAGGTCCATACCAACTCTACTCCCACTTCCCCTTCCCCTCAAGAAATAAAATACTTGTCTAACCAAACCTGCTTAAAATAAACAATTTAAGATGAATTTCTCACAATTTGTTGTTGTCGTCGAGTTGTCTCACTTGTGTCTGACTCTTCATGACCCCATTTGGGGTTTTCTTGGCAAAGATACTGGAATGGTTTGCTATTTCCTTCTCCAGCTCATTTTACAGATGAGGAAACTGAGACAGACAAGGTTGAGTGACTTGGCTGAAGTCACACAACTAGTGTTTGAGGCCAGGTTGGAACTCAGGAAGAAGAGTCTTCCTGACTCTAGGCCCAGTGCTCTATCCACTATACCACCTAGCTGTCTCAGTTTTCAAAAATACATTTTTATAAGCTCAAGAATTCATCAAATACTGAATAGCTTGGCCTTAACATATTCTAAAAACTGGCAAAAATTGGAAACTATAAACTGAGAGAAAAGAGTCATCTATACTGGTCAATAGATATCCATCCACCAATATACTGAGAAGACTCAAAAAAACTTGAGAGCACATGGAGATACCCAGCATGACACAATGTCAAGAGGTCCTCATTCAAATTATATTTTGTATTATTTTACAGCTATGTGGTCCTAGCTTTCTAGTGTATGTGACCAATTCCAAGCCAAGGCACACCGTCTAAGTGGCTTGCAATCCTTCTGATCCATCCACTAAAGATGCAAGTCATGAACTGTTATTCTTCCTACTGGTTTGCCAGTGTGCTCGCATTACAAAGCAACCAGAAATATGAAAACAGATTTTTAGAGCTCAGATGGCAAACTTTAAAGTTAGAAAATAAACACTTTAGTTCTAGTCTGTCATTCCTGGCTTTACATGCTTTATAGTTTCTAAGCAGAATTTGGAAGCAATTCTAGTCATTGGGAGCCTAATTATAATGCATGTTTTCCACAATGATGAGCCATCTAATCTAATACCCTGCAACATTTATAAGAAATTTAAAGAAACAACATTTTAAGAATTTCTAAGCTTGTGATGATGAACTGCAGAAGCAAATTTACTGCTAGAACACCTTTAATTAATTTAATTCGAATTCTTTGAATTCAAACAGCATATATTTGTTCCAAAGAGATCAATGATGATTTCTTTTTGCTACTTGCCCCATATGACAATCCTATGTGATCTGGAAGGAGTTACATCTGTCACCAGATTTTGACAGAGAGATGTAATAGCTGGCAATGACTTGTTTTGTTTAAGCAATGGCAGAGTTAAGGCTGACATTCCTGAGTTTCAGACCATAGCTCTTACTAGGAGACCACCTTTGATCCAAATGTAACTATCTTAATCCACCCATTTCCCATGGAGATTAAATGCAATTCCTGGGCCCAACCACAACCTAAATAAACTACCAATAATGCTGGGCCCAGATTTTGTAACTATCGTGATCAACTGGGAAAGGACTCATGTCACTTAGTATTTGCTCCCATAAAAATCAGGTGCAAGAGCAATAAAACAGAAGTTTTTAACAAGGAGGAAAACCCTAGACAGTTGTCTCTAGGATTCTTCACCACAGCTTCAAGGACAACTAGGAAAAGAGCTGCTATTTGAGGCAACTTCATTATAAAATCATTTTTAATAAGCAATCTTAACAAAGAGAGGGAATACTCTTGTGGAGAAGCCCCCAAGGGACCTAGAGGCTGCCCAGTTAAGTTATTAGGAGGTTTCACACAGGGGACCAAACAGCTATTTCATTGGCCTCAGGGGACAGAGTTTAGTTTTCACCTGTTCTCTAGAGGCATTGGTGTTATCGTGTCTGCTAACAGCAGATACTGGTAACAATCAATTATCCCCACGTCCCAACTTGGTAAGGGAAAGTGAATTTTCAGTTTCGTTGACACAGAAAGATGGTGAAAGAGAGACAGATAAATTAACTCAATGTGGTTCATTATGCTGAAGACTTACAAATACGCAATGTAACAAAAATTCCTAACATGCGCCTTGGTTTTCTTTAAATGACACCATATAACCCCAGTATAAGGTACTTATGGGATGCAAACAGAAAAAAAAAGAAGCCTAATTGTCATCTTATTACATCACACAGATGGATCTGGAGAAAAATTCTTTGTGCTGGTAAATCATTGCAACTTTATTCTGTTTCAACAAGATCTGAACATGCTTTTAAACTAGGGCTCAAGCTCCTATCAAGCCCTATCTAGGACCAAGATGTCTTGAATGACTAGAACCTCATAGCAATGTCTGGTAAATTAGCAGCATAAATAAAAGCAAAGGCAGACCTTCAGATACTTGATTCAAAGTGAATATATCCTCTTTTCTTATGCTTCCCTCTTCATCACATGTTCCCACCTTGAAGTTTTGACAATAAATGATTTTGCCAGTATAAATTTTACATCTGCCTAGATGGTAGAGCCAAGCTGATTTTACTCATCCTTTTTTAATAATCAGGGTAACTCCCTTGCCAGTTATATTGTAGATTTTTTCTGTGCTAATAAAACTCCTGCATACTGTACTGTATTTCCTTCCTTCCTTCCTTCCTTCCTTCCTTCCTTCCTTCCTTCCTTCCTTCCTTCCTTCCTTCCTTCCTTCCTTCCTTCCTTCCTTCCTTCCTTTCTCCCTCTCTCTCTCTCTCTCTCTCTCTCTCTCTCTCTCTCTCTCTCTCTCTCTCTCTCTCTCTCTCCCTTCCTTCCTTCTTTCCTTCCCTCCCTCTCGCCTTTCTTTCTTTCACTACAGAAATGCCTTGAGTGGTATTACTATACAATAATTTGTCCTGAACTTAGAAATGGAACTGAAAGCCAGTACCCGACTCTACCTAAGGCATAGATCAGCTAAATTATGCTCACTAAGATATATTGAAATGCCTCATGTGATAGTGCCCTGGATTCATTGTGCTGTGGTAGACCAGGTTCTTGTTCCAGAATCATACAACTTGAGTTCAAATTCCAGTCTGACTCTTGCCAGCAGGGTGATCCTAGGTAAGCCAATTTCCTCATCTATAAAATGGGGATGATAATAATAATTGTACTACCTACCTCACTAGATTATTGAGAGGAAAGAGCTTTGTAAACCTTAAGGATACACAGGAATCATCTTATTTCCATTTAGTGCTTCCCACGCAAAGCACCACCTGACTCTCTTCTTGAAAAGGCTGAAACCTTATTTCTTGAATAAAGTATTCAGCTTACACAGACACAAGACTTATGGATCATCTATACACCTTTGGCTTCCCTTGGTTCTGGCATCTGTTCAATCCTGGCAATTATTGAGTACATCTGTTTTCTGAGGATCAGGCAGTCTAAGCATAGAAAGGCTCATCCCCACTTGGTTATAAATTTGATTGGCCATTTGCTTATAAATTTGTCCATGGCAACGTAAATAAAGAATAATACAAAATGGCTACCAGGAAACTGTTCTATCCTGGAAACAAGGCTTTACTTTTTGTGTCAAGATAACAAGGCATAATTTCAGGGGAAACTTAATCACCTCATAATGTGGTACTCAGGATAAGCATTTTTGAAAAAGGACCACCACTAAGACAATTGCACTCTATTTGTGGGTGTCCGTTGCCGAGGGTGAAGAGCTAAAGAAAACCTCCAAAGAGAAGGCCCTCCAAATTCAATCAAAATCCACTTGATTACTCACTGACTTCCACAGAAAAATGGGTACAGAGGAGGAAGGAAAAATAAAAATGTTGGAAAGCTCAATTCAGGAATAAGAATTGTGCTGTGCACATAACGGGGAGTTTAATGTTTGCTGAATTGAATACACTGAAATGCATCTAAAAACAAAGTAATACTTGAGTGGATAAATCTATGATCTTCCTGGTGGGTGGGGGAGAGGATGGTGCTCTTTCCACAATCACATACTGAAACCCCTCCGCTTCTTCTTATTGTCAGCTTCTGTCTATTTTATTCTGTAAATCCTCCCCAGAGAAGCCACCCAAAGCAGTGGATGACAACTTCCCCCATGGTAGCCTATGACACAAATTAGACCTCAATGCAGATGATTTTTTTTTATTTCAGCCATTCCTTTTTTTGTTTGTTTGTTTTGAATTCCTTTTGTTGTTGTTACGTTTTTTCCCCATCTCTTTGGAAGCTTTTGTATTAAATGATACATTCATTAGATTTCTTTAAAAAAAAGTTTCCTGGGCCATACTACCTTGTAATATTAAATACAATTATATACAAAATACTAATGTGTCCAGAGAGAGAAAAAATAATAATATAGGATCCCATTATAAAGCAGCTTTGGGGTCAGGAGGAATAGGTAGCATGGTATTCAAGCGCCCTTACAATATGGCCCTAAGTTATCTTTCTAAGGGCAGCTAGGTGGTGCAGTAGACAGAATGCCAGACCTGGATTCAGGAAGTCATCTTCAGGAGTCCAAATCTGGCCTCACAGACTTACTCTCTGAGTGACCTTGGACAAGTCACTTAATCTGTTTGCCTCAATCCACTGGGGAAGGAAATGGCAAACAACTCCAGTATCTTTGCCAAGAAAACCCCAAATAGGATCATAAAGAATTACACATGACTGAAACAACTCAATGGCAACATACTTTTCTAAGCTTCTCTCGCTATTCCCTTCAAGTATGCTATGACAGAGCTAAACTAGGCTGTCCACCATTCCCTGAATGTCTCTTGCTCTCCCACCTCTGTGTCTTTATTCACACAATTCATTTTATGTGAAGCACTCCTATATTCTGGACTTGAATATGAGGAAATCCTATCCATCCTTCAAGGCCCAACTTACGCATCACTTATTCTATGAAGCCTAGGTTGCTGTCCCTAACCAGAAATAATCACTCCTTTGTATCCTCAAAGCACTTTATCTGTGTCTTTCTTAAGGTACTGATCTCTTTCTACATTCTATGAGAATGAGCTGAGTGTACTTAATGTCTCTAACTAAATCATAAGCTCTTTGATGGCAAGAGCCATATCATTCTTGTACCTCTAATGTGCCCTAGTACAGAGAAAGCAGGTGATCAAGGTCTATCTGTTAAGCTGAATTAAACATCTCCATGTTTGGCTGAGAAAGATGCACTATTAGCAATGTTTCTGAATCAACATTTTCAAGGATGAAGACCCCTTTTGAATGTCTACATTTTCACAGATTTGTCTGGAATTGTGTTACTAATCCCCATTATTTGAGAAAAGAGGCAACTGGATATACAATAACTTGCAGCAACTTTGTGCATACCCTTTATCCTCCCTTAGCACCCAGCTCAAAATTCAGAAATACTGTGAATTCCTTTTAACATGCAGAACACGACTGGATTAGTAGGATATCCAAAATCTTGGCACAGCATAGCATAGCAGTGTATTTTATTTTGGCACTTACTTTGTGATGTATGACAACATTTAATTTGTGGTGCTTCTTCTGAGAATTAAACTGGGTCTTTAAAATGATGCATATTTAAATGTGGGAACATTTTTTAGGTGAGGATATTGCATAGCTTTAAATAGTCTTGTTAAAGTGAGTTTTTATGTATAAATGGAAGAAAAGAAATAACTTTTATTTCCATTTGTTTCACTGTTAAAAATCAGTGTTGATAAAATGAATATCATGTTTACCTTCACAAATATCTTCTTTAATCTGAAGTCTGTGCTTCTTCAATAGAATGTTTAAGGCTGTTCTAAAGAATGAAGTTCTCTGGTTTCAAAGAGATTAGTGTTAGGAATAGCAATTTAGACTTCTTTGTACTAGTCTCCATAATGGGCCTCTATGGCATTTTTCAATGTTCAACTCAGTCATTTACAGAGCACATCAATATGTAATCCATCTATGAAACAGGAACAATCATGTCCTTTAGAGGGTTTTTTGGTTTCTGTTTTTTGGCAATACTAACAATGGGTTATTCTGAGTTATTAGTACTATGATTCAGAATCCCTTTTGACCTTGTATATGAAATGAGTACCTTGATCCCAGCAAGTCATAAATCGAAGAGTCTGCTAACACTTCCAAATGGACTTTCCATCAGTGCAAATCTAAGCATGTCACTCCTTCACTCAATAAACTCTGCTGCTCCCTATTGTCTTTAGGGTAGAACACAAACGCCTTTGTTTAGCTTTTCAAGCCTTTCACAATCTGGTCTCAATCTATCTCTCAAGCCTCACTGAACATTACTCTCTCTCCTGCACTCTGAGATCCAGCCAGACTGGCTTTCTCTCTCTTCCTCACACAGAGCATTCCATCTCCTGCTTATGCCTTTGAAGTGACTAACCCTGTCATACTTGGAATTCACTTGCTCCTCACCTCCATCTCCTAAAATCCATCTCTTCTTTCAAAGGTAACGCAGACATCATCTACATGAAACTTTTTCCTGTTTCTCTTTCTGTCTCTCTGTCTGTCTCTCTCCTCTTTTTTCTCTCTCTCCATCTCTCTTTTCTCTGTCTCTGCCTCTCCCTTCTCTCCACTCTCTCTCCTCTTTGTCTCTCTCTTCTCTGTCCTCTTTCTCTCTTCTCTGTCTCTGTGTCTCCATCTCTCTGTCTCTCTCTTCTCTGTACTCTTTCTCTCTTCTCTGTCTCTGTGTCTCCATCTCTCTGTCTCTCTCTTCTCTGTCCTCTTTCTCTCTTCTCTGTCTCTGTGTCTCCATCTCTCTGTCTCTCTCTTCATCCCTGGCACATAGAATGAGAGCTGAAAGATGTTTCTTGATTGATTAGTACCAATAAAATTATGATAAGCAAGATATTTTGAATTTCAACTAATTACCTAGAAGTGAAAAAAAGATTAAATTCCATTATCAAAAGAATACCAGTTTGTTTTGGGGGGAGAAATAGGGGAGGGAAGGGCATGGGTTTGGAAAGCACAAGTCACATTCCAAAGTATAATGAAATACAGAAAGATACTGCTTTCTTCATAATTCACATAACCCTTGTGAAACATATGCATTGAAGGTATATCTTTTTGACTTATTAGAATATTCAGTCTTGGAAGAAATGGATAGTATAGATATGTTTCCATCCATTTCTTTCTTAATATGCTAAGACTAGAGACTCAAAATCCAACCAATCTAGGAAGCATTTATTAAGTAGGGCAATTGTCTAGACATCAGGAAACAAAGACAAAACAAAAAATAGATCCTGCCCTCAAGGAGCATACACATTCTACTGGGACAAGGGTTCTTAACCTTTTTTGCCTATTGGACCCCTGCAGCAGTCTGGAAAGGTCTGTGGATCCCTTCTCAGAATAATCTTTTTAAATGCCTAAAGTAAAATACATAGGATTACAAAGGAAACTAATTATATTGAAATACAGTTATCAAAACATTAAAAAAAAAGGTTTATGGGCTGAGGTTAAGAATCCCTTCCTGAGGGAAGCTTACATTCTATCTAAGGGGAGCTTTATTTGATCTCTGGCACTGTTAATAGAATGGGTTGCTATGCCAGGCAACTATTTTTCATTCAGTGCATATATCCCATCTTTTCTTTTTTTTTGAGGTAATTGGAGTTAAGTGACCTGCCCAGGGTCACACAGCTAGTAAGTGTCAAGTGTTTGGTCTGAGGCCACATTTGAACTCAGGTCCTCCTGACTTCAGGGCCGGTGCTCTATTCACTGCCCCACCTAGCTGCCCTGCATATATCCCATTTTTCGTGTGATTTGTCTTGAACATAGCTAAGACGACCTTGGTTGCATCAGAGCAGGAACGTGACTGGGCAAAATGGTGTCCAGGAGCATAGAGCAGATATGCCTTATTTTTTTTTTTCAGTCTCTGGATTTAAAACAGTACTTTAAACCTCATTACCTCACACCTAAATTATTGCAAAAGCCTCCTAGAGGTCTCCTTGAGTACAATCTCCTTCCCCCTCAACTTCCAATATAAATTACATTCCATTACTGTCAAACTTCTTTAGGGACTATTTTCAGTACCTGTTCCCTTATTTTTTTTTAACGTAATAATAACTGTGCTATATTTTAGATAATACCTGCCATTTTAACACTGCTTCTCAGTTTTCTTAGCGCTTTCACCTACATTTCAATTACATTTTGGCTCTTTATCCAAGCCCTATAAGATAGTCAGAGAAGATATCATCTCCACTTTATAGATGAGGGAAATGAAGTCCATCCAGTAAGATTAACTGAATTGCTTAAGGTCACACAGCTAGTTGAATGATAGAGTTGGCACTATTAGTACCCAGGTCTTAAAAGAATTGTTTAAGCCTCTTTCTATAATAAAACACTGCCTCTTGTGTGTACATGTCTTCCCTCCCCACTTGGAGTATAAGATCTTTGTATATTGTGCCTAAGTTTTATGATTTCTTCTGTATCTTCTATGGTATGTAGTCCAGTGCTAGGCACATGGTAGATACTCAGTAAATAACATCCTGAGGGACCAGGGCCTGCTGGCTCAAGGTTTTTGGCCTTGATTCTCTACTTTATTCTGTATTTACCTAGAGCTCACTGACCTCATATTCCAAGACATTTTGTCTGGAATCCTCCTCTCAGTATGGCAGCAAGAAATATTTTGAAAGAAAGCTTTCCAGGCTAAGAAATGAGTCCTCCAGCTGGCCCATGTGTACTTGGTTAACCTCTTCCCTGGAATGTTTGCCAATGTGTAGACATGACCTTGTTGAAGTCCTCCTACGAGAGAGAACTTCAACGTGGCTTCTACTCACTCCTGTCCCAATGAAATACCCGGAAGCAAGAAATTAAACGTGTGAGTCATTGGGAGAGTCAGACCTGTTGTCATGGCAATCTCGTAAGGCCATAACCAAGTACCTCCCACTGGCTCTGCCAAAAAGGGTTCTTGAGTTTTCCTGGCTGAGGAAAATAATGTAGATGTGCAGTAAGCCTGTGATTGCTAACAGAGTCTACACTTTTTTTTTTTAATGGCTTGAAGAAAAGAAAACAGAAAATAATTTTTTTTAATCCCAGTTAGGAACCTCCCTTGATCAAATGGCAAAAATTTTAACAAATTGTGGCAACAGCTTCATGATATCAACAAATACCTTAGGAACTCACCACACTAAGGCCTCCAAACTAATTTTCCCTAAGTCAAAACTTAAAACTAAGTCTCCAGAGGTAAAAGGTGAATACATTAACCTATTTCATTTTAACCTACTGAAATAACCAATTTTTCACAGATGTTAAAAAAATAAGATTATTTATTTTAACCTCTCGAAGAAATGTCTTAAATTGTGCTAAAAGGTTTTTATTATAAAGAGAATTAAAATATCTTTATAAATGATATGGTTATTTAATATAATCTTTTAAGTATGTACCTGCTTTTAAAGATACATAGTTATATGTCCTTACTAAAACATTATGTGTATATATATACATATATATATGTATATATATACATATATATATATATGTATATATATATATACACACACACACACACACACATACACACACATATATATATTGTTTAAAATTTGTACCCAATAAAGCATGTCAACATGAATATTTGGCAAATATGCTTTTAAAAATTCTTTTTATGGAAAAACAGGTATTTCTAAAATATTTTCAGAAGCGTATTCAAGTCTGTTTTTTATGGAAAAAAAAAAGCAGCTTCATCAAGGTTGAGTTACCTGTCCCCCAGGGGAAGGGGAAGCAACTGTATATTTTCCTGGTAGTTTGAAAAGTAACGTTCTCTTCGCATCTTTTAGGAGCAAGGGAGCAGGCATAGGATGCAAAGGAGGGAGAAAAGGAGGAAGCAGCAAAGATTTGTTGGACCTGGAAATTGTCCAGGGGCCTCTAACATCATGGGAATTCATCCCATATGTTTTGTGGAAGTTATTCGACCTTGAATAAATCCTAAGGTTTAGTTTCCATGATGTAAAATATCCAGCTATTTGGGAACATCTAGACTAATCAATGACATTTTTCATCTAGACACTTGTTATCTCATAATATCTTAGCAAATTCAGAAGAACACATGAGGACATTGATTACTAAGTCAGGAATACATGGCCAGTTGTCATTGGCACACAGTGAAAATCCAGACAACAGCTGTTTCCAAGAAAAAGACATAGCTACACAATATTACTCCAACAGAAAAGGAAGAACAAATACTCCAAACACCAAAACAAATATGACAATGCCCACCAAATCTCACATGCAAAAAGATATATCACCTTGAGGATGATATTTAAGCTCCAACATCATAGTGCAAGAATTGTCTTCACACCACAAGTCAAAACTCCCTTTCATGTTCACTCACCAAAACTAATAGTAACACTTCAACCAACATCACAGATTTTAGAATTTCACAATGTAATTAACGACTTTCCACTCCTAGGAGATTTAAAGACCTTTGTTTTCACAACTGGACAGTCAAAATTAAAAAAGAAAGAAAAAAAAGGAAAGAAGAAAGGAAGAAAGAAAATATATAAGACCAACAATAAGAAACACTCCCCCCCACTCCAAAAAAAGAAAGAAAACATATCCAAACCTAACAACCCACTTCTCAGGTATCCACCTTTCAGAGTTCATATTGTATTCATAGACTGATTAGAAGCTAAAAGAACCGAGTTTTCTTACACAAGAGTTTTTAGGCTTACCTCAACCAACTCAAAATTTCATTTAAAAGTAATACCCATGCTTCTGGGATAACAAGGTGTCCTAAAATATTATCAGGTGTCAAAACCATTCAGAATCACTTTGCAATTCTTGCACCTCTGGCTGGTATCCTTGTGAGCTAACACTTTGGTCTGATAATATATTCTACAACTGTACATTTTAATTTGTAAGTTATACAGTCTCTGTGCAATGGAGGTTAGGAAACCCAGTTTGAAATGGGTAATGTAAGGTGACTTCAGTTGTTGATTATTAGGCAGGCAAGGTTTGTCCATGTTTTCCAGAACCTTGGCTAAAAATGGAAGCCTTGAGACAGGACAAAATGTATTCACCTTCCTTCACCAATAGGGAAACTTTCTGAAGAAGAGATGTCAGAATAATTTAAGAGAACCTGAAATTTAACATCTTAAGAAAACTTATAGACAAGTTGGAGCAGTTCAGGTCTCAAGGAAATATCAAGTGATGCTAAAGAAGACTTCCTCTGGGGGATGTTTATTAGAGAAAGAACTGATTCATTTTTTCCTCCTCAGAAAGTCTGAGCCCTACAGAGATGTGAAGATCAGAAATAGAATGGGTTGTCTACTGGCCAGGATGACAAATACAATCTCTATGGTCAATAGCACAGAAGCAGCTTTTGCAGATATTCACAACTTTGAAAACTTGATTTCTGCTTGATATGTATGAGATGTTGTATCAACTATCTGTCCAGATCAGCTCATTCCTGGGTGGTTGGAATGGATACTTAATTCTGAAGACCACCTCATTCCCCCAAGAAAAAGAGAGAAAAAAAGTGGTCCCTAAATATAAATGGCATTTTCCATATTTTTTCCTTGCTTGAATTTTATAGAAAAGTACTTCTCTGTAAACCTGTCAAAGTCATATCATGTTTCTACCTGAGGACTTCAGTGCTGTTTTTCATGGTTTAAACTTCTGTCGTAATAAGGACAAGAGTTCTTTATGAAGAACTTTGACCTTGGAAAGCAGGAATCAAACATATGTGTATGTAGCCAGCCATGGTTATATGTAATTCATAGATGCTGGCCATGTGCCTTGCTGTGCCCACCTTTCCTTCTCTTTTTGTTTTGTCCTGACTGAAGTTGTTAAGGTCTTTACAACAAAGGTAAAACAAATGACATTTCCTGTTGCTAGGACACTACATTTTGCATCACTTGCCATCCCTGTCATGTTTTAATGTTAGAACCAACAACATAGCCTTTTTTCCCCTGAAATAAGCAAAAGGTAGCAGCTGGATAAAATCATTCTTGATAATTATAATACTATATTGTCCATCTCCAATGGACAGAATAGATTATTGCCTAACATCTTTAGAACTGTAATTTTTAGCTTAAAAAAAGTTGTTATAAGCTGAAGGGTGCTTTATGTCCAGTGGGATTGGATTAAATCTTTATTGACAAAAGAAAAACCAAGACATGGTACAACCAGACAAAAAGTCTGGTGATTTCAGCTTATGGCAAGGTGGACAGGAGTCCAGGCCCCAAAATGCTATGAAAGTCAGCACAATCACCAGCCTCTGTTCAGGAGAGGCCCAGGACTGAGCCAGCATAAAGACTGAATTACTTACCACCTCTAGAGTGGGTAGTCCCTCCAGGCCAGGGACGAGCTCATGGGCAAGGCTGTGCAAGGAAGCTCTCTGTACCATGCCTGCCCTGCGGATATACAGAGGACTTCAGTCTCCTGCACTGTCAATCTCTCAGTCATTATGAGCTCAAATAGGCACCAACAACAGCAACAACCACAAAACAGCCCCCCAAGAAACTAAGGCCCTATGCTGATACAGGACTAGCCAACAGGACCTATGTATATATTGAGGGATAGAATCAACCCATTATTTGAATGTGGCCTTATTGAATAATTTTTTTTTCTCAAGCAAAACTTCCACTGAAGCCCATGTGGAGTGGTGCAGAAAAGGACGGCAGGATTGCTCTCTAAGCAGTAAAGATCCTGATGTCCATCCGTACTCTGTTTTGCTGGTTCAAATTTCAAATAGAAGGCAACTTCAGATCTAAGGTTTTTTCCCCCTACAGATAAAGACAGACAGACAGACAAACCCATGAGCAGATTTTCAAATAAGCTTTCAACAAAACTGAGACAGGAGCTAAAGCTGCTTAGGTGTTACAATGATTAAAAAAAACAACTCAACACCACAACTTTCTTTGTAAAGCTCCACACAACATTAGGAGTTTTAAAAATGAAATTGGGAAGACTCTTTACCTCTTTGCTTTAGCAAAGCACTATGGAGAAATCTACAATTGTCCTAGTTAAAAAAAAAAGATGTCCAAAGAAATCTCAGGTGTACCACAGTCTATATTTCTGGCCTAAAACAATCATTACATTCTAGTGACACTGGTCATTTGAGGTCTAAATGATACACCGGTCAAGTCCAACGTAACAGTTTGACTAGCTGATTTTAATGACATATTAACTTCCTTTTGCTCTTTGGTGGACATTACGACAACACACCTCAGACTGCCAACCACCACGTCGTATATTAGCACAAATTTTTAAACTTCTGTTGTAATAAGGATGAGACTTCTTTATGAAGAACTTTGACCTTGGAAAGCAGGAATCAAACATAGTGTATGTAGCCAGCCAGCACACATCTCCATATCAAACGAGTAATGCCATTTACCAGGACCTTGTTGAGGTAGGTTTGCAGCCATACTGCCTCTCCTATATTCCGAGCCCCACAGACACAAGGTTAAAACAGTCTAATCTGGAGACTAGTAGTAAAGGGAAAGGAGGCTGAAGTGGTCAAGAAATCACAGTGATTTCCCATGCAAACATACCAACCATCTCTATGAAGGACACAGAATAAGGTAGATCGCCAAGTAATCGATCCTCCCCATCAAGAATTACCTGACCAGTCATGGGCTAAGACACGGAAATATACCGGAACGTGAATTGGCCTATCTCTTCAACACATACTCAGATACAGACTTGTGAAGTTCTGCCACTTGTAACCCTCTACAGATCGAAAAATATGAACCATCACAGATGAAATGTTAGTTAATGCTTGAAGAGTGCCATCAGCCAGACATAATTCCAACTCTTCAGAACACTTTGGACAAAAACATATTACTTACATGTATGTGTCTTCTTTGTTACCGAAATACCTGGAAGAGAAGAAATAATGCCAAGTGTGAGAAAGTGACCTCTTTTTGTTATATTGTTTTAGACAAAGATGTTCCTGTAAACCACAAACAACACTGATCTTTCTTTGACTTTGCAATCTGGGTGAAACCCTTCCATAAACACACTGTGTCATTAGAATATTATTTCAGAGGAACAATTAATACTGCCGTCTTTTACCTCCATGTCTTTTTGTGATGTTAATTAATACATATTTTCCTTTTTTTCAATAGATGAAAAGAGCACTAAAAGGAAATCATACTCTGCATAAGTGAAAAACCAACAATAGCCTCCCAAAAATCACGATAAAACATCTCTACCTCCTCTGTACGGGAAGTCTGGGAACCATGAGGGCAGAATGCTCCATACATTGTCAGATATGGTAAAGAAATTGTTTGGGCTTCTTTGCTTAACTGTTTCTCTTTATTATAAAGAAAGGCTCATCAAGAGGTGCAGGTACGTATCCATAAATGATCATAAGGTGGAAACAAAAAACAACAAAACTTCTCTTTTAAAACTACCAATGAGGATTCAGAGAGATGCCACTGAATTTTCATATACAGAAGTGTCTATTCATATCAGACATTTATTTTTTGGTTGAAAAGGAAAGTAAGTGATTGATGGTGGAGCAGATAGAAGGCTGCTTTCCCCGCCCCTCTCATTATAAACTTTCCTTGACTTATTTACCAATGCATATCATCCTACTGAGATAGGAGTGGTCTGGACAACTTAGCATTTAGCCCACTGTGATACTTTCTTTTGCTTTTCAATGGAAGTAACGTCTCATGACTATTATTCTGAGGAAAGGAGCAGAAGAATGACCCAGAAAACAAAGATGCTTGACCCCACTAAGGTCATAAGTAAATCAACACCACTTCTATGGAAAATGGGCGAAAGTGATTTCCCTCTGTTCACATGAAAATGCAGAAGCATTCATTAGACCATAGCCTTCATGATGTTTCAGAGGTAATGAAAGAAGGCAAGAGTCAAAAAGAAAGACATTGTGTTGGATATGGGGATGACCAAAGAATTTGTCCCCTAGTGGCCAACCTATAGCTGATGAGCCTCTCTGTACCTGACTGAACTTTTCCTTGGATAGCAGATAGTGTCTATCACTGGAAACCTTTCAGTTCTCATAGAGCCTGATCCCTCATAGTCATAGTTTTTGAGAACTTAGGATCATTCCAACGTTTTGAAGAGGCACTGGAGTAAGACTTTTTAATCTTATTTTTATCTATATAATAATATTTAAATGCTTCCATGATAATACAGAGATAAGATGAACATAAGTTTGAATGCAAACCATACTTTTGCCATTTCCTCAGGTCATGGGGCTATAATTTAAATAGTTCCTTCTTCAGGGGATATTCTAATGAGGAAAGAAAAAGGGACTAGAATAGTATGTGATAAAAAAAATTGAACCTGTGACTAAGAACAGTGGTAAAATGAATTTTTTTTGGCTTCCAAGTTATTAAGAGAACTATTTAACCCTCCACCCTGAAAGTAAAACACTTTGGAAAAGCTGGCTCCCACATCAGGCCTATTATTTAGCTATGGAACATGTCATATGGGGTAGAAATCTGTTCTCAGAGTCCACAGAAGACACTGAAAAAAAACATTAATTCCAAAGTTATTCTCCGAGACCAAAATCACCCACTTGCTCCCCACATAACTTTCCAAAGGACTTATTTAGGGAATCTGAAATTACATAGTGCAACCCAAACTCAAATGTATTTTTTTTTTTATTATTGAGGGAAACGATTGTTTTTCATCCTGTTGTTTGGTTTGGCATCATGAAACAAGCCATAGGACCCTTGAAAGGCTCTCTATAGTCCTCTCCATTGGATGTCCGTCTCTGTCCTTGGCATTCTAGAATCCTCTGAGATAACCTTTATCAAGGAAAGGGTGCTTCACCAAACAGCAATGGAAAAGAAAGTTTTAAATCTGAATATAATTTGCAACTCTAGCTCATGACATCGGAACCAATAAATTGATACATTAGTGCTCTTTCAGCATTATGAGAGCCATATGTGTATTTTTCTTAGGAAATAATGCTTTCTGTAAAATCACTTTGAAGAGAAAGCGCTTATGCTGTCACCCCTGATTATTCAGGGCTTCCTCACAATTGGATTTAACACGGCACAAAACAGACCTATCTATATTCGCTGAGTATGGAACTACTTTCTCCTGACATCCAAGCACTGATGAAAATACCACTGCTTCAACTTTTCTACTCAAATTTATTATGCAGCGTGAGGCAGTGTTCTCATCAAATATTTTCATGATTATTACATTGATAATAGATTTTGAAAATCTTTCCAGGAAGCTGCCTGCTCTCAGAAGGTGCCTGCTATCAGAAGTGATAGGAGACCGAGTTAAAACTTTAAATCTTGTGGTGATGACCTTGGCAGTGTCACAGATTCTGTGCCTCACTTTGTTTATTTGTAAGTCAAGGATCTAACAACATACCATCCATTTCTCCATGTGGGCTAATCAAACAACAAGGATACTCTGATAAAACTTTAAAAGACATTCACCCTCAGTGATAATGCAAAATAAACAAGAAAAATTGTTTTAAACAAACTCTTGGATAGTTATGGGAAGGTAGAGTGCTTTCCCAACCAACCTCCAGCAAATAAAAGAGTAGCGATCAAAATTAAAAGACAGAGAATTCCTCAGAGAAGCCCATAGCACAATGCGATGAATATGCACTAAAATTGAAAGGAGATTGGATTTGGAATAAGGAGGCCCAGGTTCAAATCTTGCCCTTGACATTTCCTAGCTGTGTAACCCTAACCATGTCATTTATGCTTTCTGAGTCTCAGTTTCCCCATTTGTAAAAAACCATAAAAATGGCATCCATCTCACAAGGTTGTTGGGAGGATCAAATCAAATAAAGTATTTAAAATGTTTTGCAAACCTAAAAATTCTATATAAAATGTTAGCTCTCATTCCTATTGCCATTTTCATAATACCTCAGTAGGACTGGGGAGCATCTGGTATTTCCAGATGGGAAATGGGAAACTGAGAGTTAGATAAATTAAAGGAAACCAACAGAAACAGTTCTCTATGGAAAATGGAGTTTAGGCCTGAATACTGATAGAGGCAGGATATCAAGTGCCCCTTATTACAGAAATGTAAGTATTAAAATAAAAAATAAATATACATGTGGATACATACATATGCACACACACACACACACCACAGAGGGTACCCCAAAAGTCTTAATGCAATTTTAAACATAAAGCTGTGTTGTATGTGTGTGTATACACATACATGTTTGTTTGTATGCGTATGTACATATGTATAGGCATAGGTATCATACGTCCATCACTCTTTTTGGTTCTCCAAATAATTTAAACAGACATGGCCCCTACCCTTGTGGCCTTCTAAATCAGAAACATCATCTCAGACATGTTTTGTGAGATTCAAACAAATACAGATAAAATCATTTAAAGAAAATACCTCCATTTAATTAGAATAGCAAAATGGTTTTCATCTTGAAAAGAAGGAAACATTTCTTAAGTGATTCCAAATCATAGATTCATCCTGTTCTCATTCTGCACTTGCTTACAATCAACAGACCTTTGAAAAATGGGCAGGTAAATAGGCAGCTATGAGCCTGGAAGCCTGGAGGAACATTGCTATTCTTCTCCTCTCTTTGAGCTTTGGGAGTAATGCAGTTTAATCATCTTAACCTCTAGCTCTTCCTCCCCTGCTTGCCAAGATCTACTCCTCCAGATGCTCTGTCCCTCCTGGAGAAGAAGAAACAAACTTTGAATCAACCCACCATTGTTTTATAGTATGATTTTAGTACACTAGATAGAGAATGTGCTACTAACCCGCCTGACTTCATATCTTGATATTCCCATCAGTAAAACAGGGATCATAATAATACCTACTTCACAAAACGGTTGTGGGGGTCAAATGAGATAATAAACGCAAAGTACTTTGCAAACCTTAAAATAGTATATAAAGGTTAATTAACTACTAACACCAATTCCAAGGCTTCTGTTACAGCTACTCCTCCTCCTATCACAACTACCACAACTACAGATACGTCAAGTAACCCACAGTAAAGTCAAACTCCCTTAGTATCTTTAGACCACACAACATTAAGAGGCCAGCAAGAAATTAATAATGAAATGGTGATGTTCAAAACAGATTTCCATACACTATAATTGCCACAATCTGACTATGTGGCCTATACATTTCTCCATTCTGCCAGTGGAGAAGGTGAGGCAACTAGATACATTCATAAAAATCATGTTATTAGTCTGGGCCCTAAACTCAATCCAGACTGCTCTCACAGCCAAAGGGAGATATTTGCTCATTAGTGTCTGCACAGTCTCAGTGATTTGCTAATTAGCATTGGTGAGGAACTTTGATCACCATCACCAAAGGGTATCAAACCAAGTCCAGCTGTTGTGAGGATTTTGATTCATTTCCAAGGGACTTGGAATAACACCAGCTTGCTTTGCCAGAGGTTCAGCAAGGGGCAGTCCAGTGAATTATGCATCTCTATAGCGGGTGGTTGGGACTTAGCTTCTGGAGTGGAAGGAAACAATTATTCAGCTTAGCATCTATAAGACAAACCCTAACTAGGTGGATGATCTTGGGTAAGTAACTTAATGCCTCTGTGCCTCAGTTTCTTCAAATATAAAATAATGAATTATACTAGATTATTTCCTTCCAAGTTCTAAGATTTGAAATTTTCTTGATAATCTTCGGAGCCTTACTCTGCTGCTACTGAGTTACCAAAACATACTACCTATCTCTAAACAAATAGCAGTTATGTCTGTTTTTCATTGTAAAATGTCTACTATAAATCAATTTTTTGGAGAAAAAAGCCTTAAAATTTTTTTTTGGCTTAAAAACACACACTACCGAGGGAAAACGAGAGGGTGCATAATAAAAATGATTTTGATCGATCTTAAAATTATCTGGCCTACCAGAGAAGAGGTGAGAAAATGTACTTTCCTCCCTTCACTGGGTAGGTGGGGAACTATCGGTATGGAATGTTGCATATGCTGTCTGATATGGTTTATATGTTGAACTAATTTAAAAGAATTAAATTTAAATTTAAATTAATTTTTAATTTAAATTAGATAAAATTTTTAAATTAAATAAAATTAATTATTTTTTATTAGAAAAGGAAGGGTTGGCATTGTGAAATGAACACATAGTAAAATAAAACAGCATTGAAAAAAAATCTGGGTTAGAAAAAGATAACGTATTTTGGTAAAACTGTCAGAAACTGCATGTTTTACTACATATAGATAAGCACATTTGACCAGCCAATATTTTAGATGGATTTGTGTCCCTCTAAAGAGATCACAGAAGTCTAAAATTGCCAATTTTCACCCTGTTAAGGGAAAGAAAAAAATACCCAGGAAAATCCTGCCCAAACATCAGTGCTGTTAACATGGAAAGATTTTCTGACTTTTACCCACCATGCTTCAAAGCAAGGCTAAGAAAACGTCATGAAAACACCACCAATACATCACTGCCATGATTATCAGTAAAGAAGAAATTTCAGTGTTCTAGTTATCACAGAGCTTAGCACTTCAGCAGTCCAATGTGACATTCCCAATCATTGCCAAATCTTGGACAAATTAACTTCTTTGATGAACTCCTGTTGCTAGGCACTTCTCTGTGGTACTAAGAACGTTTATACTCTTAAAAAAAAGACAAACCACCTTTTCCTCTCCCAGGAAAGGGAAATAATTTAGCAACATTTCCATAATCAATAAACTTGTGGGCAAGGCTAACTATGATAATGTCCCTTAGCCAACATTCAGGCTCTCTTACTTTGGTTGGCCAACTTTAAGCAGAGATAACTGGTGCTTTTTGAGCTCAAGCCCACGAGGTTGGATATTTTATACAAGCCAAGCTGATTCTCATAGTTGCTCACCCAAATAATACCTAAGTTGAAACCCAATGAAACACTAAACCTTGATGTTTCTTTATACTTGTCAAATTTCCACATTCAAGAGGGGGAAATCCCTGTATTCTGATGGGTTGAATGACACCTAAAAAATCCTTTGGTTAGATTACTCTACAGAAGGTCATAAGAAATATTGACCTTGAATTTCCAGTCTTTGTGAATTTACTTCTGTGTTCATCTCCTGGAAAATGGCTTTAAATTAATAGGCATTAGAATGGTTTTCCATCTACTTTTTTAAAGGATGTGTTTTGTTTTTTCACTTAAAAATTGGTTTTATCAAGCACCAGTTAGGTAGAGAAATCCTCTTGGATGAATGTGAGCAGGCATTACGCATCATTATTAGATGCCTGATAGATTTGGGGGAGTTTGGGTTTCAGGGCATTTGAAAATAATCACGGTGAAATCTTTAAGGAGTGAGAGTCAGGCTACAATGGAAAGAACACTGGATCTGGAATCAAAGGATCTGAGTTCATTTACCAACTGTGTGAACTTGGGCAAGTCTCTTTGCCTCTCTTGGACTCAGTTTCCTCATTTCTAAAATAAAGGGATCAGACTAGATAACCATTAAGGTCCCTTAAAGTTCTAAATCTGTGATGTTAAATATATGCAACCCTAGAACACTTGCAGGGAATTTAGCAAATATGAAGAATAAAAAAACCTGGCATCAGTTACTTACTTGTAGATTAGATAAGAGATGGTCCAACAAAGAAAAATGCATACCACCTTGTGGCCTGTCTAGCTCTTTAGTGTCCTTCCCCGTTCCCCAAATCTAAGAAGTCCTATGGGTTTCTTCTGCTTTGTCAAAAGCCAAGGAACAAAACCATGTAGGAAGCTGTTCAGAAGCATAGACTAAGTACAGGCTAGCCAAAGAAAATGATGTTACAAAACAATGTCCTTGTCTAGGACAAAAGAACTATTAATGACAATCAGTACATATTGCTGAAAGTGCTCCAAGTAATCTTTGGACTTTGTCTCAAAAATTCTTAATGGACACTAATGCTTATAGTTCACTCAAAACAGAAGTAAATTATGTGCCAGGGTTGTAGGGACCAAGGACGGCACATGCAAGGCATCAAAGCATTAGCAAAGTTAGGACAATCAACTATACTGTAATTGCATAAAAGCCTTTAAAAATTCACTTAGAAATACTAATTGTGAGCATAAATAATATCTTAAATGCTTGGCTTTCTTGCAGTTACACTTTTGCATGGGTTGAACTGTTTCTGCTATAGTAATTCAGCAGTTTTACCAAGTTGCTTTTTATACCATTAGCAGATTTATATTTTTGGTTGAAAAATGGTTACAGGAAGAAAAAAAAAAGGAAAAAAAATCCAGCCATTTCCTTTCCTACCTTTTAGTCTTTCTTTTTTCCTGATGAACCTATATCTGAAAACCTCCCTTAGTTCTGTCCAAGGAGGGCAAAGTAATCACCTCTTTCAATCCCTACCATTATCCTTTACAAGTTCTTTTGAGCATGACGTTGCTACCCAAAGACCCTTTGTCAAGGTCAACATAAGACATGCACCAGGTTAAAAAGGAATGTGAACAAGAGAGTAAACTTGAATGGGAAATATCAAATCTGGGATCCTTGAATCACCCCTCCTTTGATGATTAATATTCTACTTGCTATGTATTTGTGTAAAGCTCCTATCTTCTAAACGGGGCTCATTTCTTTTTCTGTCATTTGGCAGTGCCAAGTACACTATCAGGACTAATGAGTAGTAATGATAAGAATAATACATCACTAAAAATCCTTGTTCTTTTTTGTCAATTTTCTTTTAGTGAACCCCTATACTGAATATGTATCTACTCAGAGGAGATCACTGGCATGATATAAATGTGGTATTTGCTGAAGGCAGGGATACATAGTAAATGAATTTTCCCAGGTCTCTGATTCTAGAATTACTTTGTAAGTGACCTTGGGCAATTAGTCAACTCAGGTAGAAACCGACTGGTTTCTCCATGTTCATTTAGGAACTAATCTAGTTTCTGCACCTCCAGAGAATATGGTAAAAGTGCTTCTCAGAGGGCAGCTAGGTGGCGCAGAGCACCGGCTCTGGACTCAGGAGGACCTGAGTTCAAATCTGGCCTCAGACACATAATACTTCCTAGCTGTGTGACCCTGGGCAAGTCACTTAACTCCATTGCCTGATCCCCCCTCCCCCCAAAAAGTGCTTCTCTTAGCCATTGTTAATAGTAAGTACCAAGAAGAACTCTACTAGACAACAGTAATCATGAGTCCATAATCAGAGTGGGTACCAAAGTCAGAGCCACCGAGTCTAGTTGGAGTAGAATGACCTAGAAATCTAGGAATCACTCACCCAAAGCAAGGAATACATCACCATCTCTACAGTTCCTCCTAAGCCAAGTGAAGCCTTTGGAAATACTGGGTCCCAACAGGAAAGCCAAATTGAAACCAATTCATGTGTCTGACCATGTCATTCCCTAGCTCAAGGAATTTTTGTAGTTCCCTATTGCCTCTGTGATAAAATATTAACTCATTTTAGCATATAACTCTCTTTATAATCTGACTCCAGCCTATCTTTCCAGGTTTATTACATTCCATATTCTGGTCCTCATTCATAACATTCCATCTCCTACTTCTTTGTCTGTTGTTCAAGCTGTTTTCCACATCCACATCCCTTCTCACCACTGACTCTTGGAAATCTTAGCTTCCTTCAAGTTTGCCATATTCTACAAGAAGTCTTCCTTGATCCCCCTAGCTTTCCTTCTACCCCAAATTATTTTGTATTTCTTGTACATACATTTTGTATTTACTGATTGGTATCTGTGTGATTTGGGGCAGCCAGGTGCAGTGGATAGAGCTCTGAGGCTTGGAGTCAGGAAGACCTAAGTTCAAATCCAGCCTCAGAAACTTCCTAGCTGTGTGACCTTGGGCAAGTCATTTAACCTCTGTTTGCCACTCAAGGAGGAAATAGAAAACCACTCCAGTGTCTTTGCAAAGAAAACCCCATGACAGAGGTCCAAAGGGTCATGAAGAGTTGGACATGACTGAAATAACTGAACAACAACAATCCATATTATTTTCCCCAGTAAAATGCAAGTGGCTTATGGGCAGGAACTGTTTTATTTTGTTTGGTATCACTGGTGCCTAGTGCCTTGCACATCTTTTTTTTGAGAGGAGAAGATGTCTTAGCTTGCAATTTCATTGTAACTACAGGTAAGGAAATACGCTTTACCAAAACAGATCAGTAACTGTTCTTCAATTTAGAGTGTTAGGAAGCTACCTAAATCATAAAGAAGTTAAATGGCTCATCAAGGTCACAGAGCCAGAAGGTGTCAAGGGTGAGGGTTGGAACTCAAAGTATTTTGACTCCAAGGCAGTCCTTCTGGCCATTAGCCATATTGCCTCTTCTTTGCATGTAGTTGATACTTAATAAATGCTTGCTAAATTGAATAAGAGGAAGAATAAGAATAAGAAACTCATCACTGACTCACAGAGCAAATAGCTTCCACAGTTCAAACATTCTTCATTATCAACCACTGGAGCCTAGCATAGATACTATTAAGAAACTGTCAATATGGGACAGCATATGGTGTTCCAAATGTCTTTGTGCACTTTTAAAGTTTAAACTGTTTAAAAATTTATTTAAAGTTTAAAACTGCACACTTTTGGAACACCTTGCACGAACCTTGTTCCAATTTTTGAAGAAGTCAATTCCATATTGGAAGGTAGAAAGGGACCTCAGCTTTTCCTGATCTTTGGAAGAACCAAGGAAGAACAGCAAATTTAAAAAATACCAGAATTATTAACATCTTCAAAAGAAACAAAAAGGTAATTGATTGAGCCAATTATTGGGCCATCTCACATCCATTTGCTGCTAGGAAAACTTTTGGGAGTTATCTGGATAGGCAGAACTGTGGGCCCATGATATGGCACTGTCCATGGTACAATGGACAGAACACTGAACTCAAGAGTACTGAATTTAGAGTCAAAGATCTTGAGTTCAAATTGTAGCTGTGTTACTTATTACCCTTGTAACCTTAAGCAAGTCACTTAACTTGGCTGGGCATCATTTTCTTTCTATGTAAAATCAAGGAGTCAGACAATATGTCTTCTAAGTTCATTCTAGATTTATGATCCATATGCTGAATTATAATCTGACTATGCACTGACAATGTTTTTTGTAGATAGCAGATAAAGAAAAAAACAAGTGGCTAACACTGGATTTGAAATCAAAGGATCCAGGTTAAAATCTTGCCTCTGCTCCTCACTACCCATATGACCTCAAGAAAGTCATCTAGGTCTCACTGGGCCTCGGTTTTGTTTTCTGTAGAATAAGGTGGGCAGAATTGGAGACCTCCAAGGTCTCTTCCACATCTAAATCTATGATCCTATATAATATGTCCTACATTTATGGACTTCGCAAAAGTTTGCACAGTAGTCATTAGGTCTAATTCCCTCTCATATCTAACTCATGAAGTTAGACTTCCAAGAGAAGTTTAAGCCCACACTGGCCATGTTGTGAAACCTTCCTTAATCTACTCTGCCCCTTCCTCTCCCAGTTAGTAGTGCTATCTCTTCATTCTCAAATATTCTTAGTACTTTTGGGGGCCTGACTAATTTTGATTACTTTGATTATTTTGAACCCTTCCCTGCCCCTGGTAAAACATAAGCTCTGTTGAGGGTAGGGATTATTTTATTTTTATCTTTATACCCTCACTTCTGGCATAGCGCTTTGTGTTTCTTAATGCTGACTATTTATTGAATAAAATGTTCAGGTGATGACTCATGTTTAGTTCTTAGAACTATATACACTATTAGGTGTTTAAAGCTTGGTAGATTGCCTTGGATTGGCTAATCCAACCCTGTAATTTTATAGACGAATAAACTGGGGCCCAGGGAAGTTAAATTATTTACTCCAGGTTACCCATCTCTTAGTGATAGAACCAGGATTAAGATACAGATTTCCTGATTCTCACAATTCTCTCACACTGCATCTTCACTGGTCTATGGAGATTGGCATCTAATCCCATCATAAGATCATAGATTTAGAGCTGAAAGAAGCAATAGAAGCTATCTTTTAAAAAATGAGAAAACTGCTGAACCCTTCTCAGCATTATGAGGATCTAAGATGTCTCCAGAGGCCCCGGGATGGAAAATCCACATCCAAAGAAAGAACTATGGAAGTTGAATCGCTATCACTTATTTTTACCTTCTGTTGAGTTTTGTTTCATCTTTCTGATGGTTCCTCCTACTAGTTTTAATTTTTACTTACAACTTCACTAATGTGAAAATATGTTTAACGGGTATGTAAATGTAAAGCCTATATCAGATTGTGTGCCATCTTGGGGAGGGTGGGGGGGAGGAAGGGGGAGAAAAATTTTCAACTCAAAAGCATATGGAAGTGATTGTTGATAAATCAAAATAAATTACTTAAAAAAAAAAGACTGGAAAAAAAAAGAGAAAACTGAAGTCCAGAGATGCTAAATGACTTTGCTCAAGGTAACTGAAATTGAAAGTGATAGGTCTGGGATTTGAACCTGGGTCCTCTGACCCCCAATCCGATACTTTTTCCATGGCACCTCAAAGCACCACCTCTCCAACCCAACCAACTTTTATTAATCAAATTTGAACAGCTTTACCCAAGAGTGCCTATAGGACAGACTTAACATTAAACACTACAAATTACTCACAAAGAGGTCTCCAGGATGCCGGTTGTTTTCTTGCACCCACATTCATGCCAACTACCATACTTCTCTGCTATAGTGGGACAGAGATAGCACTGGACCTATGATTTCGTTGGTGCAGAGAACTCCCAGGTGGGGAAACTCCCTCTACTAATGTAGATCTCTGAAACTTAAAAGTCTTGGAGAGTTGCCGAGAGCAAAGGTGGGCAAACTAATGGGAACGGGGTTTTTATGTGGCCTGAGAGCTAAGAATGGTTTCTACAGTACTCTAGCAAGTATGCCGCAATACCTTTCTCAAAAGGCAGGTGAAGAATGTATAAAATCAGGGGAATAAAGAAAGAGGCTGCCTGGGAAAAAACATTTGGAGAAGTTGAAGAGAAACTCAAAATATATAAAGAAAGCTGAAAAGAAAAAATACAACTTGAGAAACACTGATCTTAGGGCTCAGAGAGGGAGCCAGGTAATCAACAACTACAGTTAAAAGATATTTTCAAATGTTTTAGCATAAATCAATTTTGCCATGGCCTAAGCTGAATAAACAGGCATGTTTTACTTGCCTGTTAGAAAATCTTTAGAAAATCTTGCCTGTTAGATCTCCTTAAGGGATCTGCAACCAGGAAGGTTGGAAAGGTCACAACATGACTTGTAACACTTAATCAAATATTGGGCCCAAGGTAATAAAACACCTGCAGAAAACACCCACTTATCCATCTGCTAAAATATAATTCTCCCAAACTGCAATATTTTTTCAATGACATTTTTGGTGATGGCACATCAAAACAGTTTAATTTCTCCATTACGGTGAAGAGGCTGGACTTCTGAAAATGATGATGAGTGCGCTCTGGGTGGCTGGGCAAACGCTATCTCAGGAATAATAGCCACAAGCCATATTTGCTATGGGTACATCCT